>NC_079336.1:93240414-96027914 GCF_029582105.1 Oenanthe melanoleuca
TTTTGGGGCTGGTAGACCTCAGACTGAATCAGCTTCCTGAACTACTTGGAGCCATTGTGCAGGCTATGCATGACCTGGGTTTTCACGTGTAGGAATAAAAATGAAATTCCAATAAATTTTATAGAAGACATTCAGAAACAGATTCCTCTGTCTTAAAACAAACTCTTGGTATAGTTGTCAAGATCCCATTAGAGAAAGAGAAAAAAAAGCTACGTTAGGAGAACCTTAGGATGCCTGAGGAGACACCCAGCAAGGCTAAGCAAGACGAATGCCAGAAAAGGGCAATTTCAAGTGACACAGCAAGTGTGGAAGCCAGCATTCCCCAAAAAGTCACATTTAAGAAAAGGGATTAGGCTGCAAAATTACACAGTGATTTGAAAATGTTAACATTTAGTTCTCACTGTCTGTTAAATATTAAGATATCTTTCTTAGAAAGCTTGGCTGGACTTCATTGGAAGAAAGCAGGTCAAATTTACTGCACAAATTTACCTACTGGTATAAACAAAATAATCTCTAACCATTACAGAAGACTAATCTTAGCTGAAGCGACGTTTAATGTCATACATAGATGCCATTATTTCTGTAGTGAGCTAGAACAGAATTACATGTAAAGAAAACATTAGCTCAGCAGTGGCTTTTAGCCATCGCATGGCACTTGAGAGCTCAGTGCTGCACCAATATTTTCTTCACATGCAAATCTGTCCTAACACATTATAGAAATAAAATGGAAAACATGAGACAGATGCTGACTACAGTTTGGGTTTTGTCATTGCAAGCCTCTAAAAAGGTGAAGACAAAACTCTGAAGTTTCCACTGGTCCATGAAATTCACTCTGCGGACATTCAGTTTTCCATCCAAAGGATCCAAACAGACAAGCTCCTGATGTCCTGCAATTCCCACCAGAAGAGGTGGAAATCTGGCCCTTTCCTGAGCTGACGACCCTAAGGATGATAGGCCTAATGTTTCTTCTTCCTGCACCTCAGAAATATGGGGGGTGTGGTATTTTGCCACTTTCATGGATGCTTTCAGCATGAAATTTTTTTGAGAAACAAAATATGCAAGGGACAGCAGCTGTGGTAGCAAGTATATCGACTTATGAGAAGGATCTGCTATGTGCCATGTAATTCCTGCCCTACCAATCATGGAGAATGTGTGCAGAGAAGAAACCCTTCCCAATGAGCTTAAAAGTGCTGATGGAAACAAACTTGAAGTAGCACCATAAGTCTCTCATTGGGTATGGCAGCATCATCACTTAGCCTCTGTGGGTGGGAGCCCATAAAAAAGCTGCTTATTCCCTGAGAAGGTCACGTGAGTAGGTAGAGGATTAGCTATGGAATAGGGAGTGATGCTTTGTGAAGTCCCTGGAGTGCACAGCCTCCATCCACAAAGAGCCTGATGCTCTGCCTGGTCTGCAGAGCACCAGGGTGTCCTCATCTCATCCCAGCAGTCTGTCAGGTCTGCTGAGCGTGGTGTTCTGAAAGGGGAAGCACAGAGGTGTCCACCTCATTCCCCCCTAGTCTTCCAACAGCAGAGAGACTCCATCCTTTGGCAGCTTACCAGGTGTGCTAAGCATCCTCCCTGTCAATGATGTGCATTACTGAAAGAACAGTTGCTCTTCTGAGTAAGCCAGCAGAGCCCTAATATACCAGACATTCTATTGATACTAAATCAGAGATACTACTCACAAGCTCATAAGCTGAGGAGCTTTTAAGACAAACACAGTGGGAGTAAGGAGTAAAATACATAAACACAGTTGGCATCAAGCTGTATATTCACAGGGCTTGCATGCATCACCGTAGCCATGTGGTCATGGTTTCTGTTACACGGAGACTTCCTGATCACAGTGACAGCTTGGAAAGGGAATGAAAGCATATTTCATTTGATTGATTTTTATAGGAACAAATGAGGACTCCTGTTGTCATCTTATGCCTTGGAATATCTCAAAGAGAAATAAGCAAAGGTCCCAGAGGCCCTTGGCTGACACTAGCCCTATCTAAACTTGGCTCCTCCCAGGACTGCATTAACAGCCATTGTGAGTCAAACAAATAAATCAATTAAAAGAATGCCTGTCATCAGCACTGCTGGTAGCTTTTTCCAAAAGTTCTTGCCATTTTGCACAGGTTAATGGAAGTCTCTCATTCTGAGAAAACTACTCAGCCTACTGAAAGGAGCAGAAGTTCCACAGTATACTAAGTCCCTTGATTACTATTCTGCTGTACATCCTTGTGTTTCCACAGCAGCTGTGGGAAAGCCAGGAAGAGGAACACTGCAGTGTCTTGACTGTTTTGCCAGGAAGGAGTTCTTTTCCCCCCCTGACATGTCATTTTTTCTACAGTATGTGCTTGCTTGCACAATTTCTGCCTTTCCCCCCACTTGCCTGTTGCTTTGTCTCCAGTTGTGCAGAAGTTGACAAACTAGGGAATTTAGATCAATAACAAGAACTCATTAATGATCAGCTTAGGAACATCTTTTGCTTAAAGTCACCCCAGGACATCGGCACAGCCAGTTTCCAAGAGTGGGACAAGTCTCCTGCAGCTGAGTTTTTGGGAAGAGCCGACAGAGCCCCTGGAACAACAAAACTCATACACTGCTATTTTTCCAATTAAGAAGCCAGTGGGAATCACAGCTAGAATGTATCTTATTTTAGGGGTGAAATCTCCTCAGGAGACTGGGCTGCCATTTCAGGCTACCTGTGCCACTCAACTGGGACAAAGGAGCACCTTCTCACTTCCCTACACACCCAACCTGTGTGATCAGAAATTCTCCCCCTCAGCATGTGTGTTGGGTTGATGTGGCCAAAAATGTGTATTCTATCACCATCTGTTGAAGCCGGGTGGGGCAGTGATTCCTTATCTCCATGGCACATACCATCTGCTAATGGGCCATCTTTAAACCAGCTGGGGCAATCACCTTTATCTTTTCCACAACCCATCCTCCCTCCAGGAAGATATCATCTGCTACTGGCCCATTGAGTCCCACTGTGTGACTGATAAAATTACATCATCCCACTGGGAGATGCTCCAGCCAGGGGGAGGAACCAAGCCTTTCCTACCTAGTTAAAAAATGAGATTTTGGACAGAAAGATACTGTCTTTCCACTGGATTCCAGAGGAACACCAGACCTTTCCACATCATCTCTGGACCTTCAGAAGAAAACTGCACCTTCTACAGGAGCACTGCTTCAGCTGAACCACATCTGCCACTGCAGGAGGATGCAGCCACCATTTAATGGGACTGCTTCCAACACCCTGACTGACTGATGGGGTGTCAGGTTGTATTGTGACTCTGTCAGTGTTTTTGAGTTTGTTCTCTGTAATACTGTATTTCTATTTTAATTTTCCTAGTAAAGAACTGTCATTCCTAATTCCCATATCTTTGCCTGAGAACTCCTTAATTTCAAAATTGTAATAATTTGAAGAGGGTTTACAGTCTCCATTTCAAAGAGAAGCTCCTGCCTTTATTGGCAGACACCTGTCCTTCAAACCAGGACAACATGAGACAGCGATGGAGGCAGGTGCCTTCCAACAGTCACTGCATCCTCTTGCCTCAGGTGGTTGCTGAGCAGAGGCATCAGTTCCCTCCTCAGCCTGCCCATGTTGGTCACAGGGGGTGTGCAGAGAGTGCTTCCCTGTGGCATTTCCAAACCACAGCGTCCCCATCCCAACACGCTGCCTGGACAGCCCATGCCTCCCACACAGCCCAAGAAGTGATCTGAAAGTGTCTCTGAAACCCTGCAAGCATCAATAAACAAGCGTGGGGTTTCTCCAGCAGCAGCCCACTGCCTGGGGAAACCACAGCTGCAATAGCCCTTACGTGGAAGTTTACTCAGACCTTAAGTGGATTTGCAATTAAACAGCAAAACGTCATGTTGCTCTTACTGTCACTGTGCTTCACAAGTCTGCAACCACCAGGGCAGGGTCACTGCTCCCTGGTGCTGTGCAGCCCACTGAGCACCAGGGTGCTCCAGGCACAGGGAAAGCACCGTGCAAACTGCTTCAGCAAACAGAGGCAGAGCCCGTTTCAGTCATAGAGCTGCTCCAGGTCACGGAGCCCAAAACTGTGGCCACAATACCTCCCTCCCTTTTACTTGGCAACATCATTTTCTTACTGGCCAGTTTTCAGGCCTGAACACAAACAAAGTTTCCTACCTGCAGTACAAATGGAGGACGAGTCCGTGGGGCCGGAGGGATCTGCCTGTTTCCCCGGGATGTCAGGAGGAACTACAATAGACAGCCGGACATCCCTAACAGATTTGCTAAGCCAGCCAGCCTCCAAAAAGGAAGGGCAGGAGCAGGCCTGCTGTTTATCAAATCTGTAAACATGCTATGTGAGATGTGCAGCACAGAGTGTATCTGCAGCAAGAGCTGCTTTCCTGCCGCTGGTCATTACCTCTCCTCCAGGTGCAACAGCCTCCCCTGTGCCAGCAGCACCCAGGGCAGACAGGCAGGGCTCTCTGCCTGCCCTGCATTTATCTACTCAACCCAGAGGCACCCAGAGGCACCTTGCTGGCTTCTCTCAGCAGAGGTCTCCCAGGATTTGACTAAAAGCACGAGTTGTGGAGAGAGCTTCTCACACGTTCTCCCTTATTACACAACTCATTTCCAGACCGTGTGCGTTGTTGAAAGGAAATAGTGAGCTCATGAAAACAAATGAGTGTGCAACCCGACACTGCTTCAGTAGCTGTCTTCTGCTGTTGTTATGGATTTACAAGATATTGCCAACCAGTACACAAAGCTGGGTGTTATTTATATGAAATCAATTTTGAATTACTGGGCACTTGCACACAATCCTGCTGAGAAGTTGACTATAACCTGCCAAAGTCAGTGATCAGCACTGTGGAGCCCAGTGGAAAGAGCCTTGCTGCTCCTGCTGAGACTCCAGCACTGAAACACAAAATCAAGTGCACCACCTCAGGCTGCTTGACACATTTTGGACCAGATCTTTCTCTGGTTTAGCCTGAGTAGTCCCATGGAGCCCAGCAGTTACTCTGATCTTAGACCAGATCTGAGCTCGCTCTCATCCAGACCTTTTAGCAACACAAATGAGCCTTGCTGATTTGTATTGCTAAAATACACTGCTCACTGTTGAGCCACCGGCCTGGCTCAGCTCATTGGAGGCCACAGGAGGTTGTGCAGTCAGCCTGAGGCTCCAGGAAGCTTTCCACAGGAGCATCAGGCATACTTTTACCCATCAATGAACTGTTTTCGGCAGCAAATCAGTGGGATCTGGCACTAGGAACAGTCATTAGCAGAGAGAATGGAGCAGGGATTACTACAGCTCATGCACATAAAACCAGCAGAATTTAATCAGCAGAGGGATTGTAGCAGCTCCCAAAGGGAACAAGCTGATTCATCAGCTTGAGAGCCCCAAAGCACAAAACTGTCTACAAATACGATGAACTACAGACTCATAACTTCATTAACTGCTTTTACTCAGCTGCTGCTCCATCCTGAGCAGAACCAAGACTGGGTTCTTGGAAGAGGACAAAAGGTGTACAAAAGAAAAGATACTTATTTCAGGCTGCTGAGTGTTTTACAAACCACAGTCCTAGCTCTTTCAAGTTTGATGCCCTCTCTTAGATGTTTCCCTGCACTAGTTTTCCTTGTGTCATTGAGCTTTGCAGGAGTTTCACTACCATGTATCTACAGGAAGTTAACACAGTGAAACACATAAATGAAAGTCGATGGGCTTTTATTAAACTCTGTAAACTAAGGAGCCACTGGATTGTCCTGCACGTTTCAAGGTTTGTCAGTGGGAGGCTCCAGTGCTGGGCTCAAATCAATGTAATTTCTCAGAGCTGGATGATAGCAGAGACGACCATGTGCTGGTTGGAGAACCCTGTGATGGGTGCCCTGCACTGGGTTAAAGTGGTTCAAAGCCCTCTGGAAAACTGGTGTGACAGCTCAGAGCAAAGCATGCTCTGTGTGATGCACTCAGACATGCAATGAACTCCCCTAGTGACACAACAAATCCCATGACTGTCTCATGCCTTTGGAGAAAGCCTCAGAGCTCTCCTCTCTGAGGAGACCTTTCTTCTCTAAGGGTAATGCAACACTGATGATTTCTCTCGCCTAAAGCCTCACAACCAGCTCCACAACAAAGATCCTGAAACAAATGTACTTAATATAAATACCTAATAAAAATATGCTTGCCTAAAATATAAGATAGCCCACAAGCAAGAAGTTTTTTCCAAAAGGGGAATTACCAGAAATTCCAGAGCATTTTGCTTCTGTTTGAAAGACACAGAGACATTGTGGTGATGGGCATCACTGTAAACCTGAACAGACAGTTGGCCCACACAGTTTCAGCTCCAGGGAGGAAATAAATTCTCCCTCAGGCTCATGTAAACCATGGGAAACCTGCAGCACCCAGGGAAGCAGTGCTGAGGAAAAACTGAAGCTCATAACCACATGTCAGCAGAAGGCTGCAGTCCATGGATGTATTTTAAGCATGCTTGCAGGCAGCTTTGCAGCACCAGGGAAACTCTGCAAGGAATGTGTACAATGAAACAGGTACCACTACTCTCTCATGCAAGGATTTTCCAACTAGGAACCCCTCTTCTAAGTCTGTCTTCCAAGTCTTCCAGGTTTTCATGTGAGGCAAAGCAAGCACCACTGAGCAAATGTAAAGTTTCTCAGCAGAATTCTGCTGCAGCAGACCTCTGCCCCCTGCTGCAGTGGGACTCTGCCACCCTTCACCCCACCTCCCCAAGGCTGCTGCCAGACTCACCACTCGGGGCTTCTGCTGGTCCAGGGTCTGCAGGAAGGCAGGGGTCTGGTCCAGGGTGCGCTCGGGGTCACTGGAGATGTCCTCCTCGGACTCCTCCCAGGACGAGGAGAAGCCGGTGGAAGACGCTGAGGATGAGGAGAGCTTCCGGACGGGCAGGCTGCCAGGAGGCACGGCGCCTGCCTCCTCCTCCGGGCCCCCCAGGTCTGTGACAATGACGGCAGGGATGCTCCCACCGATGGCCGGGCGCTGGCCCTTCAGTCCTGTGCTGGCCACCACCACCTCCTCTTGCCGCGGAGCAGGTCCTGACTGCTCCAGCGGGCTGCTGCTCTCTGCCAGCTCCACCATGGCCACCGGCCTCCTGGGGGGCTCTGCAGCGCTCGGACACACCTGCACCCCTCCAGCATCGGGGCCCTCGCTCTCCCTGCGGGCTGGCGGCCGGGGTGCAGCCCCAGGTCCCGGCCGCGGTGCCGTGGGGCTGGCCGGACAGGCCCGGGCCAGCCGGGGGCTGCGGGGCGGCTGGGCGGCAGAGCCGTGCGCCTGGATGTGCGCCTCGAAGAGCCCCACTTTCTGGTTCACCTGCACGTTGTGCAGCTCCCGCTGGAGCTGCCGTGCCATGGGCGGCGGTGCTGGCTGTCCCTCCTCGCCCCGGCTGACCGGCTGCCCTGGGGGCTCCTCGGGCGCTGGGAAGAGGAACGCGGGGCCGCAGCGCGGGGAGCGGGGCGGCACCGGGGCCGGGCTGAAGGCGGGCAGCGGGCGGCAGCTGCCAGGCGTCTCCGGACCCTTGGGCAGCACTTGTCCGGGAGGAGGCGGCGTCTTGCTCCCGCCGCTTGTCACCTCGCTGTTGCTATTCATCATCACCAAGCTATTGAGCGCATAGCAGTACACGGCCATAGTAGTCAGCCGGGGAGCACAGGGGGGCCGTCGCCACTGCCGCCTCGGCGCTCAGGCTCTGCGGGGCTGCCCGGGGTCTCTCCACGACGAGATCAGCAGCATCGCCAGCAGGAAAAAGGGGAGCTGGGCTGGCCCTAGCCCGCAGCTCCATAAAACGGGAGAGCTGAGGAGAGAGAAGCAGTGAGAGTAGTTCTGCGCCCTCCCTTAGCTCGCCATCCAGCTGGGCACACAGCGTGCCAGACTCTTCCCTTCCTGTGTGCCCCTCCCACCTGCATGCCTCCCCAGCGTGGCACCCCTGGGGACACGGGCCAGCCTGGTCATCAGAAGGATCTGAGTGAAGGGGAAGTCAGGTTTGGGGCTGTTTCCCCTCTTCCCTGCCCCTTCCCCAAGTTGCCTGTCGATACAGCTTGCAGCAGTGACTGAGAGGACATACAGCCAGCAGCCATTCCCACAACAGAATAAGAGAATTACGGGCAACTGATGTGAACTGAAAGCTGGCAGCTTTCAAGTGCTTGCCCCAAAACCTAACATTTTCTAAAGGAAGATAAAAAACTCCAAACTACTTACATTTGTCACACTCGAGTCTGTCACCTATAGCAAGACCAAGTGTCAGGAATGGATTTCTCTTGTATGACACACAGGAAGACTCCCTGCTTGCACAGTTTTGTATGATACAAGGCCACGTCTCAAGTTAGTCTCCTAACCTACCATGTGCAACAACAGGGCTTTGCACATCTTCATGAATGCCCTGCCTAAATGTGCCTCCCCTGTGCACATCTGCTGCCCGGGACACTGAACGCTGCAACTGCCTCCAAGTCACAGCCCGGACCCCACAGGCAGAGATGTGCAGCGCTGTTTGTTCTGGCGAGTGTGTGATTGTGTATGCACTGAGAGAGGCTCTGCTTTCATAGCCGGCTCTCTGTGCGCTTCAGTGTGCCTTCCATCGTCTTCTGCTTGCTCCATGGGTACTGGAGCTGCAGTCCCCATCCCGTGCCGGGGCATGGGAAGCCCTGAGATCTGCACAAACACTCTGCCCACATGACAGCACAAAACTTGTTTACACACAGTGCGCTAACTCCGGCTGTGGGTGTACATGCCTCTAGAAGCGCTCGTGTGTGATGCTATCAGCGGTATCCCTGAGAGGCTCCCGGCAGGTAAATGCCCGCGAGCCTAAGCGCATTCCCAACTGACGGTGCGACCAAAAGGCTTCCCATCGCTCCAGGCACTGCCTGGAGGCAATGCGAGGCTCAACAGAGCCCAGGCAGCCACTCTTTGCAGGAATCTCCGGCACAGCAACGCTACCAGCACTCCGGCTCGGGTACGAAAGCGAACATGGGCACAAGGTGCTCGGCCAGACTTTGGGTGTGGGACAGCCCGCTCGGCCCCGGGGCAGCACCCTGCCCTCCTGCCCGCCCCCAGCTCGCCCCTTGCTCCCCGCGGGGCCCGGCTGGCCCCGCACCGCCCCCGCGCCGCCGCTTACCTGGGGTCGGGGTCCGCGCCCGCCCTCAGTGCGCGCCGCCCGGCAGCGCCCGCCGGCGGACGCGGGGCGCTGCCGAAACCATCGCTCGGGGCTGCCGGGGCTGCCGGGGCTCCCGCTCCTCCCGCTCCCTGCGCGGCTCCGAGCGCCGCTCCTCGCCCCGGGGCGGGCCGGCCGCGCCGGGCTCTGCCCCTCCGCGCCTCGGCGGCTCCGCGCAGCTCCGCGGCTCCCGGTGCGGCTGGAAAGGCGGAAAGAGCAGCAGCAGGAGGAGGAGAAGGAGAGGGAGAGAAGCGGCGAGGAGGAGGAGGAGGAGGAGAGCGGAGGGAGGGGGTAGGAGAGCAGGAAGGAAGTTGTGAGCCTGTCTGGGGTTGAACTCAGCGGAACAAGTTTTTTTTTTTTTTTTTCTCGCTCGGCTCAGGCTGGAGGGAAATACTGAAAAAAAAAAAAAAGTTTCCATTGTTAACTAAGAAAAAAAAACAAAACAAAAAAAAAAAAAACACCAAACAAAAAAAGCGCGCCACGGTCGCCGTGTTTTGGTGGCTGGGCTGTGGGTTCGAGACACACGAGGCATTTTCCACCTGCGGGGCCCGGCAGAGCCCCCGGTCACAGCGGCACCGCCCGCCCAGGGGGCATCCCCGGCTGGCCTCCGCATCCCGGCCGCTCCCGGGCTCCCCGCGGCACAGCGGGCACCCGCTCGCCACGACCGGCCAACCCAGCCTTTTCCCCCGGCATCCCCTTCCCCAGGCACCACGGCTCAGTCCTGCTGCTTCTCCGCGTGTTGGTCATTCACACGAGCCCAAGGCTGGCGCAAAGCTTGCGTGGCTTTGGGTGAGCACATCCCAAGGGAGGTAGGATGCCCCCCACGTTTCCCTAGAGGGTCGATGGCACTTTGACTTGCTCTCATGTTGCTCTGCAGCTAACTGGTTCAGGACACTGTCCATCGTTTTTGATTCAATGAGACACAGCACTTTCTCAGCTCCTGCAGCCCCCAGGCTTGGGTCCTGCTTGGCAGGAGAAGCAGGCTCTTGGCTGTGGTACAGCCTGAGTTCTGTATCAAGATAACTCATTGGAAATAGTTGTCTGTACGTCAGCACTTTAGGAGAGCAGGCTCTCCGATTCACTGTCAAAGCAGTAGTCAAGGTCAAACCCCGATGGCAGTTTTGGGATTGGTCTGGACTGGCCAAAGGAAAAAAGAAAAAAGAAAACAACAACAACCAAAAAAAGAACAGCAATTTGCCTGTGCTAGGATTTCACAGCTAGGAATTTCCCCTAGAGAGGGAAATTGATGTCACAGCAGATCAGCTTTTCTGTAATTAAGACATAACCTCTAGAGCATAAATGGGGGCAGAGAGGTCTCTGAATTGGCAGAAGGTGTGGACTGCCAATCCCACAGGCAGGCAGACAGAGACACCCAAAATGAGCTTATGTTTGTTTTTCCAGTAAGCTAAACGCTATTTTGAATTCAGTGCAGGAAAAGAAATTTATAGACTCTTTCCACTCCAATTCATTTCCTCACAGTCTGTGCTTAGTTGGGAACTAGCCTTCATGACATAAAGTATGAGATCAATCTCTCTGAGAAAAGTGGCCCTGCTCAGTATAATGGCACTATTCATGACATAAGCTTACCCCTGTGTGCAAATATCTGCAGGTTCTGGTCATCTGTTGCTCACGTTCCCTCGTGTCTGCATACACATGTCAAAAAGTAGGAACACTTAAAACAAAGAATAAATCCAGGAATACAGGCAGATAAACAGGTATGTTCTTTTTTTAAACAGCTGCACTATGCTATGCTGGTAGCATCTGCAAATACTTGGAAGCATTACTGCACATCTGTGTGTAGATGTTTTGACCATTCTTTGGGGCTGTTGAAGAATATTTATACCACTGAAACCACAATGTGTGCTTAAAATCCCACTCTTTCTTAAAGTCCCACAAATTCAAACACCATCAAAAATTCATCCTATCAGAACAGGACAAGAGAGTGGTGAATTCACTATGGCACATTTACAGATACAAAAGTCCCTCACAAGGGAGACCTGGCCTTAAAATGTGGCAGCAATTTTGTCAAGTAACAGAGCTAGAGCTGTTCTGTGGGCATTATATACAATGACAAGTTCTATTTATAAAGGAAGGGGCTAATAAAAGTGCAAAGAGAAAAAGAAAGTCTAGGGATAAGTCTTTGACTGTTCAGCACCAGTAGGTACATGAGGGAAATAATTGTTTCCAGACTGGAGCCAGGCAGCAGTCCACACTGTGTAGAGAAGAAAGAGCAGACAGTTTTCAGCACACTTGTTTCCAATCAAGTGGAAACCAAGTGTCTGAGGTTAGTCTAAATGGAAAACACAAAGGATACAGGTTGCTAGTCCGATCCAGGGACAAGGATGGAAGCAAGAAAAGAGAAAATTTGCTTTCACAGACACAGACCCTGGGCACTAATACTGCTGTAGTTACTTGTTGTTGCTGAGCAGCCTTCTCTGTGGCTATGGCAGTGTTGCCTTAGGTGCTGTACAAAGAGAACAAAGAGATTGTTCCACTTGGACTCTCTCAGTGTACATTCTTCAAGTAAAACTCTGGAGTTGGGTGTTAAAAGATCTTGCTTCTCCTTAAGCTATGTTCTTCATTTAAATTTATACTTCCTGCTTCCAAAGAAAACCATTACAGTGCTTAAGGATACTGAAACAGGCTAGGTTAGGGCAAACAGGTGATCCAGCCAACTTTTGTCTTGTCCTTATTCAAGGGAGTGGAGCCATTAAAATGAACAGGATCTTCCACTTAGGAAGGGCACATATCCACTGCAGAATGTATTTAGTCTGAAATAAAGGGAAGACAGACACTTAGAGAAGGGCATGGAGCTGTCCTAACCATGTGACATCTCCCACCGACACACTGGCTAGAGGTGTTTAGGGAAAGAAATACCACAGCTGTCAAAGTTAATAGCCTCCCAGCACCTCTGTGTACTTGAAGGGAGACATGTTAATTATCATGTTTCATGGAAAAACAGTTGTCCCAAATGTGCTCACTGTGCCCCATGAGCAGCAGGGGCAGAGTACTTACATGGTAGATACTGGTCATTGTAATCACTTGAGTCCTTGAAGACACACAATTAATATGGTGTAGGCTGTATTATAAAGCTAGAATAGGACAGAATGGACCACAATCTACTTAGCATCAATCCAGGTGTAAAGACAAAACAGAAAAAAATCATAATAATTTAATAAAAAAATTACTACAGTCCTTAAGTACCCTCCTCCTTCCATTCTTCCTTTATTATAGGATTCATTTTTAAAATTATTGCTTCCTGTCATGTTTTGGGCTGGTTGGGCATGACAGCCTTCCCTGTGTTTCAAAGAGGACTTGTCTAAACTGTCACTGTTCATCCCATCCAGCATCAGAAGGACTATCAGCACCCTTGTAGTGGAAGTCAGTATCTGACAGCATTCCTCACCAGTGAGGTGAACCTTAGACTTATGCAAAATACAGGAATTAATGGATAAATGCAGAGTAATATTACCATGAACAGTTTGACTTTGTGTTCATGCCAGCATGACAGAGAATCAATCTGGCTCATATTTTACAAGAAAAAGAGCCACAGAAGACATGAGTGAAAACATGACACTGAATTATGTGCTGAGAATTGTCCCTGTTCAGGCAGGTGGCTGTCACAAGCATGGCACACATCTGCCCTGTCCATGTTGGCAGAGGAAACAGAAGCCTGAGAAAAGGCCTCTGGATGCTTATCTTGAACAGGCCTTTTTGCCTTTCTTCAGTGGTAAAGCAGGTCAGAAAGAAACTGGTTTTCCCAGCTCTCAGTGACCTCTGAGCTGGGTTATCCAGTCATTTTCTCCCTTCCTGCTATCCCATAAGAACACACATAATGGCAGAATTAAGGACTGACTGGTTAATATTCTCTGTGCCAGCTCCTGTTCAGGGAACAAGAACACAGGGCTCTGCAGACACCTGTAGCAAGTCATTGTGATTTAGGGCAGTCTGTGTGCTGCACCTACATCTGCCTGAGCTTGCACGTCCTCCCAGAGCACAAAGGAACCAGTTTTGTTCCCTGGGAGCCTCCTCCACGCATTCCTGGCTGAACCTCGCCCTGTGCTGCACCAAGACCTACAGCCAGACAAGCACAGCCAGGAAAGGCAGCCAAAGATCTCAGTGATCCGTTCTGGGCTCTGCCCCTGCTGTGCTGTGGGGCCTGAGCAATGAGGTGATTGCCCTGCAGAACAGGCAGGATGGGCTGAGACATCCTGTGTCTTCTGGGGACTCTGTGTCTGTGACCTGCCTGAAGGCTAATACACACCTGGGGGCCTTGAAGGAAGGGATAATACATCCCATACATCCATGCCCAGAACACATATGCAGAGATTAACACTGAGCTAAGAACATCAGTTTGCCTCACAGGCTTCAGAATTTGCAGCTGGACTTTGGAGAACTGTTACAGAGCTCAAGAGATTGAGATGTATGTATGGAAAATATTATGCATAGTGCATTACTCTAACAAGGAGTTATGTACACACAGTATAGGCAAGAATATTTAGGAATCCTTGAACAAGCACAGGATATGACATTTCCTCTTCATGCAATGCATATATGGCTGTGGTACCTTTCCAGATGTGAAAGCCTGGTTTTATGTCTGGGTATTGGCAGCAGTTTCAGTGCCACCCTTCCTGTTTTTAATAGATTCCAGGGAAGAGCCCAGCTTTGCAGTTGGTGTGTGCCACAGCTGTGGTGCTCTGTGCTGCAGCAGGGCTTTACATAGGCACTTTGGCTCACAGTTGCTATTTGCAGATAATAGGAATATAAACATATGCATGTTTGGGGACTACCCCATGATTCAGCACAAATGTTTCCTTTTTTTTTTTTTTTTTTTCTTTTTGCACAGACCAAACTACAGGCAGTAGAAGCAGATCAAATAAGCATTGTCGAGTTTTACTGACTTTCAATAATATGAAAACCATAAAGGGGAATCCTTCCCCATTGGGGCTTGAGGCTACTAAAAGTTGTACCCAGGTCTGTTGCTGAGAGAATAAAACAATTAGAACTCAAATACTGCTTTGTTATCTGAAGAAGTTTTTCCTATTCATGGGCCACAGTTATTCCACTAGTTATTCCACTAAACTGTGACCACACAGCCATAATTGAGCAGCTTTGCATTTATTTGAGATAGCTACGATCACAGCAGGAATAAAGAGAAACTGTTTTCCAAGTGAGCAGTGTGTGTCACACAGGCTTTTTTGGAATCAGTAGTATATGAAGGGGCTGCGAGATTCCACTGCACCTTTTAGGGATGAGATGAGCATGGAGTCACAAGAAATGCTGTCCAAGTTTCCACTCTGCAATGAGTGATATCTGTGTTTTGAAGAACTGAGAGAGAGAGGGCACTGAAGAAGACATGATTAATTATTTTAAAGTTCATACTGAGCTGTAGCCATTTAATTTAAAACAAAGCATTTTAGTTTTCTCTAGGAATCTATTTTTGCTTACAGTATAATTACTTTAAGGATTTACCATAATATTGCTATGATGGACAGATGTTTATCTTTGTTCATATGCCTTTGAAAGGAAAAAAGGTGAACTTTGAACCAGTGCAGCACAGTTAAATAAACTAGCAGGTCTAGGTCGATTCTTCATAACTTTATATATCTAAAGCAACAGAGTTATGAAAATATTCCTAAATGATGTTGTCAGACAGCAGAGTATTTTGTGTGCTGTTTTCTGTATGCAGCACTGTTCATTGCTATGCAACAAATCACAAAGGTCAGCAGACCCTGACCCTGAAAAGCAGCTGTGTTATAGCAGTCACTGGAAAACACCAGTCCTTGCACATAAAATTGCTTTAAATGAGAGCATCTTTCCCAGAAAGATGAGATCTGCATGCTGGATCATGCTTTTCCTCTGAACAGCTATATAGGTAAGTAAAGCCCTGATGGAAAGGACAGCATACATGTCCACCTAGGATATTTTCTGTCACTAGTTTCTATACATACCTCCATACACATAAATAAAGGGGCACTTTAATAGCACCAAGATCAGCTTCTCCAGCTGCAGCTGACACTAGTCAGAGCCTTATCTCCCTGCTGCCCCTTGCTCCAGTGCTGGAGATAGCCACTCTGTGAGCACTCTGGAGACATCCACTCCTGGAGCTGTGAACTGCTCCCTGGGCTGCCTCCCCAGACCTGGATTTGAGCAGCAAATTGAGCAATGCAGCACAGTCCCCTTTGCTGTGCTCCCACCTCCTCTGGCTGGTATGTGCAGGACAAGCCTCCCTCTTGTGCTGCCTTTCCTCCTCCCTCAGGTATTTCCATGCTGCTCCTGGATCAGCAGAGTTATTTATTGCTGAGAGGGCACTTCTCTAAGATTTTTAAGTCACCACTGCAGAGTTTCAAGTCATTAGCATTTCCCACTCCACTGCCATGAGCTCTCTAATACCTAATATATATAATATATAATATCTATGTAACTAAACTGAAGAATTTAAACCCATGTTTAGATGCCTGAGTAAGAAGACAGATGTCAAGAGCTGGGATGCTCCTTCACACCATCATGAAGTTTGCCATTCTACACTCTGTGCTCCAAGGGAGGGGTTCCAAATCCTTCTTTTCCTTTACAAAAGGTAAAAGGTATTTCATGGTTTGGCTGCTTGAAGTTAGGACACACAAGACATGCTACAGCTGGGGAAGATGAAGAACTGGCCCAGAGAGGAGATATTAACCATCCATTTCCTATCTTGCTGAATGGGGGCTGATGAGCTAGCTTTAATGGCTCCTAAATGTTATGTATTTTCTCCCCACTTCCTGCTGGATGGGGACTGATACCACAGAGTTCCAGCTGGCTGCTCTTTTCTTCCCAGGAGAATTCATGTATTTGCTTAAGTAACTTAATGTAATGCAAAAGCAAGCAGAGAAGACAAGAGACGTGGGCCCTGCAGGTTCTCAGCAGAAATATGTTTACTTCCCACTTGTTCTTCACTCCTTTTCCATCCTTTACTTTCCTCCTTTCTGGACACACCTGCAGGGCCTGTAGCCCCTGATGTCTGAACCAGATTGTTGCCACAATCCTTGGCAGCAGCATTCCATGGATTAGGCAGGACTTCAGGCTGGCCTGAGCCAGGCAGAGCAGGCAGGAGATGGAGCTGCAGAGGGGCATGGCAGAGATGCTCAGCTCCTCCCTGCTGGGGATCTCCCACAGCTCCCTCCAGCTGGGCCTGCACCCACACTCTGGCCACTCTGCCATGGGCTTCTGCTGTGGGAGAAGAGCAGGACTTGGCTGGCAAGTGGGACAGAGACACCCTGCCTGGACAGAAAGAGCAGAAATGGGAGAACCAGGAGAGCTGGTGAGGCTCTGCTGGCTCCAGTGCCAGCTTTGCCCACAGAGATAGTGGCTTCTTTGATGTCTCTTCACCCTTTAGGGACACAGCCTGCACCCCCAGCTGGAGGCACTGGGAAAGCTGGCAGCTGTCGTGCTCTTCTCTCCACTGGGAACAGACTGAAACTGTTTTTCTTCACGGCTGTTTTATGAGGAGTGGGAAGAGAGCACCCGGACAGAGCATTAGGATTAAACTTTACAAATGTGTCTCCCTTTGACAAAATGTTTGAGCTTTGCCAGTTCCTTTATGTTCTCTCCCACTGGCTGAGGACAGCCTTGTCCTGAATAGGAAAATGGGAACAGTGCAAGAGCACAGATGTCTGACATCTTCCTGTCTTCTGGCTCAGAGAGAGGGAGATTAATGAAAGCTGCCAGAGAAATGCCTTGGAATAACCCTTTCTGGTAGGAGACACAGTATCCTGGAAACACCCATCATTTGGCAGAGACACTCACTTCATTCCTTAGCTAAACAAGCAAGTTTCTTTAACTCTTCTCAAGATCATTTTTGGACTGGATTGTAAGTGTTTTATGTTAAAACAAACAAACAAAAAAGCAACAAAAAAACCCCAACTACTTTGTTTCTTTCTGTTTTACATATGTGGCATTTCCTAAAAGGAACAAAATGTTGAAACAATGAAATATTTTCCTTTTTCACAGCCCTATCTTTCATTAAGAGACAGTTTGCCTAACATCTCTTCTTCCCTGTTAAGATGATGGATGGGGCTGAACAAGACTTACAGGATCCAGTGAGGTGCCATTTGCGTCACCAGCAACAGTGGTCATCAGGCAATGATCTACCATTTCAATTGTTTCAAAGAGAGATGAAGAGGAAAATGGAGCAGGCTGAGATTTATTGCAGTGGATGGAACAGACTTTGAAGTTAGACAAATGGAAATTTGGATTATTTACAGGAACAGATCCTATGTGAGACTGTTGAGTAAGGCAGGGCCCTGGTTTTGGAGGAAACATCACATGAGTGTACTCAGACTTGAAACCTCCAAGAACAACAGCTGGAGGCTGCCTTAGCAATCTAGAAAGTGGTGCATCAGTGATGAACCAGAGAATGGGGTTCATCATCACTGCCCTGCTCAACAAGCTGGGCCTAGCTCTCCCCTGGATGTCATTCCATTATAGTTGCTGGAGGGACACTGGCAGAAGCTTTCCTTTGCATACTTGAGACAACCAGAGAGGAGAAGATGGACTCTAACAACTAACAAAAGGCCAGCCATCAGATTTACTGCCTAAACAATGATCTCACCCACAGAAATTTTTACATGGTCTCCTACACTTCCCAGCTCCTAACCTGAAAGCCCTGCACTGTCACATTCCCATCCTCTCCCAGGGAAATCAACCTGAATGGAAAGTGACAAGTATGCACAAGTTCTATGAACTCTTAGGAACACTTCTGAAAGCTGAGCTAAGTAGAATGAAAGACAAAATGCCCATGTTACTGGAAGTGGTAAGTGCCCTAGGAAGCCTCCCTGAAATTCTTGAGACACACATCAACAGCTCTTTCTGTGCTCATCCTCACTGAAACTTCTAAACTTTCAATTTTTTAATGTTCCCTCCATGCCATTTTCTTACCTCCAACCCATCAAGCTCATGGACAGTTCTCCTCGTGGAGAAACCTGTAGTAATTCCCCAGTAGTTGGATTCACAGTAATGTCCCAGTAGTTAGATTCACACTCTTTCATGTCCAACCAATTTCTTTCACAAGATTAATCAGCAGCTGGGGCAGGTGATACCATGGCTTTTGACATTAGATTGTCAACAAATATTACATTTCTCCCTTGTTTTGTTTTGTTTTGTTTTGTTTTGTTTTGTTTTGTTTTGTTTGTTTTTTAACTAAACAGCTGCAGTGATGGCTTTGCTGGCTGGTGGCCAGCTGAGTCTCTCCACAGAAATTTAACACTCCTTGCCTCAGTTTTCCCATATTCCCAACTTGTTTGCTCTCTGATGGAAAACTTGACTTCTATGGTAAGACACTTAGTAGCACCTACAATTGCAGTGCATCCAAGAAAAATATACTGGAAGGACCAGGGGAGTCTTTATAGCTCTGGCAAAACAAGGGTTCATTTTTTTTTCTTTAGAAGGAAAATAGTGCTGAGGCAGCTACCATGTCCTAAGATAATTGAACAAATAGGTTTTCATTTCAAATGGAGGATGGATGGAAGGAGCTTGGAGTCCCTCAGATGCAATCTGTCAATATGAAAACATATTTCAATTGCATTAACAAGGAAATAAAATGTGTCTCAGCTTTCAGATATCCAGGAAAATGATGAGATCCTTGCAGGAAGAGTGCAGGAAAATTTTCTGTTGATGAAATTTGCCTGGCAGTTGTTAAGGGATGTCATCTACCAGGTTTGCCAGAGATAGATAATGCCTGAAGTCAGCACTGCACTTCATTCTCTGTTAAAAATCTGATTAATGACACTCATCTTTTTCTCCCTCAAAACTATACTTTCCCACTCTTAATGCTTAAATGATTCTCAGAGGGGTCTTTTTGTTCCTCAAGCTTGGGGTGAATGGGATGAATTTTACAATAAGTTGTAAAAAGGGAAGGTAGGGCCTTGAATTATCTAAAAACTTCAGGGGTTTATCAAGTTCTGTCTCAAACAAAGTACTGGTTTAAAAAGCCCACACCTGGTCTAACCTGCTCTCAGTGAAAAATTCTGTCTTTGGAAAGGTAGTCCTGATGGGGTGGTTTTGGAGTAATTTTCATTTTCAAAGTGTGCGTAACACACTAGTGAACATAAAATGCTGATAAGTTTTGGTTGATTTAGTTTAATTGAGACATTAGCTGCATTGCAAGCAAATGGATCTGGAATAGCTGCTAGAGAACTCAGTCTTCCAAATCATTACAGAAGGAGGAGATTACAGTCAAATATTTTATGTTAACATGCTTAAGCACTTAAAATTATGGATGTTTTTCATCAATAAGTGCAAAATTATTTCAGCAGTTCTGAATATCAGCAGGGTTTGAAAGCCTCTAATTAATTTTGCTTACATTTGAAATAATCAGAATAATTTCAGAATAGTAAACCAGATCAATCCCTGGGAAGACTCACATAAAGTGGATTACATCCTACCTGAAATAAGTTTTGGCTCTTTCTCTATCACTTACATAATCCAATAAAAATCCTCCAAAGGCTAACAGCTGTTGCTGGAAACAAAAATTAGAGTCTGCATATGTTACCCTGTTATGTCCAAAGAAAAATACTTACTGATTTGAAGAGGCTACAGATATACTGTACACCTAAATTAGAAATTTGTCTGTCTCTGGGACAGAAACTTACCAAGTTCTCTCTTCCAGAATTCAGTTCAAAATTCTTTCTCTTTCTGAGGAAGTACTTTTTCCACATTTCCTATTTTCACTTGTACTGTTCAAAGAGCGAAAGCAAGCATTTACATACAAGGTGCTAAATAATCTGCTGAATTCAAATCAGTTTCCACTGGGTAGATATAATTTTTTCCATCCACACTTAAGGTAAACACACTGGACCAGCCCTTCTTTTAACAAGCTGATGAAATGTAAACAGGATGAATGAATAGGTAACTGCAGATGGAAGAGCTCTGAGCATTTGGCAGTGAGGAGGCCAGTCCTTCCCATGGCACAAGTCAGCAATAAGAGCTTTCTTGCCCACAAGCCCAAGCCAGGACCACCCTGGGTCTCAGGACTGCACTGATGGCCTTGGCTCTTGTATTTAGAGAGAAGGACAGAGGTAAATAGCTAAAAATAGCTAAAGCCTTTTTCCTCATTCCTGTATTCTCATGGTTATGTTGATGAACTTGAATGAAGCCAACACACTGGGTAGGTTACTTGTACTTGTCCTATGAGTTCTTTGACACAGGTACTGCCTGAGCTCTTTTTGTAGTAATATATCTGCAGCTGCTTGGGCTCAGCTTGGCCCTGCCACAGTTTCTCAGCCTGCATGCAGAACCTTTGTTTTCCATCATATCCTCTCCCTGCAGGTGAACAGCAAAGTGAAAACAATTTGCTTTGTGTGTCTATCTGGGACAGGCCTTCCATGGAGCTCAGGCAGCTCAAGGAGACCCTTCTTGCTCTGCCCAAACTACCAGCTTCTATTTGCTCTGCCCATAATATTCCATTAATATTCTTGGGCTCATATTCATTGTCCTCACACTCCTGTTAGTGTTTCATAAAACTTATGGAGTGGGACTGAAATGCTGAAGGGAAGAGAATCACTGACTCCTACAGGCATTGAATCAAACTTTTCCTTTACTGAGAGACATGCAGTCTTACAGAGAGGGTTGAATCTAAAAGCTGGGTGGAGCATGATTGGTTTTGCCGTTTGGGTTCCTGAAGGGAAAATAAAAGCATATGAAATATCAATAAAGCATATAAAATATCAATAAAGCATATGAAAAGGGCTAGAATGAGTAGCTCCTGTCCATTTCAGTTTGAAAATGTATTTAGGCAACCTTATATTTACAGTTAATCCTATGGAGCAGCCACTGAGACACAGCTTAAAGTTAAGAGCATCACCTCAGCATATGAAGAAGTACCTAATGAAACCACAAGCTGGGTTATTCTACAGAAGAAATGGAGAGACATAGAAAACAGATTTCTGTTTTCTTTTAGCATTGTTTCTTTTAGCTGGAGAACCCACAGGTAAATAGAGGAGGTGCCAGTCAGGGTGCCACATGGAGAAGGGGAAGCCGTGCCTAGAGGAGAAGCAGCCCCACAAGCACAGCAGTGGGGCAGTGGCAGCAGCCCCAGCCCTACTGCTCAAAGTTCTTTGCCCAGGTGGTGAAGCAGGAGCTTCACCTCAAGAACAAGTGTGCAAACATTTCTGCATGGGTGAAAGGTGCCCAGCTGAAAAAGTTCAAGTTTGGGGCACTGCTACTCCTAACACTTTCCCTCTTCCCCCTGGAGGACCAACTCCCAGAGGCAATTGGATGCACCACTGACCTTTCAGGACTTACGAAATGCAAACACAGCTTTATTTACTTCCTGACCCTTGGCTCAAAACATCTGCAGCTTTATAAATGAAAAGCAACCACTGTGATTTAGCAACTTCTTCTGCTTCATTTTGGCAGAAGACAGAGGCCATGCTGTGATATGACCACGGGTGTTGCAGTGGCATTTGAGAGTTATCAGCTGGGCTCCCAGGAGCTGACACCACTGCTCTTCATCTTGCATCTTTGCTAGCAGGACAAAGCCTGGCTGGTAAGGTAAAGGGCCACAGCTGGAGATTTTGGTCAAACAGAGAAATAGATTGAAAATAAAGCTTTCTTCCTCAGAAACATCTGGAGTTTCTGTTCCAGACAAGACAGTTGAGTTGGCAGTCTCAGCTTCTCCGGTCACTCCAGTATGTGATAGAAAAGTTGCTGCTGCTGCTCCTTTTGTGCCTCTACTAGAAGAAAAAGCTGATCAAGTTTTGCCAGATCAACCCTGGACCATGAGCATAGGTGCTAATTTTTGAGCAGAGCTCTTGGCAAAGCTTTTCATCCCCCTTCTTCCTGAAAAAACTCTGGAAATTTGTTGGAAGCCATTGGTTCCAGTCAATTTGGTGGGGTGATGCTGGAAACTGCATAGTGGTTGCTGAAGGATTCTTCAGAAATAAGAAGGGAAGGAGAGGATTTCTGCAAATATTTGAAACTGAGTCCATGTAAATGTTCATTTGTCAGCCTAATCTTCATGGATTCATCAAAATGGAAAGGGATTCTCCAGTATCTGCCTCATCTGACAAACTTCAAGCACTAGCAGCAGCAGGTTTACAAGGTAGGATATGAAGATTGTAGGGAATATCCTGATATTGTTTCTCAGGTTATTCTCAGCAAATCTTAACACAGTATTTCTTAGCAGCAGAAATACTGAAAAAATAGGTTTTGGTTATTTCTGGTTACTTAAAGCCCAGCAAGTGGAAAGATAGTGTCATCATATTGTGCTTTTTTTGTACTTGATCCATATCTTGCTGTACAAAATTTTTATATTTTCTTGTACCATCTGCTGAATGCTGATAAGACAGATGTCAGCATCACGTTAGTACCTACAAATTCATTCCACATTGAAGTGACTGAAAACAACGAATATTTGTGTTTCTATATCAATTTTGATGCTTTGGAAAATTCCACACTTCTCTGCTCCCAAGTGACAAAAGCACTAGGAGCATTATGACTTAACAGAACTCTATTGTAGCATTTTATCCAGCCTCAACTTTAGATTTAAAGTGCCCCTATGAGGCCTTTTTTAATCTCCACCTTCATCTTTTTTTTCAATCAAATTCTTAGTTACCATGGCTTTGTCTTTCTTGGTTTGGAAATGATGACAACTAGTCTTCTCTGTATTTTTTTTTTTTGTATTCTTCTATTACAACCCCTGTTTCAAGAGAGATGACATCACCTGCCATGGACCTGTAAGCTGTGTAAAAAACAGCACCTGATGCATTCTCACCAGAGCCAGGTTTGAAGGAAGGCTGCCTGAGAAGTCCAGACATACAGCCTGTGGTAGGAGCAGCTTCTGCAGAGAATTATCCCTCATCACCATGACTCCACAGACAGACTCTGGTTGGTTTCCAACTCCATCTGATACTTCACCACACAATAACTCTTTTCCAGTTGACTTGTCCTGTCTCTTCAGTCTCTACACCCTGAGGCATTGCCTCCAGAGAGATGAACTGCTTTGTCCCAGCCCAGGGAAGCCAAAGGCTCCAGGCACTAGTGGTATGTTCAGCAAAACTCAGCAAAAGGGCAGCAAGTGGCTAATCCAGGAGCTGCACCAGCAGCAAAGGCCATTCCCATAAAATACATCATCTGTATTTCCTGGTGAGTCAACCCTCCTTCCTCCCCTCGTGTCAGAGTAAGGGAGAGTGCAAGGAGCAGGTTTGGGGTTTTCCTGTCCATCCTACATTACTTGGGGATGTAATGACAACATTGCAGCTGGCAAAGCTGCACAGCTGTCCTACAGGAGTCACACATCATCCTTCCTGCCTCCGTGGTGAGTGGATATGCTTTTATGGTACACTGGAAATGACACAGTCCAGTGCTCAGTGACTGCTGGATGTTCAACAATGGCATGGATCAGGGACTCTGGGATTTGCCAGAATAAAAGCTGTTCAGGAAGCAATTCCCTTTATTCCCTTTCCCACCCCTTCCCTCCCTTTGTTCTCCTTAACCCTTCTTCTTGCTTTTGTCCCCATCTTTCCTTCTTTCCTTTCTTCTTTCCTTCTCTCCCTCCTCCTTCTCTCCCTCCTTCTGGAGAACAGCTCATTCCATTGTTTATCACCATATAATATTGCTGGCCATCAGGAAACTTTGGAAACCAAGGAAAACAAAGACCTTGTGACAAAACTCAAGTGAGCAATGGCTTCAAGGGCACTCAGCTCTTGGCAGCATGAGCACCATGGTGAGCTCAGCATCTGGCAGGACAGACCCTGAATTAGGATGGCAAGAGGACAAGGAAGCACAGAAGAATATTAGGAAAAGGCGAAGAAAGATGCATTGCTTTCTGGAATGAGATGGGCAATGCAACCCTGCAAGCATTTGTTTAGAATTTTATGTCACACCATGATCCATATTCAAAAGTTTGATGTGTTTTCTCAGAACATCTGGCATAAATTGGACTGCAGTCTTCTGAAAAACTCTTAGTTTTGAAGGCAGCAGAGTTAAAAGTTTCTGTATTATCAATTCTTTGTCCCATCTGCCATCCTTTCTTTCTCTTTTTAGCTCTTCTTTCTCTGGTGGTGAGGATTGGTCGGCTCATATGATGGTTAGAGTCAATTTGACAATTTGCAGACACTAATGAAGGTTTTGGGTTTATTGCTGTGTATGCTTGAGTACCCATTCTTAGTGATTCAATTTTTCTTATATGAGTCAACTTATGCTTGTTTCAGACTTCATGAGAACTATTTTACAGCAAAAAGCCTCCCACCACTGTAAATCCTTCTATAAAGGTACACAGGAGGCTGGTATCATTTGTATGCTGTTTCCACTCTTTATAGATTTCAATGGGAGATTATATCCTATTTATAGAAATCAATTGAATAGTTCAAATAAACCACAAACAGTAATAAGAGATGCTGACATCTGACCTCTTTCAACACATGTTTAGAGTGATTAGCTGTCCACAAACTTTGCAGTATAGCTTGGTTGTACCAAAAATTATGTTGTTAACATAGAAGGGAACTATTTCAGCATGCCAGAAACGTATTTAATTTATAAAAAGATCAAAATAGATCACAACATTAGACAGAGTTCCACCTTTTGACTAAATCTGGTGGAAGTAAAAAAGCTTTGAGAAGATGCTTCTGTGAGAAATGAGAGATGTGGGTCACATCCTTTCAGATGTGGGTTTTACACTGCCTACATGACTGCTTGTGTTTGCAGAAGAGGTGGCCACTACCATCAGCTATTTTATAATGTTAATCTATTATTCAACTTTTTTTTTTTTTTTTTTTTTCTTTCAGTATAAGAAGGAAGGATTTCATTTTGGGTTGAGTAAAGTATGTTCCACAAACCAGAGCAACATTTTTTACAGTTTTTCTTTTGAAGGCAAATACAACACCATATATCTCTAATATGGATCAGTTCAAACCAATTTCAGTCCAACTCTGATTTATTTGGCTCAGCTACCCAACTCAAAATTTATTCAAATTAGCCTATGAGTCAGAAGCTCATAAACATAAGTGAAAAGCACAAGTACATAACATGCAGGAGTCTCTCTGCCCAAGAGTTTACTGTGCAGTTGGGTGTCAGAAAGGTTCTTATCTCTATGAATATTTAAGTAAGTCTATGCAGGAATTGGGAAGCCAGCCTGAACTATGAGTATTCTAAATCTGTGCCCAAGCCAGAAGCTCTTCTTTCCTTGCTGCTCAAATTTCCAATTGCCACTTTCTTCAGCAAAGCTACTCTGGTTCTGGTGGTTCAAGGCTCTCAGAAGGGTCGATTCCCTTAGTGTGCACAAGGTAGCTCTTCAGAAACCATTAGACTTATTAGCTCAGCACTGGGATTAGAGTCAAACAGAGGTTCTGTGTTCAGACAGAACCTCTACAGCAGGAACAAGTTCATCTTTTCAAGGTCTAGGAGCACTCCTTGCCATCATCTACCAAGTGCCTCTGCTGTGGCACTGGCTGTTTTAACTGCAGCTTGGGATCTGAGGGCTAGACTTGATTCAGCACTCAAGAGGAATCTTCCCTGAATAAGCAGAGTGGGCGTAGAGTTTATAAGAAGTGTCACAGTGGCTGTCTGAGACAAGAAATTACTTTAAGAGGTGAAATGTTTTAATGGGCTTCTAATATAGCTGTGCTGGGCAGAAAAAGTAAATGAATCTCAAGCTGTTATGGAACCTCCTGTATATATGTTGCAACAAACAGGGGTGTGAAAAGCTCTGAGAAAGACACAGGAGACAGAAATGCAGATTAGGGAGGAAAGCAGAGGTGGGTGAGAAATGATCTAAGTGTTGGCATTGCGTGCAGTACAGTGGGCACTGCTCATCTCCCTGAACAGCATAGCACTTTGCTACCCCCTTCCTCCCTGGAGGGGCTCCTTTGAGGCACTTCTCCCTGGGGGGGATTATCAAATTTCCCATGCAGATGGAAAAATCAAGGCAGGGAAAGGTCAAGAGCAACATTTTAAAAATTTTTGATGGCTTGATTTCTGCATGTCTAAAAGGAAACCAGTCTTGTTTCCATGGCTTTCATGAACCTCATGACCTTCATAAACCTCATGACTTGCACAAGGGTGGACTATTGTCTGCTCAGCACATATAAAAACAAGGTCCAAGCTGTCTCATATTCAGCATTTGAGATGAGTACATGGGACATGTTGGTCTCTTAAATGCCACTGTAGCTCATACAGAAAGTTGCCACAATTAATGTTTCATTTTCTAATATAGTGAAGGAATCTTCTTTTAATATAATATATCTGATTTGGATGTTACTTATCACAGCTTTTGTATTCACATTGGAATACAAGCTGTCCACAAATAACATGGAGGTATCTATGAACTTGAATTTGATTTTTCCTGACATTTGTATGAGGAGACTCATCTGACTTCATAGGGTAAATGAGGAAGCTGCATCTTCTCTACATGCCACGGAGAACTGTAATTTTTTTCTTTTGGATAGGGGTATTGCAGCTGCCCTGACAGCACTACACCCACCCTCTGTCTTGCTTAGTTTTACACTGCTTTCAGTGACAGCACAGATGCTGGAGTTGAGCTGCTTGGTGACTGTCAGGCAACGTCCACAGAGTCATGGCATTCTTTTAGCAAGGATTTCAAACATGGAAAAGCTCCTGACTGAACCAAGAGGAAACCAAGCTGACTGCTTGACACTGGTCTAGATTTCTCAGGGCCACTCTGCAGCTGGAAATGTCAGGGAAATCAGACTGCATCAGTGAGCACCAATCCAAATTCTGGTGCCACACCTCCCTTTGCTCAGGTGCTCACTTTGGCTCTGCTACAGTGCATTCTCTTTTCTGCTATTTTCCCAGATTCCATGTATTAGGTCCACACTGTTTCTATTTGTGCAAATATCCAGTTCCTCATATGGCTTTAGGAAAAAGCCAATACACCTCCACAGATACCATAGACATTTTGGAAAACCTGTAGCTTGCAATCAAATGAATTTTTGTTATTTTAATTTATTTGCAATGTCCTCTCCTCTGTAACTATCTACTGAACAATGACTTTTGGACAGGCTAACTTCACCATGACAATGTCAGATCTCTGTGATGTTCTTTCATTTTTCTCTTCTTGATCATTCTATGTAATTTTGTGAGCTGTTAAATAGCAACTATGTGTAATGATCTCCAGGCTCTACACAGGATTTAGGAAACAAAGACAGGAACAGATAATACAGTTTATCCCACCCCAACAATCAACTCTGGCTCTTTGTGAAAGCTGCAGCATGACTGTGTTTCACAAAGACAGTTTAGGACCAAGGATGAGTGTCTGCCACACCACCTGCAAAATTTTGTTGCCCTGGAAACACGTATTATTGTTATATGAAAACATCTGTGAGATGTATGGGAACACCAAGGTGATTTGGATCAAATACAGCAATGAATGGCAATAAAGGTGTGCTTACCTGTGTTTACAAAAAGTTACAGATGAGAAGTATTATTCATCAGTGAAGTACAACATCATGCTGGATTTTAAAATAGTTCACTTCTGAAGTTTTTCTTAAGCAATTGATGCTTGTCAGATGTGGAAAAGAGGAGGGAAGTTATAAAGAAAAAGATGAGGATGTACTAGTTACTGTTATTTCCTTAATTTGAGATCTATGCTTGAATGACTTTGATACATAAAATAAATACTTTGTTTTTTTCTTCAACTTACAGTTTCATAGGAGAAAAAAAAGCCTCAAGGTTTTTAAAAGCCACAGTTTAACTGTGATTTAACTGTAGATTTACCTTCAACCTGCTTTATTTGATCAGTAGAAAATCCCTGTATAAACTCTCTTATTTAATTTATTTTAATATGAAATAAACTTTTCAGTTACTGAATAATTGAGAATAAAACTAGCTCAATCCAGTTTAACTAGGTCCATTCAAAACCTAATTTAGGGCTTGATTAAATGCTGCTAATGTAAAGTTAAATAAACTAAATGCCAGTAAAAGCTATTTTAGGAATTGCCACTCCTGTTGAAGGGTAAGGAGTTTAAAACAAACTCATTTAATTTACTTTAAAAGTTACTAAGATAAACTATTCTAAGTGCTTCTATGCAGAAAAACTTGCAGAGCTATGACAACGAACTCTGGAAAACTGCTGCTTAACATGAGTACACGAGCGAAGCACAGAAACAGAAAACAACTAAACCTTGCACCTGCAATAAACAAAAATCAAAATACAATACTTTTCCCCTTGCCCCTTAGGAGAGTGAAAAATATTATTTTGCCTACATTTTCAGTTTTCTTGCCACTGCTGCTACAATTGTAGCCCTTGCAGTGTGAGCACTGGCCATGATAAAACTGTGCCAGCAGAAACAAGCTGGGCTCAGAGTCCTGATAAGGTGGAATCCAGAAAATAACGTGGCTTCAAATCAATCGTTCCTGTGAGTCATTTCACAAATGCATTCTCCATAGAGGGCTCTATGAGCAGAGAACGTATCTTGCAGGGATCTGATTACACTAAAAATTCCCTGAAAAGCTTATCCCAGAGAGTCCCGGGGCTGGAGCTGCAGATGTGGGAGCTCATCCCGCTCCCGAGGAGAGGGATGTACACGGCAGAGCTCTGTCCCCTAGCGGGCACAGCGAGACAGCTTGTGCATGGGGAATCGCCTTCCAGGGAAATCGGGACGGATTTATTTGAACACGAATGTATAATTCACATTCCTTACTCATGTCCCTCTCACCACGGCCACCAACAGCCCCAAATCAATTGTACACTTCATCTGACTAGTTATGGGGCACTTAATGAGGAACTTTTATTCTCTTTTTAGTTTTTTTTTCTTTTCCATGTGCATTTTTAAAAGATGTCAGATATTTGCTTTCCTTTTTCTCAGGACAGACCTCATCTCAGTTAAAGTCATGGTCTTCAAAGAGAGCAGAGCAGTTTGAACTCACAGTTTTCCAAGTTACATGAAGAGATCTGCTGATTGCTCGGAGCCTGGGATTGCCTGAAGGATTTGTCCCAAGATCTGAAAAGCCAAAGAGATACCAACAACCTTAAGGGCATAATGCTGCTTGTCAGAATGGTGCATTTGTCTCCTAAAGGGAAACTTCATCTTTTAGCAAAACTGTAAAAAACTTGTTCCTAAGGAGGCAGGAGAAGGTGTCTAAGAAAGACAGTAGTCCAGAGGACACCACAGCAGCAGGAGCTCTGCTCCCAGGCAGGCACTGGACACCCACTGGGGCTCCTGCTTGATGGCCTGCCAAGGACCTGTGCCTAAAAGCAAGATTTTGGTGGCATTCCATTGACTTGGATACATCACTGACTGCTTTGTGAACTGCACATTTTACCAGTTTTAATTCATCTTCCCTTCCCAGCACTTTGGCCTTGTCTGTTTTGAGAGAATCTCATATTTAGCTCAATTCTATATCCTTTAGAAAGAAACCTGCAAGGAATGGACCACGAGGTGATCTCAGGTCTGTGCAAGACCATAGGGGATTTATATTGGGTGAACATCCACAACACATCTTGTGAGTACTCCCTTAGCATGAAGTTGAGCTTTCAAGGGTCAGACCCATAGCTTACAGCCTGGGGGACTTTAGATCTGTACTTAGCTCTGTTTTAGACAGAAGGATATACCACAATCTTCAGTACTGGGGCTTAAACCTGAGCTGTCTGATTACATCTGAGGCATCAGGGATACACCAATGTGGGAAGACCTTAAAAACCCACAGAGGAGTGTGATGCCAGTACAGGACTCCTGCCCACAGGTGGCACTCCATCATGAGCCCTGGCTGCTTGCTAGGCCCTCTCATGAATGAGATCTCCTTTAGTTATGAGAAAAATGTTTGCTTTGGTATTCATTAATGATGGTATTCAGTATTTCCTTGAGGGACTGCAGATCTACAAAGTGGAATAAACTGAGCAAGACTCCTGGAAAGTACTGTCTATTCCAGAACAAAACTCCAGTGTGCTGGGCTTGACCCTATTAATGTCTTTTGTGCAAGCAAAAGAGATTCCAATGTTATTTTGACAGATGGTGTCATGTCTGTTTCCATTCAAAAGCCAAGGGAGCATCTCTGTTTGGATTTGTGTCAGTAGTCCTATTTCCGGGTATTATTTACATCTCCTGAAATAAAACAGTCACAATTCCTTGGATATATTTGGAGAACTGCAACAGTTTATGACCAAAACCTCCCAGAGATTTTCTACCATAAACATCTCAGTACCAAAATGGGACACATTAGGGCAATCCCAGAGAATGTCCCCATGTACTTCAGAACAACCACCAGCCTGGTGAGAGACACTGACCTCCCAAGTCATGAAGCTGTGACGCAGCTGGGCATGTGATTTCCCTGGCAATGAGCACACTCTGCATCATCTGTGAGAGATCCTTTAAGGAAATGACTGCACAGATCTGTTTAAAAAAAAAAGAAAAAAAGAAAAAAAGAAAAAAAAAAAGCAGAAATATTTTTGATGTCCATATGACACAGACAAGACCTTGCTCAAAGAGCCTGTTAACTTGCTCTCAGGTCAGCTGCTTCTCGTGTGATGCAGCAGGGAAAAAAATGTGAAAAGGCATTCTGACTGAAAGCTGCATGGAAGTAACACTTATGGATGGAGAGATGAAAATTACTATTTCTTCCTATTACCCACTTTAAGCTACAGGAGAACACTGAGCTAAGATAGGTTTTTTGTCTGATGCTACAAAGGAGGGAGGCAGGATATCCATTCTAAGAAAGACAGCTGGGTTTCACATACCCATGCTCTTGTGCTTCCATGAAGGTTGAAGTACATGAATTTTTTTTGCTAGGTTGCACAAGACCTACACCTCTTTGCATTTGTTCATCAGAGTGAGAGCAAAAAGGGAGGATCTAGTGAGAATGTGGAAAGAAGCAAGGAATTTGTTTGTCTCTAAATTTTAGTCCAGAGTGGGCACCTGTGAGCCCTTCATACAGCAGAGCAGCACTTCTGAGAGATACAAAATGCTGCAAGTTAACTTCTAAAGCTGATGATAAAGGGCAACTGTGATTGTAAAATCAGTTCCCATCCCTTTAGCCTCTAGAAGAGTCTAAAAACAATTTCTCTACCTCCTGCACAGATCTATGGCAGGCTCAGCTGGACCAACAGCTGCCAGGTGTCATGAAAATCAGCACAGTTCAGAGTGCCAATACTTTGGCTTTGAAGTTTTAAAGTTTTAAAGGTGCAAAATGAAGTTTTAAAAGTTTTAAAACAGATAAATATTTTTACTATTATCTCAATTTTGTGTCAGATACTTATGCTTCATGTAAAAGTAAAGAGCATAAAAATGATTGTCAGTTGTGGAAAACGTGAGTGCAGCCAAAATTATTCCTTCCCCTAATGTGAAACTTAACAAAGCAGCTGAGTATAAAATGTGTGAAGAATTCAATTCATCAGAAAAATCCCCATTAAAAGAATCTCCAGCTGGATCAAGCGTTCAGTGGAAAGGAACTCAAGAGCTCAGCACAAAGACCAAAGGTAGACACAGCCTTTGAGGAAAACATGTTAGAAAGAGCTCTGATAGTGAAGAGCTCTTGCCTAGTGAAGAACCAGCCAAGCACAGAGTTTATCAATTTTTCCAGACTGACTTTACCTTGGCAAAGCCCAGGTGGCCATGCTGGGATAGGCAGCTCTCAGGGGCTCTGAAGAATTTTCCATGAAACTTAGTTCTGTGTGCAGTGTTCAAAAGAAGAATTACAGGTACAAGGAAGGTGTATCTGATGTTGTGCAGGAAATTAAGGGAAAAGAATGTGATTCTTAAGATTTAGAATCTGCAAAAGATTCCATTTTGTGCAGTGATTTATAGCGTGGCAGTTCTCGTGTCTCCTTTGTTACCATCTTACTCTTAATTCCCTTTATATACAGAATCATCATGGGTGGAATGGAACAAAGAGGAGTGGGAATCTCTGCAGTAAATATTCCCTGTGTCTGTGCCTGAGGTTCTTCCTGAAATGCCAACAGCAGCAGAGGGAAATTGCCATGGCTCCAGTTTGTGTCTCTGCCCCCACAGATGATGAACAAGTGCTCCAGAGATGCCAGAATCTTAATTTCACTTGACTGCTGCTTGATGAAGCAATGGGAACAGAGGCAGGAGTGGTTGTCTTCTGATTGAAGGGCAGTTTCACCTAGTGGATTATCTTGCTTACTATCACGTTGTTATAAATGAGATGTGCTTATTTTTCTTTTTTAAAAAATTTTAAACAAAAATGCTTACAGTCTGAAAACACAAACTCCCCACGCCCTTTGCAAATAGGGCGAAACTGTAATTTTTCCTTTTTCAACCCTCTTATCTATAAACTGAGCAGGAGTCAGACAATTCCAGCAGAATTATTCTTTGGCCATTTCCTCTGATTTCTCCGTTTACTCCTCCACACTTCTCTGTTATTATTTATTTTCCATAAGGATCTGCAAACTTGTATATCATTTTATTACTGAAGAGATAAGTTGGTAAGCATTTAAGCTTTCCAATACTTGAAAGGAGTTTACAAAAAAGAAATGGACTTTTCACAAGAGCATTTAATGGCAAGACAAGGGGGAATGTAAGACTGTAAGAGAGTTCGGGGATGTATTTAGGTGTTAGGAAGAAGTTCCGTACTGTGAGGGCGGTGAGGCGCTGCCCAGAGAAGCTGCGGATACCCCATCGCTGGAAAGTGTTCAAGGACGTGTTTGAGCAGCACAGCTTAGTGGAAAGCCCCAAGCCATACAATTGGAACTGGGTGACCTTCACGGCCCGTCCCAAGCCCAGCCATGCCCGGACTCCACGGGCACCGCCCGTCCCCGCCCCACCATGGCGGCACCGCCGCCTCACAGGCCGCCACCGCGCACCGGGCGGGCGCGGACAGCCGCCTTCCTATTGGCCAACCCTCAGCCCGTTCTTCTCTCCTATTGGAGGAGAGCAGGCTGTAGGCGGAGACACCCGATGAATGACGGCTGCGGGGGCGAATGGGCGGGCGCGGCCGTTCCTCCCGGCCGGCGCTGGGGCGGGAGCCAATGGGAGCGGCGGGGGGCGCGTGCGGTGCCGGGAGCAGGTAAACAGCGGGGCCGGCCGGGCACCGGGATGGCGATGGGGATGCGGGATCGGGGCCTTCTGCCGGCGGGGGCTGCGGGCTGGGGATGGGATGGGATGGGGCCAGACGGGACGGGCCCGGCCTGGCGAGCCGCGGGGTCTCGGGGTCACCGCGCCCCCAGAGCTACCTGTGTGTGTATATACGTCCATATGTGTGTTCTTATAGAGGCGCATATTGCGTATTAAAAACCCCACATTTCCGCGTGTGTTTGTGTATGTACATGTGCTACAATATCTGTATACCTGTTTCTCCTGGGCGTATCCCGGCTTTCCTTTGGAAGTGCCTCGGGCACACCTTCAGAGGCAGCCGGATTTGTGGAGCGTTCAGAAGGGCGGCAGGGGAGCGAGAACATCTGCATGGGAGCAAGGGCTCTTCTGGCCTCCTGCAGAAACTCTGCCGGCTTGGGTGGGGCTTGTCTCGGGTTTTTTTTCCGCTTTCCTTCAATGTTTGTTGCCTGCGTCTCCTGGCCGTGCGCTGGGATGCACAGGGAGCATCCCAGCCCCGCTCTGTGCCCGTGTCCCCTTGGGGGCCCAGGGAAAGCAGGGAAAGTTCCCTGGGACACGGGAACTCAGCCCCGACACACGTGTCCTTGGGTGTCCCCAAGTGTCACCTCCAGCCCCTGCTGGCTCTGAGGTATTGGGACCAGTACTGGGACCAACTTGTGTGAGAAGTTCTGCTGGGCTGTGCTGCCTTTGTGCTGTGACAAGGAGTTGGCTGATGGAGTATTTGGGCTCGGTGCTGGTGAAATAATCCTTCTGAGCCTGATTTCAGCTTTGGGGCTACATCTTGTGCCTTTCTTGTGGGGCAAGAAAAAGCAGTGCTAGTTCAGCCAGAATGTAGAAAGAAAGGTACAAATCTTTACAACTTCCCATAGCATCTCGTGTTTTGTTATTTTTGTGTTCTGGGGGGGCTGAAATTGGGTGGTATTTGCACACTGAGATGGTGTGTTCCAAGTCCCATATCGTTTTAGCAGTACACCCATTCTGACTTTGTTTATTGGCAAGAACATGGAAATCCTTCCTGCTAATCTTGGCCCCACCACTTCTGATTTCTTAAAAGATTATTTCCTTATCTTCATATTTACCAACTGCAGTGGTTGCTGCAGCCAAAACTCAGGAGAACATCAGGCTGTCAGTATCATCCCAAAGCTTTCTCTTGATCTAAAAATAACAAAAATACATTTCTCTCCCTCTAATTGTCATCAAGGAGAACAATATGGATAAGAAGAAATTCTAACTCTCAAGTGGATAATTAAGTATTCTGCTAGGCTATAGCAGCTATTCTGTGCTGTATATTGTAGTGGTATTATTTGTGATGGATGAAATGCAAAGCAAAGGATTTAGATTGTTTGCAGCATGAAAATAAAAGGCAAAGTGAGGATAAGTCTTAATGTTAGTAATTGGCCCAGTTTAATCAAAATCCATCAAGCAGCTTTTTCACAGTTGAGGAAAGAGGTTCTCGCATGAAGGACATCTGGAAAGAAAATCAGTGATTCCTGCTTCCCTGCAGGATTCACAAGAGTGCTGTAAAGCAGGATTAATTGTATTCCCACCTCAGCTTCTCTAGGAAGCACTTACTACTGGCCTAGTTTTTGTCCCCTTTCATTTTTGCCATACAGTTTTGAGATTTGGGTCATTTTGCTCTTAAGCATTATATGATTTTTTTGAATGGGACCTGATGATTTGAGAGGCAGAGAGGAGAACCTTGCCTGATATAACTTAGTGCTTCAGTTTGATAAAGGCCTGGGACATTGTTTAATGTATTTAGTAGATCAAGCTCTAAAGCTTTCTGTGAATACAAATACAGCTTATGTTTATCTCAGTCCTCCATGTTTTCCATTCCTGAGCTGTCCTTCCCCCTTTTTCAGCTCAGTCTAGAAAAACAGTCAATATGCACAGATGTATTTGCTGTCATAGAAAGCTCCCTTGTTTTCCATTATGGTGTACGCAGCATCCTTTTGGCAGGCAGAAATCATCTCCACAAGGCCCTTTCCCTTAGTTTAAGTAGTGAAATGAAACCAGAAACAGTGTGGCTTTGTAACACACCTGTCTTAGCTGCCCTGTGCTCTGTGGCTCCCTTTTTGTTTGTCAAGCAGGTTTCCAGCTTTCTGTTCTTTCCCTCTGCTCAGCCCAAAGGGTGCTGTCATGCTGGGCACGTGTGTGAGAGTGACCAGGCTGGTCCTTCCTCCCCTGGAGGACAGCTTGCTCAAACCACAGCTCTCTCTGGCAGCCAGCACAGCCTTGGTGCCAGTTCAAAGTGCACCTCTGATGAATAAATAGTGCCATTAGACAAAATCCCTGGTGGGTGTGAATCTGCTTGCTGACCAGAACTATCATGGCACCTTTGCATGTCCATGTCCTTGCTGGGGGAGCATAGGAGAAAATGCCCTTAAAATTGGCTGTATTTCAACATGAGGTTATTTCTTCCAGTGTAACTGTGAAGGTTAGTAATTGGCACAGTGGTTTTGCTATTGGTTTAACTCCTCCAGTGGGCATAACTGGGGTATTGAAAGTAGGCTAACAGGATGTCCCTTCTAAGTCCTCTGCAGAATTGCTCTCTTTAGGTAGCAAAAATGATTTCTTAAGTAATGTGAGAAAAAGTTCTTCGGTATTTTTATTGAGTTGTTGAAACCTAAATATTGGTCCCAAACTCTCAGTGAGTATATCTTTTTTAATTTCCTTCCTGGTCTCTGACATGAGCAGAAAGTTTTGAGAGTTATTTAAATTCTATAGGTCACAGATCCTGTGGCGTGCATAACTTAACCTCTTCCTCATCCAGAAGTATATCATGATTGAAGGACTTCATGTATCCAACTTCTTTGAAGACCTAAATCCTTTAACTGGAGCAGAATCTAGTGTCCCGACTCAAATTGTGTGCTCAGTCAAAAGAGCATGTTAAGCATCCAGAAAGGAGATCTTGGTCTCTGTGAGAAATAAGCACACAAGTGTTAAGCAGCTCACTCAGTAAGAACATGGGATTACTATGAAGCTGACAAGCCTGGTGTGAGGGTTAGCCCTGCTTCTGTTTCCCATAACTGTACCACTTTTATCACCAAAGGAGGAACAAAATGATATGAAAAAGCAAGAGAAGCCAGGGGAGGAGCAGATGTCTGAAAAATGTTTCACTTGGGTGGATTGATCTGTTGTTCTAAAATTTCTTGAAGGTGCAGATGTGTTGAGGAGGCCTGTGAAAGAAAGCGGGGGGTTCTCTTACTCCTACTTCTTTCCTTCCTCCAAACTGAATTTTAGTTTCTTTAGTGAGAAGCAAGAATATCTCACAGATCTTGAAAGTATCTACTCTGATGTCAGGGAGTGCTGGTTGGGCTGTGAATGTATGATTCACATTTAAGTGACTGTGTCCAAATCACGTGCCTTCTTCAGCTTCCTCTTCTATTTCCTGAGACACAGGAGCTTGGGTAAGGTTCTGTAGAGGAGAGTTGTTCTGGTAGAAATAACTGCTTACAATGCTTAGAGGTATGGTTTTGCTTGTGGACAAGTGGCTGAGTATCAGAAAGTGATTAATTAATTGCTTTGTTAAGCTGACTTAATAAATGCTAAAAAGAATTTTCCTATTAGTTGCATTTATAACTTCCTGAAATCCCAGTTTTAAGGCTGTTCTGTGGTATTCAGGGAAGTGCACCTTCTCCCTCTGGTGTCTAGAAAAAATTGCTATTCCTTTCCTTTCTGTACTCTGTCACTGCTTTGCCTGCTTTTTTTGCATAGGTGAAAAGAGGCCAAGTATTTCTAGCCCCCACATTTATTCTCTATGATTTTGCCCATCCAAGTAGTTTTGCTTTTAATCACAGTAACAACATAAGGAAAAACCCACAGGTGGCTCTCCTAAGGAGATTGGTCATCCCTTGCTATGCAAACCTCTTCATTGGCAAAGAGAAGCACTGTTAATAAAATTCATCTGGTTAATAAACAGTCATAAGACAGCATGTAGCTCCTAATTAGTGGCTTATGTAAAGCTGAGGCTCCAGGTTACTAAGAAACTTCTGCTCCTTGCTGATGCTCACGGGAGTGTTGTGTAAGAGCTGAGCCCTCTGAGCTTTCTGACAGGCAGCAGTGTGTCAGGTGAAGCTGTGCCAAACAAACACTGAGTGCTGCGAAACCTCCTTGGTGGAAGGTAAGGTGTGCTGATGGGAGAGGGGAAATAGAAGCAGCAAGTGTGAAAGCTGTGGTAAAGAAAAAGCAAGTTTCTTTAGTGCTGCGTTTTGCTGATATCCATGCTTGCAGCTGAAGGGATTGTCATGCCTGGGTGAGGGCAGGATAAATCTGCTCTTGGGAGAAGATGGAGCTACACGGTGTGCTGGGGCCTCCCTGCTGGAATCTGCTGAATCCTCTTCAGATTTCCAGTTATTTGCAGTGTGGTGTTCACTGTTTTCTTCCCCTCTGCTCTGCTTGTCCCCGCAGCCCTGAGTAGTGCTTGGCCGTGCCCTCGTGAGTGCTCCCTTGGAAAGTGGCGATGATCACGTTCATGAACAATTCGGACAGCGAGGAGGAGCCCTGCAATGAGAGAACATCCCTGATGTCTGCAGAGAGCCCTCCAGTACCTTCCTACCAGGATGGCCTGCAAGCCTCAGCAGCAGGGGAAGCACAGGCACATAGGGTAGGTGTGTGTCCCTCATGGGGAGCGAGGACATGGGGTGTAGTGACAGAAATAGTCCTGCTACCCCCTCAATCCCTCCTACCACACTGGACTCTAGGATTGGCTTTGATTAGTGCTTTTTCTCTGGTGTCACTCTCAGCCAGCAGCAGCATTGCCTGTTGCCATTTCCTCCACACTGACTTTTCCCTCATCTTTACCTCCATATATACTCCTCCCTTTTCCTTCCTTTTGGTAAAGATACAGGCTTTTAATCAGGACCTGATGCACATATGACTGTTGCAGGATATCCTTTTTAGCCTTCTTGTTTTGCCAGATACCCTTTGTCTGCTGTGGTCAGATGCAGCTAATGTTAGAACATAATCCAGTCCAGCTGCCAGCAAAGCAGCAGGATAAAGCAAGCACAGCATTGTTGGGAGAGGAGGAACATGTCAAGCTTTTTTCACCTCAGATGACATTTTTTCTATTTCATTCTGTGCATCTTGCCCTTCATATTCCTGTCTCTCTCTATATATCTGCATTTGAAGACGTCCTTAGGTACTCATGGGATTGGTTTAAAAATGCGGTTGCAACCTGTTTGCAATGGGATTTAATGGACTTTCTAAAAGTATTGTTTCTATTAGGACTCAGCTGCTATGCTGTGGTGGCCTACAGCAGTCTTGTGAGATATGATGGACTCAAGCTGTTAACACAAAGAAAAGGAGCATCTTACACATTTGCTAATGTTTCTTTTCAGAAGAGGCGAGCAGGCAGCAGCCGTGGCCCAAACAATACTGCTGGTGGAGAAATGTCTGGCTCGGGTATTCCAGTGAGAGAAAGTGCCCTGGAAAATGAAGAGGAGGAACTGACTCTGAAATATGGAGCAAAGCATGTAATCATGCTCTTTGTGCCTGTCACCCTTTGTATGATTGTTGTCGTCGCCACCATAAAGTCAGTGCGCTTCTATACGGAGAAAAACGGGCAGCTGTAAGTGGGGGCTGCAAACAGCACGACTATGTGGGACCCCCTGCTCACACACACACTCAGTGCATGCACACTGCTTCCTTGGCAGGCTGGGAGAACCTTTACACAGGTAAAGGTGGCTGTGGAAACATGCAGAATGGTGACTAAAGTATGCTATGTTCACCTGTGTAAGTTTTTCCCATACCTGCATTATACTGATCCCTTAGTGCTGTTGTTTAGGGTGCCCTGAGTGAGGCCTGTGAGCAGCATAGTAATAATGCTGCTTCATTCTGCAGCATAAAAGGCCCAGGCTGAACTCCTAGGCTGTTCACTCACTAGCTGGCAGTAATCAGCATGTTCATTTGGATGAGTGTCTCATTTCCTGGTGATAATTCTGGTTCCTAAGGACTCATGTGCGAGGTGTGGATACGTAATTCCATCCAGCTCCTGCTGACAGTGCCTGGCTCCTGGGGCCTGGCTCCTGGGGCTCTGTGCTTCACATATGAGGTGGAAAAAGGGGGACTGGGGTCCCTTGAACTGAATCAAAGGAAACAAAATGGAGGAAGAGGTGTAGGGGGTGAGAAGGGATTAAAGAGTCCAAGACTCTCCTACCAACTGTGGAAAGAAAGAGTGTCCCCCATTTACAGCACCTGGGAAGTATCCTTCTAATTATCATGGAGAGGTTCCAGAGCATGCAATAAAAATTCATGACCTGCAAAGCACTTACTAAAATAAAGTCATTTATACTCTAGCTCTTTTTGCTCAGAGCTCTTCCAGCCACAGCTGCTCTGTAAGAATGTGCTTTTGATAGAGACCACTAATCTTTAGTTGATAATTAACTTGAGCCCAGCCCCTTCAGAGGCTACATCTCATGTTTGCTGTCCTTGGCAGTCCTACCTCCCTTTCTTTCCCACACAAGAGAGGTCTGGCTTTATCTGGGACAGATGGTTAGAAGAGAATATCTATAGTTTATATGGCTTTTGCTTTATCCTGCAGGATCTACACCCCTTTCAGTGAGGACACCCCATCTGTGGGCCAGCGTCTCTTGAACTCGGTGTTGAACACCATCGTAATGATCAGTGTCATCATTGTAATGACCGTGTTCCTAGTGCTGCTCTATAAATATCGCTGCTACAAGGTAAAGCGTTCGTGCCAGAGCCTTTTCCACCTCTGTGCTGTGAGCCTGGGATCAAATGGGCCTTGCAAGGCAGTGAGAAACACAGCACTGCACTGGCTCATCCTCATCTTGGGCACAGCAGCAGTCATGCTGTGCAGAAGTCTTTGGCAGTAGTGATGGAGCTGTGGCTCTGAACAGGTTTTCTTGTCAGGATGGCAGGCTCTAAAAAAAAGAGGTCTGCTACTTTGTGTTAGTCAGGTCTGAGTTTTCTGAATCTGATCCAAATGTTTTGCTATTTGTACTTATGGACTAAGTTGTACCATATGCTGTGAATGTCTTCTATTAAGACATTTTAGAAAAGCTTTGTGAGAACTGGTATTACTCCTGCCTGTGGAAGCTCTGGTAGAAGAGCACAAGGCTTGGAGGGAAAGACACATTCAGGTTCTATGGTTCTCAGGGAGTTCTTATATGTGGTACCAGTCCAGCATTTGAGCTCTGTTTATTCCTGCTTTTTAAACTTGTCCCAAAGACAGAGTTTATTTTACAGCCTTGGGCAAACCCCTCCTCCTTCCTAGCAAACAGCTCACCTGTATGAGCTAGCAGGCAGTATGGATTCCCATGAAAATGCTTAGGCCAGAGACTGGAAAAAACCCAAACCAACTAAAACCCTAAGAGACAGAATACAAAATGAAAGTGGGAGAACTGGGAGGAACTGGCTATCATGACCATATGGCTTCAATGACCATAGGGAAGGCAGGGACACTGGAAGAGGAATGCAGAAGGAAACTATTGGGCTGCAGTTCTGTGACCTCTGCAGGGGTAACAGCCCCTGCAATCACTGTTTCTTCTTGCCCTTGATAGTTCATCCATGGCTGGCTGATCCTGTCCTCCTTGATGCTGCTCTTCCTCTTTACCTACATATACCTCGGGTAAGTGGGAATGGTGCAGGTAACCTGGCAGTTCAGGGCTCCTTCACCTCTTTGCTGAGAATTCCCACTTTGAACAAGAAAATGCATGTGTCCCCTTCTCTGAATGGACTTTTAAGTGTTGTTAGAAGAAGATAGCTTTCTTTTTCAAAAAGTGGAAAAGAAGTTCTTTAATAGTCAGTGCTCAATTTTATAAAATTGAGTTGGGAAGTGCTAGCATGAACATGAAATGAACAGGCTGAATCTTGTGGTACAGAGCCCTGGATTATACACTGAGAAGCATGTGGAAAGGCACTTGATGTGCCAAGTTACTTCCCTGATTTGTCTTTTTTCTTAGACAACATTGTTTCAAGCTCATTTCCTTAGCTCCCAGCTCAGGTGAAAGGAAACGTTTACTTGTGGGTGACATTTGTTAAAGCATTTTCATTTTTAACTGTGAGCATATTGTAGCTGGTGGGATAACACTGACAGGACTTTTTAGCTGAAGCCACAGGCCTATTCTCATTTAAGATTTGAAATCCTGCCTGCTCAAACCCTTGGAATTGCTGTTGAACTGAAGACTAAGGTAGTGTGGTGCTGGTCTGTAACACAGCACATCCATTTCATGCAGGAGGAACAGAGCTCAGAGCAGCAAGTAGCCAAAGGGCAGGTTCCCCTTTCATGATGAGATTTGCTCTATTATGCTTCCTCCTGATGTACTTGGGGGTTGTTCTGTTTAACTACAGCAGTGGGATGCTTTGCATGTCACTTGCTTTCACTGCTTAGCTAACTTTTCTTGTGGTATTCCAGTGAAGTATTGAAGACATACAACGTGGCCATGGATTATCCCACTCTGTTCATAGTCATCTGGAATTTTGGAGCTGTTGGAATGATTTGCATCCACTGGAAAGGTCCCTTGCAGCTCCAGCAAGCTTATCTTATTATGATCAGTGCTCTAATGGCATTGGTGTTCATTAAATATCTACCTGAGTGGTCAGCATGGGTGATTCTAGGTGCAATCTCCATCTATGGTAAGTCTGGGTTATGACTCTCAAGGTGTGGCTCCTGGAGAGGTTACTCTGAGGCAATCTCAGGACTCTGTATGTCCTTAAAAAAAACCAACTTTATGGTGTGAAAAGCTTTAGAAAGTGCCAGATGGGCAATTAATTTGACTGCCTGCCTTGTCTGTTGCTAATTGTTCATGTAGTGTACCTCAAACAGGTCTTTCAAAGTGGATCTCCAAGTCAGGGAAGGACTGAACCTCACCTATCTGCATGGTAGGGGTGGTTGGATTTTTATCAGTACAGACCTGACTGTCTTGCAGGTTTTGTTTATTGTTATCAAGAGATCATGGATTTTGGTATGAGTTATAAGTTTCAAGAGAACCTGCAGAACAAGAGGGAGGAGATCTGATGGAGGAGAGAGGGTGGCAAAGGGCATTCATTCATACACAGAGCCAGTGTACATAGTGATGGATTGTGGAATGTGAACAAAGCACCCCCACTCCTCCTCTAATTAAATTTAACATCTCAGTGAAATGCTGCCATCTGCTTTCAAAGAACTCGTGGTATTCTCAAGGGGCTTTTTATAGGATTAGCACAGTGAAAACTCTTATTATTACATTAAGGCTTGGAGATAGTATTTTAAGTGAACAACACTTTCAGGGATTAAAACAGCTAGAGTTATGCAAAGTGGTGGAAAGTGCCATTCAGGAAATCATTTGGTTTATATGGATAGATGTAAATTTGAGGGGATAATATCTTCTTAAAGATAAAGAATGTAAAATATGCATGACAGTTCAAGATGAGATTGGTCCTTTTCTTTCTGCAGATCTGATGGCTGTTCTCTGTCCCAAGGGGCCACTGAGAATGCTGGTAGAAACTGCACAGGAGAGAAATGAGCCCATTTTCCCTGCATTAATATATTCATGTGAGTAAGATTACAGTGTTAATGGTTTTAGCCAGATGAAACTCTATTAAACTATTTCTGTGTCAAAGCAAAGAGCACTGTCTTAGCTACCTTCTTGCCTTAAGAATGGTGCCCAATTATGTTTTGGAACAGACCATTTGTAGAAAGCCTTATTTATCTGCTAAAATGTTGCTAACTCTAATTAGCCAAAGGGAGTCCTCATTGTGAAGCTGAATGTTCACAAACAGATTTGTCCTGTCACGAATATAGTGCAGAATATGGCCCTTTTTTTCTGCACACAAAACCCTGTGTGAGGTGGGCAGCAGTGTTTGCCAAGTTCTGTGATGAGGTGATGCTCACTCAATACATTTATTCATTGTGTGTATGCTTTACTTTAAACGTGTGATGAGAATCCATGCTTCCTGCAGCCTCCTCTTGCCCTCTGTACTGTACAGATGGCACTGCTTAGAATATAATTGCTTTACTGTTCATTGTTTGGCTGCTCACTTTGCAGAGGGCTCCATTCAAGTACTGCTCTGCAAACAGAATCAATCATCTCTTCCCTGGCTTTCTTGGGCTATTTAACTACCAAGGTGTCTGGTGCCCCTATCCAAAGGTATCCACATGCTTAAGATAAGATTGTTGGAAGGCAGGAAGCACAACACTCATGGGACCTGAACTCAAGTGCTTCATGGACCTCAGTGACTTTTTCATTACATCACTTGGAAGATGAAGGGCTATTCCCAAATGTTTGGTGCTAAACTGAGGATGCCTACAACCTGACTTTTTTTTTTTTCTTCAAGCATTTAATGTTACATAAATGCTTTTATGTGTTTCAAGCAGAGTGTCAGTTCACCTCATCTGCCTTCCTTTTACAGGAGATTCTGTTACATTGACCTGAGACAATCTAGATGAAGTCTCTCACATGCTTTAGTTAACAAACAAGAGTTTTCCTAAAGGAGAATTTAGTTTAGCAAATAATAAACACTGAACAGAAAGTTCTTGTGCAGAATGTCAGTGTCTCCATTGCAAGACTACACTCTGTGATTCCCTCTAGATGCAAAAAACATCACCTTGTCTGAGTTCATCATGGAAAAGCAGGCACTGTTTTTGCTTTGGCTTATTTTGTTTAGCTTAGCTTCTATAAAATCAGGGAGACTGATGCACACTTAAATAAAAAGCCAGTTTGAGTTCTCTTCCACTGATTTTGGAATGGTTTGCATTTCTTTTTAATTTAGGGATCCCAAGAATAAACCCCCAAACATCAGTTGCTATTGTAAGGAAAACAAAAATATGCAGTATTTTGACAGGATGGAACCACAACAGGTAGAGAGAAAACTTGCATTCTGACAACTCCTGCAATCCCTTGCTTGTGTGCTGTATCTTTAGCAGAACATGAATAAGCTGTGTTAGTTAACCTCTGGTTACCTTTTGTATTACCATCATTCCCTGAGAAATTGTTTTCTTTGAAGAGAAGAGCCAGAAATCAGAAAGAAAACAAAGGAGTCAAGGACCCTAGTTCTGGAATTTTGCTTTCTTTAACCCACAGAGAAGATTATATTGACTCTTGTGTTCTGGGGCTTTCTTAAAACCTGAATGGATGCATGGCCTTGGCTTTCTCCCACCTTGCTGTCTCAGAGCCTAGGGAAACCAACTGTTTTACAAGAATTTACAGGGGCAAGGTAGGATTTTTAGGAACAGCTAAATACTTATTTCCTCTGAGCTATAGTGGCCAATGTTTTATGCGGCTGATTACTTTCTTTCTTCCAGCTGCTATGATGTGGACAGTTGGAATGGCAAAGCCAGACACAGCAGCAAGAGGACAGAGCCAGCAGACATGGGATGCAGGTTTGTTTGCATGTCTCTCTCCCATACACAACACTGTCCTACAGAAATAATAAATATGTTTGAGACTGAATGTAGACATAAGCCCCCATATCTTGATGGATGAAATTTTTTTTCAGTGTTGTTACTTGCAGAACTCAGTGGCAGTGGTAGGAAGCTCCAGTATTCAGGTCACTTTATTTTAAAAAAACCCCAAACAAACAACAAATCAAATAGAAGTGTTGTTCAACTCACATCATTGGTGTACTGAAGTCAAAGCTGAAAGTGGGCTAGTGGGGGGTCATTTTTCCATACTGGGGGTGGTAAATGACAATATAGGCTCCTAAATATAATGCTGATGAGCTGGAGAATTTCAGTGTTGCATTCAGACCGGTGCCCATGGAGTGCCTCTCTGTAAGTGCAATATGGCTCACCCTGCTAAAGAAAAGAAATGTCTTTACCCTTGGGCAAAGCCTTGTGTTAAGACAGTTACTCACCAGTAGCTTTGTTGATTCAAGTTTACATTGTAGCTGGTTCTGCAGTAATTTGGGTGCCTTTGCTTTTATCTTCTTGTGGTGCAAATTAAACTGCACTTTTAAGGTGATTGAATAAAATCTTACTTGCGGTTTTGGGAGGATTTCCCTTCTAGTCCTGTTGTACTTCAGAGATCACAGTACCTTTGAATGTTAAAGCAATAAATGTGTGCAAAGGTTTGGTAATGGAACGTGCTGCTTATTTCAGGATGAAGCAGCTGACGTACTGAGGAATGGCAGGGACGCAATCCTGCTGTGAAATGGGGCACAGAGCAGGCACACACTACATGCTGAGGGGTACAGAATGCTCTGTGGAAGCTCTGTGTCCCAGGTCACAGTCTGCTTGAACCTGCAGCAGCTGCAGCCTGTCAAACTGACATGGACTGAAAAGTTTGTAGGAGCTTCTGAAAAATAGGAAATGTCAGATAGTCATATATCACAGACTGGCTGCTTCTGAAAGTACTGCCAAAGGCTCTATCAGATGTGCTTTAGCAGAGAGGGGAAAAAAGTTGAATTTGTGCACAATGAAATGTGTCTGCTTTCTACATGTGAACAGTCAGCTCCAACATCAGTGTGACTCAGGACTTCTCTCATAAATGGCAGTCCTCTTAATCATCCATTTTTGTTGTATGACTGGTTAGGGAATACCTGAGCACCTCCATCCCAAAGGTATAACACTGTGGGAGTGCATATTAACTTTAGGGTGTTTTCCTTGTCATTCTGGCCGTGCAGAGCAATGTTAGGTCTCACTGTGTACGTTAAAGCCATTGAACATCTGAGTGGCTGCCAGAGAAGCTGTGAACATGCACCCTTCCATCTGTTCCAAACAATAACACACAGGTTTCCCTCAAAGCTGCTAAATGTCTCAGCTTCAGCTGGTCCTGATGGTCACACCTCCAAGAGACAAAGGGCTTACCCATTGCAGGGCAGCTTCACAAGAGTGTGGATTTCATGGGCTAAAACATGTTATAAACATAGCTGTCTCTTGTGTTTCTTTTTTTTTTTTGTAATCCACTCTTGGACTGTTTTTGTGGAACCAAGCTGAGGATGGGAGAGAACACCTCAGGAGCCCTTCACATGCAGAGTCTCAGATGTCAGAGACGAGGAGTCCTGTTCCAACCCACCCCATCACTTCTTTAGAGGAGCTCGAGGAGGAGGAAAGTAAGGGAAGCTTTATGCCTTGTTTTAAATGTGGTCAGAGCCTGACATTTTTACTCTTTGTAAAAGAGTACTCTTTTTACTGTTTACTCTTTTTAATGTTTGCTATCTTGTTTGGTCTAATCACAGTTAATTTGAATAGTAGTACTTGCTGAGCAACGAAGATCTGGAGTCTGACTGTGTGTTACCTCTTGCTGCTGCACAATCTGTTTTGAGATTGTAGTTCCAGTGACATCTGTTGGCTACTTGTACAGTTTAAACATTTTCTTTTCCCTGTCCTTTTCTGTCCTTGTGCTTCCTCAGCTGATCATTTGTAAAGCAGCCCAGGGAAACACCTTAGAGAATGAGAGAGGACAAAAGCAGTCAGCCTGCTAGGGACTGTGTGGGTCCAGGCTGGTAGCCAGTACTCTTCACTTGCTACCCAGAGGGCAAGAATTTGTTCAGGAGGAAGCAAAACAGGAGGCTCAGAATTAACACTTGTTTTCTTTTTCCACTTCTTTCAGGGGGTGTGAAGCTGGGCCTTGGAGACTTCATATTTTACAGTGTGCTTGTTGGGAAAGCAGCTGCCACAGCTAGTGGAGACTGGAATACCACACTGGCCTGCTTTGTAGCCATTCTCATAGTAAGTGAGCAGCTTTTAAAAGCTCTGTCACACTCTGTTCAGCACAGAAGTGTTGCCAGAACTACCAGCAGCTGAGCATTGCTAAATGAGCCCAGGTAACCTGTTGGGTATTAGGAATACTCTGTCTCTAGGCTTTAAACAGCCACCACAGAACAGTCCAGACTAATCAGAGCAGAGCCAAGTGTGGACATGGTGGGGGTGAAACAGCCCCAGAGAACTGCTGGTGTGTTTGCTTCAACTACAAGAGTCAATATTAGGAACTCCTTACTGATTAGCAAGTGTAGTTAAAAAGGTTAATTCCATTATGCTAAGGGGAGCTGATAGATAAGAGGGTGAAGACCTATCTTACTCTACTATTTGAACTGGAAAAAATGAGAAGGAAGGGGACTTAGATCCACAGAAATGATCAGTAGGAGCAGATGACTAACATACTGTAGCTGCTAAAGAGTTAGTCCTGCTAGGTCTAATGAAGACACAATATTAAGCTTCCACCTGAGTGGAAAATAATTACTATGCTCTTGCTGTTTACCTTAACATCCTCATGGAAATTAACCAGAAAGACATCAGCAGGATTTTCAGAATGTAAAAGAAAATGTATGACTTTACCCTTCCTGGGCCTCTATTTTCCTACTTAGATCCCAAGGCCAGTGCAAGTGACTGTCACTTGTGAAGACTGTGCATCAAAAAGTCTTGATAGTGATTATCTTTTCCTTCTGCTTTCACTCAGAGTCAGGATTGAATGCTCAAGAGACAGATTTCTTGTTCAGACTTGGTTGTTCATTAAATCTTATCTTCAGTACAGAGAGTTCTTCAGCACTTCTAGCTATCAAGCCAAAAGAGAGAAAATGGAAGTGAATATAGCTGGCTACAAGTTCTTTTAAAGGCTCACTATCCAATTAAAAGCTAACATCTATATTATTTATACTTCTGACCCAATAACAAAACACCTGTGACCCACAGTGCAGCAGCAACTATCCAGTCCAAAAACTACTACCTGAAATCATGAAGAAGGAACAAGAAGGAAGAAAGAGAAAATGCCCAAGAACCTCCATCTTGTCCCATGCCTATGACTAGATTCTAAAAGCCCCAAATTCCAAGCCCTTCACCATGTGAAATGACACATTTAATTCAAACTGCACACCAGTGATTCTAAGTCCATCACTCAAATTTGGAAGCTTTCTCCAGGGCCTCAAGTCAAAAGCAGTGTTCTCTTGAGGGTCAGTGTCAGAAAGCACTGAAAGTTCAAAACTCCCAGGCTTCAGGGTTCCAAGAAAAAAGCATGTGAACTAGGATTGAGCTGCCTTCACTGGCGTCTGTTCAGTGTAGCTTCCCAACCCCAGTGGTCAGAGAAACCCATAGGATCACCTAGCTCCATATGCTGCATTCCACCATGGGGTCCCTTTGCTGGGGGAAATGTTTTTGTTAAAAACTTAAAACTTGTTCCCTCTCCTTTCGCAGTTTTATAATCTTGCTTCTGTGTGGCTTTCTGCTTCCCAAAAATGTCCCTCCAGTTTCCCAGCAGTAAGCACACCTTAAAAGGGAGATGGGATTCAAAGAGCAGGTGTAGGCCAGATACGGTCCCTGAGAGAATAAGAACAGAACTACAGGCTCAGGTGGATTGTGAACAAGTTTGCAATCTAGAAACAACTGATTTAAAATAAAATAATTTTAAAAATCTTATCTGCTGATCTTTAGCTAGTGGATAATTTTGGAGCCCAGTGTCTTTGAAGTTTTGTCATTATGGAGGAAGTAAAAGGGGTTCTGATGAGAGAAGGAATTAATATCTAAAGGCATTTAACCATAGTATCTACCCAGAATATACAACAGCTGCCTCCCATGCTGCAAAAAGCAGATCTTGGCCTGCTATCCAGAAAAAACCAGAACTCAGACATTATAATAAGCAATCCAGCCAAAAGAACAGCAGTAGATATTTGATTTGGTTTGGGTTTCGTTTTCTTTTTTCCTCTTTTTTTTTTGCTTTTTCTTTCTTTTTTTACCCCAAGGGACCTTGTAAACTGAGAATGTGTTATAAGTACATCTTGCTGTGTATTAGAGACCTTCAGTGGAACTTCTATCTGTGCAGCTTACCAGGATTTAAGTGCTTTTGTCTGCTGGATCAGTACTTCATATGGCACAGAACAAGGAGTAGGATATTGTGTAAAGAAGTTTACCTCTTGGGGTCAGCTGTACCTCTGCATTTGCTGTTTATACCACTTTCTCAGCAGACAGCTGTGCTCAAGACTGCTGAGGAAAAACATGGCCAACTTGTGCGAGAAATGAAGCTGTGGGCAAATACACATCTGCTGGTAGCTCAGGCTGGCTTCAGTGCTCTACAGTGCCTATATACATATATATATATATATATATATACACACACACACACACAGAGATAATTATCTGTATATTGCCTTGTTGGTGACAGATGTATTTCTGGTTGTCTTATTACTATCTTCTTGTGTTTTTTATTCTCTTCTCTTCTCTCTGACAGGGTTTATGCCTAACACTTTTACTACTGGCTGTTTTTAAGAAAGCACTGCCTGCTCTTCCCATCTCCATCACCTTTGGCTTGATCTTCTACTTCTCGACAGACAACCTTGTGCGACCATTCATGGACACCCTGGCCTCCCACCAGCTGTATATTTAGAAGTGGGAGTTAGAGGATTCTTTTTCAAGCTTTGCTGTGAAGTATGGTACAATGTTTGGAATAGGTCATAAAGTTTTTACACTTAGTGCCATATATTTGTAAGGAAAACACTAATTCCGTGACATGCTGTGTACTAAAAACCTAATAGTTACGTGTTGAACTGAGATTTTTCACAGGACTCTTGGTGAAAAGCCTGGCTCTTTGCTGATGTCAGAGTGTTACTTTTATTTTATTTGATGTGCACAGTGGCTGTTATGAGCCCAGAAACCTGTATGTAGCATGGAACACTGGAGAGGTGAGAGGTCTGATCTTCCAGGGGCTAAGTAAGGTGTTTAGCCCTGAAACTGCAGTCATCTTTAACCATACTCTAGAATTTCTAAGTCTTCACACATTTGAGTGCAGTACAAACAAGAGGTGCAAGTGATTGGAAAAGCACAGCTGGCAGCATGCACAGAGTAATGTGTGAGCCATTAGAGAAGTGAGGTTGAACTTCCTACGTTGGCTGCTGTGCACACAGCACCTGCTGGAATTGCCCCAAAGGCCCATTTATTCTGACCTTAGTTAGACATAGTGAGCCAAGAGGGATCCAGACAGGATGTCAGTGGTGGGATGTGTGAACATCAGGCTCCTGGCTTTGAGCACATCCACCACTGCAGCAAGCAGCTGATGAAGGCAGGACTGCCCCTTCCAGTGCATCAGATCCTCAGCGTGTGGAAACAGATACTGCTCTCTCCTCCCAATGCTTTATTTCTTAGGAAATATATTTCTGGGTTCCATACTACAATCCTGAAATGACCCTAAGGTGGAAATGACTGAACAACTCCAGTAAATCAGACCTGTAACTTACTGTGTGTGTTTCTGGTCTCATTTCTGTGCATTGTTGTAACTACTCCAAAGGAGGATTTACCTTCCCTTTTTTAAGAGGTCCTCTCTTACACTGACTGAGACTTGGTTTACCTAGGTTTTTGTACTGTTTAAAGATTATTTGTTTAATTACAATTTTAAAAATAGCTATTTAGTGTTAAAGGGACTCTTTTGGAAATATCCAGTCATAGTTTATATCAAAATATTGGGGTGCAAACTTCAATCTCTTGTTACATTACTTTTAGGAATAGCTATACACCCTCAAGTGAGTTCATTAAGAAAATCACAATGCTTGATGCTGTGATTAAGAAAATCATAGTGCTTGATATCAGTAAAAAAATACATAGGACAGACTGAACCTTTATGTTTTGTCCACTCTTGAAAATAATTTTATTTCTACTCTTTGAGTCAGTTTTTCAATAGTTGCCAAAGTTCTGTGATTTTTTTCTTTTCTTTTTACTTGTGTCTGTTACTCAAACAAACTCAGTTTTCTTTGACAGCTGATCAGTGTCAGTAAATGTAACATGCAAGATTTCATGAATAATGCAATGTCATTGAGAGACATAGAATTTAATTTCTGGAAATACTTTTTAGCTAAGGCTTTGAATTACACATTTTTTATGTAGTGCTTTTTCCAGTAGACCTGTTCAAGCTCATCTGCTTTGATATTTAACAAGAACATCACACAGGTGATTCAGACTAATTTTTAAAAAGTGCATATGGGTTTTTACAAGGGGTGTGTGTATGTGTATATGTGTGTGTGTGTGTTTCAGTCTCAGTCTGGACAAGTCAGTAACTCTTGGTCTTTGTTAGTTTCCCGTCCTCATTTCTCACATTTGCAATGTTTGGACTTAACAACTGCAGACAGTTAACTGTTACTAAAAGATATTTCCTTTGGAAATGTAAATCAGTAGAGCTTTGTTTGCTGATTTTTAAGCTTTATGTGAGAATTGCTTTTTCTAATTGTTTGTGTTTGTTTTTTCAATGAAAACAGTTATGGGGCCAAAACAGACTAGAATCACTGGGAAACATGATTTTACTTTTTGCACTGCATGGTGTAGAAAGGATGTGTGTTATTTGTATATACTGAAAGAAAAATCCTGCTTGGCTTCTCAGGGTTGTAGCTTATTGTTAGAAACTATTTCTATGAAAGCAGAGTTGATACTTGAAGAAACTGGGAGGGGAATCTTCACACATTGAAGGATCACCACTGGTTTTCTGCAGATACCTGCTTGCCAAAGACTGGCCTTCCACTGACCAATTCTGCAGAACTTAAAAGAATTTTAATTTAAAAGGTAACGGAGCAAGAGATTCTGGCAGTGCAACAGAATGTATTGTCCTGATGAGTGATAGGAGTATATGGATATACTGGAGTGGTTGTAATTGTGTACAAGTTCATATGTATTTGTTACAAATATATATTTGTGTTTGTGTGTGCATATACACACAGACACACAAATTTTAAAATTACGTGGAGTGATTTCTCATCTCTTCAGATGTTTTTACCTGTGCATGAAGTGAAGTTTTTTCTGTGATATTAACATTGTGCAGCATGGCCTAAGATGTGAAATGCAGAGGGCAGGATTTACCCTACTCACAGCTGGCTGCTACATGAGATACTGACTCAGTGACCTGGCAACTTGAATCAGCAAAGCATTTGTCTGCCTCATGTTACATTAGTGTCACCTTGCTGCATGCTCTGAAGAAATCCTATTGTTCCCCCTGATGTGCATCCCTGAAAAAGCACAGCTCAGGTACACTGAGGTGACACCATCTGAAGTCCTATAGGAGGTGCCATGTGTTGGCATTTTCCTGTGTGATCCAGGTCACACTCACCCCTGCTCTCCAGTATGAAATGAATGTGTCAGTGCATCTAGTCTCAAATGTAGCTTGGGCATACATCAGTCTTTAAGATCTAAGATTGAAGCCAAGTCCATGAACAAAAATGTAGTTGTGAGCCTGCCTAATGCAACCTCCTCAGTGAAACTTTTGGTGGGAGGTCTGGGGTTTTGTTTAAGTGTCTGCTGTGTGTCAAAAACTGGAGATGAGCCCTGTCCTCAGAGGGTGCACAAGAAGCATCACAGTCATAATGAATAAAATAGAAACAGGATAGTCCTTGCGAAGCATACAGCTTTCATTTGAAAATGAAAATGACCATCTCAAGGTCTCATTCATAATACCTGAGTTCAGGCTTTGTTCTTCCCTTCATAGGTACTACTTCCAGTTAATCCCACTGTGTTTGCTTTCCTCTTCCTTGTAACTTAAACGGGGTTTTGGTTTAAACTGAACGTATAGTTATTTTTCTTTATTGTTTCTCTCAGTCCCTGATCTCTGTTTCTGCTTTAGAGATGCTCCTTGGCAGCCACGGGAGGGCAGTAGATCTATGTGGAGAAGTACCAGCCATTTTAAAGTACTCTGCCCTGTGCCCCATATCTTCCAGAGAGGCTGAAGGCCCTGGAATATCCTCATGGCAGGAAAAGAAACTGGCAGGCTGTAGTTTTGGCCCAGCATGGGAGAGACTTTCAGTGAGAACAAGCTCAGGCTGAACCAGAATTCATTTAAAACCAACTATTTTCAGTGTGATGCCATGTTCAGCACTGCAGTCCTGGGTGAGATGCTGCTGTTACATTACACAGTATACTTTGTTTGGGTTCTCTGTCCCTTTTCTTTTTTTAATAAATCATCCAGTCTTAGTTTCATTCCTCAAAACCCCCAGCATAAGTCAGGGTTTCCTCTAGGTATTGCTAAATTCAATTTATTACATAAATAAAGATTTCTTCTGAGCATCTTCAAGAAGGAAAGGAATAATTATACTTACTGATTTGCCATTCTTCCTCTCACTTCCAGTCTCCTATCCCAGTAGGTCTTGTTAATTTGGTGGGGGGGGAAGCACACAGCTGTCATTCCAGGTTTTGGCACTGAGAAATCCAGGGACAAGCTAGATAATGTTGGATGGGGCTTTGAGCAACATGGTGTAATGGCATGGCGATGAGGTTGGTAGTGGATGGTTTTTAGGGTCTCCTCCAACTCAAACCATTCTATGATTCTCAGTTGTTTGTGTCCTCAGGAGGACCAGGGGGTATCTTATTTTCTTGAACTCAGTTGTTTTGTAAGAAAGCAATCTGGAGAGAGGTGGTATCTTTGCCAGAGGTTCTCCCACTATTTGTACACCCCCAACAGACACTGTATTCCTCATTGAATTTACCTTTTCTTCCTCTGCCCTCAGTCAGGTAAAGTGATGTGACCTGTTCCTATTCTAAAAGTGGGAAACAAAGCAAGAGACTAAATAATGGAATCATAGAACAGTTTGGGTGGGAAGGGACCTTAAAATCATCTAGTTCTAACCCCCTTGTATGGGTAGGGACACCTTCTACTAGACCAACTTGCTTTATCCAGCCTGGCCTTGAATACTTCCAGGGATGAGCATCCACAGCCTCTCTGGGCAACCTGTGCCAGTGCCTCACCACCCTCAGAGTGAAGAATTTCTTCCTAATACCTAATCTAAACTTACCCTCTTTCAGTTTGAAGCCATTCCCTCTATCACCTTGTAAAAAGTACTTCTCCCTCTTCCTTTAGGGCTCCCCTCAGGTACTAGAAGGCCACATGACCATGCTGGGTTTGAGGTTGGATACATAAGGAAGGTCTGTCCACATCAGATCATGGCATCAAAAACCATCACACAAGTTACTGTTACTTATTTTTTACATATTGCTTTGCTGCAGATTTGCTATTACCCACCTTTTGCCACTCTAAATGCAAGAGGTTTGCCCTGAGCACTGAAAGAGTTAAGCAATTATGAACTATTATCTTCTTTGTGCAACACATTTGACAGGTGCCCAAGAGCACAATTTGGGAGGTGTCAGTACTCAGCATTATTTGTGGCTCACTGTTAAAAAGATATAAATAAACAGAGACTTTGAAGTGGAACTAGCTAAACTCCTTGATATAGAAACCTGAGACAGGTACAGGGCCAAGTAGATGGAGTGGAAATTTTCCAAAACTGGGAACTGTTTGAGCCCTATCAAATGCAGCGTGAGGTAAGTGACAGCTCCCACGGCCAACTGGGGATTAGATCTGTGCAGAAATAAATGCCAGGAAGCCTGGCAGTCCTGAACTTGCCTTGCAGAAGGGGGTGGAGTAGGAAAAGCATTAGGCCTATTTTCTCCTGGATCACTGGTTTCTATGATTTCAAGGAGACCTTGGTCACCCTGGTATAAAATATGAGTAACTCCACTGCTAACTTGCATTTAAGCAGATCAGGAACAATGAATAAAGTGAAAGTGTGAAAAACTGATCCAGCCTATTTAACTTCTGCCATGCCATTTTCAACCTTTACAAAGCTTAATACAAGCATTTGAAATTCTCCCTGACTTCACAGAGCTGCATCTGTCTATGAAAGAATATGAATCTTCTTTCAAAACTGGTGTAAGACAAGCAAGATCCCTGGAGCTGAAGGATTATTTTAAAAGCTACTTATCCTGTGTACCAACAGTTAGCAGCAATAAAATGCCAGTAGCATTAACAGAACTGTTCTAAACAGGAATGTCATCCCTTCAAGCCAGAAAAGACACGCTCTCTCTTTGAGCCCCTACCAAATACAGTCTTTGTGATATTGAAGTTCAGATTTGAGCTATTTTTGTTCTCCAGCTATTGTCCTAATAGTCTTCCTGAGTGTTCTGTGAGTTTCAAGAGGCATGAAAACTGTTTAACTTTCTTCTTTAATATGGAAAATAATTGCCCTGATTTCTTCCCCTGTGTGATTTGGGAGGGCAAGCAAGAATGAAATGGTAAATGCACCAATGAGGACTTAAATGGGATGGGAAATTGAGGGCATTTAGCATGTAAAGGGTTAAGGCACCTTCTCTGCTACTCTTGTACAAGCTACATAACACTGTCATGAAATAGGAGCACTTCTGCAGAACAGTGAGAACATCTGTATTTCAGAAAAGGACTAACATTTCCTATGCTGGGAAAGCAGACCACCAGCTGAACTGAAGCCACAGTTGCTACAGTGGTGGATGGTGCAGGGTGCAGTCCCTGTCCAGGCTGCCTCCTTACACACGGTGTCTGCTGGGACTACTGAAGGAAAGGCTCATCTTTGTGCCTACACCTTGGGCTCCTCCATGCTAAGATATGTCACAAGTGTCTGGGAGCTGATGGGAGAGTGAACCTGCAGTGCTGGTTCTCAGCACTGCTGTGCCTGAAGACAAAGCCTTTTCCCTGCACACTAGCACAGAGCACATTGAAATTACCCTGCTGTGCTTCCACTGAGGCTTTCCAAACACTTCTTTGGGCATCAGGAGCATGACAAAGCACAAGAATGCCATTAACACTATTTTACAGATAGGAGCTGAATAATTTGCTCAAATGAAGGGCTTAACCTGGATGTCTGGAGAGTCTCTCAATCAGTCACTCCTTCCAGAGTCTCGTTAATTGCTGGTGTCTCTCTCTTAGTTGCACTCTGGTACGTGTCAGTCAGGATGTTCTGCCACCAGTTGGTCTCTCTGTCCAGGTATGCAGACACAGATGTAGATAGCAGAGCTTAGATTATGCAGTCCTGCTCAAATTGCTTCTGGAACTGGATTGATAGCCACAGCAAAGCAGGAAAAGGGTCAGTCAACATCCAAAGGTAGCAGCAATCCTACTTTCCCATACTGGTTTTGTCTTTTGGTTTTTTGAAGCCACAACATCCCTGCAAACTGACTGCTAGAAATAAATTGTCCTGACTATCTGTGAATCATCGTCTGGCAAGTGGATGGTGGTTATGAGTTTGTCCATTGGCCACACAGGCACTCAGAAACACCCTGCAGCTTTCCATGTCTCCGTCCCACACCTTGCTGTGTTTGGAACAGCAAGGCAGGAAGCCAGGAAGCCAGAACAAGTACTGGCTTTTAGGGCAGTGAAAGAAAACACAGTATCTTGGGGATGATTCCAGGCTAGGGCAAGGTGGCTGACTTCTCTCCAGCTCTGTGAGACATGGCAATGCCGTGCCAAAAGCTGGGGAATGGCTGAGTTTGGCACCACACTTTGCCATTAACCAGCAGAACTATGATGACTAATGTAAATTCTTAATTCCAGTAAAGTGTTCAGAAATAACCCTGTTTCTCCCATGTTCTCTGGCTCCAGCTTGCCTTCCCATTTAGAACAATTCTGCCAAAACTGTTCAGATAACCCTTCTGTCCTTGGCAAAAGGCTTTTCAGAGCAGCTAAATGCAGGCAAAGGACTTATTTCTGTTTGCCTAGCTTCAAAATTAATTTGGCATGTTTGCCCAGGGGGGTAATGGCTTTGCCAGTTATCATCTGTAACATGACTCCTGGCTGGAAGCTACAAAGAACTGAGCCTTTCCACCTTGTCTATGCAGGATCAATTGAGGTACATGTAAACAATCAGGTGCCAAGGAGAGAGAGCAAAGCACCAAACTATGCAAGCAAATGCAATTTACAATGAGCAGAAACAACTGATTTGTCTACTTCAGACAAAGAAGAATTACAGACTGAACAATGTTTAATGAGTTCAACAGAGAAACAGAAATGCCATATTCTTGAGGCACACAGCTCTAATCAAGATACTGCACTCTTCATCTCATTCAGAATGACTTTGCTCAACACTCATAAAACAGAGCTGTTGTGCAACACAACTTGAACTGGCAAGTATGATATTGTGAATGTTTTACTACATAAATTGCTAAGGTGGCAGGGGCAATGGTGCCTGTCCTTGCCCTGCACTGTCCCACACACTACCCAAAGACAAGGATTGGTATCCCTTTCTTCTATTTAGTGCTTGTGTCTGTACCTCTTCACCTGGCACTGTCCTTCTCATGTATTCCACCTCCAAGGGCTCACCTCCAATTTCCAAAGCACCAGGACTCACTTGGCATCCACATGGTGAAGTCTGGAGGAGAGGTGGGTGGTGTGAGGCACAGCCACGCCTGGTGTGGTGGTGTTTTCATGGTGCACAGCCCTTTCTGGCAGCCTCCTGTCACTGAGGAACACGGAGTAGCTTAGGCTTGTTGTGGCTTGTTACCACCTCACCCTGACAGTAGCACCCAGTTTTGTTTTCTTTCATCATCCTTCCTTCCCCAAAGCAGCCCCTTTCTGGGTGATACAGAAAGGAGGGAGGTGTGAGCAGGGGCACAGAGAGGCAAGGCAAAACATAGAGGACAATAGGAAAGTTTTTATGTCTTCTTCACCCTCCTCTTTTTTCAATTAGGGGACAAGACAGCCCTTCAGCAGTCCCCTCTCCTCCACAGAACCTGCCATCTACCTCTGCTCACCTCCTCCCAGCCAGCAGCCCCACTGGCATTCCCTGCCCTCTCCAGCTGTGCAGAGCAAGGCTGCTCACCGCAAGCTCCAGAAGGAAAAGAGGGGTGGGAACTATGAAATTTCTCTGTGGTGACCAGTGACATGACCTGAGGGAATGGCATAAAGCCATGTCAGGAGGTGTTTAGGTTAGATACCAGGAAAAGGCTCTTCAGCCAGAGGGTGGCTGGGCACAGAAACAGTCTGCCCAGGGAAGTGGTCACAGCACCAAGCCTGACAGAATCCAAGAGGTGTTTGTCAGTGCTCTCAGGAACATGGGGTGATTCTTGTGGAGTCCTGCGCAGGCCCAGAAGTTGGACTCAATGATCCTTGCAGGTCCCTTCCAATTCAGCATATTCTGTGAGTCTAGGAAATATCTGTCCTGCTCACTGCACTGTATCTTCCACTTGGACAGAATATATTCATCTTGAGAACTGCCACAGCACCCCATTCTGACAGCACTAAATCATCTTAAAATTAAAGTGCTAACTGCAACGGCATCTTGTCTCCGTCCCTTTGCAGTGAGTGGAGAGAGAAAGAGGAAGGACAAGTGCAATGAATGCCAGAATGCTTTGGGATGAAAATACACAGTTCAGAAATCAGAGCAGTACTAAGCTTAACAAAAATAGCTCATCATTTGGATCCTATGATGATACTGGATGTGCATCTACCACTTACTGAGTCAGCGAGATGCCATTTCTCGGACAGCTCTTGCTCTCATTCTTGGCCATAATGCCATATAAACAACACATTGTACAAACAGCATCACTGATACATGTCAAAGCTTTGAAATACCTACAAGCCAACCACTAAAACCAAGCCATTGGTCAAGTGACTTCCACTTGAGTTGTTCCACTTCATCATCCCTACATTATTATGCTCATGGAATGCCATAAATCTACTTAGTCAGAGAAGACATTCCATCTGCCCTGAAGAAATTACCCTCTAGAGAAGATGAGTGACCTCAAGGCAAAACCCCTCAAGAGGTGGCTCATCTCAGAAAGTTGCTTGGAGAAAGAGGACTGAGGGAAACTCCCAGAGCAGCTTTTGCTTTGTGGTGAGCTGTATGAACATGAGAGAAGGATGGTGATGTATATTAGAGATTCCTAGAATCACTGAAGTTCAAAAAGACCTCCAAGTTCATCAAGTTCAACCCTACATATTGTGGTTGGAGAAACAGCTTGGGCCTGTCCTATGCAAGAGAATTTATGAGTGTTCTCTGAACAGCCTGGATACTTGTCAACCTAATTACATGACCAATCGCTGCTTAATTGAGGCTCCATTAACTTTTTTTCTGCAGGTCAGTGTCTGCCTACTAATTTTCTGTTGCAATGGAGCCCTTCTTACTGCAGGGCCCAAAGATCCTTTCAGGCTCTGCTTCTCTAACTTTTTCTGTTTGTAGAAGTTTAGCCCTTCTGGCTCATTCCTCTCTGGAAACATGTCCCACTTTGTACAAGGCTTTGAGGAAGTCAGCTTTCACCAGGTGCTTCAGTCAGCATCAGCACTGGCAGAGGTTTATTTGGGTGTTCCCTGGCACCCAGTAAATGGTGAGCTGGCTCACCTCAGGCTCCTCTCAGAACTAACAGTGAACAGGAAGAAGATCCCACCCAAGGGACCCTGCTGGAAGTCACAGCCAGGGAGCCTTGGGCTCGCCCTTCCTGGTGCCCTTCTTGCTGCTCCTACCTCGAGCCTGCAGCAGAGCTGTTTATGCACCCCAAGAAATAGCACCATCAAGTCCTTCATTACATAAATATTAACAAGCAATATCAGGTGGGGATAGGATGGCACAGCTAAAGCATCTGCTGTGGAGTCAGCATTTCCAGCAGCTCCATAAGGCTTTCACACTCACCTGCAAAATTAGGATATTTTGAGAATTAAATGATCCTGAACAAACCATTTTAACATTAGTGGGGAGAAGCCTCTGGGGACTCCCACACTAGTTAAATTGTAACTATTAATTATAATTTAAATTTATTATAATTTTGATTATATTTATATCTATTATGAGGATAGATAGATTATTGTAGTATTTATAGCTTTATAATAAAAACATTACTATAGTGAAACTCATAATGATTTTATTATAATTTAATAAAAGATTGATTTATATACTCCTCATAGTTGTCAGTTTCTTGCTAGAAATGCTCACAGAAATGTTTCTAGATAAGGCAGTGAGTATGATGAAATTTGACTGAATAGAACACTACCAAACAAGCCACAACAAGTAAATGGCAGCTGTATTGCCAAAAATGTGTTTCAGCTGATTTATCAATAATGTTCACTTCTTGTTCTTATAGCTAATCAAGGGACTCCTCAAGGTCTACAAACTTGCCTTTTCAAAGGACTGCTTTGGCTTGCTCTCTGCTCTGCACTGCACACACCTCCAAAAGAGTGCAGGTATATAGCACGAAAATTACACGAGATTTAGACACTGATGCAAAACCTTTCAACCTGCAACAACCTCATTCTGCTGTCACATCCCACTGGAGGCACTAAAGCATGAATGGATATCAATATTTAGGTATTTACAAAGAAGTTTCATAGAATCATAGAATAGTTTGGGTTGGAAGGGACCTGAAAGTTTGTTCAGTTCCAACCCCCTGCCCATGGACAGCAACATCTTCCATGAGACCAGGTTGCTCAGCACCTCATCCAACCTGGCCTTGAACACTTCCAGGGATGGGGCAGCCACAGCTTCTCTGGGCAACCTGGTGCCAGTGTCACACCACCCTTACACTAAAGAATTTCTTTTTAATATCTATTCTAAGATATCTTTTAGTTTGAATCCATTCCTCCTTGTCCTGTCCCTACATGCCCTTGCAAAAAGGGCCTCTCTATAACGATTAGATTTCTTCCCTCTACCCTGCTTGGAAGGGCTTGATGTGTTAATGTTTGCATAGCACATTTGGCAGATCAGTTTCTACACAAATGCTGCACAGATTCAGTGCCTGGATGAAGCTGCTGTTTCACCTACACTGCTTTGGTGGAGGGCACAAAACCAGGACTGGGCAGCCTGGGCCAATCCCTACCAGATTCCTGTCCACATCTTCTGTCTCTGGACAGGCAGTTTGCACAAGGCATATTTGTCTGGAATTTGGATGGGATTGGAGGAGCACTCCATTCTCATTTCCTCTTGCTGAACTTTCCCATTAAATAGTATGAGTAAGGCTGAAGAGAGAAGACAAGAGTATGCATAATGATTAGGGTCTCAGTGTGCAGGTGGGGTCCTGTTAAGTCTTCACAAGCAGGGAAGGGAACATGAATACCCCAAAGCCCAGAGGAATAGCCAACAAGGCTGTTACATAAACCACTGATACTCTTCCTGAAGAAAAGGATGACTCCCTGGTCTATTTTCCAAATACAACACTCTGCTTCCTGCTTTTTTCAGGATTGAAGGCTGTCAATCCCATAATTGGTAGCACTAAACCAATCCCAAATACTGACCATATTTTGTCTCTATTACCATTTTTTCTGAGTTTACAAGGAGATCTGCTGTGGAACAGCTCTCCTAGCACTTCACATACATCATGTTCAACTTTTTATTCAGGACTGTGGACAAAGTAGGCAACCATCCCCTCAAAAATTAACCTCTGGATTCTGGATTGATGTCCTGTTCCTATTCCCCCTAAGAACTAAGAAATAACAAAGAAGGACATACACTATTTTTTCCCAGCAGCTTTCAGTCCTACCTCTTTGCACTCCAAATTAGGTGGGAATACAGACACTCCTCTCTTCTTTAAGTGCAGAAGGAGCTAGCCCTGAGCTCAAGTTCAATGGGTCTTTTAAGGCTGCAGAGAGCCTGGCAGGAGAAGGTGTGATGCAGTGGCACTGAACAGCAGTGGCAGAAATATCCAATGGTTTACCACGTGTGAACAAAGGCAACCAGCCAGGCTGTCTTTGAGAGATGGGGAGAGCTTCACCCTGTGCTTGTTCTGCCTCCATCTCAAACTATGGCAGCCTGCTCATGCAGAAACCCTCCAGTTCTCCATGCTCAGCACAGTGAGTAAGGTGTTTCACAATTAATGCCGAGCTGATGCAAGCAAAGTGACGTTACACAGAAACTGAGCACTGACATCCAAATTCACTACAGGAATAGATAAAAAGATGTCATTAGAAAAGATATCCAAAATTTGTCTCTTTCCACATGAGGGAATATATGATCCTTCCTTTATTAGAAATAGTACGAACCTAACTACAAATAGAACAATTAATTTGTGTGAATTTCCACAGGTGTGAATATTGAAATGAAGAAAACAAGGCATTTTTTGGACAAAACTTTTCAAGGCTGATATCTTATTGCAGTCATGTTTTTGCTTTATCTACATATTGAGTCTCCATCCCCTTATCAAACAGCAAAGTATCATGTTTGCCCTTTCCATTTCAGATGTTTTGTCTACACACAGACTGTGTGTTGAACATTTAATTCAATAATATGCCTTTCCCAGGGAACTGTTTCTTTTTTCACCTTTCAAATTCAAATCCAGCCTTTCTAGTCTTGACTGATTCGATGTTTGGGTGATGCATTTTCCTAAATTTATTTGTAGCTGTCTGTTCAGTGCCTTACAGAGACCTGCTCATGGCTTACATGGGAAGCTGAGAGGGGCTTGGGGGACATGCAAATATTTTTGTTTTTTCAAAAAAACCATGAAGGAATATGTGTAATACTTGAACAATATTTGGTATGATCAAAAATACCAGCCAAACAGTCTTTGGTCTGAGCAGCTGTAAATAATAATTGCCTCCCTCTATAGAGGAGGGCAATTTTGGCAATAGCAGGTGAGCAGTAACATTCACAGGTTTAAACCCCTCTAGACTTGCAGCAGACCATTTATCTATTTTCCTTCTTCACAAACCCACAGCATCTGCAGCTCCTACAGACTTAGGTACAGATCTGGTGTGGATTTAAGTGCTCAGTTCAAGCTACTAGTTGGCTGAAAAGGTCGGCCAAAGCAAGCAATTGATAATGGTGAAATTAAAGCTCGGGGCTGTTTGTTGGTCATCCCTGCAAGTTATGCTACAACCAGGGAAGGATTATGAATCTTGTTTGGTTCAGGAAGAAATGAATGATTTAATCTCCAAACCTCATCTGAATGTACTCCTGCACTGATGCGGCCATGTGGCAAATGCAGCAGAACGGCTGTATTGTTATTTTTCAGACGGGAAAGTTGCTGACAGAGGCGGGCGCTTCCCTGAGCATCCAGACAAGCAGGGAGCTGGCTGCTGCTGCTGCGAGAGACGCATCCCCGGGATCGACCTGCAGGGAACGAGGCACTGCATTTGTTTCCACATGCACACGAGCATTTCCCAACACCATGAATAATTCCCGATGTATACGTGAGACTATGCTTTGAAAAGCCATACAGGCAGCCACAAACAAAGGTTTCCCGCACACGGAATCTGTCCCTTCGCCTGGCATTTCCCTGGAGCCTGGGGGGCGCGGGGCTCCTGCCCATCTCCTCACGCACACTAACGGGGGCTGTGGGACCGCCTGAGCAGCGACACCCCGGCCTCCCCGAGCCCACCGCGGCCGTGGGGAGCGACCGCTGTCCTCCCCATCCTCTCCCATGGCGGGACCACCCTCCCCCGCCCCGCCAGCCGGGACCGCGGCGAGGCGCCGCCGCCTCCGACTGCCACGGCGAGCGGGCCGGCCCCCGCTGGCTGCAGTAAGCCCAGCCCGGGGGGAGCCAGCCCGGCGCCCACAGACGGCGGCCGCCGCCGCCCCGCTCGCAGCACACGCTCCTCACGCCTCGCCCCGCCGCCCGCGCCCCCCCCGCCCGGCGCCGCACGGACCTCACGGGCCTCACGTCCCCCTGCACCGCCGCGCGCGCCGCGCCGGGCCCGCCCCGCATTGGCCGGAGCCCCGCCCGCGCCCGCCGCTCATTGGCGGAGGCGCGGGGCGCACGGGCTGCGCCAATGGGAGCGCGGCGGGGGCGGGGCGCGCGGCCTGGCCGCGGCCGGGGGCGGCGGCGGTAAACAGGCGTGCGGGCCCGGGCCGCGGCCGCCGAGCAGAGCGAAGCGGAGCAGAGCAGAGCCGGTGGCCGCTGGGCTGTGCCGGGCTGGGGTATGGGAAGCGACCGCGGCGGCGGAGAGAACGGGCCGGGCTGGGCTGGGTTGGGTTGGGTTGGGCTGGGTTGGGCTGGGTTGGCAGCGGGGCACGCGGTAGTGCTGGTGCCCCCGGCTGTGGTAGTACCCGGCAGTGGGAGTTGGTCCGTTGCGGTGCGGGCAGGGGTGCGGGTGATGGCGGTGACGGCGGCGGTGCTGCCGCGGGGAGGACGCCCCTGCCCGGCGCGGCGCCTCGGGCCGGGGGTCGCTCTCCGGGGTGCGTTCCCCGGCGGGGGGACGTGTGCGGGGTCCGGCGGCCGATGGCGGCCGCGGGGCAGCGGAGCTGCGCCCGGGCAGGAGGCGCCGGGAGCCGCGGCCTTGCCGTGCCCTTGGCCGCGTCCCGCCGGGGTGAGAGCGGGGCTGGCCGGGTCCCGCCTCCTGCCCGCGGGGAGCCCCGCGCTCGGCGGCTCCGGGCCGGGAGCGGGGCCGGGAGCGGGGCCGGCGGCTCGGCGCACCGGGAGGTGCGCGGGCTGAGCGGGGAGCGCTCAGGGAAAAGGCTGGAATCCAACGTTCCGCCTTGCCCGAGGACTTCGCGGAAATGCTGTGCTGCTTTCCAGGCTGCTCCGACTCGGAGTCTCGCTGCTCTCTGTGGCTGGGACCGATCCGCGCGTCTGGTTGGGGATGGATGTAAAATAAAGCTGGTAGCTGTTTTCTGAGCTTTGCTTGTGGCTGAAATGGGGGTAAAAAACCCCACCCTGTGAGTGGTAAAGTGTCTGAGGAAATAATATTTGTTTTTATAGGCGAACACGATTGTAAAGTCTTTGTAACAATGTGAACAGGAACCGATTGGGAGATACTTAGTTTTGTACAGACAGCGAGCAAACTACCTATAAATGACTATAAGCAGGAAAGCTTGGTTTGTATAATGTTGTTTTCATGGTTACTGACCATAATAATTTCTGCAGGACAGTGTCTTAAGAAATAACACTATTTCTGATAGCCCAACAAGGTTATGTTCCACCCAGCAGGAATTTAGGTGGGGAGATTCTCTGTATTCTCCTCCATGCAATGAAAATCCAGATTTGTGGTCAGTGTTATGAAAGGAAATGAAAGCTTTTCTTTCAATAATTGAAAGTATTATTTTTCTGAAAAGAATTGACCTAATAATTTCTGATTTTTTTTCTGAGTTGCTTTTATTTAAATTAGACTGTTTTACTGGATTTTGATGTGTTAATTGAGTATATGCAAAATAATTTTTAGCACTGGGTGCAGAAAGATGGTGGCCAAAGTCAATAGTAGCTCAATAAAAGACTGCAGAAAGGATTAAGAAATAATTCTTTATACAGACTGAATGCAAATTAGTGTCTATAGTATATTGGCAGTTTTGCATTTCTCATATGTTATCAGAAAGAGTTTAGCTGCAGTTCACAGCAACTCCGGCTAGCAAGAGCAAGCAAGAACCTTCTTGCTTTTAGACTGGAGAGTTCTTTTTGTATTTTGTAAATATTTTTTCCTTTGCTGTTAATTAGCAGTGACCTTGGTAACCTTGAATAAGATATAACTAGAGTAAGCAGTTTTACAGTTTTATATTGTCCAGTCTTAATCGAGAGTTGGGGGGGGGAAATGGGTGACCTGCTGTGCTTTGACAGTGTCTCCCTTTTAATAATGAAGTAGTAGAGATCAGCAGAAGAAAAGGCCACATGTGGAGAACTGCCTCATACCTTACTGAGTGCTGATAACCTTGTTTCATTCCTGCCAAGGGGAATTCTGTGCTGTGCAGTGCAGCTCTGGTTAATTCATTTGTGATAACTAACACAAGTTAATAATAGCTCAATGCATCCATGCAGCAAGAACAGAACTTTTTTTGGCTTCTGGTCTTCCAGTAGTCCTTTTAAAGGCAAGTGGTGGTCTGTTGTTTTAGCTCTTTATCAGGCTGTATTATTTTTCTGCAAACTGAGAGGGAGCAAGGGGCAGAAGCTGAATTCCTGCTTCTTAATTTTTTTGATGTCAAAAACTAGTTGATTGCTTATGGAGTTGGGATTTTTTTAGGAAGAGGTTGGTAGGTTTTTTTCTGTCTGCATGTGCTTTTTCTTCATTGTTTTAGCCAGGGTGCAAAGGATGGTGTGTGTTTCATGGTCTGTCATCTTGTGTGTCAGTGTGGTATAAATTGCTTGATCCAGGTGGATTGTCAAATGCATCGTGGGACTTTGCTTGGTGCATGAATAAGCATTTCTCTTTCTCCTTAAATCTGTCCTGCTGGGTGAACAGTCTGGTCTAGGATGGAGGTAGTGAGTCTGAAGCAGTATTTAGAAATCACATCTCCAGTGTGATGTGGGTCTTCTTGTCTTCTCCCTCTAAAACTGCTAAAGAAAGAAGTCTGGAAGAGGAGGCTTTTTGCCTTAAGGAGTTGTATATTCTGGAACAGAGCAGCTTTAGGAGAAGATGAGCTTCTCTTTCTGCTTGTTGTATAAAAGTACTGCCTTGTGCCACAAGTGCCTGCTTTCCTTCAGGACCTGAAGAAGAAAATAAGTGGAGCTAAAATGCAAGCTGGCAGTGAAGTTTGAGGGCGTGGGTTCAATCACTGTCTGCTTTCTCACCCAGAAGTGAAAGCTCGTTTTACAGGCACATTCCTATCTTCACATTCAATTTTTTATCTTCTCAGTTTTTTAGATGCCACTTGTTTTGTTCCTCTTACCTCCTTCCCCCGTGTAGTAGATGGCAAAATTAAATCAATCTGAGCTGGTGACAAAGACCCAAGAAATAACAGGACACACGAGTTTTGTCCTTTCTTTGCACAGTTGTGTTTCTGCACTTTATTTTAATGGCATTTTAATGGCTTTTGTGTTTTGTCGGTCAGTAGAGGTGTAGAGCTAGATAAGATCTCCAGTCTCTGAAATGTTCTGTGTGCTTCTGGCAGCACAGAAAATGACTTTGCTTGCTCTGACAAACATAACTGTCAGTCTGTGGAGCTGGCTTTTAGAAACTTTTCAAGTTTATATGTGTGCTTGAACAAGTCTGCATGCATATCCACAGTTTAAAAACAGGTGGTTTTTTTTCTGGAAGCTGCATAAGACTTTCTTTTTCTTAAAGACTGTGTAGATTCTGTGGAGACACCAGGAAAGATGATCTGTGGTCTGTATTGTTCTAGAGCTGTTTTGTGATGTGCAGGAAATAACTTCCACTTACAAAGTTCTCCTACTGTGTTTGTTTTGCCTCTGTAGTTTGTCCTGGTTTTTGGTGTAGATTAGGTCTTTATGTCGCCCCTTTCATTGCTATTCATGCCTTCTTTTTAACCGGTTGCATGCTGAACAAGTGAACTATAAAAGGGCTTGGGGCATTGTTCTGGACTCTCACTGCTGTCTGGATTGTGCCATTTGGAAGGATTAAATCCTCATCGTAATTTGATATGGTCAAAGTGCTCATCATCGGAGTAGTTGGGATTAGGGAAGTGCGGGAAGGAGAATGACTGGGAAGTAAACTGCAAGTGGGTTGAGTGTTTCCTTTAAAGAACCTTTCTGAAATCAGTCAGCCTGATACAATTTTACATTGCACAGCAAAGCTTTGTGGAGCATAGCCTTTCAGAATTCACTCTGGGAGTTTGGGGATTTTTAAAGGCAACTATATAAGCTGCAAAAAGCTTTTCTAGTTTGGAAAGGTGGAGTATTTATATTATGCAGAATGTGATTTCATAAAGTCTATACATAGAGAGCATAAACAATTGTAAATTTCAGATTCTGTATCAGGTGTGAGAGCTTGCAGGTTAGGCTTAGCTGTAAGAGAAGTATAGAGCTCATTACTCTCATTTACCCTAGTGTCAGAAGTACCTCCGTGTGGGAAGCAAGAGCAAACAGAAATAACTTGTCTGTGGCAGAGCTTCCATGTAGGAGCTGTAGGTTCTGACAGACCATGTTCTCCTGCAGCACAGAGATCAGTTTGTCTTCTTGAAGTAGTCTTTTTTTGCCTATGGCCCTTTTCTCTCTTCTTGCATCCTAATTTTCTGCTTCTTGCAGGGAGGTTTTGGCACAACCAGAAAAATGAAAGCTCCCACAGCCAGGGTGCTGGTATGTCAGGGGACTATGAATAGGTTTGGATGTGTTGTAAGTTGCTAAATTGGAACCTAAACCCAGCTTCCAGGGCAAGGTTGGAAGCCATGAGATCTATACAGACACAAATGGCTGCAGGATCAGTAGTGGGCTCAGTGGCTGTGGTGCTTGCCTGCTGCTCGCAGTGGTGACAGAGGGATTGTTCTCAGCACAGGGGGTGTGTTTAGGTGGTCAGCAAACCAGCTCTAAATCCTTGTTTGTCTTTGGTCTGTAGAGGTGGGTGTTTAGAGGACTCTTAGGGATAGGTATGTGCTGTAAGGATCAGTGTACTATGGAGAGCAGTGGGATTCTGTTCCTGACCCCGTGCCTGACAAGCAGTGTAAGTTTGGGTAAATCACCTGTTCTCTTCCCTCTAAAGTAGACAACTGTGATATCAGTCTCCTTTCCTGAGCTTTTTGAGAGTTATAGGTGAAGAGGGGTGTGTGTTTAAATGCAAGAGGAAGAGCTGCTATTTTTCTCAAGACTTTTGCTTTAAGTAATGGTGTATTTGAGTCTAGAGGAATCTGCACTTGTTTGTGAGGCATAGCACTTAATCGGTTTCCAGTTCCTAAATTGGACTTGGTGTGCTTTTGGAAAGTCAAAACTTCCAATAAAAACAATTGTAGCATAACAGTTTATGCAAAAAAAAAAAAAAAAAAAAAAAAAAAAAAAAAGCTGCAAGTTGATAACCTCCTTCATTTATACTTTATATTCACTTTATATTCTAATTCAGAGTACAAAACCAGCGGGGAGCTCTGTTGATTCCAGTGCACAACTGTGCATCAGAGGGAGCTGAGCTTTGGTGGTTTCTTCTGCTCTAAGTGCTGAAGTGACTGAGAGAATTGAGCTGCTCTGCAGACTTGGGGAAGGTGTTTGTAGTGTTTAGATTTTGTTTGAAGCTGTTTGGGTTTGAGTGAAGAGCTTTAGTGTAACCTTTTTATAAGTGCTGCTAGGCAGTTATTCCATATAGGTGTGGGGAATTTGTCTTCTCAGGTAGTGCTGTGTGTTACCATTGATGGGGTGACTTGGAACTAGTGAACTGTGCTTTCATGTAAACTTGCCATAAACCTAAATAGAGGTTTTATCTTGGAGTAATTCTATTTCTTAAGTACATGCTTCAAATATTGCATCTGCCAGAATCTCATATTAATCTGTGTGCTTGGAGGTCATGCTTCATTTTGATTTTAATATACTGTTTTCCTTGTTGCTGAGTGAATGATCTACGTGCATGGGAAGGAACATTAATCCAGAGTTTATCAGAATTATTCATGAGATTAAAGTTACACTTAAGGCTTTTGAGCTATTTAGAAGATGCAATGCACTTATAAGCACTGCCCACTGCATGAAAAGAAGAGAAAACTCCTTTTTTTTTTTTTTTTTTCTGGGTCATCTTACTCTTTCTCCCTTTCCTCTTGGTAACAGAGGTAATATAAAGATTGTGTGTTGGGTATAAATACAACTACAGATTGAAATCCATCCCAATGGCCCAAAACTTTTTGCCTTGCAAATGAGATTAATTTTTTTTTTAATTTTTTTTGAGCCCCCACCTGCAAAAACTTAATTCTCAAGAGCAGACAGAGATCACATTCTTGGGGAAAAGTGAAGGAGCAGTGACCTTAAAATGACAGCAACTGAGTTGGATCTATTCAATGTAGCAGCAAACAGTGTGTGCCCTGGACAGGATTTATTAGTGCACTATGTCAAGGCATATCAGAAGTGACTTGTAGTGAGGCCTGTTCTCTCTTAATTGTGGTAAGTCTTAATCGTGGTTAAATTATTTCTAGATCTGTGTAGATTATTTCCATCTGTGGGTAGAAGGATATTGTGTTAGTTCCAGGCATGTAGGCTGTGACTGTGCTGTTGCATGTCTCCAGACATTGCCCAGAAAGAAGTAAACAGGACTGTTGGTCCAGAGCATTCACTTTGCATGGATATATCTGTGCCTAAAATAAAGCAGGCTATGCTTACTTTTAAAGTGTCCAAGCATTCTTTTCACTCTTGTGTATCAAGCCATTTATGGGGAAAATTGGGTTTTGAACTAGCTGTCATTTGCCAAAAATGAGTGCTAAGCCTTCTGAATTTTGGAGGAGAGAGAGGCATTTGTCTGCCAAGCAGCCCATTTTTATCAGTGTGTGTACTGCTATTGTAGTGATTAGGGAGCAAACCAGTTCCGCTTGCCCTTCAGAGGTGTTTATTTTAAATGGCATTGGCAAACTGCTTTGTGGAGGGGTGGCTGTAAAGCAGCTTTCAGAGACTTGAATTCGGCTTAAAGGGGGCTTGAGTGCAAGCCATGGGGCAGGATCAAATATAGGGGTCCTTACTTCTGTTATAGGTCACTTTAAAGACATTTCTTTTGGAGCTGCAATGTATAGGAGTTATGGGGAAGGGAAGAATGAAGGATAAGCAAGGTGGATTTTCAGTTTGATTTAAGGAATGATGGAAACTTCTTCCTTTTAAAATGCTGGTTTTGTGCCCTGCATGGTTAAAATTTGGGTCAGCTGCAACCCAAGGAATCCAGCTAATGAAAAGCATCTAGGCAGAGACCTGGAAATCTGGTATCAAAGGAGCTGTTGGGGAGGTGTGTGATGGAACTGAAAAAGGCCATGAATTAAAGGATCACATGAAAGGGTTGGTATGGCAACAAACATAAAAAGAAATGGAAAAATTCTGTAAAAGAATAGTTACAGAGCAGTTTAATGAATAATAGTTATATTGAACTTAGTCTACTGTAGGTTCAATGTCCTGAGTATCTGGCCTTCTGCATCTTGTTTGTGGTGGTTATTATTTTTATTTCAGTAGACTCTTGCCACACTTGCTCTGATGGTGTGGGTGGTTATAACACTGAAGCCAGGGTTTTAGTCCTTGTTTAGATACAACTAAGATAACAGTGATTGTAATAAAGGATAATGGAGAGAGGGAAGATGTAGAGGCTGTTTTCCCTTCCTCATATGTGATACCTAATTATCTGCCTTACTGCCTGTCCAAGCTAGTATTATTTTATTATTTATTTTCATTTATTTAGACTAAAAGTTGAAGGTAAAGAAGGTAGCTAAAACTGTAGACCTGAGAAGGGGAATATGGGCTGCTATAAAACTGCTCTCGTTTTGTTTGGGGAATTTTTCAATGTTTTTTTTTCTTTGGTCAATTATTTTGTGTTATGTTTTTTTGTTTTTTAAATTATTCAGCAGTGTTTGGATGTTAAGCAAATTGTTGATAGTAGAAGTAGTTCCTGTAAACTGAAATAGGTTGTGTTGTCATGCACAGAAAGTTTTCAGATATTTCTGCTATTTGTATGATTAGAAATCTTGTGTTTAAACTTGGTCTATCCTATAGATATGTGTGTGTGTATGCATGTGTGTATATATATGAGTAAGACTTTACTGTGCAAGCATCTGGAGGAAAGCTCATGGAGTCTGAAGCAGATCTGTGTATAGGAGCACATATTAGCACATGGAAAAGAAAGGGAATGAATGGAAGAATGTATTTTTAAAGTAGGACAAGTACATGATTTCTTCTGTTGCTTGTAGCGAGGTTCTTGGTTTCTGTTACTGGCCTCTGATGAGCTGAGTGTCTCACTTCACTTGCTTAAACCTTCAGTCCAGTAATCTGGAATGTTGAAAAGGGGAGGAAACACTTGTCATCCAGTCACTCTGGGGAATGATGGGTTGTGAGGCTGAGGATTGTTGCACACAGGAGGCATTGGTTTAGTTTTGCTGTTACAGGGCTCTGAATCAGGTGACATCTAACCTGTAGAAGCCCCTCTGCCCACTGTGCAGACCTTGCATGCTGTCCCAGGATGACTTGGCTCGAACTTCCGCATGCTGGAAGGTGTGGGGGTGTTCCAGGGGTTCATTCAGCTGTGAGAAGCTTACTAAGCCAAATCTGTGACCCTGCCTATTTTTGGAAAAGGGCTCACAATCAGCACTTGTCAGCCCTCTTCAGTCCGGGCTAGAGGCACTCTGACAGCCTGTGTGGACACCACTGACTTGTCCATGCTCTGTTGCTAACATGCCCCACTTTGCTAGCACTAGATAAAGAATCCTCAGGGAGCAAGTCACGTGTGATATAGACTTTGTACACTTGGACTAATTCCATTTGGAACCACTCCCTAAATCTCCTTCTGATAGAGCTGTATTTATTGATTTAGTGGAGTATGAATAGAACTTTGCTTAGGGGGGAAAAATGCTTTGCCTGCTCTCTGTGGTGGGTATTGACACAAGTGTAGTTGTCGGGTACAGTACCAGCCTTCTCACAATGTGTGCTTCCTGTCTCAGTTTTTTGTCACTTGTCCTTTCTTGTGCTTATTGCTCTTTCATTGAAGAAGAGGAGGTAATTTTCTTAACGCTTGGCTATTTTTTTGGCATGTAGTCTTTTACCTTCTTGATTATCTAGCATATATTTTATTTAGAAAGTCAGAGAGAGATTGGTAAAAATTTACCCAGTTCAATGTCTTGTAGCCAAATCTGTGCAGGGCAATAGATCCTCTTTGCTTGTTGATATATTTAGCAGTGGAGGGTTGAATGAGTGTTGTGCAATGTATGTTTTCTACTTGTGGTTGCATTAGCTTCTCTGAAATTTTGTTTGGAGATTTATTTCTTTTAAAATGCATATTTAGCATATCATAATTGTCATTTCATTACAAGGTCTTTTGCTGTTTTTGGGTGAAAGTGTGTAGTTTTACTACTGTTGATTAGTAAGAGTACATATTAAAAGTGGATTTTTTTTGTATGTTTGTGTGTGTTGTCCAAATGTGCATTGGCTTACCTTTTGTTGCCCTTCTTGGGATGGAGGAAATGAACTTTTTTGCACTCAAGCTTTCCTTGCTGCTAATACTTGTAATCACAAAAGTACTTATTTCTTAGTAGTGGCAATCTTTGAATGGTCTCATTTCAGCTGGGACAGTACTGGGTTGTTGGCTAGTTTCTTTGCCTGGCTCTGAATTGCAGGGACAGCCTGCAAATAAATGCTTTGAGTGAAATCCATGTGGAAATTTCCAGTGTGAAGATGTAGGGGTAGAAAAACACTTCCTGTTGACAGAGTAGATTTCCTTACCTGACAGGCAACTTTTGAGTTTAAAAGTGCATTACACGAGGTTAAAACAAATCATAGTGGTTAAATGCAGAGATGCAGGAGTAACATTTAGAGGTCTGGAGAACTTGGATAGGTCTTGTAATGAGAACCACAGAATAATGACCTAGGTGTGCTTGATTTTTATTTTACAGCTAACCTGTTATGCCCAGATTCATTGTAAGCACTTGACTGTCCTTTTAACTTACACATGTAAGTGTAACACTTCCTGGCAGCAGTGCTTGTTCCTGATTTTGATCACTGATAAAACAGTGGTTGAACAAATATCCCAGTAACTGGGTTTTATCCTGTATTTGCATAATAATGCCTCTCTGAAGTTCAGCTGTAGTAATCCATGCATTTCATGTGTGATTGTAGCAAAATTGTATACTTAGACACAAATTTAGCTTTAGCAGTTCATTCTTCTCCTTCCTGACTAGTACACGAGTAGCAGACAGTGCTTGTGTTTCCTGAGAAGGTAACTGGATCCAACTGCTTGTGGTGTGCAGCTGGGTGTAATGCCTTGTGTGCTGTTGACTCAGGACCACTTGTACCACAGCAGTATATTGACATTTATAGTTAAGTATATGTGCATGTTGACAGATTATCTTCTAGAAATGGTTTGATACCTCTGTATCTACGTAGGAAATAACTTATATGTGGCCTTAGACTCTAGTGCTCTACACCTATTGCAGTCAAGACCTTTTTTTTTTTTCCTCTCCAGTTCATTACAGAGAATGCTGTATGGGCAAGGTTGGACCTTAGTCAGCATCTTGTTCCAACTACATGCCTCTGTCTTCTGTGTCAGTAAAGATGGGAACATGTGCAACTGAGCCATGGAACTCTCTTGGCTCTTGTGGAACTCTCGTGCAACTTTCCTGGAGCTGTGACCCTGTCTGTGCTTTAAAGGTGTAGCAAATGAGTGAAACAAGCAGGTGAAATATCCTCTGCAAAATGGTTTTGCACCTCAGCCACTGTATTTTACATGAACCACAGTGATGTAGGAGAGCCAGTGTCCTGAGCCTGAGCTTGGTTCTAGGCTGAGCTAAAAGCTTTGATGGAAATTATTCTTGTCAGATACGCTCTGTCCTGCATCCTGCAGTGCCTAGTTTGTATTTGAAGACACTGAAATGGCACAGGCTGTTACAAATCTGAGATGGAATCCCTTGAAAAGGAAGGGAGATTCAGTCAAAATTTCAGTGTAGTGCAGCACTTTGCAAATGCTGTGGTAGGTAGGTAGATGTTGTGAGCATGCTTAAATTATCAAAAGTAGCAGAGTGAGCTGCAAGTTGGGGATGGAACAGACTGTGGAGCAGGCTACCTTTGGAGGATGACAAAGCTTAGTCATTGGTGTGGAAGTAAAGAAATTCAGCTATGTAAAATGAGCAGGCACAGCTCCAGGGCAGGAGTAGAATGTGATAGTGAACGTCATCAGTGCTATCAGGACCTGAGAACATGTTCCAGGGCCCTGTAATAATTAAAGGTCAAATATTAATGTTTTTAATCCACTTCTAACATCTGGAAGGAATCAAGACAGTCTTTGCAGTGTTTGCTGACATTTACCTGTCTTTGCTTGCCCTGGTCAATGGTAACTTGGATATTTGTATGGAGTCCTGGGAAGTCATCCTAACTCATGAGAACAGGGAGAGTTGTCTTCCTGGTAGGATCAGCTAAAGAGGCACTCAGGCTGGGCTGGGTGTTGTCTGGGCTATCTGCACGCCAAAGCAGGAAGAGATTGGCCAGGGCATGCTACCAGCTCTTAGGGGATGTGAAACCTGTTGCAAACTGTTCTTGACATCTTGTCTCCCTGCTCCCTCTCCCTTTTTCTTTCAGCACAGAAAGACATCAGTCATGGCAGGGGATGCCATCATGGTCATGAGGGGCTTGACCAAGCTCAGTAAAGCCATCCTGGAAACCCAAGCAGGACAGCTTCGGCAGGTGCTGCTCGGGGGAGATGCGGTCACCATTGCAAAGGCTCTGCAGGCCTCTGCTGAGGAACAGCTCTCTTCTGCCTTGGGGAAAGTGCAGGTGAGCAAAGCTCTTTGTGCACAGTCCAGTCTGATGTTTTGCTTTTTCTCCAGGTACTTTTTTGGTTTTGTTGTGTGTCTGGGGACTCACATCTTGAATGAGAACCTAGTTCTGAAATGCGGGATTGATAATAATGTTGCAATGCTCTGGGAATTCTTTGGAATCTGTGGTGTGTGGACAGGAATGGGAGGGAAATTTTAGTGTTTTCATTAGTGAGTGTTTAAGACATGCTGAATAAGAAAAGTGCTCTGTTCATCTCATCTGGTCAAAGATCAAGCTCTTGCTAAGACTGGTCAGCAGCTTTGTTATTTAGTCTCCTTTAAACTTTGAGCATTGATTTACCTTTCTTCTAGAGTGCATTAGATGATGGAGCTCTTTTAGACTGCATTGGATTTATTTCAGTGCTGCTTCCTTTTCAGAATTGCTGCACGTGATATTTTTCAGAGTGGCTCAGGGTCAGGTGTTTTCATGTTCACCACTTACAGCCCAGGCTGGGTTTCAAATGAGGAACATAAGGAAAGCCAGACCACAGCTTCTTTCACCAGAGATGGGGATAGATTTATAAGAACTTCACATTTGCTATGCTGCCATCTTTTGAAAGGAAGGGGCTTATCTGTGGTACTTCTCTCACATGATCCTTTAGAAAGAGTATGTAGCTCAGATGATCATTTTTGAAGCAGAAACTAATGAACAAGATTTTGATGATTTTTATGCAATGGGCTTAGACTGTCATGCATATAGCATTGACTATAGCTTCAGTCCTAGAATCTGGGCCTATGTTTTCCTGGTTCTGTTTAAGCTTGCAGTAGAACTAACTTGTGTGTTTATGGGGATAGTGCTTTGTCTTGTCATTGTCCTCCTCTTGCACCCAAGAGGAGGGAGATGTTCTGTTTCTGTGCATGTTTCTCTGCACAAGAGAAGCCCAATGAGCACAACTGTAGAACACTTGCCCTGCTTTCTGTAAATGGGTTGCAATAGAAGCTGCTCCCAAAGCAGGGCTCAGTAAGAATTTTCTGTTTGGAAGAGAGGAAAATCTTTTACATGAGGTGATGGGGTTTAGCTGTCTGGCATGTTTCTAAAAATTTAAGTATGGAAGTAAGGTGGCTTTCTTGCTTGGTAAGTATTGTGGGCCACAGTCCCCATGTGTAAACATTTCTCCCCTCCTCCCCCACTGTGATGTTGAGGTTCAGAATAGCATGAGACCTGCTGAATAACAGGAAAGAGCATGTTCTGTTTTCTTCTCCAAGGAAGGGAAATTTAATTAGTGTTTAGGAAAGAGCCTGAAATATGCTGCCTGCTTGCCTGACCGCAGCAGGATTTAAAATCCTGTTGATTGCCTGTAATAGTCATCATTTATTTTATGGTATTGCCACTGCTGAGATAGGTAACTAGAATATTGCAAGGAATAGGTGAACAGGAGATAATGCTCTGCTGCTGATTTTTATTTATGTATTTATTTTTAACTGAAAAGTGTTAAGGAATATATGGACTTTGTAGAGCAGCTTTTGCAAGGTTGGGACAGAAAAAAGTGCCAGGAGAAGCTTGCCTGGAGTGTTGCTGTGCCTGATGCTGTTATCCTTGCTCCAGGCACAGAATTTTATTTATTTTGGGATGACAACACATAGTTTAGTAGTTGAATAATGGAATGTGTTTTGCAGTTGGTAGTGTCATGGCTGTGAAAGGCTGAGCTTACTGTCTGTAAGGTGTCTGGTATTGCTTCAGGTGGCTTTGGGCTTGGAAGTGCTCATGTTGTGTGGCTGAAAACAGGATGGGAGGAGGGAAAACAATGTTATTCTTATGTGATATTGCATCTCCCCTGTTTCTGAGCAGTGTATTGCTTCTAGTGAACTCCATATTTAGTGATCCTTTCAGGCAGTGTATGTAAAAACAAGGTGTCTCCAGTTATGGATCTTTGAGAAACTGTTAAAGAATTTGTCCCATCACTGGAGTTAAAAGGTTGCCAGAGATTCCAGGCATCCTCAGGTGTCCCTTCCTTTCTGTCTTGTCTCTTACTGTGAATGTCTGCAGTGCCAGAGTCTCTTAAGTCTCTATGATTCCTTAGTGTGGAGACATGATATCTGGCTGCATGCTTGTCTCTGAGGACCATGGGTAGGTAGAGAGCAAAGTTCAAGATTTTTTCTTAAAGTGTTTCAATTATTGTTTGCAGGAGCTAGGCAAACAGCAGGAGAACTTTACTGACCTTGGTGAGGATTTTGGGAAAGACTATGACTTCTCAGCCCGAGAGCCATCAGGTGCTCCAATGGACTTCTCCACTGCCCCTGGCAAGCCTCAGGAACACAGCACTGAAGGCCCTGCTTACTCCTACACAACAAATGGACCTTTCAGAAATGTTGATGAGACTGGAGATTCTGGCATGGGTCAGAAGCCTTTCCCTCCCAAAATGGATGCAAGATTATTTGGAGGCATTAGGGACTCTGGAAATCCTTTTGCTACTGCCTTTGGACAAAATAGAGGTTTTCACCAAGACCATTCCTCTGTTGGTGGATTAACTGCTGAAGATATTGATAAAGCCAGACAGGCCAAAACAGGTTCAGGGCAGAAACCCTACAAACAGATGGTATGTTATTTTAATTAAGGATTCTTAGTACTGTGGTGTCTGTACTATATTGCTCTTACTCACCTTCTCCTCTGTTTCTCTCATTTCTTCCACTTCCACTATTTCCATTTGTGGAGGCAAAAGAGGGAAATGTCAGTGCTTATTAACCCTGTGATATTTGTTCTGTCAATAGCTTTTCAGTCTCTTTTCACACTTGCTCCCTCTATATCAGATAATCTGATGTGAGGGTACGTTTAAAAAGTGTATGTAAGTTTAGAATTGGGCCTAAGATCCTCAGAGTGGAGACTGTGGCTTCCTTGTGGCATCTTGCAGTTGTAGAGGTGGAGGCATTGCTGCCTTGGGCATAAGTAGATTGGAGAGTAGCATAGCTCACAACTGCCACTTCAGTGCTTCATATCCCTGTGTGAAGAGTGCAGAGCCCACAAGTGCAGATACTTATCACCTGCTCTGACCTTGTGCTCCTTCCCCACATCCAGTATCAGATGCCACTGTGGGCTCACTCAGGATATTTGATGGAACTGTATACTTTGCTGCTCCTGCTGTTATGCATGGAGGAACTGTCTACAGTCCTGTGAATCTGATGACCCTCCATGAGTTCTAATTCCATGTGTGGAAGGGAGTTTGGGTTAGCATAATCCAGCTTCTCCAAGTTCAAAATACAAGGGCTGCTGAGTTGAAATTGAAAATGGGGTTTCCAAACATGGTTATCAGCTCTTCTATCTTTCCCATCCTCTGCCCTCTCCTCTGCTCAGTGTCTGTTCTGCTCTGTATTCCCTTGAAAATCTCCCAATAGATACAAGGCTCAAGTTCATGGAAAGCTTTCTGCAGCTTTGGAATTGTTCAGGTGCTCTAGCCTGTGCTCTGACTTTGCAGATGTCTGACCATGTGCTCAGTTAATTTGTGGATTTCTTGTTTTGTTTTTCCCCTCTCTGTCCACTGCAGCTCAGTGAGCGGGCCCGGGAGAGGAAGGTTCCTGTCACCAGGATTGGCCGACTCGCCAACTTCGGAGGTCAGTTTGCACTCCCACCTTCGCCATGGCCCTGGCACCTGCTGGTTAATGGCTGCCTGGGACAGGGCTCCAGCTCTGCACCATTGGCTGGCTCCATCTGCCACTTCAGCTTGCTAATAGCAAAGTGCTTTCCCACAAACAGCTTGGTTAGCTCTTGAGAGTTTGGGGCAGATGATTTGGGGGTGCATAGTAGAGCTGTATGTCCTCATGGTGACACAATACCATGTGGGCTGGCTGTTTTAGTGGGAGACTGAGGTGCAGGTTGTTCCCCAGCTTGTGCAAATACCCTGTCCTGCACATGTGATTGCACTTGGAGGAAACTCTCCCAGTTCTTACAGTGTGCTGTTACTGTCAAGCAGAGGCAGCTGGAGCAGCTGTTATTTTAAGTAATCTTTCCCCAATCTTATCCTTGCTACTTCTCTGAGCAGTGTTTAAATGTAAGACACATCCTCCTGGTTTTTGTTTTTGAGTACAGGGAGATGATAGTAGTCAAAGTTTGATTTACTTAGCCATTGATTGTAGACTATTTTCTCTCAGGAAAGATGTAAATTCTGAGCTTGTACGACCAAGCCAGCTGAAACCCAAGTGGATTTTACATGCAGAATGAGTCTTATTGTATCAAAAAGCAGCTAAATATCCTAAGTAATATTGGCAGGTGATACATATTTAATGTCGTGTATCCAAAACCATCAAAGGATTTAATATGTTCCTGAGGAAAAAGGGATCACAGTATTGCAGGTGGAGAGATGAACACAGCTAGTGCTACTTAGGTAATAGGCTGTGGTTGGTTTTTTTTGTGACTACTGTTTTGAGATGATAGTGTCCTATCTAGGTTGTGAACAGTCTCTCTTGTGGCTCTTGTGATTCTCTTCCACAAAATTTGATAGAGAAGCACACATACAAAGTAGACATCCTTGTGTTACAGATCCCAGAAGAAAGAAAAATAACCTGTCAAATGTAATTCAAATCAACTATTTTACAAAAAAATAGTTGTTCTTTCTCTCTGTGTCCTTTTGTCAGACTAATACACACAGTAGGAGGAGCTGGGGCAGGGGCTGATCCTATGCAGTGAAGGAATAAACAGCAAGTGAATTTGGTGATAAGTTTTTCATGCTTGTCAGATCTCTCTAACCCTCTAGTGTATTGCAGGAACTCTGTATTTACAGCATGCTTAGTATTCCTTAAGGGGAAGCAGGGTTCATGATCTGCTTTTGGAGTAACAAGACTTTTAAATTACTTTAAAACTTTAAAACTCACTTGACTAAGCTCTAGTAGCACACAGGTCTCCATTCTCATTTAGCCTTTAATGTTATGAGAAGTATCACAGCACTTTTACCTGCTATCTTCTGAGATCACCTGTTGGTGGTGGATGTGAAGTGGCAGATGACCAAATTTTCTGTGAACTTTGGGTTCCAGTGCTGTTGCTTTATATTCCAGCTTTTGGCACCCAAGGCTGTTGTGTGAGGGAAGGCTAACTCATGCTTCTAGGGGAAGTATAACCTGTCTTCTCCTAACCTCAAGGTAAAAAACAAAACAAATAACCCCATCATACCAAAACCACTAAGAGAGAGTAGGAAAGAGAGAGATTGTTTATAAGCAACATCACCAGACATCTGTGTGTCTTTTTTTTTTTTTTTTTTTTTTTTGGTCTTGCTACTCTCCTTCAGTCTGCTTTATATGATTTAAATGGCTGGCAAGGCAGATTGCTTGCTTTTAGAGGGCTTCTGGGGGAAAATTCCTCTGCAAAAATTGTTCAGATTCTCTGATCTCTGCAAAAGTGTTAGCATTCATTGCTTATCTTTCCCTCTGAATTTTAATTTGCAACAGCAAAGAGAAACAGTATTGTCAGTACAGTGGCTTAGCAAACAAGAGATGTGGTCTGTACATAGTTTATTTCAGTTTAAGATACCCTTTGGTAATATTTTGGGACTTTTTACAAGGGCCTGTGGTAACAGGTTGAGAAATAATGGCTTTAAACTGGCAGAGGGCAGGTTTAGATTAGTTGCTAGGAAGCAATCCTTTATTCAGAGGGCAGTGAAGCACTGGCACAACCTGCCCAGAGAAGTTGGGGATGTCCTATCTCTGGAAGTGTTCAAGGTCAGGTTGGATGGGAGAGGATGAAGAAGTACTGCAGGAAATACCACTGTTAACCTGTGGAATATTAGTGAGCCAGTTGTGTCCTTGCTTCCTAGGACACTCAAATGATTAGAATCAAAAAAGGAATGGCAGAGGTGGGGGGTGATTATTTCCTGCTCTACTGCCTGGCTCTTATTGCCTTAAAAATAATTAAATAAATGATTAAAAATAATTAAAAATAATTATTGGCAGGAGGCTGCTCTGTCTCTGTGAGAGAAGGTAGCTTAAAGCAAGTAAACTTTTTGTGCAGGAGTTTTCTTGTGTGTTTTGGGATGCCATTTTCATTTGAAGACCCCAATAAATCATTTTGGGAAATAAAGTGGTTGAGGTGAATTCTTCTCCTACCATCTCCACGCCAGTCAAACTAGTATTTGAATTTTTTTTTATGCTACTTTTTTTTCTTTTTAAACTCACTTTCCCCCTTTATTTCTGTATTAGAACAGTATTATCTCAGGGTTGGATAAGATGGAATGGTGTTGAGTAGGTCAAAAACAGAGTTCATGTAACTATTCCTGGGGTTCAGATAGCTGAACTCCCATGCTGTTGGCATGATCCCATTCCTCCTCCTGTCTTTGCATGTTTTCTTTCGTCCCCTCCAGTGTTACAGGGAGTGTAACATGGCTGTGTCTCAGCCATGATGTCAGGACACTCTGGTGGGTGATGGACAAGTTAGCAACAGAAAGCAATACTTGGACTGCTGAGTTTGCCTGGCTTGTCACCTCTTCTGTGGGTAAAGAACATTTTTACTGGAAAGACTGAACATCATGTTTTCCAACACTTGCATGTAATACTGAGCTAATATTGCTCTGTGATCAGCACAAGATCCTCTAGTGAACTTTTTAGTCCTTTATATGTATTTCTGTGTTCACTTCTTGCAGCAGCTGGAGTGACTGGTGGTAGGTGTATTTATAGTACTAAATAGTATCTTTGATTTTTATTTATTTTTTCTTCACAGGAACAGATTTTTCTGCAATTTTCTTATTCTCATGCTTGTTTTGTAGCCTGATAGGTCATCAGTTCCACCTATTCAGTTCTTGAGCTTTTTTAAATTTCCATTCTCCCTTCATTGCCTTATTTGACTTTTCTAAGCTGTGCCTGTCTCCCTTAATCATATTACTGGTTTCTAAGTTTATTATTTTAATGATATAATAAGATTCTTTTGCAATAAAGAAAATTCAGGAAGCTTGTGGTGAAGTTAGATTTAATGTGATTTTAACAATTTTGAAGAACAAAAACCTAGTCTGTTGAGGTATGTTAGTAAAGTATATACAGGCCTGACAGCTGCAGGATTCAGATTGTCATGTGAGTGGCAAATGAGTGTACTGGGTTTGCTTGTCAAGGGTTTGGCTTCAGGGTGGCTTCTGTCAGAAGCTGCCAGAAGCTTCCCTTGTCTGACTCCAGGATGGATCCAAGCCAAAGCCACCAGCGATGGTGGCAGCGCCTCTGGGATGAGAGTTAAGGAGGGGAAAAAGCTGCACAATTGCAACTGGAGAGAGGAGAGAAGCAGCCCTGCAGACACCAAGGTCAGGGAAGAAGGAGATGGAGAAGATGCTCCAGATGTTGGAGCTGAGATTGGCAGCCTGTGGTGAAGACAAGGCTGAGGCAGCTGTGCTCTGCAGCCCGTGGAGGGCCACAATGGAGCAGAGTTCCACCTGCAGCCCATGGAGGGCCACAATGGAGCAGAGTTCCACCTGCAGCCCATGGAGGGCCACAATGGAGCAGAGTTCCACCTGCAGCCCATGGAGGGCCACAATGGAGCAGAGTTCCACCTGCAGCCCATGGAGGGCCACAATGGAGCAGAGTTCCACCTGCAGCCCATGGAGAAGCCCACGTGGAAGAGATGGGTGCTAGAAGGAAGCTTTGTGAAGCCCCCACTGGAGCAGGTTTGTTGGCAGGGCTTGTGACCCTGCAGTGGGGCCGTGCTGGAGCAGTCTGTTCCTCAAGGATTGCACCCTGTGGAAAGGGCCTGTGCTCAGGCAATCTGTGAACTGCACCATGGAAAGGACTCATATAGGAGAAATTTGTGGAGATCTGTCTTCTGTGGGAGCAACCCCGTGCTGGAGAAGGGGAAGAGTGTGAGGAGTCTTCTCCCTGATGAGGAAGGAGCGGCAGGAACAGCGTGTGGTGGACTGACTGCTGGGGAGGGGAAGGAGGTAGAGAATTCAGGAGTAAAGTTAAACTCAGGGAGGAGTAGGAGGAAGGTCTTATGATTTACTATTGATTTCTCATTATCCTACTCTGATTTAATTGGTAATAATTTGAACTAATTTCCCTAGGTCAAGTCTGTTTTTTGTGTGATGATGATTGCTGAGTGATCTCGCTATCCTTATATTGACCCATGAACCTTTCATTATATTTTTCATTGCCCTGTCCAGCTGAGGAGCTTTCAGTGTGTTCTGTGTGGTGATTGTGGTGACCAAAACCAGGGCACAGGCTGCTCCAGGGGAGGGTCTTGCTCCCCCCATGCTTGGCAGGCTGAGCAGAGTGATAACAGCCCATTCAGCTCCTGTTTGTTTTGTTGTGTCAGTTGCTGAGCATTAGTTGCTGAGCAAGAGGTTTTGTCCTGAACAAATGTGGTTCCAGATCATCTCTGGATAGTCTTGGTTTGAAGTGTACCAGATGCTGCAGATGCCTGGAAAATATTCTAAGATCCACTCTGCTGGTATAGAACCAAGTGACATTTTCCAAGGTTGAAATAATCTACATGAAGTGCAAAATGCAGGCGAATGCCTTTACAGAGGTACTTAAGGATATTATTTTTTCAAGGTGCTGAACAATGTCTGTTGAGCAATGCTTAGAACTCTCCCAAAATGATTAATCTTGTAGGAAATACACATCTTGCAGACTAGGAAAGTGAAGGACATCCAGAGTGACCTGTGCAAGTAGATTAGTGGCCCAGAGGAGGAGAGTGCTTTTGTAGCACTGCAGGTTCTTTAGAGGGGTGATTTGTTCCTGATAACAGCAGCAGCTGAGTCCCATGTAGTTGTTTACTCATTTCCTCCCACTGTAGGAAGGAATAGGAAAGAGCAAAAGGGAGAAACCTTGGGAGCTGAGATAAAGGCAGTTTCGGAGGGGAAGCAAAGAAAGCTCTGTGTTCAAGTAGAGCAGCAAGAAGAGTTCATTCACAATTCCCTACTGGCAGGCAGATGTCCAGGTACTTGCTGGGAAGCAGGACCTCAGCATCTGTAGTGGTTATGTGGGAAGGCAAACACCTAAACCCCAAACATCCACTCTTGCATCCTCCTTTTCTGAAGCTAGACTGCTAAGCAGCAGCAACACTGTGATTATAGTTTGAAGAAGCTTGAAGCCTTTGTTAAAACTTCAGATCTTTAAAGCTTATTAGCTGTTGAACCATGGTCTTGGTTTTGCCTGATTTTAGTTTATTTAAAACTGTTATTGACTGGCGATTGGAGTTCATTTTTTCATAAATTGGATAGAGTGGAGTAGAGAGGAAACTGTAAGAGCACCTATTGAAAAAGCTCTTTTTCTAGTACAGTCTACAGTATTAGTGCAGATGCTCAGCTGTGCACATCCATGAGAGGGAAGGTGCAAAACACATTCATTTGTAGTCTGTTCTGCCCACACTGATGTAAACCCAAGGTGCTTTTAAACAAGCTCTGTAACCTCTCCAGCTTTATTCTGAAAGACAGAGTAGAATCTGGTTCCTAGTCTTTCATTTACCTTAGAAGTGCTTTGTGTCTTAATGATGAAGAGATTAGAAACTTCAGATATGTTTTATTTTATGTCCAGGCAGTAAATCTGATAATTTTTAATTTTAGGCATTGTACATAGAGCCTTTAGGAGACAATGTGATGTTTTTAGTTTGAAACCAATTACTGCCAGTCTTAGCTCTGATAATGACCAAGCTGATTTATGGTGGGGAGCATTGTTTTGGAAGTGGTGAAAGTGGGATCCAGGCCAACAGAAATGTTTTGTGAGTGGTATTTAGTCTAGAAAATCACATCTTGTTGATGACATATGTCTTTATTGGATCCCTGACTGACTTGGTACTGCCTGTTTCAACTTACTGTCTTGCATGTGGGATCTGATTGGAAATGATTATGTATCAGCATTTTAGTAGGTGTTGTTTATACTGCCTTTGAAAAGCCTGTTTGCTTGTTTTCTGTGAAGCCTAGGGGTATTTTTCTTTCTTTGTTTAGCTAATAAAATCTCTGGATTTCTGCTGCTCATTTGCTCATTGGTGATGCATGGTTTGGCACAATTGAAGGGTCTGCACAAGTAAGTTACTAACATCAGACTTCCTTCAGTGCAACTTGAAAAACTTGCAGAAAATATAGAAAAATTTAAAAAAGCCCCAAACACCAAACAAAAGCCATCCCACAAAACCCCCTACCAAACCAACCAAAAAACCCAAACCCCAATCACCTTGTAATGTCACTGATGCCTCCTGTGCTTCACCTTATGCAGGATTCTCTGGCCTCAGTGCATGTAGTCTGTAAGATTGAAAGTGGAGCTCTTTGTGAAGCAGACAAACTGTACAAGCCTGAAATTGTACTGGAGAGGGAGGGTTGTACTTGCTTGATGGGAGAGGAAAAAAGCTCCAGTGCAAGATGAGGGTCACCTTGTTTGTGGTTGGGCTTTCTCACTTGAGTCTGCAAAACTTGTGCATGTGGTTCTTCCTGCTCATGTGCAAAATGCCATGTGCTGGACAGCTCTGCTTCCTTCATTGTGCTGTCTTTTTTCCCTGGTTGTTTTGCCTGAGAAGTTTTCCAGTAGTGCCTTGAGGAGGGCTTGAGGTGCTTGGAAAGCCGGTGCACCCAATACTGTCAGCAGTGTGGGAGCACAGCACAGCAGGATGCACCACTGCTGAGGAGATGTGGAGCTGCACCATCTGTTCTGGTTGCCCATGTCACTTATTATCCAGAAAAATAAATATTTTGATATTGGGAAGGCAGTGAGACCTTTGGTAGTACAAATTGCTGCATGATTAGATCTTTGCCTCATTTAATCTTCAGTGCCTTTGCTCTGGTTAGCAGAGGCAGATAATGCTGCTTTTGTAGTTGTAGCTTAACCTGTGGCTGTCCTACAGCACCCTGGAATTCACTGCTTGTCAGGGTGATAGGGCATGTGGAGTGCTGGTGCTTTATCTCCTGGTCTTACTGTTGCTGTGTGGGATTACTGCCCAGCCCAGCTCCTTGGGCCTGCAGGTTGCAGCACTGCTGGTATAAGGTGAGCCTCAGGGGAAAACGTGTTTCTGTTCATCACAGTAAATAAGCACATGGAAGGAAGAGGCAGCTAATGAGAACAATTAAACCTAATGCTTAGACAGCAGGGTTGCAAAACTTTGCACTCTATTTGGCAGTGGCTTCATCCTAAATATATTTTTTCCTTCTGCTATTGTGCCATGGTGGGGAGTGAGAGGGATTCTGTTCCTTCTTGAGAATTGTACTTTGAGAACCATGTTTGTGAGAGTTTTGGATTATTTTTTTTCCCCTTTTTTTTAAACTCCATGATTTGAGGACATTAGCAGGACATTAGCCAGAGCAGAAAGCTCTGAGTAACACTTGTGACATGCTTTATAAAAGCCAGATGTCCCAGGCTTGCCTAGCCTGTGATTCCTGGCTGGCATGCTGAGCTGAAGGAGAAAACTTCAGTGTGGAGTGAAGATGACTCCATTGCAAAAGCCCCAGGGTGTTCTAATAGAGCTGTTGTGCATTTGAATGTGTGGCTTAAAGTTAGTGACTAAAAATGCCTCTGTATATTGCTTGGAAGGTTTTTTCATTCTGACTTCAGTCTTTTTCTTCTCATTTTAAAGGACTGGCTGTTGGTCTTGGCATTGGGGCACTGGCAGAAGTGGCAAAGAAGAGCCTTAGACCTGAGGAACGCAGTGGTAAGCCCTTTCAATGTCCTTCCATCTTCTTTTCTTCCTCCTCTTTATTTTATCCCCAGACACAGTTTACCTCCATTTGCCAGATTTATATTCTTTTGAAGGCTGAGTAGTGGGTTAGAATAATAGAGGATATGGGTAGTTCTTTTATTTTCAATATTATTCTTCAGCTCTTGGCTCTTCTCCCATCTCCGTATACCACAGCCTCACTACATAGACAGAGGTCAGAGGAATATTCCAGAGAATGTGTTGGTGCCAGCACAATTTGTACAGCTCTCCTTTCCCATAGCTAACCCTGAGATTGAATATTATCCCTGTGCCCATTCTTGGATTGTCTTAACAATTATTTTTAAACTGTTCTGTGAAACCAAGCATTTCTATCAGTACAGAAACCTTAGATGAGCCTCTATGTCTGAAAATTTTGTTAGTGGTTGCAGTCTGTTTGAAATTCAAGGATGTTCTGCCTAGGAGGAACTTGGAGGATGGCTGCTCTCTTGTAAGAGAAGACAAAGCACTTCATGCTCCTGTTAAATAGAAGTGATCTATTTCCAATATCTGTTTTGCTGCCTTCTAAAGGATTCTTATAACATGCAAAAGACTGTGCAATTTGCTGTGCAAATTGACCTGATCATCTTTCCTTTCCAGCATATTTGAAGTAGGAGGTAAAATGTTCCTAAGTTGTACCTGATCATATCATGGTGGCTTTCTTCTAAGCATATATGTTGGTAAAATATTGTGAGGGGTGTGTGGGTGAATGGTTTAGGGCATAGAAAATTCAAGTGTTCTCCTGCAGAAAGCATGACATTACTCTGAAGTTTATGGTTCCATTCACTTGTTTGTTATCCAGGAAAAGCTCTGGTGGGATACTGCAAAATGTCAAGGTCTGTTACAGTTGCTGTGGGTTGTTTGGCCTTCAGCTGGTCTGTCTGGTTTGGCTGGTATGGTTGTGTGTTTAGGTTATTTCCAGTGACTGGAGGGAGCTGATGAAAGGCTGAAGTACTTGTAGCTAGAAGTAAAAATGAAGTCAAATTGTTCCTGGTTCAGAAGCATTACTTGCAAATAATGACAACTGCTGAGTCCTTGTAATTCTACTCTGTGGCTGGTAGTATTCTACTACAAAGCCACTTTCTGTCTTCACCCTGGTCATCTTTGGGGATGGAAGAAGGATGGAAACTGAATCTCTGCTTCAGGAGTGACTGAAAAATGAAGAAATTTACAGGGGAGAAAAACACTAAAAAAACCCAAAGCAACTGAACCAAAAAATCCCAACCGAAAAAAATGCCCAAACCATAAAACAACACTTCAAGATATGAAGCACATTCCCATTAGTGGGAGGCAGGGCTTGTGGATGATGCAGGACTCTGCTTTTATTTGGAATACCAAGATGCAAATATTAACAGCAAGGCAATGCAGAGCAGCCCAGCAGAGAAAAATGATCCTTGGCAAAGAGTTATTGTTTCTCTCTGAGACCTGAGGTGTTTGAGGATGGGTGGGTTTCTTTACTTTGATTTAAAAACATGCACTCAGGCAAACACAGCTCATCCTGTAGAGGATCCTTGAAGGCTTTTTGCTTTCAGCAATTGGGATGTTTGACAGGTTGTTGATACCTGTTGGAAGCTGATGGTTTGTGTTGCTTTTAACAGAGGCGGAATTGCACAACTGTTGGTATTTCTCTGCTTGCCAGATTTTTTCTAAATGGGTACACCCCAAATAAAAACATGAGCTTGCAGAGCTATGAAGTTTGAGGGAATAACATTAACTTTGTCAACATAATGTCTCTCTTACAGCATGAGAAAGATTACTTTTTATTTCAAGGGCAGAAGACACTTTTTCCTTGCAATAAAGCAATTGCCCCTCTAAACTTCTATCTTCTTGATGGGGAAAATACTATTTTTCTCAGTCAGAAGCCCACTCTACAGTCTTGAATCCTGCTTTGGAAGAGTGATTTTCTTGAACAAACCTTGATTAAAAAATAAGGCAATGAGAACTGCCAACTTTAGTGCTAGGCAGGGAATTAGGAAGTGACCAAGCTTTTATTTTTAGGTGTTTGTTTGTCTTTCCTTGTTGCTTTCCCTCTTGCTGTCAAGTCTGCTTAGATAAGATCTTGGAGCAGTGGTTGTGCTGTAAAGGAAAGTAATACCAAGTGGAACTGAGAATGGGCAAAGAGCAGCAAGTGTGGGGGTGAGGCAAAAGTGAAAGACTTCCAGCCTTTTGTACTCTTCTGGAGCTTCTCAGCCAAAGACACAGGTGATTTCCAGGTGACTCAGCTATAGCCTCTAGCTAGTGTCTTTGGCTGTGTGTTTTCCATAGTATTTTAGACTGGTGGGTAAGGCTCCATGAATGAGAGCTCTCTCCATGGGTGCTGCTCCTGCAGAAATGCACAACAGCCTCCCAGTGGGAGCCCAAGATTCCATTTTATTACTGTTTTTCTGACAGTACCAGCCTGAGCTGTTCTTGGGGGAAATCTCATTACATAAGTATTGCTACATTTCTTTAAATACTTTTGCACTGCTTTCCTGATTTCAAGTTGAGGCATTTGTTTCCAAGCTTTGTGGCTGCCATCACCATGAGTTTGGGCTGAGACCTGTCTCTTTTGAGAATGACATATTGTCCTGTTCTTGGGAAGCTGCTGGAGGATATAATTTCTCTCCCTACTGCTGCAATATTAATAGTAACTTCTTGTCACTCCAGACTTTACCAAGTGTAATGTGTGTGTATGCCCAAAGGCATGGCCAAGAATTTCACACTCTCACTGGCATCCAGGAGTAATGAGGAAGAGCTTTTTCTTGGTTGCCTTGCTCTTGCCTAGTTAGTACAAACTAGTATCTTCACACCTTTAAAATGGAGTTAGGAACACTGGTCCTTTTGTCCCAGCCCCTTAGCCAGACACTCCTGAGCTACACATGATCCTGACAGCACAGCTTGTACTTCTTCTTTCCATTGCTGTTATCAGAGGGATAACAAATTCCTACTCTCCTGCATGTTCTCTAGCAGTTGTGCTAGTGCTGATCTGTCTTTTCCTACTCAGCTTCCCCATCTTTGTTTAGTAGCCACAGGACTCTTTTCTCCCTACTTTGGAATGTCTGTTTCCATAAACAATTAACTTCTTCAGGGACTCAGCCTAGAACAAATATGTCTGGTGCAAGAGCTGGTGAATTTCTTCCTTTTTTAACTGAGCCTGATGTCCTGGACATAAATTCATTCTGCTGCCAAATTCTTGTGCAGGTTTGGTTTTTTAAAAGTGCTTAAGGCCCTAATGCTGCCATCTTTAAGTGGTTTGGCTCATCTTATTTTGTTAAAAAGAGAATGACTGACTTGATTTCAAGTTTGAATTTTCCTGGTAGCCTGGTAATCTCCTCTGTCACTGGTGACCTTGATGGCAGCCTCAGTATTTCAAGTGTGTATGTAAATACACACTTGTATGTAAATACAGTGTAAGGCCCACACAGGGTGGGAATGGGAAAGCAGAATAAATTCCCAGGAATTAAAAGGAGAGTGCCCAAATAAACAGATGCTGTTACAAGTATAGAGACTGGGTTCAAGGACAACTTTGTCACTTATTAATGACCTGTCCTGGGCAGTTCTTCAGGCACTGCACAAATGCCAGGCTGGACAGAGCCCTGATGGGCTGGCACTTAGCCTGGATTTGAACATAGAGGTATTTTCTTATGAAAGGCAATAATGCCATTGGATTGTCAGTCTCAAGTGCTTAGGCCATGTTCTTGTAGTCCCTTGCCCCAAAGTTTCTGTTCTAAAACAAAGTCCAGTTACTACTTCTCCCTTTGAGAGTGGCAGAGAAGATGGAAAAGGAGTGATACAGCAGTGAGTTGCACACGAGTTTGGAAAAGTTAATTCTGATTCTGAATTTAGAAAGGAAAAAAAAAAGTGGGTCAAGCACTAGTGAGGGTGTCTGCCTGCTGCTTGTTCTGTGGAAGAACTCACAGGCCCAGGCACTGTGGCTGTAGAAGCCTTAATTTCTGAGATGTCCATGTTGCCACAGCCTGCATGTGACTTCTATTTGCCTTTTTTTCTTTCCCTGGTGAAGTAGGTGAAATCAGCTTTTTGATCTGAATATGGGAGGAAATAATGTGAGGCACCAAAAGGTGCCAGCCGTCTTTGGGTAAAATGTTAACTCACTGGAAATTGGTGTATTTTTTCATGAACTTGTGGTGTGTTTTACCCCCACTCCCTTTCCCGCTAGCCTTGGAAGGTGTCTATTTTCTCTCTGCTTGCCATAGTACTGCTTTTCACTCGTGCTTCCAGGTCACCTTCTTGTTCATGCACACTTGTAGTGAAGTACATGAGCAAGAGCTGCTCCTGTGCTGTTGGGCTGCCTGGTGATCAGGTGTTGTCCCTAGAGGCTTGACCTCAGTGAGGAGCCTGCCAGAAGAGGATTTGGGACTGCCTGTGTTGGCTCTTTCTCTGATAAGAGTTAAAATTGTCAGGGTTCACTGGCTTCTCAGTGTGGCTTTAATCATTAACTAACCCCATTATTCTGCTGCTGACTCAAAGGAGCATGTTTTTGTGTGCAGTGGTGTGAAGGAAGATTTTGATTCAGTACTTTCCCTAGGTCCTGTGTGTCATCTCATACAGGGATTCACCTCATCATTGCTAAGACACAGTTTTCCTGATAGGACACTTGAGAGACAACTTTTCAAGTGTGCAAAGCCAGGTCCTTCTGCCCTGGGCAGCTCTACCTGTTCAGTTTCTAAGTGTCCCTACATCCATTATCCAGAGCAAAATGTGCTCCAAGGATTGCAGTGTGCTGAAAATGTTGAATTCTGGACCTGTTGTGCTTTTCTATGTCTTGCTCTCAAGAGCAGGATGGCTGTTTTGTGTACTAGTGGTGTTTTTATTCCTTTTTTTCCTGTACATTCTTGACTTAGGACAGGGATTTGTAGAGAGAGACGTCCCACATGCAGTGCTATCTTGCTGCTGTCCCACAAAACAGATGAAAGCAAGGGGGGGAATGAAGGGCAGGAGAGCAGCCTGTACCTGACATATCTGTGCTCTTCCAGTGGAGAGTTCTGTGGAATCACTTCTCCAGGGAAGGTCTGTAAGCAATTCAGCTGCTTGCATGGACTGAAGGGTGTCTGTCAGATCAGTAACACGCTTGGCACCTGAAGATAATGGTACAAAGCTGTGGGAGCTACCAGAGTTTGGACAGCAGCTACTTCACTCTGTTGTTTCTTCTGTCCCCTTAGCCAGTCTAAGTCCCTCTGTGTACCTTCCTGAGAGCCAGCAGGAGATGGAGAGGATCTCTGGCTGCTCTAGTCAGCACATGACACACCAGGAATCTCCATCTGAGATCTCCAGGGCTGTTTTTATCTGCTGAGCCTTTTTGGATGCTGCTTATTGTTTATGGGGGCTTCAGCTGTTCTGTCCTCTGTTCCTCTTAAGTATTCTAAAAACGATGTAGTTGCAAGATCAGCATATTAGCTGTGAGCTCTGCAGCCTGGCCTTCCTCCTGCTTGGCTCTCTATCAGCAGGAGCTGATCTGCAGACTCAGCAGAAGAGGTGGGTGAGTGTCTGCCTGCCCTCTCTGTCCCTGGCATTGCCCTGGAAGGTAGCTCTGGGTTGCTTCTCCCAAAGGGACCACAAACTAGAATCAGAGTGTCTTTCCCCCCTCCCTTAATAAAAAAAATTAAAGTGGAGGGGAAGTGCTTCTTATGCCACACAATCCCCCTGTTGCACACTTGGAACTGTGGCACTGGTGTGTACATGGCTGAGTGACCTCTCTGAGCCTGTCAGACATCAGGCTTTACACGTGCTTGGGGCAGGAAAGTGTGTGTTTGAGTGTGTACATTTTGGTCTTGTTCTGTGCAAGCTTTTACATTCAGAGGTGGGAAGAGGCCTGTTGGTCTGTGCCAGTGTGTTTCCAAGGCTTTTGAGGGTTTTTGAGGATTCCACTCCTGCTGCCCTCTGAGGCTATGGCTGTGCTGCAGCTAGCCCATGTTGTGGGACTCAAGGCACCTTTGCACAGTGTTTCAGGCTGTGCTGGCTGGCACAGTGAGTTCAAGCACCAGTGTCTACCCAGGATCCCAGACAGTCTGCAGAGCAGCACAGACATTTTTGGAGGCTGTGACTTGCTGCTCCTGGCCCTCAAGCCAACGATGTCAAAGTACAACTTCAGTCCATGCCCCTGGGCTGCAGTATCCCAGTTTGATTTCCCTAGGGAAGGGCAAATCTCCTGTTGAATGTGGGCTAACACAGTGGAGTGGGCTTGCCAAGATAATAGCTCATTCTCTCTCCTTGCCCTCAGGGAAGAAAGCAGTGATGGATTCTAGCCCGTTCCTGTCAGAGGCCAATGCAGAAAGGATTGTGAGGACCTTGTGCAAAGTCCGGGGAGCAGCACTGAAGCTGGGACAGATGCTAAGCATTCAAGGTAAGTGGCTGCACAGGTCTTTAGCTGTCCTTAGTGCTGCCAAGTGTGACACAGGGGCAGCTGTCTGCAATCAGGCAGTGTCAAGTGAATGTGGAGACTGAACAAATGGCTTTCTCCTGTGAAGCAGTGATGGAAATGTTTGAGTTCCATCTAATCCCAGCATGAAATAAGTAGATGCATGCACTTATACACCACCTCTCTCTCAATGTCCTTATTGTGTGTAGCTGAAATTGGTTGATGATAGGGTGACATTATGAATTTTAGTGTCTGTGTTACTAGCAATTATTAAGAAGCAGAGCTGTATTACACTGTAATTGCAGGTGTCCTGCTGGAAAGGAGAAGGGTGAAAATAAGAATGTGATCCTGTTCTTTGTTCACCAAAAGTGGTCAAGGTTGTATCCACAATACTCTCTCATTATAGCAACCTTTTTATGGTTTGCATGCTCTGTGGGCACTGAAGCTTTACTGGAAAAGCCAGTACAGCTGATAATCTTATCAGGGGTAAAACACTTGTTTCCATCTTGAGAAGACTTCAAACTGCTGTTTAACCCATCGAGCTCTGAGGCCAGAGACCACAGGTGAAGGCATGAGTGACATCAGTGTCTGCCCTGAACTGTTAGGTTACCCCTGGGAGATGGCAGGTGTGCTCAGTTCAAACTTATCTTGATCTTTCCAGTTTGCCTCCCTGTTCAGCCTGATAGGGAAGGAAAGAACCAGCCAAACATAGCTGTAAGACTTGCCTGGAAATAGCTTTCAATATATTTCTGAAACAGAGTAAGTGTCTGAGTGTTTAAAGTACTCACTTTGCTTGGCTTGTGCTTCTACTTGAATTTTTGTAGGTATTAGCTGATGAGACTGGATCTAGTAGAGTTTTAAATACTTTAAGCTTGCCAACAAAACAAGATCAGCTCACTGTCCCAGAGTGCTGATTGGCATTTAATTTGCTAATCAGTTGGTTTAGCTGGGTGCCAGGCTGATGGCCACCTGGCAGAGCCTAGTGGGAGGCATCAGCTGCTGTGTCAAAGGCTGCCACCCACATGCTGCTTTCTCACCCTCCAGAAACTGCCAGGTGCCACTGATGGCTCACAGTGCAGATCCAGGAGGAGCTCCTGTGCTCCTTGCTTTCCAGTGCCTCTGGTATGTGTGCCTGGAAATCAGCTCTGCAGTTAAACTCATCTACCATAGGTGGGATTAATTTCAGATTCTTGGGACACCACTGAGTTGTGCCTGCTGTGTGCCCAAGCTTGGTCACAGCTGCCCTAGCCTGGATGTGAGTGCAGAGAGGGGAGCTGTGAAAGGCTGGCTCTGAGGAGCAGAAATGCTCTGGGCTGTTATAGCTTGCCTACTGTCTCCTAATGTTACAGTGCTCTGGCAGGAGTGTCAAACACTTGCTGATTGACTTCACTCTGGTGTCAGGTACAGACCTTCACAACCTCAGGGCAAGAGTCCAGCCCTCATTTGGACTCTTGCTGTAAGTGTGTGAACTCTGCTGTGCCTGGCAGGAACATAGGCCCATGGTGACCTTGCTGGGGGACAGCTGTGGTGAAATAAATCAGACACCATCAACAGTGCAGAGTGTCTGTTTCTTGGGGTGGCTGTTTGGACAGAAGGGTTTCATGCAGGTCCTGCCACTTCATGGGCTTCTCTGTGGCCTGGTGAGTTTGAATTCACTGCTTCAGGGGCAGGGGCTCTCTGTAGCTGAGCACAAGTCATAAAACAGTGTCCTTAAAAGCCCTGATATGTTGTGTTTCCCTCATGTGGGAGTCAGTGGATTTGTTAGGCACCCATATTCCTAAAGGTCACACACAGAAAAGATGCCAAAGGCCCCCAGTCATCCTGTGTTCTGGGAGATGTTGGAAAGGCAGCTGCATTTACCAGCTGAGAGTGCCCTACCTTGGCTTCTGCTTTGTCTTTTGTTCCAGTAAGGCCTCCCCAGCTGACCACAAAGACGTAAAACCTTATTCATCAGCATGTTGTAAGCCTGCATTTGGCAGAGTTGCTTCCATGGCAAGACTGATTTTTGACATTGCTGCTGAGTTTCTGTACAGTCAGCCTGGACTTGCAGGTTCCTTGGCTGTTTGATGTCATGAACAGGGTGGGGGTGGTCCAGCACCCCAGCTAAGGATGGATGCCCTCTCAGACTAGGGCTTGAAACCCCTTGAGAGGTTTATGGATGTCAGCAGCAAGCAGAACAGAGGAAGTTGGTCCTGAATGCCTGTGGCAGATGCTGATGCTTTGACACAAACAGCTTCTGGGAGTGGGAGTTACTCTTAGTGAGATCCATTCTCCTGCTGCCCAGTCACCCTTGGCAGTGCAGGTCACACGTTGCAGCATGATGGTTAATACCTTCACATAGCCCTGAGAATATTTTGTAGAGTGTTCAGAGGCTGGGCAGTGATACACCATCAGTGACAGAGCAGGTGTTTCTTTCAGTGTTTGAGGTGCACACACAAATGCGATGTCTCACCTTCTTGAGGGTTTGTAACGTCACAGCAGGACTTCTACTCACTGTTCCTGCAAAGCCTGCTCCTCTCCAGCTTCCAGTGATGGAATGGGAGCTCTTAAAAACTCCTCTGGGTTCCACAGTGTGGTTTTGTTAGTACTTTTAAATGCTGCTGTGGCTTCATGGGAATTTGTAAACAATGCTGAGTGTTAATGTCACATCTCTGCATTATTTTTCTTCTCCATTCCTTTCCAGCCTTCTTCCCACGACAGTCCTCTTAAGGTTACTATTTCTTATTTCCTGGGATAGACATAAGATGGTTCATGCATTTGGAGAGGAACAGTATTTTTTCTGTTTGAATGTGACAATTGTATGTGCAAGTTCAGTTCTCAGAACCAAGGCCTGGACTTTTCCAGTGTTGGGAGAGCAGCAGATAAATCTGATTCCTCTATAATCATTTATGAAATGAAAAGTTTGCCAGCAATGGTAGTTTTTTTGAGTGGTTGTAAAAGCCTTTGCTCAAGCAAAGGACTAACCTTTCAAGATGCCCTAGCCCTTCCTCTTAAGAATGTAAATATTTGCTTGCTTAAATCCTTCTGACTTAAAAGTTTTGGCTCAGCTGTATTGTCCTCTGCCCACATGTAGTTGCTCTGCCTTTGGGCAGTTGTTTATAGTAGATCAGTTGTTTAAAGTATCAGCAGATGCTGAATCCTGATTTCTCCAAGAGTTCAGTACTTGTCTAAGTGGTATTTTACCATTGCACAGCATTCTAGAGGAGCTGCTGCCCCTTAAAATGAACTGGATTAAACCACGTTGGGAATCTTGGAGTGTTGGGGTGGCTCTCCATGGGTTCCTTCTGTGGCCTGTGTTTCCAGGAGGCAGTGGCCTCTCCTAGACCTGGATGTTGTACTGCCCCCAGCCAGGTGGGCTGGTGTGTGACAGAGGCAGAGCACTCTGCTCCTGGGTCTATGCAGTCTGTCACACACCAAAAAAACTAAAGAATTAATTCTAATATCTTCACTGGGGTGTGCCTGGGGCAGCACAGCCTGACTTGTCTGAATGCAGGAGCACGTTTCTGTGTGTGGTGAGGAATGCAATGCCTGCACTGACTGCTGTGTGCTTTCCCCTGGCAGATGATGCCTTCATCAATCCCCACCTCCAGAGGATTTTTGAGCGTGTCCGTCAGAGTGCTGACTTCATGCCAATAAAGCAGATGACGGTGAGGAGTATTCCTGAGTGCTTATCAGAGAAAGGGATTATGCACAGAAAAAATGTCACCCATGACGTGCCCTAGTAAGGGAGGTAGATGGGGATTTTAAACAATATATCAATAATGTTACATATTTTCAGTTGTGATTCCTTCTCTCAATTATGTGCTGTCTTTTCTATCAAAAAAATGAAAGTTTGGGTTTAGATAGAGGGGAAAAAATGTGGGAGTTTTTCATGTCCTGAGATTAATGTTGATGGAGCAGAATACTGCACAAAAATATGGTTATAGGGTCTTGTTGAGTGTAGCCTCCTCTTGTGTTTGCTCTTGTCTTTCTTGTGTGTCTTAATCTGGTGTCTAGATATGTCTACATCCCATTTTAGAAACAGACTTACAAACCTTAGTCTGCTGGAAAATCAACAGCAGTTTTGTCCTTACCATTTTGATTAACTTGCCATCAAGAAGAGCCAGAATGAAGTGAACTAAGTTTGCTTTCCCCAATGTGTATGTTCTCTGTAAATTAATGTATAAAGGGTGATGGAAAAGGAACTGCCAGCACTACTTCTGAAAGACACTAAGCAGAGCTAGAACTTAAATATGGCAGTCTGGCAGGGTAGCAAAAAAGATGTTAAAGCAGGCTGTGATGTTTAATTGTCAATATTGCCTTAAAGAGAGTCATGCCTGGATGGCTTCTGTTTAGCTTGGCAGCATGATGAAAGAGGAGAAATAGCTAACTCCTTGCTCATTTTCTGGAAGACAGCAAGTGGCACCTAAAAGGGGATGTTTGTATTGCCAAAGCAGTGGTGTTTGTGTTCAGGATTTCTGTGCTTTAGGGCAGAGATCTGATCAGCACCTTTTCAGTGCTGGGGCAGTATTGCTGGCTGGACCACTCCTTGCCTTGGTGTGCAATGACAAGGCACAGAGGATGATCTAGAAAGCAGGTTACAGGTACTCAGAACTCAGTCACCTTAGAGGAATGTGATTTCCAAGACTGAAAGTCTTAAAACTTTGTTTCCCATACCCTGATCCTTCCTATTTATTTGTAGAAAACTCTGAACAACGATCTTGGCCCCAACTGGAGGGATAAACTGGAGTTCTTTGAAGAACGTCCCTTTGCTGCTGCTTCAATTGGTCAGGTTCATCTGGCACGCTTGAAAAATGGGAAAGAAGTTGCCATGAAAATCCAGGTGGGCTTTACAGAGCAGCCATGTCCTGTTTGTGGTCATAGAAGGGCAGGGGAGCTATGTGTGTACTGCTAGACAAATAAGAAGCATTTTAATGCAAGTGAAAATGTGGTGTCTTACCTAGTGCAAGCTGAGTGGAAAAAGCAGGAAAGTGCTGCAGCTTGAGCCAGTCTGAGTCCAGATGAGCAGGAGACATTCCATAGATACTGCACTGCAGTATGGGATAAAGGTGCTGAGGGACTGCTTGTATTTTTAGGGCTGTATGGGAGGGTCCCACTTGCTCCAATGTCAGTCCCCTTTCTGAGATATACACATACCCCAGGCACCTTTCTGGGTGTCAGCAACCTCAGGTGGCTGTTTACAACAACACTAAGTTCTAGAGCTAAAGCTCGTTGTACAGCATGGATATAATCCCAAGGAGTGAGGTCCCTTGCTGACTGAGCAGTATCCCAGGCAAAGCTGGTCAATTTGTTGGTGGGTTTTTGTAGTATGGGGAGACTTTAAAAATAGTATCAATGGGTGCTGATGTCTTCTCAAGCCAGTTGTGTCCCAAGTACTGTCTGAAGTCAGGCCAAGGTAGCAGCAGCAGAAACTCAGCCCTCTGGCATCAGCACACACTCTCCTCAGTAGTGCAGGCTCCTTCCCTTCTTGGCAGACAAGGTGAGAACAGGAGGAGCTGCCTTTGCCAGGACTGGGCTGGGGCCTCAACACTTGCCCTACTGCTGGGAATGACATACTGGGGCTTCCAGGGGTGTGTGCTTTCAGCTGTGGGAGGGAAATGACTGACTGCTGTGGCTATTGTGAGATTTGTGTGACTGAGAACCTGTCATGTGTTGGAAGAAGTCCCATCAGAGGATCTGAGCACGCCATTCTGATTGCAGGGAGCTTCATCTTAGCCTTTCTGTCTGCCCCCTGGCCTGAATAGGCTTTTAGAGGTGGGATGTGTGGCTCAGGGATGCCCTGGCTCATTGCCAGGCTGTGATGTGGGGGCAGTGGATGCTGAGCCAGGTGTTTTTGTCATGCCATGTACAATCAGGTAATCTAATCTCAACACTGCCCTCTCTCATTCTGTCCCACAGTACCCTGGAGTTGCCCAGAGCATCAGCAGTGATGTCAACAACCTGATGGCTGTCCTGAGCATGAGCAATATTCTCCCTGAAGGTAAAAAGACAGAGACCCTGGCAGGCCTTGTGTTCCCACTGGTGCAACCCCTTTCAAGCAGCACATTTCATGTGTCCCTCTGAAGACTGGGGAAAGGGACTTAAGGATACAGAGTCTGCCCAGGAGCAGATTTTCTGCAGAAAGCAGATGTGAGCAGAGGGTGCAGGGCCAGCTTGGGGAGCCATGTTCTGTTCCCCTGTTCTGCTGCAGAGCTGCTGCTGCCTTTGCTGGGCACATGCCTGCTCTAATGCCCACTTTGTGGGGTGGACAATGCACCTGTGTGTTTTCTGGCCATGTGTAGGCACATCCACCAGAGTAACCTGCACTTGCCTGTGTGCTCTCTATAGAGACACACCCATAGGGATTCTTGGCAAAATATAAAGTGCCTGGAAATACTCACTTTTGATGGCTTTCTAGGTTTGTAGTGTGGGCAGTGTTCAGGTGAGGTAGTCTTTATCCTGTTACTTTCTGGTACATTTGGGAGAACTCATTCTTCATATTTCCTTGTAGCCCCCCATGTCTGTCATTCTGTGCTCTTCCCAGACATTCTTTATTTTTTCTAATCAGAGTTGTGGAGTCTTGTCAAATTTAGAACTTGCTCAGTGTTCCAGCACATGGATAAGTCCCCTTTCCCATAGGGAATGCAGGACTTACTACTCCTTTTTCTGAATATCTGCCTGCAGCAGCTGTAAATATTAGTGGGGCTGTACAAATGCTCTAAAATCAGGCTGGGTGCTGCCAAAATCTGGGACTGTTCTCTCTAGTGGCTGGGCAGGGCCCTGCAGAGGTTGCTGCAGCCCCAGCTGTGTCTGGCCCAAGAAGCAGATTGGTTTTCCAGCTTCAAAACTAAGAAGACTGGGCTTGGCATCTCCGGCCCTGGCTGTGTGCTGCTGCTGCAGTGCACTGTATTACTCATGCTGACTGCTCCTGCCTGGCAGTGCCTGCTGCCACGGGGAGGCAGGGATGGTTTGGAGCCTCCTTTTGCCCAGTGTTCAGGTGCCTGTCTTTGGGCTGTGTCCCTGCACCCATGCCAATAGCAGGAGTGGACACCTTGGGCTGTGGGGTGGGAGCTGGGAGAGGACAGAGCTCTGCTGCATAGGGCAGTGGTGTGGATGTTCCTTGACTTAGGAGCAGCTGTGTAGCCTGGGCCTGGATTACTGCACAGCCTGCATCTGGTTGGAAATACACCTTGGCTCTCTGGGGCCTCCTGTACCCCTCAGCTCAGAGCTGGCTGGATAGCAGACTGCTCTTCGGCTGCAGCTCTGGAAAGCTTAGCCTGAGGAAATCCTTTTTTCTAAACCTGCTCTCTCCTGTGCTGTTTGACTTTCAGGTTTATTCCCAGAGCACTTGATTGAAGTTGTGAGCAGAGAGCTGGCCCTGGAGTGTGACTACCTGAGAGAAGCTGCCTGTGCAAGGAAATTCCAGTATGTTCCCACCATTGCCTTCAGCTCCTTATGTGTGTGAGAGAGAGGCAGGAGAGGTTGCTTAACTTCAGGGATGGGGAGCTGGCTGCTGTGCCCTGCCATATGGCACAGGGGAACAGTGCATGGCTGTGGCCTGAGCTGTGCCCCAGAATCACCACCTTGTCTCACCTGACTGGGCATGGCTTCAGTCAGCTAAAATGTGATCACCTATCCTCCCTCCTCCTGTGCAAGTCAGTCTGCTCTGCCACATGTGAAGGTGCTGCAGTAACTCCTGAGGTTGGGTTGCAGTGCTCTCTGTGTGCTCTTGTTGTGAACTTCTCCCATCCTTCAGCCAAAGGGGCTTTCAGTTCAGCTCTCTTAAAGCAGTTATCATCACCAGTGCTGCCTGCTCCCTTGGCTTGCCATAGCATCCAGGTTATTTTTACATGGTGGCTGTCCTGCTGCAGACACTGCAGCACTGTGCTGCAAACAGCCCCTGTGGCACTGCTCCCCTTGGCAAAGTAATTCTTCCATGTGTGTAGTCTGGCCCTAAAGCCAAGTGGGTGAGCAGAAGAGCCCAGTGCCCCTTGATGCACCGGCCTGGAGCCTTCTCAGTGTCACTGCTCTGGCAGGAGATGAGACCTCAGGAGCTGACAGCAGCTGTAAATCACTGGCAGGGTTTCAGCTGACTTAATCCCTACTGTAATTGCTGAGGAAAACATATCCTGGCAGTCTCAGCTGGGGTGTGGGGTGCTGAAGGGTTGTGTGAGGTGTTGCTGATGGATCCTAAACCTTTTCCTCTCCTTCCTCCATCCCTAGGGAGCTGCTGAAAGACCACCCCTTCTTCTATGTCCCAAGAGTAATAGATGAGCTGTGCAGCAAGCATGTGCTGACCACAGAGCTGGTGTCTGGCTTTCCCTTGGACCAAGCTGAAGGGCTGAGCCAGGAGATTCGAAATGAGGTAAACTGGGGAGGTTGTGCTTCTGCCCTTGCTCAGAGCCCTGTGCTTGGCCTGCCTATCACTGCCAGAATGGGGGAGGCCTTGTGGCACAGCAAACCCTGGGCAGGGCTGGAATCAGGACTGTCTGGAGCCTCTAGGAAGATTTGTTTAGGGAATGTGGCAGTGACACCAAAGTCTCTCCAGGCTTGTTAGGGCCTTGCAGGCACCAGCATTCAGGAGGGGGTGAATGGCAAGGGCAGCTGAAGGGGATGTACCTCACTGTGTGATGCCATTTCTGATGACCTTAAGTTTGGGTGGGACTGTCAGCAAGGGAAAAGGGAGAAGATATGCAGCTGCTCTCCTGGGCAGGATTGCAGAATCATCCCAGTGCAAGCAGTTGGGTGTCATTCCTGCAGGACTGACCTGTGCTGCACAGGGCTGCTGGGAAAGTACCTGTCAGTAAAACAAGAGCAAGGATGTGGGGATAGGTGGGCGTTGGTGCTGAATGTAGCCAGGGAGTGGAGTGCTGCAGTGGGACAAGCAGCTGTTATAGTAGCAGAAATAACTGTCCTGGTATTTGGATGTGTGTGTGTTTCTTAATGTGAGCTGTCAGCTGTTAGCAGGTCACTGGGGAAGAGGACAGAGTCTGTTGCTCTAGATAAATCTCAGACATTAGATTTGATGCTTTGCCAGGGCTGGCTGCCTGTTCTTAGGGACTGTCCCCAGCAATAAGCTGTTCTATAACCAGGACTCATTTTAAAAGGCTGTGAGCTGGGATGCTGCTGCAGAAGCAACCCTTCTTTTCTATAAGCAACTGGCCTGGCTGACCCTCTGCCTTCTGACCCAAAAGACAGTGTCCTGTAGCAGGGTCAGGCTTGCATTTGGTGCTCTCTTCCTTCCACCTTGGATATGATGTTTCACTCAGCTTTGCAGAAGCTGGAGAGGGGCAGAGTGAGGCTGGCAGCTCTGCTAATAGGCTCCAGCTTAGCAATTCTCTGCTGGAGTGTGTAATTCAGCAGGGGGGTCCTCAGGGACTGCTGCTCTTGCTTCTCTGTGCCTGTCAGTCCCGAGATGTGGCTTTGCTGCTTCTCCCTCAAGCTGGGTCAGAGCTGAGCCCACAGAAGGAATGCATGGTGCATCTGTGTATCATGCAAGATTCCCATTCTTGCAGTCACCCAGTGGTGCACCCATTTCCAGTCAATGCTGGAAAGTTAAAAGGCAGCACCAGAATGCAGCTGGATGAGCACTGGAGCATCTGTGCCATCTGCCAAGGATGCCCCATGGCAGGTATGGGCTGGGAGTTGCTGAGAGGTGCTCCTCCAGCTCTGCAGCATAGAGCAGATGGGTCCTGCTGGTGTGGTGATGTGTTCCCTGTTTGCTGATGCCTACTCTAAGTTAGAGGTGTAGTAGGGCTTGCAGCCCTCCTGACTTGTTTCTTGTCTCTCCTTGTTTTTCAAGATCTGTCACAACATCCTGGTGCTGTGCCTGCGGGAGCTGTTTGAGTTCCGGTACATGCAGACTGACCCCAACTGGTCAAACTTCTTCTATGACCCACAGCTGCACAAGGTAAGCCTGAGCAGCCACTGTTCTGCCTTTACAAACATTGCTTTTCACCAGCTTTTGATTATTTCCACTCCCAGAGTTTTATTAGCCCTTACTGAGATTCTCTCAGATTCCTGTCCTTGAGGCATAGGCAGATAACACCGAGGGAAACTTCCCTTTGCCACTTGCCCTCACTAGGGCTGGGTAGGAAAGAAGGGCTGCTGTAAGCCTGGCCCTTGATCAGGCACAGCTACTTCCTTAGCCTCAGGATCTGTTTTGAAGGTGGTCAGTGGGAAGCTGCAGCTGGCAGTGCTCTACCAGGACACACCTGAGCCCAGGACTCTTCAGTTGAATGCTCTTGTGCTGTGCTGAAGATAAGGGTAGCAATCCCTGCTCACTGGTTTGGCTGCTTGTTTGTGCTCTGTAGGGCAGATGGAATTTTTATTCCTGAGTCTGTGCTGCAAAGTGCTAGGAAAAGGTTCAGTGCTGCTCTGTCCCTGCACATGAAGGCTGAGTGGAGCTGCCAGCAGCAGGTGTGGCACTGTGGGCACTGAGCATCGGCCATTCCTCCTCAGCCCTGTACTGGTGCAGCTCTCGGGGCTGCAGACTGGGAACAAAGGATTCTGGGGCAGTTGGGATACAGAGGAGAGCTGGGAAAGCCAGCTGAGCTTTCTGAAGAAATTACAAGCACTCTCAAGATCAGGTTCTACCACAATGGTGAACTCTCCAATACAGATGGCTTTGTCCAATTCCAGGTGGCCCTGCTGGACTTTGGAGCAACGCGAGGGTTTGATGAGAAGTTCACAGATGTCTACATAGAGGTGAGGACTGTGTCCTAGAAAGCTGCACTGGATTTTGCAAGTACTCTTATCTCTTAGCTGTTATCACCTTGTCCTTGAATACACTTTGGGTGTGGAGGGAAGCAGGGCTGGAAGCAAGAGAGTGATCTCTGTTCCTGGTTCATCCCTTGCCGTGGGTGTCTGCACATGTGCTGCAAACTGCTGGCTGAGTTGGGATGTTCACTGAACTGCAGTGATGCTTGCTGGGGGGGCTTGGGCAACAAGGGGTATCAGAGCACTCACAATTCTGAGATTTTGATATGAGGATATGCAGAAATTGCTTGTTCCGTACCTCTTCTGGAGATTTCTAGCTTTCCCACAGATAGATAAATTGATGTGAAATCAAACGTGCTTCCTTTGTGATCACCATGTTCTGCACATAGTAACTGAGCTGCCATGGCCAGCAGCTGCCACCTAAAGCTGCTCAGTTGGCTCTGCTATTTCTTTGGGAGAGGGACTGACTATTTGTGAAGCTGTTTTTTTGCTGTCCATAACATTCTCTGGGCCATGTGTTTTAGCCAGTAGCTCTTAACCTGCTCAGCATGCAGGCCCCTGAAGAGAGGGCAGAGGCAAGGGAGTGAGCAGGTGGGTGGTGTTGATGTGTACTCCTGTGGCCTGTGCAGCAGTTCTGTGCTCAGAACATTGTTCAGTCATATCTTGGCTCTCCTGAAAGTATTCCTCCTACTCAGGTAATCAAGGCAGCTGCTGACATGGACAGAGAGAGAGTACTGAAGAAATCCATTGAGATGAAATTCCTCACTGGCTATGAAATCAAGGTATGGAGCAGAAGGGTCTGATTTTGGTGTTGGCCACAGATAAGGTGGTTGCAGGTCTGTGAACTTCCCCAGATTTTCTAATGTGGTAGAAGTGTCAGTCCAAAGGCCCTTTTGATAAGTATGAGGGAGGAGGGTAAAAAAGGTTTTGGCTTTTGTTCTCACATTCTTTTGGGAGCAGGAGAAATAATGAGGATACAGCTAGCTCCAAAACCACTGTCCTTCCTTCTCCTCCCCTGCAAGACCCTGCAGGTGATAACAGTTCCTGAAATTTCATGACTGGGAAGTTGGTCTTCTGGAAGGTTTAGTTGCTCAAAACTGTATGAACATGTTCCTCAGTCTTGCTGGGGGCTGGAGGTTCCATTTGTCATGGCTAGGGCCATGTCTCCTGAGCTGCTGCTCTTGGCATTTCTTTACCTCCCTGGTAGTTGTCATGGCTAGTGGTGTTACTTATCCTTCTTTCTTTTTGGGCAGGAAATGGAAGATGCCCACTTAAATGCTGTCCTCATCCTGGGAGAGGCTTTTGCATCTGAGGAACCCTTTGATTTTGGCAACCAAAGCACCACAGAAAAGATCCATGGTTTAATTCCCATCATGCTGAAGCACCGGCTCATCCCCCCGCCAGAGGAGACCTACTCTCTTCATCGCAAAATGGGCGGCTCTTTCCTCATCTGCACCAAACTGAAGGCCAAAATTCCCTGCAAAAACATGTTCCAAGAGGCATATAGCAAATACTGGAGCAGTAGGGGCAAAGAGCCATAGGAGTAGTAAGAATGAACTTGTCCTGAGGGCCCGGTTCAGCTGAGCCTTGCAGAGAGCATTCTAAGCCTCCCCTGCGTTGCTCCCCAGCTCTCCATCCTCTTGAGATGCAGCAGCCCTGTGCCCTGGGAGCCAGGTGTGCATTCCACGAGGACAAAGCTGCTCTTTCCTGATGTCTGTCCTACCTGGACTGCCAGCACAGCCCGTAGCTTGAGTGCTTCTGTGCTGCTTCAGGGCACCAGCTGACTACCCTGAATGCATTTGTAACATTGTGATGGTGGCTGCATGTTGAGAGGGCTTTGTAACAAGTAGGGGAAGGAGGACAAGAGCAGAATTTAATATTGAAACCTATTTGTAATTCTCCACAAATTGTTTTTAAAAACTTTCCCTCTTTCAAGGTGAGGTGGAGTTCAAGTAGTTTTCATACTGTGAATTTGTAGAACGAAATACCAAGGTGTTCCCTACCACAGACACATCCAGCACCTCCCCCACGTTTTTGTAAGTCAAGTGGTGGCAGTCTGAGAACCCTCCTGGATTCTAATGACATTGATTTAATGCAAGAGGCGTGTGTGTAAGTAGAAGTTTTATGCTTTCTGCCTCTTTTTGGCTTGCAAGCTAAACATAGGAAGTATTTTAAAAGTCTGAGATTTGAGCGCCAGTCTTTTAAACACACACATACACATTCTCACAGCCCATCTCAGTTCTGGGAGTCAAACCTGTAATCAGCAGAGCTATCTCTGAGCACAAATAGTGGGATTCTGCACTGTCTGGTAGGTATCAGCTTTCCTGAGGGCGAGTTAGATAAGCTACAACTCTGACATCCACTGCTTGCTGGACTCCTGACTAAGACCCTCCTTTGTGTGTTTCCCTGTAAGGCAGACAAATGTCCTGTCTTTGGTGAGCAGCTCCAGCTGAAAGGTCTCACAGTTCAAACCAGACGCACAGTTTTAAACTCTTGGAGTCAAGTTAGGAAATTGACTTTTGTAGGTTTTTGTACAAAGCCTGTACCTGTACGACTTCCTGATGTCAATAAACAAGTGCTTGTGCAGTGGGGCTGCTGCCTGTGGCTGTCTCATCTTCTGGTGTGGGAATGGACACTCAAGTGAGCAGTGTCCTGTTCTGGGGCAGAAGCAGCTGCTCCCAGGTCTCCTCTTACTGCAGTTGCTTGCTCCAGGGATTGCTACTACCCTTGCCTGGCCATCCACCCTTGGCCTGTTCATGCCATGAAAATCCCTGGTACTCTACTTGCTTTTTTACCTTCCTTTGTTTGAAGGACTCTGCTAGCAGTCTCTTGAACACAAGTCTCTTTGCCTTTCCTCCACTTGTGAAGGAGAGGCTGTTGGAATTTAGGCTTACCTGGTGCAGGTGTCTTTGTCTGGCAAGTATCAGGTATATTTATTTACCAGCAGTCTCAGCTGGTCCTGCTCAGTTAACAGAGCTCAGCAATACCCAGGCTGTCTGACCTTACACTTCAGCATGTGTGAAATCCTGACAGCTGAGACTTCAGAGGGAAAGAACAGGTAAGTGAAGAAATGGTCTCTCTCAAGGAGGGACCTCTTGAGAAACAGGAAAACAGGTTATGGTATTATCTTTATTCTAAAGCCATAAACATATAAGCCACTTCATTTAAGACTCTGTTGAACAAGATGCAGTGCAGTTTAATTCAAAATACCAGTCAGACTATTCTCAACCTCTTAAGAAGAGTTAACTGCTGTCCAGTGAAGTAATAGTTTTGCATCAAGCAGTTTATCAGTGTACAAAGTTAGAGTAACTTTCCTTGTTTGGAGTTCTGATAGACATTGTTTAGTTTTTCTCCTCTGGCTCTAGACCTCGCAGCTGTAAAAACAGCAGAGTTGTTTGAGCTGTTAAATGCTTATGTTAAAGTTTAAAAAGCAAAGTATAAAAAGTTGACAAGGGAATTAGATTAGGTGAGCTTCAGAGCAGATTTTTCTGAAACTAAAGATTCAAGGCCAGCATGTTCAGAGAACTTGCAAAGGCAACAGAGTAAGCTAGAGCATTACAGTTCATGTTTCCAGTAAGCACTTGGTCATCTGAGCCCAGATCTTGTGTATACCATGCTGGGGCAAGAGTGTTCAACTGGCAAACATTCCCCTTCCTGAGAGTGTTTGGGAACGACAGCAGAGTTGTTTAGCATTTGCAAGAGGGCAACAACTTGCAGAAGCTGAGATGTTGCTTTATTAGGACAGCTAATTAGAGCTCTCAGACCCTAATTCTCCTGTCCTTTTGTGTATGCTCTGAAAACATTAATAATGTCTGCAGCTTTGGCCAGAGAGATTTGTGACAGGAGGAATTGCCTGTCAGAGGAACAGCTGGGTAGAAAACATGAGCTAGAAAGTGGCTTCAAGTCAGAGAAGTGACATTGTACAGCGAGCAGGAACACTTGATCTGTGCCAGCCACTACATTTGCTTGAACTATGCTTGCAAGGTTGAGGATGTGGCTGTTTCTGTGCTGCAGGGAGCTTCTATGGTCTAGGAAAATCTGTAAAAACATTTCTTCTTTGCACAGGGAAGGGCAAGTTGGAGATTAAAGCTGCCTTTCTAATGACAGTGATTTTCCATTCTAAAGGATCAAGATTCAGGCTACCTCAGGTAGCAGTGATTTTCCTACCCCCTTTCTTGAGGCAACCTGGCTGCTGTATCTCAACAGGAAGCTGAACAGGAGGTGAACATGCAGTTCAGTTTCTGCTTTTCTAATCCCCAAACCCCTGACACTACAAGCCTATTTCCCAAGACCTTCACAGCTGGGATGTGCAACTGGACCCCTGGGAAACCAGAAAAAAAGCACTGATTGAAAAGTCAGAGCACAGGAACCAGGGTCTGTCCCAGAGCTACAGCAGCTGCCTTGATGGGATGAGCCATGGGCTTAAATGCACATGAACTGGAGTGAAGGGCTGAGAAAGTAAACATTTTGACTGAAGGAGAGGGACAGGAGTAAGGCAATCTAAGGCCTTGGAAAAAGTGGGAGTCACAGTGCCTGGTCCCAGGCTGCTGGCAGTGTGGGATGAGTAACAGCCCAGTCCTGTATTCCTGCTGAAGCAGGTACCAAAGCCATGATTTACCCCAAAATCCCTAAGGCTGGAAAAGACCTCTAAGATTAAACTCAACCCTGTTCACCATTAAACCATGTCCACACATCCTCTGAACACTTCCAGGGATGGTGACTCCACTACTTCCCTGGGCAGCCTATTCCCATATTTCATATGCCTTCCTGTGAAGAATTTTTTCCTAATATCTAATCTTTCCTGGGCCAAATGAAGCCATTTCCAACATTACACCAACAGGGAATGAATGAAGAGGAAGATTTCCCAACACTCTGGTACAGAGAAAATTCCAGGCTGACTTGTGAGGAATGGGTGGGTGACAGGAAGGGGTCAGGGCACATGCAAAACTTCACAGGTAACCCAAGATGTACTTAAAAGTGCACGAAGGTCAGTGTGATGTTGGTAGCTCAGGACTAACAATCCAGCCTCTAACACTAGGACAGCTGAAACATTTGATATGTAAATACAAATGAAGGAGGAACACCAAAAACATGGACTACAACTACGTAACTACCTATTTCTTAGGTCATCACAGCACAGCTGACGTAAGAAAAAAGTCAGGAAAACTGTAGTTCAATATAGCAAAGTATCCAGTGACTCTAACTTCTGCTTTTCTTCAGAACCAGCATGTTGTATCTTCAAGAGCACCATCATTCCCCTTTCCATTTCCTCCTCAAAGCTTAATGTAGGGAGGTGGGAAAAAAAGACAGAACATCTCCATTTCTAACAGTTCCCTGTTTTATTGCAGTACATCAAAGTAGGTTAATATTAAGTGTGTTACCAACATAAAATATTGGTGGTAAGTCATTTTTACATTGTTGACTGTTCCACCTTAAATATTTCTGTGCAAAAGAATCTACATCATTGTTCTGTAGCAGAGAATCTCTTACAATGTCCCCTACAACATTGAGGGCATTAAACAAAAGAGTGAGAAGAGGCAAAAAGCAGAATCTTTCCCCCACACGCACACTTGTCAGCTTTTATACTCTAAAACAAAAAAAGTGATTACATCTATGCCATGCAAAACTGTACAATAATATTACAAGGAAAAACCTAAAAAACATATTTAAAAAATAAATGATATGAAACTGTCATACATAAAAAGGCAGGTATAGCAACACTGGTTTGTTTGTGGATTTCTTCCCTGTAGCTGACTGTCTTAAATGGAGAATGAAAACAGGTTGTACTGAGCTGCAGCTGGAATGAGAGGAGCTGGAATTCAGACTGGAAAGCCTGCAGCAGAGCTGCTTCTGGGGGTGTTTATCAAATAAACTGGGAACACAAAGTGCACAGAAGGGTGCATGCTGTGTTAGTGCAGAAAAGTTGTCCCATTTCCTCCATGGAATGGACTCGTATTAACAAAAGAACCCACAGCAGAATTGCTGTGTGCCACTTGAATTCTCAGACTAAGGCTCAGGAGCTGTGGGTACTTGCACTGCAGTAAGTTTTACTTCAATACATTTAACTTTAATGCATTCATTTAAAATTAAACAGCATTCATAAAATGGAAAATAAACCCTTTTTCCACGCAAGAGCATGTTTGTCCTTTCATTCAGGGTCTGGCCATGCAAAACAACACAGGGCCAGAATCTGGTTCTGTGTTAATAATCCAACTGGTCTATTTGGAAAGGCTGACACACTGTGAACCAGCTAGGTGCAGTTACACTACATTTCTATAAATAAGCTATGCTTTTTGGACTTTTTTAGTATGGCAAGACCCTTAACTTCCCTCTGCCATATACCTGAGAATAACACACCTGTGTTGTAACTTATCAGAATCAAATCAAAAAGAGAACATTCCTGACTCAGTTTTGAAACTCATTTAAATGGGCAAAATGCATATTCATAACAAGCCACAGCAATTAATGGAGGGGAAAAGAAGCAACTACTTCACCACAGTCTCAGGAATGTTTTTTTGAAACCACCAGCTGTCTTCTACAGGCCAAAGGCAAGAGAGAAGAGAGTACTGTAACCCTGCTTTTGGGTTTATGAAATGTGGGAGGAAGCCATATACCTGTGTGTGCACATGTGCAGGGGAAAACTATTTACCAAACCTATTCCATCCTATAACCTGGAATCCTTAGTAGCTGCCTGAATCTGTTCAGATCCTTGTTGCCATCAAAAGAGAGAAAAAAAAGGCAAAACCCCAACAACCCATCTGTTCAAGCACTGTCAAAAATGCAAACACACACCTTCAGTCTCAGCCAAAAGGAGAAAAAAACCAGCTAGATACACATCCTGTGTGCAGAGAACATGTGCCACAGTCAGGAATTCAGGGGGAGATTTTAAGCTCCCAGAACAAAATGCAGCCCTCGACCTGTGAAGTTGAAGCAGTGCTACAACAGTGCAAAGAAGCAAACATCAAACCTCAGGAGACAATTGCCTTGGAGATACCAGTCAAGAGTCTTACAGTTCAAATGACCAAGTTACTTTTCCTAAGCCCAATGAGTCTTTAGAAAGCTCAGCTGCAGTATGCATACCAACAAAAAGAGATGAGTGTGGTTTCAAATTGAGTCTGTAACCAAATGGTCCCCAAATATATAAAATTATTAAAGTCCTAGGACAATTTTTCTCTTTTCAAACAAGTGATGTGGTCATTTGCTTTTCAACTGAGAGAACAGTTGCTGTTTCTCTTCTGAACAAACACGTATAAAAATGCACAGGACCAAACTAGTGAGTAAATAAATCCTAGAGAAGACTGCTGAGGCTTGGACATTGTGTAGTGTACAAACAGTGTGGGCCTGTGGAGCTCTCATCCTCTGAACTTAGTGTTGTAACACAGCTGACCCATGTTCTGCCTGAAGATGCCAGGGGTAGCTATCAATAGACTGCAGGCACTGGAATGGAGTAAACACAGGAGTTTACTCAATTTAATTGTTTGCTGCATGGTGGCTCTTTGGGTTCCATTTTCAGATAGAGCTTTAGCACAACTGTGGGAAAAAAAAGTCCATGGAAAACGATCCTGTGACCCTCTCTCAGGGGACTGCCATGCAGGCTGCTCTGTCTTTAATGACTACCATTTAAATGCCTTCTCTCAACATCAAAATAAGATTATTATTTAAATACAACATACAGTAAATACAAAACTAGTCTGCAAAGGCTTTGAAAAGTGTGTGGACATGCTTCACCAAAACAAGGGAATTGTGGGGAAAAGCAGTGGCTATACTTGAAGCAATATGCAGCCTTTAAAAAGAAGCTGATGTGCAATTTCAATAATGCCAATAATGCCCTGCCTATCTGTCCCTCAGAAATACATAAACTTTTCTGGGAAGAGTTACTTTCAGATGCTTTGCTGTTTGCTAAAGCTTTTAATTTCAAATGCCAGGCTTGCAAAAGTAGTAGGTTTGAAGTGAAAACAAACAACACAACCAGCTTGCTACTCTGAAATACCCAAACAGGAGAGAGACAGGCTTTTGATATGATGGTTTGTACAATAATTTCTTGAATTCCTGTCCCAAAATAACACTGAATGAGCTTAAACTTGGATAAGCCTCTTGATTCAGAGTGAAAGAGAAATCTTACCTAGGAGACCCAGCATGATTAAATGGATTAGATGATCTGTGTCTTGTTCCCTATGTCACATTTAGATCATACCTGGAGATTACTGTACATGGTTTGAACTTACCTACAACTTCTATTAGGGAAGACAGAAACTGCAAAACTCCAAACACCTCTGTGTGGGTGAAACTCTACATAACTGCTGACTGCAAGAATACAGAATGGTTTAATGAGAGCCATAACAAGTTTCTGAAACCCACAAACCCCAATATTCTAAATACAAAAAGCCCTTATGTGTTTGAGTATGGTCATAGTATGAAGTCAGCAACAATATTATTGGGAAGAGAGGCTCATCCCGAATGAAAAGCACAATCTGCCTTGCTAACTGAAGAGAAGAAACATCTTCCTCTTACCATACAGCTGTGTATCAGTTTTTCATTTATTCTGTCGACTGGGTGACCACTTCAGCTTTTTATTTATTTTTCCAACTTCAGCAGGCTTTGCCTTCCACTGCAATACTTCCTGCCCTCCAACCTGCCCTGCTTTTGGAACCAAACAGCAGGTGAGCACATAGAAACAACTGCAAATTGCACAAACCCACAGCACAGGTAGGGGGCAGAGGAAAGCCAACCTTGCCAGTGCAGCAGTTGTGGGTCACCAGGCATCTCTGACTACCACAGTGTGAACAGTGTGAGGTCAGTCTTCAAGGTTCTTTGTTGCTACAGTGACAGCAAAGCCAGCCACAGCCAGCTTTGGGCTAAGGGCACTCGTTTGGCTGATGTGTATTAGCAAACAGGATTTGGTAATGATAGCAAGTTTGCTGCTTAGGGATGATCAAGAGGATGTGGAAGACTGCTCCCTTCAGAGTTAGACCTGCTGAAAGGCTGAGCCAGGGAAACAGTTTTCCTGCTGAATCCAGCTGCACTGAGCTGCCTTGATGCCTGAAGCACCTCTGCTGTAGCTGCTGCAAGGCTCCAGCTCACGGGTGGCACGCACAGAGCCAGGGCAGCCTGTGGCTGCTGGGACAGGGCCTTGCTGCCAATTGCTGCTGTTTCTGAGAAGGATGGGGACTACCAGGGAAGTAGGAACTACAGCTTGAGTTCTGCTACAGCCAGAAAGAGAGAAGTGTTGTGAGAGCACTGCAGTGCACGGCAGTGCAGCGAGCGCTGAGCACACGGAATCTCTGTCCTGTGGGAGGTTTTAGCCAGGCCTCCAAGTCTGTAAATCACCGAGCAGGAAAACAGGGACAACACAAATCTTAAATTAAAGGCTCTTTAAATAAGCATCCATCTTCTGCTGCATACACAATGCTTTTTTTCTTTGAATATATACATACGTATTTTACTCTAACATCTGCATATTTATTTAAACTCTGTACTGTAGTAAAATATGCATCATTTTAATCAATAAGGATTTGCTGGCGACAATCAGATTGACATTCAAACGTGGTGGCTGAAAGCTTTTATGTGCCTCTGACATACTGATCATTTCCCATGGAGGGGAAGGGGTCTCTGTGCTACTTTTGTACAGTACAATGAGCTATTGTATGAAAACAAGATCCCTCTGAATTTTCTCTTGTTGATACTGGTCTGGTCTACTTAATGCTACAGTTTGGGGAGTGGAAGGGGAGTGGGATAAATATGTCTTTAAAAATGAAGCAGCTGTAACCACAAAAATGAAACCAATACTAATACAAATCTACAGCATCTGATATTTACCAACACCCTAGCTTTGCTCATTTGCTGCTGTCAGATCTGGGGAGGTGAGGCAATGCCGAACGGTGCTGAAGGCGACCAGCTTTTACCTTCCTCTGTGCCCCACTCCCAGATCTTTTTCAGACAGGGAATGGGCAGGGTTAGGAGGATGAAGGTGAGAACTGGAGCAAGTGAAGGGGACAGCCATGGGGACAGCAAGCTGATGTGATGCCAAATCTGAATGCTGAAGCAGTTCATGAGTCCCAACTCACGTGGTCAGAGCTCTCCAGGGAGAGGCTCTTGGTCTTGTGAGGAGAAACGGGGCTGGGAGGGCTGCTGAGGTTGGAGCTGTTCGATGCTGTCGAGTGTCTTGGAGAGTCAGAGTCCTGCAGCCCAGAGACACACAAGAACACCAGTAAGTAACAGGATAACAAGTTTGGGGGTGACAGAGTGTCTCAGCAACAGTGGCTGGATTGAAAAGCCTCTGGGGACTTTGCTCGTGTCCAAAAACACCGAGGGATCTTTTTTGCTCACAGTTTCCAAGAGACCTGAGACCTCTTTCAGGTCACTTTTCTTTAAGCGGGAGTAAGTGATACGGACATAGGGACACAGCACCACTGGAATTCTCGAAGTCTGTGTGTTACCAAGGGCTGAGTGTGCAGCTTCAGGCTGCCTGTGAAGATACAACAGCTCCTGCCTTCTCACAGATTATGATCAAGATGCTCTTGCACTAAAATGAGAAAACTTTGTGGCATCATCACAGCTCCCTCTTCTGTGTCAGCCCCAGGGTATCAATTCAAACATCTTCTCGAGTTACTTGGATTTTCCAGAGTACAGCAGAATGCAACTCTGAGCCTGAATTTGGGCTGACAGCTGCCTTCCAGCTTCCACTGGCAGGACACATTAAGCACCATGAAAAGCCTGTGTGATCTCTCAGTTTCACACTCTAGTAAGAAAATGGGGAAGTTGGGGACGTTTCGCAGGTCAGCTTCAGACTGAACCCTCCCATGTAAAACATTCTTGGCTGGAGGGACTGAGTTTAGCACTGGGCAGGATTTTAGTCCTATAATAATGACAGTCTCGACTGCACAGAACAGAAATTATTAAATCCAGTTCCTGCTCTAAATTAAATTATAATTCCTAAATTACTTTGTTAACTTCTGAGCACAAAATGTCTCCTGTGAATGGTTGCTAAGACAGCTTATGAATATTTGCACTTTAAGGTCAGAAGGAATACCAGCACTTCAAGCTGTGATATGTCACTACTGGGCTGGTGTTTGGTGGAGCCTTGCTACCCACACATCTCCGGGTAAGGAACACAGAGAGCATTTTCTGCATGGTAAATACCGGACCAGAGCTGACACTTTGTAGCTTGAACTACAGGAAATCCATCTCTCCACTGTCAGCTACTCCCAAACTTGTAGCCAAGCCCATGACAGGTTGAAGTGCCCCATCTGCCCCGAGGTGTCTCTGCTGCTGCTGTCACCCACCTCTCTCTCGTAGTCCCTTGTGGGTGCATCGCTGCCCTGGTCCAGGCCCCCCGAGGACAGGGAGCCGTCGGAGGGCGATGCCATGGGCTGGCGCTTCGCTCCATAGCTCCCTCCCGAGAATTCCCTGCGCAAAGCGCTGCCGTTCTGTGCAGACGATCCTGCAGAGAGGAATCAAACTGTTACACGCCCCACTCCGCACACCAGGAACTAGCTCAGCTGCTTCTCTGGCTAGTTCTGCTTTCCTGCAGTGTGTCTCAAGGTCCCAAGCTCATGGCTTGCAGGCTGAGGTGGCTTTTATCTTGTCTGCAGTTCTTGGGGATTGTCCAATCCCTCCCTTGGCCACACTTTACTTTGGTCACTGTGCTCCCAAAAAAGGTGGCAGTTGTAGAAACAGCTGTGGTGGCTAATTCCAGTGGCCTCTTCCATTCCAGCAGCCAGTTCTCTACTGCTTTATCTTTGCATTACTGGCAAGAGAGGCATCAAGATCTACACACAGCTCAGCAACAAAATTAATAACCTGTGAACAACTTGCCACGGACTTAAAACACTTGAGCAGGAGCAAAGCAGCCTCAGGGCTAAAAATGTAATCTGAATTCTAATATCAATTAAAAAAAACCTGACAAACTACAAATGTGGGACTCTCAAAAGCACTACCTGCTTATTCATGTGCTCCTTTGAAAGCAAGGTAGTGATGCTGTGATGCTGGCCCTCAGCAGCAATGCAGTCAGCCATCACTTTGGAAAATCCATGCAGCATGGACAGAGGCTACTGCAGGCAGCCCTTTCCCTGAAACACTTGTGCCCAGCCCCCAAAGCAGCAGAGCTGTGTTGGCTTACGTGCTGCCAGCCCGCTGCTGGCGCTCATGGATCGCCCCGGCTCCGTGCGGGATTTGGCGATCGACGGGATGCTGACGGAGCCGCTGAACACCGTCCGGCTCTCCTGGGGCCGAAGGTTCTGAAATGCACACACACACCACATGTTCACTTACCCACTGCTGGCCTCACCTGGCAATTCTGTGCTGTAAGGCCCCACAACACGTTAAACCCCCGACCTTACCAGGGCTGGGTATCTGGGCAGCAAGTCAGCAAAAATTGCAAAATAATATTCTGCAGTTTAGTGCAGAGACCGGCAGCACACGCAACGCAGCAGTCAAGTGCTGAATTACATGGACAAATGCAGGCAACTGAAAGAATACATGGAATAATTCCAGAATTTCCCTGAAAGGATGGTTTGCAAGCCTAATTAAGCTGCTGTAGATATATTCAAGTTACACTGTGTAACACCTTCTTTCTGAACACAAGCTTCCAAAGATCTCATTACAATTTCTCTTTGATGCCATCGTTCGTGCCATAATTGTATAAACTGATATAATATCTAGGTTAAACCCTAATGCTTTGCAGAGGTATGAATAGATAGTGGATCAATCTGTATAGTAATTATTCATGAAGTTCCAAAGGTGTTAACAGCATCCCTCCAAACCTACACCAGATGAGCCAAAGTGAGAAGCAGCCTCCTCTTTCCAGCCTGCACAAAGAGAAGGACCAGAGCACATGCCACTGTTTTGCTACATATTTTGATTATTGCTCCTGTTTTGAATCCTGAGAGTTCCAGTGTAATTTTTCTAAATTAATCAGTTACTGGACTGAAGTGGTCCTTTACTGAGGAGCTAAAACCACAATTTCCCTACTTGGATATCGCAGCTCCTCAAAGATAAATTGTCTTTAAAAGAAGGTGAAAGAGTACTTTGAAATGAGTTCTGTGAGATTTTATTTCTGCTTCTGTTAACCTACAGCTGTCCTCAGGGGAGAAGACTTCTCAGACTATTTGGCCCCTCTCTCTGTATATGAGCTGGCTTCCTAGCCCAGAGGGACTTGCCCATGTGTGTCATTTAGCTCTGGCTAAATATGAGACCTTGTCCTGCTCATCAACAGAGTGTGATTTGCACTATTAAGACAATACCATTAACTGGAATTAGGTTCAGGGAACCTTCACAGATGCACATTGCAAAGGAACTGCAGGTAGCTGTAAGAATTACCTCTCTTATCCTTTACAGTCCCCCCTCTGCAATAACTGTTCATCTCTTCCTATTTATATTTAATTATTTTCCCATCCTCACACTGAGATGAAGTAGCCATATATAAAACAATAGTTGCAATTGCAGTGCTTCTTTAAACTAGGGTGTTACAAAAATTTCAGACCAGAACAAAGATTCCACCCCCACAGGGATATTCTCAGAGAACCTTGGTGCTACCAATGTCTCTATCTGTATTTTAAAATGGGTAATTAAACTGAGGCTTTGTAAGGAACAGATTTTATACAGGTCAGACTTCATCAGATAAATTTTACCAACCTGCTGCCAAATCCAGTCTTACAATGATCCTTGGAATCATTGCTCTGACAGGTCTCTTTCATCTTACAAGCAACCCCTGGCTTTTCATTCTCCCAGGGTGCCAGAAATGGCTGATTTTTAATGTGCAGCAAATAAGAACTACAATCTCTCATCTCTTCCCAGATCTCTTACAAACACCAGCAAAAGAGAACCAGAGACCTTACCAATGAAAAAGCCCTTTTTACTTCTCCTTTCTTCCACTGCTGCACCATGAGGATTTATACCTAAAGGCTTAAAAGTCTCTTAAAATATTTGTGGAATTAAATTGCTGTCTCTTGCTTAGCTTGCCCCTTTCTTTTTTTGTTTTTAAATGTGAATAACCAGCCTACTTTGTAATACAAAATACTGAGCTCCTGCTTTTTCCCCATACAATAAACTGAGATGCAAAGTTTGAACATCCTGGCTGTACCTAGACCATGGAGGCTCACTCCCCTGATGATGCACAAAGGAACTGAGGGGCTGAGGAATGAGTTACTGCTGTGTTTTGAGAAAGAAAGGAAAGCCAAGTGCAGCACCATGTGTGCACTGGGTTTAGTACACTGGGGGTGCAAGGCTGCTATAAACCTACAGTGGTTCATTCTGCAAAGAGAACGATTATGTTTAATGATAGGGTGATTAACCTCCTTCACAGTGACTGAACAGACAACATACAGGCATCAGGGGAATGAGGGAATGGGTGGGTGCACAAAAAGACTCATTTTTTTAACAGTGTGTTCTAAAGATGATTATTTTTTGTGAGCTCAGTTCGCAGCGTCCATGTAATTCCTTGTAGAAAGTCTCTCCACAAAGCAAATCTTTCATTGTTCTTTGTTCTAAAAATAAAACAAGCACATGCCAGGGATGCTGGCATTTTGGACCAAACCTCCTGGAAGTGGTGTGCACAGGATGCAGGAAGGGAATTCAAAGGAAAATAAACGGCAGTTATTAGCGGTAGTTACAAAGCAGCACAATCCAGCAGGTTAAAAACACAGAAAACAAAAGGAAACCTGAGCTTGCTTTACTTAGAGAGACAAAAACCCCTCATTTCGAGCAACAATTCAAATCCTAGCAGGAAAATTCATCCCCACTGCTGGATCAAACAGAGAAAGATGAAAGAAGCGGGGGCAAAAGCAGCAGCAGAGAAGCTGCTGCTAAGCAAAGTGAATCACTGTGAAATAGGGTGAGAGGTCCAGACAAGTTGGGTGCATCCCATTCCAGAGCCTCTGCTCCTGCTCCAGCTGCTCCCTGGGCACCTTCTCCAACACTGGGATGAGGAACAAGGTCTGACTGGACAGGTACAGCACCCACAGGAATTGCTCTGCCTCTGTTCCTCTGTCCACTGTGCTGCTTGTTCTTGTTTTGGGGTTTGTTTTTGTTTTAAAATAGTGCTCTGTTCATCACACTATAAAACTCAGCTTTCAACTCTTCCATGAAATAATATGGCAGACTCTAAAAGCCTACTTCAGCAGGTCATTTTCAAATTCCCCTATGGATTCCACCCTGTCTTGGTTCCAGTATCTAGTCCTACATGGGACCACGGCACTCTTCTTGCACTAAAATCTCCAAACATAAAGGGAGGACGGACAGACATGAAACCAAACTCACAGCCTGGCTTTCCATACAGCTTCCAGCACCTCTACCCTCAAGCCACAAAGTAGATAAAAACTTTTCCTCAAACAAGACTAAACCTCTAGTGCTCTAAGGAGCTAAAAGGGCAGTATTTTGACATTCCAGGTTGCCCACTCCACCTTTTTCCCCTCCAATTTATGCTAGGAGGCTGCAACATTAGGATGAAGGATGCTCCTAAAGAAAATCTTGAGAGTTATTGTCTGAAGCACCAGGGGTCACTCCTCACTGGTCCCAGGCAGACTACTCACATGAGAAAGGGAAGGTAGAGGGAGGGTCACAGTCCGGTGATACATCGCTGCATATCAAACACAGACAATTTTATAGTACAGTGGATTGAAACAACCCAGTTAACAACCAGAACTGAAATACAGCTTCAGTGACCCTATAATAACCCTCTAGGAGAGAAACAGCTTTCAATTCAAATTAACAGTATTTTTTTTTTTTTTCATTTCAACAGAGCATTCCTCTTGTGTATTAATGGCTGTGACAACTGGGACCTCACAGCAGCGACACAAGACCATGCATGTAACCAGTCAAAGCTCAGCTGTGCAAATTGGTTTTGGAGACATATGGAGGAGATTTCTTTTTCTCCTGCATTCTTAAATTCTGCCTAGTGTTGGATGCAGGTATGTTTCCAAAACCTTCCCAGTGATAGGGCTCCAGCACAGCAGCCCAGAGGCACTTGAAGCAGCCTGGCAATAAAGGTTTGCCAGAAATCAAGAGCAATGTTCCCATGACAGCAATGGGCATGGCCTGGACCCACACAAAGCCTGAGCAAACAACAGCATCACACACATCTACCTACAGGTTCTTCCTGATTTATCTGTCCCAGGCAGAGCTGCAGGCCCCAGCATGGTACACAGCTGTGATGCACTGCAGGTACCTTTGTGCCTGCTTCACTTTGGTTTGTATTTCTATATTTCTACAGGACACAGCAACCCCCAGGTAGGCAGACCTGGATGCACAATGCAAGAAAAAAAGGCAAGACCACTTCTATCCCTCCAATTTACATTGCTACTGGAAGGATGCCTACAGAACAGCATCCTACCTCAGCCTCTGCCTAAAAACAACAGGATTAAGAGGATCTACATCAGCAAGTTGCCATAGCTTTAATTTCTACCCTGTTTCTACATGTTCTAATTTCACTTATTTACTTTAACCTAGAAACTGCTTGAAACATTATCTGTGTCTGTCTCTCTCCATCTGTGTACAGTAATGTGCATAAATTCTCACATTCCACATGAATTCATCATAAACAAACAGCCTGAAAGCTTGGTCCAACACCAAGCAGATCCAGAACCTCTTCCTAAATTCAGCCTGGTATGCAGCACTTTGACTGCTGGAGGATGAACACTGTGGAACAGAGAACTTATCATTCAAAATTCCCACATCCTTCCTGGTGATTAAAAATATTATTCTCATAGCAAAAGGTTCAGCCCAAACTTTTCTTTTTTCTCTGAGGCCACAAAGTGTCTGTTTCTTGGCATGTCAGAGCAGCGGGAAGAGCCCAGCTGACAGCAGAAAGTAAATTGTCTGGGACAAACGGGAGGGGAGGGGTGAAGGAACAGCTTACAAGGGGTTTTCTCCCACGTTAATAGCCAGGCAAAAGGAAAACCACACAGTGTTAGTAGAGTGAACACCTGACTCAGCCGTTCATACCCTCAGAGTGACAAAGTCTGGAGTACCGAGGACAGAGCGTGGAGACGGGGAAAATGCAGGGTGTATGGAATCGTAAGAGAGGAATTTTTCAGCTGAATTAACAGTCATGTGGTAGATGTGCTCAAAGTTGCTCGGAGAGGAGATCAGACGGGAGTGATGATGAGGGAATTGATAAGGGGAACGCTGCTATCAAAGACAACAGAGAGAGAAAGCAATGAAGGATGGTTGTACAGGTTACACGGGCACCAGCAGTTCCACAAGAGCAGTGAAACACAGAGCAGGGACAGCAGACAGCAAACCCTGCTGGCTGTCAGCACACAGGGTCTGACACTGCCACCCCCAGGCCTCTGAGCACCTTCCTGACACAGAGTCTGATGGGCCTGCTGCCCTTGCTGCTGCTGCTAAAACATTAGAAACAAATAAAACTTTTAACTCATTGGGAATTGATTCTAATATTTATTATTTTTTGATATTTCAAAGAGCACCACAGTTGTAAAAGGTGCTTTACAGACAGTTGAGAAGCATCAATTCCCTGCCTTGAGGAGCTTACAATCTAAAATAGATATAACACAAACAAAGGAAGGTGAACACAGGTGAGGTGGTGTGGGGAGAAGAAAAGATGAGCATACAGAGCAGTTAGAGATCATTAAGAGATTTCCTTCTGTTATTCATGCATTTTAGTGATTCCATTAAAATTATCACCCGTACAACAAACACAGAGTATTTCCAACAGGAGGGAACAGTGTTTTGACAGGGTGGGGACACAGGCTGTGTGGGAAGGTGAAGGGGTTAGTGTCAGAGCACTGGGACAAGTATCTCTCTGCAGACAGGTGACCAAGGCCCACCTCCTGCTCCACACTGGGTTAAACCCAACAGTGCCGAGGGGACCTGGCACTGCCACTCCTGCTCTGTAGAGGATGAGGCCCTTCCTCAGCACAGAAAGTGTGAAAGCATTGGGAAATAGGTCAGCTGAGCAGAGTGCTCCCAAAGTGTGACATAAAGAAGGAGAGGGGAGAAATAACCCTGCAAATTAAACAGGAATGGTTTCTAATTCATCTCTACAGAATGTGCTGACACAAGTGCTCGTAAAATTTAAAGTCATCTAAATCCAGATTTAATGGAAGAGATTTTCAAGGCTTGGTTTCCCTCCCTGTGTCATCTGTACCTGCTCAATCAGCCTGCAGGGGGCTGGTTTCCTATGGACACCAGCAAATCAGAACACTTCTTCTCCTTTCTAAATTCTAAGTTCCTCTTCCCCTCATCCAACTGATTTCATCTCCTTAAAACAGATATTTCCGAGTAACAGTAGAAATGTTAGGACTTAAAATATAAAATATGGTAAAAATATAATTTACCCCTCCACTAAACCTAAGGCACTACTTTTTGTATGTGGAAAGTATTAAAGTCTGGAAGAACATTAAGTCACATCCCAATACATATTATATCAAACATTATTGTTACTGTTCTCTTCATTTCAGCTGGTAAAATCCAACTTTTTTTTTTTTAAAACACACGGTTATTATGAGGCTTTGCCTGTTAACCAAAACATCAATTACCACATTATGGCATATAAGACATAATATACATTAAATTGTTCTTAATAACTTTAGCAGCATCTAAATATCAGTACAAGAAGCCACCATTCCAAAATGGTCCAGGACAGCAGACTTTGCTGATGTCTCTGCTCACAACAGAGAATTGGCAGCAAAGCCAGCTACATTCCTAAAAGCCAATAAGGGAGATATGGAAGTCTAAAACCACAAGCTAAAAAGCAGAGGGTAAGCCAGCTGCAGATCATGAAAATATTTAGCCAGCATTCATGAATGTGAGAAAGCCACGATATGGCAACATTTTAGAAATGATACTCCATGGAACTTTCTCCATAGACTCCACCATTAGATGCATGCATGGGGTTCCCATTTTCTTTAAAGAATACCAAATATAGATAAATATTCATTTACTCTAAAAGTTTCTCAATTGAAACAAGCAAAGCTTCACACATCATCTAGAATGGAAGTAGAATGGCTCATGTATAATGAGGTCAAACTGAAGCATAATGTTCAAATATAATGGCAGTCAAGACCAGCTTTTGTATATAAAAATACTTAGGCATGCAGAATATGAAAGCAAAATCAATCCTGTACATCTGATGTACACAGAGAGGTGGTCTGTGCTGCAGTAAGTGCAGTTCCAGATTTCAGATCTTCACTACAAAGGAGCATCCACGATAAAGTGGCTTCAAGGGACAAGAGGGCAGAAGGGAGGCCAGACTGTACGGCCAGGTTAATTGGTGACAGGCTGCTAGGGAAGAAAAACATGTAAACAAATAAGTTTGGGGATACACTAACAGGAACCATTCTAAATTGTACAGAACAAGACAATGACTCAGATGCACAGCAATAAAACACAAAAATGTTCTGATTACTGCTCTGCTAATAGGAAACAACAGCTTCTGGTTTCTGTTGTGCTGCAGCTCACAAACTTATGTGCCATAGCCAGACCATGAGTGCTCACCATGAAGAAAAGAAGGATGCAAATTTACAGTTGCCTGAAACCTCCTAAATCTGATCTCTCTCTGAGCCTTGGGCATGGCTCTGCCCAAACAGCAGGGCTCTGCTGAAGTCAAGGGAGTGCTCATGGAGAGAACAGTGTGGGACTAGGCCAATAGAATGCAACTTCCGACAAACACATCAGAGTGTCTGGTGCACACCAAGAAAACTGGAAAACACTGGAAAACAATACACAGAGAAAGCAACTTTCCCCCTTGTGTGGCTGCACCAGCAAGGGCAAACAAACAGGTAGATATGTTGAATACAAACAGGCACCTGATTCAATACATCAAATAGAGCAAAAGAGTTTAAAACACTCCCTTCCTTCTGATTACAACACAAATTAAACTCTCTACAGCTGGCCTTTTAAAAGACATCATTAAAACAGTGGTGGGCAGAGAGCAGGCAGGCTCTGCACCTACCAGGCCAGGCTTAGAGCAGCACAAGTACAGGTCTCCTCCTGCCCACAGACACAGCCCAGCCCAGCCATCAAGGTCCAGCACTACCAATTCTAACTCTTGCTTCTCTCAGTTCTTGGCATTTCCCCTTAAAAAAGGCAGTGGGGTTGAAGAGCTTAGTTTGTTTCTGATTCTCGCTGCATCTGTGAAGTGAGTATGTGTACATTAGTTAATAAACACATACAATGAATAAATACCAATACATATATAAAAAACTGTCCTTTACTTTATAAAGCACACAGATGTGTGCTGGATAAAAGCTGGGCTGAGCTGGCTATTTAGCTTCTGACAATCTCATTCAACACAGAGATTAAAACATCTATTCTCTATTAAAACCTATTTATACCTAAGGATCTTTTAGCCCATACAACACTATACTGACTTCAGTGAAAGCTCATGCTGGGTTAAAAATTTCTTATTGGTAGATCCAGCCAAATTTGAAGGTGCCCAAATAAACCAGAAGAAACTACAAATGAAAATCCTCACTCCACTCTTTCATGCACTTTCTGCATTCCAACACCCCATAAAAAGTGAAGCTGTACCACCTACAATTGCTACAAAGAATTTGAAAAGACTATTAGCTTTGCACTGCTTGCTAGTTTGTTAAAAATAAACACTTTCTCTTCTGAACCACACTAATCTACTAAAAAAAAAAAAAAAAAAAAAAAGATGCTCCAGCTGCAAAATCAGGACACATGCTTAGCAGCACAGAAATCCCCCAGCTTTTCACCTTTTGAGAATAAGGTATGAAACTGGTGAAACAATTCTATGTCCTGGAAAAGGAACCACCATACAAATGAACTGTACACAGGGTTGGATGATTACTCTTTACCTTGTGTACTGATTCTCCAGGAACATCCTCTGTTTCCATGCCCTCTTCTGATTTTAAATTTCTTTCCATTAAACGTTAGACTCTACATATAACCTCAAATGCCCACACAACTCCTTTTCTTCTATTTTTGTGCCTGAGAAACAAAGTTCTTAGTCTGGAATGGACTAAATGAGAACTCAGTCCAGGCAAATACCTTACAGGAAGCTTTTGGAAAAGAGAAAGCTGCCTGGACTGAAGTAGCTCTTGACAGAACATTTATTTTCTAATTTCAAGTTACATTTTCAAATTCACACACTTCCAAGTCCCATGCTCAATGCAATTCTGTACCAATTCAGTTAGGAATACAAATACAACATGACATTGCAAGGAACTGATGGAAAAATACACAACAAATTTGCTTTGTCTTGCAGTGACATATATCCCAGCATTAAGATTGATACTTACTTGCAAAAAGGAGGTTTTAAAATTAACTTTTTAAAAAGAAGCTGCAGCAGTGGAACAAGTGCAGGAATCAACAATTGCACACATTTTCTAATTCTTCTCATCACTTTTAAGTGTGGAAAGGGACTCATGATTTTTTTTCAAAGCATCATATTGATTGGTAATAGCACAGTACCAGTCCTAACTTGAAACAGGACCTGTGAGCTAATACAAGGCAAGTGCAATTAGAATGGATTCAAAGCTGAAAGCCATTGAGAGATGACATTGTTGAAGAAATTATCTAAAAAATTCCCTTCTATAGATAGAATCATTCTTTGTTTTACACTTGTCAGATGTGGGGTTTGATTAAGAGTCCTTGCAGCTTTTGATTGCCATGAACTTTCAACTACTGATGGTGTGACACAGGAGGACTTTTGCTCTGTCTGTGGAGGTAGCAGATTATTTTCCCTGCTTAAGAAAAGCCACCAATATTCTAAAGAACTTACCAGAAATGGAGAAATGAAGAAAGGCTCTAATCTACATCCTGCCCTGAAGTAAATGATCATTCTGTGTCTAACATTAGACACATGCAATCTTGTATCCAGGTAAGAGAAAAACATACCTGTCAACATCTCTTAGATTTGCCCTGTGCTTTCTAGAAACAGTTCCTTCATTATGTGCTCATTTATAAAAATTATTATCATTTATAAAAACACACACATACAGTACTGGTTTTTTCTCATTACATCAAATATATTTGCTATTGAGAGGCTTCTAAGAGTCTGTCTAATACGAGCTTTCAAATAAACCAAACTGCAGGCTTTACAGTCAAAAGCAACATAAAATACCATTTGCTTCAAAAGTGAGGCAAAATGAGTATCCAAAGACCAGAGATTAGGTTCCTAAGCTCCTAAACTAGTGCAACTGCATAGTGCAGTTTATTTTCCATTCTTATTTTCATTTCCTTTGCACTTTTCAGCATCAGAAAATCCTAATTTCAGCATCTACTTCCTGCTTTCTGCACAAACTCCAAGCAGTAATGATGATCATTTTAGACAGCAGCTCTGTGCTAATGCCTGAGTCCTATGCTGGAATAAATTGCATCTGTTTTTATCATAACATTTCATCTTTCTTACAGTGCTAATTAGCATCTTTGAATCACATCTGTATCACTGCAGATGTGCTCAGAGAACAATACAGAACACATAAACACACAAAAGATGCTCAAGGTAGCTTGAAGCAAGCAGTATGGTACCTCTATGATCAAAGTATTAATTAGTCTTTAGCTCATCCCAGATTTCAGTAACTTCCAAGTGATTATTTCCTACATGAAGTTTTATGGAAATGAACAAGTGCTATTACACGTTTTCTTCCTCCATTTTTCAACTAAAAAAGGTTAGTTTTTATGCAAGAAGTTCTGTTTCACTGAGACTACTTAGTTTGGAGAGAACAGGAAAGATAGCATGTTTGGCATGGAAAGAAATTTGAGCAGTACACATGATTAAATTGCTACAGGAAAACAGGCTGTGAAGAAATAGGCTAAGTTGGTGCTAAAGATGGGAGAAGAAAAATGGAATTGAACTACAGTTCACTGAGAAGGGAATTTCTCTTCCCATATCCAAAAAAAATCATAGGCTCAAATAATGCAAATTTTGCTCCTTCATATGGGTCATAAAAATTATCATCAACACTGCTAGGCCAGCCTGTCTTAAAACTCCAGAGGCATTAGGCACTTCTGCTCCTCCTCCTCTATTAAATGCCTGTCATGCTCCTTGCTTGAATTTTATTACATGCAGCAGAGCATTTTTAGCTCCATTCCCCTCATTACACCGTTCCTGATAGGAAATACATCACTGATTATACATTGAAATTGCACTTGTTTTTCTCTCACTTATTTGCAGCCTCTGCAGCAGTCAGTCACTCTCACATATCCTTTTGTACTTACCATTGGGAGGTCTTTGAGAATCTGTATGCCATCTCCTGGACCCATATGTGCTATGTGGTTAAAATTAGTTGGGTTAGAAATTAACTTATTTCTCATTTCTGGATCGCGTAGCATCTCCCTAGAAGAGAAGATACTTTGTTTAGGTATTTCCTTTGAGGTGAGGATGGGCATTTATAAAATACATACAGCTTTGATTATCAGCTATTTTAAAATGGAAATTAACCTGTCTTTTCCTACCTAAACAATTCCATGAGTCTATGATTCTATTTAACCATGTTAACTGTGATAAACCCCTGCTGTCAGTACTGGTGTGGAGAAGGTTCCAGCTTGAAGAGAGGGCAAGGGGCCAGGATAAAAGAATGCTGTTTGCAGCCTAACAGCTCATGCCCAGTAGTTACTAACATTCACAGAATGAGCTGATAAAAAGCTCTGTAAGATGAGTAAAAGTCAAACTTACATTACAAAGTGGAGATGAAAATGAAGTATAAAATATGAAAATAGAATTAAAATAATACTGCAGTACCTTTCTCAGTCTGTGGTCAGTATTAAAAGCTCTTCAAAATGGCAAGGATGCATTTCAGAATTCAGAATAAATAAAATTTTAAAGAGACCAAATGTCAATCAACTCAGGAAACGCAAGAACAAGAAACGGTATTTTTTTCTCCACTGCATACAATTGTTACTTTCCTTAGAGCCAAAAAGAAAGACAAACTGGGAGCCAAGCAATGGTGCAAGATGTTGGAAATTAGAAAAGTGAAATACTCAGCTCTTGGAGTGTGGCTTAGCACAGTAGCAGGTCACTTCTAGTGAGTGACAGCAAAAGGTCAGTAACATCTTCTGCAAACACTGTGAGCAGTGCAGACCTGGTTTTGTTGCCAGTTAGGAAAGTATTTGTAACCTGCTAAACTCTCCCAACAGAAATACATCCTGAAGTCCTATGCCCCCCAAAGAGATGAGTTTTGTGAGCTTTATAGAAACTTTATGTAGTTAAATCCATAAATCAATGAAACAGATGTCCTGGAATACTGCTGAGAGGAGAATCTCCTTCAGAAAGAAAAGCAGAACCAGAGTCTGAGAGAAATTAATCCATATGCATAGTTAGCAAAGTAACCTCCTTTTGCAAAGTGTTTATTGGAGAACTTTACATATACACAGTGTATGTGCACACCTAGGCACCTGCATACATTATGTGGAGGCATGCATTCCAAATTACAGCTGTTACTAATTGTGCATCCAGTGCATATCCATATCCAATCCGGTATTAACACAAGTTAACAGAGAGCATTAACAGGGCAGAGAAGAGACAGGAACACTTGAATGGGCATTCCAGAAAGGCAGACAAGAAGCACGACCCTGGCATCAGTCACTGTCCGTCAGGGCCTACAGGCATGGACAGAGGACAAGTACAGGTGGAATACAGACCTCCTCTGCTGCATCCTCTCCTCCTCGGGCACGCGGAAGGAGTAGCGCCGCTTGTTGTTGATGTTCCGAACCATCTGCTTCCGGCTGTTGTCTGACGTCTCAGGCACCACCAGCTCATCCCCCTCTGAAATCAGCACAAAGATGGCAATGTGTTGGAGTCAGTGAGTCAGGGGTCTCTCTGAATTCTTCAGAGACAAATCAGAGTGCAGGGATTGAATTAAAGCCTATGGATGGACTGAAATATATTAAGCTACTCACACATAAAGTAGACATTTAAGTAGAAGTAAGTCAGTAATTTTAGGGTGAGTTCTAATGCTTTTAGTAAGTGAAAGGTTTCAAATGCCACAATAGCAGTGAGTGTTCTAGTGAAGGTTGAAACATACTGATATCTTCAGTAGAGGCTCCAGGCCCACAGTTGTAGACTTAGACATAATAGAGCTATAGTAAGAATACTGCTTACATTTTTCAGATAGAACAAGATAGATTGTATGTGTAGTGTTATACGTAACCTGGTGTGCTAAGAAACTAGAATTCTAATAGTTTAAGGAGTGGTGGTCCGAGTTTGTGTCTTAGCTTGTTGGAAAAATCCCATATAAGAGTATGTATTGGGAGAGTTGCTGCTTTTAGCCATCGTGGCTTCTAGTCACTTGCTTTTAGCCATTCGCTTAATGCTGCTGCTTTGCCATTGCTTTTTGCCATTGCTTGTCTGCTTACCTGTTGAGACTGATGTGCTTTGTAATAAGACATGCTTTGTAATAAATAACCTTAGCAACTATTAGCTGCTTTGCTTATTTAAGATAACCCGACGAAATAGGAGCCAAGAGCTCGGGAGTTGGTGCCTTAGAGCACCAGAGGTCGAAAGAACCTTCATAGGAATGCAGTGGGGCAGCTCCTTAGGTATTCATGGAGTTTCAACACTCTTTCTACCTCTGCTGGTGTTGGACACCACCCCTTTCCCATCAAACCTGAACAAACGTTCTTTGGTTTATGGGTTTCTTCGGCCACTATCTACTACTGTGTTATGTAGCAATGGCCTTAACCCTTCTTCACACGTGAGCTGTCACACCTGTGCTCTCAAAACACCACTGATGCATTCTTGGAAATAAACATTTTGGTGGGCAGGAAAGGAATCTGAGTCTCATCTCAAAATTCCCTTGGCAGTTCTCACTGAAAATCACTAGAAGAGTCTTGTTCTACCAACTGTCCGGAAACTGAACGCAAGATTCTCCTGCATTCATTCCCTGCTCCAAAGAGAATACTGCTTTTGAAATAATTGAACATTGATGAACTTTGATGTAACTGTGGGAAAAGGGAGAACTTTTTTCCACATATGCACATCTGGCCAAGGGATGAAGGGACATGAAAACAGTGAAAATCACACAACACTTGTGTGACATTGAATGAACGTTGCAATTGCTCTGTCTTGTTTTCTGTATATGGAGATTAAAGTGACACTCAATAAGCTACTGCTCACTGACAAAACAGTTTTTGTATGAACTCAAATATCTTCTTTCCTTAAGATCAACTCTAATGCTCAGTCTTTATTAGATCTGAAAATTCTCTATACAATACATCCAGCATATTTCTCCTCTCTACCACGGCCATTTCCTTTTGTACTAATTTGCTGGCAATTTAAATAAGCACTGAAACAGTACCAGCAGCAGTACATTTTTCTAGAGCGTTTATTTCCACTATTTTCAGAAAGTTGTTAACAAAAATTTATAGCTTTTGGTTGTTGAAACAGAACATGTTCCCTCTCCACCTAACAGATTAACCAAAAGTTGAAGGAAACTCCTCAGGAGCGTGCTTATGAAATGGGCTCCAGAAAGTAAAAAAAACAGTCAGCAAAAATAGATTTTTGAACCTAAAATTGTGGCACACAGTCATACCTGGCCCTGATAATAAGTTATGAATATACCATATTACTTTAAAATGCTTGGGAAACATTTGTTTAGGTTAAATATAGTATTAATTTTAATCTAGTGCTGCTCAAATGACTATTTAAGCCTTTAATTGTGCAGGCTTTTTTGGGCAGCGTTCTGGAAGGTGATCCCAGATTTGGAGGGAGCACCCAGTCGTTCTAGTTTCTAGTTCCAGTCTTCATTCAAGTCTTCACTGAATATTCAAAAGTAAAATAAAAGTTCAGAGCAGAGACACCACTGCAATCACTGTGGAACCCATAAGCTTCGGCTTCTTCCCAAGTTAACAAGCACACAGACATTTGAGAGATCTCTTTCTGCAATACACAGATGCAGACAAAAAAAAATGCTCGTTCTAAACAAAAATGTGCATGATGAAAACTGGCTATTCTTTACTTACCTGCCATTTTGTTTTTGAAATATATCAATCTGACTGTCTCCAGGCCTAAAAGGTTTAGTGATCCTTCTGTATTCAAGGGTCGTACCTGAAACAAGGAATAACAGTCCTTTTAACACTCTCAAGAGTAATAATTCCAGGTCATTAAAACCACAAAGAAGAGTTCAAAAGAATTTTAAACTCTTTTTTCTTGAGAATGAGTACAGAGAGGGTTGCTTAAAATTCCACTTTAAGACACAGGCTTAACACCATTCCTCCCAGGACTCAAATTAATAATTGTGCTAGAAAGTCTACCTCATATATCAACTAATTTTTTCTATTAGATGTACAAAGCAATAAGCTGTGTTTTACTTTGTGTTAGTACCATGTCACAATAATGCTCCGCAGCTTGATAAGAGCACACACAGACTGCTGAAACCTACTGGTATTTGTGATTTCCAACATATAAATGAAAGAAGCATTCCACACTCTGTGTTAGAAACAGACTCTTCATAATAAATGGCCATTTTTGAGACTCCTGAGTGTAGTAATTTTGTTTGCTGAAAGTAGCCTCATCCATAAAAAGAGAAGTCTTGAGTCAAATACTAATCAAAGCACTAAATCACATTCTGCTGTGTAGGGAAAAAAATGCTCCAACTGCTTAATAACTCGAAGAACTTTCCCATAAAAGTCCAGATTGGTCTTCTTAAGACAGTAAATAGACGAGCACCTTGATCTTTGCATTATCTGGCAGTATCTTCACAGCACTGCCAGAATATCCTGGTCTGCATCTGATGTGTGAGAAATTTGTATGAAGAGACTGACTGACCAACACAAGAGCATAGGGGCAATGTCCTGCAGCTCTGTGTCATTGGAATGCCAGTAAAGGAACTGTCTTGACCCTGATACAAAGCTGAAGTCAGTCTAAACCACAGGGAAAAAAAAATTGACTTTTCTCTTTTCTTTCAAAATACAGCTGAGCAAACACCTTCTAAATACCAAGGAAGTGTCAGTTTTCAGAAACATCTTCCTTTTGATAAAAGATCCAAACCTGACATCATCCTGTTTTTGGTGTTTCTGCTGGTTAAAACAAAATGTTCTAACCCTGTCTGTCTACAATATGCTTGAGCAGCAGGAGACAGATTTTTGAAGGCCTGTTTAATTATGTTAACATACACCATCCTATGGTAATAACATTGACACAATCAGTCACAATGAAACCATATGTAATTAATACCAATTAATTCCTCTCATTATTACAACAGTATCAGTAAATCTAACATAGTCATATGCTCCAGACTGACCATTCATCTAAACAGTGCAACCACATGAAAAACACATTTTGTATCTTCTGTTTCCAATAAAAAATGCACGTGTTTCTTTGCAGTACCTCCTCTTTTAACTCAAATATGTTTCCACTAGCAGTTTTAATGATGGCTTCTAAAGCACTATTGAGTCTGGACATATTCCTTGGCCCATACTGAAATGGGAAGTTACCTTTTTGAGGGGAATAGTTTGAATCCACTCCATGGAGTTCACGTCGAAGATATCAATTGCATTTTCACTGTACACAGAGAGGTATGGTGCATTGTAACCTGGGAGGGAATGATGAGGTATTGTGTCATGTGCTTTTAGACACAGCCCAATACAGACAATTTCTTACCATATTAGTTTAACCATATTTATTTAAGAAAACAAAAACAGTGCTCCACAATCCAACAAGAAGCTTTGAAAAACATGTTTTAACTCAAAAATGACCAAGAAATTTATTCTGAAGGCAAACCACTACCACCCAAAAACTTACAACCTCCATAACTTTTCTTTTAACTTTGCTGAAAACCTAACTACTTTCTGAATTGTAAGACATTACAGTTTACTCTGCCAAATACTGATGCATTTCAAGGCCTTTTTCTTCCTAAAAGCCCCATTTTTAATAAGAGCCCACATATTGTAAATGATGTGCTCTATTTAATAGCTGTCACTTGAATGAACTGAGCTCTGAGTCTTTGGACTATGCACTAAATGAGCATCACTTAATACTAAGCACCATGACACAGTCATAAAAGTCGTGTTTCCTTAACTTTAATACTCTTTACTCTTTACTCATTCAAGAGAAATCTTCTGGTACTTATCTGGCACATTTCCCTAGGATGAAATTTGTTTCACTGGGACCACTTCTAATGGAGAATTCAGTATTTCCATGTCGGAAACAAGACTGCCATAGTCTGCCAAGGATAACAACAGCATCCAAATTGTGTTTAAATGTAACAGCTTTTGCTATAAAATACACCTCCATTCTGAGTTGGAGTTATATCAAATCATTTCAGGCAACCAAAAAACTGTCACAAATAACATACAGATGAACTACGTGTGAAAAATACACATTTTTCAATCTATCACATAACCTTCTGTTTTGATTCACTTGTTGTCCGAGTCAATAATTAATTGTGTAAAATTGCTTGAAATCCAGAAGTGGCAAACACTATGTAAATGTTGCTCCCTCCATATTCAGAAGAGCCCTCACTCAAACAAGGTGAAATACTCCTCCCCTTTACAGTGTGATTGCTGGACTGCTGCCAGAGTGAGGTAAGAAGGCAGACTATTCTAAAAATCAACACAGAACTGGGTTCATTCACTACTCTGAGTGCAGATTTGGCTAATCCTTATCTGCATTCAGAAGGACTTTAAAAAGAAGAAGATAGACAATCAGGCTTGGTTTCTTTTCCCTTGAAACTGTCATAGAGATAAAGCCCTAGTTTTGAAATAAGGTGCAATAAATGTTTAACAGACCTTGGTGGAAATGAAAATGTTGAAAAATTACAGTTTTTTCCTTAAGGTTATGAAATATATTTTTTATATTGCCTCCTATGCATTGTATTTTGGAAGGGAAGAGAGAGACAGAAGGGAAACTTAGAAAGTGACTTTTTGAAAAAGTAGAGAGGAGATGAATAAGAAGGTTGTTGACAGAAACTGCTGAGGAAGAAAGAATGAACAAATAAAGAAAAAAAAGACAAAACAGACTAGTAAGTAGGAACAAATACCATTAGAGAAAAGCGAGACAAGCTACGAGATCCTGATGACTCTCAGCGTGAAGAAAGCTGGAACCTCAATGCTGAGCCAAAGAACAATCATATTCCAAGACTTCAAATAACAACAATAGCAAATACATAAAGTTCCCGTTAGCCTCTGTTGAACCTGAAGCTTTTGGCTGTTTTAGAGTTAGAAATCCTGACTCCTGATTCCTCTTTGTGCTCCAGCAAGTACAGGTCAGTGCCAGAGCTGTTGAAACTATCATAAATGAGGATTAAACCCTCTGACTAGATTAAAAATGGTGGTGGAGCCAAGAGCATTCATTAACCTGTCAGGTGATTAGCCCCAAACTTCTCCTCCTGTGGATATCATTACAAGCAGAGATTACTTTAGTGGACAGCACCAAAGAAACAGACACAACTCACAGCAAGAAGATGGAGTTGCAGGCCACATCAGCTCCTGTTGCCTGGATCTTCGGCCCTGGCAGTCGACGTAAACACCGACGCTGCTAAAACACAGCAGGTATTCTTTATTTGAGATCTCGACTGCACAGATGGCATCGGTTGGCTGCTGTGAGATAAACGAGAGCGTGTGGTCGTCCGGGTGGAGCAGGCTGTACGGGCTGGCCTCCCCATGGAGCGGGTACTTTAGGAAACCTGACTGGTATCCTACACAGAGACGGTCGCTGAAGATGGACATCCACTGGACGTTCCCCTGCACCTGGATCTCCTTGATCTTTTTGTGGCGCGTCTTGCTCTGATTCAGTTCGTAACAGAGCACCTGCCTCTTCATGGCTACGCACAGGCAGGTGAGAGCTCCGTGGCGCACGTGTCCAGAAACTATTGCCTGGCAGCCTTTGGTCTCGGCCAGCTTGTAGAACTCGGTCTCCCTTCCGTCCAGGGCAGCCATGGGGAAGAGACGCACGTGACGGTTCCGCCCTGAGATCACCGCGATGAGCTGCTCGCTCGGGATCAGCTCGATCTGATGGACCTTCTTGTTGTCACCAACGCGGATGATCTCTGCAACAAACATCACAACAACCCCCCCACAAATCCCAGTAAGTAATGGGGAAGTGTGAATTGATTATAACATGCATTTGCACAGATGAACTAGGAGAGAAACGGAAGAAATCCCCTTTATTGCTTCCCTGCAATATTAAAAAGTACAGAATCAAAACTTGTATTTTAATAACACCAGATGTAGCAATTCTGGATAAACCTTTGGCTTTTCCTCATCAGAAATGGCAGGAGCAGATCTGATGCAGTAACAATAACTGTATTATTTCAGTATTCATTTCAAAAACAGTTTATAGCAATAAACTACTGAATAAAGGAAAAGCCTCAGATCTGAAACACACAATAAACATGTCATTCATTGAATTAACTTGGGCAATCGGTTGTTACATCTTGCAGTACTGCACAGAAGTTTTTGTTGCCAGTACCGGGGAGGAGGTTATACAAAGGATTAAGCCACAATTCTTGCTGAGGTGCACAGCAGGAAATTCAAATGAGGGAGGTTCCTACTGAATATACAAAGGAAATTTCACTGTGAGAGTAATTTGCAACAGGCAATCCAGAGAGATCATGGAACCTGTGTCCTTGGGGATTTTCAACAACCAACAGGATAAAGACCTGAGCAATGGTCTGAAATCAGTATTGAGCCAGTTTCCAATGGGGAAAAAACCTTCAACTGCATTCCAAAAGCTGTATTTTTATTATTGGAAAGGATACCCAAACCAGAAAGCACACAGAACATCTTCTGGTCTGTCATTGAGCTGTCCAGCTGATAATGAAGTAAATCATGAAACATGAAACCAGAAGATACTGAATGAGTTAGTATTAGGGAAATTATTACCAGCTCCTAGTTTCTTACCGTCTTTGGTGACATGCACAACAAACAACCCTTCTTCATTCCCCAGAGCTATTCTTTCATGGTCTATGACATTAAGAAAAAAAAAAAAAAAAGATTATTTTTCCTTGGAAGTACTTTATGAATCTTTCAAGCAACAGTGATAATTCTCATTAACTGAGACAGTTATTATAACATATTGAAATAATTGTATATAAACCTAAACCTAATATATTCATGTATTAAAAAATTGGCAACCTTCCAATCTTTCAAATTTCTCAAGGAACAAGTCTTTTCCCATTTCTCCTGCTAGTTAAAGTAACAGCTAGAAACATTATTTTAAACAAACTATTCAGAGAACTTAAGTCTCACACCAGCTTTGAAGTAACTATATTATTATACTGAAATAATTTAAATAATCAGAGTTTAACATATTTTATGTAGTAGTATTTGGAATTACTAAATTCAGTCTCTGATCTTACATTTTTTCTGTGGTTCCACCAGCAGATTTTAAGGCGAGTGATTTACACCTACTCTACAGTGCTAACTTTTCCCAGTCAGGGAATTATGTTTACAGAGCAGCAAAAGAGAAATGTCCAATTCTCAGCCAAAAGTATTCATAATTATGAATATTGATGAATAATTATGAATAATTATGAATATGGGTGACTAGAGGGAATACTCTTAAAAGATCTGACAAAAGTGCTGGGTACTAACTTGCACTTTTCTCTTAGGCCCATACACATTTCCATATGGGATAAAACCACTGCATATTACTCTCTATTCAGTAGATAACCCTCTAACACATTTTTTTTTTTCCTAAAAAATCATGCCTTTAGCATATCCATTTTTCTTAGAGCTTTCTTCTTAAATCATTTCATACCTATGATTGCTGCTGACTGTGTTGTTTTGATGAGGGGCAAGGTGCTGTCATAAGCTTCTTTGGGAACATAAACTGAGCGGTCTTTAAGTTTGTTCTTCTTCAAGATCCTATGCAACTCATTCAGCACGCCCACCCACTTGCTTTTTTCATTCTCACCGTCTGCTAGAATCAGGATTGAACACTTGTTACTGGATGCAGAGAGCTGGGAGGCTGTAACCTGCAAAAAAAATTAAAACATAGTTTTCAGTCAGAAGTGATAAATAATTTCCTCATGATCATTTTTACAAGGGAATCAGATGCCTGAAAGTGCCCTTTTAATTAGCTGTCTGAATTAAGGAAGCAAAAATTTCTCTTCAGTTGACAGAAAACACTCTTATTTTAATCAAGAGCCCACAGCAGAAAAACAGATGAGAGTATCTTAAAGAACAGAGAAAACATTGGCTTTATTTAAAGTGCATTTGTATATATTTTAGAATCCACAAATATCTGCTCTGAATAAGGTAGTCAATTGTTTCTCATAGCAATTTTATAACAAAAGCATTTTTATAAAACTTCCTGTATTTTTAAGAGCTATAGATTTCATTAATAATTTAATGCAATAGGAATGGTTTATATTAAAAGAATTCTCTGTGATCCTTTTCATGCATTTGGTACAGCTATTATAGATAAAATGGAAAGCCCCTTTTGTAGGTTTTATCTCCCCTCAGCACACTGAGTGATGAGCAGTCTAAAAACTGGAAAACAAGGAGTGAAATACAAAGGCAGTGTACAGAAATGATAGTGGAATTGATAAGACATCAAGAAGATTTCACTGAAGTTAAAGCCTTAATAGAATATCTAATAAAAATAAGAATATTAGAATAAACCAATGACGGCAAAATCCTGATACCAGAAGTAGACATAAATTTTGATGAGCATTTTGCACTAAATTTCTATACTGACTATCTGATGAATGGGAGTTTTCAGATATCCAATGCATATGTAAAAAAAAGGTATATAAAATAAAGACTTCAGCAATAACCCAGTTAGTTAAACTGAGAAGCAGAGGGCAACGTGAGGAAATGAAAATGTACAAGGTCATGATGAACAGAAGAATTTCAAATAACTAAGATGAAGTAGAGGAAAATACATCTTATTGTGAAGATTAAAAAATACAACCCACATGGAGCACATGAATGCTTGTCTAGATGTACCAGTGATATTTTTGCCACAGAAATTATATATGTAGAGATCCCTATGCATTGCTGCTGCTGCTGCCATGGATACCACATGGCCAGGAAACGAAATACTGGCAAGCTGTCAGTGAATGCACACCACACATCACCCTGTGAAACCCTGCAGGTCTGGGTTAGTAGTGTCAGGCTGTAATACTTACCCTAAAGATACAGGGGATATCTTTCCGATTTGCATGGATGACATCTGAGGCCAAGACAGAACTCACTGAGAATTCTTCATCCCTTATGGAGACCATAAATATAATTGGAAAAGAGTTAATCAGCAAAATCTGTATGTTTGGATTTTACTTTTCCAACAGCCTTGTTTAGTGAAGAATGTAAGTCAGCAATGATTTTTTAAATTAACCTTTCAACTGTATATGCAGATGAAATTCAAAAATGCAACATTATAATAATTAATTCCTGGTAAATGCTGATGGACATAAATCTATTCAGATATTCTGTAACTAGTTTTAAAGTTTTTTCTTTAAAACATTTAAAGAAAAAAGTCCAACTTAAAAAATAAGTGGAACCAAGAACACCTCTCCAACTCTCAGAAAAATATAAACCCACCCAGAAGCTATAACTTACAGCAGTTTGGGACTTCCTGGATGAACTAACTTAGATCAGAGATGAGCTTTACTTAGTTGCTATGTTAAATATTCTCAGCCTTCAGTGAGGCTGGTAGTATTTCACTAATACTGAGGACAGTGGGAACAAACTATTCATTCCTTCTCAAGCAAAAAATGTAATATATTTATCCTATAACAAAGTTTTATGTCTTTCAAAACCCTATTCAACCCCAAAATGATGCTATTTTTAATTTTTTATTCATTCCAGATCTTCTACACAGCTGAACAGATGCTCTTTGCATGATGTAGTAATGGAAGTTTAAACATCCATATAGGAACAAACAAGTGTAGTTCAGGCTAACTCCAAATAACTGCTAACCACTGTTTTATTTTTTTTTATCCCAGAAAATCAGTGGCTTTCAACATGGATTACAGGGTTTCATAAAAGCTCTGGAGCTTACTGATTTGACAAAAAGGAAAAGCAGAACAAAACCTCCCAGTGCCTCTGCAAAGCTCCCACCAGCAGCAAACAGCTTACCTCATGTCTATGACCTGACTCACTACCACGCTGGGCTGAGATGCTTTTCCTTCTGCTACATCATACAGGAAGAGTTTAAAATCACAGATCACTGCCAGTGCTCTCTGCCAACCTTTCTTTACTCCAGCCGGCTTTGGGATCTTTAGAAAAATAAATTCTGATCAACTCTCTGAAAGTTCAAATGCAATCAAAAAATCAAGCAGCACAGAAACCAGTTTGCTTATCTGGGCCGGAAAGTTTTAATTCAGTGATGATGTTAAGCAACATAAGGGCCCAGGAACAGTAAGACAACAAACACAGACAATATATTATTTAATAAATTATTAGCATCACAGATTCTTTTTTCTCATTTCACAAATTCATTTAGAGCTATATTAACAAATACAGAGAAAGAAACCCATCTCTAGTTGGTCACAGAATTATGGCCAAAACTATGTTGAGTAAATATTTTAGTATTTCTGTGCAAATATCCACACCAGTGACCATACACAGTACTAGGAGAAAGACTCAAAAACTCACAGGGCCTGGAAGATGATCTGATCTCTAGAGATGGAAGTATTCAAGACCAACCCAAAGCACATTGACCAACAAAGATGGGGAAAGGATCACTGCTGACAATGCTTAGAGTTGCTCTGGGAAAATTTAAGTCTTATTTTCCAAACTGCTACCCTAAGATGCAATTGAATCCATCCCCCCAATATTCAGAGTAATACCAGCTCTGGAAAACAATGAATTTAATATGAGTGCCCCAAATGCAGCTACCTCATACTTACTCGGACATGTCCTTCATAAGCTGTTCCTATGCCTTTCTGTGGATCTATTCCCAAAGGTCCCTTAGTCTGCTCAGGAGGGATTGGACACACTGCAGGAGCCTTGTCTGCACAGGTCACGTGGCAAGAGAATCCACACACTTGTGAGGAGGAAAAGAAAAGGATTTGATGGTTATTTCTTGTGCAATGCAAAAGTTGTGATAATGATGATGAGATTTACAAAGAAATCCCCTTTCTTTTTTTGCCCAGAATCTGAATAATCTCACTGAATTTTGCTACAGACAGAAATCAAAGACTGCACGCAGCAGCAGTTCATGTTTTTATCTGCTCTAGATTCCAAATTTCCCTTTTCCAGATAGTTTATGTATACACCTGATTTCACCCAGACAAAAAAGAGCCTAAGATAATCTCTGTGATGTCCCCCAGGCCCAACTCTAGTTGTAAACAAAAAACTGGAACATCCTTTAAAATAATAAGCATCCTTCTGTGTGCATACAAACAAGAACAACTGCCATTCAGTACCAATTTTGCTTCTTTCTGGAATAAGTCAGAATAGATGTCTTAAATTTTGCCCTGTAACATAAAGCAAAGCTGCTGAGTGTATACTTGACCACTCACTGTGGCCCCTTATTGCTACTTAGAGTAAACTGAAGGAAGCTCTTCTACAGCCAACTGGAATAAGAGTGGTTTTTTTTCTTGCTAAGAGCCAGAAGTTGAATGAGAGTTTCAAATGGGCGGAATACATACATACTCGTCAATTTGCATCACTTCCGGGTGCCTTTTTTGTCCTTGAGTATCATTGGAGGGTTCGTTCATTCGAACGCGCCAATCAGAGGGAGGGGAAGTGACGTCACTTCCCCTCCCTGATTGGCGCATTCAAATGAATGAACCAATCAGAGGGAGGAGGAAGTGATGTCACTTCCGCCAATGTCACGTCCCCCTCCCCCTGACTGGCGCGTTCGAGTGAACGAACCCTCCAATGATCCAGATCAAGAACACGCCGGTACCAGCTGATGTATCTGCGTTTACTGAATACCCTGTGAATTCCTTTAGCAATCAGTACTCCACAGGACTGATTACTGTTGAAATGACATGGGAGCTCAGAAAGGAGGATTCTAAAAGGTGGAATCCAGAGATTCAATATACTCAAAATTATTATGTTGGTAATGACTCAACTGATTTTGCCCCAGATGGCACTGGGAAATATCAGGCATCTAGGGCTATTGCCCAAAAAACTGGGCAATCTGTTATGTATGTTCAAAGTGTTTGGCTTCTACTGCTAAAAGACTGAAGCATAAGAATATATTATTATTCAACATATAAGCAGAAGACTCATGCATCACCACACTACATTTCCTAAGCCATTTGCATCTATAAGAACTTCAGTTCACACTTGTTTTTGGTCTCCCAAGTACTTACCTTCACAAGTACAGCCCTGTCGTATCAGACCAACCATCAGGGACGTGCACTGATTGCATTTTGTTGGTGTGTTAAATGATTTCACTACAAACTGGTGAGCTTTAGGCTGTGAAATGAGCAGACAAGGATGTTACCACCTACAACACTTCTCAAGTACAGTTATTTCTTTCACAGACAAGGTGCATTTAATAAGGTGGCTTGTTTATGTTTGCTGAAATGAGATCTGAGCCGAAAAAATTTCCTTATCACAGTACTTGTTGATAATTTAAAGCATCCTCTGTAAACCAAGCCATGGAAACTGGACCCTGTCTCAGAACATGAGTTTGCTTCCATTGCAGATAGGAAAACTGCCAAAATGATTCTATTACACTTTAGAAGCTGAATGTGTATAAGCATGTGCTTGGTGGGCACCTGACTGTCAGCCCAGGTCAACCCATAACATTGTATTCTAAGCTGCAAATTCAATGCTCCTCTGTAAGGAGTATTGCCTTAGTTAAAAGATAAATATTTAAAATATTCAAAATTTGATATTTTATGCCAGAAAGCCCTGAGAGAGTCCCCTTTTATGGTGCTTAGCAGAGGCAATTGAGAACATCCAATCTAAAGGCAAGAAGTTGATTTTAAAAGAATTTCTGTTCCTGTTATTCCTTGGGAACACAGAGTACATGAGTAAGTGGTTTCATTTGCTCTCTCTCCACAAGGACGGCCGTGCCCATACTGCTGTATAAAGGCTAAATGCCTACGTAATGTGGCAGGATGATTCACAGATGGCCTTACATAAAATCCAGGAAGCTACTTTGCTTTTCTATAAAACTCCCAGTGAAGTAACTACTGGGGAGAAAAGTCAAAGCACAGGGTGATTGCAAAGACTGTCCAAAAAACCCTGATCATGTGAAACAAGACAATTTTTCAGACTACTTTGGAGAGCAGGCATGTTAAAATTCTACTCACTTTCTTGTTTTTCAGAGAATAAGATATCCCAGCTAAGGCTCAAACTTACCCATATTTAATGACAGCTTTACTGTTACAACTGCAGCTTGCAATCTACAGAATGCTCTGCTTTGAGACTTGCAGGAAAACAATACCCAGCTTTAAAAACTGATGCAATCAAAAAGTAAGATGGTTCTTTAGGGGACATAATAAATTATAAAGCAAGTCATTACTTACTGAGTAAAATGTTTGCAAAAATCAAATTACATGCACAGTAAAGTCTGTTTCACGTGATTCCAAGTGCATTTACAGTATTTTTTAAAATTGATCTACTAAGATGCTGCCAACAGAACACTGTCTGCTCAAAATTTCTAGCTTTCCTTTACACAAATGAATTTTCTGCTACTTTGTCATTAATAAAGCAGAGAAACAGATCTATTAGAAAGTCTTCCTTACTTCATTATTAGTTGCAGGAAAAACTGTCATTTTTAAATATACAGAAGATTCCTAAACTATTGAGTCATTTTCAAAACTTTCACAATAATTTTTTTCCTTTAATAGCTTGTATTTATTCTTCATTTGCTTGAATAGACATAATCCACTGGGAATAATACACTGCTTTATTTGGCAACAGCAAAATGATTTCACCAACTGATGGAAAATCAGGTATGCAGGTAAAAGCCAAATCAGAGAAAAATTGGTGATATCTTTCTGTACTGCTCACTTAATACTGCTTAAAAACAGGCTAATCTGTGGTTTCATTTTTAGGGTTACTCTTTGCCTTTTCTCAAGATTAAACATTAGACATGCTAATCTGAGACTTCCTTCTACTTCCAAGGAGTAGAGAGGCATGTTGGTCAGACACATGCCAGAAAACACTCTCTTCGTAGGATGGCACTTTCCTTTCTTCACATTCTGGATCATGTACCTCTTTCTAACGCCCAAATCATTGTTTTTCCTACAATCAAAAGCCTGTGGAATTCCTAGTGCAGCTTGTCACACCCCATAATGTAAGAATGAATGGTTTTAAATTTTAGAGAGCAACCAGCTTGCACATAAGCATCCCTTCTAGGCAGTTCTGGTAAGATCAGTGTGACAACCAGTTCTTCTGAAGCTGCAGCCCAGGAGTGACACACTCCCCTTGCTACACACAAAGTGTGAATGTTTGACAGGATACCTTTGGTGCAGAGAGTCCCGAGCCAATATAGGCTGTCCTCATGGTCGGTGTGTGAATTGAACGGGGAGGGTGATCTGCAACCTGAACAGAGTCCCCAAAGGGTCAATCAGACATCAAGAACACACTATCAAAGAAAGCCTGGATAAAGGAAGAAGAGTATGTTGTCCCACTCACCCCATCCCCCAGCATTCAAGCCATGAAACTAATGATTAATGCAGGACTCAAAAAAACGTATCTTGTTTCTTAGCAAGAATCATCTTCCAAATGTCAGAACCAACTTCACATTATCTGAAACATTTGATTGGATATTTTCTAATATAAAATAATTTTTTTAACAGGGAAAGGGAATAAACTCTTATATAAATATATTATTACAGTTGCAGAGTCTGGCTAACATTTTGTAATGACAAGACTTCCAGCAGGGCTTCAAAGTGTGTTTTTACAAACTACATTGCAACATAATCTTTGTGCCAACATTTCTTAAATATTCATGACTGAGGATATGTTATGAAGAGAGACCGTAACTAATAATTGATTCATAGTTCCATCCCTATTAAACCAACCGTATGTGAAGGGAAACACAAAGTTCCCCAAAACACAGTTCACTACTAGTGCAGAAGGCTATTACAAAGTTCTAAACAGCCTTGCTGCAGAAGAATGAGCTTCACCCTAAACAAAAGATTTGCAGCAGTCATTTTTATACAAGTGAAACTGTTACTTCTAAAAAGACAAAAAAAAAGACAAGTATCTTTCAAGACTGTAGTACCTCAATTGGTTCAATCTCACTGGCTGTAGAAGGAGACCTTGATCTTGAATGGAGGTGAGACTTGCTATCTTCATCCCGTGATGGAGTATTAGACAATGTAAAATTCTCAACTGAATCAATCTACAAGAACAATTCAAGAGAGGAAAAAAAAACAAAACAACAACCAAAGAAATAAATCAAAGACATAATTTAAAAAGAATTCTCAACTCTTACCAAAATAAGATATAGGAGCAGATATAAGACAGAACTGAGAGGATAAAAATTCAGTCTTAAACAACTTTCTATCTAAAAGCAGCAAAATGGAATGAAAATTGTTGCATGTAAACACACCAAGGCTTCTGCTGAGAGGTGAGCACATGCATAAGAGCTGCTAGTTCAGGGCCCTGATAACCACTCAAAGACACTTGTAATTCAGCTTTTTTTCAAGGGTGAATATTTTCTAAAAGCTACTGGGTTTTGTTCACTGGTAGCAGGGATTTGTCAGAAGTGAATTTCCACACAGCCCATGTAAATTCCTGCAAACATATTCAGGAGAAAACAAGGAGAAAAGGCAGAGCAGTGTATATCCTGATAACTATATCCACAAGGAATTGAGGGTGTTTTGCACCCCATTTGAACTACAGAAACATCCTTACCAGGAACACAGTTTCTTCTGGGGAATATTTTCCTAGTCCTTGATATATAGAACGAAACTGAGCCCAACACAGATCTACACTGAACAAGGCACATAGGTACAAACAGGTATCTTGGGTAACAAGTCATCTTTTATTAGTAAAGCTGAAAAAATCAGAGAAGGCAGAATTCGAGTCCTCCTTGAAAACAAGAAATCTCCAGAAAGTTTTCTATGTAAAATTATATTAGGGAAAAAAAAAAAAAAAAAAAAAGGAAAATGCTTTTTCCCACTAATAATAAAAAGTAAAAGCTTCAGGCCTGCAGAAGGCTCTATGGCATGCCTTTATTTTCTGGAGCAATGCTATCATCAGTTCTCCACTGCCAAGGAATTGCCTAGCTTGCAGACAAATTAAAATATGCAGCCATGTTTACAGAAAGCATTTGAACATTCCAGTGTTTCTCATCTCATTTGCCATTGACAATACTAAGAATTCCACAAACCTTACTGCTTTTTGGGAATCAATTATATTACCAAGCCAATTTTACACATGCACATACAGTCCTGTTCTTCAGGAGCTCAGTCATGGTAGCGAGCAGGTGCCGTTGCTAGGTTTGTTTTTTTTTTTTTTTTTTTTTTTAAATAGTGAATTAATTTTGATTCTAGTTTCACCATACCCTTCCAAAAAATTAGTTGGTGAAGAATGCTCATCAGTTTAATCAACTTAGGCATATTACCATGCTTGCAGGCATTTCTGAAATGAAAATGGGAAATTCTAACATTGGCATACACCTGTTTACTACACATAGATCATGTGTTTCAAGCATTGAGGCAAAAAGTAGCAGTAAAGCAAACATTTTGTGCTCAGATTTATCAGAATCAAGTAATAATTGAAAGTTTTACCTGGTATTAGAAACACTGATGCCTTAAGTAGTAAATCCTCAAATGCAACATGTTTCATTATTTTAAACTTCTTTTTAATCCAGTCTAAACATGTGACAACTTGAAGTCCACACAAAGACTGTTTAACCTTCAACAATTCTAGCTCCTCCTTAAAAATGTTACTAAAAAAATAAACCCAATGAATAACCACAGGCAGTTTTTTTTCTAGCAAGGAACAGACACTCCTTTTCTCCTCCAAGTTAAACTCAGAGATCTAATCTATCATTTCATAAATGTTTCCAGACACTCCAAGGGCTTTCCCTTTCAAAGCAGCATCTGCATACCAAAGAATTTTCATGGTGCCTATGAAAAAAGGTAGTGCAAGCCTGATATCAGTGATGGAACCTTTCTGGAATGTGCTACAAAGCCTTTGTGGTTGAAGACAACTGCTGAAACAGTAGCAAAAGCATTTTCACTTTACTTACAAACATAAAAAGCCCACAAAACACACAGAACCTGATCCACCATTGCAGAAGGGAATTTAATCACCACCTTCAGTGGAGAAACAAGAGCCTTAGGTTGTATTGCTGCAGTGATCTTGGGTTCCTGGCTTTAAGGGGAAGAACTAATTACAAAAGCAACCTGACTCAACTATGGTCAACAGTTTATGAAGGCCATGTTAGCACCTTTCCAACTGGTTTTAAACTAATTCACTGGCTTACCCAAAGCAGATTTCACTATTTCCTACCAAACTATAACACAGACTGTGCAGGTCTGAGCCAAAGCTGGTCAGTGTATAAACACATCTGGAGCAGAAAGAACTTCTGAACGGGAGGCACCACCAACAAAAACAACCAGTTCCTGTGAGACTGCCTGAGAGACTCAGCAGTGTGCTTTGAACTGCATAGGTAAGGACATCATGCTGTTGGGCATTACTGCTTATTTATTGAACATTCAACAGAAATGCTTTGTATGCTTACTTATCCCTTCCATCATATTGGTATAAAAGAAACAAAAGTGGCACTATGAGATTAAAATGGACATAGCATAACTGGGAGGGATTCATCCCCACCGAGTCTGCTTTGATAACACGTGTAAAAAGTGTTTAAAAACCCACCTTGATTTTTGAAACACCATAGACTTTTCCAGCTTAACCAGCTACAACACAACCATCTCTGTTTTCTTTGTATGTTTTTTTCCTATCCTCCTTGATGCTCCATTTACTCAATTCCCCACTTCATGTTTATTCTTTTACTGTGATATTTTCTATCATTTGCAGTGATGTGCCTCCCAAATGTCAAACTTTGACCTTCTATGGGCAATTCCCATGACTTAACACATGCCCTCTGCTAAGAGCAATGAAACAAACAGGCCTTCATTTGATGTTTGCTCATCTTCCCACCCTGCATCTGCCTGATCAGCTTCCACATTAAAATGAGAAAGTACCCAAAGCATCTTCTCCAGTTTAAGAGATATTCTGGTCATAGGGTTCATTGAAATGAGAAAGCACCCAATAAATCTTCTCCAGTGACTGATATTCTGCTCATAGGATTTCCAAATGAAATAGTCCAAAAGCTTTGAGCCCACAGCTGTAAAACAACAAAAAGCACAGCAGCAGCAGCAGCAAACAGCAGCAGTAGCAGCAGCACGAGACATGCAGTGAGGTAAATACACAATCCATACATTAAACATGGACACAACAGGCAAAAAATAAAGGGCCACATAGAGTAAGACAGCCTCTTACACGTCTGCCTTTGTTAGCTGGAATACAGGAAGGAGAGCGCTTTAACAAAGAAAGGAGGAGAATATGTTACAAAACCAAACAGTGGCACATACATCACCTCAGAATTCCTCACTGTATCTCCACAGGGAGTGTTTAGACACACACAAGCATGTTCATTGCTACAAGTGTTTTAAAAACAAGCTATTCTGGGCCAACAATAAGAAAGAAACATTAAAAAAAAAAAAAAAAAAAAGGAACAGCTATTCCAAGTCCATAGTCTTACACTGGACAATAGCAGCAGAATGGCAGACTACACTGCACCATTAATTTGCAGTTGGCATCTCCGTGCTTTGAATAAGATGAATTAAGTCATCTATTGGAGGCACAATATGTCCAGTTTAAAATATCATTATGAACCAGATTTACTCAACTTAATTATAAATGTGCAGATAAAGTCGAGGCTCTCACCATGCACTACTATGGCTTATTCTGTTCAATAATAAGAATTCAGAACAACATTTATTCTGTGGCTACTTATAGAGTTCAGGTTTGTTTAGTCTAGCCAAAGCCCATGGGGACTGCATGTGAAGACAGACTGCAGGAGAACTTAAGAAATCTATTTCTAATTTCTAATGTGGTAGCACCAGGGCAAAAAATAGCATTTTTGAGTGTGTGGGAAAAAAGAATTTGTCAAGGGAAAATGGGATTCCATTTCATTGTTATGAAATAATCACAAATGCATCCTTAAATAAAGTGAGTTGATTGCTTCTCACAATTAGTGAGATACACAAATATCCACCTGGCAAAGAAACAAAACCCAACACTTCCACTGTCAGACACTTCCAGTGAACACAGGAGACTTAACACCTAGACAGTGTTACTGAGACAGCCTGCAACACACAGGAGAAACAGCAGCAAGGGTTTAGTCTCTTTGAGTCACTGGGGGTGAACTCCCTCCCCACCAAGACTGGAATTCAGGGACTGCAAACACTCCAACTCCCCTGTGTGCAGAGGACATACAAGGATTGTTTCTGAATGTGTGGGCTGGCACAGCTATGAGGATTTAGGCACCAGTTCTGCCAACCTGACCCAGCATCTTTTCAAGGCAGGAACCAACAGTGAGTGCTACTCATCTAAGTAGTGAGCTACCACTTTTTCCTCAGCATCTGCAGGCTACAGAGGCAGCAGAGCATCTATTTTTATTTCTCTCCAGCAGAAATTGCAAAACTACTGTTTTCCTCATCAGAAAAATTAGAATTAACTCAAGTCATTCAGAGAGTGCTATAAATAGTTCTGTTACTGGGATGGCAGACACACAAGACATACCCACCCTAGGAAACCTGCTGTGTGCACATCCGTATGCTAAATAGACTTCAGAGATCCTGCAAGGAATGCCTTGCAACTGCATCTACACATTATTTTAAATGCTCTATGTCCTTCCTTAATGAAGCACAGGGTCTGAAGAAACAATCCAGGCCAACAGAAATATTTTCTTGGGGTTCTTGATTGCAAGAGAGGCTTTCTTGAACCACATGCAATATTGCAGCACTGCATGAGCCAGACCTGAGAACTTCTAATTCTTCCTTGCTCTTTAATACAAAGAACTCAATGAACTCACATTTCTCAGGTTTGACTGAGAAGTTAATTCTTCTAGCCATGCTGCAAGAAATGCTGCCCTTCAAGGTAAACTCTGCCAAAAACAGTCATAGGGAAGGGAATGGAGGTCACATCCAGGGGGCAGGGAGTTTTAATACCCTTGTTTTAATATAAGTCCATCTAGTATATTGATAGTAAACCAACTCGATGAGCTAAATCATAAATAACCATTCATTTAGATAATTCAGACTATAAATTATGCTATGAATGAATAAAGTGATTGTCCAATAAATCAAAGATGCAGAACTGACTTTCACAGCACAACTGAAGGATATTACTTTTCATCTACTAACACAGATAACAGCCTTATCTCTCTTTTTAACAAAGACAGAATGTCTTGTATTTCTCTGCAAGGTGCTCTTCCCATCTTTGAGCAGCCAACTCTTCTTTTTCTGCAGTTTTGCCAGATGAGAGAGAATTCTGCCTTGGTGTTAGAGGCATAAGCCCCTGGCCAGTCCAGCCCAGAGACATACTTTTGCCCAGTGCAACTAAGGAAAAAAATCACTCCTGTTAGACCCAAACTGAAAATGGAACAGGGAAAGTTTGAATCCATGAGCAGGAAGCTGCCTACATGCAACAATATAAATATTAATACCTGAAACTTAACCCAAGACTAAAAGGGTATCTGCAAAGATCTGATCTGGCTGGACCAATCAAGAAGAATTTCTATTAAAGGATGTATGCCAGCATACAGTTGAAAATTATTCACTTGCACGAATTAAAAAAAATATTTGTCAAAATGCTCGTGGACAAAAAAATGCTGCATTCTTTAAAAAGCCCAAAAACCAAAAAACAAGCAACAATAAATACAGAATAAAGTCCCTCAAAATTAACTAACTAGACAGCAACCAGGAAATACCTATGTCCTAAGCTTCCCCTTGCAAAACAGAACATTATCAGCAACTGCCACATATGTCCTTTATTTCTCTTTTTATAGGTTTTAGGGCAGTGTTTTAGTTATTTTTAAAGATAAATTTCTGCTCAACAACCTGCTGATACAAATGAAATGTTCCTAATACTAAGGTAACATAGAACGTATTTTCTTTAATGTAGATAAAGAATATAAATATTATTCATTTTTTTGTGGATTTACATGACAGGAAACTGTACTTTATTTTTTGGGTTTTTTGTTTTTCATTTGTGTGTGTGTATAAGAAAATTCCAACAGCATCAACAAGCCAGAAGCTTTCTGTATGCTATACAAAAAAAGCAGGTAAATGCCTTCTACTATGACACCTCAGATGAACCTTCACATTTTGTCTGGGGTATAAACCTGATTTACAGAGAAAAAGCATCCAGAAGAAAAGTATTTTTTCAGAGTATATAAAAGGAAATGAAAGCAGCAGAAAAGGGGCATATACCTCATCCTCTTTGCTACACCATTCACAGCAGACATTTCTCAAACAATAATAATTTTATCTCATTTCAATGCCAATGAGATTACACTGTGTTAAACACCTATGTATAAATATGCATGAATGTACGTATGTATAATATGTATAAACATATCTACAAGCACAGACACACACACACAATTATTCCTACAGAGCTGTAATGGATGGGGCTCTATACTCCTGGATTTCCAAAATTTTATTAATAATTACTTTCATGGGCATACTACTTCAGTTTGGAAGAAATATAATGCAGTCAATTTTCAGCTTTTAACTCAATTCCCTTAGTATGCAATTAACCAGTAGGAATATTTAAACAAAGTCCTGACAGAAAACCTGCATCTCAAATGTCAATAAAAAGTTCACTTCAGTCATAATGAAAATGACATCTCACAATGCAGGCTAAAAAAGAGAAAATATTTCATTTGAGCAAACCGAAATTAACTGTATGCAAGGGAAACATTTTAAGAGAAGTGATTAGAAAACTTATGGAAACAACTCATGATAAAGGAACAAGATGAAGCAAAAGAATTAAATACATAAATGTGCTGATGATTTTGGAACTGTTTTTCACAGACCATATCAATAAGCAAGGCCTAAAAGCAGCTTTTCCCCATCAGAAAAGCTGTTTGCAATTTAGAATTGTTCACCTGCATCTAAAGAAAAGCATTTATTTCAAAACAAAACACCTATCTATATAAATAGGTGTAAGAGTCTATTACAGAAATACTTTGTTCTCCACTGCACTTGCAGATTTTTTAGGTTGACTGCATTAATGTTTGAATATTCCAAATCAATCAACTGATCTGTTATTGAGGGATTTACTGCGTTGAAAGTCAGACTTACGTCATCCATAAAATCAATCAATGAGGATGAAGAGGAGGAAAAGGAATCCTATTTTAATGAAAACAGCAGTAAAAAAAAGAGAGAGAGAGAAAGAAAAGGATGAAGAAAACTATTCAATATAAATAAAAGTGCAAAAATAAAGAACTGTAAATAACCAGTGGCAGTAACAGTTTTCATTAATTTCAGTAAGTTTTCATTAATTGCCTTTCATAGACAATTAATTAATGCACTATCTGTACAGAAACCAGTGTTTTTCCAGCATTTAGTCAATAAAGTATTACTGCTATACTCTCAACAGGATTCTTATACTGAAAGTAATTTATGAGATAAATTATTACAAAAGAAATTTAAAAACTGTGTTAATTATGAGGACTTCAAGAGAGAACAATGAATTAGTGAATACATAATGAAAAGAAAGAGAATTCTGGGACATCAGTAACAGCAGAGATTATGCTCTTTCATAGCTCAATGTGATGATCCTGTGTTTGCATCAGGAAAAAATGGACAAAACTTTGGATTAAGGGCTAACTGTAAAGGTGGTGCCTTCTATCCTCTGAATTCAGTTTTACCAATATTTCACCTCAGCTGTTCTAAAGATGATACTTTGCTAACCGTTGATTAGAAAAGAAGATAATAAACGTATAGTATTGTTTCCATTTTTTTCCTGCCAGGCTTTCTACCTAATCTGGTCTTTTGTCTAGAAGTGACAAAGGTATTAAATAGATTCATTTCTTTAAATAAAAGGATCTGTGAAGAGGAGATAAATATAGCAATTATATGGATTTTATAAAGATCTGTGTAAAATGAACAGATTATGAAAACAACCTAATAAACTGTACCAATGACTCCACGGGATACAATCAAGGATGATTTAGTATTTTCTTGTTCTTACCAAACCACTACCTGCATTACTTAGCATTTTTCTGAATACAAAGAAAAGCCATTTGAACAACTATGCTTTTCATGCTCACTGCAAAATCAGGCAAATTTCTGCATTCAAGATCTGAGAGGGAATTCACTGTGATTACAAGCATTCAAGAGAAGACAGCCAGCACTGTAAATGATAAACAATTCTCAGGTATTACTCTATGCAAATATTATTGGTGCAATACAATTAAAATACAGGAGCAAACTCTCAGCAAATATGCACAGAACCTGCACACAACAGCAGTTCCACCCACTAACAGAGTTAGAATAGCTGTGCACTTACTTCAAATTGATCCAGAGCAGAGGTAGGCGCATTCAAAAATGCCAAGAAAGAATTCTGTGAGTCTTGGTGCTTTACACCTAGAAAACAGCAGCAGGTTTTTAAGCTACAGAAAAACTACCTTCTTATGGAGGACCTTTGCCTTGCTGAATCAGAGTTTTGAGTGTCCACCTGAAACACCTACATGTTTTGAAATAAGCTGCACACTTGGTTTCTTTTCCATAGTAAATGACTTTTTAAAGGACAAGCATGTGTTTAAGTCAATCTTTCCAAGCTAGGATGTGTGTGGTGTGAGCTCCATGTGGCAACACGCTCTGTGTCCATGTCTGTTACACAGAGGGCACTGGTTTCTAAGGTGCTTGTGTCCATAATGCAGCAGGTGCCACACCTGCTCTGGTGACATCTGGGATGTCCCACCGTGGCAGGACAGCTGGAGCCAACAAAAACATGGCACTTCCAAACAAGCTGAGCTCCTTGAGCCATGCTCTGTGCCTGCCTGCCAGCTCTCCCTGCTGAGTGCCCAGCAGTAAACAATGCTAGGTGGAGCTCCAGATGTTTCTGTCACACCACTCCATGTCAGTGATGCTCAGAGGGAATGCTGCATCCCCTGGAGCTACAGAGGCCGGCAGACCTTGGCTCTTACTTTAACTTGCTCCAACTGGTATTTTTTTTATTTCTTCTTTTTGTCTAATTCAAGTTGCTGCGTGGGTGTTTATATTCCACAGATGTGTATAAACACTATTCTTCTCAATGCTATAAACACATTATATGTACATACATACATATACTTATTATAACCAGAGCCTGCAGGACTGTGTGCATCTCAAAACAGTGATGCTATCAGAAGTTATCTATTTCTTTTTAAAAATGTCAGTGTCTTGCTCTAATTATCCATATCACCCTATATTTTCTAAATGTAACCCAGAGTGAATGAAGTTACAAAGAACCCTTTCCTCTTTAAACTACAAATACACCAAAATCACAGTAAAACACTAAAACTATTTTTCAAATTACCCACAACTTTATGGAATACTCTCACCAATCTTCTCCTCACCTGCCTATATTTCTGGAATATATTTATAAACAGGAAAGGATTAGGTGCTAATCCAAACAATCCCTTCTTAGAAATCAATTTCTACATGCAAGTTACTCTACCACTTGACTGCATTTATATCTTCTATACAGTTCATAATTCAAACAGCAATATATCTTTTCTTTTATGAGAAAACCATATTAAAGATGGTACAGACTTAGGTTAAGGTGTATTTCTACCAGACCATTTGGGTAATTGCAGTAGAATATTACTAAAATAATTATATTAAGAAACATGACTAATGTTTCCTTGAACAGTACTTTTTTTTGCTTGCTTGTTTTCAGCAAAGAGTAAATGTTTATTTCACCAAAACAATAAGGTTTTAAACACTGGAAAAAATATAAGGTAAAATATTAATTATAAATGAATAATATTATTTAACACAAAGGAAGATTTCAGAAGGCAAGTAATCATACATAACATTTAAGGAAGTTCAAGAACATATAAATGAAAGCTAAACACGACAAAGTATTTTTGTCTCCAGGGAGATGCTATCAAGAGTTTCCCTCCAAGTACTTGGAGGAAGCATAATCCTGGTATCAGTGCTAAGCATCAAGATGAGGGAGTATCAATTCCCTAAGTCTTATCTGCTAATTGGCACTATTTTTTAATGTTCTGTATAGGTTTAAATTATTTTACCAGTCAATCAGCACTGAGAAGCCTATATAGAGGAGATGAATGTAAACTATAATATTTTATTGACTGACTGGCCATTAAGTTGGAAAAGCTGAATAGTATTTGACATCCCAATGCAGCAATTGTTGCCAGGGTGTTTAAATTCTAGAGTTCATATAGTTCCCTACAGAAAATTAGATAATTTCATTTGGCCTGAAAAATAGTTCTTCTCATGTGACTCATAAGACACAAATATTGGAGCTACTACAGAAACTGCAAAGAATCACCCAAATCATTAATCAACTCATAATGAATTTTTTTTCATTGCAGAATTACCAAAAAAGTCTCTTCTCTCAGCAACCATACAGAATAGTGTTGGACAGATGCAAGAGTAAGCCCAGAACATACTCTTAATACCACATCAAAGCACTTGTGACCACACTGCTACTATGTGGCTGCAAATCCAATCAATGAAGTTCTCTCAGAAACAAACAAATGCTATGAATTCCTCTGCAGTTGTTCACTCTCTGTGTAGAGAGGCCCAAAACACTCAGAGATAAACAGCACTATGATCAGTATCGATGTCTAAATACCTTCACCCATCATAAAGCAGAAAACGTTAGAAGTATATCTACATTCTAACAGTTTTCTGGCAGTAAATCACCATATACAGGCCAAATATAAACAATGCAGTCTCAACTAAAATAATACCTTACTGGTTCAAAGGTACCAACAAAACTGAGGCGATTTAGAAGTGCAAGTGCAACTACTGTGGGTACATCTTGACATGCAAGTGTTGTGCTCACATGTTGGTATCATATTTGAGTTTCAAGGTGACACTTGATTGATAAGATGCACCCACCAATGTGACATACTATTTACTTGGATATCAGTTGCCATACCCTTTTCTGATCTAAGCTCTTCTGTCTCCTTTTTCAGCCTTTCGATGTCTGCCAAAAGCTCCATATTCTTCTTCTCAGATTCTTGCAATTTACTTCAAAAGAACAAAAAAAATGTATGTAAGTATTGAGAATCCAAGATACAAGTCACTCTTGTTCCTGATGCCTTCAAATGCCAGAAGAGATCTGTGTAGTTAACAGAAAAAAGCCATTTATCTATTAAATAAGTTTGTGTTTTTCATGTTTCTAATTTCTAAGTAATTGTGTGAACTTGTATCCTGTGAATAAGAAAAAAAGACTATATATTTTTATGTAATAAAAAAGTTTAACGTTTTTCATTGAAATTTATTTTTAATTAAGTACCTGTGATACTAACAGATTCAGTTGAACTATTTTTTTCTCAGTTCCTTTACAGTTAGTTGTTTCAGTGCTTTCTGACTCACAGCCGAGAGGTAACACTACTCTGCAATTTGAGCACATTTCTCATTCTTGCCTGTCAAAGCAAACACTGGTTCTCCTGTTCTTATAGGATTTCCAATGCCGCCTGCCATCACATTACCTGGCCTGAAAAACATTTAAGGTAGGTGAACCAGATGTTCCCATTTTACAGGTAACATACTTGAATCTCAGCTCTGTCCTACTGCTCTCCTAAAGCTGCATAACACACCAGTGCTCTGAGCTGAAGCTGGACACCTAAAAATGGAATGACTTCCTACCAACCCCTGTTTCAGGCATTCATGCAACTCAGAATAAATTCTGTTGTGGGGGTGGTGAGGTAGAAGTGAGAGAGGTCTGAGGAAGGAATAGAAGAACTCATAATAGTACACTGACCATTATTACTTCTTACTGTGCAAATCAGTATGCAATAATTGATTTTAGTAAGCTAACCCAGTGCAGCTGTCAGCAGAATGGAAAAGAATATATTCTAAGATACAAAGCCAAACTATGGATTTGCGTTTGTTATCACAACTAGGAGAGATCATATTATTAAAGAGAATGTGTTCCCTCTGAAAGTCTTCAAGATTTCAACTTTCCCCAGTAAGTGTTCAGCTGTTCAAACCATGAAGAGACATGTTGGGTTTTCTTTCATCTGGGTGTATGAAACTGGCATGTCAGTCATGATCAAATTAACACACACAAGGCAGATAAAATAATGATTTGATGACATTTCCTGGGAGGTATCAAAGTAAATTTGCATCAGAACAATTCAGTCTTACCACTCTGTAGAGATACAGGAAGCTTTGACTTTGTTCAGCTCATCCTGAATAGCCTGTTTGGCTCGGATTTCAGCATCAAGAGCAGACTGGAGCTCCAGCCTTGCAGACATATCCAGCTTTGCAAAGCGCCGCATCTTCCAGGGCATGTCCTAGGAAAGAACAAAAAAGGGAGTAGAAGGAGTAAAAGGAAAGGAGGCTGAACATGAGGAATGCAACTAACTTCAACAACTCAATTTCTTAGTCTACTATGTGCTTAACATAAGAGTTTGTTAATTCCAAAAGAAACTAAAATTAACAGTAGTGTTAGTAGTAGTATTTCTGAAGTCAGGTAACAAATTTTATGTTTTATGCTGATCTCAAAAGCAAAGAGATTTTGTGAAATCTGGTTTTGATGTGCCTCAATTCAGATGACAGCTATGAAGGACATCCACACTTCAGAAGTGAAAGATTTGAAGGTTTTCATAAATAAAAGCATGATTTCCTTCAATAAATTCATATATGATTATAACGTTGCTACTTCAACTATAATACAGATAAAATAACATTATAAAGATACTGGTGTTCAATTACTTGATAAACAGTAAGTTTGGTATTCAGTTATTCAGAAGCTCCAAGAAAGTTTAATTTTCAGTTAACATAGACTCCACAGACAGATCATCGCTACAGCTGAAACTGCCAAATTAGTGGTTTTTTCAAACAAAAAACCTTCTGACATATGGAAGTAAAGTCTTACTGTAGCTCTTGCACCCAAACTGGAGTTCCTTAGGGCTTCCAGCTCTTCTGTCATTTTAGAGGCCAAGGCCTGAAGATAACCTCGAGCATCTTTTTCATCGCTTACCCTAAATGATTACATAAGAAAAAATAAGGTGTTTTAACCAAAGAATCATAAGAAAAAAACAGAAGTCCCTTCATCAAGTCAACAATCAGAAGCAGATAAATATAGAATACAAAAAGAGTCATAAAATATAAGGATAAAAGCAACAACAACAAAAGCACTAACAGAAAACCACACAGAACTAATTCTTTGCTGCTCTGTGGAGTTCCTTTAAACAATATACATCACTAAGACATGAATGAAAATTGAAGAATTACCTATCAGCTACCTGAATTTGAGACTATGAGAAAAAAAAATCTTTCAGCCTATTTTAGGGAATAAATTAAGACAAAATTCACAACCAATAATTAATATTTCAATTATCCAGATAATATGGAAGTTGTGGTTAACTTAGCTGTACCAACTGAATATGAGAACTCGTAGTTAAACAGTGATGTTACTTCAAGAAGTGCTAATTAAACAGGGAGAGTCTACTTCTAATGTTATTAAACAACATAAGCCAGCAGAGTTGTCTCATCCACTGAGCTCCTTTTCTATCCAGACATGTTTTCTGAGGGTAAAGACAACAAGGAGACATGCCTGTTTCTCAGATTCTTTGATCATCAGTTACAAAGAAAGAACAACAACTTTCTGTGATTAATCACAACAGAAGGTTCTTTCTTCACTTTGCCTCAGGTGTTAACATAGAAAAGAAAGTTGCTAAAAAATTAACTCACTGAAACTAAATAACTTATGAAAAACCTAAAACAAACAAACAGGAAAAAACCCGAACACCATCCCTCCCACCTCATTTTCTTACATGCCTGGCTCTAAACATATTCATTCTGCTCACAGAAGAGCAATCCCAGTTTGCAATATGAAGCCTTATGCAAGTCCCTGAGCTGCCTCAGAGACCAGCAGGTACTATCACAGCTTGATCACAGTTAAGTCTTACCAACACCAAACACTGAAGTGTTTAGGATCTGCTCAAAGTACTGAACCTCAAATAGCTTTAAATAAAATATAGGAAAATTTAATAATTTAATAAGAAATAACTTATCCTTGCTTCCTGATCTTTAAAAGTAACTCTAATCCTAAATTTGTTGGACTGGAGATGAGAGTTGGAGATGGTTGATTTTGTCTTGAAGCAACCTTCCAAGAAGGAAGTGTTTCCCCCCTTGTGCCTACAAGGCAATGTAAGTTTTTCTGGTTGATACTACAGGGTTCATACACACACAGAACATGGAAATGGCACTACTTGCAAGTTTAGCATTAAGTATAAAAGTTTCAACACAGATTTACAGATAGTTGCCAGGAGGCAAGGAAGACAGGCAGCACATACCCTGAACTGCCATGGGCAAGGGAGAACTGAAGAGCTTTCCCACAGTGGCCTTAGGGCAAGATCACACTGTGAAAGTCACAGGCTAAATATCTGCAGACTGTGGTGACTTTGGCTGTGCATTTTAAGATTTGTTTAAGGAAGACATACTACTGTAATACAGTGGAGCCAAAAGCAAAATAATCAACCATTTTCCACAAATCTCACACCCAACATGAAAACACAAGCATTTATTGGGCTTTCTCTTCTTTGTCTCCTGCTTATAATTTAGTTCAAGAAGTGGGGAGGAATCTATGAAAACCCTACATGTCCTGGCCATTAAAGTCAGTGAAAGGTTTTCTATTAATGAGTCACTGTTTTTCCCAAGGCACATCAGAACTCAATGGAAGCAGCAAACCAACTTCTTTTCCCATAACAATCTGGATGACACATTTTGACAACCAGATAATCTGAGCCTACACAAACCACTTAGGCTGTGGCAAAAGATGTCAGAAGTCGCTAAAGATGCTTTTTGGAGGTGGTGAGTTGCATAATTAAACATACTGTAAAAAGAAAAAAGCTTAAGCAGGAATAAAAAGGATGCAAGAATCTCAAGGTGAGAGTAAGTTTTCCTGATGTATGAGAAGGGAACGAGATTTAGGAATCAGTATTTAATTTTCCTTATTTTTAATAGCTCACAAAATCTTTGCAGAAAAAAAAGGGTCCAATTTCTACATCCAATTTTATGATGACACACAGATGCTTCCTGACAGAAGGTGAGGAAACACCTCAGGTATTTGGTTTATGGTGCAGGCTCCAAATGCTGAAAAGACGCACATGCAAAAACCTCAGAGAGATGTTCCACAGACAAGCAGAAATCTAGAAAATGAAAATATAAAGTGAATTTTTACAATATCTGTGCTGAATTCAAGGGAACTCCTCAAGCACTGGAAGACAGAAAATTAAAGCAGTACAATGTTGGACTGAGGTTTTGTTGTCCACTAGATGGCAAAATTCTCTCAATAATGGCATACGTCATTAAACATGTGGACCCAAGAGCTTTGGGAGCTTTTTTGTTACTGTTTTTCTGGGGTTGTTCCATTTGGTTGGCTTTAAAAAACTAAAATTCAAGAAAAAAATAGCAGGAATGGCAAATTAACTCTTACTAATGTTGCTCTCCTTGTCCTCATTTTGACAGAGAGCCCTGACAAGCACAAGAGACCTAAGGAAGAAAAGTTCCTCAGGTTCCACCTAGTCACTTCTTCCTTTACTGAAAATTCAGATAAACTGTTCTGTTTTCAATAAAACTGCCCTTGTGAGCTTAGTTCCCTAATGCAAAGAACTCAGAAGAGCAATATGGTACAAATTCCTGTAAAATTAAATTTAATTTTTTGGTTGGAGCCAACATCATGACAACCTTCATGTAACCACTGGCTGCTATCTGTATGGTGTTTGCCAGGATGCTCAGCAAGTCAGATTCACCAGGTCTCCAGCTGGGATACTTTAAAATACAAAACAGACCCACAGGACTAAAGAATTTTTCTCAACAGAGTGGTCTTAAAGCCCTGGGGTCTTACACCAAGCTCTGTTAAACCTGATTTTAAAAAACCCCTAGGAAATCTGAGTCATGACTCCTCTAGTCTCTCAATCCTTTAAATTTCTGTTGTACCAGCACGCTCGAAGCCTCCAACTTCATTTTAAATTTTTCCCCAGTGTCTCCAATAAACTCTGTTTCTTAAAACTACTTCTTGAAAACTTTTTAACATTTCCCTCTGCTCCCAAGCCCTGAAATTTCACCCTGGCCTCCAGAATTTCTATTTTAGAGATTATTAACTTCTGATTATTCTTACCTCAAACACAACACACCCCAGAATTTTACATGTTTTGTGTCTCTTAACAATTGAATATGCATAGAATTTTTGCTATATTTTATTCACAAATTGTGTGTGCTTTTTTTTTTTTTTTTTCTTTTCTGAGAGCAAACAGATTTTAAAACAACCAAAAAACCCCCAACCATAATTTTGGGGATTTTTTAGGTTTGATCTAGTTTAGAAGTATAGGCAGGGGGTAGTTGGTACTTTTTTTTTTTTTTTTTTTTTTTTTTTTTTTTTTTTTTTTTCCCTTTTGGTGGTTGTTTTTTATTGGGGTTTTCTTTCAATGAAATCAATTCAGGTAAAACTAACAATAGTACAAAAAAATCTGACTGATAAGAAATATAGTGGTAAGCAACCATGACAGATTCTGGGCAGCTGAATCTAAGCCTAATATCCATTCTATAGGTAAAACAGGTAGGATTCAGCTCATCCACATAAACATTCTCAACAACACAGAATTAGCCATCTGATATGAGTTGTGTAAGCTTCCTTTTCACACTGTGGTGAGAAAAACAGAGTTCTAGAGTACTAATCATGGGACTTATTGAGTTGTCTACCTTAGGACTTCTATAACTAGGTTAGATTAATCCCTCCCAAGCCAAGATTCTTACAAAGTATGCTGGGAATCACTACCAAGATTTCCTGCAACCTCCTTTCTGCACAGCACAGAAATAAGGTACTACAGCTATTTAAAATATTCCTTTTTAAAGTGACTGCATTAACCTCCACTGCAATTAATCTCTTTCCCATCTCCCATAGGAAAATTTATAGCTGACTATAAAAGCCTCAATATTTCTTACTCTTGTCAAGGAATGATGAGTGATTTGGCTAATATAAACTCATCAATATAATAGCTCCATTAAGGCTGAATGATCTGTGAGGGTCTGTTGAGTCCCCAATAGAATTTTCAGTGAAAGTTTGATTCAAGTGTTTATATTAAAATATTGCCTTGTTTATGGTATCTTGAGATAACAACAGCAAGTTTAAAAAGTTTTCATAAATTAGCCCCAAAGATGCAATAAAGCAGAGTAAGAAAGCAGGGAAAGGCTAAAGGGAATGTGATAAGCCATTAAAATTACTCACAAGTTACAAAATCTGAGAGAAATAGCAATTTAGAAGGGCCCCAGGAATCATAAAGAAAGTGACAAATCTTAACCATCCAAAATGTGAATTCAAAGTAATTTCTTTAGATGTATCCTTTAGATGGCAAAGCGCTTAAAAGAATTTAGGGACTTATTGGGCTTGTGTTACTCCAAACAGGGCTAAAACAAGTCCTTTGAACTTCTTCAGGCCACTGAGCAAACTGTTCACAAACCCAGTAATTAATTCCATCTACTGCCTCCTATCCTTCCTGGATCACAGCACAAAAAGAACATGGCAGTTTTTAGGAGGTGGAATAATGCACCCAAAATACATATTTTAATGTAATATTGTGTGAGAAATCTGTTAAGTTTTGAAGAGGGAGCCCACAAATTCTCCCCTTCTTTGCTGGCATTCCACTGTCACACTGAAGATGTGGACATGTTCAGAACTGCATGTTCTTCTGAGGAAAACACAGGCTTGTGACATTAAATAGGACTAGTTTTCTCCAATCTTAGATGTGGGTTTTTTTTCTTCTAAAATATTTATCATTATAATAAATGCTTAAATACTTCATACAGCACCCATGTTCCCCAGAGAAGGGCCTAGTTTCACTATGCAGTGCTGAACTCTAAGAACAGCAGACAGACATGACCGGATTATCTGGGTAACACATGGAAAAATCTAAACATAACAAGGAAAAAATGTGACCTAAGATAAGGCCTCACATAGCTGAAAAAAATTTAACATAAGCAGAGAAAACTATGGAGGGAAAACTGAGATGTATTTAATGATGAAAAACTGGAACCAAGCCAGACTTTTTAAATTCCCTTAATATTTGCCCTCAGTACTTTTGTATTTTCCTTTTCACATATTTCTTTAATTTTCAGTTCTGTATGATTTAGAAGACACTACATTATCACAAGGGATCAGTAAAATGCTGCCTGTCATTCAGAAAGTTAAGTCTTGCATGCTCCAGATCTTTTTTCACTATGTACCTTCAGAGATAACAAAAAACCCAAGCCCAAATCCTTTTACCCTTTATGGTGACATCCCTAACATGAAGAAAGCTTTATCATGCCTGAACCATCAGTAATACATCTTAAAATATTAAACACTCTCATAAAAGTAAAGGAGAAGGTACATTCTTAATGGCTGCTGGCACATTTTTACATTGTGTTAAGTGGGACAATCCACAGTTAATTCTGATTTGTCTTCTCCTATAACCGCCAAGTTATCTGAGTGTTTTCATACATAAATCTGGAAAATTGTGTTTGATTACCTTGGTGTAATATGACAGATAAGCACTACCTCAAAGCAATAAGGAATGTGAAATTATAGACTTGTCTCCCTTGTTAGCTTGACTTTTTTCTGAATAAACATTTACAGTTGGCCAAAAATTAAAAGTTGCTTAAATTACCAGTTAAATATTTGGTTTTTGGTGACTCAGGTTGTCCACTACTATCACTGTTATGAGAGACAAAATTTAAAAGGAACACACACAAAGTGGACCCTTTAAATTTTTAAACTTCTGCTACAAATACAATGCCTTGAGACAAATTTGACTTCTTAACTTAGATCAGCATTACATACTTTTATGCAACAAACATTGTTTAAAACACACTGGAAACCCAGAGGATGGCCCTTCTGCCTTGTTATGTATTCACATGACACTATTCAAAAGCCAAACTTCTCTATATCTGGACAACAAAATTGAACTAACATTACAACAATACCAGACCACCAAATGTTTCCCATTTTTGCCTGGACACACAAATTAGATTTTTTCACTAACATGAAATAGAAAAACGGGGAGAGAATAATCAATCAGTAACAGAAAAATACTAGTATATCATGATGAAGTCGTCCTAGAAGTAGATGATCTGTAAAATAAAATGCCTGAATGTAAACTGGTTTTGTAGATGTGAAACACTGCAATGGACCATTAAAGATGAGGGGAGATAAACAGGCATGAAGAGAGAAAATAAAGATAGATGAAAAACTTGGAATACACAATCTTCTTCTCTTAACAGTTTTAACCTTTTTTCTTCTCTTTAATTTACTAGAATTGGACAGATGACTCTAGGAAGATAACATCATTATTTAGCAAAAGTACCATAACAAACATCACTTGACTGGCTTGGTTGTAGTCTCAAATACTCTCCTTGTAAAAAAATCATGTAGAAGTTGCACTGTATTTGCTTCATTCTGCCACATGCCAAGCAGATGAAGGAAATTAATGCTGAGACACAAACACTCAGCCACTACTTTTCCCAGGCTTCTTCCCTCTTGGAGGCGTGAGCTCAGCACATGATTCCTTTCAGCATTCTTCCATAGCCACAAAGCCACACCCAATGGCCACGATTCCTCTGCACTTTGAAAAGCTCTATTTGGTGAGACACTTCCACTCTTAAGGAGGAACACAATTTTCTGGATTTGTGCATTATTAAAATCTCAGCCAAAACCCCAGCAGAATCCCAGACGGGTGTGAGGTTTCACCTCAGCACTTCCAAGTGCCATGTGCAAAGACAAGCTCAGCACAGCCCCAGCACATGCTGAGGGGTTTCTGTCAGGCATGAGAGCAGAGCACTCACCACTGGATGATCTCAGTGATTTGGGCCTCCCAGTGAGCCACGGACTCCTTCTTATCAGCCAGGTCTCTCATCTCTTCCTCCAGCTGCCGATTATTCATACTCAGTTTCTCAAACATGGTGGTGAGCTGAAGGAGAATTTAAACAACTAGTTAAAACTATAAACTGCTGTGACTCTGTGTAGGCTCAAAATGACGTTCCCCTCTTCCACACCTTGTATCTGCTTGGTACTGGCCATCACAATGAACACCATATAACCACAAAAAGCCAGAATCTCTTCTTAGGTATAATTTTAGCTGTACTGAAAAGCCACTTTTAAGGACTTGAACAACGTTTTTACTCCATCAATTTGATGAGTTTTCTGAGAATTAAGTCTCCAAATACCTCTAAAACTCGTAGAAGGTTTCTGCTTTGCACCATACAGGTGTGGAATGTTCTGTATAGAAAAATCTACACTAGAAGAGCAAAGCAAGGGTATAAAAATTGTTATGGCTCAGATAAGACTGCTGAACCTCTTCCTTGTTTAGTAACCATAGAGAGAGAGACTGAACAGATACAGGCATGAGACAGTCTTGAGATTCTCCAGGTGTCTCACATTCTCTTATTTTTTGTTTGACTTGTAGACAAGAAAATTGAAATTAAATGCACATCTCTAAGTACAATATGTTATACCTAGCAATTAACCTCTCTCATTCAAATTGCTGCCATTCATACAGGCACATTCTGCAAGACAAAAGCCACAGATAACTCAAGCTGGTATTGGGAACTAAACCTTCATTATGTTAAGTAATTATTCAGAAAGTCAAATTGGAATGAGAGACCAGATAGACTTTATAGGAAAGCCTTCTTAGGAGAATGAAATCTCAGGTGAAAGCTTCTTTTAGTACTGAAATATATTAGCAATTCAAATGATAAAAGAATAGCCAATTTAAAATCTATTTTGCTTTTTACTCCAAATATGAATAACTCCACACCCTATTTATCATTCAAATGGACTTATAATTTAAATATGTCTATTATTATATGTCATTTGACAAGAAAAAGGTAATGGGGGAAGAGAGAGAGAGCTGAAAAACTATCAAAGTGACTAGGCTCTTTCTTAGTTTTCTTGGACTAAGCTTACCTATAGGCATATATATTGTCTGTCTTATACTGGTATGAAAATATACTGTAATTTGAGCACAGACATGCAAACATGCTTACTTTGAAGAACACTGTACTTTCATCATATTTTTAGAAAATCTAATGCATTACAAAAGGAATAAACAAGTTTAGCAAGATTTGGATAATACACAATGAACTTGAATAACCTGTCAAAATGAACAATAAAGACACAATCCAAATGCACGAATCATAATTATTTCTTGCTCAATGCACTTCAGCTAATATGCCTTATCATTTGTATTTTTTCAGTATCTCAAAGTAACACTTAATCTCAAAGGGTAGGAGGGGCCCTGGTATTTCAAAAGATTGACGTGCAAATGTACTCTAAGTAATCACATCATTAACTATGTATTTTTATATTTGGGTCATACAATGAAATAATCCCTTTTTGCTGGCTTACAGTGCTGTCTAGAATTAATCTTACCAAAAGGTAAGACCATCTAATTTCATTCCCACACATAAATACTCACATATATATATATATATATATATATATATATATACACATACACACACACACATATAGATATATAGATATATATGCGCCTTCTCAAGTTCAGATGCATATAGATACTCTAGTCAAATCTAATATTAATCACCAACTTTTTGGGTAACATCAATTTCTGCTTTCAGTTTAGAGTTAGTAATAACCAATGCAGCTCCATATTGTCCAATTTCTACATATAATATAATATTTGTAAATTCAAGGCTCAATTAATCAGCACTTACCTTATCAAGTTCATTCGTAAGTTTTTTGTTTTCCTCTGTCAGCAGGATCTTTTCTCGTTCATACTTTTGTTTGAACTCTGTTTCAAATTCCTCTCTTTCACTTTGGCTAAGAAATAAAGTGAAGCAGAATTAGAAAGTTTTCTATTCTAACTCACCCCATTATTCATTTAAACACAAAGAGATCAATGCATACACATGTTGAAGGGAAGTACTACATTGATAATAGCACAGCCTATTAAAATTAAGCAGTTCAACATATCACCATCTTAGGACTGAAAGCCAGCCTGTTGAATTTTAGAGTTAGTACAGAATCTTTCAGTACAGAACTAACAGAGCTCCACCAAGCCAATGTTTATCAACCCACTTACACAAATTTTATTCTTCAGATGTATCCTTTAAACAATGAGCAGCTGTAACCTGCAGACCAAAGCATGTGTTGACATTGTAAAAAGCTCAGGACACATTTTCAGCTCACATGAACGTTATTGTAACACACACATTTCTGTAATTCCAAGTTTCACACAGAATGACAGGCAAAAATGACCCCACAATACAGAAGTTAAATTATAGCACTTGGGGCTGGGTCTCTGATGAGAAAATCTTACATGGGCTAGACTTTGGGCAATTTAGAACAGTCCAGAAGTCATATCTGAACTGATAATTCAGGAATCATATACTCACTAAGAGCAAAAAGTAGATGGGATAACTTACACATTCTTAACATCACCAGATTCTACAGCAAGCTTGGACCATTCTTTCTGAAAAAGTCTCACAGTAGCTGTTTCCCCCAAACTTTCCCTTCTCCCATGGATGTCATTCAGTAAAGGAGAACCCCTGGCTGATTCTGCTTAATATTAACTTTGATCTTGCACAATGAATGTGAGAACCTCAAAACAAACAAAGCTGCAGGCCCTCTGTTTGCCAGAAAACCCACCTTACATCTACTGTTGTCAGATTCATGAGCCTTGCATCTTGTATCACCTTTTTTACTAAATATTCAGGTCATTAGCACAAAGTCAATCAGTAGGTTTATAGAACTATACTGTAAATACCACAGATACAGAAAATATCCACTCAGCAAATACCACTGTCCAGTCTGAAAAGACTTGAAAAAGTGCCCAGTATTAAAGGTTAACTGTGTAAAAATAAAATCCAGGGGAAACCTTGTCTTGAGCACTGCCATTTTTTTTTCTAGATAATGATCAGAATTTCACGCAATGCAAACATAAATTACATTCTTGCCTCTTTTTCTGAGATGCAGAACTACTGTAGTTTTGCCTAATTGAGAGAACACCCTCCAACGATGAGAAATGTCAGTGGTTACAGTGAACCCAGTTAAGAGCAATGCTGGTTTGAATTTCCTACTCTTAATTTGAAATTCATTTAGTGCTTCAACCACTCTTTGAAATCTAGTACAACATGTTAGACTTACAGTGAAATTCTGTGTTGCCAGGCGTCCTTTGAAACATAACACTTCATCCTAGTAAAGTTACATACTATCTCACTGTTTAAATGCCAAGTTTGAAATTCACCACCACTCCTTTTCTGTATCAATAGATTCCACACATATGATGAACAGTGTAGGGAAATGGCAGGAAGAGATTAAAGCATTGGCTGTCATAGGAATTAACACCAGGTCCTGCTTCTGTTTTCAGTGTGTAGATTCAAAGCTAATTTTGCAGTCAGAAGATAAAAATAACTTTTGATAAATTTCTTTTATGCAGCTTTCATGGCTCTGTTTTGGATTTTTTTTTCTGTATTTGTCTTAAATTTATTCCTGTAAGGCTTTAGGGCTGAAAGCAGCCACAAATGGAGGTGGATTAAGGATGCTATGGATTAGTGAAAGAGCCCAGCATATTTGTAATTTTCTACGTTTTATGTTTTTAATTCAGCTGGTGATTGTCATTACCTCAGTAAGTCAGATTGCTACAGTATAATACAGAAATTAAGAAAAATTTGAAACACAGGAGAATGTGGGTAATAATCCATCACACCCAAACATCTGCTCAGCAAACAACAGAACTGTGACAGACTCCATAGGTCTACCTTGAACAGGCAGAAAGATCAAAATAATGCTTTTGCTTTGAAGCCTGGCATCCTCCTCTCCCATCAAACTTCCTCTCTCATCTAACATTTAGCTATGTGTCTCCTCTTCAAGTTAGGAAAATATACACAACCCAGCTTTCTCTTTATCAGTAGAACTGCAGCAAACCACATCCAAGCAATGTGAAATACTGCTCTATGGTATCACTTTGTCACTCCAGCTCTTTATTACATCTGTGCAAAGTGGCCAAATATTTTATCTTACTGCTTTGAAACCAAGAAAAATAGACCTGAAACAAACACCAGCCTGCAGGCTTCTTTATACCACACAATTTAAAACCAGCAAATGCTGTTCTATAAAGCTCTCTGCTTTATAAATTCATCATGAAATGACAGGCCTAGAAGAAGTTTCTACAAATGTGATTTATTTTACACAGTTCCTTGCATCTTCTTCTGAAATACTTCCTAATGACAATTCTAAGAAATGGAATCCTGTGCTACACAGATCACTGGCCTGATACTGTGTTCCTCTGCTTCCAACTTTAATAGCATGCAGTTTATGAGACTTCAGCAAAGCACAATCATTTTGCAATCATTTTACAGGAAGGTAATCTCTCCCTTGAAGACTCATGCTTTTGAAATAGCAAAAGTTAGAAAGTTTAAAATTGAAAGAAACAAAAATATCTATTTAAAAAATGCAAAATATAAACCATTATTGTGCAAGTTACACAAAAATCTACATACAGATTTCGTCAAAGATCTTACTGATCCTTGCTTAGAATAACCTAAGTAATTCACTCATCTTATACAGTAATACAACCATATCCTCTTACCAAGATCTTTTTAAATATGCACTGAAAATTATTTTTAGACTACTAAAATATTTTTGCCAAACTGTGTAAGCACACTTCAACTCCACAGTCACCCCAAGCCTATTGTGGAAATAATTCCACTTATTTCAGCACAAAGCCTCCAGGTGCTTCCTTTTCAATGCTTACATTCAACATCTCTATACTGGAAGACTCACAAAAAGCTTTTCATGCCAAACAATAAAAGCTAAAAACAATATGGGTAAGCAGAACCAGAAAATCTATGTTCTTTTAATGAAAACTACCAAATATTGAGTAGAAACAGCAATTCCTGCATTCCTAATGTTTAAGCTTCCTTTCTAAATTGCAGAAATCAAGCCATAGAGTAACTTGAACAGTGGACTTCTGCCTTTCTGTGGAGTCCTAATGCTTGCATGAGATTTTGCAGATTTGTTTAACAAAAGGCAGATAAGATCAGGCTTCACCAAGCAGTGATCATGTGCTTGGACACTGACTTAACATGACCGCAGTTCCTGCCACGAGGAGCCAAGTGTCTAATACAGGTTATGTGACACATTACTGCTCATGCTTTAAAATATTCTCTTACAAACACTTGATGCACAGACAGAAACATGGTTATGATAGCACTCACTGCAGATTTGTTCTCAGTTCTCTTTTTATATATAGAGAGAGACCAGACTGAAAGAGAGTTTATAATGAGCTAGAATGGACATCTAGCTAGAATGCCTGCAGCTGTACAACATTAGAATTGGGAAAGAAGGAGTTTTTCATCCAGTCACTGCTTGGAAGTATAATCCTTACAAACAGTATAACCTGCAGAAAAAAGTATTCATGATTCTTTATTGAATATTCCTCCTTCTGAGACACTGCTGGACTTAAAAGGGTGTCATACCATCACCTCTGTATTTTACAAGAATAGCCTTTTGTGCATTTGTAACTCATGGGTCAGCAAGACCATTAAGTTGTGTCACAATGAAAACACGCTGTTGAGGCAAGTTTTACCTCTCCACCTAGAACAAAGCAGCAAACTCCTGTCCTGACTCCTGCCCTGTTAGTAGGTCCAGTCTATTGAATAGCTGCATGCTAGGAAGAAACAGTTCATGCACTGCATTCTAGGCTGTATGATCTATGATCCCTGCTGAATACAATTTACCAGCCAAACAGCATTTCCACCTCTATTTGCGTAAACATTTTGGAAAAAAAATGGTATTTAATTTACTACTTATATTTAAGTCTTGCTACAGTTTGGCTAAGCTCTCATCAGGGACTTCTCCATGGTTTCTCTCATCTGCCATCTTGCTACAGCAGCAAAAAGACTCATTTATATCAGTGTCTATGAAGCATTCTGAATTTTTTATGAATGAACATGAGCATGTTCAATTTATAACTTACTCCCACTACTACACCATCCAACAGAAAACTTGTTTTTATTGATGAATGCCTCAAGGAACAATCTCAAGGCCAGTTATAAGCTCCACCATGTGGGAGAGAAAAAAGCAGGTCTGACAAATTGCCATGTCAGAAGAGATAAAGCAGCTTACGCCCACAATAGTCTGCTGACTGATGTTAACACTGGATGGAACCCAGCATGGATTAGCCTCAGCTCACATTAAGTGACTGTTCCTGTGCTGGTAGAAATGTAAACAATACTTGATCTCTAACACATTAGTTCTGCATCAAAAGATGAAAATACCAAATAAAAGAAAGATGTTGAAAAACTGTTTTAAAGCACAACATAAGCTTCAGGGGTCAACATACCCCAAGCTGCAAGTCTGGATCTCAAGTTACACACCTTGGAATGGCCACCCAGTAAAACAGTTCTGATGCAAAATTACCTGTTTCAGTACAAGGATGTGGAGTTTTTTTCTCCTGTTCTGGTTTTAAAGGTGACTGTTTTCAACCTTGGCTCAGCCAAAATGCAACTGTCTGCATTACACTTAAGGAAGTGACAGTGTATTTTTGGAACAATACTAGGAGACTTCAAAGGGTTAAAAAAAGGTAAATTTCATACAATACTCACTTTTCTCTTCTGGTTTTCTCTAACTTGTCTTTCAAAACCATGATTTCCTTCTTGAGGGCAAGCTGCTGGCTCTCTGCATCCCGCAGTTCTTTCTTCAGACTTTTTATTTCATTAGCATGCATCATTTCACGTTTAGATAGCTCTTCTTCATAGAAAAGACTCTTCTTTTCCAGGTCTGCCTTTAATTTAGTGATCTCTTGCTGGTGCTCTATACTGCTTACCCCAGGTGAACGACCAATCTGTTTTTGCTAAAATAAACAGCCTCAAATTAACACTCAAGAATGCTGAAAATGATGCCTCATAACAACTCAATAGTCCAAAGCCTTTGTTTAGAAATATTCCATTAGAGCCTTGAGTTAAATACATCTTTCTCAATTATTTTTGGTATTTGTTAAGTGCACAAATCTGAATGACACTCTATTGTTTTCTTATTTAAGTGCATTAATAGTTTTCAAGACACTGAAAATTTGATCATCATTTTAAACACCTTAAATGCAGTCAGAAAGAGACCACAGAATTAAAGACTTTGATGCTTCCACTAAGTTGACAGCAACGAGTTCAGGTGACGCTCAGAAATGCAGAATAAGGGCTAGGATATACAGCTAATATTATTATATTATTATATTCTGAAGGACAAATAATTTCTGGAAAAGCTATATGAAGACAAGCAGAGGCTTAAATGAAGGCTAAAATCTAGCTACAGAAACACTATATGGATTGTATCAGTTAGGAGAGAAACCTGACCTATTTTACTTAAACTGACCATTTCTATCATAGTGGATTAATAGGAAAAACAAGCTTTAAACAATAAGAGTAATTACTTCAATTTTCGCAGTTTCACAGCTCTTTTAGTGAGGTCTTCAGGCATTTCAATAGTCTTTATACACTGCTTCAGGATATATACACATTTGCACCAAATGCTGCACTCACTAAACTCAATGTCCTGCCACAACGTAGAGGAGGAGCAAGATCAGGTTCAAAGTAAGATAGTGGCATGATGTGCGCTGAAATCCAAGTATGGAAACAACTTTTTAATCTCAACATATGGATGACTTGGTTTGGAATTTCTTCTTGTTTTAAAATATGTAATTAAAGGTATTCTAAGGAAAGGAAATTAATAAAAACAACTCTTTTGAGAAAGTGCAGCTAACTGGAAAATCTACTTCCTTATGGTGACTGTGTCACACCTTCCAGAGGACTGAAGGTATTTTGTTAATTATACCTCCATTTTTACCATGAGATGGTAAAAATCTCTCAGTCACCCTTAATTTGGCATGGCTTTGGGTAATTTTCTTTTGCTGATGTATGAACAGGTTTTAAGAACTAAATGTAACTGTAGAACATTCCAATGAGCTGAATTTGTACCATGACAAATTCTGTGAGAAAGCTGGGCCTTGCTGTTATGTCAGCAAAAAACTGCAAAACACCCTACATGTACAAGCCAGAGATGTGCTGCTACTGCACTGTTTCCTCTAACTCATGAAAACAACCATCTGTTTTAATCTAAGAGTAAAATCCTGCCCTTAGGATGCAGAATGATAAACTGGAAAAGGAAGATGCCATCCTAACAGGAGATGCTTTGGAGAAAGAACGATTTTTTTTTTAAAAAAAAACAAGCATAGGAATTTTCTTTCATGCACTTTCATGCACTAGGTAATTAACTATTTATATAGCTTATTTGTTACTGCCCAATATCCTGAATTGCTCACATATACAGACTAATGGAGCACAGAAAAAGTTCAGGCTTTGCAACATCCTCTATCAGGTACATTAAATGTTTTAGTGGAATTGCACATTTTTTTCCCACAATGGAAAGATACTATTGCAACCATAAGAGAGATGGTGCAGTAGAAGAGAAAGCTGAATGGTATTGAACAATGGCTTAGAGAACTAGAGAGATACAATAAACAGAGAATACATTTTTAATTGATGTAAGCACATATTCCAAATAGATGTTTTCATACATGCCTACTTCAAATGCACAAATGGTTCAACTGAGACATAATGCATCTCCTGGCACACTGACAGCTGCTGCTTAATGCACCCCTCTCAGCTAACAGGGCACACTGGTGACTAATACTGAGTCTGATTTTACTAAAAATCTCAATACATGACATAGACAGAATCCTCTCTGTCCACACACTTCACTGACAAGTTTGCAGAACTCCAGCAGGTCAGTGCTGCAGCACTTGGCTGAACAGAAGGCACACTGCCTTCTTCCCAACAGGCTCTGTTTCATCCATGAACTCTCTGACCTTATCCTTTACCACAGCCCCTACTGCTTTCCTGAGGAAGCTGCACCCAGGCCTCTTCACCTCCCCAGATGTTCTGAATGACAGTGACAGTGGCAGAGTGGCCTGCCTGTAATAAGAGGGTTCACATCTTGGCCAGCAGCTCTCCTCTCATCTAAGTTCCTTCAGAAGTCCCTCAGGTGACTTCACATCTGACTCACCTGCCAGCTCTCCTGCTTCCTGCAATCACATCCAGCTCATCTGCTCAGCCTGCTGCAAAGAACACACTGTGTGGCAATCTCCCCTCCTTCAGCAGTCTTGTGGAGCATTTTTTGCCACAGCACTACTAGCTCACAGACTGCCTTTTCCTCAAACAGCCCCATGAGTTTCCTGAGGTTTTCTGCTTTGGATTTAAAGAACTCTCCACAATCATTCTGAGCATCCTCTGAAAATGCTTCCTAAATTCTCTTTATTTAGCTCTCAACATCCTGTTTACACTTAACTGTCCATAAATTATGGTCTTTTCTATTCTCCTCATTTGGAGAAGCCTTCCTTTCTTCTTTAAATACTTACTTTGTGTAGGAGAGCTCCCTGAATTTAACTAAGGAGCCATGCAGAGCTTTTACTGAATGGACAGTGCAGTATCACAAAAACCACATGTGATCCAAAGTGTGCTTACTGAACTGTAAGATATTACCAAGAAAGCTAAAATTCCCTTTTCCTCTTCTGACAAACTTGCCCTGCTGTTATAAATCAGCATATCATTTATTCTCAACAGATCTCTCATAAATTCTTCTTGCCTCTTAAACTGTCATACAAACTCTGCTGATGGAGAAGATTCATGGAAGCAGAAGAAACACATGTTAATTTTCAGATAACAATCTGAATTCACAGCAGTAGAAACGTTATTAATCCAAACTTCATATTGAATGGATTTCCTTATTTTCTTATAGCAAAGGAAGGCTGAATAGAAGAATGTTTGCAAAGAATCACCAAATTTTCTGTGCTGTAACTTAAATGTTGACGGATGTCCAAGAGAATTCTAATAAAAAAAAGACTTGGGTATTGTTGGGGGTTGGTTTTTCCTTTCCTCTTTGCCCGTGGAATTTTTTCCAGGCATTCCATTGACATGCTAAGAAGAATTGATGGCCAGGCCCTTGAGATGTGGGGAAGGGAAACATCCCTGTTTTTTTGGCAATTTCTCTCAGGGCTGGGGGGGACGACACTGTCGATTAGAAGCAGGTGAAAGAAGAGCGGGGCAGTTGCTCTCTTGCTCGCTCTTGGCTTCAGAGGAGGAGGTCGCTGCTAACGCTGCCATCCCAACGCTGGGAGCTGCTGCTTCTTCAGCTGTTAGACCCCATCCCTGGGCTTGCTAGGATGCCTGCCATTTCAGCTTGCTGTTTCCAAGCTTCCTGCCTCTCTTTTCCATCCCTTCCCATCAGGACACAGCTGCCATCACCACGTGCTCCCCGAGCCCACGCCACAGCGCCCCTGCAGCCATGAGGGAATCACCGCACCCGCCCTGCTCACAGCGCCCCTGCAGCCATGAGGGAATCACCGCACCCGCCCTGAGCACAGCGCCCCTGCAGCCATGAGGGAATCACCGCACCTGCCCTGCTCACAGCGCCCCTGCAGCCATGAGGGAATCACCGCACCCGCCCTGAGCACAGCGCCCCTGCAGCCATGAGGGAATCACCGCACCCGCCCTGAGCACAGCGCCCCTGCAGCCATGAGGGAATCACCGCACCCGCCCTGAGCACAGCGCCCCCGCAGCCATGAGGGAATCACCGCACCCGCCCTGCTCACAGCGCCCCTGCAGCCATGAGGGAATCACCGCACCTGCCCTGCTCACAGCGCCCCCGCAGCCATGAGGGAATCACCGCACCCGCCCTGCTCACAGCGCCCCTGCAGCCATGAGGGAATCACCGCACCCGCCCTGAGCACAGCGCCCCTGCAGCCATGAGGGAATCACCGCACCCGCCCTGAGCACAGCGCCCCTGCAGCCATGAGGGAATCACCGCACCCGCCCTGAGCACAGCACCCCTGCAGCCATGAGGGAATCACCGCACCCGCCCTGAGCACAGCGCCCCTGCAGCCATGAGGGAATCACCGCACCCGCACTGCTCACAGCGCCCCTGCAGCCATGAGGGAATCACCGCACCCGCCCTGAGCACAGCGCCCCTGCAGCCATGAGGGAATCACCGCACCCGCCCTGCTCACAGCGCCCCTGCAGCCATGAGGGAATCACCGCACCCGCCCTGAGCACAGCGCCCCTGCAGCCATGAGGGAATCACCGCACCCGCCCTGAGCACAGCGCCCCCGCAGCCATGAGGGAATGACTGCACCCGCCCTGAGCACAGCGCCCCTGCAGCCAGGGGGAATCACCGCACCCGCCCTGCTCACAGCACCCCTGCAGCCATGAGGGAATCACCGCACCTGCCCTGCTCACAGCGCCCCCGCAGCCATGAGGGAATCACCGCACCCGCCCTGCTCACAGCGTTCCTGCAGCCATGAGGGAATCACCGCACCCGCCCTGAGCACAGCGCCCCTGCAGCCATGAGGGAATCACCGCACCCGCCCTGCTCACAGCGCCCCCGCAGCCATGAGGGAATCACTGCACCCGCCCTGCTCACAGAGCCCCTGCAGCCATGAGGGAATCACCGCACCCGCCCTGAGCACAGCGCCCCTGCAGCCATGAGGGAATCACCGCACCCGCCCTGAGCACAGCGCCCCTGCAGCCATGAGGGAATCACCGCACCCGCCCTACCTGCCGGGAGCCACAGCGCCCCTGCTGGCTAGGACAGGAACTGCACCCAGGGAAAGCACCCACGGCCGAGAGGAATGAACTGGGTTCCTGTTCTAATTGGTGTCAGTTCCATAGCTGCTGTTGTTTGTTTGCCTTGTTGTGCATACTAGTAAAGACCTGTTATTCCTATTCCCATATCTTTGCCTGAGAGCCCCTTAATTTCAACATTATACTGATTCTGATGGAGAGGATTTACTTTCTCCATTTCAAGGGAAGGCTCTACTTTCCCTACGAGACACCTGTCTTTCAAACCAGGACAGCTGTTTATTTAAATTACGACCAGATTATGACTAATCTCACATTTTGCCCAAAAAGTTTAGAATTACCCTACTGCATAAAGATTTGGAACAGGATCTTGCTGTAAATGAACAGCAATTCGCATAAGTAAATTAAAAACTTTCTATTCATTTTTTGAGGAAGTCTAACATCTCTAGAGCACTGCATAAAAAGCTAAGTCACAGAATAAAATTACAGTTAACATTCTCGGCTGCCTTAAATTTCTTCTTTTAAAATCACATGCACATGTGAGCAATCTCATCAATATAAACAAAGCCTTCATGCTCAATGCTCTTATTGGGCAAAAATGCCTCATCTCCTGGTTGAGAGGGAGAACGTGCTAGAACTGCTCCTTTACGGTCACATCAATTGACATCTATCATGCAGGAAACATGAGGAACAACACAGCTGACAGAACACCTATACAGAAACCCGTCTAGATTGCAGGTTTTTCTTCAATTATTCAACCATCTTATGCTAAGAAAAAAAAGCTTTTAACAAGTAAAGTTAAAGTATTAATGGAAGCAAGGTGGTAAGACTTAGTTGATTATTAAGAAATAGCAGATCAGGCAAATATTCATTTTTCTGGGCAATAATGCAACACATGCCTGCGTTAACATTCAGCACCAACTTAAGTGACAGACTGACAAAACTCTTTTGTCCTACATCTGAAAGCAATCAAACAGATCCAAGTCCTAGTTGACTAGTAAGTTTGCAGGTGTTAATATCAAAACAGACTAACCTTTAGCCCTTCTACTTCACTTTCCAACTGTTTAGAGTACTGTTCACTCCTCTCTCGCAATTTCCTGTCTTTGGATGCCTCAGCAGCTGCAGCTTCAGCTTGGACTTCCAGCTACAAAAGTACATACGTTTTTAATAGATAAGATTTTTGTATTTTTTTTTACAAAATCTATTAATGGTTTTCAATATAAGAGAGAAATCTTCAGCACCAAAGTGAACACTTCAAAATCTTAGAAAACAAAATTGGTACTGTTTGAAACAACAGACAAAAGATTAAAGATTTACAAGTAAAAAAAAAATACTCAGAAAACCTTACATATAACTTATTTCATAGAGTCTAAACAGTCTTCTCACCACTTACTTCTTTTTTAAGTCTCTCTGTTCTGCGTAACTCTTGCCTTAAACTTTCTACTTTTTGCATCACCACTTCCATTTCTTCCTCCTTATCTCGGAGCTGGCGGGCAAGCTTTTGTTTTTGAGAGTGCAAGTCTGTCAGCCGCTCGTTCATCTCTGAGAATTCCTGCATTGCCAATTTCCGCTGGCTGTGTGCATCTTTCAGCTCTTTGGCTTGGGATTTTAATCTGTCACTAGACTCTGCCAGTTCCTATAGTTTAAAAAAAGAATTAAGTAATAAACCTAGAAAGCTACAAGGCCAATTCTGTCTTTGGATGTGCATCTAACACCTTCTCCAGAGTGAACAGAAACTACATATTCTATTTTATTTCAGGAATGCATCTACAATACAGATTGCATGCCTCTATAAATAAGGAAAGAGGCATATTTTGCGCTACTAGAGTTAGTAAAACTCCACAATTGTAAACCAAGCAGGAATCTATTCCATTATTACAGGTAAACACAACGGTTTTCAAGCACTTGCATTACAATATAAAAATACCTTGCTTTCTTAATGCAAATATGTCATTAGCATTGGTTTTTAAAAATTCCTTAAATAAATCAGAAGAATCTCATGTGCTAAATTATTAAATCTGAATGGAAAACTCTGCTCTGAAAATTTTTACTCAAGAAGTTTTAGACAACTGGCCTGCAATGGCAAATATAATTTCCATACACTGTACCTAATACCAAATATCAGAGAAAGTTTCAGGCAACAAAACACTGCAGTGAATGAAAGAAATATATGATAACTATTATTTTCAAAGAACCAGCATGAAGTAACTCTGCTAGTGCAGTGATAACTCCACACCACAACACCTTCACAAAGCTTGCCTAAGTTGTGCCACCACATAACCAATGAGGGACCACAACAGTTTAAATAGTTCAATAATGTCCAGTCAAACCAGAGCAGAAAAAAGAAGCAAGGAAAAGCAAATTTCAGGATAAAAAAAAGACCAACAGGAAAAATTCATATTTGACACTGCTGACATCCATGTAAATCTAAAAACGTTTCTAAGGTTCTTAAAAAGAAGTCGTAATCACTATGAGTTGGTTTAGAAGAGAGATGGTCTTTCTGGGACAAACTGGCAGCTTTCAAAATTTTAAGAGCCTTAAGGGTCAGAAGAAACAGTGTTAAACACAGCTGACATATCAACTTTAGTGTAGACTGTAAAACACAGGGCCAATATAATCATGATGAAAACCAGGTTTTATGTATTTCACACCTGATTACAGGTTGATTTAATAATGAATACAAAAAAGGGCCATGAAATAACACAGTACGTTATAAATAAGAAAACAAGGGATCAGGGAGATAGAGAAGAAGAAATAAAATCCAGTATTCTTTAACTGTAGTTATCTCAAATTACTTTTCAATCTTCATATTTGAGCAATTTTTCACATCTCCCTTCTGGAAACACTTCTGTGACACAACCCTAATACCATATTCTTCACATTTTTTCACTGTTAAAGTTTCACCCATACTTCAGATTAAATTGTCTGGAGTAGTACTTCTCTACTTAGTCTTTTAAGCCCTCTATCATTATCACCTAAATGTGAAGCTATAAAACCTTTTTTGCAGCCACCATGTAATTTGGACTATGGAGTTGTCCACTATCTGGAAGCAGTCACTTAGGGAGCACCCAGCAGTTATACAGACAGCATGTTAAATAATGTCCTTTTCTTCAAGAAAAAAAAGGCAGAAAGCTAAGTAGGTCATGCTACACACTGTTATCTGCTCATTAGTTTTACACTTGAAAGTTATTACAAGCAATATGAACTAAAATAAAAGAGTCTTCAGGGTTTGGAACAGTCACTGACAAAATTATTTTTTTTACCTTATTAAGATCTTCTCTCTCTTGCTTCAGTGTTCTGACTTGCTTCTCAAAAGCCTTTATTTGTCTGGAAGCATCATCCAATTCCCGCCTTGCAGTGCTGGCCTCCTCGAGTTGCTGTTCCAGCTGACCAGATTCTAGAAAAAGCAGCAGAACTCCAAATATTCTAAGGGAAAAACTGTAATTCTAGAATAGTATAGCCCAGCTGCTTGAAGCCCCTTCAATAATTTTCTGGTTTCCATTTAATCACAAAACAAGGCAATTCTTATCTGCTTTAGAATAGAGAACAGGTTGTTTCAGATGCCATTATCTGCTTTTAAGGGAACAAAATGAAAGGTCACAGCTTGCTGGAATACAACACAAAAATGGTAACAACTCTTCTTCTCACATTATAACAACCATGCTCTATACATAATCCTGTAATGTATGCTTTAACACAACTTATACATCTGACTTTTATGTGCTGTGTTGTAATATATAATACACCATTTATTGCACTGCAATTAAAACAGTCTCCCTCCTCCTTCCAATTTTCCCCCAAAAGAAACAGTAAAAATAATGGGTCACTCAAGAGCTGGCAAGTGTTCTCCTGTTGATACTCTTAAAATTAACTTCAGCTGATTTTACTTATTTCTAGTGTGAAAACCACTTGTTTTTATGTGATCTGCTTTATTACTACTATAAATAATAGAGAACTATTGCAGCCAGTTTTTTACCAAGAGTCAGTTACACAGTGACAGTATATTTCTATGGCACAGTTAAATTACGTTGTTTAAATACCATCAAATTCCATAAGAAAAACTGAAATTCATAAAATATGGCAACTGAATTTTTATAGCTAGTGAGTGGGTTTGTTTGGGTTTTTTTGCTTCAGTCTTTACTTTAAAAAAAGACTTTAAAGCAAGATATATAGGAAGGTAAGTTAATTCCAAGTTCTATGAAATCACTGGACATGTTGTCTTTTTTCTCAGTTGTGGGCAGGTCTTCAGACAAACTGTATTTACACAAAGAACAGGAACCCATCTATACTCTTAATAACAGTCTTTAACTACATTTTCATAAATGTAACCCTAAGAGATGGATTCTTGGAGAAATCAAATATAAAAATACATATATTTTTAAGAGGGTTAATTTCTGAAACACAAGGATTTTTATAAGCAAATTAATACCATTAGCTTATACCCAGAAAAATATTCACTATTGTTTTAATTCACTGACTCTTGTTTAAAAATTTAAAAGAATGCACTTAAAAAAGAGATGTAGCTCAAAGCCAGAAATTATTAACTGCCTTTCTTATGTAGTCTACTCTGAAGTCACCAGTGAAAAGAAAGTTTATATATGGCTCTGCTGAGCCAAGATAAATCTCTCTTCTGTGCATGAACTATTTTGTTCCACGACTCTGTTTTCTTCTTGCATTGCTGCCCTTTACATATTTGGCAATATTAAAGATTCCTCAAAGTTTTCTCCTATGTAACTTAGCGAACAAAAATTATAACTTTGACCTCAAAAATTGAAAGCATATGCTAGCTTGTAATTTCCTGGAAAACCAGATAGACAAGAAAAACGTATTTTTCTAAGCCCTACTGGTGACACTCCTGAATTTGACACAATTTTGAGTTCATACTTTATCACCTTTTTAGCAGGTGTTTACACTTACAGCTTCAGAAAAGGCAGTAAAACAGGTTAAAGGATATAACAAAAAGCTAGGTGTGACTTATGTGTTTCAAATAGTAATTTTCCATTTAATCACTCTAGTTGTAACTAATATTTTAGATAATATATGCAAACACTCACTGTAATATATTATTACATTACATTTAGTTGCCCAGAAGATGAGCCCAAAGCATGAAAAGTTCAGCTCTGCACCCGAACTGAACCTTCCTAAAGTTCATCAGATCTAGTAAAGAAATTAGATCTTTAAAGGCTATCCAGAAAACCTGGAACTAGCTCCCCTATATTTGGAAGCATTCAGACATGGTCATCACGGTTTGTTTCTCTATTTTGCCATAAATATAGTTCTAAAATCTATCTCAAAAACCACCATAAAATCAAGTGAAATAGAACATTCTCTTTTTATAAAATTCCTATTAGTTACAGCTTAAAGCACAAAGGAGTGTTTTCTAACAAGTGGCTGGATGAGACAAAGCATTCAAGTATATATTGGCAAACTTGTGTGGTAACTGGGGATGGGTTAGACAACTCTACATCTTCCTCATTTGATCCCATTATTTACTTCCAAACCAAACTCCAAAAATACACATTCTGTCCAGGAATAAATACACAAATATATATATGGTGTAAAGCAGAAAATTACTTCAAGAAAAGCCTTCTCAGTATTGACCACCTTCACCAGACTACGGCTTCTTTAGAATTTGAAAAGGAATAGCAGATGTGCTGGGGAATGTTTCCACACCTTCACCATTTTTTTTTTCATTACCAAAGGAAGTGAGTGATACTTTCAGCAATGAACTAAACTGCAGCTCAATAGTAAAGAATAAAATATAATTTAAGGCTGATCCTGATGTTTTCGTGTGAATAACTAATCTCATTCAAAAGCTGTTCTTGTAAATGCTGCTTTTCGGCTGTCTCAAAGACTTCCAAAACGTGATCTTAGGATTGTTGCAGAGAAAGGGTTTCTGATCATGTTGTCTTTATCCTCATCATAGCAGCAAGAGGAGGGATATTTGGCTGGAGCAAAATTTCACAAAAGCTTTTGTCCTGATACAGTGCCAACATGGCATCACTCAAACCAGTGATCCTCCCTAAGCCATGTTCCTATCCAAAAATAATGCCTATGGTACAATACAAAACTGCTGCATCACGCCAGAGCAGCTGTCCAACTATGCATCTGTAACAAGCTTTTTTCAGACTGCACAATTTTAACAGGCTGTAATCTATGTGCTACACTCTGCAGCTCACACATAGCTGTTCTGCCCCAGAAGGCAGCTGCAGAGTCTAAACACATCAACTCAAGTGTCTGCAAGTCAAGTTCAAGTTACTCTTTCTGTGGGTGTTGCTGCTGGCACTCCAGACACTTTCAGGAACTGAATGAAGTCTTGTCACAAATACAAACCAGAACAAATGTTTTTGTAGTTTACTCCAACCTTACTGGCTGTTTCTTTTTCCCTTGTCTCAGGCAAGATATGGACATATAAGAGAGATGTATCTACCATTACTCATGACTGATTTTTCACACAAAACTAAGACATTTTCTTATTCCTGTAAGATTAATTGGGATTTTCTCCCTGTTCCTCTACTTCCAGACCTGATACCTAACAGTCTCTTGCTAATCTTCCTAATTAAAAAATCTTGCTATGCTTCCTTTCTTTCTATATTTGAGATATCCCTCCTCTCAAATTTTAAAGACAAGATTATGGAGACACATACCAGGAGTCCTACACTATGAATCATTGCGAGAGAAAATTCCCTTTAAGTTAACACAGAATATCAAATCAAGAACACTGAATACTAGCCCTTAAAGCAGGCTAAAAAGGTGTTAAATAAACAGACAGCAAATTGCTTCACTCATAGCTATATTCAATATAGTGGTGCAATATAAGCCCTTCCTCTCCAAGTTCTTAAAACATAAATTGTCCAGAATCTGGGAAAGTAAGGTGGAAAAAGATGGATCTTCTCCTAAACATCGCCAGTTGCCTCTGTAAAACACATACACAGGGCTATTACTTCACTTTTCGACTAGTTTGAGAGTCCTGATGAAAGGCAGCATAACACTAATTTTAAAAATTAATCTTTTTGGCTGCACAGATTTCAAAAACACTTTTCAAACTTCAAGTACTGTGGTACTTGACAGCCAAACTTTAGCTTTCACAGAATCTTCAAGAACTCTCAGAAGCAAAGAAAACAGATGGAATGGAATGGAATGACAGCTCATTGACAGCAGAGCTGAAAGGTGGCTCTTCTCTCTCTCCTCTCCCTTTTGTTGTATGGTTCTATTGCCCACCTTGTGCTGATACATCTGATGTCGTAAGTTGATTAAATTTTCTCTACCTAACAGCATTTTTCTTGTTTAACCTAGTTAATTAAAGTCATGAGAGAGTACAGGGAATGCACAGATTGAGAGAGGGTCATGCAACTGTAGTCAGGATTTATTTTGGTGGCAGTTTTCTTCCAGTTCAGCTGCTGGAAGTGCAGCCTCATGGCCCACTGTATCCTCTCTCACCCACTATTCCTTGTTACTTGGAAAACCCAAATTGAATTTGGAGAAAATATTGAGTAGAAGAGCGAGGGGTAAAATGAAAAGTAAAAACAGACTGGAAAACTCTTACAAAGCTAAGGAAAATTAGCATTACAAACTTGACAAAATACAGTATCATATCACAGCTTTTACATTAGTATTTGTAACACACCTGTTATCTGTTTCTTCAACTTTTCAATTTCTTCTTTCAAACTTTTAATTTCTAAATCTTTGCTTGCTGTTATTGGGCCATCCACTGTTGAATACTGTAGAGCCTGCACTGTCTGGGTAGACTCTAGAAAAAGATGGAAGACAGAGGGACAAATAACACATCTGACATCTGAAAAAAACCAAAGAGATACTAATGACAAATTAAGACATGCCAAAAGATCCTGCACTGGGCATTCTACAATTTGTAATTTCCAACTATTAAGTACCGATTTTTTCAGTAAATGTCAGCTGGACACACTAAGTTCTTAGAAGTTTTAAGAATGAAATGTTTATGCCATAGTGACCAAGGTACAGTGAGAACATAGTTAGCATAAGAAGTTGCATACATGGTATATTTCAGGCATAAAGAGTAAGTAACAGAAATTTGTCAACAGAAATAATGAAGAGAATTCCTTTCTGCTAGAAAGCATTCCAGGACGTATATTTTAATTTTTTTCCCACAGTGTAAGAAGTGCCTTACAAAACTGCAGGTTAATCTAAGTTTAAAAAGTGATGGAATTATTTTTAAAAAAGATTATACCTTGCAGTTTTCTGCTAAGTTCAAGCTTTTCCTGTTCTAGACGTCTTATTCTCCTCTCATAAGCTTCTGTTGCTAAACTATCTTCCAAAGTTCTTTGAATGCTGGCATCAAGATCCATGGAGGGTGGTCCAGCTGTCAGTCTTAGACAGCTGCGGTCTGAAAGCACACTGGGGGAAAAATAGATTGTATTGGATCTTACAACAGTCTGGTTTGAAACAGTGCTATAAAAACATCAACCAATAAACAGTTTGTTTAAGTTGTTAATTCCTATGCCATTTATTATAACATCAAAGAATACTTCATTAGTATGTGCTCATTGGAAATTGAAATAATTTTTACCTAGCATGCCTGATCTCCTCAACGCATTTTTTGTTACACAGAAGTGGATGAACTCCTGATTAAAAATCATTATGGACAGTCTATAGCAAAGATAGCAAAAAGCAACAGCCTAGACAGTAAGATTACAACAATAGTTCATTTCAGAATAGTTAATCAAGCATCACAAATGCTTTAAAGACAACAATCACTAAAAATGGTGTGAAATTATCCCATAATAACCAGGGCATGGACATGCCAGAAATGCTGTGGCTACACATGTAGACATGCTACTACTTATGCAAATAATCCTTTTGAAGTCTAGAACATTCTAGGACATAGTCACATTCCCAGCAGAAACACAGGCTGGTTTTTTCAATTGTTGTAAACAATTTATTTTCATAAACAAGGAGCATACAAGGGACTTCCCTGTTTAGTTTAGCAATGGAAATGAGTGAAATAAATGCTACATTAATAAATTATTATCAATTGAAGTAATTTTTAAAAAGTTTCTATTCAGACTTACAGAAGTGTCAAAGGGCTAGAAATAAAACTGGTTTTAATGTCTAATAAACTAAGTTCTGCCAGGGTCCATACATCTAGTCTTAACTTTGTCATATGCAGTTAATATTATACATTCTCTCATAACAACCTTCCTCATCAAAACTCTCCTGAACACAGGTGCTGACCTTAACATGTATGTAAATTTTACCTGCGCAGAACTCATTCTTTTGAACAGACAGCATTTTAGATTATTCTTCAATAAACCACATTCTTTGATATCTGTCCAATATGTTTTAAAGACAAAGTTAAAATACTGTGTAACCAGCCTACAGACAATTTTAGAACTCTTAACTTACCAGCTACTTGTATATGTGAAACCCACAAATGGTAAATGATGGCCAGAAAATGCAGTGTGGGATGGTGGAGGCATTGTTTCCTAGAAAAATAATAGGACAGTTGAGTAAGCAGTATCCTACTGTACTTAAACAGATTTTCCAGTTTAGCCATATGAGAAGTGTTAGTGATTGTATCATATGAATTATATTCACTGTCATCCTTATCTACAGCCCAAATATGAAACAGCATCAACTAAATCTATTTATAATTGCATTTAACATCTACAAAAAAGAGCATGCTGACATAAAAATGCTTTTCTAATTAAATAGGCTATTGTTGGAGGAAAGCAGAGTATTACACATACCAGATGCCAATTTATTCCTTCTTTTTTCCAGGAAGCTCTTAGCACAAAGAGCAACACCTTTTATTCCCTGCTATACTCTTCTCTATTCAGTCAGCAGAGCTTCCTGCCTCTAGAATTACCCGCCCACTTCTGAGTGGGTCATCTCTATTTGGAGAGAAGAAAGAAGTAATACAACAGAGTGTTCTAATCCCATTAGTGCTTTGACCATTCCTTCATTCTTTGCTCCTCCTTCTTGCCAGACAAAGAACTACAAACCAAAACAAATCTTTGAGTTTCTCTTCATGCTAAAATAATGCTGTTGTTATTTTACTTGGACTATTTGAAGTTCTAATATTCTTAAATGTTAAAAGCTTCCTGTTGAACCCCAAGATGCAAGATTATGTTGCTCTACTAGAGATGGCCATAACAGTCACCAAAAGAAAACCCCCAAGAAGATGATTATTGCACTGGAAGGGGTAAAAGATTCCAAATTTTCAGAAAAGGTATGTAACTATTTCTTTCAAAACCTAAACAAAAACGAATAAAGGAACCAGTTGTACATTTCTTTCATGTAAAACTCAGCAGGAAAGGACATGGAGCAAGACTGCATTCAAAAGAAATCTGAAATTACCTTTCCAGGGTGGTGTCAGCTATATTGCATCACAGCCTTGTCCTCTTAGCTGACAAAAACCTTCATGTTATAAAAGAGTTCCCAAACAACACTAATGATATTGCCAGATTGTGCAAATTCATGAAGTTGAGCATTTTGGAAACTAAGGGCAAGACCAAATTACAAAGCCTTATCTTTCCGCTGAATCATAATCAAAATACTAATTATTACAGATTACTATGGCTAGAAAATTCAATTTTACTTCTCCTTTACAGTTTGTTTTCACCTTCCATAGATTTGAATTTCAAAACTATCTTTACCGATAACTTTAAAAGTATCAAATGCTTAATTGCATGATTTTAACAGCCCACATGACAATTCTCAGGCACCACACAGGTTACATCTATTGTCAATAAGGTAAGATTCTGTGAAAGTATCTGTTTTGCAGAGATCAAGATGTGTATCTCCCGCTGCTTGTGTGAATTTAACTGTACAACCATGCTGAGAAAATCATAACTGAATCTATCATACCTCTCAATAAGGCTACTAAACCAGTTAAAAGCCAAAATCCAGTACACCTTAGGCTGCCTGAACAGCATAGTTTTGCCCTTTATGCTTGTGTGTATGCTTACTACTTTTTACATTTCATTACTATGTATATAATTTTTCCATGGGACTATAGTCTCATTCAAAGTTCAGGAAGAATAACAATCATGGCTTTTCAACACTGTCTTTTATCTTCAGCATTGGGTTTTCCTCATTTGCTCTATACAATTCAAATCCTGCCAAGAATTTAAAAAAAAAAAAAAAAAAAAAAGTCTCATGGGCTTATCTTCTGTGGTGCTGACTTCTAAAACAGCAGTGCGAGTATGTGGAACTTCATCAAAAGAGATGTATGAAATATGGAGGAGAAAATACCTCCAAGTTATATATAAGGAATTTGAGGCAAAGCAATATGAAATACAATGTCTACCAGTCAAAGCAAAAATGTAAAATATTCTCAGTCATGCAATGCCTTAGGCTAGGCTTTTTCAGCAGTTCTGAGATACTAGGTGTGAAAAGAAATGGCAAGAAAATAACATCCTTATATTAAAACAGGACAAAACCTTCAGATGTTTCAAATTAGGAAAGTGAAAAAGAAGCTCTAGAAACTGGCATTCATCTCTAACAGTTCAGGGGCATTGCTTTTCAACCCCAAATATCTAAACCAAATTAAGAATTGGACTCTGTTTTCTCAGCTGAGAGTCCGGTAACTCAGCAGAGGAGCATTTTTTCCTCACCTGCAGGTCCCTGTTTCTTCACAATAGTAAAGCATTCACACTGCACAGGCACAGTTTGAGAGCCTCAGGTGGGAGACTGGGCTCTAAAAAGAAGGAGTAGTGGAATGGACAACACTAAAATGTGTGAACAACCTCCAAAAGGTATTTCAGGTTCATAAACAAAGACCTGCTGTATACAGCATCCACTCAAGCTACTCCATCCTCACAGGTGTTGCTGGACAAACTAATATGCAAACAGGTAACTGAAGACTGCATAAACAAGTTTTAAGAGAAAAATACTTCAGTTATGAAGGGAGGTGGAAATATCACATGCAAGCGAGGAAACAAAATGAAAAAAATGCAAGTCATCCTATGCAGCTACAGCAATTTGCTTAAGTAAAGGGCTTAAGTAAAAGGGCTCTGAGATTTAATGAGAGATCACAGAATCATTTAGATTGGAAAAGACCTTCAAGATCATTGAGTCCAGCCATTAACTGTCAGGTCCATCATTAAATCACTTTCCTAAGGACCACATGTGTTTCCTAAGGTCTACATGTGTTTTAAAAACCTTCAGTGATAGCTGACTCCACCACTTTCGTAGGCAGCCCTTTTGCTAAAGAAATTTCTCCCAATATCCCAACTAAGCCTCCCCTGGCTCAACTTGAGGCCATTTCCTTTCGTCCTGTAGCTTATTGCTTGGGAGCAGAGACTGACACCCACAAAGTGTTTAAGCCTAAGTGTTTTCCATGTTTTAATGTGCAGCTGGAGAAAAGGGAATGCAAATAATGATCATCTTGTCTATATCAATTCATGTTGCCTCTTACCTGCAGGCCTAGAAAACTGAGTGAAACTGAGATGCACATGCAGTTTAGAAAACAAAAGTGGTGAAAATGCTTTATTTCACATGTAAATAGCAGGTTTCTGCATCTTTCAACAGACATACACACAAACACAGCCAAAGGTATTTCCAAGGAGAGAACACAAGGCATTCCTCCAATGCTAAGAGATGTATCATCTGTCAAAGCTCCTTTTCAAAAGCACAGAAACAAAGTATGGTAAAATCAATAGTTGCAGAGCATTTTAAGCAAAGGTAAAAATATTTTCTTGCTCTTTAAGAAATGGCTGCAATATTTCTCCTACATTTCCCAAAACTCAAGCTGGAGAAAAGGCTGGAAAATTTAACAGAAATTAATGGAATGAAATCCAACACCGATATGAGCAATTAGAGTAGAGCAATAAAATACAGTAAAATGCAATATGCAAACTTATACTAAGCCTTAAAAATGCTCTGCTAGAAATAGCCTTTCAGACTATCTGTATGTAAATTTATCATTCTTTATAAGACATGGACACTAAACTTGTTACTGCAACAGATGTATATTAGGTAAACACATGTAAAGCACAAATGGATTTACAAAAGTTATCCTAACATAAGTATGATTTTAGGTCCAGCCTACAAACTATGGAAGTGTTCTCTTCTCAGTTCTTCAAAGCAGCACCTAGCTGTAACTTATGCAGAACACAGTGAAATAAACTGCCTTTTCCATACATTTTGTTACAAAGTACACTACAAAGGCTGATTAATCAAAATGCTAATATACTTACAGAGTTTTTTAAGCAATCATCATCCACATCAAAGTTTGATGTATCAGTAGGGCTGCTGACTTCTGGGATGTAAGGTGCCTCACAGTTCCTAATGTTGTCCCAATCAATCCCAGCAAAAAATGGATGGTTCTTAAAGTCTTCTATTCCATTTTGTCCAAGTCTATGCTCTCTGCTACAAATGAGCCTTCGGATGAGGTCCTTCGCACTTTCAGAGACATCTGTCACTTGAGCAGGAAACTGAAACCTCTCCTTAAAGATTAAAATAAGAGGAAATAGTTTATTACCAAGAAAAAGTTGGAAAAATTACCTTCTTACTGAAAATCATTATATAGAAAAAGAAATGTGCAAATACTCCAGCTCTGAAATACATGCAGTAAGGTTTCAAGGAAAAAACTTATGCTAAGGATAGAAACTATTAAGACTTTTTGTCTTCTAGTTTTTCTCCTTCATTTAAATTTCTCTTACACTGAAGCTGTTGAATTCTACAGCTGCATGTGGAAGAACATTTTATAATCTTCTTCTTAAGTCAAGGAATGGGTTCACCAGAAGAAATAAACACAACAGTATTGATGCTATGCAGCCAAAACAGACTCCATAGAGAGAATTAACATCCATGTTTCCAAACCCAGATTTTAAGTTTTAGCCTTATGCCAAAGCAAAGTCATCTGCAATCCATAACCATTAACTCGCTACATGAAAACATATATTTTGTTTTACATTTATGAACACTTAACATAACTAGTACATAAAAACTTATTTTTTAACATGTACTCAAGTTACTCCATTATTAAAAATTAGCTTAGAGACAGACAGAAAGTGCACTAACTTTGTGGTTCATTATTTTCCCATAGGTCTCCACCAAGGACTCAGCATAAAAGGGCGTTTCTCCATAAAGCATTTCATACATGCAAACGCCCAGGGACCACCAGTCACACTCGGGCCCATACTTCCCTTTTCCATCTTCCATGGCCTGCAAGATTTCTGGAGAGATGTAATCTGGTGTTCCAACTGCAACTGAAGATTGAACCTGGAGAAATTACATTAAAACCAACTTTCATCATTATGGACACTGTGGTACTGTGCCCATGTATATGTAATTTTTATAAATTTAGCCCAGCATTCTTGTCATAACAGAACAAGTATCCACAAGCAAAAGATTCTAAATTCATAAAGAAATATTTAAGCACCCAAGGCACTGCATTAATAGGCATCCCAATAATATACTTTTGCTAAACTATTATCCATACTTAAAAACAGATAAAGGACAAAACTGTCAATTGTCAGGATTAGAGCCAGTAAGCAATTATAGATTTGGTAATCACATATATTAGGTCAAATGCTTTGTAACCCCCTGGGACATGATCCAACACACTGGAATTACATTCTAGTCACACTTACAGATACTGTGTAAATTTTAATGTACTAGAAGAACATTATCACATTTCAGTATCTCATCCTGCTCATACTAAAGCTTACATTTTCAATAAAGATTAGAGCTCTGAGCTTAAACCAAGAGATTCATAGTTCATAAACACCTACTTGGCACTGACAGCACAGCTTCTCTTTATTTATTCATGAGTTGACTGTATGCTGAAAGGTTTTTAATATACTGCAAATCCAAGCAGTCTGCAGCTGAATTTTCAATACAGTTATATACCAGTTTCAACACAGTTATATACCAATACCATTTACATTCCAATTCCTTTGCCATAAGGCACTTTTTCCCTTTATTAGCACACATTTTGTGAAAATCAGTGCACTAAAGAAAAAATATGCAGGAATGCATCATTCTTTCCAATTTACCGTTCCATCTTCCATCAGTTTCAGACAAGAACCAAAATCTGCTAATCGAATATGTCCATTCATATCCATCAAGATGTTGTCTGGCTTTATATCCCTGCAATTAAACAAATTCCAGGATTAGTACAAAATGTATTGGGTAAGATGTATTCCAAGCATTAACTTTGCAACAGTCTTTTCATTCAAAACCAGCAACCTGACAGTACACAGAAGACAGTCACTCAAGATATGGTGAAATTTGCACTAGAGACATTTCATGACAGAGGCTGTAGATCAGTCGAATCCTACAGTGCTTCTTAATTTTAGTAAGAATTCTGTAGTTAAATTCCTCTCATGTCTCAAGGGTAAACAGGAGAATCTACTTGCTCTGAGCTTTTGTATATAAAACTTTTAAATCATCTGAAGCATTTTAGTGAAATGCTCTCAAGTGGAAGATGCATGCTTATACTGGAGCTGAAAAACAACCTCTAGATTTTACAACAGAACAAAGGCCAATGAAATCCTGAACGAGCCAACGCATTTTTAGATTTACTGTCTTTCATTGACATTCTTCGCTCACATTCATCTCAGTTCACTGTGTATATCTGTCATACTTCTGCTGACATGACCAGTGTACACACTACTGCAGCTCTGCCTGGCCAAACTCTGGCTGCCTTATTCAGGTCATGATGCAGATGGAACTACCCTTCCAAGCAGGCAACATAATAAATATTCCTTATACTGTAAACTTGACCTTTTCTCTTGTCTAAGTGCACTGAAATACAGGTAGAGTGTATGTTCCCAGAATGCAGTTCAGGGTCAAATGTTGAAATTTCTTTTCAATTAAGAATAGATATTAGAAATACACATCAAGCTACATTTAAAATATATATGATATTATTAGATTCTTACACTATCCTTATCTATTATATTCAAACCATAAATTATAACTGTATGAATACAGGTCTACAAATATTTTCTCAGTGAACATTTTTAAGCTATAAGAACAAATCCCCTAAAATAAACAAAAACAAGTGAAGTCCTCACTTTGCTTCATTCCCCAAACAACTTATAAAATGAATGTCACTGATGGCTTTGCAGCCAAATCTCAAAATATTCACAAACTGAAATGTTTACATTGCACCTGAGAGCAAATTTTGTTGTTTGGGTTTTGGTGTTTTGTTTTGTTGTTTTGGTTTTTTTCCTCAACTAGATATTGAGTTATAGACAAGGCTTACTGATAATTTACAATGGAAAAAAATTAGAACCACACCTTCAACAACATTATAGAAGCTATGGCATAAAGGTGTCACAGTGTCACACACTTGGTGACAATTAATACAGAAACAATTTGTTGTTCGGAAGAAAAGTACTTCCTGAATTTGTGTTACTTAAAGACAAGCACCAGTGGCACATGCTGAAAACATACTTTAGGCACCTCTGAAATACACAGAAATATTTACAAAGTAGAAAACAAACACTGCAAGAAATCATACTTTCACAATTTGCATAAAGACAATTCTTTACAAAGTAAATCAGAAAAAATAACCAAGTCCATTCTCATAAAACTATTCTTCCACTTGATTTCTGCTGACACTGAATATGCCAAAGAATTGCAGCCTCCAGACTGAGATAGTTTTGTTTGGTTTGCATTCACCCACCAAAAAAATTCCTTAAACACGCTTCTAAATAAAAACAAACACATGCCATCAAGACTGCTGGAATTATAACTTCAGCTTAACACTTTGCAAAAACATGCACCTAAAATCCAGTTCCTGCTAGAAGCTGGACCTACTTCAAGCTAAACAAAAACATGAGTCACCCTTGAGGCTCCATTTATCCATGTTCTATCTTTTAATATATTCCCAAGAGAAATAATAATAACATTAATAATCATCATCAACATCCCAACCTCTCCCATTCAATCTCACCAAACAGCAAGAAAACATGAAACATCTCACTGTGTTGTCAACACCATGCAAAACCAAACCTGCAAACAACACTGAAAGCACTTGAAGGAAAAACGATTTCTTGCAGAGTGCCATTTGTAATGCTCAGTAATAACTTCATAAGAACAATTTTTACAGCTAAGGAAAAAAGATCAACTTAATAAATACAAATTTTTTCAGCTCTTGTAACAGAAGCTATGGGCTATGAACAACTGTTCTGAATTCTGAACCACATTAATAAAATACAGTTTGAAAGACAAGGATTTCTGGTACCTGCAGAGCTGAGTAGGCTATAAGCAAAGGGAAAGAAAATTATGAGCCCCGGAGGGGAGCAAGGAACAGGAGTAATTATTGCCAGTAACTGAAGAGTGTGAAGGTGGTGATTATGGGAAAAAATAATGTCTTAAACCCTGCATTTCTACTGAGCCTGCAGCAGTTACATTGCATTTCAATGACGAGTTTTGTTCTAGGTTTTGTTTTGAATGACATTTGTTTACTCTCTTTAGTGATCAGAACTGATCTATCTCCTGTTTGAAAGAGAATATGGTATTCTTTCTTCACATTCACTTCACCTTCCCCATCTTATCCCAGCTTCTTCACTGTATGGACTGGTTCCTTCTACTTCCACCTCAACTACATTTTTATTCCTATCTCTCCTAGACTTACCTCAAAAGCTGAGATGTCCAATCCTCCACAGCCTATCAACCCCAAATTTCCTCCCCTTCTCTTCTTTCTCTCTCAGCTTCTTCACTCTCAAGTCCTCATCTCCCTGCTTGTTCAAATTTAACTAATCTTTCTTTTTATCCCATTTCAATTCTCATAAGTCACTATTTACTCACAGTCCTGTTCCCACCAGTTTCCTATTCCCAGGATACAGGACAAACTATCCTCTTTCCTCATGTCCAGTTCCTATCCAATTTGCACAGCAATCTTCTTTTGGCACCAAAAGGAAGAGAACTACACTGTCTCTGTCTCTTATCAGCATCTCCTCAAATTCCTTCAATATTACAGCTCTGAAGCAGTGCTAAGCTACAGCAGAAGAAAACTAAAAAGTATTTAGGGATCAAACTTTGGACACAGCTGTCTGGAACTCATAGCTGGAATATTGAGGGAACAATCATAACCTGAAAACATCTAGGAGGGGGCAGAGGAATGAAAATACATCCATGACTCATGGAGGATTCTCTCCCAAATTTTAAGTCGCCACAGCAGAAGATTTTCTCATTGGTTTTGCAATAATTATTTCATTAATTGAAAATCTATATAAGAAAAGCTATCCATGTTTCTTTATCTTGTTTCTGGAAAGAGGAACACTTATTGCTTCAGGCAAATACTGAGGGAGGAAAATTCCAGAACAAGTAGCTAAAATCTGGCAAAACTGATGAGCAAATAATGAAAAGTTATATGGCTTGGTGAATAGACCACTGGGCTGAATCTTTGTAGATAAGAGTCACCAGGTGATTGTGGGCAGACTATTTAAACATCACTCAACAAGAACCATGGTGCTCAGTCAAGCAACTAATATCCTCTGGCTAGAAGGCTGTGGAGCCCAAATACCCCACTAACTCTGTAATTAGTTCACTGCAATAAAAGAAAAAGGTCAGCTCATGAAATATGAAACACTAATTCACTTTCAAGAAATAGAAGCATTTGAAAGGTATTTTACTGGCCAGACTCATAGTAGGAACAAGTACTGAATCGAGGCAATTGCTCTGACACCACTGTGCCTTCTCGAGACCCTGGGCCTGACCAAGTCCCAGGCAGTTCAGCCCTACTCTGACACGCTGCCAGAGCTCTGCACAAGCCAGGCTAGTACAAATTCTTCAAATATGCTTCACACTGAAATAAGGGAACACAGGAGCTCAACATATCCAAAGAAGCTTTTTTTTTTTTTTTTTTTTTTTTTTCAATGAGTGATTTAACAGTGCCAAAGGGACTAGAAATCTGGACCAAATAAACTCTAGAAATGCATATGTCCATTTAAACTCTGACTCCAACAGTGTCCAGGAGCAACCTCTACTTTTCTGAGCTTTGATGGTGTTGACTGTAGGAGAAAATCAGGACTGCACAGCAGCTTTGCTGCTCTTTTCTGGAGAATGCAATAGGAATAAACAGTGTGTAACACTGAACACTTCACTTGCACCAAAAATGAGTGTGAAGACTAATAAAAAAAAAAAAAAGAAAGCTCTCTAATGAATCCTTCCTTATAATGCTTCTTAGTTTAATTTGGGGAGCTGTTCAGATTGGCATGTTTACCCAGATGACTTCACTCACCTCTCTTTAAAACCGTTTACTTTCTTAAGCTGTAATTAAAACCCAAACATTTTACATACTAACTGTGTTAATATAAACAATATTCTGAAATAGGACTACAGCAGATGCCTGGATTATTGCCATTTATTTTGATTTCTCTGTTAATGAACCAGAGTAGAATTTCATTTATTCAGTAAGACTCAAGAAAAAGTATTCCCTCTGAGACATGCTAAATCCATAGCACATTCCAGCTGTAAAATAAACTAAAAAAGAATTTTTAATACATGTGAATGTATTTTTTCCCTGGATTCATTTCTGATACTAAATGAAAATCAAGGAATTGTGAGGTCTTGCATATTTGAATTTGGACTAGAAAACTCCCTTAAGTTCCTTACAACTTGAATTATCTGATCATCTCATGGTTTCAAAGCATACAGGCTCCTGAAGTTCATCTATGTCATTCCTTGAATCACTGGGTCAATGCAGTTCTGTTACTTGCAAGACCACATGAAGTTCCTCAGGTCTACAGAACAGGAAGCAGCAGATTTAGAAGAATCTTAACTTAATTTTGTTTCAAGGGCAGCTTCATGGAAGAGGGGACCAGACAAACAAATTGCAAGATGCATCAAAAATAGAGGGACAATTATTTCAAGAACTGTATCAGAATGATTGAGCAGCAGTGGTGTAAACACTACCAAAGACTGGGCCAGTGGGTCAAGTCACAAGTTTATATCCTCTCAGTTTATGAGATAAAATCCCTAGTGGCATTAAAGATTTTGTGACCACAAGGGAACCCTCTTCTTGGTAGCTGTACAGCTGAGCTCTTAAAAAAACAGCAGAACTGAAATGACAAGAAAGGGACTTAAACTGTTCTAAATGGAACAACCACGATGTGAGCTGAGTCTGAATAAAGAAATGGACCTGTCTGAAATCAAAGGATTCAGTTCCAGTTTGATAGCTGAGCTACTAGCTTATTAGAGCCCAGTAGATAAGAAAGAGATAATCTGGAGAACAAATTGTTATTCTTAATGCTAACATTAGAAAAGCATGGAAATCAATTCATTTTCCTAAACGGGTCATACACCTCAAGAGATGCTATTCTTGAACGGCAAGGAACAAAGTGAATAGCTTACATTAAATTATTTTTCCGTGAAAAATTCATATGAACAGTATTTTTTAATGCTACCAATGCAAATTAAAACACCAGCATATGAGAAAAAATAAATTAGTTTCAGGTGTAACTGCTGGAACAGAAAAACTGATCCAGAAAGCTTATTACCAATTAAAGATTTCACAGCACATTATTTGCTCACTGTACACACAAGAGCATTCCCCAAAAGTATAAATCAAATTATTATTGCAATTATTCACTCTTACAACAAGAAATGCCACCCTCTGTCAAGCTAACCTACTTTAAGAAAAAACACAACCAAGACTTCATTGCCAGAATGCCTGGACTTTTTATCCAAAATTCCTTCAGAACACAGGATTATCCTTAGTCAGGACAGAAGTTTGGCAAACTGCTCATTTCACTCCCTTCTGTTGTTTCAGGCAGACTTCCCCTCCATATACCTCTCTCACAAAGAAATGCTACATCCATGATTAAAAATGAAGAGATTTGGTTTTGGCAGCACTCCAATGAAAAAAGAAAATTTGGTGCCTGTGCAGTTTTTATTAAGGTATTCAGTGATACTCTACTGACAGCTTGCTTTAGATACACAGAGTGAAACAACTGGTGAACTTCCATCAAGAATGCTGGTCAAATAATTCCTTTTTTCACAGTCAAATGTATGAACATTGATGTTTCTATTTTCCATTACAGTGGACTGGGTTATATCAAAGTCAGCATTGCCATATTCTGCCAACTACGGTTTATCTGAATTCTGATGAGCAGGAGTAGAAAAAGGCTCCATCTGGCAGAAAGACCAATGCACACTGAGCCAAATTAGATTTGGGCAGTCGGCAGTTATTCTTTAGCAATCCCAACAAGATAGGCTGCACAAGATAGCAGCATGAGAAAACTGGAATATGTTGTACCTCATTAACCGTGCCTCTTATCAAGACTCTACTGCACCTTCTCCTAAACAGACACTCCTTCATTTTTGGGGGAAATCCAAACAGTGTGCATTCTGATTGAAACCAAAATAATTGAAATAACTTTGATCTTAGCCTTATTATTTATATAGCACCCAAACCATTGCAACATGTTTGTATACTAAACAAAACCTGCTTCATGAAAAGCTGACAAACTAAAGCTTACAAGCAAATAAGATACAGTAGCTGTGCTCTTGTAAGCCCTGAAGTCAATAGGAAGAGCCAAAGACTGAACACTTCAGAATTTAAGCCTTAATAAGAGGAGGAACTACAGGGGAAAAATAAATGCTATAATCAACCTTATTTTATAATTATTTTTTCTTAAACACAATGTTAACAGTGTAAAACTTCTTTGTTTTCACTTTAACTCCTGATAATAAATTATTATGTATGTGCTGTATTTCACCACTGCTAAAAGAATCTCTCTACTCTAAGCAGCAGGAGATTCCTCTAAATCTCATTACATTCAATGGACAGACTCTCATCAACCAAACCACAACAATAAAGCTTCTAGGTCTGTGATATAATCATTATTTATTGATCAGTATGTTCAATTTTATATTCATATTGTCACACACCCTAACCAAGTTTTATTCCTAGCAATATAACAAAACTAAATGAAAAACATGACAAAATTCAAGGTTTCATGTACTGCATGCAGTACATGTAGTGCAGCACCTACAGAATCAGATATTTCCAAACTAACTCAGCTCCAGACCATACTTTCTGCCAAAGTGTACTTTTTAAAATCCATAATCCAGACTGAGAGAAATAATTTCAGTTTTCACTAAAACTAAGGTAATTACATTACATTCCTCTCTTACTATGAAGATCTGCACCACAGACTTGAAGTATATAATGCAAAACAGATGAAATGGAATACTTTGCCACACCAAGTGTGGTAACACAAAAAGTAATGAATTTAAGTACCAATGAAAGATACCCAGAAGAAACATTAGAAAACACTTCCATAATAATGACAATAGGACATTGGAACAAATTGCTTCAGGAAATGTCATCATCTCCATCATTTTTCTATTAAAACCAGTTAGACAAATGTCTGTCAAGATTGGTTTAGCTGCAGTTTGATCCTGCCTTGCAGCCCAAGGAAAATACTAGCTGACCTCTCCAAGTCCTCTCCCAGTCCTTTGCTCTACAGTCTTTAATTTCTGCCACTCAGACAAGTATTCTGGACACAACACAGTGTTTACCTTATGGTATCCAATGTTCTTTATGAATTTCAAATGCTAATAAAGGAAATAATAACAAGCAACAGGGAATGAGTACATCAGCCAACACATATATATCTTGAGTTTGTTCAGGCACCCATTTTCATTCCTGAACACTTGAGCAGAGTGTAGTTACTGGCTTATAAATATATGCCCCACCACATCATATTATAATATCCTAGAATTAATTTACCTCAGAAAAATGTCTCCCTGTGGGCTTTCTGCATATGTATTTGTTTCCAAGTAATGGATATCTCAAACACGATAACAGTCGCAAACCAAGAATAATTATTTTTTAAAGCTGCTTATGTCCATTTTTTTTCTTTCTTTTAAAAACATAAGTAAAAGGGGTGATTTGAAAAATTCTTTTGGATAAATGCTTGGCAGCTACATACTCCCCATAGCTACTGTCTTCATCTAAAATGCTAATCAGCTGACAGGACCAAGTATCTATGGCAAAACCCCTCACATGCAGGTTAGGCACCTCATGCAGCATTTTAAAGAGATGTCAGGGCAAAGTCACTTGTGATTGCCTAGGGATTATTTCTATTGTCTTGCCAGCTTTACAGACTAAAAAGAACACACTGTGCTATTTGATAACTACTGTAAATTTGGTACTTTAAAAGGCTGATTTACATATGTGATTTTAAACACTAATGAAATAAGAATAAAAGAGAGGTAGACATTACCAGAAAGACAATTCCTTATGTCAAACAATAAAGCATGTAAGAAAAAGTCTGAAAGTTGTAGAAGTTCAAATTTAAAAAAACAGAAGTTAACTGAAATAGTGTGACATAGGAACTGTTAAAAACAAATTTAAAAACCCAAACCCAAGTTAACTGGCCTCTCACAGCGGATCAAGAATACAGAAGTTTGTAACATTCCTCAGGGTTGATTTGTGGCTGAGTTACTGATATGAAACAAAAAAAAACTTGTAAGGACTCAAATATAAAATTGAACATTTGAATGTTTAATAATGCATTGATCTTGAACAGAATAGTACTATTGATTAAAATTTCATGCATGAAAATATGAGAGCCTTGTACCTTACTTCTTTTGGAGTAGTTTTAATAGTTTTTAATAGTTTTTTATTATGGTCTCTCCTGCTACAAAAGACTAAGGCACAATCATAAAAGTTTTGAAAGAGATGCAAACATAAGATGGGAGAAACAAAACAGGAATGTTTCTTAACTATTTCTTTTTCAGAAACAAAAACTGATTTGGAAAACAAATACTTGGTTTGAGAAGCCCAAAAATCAAAACAGGAAATTAGTAAAAATTGCAATTTGTAGAAATCAAGGAGACAATACTTGGGAAATGAGGTAAATATTCTTACATGAAACAAGTTGTAACAGAACTAGAGCACAGTAGTGTAAAGCTCTGGAGGTACTGTGTCATTCAGTGATCAAAGCCAATACAGAATTATGCTTAATTTGAAAGGACTACTCAAAAATCCAATTGGAAATGGGAATCTGCTCTCAGTGACCTTGTTCTGAGAAGAAGGGTTAGATCAGATGACCTAAAGAGGTCCATTTCAACCTCACTCATCCTGTGATTCTGAAATTAAGACTAAACCACCTTTTCAATTTTATTTCACTAATATAGTTATATTGTACCAAAGCTCCTCAAACCTAATTCTGAAATGCAGTAGCATCAAAGTACTACAGGTTCAGCTGTAGCAGCCTACATACTTATGACTTGTGGCTCAAGACAGAAAGTATCTTCAGCCTTTTAGCATTAGAACATGTCTATTTTTGCAATGGAAATTGCAGTTCATAAAACAAAAATTGGCAAAGTCCCTCTCTCTGTCTCTCAACTCTGCAGCCGTATGACAGGTAAAATCACAAAACTGTCTTGATTGTATCTTGACATTTAATAACATTCAGGCATACAAAATTTGTTAAAATTAAAAGCTACCTTTCCCTGATCTAAAGTCTCACTAATAGAAAGCCCCTATCCCAAAATGCACAGCAATCAAGGTTAGTCTCTGCCATTGCTTACAGTGTTTAGATAATCAGAGCTGGCAAGATTGGCCTGAAGCCATCAGACAGCACTCCATGAACAGCCCTCCACACCACTGCTCTGTCACACAAGTTTTCTCAGTGCAAAAAGTCTTGGCTATCAGAGAAGACTCATCTCCTCCTAAGAAAGGCTACAGCACACACATATGTGTGCATATATATGATTAAAATATCAAGGAGCAAAGCAAGGTGTACAGGAAGACTTTCAGGTGGCAAAATATGTAAGAAATTTGCTGAAGATGCAAAGTAGGCACTATCCTGGCCTGGATTACTTATTACAGTGCATGGATTACTTTTCTCACTATGCTTTCATGAGCTAAATTGTTGTTTAAATTTGCAGTATGCAAAATTTGTAAATGCATGCTAATTTATTATTATGAAAGACTATTCTCAGGAATCCACATTCCCTAGAACAGAGCACTTCAACACAAGCTGAAGAAAATTATTTATATCAGGGCTGTTCAATTACAGAGGGTTCTTCAGAACCCAACTACTTGCAGGCAGAAAGATTCAAAAGAGATGTTTAAATTATATCCTTATGTGACTAACTAACTGTGCCTACACTGAAGCAACCTGAAATCAAGGAGTCCCTGGGAAAAATGAGATGCTAGGAAGTGGACTGCTCACCTAGAAAGGGGCCCTAAAGCAAAAGAACACAATTAGGCCATGAACCAGAAGTTGTGCCATGGTAGGCTGTGTACTATTCATGAAGAAGGAGTTTGAGTACCTTGAATTTACACAGCACTTAGAAAACAAAACATAAAAATGGCAGTTGAGGTTTCTATCTCCATCTGGTGTTCTTCTACTTTTCTAATAAGCTACAAATACACACAGCAGAGGACCTGGCTGAGGGCACTCACTATTTTCGCCTCTCTAACCTGTCCAGCTGTCACAATGCTTTTTTTGGACTTGATCACTCTGCTTATAGTTTCACATTCCTCAACAGAAACTCCACACCAACAACATTCATCAGAAAAAACTGCCATTTGAGTCAGCATTGTAAAGAATAATGGCTTTCAAGCCCAAAGTTGCATGAATATTGAGAAATGACACCAAGTATATATGACAAACGAGTAATTATCACAAAAATGCATTCAAATATCTTGAGTACACTTTGCTCTTTTTCTGAGGCAGCCTATTAGATGATACCTTGAAAAACTAAAAACCAAACTAATTGAAGCTGATGGTGGTAGAAACAAGCTTCATTAAGCAGCCAACTTTAAATATTAGGTTTATTCACTTCAGATTTCAATGTAGTTACAATGGAATACCAAGCAAATTGCTTGAACTCTGTGAACTTCAGTTGACAGAGCTGTTTCTGGGTTGTCAAACAATACTCTTTTGTATCATTCTATATTTTTCCTCCAGAAGATAAGAATAAAAATATCATCATGACAATTTAAAAAGCAGTAAAATGACAGTATACTTGCCATGTTTTGCCATGTCAATTTTATTGGAATTCCATTTTGGCATCTAAGAACTTAAGTAAACAGATTAAGAACTCCACAAGCACTACTACCCTGCAGCATATTCGAAAGATTAAAAAATTAAAGTCTGCTAAGTAAGGCTAATTCATGTCAAAGCTTTTAGATTTCTAATAGTATCATGAGTTACTGGCGGGTAAGGGAGCAGAAAGAGTAAGCTCCTTAAGAATGTTATGTCCATCTGTGAGTGCCATCTGTCAGAGAAATCCTGAAAGAAGAGGCTAACAAGGAATTCAGAATATGCTCAGCTGCTGCACTGTAAATTACTACCTATGCTAAAAAACCTTAACACGTATTTCTAGGCAGATAAATGTTTTCTTTCCTTTTGATTCTCATTTTAGATATGTAGTCTCTGCTCTTTGCCTTTCAGTACAACCACACACAGTCCCTGAAACAGCTCATAGCATTGAAAAATTCTGAGAGTAAACAAGACAACGTATACTGAGGATTTGCACTGGTTTTGGTAACAATAGCAAAAAAACATTTCACATATTAATTTTTTTTAAATCCACTGATGACACAAAGAAAGCAAAGAAGAGTGTTCACGCAGAATCTGTCTGGAGAATCTAACAGATTTTTAATATATATACTCTTATTTATGTCTTTGTTTGTATGTCTATATAGGGCATGCCTACAGGTATTTCAATTATCAGGGATATTTATAAATGCCCTGAGCTTAAGCAAGCTATTAGTTGCAAATCACTAAAAATTTTCTGAGACTGATCAAGAAACAAACCTGCTGGGTCCATACTGCACCCCATGACAACTCTTCCTTAGTCCTTTTCTGTCTTCTTCCAGGAATAAATACACAGATATAAATACACTGAGAATTATGAGGTGAGGGCAAAAGAGGTCTGTGCAGAATTGAGTTCTGAGATCACTTAATGCTTTTTGTTTTTCCAAAAGAAGGATATACAGTCTTAATATGAGGTTGATCTTATCTCTCCTCCATCCATTTATTTGATCAGCAATAAAAAACTATTAAAAATTTATCAAAGGGAGAGGGAGAAACACAGAAGAAAGTAGAACATACTTTAAGGACACGTAAAATATTCAGGAATAGGGAGCACATTACAAAAATCTAAATGATTTGTTTGTTGTTCCTGAGTTATGTGGGAAACAGAACAAAGATAAGATGCAAAGCTGCAAGTAAACCCTGGAGACTAAGAAAAAAAAATAGTTTACAAGGATAAGAAAACTAATGCCATCCCAAGCTAACAAATATATACATCAAATACTTGCCATAGCTCTTGCAATATGTGATGCAGCACTGCTATATCCTATATGTTTTACTGCTCTTCTCCCAGGCTAGTAGGGCTTTAGATGTCGTATATTTTTTGAAAGACTGCCCAGCAAAAGAAGAATGGTTCTGAAAACAACACTACTATACAGCCATTTTAATGTGCTGCACAGAACCTTTGCTTTCTTCATCCTTCACCCAATAAAGGTTTATTCAGCAGTTACACAGATACTTGGGATTCCTCTTTTTTTTAAACAGAAGTTGGTGTTGTTAAGAACATATATCACTCTGCAAGAAAAAAAGGGGAGGTGGGGGAAAGAACAAATACAACAAAAAAAAGTATAGCTTTTCCAAATCTGCTCTCCATTTAACTGTGCCCTAAATTGACAGTATAGAGGTTAAATGCTAATAGGAAAGAAGATTCCTTCCTAGTGAGTAAGTAAAAAGTAGAACAGTGAGGAGCAAAGAGCCTATTACTCCTGAAATAATAGAACTAAATAATAGAATTTAGGACAATCTCTCTTGCTTCCCCCCAGCTTGAACATGCTCTTTACTGTGTTGCAAATATGGCATCATATTTATTACCTCTTGGTTATCTAAAAAAAAAAAAAAAAAAATCTGTGTTGAAGAAATTCTATTCACAAGCTGTTAAATACAGCAGAAGATACTGCTATTGAACACAAGAAATGCAAAGTGACCGTTTTTAGGGACAGAGAAAAGGAGAATAAAAGCACCTATATATATGCAATGGAAGGAAGAAAATTTGTATTTCATTAGAAATTTAGATTATTTTACGTTATTATTAATTGCATGTCAACCACCAACCTGACCAATGTTGGTATAGGCTGAATTAAAGCATTGCTGGAGGAAGTAAGAAAAAGAGTAAGCTCCTTACAGGTGTGTACAGGCTCCATACTGATAAGAAACAAGCAACAAGACAGCATTGTTTCCTGTGTGCTATTTCACAGTCATGTGAGAAATCACATCACAACCCTCTCACAAAATCCTCAACCAAGTCTTCCAGAGAAAGGACAGCTGGGTGGAAGAACCCAGCAGTGGAAGGAGCTGGAGGGACATAAATGGCTCTGAATACACCAGGAAAGCAGAAATGAAGAAACAAAAATCCTCTAGCCTCTGTCATGATGTGATTTCTTTTTTTTATTTGCTGTATCAGTCAGGACTCCAAAATACTTTTTTAAAGGGTGAAAAGTAAACATTGTGCCTCGTTGTTGAGTTCAGAGTCCTGGTGGGAAGGCAGCCCCAAAGCACTGCACTGCAGTGGCCACGCTGGGCACGTCAAAACACAACCAGCAGAGCAAAGAGTCATTTCTGTCAGAAATCCTACCCTGCTAAAAGATGATACATTGTACACTGTTATTTGGAATTAGCTTTTCGGTTGTGTTAAACTAGATCCATGTGAAATTGTAGAGGTTTGCTTCTGACCAGGTCCAGAGGGAGCGCAAGGTGAATTAAGAGACTCTCCAGAAGTCTCCTGTGCCAAAATGAAAAACAGTAATTACTTCTTAAAATATTTTTTCTTTTATTTTGTTGTTTTGGGACAGGAAAGGGTGCTTACATTCTGACACTAAAATTGCATTCAAAATAACAGATTTACAGCCTATACAATGAGGGTTTAGATTTTCATTTTATTACTCTATCATCAGAGGTTCTTCTACCCTGAGACTGAGAGAATTTGAGTGAGAATTCTGTAACAGAATTAGGCACTGATCCTTCATCTGACCATGGGATACCAAGCAAGATGTTACACACTGGGAATTTTTTCTCCTCAGGAAGACCAGCTCCTTGACCCTTCTTTGCTGTAGAGTATAAACATGAACGGAAGTAGAACAGAAAGGACAGAAAACAGTGAACAGCAGGATGCAAAGATGTGCTTCCAATTCCTAGCCTGCCTGTTGATTATTTAGTAACAACCATTTTTTTTTTCAATTGTACTTTTTCACATTTGATGTTCACACAAAAGCCATTAACTGCAGAAATGAGGAGTTTGTCAGAGAGAAGTTTTGAGTCTTGAAAATGCTGAAAAGCAGCACCATGTGCAGACAGCTGAAGTGGAGGGTGGTAAGAGTGAGCTGGTGCTCAGGCAAGAGTTAAGTTTGCTGAAGCACCCAGATGAACCACAAGCCTGCACCTCAGAGAAAACTATGGAAAGTGATTCCAGCTTTTTCATTTTTAGTCCTATCACTGAATGCAACAACAGAATTCATTCAAGGAGCTACAATGAGCACTGCTGATTTTTTATTAGAGATTTAGAATATGGCTGATGTGCCTCAATTACATGTGTTGTATTAAAGAGAGATTCAAATGGAGACCTGCAGCTATTGAGTGAAAGCTGTGGCTGAATTCACAATTTTAAAATCAAGTCAGAGAATACTATCCTAGAAGAAACAATCATTTAGGAATATTCAAAAGTATAACAGACACACCATCCCTCAAGCTCTCAGAAGTCACTCCTATCTTCTTTGTTTCCCTCACTCCCATGCTTATTTTCTGTCTGGGCTCCACACCATTTAAATTGCTGGTCACTTGGAGGACCAAAGCTGCTATTTTGAGTCACTTAACCTAAAGTTAATCTCATTGTTGCTTGCCTGTTTAAGTAGAATTAGTTGGCTCTGGTGCAACTAATGGTCAACAAGGAGTCTGACAGTAATTCTTTGACTATATGTAATGTTACAGAAGGTACACTTCAGAACTTGCATAATGAGCAGTTTTAGCTAGTTTTGACATTAATTCTTAGAGAAGTGAGGCATATGTGACTCGATGAATGATGAATTCATCATTCTTGTCTGGCTGAGACTCAAGCATTGCTTTTGTTTCTGGAAACCAAATGGAAAGCAAAATTTTTAAAGCAAGGAACAGCAATTTCCAACTTAAACTAGCAAGTAGACCTGTTGCATCTATAAATGACTTATTAACATGATACATATGTGGAGTTAATAAAAACTTCCTTTGGACACATGTTATAGTTGATCTGCATCAGAAGAGTCTGAATAAAAAAACCAAAACAACTAGTTTTACCTGTTTGAAATTTATTCGTAAGTGTAAAATCAAAGATCTTGGTGCCTGTGCCTCATCTCCAATCAGAAGACCCTTTTCTGAACTCGCCACCAGCCAAATGGCTTTCAGCAGAGTCTTTATTTTAAAAAATGGAGACATTTTTTCCCACCATTCTTGACATTATCAACACCATTACCAAAGCATTATGAGAAAACAATGCTTCCTAAGTAATCAAAGCTACCCATGTGCCTAACACTATTCTTTTTCACAGATTCAAAGACAGGTTTCTATTCTGTGTTAAAACATCAGAAAGCAATGGCCACTAATTAAATATCAAATTTTTAGTATTCAATTTGAGATGACCTGCTCTAAATAGATCATAGAATATCAGGTTGGAAAGGACCACAAGGATGATCTGTTCCAAGATAAGACAGCCCAGTGCCCTGCAAAACTGATAGCCACCTCAATGCTGGTTCTTTAAATAAACATAACACTGCTTAAAATGTCTACATAAATTATCTTCTTTCTTCCCATGGATCTGGAACCAAGGAGTATATAAAATTATATAATAGTGGTTAAGTACTGCCTGCCCAAATGTTCACTGGAATAAAATCGTGGTTCAAAAAGATCTATTAGACTAGATATGTACCAAAAAAGTAACACACAGAAGATAAGGTATTCAGAGTTCTTCTACTTAATATATTATGCTAATTTTGTAATTATCAATTTCAGTAAGATTATCACTGGTGCTATTTCAATGTTGTACAAACTAGTATCTCACCATCAGATACTTTCAGCCAAGAATTCTCATTACCATAAAATACAAATTAAGTCAAAGCCTGTAGCATGAATCCCACACTAGCATGTGTCCCTCAACCATTTCACACATGAGCTGCTTTTTTACCTTAAATGTACATTTGCTTTTCAGTAACTGCTGCAATGTGTTCCAGCAGACCAGTTACAGAGAATTTCAATCATTACAGAAACCAAGAACTACACCAGGATTGTGTCAAAATTTCTAGTGGGATAACAGAAACTACTTTAATCTAGCTCAAAATGATGTTTTCATGTGGGAACAGGAATTTCCTGATACTGTCAGAACAATTCTATTATTTCATCACTCCAGAACAGAGGGATTAGAAGATTCTTTTGATGCTGTCAATAATCCCTACACATGTTACAATGCACTGATCTGGTATTAGGGAACTGAGAGGCAATAATGGAGTTCTGAAATTCTTATTGACCTGAATCACACAAGCACAGCCAAAACATTGCACAACATTTCCTAACCCACAGAAATCAGCACCTGTAACATGAAGACACACACTTGATACTAAAATGAAAATCTAGATCTTTTTTTTTTCTTCCTGATATCCTCAAAAACACTGCAGTGTGTTAGAAGTTTCATGTTAGTTTTGTCCAAGACACTTTAAGCTACACACATTCAAGTTAGTGCACACTGGGTGGAAGGAATACAAAAACATTGAGACAGGCAGAGTTTTGGCAGGCATGAACACAGAAAGGTTTTGGCAACACGTTCATAAGGTAAGTAGGGAAATCAGCAATCTGTTTTGCATTCATGTAGTGTAGCCACTGGCAGAGTACAGAAGTTACTAAATATTTTTTTTAATTAAGGGACAGAAAGTTTTTAGTTTTGGTACATTCACAAAAAATGCAGGAAAATGATGGAACAAGCAGAATGGGATAACAGAACTATCTCGCCAGGGAAACTACACCAAGCAGCTTCTGTGTTTGTGTTTCTAATGAAGCTGGCATAATTCAAGATTACTGACTTTTTAAAATTTATCACAGACTGTTAAGGTCAAACATCATCACTTATTATAAATCAGTTTTCTTAACTGGAATTAAATCTTTAAGAAGACATACAAAGGTCTGGTTTTGAATCAGATACCACATCACAAAAATATTGCATTATTTTCCATAACATCCTCACACCTCAGATTCTGATTTTTTTTTTGCAAGAGACAAGTTAATCCCTCTTAGAATACGCAACTGGCAATCATGATGTTTTACATTTCAGCATTCACAACTCTCCTAAGCATTTGGCTGTCAAAAGCAACCATGACATTAGTAGTATAGACTCTCAGACAAATATTTTCCAGAAACTATGACCTTAAAGAAACAAGGTAAGCAAAGGCTGACTCAATGTTTAAGTAGGAGTTGTGACTTGACAGTAATTTCTGTTTGAATCCATTGACAAGTGCTGTCACTGTAAATCATACTTTTCTTATTTAAATTTTCTACCATTTTCTGGTTTTACATTCTTAATAAAATTACCAGCTTTGTGACAGATGAGTAGAAAGAGAATATTATTTGGAGCTGTTGCAATTAATCAGACAGAAAACATGTGGACTACACTGACACTAAACAACTTTCAGTTCCATAAACAAAATGTGTAATACTTAGAATGATTATGTGGAATACCACAGTATGCCCTGCAAACACTAGGAGCAACGTCTGAATTCCTTTGTGTGCACAATTCACCAGGATCAGGTAATTTTTGTCACAGTATTATGGATTGAGACACAATTCCATATTAAAATATTTTTAATTTTTCTCATATGAGAGAAACAGTCACTGAAAGAAAAATGACAGTACTAGGAAAGGTACTCATAATAAACTGGCTAAAGGAGAGATGGCTGCATAGTGCTGAAAGAGATAATAAAATCAGAGGGAGATTATTACTGATGATCCTCTGGGATCAGTTTTGAAACTGATTTAACATTTTAACTTTAAAACCTGGCACAAAAATAAATGCACACTCATAAAATGTGTAGATCCGACAAAGCTGAAAAGCAGGAGTAACAGCAGGGAAGACTGGAATATCACACGTACAGAAATTACTAAATTGAAGACTATAGTAACAGAAATCATATTAAAAGAAATCATAAACACAACAGTGTAAAATGTAAATACCTTCCTGGTGACTGTAACAGCAGAAACTTCTCTTATACACCCAAGAGCTTTTCAATTGATAAGTGATAGAGAAGGAAGTGAGAACACCAAATCATTATTTTACATCTGTACCTTTACAGTGTGATGTAACCATGGCTCTTGGTTTCACTGGGAGAAATATTCTAGTAGAGTGAGAAATACTGCAGCTAGAACACAAGTTCTTTCCAAAACGTCATCTCATATAATATTTACAATCCTTGACATTACATTTTATCAAGTTGTCTGACAACTCTAAGATTAAACTACAACTAGAAGAATGACCATACTCAACACTGCCATGAAACACTATTTCAAAAGTTCTTATCTGTAAAAGAAATCCCTAAAATTTTGACTTACATATAAAGAAACTCTGATCAGGCTACCAAATATGCCAAAATGTAACTGCTGCTCTAACAGACCAAAACCAAGTAGTTATGGTGGTACAGAAATTTAGCTCTTTTTTCATCACTTCTAAACTCTTTAAAGTAAGATGCACACATAAAGATACATTATATTCTACAGTTCTTCTTTCTATTTTGTAACACTGTCCCCTGATCAAAACTAGTCCTTGAAATATAACACACGGATTTTTTATTTTACCTTATTTATTGTAGTCCCCAAACCTACTTGTAAGTATTATGGAATTTTCCATTTTGGAAGTATTCATAATCTTAGAGTTCCACTTACTCTCGGCTGTAGCTTGGCTGTTACTACACCTACAGTGTCAGAGACAAAATTAACCTGAACTCGAACTCCACAGCTCTACTGCTTTGCCATAACAATGAAAAGATGCCCACCACCTGAAATTACATGCTGTGCTTATTTTTCACTATGCCTATGCTGCACTTTCTTAATATATTAAATGAGGATATGATAAGCTATCTTTTAATTCCCAGAGTGTGTAAAACTCCAATATACCTAAATGGGATGCCCAGTTGACCCTATTCACCACCTCATTTTCAAGAATTATTGTGAGACAACTTTCAGCTCTTGCTTGTTTGGTTTTGCAAAGCTTTGTAAAGCTCTCATGGCTTCTGCTTATCACTGTGTCCATGTGGCCCTCTGCAAAGTCACTCACCTCTTTACAGTCACTGAGCCAGCCCTACAAAAGCAGCTGTACAAAGATTTTGGTGTACCAGATTTATCAGTATGGAAGTAGTTCTGGTAACAATTTATCTTCATTAAAACTACTGCAGCATATAGACAAAGAAGCATATTAAAAATGAAGCATGCTTGGATAAATATAACATAACAAAATATCTATACAGAATTTGCCTTAAATCAGCTTATGATATCTCTGGCACCTGAGGAGGATTGTGAGCACGTGCTTTTTTCAGAAGGTCACTCCCCTAGAGATCAAAACTGCACTTTCATCCTTTAACACAAGAATATTTTAATTTTTTAAAAGCAAATCTTATGAAAAAACAATAGTTCAATCAATAGATAAGCCCTTATGTTGAAATCACAACAAAAAGATTATAAAAGATAATTTGAGGAAATTATATGAAAACAATACATTAATTTTTAAGGAACAGAAATGAAGGAAAAGAGTAAAATATATCTTAAAGTTTCTCATACTATAAAGCATTCAGAATGTGTTTGGGCAGGTTCAATATGTAATATAATCTTTATTCCAACTAAAAGGCAAGGAAACATAAGGGAATAAACCAGACCAAGCTTGAAGCAGATGTCTACAGTTTCTCTACCATGTCGTGCAGCGACAGACATATGACATAAATAGTCCAGTATGTGTTTTTTGCTTTTGTTGTTGTTAGAAAACAAAACATATTGACAGGCATGATCCAAATATAATAAGCTCTGTGACATTGGCATAAAACTCCCAATAGCAACAGACTAAGCAAGGAACTGTAGCCAGAGGCTACAAAGGAAGAAATGCATTTGGTCTAAATGTATCCCAGTATATCCAGTACTTGCAGTTTTTTTCTTGGCAGAAAAACATCTCAGATATTTAAAAATAATCAGAAAAAAAAAAAAAAGAGTGTACACTGTTTGCTCAAACACAGTAAAATTACACTTATTAAGAATAAAGTGTTACTGGAAAAGCCTTTGTATTCAAATTTGCTTATGTAAAAAGTACTTTCCATTGGACATAAAGCACAAGGCACAATGCTTATTTTTAAAAAAAGCAGATGTATCTTTTAAATGTAAGGGCTGAATTTTCAGCTCTTAAGCAGAACTCTAAAGGAGCTGCACTTACATAAAAATAAACTCCTCTCTGTGCTAGTTCAATTTCCTATATGAAGGAGACATAACTCTGCTACTATTGTATCAGACCAGATTTTAGCCCTTCCTCCTTTTTTCCCCTTTCTCCTCTAAGCCAGTTTTCTCTTTGTACCCTTCTAATGCCTTTTTCCAGACTTCTCACACTGTATCTGATTAAGAATTACTAAGTTACAGTGGCAGCAATACCATTGCTTCCTGCTGCAGGAGGAAATGCTAAAGGCTGCCCCCCAATAGCCAATAAAGAAAAACTGAACAGCACAAACATCGCAGCACCTGAGTCAATAAAGATTTTAATACAACTTCTCAGATAAAGCTCCACAAGGTCTTGCTTCCCTGACCCCAACCATGGAACCTTCCACAACTGAACCAAGCCTGACCTCGTGCAAGCATCTGCTTGGTAAGCAGTATTCTAATTTGCAGGATGTTAAGTGACCTATTTTTTTCTCATTTAAGAAGTTAAAAGCCAGCAGTATTTTGATGTTATTAAAAAGAAACACAAGATAGGCACCTCGATCAATTCAACAACAGCTCTTCTGGAAATGCAAGAGGGAAATGTTTACTGAAGAACAGCTTCCAATGCAGACAAAGCTGTTTGGGCTAATGCTTCCTTAACTGGCCAGCCAGCAATCAGATTCTTGCCCTGATATCTTATTATAATGAGGTACCTTGCAAGGTTATCTTAATTTATGATAAAAAAATGAGGTACTACATTTAGTGGTTGAGGTAACAGCTATTCAACTCAGAAATCCAACATGAAATTCCTGCTTGTCAGATCAGAAAGTTCAGCTACTTAAGATATTTTCACTCCAAATCCACCAAATATTCACTGGGAAGAATGCTCTAGCAAGAAACCAGGTTTTAAAATACTTCTTCATACATTCAAGCATCTCAATGTTACAGTGTTACTGCAGGAATATCTGACTCGAAAGCCAAGTAATTATTGCTTATTTATGCAATGACAAATCTACATGACATTCAAAATCAGATAATGATAATGAATTTGTTCAGTGCAGCTTCTAATCTTATGTAATCTAATAATATAAACTCAATTGTATTTCAAATACTAAAAAGGAAGCAAAGGGAACATGAAATAAAGGCATTTCAAGAAGGAACTTGAGGAACACACAAGGTATTAATAAATAAAAATTGGAGACACTATGAACAGTGGTAGTTATGAAATAAATTTTGTGTTCACAAAAAGATAATGAAATGGAAGGTCTCTAGAAGACAAAACACAAGGCAGATAGTTTCCTTTCCATGCAACAAAAAAACTTGAAAATAATGAAGGCTCTATCCCACAATCTCCATCCTCATTTCTGCCTGCATCATTCTGAACTTAATAAACAACAACAAAATCACTGAAAGTCAATTACCAACTCTTGGTCACCAAAAAAACAGCTAACTACATCCTCAGAACCACAGTCACTGAGACAAAAAATTCAGAAATAAGGAAAATGCTTTTGTCCTACTTTCCTGGTGTTGATTTTGGATATCAAAGAAAGTAGTAGGAAAAAGTATTTCCATGTCTGAAATGATCAGAAGAGAATGAGTGTAAAATTATAGCTTAACTTACATAAAACAGCTTGCAAATGGGAATGTTTTGTCCTCAAAAGAAGTTATTAAACTCTCTGAACACCTCCAACTTCATTAAACATCGAAAGAGATCTCATGTCAGAGCTGTGACTGTTCTAACATGGACCTTTCTTCTGTGAACACCAAAGATGTCAAATCAATCTTTATACCAGAGGCAGCAGGAGCTCTTTGAAAGTTCCATCACATTTAGCATCCTCTGAGTGTTGCTTTAAACATTATTATTTGGCAGGGAAGACCATAGGTTTTTCTATAGAAAACTTCAGGCATTAATAATTTTCCCCTTAAGACTTAAAAAGTACCTTTTCCAATCAAACTCTATTTCTTGTCTGTCTTTCATTTTCACTTTTAGGAGGATTTAAACACTTCTGTTTTATAACAAATACAACAATTCCTACCTAAGGAGGATTCCATAGCATCTGGCAGAGTGCTCGCATTCATCTGCCTTTCAAGCAATTGTACCCAGAAGCTGCACACATTGACATGAAAAAGCAGAAACTCTTCATCTGCGTACTCCTCCTTTTCCTGAGTCTCCTTCCTAGTAAAGGAGAACTAGTACCAGCTAAAGGACAGGCAGGGACTCAAAAAGAAAGGAGGGCTGCAGTCCCTGTGTTGCTGTCCTTCCTCATGTGGCAATAATCAACAATCTCCTTTGTTATTAGGTCAAATATTAAAGTTTACTGTAAGCTGAGGATATAATACATTTATGATACTCCAACTATTTCTCATGCCCCTTCTTCTTTAAAACCACATTGCCAGATATCCCAAGTAACACTCAAGGGATGTAGGGGAGAAACAGGCACAATGTAATGAACAATGCTTTTATTCCCAAGACTGGCTTAAAGTGACTTCCTACTATTCTGTGTAAGATTGAAGAATTGACCCAGGTTAGTTAAAATGCAAAGTTACTTCTCACTTGGCCTGGCCACTTCAGTTCCCTGCACAGTGCCACAAGCCTTTGTTTCAGCAGTGAAGAAGGAATGCCTGGAGCTTGGGGAGAGAGGAACAATGGGAGAAAAAAGGTCCAAAGATACATTTGTAAAGGCACATCTTAGGAAAGCCTCTAGTACTCAAGGCTACTATTGCTTAAGGGGCTGGATTTAGGGTTTTTAAACTCCTTCTGCTCGAATAGCACAGAATATACATATAGGTCTACACCAGCTTTCACTCAAATTAACTCTCCCATGTGACACTCTAAGAGACCATTTGCCTTCTCCATGAGGCACAGCCAGTGTGATCCACTAGCTCTTGGCACTCCAAGCATCTGTGGGCCTTTTATTTCCAAATACTTCTAGGTCATGGCAGGCTCCTTTGGAAATCGTACCGATGAATTGTAGTCAAACAGCATTAACCTCATCCAGCCCTCAGTGAGGTCAGGTGCCACCCCCAGGGCACACTTTGAGAGCAGCTGCCAGCGTTTGTACCATGTGAGGTCACAGGGCAGAATGAGGGCCCAGATAACCTTTGCATCCAGTCCCTCCTCAGAGGAAAAATGGAGCGGAAACAACTCTCAGAGCTCTCCTACCTTTGTCACAGAATACCTTGTAAGGAAGCACTGGCTTAGCAAACACTCACTAAAATAACTTTCTGTCCTGGAGCTTTCCATGTAAACCTAAACCATGCCACATTTCAAAGCAATACATTTTCAGCAACTATCAAAATAATCTGATGTTATTTTTTCCTTATTTTTCTAGCCATTTCCTTCACTCTCAGCACTTTGTAAGGACATCTTCATGTGTGTATTCCACATTATATTTCTTGCAAAGTTTGGTAAACATTTAAAATGCGAGGTTGCTTTCTTTCAAACCCACAATGAGGGTTCACTTTACCAAAGGCCAGAGCGCTTGGCTCGTCCTTGTGCCAACTCAACTCAGACACACCGAGCAATGCAGCTGAACTCCCAAGATGGGCTTTCCACCCTTACATTTTCCATTTAAGCAAATTAATGATCAGTAAAGATGGGATACACCCAGAAGACAGAAAACCACTTATTCAGCAAGTCAAAAATGGATACACTGGCACTGAAACTTATAGTTGAAAGTGAAATGCATCCTACAAAGGATACCAGATTTCAGCTGCCTGCTTACAGTAAATATTTCAGGGATGTCCCTAAGATGATTTCTACTAAGGACAAATAGTACCTTCTTGTTAAAAGCAAAGAGCCTGGCTTGATAGGGAATAGACAGTTCTTTTATGCCTCTAATGGATTTATTCCCTTATGCTCATTATTTCTCAGAAAGGATGTCACTTCCTTAGAGAGTTCTGCCGCTCTACATTTTAAGAACTCAAATGTTCCAGTGAAGCTCAGCTTGAATTCCAGAAGCTGATAGAGAAAATCAAAAGAAAAGAAAAAGGTATCTGGTGCTTTAGAATGCTAAAATTCTTCTAACTAAAAAGACAGCAGCAACCAGAAATCCAGAAACACCCTAATGGAGCTAACTGTAATCTCACATACTTTCTAGAAATGGGTGTTTACATTTTTCATGTCTATTTTTTCACATGCAAAAGACAACACCTGACTATATGTTACTTAAAGAGTTTGCCCTGTAGTCTTAACTATCCTCCCATACACTTAACCAACAAAAATAGTAATTAACGCAGGTGTTTCATAATCTTTCCAAAATATTTTCTTAGTAAGAAAGTAACTCAGGATTGTTTTACCATTCAATTGAAAAAGATGACTGTTTAATGTGGGTGTGTGCCAATATATGAAAACTATTTTAAATTAGTATTTTTGCAGTGGTCTGGAGGATCATGAGCCTAAATATTGAACACTCCCTAGCTGCAAATTGGCTCTGCCCTGAATCACTGTGCAGCTCTGCAGAGAATAAATAGGTGGAGGAAAGAAAGTCAAAATGAAAATTATTTAAGCACATTAACACTTACAATTCTCTACTTTTCAAGAATATGTAATGCCCCAAATTAAATTGAGGACAGATTTACTAAGGGGCTACCTCAGAAGACAGCATAAAAGGCAGCAGCACAGACAGTGCAGGGATGTGCAAAGCCAGTGGCACACTGAGTGTGCCCAGGACGAGCTCAATTCTCAATTCCTCCCATGGCAGACAGGCCTTCTCCAGTCTTCTTTTATGCTAAAAAATTTAGGCAAAACCAAGAATTTCTACTTTACGTAAAACTTAGAGAAAACCAGGTTCACCAATAAAACCATAAAGGTATTGTAGGAAAAAACAATTTTTATGTGTTTGAGATAACACAACATGCATTAAAGAGAGTGTAGCTACCTAGCTTAAATTGAGAAGAGTTTTACTGTAGTCCACACCTGGATATCTGATACTGCATGCAAATATAAGCTTTTAACATATGCCATGAGGAATTAAGTAACAACACAACTTTGAAGCTAAGATTAATATTAATGCATGTAGAGACTTTTTTCAGAGGGGGGAAAAAGCCAAAAGAAAGGTGCGAAAAATACATAAAAATACAAGACAAATTCCTAATAAATGGGAAATCTTACACTGTATGATACTACAATTTGCAGAAAACTGGCATAAGACAGTACTTAACGTTGGCCCAAAAGCAAAATCACTTCATTGGTACAAACTATAATTGAAGATATCAGGGCTAGGTATAAGCTTCCCAACAAAATTGAGCATTTGTGAGACATACAAATATGTACTTTCTTTCTCATTTTGAACAGTTGCACATATATTTAACTTAGATGAAGTTTCCCTTCTAAAGCTAGCCTTGGAGCTGACAACATAGCTTGGTAGTGCCAAGTGCTAGTGAACTCATACCAAAAGCTAAGATACTAAAGAAAAGGCCATTCTGATCATTTAGCTATCAGGTAAAACACCAGAAGATTTGCTCACAGAAATTAATTTGTCAGAAATGAAAAATTATCCAAGATTTCTGTTCTGATTGATATTATCTCAAAAAATATTGGATGACATATTTGTTGACACTAAAAACAGGATACAACCTGACAAAACATTAAGAATACCCACAAAAATGGCAGTGTTGGCGTTATTTCTAGATAGCAACTTTTCTTTTTCTTAATTTCATTATGCATCAGGAGATAGTTTCAAAAATACCATACAATTTATCTGCACAGTTTTATTAATACCTAGATTTTGATCTCCTTCCATCTATAAATTCATCCAACAATCCCACAATGCTAGTGCAGAAATAGCATTCAAATTTGGAACTGAAAACCTGAAATACAGTCATTTAAGTAATGCTGAGGTTGTTTATTTGACATTTCAGAATCTTGGCCAACATACTTTAGGAAAGGAAAGTGTCTTGCATTTGACATCAGAGTGATTGGCAAACAAACAGCCACTGCAATCAGCATCACTCCCAAACAAAACTAATTGACAACTAAAAAGTGATTGATGCTAGAAAAGCGTAAGAGGAGTGACACACTTAGAAGAAAAACAGAAATACTACCTTTAAAAGTACAAAAACATTCACAGAAAGCCAGAAAATTATCATTGAAGTACATCACTATGAATGGTTAATGTGAAAATCTATCCTGAAAGAACTGGGGCACTAAAAGGAAACAAAACAAAGCAATCTGCTATCTTACTGTGTGAATAGAACCTTGACCAAAACATGCCTAAAGCACAGTTTCTAGTTCAGTAGCAACAACCCAGATCAAATCCTGATGCACACTGGCTATTCATCTGAAATACCACTACCGCAGCTGCTACATTAATCCAGCTTTTAGAACTATTTCCTCCTTCTTCTCCTTCACCCTTTGCTGTGTGCAAGGCACTCCCAAAAAAGGATGTGGCCACCATGGTTAAGCCTTCAGGAAAAGAGCATTAGTGGCATTTAGACGATGTGTTTTCTTTTCCTTTCTTTTGCTTTACCAGTTGCAAACATCTTAATAAAACTAACAGTGAAACAGGTCTCATTTCAAAGGCTGATCATTTAACATATACTCAAGTGCTCTTTACATTTTTAATCTTGCCAAACATGCCTTTATAAACAGGCATTGCATTACAGCAGAACTAATGATAAAATGCCAAAGTGGCATTTAGAACTTTATGAACGTGAAACTCACTGGCAATGCCACAAATCAAACAACGAAGGACCATGAACGTATAGGGGCTTTATCTTTGTTAAAAATTCACATGAATAAACATGCAAGCATAATAATTAGCATCTTGTTTTCAATTGCAATGCTACTATTTTCATCCCAAATTCTACACCAGCACCTATTTAATCTTGGAGACACCACCATTTGAGAATGGAAACATCACATCTGTTGCACATTACATACTACCAGTACTGAATTACAAAGATTTTGATCTGTTTGGAGGAAAAGGTAGAGTGAATATGTTCTTCTGAAAAAAGTTACTCCTCCATATGCAGATTTACTGGGTAAAAGATCTGGCAACAGTAGATGGTGTCTCACCAGTTTACCCACAATCATATTTTAAGAATTAGATCCAAATTAAATTGAATGCAAAAACCCTTCACACTAGGTCCCAAGCAAAAAACAAAACAAAATAAAAGAATAGGCAGAAATAACACAGTTCTAATCTTCAATAATCAAGGAAAGTACTCTGGTTTTTTCCATAAGAATATAAGGCTCTCTCTAGCACAGTTCTTCAGCAAAACTAGCAGACTTCAATATATTCCAGAGGAGTGATTTGCAGTTTAGCACCACCACACCTAGAGCTCTCTCATGAGAAGCCAGAATTGCAAATGAAATAAAACACAACCCAGTAACACACCAAAACCAACCACAACACACCTCTTGGACAAAAAAAAAAATCCCCTAAACCCCCTTCCCTCCTCACACACATCTTTTTTGCAGTGAAGCAGCCAAGTGGGAACAGTGAAAGGAGGCATGGTTAGTACAGACTCTAATTAAGGACGATAGATGGATGTATCAAACAAGCTCATTCTGCCAACTTAATGATTCAGCTTAAAGAACAGGGAGTTTTACTCCTGACTTCTGTCAGAGTCAAGTACATCTGTCGAGTGCATTTGAAGATTCTGCCTCTTGTAAGATAACCTTTTTCTCTGCATTCAAGAATTACCATGGAGTTCAGCAGAGAATGATAAATCAAAGAAAAGATAATGTTAGTTTTATGGAAAAATCAATCATGGTCTCCAAAAAAGCTAGACACAAATTATTTAATATTTTCCTGTGGAAAAAAACAATATACACACACACACATATATATACACATACACACCAAAGTAAAGATAAGTACCACAATTCAAGAACTTCCATTCATTAAGCTGCCTTCACTTTAAAGATTATATCCTTAAGTCCAAAAGAAAATGCTGAAAAACAATTCAAAGCAGACAGTGGTGTTTTCAGCTTCAGTATAAATCAAACAGACTAATGAAGAAACAGAATTTGACCTTTCACCACACCTGTTCAAAGTTGATCACATTTCACAATGAGGTTTCCAGTTTTGCTTTTAGAAATTATGGATTGTTAACTCTCAAACACAGCAGTGTGCAAGGTTCATGAGATGCATTTGGAGGTTCATTCATGCCTCTGACCATATGTACAAATTTAGCAACAGCTCTAATAACCACAATATAGACAGATCAGTTCTATCGTGCTCACTATAACAGCAAGCACTTGTTACCAACTTGAAATCTTCTAACAGGAACTAGTTTCACTCCATCAAGTAACTCTCCATAACTCCAAGAAGAATTTGGAGCTCTAATTACTTACCTGTGAACATAATGCAACTGATGAACTGAATCGATGGCTATCACCATTTCAGCCAAATAAAAACGAGCCATATCCTCAGGGAGTCTGTCCTCAAACTTGCTGAGTAATGTAAGCAGGTCTCCTCCAACATAGTAATCCATAACCAGGTACTATGGAGTGGGAACAATAAAAGAAAAGAGGGGGAAAAGAATCAAAATTTATTTAGTGAATAAAAGACTAAATACTCTTCGAAGCATAAAAATTAATGCACTGCAAAAATTATTGTGGACATAAAAAAAACTAACCAAGATGCTTAGGTGCTCTGAAAACAGTAGCCAGTTCAGTTGCAGTTCAACATTTAGCCTACTTGAATATTTTTCATATTTAAATCTCCCCAAATACAGTAAGCTTCATAGTATCAACCTCATCCACAGTCCTATCACCAAACACGAAATATTTAGATCCTCTGGATTCCCTTATGAAAACAATGCCTTTTGTTAGAATGCTAAAGGAGTAAAAGGCTGAAGTACAGACCTATAAAAATGAAACAAGTATGTTAATCTGTAATCTCATTTACATTGCCCTAATTTCCAAGGTTTTCCCTTCCCTTTCTTCCTACCATCTCCTTTTTCCATTAAACGAATTACTTTGGAGAGTAAAGTTTTTACACTATTCAGATGAAGGCAAACTGTGAGAGACTGCCAGAGACTCACAGCATAATTCCAGAAACTGTTGACATTACATGATACAGGACCTGGCAACATAAAATACAACATGTCACCTTCTCTAATTAAAAGGATGGAGAAAAATATTGATTTCTTACATATTAATGAGACATAAGACTTGCCAGCCATAGAAGTGGATGCAAACACTTTAAAGAAATCAGAGCCTTTCTGCATTTTACTGTATTTACAGAATAAAATGTCAGTTTTTTTAGCAACATAGTTAAAATGACTGGAAAAAGTGAAACTTAAGTGTGAAACTCAGGATTAATATATTTTGGCTTAGTTTAGTTTGTTTTTAATTATGAAACAGGGTCTGAAAAGGCAAATGGGGGAAAGGAAAAAAGTCAAACTAATTATAGATAACAAACTAATTATATATATATTTATAATTTAACATGCACATTACTTTCAAACATCATTGTGAACAGGTTAATTAGAATCACAGAATATCCTGAGCTGGAAGGGACCCACAAGGATCACCAAAGTCCAGCTCCTGGCCCTTCACAGGACAGCCCCAGGAATCAAATCATGTCCCTGAGAATAAATTTCCACTAGACTATCTGAAAGTTTTTGCTTAGAGCTCCAGCCTGCTTCCAGGAAGGCAGCCTATCTGCATTTGAAGCAGTGACTCTTAAGAAGACCATAAATAATAAAAAATAATGTATAATGTATAATGTATACCTCAATTTGTTTCTTTAAAATTCCAAAAACGCAACCTAAAGGCACTACTTCTATTAGTTCCCCTAACATGTTTGCCTTTCCCCTTTTCAGAGAAAGACACTAAAATATGAAGAAAAAAAATCAGCAAAATTATGGCAGTTCTGTGGAAGATGAGGGGCAGGCAGAAATCTTACACCTGTTTCTTTTCTCTCATATTTTCCATAACAATAAAGGTGATGAACAAAGTTTTAACAGCTTGATACAGAATAACATGTGCATCCTCATTGATTCCAAGTGCATAAGAAAGAACAAAAGGCACTTCCACAAGATTTTAAATGTGTTGATAGTCAAATTTTCATCTGTTGCTTTGTGACAGGAATAATAAGCTTCTCAAATTATGCCCGCAATCTTTACAGAAGATAAGTATCTTCTATTCAGTGGTGCTTCTACACTCCTTCAGGAACAAGACTGATTGTATTATTTTCTTGTGTTTTACAGTTTTAGAAAATGCATTAAGCCTTTGGAATTTCAGATATTGATTATCAAGTGATGCATTTTACAGGTATCTCCAAGAGCTGAATTTATTACTTTGAAAGTATATTGCAAAAAAAACTCTTCAGATTCTCCTAACTGATGTAGGATCTCTGCACTCAGTCTTCAGCACTTTCACTGCAACTCAGCTACTGGATATAGCAAAATAATGGAATTTTGGCTCTTAAAACACAGGATCCTGCACCTCCTATGTTTGCAAGAGCAACATAATAGCCTTACAATTCAGAAACTTTCAACTCCTTGAATAAGCCAACACTTAAATTGTAACTCAGGGTATTAAGCTGTGCAAATGAAGTTAAATGCATGCATCGGAATGACAGTGAAATCTATAAACTAAATTTTACATTAAAAAATTCTGTTAAATATCCAATGTCAAATATCCAAGTCCTTATAAAAAATATGGGCTTTTTAAAGCTTTAAAAATACTTTTAAAATGTACACAATCATCCAGATCTATCCAAGTCTCAAATACTTCTCAAAATACTACTGTATGACAGCACCATCTTTCCAAGAGAAAGAAAAAGCTTAGATTGAAGAACTCTAAATTCTAGTAACAAGTGGAAGCTTAACACAGACATTTAATCCTAAATCATGGATTCATTTCATGGAAGGGAGCTTTTCAGACCTCATCTGCTCAAGAAGGGTCAGCTAGAAAAGGCTGATGATGGGTGTCTCCAGCAGGGGTTTAAGTATCTCCCAATAAAGAAGAGTTTTCTTGTTTTCTCATGAAACTCTATATATTTCAGGTTATGTCTACTGGCCCCTGCCTTCTCCCCATGCACCACTGAGAGGAATCCAGCTCCTCTGCCTTGATTCCCTCCAAAGGGTGTTGATATAGGATGGAGAGGGGGGTTATCATCCATGTGTGTTTATCTGGGCTGAAGAACCCCAGCTCTCTGTACAGAAAGGATGACCCAGTGTCTCAATCATCTCAATCACCTTTCTGGCCTTGCAATGGACTTGCTCCAGCAGTTCTATCTCTCTTTTGCCCTGGGGAGCTCAGACCTGGAACAGCACTTCAGGTGCAGCTGGGGCAGGGCTGAGCAGAGAGGAAGCACCTTCTCTGACCTGCTGGCAGCACTCTTCCTTACAGCCCAGAACACTCCTGGCCTGTTTTACTGCAGGAGTGCACTGCTGGCTCATGTGATGCCTTGGTTAAGCTTGTTACCCTCCAGAACCTCAAGCAAAGCTGCTTTCCAATCACCTGGCCCCCAGCATGTACTGGGTTTCTTCTATTCCATCCCAAGTGCAGGGCACTTCCTCTCCCTCTGTTGAAATTCATGAGATTTCACTCTCTCCAGTTTGTAGAGGTCTATCCCAAGGCAAGTCACTGCACAATCACATCTACTGCTCAATCTACATAGATTTTTAAAAAAGGCCACTTGTGTTACACGTGATTTTAATAAAAAGAACTAGTGATGATACAAACTCCCAGCATTACTGATATTTTGCCCAGCAGACTACAAAACTAGCTCCTGTCAGCATACTATCAAAGATGAAGAACAGAACCTGCTCTGTGCTTAGTGAAAACAAGGAAACTGGCAAGAATAAAACAAATTCTAGCAGGCTGCTCTGGAATACATATTTTCCTTGAAATGTTGTTAATGATAAGATCAGAATTACACAATACATGAGATTATTTTTAGTGTCCACATTTACAAAGCAGGAAGCTGGCTGGAAGGTATTTATGCCAACAGTTAAGATTTACAAATGCAGAGCCCAGTTTCTAAACAAATCTACCAAAATCCATGGATCCCCAGGCCTCTGAAATGACAGAAGTGCAATATAATGGCAAAAAACCACAGGAGTTCCACGTATAGCACTTTTGTACTGGACAGACTTGGAGGAAAAAAATTACTGTGGCTGTAGAGTAGATTTAAAAAAAATTGTTAGAATCACTAATGATAGAGAACCCAAAACACAGGGCAATAAAACCCAAATAATTGAAAGCCATCAATGCGTAGTTGTTTACTTTTTCAAGCATAAATACTACTGACACTGTACCACAATCAAAACATTTTTGAAGTGGGAAAGATTTCATAGAAATCTTTCTATGGCCACTTTTCCTCATATTAGTTCCTTTTTGTGAGTCATTCAAAATACTCCAAACTAAATAACATAAAAGAGACTCTTTAAGCTTCCAACTCTTATTTATGAGCATTTAGTGTCATTCTTCTATGCTGTAATAATGTTTTATTGTTTTGTGACAGCTTAATGAGTTTAAGTCCTCAAAATAGTAAGTTGTTTCCAAACAGGGCTACTCCCAATTTCTCTCTGTAGAACAGTAATCAGCATGGCTAATCATAAAAAAATAAAGTAAAATAGAAAATCTATGTTAGTAATTTTATGAATACACTTAAACTGGAATGATAAATTATAACAAAGAATCTGCAGATAGACCAAGGTTTGTCAACAAATGCAAAGTGGTTTAGAAAACAAACCTGCCTTCCTGAGGTAATTATAGCAAAACTTTCAAAGTTTCTGACCAGTCTCCACCCTTCAAAATTTTATGGAAAAATCACAGATAGTCACACAGTCCGTATGGCCCAGAACTATTTTTCTGTCTCAAACCACAACCAAGACTCTTCACTTCCACACATGGAAATATGTATATACATATATATATGTAGTTAAAAGCAATACTCACTAAATAGTTTTCATCCTGGAATGCATAATGTAATGTTGTGATCCACTGGTTATCTCCATTCACTAACACATCTCTCTCTTCTCGAAAACAAGCTGTCTGAATGGGAGAAAAACAATTACAGGCATTAGGTAAAATATGTAAAGAAAAACATTGAGCAAGCTGATTGTGTTTTGACATTATATTTGAGGGGAAAAAAATCAAAACTGCCTCTCAGTTAAAAAGTCATTTATTACACTATCCAAACACAACAAAATCTAAAAAAAAAAAAGATATGAGAAGAGGCCACCTTCTTCAAATTTAAACAGTTGAGCTTTTCTGTACTGTTAAGTGACACAAAAGGATAAGTAAGCTAGACTGTCTAAAATGTCAAAATATTGATGTATCAATAATGACAGAATAGCAATGTATAATTAAGCAAAATAATCAATAATGGCATTAGATAATTGTAACTCTACTAGGAGTTAGAGAGCTGGAATCTGTAGTCTTGTGTTGTTGTTTTATCTCATCATTCTGTTAGCCTAGTTTTGCACTTGAGTTTTCACATAAGGTTCTTTTCATTTGAAAGCAGCTGCCAATAACTCCATGTAGTCATCACTTGATAATCATTAACCACTTTCTCCATAGCCCTTGCTCATGAAAAGCAGGGAGAAGTGAATATTGCTCTTGCCAGAAATAAGCTGTTGATCAGACAAGAGGTTTCCCCTCAATACACCAGAAAGAAAAACAGGAGACAGGAGGTGCCTTCATATCAAGTGGAACAGAGGACGAGCAAGAACTGCCAACAAATGTTTTAATTGTGGAACACAGGTTTTTATGAAACAAAAGAAGATGAAATGTGAAGAAAATAACCAAGTGCAAAGCAGCAAGGCATTTAATCAAATTAATGTCTTGCAACCTGCCCTGAGTAGTGAAAAAAATATCTCAGCAGAAACAACTTTGCAGAATGACAGACAAAAATGACCAAACAGACGAAAACCCAAAAAGAAACTATCAAAGAAATCCCATAAACATTTTGAAGGGAGCAAGTTCTGCAATGAATATCACAAGAAAACAAAAGGTACCAAAAAGCAAAGCCAACAGAGTTTTGTTCAGAAAAAAATATCTAAAAGATAGTGCAAAGGAAAGAATAATATTGTACAGGCTCTATTAAGAAGGCAGATGGAGAGCTTAAGAAGAAACATTGACCATGTTTTATTCCAGCACACTCTGCTCTTCACAAAGATGTTTCATAATTTTGAACCTTGCTCTGTCTCTTGCATCTTAGAGACAGCTAAATTTAGAAGAAATTCAAATCTTTGCTTTTTGTTATTTTCCAATTGGAAAATAGCAGAATTCTGGCATGGCTTTTGATGACTCTGAGATTTAGAAAGTGAAGAATGAAAAGTGAAATATCATTTGAGATTGAGATATGTACAAGAATACATGCAGCAAAAACAGAGCAGCAAGTAGCTCCCTCCTCCAAGCAAATAAACCATCGTAAGTCCATTTTTTTTTGTGAATACAGTGAGTAAGAACTATGCAGACCAGGAAAAATTAAGATGACATACTTTAGTCATTGCAGGAGATAAATCAGTGAAATTTGAAAAAATAGCAAGACATACTTAAAACAAATACCTTCAAAGTTTATTGAATGAAAAATAGACCTGGGGTAGGAGAATGAGCATGGATCATCTTCAGAAGGAAGAAAAGCTGTTCCATGCTTCAGCTTGATTTTTTTCCTTCCTTGTTTGTAAACTCTTGTCATATTTTAGAGAGAAAACCTATAAACTCTCGTTTTCACAAGGATAAATAAGAGGTAGTTTTTCTACTTGTTATGACACAATTCATACGATTAGTTACTAGAGAGTTTATATAATTCCACTTGTTTTTGCCATGATTTGACAAAAGACTGTGCATTCCTTGAGCACTCCAGACACCCACCTCTGGGCAGCATGCCTAGAGCTGAAGCAACAGCTACTATCACAGTAGATCACAGCTGAGACAGCAATAGCCAGAGTTGAAGTGGTAAAAAAAAATCCAACAACAAAAAGAGATAGTTGCAGTGGCTCTTTTAATTACTATAACATCGTTCAATCAGGCTTTTTAAAAATAAAGCTTTTTTTTGTGCCTTACATTATTCCAGCATTACATTTCATCTTCCCTAGGCAGTCTCCTTGAACTGTTGGCAGAGGCTTCCAGAGGTCATCTGATCCAACTCTCACAGCAAAGCCAACTCAGTGCTGTGCTCGTATCTCTCCTGTTATCATGGCCTTCAATCAGCAAAGAATTTGACCTGCTCTGCTGTTGGGTGCTTATGCTCTCACAGCTCAGACTCAGCACCTGCTGGGGGTGCTGACTGCTTCCATGCTGCACAATATTTGTCCTGCTCTGTCCTGAGTCTCGTCTGGCACCAGCACACTCTAAGTAACTCTAATGTAACTCTAAGTGACTGTCAACGCTCAGGGTAACAGCTCTGGGAATGTAACAGCAGGATGCCACACACTTTCAGGTACTCCTTATATCAGTAATGTTCCCAGTTCTACATCCTATCTCAACACTGGCAAGTATTTGGAAAATATATGCTCTGGATTATACAGAAAAGAACACTGACTTTGCAATCTCTGTAATTTTATCATAACAAAGTTTTTGCTCTCAGAGCTTGCAGTCATCAACCTTAATCTGGCATTCTCAAACCTTTTCAGAGTACATCCTCCCTTTTTCCTTTTAAAAATGACTCCCACTTCCCACACTGTTGATACAGAGGTATATGAACATATAGATCTATCTATATTCTTGTCTTTTTGGACTGCACAATTTTCCTGCTAAAATATCAGTGTTAGCACAGCATGCTGCTAACGGAGCCAAAATGGGTCATTTTCCCCATCAGTAGTAAGAAGAGAATTCATGAATGTCTAAAAATGACAGGTTACAGTTGCTAAAGGTCATGCTTTATAATGCATTTTCACTCCAGATGGTTCTTTCCACTATATACCCAAGGGTTACAAATACATGGAAAAACATAGCTGTAATTCTTTTTAGGCTAATGGTTCAGACTTTAAGAAATTCAGCTGGACCCATGGGAAGAATATTTTTAATACCTTGCATAGAGAAAAATTTTTGAAACCTATTTATAACTGTATGTTAATGAAAAGAAACAGTTTTCAAACTCACTTTGAAGGGGTACATTTAAAAATAGAGTGGAGCTTTATTCCTGGTCTTTTCTTTTTCAGAAATAATAAAATAATAAAATATTTCAAAAATAATAAAACTTACAGTTTTTCTTACATTTGTCTTGGAGAGAAATACCTCTTTGTATCAAGACTACTGCCAGATTCCTCAGTATCTGAATAATTTCTGGATAAAAAGGAAACACACTGTGCACATCTAACCACAATCTGCAAGCCATTTATATTTCTTAATGTGATAACATTTTCATTAAAAGAGACAGGATGTGCACACATCAGAAATTGGCTTTAATTTGTCTGAATCCTTTTTTTCTAAAGTGTGATGGTTTCCCATTGATCTCACTTCCTACCAAGATGTAATTAAAACATAAATGCGGAAATCAGAATAAACTTGGAAGCAGCTGAACAGCAAGGCAGCCTGAGAGCAGCAAAGTTGAGGTCTCAGATAAAAACTAGATATTTATGAGTGTATTTTTAGTATGCCTAGATGAAGAATTTCACAGCAAATTAGAGACTTGGATACACGTTTCATCTAAAATTAATACACAAGTATTCAGGTGCAGGCTGCATTTTATAAGCTTCCTTTCAAAGGAATCCAGGGGAAATATATCAAGGACTTTATGAAGATCAGAGCTGTATAATGAAAGTAGGCAGCTAAGGCAAAATCAAGGCTTGTAAAAGAGCTGTTCCACCTTTTTCAGACACAAAATGGACTCCAGCTATAATGAGGAACTTTTTATCACATATTTTTGCAGAAGAACATTTTTAGGAAACATGCACTCCAATTAATTTGAAACTTTTATCTTTCTGATTTTTCAGTCTACTCATTGGGTCTTTATTAAGTTCTAACTACTGATAAACTAATAGACTTGATGAGCTATAGCTCAGCAATTACCTTCTTATAGCTCAGTAACTACCTTCCAGCATGGAAAATACTTGCTAAAGACTACATTCCCAACTGGAAAAAAAATGCATTAAAAGATCACTTGTGTAGCTGGTTATTCTTGGGCAATTACAGAAAAAGCCTAATGTCAAAAACATTCAGCCCCAGAGAAGTCAAGATTCCAGGCCATTTAAACCCTCCTGATGAGCTGCTTTAGGCTTATTTAATATTAATCTTTATACTGCCAGTAAATAGTGAAGAACTTCCTCCATCCCTCTAATAAACATGGAAACTCGTGGACAGAGCAATGACAATTCAGCAGAGTAAGAGAGGACACAATCACAGAAACCATTACTGTAATCTTACTTCAGCTCTCTTCAGCATCTCCCACTTATTAAGTATCTTCATGGCAAAAACCTTATCTGCATTTTTCAGTTTTACTACTGCAACCTGGAAAAGAGAAATGAAAGATAAATATGTTAAAACACAAAAATACATATAGTTTTCATTTTTATGTAACCTTGCAGCTTTGGAAGTTTTTTCCAGAGTGTTCTGGACACATTTTTACTATGCTCACAATACCACATCATAGAGACAGAAATATCTCAATAATACAGGAAAATTCCAAGTCTATTGTAAGCTTTCATTACCCATCACACTTTCCCTATGTATAATTTTTTTCTAGGTGACTATTAATGAAAACTGGCATTTCTGACCATCACACTTCTTGCTCCATCAGAGTGTCATGAAGATCTCTCTGGCTCTATCCTTTATATTCCTGAACTTCAGTGATACACACTAATTACATCCCAGAACCCTCAAGAAAAAATAACAGTGGAGCATATCTAAATCAAGTTAAACAACGTGGTTTTGGTTTTAGACACAAATAAAACTGTAGGTTTTGCCATAAAACAACTTCCACTCTCGTTTCAAATAATGCACCAGACATTCTTCAGATGGAATGACTTCACATTTTTCCACCTGAAGTTCAACGAGCTCTTTATCATGTCTGTTCTAAGCAGCAGGGAAACAATGAAATGCACAATTTCTAGAGAAGTAAAACTTAATAAAACAAGTCTGCCCAGCTTCTCCCCCTCCCCTCATAGCTTCTGAAACATTAGATGCCATAGGTCCCTGTAATAATAAATTAACAAAGTTCACTGACACCACCCTTTTCTGAGAATATTAGTTTTGTTTAGCTGTAATATAAGCTAACATATAATATTTTTAGGAAAGAGGAAGGGAAGAAGTTTACACAAACTTGTTTTCACAGTTCAGTTCCCTGGGTATGGAAAGCTGTGTCTTAATCAAAATGGGTATGAAAGCCACAAACTAAAAGCTGCTGATCAGAACTAGACAAACCAGCATTATCATCCCAACTATAGAAAAGTTCAATAATCACTACATTTTAACAACCATTCTTCAACTATCCTGTTCTGCCTCTTCTCTTTCAAAGGAATCTTAAAACTAAAGCAGATGAAAGTTTATTTCTGTGTGCATCCGGTTACAAATCAACACGCTGTCACACAGAATATCATCATCTTCATCCTGCAGGCCAGTGACAAAGAAAATACAAAGGTTGAATCCCGCATTCCTTTCACCTCTTTCATAATCAGTAAACCAGCAATGGGTGAAGACAGTGATAACAGAGAAGAAAATACAGGATCAGACAGTTTGAAGAAAGTGTCATGCAAACCTCTTTCAACCATCCTCAAATGTGTCATCAGCTGCAACAGCTTCACAAACGAGGCAAAAGCGCAGGCTGAAGGATTGCAATACTCTGACGTCTAAACCAATGCGTATCTCACAGTGTAGCTCTTGCCTAGCTATAGATTCACAGACCAAGCAGTTGTCACTTCCCATCTGTGCATTATCAGCCCTGCTCTTGACACTGCTGCCTTCTGGGGTTGCAGGGGGAGGGAGTGGCATGGAGAAGAGGCAATAAGACAGAAAGGCACTACATTTATTTGTTTAAACTAGTTTATGGACTGAAAATTTTAAAGGTTACCTCACATAAGGCTCGAGTTCAGATTTAGAATCCATTAAGAAACTTTCAGATTTGAAAAACAAAAATGATTATTATTTTAGCCTCTAATATAATAATTTTAATTCATAAAGAGTTATTGCTCTGGTGTGTGTGATCATCCAAGAGTGCGAACCCCAATTTTTTTTTGAGGGAAAGATGAATCCTCTGCAGTGATACATAGTCCAGGGTGTGGATTTGATCTTGATTATTCTTGTATTTCACTAGCTAAATCTTAGAAGCTCTGGAAAGCCATTATCTGTATCAACATCTAATGAGACATGGCAGAAGGAGAAAGACTTAACATTGCACCTAGTCAGTATTCAAACTGTATCTGACATAAGTATGAAGCTACAATGTGGTTTTTTCCCAAAGACCTTTAAGGGTTTTGGGACTCTTGCAGGGAAAAATTGAAAGGCTTCTGCTCCTAAAATTGAGTAGCTCCTGCTGCCCAGCATGGAAAGTAAGTTTCTCCCCCACCATTAACCATTGCAGTACAGCAGCCAGAGGCATATGACAATACAAGTATTTCAAGACCAATTTCAGGATTTCATATCTTGCCTGTAGCATTCTCAGTGCAAGGCTGTGTTATTCTGCAAAGGACTTGGTTACTGAAAGACATACAGTAAGACTGCACAGCTGCCTAAATTTCCAGTCTCCTATTCAGCATCCACTTGGACACAACTGCAGGAGCTGTAGGACTGCCTTTGGTGAAGATTTGGAACACAGACCTTCTGTGGCCTGAACGAGGGCTTGGTACCTTCTGTAAATGTGTGACAGCATTGAAGAGTGACTAAAGAAGAAAAATAGACTCGTGTTTACCAGCTGTGTTTACAATTAGTCTGAAGCTTTTAGTTTGTGAAAGCTATTAATGTTACTGCATATCAATAACCACCACACACAAAAGATCACAGACATCACCATCATCTTTCTGCAATCACAGTATGTTTTAGGGGGTGTCTCAATGCTTTATGAAAGTAAATTCTAAAATGCTTCTTGCAAGACTGTAAAAGTGAAACCTGACACTTAGCAATGAACAGACTGATGTAGTTTCTAATTGTAACAAAAAAATTCTGAATCATGATTACAAATCCAGGCAGTGTTGACATGTACACAGAGTATTTACTACCTACACAAAGGCACAAATACACACAGAGTTTTGTTTTGATCTTTTCCCTTCCCCAGCAAAGCTGTCAAGATTGAAGAAAGAGTAATCATTCCTGTCCTAGTGATCCTGAAGTGCCTTGCTACTGGAACTCCTTAAAATTAGACTTTTTTAACGTTGGGGGGGAGGGTGGGTGTTTAAATTTTCTTTTCCTGTGAGCAGCCAAAAAAAAAAAAAAAAAACAAAGATTGTTATGTGCTGATGTAAACATCTTGGGTTTAGTCAGATATGAAGTTTTTTCCCCAGTCTTCTAAGCATTTTCCATATTTCCCACAAACAGCAGTCTAGTTTGGCATGCTGTCAGACACCTTCTGCCCCAAGCTTGGCTTCTTGTCTCTACAGTATCTGTCTGCACTTTCCCTTTGCTTAAAAAGCAATAGCCTTATACAGGGGAAAAAAACAAGAACAGAAGCTATTAAAGTTGAAATAAAGAGAAAAAGAAGAACAATAAAAGTAAAAAAGAAGATTCAGCATTGGTTTTCTTGTCTAGCAAGAACAAGCAGACAAGAAAGAATGTTACAGTTCGTAAGTGTATGACAAAAATTAGGAGTAACTATCTCATTCTCAAGCTACAAAATCCATCATCTTCAAAACATCAACATCCTAACAATCTAACATTTGCTAGCATAAGCATGCACAGATTTTTTTTTTTTTCCAAAGCTATAATAGAATCAACTGAAAATTTTGGTATCACATAGCTAACCTGCACTTTTATACTGCTGAGGGACACCACTAAGAGCTGTTTCCCAGTTGCTTCACCTTTCCTTGAAGCATTTTTCAGCTCCTAAGTTTAAAGTCTTTTTGTTTTGAGTTAGGTTTTTCAAACCCTGCTGCTCAAAGCCAGCACAATGAAACACTTGAAGCCCACATTATTAATTTTACCATGATAATCCTGCTCCTCCCCCAAGCAAAACATCTGTGTTTTCTAAAGGCAGCACTCTCACATGTAATTGTAAATAAGTAAATGTAAGCATGGAGAGGGAAGGGGCATGTGAATAATCTGACAAAAAGGAAGCCTTCTTAGAAGGCAGAAAAAAGGGCAAAAACAAAAAAAGGAACAATGAACTCTTACAGTTATAAGCAGTAACTAGTTTAAACTACTTTTTGTCTGCATTAAACTTGTAAAAACAAAAAGAGAAATATTTCTTGACTATGCAAATTGAAGAAATTGAGTAGCGTAAAATCAAAATAAGAACAAACCTGAGACTGTGCCAAAGAAAACTTGCACTAACTTTGTAGTCTACAGAATTTCAGAATTATGTTGATTCAGGAGACAAAAATTACCCCTCCCAGTAACCTAGAGCAACCTTGGTCTCATTTATAGTTTGCTGGAAAGAAAATACATTCTTTCAGATTTCTTAATCTGTCTCAGGAAATACAAGTATTGTGCAATTTAATATTAATACAGTTTTTTGTAGTTTAAGTAGCAGTAAAATTTGGTGGTCCTTTTTTCAATCTTGCTCAAATATTTACTGGTTATTTTACAGGAAAATTAGCAATTTCACATAGAGCTTCTTTTCTTAGACAAATGTCTGTGTAGAACTTGTCTTTGCTAAACTAGCAGGACATATATTCTTCCAAATATTTATTAAGTCCTACTTTAAGAACGTAAAAACCCAAACATCTTCACTGAAAGAACTTCAGTTTTCCCCTTACTGAAGATTTTGACAGTGAATAGAGTCATGCTATCTTCCTCAGATAAGGAATTAGAAAGAAACACTGTTCCTAGAAGAGAAGAACTAACCAATTACGCAGACTGTCCCCAGAAGAGGATGGAGAAAGTTACATTCTCGCTGTCCATGGGATGACTCACCACAAAGAACTTCCTGAGAAAGAACTACAGTTTCTTTGCGGTTTAGCTGCTGTGGAGCTTGATGCTGATTTAGCAGACAAAAATGACTTCTCTTAAAAACACAATACAAGGCAGGTTTCATGTATGATCCTTCTGACAAAAAGGCACCAACATCAGCGATTTTTCTCATATTTAACACAATCTGTACATGAACTCAGTTGCAACTCCAATGGTAGCACTGACTAAGGCTAATCTTTTTAAGCAGAAGTGTTTACATCAAAATGGAGATTGCAACATTCTCTGTGGCAGAGGTTTAGACGAGATAAATTATCCATGTGTAACTTCAGCCACCAGTCTCCTTCATAAAGAAGCTTTACTTCAGATGGAGCAAAACCAAGAGTGATAAAGCAGCTAAATAAATACTCCTTTTTTTGTTATTTTTACAGCTGCCCAATGATTATATTTGCACATAGGGATCAGAGTATGTAGTGGCACACACTACAGTAAAAATTCCTCTTCTTTACATACTACCTACAGGAGTCTGCTCTTCTGTAATCACAGAATAGCAAAGACTGATCTTTCACTCAAGATGCAAGCATGTAAGTGAACCTGAGAACAACCCTTCTCTGTCACATGCCAGCGCCTCCAGAAATCCTCTCCTATCAAAGAAACTTCTATTTCCAAAGGCAATGAAGACTTTGATCAAAAAACCTTTTTTCTTCTTCTTCAGGTTTAAGTTCATGTGTATTTTCAGGCAGTATGGAATACTTTCTGCAGAAGCTTTACACACTACCCACAGCTGCAATATATTTGGCACTTTGGCTCAAGGCACTATTGTACATCAGATTGCTCTTCCTACATTGTATTGCATGAAAAACAAAACTCATGCACCCAGAAGAATTAAGAGAAGTGGGGCAGAAAGCTAACATTTTGAAGTTTCCTTGACCTAGTGATCAACAGACTTGTTTGGCAACTTCAAATTAGAGCATAATCAGAAGCAGCAAAAAATTGCACAGTTTGATAGTAGGTGACCACTGAAAAAGAAAATAACATTTGCTGAAGTCCTTAAAAGAAATACAGGAAAAATATTCTAACCTTTATTAAAAGAGGAAACTAAATGACAGGAAGAGAGGTTTCTCTTTGCTGTTGGAATGTCAGTGCCAATATTTAGCTATTTAAGCTGCTGAAAACTACTTTCAGGCTATGTAGTTATTAGGAAAATTAGCAATTATTAGATGTCTATACCATCAGTTACACACTGGCCTCCACCTCCTGAGTGGAAAGAATTAGTGAAGCAAATGATTTATCCTAGACAGTTGAAACATGGTCTCTTAATCCACATGAGCCTGCCTGCTCTCAAAATTCACAAGACTTAAAAAGAGCTGTCAAAGAATATATAAAATAAGATGTACTTGCATCAAACATTAGGTAGGCCTATAATATCCATCACAGCTAAATAATGCAAAAACCTGTGTATCACAGGATTGTTATTAACTGTTTCTCCTCAGTGCTGCAGGTTTGCAAGAGAATTATCCAAACCCTTCCACCTCCTTCTCACACATACCTCCCCAAAGGCTCCTCGACCAATCACCTTCAGAATCTCAAAATCTTCTTTATGTAGTCGCATCTGTTTCACTTTAGATGTAAAAGGTTTGGCTGAAACAAAGGGGAAAAAAGAGAGTAATTTTTAAAAACCCAAAAAACCCAAGTAAAAATCAAAAAACAAAGTAACAGTTACACAAAAGAGATGCAGAGGCTTAAAAACAAGGGATCATTTTGCTTATATACCTCTATATAATAAAGGAATACAATTAAATTTAAAGCTAGAAATACTGAAGTAAGAACTAAGTCAAAACTGCTGAGAGAAAAGGGTTTACAAAATAAACCTCCTTTTGCCTTCTTTTAATTAAAAAAAAAAAAACAGAGTCAAGCTGTCTATATTTTTCCACAGACTTTTGAGTTCATAGACATCCACTGCATCTGTGCTATATAACTCTGGTTGCAAAAGTGAAGTATAATATAATGAGTTCACTTTGAACAATATTTATTTATTTATTTGCTCATCAGCCAAACAACACTGTATTCAATGAAAAATTAAAATGGTGATGAATGGTAAGTGGAAGGGTAATATTGGCCTATACAATGTATTACACAATGTTTTTGAAAACTACTTTTTCAATATAGGGAACACTTAACAGTCAATTCTTGGCTTTCAGAAGAAAGAGCAGCTGCACTCAAGACATTATTAACAGTTTAAAAAAAAAAACAATGTATTTTCAAGTTAAGCTTCATTTCCCTCTTCTTTTCCCCCTCATTTTTAACATATTTGAAAGCAGTAAGCAAAATAATGTATTGTATTCCAGACAGGTAAAACCCCAGCACTGTTTGCAGTGAAACAGTCTCAGGAGTACTATTCCTCTCTTTCAGCCCCATTTAGCACTACAATTAACCAGTCCTGGTTCATTAATATGTTCTCTCTGCATACATGCAAAACATCCAAGTTATTGATAACTTTACATCAAAACATGTACAGCACAACCCTTGGTAAAAAAAGAAAAAAAAAATTAAAACTTGAAGCAATTTAGCAGGAAAAGGAGTTCTTTATAAAATCAATGTTTTAAAGCCATGTTCAATACTCCACACAAAGGAAATCCTATTACTAAAACAGTTACTTCAGTAAATATGGTTCATATGAGAAGGTTGTATAATCAGGATTGGGATGGGTCTCAGAAACACAATTTCTGGCTCAAAGGCAGTCTAGCTCAATGATCCCAAACAAGCAACCTGATTTCACATCTATGAAAAGGAGACAGTATTTTTGTAACAGACAAGGCACTAACCATCACATTCCTGAATCACAAAAACCCCCAAAAAGTTGTAAAGTTGTCATTTTACAAGGCCCATAAAAACCTTATTAGCTTATGCTTTCAGGGTACAGGGGCCCATCTCTGTCCATTTCTCTCTCTACAGAGGCTGATGGAGTCAGTGCAGCTTTATTTGCAGGAAGAGTTGTAACAGGCATCATATTGCAGAACAATTTGTTCAGAATAACATTTCTAAACAGAAATGGGGAACTGTTTTCAAAAGCTCTAAAAGCCAATGATCCTAAGTAAGAAGCAAGTTAAATAAACCTAGACACATGTAAGAAACCAAATTTGGGTTCTCCTAGAATTCAGTATTTTCTCTTTCTAATGTTATGAAATAACCCTACTAAAACCCTGTAATTCAATTTTGAACTTTAATGTTAATCATGCAGCTCTTCAAGACAACTACAGCATCCTTGTCCAAAAGCCCACTGACTTCTGCTCAGCAAAGCAATCTCATAAACTGAGTCAAGACAAGCTACCCCCCAGAAAACGTTTTCATCCTACTCTTTCAAGCAGCTTTCTAAACCACATCTGAACAACAATGATGCAAAAATGCAGGGATTTGTTTACAGCACAACTCTACTAACATTGTGGTACAAGAAATTAAACCCTTTAAAAATTTCAGTAGTTCCAAAGTCTGAACCTGGTCTCTCAGATACCAGGAATCAATTCTCTCCCAAGAATTACATCTGTTCCAACTACAGGAACATCAGCTTATGATTAAAAAACTCAGCATTAGGTCCAAATAATAAAGATGCAGCCATATAACACTGAGATTTTCAATGCAATGCTACTTTTGCTTAACATTTATATTATAACTTTATTCAAAATACTGAATTTCAAAATTAAAATACAGGTTTAATATTACATTTTAAGTACTGCTAAAATGAAATTTAAAGTGAGATTCCCTAAACTTTCAAAAATATTTTATTCCTTACAAGAAAGGTCTTGCAGCAGAAAAAGTAATAAGAAAATGTACTGCCTTACTTGGACAGCCTGAGCTGTGCTACACTAAGTGACTGAATACAAACATTATACTACTGATGAATACTACTGAACAAATTAAAACAAGCCATTAGAGCCTTTTAACTTGAAAAACAACTGATTGAAAACAAACATGCAGTTCTCAACTTCAACATTTTTTGACCATTATAGGGCTGGCTAGAGTACAAGGCAGCATTTCTTGCTAACAAGCAACAGCATAGCTGTTTAAACCACAAAGCTCTTCCTCACTTTATATTGCAAGGAAAGGCCTGTCATTCTTTAATTATTGCATTCTGAAATCTTCCAGGGTTCCCATAGGGACTCTGGAAAAATAAACATCACTATAACTACTTCAATAAAATAAAGATGACAAAAATAGGTTTGGAGTAGGTTAAATGATTTGTAGCATCAGCATTAGTGGAAAAGTTTGTAAAAACCTCCCTCCTCTGTAACTTTTTTATCACCTCTAGCAGAGATGTCAATGTAGAGCCAAGCAGCTTTTGGAAGAAAGATAGACCCCCAGAAAAAGAAGAAAAAAAAAAAAAAAAGGAAGAATTGCCCTAGGAATGTGCTCCAAATAGCTTGTTCCAAAAAAGGTCAATTTGCTTTATCATCAACGTTGTTTGTCTGCTGTGCAAACATCTGCTGCTCTTGTGGAAACAGCAATGTTAAGTATAGAAAACTTGGCCTGGCTGGGGTCTTGGAAGGCTTCTCTTCAGACAGCATTTCATGCATGCAGCTTTCCAGACTAGAAGGTTAACAGGCAGACCTTCTGCAACCAGTTTGGAAATGTCCTACAAGCCTTATAGACAGAGCAAACAGCCAGGCCAGGGAATGCTTTTCAAAACAGTGTGCTTCAAGGGGTCCCTGAAAAGCAGATTTTCAGGAATACAGCCCTCACTTACACCACTGTCTCCCTAAATAGAATCAGCACAAAGTTAACAGAAAACAATACCCTCCTTTTCTGCAGAAGCTGCAGTTTCCTTCATGGTTGATATGAGAGTGACACACTTTTTTTACAGATTTTTGAGAGCAAGAGGCAGTATGGACATTTCGTTTGGTGCTGCATTCAGCCTACAGAAACACACAGGGGCACAGCTGATTTTTTCCACACGCACATCCCTTTTCAAAGTTGCTAGCCATGTGTGATACAGATTAAGGAGCAGCAGTTTGCTGTGCCAAAGAGAACTCTTTCTCCTCCAAACGAGGGGTAAGTGTGGGCAGCCTGGCCACTGCCTCCTCCTGCTGGTTTTCAGCTCAGCAAGAACTGGAAGTTCATTATATAAATCTTTCCAGTATGTTCCCTATGACCACATGTTGACAAGTCACACACAATGTTCATGGAGACAGCTGCTCTGAAAAATACTCTATGTTATCAATCTCTGTGGAGGAGATGGAGAGATAAGACTTGACCTATAAAATCTATTCTGTGAAAACATTTGGCCACTCCACCTGGCCAGTACTTCCGATCTCACCCTGCCTGGGAAAACTGTGCTACCACCCTCTTGGCAAGATTCCTTGCACTTATTCAATCAATTACACATGGCAAGGAAAAACAATCTCCCAATTCACCCTCAGGGCAACCAGTGCACTGATGGAGTAAGCTAAGCTGAGTTTTTAAACAAGATGAACCTGCCATGACTATTCTTTTATTTAAGTTTATATGGGTCTTTCCCTACATTTCATGCTCTAGCCATTCATTTCATTTACGCCTATAATGCATACAAACAATAAAATTCAGGAAAAGGAGAATACTACAAGTGTTAGAAATTTAGATTTTTTTTCTGGTTAAAAATTTAACCAGAGCTCCAGCAGAAGTAACATGTTAAGCACATAGAAAAACACTCAGGAGTCTAGTTGCCAAGCCAGGCATGCAGAGGAACATATGTTCTACCCCCTGGCCCTGGAAAAGCAGGATTTTGTTATAATTACAACAATCAGCCAGCAGAAGAGAGGCAAACAATGGGCTCTGCAGTAGTGACACTGAGCTTCAACAGTCTGTATATCACATTTACAGTGGGGAAGCAGTTATTAGCATTCGTTACAGCCTATTTAATACTAAGGGGGAGTTATCTTTTAAACTCTTGAAAATAAAAGTCCACATTTTCCAAAGAGCTGACACAGGGATGGCAGTGACATGGTTGATAGACCAATGCAGTTTAGTATTAGGATTACACCAAATGACATCAAAATAGTAAAACAGCTGTACTGGATGCTTTATTAGTGAAGTTAGTCTCATGCTCCTGCCTCGCTCACTCTCCATCCAGCTCTAAGTTTCTGTCTGCAGAGCTTGGGCAGGGCTAGCCCTGGTTTTTCCAGGCTAACCTGCTCACAGGTTCCTGCTTCTCCCTCACGTGCCAGTGTCCCTTTCCCTCTCCAGCACAGCACTGAAGGGAACTAGGGCTGCTGCAGGCATGGGCTGAAATTGAACACAAGTGAGATGAAGATCATGTTGATTGTTAAAGGAAGTGCAGCAGACCTGGAGCAGCAATCGGGAATGTGTCCCCATGACCAATTTAAACAGAAAACAAAACAGGGCAGTGTTCAGGAATTCCTCTTGGTGCCTCACTGATGCTGTATTTGCTATTGGATAGACAAGCTGGCTAACTCTGCTGGGACCGTACCCTTGACTGCCAGGTTGCAGTAAGGCACCCATATCTTACTTCCCAAATCACAAAACGTGCTTCCTTAGTGATCCAGGCATCCCACAGCAAACCCAGCTTTCTGCCCACTGCACTGTTCAATGTCAAATGCCATATCAAGCCAAAGGTATAGAAATTAAAAACTGCATCCACCAGAATTGTCAACAACAATGGTGGAAGTTCACTCTGAAGAAAATAGATTGGGAAAGAAAACAATCACCATGGGCAACTAGTCGCTTGCCACTTCAAGACAAAAACCCCTTTGCTTCACTAGTTAAAAGTATTTATTAAAATCAATACAGAGCTTCCCCATGTAAATGAGAAAAAACAAATAATCTAAGAGATTGTAATTTAACTGAATACCAGAAGGCTCTAGTTCTTCCTAGTGCTGTCTTTGGGGTGAAAACCCCCCAAAACTCAACCACTCCAAACCCAAAGCAGAACAATAAATGGACAGCTCTGTTTTTGAAGTGTTCTGCAGTTTTGAAATTTCCTGAAAGGAACTTAGCAAGCATTCCTACTTTACAGGCTTGATCCAAACCTAAAGTATTTTTTTCCCATTGGCTTCTATCAGCTGTGATTATAAAATGTGTAAATACCATTTCTGAGTTAAGACAGACTATATTCAAAGCATTCAAATAACTCCAGAAAGGAGGTGTGAGAGAAAACCACTCCCAAAATAAACAGTATTTCTCGAAACAAAGGGGAAGTAACTGACAATGAGCAAGGCAGAGCTGCTTAAAGAATAATCTGAGAGGAGATGGAAAAGAAATCTCTCCTCTCCACCCACCTAAGGTTGGCAGAACAGCCAAGAAGGCTTTGTTGCACTTTCTGCCAACTCTCTGGAGGAAATCAGGGTGAAACACTGGAGTCAACAGCGATAGCAGTTGAACCACAGAACATTAGTCAAGACAATGAAAGAAAAAAAAAAAGCCACAAATACCCTTCTCGGTTTTAACAGCTAAGATTCAGTTTTCACTCCCTCAGAACATTTTTAACATGTTTTCCCTGATGAACATTTAAGTGCCAGCATCTCTAAGTACGAGTTAAGAATCTGGCATTTTCCCGGAATGAAAAGCATGTCCACAAATTCCTGTACTATGGTATAGACAGACACAATATTCTGGATCCTACAGTGTTAGCATCAAGGTCAAGTAGAGACCATCCAGACATCTTTGGTTACAGCTACCACAAAATATTCTTCAACGGGAACTTTAAAATCAGGGAGAAAAATAAAATACCTTTCCCAAACATACTAGAGTAGTTCTGGTTTTTCCTTCCCCAGACTCAGACGAAAAATAATCCCTGTATTCATGAAACACCCACTGCATATCTGGACAATACTTCCATACCACATCAAGATATAGCCATTATTTTTTTATATTACCATTCTTTCTCATCCCAAGAATTTCAGTAAATCACCCTATGTTTAAATATTATTATACGAGCAACAAAGTGAAATATTGAACTTTAATTAAACCTGCTGTGGATTGGAATTCTAAAGCAAAACTTAACTGGCTGTGCTGCAAGACTCCTGTTCCACCTATTAAAAGGGAGTAGAAACACTCTGGGAGCAAATCAAGAGCAGACAGGAAGAAAGTTTTGTTGTATTTAAAAACCTTGAAAGGCCAAAACAAAAGAGAAGGAAGAAGGTGACCTTACACTTCATAAAGCAGAACACTGCTTTGACTCTGTCCCTCAAGCTGTCCCAGCATTGCAAACAAGTCAATTAAAATCACACTTCCGAGAGTCAAGCTTAAACTTCACATTCCCCAATGACTGACAAATAACTCAGTATGCTGGTGTTTGACTGCCAAAAAATGCTGGACATTTCAGCTTAAATAAAATCAATCAGAGCTGTGTTTAGAATTTAAATTATCCGAAAAATCAAAATAAATCAGGTATCAAAAATGAGTACTTTAAGGAGAACCCTTAGTTCTTTGAAGCATTATTTTATCATGGGAAGCAGATATAACACCTTCTAGTCTGACTAGACTCTGGAAAAAGAGCTGTTTGTGGAACACTGTGTGTTGATGAGTATCAGAGAATAAAATCAAACATTGTGCAATAAACAGAGCACGCAACCACACTTCAGTGAGGGAGGAGGAAAAAAGAAAAGGGAAGAATATATCAATTAACAGCACTCCACTCTGAAGACCAGCTGCTGTTATAACCACAGCTAAGTCCTGAAACATGTATTCTCTCAAAGCAGTTGTGGAAGTATCAATAATTTCATGATTTCCTTTATTCTGCATTTGTTTTTGCAGCCCTCGTTAAAGAGTTCAATATGTATTTAATTTGTAATTAATATAATCCTCTCAATTAAAATACAGAAATGAACCCTCTCTTGAAATTCTGGTGCATGCTGTACTAACATAGAAATGTTTTAGCCAAAGAAAGCCAGCAACTTTAGTCCACTGAGTCCCCTGCTCAGCTTCCCAGGTATTTCCCAGCACTGCAGAAGTCTCCATTTCTGAAGCTACAGAAAGGATTTTAAGGGATACTGCCTTACACTCCATTCCCTTGCCTCCCTTTCACCTCAGAATTTTAATTAAAAGAAAATATCTGTATAAAGCAAATATACTGAGGTCAGACATTTGATTTTTTTTGCTGATACTGAGAGTCTTAATGCATCTTACATAAGCAACTAACATCACAAATTTTTGCTTTTGAGAAGAAAAAAAAGCTGTAAGAGCTCTGTAAAACTTAAAGCACTGTAAATCTTTTTTAATTAGTTAAACGATACACTCTAATCCTTGTGAGAAGGGGAAGGAGCAGACTCTCCACAAACTTTCCTTCTCTAAAATGACTCATTTGTGTAGCCATATATTCTTAGCCAACACTTAGACCTAGAACTTGTCAAAATGCACACCTGTCAAGTCCCACGCAGCACACAAATCATTTGAGTCCTGTCTCTCACTCCTCCACTGTGGTGTTTTCCCCCCTAAATTCTCTGCACATTCCTGCAGACAGTTCCCACCAAGCTGCAAGGGGCTCAGCAGAAGGACAGTAATGCAGCCAAACCCAAAACAGCAGGCAAACTCCTCTGCAGGATGTCACTGGCAGTATCAGCATATGTACCAATGTACCTTGTTTCCTCATTAAGAGCATGGCATAACCTGCTCACAAAGCACTTCATACACTGCAGGTTTCACTGACACTTGTTTGTATTTGCATTGCAGCACAGCTCAAAAGCCCCAAGTAGAGCTAGAGAACTTGTACAAATGCACAGAATTACACTCCTATTTCAGTCTTTATAGAGAATATTTGAAATGAAAATGTTATATGAAATCCTGAATTTATGACATTAAACTGAATTTCAATTATTAAAATAAAGTTAAAATTCAGAAAAGCAAAACCAACTTCAATATAATGTATGTCAAATGGAAATATTAAAAACTATACTGAGTAGGAACTTGGTGTTGTGGGAAGGAATTTTGCCTAGATTAAAATAAGATTCATCTCCACAACTGCTTTTCATTGAAATTTCGAGTTCTCTGTCACAAAAGAAGAAAAAACACCTTCCCTATGTCCACAGAAATTCTTTCACCTATACCTCACACCATTTTAAATGCCACCACCCTGTATTATTTGTACTGTAAGAACTGCAAACTACTCATTTGCTCGCTCCTTGTACTTCAAGCTAGGTAATCCAACTGAACAGGTACATTATTGTCTGGTTCTTTTGCATTGACACAAGGAAAAAAAAGACTGTAATTCCAAATTAATGTTTCAAGAACTGTTCTCAGTTTTGTAATATTTCAGGGAGTTATGGCGTCCCTTTATTAAAGCAGCCCTTTATTAAAGAAACCCCACTCCTTAAAGGTCTCCAAAGATCTTCAAAATTCAGCACTCTACCAGAGTTACCTTAAAACTAGTGCAACTAAAATAAAAAAATAATTAATTATTTGAAAGTTCAGTACCATTAGGATGCAAATTGCCTGTAATAAACTTGATTTGGCCCACTTGAGAATAAAGACCATATCATAAAGCTTAAGTACCTAACTGTGCACCAGATCCGGCACTCTATTTCTCAGCTACAATCATCTCCCCTTTCTTCCTGATTAAGTGATCACTGTAAAATATTGCTGATTAAGATATTTTTATTTTGACCGCACTTCACCTCATGGCAATTTTAATAATTTTATCTTCAATGCAGCTGAATCACTAAAACCTGTTGCTACTGCAAAGAAGACAAATACATTTCTGAGTATCTGCAACCAATCTATAGTAAACATTTTCTATAAGCAGGAAGTTCCTACATAAAGCACATTTGTCTGTGAGCACACATGCAGGTGTCAAGAGATTGCTTTGATCCACACCTTCTTTGTATCACCAAGGTTGCAGTAAAGAATAATTCTGGAACCCACAGGATGGATTTAATTATTAATAAAACCAAAGAGAAACTTGTGCTTATTTTTCAGCAGGTATCTTGGTTCTGGTTTTAGGCATCTTTAATGCTTATATTACATAATAAACACATAAAATGTTTTCAAAACACCCTTTCAGAACATATGGTTTCAAATTGTCCCTTTAAAATTCCTAATAAATCAAGTGAAGGGATTCACTAACAGTGCACTTGAACTGACTTTTGTGCTTCTGAGGACATCACTTATTTCAGTATCCCTGTCAATGACAAGTCAGAAATAAGAAAGACCTCAAATCCATGAACTCTTATATGCACATATTTGCAAAGCTGAGCCTGAATGAAGAGCCATCATTCTTTATAAGAAGATACAAATATTTGGTTTTATTTATCATCTTAAGAGCAAAAGAGGAGGCCACAATTAACAATCTTTCTGTAGAAGATTGATTGGTTCAGTTTCAAACTATAAACAAACCAAAGAGAACAATTAGGCTCAATACAAACTGTTCTTCATCTTCAAATTCTAGACATATTTTCAAAATTTGTAAGCCTTTTTCCCTAAACACATACATGAAAGATGTTCTTATATGAATCTGATATACTGGAGAAAAAATGTTTTGCAAGTTGTGATCCTAAACACATAAAATATCCACTGAGTTCTGAAAATTCTTTGAATGCTTTTACCCAAGTTTTATCTCAAAAGTCTTGTTTACTAGAAACTTAAAAGGAAAAGTCATGGCAAGACATAGCACACACAAACAAGTTTGAGATAAGAAATGGGATAATACGGAAGTTGGATACATTTTCAGAAGAGTAAAGAAAACAAATTCTTTAATTTTTAAAAAACAGAAGCATTTTTAAGGAGAGAATCATTCAGTTACCTCAATAAATCAACCTCAGAAGAAGGTAATACTCAAAAATTTTAGTTAGTAATTGTAATGTAATTTTTAAAAATTATCAATCTGGATACTTCATAAAAATACTCAAATGGAAACTGCACTGTAATAAAAATAGATTCCTGGGAATAAGACATTTTGCAAATATACATCATAATTAAGTAAGTAAAATGAATGCTAGAAATTCACTACTGTTCACTCTGAGATTAGTTTAGAAGAGGTTAAGTCTATGAAAAAAGTACTTGCAGGGATGTGAATTCATTTTTACAAATGTCTTGTTCCACAGACCACAAAGGAGCAAGTTAAGAAGTAGTTCACAGTAAAATGTAAGCTAACAAATGTTTATTTTTGGTATGGATAATTTATGTTCCATATGATATGACAAAACCCATTTTGTTAATTTTTTCATAATCTTTCCCTGCTCAGCAAGAGTTCTCAGTTCAAACACCTGGTCATGACATCTCTTCTTCCTCTAGACTTGAGCAACATAATAAAGTAGTGAAAGCTTAACAACAATGTGAAAGATAGTCAAAACATTCTCCAAATTCTGTGAATTTTCAATACTCTTCCACGTGAAAACAATATTTTTACACCCTTTTTGCCAGTTGGGTCTAGTCCCAGGTCAAAGCTAGATTACTTGCATTATAACTCAGTGCACTCCCTACCCATCACCAAAACCATGAGAAGTGTAACATTTCCCTTCCCACAGTCTGAATGCTGGGGTTTTTTTTCTGATCTCAAATCCTTAACAAAGTGTGGCAACTCCTGCCCTCATTAACACCTATTTTCAGATTGTTAGTCTGTATTTACTCAGAACTTACCACAAAATATTCCTAATAGTTTAGCTTGGTTTCACAATACTGCTTACAAAAAAAAAAATTTAAAAAAAAGTTAAGTTGCTCTTTAGTAAATAAAACTGATTTCTGAAACTAATGTCAAACATAAGTGGAAAATGAGCATTCAAATGAAATACATGCAAGAATTACAAATGCATTTCCCCCCAGTCTGACTGAAATCATACACAATTTACATAATTCCCATCTATACACTGCCAACTTTCTACTCTATATTAATATTTCCTTCCACTCAAATCTTTCTCTATTTATCCTAAAAATGTAATATACAACTGACTGTTTGAATATTATCAGTTTATCTCAAAGAGCATTCAAAAACTATCTGTACAGTAAAAAACACCTGGAAAACTTGAATTCAGTCCGGATATGGTAACTACAGTAAACTACTTCAGCAAATATTCATTCAGAGGAAATGGGCTGCTTATCTAGCTGCCAAAATGGAAAGGGCTCTTTCATACAATAAGGTATTTTGGGATTATTCTCTTGCTGTTTTTCAAATAATGATGGCATATAAATTAAAAAAATTATATCCAGCAGCAAATGAAAGGCTGGTGTTTACAATAGCAATTGTGTACAGAGAAAAAAAAAACAAAAACAGAAGGGAAGAATGCAGTCCTTACAAAGACCTGTAACAGAGGTGGTATTCAGAAACATTTGGGGTTCATCTTCTAGATTCACAACTGCACTCAGACAAATGTGGGTTTATAATTAAATTAGCAATTTTGACTAAGCATCATCACCACAGGAAGGTGATACAGACTGGAAACAAGCATCACTCCTGCAGTCACAGCATGTGTGTCTGCACCCAGGTGTCCTCATACCTTCTACCCTTCACCGGACTTGAATCAGATATGACTCAGTGGAAGATGTTGCAAAGACAATTCACTTTCTGCACACTCTGCAAAGGCAGGTGGGTGGCAGGAGAGACTCCTAAACTCACACAGCCTACAACAGCATCCCTCTTACTCCCCAATTCCAAGGGAACACCCTGGGAACCAGCCTCAAGGGTGGGAGCAGACATCTGCCCACACAGGTGCTGTAATTGTGACAAACCCTTTAACTCAAGGACTCCAGTCAAGCACAAGGCACCATTAACAAAAAAAAAAAATCAAGTTTTATTATTCACTTCTGCTCATAGAATTGTTTCTGAGGGTTTGTTCTGTTCCTGTTTTCTGGGGGTTTTATAAACAAGAGTCTGTGCCCAGACTCTTAGGGGAAACTGCATGAATACTGAGCATTCCCTTCACATCTTTTAGCAAACAGATAAATACACAAATATTTTGCATAAAGTTTGGACAACTCCAAAGGTCACAACTTTTCTGATTTACTATTTCTTCTGACATACATATATAGAAAAGATGATTCACAGGAAAGTGAGATCTCACTCTATAAAGCTGAGAAATCTTTTTCTAGAAACCTGACATCCACAGAGTATTTCTGGAAAAAGGAAAATGATTTAATACACAATAATTTTAGAAATTACTGCAATGGGTTTTCAACATGTCTTGGGCCCAAATCCTCAGAGGAATGCAAACATTTAACTTCTATTGAAATCAACCAGACACCTATAACTGCATAACTGTGAACTCCCCATGCAAACTGCCAACTTCAGACACCAGAGAACTGCAGAGCTGTGAAATTTAACTGTGTGCACAAGGGCTCATTACAAAAGAAAGGAAAAGAAAGGACACTTCAGAGAATGGGAATCAAGTATTCCCTTGCACACTAGAAAGATGTCCAAGTCCATAAAAAGGGTGTACTGAATATACACAACACCCTCAACCTCCTCACTTCTTTTTTTGTTAGTACTTCATTCCAATTTTTACTTAATTTTCTCAGAGGGATAGACAAAACTGTGATGACAGGGAGCATCTTAGTATGATATATCTTAAGAAATATTCAATACATTAATTTTCTTGTTTTTGTGATTGTTTCCTGATTTAATAAAACTGGTATTTATACACATTTAACTACAAAGGTCTCACCTTCCAATGATATCATAATTTGAACTTTATATATATAAAGATCACATATTAGAGTGAGTTTAGTTGTGTATGCTAACAATTACTACTTCTTCATGTTTTGCTTCTGTGAAATCACCTGGAGCTAAGTTTAAGATGAAATTACTTTCCTATTGTTTCTGAGTATTTCCAAGTACATCTCTCATAGCTTTTCATCAAACATTAACTTACCCACCTAACTTACAATGAAGTTGCTGGGATCTTCAATACCAGAACTCATCCAAAAACAAACTTCCCCAGACGGCTTCTAAAAGCCTTGCAAAAGTTCTTTCTACTGGAGTCAAGTACTGCATGTTCTAGCCATTTTGGGTTTTTCCCAGCTGGGATCTTTTGTCCCCTCCCTGTGGTTTCTGCTTCACCCATGGCACAGTGCTCCCCCTCTATGCGTTAATCCACAAAGCACGATATTCATCGTGGAGATAAATCTTACTGCTTGCTCCCTTATAAATTTCAAATAATGAACCTCTCAGAATTATTTCAAACATCAACAGAATGTCTGGCTCAACACTACAGCTAATGTAAATCAACTACTTCTGTGCGAGAAAGAATGGAAAATGTATTTGTTTTAACCCAATACTAGCACTTGATTTAATTCATGCTCAAAGATGATTGCACCAATATAATCACAGTAAATATAAAACCTGCAGAGATTAACTTTTCATCTACACTGTGTTAATGTAGTTCTTTACAAACCTCAGGGCAAATGGATGCCTTTTCCTTAATATTTTTCTGGATCTCAAGAAGAATCCAGCTAGAGCTGGAAAAACTGTGACTGTCAGTAATTTGGGCTGTTAGTCATTGAAAAAGACAACACTTGCTTTAGCTTCTCCTCACTCTTACCAGTTGGCAGTACAACTTGCCCAGGCTCCATCTGTTAAGATAAGAGCTCATGCTGCAGTGTTTTCCTCAGTTACAACTATTTAAGTACATTTTAGAACAAATGTGAATTCAATATTTGAAAAAGTTACTGGACTGACAAGTACTTGCTGTCTGAAATAAGGGCAGAGCAGGTTTCCCACAATGCACTGACCAGTGCCTGATCTGAGTGACACTCCTACAGATACAGGCATTTCAGCCTTCTGGGCTCAACTAAATCACAAATACTTCAGCTGATGCTAATAAAAAGATTAAATAAACAAGAAAATGCATTAGATACACTTCAGTCAGCAAGGCCTAATGAAATTTACTCCCAAGAGCTTGAGGAAGTAAGGAAAATAATTTTTGACTCATTAGATATTCTAGTCAAGAACACAGAGAATGAACACGGCTCTAGAAGATCTAAAATGAACCACATAAAAAGGACTTTTCATTTTTGTAAAATCTAAATTCTACACTCAAATCCACCTCCTGAATATATCTGTCCTGCTGCCTGAAAGCACAGTGGCAGAATTCAAGCCTGACAGATGAGTGCCACTGCAGGATGTCAACAGATTACTGAAATTAGAAGTCTAATCACCAGGGGACTAAAAAATGTACACTCTCCAGCTGAAAGTCAACCTATTAACTTCCAACCGTGTACAGTGAAGAATACTGAGTGGGCTGAAATTTGCTTACTGGGAGCTGAATTCCAGTAATCAAACAGGCTCCTGAACACAAAAAGGAAGGAACAGCGACAAGGAAATTAGGATATAAGGTAAGGGAAGTAGTTACAACCAAGCCTGCTCCTCCATCTATCCACTTTTCATGATTGCCCTTAGATAATATAGAGAACAGTCTATGTTAACTGAGCTATTAAAAATTTATTTTTATACATACATATATATATATATATATATATATATGTGTGTGTGTGTGTGTGTGTACCCACACATACATACATAAATATATTCCATACAAATATACATATATTCTGCTAAATGGAAATTTCCATAAGAAAGGCATGCCTATAGGTAACACCAAGTCTCTTAGACCAATTCCTTACCTCCAAACAAATCTCAACAAAAAGGATCACAAAGGGAGTAAAAAATATTCAAATTTAGATGCTTTCTTGAGTGGCACCATCTGTTTTCTATGGGAGATGAAGGGAATAGCTTGAAACCACCCAGGTATCTATTGGAGGGACAACACAGCAGAGCATAAGCAATCTAGGAGGATGCTGGAATGAGCTGATAATAACTTACTTCTTACTTACAGCCAACACCTTTTTCTGACCAAGAAGGAGGGGCTGGTCAGGAATGTGAAAATCAATGGAATCCTTGGCTGCAGGGATCATGAAATAGTGGTATTTGAGATCCTTTAAACAGTGTATGAATACTTTTTAAATAATAAAAAACTCCAATGCCTTCTTCCGAAATGCTCCTTTCTCTCACAAAAGCACCTAAATTCCTATGGATCTACATTGCCAGATAAGATATTTATACATGAGTTACAGAACCCTATGCTAGAAAAGTAATAAGGAAATTAAAAAAAAATCTCAAAACAAAACACAACAAAATAACAGATGTCTCAACAGATGAAGGCAGCAGTCAAGGAAGTCCTCTGCTTTTTAAGGCCCCAGTTGAACCCAAGAACAGTGAAGGCAATTTTGAAGCACTCCAAACAGACTTCATCCCTCAGCCTGTACTGTGGTCAGGAAGCATAGACACATCCAAATTCTTGTGGCCCACACTCAGGAGATATGAGAGCATCATCAGAAGAAATCAAAGAAAACCAACACCCAACCAATGTATTCCAACACCTGGCCTCAAACCCAGCAGACAACAGCAGCCCTGATGTGCTGACAAAACATGAAAAAATTCTTCTGTGCCCAGTGTTACAACTGCTGTTCTCTTCAGCAGATGCCATTCCTGTGTTTCCACACCAGGTGGGAAATATGGCTTACCTGCTGCAAAGCTACAGAAGAGATGAACTGAAAGAAAAATATCAGATTTTAGAATTTGGTGGGGTTTCTCTAAATACAGGCTTAGGTGGAAGATGGAAATTTAAGCAGAAGGTACCAAAGACAACAGGATCACAACTAACAACCAGAATCCCATGCTATGTTGAGTCCAACTTTTAGAAGAATATAAGACAGATAATTCAGACTACATCCTTTGGGCTATAAAGCAACAATGGACATTGCCATTGTCTGTACAACTGCAAACAAGCTTACTGTATCTGAAAGAAATAATTTTAGTATCTACTTCGTGTACTTTTCTTAGATTTAAAACCAGTCTGTAAGTTATATATTTTCTAGAAAGATTTTGAACTATTTATGAAAATATGACTGATTTAAATACCAAAGATTACAGATTTAAAGAAAATGTAAATGGAACTGCCCAGACAAAACATACAACAATTTCATAATTACAAGCAGTAAGTTTTATTTCATTCCAAAAACTGACCAGTACATTAGAGAATACTAAATAGTAAATCAACTTAAATGAACTTAGTGTACAAAAAGAAAATACTCCTCTATGTGATGGCTACAGTCTATGAAGATGGAAGGAACACTGTGAACATACCCTTATGCAGTTTCTCCTCAGAGACCATGAAATGTCTTCTGGCTTTGTTTTGTTTTGGGTCTTTTGCTGTTTTGTTGGGGTTTTTTAAAAAAAAATTATTTCAAAGAACTAAACTCTAACTTTCCTCTTTGAAAGACTGTGGTCATTGGAGCTTTGATAAAGTGCAAAGAGATTTAAAGGAAGCACTCATGCCTGATGTCACCAGGATGCCTTTGAGGGCATTTCCATATAGAATCTGTATGATCTGCCATTTTTCCCACTACCTAAAGCTGGGGAGAGAGAAGGAAGCATTACCATGAATCACTGGAGTTATGCAGGTTTATGTGGTGATTTGTTTCCCCAATTCTTTCCTTATCTAATATAGGCAGTAGATAAAAATCTCCCCTGAATCCTGCTTCTGTGCCTCCAGGAAAAGGAAGTCTTGCTTTGTTCCCCATCCCATAAGTCCTGAAGTACACGTGACAGAGAAAACAAATTTTTGCCCCATGAATAGTAATTTCTGTAATTGATCCAAGAAAAAAATATTTGGTGCTTAGTCAAAACTGCAAGCCATTTATCAACTCGCCCATGGGGAAAAGAATTATTTCCTGGCCAGTTTTATTTGAGAAATACTTCAAATGCCATATATACACATGCACTGGCACACAAATTTGTTGTCAAGATAACACACCTGAATTTTTCAGAAGCTGAGAGCAGGGTGGCAGCCAACATTCAGTTCTCACCTGATATTCTCAACAGAATCCCATGCATGAGGTTAAGCACAGCGTGTATGCAAATTTTGAACTATCTCTTCAAGATCACATTCTGACTTATGAAAATAACATATTGGAATAAGTGGATGGTTTAAAACATTTAAGTAAATAGATAATGGAGCAATTTAATAGAAAAAGTCTAGATGTTTTGCATTTTAAAATGACCTCATGACACCAAACAGCAAACCTATGTTGTAAGGGAAATCTTATGTATTTCTGCCTCACTGACAGCAGAGACTTTAACATATATATGTGTTGAGAAACAATGTAATTATATTCTTTTCCTGAAATCAAGAGTATATTCACCCAACTCAATTATTCACTGGCACAAATTCACAAGATAAAACACAAAGATACAATAAATGGGAAGAAAAAAATTTCCCATTGCAAAACATGATCCATCTCTGACAAAATGCATGTGGTCTTGTTGAGTTCATTACGTAAAAAAAAGGGATTTCTTCTTAAATTTTCTCATGTAACACATACACCAGTATCATCATGTCCTTCCATTCATGAAACAAGAACATTTCGCTCAATTTTTGAAACCTAAATAGCTAAAGACACCATAGAAACAAGCCAGCTATTATTTAATCAATAATAATAGGGGATTATTCATGACATGATGGCCGTATTTCCTTCCAGAGGAAATAGGAAAGCCATCTAAAAGAAGATTCAATTTCTTCATTTGCTTGCCACCTTCTTCCCTCTTAGGCAGCTCTTCTGCTACTCTCTCCTTTTCAAAGTCACCTTATTTTCTCTCTGGAAGTGCAAAACAGAACAAGGCTGGATAGCAACCAAGGTGGCAAATCTGTGAGTGCCCTGCTCTCCTGCCCTCCAGCCCCACATGGGCTGCTGCTGCTATTTATATCACTGTGTGCACACACAGTAAACACAGCTTTCAAATTCTGTTATGTTTAAAAAGGTCATAACCATTTCCTTGCTTCCAGCACAACTTCTAAAATAGCAGTACCTTCTTCACAACACAAATAATTAGAAATAACTACTTATCACATCCCCATTTACTCCGCTGATATGCATTTTAAAAGCCACTAGTCTAAAATCAGTCTCAAATTAAACATGCACTATGTTTTATGGCTCTTTTAGCATATTACCAAATATTCAGGATAGTCAATCCACCAATTAGGATTTTATTTACTTAAATCTTGATTAATTTTTTAATGTTTTAATCCATAACTCATTGCAGAGATCATAGAAGATAGAATAAAAAATAATAAATTTTAAAAGTATCAATTTAATCATTAAAGATACAAAAGATAATTAGATATCCATTTATTTTTATTATATGTTGTCATGAAGAGATATAATATGCAAAATTATGTACAAATGTAAATAAAGTGCTAGCACTCCTGTTAGAACACTATAACAATATAAATGCTTTTAGAACTGCTTATAAACAAAAGTTACCAAAAACAAAAGATGAAACACTGTATTTTCAATTGCCTTTTTTAAATTAACCTACTCTAATCTCAAATAAATATATTGTTAAAATACCCAAATTCACATGCTGTAAACCTTTTTACTTCAAAAAGAGTTCTCCCAGGACGCTCTCCCCAGCTACAACCTTGACACTATGGAGCTCCTCTTCTACAAAGGGTGAAATAAAGCAAGTGTCACCTCCAATGTAAAATACTCTGAAAAAAATTGCCTTCACAGCAGTAGCTTCCCCGTTCTCTTTCAAAGGTTCAAACCAATCTTGGCAACAGTGAGATTGCCCCTAAAAGAACACTTAAATATAATCTAAACCATCTTTTCCCAGTAGTGCCCCAAGCAACACTCCAGAACTTGGGTCCAGAAAAAAACCAACAACAAAAAAAAATACAACAAAAGGAGCCTCCACTAAGGAGTTAACCATTCCTCTATGGGAAATGTGTAAAACTGTAGCTTTTCCTGTCTATTAAATTCTGCTATTCTCTTCTAGGAAAAATGTAAAAATAATACAAATAATATACTTTTCTTGATCTGGAGGCAGTAAAAAGACCGTCATATTTTATGCTCAGCGTCACTCTAAAATAAAGATGGCAGAATTTCACATCTCTTCAGAAGCAGCTCATTCTCCATTTTTTTTTACTTCCTTTTATAGAATTAGCTGCCATCAAGTGAAATTTTATTTGGAAGGAATGTTGTATACTCCACACTTCTCTAGAATAACTTCTTTTGGCCTAAGGGAACTCAATGACAACAAATCCACACTTCCTAACAGTTGCAATACTCACACAAAATAATAATTTGTGAGCATATCAAGTATTACACAAGTCAACAATTGAAATACACTCTTTAGCTAAGAAGTTATTTTGCATCTGAGACAGCTTAGAACTCATACCTGCAGGAACACAACTACTTATGGGAGAGTTTTTCAGAACTCTACACGTTCAGATAACCAAAAGAGAACAAACACATCACTGAAAAACATGGAGACACCAACAGGTTTGGTAAAGAAATGAAGTTACCATTTAATGAAAAGCATCAAAATAAACTGGCTATTAAGATAATATCGATGAGCCAGAACACCTGGTTTTGCCCCATGTAAATTTGGAAGGTATCTGCCAGGAAATCACTACAGCAGTATACAAACCAGAGCCATCTGTATTTCGATTTCTGACCTACAGCATCAGACTAGCCCTAGCCATGAAGTCACATAATCATGTAAGAAAAGCCAGAAGCTGCTAGAAACTCAACCTGATAGTCTACATTCAGCTGTCTGTATACACCAGGTATTCAAGTCAGCATATACATAAAAGAGAATTTAGCTTTCTAGGTCTGTGTGTCTAAACCCTGAGTTTGGATACACATCCTGCAAGCGTATCTGAACTCAGGGTCTGTGTACACTGCACACAATGATGCAGAAATACATAAATGCATCAGCAGAAGTCATCAAGCCACCACAGCACAGCACAGAGCACATTCCCCACTAACACTAGTGAGGATGTTGTGCTAGGATGAATCTGTTTTCTCCTGACACCCATGTTGGATGGGGCTCTAAGCAACCTAGTCTAGTCAACAGCAGCTTCCATGCTGGGTTTTGAAATAAAGTGATCTTTAAAGTCCCTCACAAGGCAAACTCCTCTAAGATTCTATGGTCTGTTCCATCTTTGTAGCTCTTTTCAAAAATAGGCAGATCCTCCACAAATCTTTGCAAACTTCTCACTCTTAATATACAGGATTGATCACTATGCAAATATAGCTTCATTTTGTCCCACTTCTACCCTCACAATATTTTCATTTGACAATTATATTATTAGCTAGATTTGAACAAACTAATTTAAGCACCTGTTTTTTAAAACAGCCTGATTCAGTCAGGAGCTATTTACTGTTGTCAACCTGGGGCAAACAAAAAGTTTAACTAAACAGTTAATGTTTGCAATGTAAATTGCAGAAAATTGACTTAAGTGTTCTCCCTGCAAACAACAACTCGACCTTCCTATAGTGATCAGAAGTACATGTTCAGAACTGAGCAACATTTAAAAGAAATATAGGAAAGCTTCTGTTAAACCTCAAGACCACAGAAAACTCATTTTAAATACAGATACATCAAGGACTCAAATACTCAGATACATCAACTGCTCAAAAAGTGGCTTTAACTACTTGTTTCCTGGGGTTTCTTAATTATAATATGAATGACCCCATGAAAGAACACTTCCAATAGGATGTTATTCCTTGGTTATTGTGAGGACTTCTCAGCTTCCTTCCTGCACTCCACAAGATCTCATGATTAAAGTTGGGTGGTTGACCTGGAAAATTCTGTCTCATGTGATAAGACATTAGATTTCAAAAAAGACACAATAGCTAAGCACACAAGCCTTCTTTCAAAAAAACACAAAGAACACAGAACTCTTTTTGAATAGGCTTTATTGCTGTATTAATAGTTGAAATGCAGAGCAGTCGAGGGAGCAAAGCTCTCTTTTCCTCATTTGAACTCACTCAACTGGCACAGGATTTCTTTCCCACTCTCCCAATCCCTTGGGTCCCTACAAATCAAGACCAAAACAGGACCCAGCTGTCTCAGCTTGTTGTTCAAGCCCATTCAATTACAGCTGGAAGGCGGAATATTTCCTGGCACAACTTTCCTCTGGGATACTTACCCATGTGAACAAAACCTACAGACTGATCAGGTACATTCACCCACTGCTGGGTACTGGGCTTGTTAAATGTACTTCTACTCTCCAAAGGAAGTGCTTAAGTAGTTACTGCTTTAATTAAGCACTAACAAATGAATTAACATAAAAAACATGAACAGCAAAGAAACCACAATGATGTAGTTGTCCTGACCACCAATGAGAGGATCTTTCTGCCACTCAAAGCCCTGCAATCAGATTCTATAATCAAGATACAGATATTCCTTTTGACTATGCCAAGCTGGTGCTAAGCATGCACAAGATGAGCTGCTCTAAGAGAATGTGCATGCAAAGCAGTTGGGTTAAATTTGGGGATTCAGTGGGGAATATTTCTTAGAACTTCAAAAATGTTCTAACTTCTATGTAGTCTTCTGTCAGAGGATTTAAAAATATACAAATAAAAAATATCCAGTCACACATGCTCCAGGAGTAGTCATAAGAGTGCCATTCTTGTCTGTGAAAATACAAGAGAATACTAGCCAAGACCTCAAGCAAAGCAATAGCAATATATGAAAAATATTTCCATATACAGAGTAATTCCAGTTGCTTGAGTCAAAACAGAGGACAAAAATTAAATCCTTAGCACTTTACTCCTATTTAGACTGCTCTGAACACTCAGAAATGGAGCTGGGGATTGCCCTTACAAACATTTTTTTATTTATTTTTATTTTAGTCATGGACAAAAATTTTTGAAGGAAAGATATATTCATAAATTCACTTCCCCTCTTGCTTCCACCTGCTCCTGAGAGAAGTTTTCTAAGGCACACTACATTTTGGCCTCTCGACTGTGGGCACTGCAAAAGTTCACAAGTAACTGAAAGAAACTCATGGATATCACAAACTTAAACTTTCTGTAGTAAAGTCCACAGCTCCAGTAGAAATTCTTTGTAAGTCCAAAAAATAGAAAGTCACTACTAAAGGATACCAAATACTGCTTATATTATCCCTATAAATAAGGCTTTTCAAAAACTCTAATGAGACATTCAATTTACTGTCATTACTTTAAAATTCATTAAACACAATGCCCTGCTGAAATGCATGGCTTTGCAAAACACCAAAGCTTTCCCCCACACTCATTCAATATGTTAACCTCACAATGCTTTGTTAATGCATATTGATAATGGTAGCACAGCAGAAAAACAATGCTAGTCCTGACAACAGCATAAGTATTTGGTGCAATATCTCTAGAGGTGATCTCCTATAGAAGTTGATAACAGACATTCCCCAATTATCTTTCTAAAGTGCTCAGAATCAAGACAAAAAAACCCCAACAAAAACCAAACCAGTCAGGAAACCAAAATAATGAAGTGACAACATTGTCTAAACTGTCTACAGCCTATACACAGTAACTGACACCAGAAAAATACTATAATTGTATTGTAATAAACTACTACATACAACATTTTTGCCCTAAAAATTAAAACAAACCAAGAACATTTGAAATAGTTATGTTCAGAAATACTTCCTTTCCAGATACAGGCTGACATTAATGTTCAATTACAGTTTAAACATCATCTGTATTAACCAAAATATCCCATGCTTTCTTTGTGCCTAGTATCCACTTTACTTTTCAATTTCCTCTTTGAATACTGATCAGCTTTGTTAGCTTCTATGCTAATGAGGATATGTGAAAAAAATGAGCTGCACAATAGTGGAATCCAGCTCAGGAGATTCAGCTTTGCATTGACCTGTCAGTATCACTTTTACAGGACTAGTAAAGCTCTACCTGAGCTGCTCCAGCCACCTCAGAAGATCACTGATACAGAATCCAGTAACTCAGGATATAATTGATTTTCAAGCTGAAACCTGTCCTACAGATAAATTTGCTCTGTAACACAACTTTCAGTGCTGCTGTTAGGATGCCTAAATGACCTTCAAGCCATATGAGCTGTGCACAGTGGCCATACCATTTGCTCGGTTTACAAATAAGATTTTAACAAACCAAGACAAAATACGATTATTACTAAAGGAAATCAGCATTAAGCACATTACATTTGGTATCTCATTTCAATTATACTTAGTACCTCAGCAACATACTCCTTTAAAAGGCCTCAAGCAATGTATCATTTGAAATTATAATTTATGCATGTATACCCAGTAAGAAGCAAAAATTATTCATTAGCTCTGCAGCAGACAAAAAAAAAATCAAATTAGCTACACAGCTCTAAGTAAATAACAGCTGCAGTCTTTTAAGAAATGGTCAGCTGGTATTAAAATTAGAGATGAATGCTGCTCCTGCAGACCATAATGGGCATTACTCTTCAAAGGCTCCAGCAGCCATTGGATCAACAGTGAAAGAGATCCTCAGTTTTTCACCAGGGACACCTAATTGTCACAAAAACTGTTCACTTTAGAAACTTGATAAACATCAGCACTGTATGGTCTCAACAAGAAGGAAATCAAGTTCAGCAACTAGATCATCTTGTCAGTATTGTATGCTCAGTGCACTAAGTGAACTCATTCTTCAGCCAGTGTAAAGTACATATCCATGTTCCAAGCATGTATCTAATTGTGAAATCCAGTTATCACTGAATGGGCTACAAAAGTTCACATAGTGCTGAAGATTTTATAGCTATAGCAGAAGTCTGGAGATTATACTTTTTTAAAAAATCCTGGATGTTCTTAGCCATATACCAAAGAAGGCCTCACAACTTTAAATAAAATTTGAGATAAGCCTCAGAAAGTCATGTTTTACCTGAACACTGCTCTCTTGCAACTACTATGTATTACATAACTAAATAGCCCCAGTATCTGCAAATAACTCAATTTCTTGTAGATAAAACACAAATTAAGTAACACTAACATAGTACAAAACACTATTAATGTCAAATAAAAGGCCAAAGTGCAAGGATGACAAGTTAGTAGTTTCCCAAAATGCAGTACCTTTCTCAAAAAGCAGAGAAACAAGACAGAGGAGGAAAAAAACTAATAAAAATGGCACAAGGCTATAGAACACAAAGGAACCATTCCCTGACTCAATCACTGCCAGAGTGGCAGCGCTATGCAAGACCCAAAAGAGAACATTTTACCTGCCTCTTGCCACTCTTCCCCAGGCTGTTCTCCTGACCTCTAAATTTCATACCTCAGCAATGCTGGTGGGACAAACAACCTCCCAGCTGAGCCAGCAGGATGACTTACCTGGCAGCTATCACAGTACTTTAATAGAAACCCACACATAAAAGAGTTGCACTGGCAGAATCAAGGACTGAAACAGCACAACATTTTATTTTCAGAAGTGCTGGGTATCCATCACATTACACTACTAAGTGCTACAGCCTACAGCTTCATCCATGAAACAAAAATCTACAACCTCCAATCATCTTCATCTTGTATTTTAAACTCTGATTCAACTGCTCACTGCAAACAACAAATGACAATCCTCTCTCCTTGCAAACATCAAACTCACCTCACCTTAGACTGGGACATCTATAAGAACAGCTCACAAGGTGCATTAGAGCAAAACCAAGTATAAAGTCTGTGTGATAGCATGTTCAGTTGCACAATATGAGCATGATATGAGCAAACAAAACCAAGTATTTCTGGAGCAAAGAGGTTTGGTTTCCTGAGTATCTCCGTGAGTATTCAAGGACTTGAATTATGGAACATTCGTTTATGGAATGAAAAATGTTCAAAAATATAACAGTTGCAAAACCTCAAAACAGTGTTATTTCAAGAAGACTTGAATACTTGAGACAAAAGAAGGGATCATTAGGGAGATATGCCAACTGTTGATAAATACTGCTCTTTTAACCTCCAGAGTGGTTAATATTTATAATAACTTGGTAGAGAAAAATGCCATGCAGAATTCTATACCTTAAAAACTTTATATGGCAAAAAATTCAGTTAAAAATATTCCAAAATAACGTATTCTCAGTAGTATAGATATTTATATCATTATTTCACGCAGAGACATTTCTTTTAAATGAAAACTTTTTCAGCAAGAAAAATTATGTGTACACTACACCTGTGTTTTTTGTCTCTAATGCCTTCCCTCTGACAGCTTATTCATCTTGATGCACAGTGTTGAACACTGAAATACATATTCCATTTTATACTGGTATTAAAATAATTTGATATCATTTCTGTCAAGCACGTACATCTGTGTAAGACCTTCTTCAGTATTCATCTGGTTTTTTATTACATATCAATTTTATGTTTCCATTTCTAGAATTCAGGCATTAAAATATATAAATATTACAATATTGATGTTGTATATCAAAAAGGAAGTGGCTTCACAGTTAAAATGCTTGAACAACTATTTTTATACATATCCAAAAACATAGAAAACAAAATACCATAAACACCTGGAACATCACAGTTTGATCTGATAAGAACATTTTTAGTAAAGGCATAATCTTAAAAGCTTTCTGAAGCTTTTCCAGTGGCCTTTATATCTGACATCAAAAACATACAATAAAATTTTAAAAATGTAACATGCAAAAAATATCCAGTAATAAATCACTGAGAGAATTATTGGATTTTTCTATGTAGCAAGCAGAGAAAAATCTTAATTCTTGCTGGGAACTAAGAGTTTAAAACTTTTTGGATGGTATCAGAAATTTGGGGAACTGTATCTCAAAAAGTTAACCAAGATCAAGCACTAAAGCATGCAGATGGCTTTTTTAATGTATAAATACACATACACACACACACACACACACATATATATATATGTATATATATACTTATTTCTGTGTATATATGTGTCTATATATACACACCTACGCACATACATATATGTATGAATAGAGTACACCTATATTTACATAGAATTAGATGAGTAATTGAATTCAATGAATTAAAATAAATACAACCTACATATTCTGCAGGGGCTTAGTCATGTGACTTCATTATGAGCTGTGTGTTGCATAATTAGATACTACTTTCCTGCACAAGTCCTGGCACTACCTACAGATTTACACCACTTAGAAAGAATGTTTCCAACATGAACCTGTCCTTCACCTAGCTGATTTTCACTATTTACTTTCCAAGACATTTAACTTGGGGAAAAAAAAAAAACACCAAAACATTAACACCACTAAATAGTGCTTAATATTGGAAACATGCTTGATTCCATGTAATCTCACATACTCTACTCCTTAAGGTAATATAAACAGAAAATGTTTCCTCCTGGAAATTAAAATTCTGAAGCCTTAGGTGTTGCTGGTAAATCAGCTGAAGCCATGCTTTCAACAGAACAGATTCCATTTCCCCAAAGAAAGCAAGTTGCTTTTTCATTAATAAAAAATATATTAAATTCCTTACTAATAACAGTTTACTATGCATCCTATATACTAGTGATTTACTAATTATTTGCATCCCACACCAACAACAGGCTTACACTCAATGCTAAGCTTAGAAAGAAAATTAGCTGCTTGCTTAAAAATCACTGAACATTTATGATTACCTTATTTTTAGACTAATCACACACACACAAAAAGTCAGCATCTTTGAACAGACGCTAAGAGACACATAGTATTAACAGAAGCTTGTAATAAATTTTTATTTTAAATCTCATACTTTTAGAAATTGCCACTGTGCAAATTTGTTGTGAGGAAAACTGTTCACATTGCCATAGTTTTGTATTTTCTACAGCTTCACTTTTTCCATGTGTAAGCAATATGCAGAGGTACTTTTAAACCAGCATTATTTTCACACTGAAATGCTTCAACTTGATCAGGTGAGTTAAGGTTCTGTAGTACATGCATGAACAATCAAAACTAAAGGCAATTTCTCAAACTGCATTTGAAAAAGAAATTTTCTTTCATCTTTCACTACTGCACAAATGCAACTCACTTCATTTGAGTTTAGGCTAAAATTTAGCTTAAAAACAAAGATGGAAAGCTTGCTTCACAGATACAGTAGTATTGCAGGTCTTAAGCCCACTTATGAAGATCACACTATTAACTGAAAAACAAAAGGGCACATTTAATGACTTTATCAATATATGAAGTCAACATGACCTCAGTCTCTTGATCCAAAATATTCTGCTGTACTAAATACTCTCAAAATATTTTATGCTAAAGAGTGCTGAATAAAGTTTCTCATTATTTTAGATACCTCCTGTTTATGCTCTTTTCCTCTCAATTTGTAGCATATATGTGAATAAACTTATTTTCAGATTGTTTGGATACAATTTTCGAAACACTCACTCATGTAGCATATTGGAAGAATTAGTAAATCTGGTTTAGGAATTTAGCTCAAATCTCATCCCATGTACAGGCAAGAACTGCTCCCTGTTTGCTCTGCCTGCTCTCCACGCCCACATCTATGGTTTATTAACATCTTCTGCAGAATTGCTACAGACAGACACTCTGTCCTGCCAAGGAATGATTTCTCTTCCTTCCACCAGAGCTTTACTTCTACTCCTTTCATCCACTTCCACCCAACCCACAACTGCTATGAGAAAAAAGGCGTTTCCTCTTTGAATACAAATTAAGTGTTTAGACCTAATCCCGTTCTAGAAATATCTTTGTTTCTGATATACATGTGAGGAAAAGAATTGCACAACTTCATATTTTCTCATGCTGCTATGGGTTTCTAATGCTGTAAAATTTTGGGGTAGGTTACAGCAATTAAAAGGTGTGAGAAATAGTGTAGATATTAATTCTTGCTGTTCTAGGTGACAAAACAGCTAATAAGCACATTTCAAAAGGATGGTATAGATTGGGATAAAGTGTTCTTACTGAACATTTTTTCTCACTAACTAGTAAATCCTTAAATAATCTTGAAGTATAGGGAAAAGGAGGAGTTTGAGAGAAGAGGTACTGTTCTGGAGTTTGGGTTTTTCCACCCTCCCACACTTGTACAGCGTTATTGCTTCTATGTGCATTAGAAGAAACAGAATAATAAATTGCTTCAGTAAATAATGAGCCAGATTCTCCAGCTGACATAAACCAGCTCAGTTTCATCCATTTCCAAATTTCATAAGGTTCATGCTCCGTGATCTCCTCTAAAGGTCATTATGGTCAAGGTGGTTTTGATTTGGGCTTTTTTTAACTGGGTTACTTTTAACTCCTTGTATGACCACACAATATATTTTATAATTAAATTAGGATAGTCTTAAAACTTCTCTGAAGTACTTTATACAAAGAGCGGATAATTCTCCAGAGCTTTAAGCTATGCTGGATGACAGGAATTCATTCAGCTGTTTTGTCACCTAGAACTGCATAGAATCAAATATAAATTTTTGCTCTCCCTTCCAATCTTTTGATTTTCCACAGAAGACTGCATAAAAACATAGATGAAGTGCAATGTCAAAAAATCCCCCTACTTGTTGCTGTTACGCAAGTTCAAAGAAGAAATTTTCCCCAAAACCCCAAATCTAGACTACTCCTCTAGATAAATTTCATGGACACTCTCTGATGACCCAGGCAGGTTAGCACAGCCATAAGCATTCCCACCTCTGGCTCCGACTTCTGAACAGATAATTGGTCTTCTTAAAACCCTTTGCAAACAGCAGGCTTCTTCCCCAAATTTATTACTAATGACAACAAAAATTATTACATCACAGAATGTTCTTGATGCTTCAAGCAGGGAAGGAAATGAAGTGAATTAAGTCCAGATCCTGCAAAGTCATTTCCAATCACCTTTCAACTACTACTTATTTTCAATTCTACTGCTACTCATTCCAAGAGACACTGCATGTACTGGCCTCTACAACAGAGAGAAAGAATTACAGGAACAGAATTTAAATTAAAAGGAAACAAACTCCTATTAAATCAACTCCACAAACTTCCATGCCTAGTATTGCTATCCCAAATTGTCCCTGCTGGTGCTGCCTCCTTCCCCTCTCTGTTCAAGTCTCCACACAACTTCCAGGAGATGCAGGTCCCAAGGGAGCTCAATACTGAGGAATACTGCTGCAGCCATCCACATCTCATGCCACAGTGAGGGACAAACACCTGCTCCAGGTGTAGACCCAGACAGTGACACAAAAGCACAGGTCCCCAGGCAGGGTGAGTAAGCCCAGCCCCAAGGCTGCACATATCCAGTGAGCACACAAACACAAGCAGTACTGGATGAATAGCTGCTGCCCAGAACACAGGAGTTAAAGACTTCAAGGATACCAATACTTTGGGGGTGCTTAGCATTTCCTGTCCCTTCTTCCTCATCCTAGTTGGTCTTCCAGCCATCCTTCCCTTCTGCCAGCCAAGCATGCCTCAGTCTGGAAATACCAATAGCTTACCTCCTGTTTGCCCCAGTAATCTCCTTTCATAGAGCCTGTCAGGTCAGGATAACACCGTGCACACTCTCCACCAGGAGAGGAGAGATGTTTTTGAAACATTTTATCTTTCCTCTGACCTTTTATCTCAGAGATAGATTTATTTCCCATATTTATAAATTAACCAAGGCCTAACAATAAATGCATGTGCAAGCAAGAAAGCAAATGCATTCTGTTGAATTTAGCATGCTAATAAAGTTCATCAAAGTACTTTCAAATGAAAAGGGAGATGGAGGGAAAATAATCTGCATTATATCTGAAGACCCACCTTTCCATTATTTCTCTTTCTTCTTTTTTTCAAAAGACTGACATCCAACAATGTTACTATTGTGCCTAAATGTCACAGAAGAGCAGATCCCAACCAAAAATTAATGAGGAACTTATATATTGCTACATCTTGGAAGTAAGGGCTTGAAAACAAGGTATAACCTACTCTTCACAAAGAATGAAAGTGCAGACTTGTAAAAATCAGTTTAAATGTGCTGTGTTCTCAGGATGACTACACTTTCCTGACACGGCCTTACTTCATACGAGGGCTTGTGCAGCTGAACCAGATCACTGCTCCAGCTCACGAACACCAAGCAAGAAATCCTACATGCCTCCATGCACCTCTTACCTTTTAAAGCCTCCAGATGTAGAAGACACATTCTGTATTTCTTTTTCCTTCGTGTGTGTTTGCATTTGACACTTTCATTTTGTTTGAAGCGACTTATGCTGCCAAATTTTCACCCACTAACTCTCATCAGCAGTATTATTTACTCTTGATTTTTTTTCAAGAGATGCCTCAGCTCAAAAAAAAGCCAGTTTTTTCGTACATTCACCTTTTTAAAGTCAAAGTCCAATGCAGACCTAAATCAAAGACAGTATTCTGCAAATACAAAGTTATTACCCAAAGAAAGCAGAGAACAAAACTGGTTTCAGCCACAGGATTTCCTGTGGTTGTATTGTTACTCTTCAGTCACATAATCAATTTAATGTGACTTCCTATGACAAAGAATGAGGAAACCAAGAGGAACTTACTCATCTGTCAGCCAGTACCAAAAAAATTTAGCAAGTCTCGGTGATATCACTGGCCACAAATAATCCACAAGCTTCTACAAAGAACGCTTAGGTTTAGTGAAAGCGGAAAACCGCAGAGATTAGAAGAACAATTGCAGATGAGCAATGACTCTGTGTTAATGCAGCAGCTGTGCTTCATTTCTGCCAGAAGTGACTTTTGCAGGCCATGAGGTGTAACATCAGGTGCCTTTCAGGTTACGTGATTTGATGAATGCACTTAAACTAAACAGAAATTACGTAATCCGTACGCTTGCAACCTGAAGATCTGATTTGGTCTATACAAACAGTGAAGTAATATTAGCTGGTATCAAATTAGCAGCATATATAAATCAGCCATAAAAACATGCCCTTTATGGATTCGCTCAATAATTATGAAAACTGAGATTTCAAACAAAATACAAATCAAGACTGATAAACTGCAGGTATCTTTACCCTGTTCTCAATTACCACATAAGGTATAATGCAAAAAATGCAAGAGGCGGGAGGGAGGAGAAACAGAATATAGAAATATTTTCCAGTCATCCCATGTATTAGTATGCAACCTACACAGGGCTGCAAATAGGTATCTGAAAGGACCAAGTTGAAGACATTTTGAATAGCTAGAAGTATCTAAAACACAGGTAAGAGTAGCATTTAAAAACTATTTTTATACATAAAAACATGCAAAAACTATTGTGCTACCACAATCTAATTTTAACAAAAATCAATAAACAAGACTTTAGTAGAAATGCCCTTGGATTGACTCCTTCCACCTCTCCATAAAACACACACTACTAGTCTCTCAAATAAACATCAGCACCATAATTTTTGCAACAATATTCCTACTGTTGAACTCATGCTATTTAGTGCCTTAAGAAACAGTATCCCTGAAATAAACAGCAAATAGGCAATTTTGCTTACAGTAAACAAAGAGTTAAAAATAGTTCTGCCTCTGCAACTCACACAGTAAATCAGCCTAAACAGTTCCATTCAATTTCACAGCTCATTACCTGGAATAGACAGTTAAAGCCCATACCAGATGCATTCCATAAAAGACAACACTTCCAAGTGTACTTAAAAATCCCCATTCAATTTCAACATGACATATGTGGCATCTATGTACTTTATTTTTTTTTTTTTTTCTTAGCATGGAAACCACCCTCAGATTTGTTTAAATTTTGTTGTATTAGTTATCACCCAGAGAAAACCCATTAGTACAGACAGGTGGGGCTTTCAGATGACAGGTACCGACTACAGGTAAAGGGTTAAGCAAAGATAACATGCCAACATCATCTCTGGTCAGAAATTTATTTATGTTAACGATATAAAAACAACACTTGCACCTAATCTATAGCACTGTCTTCAATAACATTCTTTTCAAAGAATATGAAATGTCACAATGGTATATTATGTATGATACACTACTGTCACAAAATGTGTATTTGTGTAAAATACACAATGTATTTTATCTAAACCGGACTAGATGACATTGATCTGGTATGATGTTACAGTGCTCTGATTCACTAAAATTCCTCAACAGGCTCCAAAAGAAGTCCTTATCCAGCTTCCCTTGGCAAGAACATTAATTAGGTTAGGATACAATAAGGAACTTCAGAAAACAAGAGACAAAAAAACACACTGAAAATCCCTCATTGGCAAGGAAATGTGCTGGATGAGCTAATCCTAATAGACTTTTGCCACTTCTAATTTCTACAAGTCAAGAAAAATGCAAAGGATGAACGAACTCCCCATAACAAGCAGAATTAAATATAATTTACCTATTGGTAAAGATTTTTTCGTATTGCTTAAGTGTGGAGAGTTAGGTAAGGAACCCATACAAGACTTCACATTCTCTACTGGAGTATTCTATAACTATCCTGCTAAACTCAAGTAAGCAGCCCATATACATATCATAACTACTGTGTTCTCTTATCAGCTCAGATCTCAGCAGGATGTCATCTAGCTACCATGAAAAATCAGTTTTGTACATTAAAATCTGCTAAATGGAATACAGATTTCAGTTTGGATAAGACTGCAAGGATGTAGAGAAAGGTATGCCAGTGCCCTGAAACAACCTCCCTTCTGCTCCCCTTGAAATTCTCCTTGAATCCTCTATTACAGCCGTTTTCCTATTTCAATCAAACCTCAAATTTACCGCTGTTTATCTTAGCCTTGTGGATCATTAAAAACAGAAAGCACATAAAATTCTTTATTTTTAATATTCTTTTTGGGTAATAGCTACAAACTTTGCCATGATCCCATCTGAAGAGCTTATCTTAGCCCAAATTCAAAGAGCAGTAGGAGCCTTGACCCAGATTCAAGAAAGCATGTGGTTAAGTACATCCTTACACTCAGGAAAGCCCTTCACAATGTGAATAAAGGCAGCTACCAATTGATGCTCATTTACACCTTTCTTGAACCAATTTCTTTGCATTTTTAACTTGGGACCTTTTCTTCTTCTTCCCTCTGACCATAAATCCAATCATCACAGAAGAAAACAATCTCTTCATTTTCTATGCTAACAGGATACAAGAATATCTGAAGATGGCTCTATGCCAGAAACTACATTTGACTGCTGTTTCAGACCATGGCATAGCTTTCACATTTTGGATGCCTAATATTGACAGGGATTACTTAAAAACAACCATACCAGAAAAAATTATTCTGCAGGCTATTCCTCAGCAGGGTTTTTGTGAACACAGTAGTTGTCAGAGCAAGTGCTAATTTGTATTTCAAAACAATGATTCCAGTAAATACAGAAAACTCTTTCTTATAATTAACAATTCCTGAATACTTCTTTATCTCTTAAGACCAGTGGTGGAAAGGTAAGTTTGGCTTTCTGAGCATACAGATTTTGCATACATCATAAATTGAGGATCGCTAACTAGTGTACAAGTCTAGAAGCTTTTCACATCCATTTTTAGCATTTCTTATTTAAAATAGATAAAGTTTAAAAGTCAATTATTGAGCAGAAGGAGGGAAGGAGGATTTTGTGGTTGTTGTTTTATAGTCTATGTACTTTGCTCCCAATGAAAAAAGACTAACTTCTACCACAGCCACTGCAAGCTAATTTTGACTAATTTGTGGGCAAACCAGTAATAGAGTTCACATGCCAAAAACTGTCCCTAAAGGGATTTAAATACAGCTGACATACTTCACAGAAAAACAGGAAATGGTCTGGTAGTTACTTAACACCTATCAGAACTATTCTTTGGTCTCAAATTGGTCACATGGAAAATTCCCTAACAGGTCTGAAAAATAGAAAGCTTATAAAAAGTCAACACATAACATCCTAAATTTTAAGTTATTTCTGTCCCATATGTATCAGGCTAGAAAAACTATTTATATCTGGGTAATAGTCAGGAAAAAAAGTCTGACAAACATGCAAATGATCCTAGAGGTAGTGTGGTTGACTTAGTATTTCCTCTGCTGTTTCTGTTTATCAGCAGGACACCCATAAAGGGACGCATAAAGGGAGGATGAAAATGGCTCTGTACTTAATGACTGCTCAGATTCACAATAATCAGGTGCTGCCTGGGCCAGACAGAAGACAGCCTCTGAAGACTACCAGTTGTATTGCTTGTCACAAATGCAGTGCATAGCAAAGCAGCCCTCCAGACACTGGCTCTGCCAGCAGCAGGGACCAGACAGGTGCATTTGAGAGCGTAACTGGATATAACAAATCAATCCAAGCATCAGGAGCTGGGCAAGCCTTGTCTCCAGGACTGGCCTGCGCCTGCAGGAATGGAGGTGACAGTGGCAGATGGTTTGAATGTGCAGGTGGAGAGATGTCAGTGTTTGCTGACTACCAGCACTTGGTAAATCCCCCCCTGCAGAAAGGCTGTAAGGACAGCAAAATGAACAGAAGGGCACCAGGACCAGGGCTCAACACCAAACCTTTGTACTGGACAGATTTCAGCTCAGTGTGGCAAAGTAAATCCCATTCATAGCTGTAAAAATTAACTTTCAAACTCTCACCCTGTCAGGCTGAAAGGAACAATGATAAACTTTAATCTTAATATGTAATGACATAAGGTTCATAAGGTTCTAAGACCTAAAGGTTCAAAGTTGATTCCACAACAGATAAACAATTTTCAACTAGAACTGCAAGGTATCATCAGAAGAGAGGGGAGAAAAAAATCTTTCAGTTGCTTGAATTAGTAAGATAAATTTCTGTTACAATTCTACATCAAATTACATTTCTAGTTTTGCTGCACTGCGGGCCAAGAAACAGGGCTGTGGGGAATGCAGATAATTTAACACCAGGTAATTTCAGTGCTAGTCGTCTTGACCTGCACTCTTCTACTTGCCTAATTATAAATTTACGAAGGGATCGTTAATCCAGTGTAACAAAACCAACTTTAACCCAGATTTTTGACCACTCCTTACGATTTTCAGCTATTAAGGAGCATTGGGTGCCTGTGGGGGGGTCAGTAGTGATGGCACTGCCTGGCCCCTCAGCCACAGTGGTGGTGGCACCTCAGGGGATTGTGCAAGGAACAGCAAAACACAAATTCAGAGAGAAGTGAGGGGGGAAAAAAAGAAAAAAGAGAGGAACAGCCCTTCCAGCACCTGAGTCAGGGAAGGAAGAAGGGAGGAGGTGCTGGAACTGCCCTGCAGCCACGGGGAACAGGCCACCATGAGCCCTTTCTAATACATACAGTAAACAGAAGAGAATTGAAATAAAGGCTTTACCATACTGCAGTGTAAAAACATGCATCCATCACAATATGCAAACAGGATTTGTGAAATAAAGCCCAGCCATTTGGTGTCTTTATTGACCTTACACTAACATTAGCTTTGTTTTAGAAAATAAGGTCAGTGGGCAGGCACTTTAGTTTCCTTTACATTAGGCTCATCAAACATCACACCACCACCAAAAATCCCACTCTTTTCTCTCTTTGGAAATAGCCATTTATTCAATATTATCTACTGATGCTTTGGGCAAGGCTTCCAAAACCAAAGACATCCATTAAAATGAACCCAAGTGAGTGAAACCTAAAACATTTAATTACTTCCTATCTGGACCCCCACCATCAAATTCCACTTGGCTGCAATCTGTTTATGGAAACTTGGGCCTCCAGCATCCCATTTGCAATGCAAGAATAACTCCAGAAACCAAATTAAGTGTGGCCATGCCTTCCTGAAAAGGAAACTAATCAGGAACATGGAGCATTTGGAGTTAAATTTCACCACTATGGAATAGCTTTTCCAAACTAAAAATAACATATATATTTTTCTGAACCAAAAATAGCATATATTTTTATCATTCCAATGTCTTCCTCCAGTTTTTTACCCACAACTCAACTTCCAATAACAAAATACATTAATAAATGATCCAGATTTTAATTTAAAAAAATCTTTACTGAATTTTTGATTGCAATCCTTCAGAAATAATGAAAAAAGAAAACATATAAGAAAACCCAGCTGACAGTCTGTCTTAATTGTACATCTGTATTTTAAGAGTGAAAATCCCATTTTACCTCAATGAACAGCAGATCAGCAGCCATTACTATACAAAGTCTTATTTAATAACATCTATTTTTCACATTTAAGCACTTGACTTTTATATTGGCCCATGCTTTCTTCTCACACAACTACCCATCTTTACATGTCCAAAAGGTTTCTAAATAAAAACTATTAGAAAATCAATTTCTTCAGCTGTTTCATTAGAAAGTGGCTACACATAACAGAAAAGCCATTTGTCTTTTGTTAGAGCAGCTAGAAAACAGCAATTTATTTTAGAAACAATTTTAGAACTTCCATTTAGTTAACAAACTTTGCATGATACTGCAGTCATACCTGAGGATGCAGACTGACTTGTAAATATTATGAATTAGGCAATGACTCAGTACTTGTTAAACCCAGAAGTTCTACACAAGTCTAGTGAAGTAACTGCCTTTTGCATGTAGACAAGAGCTAGAAAAAAATCCATCCAAAAAACCACACATGTCCTCTTCCCTATCACATGGCAATTGACATTTCCATTATTTTTGAAAAACTTTGTATCTTTAGAATTTGAAATAATCAAATTTCATAGGTGATCCTTAAATCTATTTTTTGTTTATAAAATATCAATGTGGACACGATTACTGCATCACATTTTTACAACTGCATGAGAACAACAGTGAAGATAGCATAGAAGAAAAGTCTCCAATTTGTCCTTACTTCAGGAGAAGTCAAAAATGAGGTGAATACCTCAGATAGCTCTTTGATAACAGCAAAGTATGATCAGGAAGATTTTGCTTTTGTTCTTAAGAACAGAAATTTTCAAATTGGAGGATTCTTTTTAGTACAAGGTTTACTGTTTCCCCACAAATAAAAATCAGTTAGAAAGTTCACAACAGTTACAAACATTGACTTCATCTGCACACATCAGATCATGACACAGATTATCCCCTAAAAGATGTGCCAAGGTATTTGAACCATTTCTGATTCCTTTTGGATTCTGTCCCTATTCCACTTCTCATATATTTACCAGAAATGGGCTCAGAGACAGAAAAACACCCAAACCTCATAACCAAAATATAGTCTAAATACCTTCACAGGGTGGTAAGCATGGGTATATTTGTAGGTTAGATCCTTCTCACAGAACTAAGGAGGAAGCAACAATGCACAACATTTCTTATAAACATCTGATTAAAAGGTGAATTTTGTGCAGGTTAAAATAAATTAAACAGCTCTGATGCACAATACTAGTCTTTCTATATGCATCTTTTTTAATTTACCCATGGACATGGGATACAGAGGCCATGACCCAGCCTCTCACTGTTTTCTCTGAGCATCACTCACTGATAGCTCCACAAATTCACTGGTTCTAAAGACCCTTTGTGCCTCCAAGGCTATCAACAGAGAAAGGTAAGAGAGATCCAGGTTAAATTCTTAAGTTTATGGCTTTCAATATTACACATTATATTTTTCATAAATTCTCCAAAGGCAATCACATACTACAGTTGAGACTAAGGAACTCTCAGGACTCCTGAGACGCTCATATCAACTGCCACCCACATTCTGCAGCTAAAGAACAGAGATAGCAACTATCAGGAACATAATTAGAATGAAACATGGAGACTGATACTGCCACAAAACACTGCAGAAATAAAATATAAGGCTGTGCCAGTTTTTCCATATTAGATAATGTTGATATGGGAAAAAAATAGCCTCTCAAAATTCAAAGACCACCATTAAGAAGGTCCTGTAGACAACTTCCCTATTACCCTGCATATCTACTGTCTGACTGAATGGAAGTACTGCTTTTCCAGGCTCCAGACTACTTTTAAGAATGTAGTCAAAAAATATTAACAGAAAAATCTTATTAATTTACCTATAAAACTGGTCTTGAGTTTCCCTACCTACATCTGTTACATGATTTGCAACATTCTGCACAAATTAGCCAAGTCCAGCCACCTTTTTGCCACCTCTATAATTACACCATAACCACCTTTAAGTCCCCAGGGACAGCACTACCTCCATACTAAACAGACTGCTAGGAACTTCATGGATAGAGTACTCAACACTGGCATTAAGGGTCTATCTTTTCTTAATGTGATTAAAAGAAAGTTTTTACCAAAGAGCTCTCAAATCTAATGCAAGGTGCAGGATGTACAAGCTTCCAAGTTTAGATCTGAAAAAGATAACAGTAATGACTCATCAGGGTTAAAGAAAACTTCAAGTAAGACAGTGCTGATGAAGAGTGACATGGGAACACTGTTTAAAGCATAAGCTGTATTCTGTTTTTTTTTTCCTTTCTCCAAAGAGCACGGAGGTAAGGGTTAAACATTTGGACATTATTGAGGGTATTCTCTCTACTACCTCTCCTGAAGGCTTTCTTTCCCTGTTCTGCACTCTGTGAAGCTGAGCAAGTGTACTAGGGCTTGAAGTGCATCCACCAAGACAGAAAAAAAGGGCTCAAAATGCCCATATCTCTGTCTAAAGGAAAGATCTTCCTATACCAGATATGAAGCACAATGACAGTGGTGCACCTTTAAATATATGATTAACTGAAAAGCAGCTTGCTTTGTTTTTGTTCTGCAGCAGTTAGCTTTTAAAACAGGAAAGAATAAAAAGCAAAACTTTGGATTTTGGAAAGACAATTGGTGCTATGCTGCTTCTTAATTTAACATTCAGAAAAGTATGTTCCTACTACAAAGCTGACCACAGAAGAAAGAAAACATAGTGCTCTTTTCCCAAAAATGGTGAAGCAGAAGCAATACAGAATGTCCTTTATCTCTGAGCCTGGATGCTGTGGTCTAGCCACAAGTGACTGGAGCTGGAACTGAAACACTGCCTTCCTTCCCTACTGGCTGAGGTACATCTAAACACTGAAACATGGTACAGCTGTAGCTTCCCTGCAATAAACCCTCCCTCAAATGAACAAGAAAAAAAATTCCTCTGAACTACGGTTTTAGAGTCACCTTTGTGTGTTCAAGCTGCAAGAGCATCAACCCCAAACCTTAGATGAGGCAAATTGACAGGTGCACCAGGCAAAAGCTGAACTGTGATCCCCTAAAAGAAAGCACATGCCAGAAAGCCTCTAATTCAGGCAGACAGGATCCCTCTCTGGATGCCTTTAAATACATTTACACACTCTCACTGAATCTACAGGAATCCTGAACATGTGCTCTAAAGCACTCCTCTTTAACACACAGACCATCTTATTTTAAACACAGCACGCCCCCTCCTTCGCTTTCTACAAACTGTGACACTGAGACAAAGCCAAATGCAACTTGTCACCACTTCTTTTACATAAATTTCTCCCTTTCCACATCTACCAGTAGCTCCATCACACCTCATTTTAATTCAGAAAAATTCTACTCATCTCTTCCAAAACAGAAGCTGTCTTCCAAAACAGCATCAGCTATGTTCAGATCAACTACAGCTACAACAACAAATGAAGTAAATATACATGCCTTACAATGTGCAATTAGCAGAATATTCTGTTAAAAACAGAAATAAAATACAATTCATTGGAATGAAACTAGCACTGGACAAATATGAGTCAAAGAAAAAAAACACAAAAACAAAACAACAAGAATGAGATAAGACATCAATGCTTGAAAGAGAGTTTGTGACAAACTGGAGGGCACAGACAGACAAATGATGACAGTCTGCAACTCTTCCACTATTCAGTTAAGATATATTCAGGCAGTTCCTGAAAACAGTTCATCTTATTTATTGTGCAACAAGACTTGTGAATTTTCACAAAAACTGTTAAATGTATTCTATGGCAAGATCCTAAATACACTGCCTTTCAAAACAACCCTTGAAGAGCAGTGATCTTATGGCCTCTATGAGAACAAGAATTGGCACATGATAAATTAAGGGAAAAGTAAGTCATCCAATATTAGCTGGTAATTTTAGAAATCTATATATGAACTTTATAGAGCACATAGCATTATATGAAGCTTTAGAGTTTAAAACAGAGCTCCAACTGATTTCAGTGACAGCTGAGAGTTCTCAGTATCTCTTCATATCAAACCACAGGAAGTCAACTAACTGATCCATATGGTGATGAATGCACAGTACTGGCTACATACAAAATATGTGGTCAATATCCAGCATTACATTAAAAAAAAAACAAAAAAAAAAAAAAAAACCACAAAAAAACCCCAAAAAATAACCTCTGTAGCAGCCAGCAAGAGAATAAAATTCTCCATAGCATCATTCAATTCCCTTGTAAAAAAACCCCAAATATTTTCCTTTCCAACAAACCACAAATTCATCTACTAAGTAACTGCTTACTTTGACAGCTTAGTCCCCAGCAAAATATGAATTAGTTTCCAGAGCCCTACTGTCCTATGGGATATGTGAAACCAGTCACAGGGGCGAACAGGCAGGGAAAACATCACTATCATAGCTACAGCTATTTTGGCTAAAACTATAAATGATACTCACATATCCTTTGTTTCAGACCAGGAGGAATTCTCTGAGCTTTCAAGCAAACCCAGAATTAGCTCAAGCATTATGCAGCCAAATTCCTTCATAGATACACAAAGAATATAACGTACATTTCTTCGTAACACCAACACTGCAATTCCTTGCTCCCTTCTTAGACCACTAAAATCTGGTGTTGCATTTCTGGGAAAGAGATAAATAAAAATCTCCTGTCCACTCAACAAGGTACAGTTACACAATACATCTTCTTTACTTCTTATGTCAGTTTTGCTGCAAATGCAGACATACTTCACCCAACAATCAGTTCATTCACTGCAGGCGTGCAGATGTCAAATTGTGGAGCAGCCCTGTAAATCTTTATCACTGAAGTAGCACAAAAAATGCTCAACATCCAGTGAGTGTGGAAGGATTCAAAACCTCAGCATATACAAAATAAAAAAGCAGAACACAGTCATTACTTAGGCCTTGCATTTGCAAACGACCAGTAGGACTGGCTTCTGATCTTAAAAGAGATGCCTGAGATCAAAACATCCACTGGGCAGTGGGGACTTTCATGTATGACACAAACTCCTCAAATTCAGGAGAAACAGTATCCTAGGCTAAACAGCTCAAAGACAATCCTTGCACACTGCTCAACTCATACTGAATGTACAACACACTTGGAATACTTCTGGGAATTAGATAAGCAAGATTTGGTCCCACCTGTCCTATCATCAACTTGAAACCAGTCTAAAGCAAGATACATATCTCAGGGGAGCAGAGGCTTTAGAGTTCATGGTTAGTTCAGGACAAAATGCTAAGTTTTAAGGATGAGTCAGAGCTCTCAGCAAATATGGGAAGGCAGCTCTGTACCATCATTTATTTGTTCTGTGCTTGAGCAGGAGCTAAGCAGAGGCCAATGCCCTCAACATGACAAGGTCAGTGCTCTGCAGAACCATTGCAAAGGCAACACATCAACATCATGGTAAAGCTTCCTTCCTGAAGCTACCAGGCTTGAAAGAAAAAGGAAAGAAAAATAATCACGTTGACTTTTCTTGTGTTTGTCTTTCTCCCAACACTGTAAGCAAAAAAATTATTTAAAAAATAATAATGCATTACTTCAAGTTTCTAAATCCTAACTACTCTTCTCAGCTAATAAGCTCCAAAATTATGCACCCTATGCAGTTAATGAAATCACAAGAAAGCATCATGCCTCTTCTTTTCCAGTGCAACCATCAGCAGTAACCTTTTTGAGGAATTAAACCAACTCACAGGAAAATTATTATCATGCTTAGTGCATAAAAATAACTTAAAACAAAGATGTTGACTGTGCTAACAAAGTCTTGGAGATTTTTGTGTGTTGCTCTTTAGCCACAGTCAGCAGATAAAGGCATAAGCTAGAGGGGAAAAACATTCAAAGGGATGAGTAAAGGAATTACTCTCCATTTAATCTGCAGCTCACCTATTACAGTACTGAGATCACAAAATGGAAGTGACTTACTATACCAACCTACATAAAATAAAGCTTCCTCTGTTACATGGAATTGAGAAGAGAAGGGGAAAAAGACTCAAGAGCCTCCAGGAGAACACTAAATTCTTCTTTGCAATTTGGGGTTTTACTCAAGAAATCACCAAATACTTGCTCTGTATTCTTCCTTAATATAGTTCAGAGAAGCAGAGACATTCATCAGCAGAATCATAAAGTGAATAAAAACATTCAGCAGGAGGTGGGCTAACTACATTATTTACAAGCAGGAAAACCACAAATGAGCTATTGCAGCTTTCCAGAACAAATACTGATGTAGGATCTGGTTTTGTACTAGCTTGCACTTCATTCAGATGTCACTGTTCCATACAAATAAACAAAACAAAACAAATTTTAAACCCACTACTGTTCTGTCTTTGATTTTACACAGGTGTGAATGACTGCTCATTATTTCAGATGTCATGTGGTCGGGCTGAAGCCTAATTTTTTTTTTTAAGACAGCTACCTTTAAACAATCAAAGATTTCAGTAAAAGTTACTCTTTTTCTATCCATGTGCTAATGAAGCCAAGACTGGACTAAAACCCCAAATTCCACTGCCCACAGGCTAGTAAAAAAACAAACTCATTTTAGTAAGCCTACCACGCCAGAGCACCAATTAATTGGTGACCTTCCACACCTGTAAAAGAAATGAGGCAAGTTTCTAAAGCCCTGCTGTACCACACCAAGAATAAGAACCCTAAATCACTGTCATTTTAGGAATATTAAATGTGCAACAGCAGAGCAGAGGAATAGTTAATAGTTTCCCTCGTCCAGAAAGTATGCACAAGAGCTGGCTATGGCAGAAGGCCATGGAAGGCAAACTCCAACCCTTGCCATACTTTCTCTGAAGAACTCTGAGAGACTCAATGCCAACTCCAATTCCACTATTCCTGGTATATCATAAATAGCTACCTTGGGACACTTGAAGAGCTTTTGCCATTTGAACATGACAGAGCAAAAAAGACAAATTACAGCAATTTGTACAAAATGTTTCTGCTCAAATGAAACACAAAGTAAATGCAAATTATAATGAGGCAGCAAAAATTCAGAAATATCCTTATCAAACAAACTGCCCCTTAAATAACTTCTGATGCAAAGCATTATGTACTGAATGGAAAAAGTTGCTATCTGCAAAGCAGTAGCTCATGAATAGTTCTTAAAATCTTCTTTTGCAGTACTACGTAAAAAAGAAAAATTCCACATTTCTCCTCTGGTATGTCATGACTAAGTTGCTGGAAAAACAGACTGACCACTAACCAACCTCTGGGCACCCTACAGAATGTGCTCAAGAAGTTCTTATGCAGTAAACACCAAAACAAAGTTAACAAAAAATGCAGAGTACCCATTCTTGATGGAAAGCTGACTTTTACTTAACACACTTGCTTTAAAATCAATTCCTCAAAGGGCAGCTCAGAGTGCTAGTGGGAACAGGCAGGAAGCAGATACTCAGACGTACCAGACAAACAAAAAGGAGGGGTAGGAAGGGGGAATTTCCTGATCCACAGAAGTGACAGTGTTATGCAACTTCCTACCTGTACTGTCTTTTTCACCTTAACTGATGATTAAGTACAAGGTTTTAAGAGAACCTGCCTCAACCTTCAATTAAAACTTTTTTGAGCAATACCTATGCAGATAGAGCTTTCCAGGAGGCAATTCCCAGCATTTGTTGTAGATAATAATCAAAGAGTTTCTGGTTATCTCTGTTGACATCATATTTGACTTCCTGAAAGCACACAAAGTTTCATGGGTTTCTAGTGTAGCAATGATATGAATTTTGCAGCCTGACAGTTACTTGCTCCAAGACCACAACCATCAGTATTCCTCAAAGTCCACTCAAGCTAAACCCTAATGTGCAGCAGGAGACAGTGCAAACCTATTCCATAAACAGGAAATATGAGACAAGATTCAAATGTATGCATTTCAATTTATGTAAGGCATTAAGACACTCCAGGAAAATTTCTCAGAAATGTCAGTGGCATGTATATCACAGGGCTGCAGGAAAGATTTTGAAAAGGTGAGGTACAAACAAACCACAAACAAGAAGATTAATTTTTATGGAGGTCCAAGTTCAACACACATAAACAGTTGCTCAAAACACAATTCTGGCAAGCATCCACCTGACCACTGCAGCAAAAAGCACTTCCCTTCTGAGAAATAAAACAATTGCCACTGCTTCAAGTTGTACAATGCTAAAGGTACAGGAGAGGGAGGAAAGAGGACATCACAAGAACAAGTTCAAGAAATAAGATTAGAAAGGTACCCAAAAGTACACTGGCAATTTAAGCAAATAAATAAAGCCCTTAAACACACAGAAGTTACAAGCCACCCACAACTTCAGGAATTTCCACAATAAACATTTCAAAAAACTTTGAAGAAAAAAAAAAATCTGATTGGAAGGAACACAAAAATAAACCTGGATCCTAGAAACTGCTTTTCCACTGATTTTTTAAAACATCTTCACAAATCACAGCTGTGCCTCCATTTCTTTGCAGAGATATTTCATATGCTAATGACCACATACTTTTCTCAAACAGGTTTTCCAGGTAATATACGCAAGTACCCAATATCACTGTAAATTATTTTCTCAGCAGGAAAGTAATTGTAAGGGAAAAAAGTATATTTACAACTCTCACAACAAGGAAATAAACACACATTTTAAAAGCATGCAATAAAAAAGTGAAGCAAAATAAAGAAAATGTTCTCTCTTGATATGCAGAAAAAGCTACAGTAAATTAAGTATAGTTTTAAATACTTAACCAGTTAATGCCCTCAAATAATTTGGCTTTCTTTAGGGGCTCAGCAGCAAATATGAACTGCTTTAGTATCACAAGGGGATCAGTGAATCAGCAGCATGCTTATCTCCATTAATTGAGAGCAAAATTAGAATTAGAAATGCCTTCTTCCTCCTACCAGACAGACATGACAATTTTGGCTGATAGCTATTAAAGTCAATGCCTACCACGTGATGAATCCATCCCCATTCAGATGTCTAAACTTTCTCAAATCTTGACACACCACCTGGGAAATGGCCTTTCAATAGGGAGGTTGTTTTTCTCTCAAAAATAAAAAAGCAGCAGGGAAAATAGCACCTAGGTCTTTAAGTGCCTGGCACAGGAAAATATGGTATGAGACAGACACTGAGGCAAAGGGAAAGAAGAAAATCTGGCTTATTTGCCAGTGTTGAAATCAGGAGTCTGAAAATGTCACCAGGAAGCCCTTACAGACTTCAAATATTCCTGTCTGATGGGAATACTCTGAGAAGGGACATCAGGTAGTAGCAATGTAGCTCTTCTGCACTGTGTTTTACAAAAACACCCACACAAAAGACCCCAAGCCCCTGTGATAATTATTATGCTTAATTCAAGTGTGCAGTCTGACCCTGCTTCTCTGGAAGGTAATGAAAATTCTTCCACAAGCTTTTAGGAGGGTGTGGGGGGTGTTATTAAAAACAATGATCAGCATACCAAGAAGAAATCCCTGTAGCTTTGCCAAAATTACTTAATTTACCATCTTCCATCTCCTGCAAATTTTCCCTGACGCTTCCCATAGGAAATGGATTTGTACCCCTGATGCTGGAACCATGCTAAGAATGACCTTTTCACCCTGTCACTGTAAAATCATGTGATTTCACATGCCAGGGACAGGGAACACAGAGAGAGCTGGAGAAGGTGTGTCTGAGAAAAACTGAGAACATAAAGTAAATGCAGTAATAAATGACAGCCTAATGTTAACAAAACTACCATGCAAATCTAGCATTCATAAAGTTTTCTCTATTGCTTTAAGAGTAAGTGGGATAACATCAGAACTACTAAGGAAAATACTTGCTCCAAACATGTGAATTAATTTGATCCAACCTCAACTGGCAGTGACATATTACAGAAAAATGTTTCCTTAAACTGAAAAAGGAAAACAATAACCAAACAAACAAAAAAAACCACCAAAATCCACAGAAGATGGAAATCTTCTGTGAAGTGAAAGAAACAAGACAAGAAACATTCTTTTAGAGACAGAATTACATATGTTTAATGCCTAGGTTTTAAAGAGTAAAATTTCATTTTGCTGATCATGACCTGTCATCAGTAAGAATTATCAATAAACATTCTATTTCCTAATTAAGATACATGGAGAAAAAAAAAATCACAAGGTCACAGGGAATAAAATTATTCAAATTTTGAATAATCATATGACACTTTGATATGAACTAAAGATTACAGTGCCACAAATTCAGTCTGGTTAAGAGCTGAATGCACTGAGGTTTTAGAACCAATCAATAGCCAGCAACATATCAGGTAAAAACTTTTGTAATTATAACTATGATCACACACATGGTTAAATACATCTACTGACAAGGTGAACTACATGACCAAGACAAAGCAAAAACTCTTGTTTCCTTATCAAGAAAACTTAATGGTGAAATTAAAGCAAATTTTTAAGTACTAATATCAAAATTTTTATCAGATGAGATTCCCTCCTATTGGTAGTGCCAAGGACCACAAAGTGAATGTAATATTGTCCGTAAATAATACAATAAAATTATCTTAGCTTTGGAGGAGAAGAATGTAAAAAATTCAAGAAGACTATATCTAGACAATCAGCAAAGAGCAAATCATCAGGTCCTTGCCACTGCTGCACACCTTTTTCTCCCCCAGAAATTTTAAGCACTAGGCTACTACTAGTAAGATCAGATGACATCTCTGCTACAGCAGAGGAAGAGACTTTGGGGCATTAGCAGGAGCTCCTGCAGCACCTGCTCAGCAATATAACTGCACAGAAACTCACTGAAGTAGCTAAGAAGATGGAGCACCAAAGCAACTGGTTCCTAGACCATCTTCTCTAAAGTCAAAGTGTTACTCAAGGATAAAGTTAACCAAAAAAGAACAAGTTAATGAAATAATACACACCAGCTGTGGCAATACACATTGCATACCATTTTCTCTTGGTAATCTTAACTCTAAATGGTGTTTGCATTTTCAGAGCGTGAATTATCATCAACAGAGATATTAAGTCATCCCTTATTTTCAGAAAAACCAGTAACATATAAGGCAATAGACAGTACACTTTTTAGCCAGTCTACTTAGTTCCAGAAAAACCCACTTGACTTATTTAATTGCAAGAATTAAATTATGACTTTTATAAAGATGCAGAAATTTAAGAGTACATCTTTTGTTATCCAGAAATGGCTGCTAGCTGTGAAGGTGAAAATAGTCAGTACTGAAGGTGGAATGACACAATGGCAAAATGATTATGGTTTTCTCTGCAAATTTCTGTTTGCATAGGAAGCAGCTTCTATAATTTCCTCTAACATATCAGTTCAGAGAGAAAACAAGTCTCTTTTGTGTCAGTCCCTATCAAAATTATAAAAGGATCTTTTTAAATAATCACAAAACAGTACATCATGTGTTTTCTAAAAGTTGGGGGAAATAGAATGAAACTATTCCAAGTGTGTTAACATAAGAATCCTTGTCTTTCAGTTACAAAGTATACAACAAAAACAGTGTCAAGACACTGAGTGATACTATGCCAAATACCACAAGACACACAAGACCAACACCTTCTTTTTGCAAGGAATTACCATCATCAAAATCAGACAGTTAATTTGAAGATCCCTCTTCATGATAAGAAACTCTCTCATTGCAAAAATAAAAGTCCTGGAAACTGTTACGGAAAAAAATGAGGCTTACTGAATTTCTACACCAAATACTTGTCAGAAGAAGTTGGTAGCCCCAAAATTTATTTCAGAATTGTAGCTCCCTTGTATGCTAGAGGGAATCTGAGAAGCAAGCTACCTGGAGCACAGGAGCTGTATATAGTTGGTGAAGCCACTGAAGTCTGGGCTGTCACAATCCTAGCCCCTTTCTTTTATACAAACACCACAATATCTTCACAGAACCATATTGACAGATTTCAAGGTGCTTTTGCAGGTTGGTTGTTAACTGGATTGTGTCCCTCTGCCCACGCAAACACTAGCAGAACAAAGATCAGTGGATTTAGCCAGCCTTAAGACACCAGCAAGTCAGCCCCCACCCAAGATAAAACCAGTGAGCTGCAATCAAAATGTGACTTCTATTTCCTCCTCCTCCTCTTGTTACTATGTGTCCTGCAAAACATTCAGACAACACAGTGCTTTATTTACAAAAGGCAGCGTGGTAAAGGTGAAGGAACTTTAATGAGCACGAGCAGGAAATACCTCGGGACTGTGGTGTCCCCACAGCACAAATGACATTTTCTTAAACCACTGGGCAGACAAAAGTAATTGCCACCCTTCCTATCACTTTTTTAGTTTAGTTTCAGGTATTAAAATGATAATGCTGTACTCTCACTTAAGTCTCACCCTTTTGAGACTACAGGAGTGAAACAGATCATAACTTCTTACTCATAGCCAGAACAAACAGCTCAAGGCTCCAGTTCTACAAAAGCTAACAAGGCAAAATGATAAATCATAGTAAATCAATTGATGTAATAAGAAATGTACAGGGTGTTTACAGGAAACACTCTGTGGGTGCACCTGTGGGTAAGGCCTGTGTGTATTTTTCACACAGGTGACAATTTTTGCTACCATTCTCCACACACAATCTCTGTATTGTGAATATGGCCAAGAAAATCATGAAAGCTTGGGGACGACTAGGGAAAAACAAAGAAAAAACACCAATCCAAATCCAGAAACCAAGATTCTGGCAATGGGAAAATCAGACTGACACAAGGATATCCACACCATATTAGAAACACAAACTGAGATTTAGATGGGATGCAAAGCAACAGAATAGAAGGAAGGAAGAAATGCACAAGGCCTCAGTTAAAAAGGCAGGTAAGCTGCTTTGGAATAATACTGTCTAAGGAAAAACACAGAGAAAGGAGAAGAGGAAGGTCTCAGAAATAGAGACCTGCATGCCCTCCACCACATCCTCCTCCAAGCCTCAAACTCTGAGACTGACAGGAAATTGAACAAAAGACCAACAAAGAATTGCTGTTCTAATCCCACAATATTTGAAGGAAATGCAATTACTTTTATTAGCATTTACAAACACTTTTTGCTCTCCCACTTGGAATGGCACATTAAACTCACTTCTTGTTTCTACAAAAAAAATTACTGTGCATATCCACTAAACTGCTGAACAAAACACAGTTTTTCCCTCAAAATAGTCTACAAAAATACCACAATTTGTAACATCTACAAGGTCCCCATGAAAAGCTTTGCAAAAAGTTGCCAAGAGAAGGTGCACTAAGAAGTTGATCCCTAAGAATAAAAGAAATCTGCAATATTAATAAAACTAATTTATTCAAACTGGATGTCTGGATATGGATAAGGAAGAATTATGAAACACAAAGTCATAGGAGTCTGGATATACCTCACATGGATTTTATCCATGGTGACCACCAGTAAACCTAATTAGGCTGTATTACTAGAAATAAAGCAAACTGACCTGTCTGAATAGAAGATTCTTGCAGTTATTATTAAACCTAATGTCATGTTTAAACTATTTGAAATAAAAATCTTGTCGTTAACAAAAGATTGCACATGACTGACCTAAATCACTTGCATTTTTAGAAGATTTTGGTCCACATTAGTGGCATTCCCAAGCTTAATGAGGATTTTAGAAAAATAACGTGTTGAGGTAAGTTAGACCAGAGAACAAAATATTCCAGTTCTTCAGCCAGAAAAAGAAAACCAAATTAAACAAGTACAAATGCTTATGGAAGGAATGCCTGCTTTGACAAAAGATAAAACTTAAAGAGTCTAGAAACTGGCCTTTTCTTTCATTCCTGCCTCAGCTATCCAGCTTTTTTAGTCAGGTTTTAGAGCTTGGCAGCAGGATCTAATTGCTTCTGGAAGTTTTCTGCACAAATGGAGACTGTAAATTTTTTACAGGATAAAAGCAATTAGGGATGCTAAGAACAGGATAATATTTTTCAAAGGCACATCCAGGATCATTTATTACAGCTCACTTTCAGAAAATAATATGGGGAAAATTATTTCCAGGATAGCAGCCTACACCCACTTTTCATCTCGAAATCCTGTATTTGCAATCTATTCATAAGAAAATTTCAAAACAACACTGGTCTCTCTAGCCACAGGTATGACTCAGTAGTGAAATTACTGTTATTTGCTGATGCTATTCAGGATTCTGATCTATGGGTGTAAGGTAGAGCTTTAAAGAAAGGCAGCTTTTACCCGTCTCTGTAAAAAAAGAATATATATATTCTAAGAATTGAACTACATTGGACCAATTAAGCTTATTGCTTTTGGAGCACAATATCCACACTTTAGTCAACTGTGATATAATATGCTGCAGATTTAAAAAAAAAAAAAAAAAAAATCAGTAAAGTCCAGGACAGATGGGCCAAAAGACAAGGAAGGCATTTAATCAGGTACATACACACACAGCCTCATATCCTACAGAGAGGTTAAAAATTCAAACACACCTTCAGCAATACATTTTACAGTTATGATCATACCATTAAAAAACCTGTACTGGATTAACCCTTAAACATGAAATGTCCTAGTAACAGGGAATTTATTGTGCTGTCATGAGATTTATAATGCCCACTGAGCAGACTAACTCATATAATTGTATTTCTCCATTTGTCCCCATTAGACCAAAGCATGCGAGGAATTTCTGTACAGAATAAAGGCATTTCTAAAATTCCTGGAAACTAAGTATTAGTTAGCTTTCTAAGCAAGCCTTGCTCCTTTGCAACAAACAGGACATTACTGACAGAAGTCAGTCATCCTGAAGATACATACCCCAAATATGCCCCAAAACAGGCAGCCTTGGAATACTTCCAAACTTCCCCTGTTTGCAAAAACAGCCAAAACGAACACCCTTTAAACTTATTTCTACTTAAAATTAAGGGGGTTAAAAAAGAACCACTTAGAGTAATGAAAATGAAACAAACATCTTACAATGGTTTAATGCCTCACTCCACTGGAAACTAACAAAAAACAAGTAGAATTAGCTAGATGGTCTCTCAGCTCATTTGATCTCATCGGAAGTGTTGATAAACTTCAAGGAAAGAATCAAAACTGAAATAAATGTAGGAAAAAAAATCACAATGTAAAGGGTATAGACCTTAAACACAGAGCTACCTAACACTAAAGCCTGCATGAGCAACCATTCTTCTACGTACTTTCCTGCAAATACTGTTTCCTTCTTTTTCAAGTAATTTGGTATAGAACTGCATCTGTATAAAAGATGTTTACACAATATTCTTAAACAGAAATTTGAAGGTCGTTTCTATCTGAGAGCACTGAAGAACCTTCTTCTTTCACCCTAATCAATAAAAAGCATTTAAATTGTTGGCTGCAGCTGTGTAACAGAAACAACAGATTACATAAAATAAGCAGTAAAGTGTTATTGTAAACAATGTCAGAAATTTATGTGTCAAGAATGCCACAACGTCTTGTACATTGATGGAGCCCCATCAGCTCATATGGCTCAGCTGCAAGCAATGAAATAACTCACATTTAAAATCAGGAATATCCCTAAGCACATTAAGCAGCCTTGATGAGCAAGATGCTCATTCTTTCCCAGAAAGAACTGAATAACTGGTTTTGCTTACATCAGACCAGAAGGTACTCCCATTTTTATGACTAGAATAAAAAGAAGTTGATATCTTCTAGAATGCAATTAGGGGAAAAAAGTATTTCTAATGAGTTAGATAGTACTAAGGTCACAAAGTACTGAGCACCAAAGTCTTTTAAAAAGTGCTTTAAAAGAAACCAAAACAACAAAACTCGAAAAAGTTGATTGCCAAGTCTTTTACTGTCTGCTAAGAATAGGACCTAAATGAATGATTGTTCTTTAATGGTCTGTTTTAAAAAGAAAATATAAACAACTCATAGCTGAAACTGACTGTGATTTTGTTCATGACCTTATAGAGATAAAGAAGAGGTGCAGAAGCCTGGAGACAAGATTTATTTTCTTTTGTAACTAATATGCAAAAACAAACCTAGCTCAAAAAGGGGCTTCCCATTTTTTTTTAAGAAAAACCATGAGAGAGATCATCAGAAGGATTAACATGGACAATCTCTCCACAACCCTGCCTTGAAGGATTGGTTATATGGTGATAGAACCATTTTCAATATCCAGAACAGATGCTGCACAACTGAATAACAGAAACATGAGACCAATGATGACAGTCTAGTGTAAGACCATATCAGAACTGCATAAACACCATGCATTTCAGTTCTACTAGAGATGAAATGAGAACAATTTAATCCATCTTCCAAAGCTTTCTACGGCAGGAAAAAAAAAAAAAAAAAAACAATAAAAAACCAAACCAAACCAACAACTAACTGAATAAACCAAACAAAAATTTTACTAAAGGACAGTTTACATTTTTCCATCAAGAGCACAGATTTAATCAAGTCACTGACCTCACCACAGTATTGGTAGTGCCCTTCATCTTCCCTTCCTTTAATCACCACACATTTTTAGGTTTATTCTACTATTCTTTCAATACATCCTAAATAACATTGTTCTCATTTCTTTTTAAAAGCAATTCAAACTGGAGCCATTGGGAAGAAAGTCTTCCCAGAACCAAAACACCTCCAAAAGATCTCCAAAAGCTTCTTTTATCACTATAGTTCTCAAGTTCACCTTATCAGCCTTCGTTACCTCCCTTACACTCTTGCGTCAGCGTGGCAACTCACACACAAGCAGAAAAGAAAAAGCAAAGTGCTTGGAATTCCCAACAGCTTTTTCTGGTAAGCTCCAGTTGCTATAATTAGACAAGTCCTTTTCTAAATCACAAATACAACTATCAATAAAGATAAAAAATTAAAACTAGCATCAAATACATGGAACAAGCCAAATCTAATGTTCCAGTTTCTTCCTGTTATCTCAAAATGTGCCCTGATTTAACCCTCAGAATACAAATACAGCAGCTGTTTCCATGGCTGTGGTAGCATATAAGATGCCTATGTAATACAAACAACAAAATAAAATCATCTTATTAACAAGTCACAAAACTAATACTGTATAAGAATAGGGAATGCAATTACATTTTCACTTAAAGCCAAACACAGGATTTTAGAAGCAAAGCAGCTTCTGAATCATAAAACAATTAACCTGACGCTTCTAACCAGTCTAATGTTATTTCAAGCAGCAAAATAGACTGAAATCCTACAAAAATTTAAAACTCAACTTCACATTGTAGGCGTCTTATTTTCTTCACTTCCTGAAGTAAACTTGCAGTATCAACCCAAAATATGAACAGTTAGTTCAGATCTCAATTATTTTACCCTGATTCATTTTTAAAATAAGTTATAGTTCTAGATTACAAGTTCATAAAGTAGTCCTAAAAGATCTAAGTACTAGAACATGAAGCTTCTTAGTTCTCCTAAATATAGCAGCAGTCACATGGCTGTCATTAAGACATTAGCTTTTCCATGGTAGAATACCTCCTAAACCTTTCCCCCAAAAAATCAGATTATGGTTCAGTCTTACATGAAATACAGCTGATAACATCTCAGACCCAGAACAGTCTGTATAAAAATACATATCCACAAATGCAACCTCAGCTCAAACCCTCCACAAAACCAAACAGTAACACCTCAAAACTACATTGCTGAAAAGCAAGAAAAAATTATTTGCTGCTAAACAGGAGTCTCTGATCACTGAACAGCTGTTTATTAGCCTTTTCTTAAAATTAACAGACTATAAAATAAATCTTATTTACTTCTAGAAAGAATAATTTATTTTAGAAAAAGGCTGTTCAAGACAACAAACAGTTCTTAGGAGTAAATTTGCACTCTGCACTTTATGAACATGCAAACACACCAGCTCATACCAGTACCCTGACCAGTTCAAATACATCCAGATTGCACTCTCCATAGTCATTGAGAAAATCTGTGGACATTTGGCAGAAACCCACAAAATGCCAGAATACAACTGACATCCACTAGCAGATATACCAGGCCCCAAGTTTTATTCCACTGATGGGAAAAATAAATTAATACACATTATTTTATGTGGTACATCAAGAGTGCTTTACATGCAGCAGCTTTCAGAATTCCCTGGTGTCAAACCTGTGCTATTTTTCCTGCTGTTCAAATAGAGAAGCTGAAAAAAACTGAGCTGAAAGCACTTCAACACTGAGTCCTTTAGAGATGTGAGGGCAGAGTCCATGATTTCTGGCTGCCAGCCTTCCACTTCTGCCACTACTCAGCACATCTCTGACTTTAAAACCACACATAACATCTCTCTAATCAACCACTTGCATTGTTTCTCCTTCTGGGGAGAGAGATACGAGAGGTCATGATTCTATCAAAGCACAGGGTACCCTCAGCAACTCCACTGCACCAGAGAACTGGAAGGTACCCGACCTCTGTAAGAGCCTGATTTTCCATCTCCCTGATCCCAAGAGGAGTGCCAGACCGCCAGTTTCACTAGGAGGGCTGGCCCTCAGAGGAGACACTCCTGCGAGTGTTTGCAGGATAAAGACATCATTCACACAGACACTTCCACCGCCAGGTACCAGCAACAGCTGGCTCTTCCATGTCACCTCACAAACCCTCCTGAAAAAGCTCCCAGGGCAAAGCCTGGAGAGCAGAGCTGGGAGCAGACAGAGGACCATAGCAACTGAGCCCTGGAAACGGGAGCAACTGGTCTTCTCTGAAGCCTAAGAGTCCTGCTAAGGCACAGTTGGAGCATGAGAGTGGAAAAATAGCAGGAAAAATAGGCCAGCAAGAAACCTTATTCCAGTTCAGCCTTTCCAAAACAGTTTATTATTTCCATCAGCAGACGGGAAAGCTTATTACAGAAATCTTCAGGTACTGTCAGAGCCTTGCAATGATGCATTTATCCATCAAACAACCACCACTGAACGCACCAGCACCCAATACAATGGGTCCTAAACACACTGCTGCTCTGATCTTCTGATCAGATCACCATCATCATGGTTAACTTGGTTATTATTATTATTTACAGGGTATCGGCTGGCTAAATCCACTGCAGACTACATGAAGTTCCTGCATAGAAAATGCCCTTGGAGCCACCATATTTTCCCAGTCTTTCACAGCTTCTGTATGCCAGTGACAGTTTTAGAGGGAAGATTCTTCAGAAGTACTTTTAATTACTATTTCCTCCTTAGCTAGAATGCATTAATTATAGCCTGTTCCTCCAGATAATAAGAAAACAAAAAACAGTGCAATATGAACACTACAAGAAACTTAATTACTGAGTCAGATGTCCTTTAGATGTCAGTATGACTACAGAGAGGAGCAGGAAAATAAAACACACACATAGCAGCCTCAAGTTGTTAGATCAGTTATCAAAACAATGTCTTTCCGCAGCGACTTCATTTTGAAGAGCTCAACCACCTAATTAATCAAATGCCTGTTACGTGTTTCAAAAATATGCTTTTTTTAAATAAAGGAAGCCTGCTGATGTATTCATTACAAAGCAAATGTGGTAAATGGTTCTGTATGCAAATACAGAAGTGCAGCATGACTTTGAAGTTTGAAGGTCAGATACAGTAACCATTCTCATCAAGGCTCTTATGTCAGACTGCATCTTCTGGTTTACATCTGAGTTTAGGAGGAGGAAGAAAGTGAACTAAAAAGGAAAAAAATAGAGTCAACCAGTTCTGTGACAACTTAAGAAGAACTGGCACAATATCATTCACTTGCTTTCCTTCAAAAATCTACTAATACCCTATCTCCCTCAAAATGAAAAGTCTGCCAGGGTTTCATTCTGCTTTTCAACTTTGATTTTCCTGATGAAAAGAATAATCTACTTAAGTCAGCAACAATTTAATATTAAAGAAGAGAATGTCATCGCCACCTTCACAGATGTTTCAAACCCTTTTCATTCCAGAAAGCTGAAGGATTTTCTTGTTGATCAACATGTTTTATTTTAAAGCAGTATAGATTCAACTGGAGAAGAGGATTGTGCATTGATATTTTTCCAGGCATCAGAGAATCTATCCCTCACCATTCCATATTCCCAGCAACTTTAGGATACAAAGCTCAACAGCTGGGCCTGAAGGCAAACAAATATGCTTCAAATACAAGAGACTGAACCATGTCAAAAAAGAAAACGTAAAAATATGAAGCATGTTTTACATGCATAACTGAAAGACAAAAAACCAATAGAGACTTCTTTTTAGCACCACCACCACCACCACGTTTAAATACAGTGAAATTGACAATGCTTCCCAGTAAAGCACTGAGTTTTATAAACAATCCCCTCTCACACATAAATAACAGAGACATTATACAAAGCAGACAGGAACATGGACGGATGTACACAAAATAAACACATTCAAACTTACCCCACTCCAGATACTCAAGGATGTTCTTCTCTCTTCTCAGAGGGGAATTATTACATTCATCATAAAGGCAGATGAGTATATCCAGCAAGGTTTCCACACTGAAGCATTGCCCATTAGTCTGTGTTGGCCCATCCAAAATAAACTGCTCCAACTGCTTCAAACGCACTTCTCCAGACATGGTTGTTTCAGTTTGCATTTGGGTTTCTTTTTTAATGATTATTATTACTTTGTCAGAAAAACAACAAAAAAAAAAAAAAAAAAAAAAAAAAAAAAAAAAAAACTTTTGAGGGTTTTGTTGTTTAAAAAGAAGTCAACAGTATTTTTAACAAGTGTCAAACTGTGGCGGTCCTTAATTGCCAGCCCACCTTGGTGTTCCTAGCCTGAAACTAAACCCTTGGAGTTTCACACACACACATACTGTGTGGATATCTGTGTATGCATGACATTTAAGAGTAGAAAATAGTCATCTCTAAAAAAAATTTAATAGGCTTAGTAAGAAGTGGGGCAAAAACATATATGGGCATCCCTGATGCTTTAACAATAATAACTGCACTCAAATTCAAGCGAGACTGCCTGACACCGATTTCACCGTGCGCACACAGGCACACGCACTTATATATTTAAGGTCTTCTCCTTCATTCCCAATGCAGATCATGCAGCGCGATCCTGCGAGGAGCCCCGCCGCAGCACCACGGGCTCACAGCCCCTCCGGTTCCGCTTCCCAGGACGGATGGGAAGGGAAAAACAGATGTATTTACGTATTTATATAAGCGAAAGGCAGCAGAAACGAGGGCGCACACCGGCGGAGAGCAGGGAGGGAGGATGAGGGGCCGCGCAGCCCCGCCGCCCCCCGCCGCCTCCCCCGGCCGCGCCTCCGCGGCCACCGCGGGGTGGGGCGCAGCCCCCCCTCCTCAGGGCGCAGCCACGTCCTGCCCCGGGCAGCCTTTCCCTTCCTCCTCCTCCTCCTTACCGAGTCTCCTTTTAAGGCTTTTCAGTGATTCAAAAAAACTAAAGTCTTCATTGTCGCCCCCTTCTCCTCCGCTGCGCCAAGGGGCGGCGGGCGGGACGCGCGCCCCGACACACCGGCGAAAGCGCTCCGAGCCCTGTCAAATCCTTCCCATGGCTGCGGCGGCGGCTGCTGCTGCTGCTGCGGAGACGGCGCTCTCCTCCTCCTCCACCCGGTGCGCGTCCTGAGGCGGAGGGAAAGCGCCGGCGCCTCCGCTTCGGCCGCACGCTGCGGGCCGGGAGGCCCCGACGACGGCGGCGGCGGCTTCACTCCGGGCGGCGCGATGGTGTCCCGGCTTCGCCCCCCCGGGCAAAGGGCATCCTCGGGCGGTGCGTGTGCGGGGTGTGTGTGTGTGCGTGCGCGGGGCGGCGGGGAGGGGTAGCGGCGGCGCCCTCCCTCCCCGGCTCGCTCCCTCCCTCCGCTTCCGCGCCCTCCTCTCCCCAGCCGCTCCCTCCTTCCTTCCCTCCCTCCTTCCCTCCCTCCCGCGGTCACACGCGGCAGCCGCCGCCGCCGCCGAGCGCGCAGCAGCCCAACATGGCGGCCGCGGCGGGGGGGAGCCGCCGCCGAGCGCCGCCGCAGCGCGGGGAGCCGAGCCCGGGGCCGCCGCTACTGATGGGATTGAGGGGAGGAGGGGATGCTGCAGCAGGGAATGCAGGGATACGGGCGGACCCAGGGATACGGGAGGGAGAGAGGGCGGGAGCGGGGAGGCCGCAGCGCCGCTCCCCGCAGGCTGCGGACGCCCGGGCTGGGCTGTCCCGGGCGGACCCGCCGGCCGCTGATCCCTCCGGGCTTTGCCCCGAGCCGAGGGGAGCGGCCGCCGCCCTTGCCCGCCCCGGTTCCGCTCAGCCGCCGCCCCGGCAATGAGGCCTTTGATTAAAAATCCCGGCCTGGTTATGGAGGGCAGGCAGGGGGAGCGGCGCCTGCCTGCTCTTCCAAGGGGATCTGCCAAGCTCCAGGTGCGAGCGGGGACTCGGGCTCCCTCACACTTCGGGGCCTTAGAAACGTGACAGAAAATGCGTCGGCTCTTGGCGGTTCTGTGCCCGCTGGCGAAGTGTCTCCCCTCATCGAGGAGCCCGCCGTGCCACCACACCACACGCCGGAGAAACAAGCTCCTTTCGCGGGCGTTCCAAACCATATCCTTTAAGAGAGCTGGAGGATGTTCTTGTTGATCAAGGTGTTTTATTTTAAGGCGGTATAGACTCAACTGCAGAGGCACATCGGAGGATTTTGCGCTGATCTCTGCAGGGCGGCCTGCGGGGTGGAAAATGGCAGCTGCCCACCAGCACAGCGTGGCAGTTCTCCTGCCAGAGTGTCAGGGATGCGCTGTGCTGCTCAGGGCATTGAATGTCATCTCTAAGACAACGTGTAACTTCATTTCGTCCTTGCTCAGAAGTCAGGTGAAGAAGGATGAAGGCCATACAGCCCCCAAAAGTCACTGACGAAGTCCTACGTCTTCTGGAGCTCAAGGGAAGGAAAAGGCTCAGGCTCCTGCTTCCTCAGTTCAATAACCAACAGATGACCCTCAACTGGGTTTTGCCATACCAAGCATCGATATAACACTTTTTTTTAAACTGGCCTTTTTACCAGCTGATATAAAACATCAACAGTCTTACATACCCAGTAAGATGTAATACACAGTATGATTAAAGTCCCATATGTTTGTTCAGAATCACTCAGCTGTTGGTAAAGTCACTGGTGTGAAGCCAGAGAGGACAGTGACTCTCACCCTGTGCGTGCAGAATGGCAGAGCAGACTCTTGGCAAATGAAGAAATATGCAGAGAATTGAATTTTAAAAGCTTGTTGTGGAAAAACCCTCCAAGAAATGTTAGAAAGCACTACTACTGTAAGTGAGCTTGTGATGGGTAGGAGATAGGATTAAACTAATAAGGAAGGGGTTTCCTTCCTGTGCTGGAGTACACCCTTAGTATGGCAAGAGCCCTGTGCCAGTGTCTGGGATGCTGCTGGTCCTTGACTGCTACAGTCACAGCAGTGCCTCTGTGGTAGGAGCCTGCTCCAAAGCTGTGGCACACAGGCAGCTTTACAGTGAGAGTAAGGCATTTCCTGCTGGCTCTCTGCTGAACTTGTGGAAATTGGGATTGAAGCTGGGGGTTGGGGATGCCTGATGACAGCAATAAAAATAAGTTGCTATTGCAGGGGTAGGTGGCCCAGATCAGGTAGCACTTCCTATAGAGGTTGGAGACACTTCATCTTGAGCATAGATTAACCATTAATGGGGTTGCACAGGGAAAATGGAGAAGACTAGGTGTTTAAAGGGATGTTAGCTCCTTGGACTTTGGCACCGCTTGGTAGAGAAGTGAACTGAAGAACCAGTGCCAGAGATAAGATAGGTGTGGATATTTCATTATTTACTTAGCTTACTGTGTTTTCCCTGGCCAATTATGAAGTCTTTCCTTGTTTTAATTGCAGACCAAGTGTTTGCAAACAAGCATGGATATCCAGCAAAGGCAGTCACTTTCCCTATGCTTCTGGTTTTAAAACTGAACCCTTGTTTCTCATTGCTTGACAGAAGTTGCACATCAAGCTATTCCTTTTCATGTTCTTATAAGCCTGAGTGAGGCTACAAGTAAAACCATCTAAGCTGCAGTTGAACACAAAACCCAGGAATTTTTGGTTCTCTCCTTGTTTAATAGCCTGTCCAGAAATAAAAAAAGGCATCCGCATAACAACTGGTGATGCACCCACTGGGCTGTAGTCAGCTGTCATGCCACAGAAGCTGTGAGGAACAGGTAACACCAACAATGACTGGTGGCACTTTTATTTGCTGGGAGTTATCTATGTACCAGATGAGTAATTCTCACAGTACACCCATGGGACCAAAAAATACTTTCTCTGCCTTATAAGAAAGATTTTAGCCCAGAGTATTTAGAAAGCCAACAAAATAATTTAGTTTAACACGCAGAAATTTCTCCTGTCTTGTCCATTCTGTCACTAAGACACCCTGTCCTAAAAATATACCCATGTTGTGCAAATATACCCCAGTATCTTTCCTAATCATTATGTGTTTGTCTCACCCTGTTCTTGTTTTAATAATATCACGATAATATTGTCGTCTTACTGCTGAGCTTTACAAATGTTTACAGTACCTAAAACATAACTAATGATAATAAGGAATTTATATCTTACAATAAGTGAAGCAAGCTGATAGCAGCAGAGGGAATAGTGTGGAATGAGAGGATATGGTTGAAACAATGTCGTTTATATATTAAGAACGTATATGTTGAGTGTTTCAATGGTTATTGCTGGTACAATAGAATAAACAGCCTGTTCTCTTCAGGGACAAAGGTTTGTTGTTTTTGGTGAAGTATTGTGGATATCTGTTTTTGGTGTGCAAACCATTTCTAAAATCAAGAGAGACCCCACATGCTTCCCAGCAGGTGAATAATGCTTGTGACAGGTAGATCTACTACGTGCTTAGGGATAAGTACTCAAGAATGGCATTTATGTGTTGACAAAATTTTGCATCCAGGCTTTTCTGTTCTCTAAAACTTCACTTTGTAGACATATGTCGTTTGTACTGATACTGTGTTTCATCTCCCAAGCAAAATGTTTTCAGTATTCTGCAAAAACAGTGCTGGCACCCAATTTAGAGGATGTGTTTATAGACATGGGATGGTACTATTTGAAAAGAGGTCCTACAGCTGTAGCCTGCACTGTAGTAAAACTTAGGTTATTGGAAGAGATTGCAGGTAGCTGCAGATGGAGCACACAGTGGTTACACTCTAGGAGGACACTGAAGACCAGCATGTGTGAATCGAGCAACACTTGTTCTGTAATCTGTTTCACTGTAGTTTCACATAAATCTTGCTGCTGGGGCAAACTTAATCCTTAATCTCCTAAACAGAGAGATCTCTTCACTGAAACTGATGGCTGTTGCCGAGCTTTAATTAGTCTTAGTACCTATAATAATGCATTTAGTAACATGCTTTAGTATTTTTAAAGACTTGTAAATCTACTGTTCTTTCCCTCTCTAACTGCCTTGCCAAGACCTATTTCTCTTGTGAGGTCTACAGAAAAGTCCAACTACAAGCACTAAATGATACCTGGCAAAATTGATGCTTTATATTTACCTAATCCCAAAACAATGATCATAAATGTGTATATATATAGGCATTGTAAATATGGAATTATCTTTCTCTTCCCTCATGCTTCTTTTATTGGTCTTTGGAGTCTTATTTATAGTCTTAATGACTTTCTGTGAATGGCTGAACGGAATAATTTTACCTCAGAGAGAAATTGCATCATGCTGATCTCACTACTCTGGATCTGTACTGGCCTCATCCCCCTGGTTTTAGTCTTCATTTGAAACTGATGAGAATGTGGCCACCACCAGCCTACAATTTTCTGTGAAGAATGAAGCAGGTTTGACCCTGCTGAAGTGTCCAGGGGTGCTGTGCTCTGAACAGAAACAAGATAGCCTCTGTGATTAAAGAAGAGGAGAGGATGTAATGAAATTACATTTATAACTGTGAAATTGCTATAATTTTAATCCTGCTTTTGTGATGAAGACTAGGAACTGACTAAAGTCACATCTCATTCTGACCTCCAAATAGGACCCTGTGTTTGCACTCTGACAATGCTGTTTCATCTCTCAATATGTTGTTTTCTTCCTGTGAAAGTGGGGTCAAGCCAAAGCTCTTAGGGTTGCTGTAAACCTTAATTAATGTCAGTATAGCAGTCTGAGATTATTTTTGTATTTTCCTTTCTTCAGTAACATAAATCTAAGACTCTTATTTTATTTTCTCTCTTGTTTTTGTAGTCTGCAATTGTCTGCAACTTTTCAAGCCTTCAGTCCCTCCATAATCCGGTTCTTTCCTGTGTATTTCTGTCTTTGCTGATGTTTTATTCCACTCTGTGCAGAATCTGTTACCTGAGTTATGCCATCCTCAGGATAATTCACTCCCTTAAATGAAGATATTTAATGACATAGAAGTCTTTGTCAGGTCAAGTGGCTTCTTAAACTGAAGAGTTCTGAGGAAGATCACATATTTACTTATGAAACTGGATGGATGCAAATTTCTGCCACTGCCACACAAAGTACAGATAATCCATGATTCAAAAGGAAAGTGGATGTATTTACATTATCTCACTGATGCCTATACAAAGCTAATGTTGCTCAACTTTCAACAACAATAGCTCAGCACAAGAGCTGCTTCTAAACCTGCTCTCTTTGCAGTGGTTCATAGATTCTATTGATCATAATCAAGGACATAATTCAATGTCCATTGCTCTAGAACGAGTACCTCTTCTGCTGGTGAGCACTCAGTGCTCAGTATTATGGACTTTTTTTCATTAAAAGGGTGTATTTGTAGATTGATTCAGTGAGGATCTCACTGTGAAAGTGATTTTTTTAAAAAGAGCTACTACAGTCATGTAAGTAACATTGATGGAAGGGATGAGGAATGAGGAAACTCGTGACAAAGAGATCTTTGATTGGGTGGGGAAACAGGATGAAGTGAGGAAGAATGGGATAGATGAAAGAGGGAGGGAACCCAATGACTAATTTGGAAATCATATGGGAAGGAAGAGTGATTTAGAGAGGGGAAGTCAAGGGCAGGGAGTTTGGCAAGAAAGAGGGAGGGAAGCTTGTGAAGGGAGAGGGGGGAATATACTTACTTGTGAAAACCAGCAAATTCTGTACTTAGATGAAAACAAGGCCAGAAAGAGCCAAATTTGGAATGTGAACCCAGGGTGGATTAACTTTCTGTCAGAGAAAGGTTCAGAGTGCCTAGCTCATTACAAAGAGAGTACAAGAGATCACACACTGATCTCAATTTCCCCAAGGTTGTGGAATTTTCAGATTAGGGGTCTGACCAATTCAGTTGTTTTAAAGTACTGTTTTGGTTTGTTTGAATTTTAATGAAAGAATATTGTATATTGAAAGCAGTGGTGCCTCTATTTTCTGTTGCTTATTTTTAACTTAAGAATTGCAGAAATAGCATCAAAAGAATATACAAAAATAAAATCCATATTTCATTGGGAAAATAGATACAGACAATGACAAAAGATGCAATTCAGGCAGAGGTCTGTTTTAAACAGAGGCAGGACACAATGTAAAGAGACACTTTCATCATGGTCTGCAGATTGAAATCACAATATTGTGGTTTATCAACAGCTGGCATATTTGGAAAGAGAGGCAGCAAGCCCCACCTCTCCCTTCATGGATTAAATTTGCAGTCAGTCATCACATTTTAAGTAAGTGATGGCAGTAGCACAGGTAACAATGCCTAGAAACCAGCACTTTTATTGTTTGCTAGTACTACATTTTGCAGATTGATTCCTTCTGCAGTGAAAACTTACAGAAAAAATTAAGTGCTCTGTAAAATTTGAGACACTTAAGGAAAACATTTGTTACAAGTGAAGACCTCTTGCCACTAGAAGGTAACTTCAGGTCACCTCCCAAAGAGAAGAAAATCTTGTAATCATGGAACCATGGAATGGTTTGGGTGGAAGGGACCTGAAAGATCATCCAATTCCAACTCCTCTCTGAGTAGGGACACCTTTCTCAAAGCTCCATCCAATCTGATCTTGAACACTTCCAGGGATGAGGCATCCACAGCTCTGTGAAACCTGTGCCACTGCCTTACCACTTTCATGGTGAAGAGTTTCTTCCTAACATCTAATCTAACCAGTTTAAAATGTTATGTAGTGTTCAGTAATGATCCCACTCAAACCAATGCCAAATAAGCCTCCTTGATCTCAGCAAGAGCATAAGTGAACTCACAATTCCTTCTGAAACAAACAAAACGATTTGGACTTAGTTTTATGAAAAATAAGAATCATTTATATCTTTGCATGATGTCAACCATTTTTCTTTGTACAAAGAAAATTTCTTTTACACAAATTAAGATATTTAATTACATGAAAAGGTTAGAAGTGTGATTATAAGTGGTCTTTGAGGTAGAGAAAGGCAAATATTTGTACTAGTTTAATCAAAAAGTGTGAACATAATGCTGGCTTGGATCCTCGTTTGTGGATAGCACTGGGAATAATTGTCCTTGTGGGAGGAGGTGCTGGCCAGTGGTACAGCTTTGTTTTGTTAATAGTGCTCCCTCAGTGAATGGAACCCTCCCTGAGAGGGGTGAGAGCAGATCTGCTGCAGGAGTGCTCCCTGCCTTGCAGGAGAGCAAGGTTAGCCATGCATCACTTTGTCACCGTTTCAAGTAACCCAGCTTACCCCACCTGAAATAAGCTGAGCCTTTCTTACACCTCTCTAGGCATGAAAAGGAAGGGCAGCCTCCAGAATATGGGCAAAGACAAGCACCAGAGGTTGTATCATGGACAAAAATCTCTCCCTGTGGGACATGCACAGATCAGGAAAAAGACATTGCTCTACAGCCATAGTCATTCAGGGGACAAGTTTATGTGACAGTGAATTTTTCTTAAGGCAGGAATGTTTCTATGGATTAATTCAATCAATCAGTCAATCAATCAATCAATCAATCAAAGTGAAGACAAGGACTAAAAGTACTAATGAAAAGCAAATATTTCCAATCAGAGTAAGTTTTAGCAACTCATAACTTGAAAGTAATTTGGCTGGTTTTCCTCAGTTTTTGCAAAAGTGACTAAAATAGACCTGGCAAGCTTCAGACTCAAGCAGCTTTCCAAGCCAAAGTTATGATGAAGGGATGGAAACAGGGTGCTGTAACAGAAGCTAGCTTCAGCCTTAACCACAGAGATGTTGCTGCCTCCCCTTAACATCCAAAACTATGCCAAAACACACTGTAGGCACATTAAAATCATTAAATGAAATGGAATGTTTCTGAAACTAAAGTCAAGTAATGTCATAGAAACATAATTCATAATGCAGCTATATCTCAAAACCTTTTCTTCCCCAGTTAGCTTGGAACACCAACAATTTCCACGTGGGGTGCACCAGGAGGAAGCAAGGTCCAGCTACATTCATCACCTGGAGTCCAGCATTTGCTGCCATCACTTTTTTGGCTTCCTCCTGAAGCACAGGATTTCATTTTGGAGGCCATGAAAATTGGGGTTCCAATTTTCCAATAGAAATTGGTAATGAAAAGAGATTTTTGAAGATGTTGAAAATATTTGTATTTTTACAATGAAGAGTGATAGCCATAGTTATGTGTTTAAAAAAAAAAAAGACAGTTATCAGCTGTTCATTTGGCTGAATGAAGTTTTTTTTTTCCTTGACTGAATAATGAGGGAAGTGGTGAGTGGATGTATAATTAGCTTTCAGCTATGGCTAGCACAGCTCTACACAGCAGCAATCCTACAGCCACTAATCTCACTGCTGTCTCCTACAGGAGGAAAAAACGGGAGGGGCCGAGGTCTCTGAACCTCATCCTCCCTCTGGTCAGGGACACTGACAGACCCAGGGTGCAGAGCCACAGGTTATTCAGTTTATTGCTCCAGTTTGCTTCAAGGCCTTTCCTTAGACTTAATTCCCTCGCCCTGCAGTAAAAGTGATAATAATAAAAAGGTCTATGATTCACAGTTGAAGCAGTGTATCTTGCATAAGTTAAACAAGTACCTAAGTGCTCTGCTGAACTGGGGCCAAGGGTGGATTACTGAGAAAGCTGGGCAGACTTCCCATCTCCAGCCAGTTCACCAAGTAGTCTCAGGCTAATCATGGAGTTTTCTGGGGCTTAGTTTCCTGCACATGTTTATCATAGGGTATCTATTCTGACTGGTGAAGATAAGGAGATAATGAGGGAACATGAAAATACTTCAGAACATGGAAGAGGGAAAGTGCTGTAGAGAAAACAGGCTTCTGCATATTGGATGTACATTAATTGTCACATTCTCCTTATGAGTTTTCTTTAGTTTCTGGACTCTGTTCAGTATTTGTGAAGAAACATCAGGCAGCTTATTAACAGAAAGCCCACTTCCACTTTAAATGGCAAGAGAGTAGTCTGAATCCCATCAGAACCAGTGGAAGAAGATCCAGCACTGCATGCAACCAGCATTCCAGAACGGCTCAAGCTGTGTTGCCTTCAAGCAGCCTCATCATCATGGCAGCACTGTCCTGCTGTAGGATATGAATCCAGCAGGTTTTGTTCAGGTTGTTGCCTTCAGCAGCCTGAAAAAATAATGCAGCCCTCTTTGGAATGGGTTATTAAAAGGGAAATGGAACAGCATCTTTTACAGTCAATGCCTGACCTGCACTGGGAGAGTTTCTTCTGATCAGATAATGGAGCTTTTAAGGCTGTTTTGCATTTCTCTTATTCCTAACTGGCAGAAAATGGCTAGAGAAAGGGCAAGAGTGTCACTGTGGAGAGCTTTATTGATATGGGAGAGGCCTGGTTACCACATAATAGTTTGAAAGAACAGACTTTCCTTTTAACACTTTTTTTCTACTTGGAAATTTATATTTAGTTTTACAAAGTTAGAGCAAATGGCTTAGTGTATTGAATTGCAAAAGAGCTATCCTGAGTACATATGTTTACTGTATCTTTTGATTCAGAGAAAATTAGCATTAAAAAATCTTTACTAAGAATGGATTGTGCCAGAATATTAGTTTTGTAGTGTAACAGACAGGAAAATATAATCATGCTAATTCATCCTGTGCAAATTAAGAGCTGAGATAGGATACTCTCCATTTACAATTGCTATCTGATGTTATAAACACAATTGTGGATATTTTAGTACACGTTACAGCATCGAGTGTGAAACCAGAAAACACCAATGCTACTTTTTGTGGATTTTAACCTACAGTTCTGAAAGCCATTAAATTCTTTTTTCCTTATAATAACTGATCATATTTTGTTTATCCATAGATAAAGCAGCACTGTAGCATACTTCTGCTTCTGTGACCTCTTCAAAACCTTTTTGCAGGCATTTCCTGATTCCTGAGTTCTGCAGATTCAGAACCAAAAAAGACAGAAGAGTAGTGAGTATCAGCAATATTTCCTTTTTCTATTATACAATCACAGGTCAGTCCAAAAGGAATAAGCACAGACAAAAATAACTGGTTTTGCTCGGGTCCCCTTTCTGCGAGGACAGAATTCCAAAATCCTGATCTTACTCCGAATTTTGACTCACTTTCTGTGCATATAAGGTGTGGGGTGGCTGGGGCCAATGTGCAAAGATACCCTTGGGGAATTAGCTGTTTTCAACTCCCCCTGACTGTGGATTCAAAGGCTAAATTTTTTACCTCTTTTGTGGTAAGTGAAGGGGAAAATCCAGTCAACCAATGCAAGAAATGGAAATACAGTCAGTGGGGAGGGACTATGGAAGGAGGTTTGTAACTAGGACATATCCTATGTGAGTGGCTTTCAAGGCCCTCCTTTTCATCTTCACTGGGAATGCACAGGAGAACAAGCAATACAAGCCTGTTCTGGTGATTTCCAACCATGGCAAAGGTCTCCTGAGCTGTTTGCCAGTTGATACAGCAGCACATCTTTACCTGACCCAAGGCTGCAGGTGAGGAATTGGTTAAGTAAAAACTGTTCTTTGGCATCTCCTCCAGGGTAGGATATGTGAGAAAAACTTAATCCTGACAGACAGCAAATCCAGGGTTTGCCAGTCCTTAGCTGAAAACAGACTGTTTAGAGAAGACTTAATTCAAGGGCAAATACTATGACAGAAAGAGCAAATCCAAAAGGTAAGTATGATATTTAAGACATAAGCAGTTGCAGGAAAAACCCACAGCACTACAAATGCAGGCAGTGCCCACTAAAGGCATTGTTCAGCTAGGATGGAGGCTGGTCCTGTAGCTAATGAAAAAGGATATGATTCATCCCTTACAGAAATAACACTAAAACTTTTCATCAAATGGTAAAAAACTTCAATGTGTGAATTACATCAAAGGGGACACTCCATCAAGAGCATAAAGCCTGTTGCTTAGAGAATGCATAGTGTGTAATTACAACATCACTGAAGACTACAGCTTATGTGTTTAGGTATGTCAGCTGTCCAGCTACACTTAAGTATCTTTCAGCATATCCATTACATTTGCATACGATATATGTGAATTAATATGTCCTTAACTCATGCCTATTTCTGTATGCAGAGATGCAGTATGCATGTATATGCATGTATACATACATAGGTATGATATAAGCACATATACATTCAGAGCATTTTAATATACTTAAAAAACACTATGCCAAAAATGTACAGCATCTGTTTTCAATCAAAATAGCCTATTTCAGAGGAAGGGAGTGTTGTCTGGTGATCAGAGCGGGGAAACTAAAGAGTCAGGACTCACGGATTCCATTCCTGAATCTGCCAGGACTTGGCTGTGTGGTTTTGACAAGCTGTGACTCCTGTGTACCCTGGTTTCCCCATTTGCAAAATGGAGCAGTTCTACTCCTGGAATGTTGCAGTGGAAAACATAATTAGTATACGCTTGGAAAAATACAGAAGTTCTTGTTATGTCATCATAGTATGTTTGAAGAGTTGAATTTAATTGAAAAACACAGTACAGGATTTGTTTTAGAGACGTACATGGCAGCTGACTGTATAATTACAACTATTTGTAAACACTTAGATTGCCTAATTTTTGAATGATAGTACCTGTAATAAAATTAATAGGGGAAAAATGGTGCTCAACACTTTATGAACCCAGCCAGTCCTGTAAAAGTTTTCACACTCTATTGAACAGAGTTTCCACGGTGACAGCTGTACACCAGCGAGACCAATATGTGCTGTACCTAATTTTCATCCTGAAATAGGAAAATACAAGTGGGTGTTGGGATTTTCTGGGAGGTTCCATGCAGAGAAAGCCTAGGTCCAGTGAAGACAATTGCAATACTCCTATTAACATAATTAAGACAAGATTTAACCCCATCTACTTCCTTAGCTTCAGTGCATCCCTTTCAGGAATACAGCAGGGATTGAGATGCTCACCCCACAGTGCTTCCTCTTGGGCATGTTGGCGCTGTGGCGCAGGACTTTGTCCCTCCTGTGCTTGGTGGGTGGCACAGGCTTGGCCCCAGGTGGGTTTGGTGGGAGTGTGCCAAGTGTCACAGCGGGCAGAATGCTGAGGGTGCTCCAAGCTCCTGTTCTCCCACCATCCTCACCTGTCAATTCCTGTCAACTCACACTGCTTTGCTTCCCCCGTAGTACACACATCTGTGCGATGTTAAGGCTGTGCCTTGCCTCTGGAGAGAAAGATCAGAGGCACTTTCCATTGGGATGAGACACATCTCAGAGCAGATTCAACAAGTGCAGCAGCTGCGTGTGTTGGAGAGGAAAAGGAGAGGTGTTTGTATGTCAGGGTTTGCCTGGCTGCCAGTACCAAAGTGGCAGTGAGAAATGGTGTGTGCTGAACGCTGCTTATGTATGCTGCAAACTGAGGCATTCAAGTGTGTGATAAGTATTTGATGTAAATATTAATGTATTTCAACATCTGTGTTTTGTCATGAAGAAAAATGGACTGAGCTTGTTTTGTTTGAGTGTTTTTGACAGCAGCTGTTCCCCAGGTTGCACTTCATATCTCAATAGTGTTGTTACTTAAGTGCAGCTTCAAATGTACATTTAGGATCTTACCATGCACACACCTAAAATGAGCCAGTTGCTCATCCAAGTGAGCTGGTACAGTGATATACATGATAAAGCAAGAAAAAGACAAGGCAATATGAGTCTCACAGCTATTAAATGGATTTACGGGTTTGTCACTCAAAGAAATACTTCTACCCAAATGAATGAGGACAATGTGCAACATGAGGTTACATTGGAAACACGAAACAGTTGATTCAATCACCAGTTTTGGAGAATTGTATCTCCATGTCTGAGATCTTAAAAGCTGTCGTCATTCTGTCTGTATCTATAAACATATCTGGTCTTTGGATCCCACCTGTTACGTTTTAAAGAAAGGGTGTATTCATGTGGTGCCCAGGAAATACTTTGTAAATCCAGCTTTCAAGCCTCTTTCAAGCCTGCAGAGAGTTTCCATCATATATATGAAAGCTTCCGTCATAGATATGTGCTACCCTCCTTTTCAGCTGCCTTTAGTCAGAGTGTTAAAGATAACAAACTTGCTAACCAGGATAAACTCTTCAGTTCTTCATCCTTTAGATTCCTCTCTAAAGGAGGTGCAATTACCAGCCAAATGAGACAGCAGCTTCTAATGTCAGACTGACTACCAGTGACACAAAGAAGCAACCAGTGAGAATGGAGCAGGGAAGGAGAGGATCTAAATTCTGCCTTTTCTTTATGGTAGTCTGTAACTGGAGAGGAAAGGCGGAGATAAATCTCTCATGTACAATAAATAAGAGCAACTCATTCCATCAATTCATGCAGGCTCATACACATGCTCCAGAGGCTCTTCTTATGCACAAACTTATATTTTGGGAAGAGAGAGGTTTTGCTCTTATGGCCCATTTGTTTTTCTGTCTCTCTGCTGTGACTTCTAGCAGGGAGGCTTGAAATAAGGGGGTATTGCCAAATAAGTATCAGCCAGTTCTGGGGCCAGGGCCAAGAGGCAGTGATAGGGAGCTCATGAAGAGTGCTGCCTCTTGGCATATCCCACGTGGAGGGCAGTGGATTCCTGTGTCTGACCTTGAGCATTCAGGAAGAGAATGAGGAGGCTGAGCCAGGCAGTCCAGCTCCCTGCAGAGGCCACAGCCCTGGTGCAGAGCAGGGCTTGCTGTAGGTTAGCAGTCACTTCCACTGAACCAGGGCAAATAGAGTCTGGCACAGCCTGGCTTGGAAGACCTGCTGGGTTGCCTTGTTTTTGAGGACACTTGTCTGACCCAAATAACAAGCATTTTGCACATTGCCAAATGCATAAAATGTTTGGTTTACCACCAGACTGAAAAAATATTTAGAATCTGAAAGACAATAAACTGCAGATATTTTTCCCCTGTCATGCCAAAGAGTATGACTTTTAAATTATGTATCACTTCCTAAACACAAAAATTGTTCCGCAGTCTGTTGGCAATGGTGTTCTTAGGAATTTATAACTGAAAAAAAACTTTATTTTGTTTTGTAATACATTTCACTATATTCAGGGATTATTCCTGACAGTGCCAAAAGAAGCCTCACGACTTCATGCAGACTTCTACTCAGAGGAGGAAAAGTGATAAGAATAACTTACTTAAATTCTTTACTCACATAAGATAGATGCAGTTTGCCAATGACTTTTTGACCGTGAAATTCTGCAGGTGTTCCAAGCTGTAAGGCAGCATTACCAGCACATGAGTTGAGGTGTATCACAGAATGGGAGATGCTCTTTAATGTTTCACATATAACACTGCCTTTGCCATTCTTAGGTGGGTGCTACACAATGCAATTATCTGACATAGTTAACAGCTGTTGTGTCATTGTTTGAAACATGAAGTCATCACAATGCACCACAATTTTTACTTCTCAGGGATTGAATTACCTAGTATACATTGATCTTTTTATCTAGTTCATGCTGCTTTCTGTGTCAAGCTCTTTCTCATACATGAAGTATGCAGAAAGCAGGCCTTGAGGTGAGCAATGCCTAGTGCTACAGCTAACATTAGTATATGTGATTTGAGTAATGTATGGGAATCAATATTCAGCTCCTGATTTTGTTTTCTATCCATTCCTCATTGTCTGGACTGTAGTAAAATACATCTCAGGTGAGACGAAGGAGAATGGGGGCTTCTCTATATCAGATATGAAACTTCTGCTGTTATTACAAAGAAAATGGAACAATCTGCAATGAGAGTGCTGGTGCACTCCAAACCACAGCCCTCCTAGACTTCTTCTTCTTCCAAGTCTGATGGGGATCCAGATGCAAAGGAACTTTTCCAAAAAAACAGACCTTGGCTCTCAATGCTTCATGCTTCAGAGAATTATGCACTTTGTGAAATTTTTTCTTTGAGAACATTTGTTTTCCCGATGGTGTTACTTCATGGACCGTATTTACTTTTTCCATTTTGTTCATAGTTACCAGTGTGTCTATTTTCATAGTCATGCTCTAGAAACAGAAGTTCCTTTCCCTCTCTCCACTAATCCTTGTAACCCTCACCAAAGGTAGGGGCAGAAGCCAAAGCTTAACACCTAATTTGGATAATGATTCCTGCCCACCGTGTCCCTCCTCCCACATCACTCTCCCCTTATTACATTACTTATACAGAGTAAAGTGCTAACGGGTGCCTTCTAAATGCTTTGAAAACAGAACATTTGGCGCCAGTAACGGAACACAAAACCTTATACCTTCACCCAGGGGTTTGAATCTAGCCCAACTCAGTAACAGCCCAAGTTGTTAACATGTCAGGGTCATGTGGTAGCCTGAAATAGTTCAAGTTCTTAGTCCATGTTATCAGGTTTGGGACACAGAACCCTGGACTCCATGCATGGTCTTGAACATAATCCAGCTCTGTCCTTACTATCAGGGTAATGTAGCTGGCTGGCTAGAAACAGTCCGTGCTTTTAGCCCATTTTCCAGCAAAAAAGCTTCCCCATCAAAGGAACAATCTGGAAAAGTAGCTGCCCCATCACATTGGCCATCCAGGTGGCAGGGAATGGTGGAGATAGTTCCATCTTTTAGAGGAACAGGAATTATGCTGCATGCAGCACCAGGACACACAGTACCACCCCTGGAGTTAGTAAGAAGATTGGGACAAATGAACAGCACATCCAGGAGATCCTAGAAAACTATGTCCTTTAATGCTTTTTCTGTGGAATATAATAGGAGGAATTTTTTTAAGACCTTTGTCTTCTCTAAAGAAGCTGACTTCCAGAGTCTGTATTAGAGTTGTAACCCAACAAGCTGCTGCCTCTATCTATGACTAAGGCTGCTGTGCAGCACAAGTGTTCCCTTTGGACAAGACTGCTCTGGAATGTCTTTGCATCTGGATTGCTGGGAATCCTGCGAAAATGTAGAGATTCATATGTGTGTCTAAACACAGAGAAGTCCCTGGGCAGAGCAGAGAGGCAAGCCCAGTCCTCTGCAGTGCTCTGTACTGGGCTCATCAAAGTAGTCTGGGAGCCCCCTGACCCAAACATCACCAGTGCTGAGGATGTCAAGATGTCACAAAAAGGGCTTCAAACCAAAGTGAAGCACATCTCAAGCTTGACATTCAGACTGTTAGATTCACTTCATTCTGTATTTCCAGCAAGAACTAGATAACAGATCTTACTAGTCCAAGAATATTCCAGCTGTATGTCAGCTTTACACAGCTTTTCTTTTTCATACCCATCTTCCCTGCCAACCTAGCACAGGCCTTCCCAAAAGACCTCTATTGGAGAACGAGTTCATACCAGCATTTTTGCCCCATTTGCAGCTAGCTACTTTACCGTTGTCTAGAGCCAGAGCCAAAGCAGTGCAAGGGAAGGAAGGGTTAATATGACCTGCATTTTAGCAGCCTTGGATAATGTCTTTCTCTTTCAAGGAGCATTTACATAAAGATGTTCCTGAATATCCTGCCTGCTGCATTGGGAGGCCTTATCCCTTACAGATCAGTTCTTGTTCTCCTGTAGATTCTGTGGTATTCCCATTTCATGATGGGAGAGGTCTAGTAAAGTCTTTATTTTGACCAGCTTTGCAGTCTCTCTGTGAATACGCTGTCCAGTTTGGTTGAAATTGTCTGCTGGATTAAAAATGGGCATCCAAGTAAGGCACCTGGTCTGATTTCCCTTGTTCCCCTTGCAGTAACCACTAAACCCAGGATGGGACTGTAGTATTTTTCTTCAAAAGGCCAGAACTTGGTTTCATCTTCATGCCCCATATAATGTATGTAGAGCAGCTTGGGAGCAACTCCAGTTAAACTAAATGTTTCCTCTACATAATGATTCATTTGCAACAGTAATTTATCAGTATTAACGTTTAGAATTTATTTCCAGAATCCATGTTTTAAAGTATGGTTAATCTTCAACATGATTTAAATAATTGCTTGTAACATTTTAACTGACTTTGCCAGGTGACAAGAAATTTGTGAATGTCCAATTCCCATCAGAGTTTCAAAATGCACTCATTTTCTGTTTCTGCAAGTCCAAAACAATCTTAAAAAATAAATGGAAAATGTTAGCACTAACATCTATCAGCACAGAAATCATCTTTACAATGTCGTTAGTTATGCCTTCAAATTTTTTCAGGAGATCTGGAAGCAGGGCCATTTATCACATGTGGAGTCCACCTTTGCAAGCTCTCTCAATATTAGAACCCTAAAAAGTAGTTTCTCTGCTGTATTTGAGGTTATGGCTCTGAGAGTTCAATCTTCCTTTATTTTGCAAGTTCTTTGGACTTTACATCTTCCTTCCTACCTCTCCTTGTGCACTGCATCCCTGAGCAAGTCGTTATTCAAGTTTCCCAAAGCAAGATGTTCACATGGGACTGATTTGGAAACCATATTTAGAGCATATTATCCTAATTCTTTATCAGCTTTCATGGGCAAGAGCTTGAGATGTTTTTCTGTACTAGTTCTTTGAAAGCACACATCTTGCTAGTCCTGAATTCTTATTATCTTTGGTGCAATTGTAGCCTTCAACTCTTACGCTATCAGTGAAGTGAGATTTTCCTTGCACCCTCTTGAGCTTCACAGAAGATAAAATCCCAGTCCTTTTTTATGTTAAGCCCTTGTACTGTTGTATATTGCAGGACTGGAGGCAGAGGATCTAGGATTGTGGATCCTCCACGGTCACCACTGACTTCACTGAGTCAGCATAATCCACAGTGCCTGCTGCTCTGTCTCGGGCAGGACTTTGATCAGCACATTTGCAGAGATAGCTGAATTTTGGTTTGACATCTTACTGGTCTCTTCTGGACTTTTGAAACAGTGTATGAGTCATAAACTATTTCCTCTAAGGTAAGACTCACTGGTTCGGGAGCTGTAAAAGACCCCTTGTCATTTTAAAAGGACAGAATTTTTCTTTCCTTCTCTCTTCCCCTCCAGACGCTCTCTCTGTTTATTTTTCATTCTGTCCCAAACCTTCTTTGTTTATATCCCACATTTTGGAAATTTCTTTCTTCTCCTTCATCTAACTGCTCTTTTATTCCACACCATTCCTCTGGATAAGGCAAGCAAGATCTGGAAAGAATCAGACATTTGCACTGATAATGTTCCAGCCGGATTAGCAAATGTTTGGAAAAGACCTCATGCTTTGGGCACCAACTTCTGTCTGATTGGGGTAAAACACTTTAATGACTGGGGTTATTGCTGGATAGAGGCTTTTTTCCTTTATGGTGTCTGGTGCTAGTTATTATCAAAGACAGATTGTTGGATTATGTGGACTGACGCTGGGCTAGTCCAGTCTGGCAATTCTCATCTCTGTGAATGTGAATCCAGACAATTTCAGTCTAGGATGGGTGTACTTTGTGATGCATACAGAATAAATAATGAGGTATACTCAGTAAAATTAATAGGTTGCAAGAAGGATCTGGTGATCTCTGTATCCATTGCCCTGTATACTTGCTGAACTGAATCCCCAGTTCCACTGAAAAAGAACGAGCCACAGAGCTTTCCACATATTTTGAAATATATGTAATCATGAGCAGCAAAGACTTAGCAGAATGCTTCAGTCATCTGGGTTGAGACACAAGGCAGGGTTAAATTTAAAGCCCAGACAATACACTTGCAGCTAGCTTTTTGACCTCATTCTATATGTGGGTTTTCTCCATTGCAGAATCCATGTCATGAGGCTGAGAATGCCAATACACTTTTTAGATGGGGAGTTGATCCCCTAGGCACTTATCTAGCTGAACTGGAATAATTGCTTCCTTTCCTCTTGTATTGCTTCAAGGCATTCTTATATGTTGTATCTTAATGTTTCTGTTGACCAGAGCAGGAAGCCATACAGCAAGTTGCAGCCAGATTTCAGGGTCTAAGCTGATTAAGTGGTGAAGCTCTAATGCAAATCCCATCCCATTTAATTCCTGAGCTCACCTCCACATTGCATAGTATTCCATCCACAGACACAGTCCTACATTACCAAGTGACACAACACCACTAGCAGCCTCACATAAATCTTGGAGAGCCTGGGGCTGCCAGTCACACTGCACAGTTTTGAGGTGAAATTTCCATCTTAGCACAAGGGCCAAACAAATGACATGTGATATTGAAGTCAGAGCTCTGCAGAGCAAAAAGGGTTCATATTTTACAAAAGGGAACTTACTGTGGGTGGTTTCTTGATCTGCTGAAGTGTATTAACTTACTGTATTGCCTGGATAATGAATTAATAAGTATTGTAATATCAAATGTGTGTGTGTTTAGTTATGTTTATAGGTACACACCTATTGCTACAGAAGGGTGCTCCAATGAAAAAGTCAGTCTGATGATAATGGTCAGAATAAAACTGAACTGCTAGGGAAATAGAAATCATGGGATTTCTACTGTTTCCAGGGATGATAATCCTTTTCCTGCAAAGACCTTCTGAGATGGCAGTTCGCTGCTAACAGTGAGGAGGAAAACATGACAGAAAAAAACCCTTCTGCTGACATCTCTACATCCACATCAATATAAATCAAATGAGAGTTTAGCTTCAAACTGTTAAGAGGTTTTTAGGCCCATGTTTAATAGAAGACTGATGTTAAAGTCTGATCTTGACAAGGTTCAAGTTAATACCAGCCAGTTGGATTCCATGGCCATTGGCACACCTCTGGCACAGACAGAGACAGTTTGACCTCATCCAATTCATACATTTGATCTAATGCATTGGGGGCCATCTAAAAATAAAGTTCTGGAGGGGAGGACAGATAATGCTAATGAGCCACAGACCAACAAAAGCAGCTCTCCTTCCAGTCTCTTTTCTTTCTCTGTATGAAGCTTCAGCTCAAACTTTCTTACAGTAAAAGAATTGCTTTTATCACAAATCCCCTCAGAACAGATAACTTCACTCTTAATAAGTTGCAAAGAAAATTTGTCAGCCCTTCATGAATTACCAGATGTTGGGAAAATGATGGTGTATCATTTCCCTGAACAAACATTCTTGGCATTTATGCATTTCCTTCCATATCTCTTTAAAAAATGATTATGTGTAAATTTAGTGCTGACAAAACTGAGGGCCTGGGAGAAAATGGATTACTCACTCATTTGGTAATTTTACTTGATCAAGGCATGAAATTTTTTTTTCTGGGAAATTTGACACTGAAATATTACTTTTCATTCTGATTCAGAATATTAAAGCATAAGTATTACCACTAAGCAGAACATAGAAAATGGCATGTAGACAACCCTTTATTTGAAAATTTTAAAGTGTAGTGTTTCTTCCACAATATTTTTAGTTTTTGTTACATGATGTGACCACTGATGGAAACTTGCTTTTAGATTAAGTGCCCCTTTTGTACACTGGGCTAGGAAAGTTAAGATGGTTGTCAGTATTGAAGAGTATCTGGCTTTTTAGTATTGAAAATATGGGGTTATTGAAAACATGTTAAAATAGCATATTTTATTTATTCACAATCATATGTAATCCTTCAGTTATATTCTAAAGTGCCAATGATAATGGGTCATTTATGTGAGCACAGCTATTGAAATTAAGTAATTTTAAAACCCCTTAATATAAAAATTAAAAAATGTCAAAACAAACCCACTTCCTTTTCAGCATGTCCCTAAAAATCCTAAGTGTAGTCAATTGAATTTCCCATGTAACTAAATAGTGGCTCAGAAAATACTTTTACAATTAGGGAAAGTTACTTGAAATGTCTGTTTTAATAAAAAGGTCAGGTAGTTGTTATCCCTGTATTTCTGGAATCCTAATGTCTAAATATATGGTTGGTGGTTATGAAGGCTTATGTGTATTTGGTGTTTCCATTCATATCATTCCCACACACTTATCTGCAAGATTGCTTCTCTCAGTACTGGTATTTTATTGATAATTTCCACAATGAGATGAAAGAATTAATTTACATGGATGATGGACTTCAGTGAATGAAACCCCAGTTGTCTCATTCCATTCCTCATGTATAGAACAGAGATATTGAAACATTGACTGTGAAATAAAAAATGTACCTGTGATTCACCTACATTGCTAAATGATTGAACAAAATAACTCCCTGGGAACCAATGTACCATTACCCTCTTTTGGAATGTCAGTCATTTTCCTCTCTGGGTAGTGAGCCTGATTTGAAGAGGGGACAGAGCTGCAAAATCTGTGCAGCTCTGCCGATTCAGTAATGTACTGGCAGAACCACCAGTTGTAAAGAGAATTACTCTGTCTTCACTGAAGGAGGCATAACATAGTGGCAGAAAGGAAGGAGAGCCAAGAGAGCAACTGATAGACACAGCTGTTTTTCATGTGTGAGGGAATTTGTCTGCCATGTGATTGTGCATACTGCATAACTTAAAAAAGTCATATGTCAGAGAGAACCCCAGCTCATGAATTCACAACTGCCTCCAGTAAGTACTGTCATAGAAGAAAAGTGAAAGTTAATGGACCACACTTTGTCCTCTGTTGAAAGTCACTACACTGGAGTTTCCATGGGTAAAACCAAGGCTACTGTACCTTTGCCAGGGTTTAAAATGCTCTCATATATTTATGGTATCAATTTGGATTTATTTTCATTTATGAAATTGATTTGAAAGAATACATTACAGTAGAGCATTTATCCTTCATCTGAAGCTGAATCAGCAACTCTGGTGTGCTGATTGCATCTCAGAAATCCTTTGTGCCATCCTAACAGTGCCCTGCACTCATGTAATGGACGTGCTTGATGTGGGTCAATGGTTGGCAGGGGAGTGTGGCCATCCAGGTGCTGTCCTGATGCCATGTGGCACGTTTGGCAAGGAACTTACCACCTCTGGTGTACCATTTGTGCATCTTTGAAATAGGTTTTCTGATCTTTTATAAGGGTGTAACGATGTGTGGATGAGAGAGATTGTAACTAAAGGAACTGCCAGAAGTCTGTGCTCTAACGCTGTACATCACATTCTGAACTCAGCAGTTGAACTGAGTCCAGCCGAATGCACTGCTGAAATACCACATCCACATCGCTTTCTACTCTGCACTTAAAACATCTTTTTCTTCCATCCTCTTCTCATGCAGGCATTTCTTCCAGTGAGGTACCTGCCGGCAAACTCCCCTCTTCAGTCTGTTGCCGGGTGATCTACAATGATCCGTTTGTCCACTGCAGCTTCCCAGACACTTCCAGAGCGGCCCTTTCTGTAAGTATAAAGCGATGCTGCCCTCTCCTGTTCACTCTTGATTCGAACGATCTGCTTCCAGGCAAGGGCTGCAGATGTCTTTGTGACCACTTCGAGCTGAAGCGTAGCCAGGGGAAAAGGACCATAGTTTAACTGTACTTTTATCAGTCTTTTAAGATCTGCATGGATAACACACTATTGAAATGTTCTTGGAAATTCTATTCCTTGCAAATTCTATTCCTTGCAAATTCTATTCCTTGAAAATTTTCCCTTCCTAATATTCCTTCTCTCTCTTTTTTCCCATTTCCCTTTATATTCTCAGTTTACAGTTGTTGGTTTTTTTTTTTTTTTTTTTTTTTTTTTAATACACCTGCTCCTTAACAATCTCTTCTTCCCCCGAGCACTTTCTAAGCACACTCCTCCTCTAGACCCAGTTAAAATAATGCAGGTTCTAATTGCAACACACTTTGTTAAAAATCAGAGGAAACAGTCAAAGCCTGGTTCCATTATTTGGTCCCTGAGATAAGAGTTTGACAAAATAATTGTGCTAGCTCAGACAGCTCCCCAGAAGATCCCATCAGGGAGCTAAACCCCTCTTCAGGGGAAAGGACAAATGTATGACAGCACTGAGGACTAAAGAGACAAAATAATAATAATGTAGTTTTTCTATTGTTCTTGTTACCACCCCTCCTGCTCAATAACATAACATATTCAATAACATAAAATATTCACACAACTCCTTTTAGGAACAATGCCTTTAGCACTCATTCAAGCCATTATTGAATGCATGTATAGTTCTCTTATTCTGAAACCAGATTTTCCAAACCATGGGCTGTGGGGGAAATTCAAAAGGACCACTGGAGGGCTAGGGAAAAAAAATCTTATTGTTAATGTAATTGTTTAAATTATGATTGATTTAATATCAAAAGAAAACAAATTTTATTTCTATTGTTCTTTTTCGTAAATTTTATGCTGACAGCATCTTGTTTTTCCCAGGGTAAGGGCAATTGAGAAGTGGCTGTAAATAGTGACTGCAAGCAGTTATACTAATCAGCCTTTAAATGCTGGCTGAACTCAATTCCTCCACTACCAGGGAGAGTTCTGTGCACTCCTCCTGTAATTAGGGCCAATTCTCTCTCCTCTGCCCTGGAGGAGCTGAACTGCTCCTGCCATGGAAAGGTAATTAGCTATTTCCTGCCTAGGGACAGTTGAATGGAGACAGATGAGCTCAAGAGCCTTAAATATGCTCAGCACCAAATGCTGCTGTTCTATTCCTTGAACATCCACAACTCTTAGTGCCACTGGATTAATGGTTCTAGGGGTCTGCTTACTGCCACCCCTCTGGCACGGAGTGTGTCTAGGGACAAGTCCTCCAGGCAGGCTCCTCATATCCTCAGGTGGGGACCTCGGTGCTGCCAAGTGTTGAACATCTCTGCACAAGAGCTGAGGGCTGTGAGTTGACAGAGCTGAGAGTGCCAGTGCTCTGCAAACACTGGACTCATGTGTCCTGACAGCTGTGCTCGTGTCTCACCTTGGGAGCGCAGACCTGTTTAAGCAAGGGGCTTGGCTGTTGTGTCTCATCAAGCTCTTTGGCGAAACACAGTCCTCCATGTATTGTTCCACCCCAATAGCTAATGAATTTTTTTCCTTTAAAACTAGTGTGTATTTTGATAAAATTTCTTCAGAATATCCCTATTTCCTTTTCCTCTGTATTCACAAGCTCCCCCCAAAATCCCACACACTTATGTCTGTTTAACAAAGAACTCAGGTTTGCTTCCTGAACTATGCACAGACACATCTTAAAATATCTTGCCAACTCATCTTTCATTCACCTGGAAGCCATATAACAAGGCAGACTGCCCTGAGTACTCACTGTCATCTGTCAGCTCTCAAGGTGTTCATCAGGCTCGTCATTTGCAGTCTTCATTTTGAGGCACGCCTGCAGGTCCTGTGATGTGCTGCGATGGAAAACATTTTGCTTACATCTGGATTCATTGTTCTTGACGTCTCAGATGGGGGTGAGGGAAAACCTCCATAAGGGGAAAAGGACAATGAAGCAAGATGTTAAGGCAGATGGTTGGTCAATGAGTCACAGCTCCTAAAAATTTGGCAGCAGCCACAAAGCAGCTAAATGTAACCAGCTCTAAAAGGCTCACAGGATGTCTCTTGCTCATTCACTCACACATGCAAACACACAGAGTTTAGACAAGCAATTCCCTGCTCCTCATGCTCTTGAGATGAACTTTCCAGCAACTTGGGTATAGGGTTTAGTTTCTACAGGAAGTATTTATTTTGCTTTCCTTTGCTGATTTTCTAACCTCCATCACTCCGATGGAGGTTTCTGATGGTGTCTCAGGGTCTGACTTGCAGGCTGCTGAACCCAGTGTGAGTCTCTCCTTGATGTTCAGTGGAGAGACCACAGATCAAGCCCTTAGCAATCAGTTTGGGCCACATGTCCTGATGACTAAGGTAGACGCTGACAGTGTAGAACAATAGCAGAGGAGCCATGAAAGGAGACTTTCTGTCTGTCTGATGCTGTATGATGGCTGCTAATGTTGATTGTGGCCTCTTGGTTTATCATATAGTTACTGCTAATGTGGCAATGGCTTTGAAGAGAAGGTTAAAACTTAAACTCCCTAGAGAAAGAAGACCAGAGAGACAACAGGGTGTTGAAAAAGAAGTGTCAGGAAGACCAAAGATGAGCAGTTGTGAAGGGAAGTGAAAAGGGATGTGAGGAAACTGCCAAGGAAAAAAAATTACTTGAAACAGAAAGCAGGTTTTCACACCCACTCCCATGAGTAAAATGCCAATAACAGCAACTAACAACAACAAAATACTAAAAAAAGAGCATACAACATGACCCATAAGTTAAAAAAAAAAAAAAAAAGACTTCTAAAAATTCTTGCAGTGGTACTGTAGTAATGATATAGTATTGGTAGACTATTGTAACCAGAGAAAAAAAAAATGTTTTTATGAGCTTCAGATCAGCTGCTCAAACTGGGAGGTGCCCACTTGTGCCAGCTATGAATTTGGACTCTGATATTTGCATTATTTCAGGTCCTTTGAAAGTGGTTTTAAAGAGGAAGTTACTCACTCCCCTTTCTGCAAAGTAAGAAGGTATAATCAAGGAAATATTTATTTCAAAACTGGATGAATAATACACTATCAAATTCAAGTGTTCTTTATTGTGAGCCTTAAAAGCTTTTGTTCAAAATGTGTTACAGGTTGGAGAACAGGTTTTAAAAGCCTAAATCTATTCCAAAACCACTGTGAATGGTTTCTGGGAAAGAAAGATTATATATTACACTTGGTTCCTCTCCAAGATTTGTATGTCTTACATGAATACTCCTCTGTCTCCTTCTGTGGTGACATATCTGAGATCAATTATGCCAACAGTAAAGTCTGGAATTTTTATAGTCCAGCTCTTTATGAGCATATTCATAGAAAAACTTATGAAGACTGAGGCATAGGAAAAGTCCAATAATCCTGGCCTGCTATCTTCATCATCTCCAGCCCTCTGTCTTTTTCTCTTTACCCTCTCCAAGTGAAAACACTGGCTCACATAATACACACAGTGCATTGAGGTGATTTAAATGGCCATCTGTATGTTTATCTGAGGCCTCTGTGAATGGGCAGCCTCATTAGTGCTTGTGTCATGGGTGGATGGGCCAACACAAATTCTGTTTGTGTAAGATAAATTCTCTTCTCCTGGCTTTATCTCTTATTCATTCCTTTTGCACTCTCTCTTTTTTTTTCTTTTTTTTTTTTTTTCCTTTGGGAATTTATTCCTGCTAGAACTCACTTTTCTTATTTCTGAGGTTGAATCCTGATGCCTTTACTTTGCTTTTTTCTCTGCACATGCTTAGGAGAAATCTAGCTGAAAATAAATAAAATTTTAACCTGATTGTGGCTCTTCCTGTAGGAGCAATATTATTGACATTAATGGGACTAATTGGAGAAAATAGTGTTATTCAGGACCAGGGGATAGCAGGAGTAGGTCCTTAGTAATAGCTTTTTAAGCCATGACTGGGGACCTGGAAGTGTTGAAGGCTGCCCTTATATTTATTTACTTTTTGCAATTATAAGAATGAGTGAATCTGTATTATTTGTCAATAATTGATATCTACTTTGTGTCATCTCCCAAATCAATGATGGAAGGCTTATGAATTAGAAGAAAAATGTATTCATTGGATTGATGTGCTTACCTTTGGCTTTAAATTTTGAAAAATGTGTTTATGGGGAGGATGCTGAATCTGTCATGCTTAGTTGCAGTGACCAGCCCTTGACTGCTCAAATGCTCTTGCTGGGTGAGCTAAGTATTTAATAAATTCTGAGGAGCAGTGTTGTGCTTCACTGGCTGGGAAATTGGGAAGAGGAGAGGCAATTATATTAGTCAGTATAAAGGGAGGTCACTGTCAGGGTTTTAAATCAAGGCTTAAAGAAAGCAAATGTTAATTCAGACAAGCGGTGGCTCAGCCACGGGTGGGGTTTTGTCCCTGTGAGGAAATCACAAAAATGATATGCTGGATATCCAACATAATGTTGAATTTTCCATATATTTTATGCTCCATTTAGTTCACTGCCTATCCCTACCGCTGTCTGCAACCTGAGTGCTCTACTGGATCCTTCCTGGTTTATTCCTCAAGATTAGTATCAGCTTCAATGGGAATTTTGAACAAGGGTGAGGACATTAAAGAGAGACGTGAGTGATGGTTGAAAATCACCAAGAGTTAAACTATTACTCATTCCTAAGTACTTTTGGAAGCCATCTGCAGAAATTGAGATAACAGGATCCAGTTTTCTCTTTTATCAAAGAGCATGTCCAGGAAGGGTAAGGGCTAAGGAAGGATACATTTGCTTTCAAAAATAAGTTATTATCTCTGACTGAAATACACATGTAGCACACATGTGGGAGGAGGAGCAAGTGTAACTGTCTTTTACTTAGTAAAAAATGCATCTGTAAAACTTAAAAAGGATTCCCCAGACTCACAGAAGGCATTGTACCCTTTTGATAGCTTTTTACAACTGAATTTCAGTTCCAGTGTTCAGATTGTTTCAGCACAGCTATGGGAAAATATAACCCAGGTCCTAGGAATAGGAAGGAATGTCTTTTTTTCATCCTCACGTAATTGAAAACGGACTGAAAACAATTGGCAGGAATCCTAATATTCACATTTGGGCAGACACCAAACATGGGAAATTTCAGGCCAAGGGAATTTTTGGGGGAAGATTATGAGGAAGTGCATAAGAATAGGTTTTTTCCTTTTTCTTATTTTTGTTGTTGTTGTTGTTTTCTTTTAATGCTAATGGTAAGTTTTTCATTAGAGGTGACTCAACCTACAAATTTTCCAACCATTTTTTCCTAGTGCTTGTTCATCAAATCCTGCATTTATTACTTAGTATAAAAGTAACAGACAGTGTATCTTTAAATAGAAATTACATTCCTGTCAGCTTACCCAAAGCCCAAATATGGGACAGAGTGTCAGAGAAAAACAGTAACAGGAGGGATTCAGGGACTTGACAAGGTTACAGATTCTGCTTCTGCCTGATAAACAACTTAGACTGAGCTGTTCTTCCTGAACTTGTATCTCAGGACGTAAATGTAAGGGGGAAGTAACCCCTTCCTTGAGCAACAGCAGAGAGAGAGATCTAATGTGGGGTGAAGTGTGGATGTAGTATCTGGAAAGCATAGGGTAACAAGGCATTAATGTCCCATTTATTTTGGTTTACTGACACCTCGGGCTGAGGTTAATAAAGGGGCACATGGCTTCACTGGCAGAAAGATTTGGCAGTGTGCTGTAAACTATTATAAATATTACATGGTGTAGTTGAGGAGCCTACACTCCAAATGTAATCTAGTATGGCTCTAACACTGAGAACCACTCCATAAAAATGGCACTTCTCTGTTCTGCACATCTGTTTCTTGCATGTATTTTAAGAGTCAGAGATGCTTAAATAACATTTAAATGAGGGGTTTACTGTGGGTTTTTTTTTAAGAAAAAAAACATCTGCAGAGCTGTGTAGAGCCAAGTCTACTTGGAAAGAAACCTTGCTCTTCTTCAGCATGACTTTTAGCTGTGAGATCATTGCTGCTCTCCTTTATTTCTGTGTATGTGTGCAGTGAAGATGTGAGGTCAGGAGGAAATCCTTGCACTTGTGCAGGACTGGAGAGAAGGACAAAAGTTGTATCTAGGTTCCTGCAAGCTGATGTGAATTAGTTTGGGCACATTTTATTTCAGAGTATTCCCAAAGGAACTTCCTTTCCTACTAAAATCCTGCTGTCTTCTGCTGCTCAGCAGTGCTGGAGACCAGAGGCCAGCCATACCCTACCTAGAATTGTCCCTCTGGGAGAGCTGGTGTTACTCCAGTGCCACCCTTATGTTAACAGTTCCCTCAGGAAAGCAGCAGCTCAGCCTGTGCAAATGCTGGGGTCCTCCTGCAGTGATAAAGGTTAAATTAAAGGCCTCCAAGGAAGTATATCCATGCACCAATGGAGTACCATCAGGACTCTGTGCTGACCTTCTCCTGGTTAGCAATCCCAGCAGGGCCCACATCTCTTCTCCCCCACTCCTGGGGAATTCCTTCCTCATCTTCATTCTTTGTTTCTCAGCCTCTGGGACTGGAATGCTTCCTGGCTAACTCCATTCTTGTTGAGGGCAGCCTTGACTACTCCCACTGGTGGGAGATAGTCACACCCTTCAGAGTCTCACAGGCAGAGAGCAGCTGTTCTTTTGACTCCCAGTGCCCTTCCTTTCCTTTCCCTTCCCTCCCCGTGGCCTGGCTGTTTTCACCACCAGGCTCACACCACGAGGAGCTTCCAATGTGCTGCTGCCATTTGAACTCAGGCAGCAGGAAAAAACTGACCATTCCCCGCCTGGTGGCTCACTGTGCTGAGCCACTGCATCAGCTGGAGTCTAGCTCCTTATTACATCCAGATGCACAAACAGCTTGCTTGCCAAGAGCATGCTTGGTGCTTTGTGAAACCCTATCACCGAGACAGATTAGCAGCAGGACTGCCAGGAGCAGCTTCAGGAAGGCATCAGGAGAGAGGGAAGCCTTGTACATGTTGTGCATCCACCTCTGAGATGGGCTTGCTTCTGGAAACTGTCTTTTTTCTCAGAGGCAAATATAAGCACAGAAGCAGGAAAACACAGAAGAGAAAAAGGTTTGCTAAGTTCTTTCCAGGTTATAAATCAAAGCTTCTCAAATCTGTTCCCTCTCCATAGTCTCACATCCAGCACCCTTCATTTGTGTTCTTGGTGCTCTACTGTGCAACTCATTTTACTCTGGCTCCACAGCTCTGGGCAGTTCCTTCTAGAGCAGCATGAGTCTTCTCTCACAGGTCCTGTTTTACAGTCCAGTGTCCCTCCCACCTGTGCATCTTTCTGTGCTTCTCACTTTGCTGAGGAGGGACTCACCCTTCCCAAACCTTCACACTTACTCTATCTGTTACTATAGTAGCAGTTCAACTTAAAATTTAGAAAATGTTAATTGAATTAACAGTGTTAACGACCCGAAGAAAATACTTAATTGCACTTGTCTGAGAAAAATTGATCAGCATTTCTGCATGAGGCTTGAAAGGCTTTGGGAAGGAATCAAAAGTTGTTTTCTGTCCTCTGCATGAAAAGGTAGTGGCTGTCATTTGTGCAAAGCCTTGCACACATGTAGCCCTCATTGTGTGGGTCTCACCATGAATGAGAATCTGTGGAAGAGAATTGTAGGGGGATAGTTTGCAAGGATAGTGCTTAAGGCAATTTTCCTCTATAAATTACAGCTGTACTGATAACTGAGGAGTGGAGACAGCCTTGCCTGCCCAATGAGGATGGGTGTTATAAGAGTGGGTTAGCTAGTTAGCAGTTTAAGAGTCAGAGTCTGCTGGTGTTTGAGATGGAGGCTGCTGGCTGTGCTGTGAGAGGGAAGGGACATGTGGTTGTGTAAGGGATAGACAAGGTAAAATACTGTGTGAGAGGCTGGCTGGGGTTAGCTGGTCATGCAGAGATAAAGAGTCAGTGCTATGTGGCATTGCCTGAGAGAAGGCACTGAAAGTTTTTAATAAGGGACTTGTGATGATGCTAGTCATGTCTGTCTCCACAGCTCAACAGTATCATTATTTCTGAATTTGCTCATATATCTCTAGTGAGTCAGTGATCAAAGTAGTTGGAAGCTCAGGCCTGGATCCCCATTTTGCTTGCAAATGGACAGTAGTAGAACCCAGAATTCAGATATGAATGTGACCAGTTTTCAGAATATTCAGAATGGGAATCTGAGTTCTGCAGACTAAAATTACTTCTATGATAGTCAAGTCTTAGGGTATCTGGGAGCTATTATCTGTGCAAGAGCTTCCTTCTTCAGCAAATTAAGCCGTTCCTTCTTACTCAAGGCAAGTGATCTGTTAAATCTGTAGGCTGGGTTTTCTGTCTGGTTTCTGGCCACCAGGGACAGACAGTAACTGTCACATAAAGACAATACTTGGTGCCTTAAGTACATCACAGACAGCCAGTGCCTCAGTGTTAACTGTTTCTGAATGTCAGAAAAAAAGTATCCTAGGCAGTACAAATCAGATACAAAAATATCTGTTGAATTAGCACAGTAGAAATCTTAGAAATAAAAAATATATATTTCAGATGCAGCATAGGAAAACTGTTGTAAATGTAAGTATTTATAGTTTAAAAATATACTTGATGGTAGGAGATTGAAGCAACATGTGAAGTGGCATACAGTTCCTTCCTGAGGCTTTAGCACTGTAAAACTGCTTGGAGGAGAAGGCATGAAGACTTGATAGATCAGTGAGAAAAAAAAATGTGATTTTTAGGACCTTTTGTCTTATGTTCATAGATTTAGGTCCATAGTGCACTTAATGGCAGCCAGGTACTATCCTCTGAGCAAAAAAATTTTATTTTTTAATATCTTGTAGCACCATTGCTTGCAGCTGAGTCATGAGAGATGATGGACTTCTCCCTCAATGCTGCAGGACCTGTCCCCATCATGCTGCCTGTCTGGGTACTCTGTGGCAAAGAGCTTCATCCACCCTCAAACACATCAGTCTAGGGCTCCATCTCCATCACTCAAAGTGGGCTGTTTTGACCTCTGAAGGCTTATTCTGTGCAGTCACAAGCAAACTCTCATTTATTGAGATACCTGGTTTCAGAGTGATTTAATTAATTTGGGTATTTCCTCATTCTTCTCTCTGAAGCTGATCAAACAAAGATTATCTTCAGTGCTTCCTGCATCAGAAATACTGCTATAGACCCTTTATTCCATTTTCGGTGACCTTTTGTTTATATTTGTTTCATAAAGTACCAGATTCATTCACAGGGCTATTAATTAGCACTGAATTTAGTAATTTTACATCATTTTTGATGATTAACATCTTAAGAGTGGAATATGATCTGGTGGAGGACCTTGCTTATATTTAGTCCTCAGGGGGGAAGTTCTTAACTAGGAGAAGTGAGCAGTAAATTGAAAGGAGTAAAATTTGACCTTGCATAACAAACTGTCTGAATTTCCATGGCTTTCTCATGTCTTTATGCTGTGAGTAATGTAAGGAATGCTGCAGGCAGTGTTTGCAAGTTCTGATAATAAAAATAAAAACTTTATGTAGGCTAGTTGCATTTTCCTCTGTCCACTTTTAGTTTGCTCATTCTCTTTCTCTATTTACTCATTACAAGAAAGCAAATTCTGGAGACTATTCCCATATTCAACACTTCCCCACATGGGTCTGTCAGTACTGCCAAGTCACTGATACAACATCCCACTGTTTCTAAGAGATCAATGAACAATCACTGATATGAGTCTGTCAAGCTTCTCCAGTCTTTTTAAAAAAAATCTGTGAGAAGTTAAATGAAAACTTAAGTTGTTAGACAGCTACAAAGTCAGAAAAGCACTTCAAGCTGACCAGGGGGGATTTTTGAGCATCTTCTGCCATCTTGTGGGGTTAAGGAGAACATTCACTTTGCTTATTATTAATCTGAGATGTCAAAGCTTTCCTTGTGTCCCCCACTGACTAGCAAGCACATGAGGCACAGTCCATGGCAGTGCACCCTCTTCTGCAGGAACAGGTTTGGGGGAACCTGCTGACCTTACTGGGACTGCCCTAAGCCTTTCCCAGGATATCCAATTATAGATTTGTGATCTAGTCGTGGTTAAAGGAAAGAATTGAAGTATGTGGGGGCTTTTCTTGCTGTCAGATCATTTTGGGGGACACCCACGGTGCATCTGGGGAAGATCTGCACTGGTTTCACCTCTATATGCAGCAGAGTTGCCAGAGTTTGAGAAACTGAGTGTGGGGCTGGAAACCACTCTCCTGCCTGCAACCCTAGCTCACCCCAGCTCTGGCTGCGTGGGTGGCCTTGGGCATGGCTCTGAGTGCAGAGAAAGGAGCCAATAATTTGTGAGTGGTAATCTCGTGTTTGTCCTTTCTTAAAACTTCCCACTGCAAAGAGCAGCAGAGTTGCTCTGTGTAGATAAAGCAACTGGCAGTATGTGAACACAATCCTACAGAGCTGGCTGGTTGTGCAGCAGCTAAAGCACAGCAAGGTTTGGATACCAGAGGCTGACCCAGGTAAATGCTCCTACGTTTTAACAGTGGGAGGCTGCAAAAGCACCACTGTGACTCCTGAGTGAGTGGCAACAATCTCTTCAGTGTGAGCAGTTTGTTTTCACACCCATGCACACCATCAGCCTTCAGGTCTCACTAGTAAAGACAGCCAAAATGGAGTGTGCCTTTGTTTGCTTCAGGCTGCTTTGGTTGAGCTCTTCTGCAGGTTTAGGAATTGCCTGGGAGTGGTTGATTCTGCCATGTGAATATTTTCCTTTCATACTCTCAGCTTGTTTTTAAATTTGCTGTTTGAAGCCACAGCCAGGCTGAATAGAGTGAGTCCTCACCAGGAAGAGGCTATAATGACTTTGGCAGATCAGGGGGCAGGACTCACTTTCAGTAGATTTCATTGGTAGTCTCTGACAGTGGGGAAGCCATGAGGTGTTGCTTGCCATCCCAGGCTTTGGAGGGCAATATTCTTGTGGAAGCAGATTTGTCCATTAATTTTCCTATTACCTTCCATCTCTGTGGTTCCCAGACATAATATCTGTAATATCAGTTAGTTCCTCTCTCTTTAACCTGCCTTACTTCCTACCCTTTGTCCTTTGCTACCTCTCCAGTTCCCATTATTCTCCATGGACCTGAAAGAGTCTCCATCCCAGATTATGTTGCCCAGGCTCTTTTTCCCAGTTTTCATCCCAGACTTTATTTCTTATGCTCTCAATTCAGCTCTTGCTGCAGAGTAAGATACATACATGCCTTCTCCATACTGACAGTCAGCTGGAGGGACAGACAAACTGCCGCCTTGCTTTCCCTTGCCCTTGCACCACTCAGGCCCAGGGATGCTGCAAACAAGGAGGTAGCACATGGAAAGCACAGAAAACCTACTTCTGCCACATGGAGACCTGGGCTCTGAGTTTGTGAGGATGGTGTATAAACACAGAGGACAGTAACACAAAGGATCTGTGAGATTTAGGCATGAGCAGTTGCTTTGTAGGGTGACACAACACAATCAGGAGGAAATTCCAGCCATTAGATTAAGCCATTAAACAGCTGTGCTGAAGATGAACAGATTGCTGACTTTGTATTTTGTACAAACATGGGCAGATTTTCTGGGGAATACCAGGTCCAGGTCAAATTTAGCCTCTCCCCTTCATAGAAAATGCTTTTTTAGCTTTCTTCTAGTAAAAGTCAAAAGCAACTGTCCCCTACCCCCCTGAAGAAAACAGCTATCAACACTATCTTTTATAACCTCAAAGTCAACCCTTAGACTTATTTTAGAAATGGATGGATAGTTTTGATCAAATATTTCAAAATACTGGGGTACTAAGGCTAATTATTTTTAACCATATGGATATATGCAGCCTGGCAGATTTGGTTGACAAATGCACAAGCAGCTGAGATAGGTGATAGCACAGATTTAAAAATAAGGAGTTCTATTAACACTATTAAACACTATTTTTTTATTTAAAAAAATTCTTGCTCTCTCAGAGCATACATTCATTACCCTAGTGAAGTAACTGTGTAAATCCTTGCTACCTAACCTAAGGAAATCTTTTCCTGTCATCTGGAATTGCCAAATAGGAAGACCTATCTTTAGAATGTCTTATTTTCAAATAGTCTGTATTATATGGTGATATTATTATGAAGTTCAAGAAAAATATACTGAGGAACTAGTGTCACAGTTTGTTCAGTAGCCAGAGATGTGTATCTCTCACTACAGAGAACCTGTGGCATATGCTGCCATGTTTTCACTCATGGAACCTGATGGGAACTGGAAATATTTGAGGCTGAGTGGTGCATATTCAATTTCTTTCTCTGAGCTTGATGTAATTTTAATCCTCCCTTTTGTCATGTTGTGTGTTGCCTGATTATGCCATCACTTTGTATCTTGGGACTGCACAGGTCTCTGGAATCCGCTTGGTGGCATCTGTCATTCCAACTACTTACCTAATATTACTTACACAAATATTGGGGAAGACATAAGGGACACAAGTAATGCTGAAAATAATCCTCAAAGTTACAATGTTTTTGAATGCAGCATAGAAGATAATTGAAGTAAAAGAGAATCTAATCTCAAGGCTGCATGAATTCTCTGATTTCAATTAGACTTTCATGACATAGCTTGTTATATGTTGAAAAATTAAAAGACATCCCAGGAAAAAAGAATCACAGTATTTTAACAGATCAAGATAATTAATGGGTCTAGAGATATGCAGAATTCTTTCCTGTCAGCTCTTAATAAGCAGAGTCTTATCTTTTTTCCTCTTTTAGGAGAAGCTGCCAATGTGACATACTAAACTATTGTAGATTTGCAGAATCATGAGCAGAGGAAATTTGAGCCTAAAATATTTGCCTAAAATAATGAAGATTTATTGCTCTGTTAGTAGTATTGAATCTTTCACTTATAGATGCTAAAAGGGTCAGTTATTTTTCTGGCAAGTCTTGAGAAAAAATGTGTTATAAACTTAATGACTTAATTTTGCTTTATATGCCAGTAATATAGGTGCTTTATGGACAATTTGATATGAAATGCATAGTCTAGAGAAAGAGGCTTTGAACCAAAATGCACACTCTTAGAGAGTCCTGATTTCAACTATTATTTATTAAAAATATATGTTGTCTCTGTTACTTAGAAATTACCAAGGTTCTCTCTGGTATCAGTAAGAAGTAAGAAATATAGAAGTCTTGTTGAGAAAGAGAGATAAGAGACAGAAGGAAATTTAATCTCTCAAGGTTCCTCACATATTAACTAATATTCTGTATGCATATTAGGAAAAGATTTAAAATAGTTCAGATATGTTGAGGAAAATGTGTTTTGAGAATTCAACCTTGGTGTAAATACATTACCATTTTTTTAACTTTAATTTCCTCACCTTTGTAAGTATTTGTCTCTGGATGTTTTTTTGTCTTTTTTTGCTTGTTTGGTTTTTTTTTTTTTTTTTGGGGGGGGGTGGGGTTTGTACTTTACAAAAACATTTGTTTGATGTTTACATTAACCTGATTTAAACCTCAATGTGACTGCCTACTGGCAGAACATTTCCTTGTCCCAGAGTGTGGTGAAACTATAAAATAGGTTACTGAGGTCTCAGTGTTAACAATCACCTTCTGTCCTCAAAGAGTCTTTGTGGGTGCCTTGTGGCCTGGTGTCCTCATCTCACTTGGGGATTAGAGAGATTCCCTGAATCTGAGAGTTCCTCTGGAATTTTCATGAGTTGGATGTGTAGAAACTGCCCTCTTAATCAGAAGGGCCCATCCCAGCTAGGAAACAAAACTATCATGGCTTTGTAAATAGGAATGTTTTTAATACAGGAGCTTTGTAAAAGCTACACTGAAGAAAATAAAAGATATTTTATTGGACACAATCAAATACATAGATTGCTTGACTTCTTAGTAGCATTTTAGGAGTACAGCAACTAATAAAAACTGCACTGTCATAAAGGGTGTTTGAGGGTTACCCCAAGGCTGGACAGGACACAGTAATTTTTCTTCCCCATTATACAGCTCATTCTGCTATTACTGCCTAGCAAAGGAACTCTTACAGTTTCACAAGCAGCAGGTCTGGGAAATCTGACATCAGTTACTTTACAGGCTTTTTGAGGAGACTCTTTTGTGTGGTGGCAGGTGAGATCACATCTGTGATGCAGTGTTGCATTTGGGCTATAGGAGAGCAGCAAAAGTATATAGCAACAAAGTTCTATGTGTAATGGAGAAGCAAAAGAGAGAGAGCCTTTATTTAAAGGAACACTACACTTATATAGGGTAGTTTGTGGTAGCAAGCATAGAAATGATCAAATTGGTGCAAGAGAAGGTGACACCCCTGGTCACGGAGCTCACACACCCTGCAGGTGCAAAATCATTGTTATGATTCTTTTCTCTTAAGTTTTTCATAAGCAGTGTGAGAAATCCAAGGCTGCTTCCCTGGGCTTCAGCCTGTAAAAACAGTTCAAAGACACCAGGTAGAGAACATGACAAGGCAAAACAGGGAAGACAGAGACACAAATCTTTATTGAAATGTATTGAATAGTAACATACCAGCTCTTAGGGTTGTGACATGTGGGCAGTGTCTGCCATATGTGGCATGGGCCAGGAATTATAACTCAGAAAAGAAGGAACCTAAGGAGGAAGAGGGCAGGAGGCAAAAAGCATCTCAGATGTACTGTCTGGAGATGAGGCAATGAGGCCACTGTGTTTAACAACTAGATGCAGACTCAGGTTTTATTCTTAGCTTGCCACAGGCCTCTTGAGTGGCCTTGGAAAAATAATTTAATTTCTTATACCTCTTTCACACTTTTTCTGCCTTGCCTATTTAAATTTCTGGCACTTAGGGCTAGGTCTATGTACTTAGAGAAAGGAGGGGCTTATGATGAATTTATTGGAACATATTAATGTGATATGAATAATGCATTGGAATGATGCACCATCCTAATGACAGTTTATACAGGTTCCCTTCTTTCTGCAGGGAAGGTTAAATAACCTCTGTGGCAGTGATGGCTCTCTGAATTGCTATGCTTTGCCTGAAGCTGCTCACCCAGTTTATGACAGAAGTGCAGTGTCTACCCAGCTTGTAGGGTCAGACAGTGCATCCCAAATTAACTGAGCTATCAGGTTTAACAGAGTAAATAATTCACTGGAAGCATGTGTGTTTAAATGCAAGGCATAGCTGTGTGATCCTTCATATGGGAAAACAGGAATGATAAATTTCTGCCATAGGAAAAGCTTTTTCTTTGGCTAAGACTCCCATCAGGATTCAATGCCTCTTGGGGGGCTTATGAGTTCAGGTTTAATGTCTGCCCCTTCCTTGCCTCCCAACATATGCCATGACTGTCTTCACAAATCTTAGCATAAACATTTATTTTCTCTGACCCCAGGAGAAGGGGAAAAAGGATCAGAGGCGTTTTTGCTGATCCTTTGATGTGGAGCAATGACAGGAACAGCAGACAAAGTGAGCACTTTAGTGTGCTCCTGACTGACAAGGTGCTGAAATCACAGCTGAGGCAAAGCATTCATATTAAAAATAAAAAAATAGTACAGAATGATAGGGAGAGAGGAGGATAAATAAGGCTTTTTATCTTCATTGGGCCTTGCCACAGATGAGCTGCATTAGTAATAAACTGAGTAGTTGATAAATGCAGAGGAAAGAGAGGAGGAGGGCTGGCTGGTGGCTTTGCCTGTAGCTGTTTTGGTACCTCCAAGTTTTGGTGGGAAGAGCTGTGGCATCTCTGGGTGGAGGAGAGTTGTATATTACCTCATCTGGAATAGCTCTGCTGGTGATCTGAGCAGCCTGGCAGCCCCTGGAGCTCCTTGGCTAGTGGAGCGCTGTGGCCACTGCAGGTCCTGAGCGCTTGCCGACAGCCTCCTGCTGGTGGTAGGCAGAAAACTTCTGCTGGAGTCCTCTGCCTCCTCTGGGGAGGCTTTTGATGTCTGTGTGTGCTCCCCTGCATGGAACAGCAGTGTGTGCAGAAAGGCAGGTGCCTCATGTCCTGGCTTTCAGAGGGATGGGGCAGAGCAGTTTGAGGTGGTACATCCCCTCCCTGAGTTCAGGGTACAGGCCCTGGGGACTCTGTCTTGCTGGCAGCCTGCTTGGTGTGACATAAATGAGGTTCAGGTGCTTGAGTCTACACAAACGGGTCTTAAGACAAATGAGGGGAGTCTGATGTGCTCTGTAACTCCCCTGGCTTGGCCTCAGCAAACTGTCCTGGGCAGCTGAACCTGTGCCTTAACCCTCTGTAAGCAGGAGCAAAGCCCCTTCTTCTGTGGCTCGTCATCCCTGGTCCTGGATGCTTGGAGTACCTGCCTGAGCACTGCCAGAAGTTTGGCAGCCCTGGCTTTGGTCAGAACTGCTGGTCCCCTCCTGCCTGTTGGGCAACTCTGGCAGCTACTGGTGAGTACAGGAATTTGAAAGAACAGACCACATTGATACTGAAGTAGCAGAAATTCGCTAATAGTTAATATTTGCTGTCTTCAAAAGGCACCCCTGGTTTCATTGAGTTCATCTGCCTATGATGTAACTTTTTCTCTTATTCAGCACATGTTTTTCACTGCTATCAAAGGGCAGTTAGCAACTAGGAGTCTTCTTTAGGAGCCAGACTAAGAAAGTCTATTAGTTTTCCTTTGAGAATGAGAGCAACTGCAGTTGCATTGTCTGAATCACAAAGCTGCCAGGAAAAGTGAAAACCCCAGCCTGTAACCTCCAAAGATCATTAGTGAAATTTTTCTTTATTTCTGTGGGAATAGAAGAGTGTCTGGGCAATTAGCAGTATTGTAATGCAGCAGATTTCTGAGTGAGTACAGAGAAGCCCTGATAGCTGTGCTTCTTTGTAATAGCAGATGAACTTTTTTAACCTTTGCTTGACAAGTTCAGCTGAGGAGAAGCTGCCTGATCTATTTCCCAGGTACAACTTCTGTGAATATTCTGGAAAGCTCACTAAAATATGAGTTAGTGACTTTAATATTGATGTTCCTGCCTACAGAAATGCAGTTATAGGATATGCCTTTATGATAGGCTGGTGTAAGTAACACAGTGCAAACTCATCCCCAAGGTTCCATATGTGTGTGGAGCGTTAGGAAATGCAACTGTGAAGTTATAAAAATCTCCTACGCATAATTGCTTCAAACTACATCCCACTGATAGACTAGTCCTGTAGGAAGTTAATTAGAAAGTCTTTTGGCAATCTGCTCAGTTTAATTCTGGTTCTACATCCTGCTAGGCCAAAGTGTCTGGCTGCTATTACTGTCTTCTAAAAGTGCTGGCATATCTGAGGAGCTGCATGTCACGAATAACTACACCTTCACTGCAGGTATTTTTACATATTATCTGATCAGATTTCACAGTTAGAGATGCAGGTTAATTAAAAAACAGAACAAACAAAACCAAAGTTCCCCCCCAAAAAAGGCCTTAAGCTCACAACTTTGGTAGCAATTCTGTGGTCTGACTTTCCTGAGCTTCTTAAACTGAAGGGGGAAGAGGTGCCTGAAACAGCAGAGTATCCAAGAACTACGAGTTATTCCTAACATCTTTGATCTTAGGTAGAAGGGGCAAAAGTGCTGCCTCAACAAGTTGGAAAGCAAACCTTTTAGGGTGAGTGGGTAGTGTAGTCTGTACACTTGACATATGCATTCCTCAGGATATCTAGCAAGAGGATCTGAAAGAAGTGTGATCAGTGTAGAATAAATTAAAGGTATAATCTTGTTTTTCTGGTGTACTCTGAAACTGGGTATACTATCCCTTTGCTTTACTGATGCAGCAAGATGTGGGATGGAAACCAGGCCTCCTGTGCTAACTGCACAAAACAGTTTTTGTCAGGAAACATTTTCATGGATGTGATCTGCTGATTTCCATTGGCTAAAAAGCATTAGCACTGCCTCTGCAGTGAATATGGGCCAGATGTTCACTGCATCCCATAGATGAGCATCAAAGACATGTCCTTGCCTTGGGCTTAGCTGAATTTCCAGGGGCATGTAACTTGGAATTTAGGAGAACTTGGGTTTGGGAAGGAAATTCCAGGTACTGCAAATAGATGCCTTTGCAGAGAGAAGAACCTGCATTATCACCATGGATGGGTGGCAGACTTCAGGGATGTGCTTCTCTGACGTTTTCAGTAAGGCTTCAGGAGCTTAGTGAAGAAAATCTGTAATATGGCAATGATAAAGATGTGCTTGCACATGTTTTGTTATTGCAAAGCTAATGAAATAGGAAGCAAAGAATAGAACAAAAAAGTTGTATAAACAGCTTTTGAATGGTAGTCAAATTGTCTTTTTGAGACAGGAGATTAAATGGCCTAAGAGAATTCGGGTAGTGTTTAGCCAGGGTAAATACTCACACTTGCTACTTCCCACAGCTTCCATCTGATGATAGATATTCACTTTAGAAATATATAAGAACCAATTTTTCAGTGAATGCCTGTCTCAAAAATAGATTAGTGTGTCCAGGAAATTGTAGGTGTGACACTTGAACTTGCAAGAAGGTGTGACTAGAAGGTTTGAAAAACTTCGTGGTGGAATATACTTCTGTCATGAAACAATCCAATACTCTGTGAAGTAGGAAGATATTCAATACTAGTTTCATTGTCTTTTGAAAGGCATTGTGTGCTTTTTCCCTTTCCTTTATCACTTACATGAGAAACACATATAATGCTTTCCAATAAAGGAAAGCATATGCATATGTCCCCAGACATGGCTAAATTAAGTGTTATAGGGAATAAGGTGATAGTGCTTTTCCTAGCAAGCTCTGCCCTAAAGGCATAAGGTCAGGCAACTGAGACTCTGCTCTTTCATCAGAATGTGCTTTGTAGGCACGTCACTGCATTTGAACAAAATTTGGCTCTAATTTCAACATTTTCTATTTCTGCCATTTGTGAAGAGGATTAGTGACATGGGTGTGCCTGTCATGAATAATCCTTAAGCAGCTGTGTGCTGTGGGAACAGTGAAATCCTTGGTGAATGCTCCAAAGTGCATGGGCTCTGCTCAGGTTATGCAATTCACCCCAAGTGAGGAAGAGGCTGGAAAGGTGTTGCAAGCTGCAGGTGACAGATCATCTGGCTGTTTGCTACACAAGGCTGGATCAAGGTCATGGTAATTCTTCACATACTCATCTCAAGACAGCAGGTTACTTCAATCAGGCTGTGTCTGCTGCTCTGTGGTTGTGAAGGGAAAGCTTAAATGCATCTGTAAAAATGCTCTCCTCACAGTGAAGTTGGGCTTTGAGGTGTCACTCAGCCAGAGGCCACGGGAAACATAGCTGCTATTGTGGTGAAGAACAAGAGGAAACTGGTCAGGTAGTAATGAGTGCTTCCACACGACTTCTTAAAGTGTAGCATTGATTATTTATTGCAAAATTTAGATTTGTAATCTAAAAAGATCTCATGATAATGGATATCTCATGACATTATTAACAGAAGTGGTGAAAAAAGCAGAACCAGTTTAAATTGCTTACTGTGATCTCACCAAGGGAGTAAACACATCTTTGTAGGATATTACATTATCTGAGCTGGATATACAATTGATATATTACCTGTAAAATCATTGTTAGTGGCTCAATTCCACTAGTAATTGCCTTTATTATAACTAGGGAATCAAATGTCATCTGTAGGCTGCACTTCAGGCACAAATTCTCATGGTACTCAATCCAGAATAAATATGAGTGTGTTATTGATTATGTCATTACCAGGATAAGCAAACTTAAAGATGTCAAACCTGTTATTGCCAGGGGGAAAATAAATTTTGAGCCTAACCACAAAGACTAAGGTTGTATAAATTGTCCAACCTAGAACCACAAAGTTTTATGTAGAGCTTAAAATGTGTTAAAATTCAATACAAAATCTTAGCAAGTATTTTGTTAATTGCATAATCTTGCTGATTTTAATCAGCATTAAACTGAATAAACAGCAGAAGTCCATCACTGGTATAAATCTAGAAGGAGTAGTAAGAATAGGCACACATCTTTTTCTGTGAGCAGCAAATCTTACCAGATTCTTTATTGGTCACTTTGGTTGGACATGTTCCCTGTTTAAAAGAAACTTTAAGGGGCAGAATTGCCAAAGACTGGAGAAATGAAAGGTAAAATTTAACTGCAGTAGAACAAGTTTGACTTTAGAAAAGGACTCTAGTTATCTTAGACAGATTGGTAAAATACCAAAATTTAAAATGAAACATTAGCAGCTTAATTAAATACAAGATACTAATTTTTACAAATGCTTTAGTTTTCACTTTAATCTGTGTTTTGTCTTTGAAGCAGAGGCAAGTTACCACTGGCCCATCAAACTGTAGGAGAAATTTAATCAGCCCCACTGTTATGCAAATAATTTGGCAAGATAAAATGACAAATAACACCCTGCAGAGCTTGTGCAATTGGTAGTCTCTAGAATAATTTTTGCATAACTGCTCACCCTTTGGTAAAGGATACCAAGCTTTTGCAGTTTTTGATTGAATGGACTTTTAATAGTCAAAAATTAAGCCTTCAAAAGGAGTGTAAGCACATGTGACAGGAGTGTTTGAACTGATCTGTGGGCTGGATTTATTTGTGCAGGACAATTCTTCCTGGTTGGCAGTGTTTGTTTTGGGAGGATGTTCATTGTGTCCCGAGCACCTGTGGGATAGGATGAGACTGGGGTCTTGCTTTTCCCTGAGTTGTGCATGCCAGGTGCCATGTTCTGCTCTAAAAATGCCAGAGCAAGTGGACATACTGATATGTGGGAGGATAAAGCCATACCCAAAAATACTAGAAGGTCTTGGGTAACACCTGAACAAGGTAATTACTGAGAAAGAGGAGGAATTTGCAGGCAAAAGGAGAGTAAAAAGCTCTAGATATAATCAGCAATTTCTCCTGTGGTCTGTTGCTGGATCAGTTGAGGGAGTCTGGTGGAAAACCCTTCTTCCCTGCCCACCATATCCCAGAGGCAGGTGGGAACATTCTTAATTTTGAAGTATTGCATTTGCTGTTTTCTAATAATTTAAAAAGGAACTTGGATTTTTCCTGTAAGAATCCAGAGTAAATGAAAATCAAGATCAAGCTCACCATTACTGGGTAAAAAGCTGTAATATCCATTCCAGCAAATTATTTTGAAGAAATATTTTGAGGCAATAGAGTTAGTTGGGTGGTTTAGTCACTTAAAAGGGGCTTGGCCAAGACATATTAGGAATGGGTTTGTGGATTTATTGTCTTTTTTTCCTGTGCTGCTTGTAATTCAGTGTATGATCCAAGTTTTCTTTTAGTGTCTCAGCTTCTTCTGTGTGTAAAACTCCATGTAGCCATATTACAGGGTGTTGTCCCAAGGCTTCTTAATGTTCATAGATGATTTTAGCTCTTTGTAACATAGAAACATGAAGTTAGTACACAGAAAAATGTGGCCCAGCACTAGTGATGTGCAAAAATGTATTAATGTATTTGTTAATGTTTGTAAAGCATAGATACAATCAAATTAACCTTTAACTTTGGGTAAAAGTAGGCATAAAAGAATTCTGCTTTTTCCTACAGGCTCTTCTCAAAACATTAATATGCAGGCTGCAGATTTAAAATTTTGGATTTGAATTTTAACTTTAATAATTGACATTGGAAGCCTAATTTGAAAGATATGGGATACATAAGGCCAACTTCATAATTCTCTTACCTTACAAAAACCCAATTGAAAGCTGCAATTGGTAGTTTGAAGAAAAGAGTTTCTGTATGTGGAGTTTTAGGATTTTTTTTCAGGAAGCAGTTCAGTTGACCAAAACTACCCTTGGTAGTGCTCTGATGGTTCCTCTGTGATGATCCTGTTCTAACAGCTGTGTACAGGTCTAGCTTTGAAGTCTCTGCTGTAGTTGGTTTATATATGTCAGCTACATCTAGGGTGTAACAGTGTGAATAAATGCACAGAAGCCTTTTGGTTCTTGGTAATTCTGCAATTCTTTCTGGCAAAGAATTTTTCCTTGCAATGTTTTCTTTGACAAAATGTCAATATTCTTGTATGCACTCTTCATCTGTAAGGTATAACTTTTGGCCTTTACCTGATACGTAAATTGGGTTCCAGTAAGGTGGCTTTAAGTTTACTGTTTATATCCTATTAATTTCAAATCCACAGTAGGAGTATACAAAAAGATTATGCTGCAAATGGGATCTTTCCTTTGGTTTGCTAATTTATAAACAGTTCCTATCATTATGAATATTTGTACAAACTTTTCAGAGTGACACATTTGACAGTATACCATTGAGTCATTTGAGGCATCTTATTATAGGAGTGAGTCAGCAGAATTCTTATATACTTTGTTTCTGGTATATACTGGGCTGGGATAGGAGGGGAAGCTGTAATTGGCAAAGGTGTGCTTTATTGGAAGAAATTGTCTGGGACTAGAGGAATCACAGCTAGCTCTGAATTTCTCCTCTCTAATTTGGATATTGGAATCTCCAATATTGCATATTGGAAAATTTACAGGGGCTGGGCAAAACATGTATGGATGCTTCATTTTGGGGTTACCTGTCTAGCAGAGCAGTGACCCCAGACATAGAGTTCATGACATTAAATCTGTATAAAAAGTGAGCAGCTCATTTAGGGTCTGCTGCTGTTTTAGGCCTGAAAAGCTTGTTGTCATCAAGCTGCTTACTCTAACATATAGAAAAACAGTAAAGTATTTTGGACTTTAGACTTCTTTTCTTTAGACTTCTATGAGGATCTAGGGTGGCAAGGAAACCAAAGTTAACCACTGTTTGTTTGGCAGATGCCATCTCTCTTCCTCAGGTGAGAGAGGACAGCAGGAGCCTCTCTGTTTTCTACCTCTCCAGGGGGAAACAAGGCACTCTGTCTCTGCTGTTTCTGCTTCTCTCTTTGTCTCTGGAGCTCTCCACCTTGGTTTTGGTCCTGATTTGTTGGGGATGTAGTTCTGGTACTTTTGTTAAAGGGTGCCAGGTAAGAGGTACCACACAAGGTGAAACATGCCAGTTGCTACAGCTACTGTAGGTGGTGACTGAATTGCAAAAGTGGCCATACAGGGTTGCCACCTGCAGGACACTCAGGCTGGAGGAAGCCAGCTGGCTTGATCCTGGAATGCAGGAACACAGCTGCAAGGAGAACCCACTCCTCCACACCAAGGAGCCACTGACTGTCCCTCTAGGCAGATGGTGCTCATTTCTGCAACCAAGTCTCCTCTACACTGAGGTCAGAAATAGGAGGTGCAGAGCTAGCTAGCCAAGGATGGAGGTCTGCTGCCTTCACTCTCAAGGAAGTCCAGAAGGGTAATGAATCCAGTGTTTGATTCAATGGACCAAGTCTAACTGGGGCCTGGGGTAATATTCTGTGGACAGAGGACATAACTGTGGGTTCTTCATCCTGGTGATCACGTTCTTGGCAAGTTTCCTGGGTTCCTAAGCTGCTTAGGAAGTATTACAGGGCTCACATATTAAGGTTGGAGCTGGTCAGGTAAATCCTTTATTCTCACATAGAAGCCTAGGTCAGGAATGCTTAGTTGAGTCCGGAAAGCTGACTGGGGGCTGTAACTTGTTTTGTTATGGGTAAAAGTACTGGCAAGAGAGACTTTATCTGGGGTTAAAAGCACAGATACAATGGAGGGCTGAAATTTTTTTGCAGATGCTGAAGACTAAGAACCAGAAGAGGAAAACAATGGGCAGAGTACAGGTGATGGAGAAGTGCTGAATAGATAACATGGTTCAGGTTCACTTTGCACCAAATGGAAGAAGCTAGTTATACTTGGAATGAGGAAACTGAAGTTACTAGCTGAGGAAAAGAAGTGCAAAGAATCTGTCAAAATCCTGTGTGTCTTAGGAATGCTTCTTATTTGACAAAATGTTTTTAATTTTTTTTCCAGTGTAGGAGTTCCACATTTTAAATCAAATTTTCCCTATGCTATATCTATTTTTCCCCATGTTTTCCATTTCATAAAAAGAAGAGGCCCATCAGCTTGCTGAGGTGTACCCTGAGTGTTCCAGTGTAATGAGTCTCAGTTGCATAAATGGATTTTGTAATCTTTTGCTCTGTTGCTTGCACAATGTGGATTAAGTTAATTATTTATAGCTTGTCAGGGCAGTGGCAGTGTCCTGTCAGTGCAGGAGAAGTTGTATTGCACAGGAAACCATCCTACTCTGCCTTGTCAGTCTGGGCAGGGTCAGAAGACTTTTTAACTGATAGCTGAAATAATTTAGTGATCTTCTTTTCCCCAAAGAATTTATTGTATTTGTCCCATACAATAAATTTTCTTTACTCCATTTTTTTTCTGAAATTTATTTCTTTTTGGGTTAATTTTTCCTTTAAAAGTGTCTCTGGTCTTCCAGAGGGTTTCTCTCATGGTCCTTCCTGGAAGAGCAGGTGCTGCCAGCCTGGATAGTTGAGCCCATGTCAAGCTGGAAGGAGCAGTCACTAGGCTGAGGTAGGGACAGAGGTCACTGAGACTCCATGGAGTGTTGGTCCTTGCTCACCATTACCCTTTACAGAAGCAGTGGGGTGTCTGGGCTTTTTGCAGGTCCTCTCTTCTTTTTGAGTCTGCTTCTGAGAAGGTTCACTGGTTTAACTGGTTCACATTTAAGCTGGTCTGCACCAAGTTAGCCTGGAGCAGTGGTGGTCATCCCTGTCCCAGTGCTGGTGTCCTGCTGAAGGCTGTGGAGTGACCAGAGCAGGGTGGGAAGAGAAATCCCCTGCTGGTGCCCCATTAGCCATCCCTGCCTGCCCTCACTGGGAGCAGTGTTCAGTCACTGCCTGCCAGGTCCTTGACCTCCCCTCCAGCCCTGCTGCTGACCTCTCCTGCTGACCAGCCTGGGATCCTCTCCCTCTCCTCACCCAATAGGGGCTTGCTTTTTCTGAAGTCACTGCTGAGTCAGGCTTTTCACAAATAAGCAGACCCTGACCATGAAAGCTCTAAAATTGCTTTTCCCTTTCATTTATCCTGAACATCATGTCACCTTTCTGCATCCAAACCTTCCCGGATGTCAGTGTAGGGAAGGGATCAGGGATGATTGTTTTTTTTCTTACAAGGAATGCTGATATGAAACTGGTTAAGTTAGGAGACCTGAGAAACTCAAAGCATGGGAAAACATAAAAACAAAGCCATCAACAGTGCCCCAAAACTGGTGGGTACTTAATTTTATCTAAGTGTATTTTTTATGAGTTGTTTTATTGTAAATTGCTTTTTATTTAACCATTATATTTATATCTTAAAAGACTGAAGCATTACTTGAGACTCTGTACTCACTGGAACTCTTTAACCAAATAAGATATAACAGATAATATAAGATATAAGATATTGGAGTTGTGATAAGAGAATATGCTTTTAACTCTCTAAACTCTCCTGCCTTTGGAATTTCAGTGGGTTATGCCTTGTGGAATAAACTACTTTATAGTTGTGTCTTCCACCAGAAAACAGAACAAAACAAAGCACTCTTCCAGGAAAATTAGTAGTACTTTTGTTATTCTTCAAGCTTACGTTGTTTTTGTGCCCCTCAGGTCAGTGTGGAAAAACAGTCTAATATGTTTACTTTTGCTTAATTGATCTTTCTTTGACTTTGCATCATTTTTTCTGGGACATCAGTCCTGAGAACTGTAAACAAAGTGAAGATATGTACATGTTTCAATCAACAGGGTACAGGTTCTGGGTCCAGATTCTAGTCTCAGTGAAAGCAGTGGGTGGTTTCTCACTAGGTGGAATTATTCAGAAAGCATTTGATGTTTATTTAACTTCTCTCCCACTGAGTGTAGTGAGAAAAGAGCTCAGCACTGAGGACTCTTGAACATTTCACCCTTGATGTCATCACTGTTTGTCCTGCTGCTTGGGCAGGTTGTCCAGCTTTTGTACTGCAGTAATTTCTTTTCTAAGGTGGAACTAGCTTTTTTATCCACACAGAAGTGTAATGTGTCTAACAGGCTGGTTTTCTAAGAATCTTCCTTTTATAAGGATGGCTATGTACACTTAGAAGAATTTAAAAGGTAGATATAAAATGACAATGTCTCTTTTTTGTCTAAGTATTTGTTCTATTCATAGAAAAGTTGAGACTACTCAATACATGACTTCAGTAGATGAATCAAAGTGGAAGTTTGAAGGTCAGCTTGGTTCAGGTCTTCCTTTTGTAAAGGAAGAGGCAAGTGTAAGAAATGACACCAGACTTTGAACAATAAAATACAGGTTCTGGAGGAGTGTCTAGTGAAAACCTGTCTAGTATCACAGTTATCTGTTTCTAATGTAATTATTATCACATCTCTAAATGGCTGCCACTCCTTGATCTTATGATTCTTCTGCTAGTTTGTGGTTCTTCCCCTGTTCTGCAGCTGCTCTATCTAAAGGGGAAATGGCAGAGCAGGGAATAACAGTCAGGCCTTGTTCCTCATCTTTGTTCACTATCACTGTGAATGTGGCTGACAGCAATAACCTTCTGAATTAAGGAGATTAAATTGGAACAAGTAAATACTAGGAACAAATATTTGCTGACCAGAGCAACAGATCAAAATAAAGATCTGACCTTCTGCTGTGCACAGCTGTGATATGGGATGATGTGATGATTGAAAAAAGAGGGTATTTCAGATGACCACTGAAGTTCCTCAGGATATGGGTAGTTGGTATCAGTAGCTTGGTGTCGATGATGCTGGAATCCTGTCAGTTTTACTTGGGGTATTTCAGCTCTCATTGCTGGCTACTGTTTCATCTTTGTGCTTAACATTCTGTAAGACACACAGCATGCAGGAGGTTGAATGTTGCAGGCTCCACACTAGTCCCTTCTAAAACCTATTATCTGCTGTGGTAATTGCCACCATAAAAACAATAAGAAAAGAACTAGATCTTTCTTCTGGGCTATCTTAGCCACATTTTTTGGTTTTTGGTTTTTTTTTCTGAAGTTTTTGTTATAGATCACAAGCTTTATGACACAGAAATTAAATTATCTCTCTTGTATCTCAAGTATTCTATCGTAGTGATAAACCAACTGATATTTTAGGACCACTGTGCAACTTCTCTGGGACAGAAATGCTTTTATGTATGTAATCCAATTAGGATTGGAACCATTATAGTCTTCAAGGGAAGATGGATTTAAGTTCTGCATTCCACTCTACTGTGTTTATATGGAATAGCTTATACTTTGTTCAAGGGAATAAAACCTTTTTTTGTGTTGTCTTTAACAAAGTGGGTAGTGTTGGCTCCTTTAGCCACTTAACTTGAGTTGCTCTTCTAACACTGATTTATCTCCTGGAAGGATCACTGAAAAACCATTGCAAAGAAATCACAGATTTACTCAGCAGAAGCCAGACATCTGTGATTGGACATTCCTGTATTGCTATTGATAGAGATAACAGCAGGAAACAACTAGCAGTCTGTATCAATTTGTGCAGTCTCAACTTTGTTAGCCCTTAGGACACAACTTCCCTTGTCCTGGGAGAGAAAATTTGAGAATTTCTGTATACGCACATCTTTATCTTTCACCATTTTTCTCAAGTATTTTTTCTAAACTGTTTGGTTAAAGCCCATCTTGTCATCTTAATTTAACAAGGTTGTTAATCATGTTTACATCAAGATACATCATCAGCATTCTCCTGAAAGTACAGGTATATCTGCACTCTAGTGAGGTGTCTTCATTAGTCATGCAGGGCTGTTTATTGCAACAGCCTGTAATTATTTTGTCAGTAAATATAAAAACCTCACAGTACCTACTTGAATGTAAAGTAGCCTCCTGCCAACCCAACTTATATATAATAATATTGGATATAAAATGACAGTGAGGGAAGCCTTTTTTATTAGAAGAGGAAGCCACACCAATTCAGAAGGTAGATTAAAACCTTGTGGTATCTGTTATCGAGTGGTATAAAGGGCAATCATGGTAAAGGATCAGAAATATTTGAGATCTGCAAGTTCATCATGCAAATATTTGAAGTAATGGAAGTAATATATTTCTCTTCCTTTTAACTGTTTTCCAATGGAATTCTTGAAAAGTGGAAGTAACTTGCTCTTCATGAATTAGAAAGCTTTGGGAATGATAATATAGAACTTCTGTTCAGTGCCCCTAAATGTTCATATGTGGGCATATTGCTGAAAACCAGTCTGACTATAAGGTACTTCTGTTTGAAATTAATTCAGGCAATTAAAAATATATATCTTCTGAGTAGTCAGGGATTCAAAGACACATTTTCGATATGTGTCATTACAGGCCTTCTACACACAGTCAGCTTGCTTCCCTGTCCTTTCTTAATAAACTAAATTTGACACTAGGAAGGGTCTTTTACTTCAAGTTGAGACTGTAGGATATCAGGAACATGACTTAAGAAAATCTGTCTTGTGGACACTAGGTAGGATTGGAGGGGAAACACAGGACTTGAAGTAATTTAAGTTTCAAATACTGCTATATGTGCTTAAGATATTATCCAGTTTGTAAGCTGTTCTATTTCAGTTTTTATGCAGTTCATCTTTTTTTCATGCACTGATTCTCTTGGAAGGCCATTCCTCAATGTGCATGGCTTTTCTAATTTTCACCTTAAATGATGCATGCTGGGTTTATAGCAACTGCTCTTGAGCCAGAAGTGTGTTTTTCTTTCCTGCCTGATTTTTATGGCCTGTTACTATTGCTTAGTGGAAAATAATTTAGAATGAAGTTGTTTTGAAGAGAAATCAAGAGAGTCTGGGGGATACAAGCTGACCATGATGGCTGCAGTTTGAGACAATTGGCCTGTTTCAGTGGTGGTGATGGCATCTGCTCTCCTGCACTATGGTAATAATAAAACTCTTCTGAAAGTCTCTGTGGGACTGACTTGCCATGCTTGTCTAGTCTAGACAGGCCATCTTAGTGATGGGAGCTAGAAGGAAATCACAGTACAAGGTACTAAGAAGTGCAGGTCTCTCTTTAGGCAGGGTCTGTGGAGAGAGGCAGCCTTTTTCTTAGGCAGGCTTACATGGCTGGGGGATGCTTACAAGCTTTTGGCATACAAATCCCTCCTAGACAGAATGGTCAAATGTTTGGTTGATTCAAGAAAACCCTTTTGGTTCTTTGTTAGCAGAAACAGCTATGGAGGATTTCTTGTTTTTTGAGTGAACTGCCCATCAAAATACTACATTTTGAAATGAGAAAAGAATTACCAGTGAGATACACAGGGCAGCCAGAGGATTTGTGCAGATGCCCAGGCAGGTTCAAGACAGTATATGAAATATAAATTTACTTTGTATAGCTGCTATCTGACTTTTGACAAGGAGCCACATGCTAGACTGCATTCTGCGTATAGACAAGAGAAAACTAGGTATTACCATCTCCCAAACAAAATTAATTCATACCTTCACAGGGGCAGAAGAAAACAAGCAAGGTGAACTTCTGTATAGAGACTCCTGTGAAGAAAAGCAGTGGAAAGTTAGCCATGCATGAGTATGGTATTGGAACTAGTTTTCACTTAGTTAATCTGGCCCAGAAAATCCTACTTACCTATGCAGGGAACTTGGAATATCATGGGATTGCTAGATGCAGCTGCTTCCCTCCCCTTTCCTCCTTGGAACATCCACTGGAGACAATGCTTCTACTTGTGACAGGGGAACAGCCAGTCTCTGTCTGCAAGTGAACTCTGCCTCCTTCTGGGACAGAGATGTGTTTAAACACAAAAGATGCTCCTCAAATGTTAGCAGAAGAAAAAGAAAGATGAAGAGGAAGGTATGATTTTATTGAGTTAAATTATTATTAAAGGTAAGTTTCTCTCACATGGTAGCTGGAAGCAGGTAAAAGACAACTGATAAGTGTCAAGTTTGGTGCTGCTAAAGATGAGTAGCACACATCAGCAAGCCTGCTTGGAAAGAAGTTGCTTTTCAGGTCAGATATCTGAAACATCCTCTGTTTGGGCCACTGGAAGCAGGCAGTGGAAGAAACCCTGAATGAATTGAAAAAAGTCATACTCTGTTAATTGTTGTGAACAATAGTGACAACCAGGACTCCTCAACAGAAGGCTGAATTGGCTAACCCTGCTCTCGTAGGAAGATAGGTGGTAGGGCAAAGAAAAGAGCTATAATTTAACTCCACCCATCTTCAAAAGCAGGTGAAGAGATCATAATTCATGCAATAAATCTGGACAATTAGACAATATTTGTACAATTAGAAGCTGAACACTGAATGATTAGTGATTCATGAATAAAAACCTCGATGAGGAAATCAAATTTGTTTGCTTTATGACACTGATATTTTTAAAATCCCTGTCTGTAACCAGAAAAGAATTTAAGAACCTGATAGGAAAGTGCATTAACATAATTTTTTTTTTTTAATTTCTGAGAAATGCCTTTGAAAATATGTGCAGTACTTTACTTCCATAATTGTATGGGAATTTTCTGTGGAGTTTTTTTTGGGTTTTGGCATTTGGTTGGGGGTTTTTGGAGTGCTTTGTTATTGTAGGGTATTAAATTTGCTGTCTGTCTTAAGATTCCAAATAGTTTTGTTTCTTTGAGCTCTTTTTGGAGACTTTGGCAATAAAGTATGAATGTCTCTATCCAGTAAGAAAAAAGGCCCACTTTCTTTCAGGAATCTGTCTTCACCAGAGGCTGATAGGTGATGCCAAACAGAAGAACAAACATCCTCAGGTAACACACACTGTCTTTACACTCAATCTATAATCATTACTCTATGATGTTTGGTTTTTTTTAAACTCATACAGAGAACACTCAGAACAAAAACCACACCCACTAATAGCTCTAAAAATGGATTTTTAAGATGGTGTGTACAGCTCTAATTAACCTTGTATGCCCTCATGGCTGACCCTGGTAACAGCAGGTGAAGAGCTCTTGAGATCCATGAAGAGTGTTCAGTGTGTGCTCCAACAAAGGATCCACAAGCCAACAGAAAAGGGATCACCAGAACTTAAGTAAACAGGGGAAAGATGCTGTCCACAATGATTTAGCAACAGTGGTTCCAGAGGAGCAGTGGGCAGACAGGGTGAATGTGCAGACACTGGAAGCTTGATACAGGGGGTACTGCATTAAAGCACTGACTTGGGACTCTGTTTACTCTGTTTTCTTTTGTATTTGCTTTAAAATTGCTCCTCATAAATCCCTTCATAGAATTCTCTTCAGAGCCACCTGTACTTTCTTCTTTCCTGTTTCCTGGAAGAGGAACACGAGAACAGAGCAACAAATTTTCTCACTTCTGTTTGTTTTAAATCTTCTCCTTTATTACCCCTGGAATTCTTTCCTTGTTGTACTTTCATCCATTTACCTAATTCTGGCAATAAACTCCTGGCAGGAATGGTGTTTCCATAAATTTCACTGTACTTATTGAGCTACACAGAACAGATTATTATGATGATGATGATTCCAACAGGCAGGTCTGCAAGATTAAACAGTCAGAATGAGGAAAGTCAGCTGCTTTAAAAAAAAAATAATAATAAATATATATTCTTGACTAATATCAACTGCTTTTCAAGTTCTTTAGTGAGTGAATGAGACTGCCAGAAATTCTGAACTTCTAAAACATTCCCATCTCACAGTTATGAATGGGTAAAGGGATGATTTCTCAAAGGGGAAGCCTACTAGACTTTATCTGACTGGTAAGTCAGAATACTTTGTCTCATAAATAATTTTTGTTTGACTGAGGAAAGTTTTCCATTTTAGTTCACTTAAGGGAGTCCTGGGTTGAAAGTTTTGTGGGTTGGCTTTTTTTAGCTTTCACTTTCTTTTCTCTGATTACTGGTAATCCTCTATTTGTTTCAGAGCAGGTGGGATTTCAAAAAATGGACAAGAGATTTCAGTAGCACGTGCTCTCATGCTCCAGAGTTATTTAGAACACTAGGAAAATTCCTGTTCTGTATGTCTTAGCTCTCTGCCTTTGAAATGGGTGTAGTAATAGACTATCCCACCAGGCTGGTGAGAGAATGAGTGAATTTGGTGCTGTGTGACCAGTCACTCTGTTGAGATGAAGTCTAAAGTTTTAAATTACAATGTAATCTACATATAGAGATCATTATCATGGTTGTATTTATTTTTGTTTTATGCGTATAGTAGGTTGATAGATCAAATTCCTGTGATGGAATATCATAAGGTGCTGTTTACTGATTTAGTAAAAAGCAATAGTTTACCTTTAATGTTATCACCAAGGCTAGGCAGGAATTTGAGAATGGACTTCCTTTAAAAAGTGATGATGTGATTGGAAGTGTTCTTTAAACCTAAGAACTGCATCATGCATTATGGAAAACATGGATTAGGAAACTAAACAAGTTTGATTTTGGTGTTAATGCTGTAATGGCTAGTTGCTTTAAGATTGCTGTAATAACATGTACTTGTGGTTATGAGTAATAATTGTTATTTGAAATATTACAAAACTATTAATGAGTGGTAACCTTGTGTACACTAATTTTGAGACTGAAGCTTGCTACGTGAGGGTAGTGCTTGTGTAAATTTTGCACATAAATATAAAGCAACACAGCTTAAGATTACTTGGAGAAAAGTGTTTTTTTCTTGTACTCTGATATTACAAAGTGGGAGGTACCAGACAATAGGTGTCAGCACTGGTTCAGCTATGCACAGCTTCACTAAAAACATAGATTAAGGCAGCTGGTGTTAAGCACAAGTTTGCTGTGAACTCTACTTTCAGTAAACTGAAATGCCTGTAAAAAAATCTGAAACAGTGTTTGACCTTTGTTATAAAATAGCTTTTCTAGGGTATAGACTGGGAAACAGAATAAATGAGACAGAAGATAAAAGCTGGTAAAAATAATGTATGTACTGTATTCACTGTGACATGTTTCCACGATACTGAAGGAAAGATTGTTTCTTAAAATTGTAATTTAATTAGGTTTTGTTATCTCATGAATTATTCAGAGAAGTTCCTGAGAAGAAGACTTTGATATAGTGCTTTCCCAGGGATTTTAAAGAAATAATTAAAAAAACCTAATCAAAACTAATTGAAACTGAAGAAGGAAAGCAAAGTCACAAGAATCAGAATGGAGCAGACAGGATAAGGTACAGGGCTAGGAAATTTCCATGAGACTTTGGAACTGTGCTGTTTTGCGGTGGAATTTTAAACTGGAATTAGAAGTTAAGATATCTTGTTCATTAAACCAATGCATGTCATATGCAGGGGCCTGTGGATGATTCTGCCAACACCTTTGGAAGAAAAAAAACCAGGAAGACTTAATGCAAAATGCATGGTTGTGTAATGGAGAAGCCAGAATAAACGACCACCAGGGAAATGGAAGACAAAAAATGCTTGGTTTTCCTCTGTGCTTCACTAACAACATGCACCTAGGAACCAGGATGTGAGGATTAAGCCAAAACAGGTAAGACTAAGTGCTCTCAGAGTCCAGTGTAAACATTATGGTCATAGCCCAGCACCTTAAAAGAGATGCTGGATCAGAGTGCTAGTTCTCTAGAATTGCTTTTATGTGGACAAAAACATACTTTTTTAAATTATGTCCTCCCAGGCAGAGGGTACTGTAGCATTAAAACTGTGAGGAAAAATAGTGAAATAGTCTTGCAGTCAGTCTACCAGCAGATGCATACATATCAAGGAGTTTTTTAAATAAGCAGGTGCTGTCATTAGAGACCTCTGTGAGGTGAATGCCAGGTGGATGGTCGTGCATAGAACAACAGCTTTTTCTTGTCAATATTTGGTGAGAGATAACCCTCCCTCCCCTGAAGTTTGCATTGCAAAACCCTCTGAATTCCTTGCTAACAGCCATGTCAGTGGCACACTGCAGGTGCCCCAAGCCTGGCAGGATCACCTAAAGGGAATGCAGCTGAATTGTGATCCCCTGCTATATAAAAGGGGGCGGGTCACTCTGCTCTTTTTCTGTCATCAAGGCTGCAGGAGCACCAACCAAACGCAGCTGGCACGCCTCTTCATTGCCTCTTATATAAATGTGGAGTTTCACAGGGCACTGATGTAGAAATAAAGTCAAACATTGTTGAGGTGTGTTACTTGTGGTGTGGCTAGTGCTCTGTGCTTTGCAGTGGGGAGTAGGGCTGCTCTCACAAGGGAGTGAAGTTTGGAAGGTGTGCAGGATGGCTCCAAACGAGGCACAGGATGAACTTGTTTTCTTTGTGAATGGTAAAAAGGTAAGCAAGATTCCAGCTTGCTGTCCAGCTTGCTCCTGGATTGTGGCTTGATTGCTTACTTTTCTAGTAATCTTTTTCCTCCTCTGAAGTTTTCTGATAAGAACACATATTCTATGGCATTTAAATATTAAATTGTGAAGACTACATATTACTTTGCTAAACGGCTTTTTTCTCTTCTTTGTCTTTACTTTGTGAATTATTCAAAGAATAACACAATTACATAATATTCCTTTTACATTTTGGATTTGTTGGCAATAATTTACTACAATTCTGAGGTAACTAATCTTAAATCTTAAACAAGTCTGCACTGTTTAATACAGGCATTTCTGTAGAAATAATTTTAGTGCTTACAACAGATCTGGAAAATTTAACTGAAGTGGAAGCATCCATATATAATTAATATGCTCAATAAGTAATTCTTACATCTGTTTTTTGAAAGGGATTTAGAAAAATGTTTATTTTTAATAAATAAATGTCCATTTAAGAAGCTAGAAAGCTCTTCAGGGATGAAAGTCCATTAACTGATTCTGATTCCTGACAATAACCTAAGAAGTGACTGTGTCTCACAGGAGGCTGGGGTGCTCACTGCATATGATGGACAAATTTGAACAGTTTGTCCCAGAGCCCCCTTTCCTCAGTTTGGATTTTGCCTGGCTAGCAAAAAAAAAGCTTGTAACAAGTCAAAGCTGACTCTTTCTTTGACCAATGGCTACCAAGACCATTCTGTTTTTGAGCTCAGTGCTAGTATTGCCCCACCACCTTCCCCTTGCCTGGGCACTTGGGCACAGGAGCTTGTGCCAAGGCAGCTTCCTGCTGGGAAACCTGGGGAGGGGATAGGGTTGCATATCCACTTGTGTGGAGCCAAGAGTTGGCAAGCTTTCCCTGTGCATGTAGCAAATACTTAGTTTGGGCTAGACAATTAATTTTTTAATCCCTTGAGGGATCACACAATACTCTCAGTTGGTTAAGAAGCTCTATGCCCTGCCTACAGACAGGTGCAGGATTACCATCCATTTTGCTTTTGTTGGTAGTTTAATGTGGATCAGAGTGTAGCTACAATTAGGGGTTTTAATTGAGATTTTGTATCCCAAACTGGATTGGAATTAGAACTTTTCAAGGTACTAGTGGATTTGATATGTTTTGTTTGATTGATATGTTAACAGGTTACTGAAGAATGAAGTTTATCTAGTGTGCACTAAAAGTTAGTCATAGAGCTGTTGAATGTAATACAGATGTAGAGCCCAGGCTTGATTCTGAGGTTTTATAGAGAAAGAAGACAACTAAAGCTTTGCTCACACAGAATAGTAGTGGTTCATATGTACTAATTGACATATCAGCCATTCATTGTTTTAAGAGAGAGATGAAAACTTGAAGTTCCAAGTTAATTGTAATTAGGTAATTGTCTGGTAATTGAAATTGTGACACAAGATGGTATGTGACTTTTATGTGATTAATTTTCTGCTATGGTGGGTACAGGTGGCACACCATTAACTTGTCTTCTTGCTCTGTGAAGTTTTAGTGAGATGCCTCCATTGTGAACCTCAGTTTGTAGAGGGTGAACTTGGAGCTCCTTTGATCTTGCAGTAGGAGGTTGCCACAAATGTGTTGGGCAATCCAGAACTGATATAAGCCAAGTGTCCCATCTTGTTTGATTTTTTTTCTAATGAGAGACAATTGTAGTTCTGGTGCCAGATTAGCTAAGGTTCAAAACCAATAGGCCTCTCATGGTAGGTATGAAGAGTTTATTAAAAAAACTCCTGCATGCAGTTACAGGTGGTGCTTCAGCACTGGCTGGTGTTCAGTTATGACAAGAGCACTGCTCTCTGTAAACTGTTAGAGAAGTCCTTCTTCCTGGAGAAAACTTTTGTCTAACACATGAAAATGTCTATTAGTCAAAGCCCAGAGCTGGCCCTGTGGGACTCTTTTTTTATTCACAGAGAAGGGGAGAAATGGCAGCCTAGGCCCTGAAGGCCATCAGCAGAAAACAACCTGTTCAATTTGGATCTTCTGTCTATGCTTGCCATGTCCTGCAGCTTATAAACCTGCTCTGAGAGAATCTTCTCCTTTATTACCCCTGGAATTCTTTCCTTGTTGTACTTTCATCCATTTACCTAATTCTGGCAGTAAACTCCTGGCAGGAATGGCCACTTCTTGTTGTACTCAATTAGCCTTGTTGCACTTCAGCAATTTTTATGGAACTGTTCCTGTTTACAAAAGCCATATCTCAGAGCTGACTGTGTACATGTGCAAAGGGGTTTATCATAGTGAGATATTGGCAGCTTAGCTAAAAAAAAAAGCCACCAATGGATGATTAATATTACCAATGGTACCAACTCATTTAATGTCAAACCTCTCTTAGCATCCTTTCCCACTGTCTCATGGAGCAGGTTTCACTTGCTCTACTCCGAGCAAGTTTTTCTATTCCCTTCTTTGTGTGTGTTGCTAAAGTGGCTCAAGTTACAACCCCACCAAATGCAGGTTTAAGAGAGAGAATGGTACTCATGGGGCATTCTGATCTGTGGCAGTGCATATGGAGATTGTTGGGACATTGCTGCACATGAAAGGTTTTGTGATGGAAGGAGTGATGGGATGTGCCTGGAAGTGCAGTTCTGCTGAAACAGCAAGAAAGGAAGTGGAGAGGTAGGCATTAATAGCTTCTCTCTGGTAATCAGTGGCAGGACCTGAGGAAATAGCATCCATCAGGGGAAGTTAGGAAAAGGTTTCTTCACCCAGAGGATGGCTGAGCACTAGAACAGGCTCCCCAGGACAGTTGTCACAGCACTGAGCCTGACAGAGTTTAGGAAGTATTTGAACAATCCTCTCAGGCACCTGGTGTGATTCTTGGGGTGCCCTGTGCAGGACAGGAGTTGAGCTTTGATGGTTTTAGTGGGTCCCATCCAACTCAGCATATTCTATGATTGTACCTTTAGGATATGGCTCTATCCATCTGGGCCCCTGGCTAAATGTTTCAGTGGATTCACTGCAAAGAATGTTTACATGGCCAGGGGGGAAGGTCACTGCTGTGTGAATTCATGACAGCTTGGCATTGCAAATGGGCTGATGACTTTCTGTCCCTGTACAAAACCATGTGGCAAGAGGTGGTTTGTAAGATGGGGACATGGATTGCAGCAAATTCTTCTCTCTTGCCTTAGCCCAATCTGCACTTTTATCAAGGAAAAGTCTCCTTGGAACAGCTGAGCATACTTTACATCGAGGACTGTTTATTTTAAGCACCTGTTTACTTCACTGGGCATAAAGCTTGGCACACTGCAAACTCAAGGTTATCTTAATAGTCTGCCTAGACTAGAATGCAAATCAGCATGCTCAGTTTAAAGCTCTAATAGTGACTTTTTTTTTTTTCCTTGGCTGACAAGTCTGTCTCATGCATATGTAGTATGTAATTTTAGTTTGAACACGTGAAGTCAATATTTCTATTTCTATTCTGAATGCTAAGGGATGATCTATGCTAGGAAGCCACACTAGACCTCTTACCACTTCCAAAGCCTGTGGGTATTTGATGGTTGATGGGACCAGCTAAAATACAGGATTTTTCTGAGCTTTGTGAAATCTCTGTGTTCTATATAAACAGTCACTTATGAGCTTTCAGTGTGCTGGTTTAAAGCAGAACAAAATATTCTCATGACCAATAGAAAATTTACATTGTGTGGTTATATTCATTTTGTTCATCTGTGTTCTAGTCCTTTTTCCTAATAAATTAATTTGAAATCTCACTGACTTCAGGAATAACACATTCACAGATTTTAAGGTCCTAGGGGACCTTTACATGTGACTTGTCTGATTTGCTGTGTGGCACCCCTTCACTTTCTCTTCTTGCAACTTATTGAATGGCCAGAGATTAGTGATTGAATGGGAGCTTGTCCTTCAGGAAAGCATCTGCTTCTCCTTTATGGACTCCAACTGATGGAAAGCTTAGCATGTTGTTTGGTAAACTAGGAAAGCTTGTTTTCTCTTTCTTTCTGTTCCTCTATTTACCTTGCTCAACTACTGTTCTCCTAAACTGAAAAATCTCTAACTTTCTGGGAATAATAATTTAAATATAATGCTTCATGTTGCAAAGGCAAAGTTATCTGAAGTAGTGAGAGGCAGGTAGAGAAGCCAGAAAACAAAATATTTATTGAGATGGAAGTTTTGTACATAAAATTATGGGGAAGTGAGCTCAACACCTCTCTGGACTAGTCCATGCACTCTAAAGGTGTAAAGAACTGCTAGGGGCTAGGCTCCCTGCTGAGGTGGATCTGAGTATTTAAAATTCCTAGAATCAGGAGGCAAACAGACATGTAGTACAAACACAGCAGTAAAGAGTAAATTTGTTGAGAGTTATTTGACTGTCTGTGCCATCCTAACATTTTCAACAATGCTTCTTTCTGCATTTGATTAATAATTAAGCTGCCAAATGCAGTAAAATCCAGTTTTAAATTGTCAAAATGAGGCTGTCAATCTGATATACCTGCAAAATGGCATTTGATTAAAAAAAAAAAAACAAAATAAAAAGTATTACCAAACACTAAAACCCAGCAACTTACCAAAAGGGAAATATTTCTTTAACTGCAATATCTAAGTTGTCTGATCCTACAAATACAGAAGGCAATGGATGGAATTCAGTTTTTTCTTTACAAGAACACTGGGGGAGGTGAGCAGGAACTGTGATATTGTGCAGTCATACTGTACTGGGCATCAGACAAGACATGTTATCCCCACCCACAGGGTTTTAAAATATTTTAAGAACAAATCACAGCAGGTGATTGCAACAAACCACTGGAGGAACACGTTGGAGGACAAGCCAGCATCAACAACAATGAGTAAAAGGCAAGAACAGCAAAACATTCTTACTCTATGCCCAGCAAGAGAGACTCATTCTCAGCAAGCAACCTCCCACCAGGAATCTGAAGTGAAGAGAAATGGCTCCTTGGTCTCTGATGTGTGAGATTTGTGTTAATCCAGAATGTTCTCCAAACTCTTACGAATTATCTCCCTCAGATCCCTAGTCTCTGCCAGAACTGCAGATATACAGCTCCAGTGGAGTAGTTGGAAGTGACTGAGGTAGCAATCCAGGGCTGTTGGCTAGAACAGAGTAAGGATGTGGATTGTTTGGGACATGGTGGGAGACACTTTCTGATAAAGTTGAACAAAGCTTTGGGACTTCACACATTCTTACATGACTAAAAGTACATGCAGATGAGTGGTTAAATGAAAAATGAAGGACTAAGTCTTTTATTTCCTGCTTCCTGAAAAGAAACCAGTGGGCCAAATTTTTTATTTCTTGATTTGAGTACAGAACTGAGCACTTCTTGGACTCTTTCAAGAAAACCTCTTGAGACGTTTTCTTTGATATAAGCACAGAATAGTCTTTAACCATTTTGAAGTTTCTTTTCTGTGCCTGGCTATCTTGGAAGCTGCTTTGGAAGGGTTTGCAATGGCCATTGGCACAAGCATGAGGAAGAAATTCAGCGTGGCAGTGGGGCACTGGGGCTGGCTCTTTGGCTGTGGAATGACTCTGAAAGGCCATTAGTAAAAGGGATGTTTGGAATTTCCTGCTCATGTCTGTCTGTTTGCTAAGCTGCTGCAGAGAGGTGTATGAGCTTAGTCTGAACCAGATGGTCATGGAAGAGCCACTGCATGCTTTTGTTTCTATGCATCCAGGAGGTGAGGAAGCAGGGGCACTCGACTCTGAATAGCTGCAAAGAGTGCTGCATGAGCTACAACATGACATTCCCCTTTTTTCCTGTAGATCATCCCCAGTGAAGGAATGAAATGTGCAAAAAGTGACCAGTTGAGTTTTGTAGCAGCAATTTTATCTGTTAATTCTAAGAAGGTGAACTCAAACAGGAAGTATGGACCTTGTCTCTTTAGAATAACCCTGTCACGTGTCTAAGGCATAAAACTGAGGCAGGACAGAGGTCATGAAAGTTTATTATCAATGAACAAAAATAAGTTAAAAAAAATATTTGCACAAATGATCCATTTCAATTTGCCCTTCAAACTGGGAGTGATTAATTTAAATAAATTGTAACTATTGTACTTAGGACTTGCATAAAATAAGAGCCAAGAACATGATTATATTCTGGCACACAGTGACTTTGGAAAAGTTTCTTGACACTTTATTAACATCAGAAAAAGGGGAAGACAAGCCCCATGGCATTTGGAGGCAAGGGCAGAACTTTGATTTCTGACCACTGGGCAGAGGTTAAAGTATTTAATGTTTTTTTTTGTCTAATGGATAACTTCTAATGGTGTGGTATATTAGTAGGATGGAGGTGGCTCAAAATATGCAGCAAAAATTTCTCCTTTCTTGGAATTTTGTAATTCCACATTTAGGATGGCTACTGTTGTAATACTAATTGATTTAATGTTACAAGGGAAGAAGGAGAAACTTCAGAGGATTTGTATTTGCTGTCTATCCTGCTGCACCTGTGTTGTCACATTACAATTTATGCTGTTGGGTTTTTTTCTCTCTGCAAAACCTGTTACTGATGTTCTTTCTGTCATTCTGTTTGTCTGCTCATTTTCTCTGTCTCTTCTAGTAGTGAAAGAAAGGACAGAGTTCAGTTATTCAGGGTCAGTAAAGATGAGACACCATTTGGGGCATGTCAAGAACCCAAGATTTGACTATAAAACACAGTTTTTTTCTTCTCACTACTAAGTCTGTTTGCCATTTTTGAAGGGTGTTTTTTAGATTTGCCTCAGCATGCCATGGCTGAAAAACTCATATGTATGTAATGCATATACTTTCCTCTGACACAATAATTTCAAGGAAAAGTTTTGTCTGCATGTATGGCCAACATTGCTGAAATAATCAGTGATTTTGCTCCCCACTTTGGAAAAGAAGTTGCAGAAAGACAAAACTTTCCCCTTGCAACTAACTTTTCTGTGTTGTAAAACATTTTGTGTTTATCAGTATCTTTCTCTTCTTGCAGGTGGTGGAAAAAAATGTGGACCCAGAAACAACCTTGCTACTTTATCTACGAAGAAAATGTATCCAGTGTCAGAAAAACTGCAGAAGGCTTTAAATGCCTGCAGCATTTCATAATTGTTTACTGTTCTGTCTCTTCAGTGCTGGGCAGCGTTTTTACACAGAGTATAAGAGGCAGTGCTTTGCATTGTCTGGTATTTCTTGCTACCAAAGATTACAGTTGCTATTCCAGGCTTAAACAATATCAAATTTTAAATTATATACTTTAAATGATTTGTTAATACTTTAAAGGAGAAAAACTCGTAATTTTGCATAATTATAATATGATGGAAAGGAAGCAATAATGAGATTGTTCCACATAAAGAATTTCTGGCCAAAGCATCATATTGGCTAGCTAATATCCCATAACTTGGTAATTCTGTGCTGTTTCTCAGATGGCTCAGGGAGGCAGGCTCAGAGGCAGGGGTTCCCCTCATGTACCATGGGCATGTTTACATGAGAAGATGCAAGAGGTCAGGTTTCACCCCATTTGAAACTGGTCAACACGTGAGTCAGAACAGCTTCAGGAGCTGAGTAGCTCCTGTGGTGACCAGGCTGGCTGTACCAGGCCTCATTCCATAGATCATGTCATTCCATGTTTCTGATTTTTGTCTGGCCAGCTGGGTGTGTGCATCTGCCAAATTGTTCACAGCTGTGTTATATCCTTACCATGCTGCTGTGTTCCATTTGTCTGTGAGCTGAGGAAGAACAGGGACATGAATCACACCCCTCTCTGGGGTTTCCAACTGTGCTATCAGCAGCTCTGAATATACCATAGATGGATAAAGGTCAAAAGGAAATGTAAGTGGCATGACCCTTATGCCTAGGTGTGCTTATCTTACTGCTAGAAATTTTATGTCTAAGCTTGTTGATAACTAATGCAAATAGCTTTGTAAAGAGAATCTGAGCTCTTCAAAACCTGCTGATCTTCTATATAAGCATTCTGGTAAACTTTGTAAATATCTAGTTAGGGTCAGACAAATACTTTGAGAAACATTTTATTGAGGCAGGTTAGCACTGTTGTCAAGAGAAACATCAGATGGAATAGGAAAGCTGTACTTCTGCTCAAGCAGGCACATGATTATATGAAAAGCAGTGGCGACTTTAAGGACATGGTTTAATCATGGACTTGGCAGCATTAGGCTTGCATTAAAGACATGGTTTAGAGGTGGACGTGGCAGCATTATGTTTATGGCTGGACTTGATGATCTTAAAGATCCCAACCTAAATGATTCTATGATTCTCTAGAAACAGTCAGTGCCATACTGTTTGCAATGATGTCAAATGAATTGAGTTCTCTCTATCACAGTGTCTGTTGCTTTTCCAAAGGCTTCATGATATAGAGAAAGGCACAGATTATCCCAGCTCAATTGCCAATGAAATCAGCTGATTTTTACCCCACCAAAAGTCTCTCAACCTTGGCCAATCCTCTTTGAGATAAATAATAGTGTCTAGTTGCCTTCTGATGAGTGAAAGAACCTAAGCAGAAGCGGCTCAAAGAATTCTCTCCTGAACTCCCTTTGCAGAACATTTGATGTAATTCCAGATTTTAAAGCATGGCCATGAGCTCAGCAGTCTGTGGAGGAATCTGCTTAGACTGGGCCATTCACCCTGTGAGCTCCCAGGTGTCTCTACAGGGGCTCTGTGCATCTCCATGAGTTCTGGCTCTCAGTATCTCCCTCCTATGAAACTTTGCCTATGTTAAATGATTAAGCAGAAGAAATGAGTGCTTTGTTTCCAGCAAGAACTTGTTGCTCAGCCTTGATTGATGACTTGAGCAGGTTTCTGCCAACACTTTTTGTGTTTTCCTTAATTCCTGTTCTCTCAGTGGGCCTGTGTGGAACCAAACTAGGCTGTGGAGAAGGTGGATGTGGTGCTTGCACTGTTATGATATCCAAGTATGATCCCTTTCGGAAGAAAATCCTGTATCCTTTGCAATCTGAACAGAAATAAAATGGGGACAGATCCATGTTCCTGACATACCAGACATGATACTGTTTTTTAAATAAGTTATGTAATGAATGTTTCTGCCAAAAACAATTCTTCACTTCCAGAACATAAGCTCAGAAGGCTAAGATAAGAAAGTATTTTTCTTCAAGCATTGCATAATGCTGATAGGGAACTGTTTCTTTGTGCCCTGCAATATCTGCACTGATTCTAATGTAACTTTTTCCTGTGAGAATCCATATAATGATTATTGTGATAAAATCTTCATTGTTGTTGTATTATGACAATAATCTTTTTTCTGTATGCCAGCAGATATGAACTTTTTCCTCTACTTCTATTGTAACCTTCAGAATTATTTTCTGAGACAAAATTTCCTCCTGTTCTCACTTTAATAAATTGAAATGGGAAACAATGGAATCAAACAAAAAGGTGAATGCAGAGAGAGGATGAGACAGAGAGACAGGCCCCAGTTTTACTGTGGGGAACAGAAAGCACTGAAATTTTTAATATATTTTGAATAATGCTTGGAGATACTATAACTTGGATCCTCTGAGTGCTTCTGCTTCAGAGCATGGCCATGAACATGATATCTTTAGGATCATTATTCTGTCTCGATAAGAATGAGATAGAATAACCAGTTCTCATATGAGTTTTGGCAACATTATTCTCTTTTACTTGCAGTCTAGCATTTCCCTCCATGTTTACATCTAGAAACAGCTTTCTAGCTAAAAGACTGAGAACTCCAGGCTCTTATGTAACTTTGCAAGTGTCCAGCTGCACAACATCTTGGTGTCTGCCCCTATAAATTACTTATATGGGTTCTGTATATTAACGTGCAACAAGAATGCTTAAAGTTGCTCTCTTTAGGTGAAATCCTATGGTGTATGCACAGATCAAACTGCAAGAGATATTGATTAGATCAAACTGCAAGGGGTATTGATTAGAACTTTGGATGACTGAGTGCTATAGGATTTGGCTTGTAATTAATTCTTGTATCACACCTATGTAAGTGCTCCTATTGTGGCTACTGCTGTAGCTTCCAAGTACTCTTCACTGCTCCTGTTCCCTTTTTCTTTTGCTGAGCAGCACTGTCAAATGAAATGACCTTAATGTACTGTTTTAGCCACCATACTGCCAATGCTTGTCTCTTCCCTGTCTGTGCCCTGCATCACGTGGCTGTAACTACTGTTGAAGGCATAGGAAACACAAAATCCAGACTGCACCCAGCCCAGGTAAGCTATTAATGCTGGTGAATTTAAAACACTCTCAACATGTTTTCTTTTGGTAATTAAACCTCTTCCAGGACAAGGGGACCTCCACCATGATGCTAAAGCCACGAGGCTGACTTTCCACATGAGTAATCCATACTTGCAGGAATGGCTAAGTGACAGAATCAAACTTCTGAGACAATGCTATAGCTCTGTTCTGCCCCTAACAGGTTAACTGCTGCTATCCTGGCTGAATTCATCTGGGAAGGTTGATGTGGGGAAAGCCAATGTAATGACCTGGAGCTAGGAAATCTGAGATAGGTTTGGGCTCTCCTATGTGGCCTTCTACAAATGACTTTGGTTTCTGATCTGGCATAGTTAGGAGCCTTCCCTGCAGTACTGAAGTAAGGTTTGGTTCAGCCATGTTTCTGGAGTCTCAAAATATTCTTGGTGAGAAGGAGTGACAGGAATGTGCATCCTTGCTCTTCTAGCAAGGTGTTACAATGCAGCCTTGCCTCTTTTTGTCAGAGACCTGCTCCCTTAAGGCAAACTGTGATTCATCTCAGTTTGCACAGTGGGTAGGACTTGTGCCAGTATCTGAGGGAGGAAACAACAAATTGAAAAATAAGTTTGATGTGCATGAATAGATGGCAGCCAGTCTGACCTTTGTTTATTTGTCTTCTTTTCTCTCCTCCTACCAGCTAAGTTTTGAAATTCAAAGTCAGGTATAGGCAGGTAGCCCAAACCTTCCTTGCATGGTAAATCTGAAGAACTCCTGATCTCCTTGGAATCTTCTAGAGGCCTTCAGTCACATTTTGATTTCAAAGCCTAGGTGCAAATTTTTCAGGCTGCTCTCCTCTTTGATAAATTGACCAGAGAACATCTGATGATAACCTTAGCTCCTCTGTGATACTGGGTTTTGCTTTTAACAGAATTGTAATAGGAACGAGCACAACAATGAACTCACATTGATATTATGGGCTAATCATGGTTTTTACTTTCTCTCAGGAGAGAATAGCAAAAAGTCATGGGTCCCAATGTGGCTTTTGCACTCCAGGCATTGTCATGTCCATGTACACATTGCTTCGGAACAACCCCGAGCCCCACATGGAGGACATTGAAGATGCTTTCCAAGGTAATATTCACAGCCCAGCAGGGGTGCAACCTGTTCTGCTTTTATTACATCTGCTTCACCCAGTAGGATGGAGGTGCACCATTTTCTAATGTATTTTGTTAAACAGCTAATGGTTGAGGTTAAGAAGTAGCTTTTCCACTTGGAGGCTGGTCAGGTGCTACGAAGTGAACATCATAGTTCATAAGCAGGGGCAAGTGGCCTCTGTCTGGGATTAGGAGCCCACTAATCTTAACAACAAACCAAAAGGTGACCTGTCCTTGAGGGGCTTCAAAGCATCCTTGTTTATTCATTGCTGTCACAAGAGCCAGCAGAGGTGACAGAGAACATGTCCGCAAGTCAAGGACCAAGACAGAAACATGCAATGATGGAGTGGAGCAGAATCCAACTGTGTAAATGTTGTTGCTGAGTTTAGAGTCATTACTGTGCTTCCAGCAGTCATCCGAGAGGAATGATGATGCAGGAGAAAGCAATCTCTGTGTAATTCAGGAGGCAGACCAGTTGGTATACTAATAAGGCTCACACAGTTGAGATAAATGAATACTGAATAAGACAGATTGAATTTGTTCTAAATGAATTTCAGTTTAAATTTCAACAAAAAATGGTAGGGTTGTTGCAAGGTTCCTAATGAAATTTTCCTCCTCCCAGCTTTTTCATTAGCTGTATGAAGATTTGACAAACTTTTGTGAGAAACAATAGAATTTTCTAAAAGAAGAGAAGTTTTTGGCCAAATGGCATTAAATCCTTATCCTTTTGCTCTGGCAATGCAGGTAACTTGTGTCGGTGTACAGGCTACAGACCCATTCTGGAAGGATACAGGACATTTGCTAAAGTAAGTGGTTTCAGATGAAGTTTTAAAAAAACCTGGAAAGTTTGCTGTCTTCCTGTTACTGAAACATGCCATGAACTCAAATGGGAAGGAAATATATATGCTACAAAAACCCAGCTCCAGCTCTTGACCCCTTTGCATGTGATGTTGAAGTCGCTATTTTATAGCTCTTGCCCAGAATTCTTCTGCTGGTTTGGGTGAGGTATGAAGCTTTGCCATAAATTTTCTCTAGTCCCTTTGTTATGTGAAAGAGTACTGGAGGCTGTGAAGAGGTGTAACTTATTATGTACTTCAGTAATTACCAGCCACTCATGGGTCTACACTGGTATTAAATATCAAAAGGAAAGAATTTACACTGATGCCCATTAATTTCATTATCCAAAATTGTAATCAACAAAAGAGAATACAAGCAGGAGTGAGATTTGTTATGAATTGTTGATAAACCCAGTTGATAAAAGCCTACTTGGATTTACAACAAGCTTTCCATAGTGTCTCACCAAAGGCTTTGAAAGACAATAGGGGTTAAGAGGGAAAATCTTTGTATGGATGAAAGATTGGTTAAAAGGCAGTAGAGGGAAAATGGCATATTTTTGCAGTGTAGGGAGGTCACTGTTGTGGAGTTGTGCTGAGACCTGTGGTGGCAAGCAAGGCTGTTGCCTTGCTAAAGGTGGTTTAAAAGAGTGTGAGTAAGGATATGAGAAAATAAGCAAACTGTTATCAAGTTAGTCTGAGTAGTGAAGGCAGGAATTGGCTTTGAGGAATTTCTGAAGGATTTTCTGAACCTGAGAGACTGGGGAATTGAATGGGATACAAAACAGAAAATACTTCCATGGCTCTTCCTACACTTGAATACTCTGTGCAGCTCTGCTCCTATCATCTCTAACAGGGTATAGCAGAATGGAAGATTCAGAGAACTGGAACAAGGATCACATCTGTGGCAATCTGACTTCCATAAGGGAAGCACTGAGGGCACCTCACCCTGAAAAAGAGATGCCAGGGAGAGGAAGGGATTCTACATAGCACATGCAGTGGTTTCTGCTGACCACTGATAATGATCGACAAAATTGTGATTAGCAAGTGGAATGTGAACAGGCATCTGCTATTTCCTGCCTCTCCCAGTAAAGGAGCATTTCAAGAAATGAATCTAATAGGAGTCAGATTGAAAATGAAGGCAAATGGTCTGCCTGGTGGTAGGGTACTGGTAGTGTACTGTATGTGCTTGTCCCTTTCAGTCATCTCTGGGTGTCTCCTCACAGCTCCAGAGATAATGGTTGAATGGTCAGAATAGTTCCAAACCAGAAGAGGTTTATCAGTACAGTGGGCATGACACTGAAGGATATTGCCTTCCATTGGCAAGAGAAACACCTGCTTGGTTGTCTTCTTCCTTCTGCTTTGGATATTTTTCTCAAAAGGGAATCAAACCTATTTCATTTCCTTGGCATTTGCACATTTTTTCTCAGGACGGTTTTTCTTCCCACAGGACATGAATTGCTGTGGCAGAGTTGCCAATGGCACAGGATGCTGTCGTAGTGGGAGGGAAAATACCATGGTAAGCTCAATGTTAAAACCCATAACCTCAATTTTCATATAGCATTGGAGCCTTGATGTGTTAGTCACCTATCTGGCTCTGCTGTGGTGCAGATACTCAGAGCTCTCTGAGCTGTGTTTGTTGTCTATCTCTTGGAAAATGCTGGGACTGTGTATGTCCTGATTAGCATGAATAGCCATCTTGACATGGGTGTTAAAACAGTGGTGTTCCTTCTGAGTCTGCAAGGTGCAACCCTTCTGTGAAATAGCATGGTGACAACTGTAAGCAATGTGTTACCAGCTGCTGGTTCTCTGATGTGATACATCTTTCTGTGAAAACAGGTCTAAATTCCCCACTGTGATCTTTCCCAAACTTGCTGTCCAATGATGAATGAAGTAATTTCCTCCTCTGTTCCAAAACTGTACAATATTCCAATTCCAATATCTGGAGGGAAAAAAAGTTAAACACATTGTATGTACCAGTCTAGGTACGAAACAAATGAGGGAATGGAAAGAAGAAATTGGTGCATAAGATATGTGAGTATAAAATTAATTTAGGAAAAAAAGAATATAATGATATTCTTTACCAGAAATTTCCAGGGAATTTCTGTGGATTGTTTTTTAAGAAGCATCCAGTGTTGCATGGAATACTCCAACAATTAAGACTGCTTGGAGTCCTTCCTTTGAAGCAGTGTATTAATAAAAAATATTACTAAAATTTCTGAAATCCGGGGATTGATGAAAGGGGAGGACTATATTCTGTAAAAGTTGCACTGTTCTGACTTTGTTTAGAATAGCTGAAGTGTGCTTGTTTCTTCTCCAGAATGGAGGTTGCTGTGGAGGAAAAGCCAATGGTCCAGGCTGCTGCATGAATGGAAAAGAAGACAGTATGGTAAGGTGCCTCTCAACTAGTAGTTTTTCCTTTGTTTCTTTTTAAAGTTTAGCTCTGGCTTGTTGTATGGCCAAACCAAATACTTCTATTTTAGCAATATTTGTGCAAAGCAATTTAGACTAATTTATACTTATGGTCAGGAGAGCTTATCTCAGAAAAGGTATATTTGACATGATTTAACATTCCAATGTGAAAGGGATGTCACTTTTGATTGACAAAAACATATTTGTGTTCAGGGTTGAGGGTTCTGACAAGACATGCAGGGGAATCAGAGAAATAACTGAAGAACCTTAAATTCTGAATCAGGTGGCATCATTTTGCTGTGTTTGCTATATTTTGCTCTATGAAATAGTAACAGGGATTTGAGTAGAAAGAGGAATGTGTTATGGTTGTATGTGGAGAGCTTACTCCTCAATCCCTAGCCACCATTTGCATTTTCTCTGTCATAGAAAATGACATCCTCCAGCCTGTTCAATTCCTCTGAGTTCCAGCCACTGGATCCCACACAGGAGCCTATCTTCCCACCAGAATTAATGGTAAGTTCATTCAGAAAGAAGTAGCAGTGATTTGTTAGGTTAGTTGTTCTGTACAAGGCTTGAGTGATTCTATCCTGAGGAAATGGCAGGGAAAAATGACTGCTAATGAAAGAAAATGCACGGGCATTAATCCTTCCCTGTTTTATAAAACAGAAGGTATTTTTGCCAGGGTGATTTAAAAGAAATATGCTGGTCAGGTGCTGGTTCCAGCTATCTGGCTTTCTTTCTGGTTTTCACCATATGTGTCTCTGCTCTTGGGTTGCCTTCCTTCCAAGTCACTGCCTGTCTGGGGGTGGAACAGTAGCTAAGATCCAAATGTCAGTTTACTAGGTCAGATGTGAACTTCTACATCAAATACAGATAAATCTAAGCTTGTCTCTCTGTGTTCCCTTTGTAGTGTAGGAAGTGAAGTAGGAACTACAGGATGTACCTGAATACATATCTCAAATAACTGTCTTTTCAAAAAACTTCCCTCACTGTAGCAGGAATAAAAGTTGGTTGGCTCACAATGACATTAAAAGTTAGGTGAAATTAGTTTCTCTCCATGTTTCATTCCTGTCTTTTTCAGGCATCCTCCCCCCTAAGCAATGTGTCCCAGCCAGGAATCTAATCCAGCACATGACGCATTTACAGCTTCCTTCACATTTAACAACTGAAATTCAATCATTAATTCTTCTGCTGCAGCCAGCTCAAATGTGTCATGAGCTACAGCATGAGCAGGTTCCCTTAGACCATAGAATGAGATGTATTCAGCTTGAGATAGGGCTTCTCTCTTTCTTCTCCAAGATGCTCTCCTGCCCAAGGGTTGATCTTGTGTTTTCTTTGGTCACTGGATGAAGTAGTTAAAAAGGGAGTCAGAACCTTGCCTAGCAGGTAATTGCAATTCATCAGTGCTGAAAACTGACATTTTTGGATTGAGATGAGAATGGAAAGCCCATTAAAGCAACTGAAGCCATGGGCATGTGCCAGAACCGTGGTCAGATGGAGCTTGCTGGCACAGATCTTGCTGGGGAGATGTGGCAGCAAGGATGCACCTGGCAGTATCAGGAAGGGACAGCTTTTGTCAGCATGAGAAAGACTTTCATCAGTGCTAGCAGAAAGATGGGGAATGGCAAGCTGCCTACAACAGTGGATATCCCAGCCCCCTGTCAGTAACTCAGCTGAGATGGAGCCCAGAATGACACAGGCATGGGCAGCAGGTGAGGAGGGATTCTTGGCTTGATGTAGGGGCTGAGCTCTGTCTGAATTCCCTTCTGCAGACTCAGAGTAACAAACAGCAGAAGCTGATGTGTTTCAAAGGCGAGCGTGTGACATGGATCCAGCCCACAACTCTCAATGAACTGGTGGCTCTCAAATCCCAGTACCCCAATGCCAAACTCGTTGTGGGCAACACAGAAGTGGGTAAGAGAAAGAGCTGATGCTTATTATGACAGATGGAAAACCTTCTATTAAGTATTTAGTGAGAACAGCACAAGTGGAAACCTCTTTCATGTCATTGCTTTAAAAAAGCTACTTATTTTCAGGTGGTATGTAGGAACAGATTTTCTTCTCAAGTAGATTAATCTCACAGTGAATGTTTTTCTTCATTCTTTGCTATGTCAGTTGAAAAAAAAAAAGCCAGTCCAGATCTCTGAGCCTTTTTGCTATATTGTGGAATTTTGAAATGAGGGGGAGTGATGCAGCATAAAATGTCCCCATAATCAAATTAATTCAGTTGTGAAAGCTGTGCTTTGAAGGACTTTCCAGTAAGAAAACTCTCAAGACTTGAAATCTTACTGCCTTCTCATACCAAATAGATACCTTTGCAAACATAAGTGCTGAGGAGAAGAGTTCAGGTATATTTAGTAATTCTGTTGTCTTGAGCAATTGGTTCAGGAAAGAATTACTAAATGCTGGAGGTTTTATTATATTAGTTTTTCTTTCCTGAAGGATTATATACAACAGTAGCCATATCACATAAGTACCAAATAGTGTCTTTTCCTTAAGGTATCGAGATGAGGTTAAAGAACCTGCTGTATCCAGTGATTATAGCACCAGCATGGATCCCTGAAATGAATGCTGTTCAGCACACTGAAACAGGTGAGCAATAAAGAGGCAGAAAACCTGAGAGGTGAGTGGGAACTCCCTGGAATAATAAAGAGGTTGTGAAGGAAAATCCCCAGATTAAATGTTGTTTTCTGTATGTGTTATACCTTTCCCATGCAGGAAACCAAGTGATACGTAAAATAGTGAGCTGGGAATGTTTAGCCTGGAGAAAAGGAGGTTCAGGGGTGACCTTATCACTCTTTACAACTCCCTGAAAGGAGGATGTAGCAAGGTGGGGGTCAGTCACTTCTCCCAGGTAGCAAGTGACAGGACAAGAGGAAACTGCCTCAAGATGTGCCAGATGTTCAGATTGACATCAGGAGGAATTTCTTCAGTTGAAAGTATGGTCTAGCACTGGACTAATACTGTCTGTGGAGGTAGTGGAGTCACCACCCCTGGAAGTGTGCAAGAAATGACTGGACATGACTTTTAGTGCTGTGGTTTAGCTGACATGGTGGTGTTCAGTCAGAGGCTGGACTCTGATCTTTGGAGGTGTTTTCCAACCTTAACAATTCTATAATTCCATTGCCTTTAGCTTTGTGATGGAAATGGGTCAATCTTACAAATAGAAGTACCTAGGACAATTTAGTGCATGTGGCCCAATGTCTGGTAGGATATTTAAAGTGTGGAAACTGGAAAGGAGTTGGAGTTCACTTCTCAAAGGACAAACTAATACCTATAGGAGGCCAATCTTGTTAATAATACTCTGATGCAAAAGGGTGGTGTGTTACTGTCATGTGGGAGACAGCACCAGCATGAGCTGTGGTTTAAAGGTGAATTTTGTTCTGAGGATGTGATGCTTACATGCAGTACATTCTAAATAGTCTGGTATAACTGAAGGTCTAATTGAACTCAGTGGCAGACACAGTAACTGTCCTTCTGTACCTCAATTTTGGAGACCAACAGTTCTTTTCCTTTGTTACAGGGGTCACCATCGGCGCTGCCTGTACCCTGAAGTCAGTGGAGGAGGTGATGAGAAAAGCTGTGGCAGACCTTCCTCCATACAAGACAGAGATCTTCCAGGCTGTCCTGGAGCAGCTGCGCTGGTTTGCAGGGCCACAGATCAGGAATGTTGCTGTAAGTGACTCAGGAGCACCAGGGGCTGCAGTCAAAAGCTCAGTCTAAAGAGCTGCCCTGCCTCATGCAGTGCTGGTGTGCCCTGTGCATCTCACAGGAGAACGTTTGCACACCTTGGGAAGGAAACCAGCACACAAAAATCAACCCCAGAAGGTGGTGGGGTCTCAGCTGGTGTCTGTGCTGCACTGATGTCACGCATTGAGCAAGCAAGGGAAACAGGCCAGTTGTCCAGGTCTTCCACTGCTGTTATCACCAACTGGGGGGGAACTGTAGTGAGATTTGGCTAATTTAACAAAAAAGGTATTTAGAGTGCTGGACAAACTTCAAAGAAGCAGGTGTGTGTGGTGTTTCCATGACAACTAGGGCAATCACAGTGTTAATGTATCAGATCTGGCAAATTTTCCTCTAGTTTTAAAGGGGAGGGTATGTTCAAGCTCCATGTGCTCTAACAAAAATCAAGCAAGCAGTTAAACTAACATACCAAACAAGAACTTTTGTTCCACGAGACACTGTGCCATACATTTGTTTTGGAGCCAAAAACCTTGGTTCCTGATTGTTACTGAAAATACCTTTTTTTAGTTTCATGGATCCTCCCTCAATAGCAGGTACAGTGATTGAATTTTGGCATGGTTGTGCATAGGAGGTTTGAGCATAAGGTAGTCTTGATGCATTAACAAAATGCTGTTCTAAATCTGTTTCAGGCAAATGTTAATATTCTTTGAGACAGCATCTGATTTTATGGGGTTTAGGCTTTCCCAATTAATTAAAGGCCAAAAATTACTTAGATTTTTAATATTTATCTGATGCATTATTTTGACTCTAGGCTATCGGTGGGAACATAATGACAGCAAGCCCAATTTCTGACTTAAATCCTGTGTTAATGGCAAGTGGAAGCAAACTGACTTTGGTATCAAAAGGTAAGTTACTTACATTTCCCTGTGGCACAGAGGGGAATGGGATAGTCAGCAGTCCTCTGCCATGGGTTGTTAGGTCAGGCCAGAACTTGAGAGTGGAAATTACATTACTAGTCTGAGTCTTCAGTGTTTTCACACCTTTTGAGGCTAAAGTCCTAAAGCTAGACATAAGGTTGGCTTCCTAAAAAATTTCTATGCCAGATGGAATCTCTGGTATTGTGTATATACTTACAGACACATCCTTGTGAAGAGCTGGTTGAAGATGTACATTGATGAAAAATAAAAGGCATGAAATAGTTTGTCACTATCTTACTTTAATCCTTCTGGCTTATTCAGATAAAGACTGAAATTTGTTTCTTTTTTCTAAGAAGAAAGCCAAGCATCTCAGTTTTTATTTGTTCTTAGGATTTTTTTTTAAAAAGTAGGATCCTTGAAGTTAGTGGACTTTCTGATCAGTGGACTGAGTGCTGGTTTATGTGCAGACTATGGAAAAGAGAAAGAGGGGGATTTCATTGGAGTGTTGGAAACTGGCACACCTGGAAGCTAAGCTTTAATTCGATAAAGAAGGATGTCTCTTTGATCAGTACCTGTGCAAAGAAAATGTAATATTTACCTAGAAACTGTCATAGATTCCATAAATACCACAGTAAATCTGAGAAAGATTTTCCTGATTTGGTGAAAGAGAGTGGAAAATGAAATCAGATATCATATCAAGAGGGATTTGTGTGGTTTGAAGGCTTTTCCACACATGCTATTGCCATTCTTCATTTCTTCACCATTGACGTCCCTTTGCTCTACAGAGGGCAAAAGGACTGTCACGATGGATGAGAAGTTTTTCACTGGCTACAGAAAGACAATAGTTAAGCCTGAAGAAATACTACTCTCTGTTGAAATACCCTACAGCAAAAAGGTAAGCTTGTAAGAAAGAACTTCACTTTCTGTGAAGCTAAAATGCTGTTATTTGTGTGTTGTTTTCAAAGTTAGGCACCTTTTTCCTGACTGACCCCCAAAATGCTTATGTAGTCCAAGTGGACCAGGAAGCAAGTGAATTATTTGGAGAAAATCCAGCAGCACACTATTTTTCACAAGCAAGGAAAGCAGGGCTCTGTGATAAAGTACACTAAGCCTTTCTAGTGCAAGGAAGAGAAATTTCACTTTATTATCTGAAGCTTTTTGAGTGCATTTGGTAATGATGAAAAGTGCCAAAGTGATGTTCCCAGAGGCAGAAGTTCTGCTTGAAAAGTAGAACAAAAAGGATTTTAGCAATTTCTGATGTAGAATGAAGTCAATGTGCCAAAGATTCCTGCTTAATTTCTGTGAGCTGAAATGGAAAAAGAAATTGAGAAAAGTCTGTATGGATGAAAGGGAAGCTCAGTTTCTGCATTCTTGTCTTGCAAGATGTAAACCACAAAGATTGGCTATTAGAGCATTTTTGCCATGTGGACTTGCAACTTCAAATGAGGCTGCACAACTTGCTTCAAATGGAACAATGGGTGTTTCTCTGCTGTAGCAGCATAAACCACAACTGATTCAGTGTCTAAGAGGTAAAACTTTGCTTTTTCCTTTAGGCCTGAAAGCACCAGACTAATTTTATGCTTGTGAAGGTACTTACCTTCTTAGGGCTTGTGGCTCCAAGTCATAAGATCCAAGGATTTGCAGTATGGTGGCTCATTTTCTTTACAAATGGAAAACACTGATTTGCTTGAAATGCCATTGTATTATGGGAGAGAGCTAACAAATCCCTTGTCCATCCTCTCAATTTTTTTTATTTAACTACTAAAGGAACAAACCTATTTTATTTATGAAGGGTTTTCCATCTATTTCTGAGCAATTCTTCTTCATTCTTGTGATAAAAGTATCACTTTTTGCCAAAAATGAGAAACACACGTGAGATTGTCTTATGGATGGAGGAATACAGTGCTTTCCATTGGCAATCTCATGGCAATTTCACAAAACAAACAAAAGTTTACAAGCAGTGGCAGTGGCTTAAGCCGTAGGTTATATGCAGCTCATTGATCTGAAAAACTAAAACAACTTTTGAACTCTCAGCTTCATGGTTTCTTGGCTGATCTTTGCTCACAAAAGAGGCTGAAGTTCTTCAGGGCATGTCTGAAGGTGCTGGCATGTAGCAGGTAAAGTTTTCTGCCACTATGCTTTCCTCATGAATGAAAGCAGGGCTGTTTCAGCACACAGCTAGATAGAATTTTTTGGTTCATCTTTGTTTGAAACTGGTGTTATGTCTTGCATTCATGTAACTTGTCACATCAAAACTGGTCAAACAGCAGAAAGAATAACATGCTCTGTTGTTTGCCAGGAGACCCAGGCAGGCATATGATGTGATGGTTCACTTACCTACACTCCTAGTGAGGAAAGGTCATGAGTATCTTTTTCTTCAACGAAGAAAATGAAGGTGTCTTGTGAGGAGTGAAGGCAATATTGCCCTCTTGTTGCAATCATGTTATTGGAAATCTCTTGATTATGCAGTAAGAGAGGAGGCTGCTTTTTCTCCTCTTTGAAAGCTAATTGTTTTAACAAGCAGAGTGGCAGAAATGTCCTCACTGGAAGGATGTTATTGATGCTCCTCTGCTATTATCTGCTGGCTGCTGAGTAATTATTTGAATTCATGAAATGAAGCACATCCTTCAGTTATATCTCCAGTAAGAAGTCCTTGATGCACAAAAGGGGCCTCTTGTGAAACTGTTGTCATTGTCAACAGGAGAGAAATTGTTCTATCTGATAGAGAAAGAATTGCTGTCCACTTCAGATTAGAAGTAATTAATGAAGCAGACTGCCGTGCTGTGTGGAGTCACTTGGCTGAGCTATTAGAGAACAAACTTGTCAAAAAACTCTCCAGAAGGGCAGTGCAAAGACATCAGATCTGATTCCTCTCTTAGTCTGTAGGGTGCCTGAGCAGCAATTTGTCCTCACCTGCAGTACAGGTGGGAGGACTGACCGTGCTGTGACTCCAGGGTGTCACCATTTCACAGTGCATCCTGGCAGAGTGTCAATCTCATCTTTGCAGCCACTCTTCGTAAGAGAGCTGCTGAGTTTTGTGCTCTGTAGTTGCTGGTGCATTTACATGAATTTCCTCGCTCTGTGGAGACCAGGATAGTAACTGAGAATTCTGTTTCCAGTATATATATATTTCCAGATTATATTTTCTTTTATTAACTAGTCTGGTCTACTCTAGAACTGAGAGACATTTGTGATTGCTGGTTTCAGCTCTTGCAGATTTCAAAGACTTCTGAAGGGGAAGGGTTTAGGATATAGGTTTTACTGATTAGACTTCCATCTTAGCAGCTTGGGAGGAAGAAAAATTTGCTGAGAAACTATAGTTTTATTTATGCACAAACAATCTGTCATGATTCTTCTCTTGAGATATGGAAAAATGTGACAGGTACAAGTAGATATGTCAAAGCTTGTTTCCCCCACAGTCCTAGGCTGGGTAACAACCACTGAACTGATACATTAGAATTAGTCATTGAATTATGTGAAAATAAGCAGTGCTGCCTGAACAAACATGTCCTTATTGGCCCTGCACAATGAATCAACCAGATACTGTTCCCTGGAACAGCTCGTGCACATAGAGATAGGTAAACAGCTTCTACATCCAAAGCAGGCCAAGGTAGAAAATAAAGAAGTACTTTTTCTGTCTTCCAGGGTGAATACTTCTCAGCTTTCAAGCAGGCTTCCCGTCGTGAGGATGACATTGCTATTGTGAACTGTGGGATGAGGGTCCTGTTCCAAGATGGCACAAGCCGAGTGGAGGAGATAAAGCTCAGCTATGGAGGAATGGCTCCTACCACTGTCCTGGCACTAAAAACTTGCAAGGAGCTCACTGGCAGGTAGGAAGTTTTCTGTGATAAAAAGACTGTCTAATGGCACTGTGATGATTTTTACAGGAGCATTTTAAATATTTAAAACATCCTAAATCTTCTCTAAAAGTGCATCAAGGGAGAAAGGGGAAGAAGTATTGTTATGCTTCTGCAGCTGTGTGTTTTGTGTCATGCCTTGCTTCCTCCAGTATGCCTTACCCTCAAAGATCCATTCTCTCATTCAGAGAGCCGTTTTTTAGCTAAATTCACTCATCAGTTGAAGTGGATAGAAGCTGGATGTGTTCATGATCTACAAAACTGGATTCATTTCAAATTGGGTGGAAAAATAAGTGCTTTTATCATGCAATAGCTTTGCCATATCTTTAGGAAGGGTAACATGAGCCCAAAATGACAGCAAAGCACACACATGGGCTATTAACAGATAGAACTGATGGCTATTGCTTCATGGGAACAGCATGAAGCTGTGTCAGGAGAGGTTTAGGTTGGATATCAGGGAAGTTTTTCATGCAGAGGGTGGCTGGGCACTTGAACAGACTCCCCAGGGCAGTGGTCAGAGCACCAAGGCTGGCAGAGCTCAAGCAGCATTTGGACAGTGCTGTCAGGCACATGGTGTGACTGCTGGGGTGTTCTGTGCAAAGCCAGGAGCTGGACTCCATGATCCTGATGGGCCCTTCCAGCTCAGCTGGTTCTGTGGTTCTGTGTCAGAAGAGTTAGTCTGCCCTGGTGACTTTAGGTCTGAACAAGGTCTCTTTGCTCCCCTGCAGAGACTGGAATGAGAAGCTGCTGCAGGATGCCTGCCGCTTGCTGTCGGGTGAGATGGACCTGTCTCCTTCTGCTCCTGGGGGCATGGTGGATTTCCGACGCACGCTCACCCTCAGCTTCTTCTTCAAGTTCTACCTGACAGTCCTTCAGAAACTGAGCAAGAGTGGCACTGTGAGTGCTCCTTGGGAAGGCAGATTTGGGGAAGGAGAAACCTCCTTGTGCTGCTTTGGTGGGGAAGGGCATGGGGAAGGTTCAGATTTGAGCAGAGTCCCACCTGATAACAAAATCCATGCTGCAATAGCTGCCAGAGCTGCTCTACTGCTGCATGACAGTGACTTTTGTATCTTCCCACTTGCTTCCTCATGGCACCCTCCCCTTGAGGTGGAAGGGTGTAGCTCAGTGGGTTCACAGGATGATTCCTGGACTTCTCCCATTTGCTGCATTACAAGTGGTCTTGTGGCTCTGTGGTTGCTCTTGGCACAGAGCCCTGAGCCTTTAACTCAGTAGATTATGGATTATCATAAGTGGGAGATGGAGAATGGAAAATATCTTGAGCTACTAGGGAAAGTGAGAAAGGAATTGGAAGGTGATTTTCTTTAATATATCTCTGGCAGAAAACTGTGAGTGAGCCCATCCCTTCGAACTACATCAGTGCTACAGAGCTCTTTCACAAAGATCCCATTGCAAATGCCCAGCTCTTCCAAGTAAGTAGCAGCTTTCCAAGTAGCAGTATTGGCATAGATGCAGGCTTTTCTAGAGTTCAAACTGTGCTTTTTATATTCTTGTCTCCCTGAGTATGGTCATCACATAAACTTTTATAATACCATGTGTGAAGCTTGTATTTGGGTCTCAGTCCTTTCCTCACTTTAGGATACTCTTCTTTCTGTCATTGCCCAGGACTGTGCTGAGAGCTTTATAAAAATCATTTTTCCTCCTGTAGCCAGCTCTGTATCCAAACTGAAATTCCCCTTCTGCTTTCCCCAGTTATAGCCTGCCTTTCTTGGCATCTCTCAGGCTTCACACTCAGAATGTTTATTTCTCTGTTAGTGATCTATTCTTTTCAAGTTTGAGAGTAGAATCCAGTTTCAGAACTTGAACCTTTTTGTGCAAGATGTGAAATCAAACCCTTCCCTTCCACAGCAATTTCAAAACCCAAACTCCTTTCACTTCATTCCCTACAGCTCCCCACTGTGTAGCCACATCTTGTGACATCTTGTTTACCTTCCTTTCACACAGGATTGAGCCCCCACCCCATTCCCCATTCACTAGAATGTCTCACAGTGCCTTTTGCTCTCCTATCAATGCTTCCATCCCATTCCACCCAAGCCAGTAGTAGTCAGCCCTGTGTTTTACTCCAGGAAGTGCCCAAGGGGCAGGCTGTGGAAGATATGGTGGGCAGGCCTCTGGTGCATGTTTCAGCAGCCAAACAAGCCAGTGGAGAAGCTGTGTACTGTGATGACATCCCTCACTACGAGAATGAGCTGTACCTAACGCTGGTGACCAGCACTAAGGCCCATGCTAAGATCCTGTAAGTGTCACTGCTAAGTTCCAAGTGTTGGAAGCATCCAGTGCCTGGTGGCTTAGAAAACATCAATCTGTCAGGGTGTGGGTGAGGGAAAGGGTTTGGCTTAGGTGGGAACTCCAGTTCCTTGCATACTTACATGGAGGCGAGCTGTGTGTGTGACAGCTGCATTGTAAGTCTGTGTCAGTGGGAATGTGAGGGAACCAACACCCAACTTTGGGCTTTGCTGAAGCACAAAAGCCCTCAGTCTAGGCCAAACTTTTTGCATTTCTTCATCTCTTAGACATGCAGGATTAAAAAGGAACAGGGTAAGAGAGCACCACAGAGGCTGAGATGTCATTTTAATCACTAACCTGAGCGTGTAGCTTGAAGATTTTCTATCTCCCTGAAAAATTAGGTTGTAAGATGCAGTTCTACCAGCTTTCCTGCTGGTGAGTCAGCTGTGTGCACTGGGTTTTGCCTTACACAGTGCTTGCCTGCACTGGCAAAGCAGAAGTCATTTGTGAGTTGGCTTCAGCTATGAGGTGTAGCCCTGTTTGTGCTTGGCTGTAGCAGGGTGGACAGTGTTTGGAAGTGCAGTTGTCTCAGAAAACATCTGGTCCATCCAGGGCATGACTGGTACCTAATTTATAACAATGGTGAATGACCAGCACCTAAAGGCCAATCCTGGCAGGTAATGCCATTTCATGTGAATTTTAGTGCTGTCATATTGCAGGACTTGCTGCCCCACACAAACCCTAATTTTGTTTATGTGATGGTGGCTCTGCAGGCTCTCATCTGCCCTCAGCTGCTTTGATATGGGACATTGTGTGGCTATTGGCTCATGTCATCCTCAACAGCCTTGCAATGTGCTGTTCATTCCTTAGGCAATACTTCCTGCCTAGTTAGGCTTCCTGTCCAAAGCTTTCCCATTGTGGCATGGGCAGCATAGTGGTCATGGATGCACAGATGTAGTAGTTGACTCCCAGGTTATGAAAGAAACAGCTCTGTCATCATAGTTAATTTTTAGTTTTTGCAATGTGCAGTGCAGACACTTAAGTGTTGTTACTGCCACCAGTGCAGATGGGGAGATAAAGTGTCACATCCATGTTTATGACCACAACATGCAGTGTTTTCTAGAAGTTGCTGTACACATTCTCTTGCATTTGCATTATGTACACATATTTCAGGCTGGGAGCCTGTAGCATTCTGTAGAGGAAGTAGTAGAATATTTAATCAGGGGATAAAAGTATCTCAACCTATGATTTTGGCAGTCAAAATATTGACTCTGAAAACTTCCACTTCATCCAAGTCAGATATTGAGCACCAAGTGTAAATCAGACACCATCTGCCTCTGCATTTGCAACTAAGAGAAAGTGTTAGGGGCTTGTTTCTGAGCTACTGCTGCAGAAACACAGAAAAGAAAACTTTCCAAAGAAAAATAGCTTTTTGAGTTCCTGTTGTCTAAGGGTTCATGTGGGAAAGTTCATTCATACATTTAATGTCTTTTTAAAAAAAGTCTGTGGCTCACTGGGATGTATTAGCAGCTGCTTTCAGGCATAGTTTATATCAAAGTTTCAGGAATCTAAACAAGTTGCTGAAAAAATTGCAGCAATTTACAGAAGGCAATAAATCATTCAGTCAGCAAAATCAAAGCCTTCTATTCACAACTCTTACTCTGTAAAGCTGATGTACAGAATATTGCAAGAGGACCCTGAAAGTCTTTTGTGATATATTATTACTAAGATCTCCATATAAAAATTAAATTATATTGCCTGTTTTTAGTTATTTTGTCACTGAGTTTTAAATCTGTATGTGATTGAAGGAGACAAGCGTTTTAGTTAGATATCTCTTTTGCTGATTACCAAAGAAAGCCTTTAATGAAGATTTTTATCTTTTTGAGCATTACTTCTTTTACATCCTCTTAAAAACCCTGAAGCTTCCTTATGATTATCCTCAACAATTTCTCCCTGACTCACTTATGGCAGATGATACATGTCTGCACTAAAATTTCATATTTATCCATAGCCAGGCAATTCTTGCCTTCGTGACAGGAGTCATGGCAGCTGAGACAGTGGAGGTACAGCATCACTAACACCAACTCGTCATCAAAGAATCTTTAGTACATGTGTCAATTGGATCAAGTTCAGCTATGTCTTGGGGAAAAGATGTATGACATAGTCCAAAGAAGCAGGCTGGCAATCCATCTCACAGTCAGGATTAACATTTTTGATCCCAAATGATTTTAGTCTCATATGTTATACTTTCTCATGGTGTCTCACATGATATTCACATGGCATAGCCAAACTTGAGGGAATCAGGCCTGAATGTATTAGAATCTCATAATCACTTACACAAAGAAAAAATGAGAAATAACACTGTCTCTCCTTCTTCCCTTAGTTCTGTAGATGCATCTGAAGCTCAGAGTGTTCCAGGCTTTGTGTGTTTTGTCTCTGCCAAGGATGTTCCTGGCAGTAACGTCACTGGCATCGCTAATGATGAGACTGTCTTTGCTGAGGATGTGGTATGTAGCTGAAAATAGCCTTTTTCAGTCGTGCTGCTGGGGAGATAACATTTCTCATACTGTCCAGTCAAGTCCTCTACCTTATACAGAGATAATTCTAACTGCACTGGGGTCAATAGAAATCTTGGTCCAAATTCAATAAAGCCCAAATCCCTTTGCCATGTGCCCCTCTCCTCTGTGTTATCTCCACAATTCTTCTCTAAGCTGCAACCCCTTGGGACAGGCTTACTCACTCAGTTGCTGTCCAAATTTACTTGTGATTACTTTCCCTGGGCTGATTTTTAATAGACTGTCTGAACAAACTGCATAAAAGGAATAGATAAAGAGACTAATCATGAGTCTCTTGTCACTGCAAACATGCACCCCAAGTGATGGTGGGTCCCAATCTTGCCTCTAGGTCACCTGTGTGGGTCATATCATCGGGGCAGTCCTTGCAGACACACAGGAACATTCCAGGAGAGCAGCTAAAGCTGTGAAGATTAAGTATGAAGAACTTAAACCTATTGTCACAATTCAGGTAAGGTGGCTCAGTTCTGCATTTGCAGTTGGTTCAGGTCCCCCTGAGGTCTGGTTCTGTTCTCACACATGTGGGTAGCTTAACCCCAGGTTTTGTTTGTGTTTGTGGGTGCAACAGGATATGGATAGAAGGAATAATTTGTGTATTTAAATATAAAGAAGGTACATCCTTGGTGCCCTACTGATTTACAGTACATTAACTTCTTCTGTGCTATTTAAAGCTGAAACAAATAAACCGAGCTCAGTGAGATACTATGGTGCTCAACAGAAATTTATTTAAATAAACAGGGTTACTGTGAGTTACATCCTTACCACAGAAGCTTGCTTTTAATATTCTCTGGTGTGACCCTGCTGGCTAAATTGATATCCATTCCCTCTTTATTCTCTCATTTACAACAAGCAATAATAAGGTGTGAAAATGTCTTTTCTAGCTCTGTCACTGCACTGTTTCTCTGAGATTTCTGCAGACCACTTGTCTAGCTTCTAAGCTGATGAAATTAATTTTCAGGAGCTCACTTCCTGCTGTGAACTGTATGGGCACAGTCTTTAAGTGGCTTTTCTCAAAGCTGAAGAAATTCATGTCAAAAGTGTGTCATCATTTCATGCATTTTTATTTTTTTAACTAGAAAATTTGTTGGCAAGATTTCCTTCTGAGACAGTAAAAGCAAATGATATCTACACAGCATTCACTTCTAGAACTGACAAAAATTTATGAATCCATTTTTAGTGGAGATTTTAATGAAAAAAATCTAATTCTAATGAAATGTATTTAATAGTCAGTATTTTGTACCATGAATTTTGTAAAGTGAATTGTATTCATGCAAATAGGGTCTGTGTACTGTCTCATACAGACATTGGTACTGTCATCTGAGGACAGAGATTTTGGGTTGTTTGTGTGATTTGTGGATTAACAAACAATGTGTGAGACCTTTGCCTTTACTGAGGCTTCTAGTTGTTTATTCAACCAGGGAACATGAGAGTAGAGCCAAAAACATGCTGGATTTTTTTTGGTTTTGTTGTTTGATATTCAGTGGAGGTTTTTTTCATTGTGGAAAGCTTCAGTTTTGGCAAAAGGGAAATACTTTGTGAAACTTCCCTTAGTGAATTACTTCTGCACTTATCTGAGAGATCCCATTTTCTCTATCTTTCTTTTTTTTTTAATTATTATTTTTTTAAATTTTCCTTTCTCCTACCCTGTGGGCTACAGAGAAAAGTTAATATCAATTGTAAGTTATAGCTCTGGTGGTTACAGGCCTTAAGGTTCTGGGTCCACAATGTAAAATGAGTACAAGGAGTACCTTAAGATTGTCAAGTGTAGGTTGTGAAATTGCTTTGTTGCCAAAAGTTATTCTGTATCCCTTTTGATCAACTCTCTTGGCTACTACCATAGAAAATGTCTGATAAGTTCTTGTGCTTTTTATCTTGGATATTTCTTCTTCAGTTAGAGGAAGGTTTGATTTCATTCCACTTAGACAAAAATGTCATTGTGTCATTCTGTTTCCCAGGAAGCGATTGAGAAACAATCTTTCTTTAAGGATATAAAGAGGATTAAAAAGGGAGATGTGAAGAAAGGATTTGAAGAATCTGATCACATTTTGGAAGGTGGGAATAAGCATTAATAGTTCTTTTAAACAGTAGAGTTTGTGACAAGCTGTCAGCCTCCTTTTTATGCATATGATACAGAGACTAAGGCTTGCAGGACTAAATTAATTTCATATAACATTTCGGACTGGTATACAAATTTTATTGTTTCAAACAGACCTGGATTCTGCCAGCTGTGCCCCCAGAAAACACTCTTTTTTCCATGAAAGGTCACATTTTTCTTGAACAAATATTCTACAAAGGGTTTCTTTCTGATATTCTTTCCTGATATTTTTACCTGTCCAGATATAGTCTGGTCTAAATCTTACAGACAGCCAATTTCCTTTAATCTGGTGTATGGCTGTATCTTGGGCAAATGGGACACAATGAACAGATCAGGGCCATGACAGAGAAAGAGGGTTGTTTTTGACATTTATTTGTGTGTAGCATGACTGGAAATTGTACCCTCAGCACTGCCAGGTAAGATGTCCTGGCAAAAAGCCACATGCAGTGATAGAGAGTTGATTCTCAGTTTGATCATCTTGAGGCATTTTGGGTTTCTCTTTTTGTTCTCCTGCTTCAAAGCCTGTAGCCTTGCATTTTGTCTACTCAGCTAGATTATACTTGATTCATTTTTATTCTTATCTCTGTGGTGTTATTAAAAGGCACTAAATGCTGCATCTTGGGAGATGCTGGATCAATGGTGTGATGCACAGACTTGTTTTTGAAATGCCAGCCACTTGCATTTTATAATTAAGATTTCTAGAAAGTGGAAAGGTAGCATGTCTGGATTTTTGCTGAGTTTTGTTGTCTTTTTTTTGAGTTTATTTTTTGTTGTTTTTTAAACATTGAACCAGAAGTATCAATTTAGAGCTAGTGATATCCAGTGCTGGGCAAAGCAAAGGGTTGTCAGTTAAAGCATATACAAAAGGCAGTAGATTGTAGGCAACATGTGATGGGAGACACCTTGTAACACCAGGGACATCCTTTCTATGGGACATTTCTTTCAATTTTATAGGAGAGATGTACCTTGGTGGTCAGGAGCATTTCTACCTGGAAACTCACTGTAGTTTGGCTGTGCCAAAGGGAGAAGATGGTGAGATGGAACTCTTTGTGTCAACCCAAAACCCAACGAAGACACAGGTACTTCTCATTAACCTGGTGCCTAAAAGGCATTTGTTTCTCGGTTTCAGATTAGATTAATGGTTGTATTATAGTTGTTCTTATTTTCAATTAGAAAACCACATAGGCTGAGTTGTGTATGGGCTCTAAAGTCTTTATCCATCCTGCTGGAGTCATGAATCTGCTTTCAAGTGACAGAGATTTCTGTTGGCAATGCATCTTTGGTAGGAGCGATTACATGCTTAGCCCTTTCTGGAGAGGGTCCCATGCTCAGGAGACATAATGCTTGAATGGCACATCAGAAAGAGAGGTGGTGAAACCACTGGCTGTGCACCAACTCTCCCATTCCATGAGAGGCTACTGGCACTATGGGGTGTCTTTGGGCTGTTTATGGCTCACCAAGACTGTCCAAAAGTCTCTCAATAAAGTGAGAGTGGTATAGATGTCAAACCCTGTGCAAAATGAGACCTGTGTCTTGGTAACCTCATCTTGTATCAGTCTTTTCTTGAATCTGGCCCTGTGTGCTGCAGCACTGTGTCTTTCCCCCTCAGAGATCAAATGCTGGGTTTACTGGCTCCAATTGCATCAAATTCAATATTTGCACTGTTTAAATGGTTTCAGGAAGGCAATGTGTTGGCATCTAGTTCTTAACACCAGCTGAGCTCCTTACATGTCCTGCTGTTTTGTTTTTCTTTAGGAGTTTGCTGCTAATGCACTGGGAGTGCCTTCAAATCGGGTTGTGGTTCGAGTGAAAAGAATGGGAGGAGGATTTGGAGGAAAAGAGACTAGGAGTACTATTTTGACATCTGTAGTGGCTGTTGCAGCCTTCAAGTAAGTTTCCTTGTTGAGGAACAGAGATTTTTCCTTCAGACTGTCCCAGGCTGCCTCTTTGTGGAGCACCATTTGAGCTGGAGCACTTTCAGTATTCTCTACATCTTCTTACTGTACAACTTATAACAAGCTTGGGATTTCCTAAAGGAGGTGTCTAATGGGTTCTTAGCTCATAGGAGGGATTGAACCTGACCAGAGGGGCTAAGTTTATGTGGGAATGTCAGCTTTTAATTGTGAAGGAGGAAAACCTCCTTATTCTTTATTCCTTTGATGTTCTCTGAAAGCTCTTGTCTCTAAAATTATGGGCCTCTCCCCTTCACTTCACCCCAAACCATTTCAAAATCTGGCACCAGCCATGTTTATTTATTTATTTTTTTGTTTAATAGAGGTATAAGCATCCCTTTCTTATTCAAAACTCTATTACACAAGTCTTGCATCATTATTAGTCTGTTCTTCTGCAAATTCCCTCTTTGGATTTTTCCCTAGGAATGGTGGCAGGCCTTGGAACCCACACTTTTCAAACCCCTGAAAGCTCAGGGAAAAACCTAGGTTGCAACCATTTGTGAAGAGTAGACTGGAAATGTGCTCCTGGTTTCTGGAGTTTTGCTGTGGGCTCAGGTTTAACTGTGCAGGTTTTGGGTGAACATGGCCTCTGAGATGACATTTCTGCCCTGCCTGTACCCTGCCCTTCCCAGTACTGCCCTTGCTGGCTGTGCTAGAGGGATCTTGCAACACAGCAGCAGTTTGATACAATACCTTTGGATGAGAACAGCCAAGAGGAAACCCTGGTTTTAAATTGACTTCATTTTTTTCTATTCTGAGCAAACAACCTGTTTTCTCTAATTAATCAGTAATATATTTGCATTCTTTTCTTCTCTTTATTTCTGCCAGCCAATACACAATTTGACATCCTGGAGGTTACAAAATAACATCTATGACATTCACTAGATACTTGTACAACCTGAAGATAGGCATTTGGAAGGCAACATTGTTAGAAAATTAAGAGCAACTCCTACCCTCCTCCTTGTTTTCCTCCTTGATAATAAATAAGCAAATAAAAAACAAGGTCAAATTGAAGGCTAGTTAGTACTTTACTTAGCATTATTATATAATTCCTATGGCATTGTCTCTTTCAAAGCCAAAAGAATGCCTTGAAAAATAGTCTGAAGAATAGTGATTGCTTAGTTATGAGCATCAATCTCTATAAGAAATTATTATTTTTTAAATACAGGAGTCTTTGCAAGAGTTTTCACAAACAGGTCCCAACTTTGGAGATGTTTGTTTTGGTTTTTTTTCCTCAGTCTTGCCATTTTCTTAAGAGTAAGGTGTTTAAACCCTTAACTGTCCATTGCCACCCTGGAAAGGCAAAGAGAAGAATCTTGTGCAGGAACTGTATTGTGCATTCCAGGCTTTGCCTAAAAGCTGTGTTCTTCACAGAACTGGCCGTGCAGTGAGGTGCATGCTGGATCGAGATGAGGACATGCTGATAAGTGGTGGGAGGCACCCCTTCCTGGGGAGGTACAAGGTATGCACACACATGAGGAGAATCCATGGGGTCTCAGTGCTGTCCTCTGAGACATCAGAGAGCAGTAAGATAGTGTGAAAAAGCACTGCTATGGTTCTTACACTGCATCTCCCCCACTGTAAATTGGCTAGATCAGATGGGCTGTAGCATTTTTGGTGTTAAAGCCTTAGATGGTTCTCTTCTTGTGACCTCAGCATAAATAATTCTGTCTTCCTTGCAATCAAGACTTTGCCCCTGCTGACAATCACATTGTTTTTAGAGGCTAGACCATTCCTTTAAGACATCCTTTACACAGCAATATGCTTTGTTAACTTCCTTTCTGCTTCAATCCCCCTCCAACTGCTGCTGCCTTTGAAAGCAAAAACCTGCTAAGGAAATTGTGGCTATAATAAGCAGCCAGCACTTAATTTAGAAGAGTTCTCTGAAGCAAGATTGACACTTGCAGGAACCCTTTACTGAGGAACTCCCTCAGCTGCACTGGGGACAGTCAGCCCTCTCTGCCTGTGTGAGATCCATTCAGTTTTTGGAGGCAAGCACAAACCAGAACATTTTGCAGAAAACTGATTACTGAGGAGACACTCTCTTGACAGGTTGGATTCATGAAGAATGGGAAAGTCAAGAGTCTGGAGGTGTCATACTACAGCAATGGGGGCAACTCTGTTGACCTATCTCATGGTGTAAGTAAAGTTTTCTGATGGCTAATTAAGCAGAAGGTATGTTTCTCTGCAACCTTCTGCTCTGCCTTCAGAGAGCTCTTGCCTACAGCATTGCTTGTACATGCAGCTCTTTGACATGACTGAAAAGAGATTTTTGAAGGCCTTTTGGAGCTTCTACAAATTCTCTGTGAGCCAACTGACCTGCCTTGGCATGTGCCACATAATTCTTATGGATGCTGTAATAACTGGGATTGAGCAAAAGGGTCAAGAATGTTTGCTCTGCATTACAGAGGGCTGTGATGGAAAAGTTGTTGCACAATGTAAGATGACTGATAGATCCCCAGTTCTGGAGAAAGATAGTTGCTTGGAAAAAGAAGCATCCCAGCCAATAGGTTGATCAGGGCAGGGTGCCTAAATCAACACACTTGTAAAGGACTGGCTAAAACAAACACTGTGTTCACAAGCAGTGAGGACAAAAAATGGGCCCAAGTTCTGAGTATGTCTCCAAGAAGTTTTGCACTGATGAGTAAAAAACTCCTTTTCTGTCATGTGAGTGACCGACTCAATAGCCAAGTGTCACTCAGGTTTATTCTAGCTCACTTTCCCCAGTCCACTGAGTCTTTGATAATTTCCTGCAAAAATGGATGCTTTTCAACAGGATAGAACTGCAAGAGCTCTCTACCAGAACCACATTTGATGCTGTCAATGTGGCTGGTGCTGGGCAGAGCAGAATGACAGGCAGATATCTTTGCATAAGCTGAGGGCCTGTTGAGAGCATATTTATTTGTCTCTTTGTGTCTGAATCAGGGACTGGAAAATGCACCATGTAGAAATAAGGTTGGGTTGTGTGTAATGTCCTTTCTGTGCTGCTGCTGGAAGGGAAGTCTGGAAACACAAGCCAGAAAGAAGCTCTGGCCCTTTCCTGATGTGGATAATAAGTGGACAAAGATCTCAAATCTTGCAGTTCAGTAGTTATTTCATATGTTTGTCCTTACTGCCATAGCTCAGTGATGAGTCACTTGATATCAGCAAGACTTCTTTTCCAGTAACAGATTATTCAATAAAATGAAAAGAAAGTTGTTTCTTCCAGACAGGTTAATGGCATTTACTAACAGTCTGACTCAGCATGAGCCCAGGACCAAAAAAGGACTTTGAAGCTCAATCTGTCCCAGAGCCATAAGTGTCAACAGAGAAGTGTGCTTATTGTCCTGTCCTTCAGGAGGACACCACTTGACATTCCATTGCACCTGGGAGGCAGTTCTGGCTGCACTTCAGTGCTCATCCAGCTGTGTTGACTGCAGCACTGCAGGGTGCAAGAGAAAGTGCTGATTGTTGTAAATTAGCTTCAGAGCTTCCAGTCTGGTTTTGACACTGGTGAGAAGTCTGACATCCAGTTCATATAAAATGTGTCCACTTGCATTCCTTTTCTTCACCAGGTAATGGACAGAGCCCTGTTACACTTGGATAACTCCTACAACATCCCCAATGTCAGCAGCGTGGGCATCGTTTGCAAGACCAACTTGCCTTCCAACACAGCCTTCCGTGGCTTTGGAGGGCCCCAGGGAATGATGATTGCTGAGTGCTGGATGAGTGACCTTGCTCAGAAGTGTGGCCTGCCCCCTGAGGAGGTACAGACCCGCTGACACCTTCCAGGGTGGTGCTGCCTTTGAACAACCTCTGAGAACTGCACCAGACACACAAAATTTTTAAGCATAAGAACTTTTGCTGAGCTCCTAGCAGGATCTCAAACTTGTGTGACAGATACATTCTAGCATGGATTATCTTCTGCTGAGTTAAATTTCTTGGTAGCTTCAATTTTATAACATCTGCTTCAAGGATAGATGATAAGAAGAAAGTCCAAAGGCCTAGGTACCTTAATCTTACTGACAATGTGCCTCAAGACCCAGTCTCTGAAAATTTCCAGCCTTAATGTCTTAGTTCATGTTTTCCCTTAAAGAGATGTATGTTTGTTACTTGTTTTGCTCCTTGGCTCTTTGTAAAATGAGCAAAGTAAAATCAGGAACACTTTAGGTCTCATCCCTCCTTGCCCAAAGCATTAAACTTGGCCTGTCCTTTCTGTGTCTCTTTGGGAAGGTGCGGAAGCTCAATCTCTACCACGAAGGAGACACAACTCATTTTAACCAAAGGCTGGAGGGATTTACTCTACCAAGATGCTGGGATGAGTGTTTGTCCAGCTCCAGCTATCATGCTAGGAAGAAACTGATTGAAGAATTCAACAAGTAGGTGCTGTGTTGCCACTGGGTCCACCTGTTGCCTACTAACATCTGAAGTTCTCTTGGCAGCTCAGGTGATGTGAAGTCACACCTTATATTTGCAGACTGACTTCTGAATATTTCTCTTTTTGAAATCCCTTCATGCTCACTGTCAGAGGAAAAGTCTATCAGTGAGCTGGTAGCATAAATAAGGCCAGAATCAGACCTAACATTATGTGATTTTGTGAGTGAACTGTAGCAAAGAAAAGGGTCTCTGTTAAGTCCAGTTAGGATTTTCACAGGACTATCAAGGCCATATGTTTATGCTTTCCTCTGCCTTATAAACTTTTTTAGTTGGCTTGTATATACAACTGAACAGTTAATAGTATGGACAACTGCTTCTATAATACTTACAGAAAGCATCTTCAACTGGAATTTCTTCTTGTTGGAATGCACAAAGAAAGCCTTTCTTTAATACAAATTAGTGATTAACTCAGTCTGTATCAGTGATATAGATAAATTAGTGATATACTCAGATATTTAATTTCCATTTGATGCACAGTCAGAGGGAATTACAATATTAATTTATGATAAAAGGGTCCTGGGTATATGAATAATGTTCTTTCCTTGCAGGCAGAACCGCTGGAAAAAGAGAGGGATGAGCATCATTCCTACCAAATTTGGCATCTGTTTCACTGTCCCATTTCTGAACCAGGTCTGTAAATGTCATTTGCCCTTTCACTAGGGAAGCTGGATTTATGCTGCCTCCAACAACATTTGTACCAAACTGGAGCTTCTTGAAGAAGTAGTAAATTAGTTAAGAAAGAGCACATATTTCTCAATCCAAAATGAGCACCACACCAGTTACCAGTTTTATACTGTCCAAAAGATACCACAATATAGCTACATTTCCAGGGTATTGTGTTAGGTTGATTTCCCTGCCTTTCTCAATAGTAGAAACACTGCTCCTGTGTTTGAGCTGATGTGTTGGAAAGCTGAGGTGAAGGGTGCATCTGTGTTTCACAGGGCAGGATTGGATTACTTCACTTGCTTTCTGAGCTGAAAATACTGTCTGGGATTTGTTATGTCATTGGAACTTCTAGTGAGTTGGTGAGATTAAACCAAACTTACCACAAGTGTAAACAAGTGGCTGTAGTTGCATCAAAGAACAGCCTTAGTCTAGTTCTGAATGAATTCTCTCTGTAGTCTGCTAATACTTCACTAGTTAATTTATGATGAGTAATATTCTCTCTTGCAGGCTGGAGCTCTGGTCCATGTGTATACAGATGGCTCTGTGTTGCTTACACATGGGGGAACTGAGATGGGTCAAGGACTTCACACCAAAATGATTCAGGTAATAATGAATTTGGGCTTAACTGAATGAGACATCTTTTCAGGACAATTACACTCTTCCGACAGTATTGCCTCAGGCACCTTGACACTTCCTTTGTGTGCACACAGAGAGTAACAAATCAGACTAATTCCTCTTCACTGTTCAAGCAGCAGTGCTAGATTTCCAGGGTATTATTACAATTGAGTATTAGAATTAGATTATTCATCATCTTAAATCTCATTATGTAAATAATGCAGGTTATGCTTGCAGTTTACCTTCTCTGGCAAGTTCAGTTCACCCCATAAAAGTACAGTTTTCATCAATTTTATGCAAAAATCGGTTGTTTTGAAAACATATATATATCTGTATATGCTAGTGCTTTTGTAGCTAAAAGGGCTTAAGGGAGCAACATTCCTTTGGCAGGAAAATTAAAAGAAAATTTCCTAGGGCTTTTGATATTTTGGTTCTTTTAACAGTTGAGAGAAGAATTTAGTCTTATAATAGTGAAGCGAACGTCTGTCATTGTGGCAAAAGTGCATGTGGTCACACACATGCAATTTGTGAAATGCAAATATAACAATGTTCTGGCTAATTCTCAGTCACTGGACAATTCAGTCTGCAGGAAAAATGAAGTTTATGGTGGGAGAGAGTAGAGGTTGCAATCTGGGTCCTGGCAGTTCAATCAATGACTGACAATGCTCATGGATAAGAAGTGCTGCTTACCAATTGTTTACCTTCACTCCACAGGTTGCTAGCAGGACCCTGGGAGTCCCCACCTCCAAAATTTACATCAGTGAGACCAGCACAAACACTGTCCCAAATACCTCCCCGACAGCCGCTTCCGTCAGCACCGACATCAATGGAATGGCTGTCCATGTATGGAAGCTGAGTTTTTTAAAGGACTGGGTTACAGGGGAGGGCTCCAGGGCATGAAAAGTTCTCCTGTATTTATCTGTTGCTTAGGGAAAACAACCATCAAAAGGCAGTTCCAGTCTAAGGATGCCTCATAACATTATGGTTAGCATGGTATTAGATTGTGAATGACTATATTTTTTCAAGTTATTCAAAACTCTCCCTCTGTTCTTTGGTACTTCTAAGAATAGAGTATTTGAGATTGCTCAAAATGAGCAGAACAAAGCATCCATTTAAATAGCCAGCTTCTAAGTAATTAATGCAGCCTTATCTATAACAAATGCATTTTGCTGCATGTGTTAATAGCAAATGGTTTAACAAGCTCTAAGTGTTGGTCAGCAGAGAGCAAATGTTCTGTTGTAGCAATGGCGTAGTCGTGGCTGGCTGCCATGGTGGAGTTACCAATGCATATGTTTTCTGGGTATGTGATTTTTCCATTTAGAAAGAAGAATTTAGTACTGGCCATTCTCAGTTTAAAAGAAAAGAGGAAGTGAAACCTGCAAAATAAAACCATCAAGCTGTTTTTATTCTCTGCATGGCTTATCTGAGTAGGTTGAATTTTGGGAAGAAATTTTTTGTTCCTTCAGTGTTAAAGGATCATCTTGTAAGCTATGCTGGGCTGTCCTCTACAGATGAGGTGTAGATAAAATTAATGTATAAATGAGTGTATTTCTTATATTTTGTGTCATGGTCCAGAAAGTTCTGTGCCAAATTTGGGGTTCCTTTCTGTTATCAGCAGAGCCAATCTCCTTTAAAATTCTTTTCTTCCTATGTAGCAAAACATCTGATGGTGAACTTTGTTCCTCTTTATGATTTGCTGAAGTCCTAAAGGCAATATTGATTTAAATAGAAGGCTCTTTGAAACTCTTGGAGGGCTCTTACTACTATAAGCTGGCTATTCAAATCTTAAAATATTTCTTGTCTTTCTCTTTGTTTCTAGAACGCATGTCAGACTATCTTAAAAAGACTTGAGCCAATCAAACAGTCTAATCCCAAAGGATCCTGGGAAGACTGGGTAAGGTGTTTGTATCTGTCATGAGACAAGTGGACATTGTCAGAGATTGTTTTAATTGGCAAACCTTGTGTGCAGGTGTGTCCTCCAGGCCTTCTGAGCCTTGCTAGCTTAAATTTGAGCAAAGACAATGAAACACAAACCTGGCACAGATTTCCAAGTTATTAAAGCTTGCAAGAGGTCATCCCCAAGACATCAGTTATTACTTTAATCCTGAGATTTCTCCAAATTTTGAGGTCTGCTTCTGACAAACTTCATCAGACAAAAGTCTTGAGTGGTTACATATTTCTTTGTAGTCGGACTACAGCCTTGGACAGAAGGAAACCTGATTTTTAATTAAGGGATACTATAGCATAGGCAGCTCTTGTTGAGCTGCCATTCAGCCTCTGTAGTTCTCCTTGTCTGCAATATCTCTGTCCCCTCAATGAGAAGAGATGGCTGGGCTGTATGGCTCTCTTCAGATCCAAGCTCTGCTCTTCATCCAAGGAGTTTTGACTTTGTGATTTGGAAGCCAGGATAGAATTTCCCTCACTGAAGTCAAGATGACCTGCCAATTTAGCCTTTGTCTCTGGGGCTAAAAGTCTAACCTGTAGCTGAGAGACAAACAAAATCCTCTGCCAATGATTCAAGTTCTGCCCTTGGTAGCTGCTGACGGGGCTATTTGGGGAAGCAGCTGCAATCATGATGTTTGGCAGTGCTGGAGTTGGGTAGTGTGACAGCTGTCTAACACTGGACATTTTTTAATTGAGGCCTCCTGAAAATGTTTTTGTGCAATTATTTTGAAGGGTCTGCTTGTACCTTTTACTATTTTCAAACTCTTGTTCATGTTGCCAGATTAAAACCGCCTACGAGAGCTGTGTCAGCCTGTCAGCCACAGGGTTTTATAGGTGAGTGAAAATTCACACTGCAGAGGCACTGACTCGATTCCATGGATTTCATCCAAGGAAATTCTGGGAGGATTTACAGCCCCCAGCCCCCTGTTACTGCTCTAAATTAAAGCTGCATTCCCTTTCCTACCTACAAGTGGTAAGCTGAGGTTAACAGTCTCCTGGCTGGGAGAATCGATTCCTGATGGAGCACAGCTCTGAGGACAAGTAAATCTGAAGTAGATCTGACTTCATTCCAGCTGACCTTGGTCTGAAGAGGCATAAATGAAATCAGAGCTTTGCCTGAGGCTCTGCTCTGTATCAGCCTTGCAACCTAGTTTTTCACTAAAACCGACATGTGGGATAGGAGGGGACAAGGGGTGTCCTTGAGGAAAACCCTGTCTTTTGTGGCATGAGCAGATACCAGTGTTTCCAGCGGTGTTTTCCCACTTCAGATTCTTGCTGGACCCTGTGTAGTTCTGAAATGAGAAACTTCTCTCAGCTTTACTGCTGGAGAAAGCAGAGATCCATCATCTTTAAGGCAGAGGGACTGACATTAATAAATAAACAAACATAGTGTTGACAATAACCTATTTAGGACTAAAATACACTCTTTGTTAATTTTGTATCTCTGAAATATGGTTTTTCTCTTAGTGGCTCAAGTGACTTGTCAGCATTTTAATAAACCGGTTTTCAGATAAAGTATAAGTATCCAGATACAAAGTTTGCCATGAATGCTCTTAAAATCAATTCTTAGCTTAACAGAGATTCTGCTTCAGCTTGATTATGTCCTGAAATTTAATGGACTTAAAAAAACGTTCAACTGCACTCTAAAAGCAAAGGATTTTCTACTGGATTGGTAGATAATAGTCATCACAAGGCCTGAGATTTATGGGCAAATAAAGATGGCTAAAACAGTTTGATAGTTCCAATCAGGTTTTGGAATACAGAGCAGATTTAGCAGATTTCTATTGATAGTTGTTTACACTTTTTATTTCTGCATGGGCTTTACAGAAAGAATGAAACAAAAGTGAATATGGATTTTGATAAGTAGCAATGTAGTTGTATTTGTTTTTTTTTCATGGAATGAAATGTGAGGTTTTTTCTCTTTGTATCAAGAATTCCTGACGTTGGCTACGACTTTGAAAAGAACGAAGGGAAGCCATTCTCTTACTTCAGTTATGGAGTTGCCTGCTCTGAGGTTGAGATAGATTGCCTGACAGGTGACCACAAGGTGAGGGGTCAGCAGTGAAACAGCTCTCTGTGTTTTGGTGAAGGGAACATTCACGGGGAGTTAGAACAAATACTGGGTGTCAGCCCTTTCCTGGCTCTGTCATTGGTCTGGTGTGACCTTCAGCAAGTTTCTTAACTCCTCTGTTCCACAGTGCAGCAGTCCATAAAGTGTAATAAAACAATAATTAGCTACCCTGCGGGGATTTGGGGCTTAATGAATGATTGCCAAAGTTATTGGATTTGCTTGAGTAAGAGATAGCAGCACTGTGCTGGCACAAAAGTACAGAAACATCCTGGAATTGAGTTAATAATTTAAAATCACACTGAAGACTTCTGGAAAGAAAGGAAAAAAAATAAAAAAGAAGAAAAAAATTTAATCAGAATCTGACCTAGTTGGTTTTGCTCAGCTACAGGCCACTGATACCAGCATCTTGGAATTAATAATAACTGGGTCCATTGGACCTCTTGGGGAAAACTGCAGTGAGTTCCTTTGAATTACATTTGGGGTGAACTTGGATTAAAAGTCAGTATGAGAAGTTCAGCTGAGATAAGATTATATGGGATAATGTTTAGATATTCCTCCTCACACAAGACTATGATGGACCAGTTCCACAGATCTGTGCTGATTTACCCTTTATTCCTGTTTTTTTAGAACATTCGCACAGACATTGTTATGGATGTTGGTACCAGTCTAAACCCAGCCATAGATATAGGACAGGTAAGTGAAAAAGCATTGCTATTTCCATCATGTTAAAGCAATCACTGCTCTCAGGCTTTTCTACTTATTATCCCTCTCCAGGCTTTACCTTTTCAAACACAACCTTTTTAACTTGGCACAGAATTACACAGGGAAATATTCTGTTAGGGTTTGAGGACTTTCGGCTTGGATAATAAGACTACAGAATATTGTCCAGTTACCACCCCATTGATGTTTTTCAGGCTAAATCCCACACCTGATATTTATACTCCTATTTGTCAATATTAAGTTTATTTAATTTAGTGAAAATTCTCCTGTGACTAAAGAGTTAGGGTGGCAGATTCTATCCTCCAGCTGCTGCTGTGTAGAATTCTCAATAGAAAATTGGACCAGTCACTTATCTTGCAAAGTCTTTCAGCAGGCACAAGATGACTTGAAAATTTTGTGCAGTAATAATCACAATATCTCCTAGCAGATAAAGGTAATAAACACAGGGTTGTTTGACAGACCAAGAGATGAATTATTAGGTGTATGCTTATCTAGCCATCTTAGCTCCCTGGCTAACTCTAGATGTTTATATGGTGTAACTACAATGAAACTACTGCAGGATTTGGGATGACAGGAGAGCATGTGTTGCAAAGCTCTGGTATAGCTAAAATGAAATTTCCTTTTTCTGAAAGAGATTATTTTTGAAAGTGTTCAAGGGGAGAAAGATTTTCTGTCTTTGTGGCCTGTTGCTTTAGGTTTGGGAATTGAGAGATGGACTAAATGGAGTCTATCAAAGGGGTCTTCAATTCCTGTGTCCTTCCATGAATTGCTGCAGAGGATCTGGGGGCACAGGAGAGAAAGGATGTGGCATGAGTGCAGAAACACAAGTACATGGAGATGGGTCAATGAATGCTTGTGCCAAATCTTTAGGCTGTTCTGGCTGTTATATATCTTAGTGGGCATGGAAAGCAGAGCTGCTTTGTGCAGGGTTGTTCAAGCACATCCTCCTCTCATAATCTTTTTTCTCCTAAAATTTACAGTAGAAGAAAACATGCAAAGAAGTTTTTAGTACTTAAATGGATATGGGAGTGTTTTTGCAGGTACTGCTGACCTGATAATACGCAGCACTTAGGAAAGCATTTATACTGAAATAGAAAACATAAAATTTGTCTTTAGATGTTTCATCTTTAGTCCTTTTAGTCTACTTGTCCTTTGATATATCAGCAAGTTCTACACATTCAGTGTCCACCTGCCTGAGAAGAAATCAATACTTTTTCATTGATTTTTTTTTTTTCTTTCTGTTGCTTCATCAGAAAATTGCTGTCCTGCATTTACAGATCTGTTTGCGTGTATTTGTAAATTGCTTCACCTGCCAGGGAAATGCAGCCACATTTATGTGGGAACATAGGAGTTGTGCAAAGATTGTACCCAGCAGAAGGGACAAGGGTTTAGAGATAAAAAGTGGGATCTGAGTCAGGTGGGGAGGGTTGAAAAGCCTGGTGGATGTCGTCACTGTTTGTCCTTGTGCAGGGAAGAACAACAACAACAAAGAGAACATAACCTTGTTTGGATGTGTTTGTAGATTGAAGGAGCCTTTGTCCAGGGCATTGGGCTCTTTACCATGGAGGAGCTGCGCTACTCTCCTGAAGGGAACTTGTACACTCGAGGGCCTGGCATGTACAAAATCCCAGCATTTGGAGACATCCCAACAGAGTTCTACGTGTCCCTGCTCCGTGACTGCCCCAATAGCAAGGCAGTTTACTCATCCAAGGTATCCCTGTGTGGTGTGTGGGCCTCTTACTGCCCTTATAACACTGTGAAGCTGAGTGGGATAAGGTCATGATCCTACTTAACAGTTCATCTCATTATGCTGTGGTTACTCTGAGGTCAGGATGTTTTCCCATTCTTATCAGAAATGTGTACACTATCCTTTCCAGTTAGGAATAACTGAAACAACCTGCGCATTGCTGCCCTGGTGTCCATTAGACAGAACTGAAGTGGCATGGCTGTGTGATAAAGTTTGTGTTTTCTTCCTGTTTCTTCTTTAAATGGACCAAGGGTGGATTTAGCTCAGTCTTTCCTCACTGATCACACCTGGCACACTGGAGGCTGTTTCAGCATCACATTTCCTCACTGAGCACATCTGGTAGACTGAGGTTCCCATCTGGAAGGCAAAGCTTCACTCTTGCTTGTGCTCTGTCTAGGCTGTGGGAGAACCACCTCTGTTCCTGTCTGCCTCAGTGTTTTATGCCATTAAAGATGCCATCTACTCAGCAAGGAAGGACTCTGGCCTGACGGAGGCGTTCAGGCTGGACAGCCCTGCCACCCCAGAGAGGATCCGCAATGCTTGTGTGGACATCTTCACCAAAATGGTAACCCTGGTCTCACAGTCTGCTCCCTGGCCAGCCTGCCCCACAGGCAGTGTGCCTGGGGCTGGGATTAGGGCAGGATGGGGGCTGTGTCCCTGCTCCAGTAGATGGGTTTTGTTTGTGGGTGTTATCCTTCACTTAGCATGCCATCAGCTGAGAGCCAAATGCACAGCCCAGCAGTGCTGGGGCTCCCACTGCAGGAAGGGCTCCTGCACAGTATTTCTGAAGTGTTCAGTCCATCCATTCTCCAAGTGTTGTGCATGGAACAAAGGCACTGGCTGCTTGTCCTGATGCTTCTGACTATCATCTCTCAGAGAATCATCACATATGGTGAGGGCCACAGTGGGATCTAGTGGTGTCCCTCAGCAAGGGAGGGGGAGAAAATTGTTCCTTCAAGTGCTCCCTTCTTCTGAATGTTATGATCACAAGAGTCTTCTTAGAGCTGTGGACTTGATCTGAAGGAGTGCAGGAGTTATCCCCGTCACTGGCTTCTCATGGGCTGCCCTGACATAGCGTTGTCACTATGGGGCTCTGTAGCAATCAACCATCAGATTTCTAACAGAAGTGCCATGAGACAGACATCCCTGTGTTTGTACAAAGGGATGTGCACAAAGTCCCCCACCTGAAAAGCAGCATGGTGGAACATGCTGAACCCTGGACAGGACCCTCATTTGTTGCTAATTCAAATATTTTTTTCTCTTTATAGTGCCCTTCTGCTGAACCAGGGACCTTTAAACCATGGTGTGTGCGTGTGTAGAAGGAAAGTTTTAGGAGCAAACTATGCTGAAACTGACCTTACACCAGAGGAACCACAAGGCAGTAGGACTGTAATGGAGAAAAAGAAAACAACCTGTGTTCATGTGGCTCACTCACTGATTCACGGAGCTTTCATATTTAATTGTCCAATCATTGTTTTCTCTATGAGAGGGAATTGCTGCCAGATTATAGCTGTGATGTAAATTCAAATGAAGAGTAAGTTTAAGGAGATGTTATCCAGGTGTAATTGAAAAATCTTACAGATTTCATATAAAATTGCTGCAAGGATGCTTCTTACCAGCCAATGTGAAATAATAGGGTGGTTGTTTCATCTTTTTCCTGCTATGGGGAAAAGATGTATCACCTTGTGATTCTATGCCAAGAAGGACTTAAATGTGTTGAGCCCAGACACAGAGTCCTCTAGCTGAGATGGGGGAAGGTGTAAGGTGCTGAGGGCTGGACCCTGCTGTGTCCCCTTTGCACACAAAGCCAGCTATATCCTAGAGGCAGATGGGCAGGACTTTTGATCTTGGCTAATGAAGATGGTCTTACATGTGTAAAAGTGTTTCAGAGGAAGAGGCTAAAATGTGACCATTGTGATCACCAAATGTGATTTATCCCAAGTTCAATGACTGTTGCTTTGTCTGCACCTGGGCTTTAATGGGATTTCAGTTCAAGTGCTACCTTGTCTCCTCTGATTAAAGATAAAAACTAAATATACCAAGAGTACTTCCAGCAAGATGCTGCTTTGTTTGACACAGACTTTTCCCATCCCACACCTCCACATCTCTCCCCATCCTTCAAATAGGAAAGGACATCAGAGACCTTGTAGTGACAGAGAAGTTTGCTCATCGATGTTCCCAAGGCAATTTATATCAGCCTAAGCAAGGGGCATGAGGAGGTTGGGCACTGCTGGGGATTAGCTGGCTCTGGGTGCCCTCTAGGGTCAATCCCTTGCTGTCATGGCCTTGCCTTCTTTTCAAGAGAATTCTTAGTTTTGCTGAATGTAAAAGAATGGATACATTTTGCTACAGGGACTGCTTGTCCAAAAAATGTGCTGACTATGTGATGACCTGGTGTCATCTGGATTGAATATATTTTTCATATTGGATTTACTGCTGGGCATCCCTCCTGACAGGTTTTGTCACTATCAGATTCAACACTGAAACACTATGTTATCTCTAGATAGTGTCAGCCACATACTGTGCCTCCTTATCATTTGCAAACTTTTATCTGTTTTTCTGGCCTACTGCTTTAGGAAAATGTCCTTTTTCACTTTTTGCACTCCCAGGGCCATCAAAAAATATGGTGCAAGAGGATGTAACTCCTCATATAAAATTCTGCTCATGTACAAACTTCTTAAAATTTGCCTTCATTTTAGGACTGGACAATGTATACTCAGTGTGAAATATTTTTTTTAAGCACTCCAGGGTATATTGCTCTACCATCTAAAAGAAGAGAATTCGTTTATGTGAGTTGCAGGAAGAATTTTGTGCCTGCTGGGCTTGCTATGTAATTGTTTTATTAATTGAAATACAATATTGGTGTTTCTTAAGCTCTGAGGTACTGGGTAAGAACACATTTTTGTTTTCTCCTGAAAGCTGGTAGTATTTTAAAAACCTCTTAGAGAAAAAAATATGGTAATTCATGTGCGAGAACAGCTATTGGAGCCTGTGTGTCCACATTCTTGGGTGTCCGGGGAGGGATGCAAAATACAAAGTCTGTAAGGTAGATTGGTATCAGCAATTTCTGTGAATTCCACCTTGTGGGATAGCTGGACATGCTCATTCAGACCAGGATGAGAAGAAATACAAAGGTAATGTGTGTTAAAGCAGAGCATGGGGACACAGGCAGAGTGGGGTATCAAGGAGCTCCCATTGTCATCCCAGGGGAAAATTGCCTGTGTTCACAATAGGCCTGCTTTTTGTCATGGTCCTGGGAGATGTTGGGATGTCACCAGCAGGATGAAAAAGTGCTCTTTCTCGCCCTGGTTTTGGAATTTTCATTATTTCAGAATAGGCCTGTGAGTGTCTCATGCAGTCACAGTGACTGCCTGGTCAGGTGAATTTTTTTAAAATTAGATGTGTCAAGTCTGTTTTGCTATTTGCTTTGTGAGTTAATTGGAAGCGCATTTGCCAAGTTCTGTGTACATGCAGTGGTCAGAGCAGGCTGTTCAGAGCAGACCTGTGGAGCCAGTTTCACTGCAGCATCAGTGAACTATTCTTTCCCAGGCAGCAGCCCTGGCCCTCATGCCCAGCCCAGCTTGGGGCCCTCTTGATACCCTTGCCCAGCTGATGGAGAGAGGAAACACTTCCCTTTTGGGGTGCACTGGAATTGAATTTAAATTATATCAAACTCCTGGGGAGGGCAATGGTATAAAATCAGGGTTGCAAAGTAATGACAGCAACCGATTGTGAGGGTAGGGAAAAGGCAAGCTTGGAGGCTAAACAGGAATTTACAGAAATATCATTGTACTACCTGCCTGTGCTGTGGGACTCTAAGGAACATGAACCTGAGGTTTTCATGTCACCTCTCAATGTCTGAACATTTCATTCACTGCTTTTCCATGGAACTAAGTGCCTGGCACCTTAGGAAAAGGCTGGGGAGGGCTGGCAGGAAAAGACTGAGGCATGACTTGAGGCATGCTCTGCACTACAAAGCTGTGGGGGAGCAGCTCTCCTGCCCTGAGTGCACAGCACTGTCCCCTGCCAGGGGCTGTGTCCCATCTCCTCACACCACATCTTGCTGTGTGAGGTTTCATCTCACTGTCACTGGAGGGAAAGCTACTCATGAAGAGAAAAATGTTCCTTTTCTAGTACTTTCCAGTGAAATAGAGCATGGATACAAGACTCTAATTTAATGGCATATAATGGGAAATTTCCTGCTTTTCTTCTTTCAGAAGTCTATCCTCAGAAGAGGAACTATGCCATCTTGCTAGACTGTAAAGTACTGCGCAAAATAATGGCACTTAAATAGTAATTACTACAGCTGGAGAGTTTGTGGGAGTGTGAAAGGAGCTCAGCTGATCTGGTGTTTTAATGCTATTAATTGCATGGCCTTTTGTGAGAGAGGGAGGCCAAGATTTTGGTAATTGTTTTAGGTCAGTTCTAATCAACAGTTTTCACTAACATTCTTTAATGAGCACTGTCAAATTGGTACCATGAATGTACGTTGAATTCTCTGTGAATGTCACAGCATTGCAAAATAAAGCTGATAAATACTCTGGAAACAAGTATCCTATGGTCAGAGTCCGTCAGGATTTGAAATCTAGGCAACTTCAGCTCATCCTTGGGCCCTTCCCATGGGCTGTGAGTCAGATCAGCTCAGTGGCCAAAGCTGGGAGAGGGTGGGTGATTGCTCTGGGCTGCCCAGCTGGATGAAGCCATGTGCCAGCTGGAGAGACTGGGCCTCTGTCTGGCCACACTGGCAGCCAAGTCCAAAAGAAAACAGAGTCAGTCCTTGTGCTTCTCTGCCAGCAGGAGCTTGTAGTAGCCACATCCTGTTTTCCATGGCAGCACAGTGACACATTCTGATGCTTCTAGCCACCTCCACAGGGCTCACCAGTTGCTGACACAAGGTGGGAGGCAGTCTGTCTGGTGCTGTGGCTGGTACCTGGTCCACACTGACACTTGTCTCAGGGCTAGTGCACCGAGCTGAAGGCTGGTCTTGGCCCATTGGAGTCAGCCCTGGAAGGAGAGGAACCAAACTCAAAACCTGTGAATGGAGCAAGAACTGAGTCCCAGCCCCAGGGCCCACTTGAGCCCAAACCCATAGGATATGAGGTTGTAAAACAGAACAGTTCACACAGGACAGAAAAGACCAAATGATTGTCTGGGATTAACCCTCCCCGGGCATAAAAAGATTGGGAGCATTGCCAGTGGTTCCCCAGCTGGGTGTGCCACCCTGTGTCATATTTCAGCCTCCAGGTGACATGCTCCTTTGGGAGCACTTCCCTATCTGTGTGTGTGGGAAGATTGGTCATGAAGAAGCCATTGCCAAACAGAGCCCAGAAAAGGAAATGTCAGTGTGGTCACAGCACCTGTGATGCTGCTATGGTTTGCTGCAGTCCAACCCACCCTACCCCAAACTGCTGGAGTTCAATTCATGCAGTTTTCCAGGTCCCAGCACCACAAATTTCCTTAGTGCCTGCTCCTGTCATGTTTAAACACAATTCAACCCCATTGCTCCCTGTCCCTGGCAGTGGTCTGTCTCAGCTCTCTGATGAGTCTTTTGGACTGTGACATGGAAAACCTCACTGCAAGCAGTTGGGAAGCAAAGGCCTGTTAGTATCTTGAAGCTCTTGCCTTTGGATTAATGCTGCCTGAACCAGTTCCTCCACGTGGGCTATTTCTCCCAAGTCTCTGCAGTGCTGGTGTGGTCTGACAGGAAACTGTTAGAAAATGGGAAAGCAGCAAGGTCCCAGCGGTAGAAATGAGACAGCTGCTGCTTCTGTTGGGCAGACAGCTCGCTGAACATCTGCTCTGACAGCCACCTGTAGGTCCACTGCACCTGGCTGTCGGTGAGCTCAGGGAGGAGGCTGCCCCCAGGCAGCCCAGCCCTGTGCAGCAGGTGGCCCAGCTCCTGCCTGAGGAAGCCAAACATCACTACATAGTCATACTGGATGAGGCAGGGCCGGCACAGGCTCACCAGTGGTTTCCAAGCCATGCTGCCATTGTGCATGCCACTGTCTAGCACTTCCTGGATGAAGCTGCTGAAGGATGAGCTGATGCCCATGCCTTGCAGGAATGTGGCAATCAGCCTGTGGAAAGGGTCCCTGACAAACAGCACTTTGGTGTAAGACCCCAGCATGGCCTTTATCTCTGTCTGGTTGAACTTGCTCAGCCGTGTCTCCTTCATGCGCAGCCGGGGGTAGGGGAGGGGCACTGGCAGTGTCACACTTCCCTCCTCTAGCTTCTCCAACAGCTGATGCCATTCCTCCACCCCTGTTGATGGCACTTGGCAGTACAGGAAGTCCAGCTTGGTGTTCACCCTCAGGCTCGGGGGCAGGGAGGCTCTCTCATCCCGGCTGCTCGGCAGCGTGGCAGCTTTGCCTGCTTGGCTGCAGAAAGCTCTCAGTCTCTTCTTCCTGAGCTGCTGGATGTGAAGGAAGGTGTCCAGTGTCAAAGTGAAGTCCCCCTCTGCCTTGGGGGCCAGGTCACCTGGGAAACAGCGTTTGGAGATAGGGGTGAGGAAAGGCCCTGAGTCAGACCCCGAGCACACAATGTGGTTGCAGACTCTTCTCCAGCTATTCCAGTGTGGACAGGATTCAGTATGGACAAAACTGGGTAGGAGAGGGGAAACCAGCCCTGTTTGGCAAAGAACTTGGCTTTGCTGGAGAATGTCCCCATGAACATATGAAATTATGACACCCAGACCCCCATTTCCCCAAATCACAATGCCTGAGGACTGATCTCAACCACAGATTTATTTCACAGGTCTGGTTCTCCACTAAATCAAAATTTTTGCTTTTAACTCCTTGTTTGCAACTGAAATCACAGAGGTGAGTTTACCAAAGTCAAAAATATTTGCCCCTAAAACTTGTTGAAACTTCTATTTGAATCACATTCAAGGGGCAACCCTTTTTCTTTTACAACCTGCAGAGTGCCACCAGATTGCTGCACTCTTTGCATGGTTCTTCTCAGCTGGAAATACCACCATGTACATTTCAGCCTCACAAGGACTAAAGCTCCAGAGAGATGTCTCACACAGAAAAATGAGCCAGGACTAAAACATGTCCTGCATGTCCCCTCGTCGCTTAGATTGTGTTGTAGTGCTAAATGTCTTGGACAAATAACAGCTAAAACAGCAAGTGCTTCTCTCTTGCCACATTTTGCTGAGCAAGAGCTACATGAAGAGTTTGGATTCTGCGACACAGAAAGGATATGAGTGTAAGCTGAGAGTGGGTTTGAATGGGGAAGATTAATGCCTGCCTTGTTAGTTTATTTTTTTAACAGCAGCACATCTGCCTCATCTGCTCAGTGCAGGCATCTGGCAGCCCTGGGGAGACAGTTTGATGGTTTGTTCTGGGTCCTTGGGAAGTTAAATATTTGGGGAGGCTCTTGTACAGAGCAGCACAGTTAAAAGCAGAGAAGCACAGTAGAAATTAAGCAAAGGACATCAGGTACACAGGAAGAAACACAGTGGTGCCTGAAGCTCTCCCCAGCTGTTCTTTGACTCACCCAGCCCCACAAAGACAATGCCTGCAAAATCTAGTGATGACTTTACCCTGGAATGATGGGAACTGGAGGGGAATGTTCCATTTTTTAAAGCAAGAAATGCAATAACCACCAATGTCCCTGCTCCCTCCTGCCATCCCAACAGCATTTCACAACAAAGCTTTCCTAACAAAAGTTTTGGGAGTTACCTCCAGCAGCCTGACACCTGTTTAGCCCACCACAGCTGAGATCAATGACCCCGCTAAGGACATAACGCTGCAGGGCCCCACAGCAAGGGCTGTCTCCAGAAACACCGTGCCGAGGGTGTTTTCTGTCCTGTAGGCATTCAGCCACCTGGACCCTCTGGAAGAAGCTCCAGGTCAGTTCCCCCATGGCACAGAAGGGCCGCCGTGGTGGCCAGGCCTTACCTGGGGGGCCGCGGGCCGGGGTCGGGAGCAGCAGCCTCCAGCTGAGGAAGGCGGCGAGGGCCAGGGCGGCCGAGAGGCCGAGGCGGGGAAGGAAGCGCATTTCTGGGGTGTGCTGGGCGCTGAGCGCTGCCGGGCGGCTCGGCCGAGGGAAGGGTGCTGGGGAGCCTCCCGTGTTTGTTTAAACACACCCAGCCTGAGCTGGGTTAAAGTACTGTTTGGGCAGCAGCGCGGCCGGGGCAGGGAAATGGCCTGAGGCACAGCAGGGGCCTCCTGCCTGCCTTTGCAACGTGAGATTTTGGGGCACAGTCTGCCTTTTTATTCAGGCCAGATGACAGTGCTGTGAGGAACAGGCCCTGCATCCCCGCTCCTGTGCAGGGTCCTGCAGAGCCGTGTGGGCAGGGATGTCTCTGCTGCCCGATATTCCCTATTCTCCACTGCTTTTGGCACTGAGTGAGGCACTGCTGGGGAGCAGAGCTGTGGGGGAGCAGCTGGGACGGCTTGGACTGAGCAAGGGCTGGGCCACAGGTGCTGCCCCGGTGGTGCTGGGCATCTTTTAAGCTGGAAGCAGTGCCAGGGGAGGTGGCAGGGCACAGCCAGTGCCATATGGCAGATCGATGGTGAGCCACGGTCAGCTGCTGTTCGTGTTCACAATCCGTGACCGGGCGGTACAGAGGCCTCATTACCCAGAAGAAGGGGTGCCTGCCACGCAGGCAGACAGACGTGCTGGCCCTTCCTTTCCCGAGGAGTCACCCCGCCACGGAACGCCGCCTGCCCGAGCGGCTGAGGGCTGTGAGGGCGGATTCCCTCCCTCCCGCTCCCAGCAGAGGGTGCTCCGTGCCCGAGGAAGAGCGGCCCGCCGGCCCTTCCCCGCTGCCCATCGGCTGCCCTGGACACGTTTGTGCCTTCTGAAGCCTTCCTACAGCGAGCGGGAGATGTTTCCTGCAGGTCTTATGGCTAGACCCTGCTGCGAGTGTCCCTGTCCCCAAATCCGGGAGAACCCCGGTACGGCCAGAGCGAGGGATGCTCGGGGTGGGTGTGAATGGCCATCGTTTGCTTACATATTTCAGCAGGACTATCCCAGCCACAGCCCCAGCGAGCAGCTGCAATGGGTAGGGAGAAACGCAGCTGGTTTTTATTTTAGTCATAAAGTGAAAGCAAAGAGACATTCTCTGTCTGAGGGGCAGAAAGAAATAGCGGGAAACCCCCTTTTCTTTGCATTGCAAGGAAACTGAACTTCCCAAGTTACATCAGGGTTTCATCTCTCCTTCCGTTAACTTGTATCTGCCATTTAAATGGTGATTGTTAAATTTTTTTATTTCTTGCCCCCTGGGATTTCTTTTCAATTTTTTTTTTTTTTTGGTGCCGAAAAGTTTTCTCAAGTGTCTGTGGACACTTACTGAAACTCACAGCTGGGCTTCCCCTCTTTGCTTTCCATTCACCACTTAGCAACAGCCAGCAAGGCTGAGACTGCGCTTCTTGGACTGAAAGGCTTCCTGCTTGTAGGGAGCCAGCAGCCCTTTTGGGCATAGAGGCTGAGTCAGGTGTGGAAATGCATTCACATCCTACTATTTAATGCAATTGCACAGGGGAATTAGTTGGAGGATTTATATGAAGCTTCCCGTAATTTAGGAAAACCCTCACTACCAAGAATGTGAGAAAAAGTCATTCTCTTTTTTTCTTTACACCAGCAGTAGGATTGCCTGAATAAGGATTTCCAGATTTTTTTCCCACCAATACATTGAACAACATTGCCTTGGGCTCCCTTTTTCTCCTCACAGGACACAAACCCTTTGGAGATATTCTTATAGATTAATAAACATCCTCCTCTTCAGCCTTCCCACATTCCTCCCACTTCCAAATTTTGCTAAGTATTGTCTTGTGTGACCATGACCTGCGGGCACTGATGTGATGGTTCCCCCCCTTGTTTCTCTCATGCCTGCCTTGTGGGAATGTGAACTTTGCAAAGTGATGGCAAACACTGCCTCATTTGGCCAGGGATGTTTTTACACTGTGAGGAAAGGAAGAGCAGAGAGGAAGCCTTCTTATTCCTCTTCTTGTTTGGAAACTTGCATATGACATCTGTGTTTTGTAAGCAAATTTGGGCCCATCTCTCAGCAGAAGTGGGGGACCACTTGGAGGAACAAAGTTCCCTGTTCCCAGAGCATTGTGTGACATGGAAAGTCTCTGGTCTTTGAGAGGGATGGTCCTGAGAGCAGGGCTGCCAGGCTGCTGGCTGGGGATGTGCTGCACTGAGTGGACAAGGATTCTTTGAAATCAACCCAAAAAGTCAGGGTGGGAGTGGGTATTTGTGAATAAACTGAGGGTCCTGCAATTGGCCTCTTTTCCATCATACCTCTGGGTTCCCAGAGCTGCCTTCTGTGCCTGTGGAGAACCTTGGCTGCCCAGCTTGCTTTGAGAGTTGGGCACACACCCCATCACCCACCCACAGGGATATCTTGCTCTCGGGGATGAGGTTTTAGCAGTTCAGTGCATGAGCTGGAGCCTGTGTGTAAACATCAGCTCCTTCAGTCTTATGGTCATTTCCAAATTTGGCCAACTCAGCTGCTTTCTGGTGGGATTTGGCATTTTCTTCACTCTAGCTCCTGCCAGATGTGGGTAAGCCCATCTGCCCAGCACCCTGAGTCCATCTCCATCTCCTCCAGTGCTTGCATACAGCTCTGCCACTGTTAGCAGTGGATTTGGAAGGTGGGCATTTGTCCTTCTGGACAGGGAGCACCAGGCTGGCTTTGGGCAGGCAGGGAGAAGCCAAAGGCCACAGGGACTGTCCCACACAGCAGCATCCTGGGACTGAGCAGCCCAGGACCAGAAATAGTTATGCAATGTGGAAAGGAAGGGAAAGCAAGTTCCCATTGCACCCAAGGAGTGGAGCAGGTAGGACAATGTTTGGAGTGGTCGTACAACTCTGGTGCTTCCTGTTTTCCCGCGGGCAGGAGCTGTGATTGTCACTTCTTATTCAGCTCCTCATCCTGGGAGGAAGACAGTATCGGGCTGTCCAGGGGCAGCAGGATGTTTATGTGGCAGGCTGAGTCAAGGTGCTGCTTTTAATACACCCCAGAGCAGAGTCATTGGGGGAAATGTACATTTTAGATTCCTTTTTTTTTTTTTTTAAAAAGGCTCATGAACATCTGAAGTGCTTTGCAATTGCCATCGAGCTGTGTGGCTGAATGCCAGCTCTGAGTGTAATTGTTTTCTAAGGCTATTACACAAGGATTTTACAGGGTGCCATGAGCTATTGGTAATTTGGGTAGGATTCTTGTAATTAGTGATGCTCTATTGAGAGGCTTTGCTTATTTACTCCATAAGCTGTTAAATTTTGCATTGTCTCAGCCAGGCCCACATCAACCAGAGCACCTAATGGTGGTGGAAAGAGGATGAGGCAGCCATGCAGCCTCTGCAGTCTGCCCATCCAGAGGAGCCCTCTCTCCCTGCTTTAATAAGGACATTTTCCTAGAAGGGTGGACCAAGGGACTCAATGAGACTCAACATTTTAAAAAGTATGGGGATTGCAGCCTTTATCTCTCTGCAGTAGCAGATGAAAATTCCATGGCATCTATATATGCAGGGGAAGGATGTTCCTGGGATTAGTGGCCATCACATCCATCCCACCACTTGCCATGGGACCAGCAGCCATCACCTCCATCCCAGCATCCCCTCATGGAGCTTTGTGGTGCTACTGGAACATCACAGGATCTTTTACCACTGAGTGTTTCTCCAACCAGATCTGAGTCTTGCTTTGTGTCCCAAGCTCCTCCTCACCTTCCTCTCTCTTTAGCACTGCATGGGAGAAGCCCAAAGTGCTCCCAGACAAACCAGGCACTGCCCATATATGTGTGGTAATTTGGAAAATCTAGTCCTTCAGCTTTTCTTTCTCATTTATTTTTTAATGTGAATTTTATTTCTTGCAGACAGCTCTGCTTCTTGGACTCTTCTTCTCTTCGAGACCTGAACAAGAGAGGGATCCTGAAAGAGCCCTCAAGAGCTTATCTACCCCACCAACATGGGGACACAGCCTCTGCTCAGCCCCTGACTTCACAGAGGTGGGAGAGTTTTTACTTGAGTGGCCACAGCAGCACTGCTGAGGGCAGCACAGAGGAGATTGGGGTCTGAAACATCCCAAAATCTCCTGAAAAAGAGCTGGTGAGAAATAGGATGGTGGGAAGAAAACCTCTGTTGTAAAACATCACTCACTGGAACCAGACTTTGATCTCCTGCTGAGGTCCCTGATGGGAAAGGGAGGTGTGGGATGGGAGGAGATGGGCAAAGGAAGAAGGGATCTCCTGAGATTTGGGGTTGTGTCTCCCATGGGTCCTCTTTTCCTGAGCCACAGCTCTCTTGCTGCAAAATGGCTTCCCCAGGCTTCACACCCTGTGCTTGCCCTGTTTTTTCAGGGAGAGAAGAACTTTTGCTTTGTTTACAGCAGCATTTCCCCCTTTTTGTATCATTTTTTGTGCTGCTTGATCAGGTGAGGAAAGCTCTCACCCGTGTCTGTTGCTGGACATGTGGGAATGGATTCTCAGGTACCTTGTGACCCAGGGACTGGCTCTTGCTCATGCTCCTGAAAGCTGAACTTGTCTGAGGGTGCACCCAGACATCTGCCCACTGTTCCTGGCCTCTCCCAAGAGAATGCTGCCCCATGACACTGCAGGCTATCGCTTTTCCTTGGTTGCTGGTTGTTTCCATTATTCATACAGCAACTCTTTAAATATTCAGAGATCTCTTGACTGGTTTCTCAGTGACTTGTGGAGGAGGAGGTGGTGGCATGGCTTGCTGGGGCCACCTCCACACCTGGTTTAGTAGGATGCTATTTCTGATGAGCAGTATTTTCGGGAACTCTGGAGCCTATGGCCCTGACTGCAGACCAGAAGTGACAGGGGGAAAAGGGTTTCAGGTCTGTTTGTTTTACTTTTTTGTGCAGACAATAAGCCTACAAATACTCCCAGGTTGTTTATATTTGGATAAGGCCGCTCGTGTCCTGTGAAAGGAAAATGACACATCTACTGCTCCTCCTGGGGAGAGATGGTGTGGGACAAATGGACTCCTGGAGTGGCTGCCAGAAGACTCTTGATGGCACTCCTGGGATGTATGGGATGGCATTGGCACTGTGGTCCAGATGGAGAGGGCATGGCAGGAGCACAAATGCCTGTTTTTTCTCTGTTGGTGACATTAATTTGGGGCCAGATGCACAGGAAGGGCAGAGCTTGGTGCCCAATACACTGCCACATTGCTGCCTCTGTCTCTTCCACTGGGATTTGGGGCTGTGGACAGTGGGAGGTGGCCTCATCAGACTTCCCATCCAACAAGTTGTTTTTAGGGTCTGTGGGATGTGAAATGTGTGAAATTTCACAAACTGAAATTCTGCTTTGCTGTGTTTTTCCCAGAAGCTCAGCTCCTCTTGGCATGGCACTACATGGGGGAAAGACACAAGGTATCAAGGTTTGTCTGCAGGGCTTTGGGCTGGCTCTGCTCAGTTCCCACCATGCTCAATCAGGACATCAGGTGCCTGACCCTGCCAGGGACATCCAGCTGGTCCTGCCTGTGTCCCCCAATCTGTTCTGGCTCTCTCACACCTTCCTGCAATGAATGGGTTTAGCAGCAGCAAACAGGACTGACAGCAACTCCCGGATAGAGCCAGTGAGGATCAGTGTGCACCCCCATCCTGGGGCTGGCAGAGTCCCCTGGCTCAACAAGAGCCTTGTCTGAGCACAAGTGAGCACAGGATTCATTTGAGGTACACCACAGACGGTGTCCCCCTTGTTCTGAGGGTCTTATGGATTTTGGAGCCTCCTGCCTTTGTCCAGCTGCATGGAGCTGGGGGATGCTTTGTCCTCATGTTCTGTATTCCAACTCTCTCCTGCAAACCAAATGCATACCTGAGGTGTCTTTACAGGAGCTGAGCAGCTCATCATGGCAAGTCACAACATAAAGGTTCCAAAAAGTACCCCAAACCAGTTTTCTTCTTCTTTTTTTTTTTTTTTTTTTTTTTTTTTAATTTGTTAAATTACTCACTTGCAGAAAGCACCACCTGCTTGTCCCATAGGGAAAGGTCAGGTAGCAGAAAGAACAGGTGAACCCAAGGCACTGTGCCCCTGCAACAGGTCATGGAAGAGGAATTTTCTTGGCTCACAGAGCCTGGCAGCTCCTGGGGTGGCTCTGCTGGCTTCACCCTGGGGTGGGTGCTGTGAGAAAGTGCTAGGAACTCGCAGCTCCACTGCAGTCTGTAACTCCAGCTGGGCCAAACACCCCCTTTCTCGATGTCAAAATTGGTCAGAATTTTTTCCTTTTTTAAATTTCCTCAGGGTTATTTTTACCCAAAAGTGAAGAAAAGAGAAAATTCTCTTCCTATTGTTTTTTTTCCCCAGAGCTTTTGGAAGAAGTAAGAGGGGAAGTGGCTTTCCTCCTTCATTCAAAATTGGCAAATGCAGCCAAAACTTGCCTCCTCCTCCTCCAATTATTTTACTTCTATTAGTAATTCTTGTCTGTCTGTAAATTGGGCATTTCTGGATTTATTTTCATTCTGTGGAAATAACCAGTCCCCAGACTCTCCTCTCTGGTGTTTGTCTCCCCATACATGCTGAGGTTCATTTGATTTAAATATTTCCAAACAGGCTGGAAACAAGAGAAACAGCTTCTTGTCACCTGTACACCACATTTCCACAGAACAAAAACATGATGTAATGAATGAAACACTGAAAAACCACTTGAGAAGAAAAAATTTGCAAATCAGCAAATCACCATAATTTCACATACAACCACAATTAAGGAAGCAGTATGTATGGTAGTTGAGGCAGTTCTGGTCTGGAAAAACCCAAAGGATTTCAGCTCTGCTAGCTAGTCCAGGGCTTAAAATGCAGCAGCTGTTAAAAGTCATGCTCTGGTGCTCCATCTGCCCTGAGTGCTGAATTCAAAAGCAGGCAATGAAACTCTGAGCTGACAGGCCAGGAAAACCATGAAATGGAGGACCAGGGATTTCTGTGCCTGAAGGAGAGACTCAGGAGGGGTGAACACCTCTTTCATCCCAGCAGCCTTCTGTCTCTATGAGCCTTCATCTTCCCCTATACAAAATTCCTGTGAATGCAAGGTGTGGGAACAAATTGCATTTTGGGAGCTCTTTGGAGACAGATTTCAGATGCAACTCTTACCTAAGAACTGGCAGCAGGTTTTGCCTTTGGGAGATTCTGACCCCAACAGATTGCTGCACCCTGGTTGAGCATCCTCAGCTCATTCTCCTGATGAAGAAGAAGAACAAAGATGAATGATGAAGAGGTGGCTCCCTTGGGTAAAACACCCTCAGGCAGACATCCACCACTTGCTTCAGCCTCTGAGGGAGGGCAAGCCAGCAGGGAAGAGGTGGGAAGGCTCTGTAGAATCCATGCCATGTGGATGTCACCCTTAGGGACACGGCTTAGTGGTGGCCTTGGCAGTGGCAGATTAATTGTTGGACTCGATGATCTTAGAGGTCTTTCTCAACATGGATGATTCAACAATACTTTAACAGCTGCTGGGTGCTGGGATCAATATGGGAGTGGTGCCCCAGCCCACGGGGTTTAATTTGAGCAGAGCACTGAAAAAATACCCCTGAGACCTGGCTCTTGGGTACTCCTAAGGCTTTTTTTGGAGTCTTGGCTGGTGGTTTGGTGTTTCTCCAGCACATTCCCACTCTCTTACATCTCTTGCCTCTCCAGCAGTCCCTTTGCAGAAGACCATGCTGGTGTCCCCAGAGAGCTGCCAGTGCCAGCTGCCTCTATAAATACCCCTGGTATAAAATCAGAGAGCTCTGTCCCTGGCAGGCTCAGTCCTGCCTCTGATCACAGGGTTGTAGGGTGCCAGGCTGGACACTCACAGACTGTAGTGCACTGCCACAAGAGAAACAGCCCTTAATGCCTTGTTAGAAAGCTTACCTTCCCCTTTTCCATTGATTAGTAAAAGTGATGCAGTTCTCTGGTACTTCAACATTTCCATTCCCTTGGTCTTATGTAAGTTGAAATATTTCAACTTTTGTACCAGGACAAATCATTTTTAGAAAGCCAGCTAAGGCCTGTGTGCATGCCAAAGTGCTGCAGCTCCATGGCAATGAGCCTGGGAGCTGGGTTGAGATGGGTCAGACCTGTGGTTGCACTTTCCCTGTTTGATGGAGGAATCATCATGAAGCTTCCCATGGTTGCAGAACTTATCCTTCCATTCTGAAGAATCGAGTTTACCCAGCACAGACAGCTCTTTCCCCCTGCCCCAGGCAATAGCAGCAGTGCTATTTCTCAGGCTGACCTAAAGGGACATTTCTTTACTGGGCTGTCCTTGCCCAGACTGATTTTCTGAGTCTTTTCACATGGTGAGGTCAGGTCCCTGGGAGCAGCCCCATTGGGTCCAAACCCGTGGGAGGAGAGAAGCCTCTCTGGTCTGTGCCTCTCTGACAGCTCCCTGCAACCTTAAAGGGTGTCTTGGGGATGGGCTGCAGCCAGAGCTGCTTTCAGTCCTGGCAGCCACATTTTTGACATCCACTGCCCCACTGAGAGAATTGAGATTTATTCTTAAAAGGGAAAAACATGCACTTTTCCTCTTTGCAAGGAAAACTCTCACTCCCTTTTGCTCGCTTGCCAACAGGAACGGCTTGCTGGGGGTTGAGGGAAACTTCTGCTCAGCACCAGGCAAGTGCATGAATTCCATTTCATGTTCCTCTTGGCACATCTCCTTTCAGCACTTGAGGACTTTTTCCCTGGTCACAGAGAAAAGCAGGCAAGGAGAAAATAAGAGCCGGTGGGCAGCAGAGCCCTTGCCAGGGCTCCTGCTTTCCTAGTGACCCTGGAAAAAGTTTTTGGTGCCTGAGTGTACCCCGAGGGTGGACATAGCTGAGAAGAGCGATGCTTTGTATTACAGGAGACTGACAGTAATCGGCATTCGGGCTCGAAACAGCCTGTCCTGGAATTGTGACGCTCCCGTGTCCTGCAGAGCACAGGTGGAGGTGGGGAGCAGCCCCTCCAGGCAGGTCCACACATGCTGCTCCTCCCTGCGGCTCCAGGGGCTGCTGGGGAGCGTGGGTGTGCTGGGGAATGTGGGAGCTGTGTCATGGGGGAGTGGGAAGGGTGGGAGGGATGGGAGGAATGACTGTTCCGTGCTTATGTTTATCTCCCGGTTGATGACCAGGCTCACAAAGCAGGATACGCCTCCTCGGAGCCCGGCAAACTGACAAAAATCTACCTGGGAAGGATGCAACCCCAAACCCCCCCTACTAAAAATATGCAGGCAAATAGAGATTTTCCAAAACAGAGTCCTGGAATGCTAAACTTGGTGGTGATTCATCGAAGAAGGGGGGCACAGCCGTTTTATTTTTTCTTTCCCTGAAGGCGAGCAGGAGCAATGTAAATCCCGAATGCTCTCCGAGCTACCCCGTGCTCGGAAGCGCCATCCATAACCCCGTAGGCACCGGCTTCCCAAGGAGGCAGACCTGCCGCAAAAACAGGAATCCCTTATCGGGCAGCAGGAAATCCTATTTTTACATGAAGTTCAGAATAAAAATAAAAGGGATATATATGCTCTGTGGGTGCAGGCTAAAATTAAACCTCGAGCTTCTCCTCTGATGCCTGGTTCCTGCCACTCCCTGGATTGAAAATCTGATGGTGGATAAGAAGATCTATCCCTGCTGTCCCTGGCTCCTTAACATTTCTGAGCCAAATCCTTCAGTTTATGACTTCCCTGTCAGCTTCACTGCCTTTTGCCCATCCCAGGCCTTTCTCTGACCAAAATTTCTGCATCCAGGTGGTACCACAAGATGTACTGATGCATCATGAGGGTCTGTCTTGACTGAGTTTCCAGCACTGGGTCTGCTTCCCCATAGGGGATGAAGTGACATGTCTGGTCTGGATCTCAGCATTGCTTTACTAAGTTCTCTGGGATCTGTAGTAATGAAACAAGCCCTAAGCCACAATCCCCAAACCTCTTCCTTTCCTGCAGTCCAACACTGAAAAGTGACTGCCAAAACCAGCGCTGTGGCTGTGTGTTTTCATTACCACTGTGATTTGTACAACAAATGAAGCCCATTTACAGCCATGCTTTTGTTCTTCGACAGCTGAATCCTTTGCCAGCTGAAACAGGGCTTTCCTCTGGGCTGCACCAGCTTCACCAGCTCTGTGCACAGGGTGGCACTGAGACAAACACCACAGGGACAGTGAAGGTGGCACATGGTCAGCATTTCTGTGAGGCAGCTCATTTCAGAGTTTCCTGTGTTGGACCTTGGACCAAAGGGCTTTTTGCTTGGCTTCCAAAGAGCAATTAAACTGGATCCAGGAAAGTCACTAGGTAAAAGGAATCATGAGGTGCAGACCTCTTGGCTGACCACACTGACATTTTATATACATATACACACATATATGTGTTCAACCTACCTCCTCTCCTTTTTTTTTCTGCAACAAAGGTTCACACTGAGCCTTTGGCTGCAAAATATATTGCAAAAGGTTGTTTGATTTGAATAACTATTTGAGGGCATTTTTAGCCTCCAGTAGGAGAGCAAATCCCAGTAAATAGTGAGCAGAGCAGCCTGAGTTAGCCAAACCGCTGCAGGTACTTTAGCAGGGTGTTTGCTTCTCATGTGCATAGGAGTTTGAGAGCAGAATTTCATTCACCTGAGCTAGTCTCCTCCTACTTAGTGAAATTACAGGAAGGTTTGGAAGTGTGGATAGAGAATGGTGTGTTGGGTTGCTTGTTAAGAGCTGAGCTCTCTAGAGGGAACAGCCCCTGGAGAGCAGGTAGGAAAATTGGGCAAGGAGAGTGAATGAAGGGAAAGCATTTGGTGATGGTTTTGGATACTCTTGAGTATCTGGGGCTAGGGAGAGCTGCCTGGCTTGTCTCAGCTGTGATGTCACTTTTAGAAGATGACTTTTGGTTTTGGAAGAAGGTAGAGTTGCAGCATTCAGTGCTGCTCCTGTTTGTGGCTGGCATGTGACAGTTGCATGTCTTGAAATCTAATGTTGCAGCATTGTTTGCTTTTCTTTTTGTGCACTGAAAGGGGTATATGTGAAGAGCCCCTCTCAGCCTTGCCAGCTAATATGGGCAAGCAGTTAAATTGTTTTGGGTAGCCCTGTGTGTGAATGAATGCATGTGGCTTGCATGCAGTGGAAAGTGAATGTCTGAAAGCCCCCCCAGAAATGCAGGTCAGTGATCTCTGCTCTGTTGTGTAAGTGCTTCCCACTTCTACCACTTACCATAAGATGAGGTGATGAAATTTGGCTTAAAGGAGAAGTGATGTGAAATGGTGCCCAGTCTAATTTGAAAGAAAACACTGGCTGCTCTTCCTCCACACGGTGAAATCTAGTTTGAACTTCACCATGTAAAATTAACTTCCTTATTCTTAAAAGGTTTTGTGCTGTAAAACATCACCTTGCTGTTTTGCCTCTTCACAATCACTATAAAAACTGTCCAGGCTGCTCCTGTTATGGAGAAGCTGGGGGGCTCTAGACTGGCCCATGTCCTTCCTGGTGGTAGGGGCTACATACTAGAGGACAAATAGAGTATTTAAAGTTGTTTTTATTTCATTTCTGCAGTGGACTATGTTTGCTGACTGCTCCTCTTCCAACGAGAGATGATTTTTGGGGATTAAATGTTAAAATCCTGTGTGGTACTGTGGTGCTCCTGGGGGATATTGTGTGTCTGTATTTGATGTTGTATCAAGCCTGTGCAATGATTTTTCTCTTATCTCTGAGAAAGAGAGGCACGTGGGGCCAGTGAAAATAAAGGTACCTGTGAACATCTTTGGGTTGGGATGGGGAGGGGTATGTGAGTGAATCCTTTCCTAAAACCCCTTGGATAAGAAGCTTCCTGAGTAAGGACAGCACCTACAGGGATGGGATAAAAGAGAGGTATTCCTTTATTTGATACAGTCTGTTTGTCCCAGATATTGAACTTATGGTCTCACCCCAGAAACTGAGGACAGCAGGTCCAGGAGGTGCCCTGAGGTGAGGAAAGCAGTGGGGTTCCCATGGAGCCCTGGGCTGCTGCAAGCACAGGCTGCTGCCAACACCACGTGTCAGGAGAGCTCACTGGGGCCTTGGGGGGTCTCAGATGCCAACCTGTGCCCGGGGTCCCTCATGTGACACAGGGCAGGATGGCCCCAAGCACAGCCAGCTGCCCATCTGGTCACTCTCCTCAGGCATGCACAGGTGCCCAGAGGTGACAGGGCTCATGCCACCACAGTAAGAGGGGTAAATGCAGAGCTTGTGTCCCTGGGGATTGCGTGGTTTTCGCCTGTGATAGAAACTGTGAGCATTGCCAGAGTGCAAAATGCAGAACTTGAGAGCTGAGATCACAGGGCAGGACTAAAGGTGAGCTCCAAGGCCAGTCCATCATCCTGAGACGAGGAAGGACTCTGTGTGCTTCTCTCACCTGCTGTCTCAGCTGGTGCACTTGAGTTTCTTGAACCTGGTCCCCATTTCACATTCAGCAAGAGAACAAATTTCACAACACAACATGTTTAGGAGAGGAGGGGAAAAAAAAATCTGTCAGTCCTTCCTTTCTGAGATGTTTTGAGAATCAAATTTTTTATCAGAGGGAAAAAAACCCAACTCAAGACTCAAAACAGGAAACTCTTATCAGCTTGCCAGGAAGCTCTATTGCTTTGTGGAAGTGTTACCCTACGGTCATTGCTACTTTCAGTAGCTGTTTGTGAGTAATTTATGGCTTTAAGATGGGCGTCAATCTTCCATGCAAGCAGGGGACAGGCCCTGAAGCTGGAAGGAGTAGTAGTAGGAATAGAGGGTGGAGGGGAAATACCAAGGAACAGGATTTGTATTATCTCACTACATATATTTACAACGATAAGATTTTCATTGTCTTCTATGGTAAATTATGATCCTGTTTTTGTTCTGTATTTGGATCAGGAAAAAGCAAACCCATGTCTTCAAAAAAATGCACAGGCTTAGTGTTTAGTGACTGTTATTCAGCAGAAGTAATCGAGGGACTTGGGATAATACGTAACTTCTTGGCAAGGGAATTTCTAAATTATTGCCTTATGGAGTTCTGTGTGCTTGAATTCTAAATGTGTGTGGGTGTCTTTGTGTAAATTATGTAAAAAATTATCTAAAACCTATTAAAACCTGTCAGAGGGGGTTGTCTTGGTTCTCTTTTGTGTCCCAGTTTGTGTGTCTCCAACGCAGAGCACTTGCTCATGTCCAGAATAATTTCTTTAAAAACAGTGCTCCTGCAAAGTGTCTTTGGATTTAAAAATAAAGAAAACAGAGTTCCAGAATGTATTAAGATCTGAAAACTCTGTGTGCATGCACTTTATGTAGAGAGATCAGCAGCTCCTATCCCAAACCTGCGAGGTAGTTGTGTTGAACAGTTCTGGCTCCTGGCCCAGTGTCTCTTTTTATTTTGCCTTTTTGTGCCCTGGTGTGTCTCTTCTAGTGGATTATGGATCACTGTCACTCCTGCAGTCACCCAACACAATGGGGATCTTTCCACCAGAGGCACTTTGTGTCCCCCCAGCTGCACGGAGCAGGCATGATGTGGAGAAGGAAGTGCAGTGCTGCTGCCAGGTGATCGTGTTTGTCACATTGACTGCTGACTAAAGTGCTTGTTATCTCTTAGATTGTGCTGGCAAACCTCTTCTGCTTAAAAATAAGCATTAAACTTTTGTCTGGAAAGCTGAGCTTCTGGGCCATGAAGAGAAAAGATGATTTCTGAGTGCATAACCCATGACCAAATTCCTAAAGGCGTTTTGGCAGAGGGCTGTGCAGAGGAGCTGGGGTATGTCCTGGGTAAGTTCACTGTGCACCACCAGTGATGCAGAGCTCGTTTCCATGGGCTCTGGCCTTGCATTTAGAAACACACCATGGTGTGACCAGGCTTTGGGGGCTGATGCTTTTTTGGGGGACAGTGCATTTCTTGGCATGTCTTGGGCTGTCCCTGTGAAACAAGCATCAGGGAAGTGAATCATCTCCATGCTTCCATCTCTTCACACACAGTGAGTGCACTTTGAAACCTGGCTGTGCCCACTGGCTCTCTTTTAAATGTCCCTCTTTTAAACAGATCTTTTAAATAAATAAAACCTTTTTTTTTTTTTTTTTGTTTTTTGTTTTTTTTGTTTTTTTTTTTTTTTTTTTTTTGTTTTTTTTGTTTTTTTTTTTTTTGTTTTTTGTTTTTTGTTTTTTCACCCTCCAGTTTTTAAATTATGGTCTTAAATGCAGAGTACTCTGTGTCCCACTCTTCTGGGAAATGAGATTGTTCCATGATTGCTTCAATCCAAAGATTGAATTCTTTGGCCAAGCATTGTTGATACACAAAAGTACAGCATCCTGACTGCAGTAGTGTGTGAACCCATTTTTCCCCTCAATATGCACTTATCTTTCTAATTGGGCAATGGAAAACATTTCTCTGAAACCCGGTAACCAGTGGCCTTTCTTACTCATTGGACTACATTCAGTGTTTGCACTAGCACTTCATTAGGAAGTAAATAGTTATTTGCTGGGGCTGTAAAAAATCACTCTTCCTCTCCTTGTACCTTATCTCCTTTTCCTGAACAAAAGTCAAGAGCTTCTTTCCCCCCGCCCCTTCCCTCTTGGATATACAATTGAGTACAAATAATCCAAGCAGTATGATATGCCAGGTATTTTGCACACTCATCTCTGGGGAGCTGATAACAGCAGCCTGTCTCTCTGGAAACAGCCTCTTGGCTGCTCACCCCTGCTGGAATCAGCAGCTTCTGGCAGGGCCAGGAGGTGCTCGCCTCCCTCGTCCTCCCAAGGAGGACTTTGGAGCAGGCAAAGAGGTTGCATCTGATGCCTTGAGGTGCCTGAAGAATTAATGCTGTAAGATCATTGACATGTTTGGTGGCAGAATTGCAAACCTCTAACCAGGGTGGTACGGTTCTTGAAAGGCATTTCCTTAGCTGGAGGGTGAAAAATGGGCTGCATCTGACCAGCTCTGGAGATGGTGGGAAACCAGGTGAGAAGATGGTCTGAACTTCCTCTTTTCCCAGGGGGGTCTCCCGTTGGCCAAGGTGAGCCCACCAGCCCTGTATTGTCCCAGTTTCCATGTAAATCTGACATTGGCAGTAAGAAGCTGGCTGAGTAAATTCCCTTTGGGACAAGGGAAGGGCTGGAGCTGGCTCGTGCCTCTGGGGCTGTAACGCTGGCCCGCGGCTCTGGGCAGGACCGCACCAGCTTTTGTTCCCCTCTGTCCTCCTGAAAGGAAGTGGTGAGAGGCAGCCAGGGCGCCTTTATTTCTGTGAAATGGAGTGAAATGAGTGAGGCAGCCCATCGGAAGCAGATCGTTAGAAATATTAGTGACCTTAAGTGATCTCTCCAGGGCTGGCAGAGGAGCAGGCAAAAAGGACAGGGTGTCCTCATTTGTCACGTTAGCAGTTTATCAGCCATGCTCTGCAGGGCTCATTTGTCTCCCTTGTGAAGGAGACATCCATGTTTCCTGCTGGGGGAGAGCAGCTTCTCCAGGAGAGTTGAACAGACTGTCCACAGAGGCTTGGCCTCGTCTCAACAAGCTCAAGTTGCACCAGCCTGCCCTTAGACATGGTGCCTTGGCCAACTTCTAGCAGGTTTTCCCATGTTTTCCAGTCCCACTTCCCAACCCTTGGGACCCTCTTTGCCCCTTTGTCAGCTTCTGTTGAGGGCTGTGCTGGGAAGTCACCTCTGCTGCTTTGCTTTGACCTTGCACAGACTGGCTTTTTCCAGAGCTACAGAACGAGCAACAATACTCTTGCCTGTCTAGGAAGACTTTTGGGATGTCATCATAAGCACTGTTCTTCCCCTCTCCCATGGTGCAGGTTGGATAAAGATTTGTACTTCCTCAAAGCCCTTGTGGGAGAGGAAGGACAGAAAGTAGCCTTGAGAAACAGAGAGTCTGAGAAAACCAAAGCCCAAGACTGCTCCTTCTGGGTTCTCAAGAGAGATGTGAAACCCTGCCCCTGGGTCTGTGCTGAAATGCTACCAAGCCTCAGATGCTGTGGTGCTTCTGGGGTTTGACTCAGCTGTGTAGAGGATGGTGGGGGAGGAAAAATCTGTTCAAGCCTAAGCTTTGCCACTTCATAGTCAGCATGTGGTCTCTCTTCTGTGCTGTTCTGCTGAAGCGCTGTGCTTGGAGATTGGCAGAGTCCTCTGTCCTCACAGATATGGAGAACAGAGCTGGGAAAATCCTGCAGGGAAAGGGCTGGAGCAATTTAATCCGCAGGGCTTAAAGCAAAGTATTGCTGCCATACCTCACTGCCTCATCAGTCTCCATTCCTATGAAGTGTTTATGGGGGGAAATACCCCAAACCCCTGCAGAAACCCCACCACCATAAAGGTAACAGGGTTGCACACACAGCTGTGGGACTGTCAGATCCATGGACTGTGGTTTGGTTGCTGTGGGCCTGGGTGTTTGAGGCATTCAGTCCCTTGTGTTGCACAGCACTGCTGTACGTGATGGCTACAGCTGTAAGGAGATTACTCATCCAGAGAGCTAATTGCTGGGTTTGCCACATACTGCCTGCCTTGGGCTGGAGCAGGTTTGAGCAAGGCCTTAAAAAACAGGTCCCAATGTGTCATCATGGGTTTTCTGATTAATGCTTCCTGTGAGATTTGGGGCTGACATTCACTGTTTGCTGACTTTTCGTAAAGATCTATGCTCCTTTACATGCAAGACATCTCTGGGCAATAGAGATGAAAGAAAACTTCTTTCTTGATTGTTCTACCAGTCACTGAATTTTCTGTTGTCCCTGAGCAGTCTATAAAGCTCTAGGCTAGCATTAAATGGCAAACAGTATATCACTTCCTTTCCCCTTCCAAGGCTGCTTAATTTCAGGAGGAAGAGTGAAGCCTTGCTTAGCGGAGAAGGAAGAGCTTTAGGTGTGCTTTGCTATTTTATGTTGGTGGCTGCTGGTGGGACCTGGGAAAAATGCCACCAGTTCTTTTTATAGTTTAGTTTGCAAGCTGTAATTTCTTGGCAGAGAAGATGATCATTGGTCTGTTTTTATCCCTTTGGCATAATGAGTCATCAAAGATGATATTAATTAGAGAACTAATCTCCCTTGGTGGCAAATGGTGCAAGTTCTTTAGCTTGCCAAGGGTTTGTTCCATGCTAGAACTGGATTGAGGGGTGCTAGTTAGTTGGTATGGAAGCTTAAGCTGCTTATCACCTTTCTGTGCATGCAGAAAAATTGAAATTCCCAACGGGGCATAAGAAGGAACTCTTTACTGAGGGACTGGATATTGAAATTCTAACTGGGGAACAATTCTGCTTCTGAAAACTTAACATACCTGTGAGGTCTCAGCTTGGACAGCTAGAGATGCCTGTGCTGTGGGACACGGAAGCTTTAAAAATGGTAGGATGCAGGTAATTTCTCCTAGTCTGTGTTGTGAATGGCAGCAAAGTCTTCATTTTGATACCTTTCTACTGTCTTTATGAAAAACGCTGCTGAAACTCTGCCTTGAAAACTTGTGGTTGAAGGAGGTCAGAAAATGGCCAGAGCTTTCCCTGGGAGCTGTGCTTCCCACTGGCCTCTGTGCTGCCATCACCTTATAAGGAGCTTCTGTGATCCTCATCTGCCTAATAACTGCGTGGGGTGGTGGGTGAAAGCTGTTCAGAGAGAGCTGCTGTTTGCTCACAGAGGAATTCCGTGCACACGCCCCTGTGCAGCAGCCCAGGCAAGGAGGGAGATGTAATCCACGGCCTATAAATCCCTATAAATGCCTCCCACGTTCACATCTCCTCAGACACTCACTGAGGCCTCGCTGACAGCTGTTTACAGCACACCACAGCAGCTGGAGAGGAGCCCATTTTAAACCTAGCAACTCGGGCAGTGTTTGACAGCGAAGGGCTCAGCGGGACGGGCGCGCCGTGGAGGGCACGTGCTGTACTCAGCAGGGATTTCTCTCCCTTCAGGCACCCAGGAATTGTTCTCAAGGCCTGCTTTAAATACTGGATTTGTTACTCTATCAGCAGTGCCTAGAGGAGCTAGAAAGCTACACAGTGATTGACTTGCCTGCACTAGCCTTGAACTTCTTAGTATGTTGAGATTCCAAATTAAGCCTTGTTTTTCCCCCGACCCTTGGACAGATTAGGAAGAGGAGGGAAAGGCTCATAAGCATGAGGAAGGAAAGGGAAAGACCAGAAAATAATAGATACTATGCTATGTTATGAAAACTCCACAAAAATAACTTGGATGTCACCAGTCAAGCTGCTCCTGTGGAGTAATTCAGTGCTGTTCTCCACAAGTGTTCCCACCTGTCTGTCAGGCTTTGAAGGACTTAAGGACTTCTGCATCTAGGAAGGGCTTTAATAGTCTATTGCACCCCCTGATTTACCAAAGCCTGAAAGTGGAGCCACAACTTCTCTCTATGATAAAAGAAACATGAGATTAACAATGGCAGAGGTGGAAACTATCAGTGATGTAAGAGGTGTAGCGTGATCTTCCAGAGGAGCTTGTCCTGGTTCCAGCTGTGCTTGTAGGAACACTGTCCCTCTCTGTAAGGACAAACAACCCATAACTTCTGCTCACTGACCAAAGGCTGCTGTCATGGGGACAAAGCATTAAGGCATAATAAGGAAAGCAACTTAAAAGAAGTTTCCAGACTTAAATCTGAATTTCATTGTTGTATAATGTTTGTGTTGGAACTTAGGGTGATGGAAAAACTGATTCTAACCTTTTCTGTTGAAAAAAGGTTTTCTGAACTTCAGCATGCTGGCTAAATTCCAGCTCCTAGAAGTAATTGCCTTTTGCTAAGCTACACACCTCCTGTGAAACTTTATTCAGGGAACTTAGTGTAATTATTATCATTCCCTTCAAATAAATGGTTGTATAGCACTGTTGATCTAATCTGCCTGTCATGTTCCACAGCAGAGAGAATTTAATTTAAAAAAAAACTCATATATTAGCCCATATAGTATGTAGGTAGATGTTTCTGCTCTAGATCCTCCCCAGAGAGAAGACCAAATGCAGTTCCTACTTAGAGGGGTTAAAAAAAAGATCTTTTTGTTCTCCTGATCTTGTGAAAGCTCTTCTTTGTGAGGGTGAGTAGAGAAGGACATGAGAGGATCCAAGAAGTAAGTGGTAGTGGCATGTTCACATGATAAAATCCCCCACCCACAGACAGAGCAAGTGAATTGGTTCCTCTGTGTAACCTCCTGGGGAAATCTTGCTGGTAATTGAGAACTGCTCTTGGGAAAAGGAAGCACTGTTGGACATAGATAACAGCCTTTGGAGTGTGGTTCTGTGAACTGGCAGGAACGTGCACTGCCTGGAGGCCTGCATGCAGTGCCTGGAGTCCTGGTGGGCTTGGGAAATCACATCCTTCCACAAATGTGGGAAACAATGCAGGTGGCTGGGATTGCCCAGACAGTTGTAACTTGGAAAGGAAAAGGGAAAAAAAAGTGGTGTTTGCATTTGCAGCTGCTATCTGGGAAGGGGATGGAGAAATACATGCACCTTCCCATGGCCATAGTGAGAGACAGGATCCCATGTATTTTTATAGAGAGAATGTCAGGGTGTTTAAGGCTTCATATGAGTTTTTATTGTTTTAGTGGGATTTTGTTTGATTGTTGCTGGGGGTTTTTTAACTTCCTGAGGAGCCTAGCAAAAGTGGAATGTGCTGAGTAAAGTTATCTGACTAAAGAGGAGTGTTTGTAACCTGCCTCTCTGGGAACGCAGCCTCCCTAGCAGGTGTCCTGCCCCCTCTGCAGCAGGGTTGCTTTATCTCCTGCCCTACCAACACAGGAAATCTGTTTCCTGTGTAACAATGAGCCCTTCTTTGAGATTAGTCTAAAGCACAACCCCACTCGGGCACTGATAACTAACTCAGTACCTACAACAACAGGCCAGTGGTTTGGCTTGTGAACTTGTATGCACAAATCAGGCACAAAAGTGCCCTGAAAGCTGTTTGATTGCTGTTACAATGAATTTTTGCCTACCTGAGCACCTTGCTGGAGTGTACAGGGAAGAAGAGACTACAAGACCTCACCTTCTCCCATCCCCTGAAAGAACCAGCAATGTTGTGCTTTTTAAGGAGTTAGATTTCAGCATGACATGATTGGCACAAACAATGTGCTGTGTGAGTGGCCATCAGACAGTTGTGCCCACACAGAGGTAAGGTTGATTCACAGTGCTCTGCTCAGCCTCAGCTGGAGTGGGATGGATACAAATTCCTCAGGAAGACCTGGACAGCCTTAGCAAATGTGTATGTCATGAGTTGAACTGGGGGTTACAGGACAGCTGAACTGGAATTGACACAGTTTGCTGGCTTTCCCTGCAATTTGCATTTATTGCTTTTGCTCTCCACCATATGATTTCCTCTTACCCCTCTCTCATCCTGTACAGATGCTAAATGGAAACTCTGCCAACTACTACAGCTGACACCCTCTCTCCAAGTGCTTCCCCAGGACTATCCTGCTCTCCCTGTCTTGCTCCACGCCCCTCACTGTCCCACTCTGGGCTTAACTATCATTGCCATGAACACCTACAGAAAAGAATGAAGACAGAAATAGAATTAGTCAGTAAGACTTAAGACTGAGGTTTTTTGCATCTGTTCTAGATCTTGATAAATTTGTAGCATTCTCATCTGTGACTGGCAGGAGCAAACTCTCTCAATATATATTCTTAATTCCACTGAAATGCAGTTGTTACCTCTCCTCTACACTGAACAAGGTGAACCATGGGTACAATTCCTCTTGCTTTGGCAAGTATGGAGGTTGTGACTAGACTGCCAAGAGAGAAAGATATTGCAGATGTCAACCAGTCATTCAGCAGTGCACACCCGAGTCCAGCTGGGCTGATTTGCACATGCACATTTGGGAATATGCATAAGGATAATCTCCTCCCTTTGTTGCACTTAGAAAAGGCATTTTTTAATTTTCAGCTGCATTTCATTTTGCTATATAAAGAAGCAGACAGATCTGGCCTTTCTTTTTTAATAATGTCTTAGGACCAGGGTACAAAAAAGGTTAATGCATTAATTTTTAAGACAAGTGATAAATGTACTGCAATAAGCACATCCTACATACACAGAATATATTTCTCTATATAATATGAACACAAGAGATATAAAATAAGTTATACTTATCTTGGTTTTTCATCACAGTAGGAGCTCAGCTTATATAAAGTGACAACAGGATTGGAACAACACACTGCTCCAAAGCAACAACAAAAACCAGAAGAGTGTGCGCGCACGTGTGTGTTTAGGCAATGAAACAGGAAATTCAGGGATTTCTGCTAAAATCAGATCTTGAAAACAAAAATTTCATAGAGCATGAAAGAAGTGGGGAAGGTCTCTTGGCTCAGGGTAGAAGTTCTGGAGGGGATCAAGTGTTACTGTGTGGTGAGGAGGGTGTGTGAAGGCTGACAACTTGGCTAGGTCTGTGGAGGCACAGAGCAGAGCAAGCTCTGCCAGTGCCCCTCTGTGCTGTGCCCTTGTGATGGACCCAGGTGACAGTGTGGGGCTGTGTCTGTACAGTGAGAATGGGGCCTCACAGCTTTCACTGTGCACGATGAGAGCGAACACGTCACTTCACAGGATCACTGACACCACCACTGTTCACAGAGCAAACGCTACCCACTGGCTGTGAAATGCTGGGTGAGCCTGGAAGTGCTGTTCCTCCCTTCCCACCCACCTGATATCCACCTCTAGGGCCCCTCCCTCTGCGTCCCCTGGAGTGTGCTCCTCTTGGCCATGCCTGCAGAACAAATCTCCCCTGGGGACTGAATGGGAGGTAGCAATAATTGGGAACTCTGAGTGCCTGTCCTAGTGAACAATGAGGAACTCCAGCTGCCCAGTTCAGAGCTCTTTCAGATTTTATTGATGTCTTTAAGGACAGGGGAACATTTGTAAAATTTGCATCTTAATGGTGAATCAAGGTTCTTAAAGTTCTTAACTCGGGGGTTTAATATCTCGTATTTTAGCGTGGGCTTATGTGAATTAGGAAATGCTCTTTATTTTGGCCAATAGCTTGAAGACCTTGTGGTTTTTCTCTTAGTCTCCTGAATTTTGCAAGACCCATTAAAAGGCAGAAGGTGCAGCCAAAGCTCAGGAGTGATACTGGCAGTTAGCAGATTTCTATTAGTGCCTATTCCACTCTCCAAAAATGCAGCCCACTTCAGGTTTTCTTCTACTCATGCCTAACAGAGTCTCCTAGTTTGCAACATCCTTTCTTTACCTTCATATTTACAGACTACACATTAGAAAGCAGGGACAGTACACCGGAAGAGTTAATTGCATATTATCATGAAGGATTGGACTTTTTTGTTCTGCTTTAGATTTTGTTCTTCATACAGCAAAGTAGGTATAAATCCAAATGTGATCTCACATCTAAAGGTATAATTTAAGTAAACATGTTTGTCTAGATCTTTTATTTCCCCCTTCCCCTCTCCCCTGTAACCTTCCTTTCACTCTGTTATTTTCCTTTTGGATGGAGGGAGGAGATGGGAAGGGAGCTCATTTGGCAGCTCATGACCCTCCAACTTGACTTTTATGAGATGATTCGCCAAGGCAAACTCCTCATCATCCAGCATGCCATCTTTGTCGATGTCAGCCAGTTTCCAGATCTTGCCCAGCACGGTGTTGGGCAGCTTAGACCTTACCATCTCCTTCTTGGCGTTGGCACCAGTTATTTTCCCGTCGACGGGCGAGAGCGTGTAGAAGATCTCGTCGTACATGGGCTTGTCCCTGGCCACCACCCACTCGGCGTCGTCGATCCCTTCTCCGGCCCCTTCCCCATAGCCGTGGCCGAAGGGGCCGTGCAAGGTGCCCTCGAAGGCTCCTCCCTTCACCATCTGCGTCGGCCGCTGGGACTCCTCCTGGCGCACCAGCACCATCAGCTGCGCGATGTCGTTGGCCAGCATGTCTTCCACCGTCTCCAGCAGCTTGCTCTTCAGAGGCTGGAACTTGCTAAAATCCTGGGCTTGCAACTGATCCTTAAAATGGGACAACACAGCAAGAGGTGAGCAACATGGCCGTGTATGGGGAGTAACGGCGTGCAGCGGGATGCCTGCCTGCTGCTTGCTCACAACACCCAGCTACTGCAGAGGAGAGGGGAGCTTGGCACTCCTGCCTCTGACAGCCCTGCTTTCAGCATGGGGTGGGGTCTCCCTGGCTGGCCCTGCTCTTACTTTAATCCTCTCTTAAGTCCTACAGAAAATGACCAAACAGTTCAAGGCAAGCTGCTTGTGTGCTCCTGCTACATCTTCCAGCCAATGCTCTCTACATGCCTGCAGAGAACTCTCTTCTAGCTGCAGAAAGACCTACAGCTTTATCTTTCGCCCTTTACTCACTAAATCCACACTATTCACTCCAACTGGATTGATACAGTTTGTTTTTTTTAAAAACACATTTTAACAAAGAGTGAAGGAGATCTCCACTTGGATACACTCCATAGATGTCATTCCCAACAGCTTAGGGAGAATATATTTTCAAAAACAGGCATGTTTTCTATAGGTAACTAATAGCAACCTCAACAGCTAGAACTCAGAACAGGTTTCTGCTTGGACTGAAGCCACGCAGCAATGCAGCAGTGCCCAGTACTGCTTCAATGTACAATACAAGGCTCTGATCCAAGGTCCTTTGAAGTTTTTGACTTGCATGAACACTGGGCCAGGTCTCAGGTCTGCATAACAGAAAACCTGCTTCGCTGCTTAAAATAGAAAAGGGGCTTTAAGTTTTCACACCTTCTTTTCTCTCTTTCTAGAAACAAAGAGTGAAGCAGAAGACAAATATATCTCTTGAAGAATGTGGCATATGTAATCTTTTCAGGGCACAGCTTTCCTTTTATTAAAAATTAACAGTATGTTTAGGCCTAAAAAATCTGCAAATGAAACCTGGAATTAAAAATAAAGAAAAACAGAACAAATAATTTGCTGTAAAATGATACTCAGGCAAAGATACGAGAAATGAATGTGAAGCTGTAATGCTTCACACGAGCTCTATGTGTAAGAAGTGCTCATGCCCAAATATAGCCTGCACATATTTTAAGGCACATTTTAACACTACAGCAGGCTTTTCCCACAGGTGTCAACAATCAATATCTGCATGGCTCTGTTGTATTCCCTGCAGTTACTCTAATGCTCTTGGCTGTTTGCCAGGATGGCACTGCTTACCTGCATTTTTCTCAGATTAGGGAAGTCTCCTGGTGAGATCTGATGCTCCCGTTCAATCCGGGCGTAAATATCTCCCAAGTTGTTAACAAGCTCTTTCTTTTTATTGTCTTTCCCAAACATTGAGGGCATTTCCTTCTTCAGGGAACTGATGATATAGGCATGGACCTGAAGGGAATTAATTTGGAAAGAAGGTAAATGTTTAAATAGCACATCAAAAAATTCTTCTCAACTGAGTATCTGTGCCTAGGACTCAGGCACATCTTGTCCCACCCTGAAGAGAAAGCTCAGCTCCTCAGCTTGCCTGGACCTAGAGATTGTTATTCCAGTGCTAAACGCTCGGCTGTGCTGAGACAAGATGTAATCCTGAGCACACAGACAGTGACATTCATATGCACTTTCTGGAGAAAGTGGTGTTTTTTTTCTTCCACTGGGCATGGCCACCAAGAGAACAGTCCCTTTCCAGTCCAAACATACAGGTTCAATGTTTTCTGTGAATACCAGTCCATACCTTATGCAACGTGTTTAAATGGTGAACCAAGTATTTCTTCTTGAAATTAAGGCCCTTGCACTGAAAGCTTTAGAGAGATCTTTTGCTCTCTTTTCTCAATTCACATGGAGTTTTTTCAGTTTATTTCAAATACTCGGGAATACTACAGGCTTATTTATTGTTTGTTTAAGTCTCCACCACCTCTGCATCCATCTAAGCCAGGTACCTCTCTTGGCTAAGAAAGTTTAAAACAAAAGACCTAAAACTTATTGATTCCCTTTGTGTATAATTCTGATATACTGAATTGGTCCTAATTCTCAAGCTGCTACCACAGAGAACCTGCTTTCCAGATCCCTTCAAGTGCTAGCTGCTTTGATCTGTAATTACCTTCCTGCCAGGACTGACCTACCAAACAAAGGAGCTGTTTTCTTCTCATATTGTCATAGGGCTCATATGCTGGGCCTAAATTAAATGGGATGGAAAAAGTCTAGGATCCACCAGTTCTGCAAGCCGAACTGGCCAAAACCACCTCTCCACAGGCTGGACGCCGCAGACAGCCCAAACCAAATGCTTGGGGCCTCTGTGCCCACACCTACCTTGGCCAGGCGCGCTCGCTTGATGAGATCATTCAGCTTCCTGAGGGCAGCGTTGCGGGGCAGGCTCTGGATGTCCCTGAACAGGTCCTGCTCCTCGGCCTCGAACAGCTTGCGGTTGTCGGGGATGAGCAGCGGGTGGGACCAGAAGGAGCCGATGTAGACTCTGATCACCTCGGGAGTGTTGACGATCTTCCCCAGGGACCACATGAGGGCACCGTACACCCGCATCAGCTGCTGAGTCTCTATCTGGTCAGCCTTGTTGAGAACAACTCTCATCTTGTCCTCGTGGTTCTTCAGGGCCTTGATGACCTCAGAGAATTCATCAGAGATGTCCAGCTTGTGAGCATCAAAGAGGAGAATGATGCGGTCGACTCGTTCTGCAAACCACTCCAGTACAGCAGCAAAGTCATAACCTGCAAGGGGGGCAGGAAGAGCAGAGATGCAGCAAACATGGCAGTAGAGAGCCTACTTGCTGTGTCAAACTGTATCTGTACCTAACTGAGGGTAACCTTGCAAGGAAGTGGCTTTCCCAGTAGAGCAGGTAGCTTGATAATGATATAACGCACCATCCTCCACATGGAAATGTCACAGCACACAGTCAAACTCTTGTCTTCTCCACATTAAGAGATCACCCAAAGAAGTCTTGAACCTGTGCTCCAGATCTTCATTAAAATGCACATCAAGGAGCAACTGTATTCAAACACCTACTGCAGAAGTCTTGTATGCAACAAGAGAGGTCTAGTTTGTGAACGACTGGCCATCAGCATAGCCTACAAAGACTGCAGAAAGCTAGGTAATTGCAATACCTGCACCCAGACTGGTTTGTGTATCTCCACTTCCTAATAAATCTCAGGTCTTGTCTAGTTGTGCAAGACTAACTTTGTCCCATTTAATTCAAAACCCAGCATGCAAATAATCTTTCCTACCAGAGTAATCACCCTGTCATACCTGCTGCATGTGCACAAAGCCAAATGATTTGTGTTCACTTAGCCAAGAGCTTGACGCTTAGCAGACAGCATTGCTGTGAATACCAGAGGCAGACACAGACCAGGAACAGTGGGCTCAAATTCCACATGCCTCAGGACTAAAGATAATGGACTCAGTGTCAGACTGGGTCCATCCCTGAGCAGTACAGGGCATGATAAATAGTGTGTGGAGAAGTCCCCAAAACAACAGTAATGACAACAAAATTACCTTTTTTTCCTAGCTCTGTGGTGGTTTTTTTATCCTTCTTTAAAGTCTTGGTGAGAGACTGGTTGGTTCTCTCCCCCTGCTCTGTCAGGCTCTCCTATGCTGTGCAACATTTGGGGTTATCTGAGTCACCAGAGTGCTGCACTTTGTTAAGGGAAATCAGGACAGAGCAAATGCTATTTGTATTCAAATCCTTTAATATACTATTTTAATCTTGGCTTTCATGAATAAATACATGATAATTAGTTTGGTGCTTTTTCATCCTGCTCCCCTTTCTTTTTTCTCCTTTTTTTCCTCTGTCCCCTGTAAAACCTAGAGGCAACCAGTGCAGCCCAATCATTAGAGTGGAACTACAGAAGGGAGGATAGCAGAGCTCTGATCTTGCTTTTTCACGCTGGCCTTTTCTTCCATATGACTAAGCAAACTGGAGTGAAATCCTGGCTCCCATGTCAGGAGTAAAGCCTGTGGGAACTTTCTCTTCATCTGGATAAATTGGTATTAACGTTTTGCCACTGAGAACTTTCATACAACTTCAAAGTATTATTACTGGGCAGTGTTCTGCTTTGGTCAATTACAGTTTGCTCCTTACAGGAAAAGTGGGTGGCAGAGTGAGGGTGTGTGAGGTCTGTGTCCTTGGATGTGGACACTTTGCCCTGCTCTTTTCCATGGGATCTACAGAAATCTCAAATGAAAGACAGATATTTGTTCCAGCAGTGTCCTTCTGCTCACTAGGACATGAATGTCTCCTCTCACAAGAGCAAGCAATGCTGGGCCCTGTCTCTTTGCTCAGCTATGTTTGATGCTGAGAACTTCAGAGAATTCAGAATGATTATTAGCTTTGCAAAAACCTGCTGAGCATTCATTACATTATATTGATAGCTGTGTATCTTACTCAATCTGTGTATCTGACCTCAAACACAGTCAGTTTTTAAAAACTGAAATAAACTTGATCCTGCTCGCTTTCAGATACTAACAGCCTTTTTTAACCTTAGGTGCTAACCTCAGCTTTTCAACCTCAGGGGTTCTGGCTGCTGGGAGCTCTACTCCACTGCTCTAATTACAAATCTGCTGCAAAGATCAGCAAGCTGACTCCTTCCTAACCTGTGCTAGGAGCAGTGGCAGCAGGACAAAGTCGATGCTGAATACCTCACTTCACTTGGCCTGGGTTCAGGCTGTCAGCTGTCTCTCTGCAAGCAGATAATGGATATGCAAACAGAGACCTCCTATGCCCCCTCAAACTTTGCTGAACAGAAGATACACAGACCTTATGTTCACTTCTGCCAGGGCTGGAAGTCATCTGGCATGGCAGGACAGTTTATTCTTCATACACAGAACTGCTACACAGTTATTTTTCCATCATGGAAGCAGTGAGTCAGGGTGACTTTATTTGGAGATGTTTGTGCATTTAACCTTGTCAAATCTCATGGACTGGGATATTTTCTTGTCAAGCTGGCACATGTTTGAATTGTACCATAGCTACTTTGTCCAGCCTTTTTCTTGGGAGATTCAAGTGGAAAACAGCCATGCTCTCTAGCCTATCTTATAATGCTATAGTGATGTCCTGTTGCAGATCATGTGGATGGTTTCCCTCTGACAGCAGAGGAACAGTCACTGTTACTCCCCGTTGTGTTAATAGGGGCTGGGATGAGTTGGGGAAATTGCCTGCACGTGACACTCAGTCTCCACCTTGCAGGGATTTAGTAAAAGTAGGAACTGATTATTTAAAAGAAGGGAGGTATAGAAAAAAATGTCATTGTAGTTTTGGTATTAACTGAGGACATGGGAGACTGACCTTAGTCTGGGTCTCAAGGTTTGTCCAAAAGTATCTTTAGGTGTTTAGCTCTCATGATTTTTATCCTGTATCAAGCCTGCATCCACAATAGCACTTAAAAGGTATCTATTTCCTGAGCCTCTCTTTCCTATTAACAAAAACAAATGCTGCTCTACCCAGCAAGAAAAGGAAATTAATATCTGCTCAGATTCTTTGTGTATTCCCAGCTGCTACAGTAACATACAATGGGTTTTGAATGTCCCTGTGGACTTCATTAAATATCTAGATTGATTACCAGACTTTCTTTCCTGGCTTCTTTGCTTGTTCAGAGATATCCTCCTGACAGCTGTCCTGCATAACTCCATTAAAGAGAGAACAAAGCCCTGGAGAGTAACACTTGCTGTTGACTGCTCTGAAACATCACCATGGGCTCATTTACATCCCACACTAGGACCAAAGCCCAGCCCACACTCTTCCCTTGTATGTCCCACTTGCTCTGCCTTTGGGGAACCTCTCCTGTTGGTGCCCAGCTAAGCAAGAAATAAGTCTTGTGTGTGATGACAGCTACATTCTTCTGTATGATGGTACTTGGCAGGAAAAACAAGGTATAAGAGTATATATTCTGTTCTTAAGTGATGGAACACTATAGAGGGAAAGAGGGAAAAGTTATCCTGAGTGCTGTAAAGTTCCTTAATACACAGCACAACGTGGCACAGAGCTGTTTACAACTATCTACGTGGAGCCAGTGACTGGTGGTGTTTAGGAACACAGTGCCTAGAGAATTGCTACAGATGTGATTCATGGGGTTGACTTTTTAGTCTTGCTTTTAGTATATAATAAAGTAGATTGTTACTAAAGCATTTGGATAGCAGAATGACAGTGTAAATGGCTAAGGGCAAGCAATTAATAAAGGTGTTTAAAAATAAGGTCTTAGATTAATATTTTAATGTTTAGTTTGGAGCTTTCATTTTTAAAGGGCTGTGGAGGACACAGAGAACTCAGGGCATTTTGCCTGGCTCCAGCCAGAGCTGGAGGTGTTCAACACCTGAAAACATGAGGCTTATTCTGTAACTAAAGCATTATAGCCTGGCCCACTTTTCATTTCACAGATACACTGGGCCTGCCTCTGTCTTCCAGCAGTTTATTACTGTGTGAGCTTAGACCAAGAACTTATCTTCATCCATGGTCAAATTAGGAGTTTTCCTGGTGTCTCTTGCTCATTCCACTGCAAATGCATTACGTCTCCCTACGCCTCCCTGTGTTGTAGGGTGTTGCTAAGGCCTCCCACTAAAGCAGGCAGTCACTCTCTCTGCTTTGGCAGTGTTTCAGGGATGGGTAAAGCTGTCCATGGAACAAAGCATGGTTTTATTGTGAACTTACAGGGTGGTAGGGAAGCCATCTGCTTGCCAAAGCTGCATTAATGCAAACCCATTATTACAGGGATGTTCAGACAGAACTGTAAAGGGAAGAATTTGCTGTTCAGTCTGTTGTACCCTGTTGAAAAATATGCTGCATATTTAAACATTCTCTAACATCACTGATGCAGCTTCTTTCACAACCTCCAGATAAGGTGAATGTGAAGAGAAAATGAATCCAAATCATACAGTACTAGGAGGACAAGATGAACACGATAACAATTTTATTCCATCAGATTTTTTTTCATGGGACAGGTTTCCTTCTGACAGCATGAAAAGGACTCAACAGACTTAACACAAAGCTGACAAGTCAGCAGGACTGTCAGTGGGTTCATCCTGCAGAGAAAATGATCATCTTGCAGACATCCTGCCACCTAGACTCTGTAAGGCAAGTGGCCTAGTGAATTCTTGTCTGTGCACCACTGGAATACCTGGCACCATGCATTTCACCAAGATCTGTCAGGATTATGTAATTACAATCTGTCAAGTCAGATCAAGCATGATACAGTCTTTATGCTGACTGTGGGAAGATGGATGATACCTGACCTGGCAAAAGATCTGCCTGGCTGTAAGATTTTAAAGCAAATTTAAACCAGCAAGGAGTCGGCATGCACTGGGTCAGCATTTCTCACCATGCTGCTACACTGGTTGTTGGTTTAGGTTTGTTTTGTTTGTGCTATTTTTTTTTTTACTGCTAGCAAGCATACTACTGATTTCCTGTCTTGTGGAACCATAGCCACAGGCCCTATGGTAGTGGAGTTCACGTGAGGTTGAATGGGAACAGTGAGATCAAGAAGTGCTGAAAACCCCAAAGTTCCAGCTTTGCACCAGGTATCTCTCAGCTTGATGTTATTACTGCTGTAAATCATGCTGCTGCTTTTAGCAATTCACCTCTTTCCTGCTGAATTTTAGTTACTGGGAGCTTCCTTCTCACCTTTCTAAAGCTGGTGTTATCTTTCATCATAGGGATGAAAGATTTACCAGATTTACTCTACAGGGCAGAGTTTTATGGCAGTGTCCCTATTTGTCAAGTGGGAAACTGGCTCTGATTGTCTGAGGACAGCATCCCAAGATGGGACAGCTGATACTGAACACTGACTGCCTAGAGAGGGAACAGCTCTGGGGAGATGAAATGAAATGAATGCTGATTCCAGGGGGCTTATGACTTAAATTTTTAAAATTTAATAAGAGGGTTTTGAGGCTTAGTCCAACTGGTCACAGTGATGTCCTGCCTGAAAGCCCTTCAGAGTCCAGGGAAGAAAACTTATGTCATTGCAAAACAAGCAGGCAGCCCACACTGGAAGGGCAGAATGTGCCAGGAGGGGTAGGTGTTACCCAAATGTGACAGATGGCTGTGAGCAAAGGAGAAGGAAGGTCAGAAGAAGAAAATGAGGAGAGGGAAGTGACACATCCCTTTGAGGACACACAAAGTGAGTGGGAAGCTGGGTTGGGTGGCTGTTATGAGACCCAGAGAGTAATGGTGTCCTAGAGAGAGAAGGGTGCTGGGTAAGAGTATCAGAGAGGAAACAGCTGGGACTGGGTGGAAGAACAGGAATTTGAACAAGTTTCTCTCAAGATGAGGAGCTAGTGGTGCAGCAAGGGGAAGACAGAAGGGATGACGAAAAGCAAGTGATGGGTACTGGATACACCTCACTGCAGCTCATCCTAAAACACCTTTGTAAAAAGCTGCCATACTCCTCCCTGGAAGTGGCTGCCTTCCAAGGGAATACAGAGAGATTCCTGTAATGCATATCTGTGGGTGTGCTGGGAAGTATACACAAGGCCTTTGGGATGAAAAGATTTCTTTGAATGTCGCATGCCCTAATTTCTAGAGCTGCTGATTCAGAGCACTGGCAGCTACATCCTCCTGCCAGTGCTCCACATTTCCTACTCCTCTGTACCAAGAACTAATGGAAACATTAAACACATTTTGGAGGCTTTAAGGTTTCCAAAGCAAAGACAAAAGGACTCAAAGCACAGCAGATCTCTGTTCTGAGCTAGCAACAATGTTAACATTTATACTAACCAGAACCTGGAGTGCCAGACTGCACAGCCTTTTGCTTTCATGTTATTTACTGCAAGGGCTTCAGGGGGGGAACGAGACTGGGAGCCTGATGGGGCTCTTGCTTTATGTCACTGGAAAGTGAATGAAACCTCACCAGGCACATTCAGATCAGGTGGAGCAAATCTGAGGAGAGAGCTGTCCAGAGCTAAATTTCTTTATAACAGCCTGTTTAGATCCTGTGTACACACAGGATCTAACTAGCCCCATCTACAACTTTTTATCTGCCACTTTTGACAGATGGGCCTGAGTTACCTGATACTTGGGCCAATTCTCAAAACAGTTTCTACACAGATTTTGAGATTGCAAAAGGCACCTTAATTGAGGCCAAGTCTTCCAGAGAAGTCAGTGCACAGCAGCATTGATGTGTAGCTGGGATTCCAAGAAAGTTTTTTTACTAGAGCATCCAAACACAAACTGAATTCTTCTGCATTCATACTTTAAATTTCAGGAGAAATCATGCTTGAAAAGCTGGCCTGAAATGGCCACCAGTAACTGATAGCTCCCAGTGACCAGGAAACACATTCCTTCTCCATTGTTACCCAGGATGCTGAAAGAATGCATGATGGGCAAAAATAATGCAAATTGATGAGATGCTGATGGCATGACTATCTTCCCTCAATGTAATAGATACTTAGAATATTTCTGGAGTGCACAGTGCACAACAAATGGACAGGCTGCACAGCTGTTCTAAAAATCAGACTTGTTTAATAATACAAACACTCGCTGTATGTTAACAGGAGTAGAAAAAGGCACAGCCCTTTCTATCTGTGCAGCCATTTAATCTTGTTCTTCTGTGTTACTTTTTTTTGCTCTTCCAGTTCTGGAACTGCAAAATATATCAGTATTTCCAACCCTAATCATGAAGACAGTCCCTCTCCCCCCGCCCCCAACCAAATAAAATAATGGTTTGGCTTTCTCAAACACCAAATATAATCTTGACCTTTCGTTTGCATGCTGCTTTCAGGTGAGAAGAATTAGGCTCATTTCTAGAAATAAAAATGAGAACTGTGCAGATCTTCTGCTCATTTTTGTGTTTTTTTAAGAGGAAGTGCAGAACAGTGTGCCTGTAAGAGCTGAGCATTCCAGTGGAACAGTATGTGTTAATTGAGACTGTGATAAAATCAGGCAAGTTGGCAGAGCAGCTGTAATGGAGGTGAACTGGAAAGTCAAAACTAACCAGTGCACTTTTGCCCTCCCAGGCAGAGTGAAATACAGAATATAAGCAAACATCACCAGTGGGGAGTATTATAGCAAATATTTGAAATGCCTCCCTTTTAGAGGCTTTCAGGGTGGATGTCTTTAGTTTGTATCATGCTGTTGCTAGCACATGTGACAAAGCTCCTCAGAAAAAATATTTTTTGTTGCCATTATACCCTAAACAGCATTGCATGAAGTGGGAGAACATCAATTCCCTTGGTGTTTGCCCTTCCTTTCCAAGCATGGCTATTTGAGACACAGCCAGGCTGAGAGCTCTGCACTGCCCAAGACTGTTGCTATTAGTATTTTTCTTCTTGCTGTCAGACTGGTGAGTGACTAAGTGTCTCTGGTGCTGAAGCTGCTGGTCATTTGGGAATTCTACTTTCCCAGGAGAAGGGTGAGGCTGGTGGGTAGGGTTTTTTCCCTTGGTTATGGGATGCTTAGGCTGTACTGAAGCCAGAATGGAACTGGTGAAAAGCTGGGAAAATGCTAGAATAGTGTATACTGGAAAGAAAACTAATGGGGAATGACACTGCTAGTCCTTACCTCCTGCCTAGGACCTTGTGGTCACTGCTAATGCAGGAAAGGGAGAAGGCAGCATATAGAGTAAATATAAAGTGTTCAGGATATATGCAGGAAGTACTACCCCAAAATACAGCTTGGCCAAGGTGTCACTGAACTTGGCAGACTTGGATCTGCTCAGCTCAGGGCAGATGTAGGTTGAGACAGATGGGCAGCAGAGCGTGCAAAGCTCAGCCCCCAGGGATGCACTGCCACTGAAGTGTAAGAGCTCCTGTGGCCAGGTGGCTCCATTAGCAGGGCAGACTGCACAAGGTGATGAATTATGAGGAAGTCCTCACTCCTGTCCTGGCTCTGCATGACCTGATCTGTGGCCCTCCACTCTGTCCTCATTTATTTCAGTACAGTCATCCCCTCCTCATTTTCTCTCCCAGCAGGCTGGCCTGAGCTCATTGTGTGACACCAGAACAGTGCTTTGCAAGTGGATGGCATTTGTATCATTATCAAATTGTCAAATCAGACAGGGCTGCACTGCTTTGGTACAAATACCTCCCCTATGTGCATCTCTGCAGCCTCATACTCCCCTAGAAACAATAAATACCAAAAAGGTCACAGAGGAATAGACAAGGCAATGCAACCACCAGTTCTTTAAATGTAGGCATAGATTCATGGCCCAGTCTCTAAAAAAGATCAGGAGAGAAATGGCTACCTTCCAGGCAAGGATAACACAGAAGCAGGGACAGACAGAATGCTCTGGACCAGGACACCCTGGAAACATTTCTCACAAAGCCTGTAAATGACACCTGTGCACCTAGAAGTCTGGCTACCACACCTGTGACACCGTGTGTGCCCACCACAAAGCAGTGCACGAGTCAGGAGCTCAGTAGGTCAGATCAGTGCAGGCAGCTCCTTGGCTACACTTTTTACAAGAGCCTGAGAGCAGCAGCAGCTGCTGTGTCAGTGCTGGTGATGTTAAAGGGATGTGCACTTCAGCTATGACAGACTGCACCACCCTCAACTGCTTGATAGGCCTAAACCTGCAGCTCTGCTACTGGGAAAATTCATGGGCTGCTCTGTGGGGTAAGAGGGCCCTTTAGGATCATGCAGTCCTGGAAGAGAGCCAGTGCAGAGCTTTGTTTCCTCAGATTATACAGCATTTCTTGGAGCAAAGCTTGGTAGCCATTTGCAAAGCCCTGCTGCTGGCTGTAGGAGGCTGAGTGCTGCTAGCACTAACACCAGCATCCTGTGCTTGTGCACACACTGGCTGTGAAGGGACTGTCAGATCTGTCACCTTTAACAGCAACAAGGCAGTGAATTTAATTCAGAGTTGAGTTCAGGCAAGTGAAAATCTTCAGAACCCGGACTTGGCCCCTGAATCAATCCTTTAAACCCTGTTCCCTTGCTCCTGCCCTTTGAAACGTGCATGCAATAACAGGAACAGCTACTGCTTTGAAATTCAGAGGTATAAGGTGGCTCTCATGGATTGCTAAGCTTTGACAGCATGGTATTCTGCTAAGCTGACACTATATAGATTAACTAATGCTCCTGACTTCTAATGGGGAAGGAGACAGACTTGTCATGTTCCCACTGAGAGGAATTTCCTATATTTAGAAATGCTGCTGGTTCTCATGGGATGGGCAGGCTGGGAAAGCCTGCCACATCTTTTACATCTTTACTTTCCCCCTCTATTTTTATAACAGATTGCTGCTTCACTATCTAATCTCTTCCCTGGCATTGCATCCCAGGTACCCCAGTCTGAGGGTCTTAGAACCTACTAAGCATTAAGGTAAGCACCTTAATTACCTTTTTTACCTTAGAAAGGTAAGATGCTTGCCTTTTTATGATAAGAAAACCAATCCTGTTGCAAGCAGTTAGGAAAAGCTCTGTAAGACTCTCTAAGGTATTGCTTCATTCCCAAGTGAAATCTGAGCAGGCAGGGATGATAAAGAAGGAGCAGAAGAATTTTGTTGTGTCAGCCTTGTCTTGTTTTCTGCCTAAACCATGTTCCTGCTCCATTTGCCTCAAAACCAACTTGCTAATGAAGTCAGCTGGCTTGTAAGCTTGGTGGCAAAGGTGTCAACCTCACCACTTTTTCCTATTCCTCTTCCATGTGAGCTGGGAGGTGAGTACTCTCTTTCAAACACCTTGGGATCAGCTCAAGCCAATGCCTGGCAGCAGCCTTTCCTAAACATAGGCACCTCAGCACTCTTTTGACTCTTCCTGCTCCCTGTAGACAGAAATTGCTGGAGTTGTCCCAGCCTCAACAAAGTCATATTGACCTAAACCAGATGAAGATCTTGTCCTGTATCTATTGCAAGGTCACCTGACCTGGCCCACATGATCACTGTCCCGGATGTAAATAGTGACAAAGTGATATCCCACCTACACTGCACTTTTAACTGCTGTGATAAGATTAGTTGACAGGTCACGACAGCCCCCTTGTCTGGCTGGAGATTCAGCAGAGCAAATTCCTGGGATGGCAGGATGATCAGGAGATCAGGCTGTACTCCATCTAGAGTTGCCGCTTGGTGAAAGGGTCGAATGACCACACACTGTAGTCACAGGGCCAATGTGCCAATTTTCTGCCCTAAGTGCAAACACACTGGGGGCAGAGAAGTTGTCCAGGAAGAACCTGTTCCACATGCTGAGACAGGCCTCCAGTTCTACAAACACGTATAGCATTCAAAAATGCACAGAATTAGAACTCCCCTTTAACCTCCTCAGCTGTTCCCAAATATTTGTAGAGGCATTATTGGCTTGGGTTAATGTACACCAGTGACTTTTGTAACAGTGCACAGCTGTGTCATAAGCATGTTCTGGCACTGCTGGCATTTATTAGAGTAGCTGCAGGAAGTATAGAAATGTTTAGGTTAGAAAAGATCTTTAAGATCATTGGATCCAACCGTAAACCCAGCACGGGCCTCAGCTCATTGATCTGTCCCATCCACTGAGATCCCTCTACAGATCCCTCTGCAGAGCCTTCCCACCCTGCAGCAGACCAACACTCCAGCCCAAAATCTTAAGGTATAATCTTCAGACTGGCTGAGGGTCTGCTTTCAATTCCCTTGTAACTGGCTTCCAGCTGGATTTAACTCCTTTCACCACCACTATTGGCCTGGCCATCCTGACAGGTTTTCACCCAGGGAAGGGTGTGCCCATCCAAGCCATGAGCAGCCAGTTTCTCCAGGAGAATGTGAGGGAAACAGGGTCACAGGCTTTACTAAAGTTTAGGCAGACAACATCCTCAGCCTTACCCCATCCAGGAAATGTCACAGCAAGAGATCAGGCTGGTCAAATAGGACCTGCCTTTCATAAGCTTGTGTTGCCTGGCCTGATCCATGATGATAATCAGTTCCATGACCTTTGCCAGCACCAAGGTCAGACTGACAGGCTCTAGAGTGGGACACCAAGACCCACTGGAAAGCTGACAGAGAAATTTTTGCAGAAGGAGCAGCAAGAAGTGCCAGTGTATTTTGCAGGAGGGTATTTTTAGTTCTGTAAAGCTGAAAAGTAGGAAAAATCTTGCAATATATGTCAGCATTTGAAATAGTATTTGAGGAGATTTGGAAAAGGGGCTTGAAATTACTCACCTATACAAATTTTAATTTTTTTAATAACAAAAATACTTCCTCCTAAGCAAGTTTCTTTCACTGTGATCGTTCCACAGAAGCAGTTGCTTTCAGTGGCATTTTTTGATGGGAAAAAGTCTACACCACATAATACAAATTTTTTTATCTCCATTAACACTTTCTGCTGAGGGAGGGAATGCTTGCACAGCATATTTTTCAACCTTCTCATGAAGGCTGGCACACCCTGGAATTTCTGATCTCCTAGCAATGCAAAGGCCTGCACTGAAAAAGGTTTATGTTGAGGGTTTTTTGTGTGAACTGTAGCTGTGCTTCATTGACACTTCTTTGCTAGCTAAGGTTCCTGTGGTGGAAAACCCCAGCAAAACAAACAAGACCTGATTCTGTGCAAGGTGGCCGCTCAACTAAAAGAAAAAAGAAAGTTTCCAAGAAAAATTTCAATGCAAAAGTGTCATAGGACCTGGAAAGCCATGAGTCATCTGAACTCTTATGGGGTAGAACATGGAAATACAGAAAAGGCCTCAGCACTTTGGGGTAGAGCCTGTGCTGCTGAAACTCAACTGTGCACTATTAATTGGCAGGGTGCATGAGAACTGATCTCAAACCTGAATGCTGAGATTACTGTTCTTGGCTTTCTTCCAATGAAATGGTGCATAACTCCCAGCTTTATCTAAGGAACCTTCCAGAAATGCAAGCTATGCCACCATCACCTTATGAAGCCAGAAAATGATCACAAGGGTTAAATTTAAAGTATAAAGATGTTGTCCACTTCAGAGGGTGAGTCTGAGAGTGACCTCAGAAGTTCACTAAGAGACACTGTGCTAATCATCAGCTCCAGATACAAGGGCCTGTACTGCTATAACAAAGGGAGATGGCTTTAATCTGAAAAAAAAGTAGGCTTATATTGAATACTGAGGAGAAATTCTTTACTGTGAGGGTGGTGAGGCACTGGCACAGCTTGTCCTGAGAAGTTGTGGATGCCCCATCCCTGGAAGTGTTCAAGGCCAGGTTGGATAGGGCTTTGAGCAACCTGATCTAGTGGAAGGTACCCCTATCTATGGCAGGGGGTTAGAACTAAAGGGTGTTTAATGTCTCTTAAAACCCAAACTACTCCAAGATTTTGTGATTTAGTGTCCACAAGCTTTCCAGATTCCCCACTGCAATCAGGAACTTGAGTGCCAATGGTTCTTAAACCCAATCCAGTCCTGCACTAGATTTAGGAAGCCTGGCCAGAAACCAGTTTGATTACAATGGGGGCCTTGGCTATGGATCATCAGTAAGCCACTGAAAGCATTTTTTTCTGTAAAGCAGATAGGTATTACTTGACTCTGATATAAATCTCTTCCATAGGGAAATACTGGACTGTGACACAGGTACAGCTGATGTTGCCAGCCTTCCCTGAAAACATTTAAATTCTCTGCAGATTAACCATGTCTGTTTGGTCTCTATTTGCAAAGCCATGCTGTAGCTCTGAGAGGCTCCTACCACTGCTTTTATCTACAGCTTGTCTAGGTTGAAGTGAAAATCATACAGATTCCTTTGGTTTACATTAATGACATTTAGAAGAGAACTGAACTTGGGACTTACCTCTGCTAATTCTCTGCTTTTCTCCAGAAAGGATTCCTGGTGTATCAATGACACTGATGCTTTCTAATACAGGATTAGGTAGCTGGGCACAGACAAACCTGTGTCGAAAATAACAGTGTTAAAAAAAAACAAAATTTAGAGAAGGTAAAACATACTTATGATGTGCTGAACATCACAGGCAGCATGGCACAAGCCAGACTCTGATCTCTCAAATCTTTGGTTGGAGCTTGGAGCTACTGTTACTCAAAGAAATGAGAAAGAAACTAGAACTCATCAATTTTCTCTATTTTGCTGCCTCTGGAACATGGGTCTCAGTCATGACCTATGACAGGTTTTTTATATGGGCCCCCAAATTGTGAATTATGAAAACATTTGCATTTTTTCATTTATGTGCTGTTTAGATTTTAACAAGAAGTGGTATTTGTTTTTCTTTGGTTAAGCATTCCCCTGTAGAGTCCTGAACCCAAGTGAACTGAAATAACTTGCTTTAAAAAAAAATCAGCAATGCTACAGGACTTTTCTTCTCCTTCAAATCTGGTCTTAAACAGACAAAAAGTCTGCTATTATTGCACCATGGAAGCAGTAAAGCATAGGCAGCATGAGATCCCAAAAGGTTGCTCAGTCTATCCTCCTGCCTCAAGGCAGGATCAGTCAGGTTATTTGTCTAAAGTGTTCTTCAAATCCACAACAATGCAGACTCACCAACATTTGCTGTGAGACTACTCCATTACTTAATAACCTTTACAGTAAATCCTCTTTTTTAATGTCTAATCTAAATTTCATATGCTGTAGTGCCCCTAGTCACAAACAGAGTAGATGTGGAAAATTATTTATTCTTCCTCTCCTGTCACAATGTACACAATTGTCATCCTGCTGCCCTCAGTGTTTCCTCTATAGAAAACAGTCCAGTGGTTGTTTTTTTCTTTTTCCTATCTCTTTCAGTTCTCCCTAGCTGCCTTTCCAGCTCATTTCTAAATCCCTGAAGACCCTTGCAGCCTTCCTTTGGGTCCTCCTAAACTGCTCTGCATATTTCTTCGGGCATGATGCCACAAGCTGATGTATTCCAGCCATGGCCCTGCCAGTGGTGAGTAGAGTGGATGGATTGCTCCTTATCTCTTGGAGTTGACAGTCCTGTTTATACATCTCAGTGACATGTTTGCTTTTCTAACAGCAGTATGACACTGTTAACTCACATTCACTTTGTAATTCACTGCTCCTCCCTCTGCAGCTCCATTTATGTGTAATTGCTCTTTAGCTAGTTGTTCCCCATTCTGTATCTATGCAAATCACTGCCTAAGAAGAGTCACTTATGCTTTGTGGGCTGCAGCTCGTCTATTTCAGTTGCTAGTAACAGCAAAGGACAGTAAGAATCTGCTTCAGTAGCTCCTGGTACCATTTCAGGGATAGGCGTGTGTGTGTGTACATATGCATAATAATATGGTGGTGTGACATCCTGTCACAAAATCATGTTACTGGTGGGAGGACACAGAACCACAGAGGATGGGGGCTGGCACAAGGACCACTCAGTGCAGTCAAGGCAGACATGGCCCTGCAATGTTCTGGTTGAGTCTCAGGTTCTGCAGAAGTCCCTGCACCTCTGAATTCCTCCAGGCTATGACACAACCCAGTTGTTCTCCTTGTATGACTCCAAGAAGATTCTGATAAGAGTGAATCCTCATGGGTTAAAGAGTGCCTCCGCCCTTAAGCTGTCAGCTATTTCAGACCACATATTACAGCTTCCCACATCCCCAGCTTGGCAGGTGGCAACACGGAGCAATTCTGAATATGTAATACCTCATATCAAAGAGGGGGACTGGCTTGATTATCCTGTTGAGTGCCAGGCACAGCAGCAGAAAATAAAAGGCTCAGGAGGTCATGTTATTGCCTTGTCCTGCCAACCCATGTTTGCTCTCCATTGTTACAGCCCTGAGTATTCCTTGTGCTGCAATATTAAATAGGGCAGGGGGATTTTCCACTAGTTTATCTAGGAAAAGTACTCTACAGGAGATTTCAGATATAAGGTCAGAGGCCAGCATGAGGGAGTGCATTCTGGCTCTTTTGGCAAAGTTAAGGCTGCTGCCCTCCTGCTGTCCCAGCAGAACTGCAGGACCTCAGGGAGCTCGACCTAATTCTGTTTGGGGCCATATGAAGGGTAGAATGTTGTGCCAAACTAGAGTTTCACTACCTCTACAGGCAGAGCATAGGGCTGAAGAAGCAACATGTTATTTACCACTCCTGCTGTTCACAACACAAAACCAGGACTGATTCCACCTTAGCTTCCCAAAGCAGATTCTGCAGGTGGGGGAATTCTTGCAACCTAGTCAATGTGATAGGAAAGTAATGGGTGAGATTCCTGATTTTGCTCCAGGCCCTTGGTGCCAAACAAATCTTCCAGATAACAAGGTGCAACTTCTCATCTCTCTGGAATCTTCCCGGGGTGGGGTTTGGCCAGCAGGGTTGGGCTCTCAATGCCCCAGAACAACCTGGGGCAAGAAGAGCAGACAAGAGATAGGATTCTGCAGACCTGCTATTCCCATTTCAGCCATGGGCAGGTGCTCCATCTCCTGGGAATGAAGGGAGGGAGGATACTGGCTCTGAGCAACACCATTTGCTTGTCTACCAGCCAAATGCTGACTGTACCAGTCTTCCCTTGCTTCCTGGAAAGCAGCAGATCCCAGTCTTTGCTGGGGAATGAGTCCCAGCTAAGGGTGGATGCTCACTCCTGAAGCAGCAGGCTCTGCACCCCACAGGACACAGTGCTGTGAGCTGTCACCTCTCAGCTAAGACCAGCTTGGCCTGTGTGAATGCTACTGCCCCATGCTGCTCTGTTCCTTTCCACTGATGCTCAGTCAAGTGTTACCTTTAACCATCTATGGGCAAAGAGACTTCCCCGTGCCCACTCTTACCTCAGCTTACAATGTGGCCCCTGGAGGTTAGCTCCCTTCTGCAAATTTCTTGCTCACAGCCTCCTAGCTGAGGTCAGGGCCTTGGCATATATACAGCAGCAGCAAGTTATGTGCAAGGCAGAGATAGCTCTGCTTGTCCCTAGCCCAGAAGCCAGGCCCACTGGAGAAGTAAGTGTGGGTAGCTTGATCTGGTCCAGTGGATGCACCAGGACTTACATCTGCTAAATTTCTGGCCCTCTGAGTCAACTCTTGCATATGTTTAATTTCTTAATTAGCATCTGCTTTTTCTGCATGTGGCTCACACAGCTGAGCCAGTCCCCTCAGCATGTCTCCTCTGTCAGTTTAGAAATCATTACCCCCTCTTTTTTCATGTCAGCAAGAGAAAGATGTCATTAGCTGCTGTGGCTACTCCCTGCATTGCTAGAAGGACTGCACTTATGCTGCTGCTGAATCACTGCTGTGTCCCTCTGCCCTGCTGTCTGCACAGATACAGGCTAGACTCTTTCCTCAGAAGAAGGAAGAGTAGAAGAAGCATAACAAGAGCACAGCATGAAACAGTGAACTGGGCTAATGCATGCAGAGCTCCCTTGCTGTATCAGGAGCAAACTGCATACAGGACACATCCATCAGGCCAGTTCAGAAGTGTTTGCTTTTTTGCCCCCCATGCCTGGCCTAATGTTCCTTCTCTGCAGTGAACTGGCTGCCAGCTGTGGCTGTTCTTGGCTATCAGCTGAGCTGCTCTGAATTATGTCCTCTTCATCCATGATCTCTGCACTCCAGGCAAGAGGCCTGTTATTCTCTTCAAGCAAATAACCATTCTGCCCTGGTGTAGGGAGTGGACCTGTGACCTGACCTAACCTGGTCAGGTGCAGATGTTCTGGGCCCTATGAAATGACAAAAACTTCTCAAAGTCTCTCTGATGCAAGACTATGTGGATGTATTTGAATGATGCTCCTCTGCAGTGATCAGATACCTCTTTCTGTCACCCTGAGGTATTGCACACAGCAGTGACTCCAGCTAGGTTACTCTCCCACCAGCAAGTTTCTCCCCATGCTTCTCTGCAGGGCTCTTCTCTGCCTTGCTGCAGCCCACACCAGCACTCCTGAGGTCAGTGCTGGTAGGAGATGCTGCACCCTCTGGACAGTCACGCTCTAAGCTTGGAAGATCGAATGGAAGCCAGAGCCCAGCCCAGCTTTCCTGGCTGTTTGGCTGAGCAGCTGCCATGTTTCCAGTGTCTCCCACACTGTGTTAAGGGAAGGCGTCGATGATGGGTGTAGTCAGTTTGTTGCCTTCTGCAGCACAGTTTGTGCTCATCTAGGATATGGGTGTGTGCTGCTGGCTTCCTGCAAGGCCTAGGTCCAAAACCTCCCTATGGATGGGCTGGGTCTAGGGGATGGAAAGGTTATATTCCTCATGTCACAGAGCCACTGTCCAAACACCCTGCTACTCTTTTTTACAGGAAACACATTAGAGCAGTCATCAATTTGCACCTGAGGTTGTATGTATAAGGCATGGGAACAGAGAGAGCCTGCTTTTGATTACAAATGGAAGAAGCTAGAAATACTGAAGTGGGGGAACACAAGTATAATGAAGATATTTATCTCTAGTCTCCTGTAGGATGAGGGTAGGCTGTGATGTCATTTTTGTTTTGTTTGTTCAAGTAAAATGAAGGTTTGTCACACTTGCATTTGTCAGTTCTTCAGCAACTGACTTAGGTTCATTTGGTAGGAAAGGACTAGCTTTGCATCAGCCATGTGTATGGAAGGAAAAGAAGTGTCTTATCCCTTTATATTACTGACTGCGCTGCTCATTAGATTCTGACTTTACTCCACAAAACAAGAGAGCTGTTGAGTACTGACCTGTTCAAAAAGGCATTGCCAAAGGCATTGAGTTTCCTGAATGGTTTTTTGGGATCCACCACCAGTGCGTTTCCAGGAACGATTCCTTCCACATCTCCTTGCATAACTGCTATAAAGGAGTCAGTAGTAGGCTCTGGTCCAATCCTCATCCCTGGGAAATCCTGCTCCAGCAGGTACCTGTAAGTGAAAACAGGGTGTGGGCATCAGACACGAGCTGCTAAGTCCTAAATGTGTTGTACTGAAGATTGCAGTGCAATTATGAAGCTCAAGAGCATGGATCCTTCTGAGACTATTTTTAGCACTGTCACTGAATTGTTTGATAGAAGTCTTGGTAGCTTTTCTACTTAGGATCTCAACACTGAAAGCTCATTTAAGGTGGATTAAGAAATTGAGATGATTATAGCTGCTGGGAAGAGATTCTCATCACGTTGCATCATTTTGTGTACTTCAATCCTCAAGACATTTGGAGCAGATTTAGCACAGCAAAGTATAAACAACAGTTCACTGCAATCACAGAGTTAATCCTGAAACCCTACTGGCTCTTGGTGCCAATATCAATTACTTCACTGCTGCTCATTTCATCCAGCTAATGTGCTTAGCCTCTAGTCCAAATCAGTCGCTTAAATGCCAACTTCCCCTGCACTTGACTGAAGTCTCAGCCTCTGTCCTTGTGTGCTTCTGAAATGCAGCTACAGGTCTGCACTACAAACTGCTCAAGCATATTGAGCACTACACACATGGGTGGGGGAGTATATTACAAGCTATATATCAAGCTAGATAGCACAGTAAGTACAGCACCCCTTACTATTTCCTGAAGGTAGTTTGGCAAATTTCAGGGAAAGACAGTCACCCACTGGGTTGTAGGGCTTTGAATAAGACCCTGGCAGCATATTCTAACTGACCCTGCCAAATTCAGTGTAGGTAAATGGGGTGTGCACGGGACAGTCCCTTTGGCTCACGAAGATGTCAAATGCCATCACTAAGGCCAGGCCTGTGTTTGTGTGTGGGGGTGCAGAAAACCTGCTGATCCTGTGCTGAAAACTAAGATCATTATGTCCAGGTGGCTTGCAAAAGGTAGCTAGAACTTGTCTAGCCCTCCATAAGGGATGGCATCAGAGGTGACAAGTGATGAGCTCTGGCTAGTCACCTGAAGAATAAAATGACTACCAGACTATGGAAGTTAGTAAAATAATGTGTTGCTTGCTCTTTGACCTAGTCCTCAGTAGGAAGAAAGATTATTTCAGAATTGCCATGATGCTAAAACTAGATTATGGGGATGCGGAAAAGAAAATAGGAGAAGGACTGGAGATTTTTTTCATGAGACTGGTATGTCTAATCACCAGAACTGGTTCACTCGGGTGAGTCTTAGTGAGTGAAGTCCCTGTGTGAGGGACTATAGGATGACTAGCATGAAGGCTTATGATAACTTTTTAGGGGTTCTTACTTTCACTGTCATTTTAACATAGGTAATCACTATCCAGTGTTTAAAGAGCAACAAAAAAAACTGCACAGGCAATTTATTGATACTATGTCAGCAAACATGTCTTCAGTTCCCAATGGGCAAGGCCAAATCAACTGGATTTAGAGATAATAAAATGCATAGCCAGGACAAATCACTGATACTTATCTGGCTTGGTACACACTCACACTGCAACAAGAATACCTCCACAAATGATATCCATAATTCCCTTAGGAGATGATCACACCTCTTTTCACCGATTTTTTATCATATATTTTCTTGCATCTTTTGTTCAAAGTGATTTCCAAGTCCCACGCTCACCAGAAGGCCACCAGAAGTGACTCTTCTTAGTTGCAGAACTCTGAGATGCAACAACAGCAGTTGAGCAGTTCCTAAAAGAAGTGAAAAAATGCAGGAAGAGGGCAGCCCTCTGACCACCCATACTAGGGTGGATATATCCTATTTAACTAAACCTCATGTAGGGGTTTCTCAAAAAAGAAACCTTGCTATAAAATTGGGTGATTACTTAAGAAAAGCAGACTGCAGGTAGAGCTGGTGTGTGCCACCTCGCTGGCTGCTGATCACAGTACACCTTCCTGGCAGCCACAGTAACTCCTCACTAGCTTGAAGCACCTGAGAACAAGGGGCTACTTCCCTCCCACCAAGGGGTCTGTAGACTATCATATGAATGTCCTTGGCTCAATTCCCTGGAAATGTTCTACACTGCACAGCTATTTGCTAGTTTAGAAGCCACTTGGTCAGTCACTGGAAACTAAGCTTGTGCCCCCTTGATGGCAATTCAAACACCAGCCCCTGATGGACTTTGCTGTCAAGCCAGTGGCTTTATACAGATGGGAATTCACTGAATCCATAGAAATAAATCTTTGCATTCTCCCCATGCAAATACTAGAGACAAAAGAAATAGGCAGTGTTAACGACTGTCAAACACAATAAGTGAAGGGCTTTTGAGAAAAGCCCCTTACTCCCAATGCCAGGTTGCAGCCTTGCTGTAACAACCACCTTTTTTCTTTTTAGAGGCTTAAAATGCACATGTAATACAACAACTTTTGAGCAGAAGTAAAAAATAGTTGAGGAGGGGAGTTGTTTACTATTTATAGATAAAGCTTCCCAGAAAATCTAACCAAAAGGCCTGTGTGTAATAGCAACACTCCTTCAGACAGCCTGCTTGAAAGAATTTTATCACAGCTCCACTCAGCTAACGTTTCAAAGCATTTCTGTTTTTTTTTAATAAGGCCTTACACAAGAAATAAACACAAAACAAAAAAATTCCAACAAAAGCACAAAAGAAGCAGCTAGACACCAATGTATTGACTTCTGTGCAACAAGTGGTAGGAAACCAGAGAGATGAAGATTTGTACTGCCCACCATCACCAGCATCTATTTTAAGTGAGGCCTCTCTGAGAGATTCGGGTACATTGTGCAGCAGGGTGTCAGCAGCACAAGAACCTCATTATGCAAAGGACAAATACAAGGGGTTGTATTGACACTGCCTGATGGGGGGAAGGCACTTCTGCTCAGCAGTGACACAGCCTGCCCTGACTACCAGAGGCAAGCTAGAGAACAACTGGTAGTTGTCACATTTGTGGGGATTTCTGGGAGAGAAGAGCAAACAACAGCTGTGGAAAACACCAACCATCAGCGAGCAATTTCTTCTGCCAGTGCTGCACGCCTCAGCTGAGCTGCTGAACACCAAAGGCCTGGGGGAGTGACCTGCAGCGAGGCTAGGGAAGTCTGCACAGTACCCCAGGCAGGAGGGGAATAGGTCTTTTGTGACCACTCTGCTTTTTAGAGAAGTGTCTGGAGTCAGTATGTGGCTGGAACCATTGTGCTGTTTGCCTGTTTCAGGCCTGCTCCTGGGAAGGGACAAGAAGGGCAGAAAAGCTGGGTTAGTGCTAGCCCAGCTTGGGGTAGCCTTTCCCAGGTGGGTTTGGAAATGGGCAAGGAGAGGCCAGGCTCCCTGGGCAGGAGTGCCTCAGGATGTGGGGGAAGGGGCTGCCTGCCCGTGATGAGTCATGCAGGAGCCCTGCAGGATGCTGAGCGTGGCAGCAGAGGTGATGCCGAGCTGAACGGGAAGAAGGGCAGAGCAGGAGGAAATGGTGACAACTGCCTGATGCAGACACAGATGAAAGGTTCAGGGCCACACGGGGAGGTCACACCAGAGCTCTGCGTGTAGCCTGTGACAAACAGCGTGGAGAGGCCAGGACGTGTAAATGATTAGCTGTAGGAGGAAGGGGTGGCTACACCAGAAAAGCAAGCTATGTTGACAGTTAGTAGAACTCTGGCAGGCTTGTTTATTTTATTAGCAGGATAGCTGGACCTGAGCCAGGATTATTTTTAGAAATGACCAAGGAACCTAAGTTAATTAGGAGAGTAATGTTCTGTCCTGTACTCCCACCCTCTTACAGGAAACATAAAAAGCAATAACATTATAAAGGCAGGCTCCAGTGAGATCCTGCAGTGGCTGTCAGATATTCCCAGGTAGAGGTGTTGCTTTGCCCTAACCAGCACTGACTTTCAGCCCCAACCCTGTAGAAAAGCATCAGCCAAATGTTTGCTGAGGAGAGAAATGGGAGTGAGCACAAAGAGATGATACAGCAGGAATGGAAAAGCTGCATTAGCAATGCTACACCTTTCACATAGCACAGAAAGGCTTGGTTCTGTGTCCCTGCAAGTAGAAGAGGAAACAGCCTGGTTCCACTGAAAACAAGCCATACTCAGTCTCACCTCACTGGTTTTGGCCCACACAGCTCACCTCCCTCTTTCCTGGCTCAGCCTCTAGGAACGTTTCTCACTGCTGACCTTGACTGCCTTTTCTGCCATCAGCTCCTGACAAGAGAGCAGCCTCACTGCAAGATGCTGCAGCTTAGGTGCTTCACAGCCTTGCATTTCTTTCTTGTTTCTCTGCAGATTCCTCAAAACAAGGAAAGATGTTTGGAAGACAGACATTCCTTAGGTAGGCGACTAAGGGTCTTTTTTTTTTTTTTTTTTTTTTGGTAAGGTATCCTGGGATCCAGGTAAACTGGGACTGAGTTCATTCCACATGATTGTTTAGTAGCATTAAGTCATCTCCCTAAATTGCATGGCAGTACAAGCAGGATGCAATTTAAGAGTGGAATTGATATGTAAGGATAACCCTAATTATCCCCCATCCTGACAAGACTGTGGACAGAATGTCCAGAGGCTGTTTCTTGCTTCACTCTACTGCTAAGACATAATGGTTGTCAACCCTCCCACTTCCTCCCCCCAGCCCCCTTTAACTCCTCCCTGCTCTCAGCTTTAGCTCCCACTTGCCTTCCCACAATAACTCTGGATGCTAATCTGGTGTTTATCCCAGCTCTTTAATGAGCAGGGCCTGCAAGCTCACGCTGGAAGCCTGTCACGAGCAACATGAGGTGTTTGGCCTTTGACTGGGAACACACTGGAGTAACAGACTCTCACACTTCTCCTACATTAGAGACCCTGGGGTTCTACCAAAGTTCTCAACTTTCACTCTCTTAAGAACTATTTTAAACAGAATACTCTGCCTTTCTGGAGGGTCCATTTGGCACTCCTGTGAAGCTCTCAAAGCTCCTGGTCACTTTTTTTTTTCTGCTTGACCATCATCTCTGTGAACGCTCATCCCAGTCCTGTGCCTGGAGAAAACTGGAAGAAGGCACAAGTGAAAAGCAGTTGTCAGAAAGGCTCAGACCCACTTGCTGACAGCAAAGAGGTGTTGCTGCCTTTTCACATGAGCAAAGACTCAATCTTCTTCAGCCTGGAACATGCTCTAGGCACCAAAACATCCTGCAGAATGAGCTAAGGCTTACAGAGAAAGGACTTCACTGAACAGACAGGGGCAAAGACAGGAAGTCTGCTAACAGCATGCAGGTCAGACTGCAGGGAAACACTGATGCTGGCAATCTAGAGAAAAGAATTAGGAAGAGATGCTTTAGTTAGACAGCTTTATCAAAAATTCAGCAATTCCTTAGGTTCAGGCTCTGAGTGTCTGTAACCCAGAAGACAGAAAAAGCTTTCCAAACAGATTTGGTACCCTGTCAGAGAACAAAGATCTGGGGTAGAATCAGGCAGTTGTGCTATCCTCTCTATTTTTCGTTAGGGTAACTCCCTTTGCAAACATCTGCAAAATGCTTCTCTGGGTCTTTTTGCACCCCTTCACCATCCACATGACTTGCTCATATGAGAAAAGCCTTTTAACTCTTAAACTTTGTTTGCCAGGTACATGCCAAGGTAGCAGAAATGTATTCTGTTCTTGGCTCCTGACCAGGAAATCTAGCAGCAGGAATATTACACCACATTAAAAAAAAAAAAATCTGCATTTCTCAAGGTCATTCCTTTAGAGGTACAGTCAATTTGATTCACCTCTCTCTACTCCCTGCAGTTCCCTCCTTCACCAAGAAATACTGGTAGAACAAAAGGCTGGCTGCCTGTGGCTCGGGTCCAGATCTACACTGGGGTAATTCCACAGATTTCAACACAGCCACACCAGAAAAAGGCTGGAATTTAACGCTTAGCGTATGAATCACATAGGAAACATGGACAGCGCAGCTTCAGCTATGATCCCAAGGGAAAGGCTGCTGCACGTTGAACGAACAGCATGGCTGAACAGCCATCCCTGCGACCAAGTCCAGCCGGAAAAGTTTAACCCTCTCTGCGACAGTTTCACATCATCGAAATGAAAGAGCTGCTAGCAGCTCCTCCTTCATTGTAACTCGAAAGGAACTTGCTGCTCCCAGCATCTCGGCCGAGCAGGACACAGTTTAAACAGGGCTTTACTTCTGCAGCCCTGAGGAGGGGCAGGTCTCTCTGTGTACAGGCACACATGCTTCTCTAAGTAGGTTCTGAGTGCTGTCTCTGGAACACTGCAGAAAAAGAGACACACGCAAGCGTGTAACCGTGACCACCGCAAACCGAAGCACCCCCTTTAAAGCTGCCTCACCTCTCAAAAGCTAGAGCAAATTCAAAAGAACGACTACAAGGGTCAACCCGGGCAGCACAGGCACGGGATGCCCCGCGCGAGGCTTCCCAAAGCCTTTGCACTTTGGACGGCCAGGACGGCCCCAGTGACTCACACCTCCACACTCCTGCACTCCTCAGCCCTGCCCTGGGCTACTTTTTGCCACGTCGGTGTTTTATAGGACATCTTACACCACCCTGTGCTTGCGAAGGAATGCTCCGCGTCTGAGTGGAGGCGACTTTTCAATGAAAAGCTGTTGAGGGGGTGACAGAAGGGGGATCAAGGCATGGCAGAGGTAGCAGGGACACGTTCTGCCCCACCCCATTGCCCGGGCGACGAGGGTGCAGGCATGCCTGGGAGGGGGGCAGCAGGATTTTACCTAATGAAGGTGGTCTTCCCAGTGGAGTACTGCCCCACGAGGAGCACCATGGGCTTGTTGTCGAAGTCGGCATCTTCCAGGGCGGGCGAGTGGAACTCGTGGAACTTGTAGTGTTCTTCCAGCGGCAGCAGCTTGGTCTTGTAAAGCTTCTTCAGGCCGTCGCTGACCGTCTGGAACACCTCCGGGTCCTTCCGCCGACGGTCGTCGGTGCCCAGCCAGCTGAACATCTTGTGGCCTCCTGACGCCAGCTCCGCGGCGACCAGCGGGGCTGGGCTGGGCTGGCTGCGAGCGCGGGCTACCCGCGCATCCCCCTCAGGCCGGGCGGGCCTCACTCCGCTCCAGCGCCCACCCGCGAGGGCCGCCCGCCCTCACGCCACCTGCGCCGGCGGTCTCAGCCAGAAAGCCGTCCCCGCGGGAGGCTGAGGGAGCGGCTCGTCCGCGCAGCCCTGGCCCAGCGGCACCGGCGGGCGCCGCCTCCCCTCACGCCGCCGGCTCCCGGCGTGGGCATGGCGCGGAGGCCCGGCCCTCAGGAAAGGGGCGGGCGCCGGAAGCCGGCCGTTCCTGGCAGGCGCCGCCCGTTCTCCTCGGCGGGTGAAGCCGCTCCGGGCGCCGCCATGTTGGGCACGGGGAGGGCCGGGCCCCGCCGCTCCCCCTGGGGGCCGTTGAGGGAATTTTCAACCCGGCCGCCATTTTATTGCCTTTCTCGCCTCGTTTCGAAATAGAGCTAAAAAAAATATCCCCTGAAATAAACCCTGCGAGTGCAAGTCTGAGAGGGTGTCGGCTGAGCACTGCCAGCCTCATCTGAGTCTCCAACCTATCGCAGAATGGGTCAGGTTGGAAGAGACCACAGTGGGTTATCTGGCCCAACCTCCCTCATACTCGAGTAGAATTTCCTGTGCATCAGATTCTGTCCGTTGCCTCTTGTCCTGTGGCTTGGCACCGCGAAGAAGAGCCAGGCTCCATCCCATTGACAGCCCCCTTGAGATGCTCACACACATTGATGAGATGTGCTCTCAGTTGTCTCTTGGACTATTCTTTCCCCAGCCCAGTGACTGGGCTGCACTGCTGCCCCACACTTTGTGGGGCTCACAGCTCTGGCTGTGCCTGGAGGAGTTCTCCATGCAAGCAGATGAGACGGGAAAATTATCTATTGTCCCAAATTCTTTATTCCTCCAGCAATGAGGGATGACAGGACAGCTGCACAGGTTTTCCAGGAGTGGCCTGAGGCTCGGCATGTCCTTGGGACTGGCCATCAGCTCCACTGCCAGGCTCTCCTCATCTCCACTGCGCAGCTGGGATAAAGCAGGATTTTTTTCCCCTAAAATATCCCCTAAAGGCTTTTTCACTTTAGTCCATCCCATGGGTCTGAAAAATGTGGCAAGAGCAGTTTTGGAAGTGGTCCTGCTGTGTGGCAGTTCCTGCCCTTTTCCAGCTGTTTCCAGCCGGGTGGAGCCCAGACCTTGCATAAGCAGAGGCAGCTCTGCATTAAAACTTTTTTTTTTTTTTTTTTACCCCCCACAGGAATGGGGGGACACATGGAGACTCTGTGGCCCTGTGTGCCTGAACAATAATCCAGGTCCATTTCTATGCCTTCTTCTGCAGGAGGAGCCACTTTCCTTGTTCCCATTGTGTGATCCCAGGCACTCATGCTCTCTGGAATGGCCTGACCCAGGAGGTGCAAGCAATGACTCCAGGGACCAGTTTTCTTTTTCTGGAAGAACACAGCAGGCTGACTATTTTCTGAGGATCAGACTTCTCTGCTTTCCTGCCAATGCCTAGAGCTGAAAGTGGAATGATGTTTTGAAACCTCCTTAAGACCAATTTCCCTCATTTCTTTAGTTTTATAAATAGAGACTTTTGGCTTTAAGAATTCCATGACTCCTTTCCAGTGAAAACTCCTGAAAATGAAAGGCCCCATAGAATTCAACATGTTTTGGCAAGAATTACTCATTTTGTAGGAAAAAACTCGCTTTCATCTTCTAGATAGTTCTGCCATTTAAGGGTTGTGCTCCTCTGATGGTGCTTTGGCATTTCTACAGCTATATATGGAGTCTCTTTGGTGCTTGCTTGTGTTATCCTCGGAGCTGAGCAGAGGTCAGGCCAGGAAGCCTTTGATTGTAAATCTCCCCGGCCACCTTGGTGCCCTTCCTGAAGGCAGTGAATGGGGAGCAAAGCAAGGGTTCTGTTGTGCAAGGCTGCAGCAGCTGACTGCCACAGGTATGGCAGAAGCTCAGTTGTTCCCCATTTACAAGGTGAGGCTATTAATCATTAAATTTCACTAATCATAAGTATGCATGCCTGATGGCCGCCAAATAGTTAAAAAAAAAAAAAAAAAAAAAAAAAAAAAAAAAAAATCTTTGCCTTGGATGAAGAGAATCCTTTTCCTATGGATTCATTAAATCCAGGGCAGATCACAATGAAACTTGACAGTCTTTATAGACTTTCTGTAGGTATCTCACAAACATTGCACAATTTTATTTATTTTTCAGTCTGTTTTCTTAGCCATTTGAGACTGACTTCCTCAACAACTATCTTTACCTTGAGGTACAGAGCTTGCCAAAAACAAAGAGAAGTAAAATTAGGAAAGGAAGCTTACAGTATAGTTAGGTTTTTTGTTCTGTCAGAATCAAATTGAAAGTTTTAATCTGTTTTCATTATTAATTTATTTTCATTTCTTAATCAGAGGTGTTTTAATGGATGGTTTTCTGGTGGAGAGCTTGGTCTTATGGTCCAGTCTTTAATAAGTTTGGGCTTTTTTTAGTAATTTACATTTTTAAAATGTAAAAACTCTCCTTTGACTGCCCTGCAGAGAAGCCACTCTACTGCAGTACTCAGAACATACCTCTATCTGATAATAGTGGGGTCTACTACAGTCCTCTACTAAACAAATTGTCTTTATCTTTAAAGATGTGATTGGTTTAACTTTTAGTTCTGTAGTTTCTCACTCATGTCCCTGATTTTGGTAACAGGGATGGCAGTCACTTAGTTGGATGCTTGCCTTGACCAGGAGAGAGAGGCTTGCTGGAAAAGCTTCACTTCCACTTTGCTGAAAGTCAGTGAGGCTGGACCAAGTATTTGTACACAAAATGAAACCTTGGTTCTTGAGGACAAAACACAATGTTGTATAACTGAAACTTGTGAAATGGTGACAAATATGTTTGCTTATCTGTAGCCTTTGGGTTGGACAGGTTTACTTCCTACCTGATCATCTGAGATGGGGAGACTGAAGTCACAGAATCTGAAAAGATGTGACTCAGACCATAATACGTTGACAGTTTCAAGAAGCTTGTGGGAGCAGTGTAGTTCAGTAAAATTAACTTCCTGCCAGTGCAGTTACTGCCACTGTTTGTCCATTACCAAGTATGAAACTTGAGGAGACAGAGTCAAAAGTTCAGGTGCTGACGGGTTCTACAGGGAGTAACCAGGGTTGTGGGAAAGGACAGAAGGGAGAGCAAGGTGCAGAAGGCCCCCAGAATTAAACCAAATATACTAATTTGGTAAGTAAGGGAAGGAGAGTTTCCTCTGGTCCAGCTGGATCAAAATTCTCAACTGCCTGCTGGTGCCATATGGCCTATGTGGAAACATAAAATTGTCTCCAGCATACTCTGTTCCTTTCCTCACTCACTGCTTTGTCTTGCAACTCAGAAAGCTGCTGTCTTCATCTCCTGCCCTCACTGCTCCTTCAAATTCCTCTGAAATATCTCCCATAGCTTTTCTCCTATCATTTTTCAGGTGTCATGGTACACACATACACACACACACATAGTCCTTTTCCTTACCCTCCCTTACTGCTCTTAGCACCTCATTGCCTGAGGTGGAAGGAGGTGCTTTACCACAGAAGTGCCACCAAAAATGGGGAATGTGGGGCTGGATAATATACATCCAGTGAGTGGGAAGCATTCCTGCTTCCATAGAGCTCCCTCCTTAGATCTGTTTGGCAAAGAAAGCTGCTTGTATTGCACACAGGGGACCTGGCTGATGGGATGTCTGTAATAGTGCTGGAAAGAAAAATCCTCTGAGCCCTTCACCATCCTTGCAGTGCAGAAGCTCGGTCTATAACTCTTGAATGACTTTGTCTGTCTCTGCCATAGGACATACACCTCCATCAAACTTGCATAAATGTTCTTTGTAGAAATTGATATGATTAACTGATTGACAAAGTGTCATGTTCCCGTCTGTTCTGAGAAAATATGTGAGGTTGAGAGTATTTCCTCTCTGAACTGTTTCTTACCTGAAAGCAGAAATCCTGTTACAATATATTAAGACAAAGTTGAACACATCTTCCTGTTCTACCTTGTCAGTGATTTATGGAGAGATGTGGAGTTTTGTGCTTTGAATAACTGAGTGACAAACTGAACAAGGAAACTGCCCTCCACTGAAGCAATGAGTGAGTCAAAAGGTAGCCTGTGTGATGGGCTGACCTCTTCTTTCATTTCTTCCGTGAATATTTTTGCATTGACATCTCCAGAAATTTTCTGTGATTGCTCAATATGCTTTTTTTTCCCCGCCTTCTGCTCTACCACAGTGTTTGATAGGTTAGGACAGGCTCTTGGAGTTACGTATGCAAAGCATATATATAAATGCACTTAAATACACACAAAGGGAGAGATAACAAATATACTATTTATGAGCAGCAGGCATCACTGCCAGTTATCCTCTTCTGTGAGAGCACACCTGGAGAAGGTAAGACATCAAATGCCAAGTGCTGTGTAGAGGGATTTGGTGCTGGCATTTAGCAGTTATCTCTGGCTAGCACAGAATTAGGATTTTCCAGAGGTTCGAAGGGAGTGTAACTCTGTCACCATGTTAAGATGAAGCTGTCCGCTGGGATCAGATGGGGATATTAGTTACACAATGCAGCAGCTGCTGCTGTTCTCTGGAGGTGTTGAAGGGAAAGGCAAAAAGTTTGTATCAGTAAATGTGGGAAGGCTGGCTGTGATGTAAAGCAGCTGGATGAGCCACATCAGCTGCCCTGTATGTCACAGCTCCAACACTTCTGCTTGCCAAGTGGTTGGCAACACAGGCTGGTGTTTTAACTAACCCACATTTTGTGCATCCTTGTTCTCTCGCTTTTGCTGTTTGGAGTTGGTTTGGCTGATACTTGATCACTGAGTATTTTGTGGAGATCAAAAATATCATCTGTCATTAGCAGGAGTTGTGGGTAGTCAGAATATCTAATGATTGGGATGCTTATGAATAGGATGTTGTAACCTTAAGTGCTAAAACACAGATCTTGAGTAAATGGGATTTTCATATTTCCATTGGTTTCAACTTAGCTTGGACAATTTCCACAGCTAAGGATATATATTTTTAAGTCTCATCCAGAGTCTTTAAAAGTGAATCTTTGGTCAGAGAGGTATAACTTGAAATTCTGAAAGCCATCCAGGCATTTTGATACAGACTTTTTGTTGATATCACTGGGAGCAGGTTCACTGCTTGACTTTGAAAATCTCAGCACCAGAAGGTGTTCTTCAACTTTTGGGCCAATAATCTAAGCACAGGAAATGCAGGGAAAGGTCATCCACCTGTCTCTGTATTAATTCATTTAGTGAGAAAACAGTTCAGTGCTACTTTTCAGGATATTTCTGTTTGCTTTACCAGGCCACAGGAAGAGCAGGAGTCAGCTTTGAGGATTTTTTTCTGAAATACTCAGTATTCTGTTTAATCAAAGACTAGAAGTTGTACCTGCAAGTACTGTTTTTATACTGTTGTTTAGAGACTAATAAAGATTAACAAAGCCTAATACACTCACACTATCATTTTGACTAATGACTACTAATTTCTGTAGCTAATGTTCTGCTGTGTTACATGAATGGTTGTAAAAGATGGCCCTGCATCGTTTGTTCTGCTCACCCTAAAATTTATTATTTTGCATGCAGGCATTTACTACTCTGTTCCACACAGTCAGGAGCAGCTCCTTAGCCCAGATTTGGATTGTCTTTGTTAAATCAGAAGAGCTGGGCTGAGCTCTGTCATCCCCAGGTTTAGCACTGAAATTGCCCACTATCCAAGTGTTGCCTGAGGTAAATCCTCCCATAGATTGAGTAAGAGAATTAATTCATGGTCCAGTTACTTTTACAAAAAGTGAAGGATTTTCCATGGATTCTTCAGCTTCTTATTTCAAGGCTTAAGAATGAGGCATTTAAGATCTTGAGAAATCTCAGGGGAGATCATAGGATGCTAATGCAGGAAGGACTTAGATCAGATGGTAAATATGCTAACTAGGGGAATGTGCAAAGAATAGAGAATCAAATCCATTTAACCTACTGGCTCATGGCTTCCCTCTAAAGCTTTTAACCTCTGTCTGCTACACTTGGCTTCTTTCCCTTAGAAATTTTAATTGCTGGAAGAGACATGCACACACACTGCTCCACCTGTGGAGGAGGACTAATTCAGTCTGGCTCAGTACCATTGGTGAATGGAGGAGTACTTTGGCTAGTCATATACAGCTGTATCTGGTGCCTGCTCATACACAGGACTGTGGCCAGGCAGAGGGTTAGACACAAGGTGGAACACTTGCTGTCTGAGAAGTGACTGTTCATGATACATGAAATGCTTCATTGCATCTTTTCCAGGTATTTTGGAAAAGAGTTTAAAGCAACACACAGTCAGGTTTAGCTGTGAGGTTTTCAAAACATAGAAAGTAGCATCATTGATTCAACACACACTTAACAGTCAGGGGTGCTGGCTGAATTTCTTGAAAATAAGGCTACATATTCATGTGATTTAAAACTTAATTTTTGAAAGCAACGTTTTTTTCATACTATCTTTGGGTTTCAAGACCTGTATATAAAATTCAATTATTTTTCAAATAAATGCCAGAGGGAAGTGAGAACTGGTGAAAAGTTAAAATAATTTTATCAGGCACTGTGAATACTCTGCACACCCAAAAACTGTGTCTCAAATGTTTGTTCTTCACTGTAGCTCAAAGTGTGCCAATTGCTCTCCACTTCTTTTCCTGGGGAGTAGCAGAATGAGGAATTCTTCTTCATACATGTTTTGTCTGCCTATGTGAAGTGCAGCTGGTCTCCAGGCTGTTTTCTTCCTTTGTTTTTCTTTTAAATCTATCTCTGTCTGTTGCTTATGTTGTTGTAGCCATGAAGGCCAATGGCTGTAAAAAGGGAAGGTTTGGAGGGAGAAGACAGCATTTTTCATCTGGAGAAAAATTATTAGGCACTTAAATTCTTTTTCAGCTCTGAAATGTCTGTTGTACAACAGAAAATTGAATTTTCATTTCCAGTGTTATCTTTTGAAGTTTTTTCTCTTGGTTGCCCTTGAGGGTTGACCTTTGTGGATCACTTGTAGAGTGGGTGTACAATCTGTAGTTGTTTGTTTTCTCAAAGGGACTTCTGCTGACCTTCAGCTTTGATGGGAGTAGCAATCAACTGGTGCCTAACTGAGACCAGCGTCCTTGGGTGTCTGGGGCAGGGATTTTGAGTCTCTAAGAGCCTCCTCAGTGGGGGAGCCTTCCAAAGACTGTATCATTATGGCATGTGAACCATTTCTTAAACTTTTTGTCCTGGTTAATTTTTTTCAGTCCACACTGTACTAACTGATTGTGATCACCTTGTTAGCACTGACAGAAGTGATTTACCTACTGAGATTTTAGTCATGATTTCTCCCAGCAAGGAGTGGTGCAAATGTTTAACATAGCTGCTAATATTAAAAAAAGGCCTAGGACATCACTCTTCGGTGTTTTTAGTGGGGGATGAGAAACATCTGTCTTGAATGTGAATGTTACAAGGAAAAAAATACCTCAGCATCAATTTCATGTGTGAATATGTGGTGTTCAGCAAGATGGAATGTGAGCTCTTGGGGAAGATCATATCATTCTCAAAACGAGGCAAAAAGGGAAAAATAACTATCATAGGAGTGTGAGTTGGGGATTTCTAAAACCTAATGTATTCCATTTTTCTGTTAGCCTTTGGTTTATCTTGCTTTTTTTTTTTTGTTGTTGTTTTTTTTTTTTTTTTGGGAGGGAACATAACTTCATGCCAGAATGTGATTGAATAAAGACTGTCATTCATGTTGCAACATGTTATGAAAATATCCTGGAGAGTCTAAAATAGTCCTGAGAGAGACATAGAATAGCCATGTACTAGAGCTTCAAAGCTCTAGTAAAAGTCAGTGGGGTCACTTGTTTTGATTTCACTCAGATCTACAGGGATATTAAAGCCTTGAAAATGCAGTGGTAAGTGCTCAGTTAGAATTGAGAGCCTCCACTTCTCCTGGGAATGACAGTGTTCCTACCCACCACTGCTGACTAAGAAGAACATTTTTAAAGCCAGGATTAAATTCACTTTTTATACTTATTTTAACTATCAGGAATTCTTCTGAAAAGACACGCCTCATCTGAGAAAACCAAGAGTTTCCAGCTGAACTGAGCAGTGTGAGATCCCTGCAGAATCCTCAGTGGAAAAAGATTATCCTTGTTTTATTGGAGACATCAGCATGCCTTTTCTGCTGTGCTTGAAAAAAAATAAATCACCTGTGCCTTTAGGCAGGAGTGTCTTTCAGAAACACACCCCTCCCATCCAGCAGAACTACCAGGCTTTGCTGGAGTCGTGCTTGAGGAGCAAACACTTGTTCACAGATGACACCTTCCCTGCTCACATCAGCTCCATTGGAACAGGAGCACTGCTAAAGAAACTGCCCCGAAATTTACAGTGGAAGAGGCCACATGTAAGTGACTTGCAGTGAGTGCTGTGTGTAAGAGGGTGATTACACATGATAGCCAGCAAGTAGTTTTAGTATTGAACAGACTATTCTTAGACTTTAATTTAGGTGTACTTTAATGTCTCTGGGCATTACATTTATTGCATCAGGTGTCATTTTGGAAGCTGGGCTAGATGGAGTCTCATAATTGCCTTTGAAGCATTTTTTGCCCAAAATCATAAGCAGCCTTGTTCTGTTTATAACTGGTAACACTTGGAGCAGAGAGGGAGAGGAGGTGAAGGAAGCAGGGAGAGTTTGTTTCCTTGGAGCTCACAGCTACAGTGATCTCACTGTGATTCTGTGGTGAGAGATGAGATCCTTCTCCCTAGAGTTAGAGATGATGACCTTTTAGAAGATTTCTGAGTTTCTAGACAGTTTTTAGCAATGGCCCTTCTCTCCATGGACCTCTTACTGTTATGAAGCTGGAGCCTGCTACTTTCCCAGACAGAGCAGGTGCCTTATCCTCTTGCTGGGCAGTTTTTTTTCCCCCTCCTGCTTAACTGTTTGGGCTATTGTGCTTGGAGTAATCTCTCCCCAGCTCTCAAGGCTGAGCTTCTATCACAACCAGTGACAGAGCATCAGTCGATGAGTTAGTTTTAGTTTTGGGGCCTTTGTTTTCTACTTGTGCTCACATTTCCAAGGCCTCTGCTGGCATTTCAGGCTTAAACTAAACATCACAAGAGACACCCAGGTGCAAGGGCTGGTCACAGAGCACGTTCTCATACAAAAAGGGTAGATAACAAGTGTGGGAGGCCAAGACTGGGGCCTGGCACAGTTAGATAAGGCCTGTTACTAGCAATGCCAGTTCTGCTCTTACTGAGCCACTGAGCAGAGTATTGACAATCAGATCCCCCTGGAAGCAATGTACAGAATTATATGAGAATTTCAGAATTCCTTTGTCTGTAGGGATTTCTTCCAGGTAATACCAGATAGCATGTTCCAACTAAGTTATTTTCTAGCTGTCATATTTTGTGAGATTTAAACAATTTGCCAGAAGGATCAAGTTTCTTCAAGAGGAAAAAAAAAAGAGGTCAGCATGAGTCCTGGCCTCTACAAAGTCCTTCAAGTGTCTCTTTACCCCTCAGATATTGGAATGGACTCGAAACCCCCTCTGTCTCTCAGTGGACTGTTCTGCTGCTTTGCTATGATTGTTGGGGTATCCTGTGTATGTCCAGGAGTTCAACTTGATGATCCTGATGGGTCCCTTCCAACCCAGCATATTCTGTATTCTATGATTCTAAGACTATCTTGTGAAGAAAGCTGTTCTTTGCTCTAGGTGCCAAACTTTCTGAGCAAAGACTATCTGAGAATGGATGCTGTGCATCCTTCAGTCCCTGTGCTGCAGAGGAGATGCTGAGATTCTGCCAGTCAGCCTGCAGGCTTGTAGCATGCTGCATCTATGACTGATGGTGCAAACTGAACATCCAAACTCACCAAGGGTAGAGCTTGGAGTCTAATTACTGTGGCTGCCTTCTAAGGGTTTGCTGTTTCTTTGCTACTGCCTGCAGGGGAAGCCAACAGTGTGAAACTTAGCTTGAGCAATTTCTGGGTCATTCGAATGAAATGTAATTTTGACACTTAGGTTATTAATTTAACCTCAGAGGCACTTTTGAAGGGAAAAAAATCACCACATTATTTCTCTCTGTACAGTTATTCACAGATTTATTCTTGTCACAGCAACAGGAATGCTGTAGCAGCCATCAGTCTATAGCTCAATTTTCATTCAAGCTGTGGAGATGTCAGCCAGGTTGAGTGAACATTTGAACAGTTGTGCTCAGCCCTCAAAACCTTTTTTAGCTGGCACTTGTGTGGAGGAGCAGGACTGGCAGGCTTAAAGGATTGTCTTCTCAGCATGTGTCCATGGAAAGCCATGGTGATGCATCTGAGCACCAGTGACTTATACTGGAGACCAAATTCAACATAGACCAAGCACAAATGTGTGCCCAGACTGGTGTCAGGTTAGCCAGAGCACATAACAATAGATTTATACCTGAGCCAGAGCAATGTCTGCTGGCACAAAGGACTCTCAGTATTTTAAAAGCTCTAACTTTCAAGCTAAATCAGCTCATGTTACTGGCTTAACTCTCTGCTTTTTTTTTTTCCTTTTCATTTGTGTTTCCCAGGCTTTGCACAAAAGTCCTGTATTTTATGCTGCAAACAGAAAGCAGCTTGATCTCTGCCAAGGATTGGTGGGTAAGGAAACTCCTTTGTATAAATATCTAAGTATTCTTTCACAAGATAACATTTTGCATGGAAGTTTTAACGTTTAAAACTTGGCATGGAAATAGAAAGTATCCATCTCCTCTCTCCACTTGGCATGTGGATGAAGCAATCATTTACTGCCATAGGCTCAGTAAATAAGCTGGCAAGCTGCATGGTGGGATTTGAGGCATGAGAGGTGTCTCCACAAGCTGAAAACACTGCTGTGTGTTGTTTCTGCCCATGCTAACAGGAAGTGATCCTGTGCTCTTACTGGTCTGTGGTGTTGCTGCTTCACAGTTGAACAGAGACCACAGAAGGACTTTATATTTGTACCTAATGCTCAGTGTGAGTGTGTTTTCTTCTCAGGCTTGCAGTTAAAAAATAATTTTATGCTTGTGTTGCCTAAAATAAAAGACTATATTGCTATCGAAAAAACAGGTAGAGGTGAGAGTAAAATAGTTTTCAAGTGCTTTATGTCCTTAAAACCAAAGTTTGCTAAGTACTGTGTTGCATGTGAGATTTTCTGGAAATTTTTTTTTTTTTCTGAGAAGCTAATGTTTTCAAAGAAAAATGGAAAAGATTTTTTTAATAGCGTGTCTCTAAAGAGAACAGAAAAAACCCTACACAACGTCAGTAAAGCATAGAATATTTCTATTGACAGTTATTGCTTGCTAAATTTCTTATGTAACTTCACAGTACCCAAATGAGAAGATCAGGAGAGAACAATTATAAACCAATCAGAGTTTGGTTAAGTAAAGAACATGTCTGGATCATCTAATTTTGTGTGTATGATTTGTTATAATTGTGAAAACATCAGCACAATAGCTCTTCTGCTGGGATCTTGGTGGTGTTGCTGAACTTGGCTGAGAGCTCTCACTTTTCAGCCAACTGCATGTGTCCGTTTGTCTTGGCGCAGAGAACTGCTGGTTCCTGGCGGCCCTGGAAGCCCTGACATTCCACCAGGACATCTTGGCTGCAGTTGTGCCACAAAACCAGAGCTTTGAGAGGAAATATGCGGGCATTTTCCACTTCCGGGTACAGCTGCTCCCCCAGATTGCAGGAGAGCCTCAGATATCCTCTGCTATGTGTCACACCCTTAGATAATTTATACATGGTTCCCTTTGGCCAGGGGCAAGTGGCCAGAGGGTATCCCAGTCTGGAGAGGAGCCCATCACCTCTCCCACAAAGTAGTGCAGGCAGTGAATCAACTGCAAGCCACTGAGGAAACACCTCTGCTTGGCTGCTCCCTCCAGCTGTGTCCTACCCATATTTTAAAGCAGACAAAAGTCTTTTTCAAGAGTGGCAACAGTCAGCAGGACCTGAACACATCAGCTCCAATCTTCTAGCCCTTTGCCCCCCTCTTGGTATAACTCTGCTACCCTGCAGTTAGGAATTCCTTCCCCAGTAGTCCACCTGTGGCTAATTTCCCTGCTTACTCCTTTTACACCTGAGAGATGCTTTGTTTTCTCCTCTGGCCGGGTGGGGCTGGGGAGCTGGCTCTGTGGGTGAGTCAGCACATCCCACTGACCCACAGCAGCTTGTTCTGTGCCCACAGCCAGGCTATCTTGCCTTTCCAGTTGTTTCAAGGGGAGGTCCCTTCCAAGGGAAACATCAGCTCATTCCTTTCCCCTGACAGTTCTGGCACTTCGGGGAATGGATTGACGTGGTGGTTGATGATCGCCTGCCGGTGAATGAGGTGGGGGAGCTGCTCTTTGTTTCCTCAGTCTATAAGAACGTGTTTTGGGGAGCCCTTCTGGAGAAGGCATATGCTAAGTAAGTGATTCATTTCAACTTATGCAAATAGCCTCTCTAATATATGTTGGTGCCTACGCAGTTTGTTCTTGTTTATAAATGCAAATCCTAGGCCTTGCTACATTTGGAGTGTAGTAGATGGCTCTCATCTTTCTATTATTACACATAAAAGCTGCCATTGCAGTAGCTGTTATCAAACCAGGCCCTTGAGTTTAAATCCAAGGGTTTAGGTGTGAAAACAGCCCTATTGTGGAGGGTTCTCCTCTGAGTGTTATCATTGTTTGCAGTATATTGGCTGAGGCTGATGCCTTCCCTGTAAATACCACAGAGGAGTGAAACACCATAGATAAACATTTCCAAATGTGAGTGATTTCTAAAGCCTCCTTTAATGTATTATCAGTATGAGAAACCTCCAAGGATTTTCGTTTTGGAGGTCTGCTGAAGCATTGCCCTTTGTTTAGGCAGATGTTTTTGCTCTCAGGTCCCCAAAGCTGAGGCATGTCACAAGTCATATGGCACGGTGAGAACAGTGGCTTCTCTCCAGAGTGTTTTGTCTAAAGTGGTAGTATCAGCACAAAGAAGAAAGCAGCAAGGCCTAACTGATGGAGTTTGCTAATATTTGGCTGAAATAATCTTTGCAGAGCAGGGAAAAATACTCTAGTTAATTCTGGGAGAAAGATCACACAAAGGTGAGAATGTTCAGTTATTTTCATTTGGTGATAGGGTTAGAATGAAAAGACTGGGCCAAGTTGCACTGGAGTGATAAAGAAAATCAGATTGGAGACTGAGCTCTCAAGGCACTGTATCTTAGATACAGCACAGTGCCTGGTGATAAATTCAGGCAACATTCTCTAAGGCAGAGTCATCAATGAGTCTATGATGGGCATGTTCTCATAACAGTGCAGTCAGGGATGACAGTGACTGAAGAGTCCCTTTCAGACTATGGCTAATCTTGGAGGCAATTTTGTAGATTCTCCTCTTCCCAAATGCCAAAAATTACCTTAAAATGAAACATGAGTTATAGCCTTCCTTTTGTTTTTTGCACATTTTTTTTTCATGTTTTCACTGTTCTCAACCTGTCATTTGTGACTATAACCCAAAGAATATATTGATGTCTTTTTTTGCTAGACTCTATGGCTCCTATGAAGACCTGCAGATTGGGCAAGTTTCAGAAGCCTTGGTGGATTTTACAGGGGGTGTCAATACAAGGATCAAGCTTGCAGAAGCTCCTTCTGATTTGTGGGATATCCTGACAAGAGCCACCTACAGCAGATCTCTCATGGGCTGTCAGACACACCTAGGGGTGAGGCTTGGAGGGACTTTATAACTAAATACCTTTCCAGATCTGTTTCTCTCTGTTCAGCTGGTCATTACAACTCAAAACATGTCAAAACTGCCACATGTGGTTTTCTGTAGAAGTCACATACTTCATGTTAAACTTTGCTTATGGATTGATTCCCTGATGCTCTCAGCTCCCTGTTGTTATGTTTAGGAACTGGTTTATCTATCAAAGAAAATACTCTATTAGATAGGGATCTACTGCATTTTCCCATTTTCATTAAATAAATTTTATAATTTAATTAATAATTTAATTTTTAAGTTAAATAAATAAATTACACTGAGGTACAGACACACATGGAATAAAGTTATAGCTAAGGTAGAGAGGTGGGTCATTCAGAACATGAATTAAAGTCTTGGCTTCCAGACTTTATGCTACCACCTCAGCTGTTGGGAAACTCTACTTTTCTGAAAATCAAAACCTGACCTTCTGTGCTTCCTTAAAGTGAGGTGGTCTCTAGCTGGAGATCCACAATTTAGGAAGGGCCATTAACAATCAACCTTCCAGTTCCAAGCATACTGCATAATCTGGCTCTTAGGAGCTTCAATTTATTTATTTATTTATTTTTCAGTTCTCCATTTGCTTTAAAAACCATTGCTTAAAGGATTACAGGTCTCTGGTATTGCTGTATGGATTGGGATAGAATAAAAGGTTTCTTTTCCTTCTGTTTCTCTTTCTTGTATACAGACAACAAAGGTCCTGAAGAATGGGCTTGTTGCTGGCCATGCCTACACAGTAACTGGTATTAGAAAGGTAAGACCAGCCCAAATGTCATGGGTCCAGGTTAATTTGGATACTAGCAGTTTTTATTGCATTCATAGGTTCAACCATTGAGCAGAGCAACTATAATATCTCTTGCCCAATACTCTTTTCTTAATCTTAGGCTAAGAGAGACTGTGGGCTTTAAGATTCACATTTCAAGTATGTCTATTTTAATTTGGAGGCCTTGATGTAAAGTATCAGTGTATGGATCAGTGGATCTCTAAGGGTGGTAATGATTCATAGGGCTCTGCTGAGACCATCACCTAGAAATGCATCTTAGCTGTTAAGAATGAAAGGACTGGCCTTTGGGGCTGCTGGGAGGATGTGATGAAACTTGGGGATTTGCTTTTTACTTTGGGTAAAAAGCCTTCCTCTGAAGCCAGTGGGGAGGCCATAGAATAATAAGGATGTAAAGGCCAAAATAGGAAAAACTGCAGATAGAAGTGTGACTCAGGGGTGTGGATTAAGGGAACTGAACTGTGCTTCTGTGCAGACAGTGTAGGGAGACCCCACTAATCTGCAGAAAATTACTGCTTGGAGTCCCCTTAGGATATTTGCCTAGAGGTAAGAGACTTGAAATAATACATCCCAAAGAGTAGGAGATTCCTCCTCCTGGATTGGTGGATGACTGTCTTGTCCAGCCTCAAGAGGAGGTTGACAAGGATGGCAAAGACTGTGTGGGGCTTTGGACATTTTGGTGAAAGCATGTTCAGTACCTGTAGCAAGAGATACTAGGAAGGGCAGAAGTGATGAGCTGGATGAGGCACATCTGTGTCTCCCATAGGAGGAGTTTGTGTGGAGTTTTTCAACAACTTGTCTGTCAGTCTGGCTCCTCGGATGAGATGAAGAGCCAAGCAGCCTTAAGAGACTGATCAAGCATGTGGAAACATTGTGAAGTCATCTGTTCTGCTGTGTGCTGTCAACAAAGCCCCTACTTGGCCTGGCTCCCTCTTCTCCCACCATGGCATCCCAGTTCAGGAGGCATTATCCTGTGTGGTCACCCATGGGGGCTGCATTGTGCTGTGCCACTGCACTGGGGTAGGACTTGGCTTTCACATGAGTAGAAAATGAGAAGATGTTGGAAAGGAAAAGGAATTTACAGTCAAGCCTTTAGATTAGGAATCTGTCATGTCTCTGGTTTCAGTTTAGAATGTAAGATGAAGCACCTTAATCTCTTTGTTGCTGGCATTCAGAGTTGCATCTTAAAAGATTTTTGTCATCATACTTGCTGGCATCTGTGAGAACAAAAAAAGTCATTGTTAATATGTGACATAGTACGATGATATAAACCAGATGAGAACTGCTGAGACCTCGGTAAACACAATGTTACTGCTTTCTGCAGGTCACCTGTCAATATGGACCAGAAAACCTAGTGAGACTGAGAAATCCGTGGGGAAAAATTGAGTGGAAAGGAGACTGGAGTGACAGGTGAGTTTAAAAAAGGAAAGGTGTGACACTGAGGGGAGGAAAGGTTTCTTGGAGGAAAGATGCTGCCATCTTCAGGCATGAATTAATGTTGAGGGCAGCAGTAAGATAATAGTTGCGTGCACAGACCTTCTGGTGTTAAAGCAATGACTCCATAGATTTATATGTCTCCAACAGACAGTGCTGCTGTAGCTGGCCTCACTTCACATATGCAGCCTCAATCAGATAAATTCTAGTTTTCCTTTCACTAAATGCCAGAGGAAACATAATATCAACACGAGACACTGACCACTGTGCTGTGATCTGGAGAGCTGTGCAGAAGGCTCTAGAAAACCCCCATGTTTCAGGACACAGTCATTTATCATGGGAGGAGCCAGAAAAAATCTCCCACAGGCTGCAAGGGGTTGGAATTGGGAAACTAGGAAGGAGTCCTCTGTCCTGGATGCTTGGGGAAATACTGTTGGGCATGAGATCAGAGGAAGCAGCTAGTGAGGAAAATGGGCTCTATATTTGCATCTACCTATTTTTTTTTATTTTTTTTTTTTAAATTGGGACCCATGAAAGACAGTGGTTTGCATTCTAGACCATGGGAAACTGTTAACTTGTTTTCTGTTCCTCTTCGAAGTGGAGCATGTTTCTTGCTTCCAGGCTTCCCTTCATTCCCTGCACAGTCTGTTTGCTGAGGCTCAGGGCATAGAAAGGAGGGAAGAGAACAGAGGTCATTGGGAATGTGAATGGCTTTCACCTTGTCTGCAGAGCAGTAACTTCTCTGATGCGTGTCTGTCACATAATGACAACACACCAGCTGTTCTGTTGAAGAGCATAATGAGCAACATACTGCAGGCCTGCCTTAGAAACTACTCCCAGCTGCCTCTTGTGCTGTCCTAGTCATTCATTCATTATGCCAAACACTCTTCCTATTATGTCTCCTTTGACAGAAAATTAACCAACAAAGCAGGTCTAGATTTTTATATTTTAAGTACTTGGAAGCTGTGGGTTCAAGTGAAGTGATTGGCTGATGGAAAAGGAACATTTCTGTCTTCTGGAGAAAACTGGAGCTGTGTAGCTACATCTCATGGGATCCAGGGTGGTTGTGGGCAGAGTGGGGGATAAACATGGAGATATGTAGAAGCAGGGACCTGGGCTCTTTTTATAGAGGAAGGTTATGTCCTCTGCCTTGAATTTGGTTAGTCACCTCATGCTTTTCCCCCTAGCTCTTACAAGTGGGAACTGCTGAGCCCGAAGGAGAAGATTTTGCTGAGGAAAAAGAAGGAGGATGGAGAATTTTGGTAATGGCACAGTCTTGCTTCTCCCCTCTCTGCTAGTAGCCCTGGGGCTTCACCTGGAGCTGAAGCAGCACATTGCCACTTAGGCCAAGGCATAGGTGATGAGCTTTATAGCAGCCTGTGCTCCTCTCAGCTTGATGCTGTGAGCAGCAGTGCCTGTGCTGACATGGAATGCACTGTTCTTCAGTGCAGGAGTGAGGGAGAAGCAGGACATTGCTAGGTCTCCTGGGGCTGCTGGAGATAAAGGGCAGCCCCAGGAGCTTTTGTCCTGCCTTTTCTTCTTAGCATAGCTTCGGGAAGCCCTCCTTTGCCCATTTGTCTGCGGTTTCTCCACAGCTTTTGCCACGAGGTGGCAATGTTGCTGCCCCTGTAATTTCACTGCACTCCCTTTGCTGGCAAGATTATTTTATTCTGTTCTGCTATCCTTTGCTGAAGTTTTAGTCGTGCATTAGCTACCCCTAGATGCTGCTGTGGAAGCAGACGCTCTCTTCTTTACTGCCTAATAAAATATGAGCATTACCATATGTAACACAGAATGGTGTGGCTTCCAAGTTCCCTGCTCCCTTTTCTTTTTGTTTTATGAACCATATGGACTAAACTAAACTTCTGACAAGATGTCTCTTGGCACTCTTTTCCCAGGATGTCTCTGCGAGATTTTAAGATTCATTTTGTGGATCTGGTGATCTGTAAATTAACTCCAGACCTGATGAGCCAGGAAGATGGGAAAAAGTGGATGTACTCCTGGAAGAGTGGGAGATGGGTTAAAGGAAGTACAGCAGGAGGAAGCCTGGGATTCTGTAATGGTGAGGGGTGCTCTTTTGGATAACTCTGACTTTTGGGGGGGATGCTCTGCTGACTCAGTGACCAGCTCCTTATAACTGCTTAACATAAAATTGATAACAGAAACATGTGCTTCCTATTTAAGCCTCCACACAAACATCAGAAATAAGGAGCTGAAGGACTTTGACTGGCTTCTGCTATCACAGAAGATGCACTGCTTGCAAACACAGGGCAGTGGGCTGATTATAGCATGAAATAAGCTTTAGGCTCACAGGATCAATTGCCAGCACTGATCTGCTCTAGGGCATTAAACTTGTCGGTTAAAATTTGCATCCTCAGCACCTCCAGGGAGTGTGTTTTAGGTAAAGTGAATAAAATAGTCAGACACCCAGCTCTTCTGGAAGCAGAGCAGGTGGAGTCTAAAGTCAGCTAGCCCATACACCAGGGGTGAGAGAGAAATAGTGATGCATATATAAACAAAATGAGCTCTTAGTTGCATGTAAGCAGAAGTAACAAGTTCCTTGTTCCTGGGTGTTTCTCCTGTCTTAGATAGTAGTTGTACTGCTAAACTTGTAAAATGCACTTTAAAATCAAATTCTTGTGGGGTCTGGAGATGCAGACAGCCTGCAACCTATTCAGTCCAGTGCCAGACATCATGTGGGAAGCTGGCAATCAATTTTGTGATGGAAAATGACATCAAAATGTTTTTCTTGTTTTACTTAGGCAGTTTCTGGATGAACCCTCAGTACTGGCTGAATGTGTTGCCAATTGAAGACAGTAAGAAAAGCCCAAGTGCCTGCAATGTGGTTATATCCCTCATGCAGAAACACAGCACCAAACACCGGAACCGAGCCCCTCATCTTTTCATTGGATTTTTACTCTATAAGGTAAAAGAATTGCTCTGCTTTTCTTGCTCTCACCAAACAGGAGAACTTCCAGCCCCTATAGATTGTAGTGCTCTGCAGGCCAAGAATTTTTGTTGTGTGGAGGGTGATCTCTGCTCTTTCCTCCTGCCTATGCCCAGTCTCCTCACTCATCAGGGCTCCCTCGGGCTCTATGTCCTCCTTGCTGTGTCTCCAGCATGCTGTGTGTCAGCCTGCAGAGTAGTGAGAAGTGCCTTTTTCTTCAAAGCACATTGGGATTCATTTTGCTGCTTCTGAGGGTATGTGCAATAGCTGGAAGAGTGTGCCAGGAGTCCCCTTACTTTGAGGCATTTCCAGCTGTGGTAAAATTGTGCCTAAAAAGTGTTCCTAATATGCAGCAGCTGCTACTATGTTCATACTGCTAGCTCACTGTGTATCCAGAAGTAAGTGGATATCACTAGGAGTGAGAGTTTCCTACTTTAAATTCTCTGCTTACCTGAGTACCTTGAGAGCCACTCTTCTCCCTTGAACAGAGCCACAGGTCTTGTTGCTGCTGTGAGCTTGCACAGTTATAGAGAGGTGACTGTGGGGAAGGGGTTTTGGGTGGAAGGACTGAGGTTTCTGAAGGCAAAGACCCCATTTAAGTGTATGTAGCTGCTCTGCTTCCCAGGAAGAACTTGGCTGTGTTTTGTGAGACACAGAGGTCCTAACTGATAGATGCTGTTTCTTTTCTTCCTGCAGGTGGGCCTACAGGTGAGTCCCTTGTCACCACTGCTGGCTATTCTCTGGAGGACCTAGGCTGGTGCATCTGTTAAGACAACACTGCATGTGGTGTGTTTGCCTTTGTTTCTTGGCTGGAGAGCAAGTGACAGTATTTGAATTCAGTGAGGCACTACAGCAAGGCACTACTAACATAGAATCCTCTGTACTGAAAGGCTGCTATAGCAGGAGAGCTCATTGGTTTTGAGAATGGGCATTAGTTTTCAGCTTCTGTTCTGGGTCTTCAAAGGTATTAGAAGTAGCATCAACCTTTACCTGATGAGCATTTCATCCCTGTTGCAGTTGTGGGATGGTGCCCCAATTCTTGGCTGTGTCGTGGGAGTCAGAGATGCCTTTGTGCTGCCTTCCAGTCTTGACATGAGGTGGGAAAAGAGCCTGTGCCCCATGCAAGTCAAAGATCTCCTAGGGAGCTCAGATTCCTGGCTGTCTGATGGTACAAGTGTTCTTAACTTCTTCAGGTCAGCTGTATTTCTAGCATTTTCTTTATCCAAGAGCCTTTGGGACTGAGAAAGGGCCCTGGAACTTGAATCTTGATGAAGTCTCAATTTTGGCCCTGATCTTAGTGGGCTATTTAAAACAGGGGAAAATTTAGGTAATTTTGTCTTTAATGGGCATATTTTCATATCATCAACTCTATTACCACTCAAATGAGAGTGCAAAACTTAAATGAGAACTTGGGCTGGCAAAGAACTAGTTTGGGTATATGGTATGAGCAGCACAATTGTGTTCCTAGTTACTGTAGACCCAGCGTGGTAACATAAGGTAAGATGGCACCCCTTCTTGACTTAAATATCTTGGCCACTATCAGGGTTACCTTCAAGGTAAACTTTCTGGCAGAGGGGGTCTGAGTGTGACCCTAGCAGAGTGCTCTGCTACACCTGAGTGGGAATGGTGACAGCCAGGACTTCAATTTCAGGTTTGTAGTGGTTGCCAAGATCAATACAGAGAGATGGCAAGCTGAGAGCATCTAAGGTATTGGAACTGCTGTCAACAGAGTATTGACTGGAATATAAAAACTTTGAATTTAACATAAGGGGCATGAGGAGGAGTAACCCTCAACCCTTTATAAGAAAGATTGCTCTATTAGTAAGAAAAATACTGGCAAAGGAAGAGGAATAGCATCTCCCCATGAGGCTGCAGAGTAAAATGGCTAAATGTTTTGAGGAACAGCCAAGATCAGAAGGTGACAGTAGTTTTAGCTAGCAGGATTATTTATTGGGCTTGTGTACTGGGCACTCAGTGGCATTAAAATTAGTTCCATGTTGCCTGGATCAACATTTTATCCATCATCCTGTGGCAGAAAAGGGCCTGTAGAGCAAAGAGTGCCAGACAGATCAAGGACACTTGCATGAAATCAGGATGAGGGCTTAGGTTGCTCATGCAGTATGCTCAGATCACAGGTGTTCTGAAAAATCCTTTGCTACCAGTTCCTTAGTGCAAAAGACAAGCTGGGGACAAAGTATGTGGTCCCTGTGGGAAAAGAGGTATTCTGGCTAGTGGAGGGCAGACTCTAGAGCAGTTCCTGCCTGCAGTAATTTTGGCCCATATGGCAGACTTTTGCAGAAACCACTTTGACAGGAATGGCTTCTCCTCCCCAGTTCTTGCTGCTGTTCCTTACAAGTAGTGTCATCCTTTTGGTAAGCTGCAGGAAACCCAGTCCCTTGTCATATTAGTACTGGGCAAGGTGATGCATGGTGAGAACCATCCTGTCCTGGGAGGAGACTGAGTCCTTTGGGCTCTGTTACCTGCTTGTGCTGTAACACAGGCTGAGATGTGAAGGCAGGCCAGCTGTGCCCTGCCTGTGAATCTTCCACATGCCTTTTGTCCATGTGTTCAGCTGGGCCAGAACATGATTCTCTTACCTTTCTTCCCTGAACAGTATCAGGAGAGCAACAGAAAGCTGTCCCCAGGTTTCTTCAGCCGACATCAGCCTGTGAACAAGCACCAGGTTTTCCTTGATGAGCGGGAAGTGACTTGTGACTTCCATCTGGAGCCTTGTGTCTATGTGATTGTCCCATGCACCCTGGAGCCTCAGCAAGAGTCCGAGTTCGTCCTGCGGGTCTTCTCCAGGAAGCACGTTCTTCGGTGAGCTGCTGCTGCCCCTCTGCCAGCACCTAATTTCCTGGGAAAGTCTGGTCTTTCTGGTCTAATGGGGGCAAGCATAAAGACTTAACTCTGCAAAAAGCAGCACAGTCTCTTTCAGAGAAGCTGGCTCTGGATTTCTCCTGCCGTAGGATTCTCAATGGTTGAAACACTGTTTTGGCCTTATGCTTTCAAAAAAGGCTGAGAAAGGCCCACACAATCCTTGCAGCGTGCTCATGTTTGAGACAGTGAGAAGGATAAGAGCTCTTTAGCTTTTTAGCTCCACTAGTTTGCCAGGAACTCCCTGCTGGCAATGCTAGGATGGTTGTTTGAACAGATACCTCAAATGCCAGCAGCTTTTGGGGTCCTGTATGGATATGAGACCTTGCCTTACTGCAGCTGTAACACCAGATAATAAAACACAGCAAGAGCAGGTTGGGGACCTGTCTGGGGAAGGGGAAGGACACCTGTGATGAGATAAACACACAACTCTGAGATCTGTCCTTAATGTGTCTGCTTTTTTGCATCTCCAGGGAGATGGGTGGGAACACAAGCTTCACCCTCTCTAAGGTGAGTGGGTGTGAGCAGAGTGGGGCATCTGTGGTTCAATCTATAGCTCTGAATGTTGGATTTTACTGTTGCTCTACCCTAGAGGAGAGGCCAAGTGAGAATGTCAATGTTTGTGTTGCAGCACTTGAAAGCACAGCATGGGTTTACAGACAGGATCCTTTGGACCAAGGGGACAGATGCAATCAAATGTGGGGGACAAGCAAAACTTTAGACAGCTTAGTTGCCCTTTGAGCAAACATCTTCTAATGACACCATCTTACTTGCTCTGTAGTCTTTCCTGTTAATGGCTTTATGGATACTCATGGTCCATTCTGGCACTTCTCTCCCTTCCTTTCACACCTTGAACATTTTGAAGGCATTATGGGACTGTGGCAGTTCTATTCCCATGCAATGGCCTAAAGGTTATTTTCGAAAGAGCTGGTCTCAGTGGCAGTGCATGCACATCTGTAGCTTGTGCTAGGGAATTTAGAGCATAGTTTGTTCCCCTGGCATAAACTGGGTCTTTTCTCCTTTCATCTCCTCTGTTGGGCTGTGTGAAGGGGAACTGAGATCCTTCTCTCTCCTTGGCACAGAGTGAGCCCTGTGCTTTGCACAGTTTGGGGTGGGGTGACAGGATGTTTCTCCCCACTAAATGTTATGAGTATTTCTCTCCAAGAAATAGCAGTTCTGTGATGTAAGGTGGAATCTTAGCAGTGGGCTGTGTTAGTGATGTAACACTGCTTGCAGTGGTGGGCAGGGAATGGAATGCTGTTCTGGGAAACTTGGCTGACAATATTTTTCTTCTGCAAGTTAATGATTTTTTTTTAATATACCTTAAAGGAAATTGTTGATAGGTATGAAGGCAAGATTTGGGAGGATTTCTTCACAAAGCATTTTGAACAGGTAAGTGCTTGCATGAGTAAACTCCTCCAGAGCTATTATGTAGCTCTGTGAAAGTAAAAGCATATGGATGCTCAAGGGAGAAAGTCTGTGGATGTGTAGGGAGCAGAAAGGGGCTGTGGAGAGGAGGTTGGACTCTGTACAGTGATGACTCCACACAGCAAACTTTCCTGTGAAGCTTAGCAATGTGATAGCATTGAGACAGGCACAATTCTCTGCACAGCAGGTGTCAATGCCTGGAACTTAATGTGGATGTGACAGTATCAAGAGGCTCAAAAGGTATTAGCAAACTGATGGGCAGAAAGTCCATAAACAAAGGCTAAAGGACTGAGCAGGGATGTGCCCTCTAAGATCACTTTTCCAACAGAGTAACAGCAGAATGGACTACAGAAGCTGACCAGGCTCACATGCTCTCCCTAAACATTAATTCCTGTTGCCTGTACTGGGGACAAAGTGATGGGCTGTGTGGATCCATCCTACCCTTTGGGGCATTCTTACATTCATTGGGAAAAGTTACCTATTAGAGAACACCCCTAAAACATTGAACCTTGTCTCATAAATACTTCATCACAGTTGGATGGTGACTGACCTGCTTTGAGAGGTGAAATAGATATTGGGTGTCCCTTCATCTTTTTCCTGTAATTTTCCTAGTGAAATATGATCCTTCCTGTGAAAGATTCTTTTTAGTGATTTCTGTGGCCTGATTTGGGATGGAGCTAACCATCAGGGGTCCCATGGACTGTGGTGAGGGATGCAAGTGTTCCACCTTTCAGAAAAGGTTGCTGCATTTATTTAGTATCATACCCTGTATTTGGCAAGCACAATTTCACAAAAACAAATCTGTGCTTTTAATAGCAATATTATGAAGGAAGCTATTACTGAAAGCAAGGAATACCTTCACTTTTTGATCCTTGTTTAAGATTTTGAGCATGGTGTGGCTTTGATTTGTGGCTAGAAATTGCCACATACTGTGAGGTGCTGGTCCTTTGCTGTCATGATGTCCAACTACACACAGGGACAGAAGCAGTTGCTGCCATTTCTGAAGGCTTTACCCTGGCATGTCTCAATGATCTGAAAGCAGACTTTTATTTTTGAATAGTGAAATTTTAAAAAATCCTCCAAACAGACGAATGTCGCAGATTCTAAGATCTGTAAACTTTAATATGAAAAGGAGGAGGGGGGAGTCTCTGCTTTGAAAAGTTTGGGAAGAAGTATTCCAAAGTTTCCTGTTTTTTTTTTTTTCTTTTCTTGTTTGTTTGTTTGTAAATGATAAAAAGGGAGGGTTTGAAGCAGGTCTCTTGACAGTGTACTTGATGGGACAGATGGCACTAGGGCTGAAAGGTCTGCATCCTCACTCCGTGGAAAATCTGCAGTACTGCATTGATCTGTGTGGAGCCCTGAGAACTTAGCCCAGAGCACACTGCAGCTCTTGCAGTCTCAGAATCTTGTCATATTCAAAGGGAATCTTTTCTATTGATTTTCACAGTGGCTGGAGTGGGGCCAGAAAAGCAGAGAATGAAGATGGGGCATGCTGGGAAAACAAAAGAGGGAGAAAAGTGATTTAATACTTAGAAAAAATACTAAAATTCTCTTCTGTATCACAGAATCCTGAAATAAATGCTGTTCAGCTCCAGAGGATCTTGAATAATATATCTTGGAGAAGTAAGTGCTGAGAAATAATGTTTCTGTAAAATAAGCCCTTTCAGAGAAAATCCTCAGCTCCTGTATCTATTTCTTGAATTCTGGGAAGAAAAACTGGCTTCAGTCTGACCGAACTGACTCTTCTGATGCCATGTTAGATTTCCAGAGCAAAAGGATTTGCTGGGGTGTGAATCAACAGGCAGAAATATTATAAGCAGAGCTAATCTAGTTTGAATTTCAACAACTGAGAGAATGAGGGTGGAGAACAAGCACGGATGCAGATTCTTAATTTGAGCCCAAACCCAGTTTGACCTCAGCTTTGATTCTGAAACTGTATCTCATTTCACCGTGTGCCACTGCCACAGTCTCAGCAGCACCAAACTAGAAGATGTGGAATGCCAGGTCCATAGGATTTATGTGGTGAAGGAGGGTCTTGTCTTTGCCTTCATGTGTCTTGTCCATGCTGCTGTTTCAACCCATGCATGTGAGAGCCAGGTGAGCCCTGAGCTTGTCTCTCTCATGTGAAATTCAGTCTGCTGGGGGCAGCCCAAAGCTCTCCACAGCTTACAATTTGGACCTTGGTAACAAATAACACTACCTGGGCAGCAGTGAGGCATTGCAGTGGCTGTTCTCTCTGAACAGTGACAGTGAAATTACAGATATAATGATGAATCCAGATTTTCTTCCTGGTTTCTTCGCTGGTAGCAATCAATATGCAACATAGAAAATACTCCATCCAGCCATTACAGGCAACAAAGAAGATGATTAAAAGAGTGATGTGATGCATTTTTCACTTAAACTGAATTTGATATTACTCTCTACAAAGGTGGACAAGGATAGTTCTTCTGTCTTTGTAAACTGACCCAACAGGCGCTGTCTTATCTGTGAGAAAACTGTATTGAACTAGGAGTCTTCATAAATTATTAATTTTAAGCATGATTTAAAAATCTTTACAGTACTTGGTTCATATTTACTAAACAGGGCTATTACAATATTAAAATTATTAAGGCATCTTGACTTTCTGCAAGGAAGGGATTGGTGAGTTATGATTCTGTCCCTTACCCAGTGGAAGGCGCAGACCTACTGTAATCATGATTTGCAGTGAGATTAGAGCCTATTTCTGTTACTTTTCTTGTAACTTATGTGTGAACCAGGAATGCTAAGCTTTGAGACAGCATAATGTTTACATCAGTGCCTGTACTTTTAATTATATTAAGAGCTGGCAGTGTGTCTGTGAAAGAGAGGGACACAGAGACGCTTAGTACAAGGGTTGCAATTAATCTGCAGTGCTGTTCCCCAAAGCTCATCAGGTCAAGTGACTTTGCTCAAGGTCATGCAGTAAATTCTGTTTGGGATTAGAGCTTTGGATGTCCTTTTCCTTCCATTTTCTCTAATAGCTGAAGATAGTGTACCATATTTCATTCTATATTACATGCCTGCAGGGAGCTCATATTGGATTTTCTGAGACTAGTAGAATCCATCCTGTTGCCTCATATTTTTATCATCATAAATGATATATCTTCTCAAGTGGGTGTAAAGTTTCATGCAGGCTTTGGGGCCTGAGCCCTCTCAAGTAAGGGAAAATTTTGTGAGGGTCCATTTTTCTGAAAGATGTCCAATGACTCCCCAAAACAATTTTTTTTTTCTCTCCAGATTTCCAGAGTTTTCACCTGAATTTCAGTCTGGATTCCTGCCAGGGTATCTTGGCGCTCCTGGATGTATCCTTGTTATGAGTGATTCTTCTGACTCATATAGTACTTTACCCTGGAGCATTATTTCTTAGGCCAGACTGGGTGTTACTGTGATTTCTTTACCATCAGAACATGGCCCTGCTTATTGAACTTCTCACCCTCCATAACAACAGTTCAGCTGAGATAGAATGCAACTGGTTTGGGAAAGGGGTTGATTCCTGCCACTTCTGAAATCAACAGCCAGGTTTCCATTGACTTTAGTGGGAGGAGGATCAAGTCTAGAAATAGGCATGTGGGCTAAGAAATTGTTATCCTCATATTATAATTGCATGGATGTTAGAGTGGCTGCAAGTTTTTGGGTTGTTTGGGTTTTTGGTTTGTTATTTTCTTTTTTCATTTTTTAATGTATGTAATGGGTTCTTTCTAATGTTTAATTGAGATGTTTTGACCATAATTCTCCCACTAAGCTGAATGCCACTGGCACACTGAGTATCCAGGAATTCAGAGTCCTGTGGAAAAGGCTGCTTTTCTACTTGGTACGACAGTAATTTCTATGCCACCTTTCAATATCTCCCTGCTCACAATCCCTTTGATGTCACTTGTTAGGTTTTGGGTGGTTTGGTTTGTTTAAAAGTACTCCCTCACCCCACAGGAAGTTTTCCAGAAGAGAGACACCAACAGATCAGGAAAGCTTGACCTTGTGGAACTGCAGGCAGCTGTACAGGAGACAGGTGAGCCCACAGCATATTTTGGCAAGTCTCATCTTCTTGCTCATGAAAGCTGAAAAGAAGCACAGGGCTGGGAAACATCTTGATAATGGCATGTAGAGCCAGGGGAAGGGGAAAACATTATAGTTTGCATGGCCTTGGCTATCTCTTCTTCCTTCTTTAGCTAAGTCAACACATCTGAAAATTATTTTGCCATGGGATAGGCTGCCCACTCTTTTCTCAGTGTGGTCTCACACTATAAGTTGTCTGAAACAGAAGTGTCTGCTTATTTCAATTTTTATAACCCAATTTTAAAATCCCTTCCTGTGTGTTACTAATTGAATTTTAAAAGATTTTGTGAGGTTGTGGGGATGCAGGCCAGATCTAGCTCCTGTTAAATTGCAGCCTCTGCTGAAAACAACAGCTCAGAGACCAAACCTGGAAGTGTGGGAATTGCACAGAGGCTATAATGGTGCCAGACTTCATTAATGCAGTGTCTGAAGCTTGATCTAGAAATGGAAGATGATAAATGTAGGTCCAAATACTGAGCTCTGTTGCTATTGCTGGGTGTTGTGTGGGGGCAGGTGCTCAGTCTTGTAGCTTCTTTTGCATATTTACACCTTAAATACCATTCCTCTTTTTGGTGTATGTTCACCCAGTTCATCTGAGTCAGTGAAAGCACAGTGAGAAACTCAGGCAGACCTCTGGTAAAGCAAACTAAAATCCCAGGCCATGAATAGAGAATACTTTTGTTCCTTGCAAGTGCTGCTGCTGCTTGACATTGGGACTGATGCTTTCTGTATGAGCTTCCTCTGGATTTTCTTTTTCATCTCCTTTCCTACCCTCTTGGGAATATTGCTTTTAAACCCAGCTGCTGCTATTACCCTCATATCCTATGAGCAAAAGAGGCCTATTCGTATTTTATTCCAACTCTGGAAGGACTGTAAGTATAGGGGACCTGACCTGAACCCTTTTAAATTTGGAGAAGATATCTTCATGTAGAGATCTCATTTGGGCTGGCTAATATTTGGTTATCTTAGACCAAGTGTGAAAAACAAAGCTGTTGGAGAAGGGATGAAGACCACTCAGTTGTGCCATCTCATTCTGTTTCCCTTTTTTCCCCCTCTGTTTTATGTAGGCATTTCACTCAGCAATGAAGTCTGTAATTTGATGGCAATCAGATATGGTGACCCTGGCTTACAGATCAGTTTTGAGAGCTTTGTTTGCTTCATGCTTCGAGTGGAGATCATGGGAGGTGAGGCTGGTGCTCTGTGTCTGGCCAGGCAAGCTGGGCTGCCAGCTGAGCCATGGCCCCTCTGATGCTGTTCTCACTGGCAGTGGCAAGGTCAAAATTGCAGGACTGGATTTCTGAATAAAGCAAGAGCAGTCAGTTTTAAGCAAGGGACAGATACAGAGGAAGCCAAGCTCTCTTTTCACCCCCCCCACCAATCCCTTCTTACAGACATCCAAGCTGTACATATCAGAGTGATTAAGCTCTCTGCACTTCTCTGTAGGAAGAGGTAGGCAATGTACAGATGAAAATTGCTTGTTTTCCATGAAGAAGACAGCCTTGAAATACACATTTTCCAGGAGGAAGAAAGTTTTGAAATACATCTTTTGTGGACTGCAGTTTGATGATGAGACAGCTGATACTCAGATCATTCTGCAGACACTCAGCACACATCTCATAATTGTAGTGGGTAAGGTTGGAACCACCAGCATTTTGAGGTTTTTCAGATAGATGGGCAGACAGTAACATATCTGAGTTTATTCAGCTGCTTCTACTGTTCCAGCCTTCAGGGATCTCCCAGGAACAGACCAGAGAATCTCACATGCATTTGAAAATAGTATACAAAGTCTGCTTTTGGGTCTTTTTCCCAAGAGAGAGCCTTGGCTATCAAGTTAATGCACCCCATTTACTTCTTTTGCAGAGGCCTTTCGTAACTTAACACAAGATGGCAAAGGGATATATCTCCGAGAATCTGAGGTAAAGCCCCTTCCCTGACTGTCACATGCAGGCCCCTTTGTTGCATGTGGCACTGCCTGTTTTATTCTGTAACCTTAGAAAATGTATATTTAATTGACCACTTACAGGGCAGGTTACAAACAACCATGAGGTTCAGGCTTCCAAGTCTTCTTTATTATGGCTTCTATTTCTTCTGGAGGCAGAATATCTCCAATGCCTCATAGTCCAGTCCAGGTGAGAGTATGGCAGAGCTCTCACAGGGATGGATTATTTCAACCCCCTTTCCATATTATTTTACAGTGGATGATGATGACACTTTATTCATGAAGCAATGCTGTAGAGGAGGAGACAACCAGACCTGTACCAGGATGAGGAAGGCTGTCTTGTTTCAACCTTTACTTCATACAGAAAGTCTTTCCCTCAAGAAGACTTAACCTGATAACCACAGTCTTGGTGAAGTTTTGCTAATTAACATTTATTTTGAGTCCTATTTCACTTCAAATAACCCTACTGAGGAGAGACCATTGGATGCCAACTAGCATGAGTGCAAAGTGTGACACCCTGGAGCATGGTGGCCGAGTTGTTGGGGCCACCTGAGTTGTGCTGATTTAATGCTGCTGTTATAGGCACACATTGTGGCAGTGCCCAGAGGCTGTGCTTGGTGAAGGGGCTCTTGAGTCCAGGAGAGATAAGGCCCCTGTCCTGAGTAGCTTGTCACCTGATAGAGGGATCCCAGTTCTATAGCTGCTAAGCCCAAGGTAGAGAACTGGAATCTGTGTGCTTTTTGGAAAGAAGGGGTGGAGACTCACAGAGTGAACACTCTTCCCTAGCTCTGACTTGGAAAGGTGAATTGCAAGCATTCAAACCATCTCTTTTGCTTTTATAGTTAATATAGGCCTATTGAAGTGGCCGTAATTTGATTTGACCAAGTGATGAGCTGAGCCTCCAGCTGTTTGTTGTATGATGATTGTGTATTTATTCCAGAAAGACAGTGGGTTTTTTCTGCAGATTGAAAAGTACAGTACAGTGAAAAGTAAACTGATCCCATATTGTTTTTAAGTCACCAGAGACTGACAGGGAATGAATGTTCTCAGTAGGGTGATACAGGAGCTGTCTGATAAAACATTTGGATATTTATTTTATATAGGGTGAATGTGTGTGTGTGTACTTCCAAAGGAGGCAGGTAAATGTAGGTTGTAGCTAATTCAGTAGTACAACCCAGGTGTGGGGCTGTGAACAGCATTAGAGAATGTGGTATAAGTGGGACTATTCATGTCAAAATCCATGAGAGAGTTGCTTGATGCATCTATCTGTAGGCTCCTTTTGCACTTTTTTACAATTCATTTATTTTGGGCTGGAAATTTCCACGCTAAGTGCCTGTTACAGGTTGCTGCTTTGATTTTTTTTCTTTTTTTTTTTTTTTTCTTTTTTTGCATTCCTGCAGACAGCTCAATTGAAGCTCTTTTACACTGCACAGCCTCATCGGAGTCTGGATGCTAAATGAAACAGAGCTCCAGTGGGAATGAACATATAATGAAAGACCGTACTCTAATACTTTTGTAGGAAGGAGTTATATTAAGCTTGCACAGGTAGCCTTCCCTCTGGCTTTTTGTGACTTTTTAGGTGCTTAATCTCATAAATATTTTTTCAGAGTGCATGTGAGATTCAGGAATGAGGTGGACTGTGGGTAGGAAAGTAAACATGGGCATGGCTGAGCTCAGGGATGTGCTTACCACTGCACTGAGGCCTGAGCAATAGCATAAGCATATTTATAGAGGAACTCCTTTGCATATAAGTGTTCCCAGTCAGGAGGCACTAAACACTAAAAACAACAGCATGCACTTTATTCCCCAGAACAGTCTGTTTCTAAGCAATATCATTTTCATCCTGTTTTTATGAGAAAACAGTTAGAACCAGATAAATAGATGGCTGTGTTGGTACTTGTTTATTACAGATGATATATCTATCATTTATTTGGATCGACCTGCTGTGGAGTCACAGGGTTCAGGTCTGTGGAGCAGAGCAGGTTGGAGGGAGCAGGGACACCCAGGGCTCCTGGAGTAGCCGAGGGCTCCATGTCCCACTGTGCTCCCAAAGAGGCTCCGTGTGTGCCAGGCTCCATCAGCAGCTCCCCTCCCAACACACATCTCTGTTTCCTTTTGTGGCTCACAGCTGAACATGATGGTGCAAACTAAATTAGCCTGATTTAATTTACACTCAACTCAGCAGGGGATGTTATAAACACTGATTTACTGTGTCCAGCAGCAGCGTTGGAAGAACCAAAAATGTTGGTTGAGGGAGTGTAGATCCTGCTTTTCTCAGCATATTTTGGAAAGGATGGTCCCTGGCACCCATGGGAACGTTCAGGGGGATCTGTGTGAGTGCAGAGTGTTCACAGCAGGCTCTGTTGGACATGATGGCGGGGGGGAAATTATGTCAGTCCCAATGAATTTGTTGCACATTTAAGGCTGGGAGTGTGCTGGATGTAGGTCTGCCATAGGTTATGTGCAAAACTGGTGCAGGACACCCAGTTTCAAATTGCAGTTCATTTTTATGTTGTACACATTGTTTTTTCTATCAGATTTTGTACTTATTTACTTCATACCTCTTTAATGCAGAGCAATGTAATTGCAGGGGGATTATTTTGCTATTGATTACTCGATCCAGGAAAGAAACAGAATTCATCCATGCCATGAATCACTAAGCATTTGCAGCAATAAACTTTATTGAGCCATGTGACTTGCTGTTACAGAATTGTAAAGAATCCTTTACTGGAATGATTATACCAAACCATGTACAATTCAAACTGAATTATCTGGCTCACAATGAAATGTTTTTGGCGAGGGCACCTACTCGGACACTGTGAAGCTTTTATATTGCTAACAGAATAATGTTTTCTGGGCAATTTTGAAGATATATTACTCCTCATTTACAATGTGCATTGTGAAAAAATGGTCTGAAATGCTGCTGAAGGATTCATTCGTTTGTAACCACAGCATTTACAGGATGCTTTGCAGTGGGTGGTATTGCTCTAGCAGAAATGAAAGAAAAGTGGGACTGTGGCTTGAGACTAGTATTGGTAATAAAAGCCCTTTTTGAAAAAGGTAGGTGCAAGAATAGCAAATAACGTCTGGAGTGGGAAGAGGAGATGGATGGTGAGGTATACTGTGACAATAAGGCTGAGATGAAATTGAAAGGAACTAATCAACCCTTTGCAAACAAAGTCTTCAGCTAGAGCTTATTGCTGCAAATACACACGCACAACTGGAAGTATTTAACGTTTCCTGATATAGTTGGTCACATATTGAGAGTGCAGTTAGGGTACAGCAGATACCAGCCAGCCTCACTGCTCACATCCATTCTGCATGGTCAAGGCTTCTGTCTAGATGGCAACAGGACAGGCTCTACTCTCAGGCCTAACAGGATTCCAAAAGAACTAAGACTTACAGGAATGACAAGCATAGCTGGAGAGTTCGTGGCTACAGTGAAGAGCTATGGCAGTTTCAGGCAAAAGGGGAAGAGCTGGCCTCTGGGGACAAGTAACCACAAGGCAAATTGCCCCAAGATCATGGGGCTCTTGCCCTTAGGCAGCTAGGGATGACCACCCTAGGGATACCAAGATGGCCCAGGTTTGAGATAGGCAGAAATACTCAATCTGTGTGTTTCTTTCTGGATAGTCAATTAAATGCTGTTGAGACACCGCAGTGTAATTCTGTCTGAGGTCACATCTCTCCTTTTACCAGTTTTACAGTGGGGCCACCAGGACATCTGCCTTGCCTAGAAGCATATTTGCAATCTTTTACTGAGAAGTATTCTATTCATGCAAGTGACTACTGCACAATTATAGCTGTCCAAGCTGTGCCAGCAGACTTTGATCACAACTCAAGATGCTTTGTGTGGAATGAATAATGTTGCTTTGCTTGTGATTATTAAGCAGTGTGTGTAATCCTAACTCCATGACCCACAATGGACCCCTAAAGAGCAAGTTGTCATTGGACTGGCACCATGAAAATGAGAATTTTTGAAGCTTTTGGAAGGAAAATCCTGTTTCCAGGGGCAGGTGCTGCCTGAAAACTGTTCACTGAGCAGAATGGGTGCAAAATGTCCCACTAGTGCAGACCTTTGCATGGGCAATGATGGGAGTGAAGAGACAACTTGGGAACATGGAGTCAAAGCCACTGCTAAATCCAAGTGCCCACCAGTCCTCACTCACCCACTCTCCAGTTCTACAACCCACCAGTAGCCACAATTCTGACAATGGGATTTCAAAATTTGCAAACCTAAAGTCTTGCTTTATTTCCTCTGTGAGCTGTTCAGGTCAGTGTTTCATGGAAGGCTGTGGAAACTTTTCTCCAAAAGTTAGTCCTGCTAGGCTCTGGTTGTATGCAAACCTGTGCACCAGTGTGGAAGAGGGTGAAAAGCTGGACTGTAATACAGAGGAATGACTGCATCATTATTCAGAAAATTGAAGGGCAAAAATCCCCTTTGTTATTATTTACAGTACCACAGTGTCATGGGGAGAAAGATCAGGGTCCCAGGGTGATGGCTACTGTGTGACACAAGAGCAGGACTTGATGTTTACTTAGAAAAGACATACTTTTGCAATTTCCCGGGGGAGTGATCTGTGTTCAGCCTGAGGCTCTGTTAAGAGATAAGATTTGACCTGACCTCTGCCTCCTGAGGTCCTCCTCCCTTTGCATGCCATAGCATGGCTGCTCTGTAATCCTCCTACAGCTGGGAACTGGATTTTTCGCACAAGCAACACTTCTATCTTGTTGGCGTCCAAGAGCTCAAGTTATGACCCCATCCCAGGGTTTGGGGCTTGGCAGGAAGCCAGTGATCTCTGAGTAGTTCTTTTGCACCTCTCTCTCTGTACATATTCCTGTGAACCACGTCACCTTCCTTAAAAACTGTGGCAATGCTGTGTTGAAAAAGAAGATGAAAAAAATCCCTTTTTTTTCCCTCCCCTGCTCAAAGAGCAGCTCCTTGCAGAATGAAATGCTAACGAGTGCCTTTGCCTTTCCTTCCTGCTGTGTCTTACACTGAATTAGACCTGAAAAGCAGTATCACCAAGCTTGAAGTTCAATTTATCAGTGCAGTCAGGATTGATTTGTTACACTACCTATTCCGGGGAAATGAATGTCTCCATCGCGCTCCCTTCCAGTGCAGGCAGACCTTTGTTTTGCTCACATCAGCCATGTAATGTAGGAAGCTGACTTTCCACAGATAAAGGAAGAAACCTACAAAATCCTGACTAATTCTACCCAGCCTGGCAGTGCCAGAGAGTGATGCCACTTGCAAAGGACACATTTGGCACTGTGGTGGCTGCAGATACCAGGCAGAAGTGCTCTCTACCTGGGCTTATCTGCTACTTTTTTGTTATTGAATAAGTGTTTAGTGCTGTAAGTGTCCTAGAAAATTATTCTTGGATGAATTACATGTCCCCATTATCACTATTAATGTTACAGCTGGACCATCGTGTTGATCCTTGGAACTCATATTCACAGTAGGAGTCAGTTGAAAACAAACTTGTTTTTTGTGCAAATTTTCAGCTGTTGTGTGAGACAAGAAAAATGGACTTTTCTACTGCTGTTGAGGAGGAAAATTTTCACTCATAATCTAGCACAGGGAATCTCCATTAACAGAGCAGCAATTATAAATCGTTTTCTCTTGCAGCACATTTTGATGAAATATTTGCAATGAACCACATACAAATGTGAGAATTGCATATTCAGGCTCAAAATACCCAAAATGTGATTGCTGTGAAGTGTTACAATTTTAAAAGACCCTTCCCCCCCAACTTGTCATGCACACATCAAATGTGGAGGGAAGGGTTAAGAGCTAAGCACCCTGCAGAACCATGCAGAGTTCTTCATGCTCCTGGAAATGTGGCTACAAGAAGGATGTCTATAGCTGGTGCTCATTAAATGAGGTGAAATGAAAGAGGTAGTTGCTCTAAAGTAGCTTTTTTTCTTCAGGTAAAAGCAGGATTTCATTCTCATAAATATGCTGCAGCTAGACATAAATTACTTATTGCTTGAAAGCAGCTCTGCACTGCTGAAGAGCTGGAGCATAAGAGTGAGAAATTTGGTCTTAAGCTACCCTGAGTGGGTGCTTTCAGCCTGGCTGCTGGTGGCAGCAATGCTGCTTTTTGCCTGGGCTGAGGCTGTCGAGGGCTCCTGCCTCTGCAGCTCAATGCTGAGTTTCCAGAGGATGGAGGAGTGGGATGACGTCTGTGATTGTCCCATTACCGCAGTCTCTCCCTTTCCACAGCCCTCTTCAAAACCCAAGAGTTAGTTTGGAATACTGCTCCAGAAACTGGGGCCATGCTTTCTCTGTAAGTCTTTGGCTACATCCCCCTATTAATGGAGTAGGTGTCTTTTGTGCTCCTTTGGAGCACCCACCCTCGTTGACCCTTCTCTACTACTTGGGTGTTCATTGTGATTTATTGTGTTTCATTTTAAAAGGAAAAAAGAAAACAATATCAACATCACCCACTCTTCCTAGCTACTCCTTGGTCTCAAATCTCAGCAGAATCATAACCTTAGTCTTAAAAACTGTCTGCTACTCTTAGGGCATAGGTCCGTGTGTAGCAAAAGACTAACACAGATGGCTGAGGTGTTTCCCCTGATCCTCTTGGCCAACATTAACTCCAGCTGCTCCTTAGCTCCAGCTCTGCAAACTCAAGTCTGAAGTCCTGCAGGAACTGGCTCATGTTGGACCACATGTCCCAGCACCAGGGTGTGACCGCACCCAGGAGAGGTGGCACAGACCGAGCTCTTATTTTAACTCGGAGCCATGCTTGTCTCAGAGCCCTTTTCTAAAACCCAGGTACTGCCCATGCTGAATGCATCCCTTGTGCACAGCTTCTACCTTTCAGTGAGGCTGGGGAAATGTCAGCCTGATGTTAAGATGCTTGTCCTCAGGGGCTCTGTCCCCTGGCCTCCCGACACTCACCAGGCAGATATGGACAAGAGAAATAACACTGAGCATCTCCAAAGTAGTTTGATCTGAAGGGCTCATTATTTTTGAACAGCTGAGTTGAACATTACTGAGAACTCAATTTCCATTTCAGCTTGCTTTTCTACTTGTGCAGGGCAGAGCGTGGGAGCAAGGCTTGGGCACTTCACAGCCTCCTCTGCATGGATCAATATTTTCCAATGTGCACAAGTTTCCCAGAGTTTAAACCGCTGAGTTTTGCAGAACTTTAATTGTATCAAATGCAAAAAAGAAAGGGATACTCTATCAAACCAACACATAGCTAAGCACATAAAGAATTTAGGGGATGAATTAACAGAAAATAATTCATATGCTGCAAGAATAAACTGCTGAGTCCAGTAGAAGGAACTCCCATTTATTCTTCATTTTTATTTTTACTTTTATGGTTTACAAGTACTTGGAAATAAAAAAATGGCAAGAGAAGTTTGGTGGAAAGGCTGTGTGGAGGTGCCATTCCTCAACACTACTCTTTAAATTATGAAAAATCTTGCAGTAAATCTAGAACATCAAAGACCTTCTATCAGCTCTGACCACCTGATGGAGCTGAAGGAAGCTGAGAAGTCCAGGTTATTTTCCTGAATTAAGGTGACGGAACCTGAGCTAGACACAGCTGTCACTGGAGAGCTTACTGTGACAGGAAATAAGCCCTTCCTGCTGTGAGCCAGACATTCTTCATTTCTCAAATTATTTAAAACAACCAGAGGCAACAGAGTGCTGCTATATATGTGTGAAAGTTAGGATCACCTGAGAATGTTTCTCCTCAATGGCCTGGTATATAGAATTATAGAATAATTTGTGTTGTAAAGGACTTTTAAAGGTCATCCAGCCCAACCCTTCTGCAGTAAGCAGGGATATCTTCAACTAGACCAGATTATTCAGAGCCTCATCCAACCTGTCTTTGAATGTTTCCAGGGACAGGTCATCTGCCACCTCTCTCGGCAACATGCTCCAGTGATTCACCATCTTCATTGGAAAAAATGTCTTCCTTACATCTAGTCTAACTCTTACCCTCATTCAGTTTAAAGCTATTCCTCCTTCTCTTATCACCACCTGCTCATGTAAAAAAATCCCTCTGCAGCTTTCTTGTGTGCCCTCTTAAGATACCGGAAGCTGCTCCAGAGTCTCCACGGAGCCTTCTCTCCTCCAGGCTGAACAATCCCAGCTATTCAGCCTTTCTTTGTAGCAGAGGTGCTCCAGCTCTCTGAACATCTCCATGACCTCCTCTGGACTCACTCTGACAGGTCCACATCCTTCTTAAGTTGGGAGTCCCAAGGCTGGTTCAGTACTCCAGGTGGAGTCTCCCGAGTAGAGAGAAAGAGTCTGTTCCCTGGACTTGCTGGCTTTGCTTCCTTTGATGAAGCCCAGCATATGGTTGGCAATATATGAGGAGCTGCCTTTAGTTAACAAAGCCCAGAGAGAAGGTCTCCTGATGGTTGGTAAAGCTGCTTTCCTAAGAGGCTGTGCTGGGTGCCTGTGACCTTCCCAGGCTGGGTCCAGGAGCTGAGCTGGCTGTTTTGCAGGGCTGAATGGCAGGCTGAAGGTCCTGTAGCATCACATGAGACTGCCTTTCTGCTCTTTGTGTAAAGTCAGTGTTTTTCATTGGTAAATAACCCTGGCCTGGGGATGGCTTTGGTGAGGGATGAGGCTGTTCTGATGTTAACAAGACGTGGTTGCAGTGGGATCAACTCTTTCTGCATTGCTTGGGTAGCAGGGTGAAAGTACTCCATGGATGAGCAGCCATGGGATGGGAGTTGGGCACACAGTGTCTCCATCAGTAGCCAAGCTCTTGGGGGCTGCTGAGGATATGCTCACCTGCTCTATTGCCCCCAAACTGAGGCTACTCCTGGCTGCTTCTGGACTTTGCAGGGACAGTCAGCCTGGGACCTGAGCCCCTCCTTGCATTTAGCACATGGAGGAGGCAAATTAAAGGAGTCATCCTTCCAAGTCAGGGTTTTTGTACAGCTCATCAAACCCAGAAACCACTCCTTTTTCTCCTGGCACTAGGCTCAGCTTGCTGAAACAAAGATTAAAAGCCTGGATTCCACTAAAGATTCTTCATTGGCAGCACAAACAGGCTCCCTAGGGAAGATTAACTATTCCCTGCACTGAGGGGAGTTTGAGCTTTAGCAAAATGGACTGATGAGAAAAACATAGGTAATACTGCAAAGATGAATTTGATGAACTTGGGCAGAGCACAGTGGAGGCATGAAAGGCTGGTTAAGTGTTCGCTTTTATGTATAGCTGAGTTCTAGGTCTTTAGACAAGACTTAATCTTTTCTATAAACAAATAACACATTCATTTACATGAATAATCCACATTTCTTATGCAAATCATTTCCCTGTTGCTATTTCTACTGAGAATAATATTCAGTATAATTACCACATTAATTTAGTGAATCTATTTACACAGGATAGCTCTCTGTCCATGAACACTCTTCACCAGAGAGGCTCAAAGAGCAACAGGGGAGGCCAAGCTGCCAGTCATGTGTGCCCTGTGCTTTCTATTTTTGTTCCCATGAAGCATTCTGGGACCGTTTGAGATGTCTGGGCAAGAGCAGAAGAATGCCAGCATCCTGCCTCTATCCCAGGGAGAGCACCTGCTGCTAATGGAAGGCAGCTCTCCCCTGCTCACCAGCCTGCTGTTTGAGCTCCAGCTAACTATAATGAGGCAAGGCACTTTGAATAATAACTTTCCTTTGGGTATAAGGCTATCTTAATTTTTTGTGTGTTTAAGTTGGTAATTGCCACAGAGTTTGAAAATCTTCCAGGTTTTACCACTCCTAATTATGTTCTCATGCATATGCATCCCTTGCTTGCTCGCTCATTACTGCGAGAGATCAGAACCCTGAACGTTGGAGCGGTTCCCTCCAATTATCTCCCATAAGCAGAAGTTCCTGTGAAATACCTCTCCTGCATGGGATGGCCCAAGCTATTTGGAGAACATCTTGCTGTCCAGAGCACATTTTGCTCCAGGTGGTAAAATCAAGATGCATTTCATCCCTTGTGTGTCTTGCCCAGGCTGCTCCTGTCTGGGATGTCTCCTTGCTTGTAGCACCAGCCATTGAAATACTTGTTCAGGGGAAGTTATTAAGGTGTCCTAATGGAAAATATTTCAAGTTTCTAAGGCCCTGATTGCCTCTTTACCTGCTCTGTTTGCATCTATTGATCGTTCTGGTTCAACAAGACCCTCTGGGACTAAGAAACTCTAACAGGTTTGAATGCATTCATGAGGTTCTGTGCGGGGAAAGAAAAATAATGCTGTTGGGCTTCTGACTTGTTCTTGCTCAATAACAGCAAAACAAATGTGTGCAATTAAACATTACTTTGTTTTCTAAACAGCAGCCTTGAAATTTTGTCCTGCTAGTGGGGGAATCAAGCTGCTGCTTTGCTGTCTAACCAACAGCAATGATTTGGTGATGGGAAAGGAGATGTTAATCCACCTGAACACGTCCAGGATAGAATACCATTCCCTTGTAGGTAGGCAGGATTTTAGCACCATGTGTGCTTTTGTGCAGGAGATCACAGTGGATCCTGTGAAAAGATCAACACGGAGCAAGCACAGACGTTGACATTACTCACTCTTTTTGTACAGAGTAACTGCTTTTTAACTATTTTTCAGGGAGCTGTGGGGTTAGTTGTTAGTCCTTGGGGCTTTTGTATTGAGAGAGGGAGGTTGCCTGATCAAACAGAAATCACTGTCTTTATGCTTAAAGCATTGGATTGTAGATGAAGAAATGTCTATTCCTAGACATTTCACCTAAATAATGGGATTAAAATCTTAAGAAGTAAGGTGATGTGTGGCTCACTGTCTCCAGTTTTTGTATCCCTCAGGAGAAAGGAGAGATAAACAGTCAGGAATTTTTTCTATTAAAAAAATTTATAGGAGAAAGATGAAGGTAAAGCTTTCCACCCAGCTGTGAAAGCCCTCCTTCCCCAAAAGTACCTGGTGCAATATTACATAATGCCAGCTGTGTTAATAGATGTCTAGATCCCAGCTGGCATTGGGCCACACTTACATATCAGAAATAGAGATTTAATTCTGAAGTCTGCTTAACACCTGCACACAGAAGGACAGAGGCATTAAAGGTGCTTTAAGGACAAAGCTTTATTTTAGCTAATGTGTTCTCTCATCCATCACATGACTTGTTCCTTATTCTGTTGAGTGTCACCTGTCCAAACCACAATTATGGGCTTCAATGTATCTGAGAGACAGAGTCCTGCAGCTGGCAAAAAGGGACTGATTTAGCATATTCAAAGCCACAAAAGGGTTTACTCTGAATTCTGGCAGGATTCTCTGCTTTTAGAGATGGATTGTGTGGGGTGTGTGTGCAAGTGTGTGAGTGCACACAGGAGCACAGCTCCTTGGGAGGCAGGTGAGCAGCTTTGCTTCCCCTTGAAGTCCTTGAGGCAGCACTGGGGTCCCCTGGGAGCATGTGTTTTACCAGAGCTGTGCTGACAAGTGCAGGGTGCCCAGGACCTCACAGGCTCAGCTCCTACTGGTAAAGATTCACCTGTCCTGTGCTCTGTTTATGGATTGTTTGCTGCAAATTGGCCCATAAAACTCTCTGCTGCCTTTTCTCTCAAATGCTCCTTTGTGACCACTTGCAGTGCCTGCCACTGGTTGCTGGTGCAGTGACCTGTAGCTAGGCAGCTTACCCCACCAAAACACTGAAAAAACCAGGCAGTTATCACTTATTCAGGGGCTTTTTCTAGAAAATGGGAGCATCAGGAGAGACTAACATGCACCAGAGACATATGGGGACAGACAGGATCTAGAAAGCTTTATTGTATCAATAAAACCCAGAGGCTGGGCTGGTCAAGAGCAACCAGTGAACAGTATTGAAGGTGGTTTCAGTGGGAGAGCACTGTCCAAGGGAACTGTTCTTTGCTAAAATATCCCTCAGTCACACACTGAAGTCAATGTGTCTCCCTTCAAATTTCCCATTACTTTTCCTCTTGCTCCCACATCTGCTTGGATTGGTATCATTGGGCAATTGGAAATGCTGTGAGTAATGACTGCATCTAGTCCAGAAAAACCTGTGCTCCAGTAAATGGAGACAAGGACTGGGGAGTATGTGAATTAAACACAAGTATAAGTGGGTGTCCATTTGATTGCATTTGCTGGAGATGGAAAATACCTTGAGGTAAGCAAGAATTCCCCCCAGCCTTCCTCCTGTTTTACTACAGAGAAGTCTTTGCAGCTGTTCCAATGAGGGAGCTCAGTGCTGCCTCATCCATCAGTGCCACAGACACTAGCCTGGAGGTGGGAGTCTGACTTGTAGGAATTGCAGGCAAATGTCTGGGTGTGTGCTCTTGCCCATCGACTCGGGAAGCAGCTTCTGTTGCTGCAGCTGACTTGATGAGAGCTTCAATTAACAAATGCTATTAAAGTAGCTCTCCTCTTCATTTTATTTTTTTTTAATGCATAGCATTTCCTGACAGCTTAAACGTTTAATTAACTGGTAATGCCATCGTGGAAAGTTTGCTAGAGAAGAATGCTTGCGGTTTAATTGAAAGGAAAAAAAATCCTTTAGAGGTACTGGAAGAGATCTGCTTGCAACACTGAGAGAGGCAAAAAGCCTGCAGGAATTCCTGCATTTCCCTTTCTGAGTGCAGCAATAGGTGAGAAGGTGCACAGCGATATCATCACCCAAGAGGAGAAGGTGAGTGCTTCACAGCTTCATGTTTGACCCTCCCATTTAAGCTGCAGATGTAGGACAAGCTACAGTTCTGTTACCTCAGCACAGGAGACAGCCAATATAAAGTTTTGGTTTTATTTTTTTAATACTTTTTAATACTTACAATTCTCCTGGTATTAGGCCAGAGCTCTCTGTAACATTTTTGTTCTTCTCCAAGGACACACAGGGAGAACATTTTTCATATAAGCACTGGTCTGATTTTTTTGGCTTCTGTTACAGCACAAAAACAAAGGCAGATCTTACCTGCCACAAAAATGTGGAATACTGTTCATGTTATCTTCAAGAGCCATCGTGGAAGCTGTTTTTTGAGATGGCAGGGTACTGCCTGGGATGGCAGAGAGCCTCTGCTGCCCTCAATGCTGAGGGCTGTGTGAGATGGTAGCTGTGGGTAGGAACCACCAGCTCAGCACAGCCTTGCACCCCTGCAGCAGCTCTCTATGGGGCCATAGCATGGTGGTGCCAAGTGCTGCAGAGATGGGGACCCCCATGGCAAAGCAACAACCTCCTTGCTTCTGTGCAAAGGACTTCTGCCCTTCCTCTCCTCACTCTGACCAAGTGACCCGGAGGCTTTTTGAGCAGTGACAGTTCCGAAAAGAGAACTTTGTTCCAGTATTAAATATAAACCTGGAAGTCACTGACATGACAGTTCACATTTGAAGCACAGCCCCACCCATAGGGCTCCGATGGTTCTGAGTCATCCCTGGGAGCAGGCTGGGGCTGTGGGGTGGTGCTGGGCCAGGGCATGTGCTGGCTTGCTGTCCTGGAGCTTGTGCACCCAGGCTGGCACCTCTGCTGCTGGTGACGAGGGACAGCTGGGCTCCTGCTGAAACACGCCAATGCTCAGCGCTTGCCAAAAGAGCTATTTGGGAGCAGCTTGTGCTCACCCTCCTCTCCTGGCCCTGTCCTCGTCGTGGTTAAATTCAGAAAGTGTGGCACACCCTCTGCCAGGGGTGGGAGGGAAACTTCTGAATGAGCTTCTTCCCCGAGCTGGGAGCACAGAGACACCGAGTGAAATCCAGCACCCTGTATAACCACACATTACCATGCTGACCCTTTCAAACGCTGATCTCTTATTTTTTGCAAGCAAGCACAGTCTTTCTGAAATCTATGCTACTGCAAGCAGCACCTCTTCATGGGGATGGTGCACTGCCCTGAACAGCACAGAGTGCTGGGCTACCCCAAGCCACTGACTGAACCAGATCCTCCCTTGGCAGTAAAGCTCTCTGTCCTAGAAGCCCCTTTCAATCCAGAACTCAAGGGGGCTCCTCCATCCTACAATAACCTCCCATGCTGAGACTCCTCAGTGTCCCGAAGTTGGGGGTGGATTTTGATCCTTTCTTCTGATCACTTCTTGATTGTATCTGTTTAAGCCCCTTTCAACTTTCTGAGAAAAAATTGCAAAGTATTTGTGATCCTTTTGGAAAAGAAACACTCTGTCAATGGCATCTCAGATGTGAACTGAACTCCTACCCAAGAGTAATCTTAGTAAAAACTGCACTGAAGAAGTGTCCAGCTGGTTTGTAGACCCAGTGAGATTAGATTCCCTTGAAATGTGCTTTACAGATGCCCTTGAAACAGCAAGGAAAGCTACTTTCCCCTTCCACCCATTCCTTAAAGGACCCTGAAGGGGTATTGTCTGAAGCTGTGATTGTGATGAGTCCCCCTCCCACTTTGCTTTCATGAAACTATCACTTTCATCAGCTTTTCAATGCTGATATCAACAAATGCCAACCACCCATTTCCTAAACTGTTTTTCTGTCTATGGCTGTACTGCCTGTACATTTTGCTGTGTTGGAAACAGGTAATATGTTATGGACCTCACTTGTGAAGCAGCTGAAATTGGCAGATGAAAAATTAGAAAAATGGGAAAGATACAGGTCAATAATACAACAGAAGATTTTTTTTTTTATTGCCATGTTTTTAATGGAATTGCAGTTGGATTTTTATACAAGTCTCTGAAAGTCTACGACTTCAAATAACTCTGAGCCTCCAGATTTGTATTCTTGCCTTATTCTTGTTAAAATAGCTGTTACCATCATCTGCTTGATACATTATGTGTCCCAGCACATAGGCACACCATCAGGAGGAATACACTTCCTTGGGAACAAGGCATTGCTAGAGCTCCTCGAGTCCCCTGCCTCCACAAAGGACACCTGGACAGAGTGGGGATTTGTACAGTGTCCCCTCCTGGCTGGAGTGGTGGCAGTGCCAGCGAGGAAACATCGAGCCTTCGCCTGTTTTCTGCTGGGAGCAGTGAGTTATCCATCACAGCACCGAGTCCTGCCAGTGAAGCTTTCCCTCAGCAGAGGGAGTTGTTTCTCAAGTTAATAAGAAAGCATTATCTGATTGCATTTTTGTCAGGTATGTCCTATTCATTACCTTACCTGTAATCTAATTTGTAATGTATTTCCTTGATATTTTCTATACTTCCCCTCTGTATTTTGTAATAGCTTCCCCTGAAAGTCTGACCTACAAAAAAGACAAGGTTTTAAATCCAGCTTTGAATGATAACACCCTCCAAGTGCCTTTATCTGGAAAAAACTCTCCTAGCACAGAAGGAGGTCTGCAGGAAAAAACTCAGCACCCTCTGAAAATGTGTTGGGGGAACACTGTTTAACAGCAGCCAAGGTCACTTTGTCCCAGGCATGAAAACACCCGTGGCTATTTTCCACTTGTGGCAAGGTGATCTTTTGGGTCAGAAAGCCATTCCTGATCCAAAGGAGGTATGTGAGAAGTAGCAACCAGTCTGTCCCAACAGCAGGGATGAGCATAAGGTAAGAAGACAACCATAAGCCATGTAAAAGCTACAAATGATGTGCCTCAGCTGCTAAAAGCTGCTCAGGTGTATTACCTTGGCTGTCAGGAAAAAGCATAAGGCAACAGTTTAGAGAGAGAACAGCATCTGTAGGTCCCAACTAGGTTGGGCAGAGTCTTATGGTGGCAGAGGTGAAGTGTGATGGTCCAGCTACCCTGAACATGGGGCTGAGGAAGGGTAATTAACATCACAAGTGATGCACACCATGGGAACAGGTTGCATTTTCAGGTTGGTGTGGGCTTCCCATGTGACATCAGGTTGGTGGCTCACCAGGGCATGAAGGCTTTCTGCCATCTTCCCACCTAGTTAGTTCTCCTCCTGCCTGGCTGTAAAACAAAGTTTAAACTAACTGCTTGCTGGACCTGGATTTCCTCATTCTGGTAAAGGTGTTTCAAAGTCACAAGGCTTTAAAACAAAGAAAGAGAAATGTGCCTTTTTGTGGATGCTAATGAAATTTTTATCTGGGCATCTTTCTGTGACTGTTGGGCCTGAGAGGCATGGAATATGTTAGGGAGAAGGACTTATTGAGCCCTGGAAATAAATCAGAGGAGGACAGAGGATGAAGATTGCAAATGATAAATTAGCAAGTGACAGAAAACAACTGCAGGAAATAATAAAGCCAGGAGGAATGTGTGGGAAATGCATAGGAGAGGTTGTTTACAACATGTGCATCGGACTTTCCAGCATTTTACATCTTATCTCTATTTCATTCCATATGTTACTTTATGCATGGATTCTCTTTTTTATGGGGTTTGTTCTATAGTTTTTGTACTAACATGAATGACTCACATCTGCTCCAATACTTAATTTATTCTCTATGTCTCTTGCAAAGGTTTGCTCAGCTCATGTAATACTTGTCAGAGGCAAGATCAGAAGAGCAGTGTCAGGCAGGTGAGCAGGGATAGCTGGGTGAGACAGCTCTTTTCTGGAGTCCTACTCTGTAGTTGTGTTAGGTTTTTTTTTTTTCCTGCAGTGAGGTCTGTAATTCCCACTTTGTCTGTCTGCTGCGCTGGGGCTGTGTATGGAGCCATGGGACAGGGATGATGGGCTGAGGGCCATCCTTGCAGGACCATGGCTCGGCACTAAGCTGCTGCTGGAATACCAACAGCTGATGATTATGATTTTATTTTTTAAGTGTTCTTGACAGCTCTGGAGACACACATCTTCTCTTCCAAATCCAGTAATTAAATTCCACCTACCTGAATTCCCCCTGCTGTTTCAATTGGTTAAATTAATCTTCCCATCATGTCTGAGCCTCCTGTGTGTGTTGTTGCACGGTGGCCTCCTCTCGCCCCGGAGCCGGGCGGGGACCGAGCCGGGGACCGGGACCGGGACCGGGACCGGGACCGGGACCGAGCCGGGCCGAACTCGCGGCGGCCCCGCACATCCCTTGGCGTGCAAGTGGCCCGGACTCACTCACGGAGGCAGGGCAGAGCGGTGGGCATCCCCGGTGACACACGGACACCCCCGCACCCCTCGGTGTCCCCGTCCCCGTGCTGTCTCCCCGGCAGGGCAGTGGCTCCCCGGGGACCAGCCCGGCTGCCTGCGCGCCGCACCTTTCCCCGGCGAGCGGCTCCGGCTCCAGCCCCCCTCCTCCCGGCGCCTCCTCCTCCTCCCGTTCCTCCTCCCCTCCCCTCCCCTGCAGAGCATGCACAGCCCGGGACTCGCATCGCCGGCTCCGAGGCGGGCGGGCGAGCCCCTCCTGGCCGCCGGCCCCGCTGCCGCTGCCCGCCGAGCCGCCCGCGGCTCCCCGCCGCCGCCTCCCGCTGCCCCCGCCGGACTTTTCCCCGCTGCCGAGGATGAGGCGGCCGACGCGGCGGCTGGCGCTGTCTCTGCTGGGGGTGCTCTGGCTCGCCGCCCTCCTCCTCTTCTTCGGGGCGCGGAGGAAGTTGGAGGCGGCGGAGCCCGAAGGACACACGCCGGAGGTGAGGAGGGGGCGGCGGGGCCGCGGCTGCTCCGGCGGGACTCGGGCACGGTGCCGCCGCCGCCCGGGGAAGAAGTTCCTGGCGGTTTTCGGGACCCCCACCCCAGCGCGTTCCGATTCAAGTTTGGTGCCGGAGCTGTGCCTTTGCCGGCGGGCACTGGGGCCCTTTCCCTACCACCCGGGCTTGGTTTACCCCCTCCCTCCCTCCGCTGTCTCGGACAGCGTCCCGCCGCCAACTTGGAGCATCCTGGGCTCCCGGCGCTCCCCGGGGAGCGGGGGATCCGGTGCGCCCCAAGGGAACGAAACGCGTGGTTCGTATACGATTGGGCAGCTCCTTTCCCCGTGGGTCACGCCGTGGAGGGGAAGCACTCGCTCCTGTCCGGGCTGAAGCCAGCGGGAGCAGGCTGGGATGGTCGGTGTTTGGAGCCCGCTTGAAGCGCCGGGCTGTGGTGGAGGAGCAGGCACGGCAGGGTGTGCTGCCCCGGGAGCCCGGGAGGACGGTGCCCGTGCCTTTCCGTGTCGTGTGTGCGTCCCCGGAGTGACAGCACGGCACAGATGTGAGGAGCATCTCGCTCCTGTCAGGGAGTGAATCTGACGAGTTTCACTGCCCAGACGAAAAGCGGGGGAGCTGCGAGCAGGGTCCGGGTCCCGTGTCCTCTCCTCCTCGGCTGAGAGCGGCTGGGGCTTAGCCGAGGGTTAACTTTCCAAAGGACATGGATTAGATGCTGCTTAGTTGTACTGTTGTAAATCTTGAATTAATTAATCCGGGTTAGAGCCCAGCTTCTGAAAATACATCAAGATTAGGGTTATTGTGGCAGAGGAAGGGTGTGAGCCCTCAGCCCCTTTTTTTTGTATCGGTGACACCCAGCAATGTTTAGCCCACAGTCTGTGACAGCTTTACATGTTTGCCACATTTTTGGAGATTCTCATACATGTGTCTGTCACCTCAGCAACTGTATTAACGACCTGACTGGAAAAAAAAGAGTCAGAACTCATAAAGCTTACTTTGATTTTTTCATCCGGAGGAATTATTGGTTTTCCATGTTTTTTTTAAATAAAAATGATTGAGGAGGTTTCTTCAGGCTTTCGCAAATCTTTCAGTCCTAGAAGAAGGGAATGAATCTGTGTGACTTCAGGCTCCAAAAAGAAATAATTATCTAGACATTTATTTATTTATTTAAGCGGGGGAAGGCAATAAATAAGTCACTGAAAACAGAAGATGAGTGCTTTCTTAACCAGAACTGTGCTTTGGTCTTGAAACTGTATTCGTAAAAATTGCAAAAAAATACTTCCCCTGCTTGAGGGGGGCTACTATAATCTCCTTGAAATGTACCTTGCTTCTCACTTAGCACCAGCTGCCACTGAATCGCTGGCATTTTGCAGCCCTTTTTGACTTTCTGCTCCCATTCAAGGCTCCCCCCAGCTCGGAGGGAGGCTGTAGGTTGCTGATGCTGTTACAGGCTGGTCTTGGCTCCCGCAGCAGGTGAAGGGAACTTCTGCCACACAGGATCTGTCCCCACGTTTCGAAGCTGCCACTGCCAATTTGCCATAACTCCGGCAGTTTGCCTGCTTAAATTACCTCTTCTTCATTTCTTCTGAATTTTCCATCCAAACAGTTGCATCCCCTTGAGATCCATAGAGTGCAGATTGTTTTTTATTTTTTAATGCATTGCATTTTTTGGCTTTGGAAACTGCTTTGGAGCAGTATGACTTATAAACTGCTTATGAGCGTGGGGAATGTGGTGTCACTTGAGTCAACACTTCTGAACGGCTGCAGAGCTGAGTGGGGTACCAGAGACAGGAATGCTGTGCTCCAGAGAGGAGCCTGGTGCTGTGTCCTGTTGCCCTGGCCAGTGGGACTGGCTGCCATTGATGAAAATTTGAGTTAAGAGTTGTCTTCCCAAATTCCTCGAGAAACAAGAGGGAGGTGGTGGATTGCTAACAGCAGCTCAAACATTCTAAGACAGCTACAGAGGGGAAATGGAGCAAATCCACAAAAACTTTCCTGGCAGCATTTTCTGAGCTGTTCCCTTGCCCCTTCTCTCCCAGCTGAGCTGTATTTCTGTGGACACGGGCACACCATGTATATCATGCCTCGTGTAGGTTTAACCTTTAGACCTTCCCAGTTAGGCTCCAGCCTAATGCTGCCTCCTGCCCCTGCCTGTCCCTGGCAGGGCTCCCAGGACACATCCATGCTGGAAGGCTGTGGTGTCCGAGCTCCCTGGCTGGCTGTGGCACATTGGTGACTTGCTGAAAGCTCATGGAGCTTCTGCCCTTGGCTCCAGGGATGCCCATCCATCACTGTTATTTTGGTTTGCACCCTGCTTTACCCTGAATCCTGAGCCAGGTCCAGGCCTCAGCTTCCCAAAGGAAAGCTTGTGATGTTTTTCTTGCAGCCAGGGGATCCTGTGCTCGGGTGGGCAGGGGTCTGACACAGTCTTTGAGTCCTTCCTTTGCCGAAAGCACGCTGCTGGCTTGGCATCTCAAGGACCTGGTGAAGGTAGGACTTGCAGCAGTAGCTGAGTTTTCCCCATCTGCTCACACCCAAAGAGGTGGGTGCAGCAGTCTGTTGTAATTAACTTGCCTTCACCTCCCCCTGTAATTTTTTCCCCTGCATTCCCCTGCAATCCATCTCTATGGATCTCTGGCTGCTGCCCAGTCCAGGCAGGCAGAGGAACCCCCTCTTGCCAGCCCTTGCTTCCCTCAATCCCTGTCACCTCCTTTTCCTCCTCCTCCTCCTCCTCCTCCCTGCTGCCTTCGGCCACTGTTGGTACATGCCAGGGCGGCAGGAGCAGGTTGAGGCTGGATTTTAGGGTGTGGGGCTCCCTCCTGGCCATGAGGTGTAGCAGCCTTGCAGGACTGGTAGGGTATGGAAACAAAAATCTGGCCGTGTTTAGAACCATGAAGTTGTTCCTGGGACAGCTTCTCCTGTCCCGTTTTTACTGCTTTTGCTTGGGGCTGGGAGGTTGTTTTTTCTCTCTTTTCCCAGGGGCAGATCAAACCTTCTCAGTGCAGTGCCACTTGCCCTTTGGCTGCCCTTTATGCATTGCTGTGCCTTGGCCCTAGCAGGGTGCCTGTCCCTGCCAGGAGCTTTACCCGCCCGGGTGCCTGGTCAGCAGCCACGGCTCAGCCCACAGGGAGCCCAGGTGATGGATGGGGCTGGAAGGACACGGGGCTGCCTGGGGTCACGGATCAGCTGGGGCTCCTTGATGCCTTCTTCCTTCCCTGCCTTTTGGTGGAGGGTTTCGAAACCCTTTGCAAGCTTTCATTAGTTCCAGCCTGTCTCCTTGTCCCGGCGGTTTTCCAGCTGGATAAACCCAGAGCGGTTAACTGAACTTTGTATTCTTCTGTCTCTGATGGACTCTGGAGGAACTGGAATAGTTTTATCCTCTTGGAAGATCAGGCTGCTGGTGACCCACCTGAAGTCACGCAGGGAGGCAGTGGTGGGGCTTGGCATGTGCTCCAGTAATCTGGGCTCATGGTCCTGTGCCACTGCCTGGCATCTCCCCTGCCTCCCCCGATCCATCCCACTGCTCTGCTTTGGGAGGGGGGGCCAGGACATATAAACTAATAACTTAATTACATTAAGGAATAATGAGAGGAGCTGATACGCAGGATTAATTACAAGCAAAATCCCAAATTAATTGTGAAGGAGTACTTGTAGCTGGCTCTGCAGCAGTGCTTTGCTGGTGTGCTGGCTCCTGTGGCCTGTGCCAGGCTGTGGCTGGGGGTGCTTATGAGGGAGCAGGAGATGAGTAGGTGGGTGATGAGCCCTTGGTCATCTCATATTCTGCATCTGTAGCAGACCACAGTGGCTGTATGGCAGAGCCCTGCAGCAGGGAGGGGTTTTCAGGGGTCTGGGCTCCTGTGTTCCAGGCCAGCAGTGTTTGCAGGAGGGGAAAATAGTTTTTGTTTGGTTTAGGATTTTATTTCCCTTCATTCCTTCCTGCATGCTAGCTTGCTCCTTCTGATGAATGGCTGAAGCACAGCTGACAGCCTCTGGAGGGAAAGTGAGTCTGTGATGGGCTTGACTGCTGGGGAAAAGCAGAGGAAAAGTTTCCTTTATTAAAAAAAGTGACCTGTTCTATTTGACTTGTACTAGTGTTTGCAGTGCAACATCTTCTTTCTGACCGTGCTCAAACAGAGCTGGGGAATGGCTCCTGGGAGATGTGGAGAAGCTTGGCAGTCTCACTGCCTGCTCCACTGCTCAGCACCCTGCAGGTCAGACCTGAGTGCAGAGGGACCCTTGCCAGCTTTGTGCTTATGTGCCTTGCACCAGCCTGTGCTTCCTTCTGCATCATCGCCATCTAGAAAGCCTCAGCACCTGGAGCTCAGCTGACAGTCTCCAGATATTAAATTCCTGTCAGTTTTATAGCAGCAGAGCCACTTAACAGATTAAAATAACTGTGTACCCTGCAAAAATTCAGATCTTGACAATTAAGGGATGAAGTGGCAAAGCTGTTGGGAGCAAAAGAAAAAAAAAAAAAGAGGCAGAGTGTTTAATACCCCGGAAGCTTGTATTGACTGGGACTTGGCTGGTGACATGGATAGGTCCAGGATGTGAGAGAAGGGAAACTTATTTTGTGCTTTGTTGGTGAAATTCCACTCTGAAATCTCTAGGAGCAAAACCAGGCTTTCTAGGATGTGCAGAGCTTTGACTGTGAAGGAGATGTAATGGAATCCAGTTCCTCTCTCTCCTGCTTGTGTGTTCAGTGCTGGATAAAACAGAAAGCATTGCCCAAGCTGCCCTCCTCTGTGGGATCAAGCAGGAAGAGGTCTGGTGGAGCAGGGGTCCACCTGAGGAAGTCCACCTCGGTGACTAAACCAGCTGTGGACAAATGGTGAGCAGCCTGCCTGGTGCACCTTACTTAATTAACCTGCCTGCTGCACATTACAGCGCTCCCTGGGATACCTGTGAAACAATAACCAGTCAATGAAAACCCTCCTAATTTTTCAGTGGTAATTGCAATGAATGACTTTTGCCTCCATTACATTCTGGTGGAGCTCTGTGTTGCAGCTGTGACTGATGGGGGCATAAATATTGATTGAACAAGACCTGTTTGCTTTGTAAAACAGTGAGCATTGGAATGTACAGGTGCCTTTCTTAGCTTGGTGCTTTTAAAAGAAGTATCAGGGAGGGAAGGAAAGGAGGCAGGGATTCTGCTTCTCTCCTGGTAAGAGTATAAATAAATTTCTGTGCAGGTGGTATGTGTTTTGTTGACAAGAACTGTTGAGCACCATAAGAAGAATACTTTTTATTGTGCTCTGGAAGGAGAAAAAGAGTTGGAAGAGTCCTGCTGCTTCACTCTGAAGGAGTGTTGGAAGTGGTGGTGCTGTGAGGGTGGGTTGGGCTCGGGAGTGTCATGGTTTCTCTTGTAAACTGCTTCTCCTGTCGAGGTCCCTGTGGAGCACCCTGCACGTGGAATTGCTCCAGGCTGCAGCATCCCTCTTCAGCTGGTGTGACATGGTGTGGCATCATCGTCTCCTAGGTCCTTGCTGTTGGGTTTTCAGGAGGACTCAGCTCTGGCTTACAGCCTGGAACCCTTGGTGACCTTTAGGGGTGGGCTTGACAAAGGTCCCAATTTTGAGTGGGGAAGTCTCCGAAATCAGCTCTGTGACTGGATGCCAAGGCTTCAAAGACACAGCACATATGTTGAAGTGTCTCCATGCTTGAGGAACATGTTGACTATCAGGGAAGACATTTTGTCCTATTTATTCTTTCACCACCTCAGATATGCACAGAGTTAGATTGTTTACTCAAAAATGCACTGGTTTCTCTTGCTCTTCATTTCCTTGATAAGAAAGCATCATCCTGATTTATTTTGATGGGCTCATGGCCCAGGGGCTGTCTTGGCTGGGTTTACTTCTTGCTCTGCTGAGACTCTTGTCCCTGGCTCTGCAACGTGACCTGTGCCTCCCCACAGGCAGGGGACTCTGCATATGGAATGGCTGCAGGGTGAGAGCTATAAATGGAAATGCTGTGCCCGAGGAAGGCAGGTCCAGGGGGCATTTTATGGTACTGTGACTAGAGATTTTCTGTGCCTCCTGAAGCTGAGAGGTTGGTTGTGTATGTAGAGACCAGGGCAGAGTGTGGAGGGCACACTCTGCTGAGCTGCCGCAGGTGTGAACTGGGTGAGCTCCAGCATGGGAAGGGCACTGCCAGGAGATGCAGCCTTGCAAATTACACTGTCTTGTGATCCCTCATGAATGCAGGTGCAACGTTACTGCCCCAAGCTGACAAATCCCTGGGAAGCTGCATATTGGGGTTTTGGGTGCCCAGTGTTTTTCTTGGGTCCGTGGATGTGCGTGTTCTCTGTGCACAGCTCATGGGATTCCACTTGGGTACCTCTGGGTGTGTTTCTCTGTGCTGTCATCTCTTTGCCAGCGGGAAAAGCGGGCTCGGAAGAAGTTGTGGAAATGCAAAAGCAATGTACTCTGCCTGGGAGAGTCTCATCTGTGAGGGCAGGCCAGCATTTGGTGCAATAGAACCAATTAAGGGGAATGTATCTGCAGAGAAAGCAGAAGTAGGATCTGTTTAAGGAAGACGTTTGCGTGAAGCAGTAATTACGTGCAGCCTAACGACAAAGGGTGCAGCGGATTGACTATTAATTGGAGTAGCAGGAGCGGGAGATTGCTGGCGTTAGCTTTGTTTCTTGCTGGCTTCCTCCTGTTTAAAGAAGGAAGGGGTGAGGAGCAGATGATGGGGGGGAGTTTGCTCTCAATCCACTTTCCCATGCAATGAAAAAGCCATTTCTCCCCCTTTCTCTCACAGCAAAATGTTCAGATTTTGCCAGCGACGCTTAGTGCAGTTGCTTACTAAGCTGCAATTAAATTGATTTCCCACCCTCTTTATCCTTTTTGGTTCCAGAATCTCAGCAGGAATCAGTATTACAGGAAGAGTAAGCCAAGGAGGAGATCTTGAGTCCCATCTTCTGCTCCTCTAAATCAGTATTGCTCCACTCTTCATATGTATTTCCAGAGGAGCTGGGAAAGCGAAGCTACCCAGGTGTAGGTTTTCCCATATAGCTGCTTCTGGGGTGGGAGGCACAGCTCTAGGTCAGGCTGGATCAGTCGCTAGGGTACCTGGAAAGCCTCTCGCCGTGGGATAGGCATTGGGTGGGAGTGGCTGGGGCTCTGGTTGACAGTGGAGCAGAGTTGCTTGGAGGAGCAGGAGGAGGATTTCTTGTCCTTAACGTGTGCCTTTGGTGAAAGTGGTCAGAGAGGTTCAGCAGGAGCTCACCCCCTTTGTTCTTGGAGGCAGCATTAGTTGTACTAATAGTTTAGCTCAGTCCTGCTGTTTGGAGCTCCCTCATGAGCCTCGGTTAACCCTTCCTGCAGCCTGAGGGGGTGAGAGGTGTGGTGGTCCTCTGTGGGTCATTGGAGAGGTGTTCGAATAAGAGACGATGTGCCAGTGTCACAAGGTGGCGTGCTGGACGGGGGACTGTCCCCAGACAGCAGGTGTGCAGATGGGTGGTGGCACTGGGAGGGTGTGGCAGGGCTTGTGTCCCCTGCCAAACCCCACCCTGCCACACATAGGCAGAAATTAGTGGTGATTTACTGCAAAGCAGCTCGAGCTCCGGCTTTGTGATTTTATTTGGAGGAGCAAGTGAGCTAATGATTGCATCTCATCTCAGAAAGTACTGCGGGAAGTGCAGTGCCAGGAGAGAATTGATTCAGAAGCAAAACAGGTTCACTTTCAGATCAGGCTGGAAGACAAGGGAAAGAGAGATTCTTCTTTTTTTTTTTATATTCTCTTTTTTAAAAAAAAACTATTGTTTTTTCCCCTCAATCTCAAGTGAGACTGAGGGTCTTAGCCTTTCCCTCTTTGGTTTTCTTGTGGAAACATCAGCAATAAACCTGATTGGAAAGTGATATGAGGAGAGTAGGGTTCATGCAGTGCAAAAACAAATGAGCTATGAAATCACCCTCTATTCTCCAAACATTATTCACAGAGCCAGGAAAATTGAGACGGATGATTCTTTTTCTTTTGAAGCTACTGGAGGAGTAAGTCCAAAGGATGTGATTTGGCCCATGCCAGGAGAGAAAGGCTGCTTTGTCCTGGCTTTCCAAATAGCTTTGCCTGCATTTAGACACACACCATTTCCTCCTCAAGGACCACTGTCGGCATCTGCCAGCTACAGCCACACCTCATAACCCATTATGGAGACACACGGCTCGCAAATAAGACATGAATATGTTCAGTGGTGCGGGCCTTGGCTGCAGACCCCCAGCTGGATGGAGTTTGGCACGTCTCTTCTGCTTGTGTGTTGAATTTTTGGTTGCTTGTTGTTAGGTGAGATGGAGAAAGGATGAGAGGGAGGAGTTACAGGTGTGAGCAGACTCACTTTCAATGGCTGGCTTAGTTTTTCTTACAAAACAGTGATTTAAAAAAAAAAATTAATGAAGTTTTTTTCATTTGGGTCTAGGCAATCCGCTTTACCTGTAGTTAAGGATCTGTGATCCTGTTGATTCAGGATCATTCAGGATGGAATAATATCCTCTGATATCCTTCAGGGCCTGCCTTGGGGGGATATTTGGGATGCAGCCTCTTTGTGCTTTGACCACACCGGGATGAAATGTGAAACTCAGGTCAGAGTGAAAGTGGGTGGTTTTTCTAGTGTCCAGGTGGATGTGGGAAGACACTGGGAGCTGCTGGAGCTGGTGTGTGGGAGCCAAGCTGGGAAGGAAACTTGTGTAGCATGGTCCTGCCTTCAACAGGAATGAAGCTGAATGGAGGAGGAGCAGGGAGGAGTCACGGCATTCATGATGCCCGCTGCATTTTCCTGGTGCCATAATACAGTGCAATTTGGAGAGAGGCAGACTCAAACATGCATTACCCAGCCATCTGCTGCTGCCACTGGGATCCAAATGGATGAATATACACATAGTGCTCGGAGTTAAGCCATGTACGATGTGTAGGCTGCATATGTTGTGCTCTCGGTGGTACAGCAAAACACTTTGTGAAGAAGAGCCTCCTGTCCTGCTCTCCCATCCTGCAGGAAGATCTCTGGTTTAAATCTCTTCAGGGAAAAAAGAACCAACTCCTGTGCAGCCCTTGGGGATGTTCCCTCAGCCCAGCAGTGTGCTGGCCAAGGCATGTGAGGAGCTGATTTTGGGGTGGAGACCCCTTGCAGAGGTGATGTGTGAAGGGTTTGGTCAGGAGCACTAGAAAAGGTGAGAAAATGAAATATCTGAAATTTCAAATTAGACTTGCAAGTGGCGAAAAAGGGAGTTGAATGATGGGAGATGCCTGGTGCCGTGGGACTGTGTTACTGTGTTACTGTGCCTGGGTGTGGATGTGCTTCCTCTGCAGGGACCTCCTGGATGCACCTGCGCACTTTGCACTTCCAAAAATCAAACATAAAATATAAACACACTCTACCTTGTGAGGTGAGAGTGAGCTCCAGCAGGCACCTGAATGGTGGGGAAGGTCATTCACATGTTGTTCCTCACCTGAGGCACCGTGGGCTTCAGCAGGGTGAGGACACCTTCCCTCCTGAAGGCAATGTCAGCAAAGGAAAGTCAGTTTCAATTTGGCCTTTGCAGGCAGAAACTGCTCTACGTAGGGGGGAACAGCAGGAAATCGTGTTGGTGCTTTAGGGCACAGCTGCTGGGAGGTGGAGGGCGGTCAGCCTTATCCAACAGGCACAAGGGGTGCTCTGGAAAATGGGGTTTCCTTGCTCTTGGTGCCTTACTGCATCCTTGGGAGCTCCTGCTGCCATCATCGTGGCCAAGTCCTGACTCTGTGAATGAAAGAGAAGTTTCATTCAGAGAAGTGAAGCACATCTTTGCTGTGTAACCAAACCTTTGCACGTCTGTTTACCCAGAGCATCGTGCTGGGACAGCAGCCATAGCACTGGGGCAGAGCTGGTGCAGCAGCAGGTGCAGACCCAGCACGGGGATTTGCCCATGCGATAGCTGGAAATTAACTCATTAAATAAAGCAATTTGCACCTTTTAATCTCAGTCATTCCTGCGTGTGGGCACCTGTATTTAGGAGAAGAGCTTATTCTGCTTCAATTAATTTTATATCAATATAAGCTGAATAATTAAAGGTGTGAATGAAAGGCTAGGTAGCTAATTCCCTTCCCTCTAGTGCGCAGGCTGCACTGAGATAACCTGGGAGAGGGAGCTCCTGGCAGTGCAGGAATAGTCTAACAATTCTGAGTTTCCATATGTAAATATCAACTGGGATCAACTAATTATTGATGCTGATCTGCTGGTATTGATCTTGATTTGGGCATTGGCACCAGCTCTGTGTGTGGTTGTGGGCGACCCAGCATTTCTCTGGTCTGAATGCAGGCTTGGCTTTCAAGATGTTCTCCCCATTTTCAGGCAGAGCCAGCAGCCATTACTGCATCTGAGAGGTAATGCAGGTAAATTCACACTTTTTTTCCTTGTTTCCAGAACCTATGTTTCAATCTTAGGCCAGGAGTGGCTGTGTTTCACAGGTGTTTCATTGCAGTAGGATGCTATAGATAGCTGGCTATTTCTGCCTGAAAATCACAGGGAACTTTTCAGAATTGTATAAATCCAATGAAAGAGTCAAAACTTTCAAAGTGTAAAAGCTGGAGACATTTCTCCTTTGAGAACAAACTAATGCTTGACCTAAAAAGTATGATATATCTCAAGTCCTGAGGCACAGCTAAACTCATGCTATGCTCAGGATTTCTTCTCCTCTCCCAGTAATCCTTTCGCAGTGCATCAGACAGGTACAGGAGATTAATTTGCTCAAGCTCTTAATGTTTGCTTCATGTTACGAGGACCCAAATTCCACAAGAGGTTGGCTTTCTCTGAAGGAGGCTCTCAAGCCACCCAGTTTATCCCAGTGTGTGCTTAAGGGTTTTTGCCACATGGGATTTGGTTTGGAGAGAGCATCTGGGGGGAAGCCAGTGCTCCCTTTTTTGTAAGCAGGGCTGATTTCAGTGCTGTAAGGAACACAGGGAAGTTTGATAACCCAGCAGCATGGTTCAGTGCCTTCCCTCGTGCTGCCTGGCTGTGTTCTTGCAAGGAGCCACAGTGTGATTACAAGGGCTGTTAAATGCCCTTAATATTCACACTGTTGGAAGGAGCATTACTCCTACAGGCTCTGCTGTCTGCTGCTGTTTGCAGTAGCATTGCATTGATGATTAAATCACCAGTGCTGCAGTGAATAGTGTGTGAAGCCCTTCCAGCCAGGAGATGCAAAGGCAGAGTTAAATCTCTCCTGTTTGTCCACTTCTTTCTTTGCTGTCTCTTAACAACATTTTTTTAAGCAAACAAAGCGCAGCGGAACAGTTTGGAGCCATGAAACAAGATGGGAAATGAGCCCCTTGCAGAGAGGTTAAGAGAACAGGGCATGGGCACTGTGAGAGGAAGGAGCTGGAGGGCTCTGAGCAGCCCGTGCTTATGCAGTGCTTTGCATGCTTCTTCTCCTTGTCCTCTTTACAGGCACAGATGGGAGAAGCAGCAAACTGAGTAATAGTTATTTGTGTTTATACCCTGGTATATAGTTGCTGGTGCAGCAGAGTGGGGAGTGGCAGGGGGTGCTATGATTGTGGTGTGGGGAGGCTTTTGGAGGTAGGGGCTGTTGTGAGAGAGCCCTGTTGCATCCTGATCTCTTCTGGGTGCTCAGGGAAGCTGCTCCCAGTTGGTGGTGGGTTTGGAAAGTGTTTGTTGCTCATCGTGCCTGCGCCACTGCCTCAGCTCCCGTGTTTCCTTGTCTGGCGCTGGGATGCAGTTATTTCTCCAGCAAAGCCTTGTCCCTCATGCGCAGCCTCAGCTGCCTCGGGCAATCTTTATTATGTCAGGTATTTTAGGGAAAAGAGCCAAAAGCAGATTCTTGGCACCCTGTTCCACTTGTTGGTCTGCTCTGCATCCCTCTGTGTTCGCACTTCCCTGTGTGCCTTCCTGCTCAGTCACAAGGTATCACAGGTGACTTGTCTTGGAGGTGTCCCCACACTTCCTATTTGGCCCAAAATGTGCAGTGTCCATCCAGCCATAAAGACTTGGATTATGCTTGTGGGGCCAGGGGCCTAGAAACTTGAGTGGTTGTTTGGGAGACAAGTACTGAGCCGAGCATCCTCAGCTGCAGGGAAATGCTGGGGACTTCCCCAGGGCCAGTTCCTGGCAGCACTGCATCAGTCTCCCTTTTCTGCACAGGTATTGCTGGGAGAAGGCTGGCACCTCCACAAATGACTTGTTTCCATGGCCTGCCCTGCCAGGGTGTGGGTGAGGAGCCCTGCCAGGGTGGCCATTAGCAGAGCTGTCGGGCAGTCGCTCGCCGTCGGTTCGAGTTAGGGAGAGCAGGTGCTGGGGACGCCTGGCTGGGCGCTGGCACGAGCTGTGCTCAGGGCTTGCTGAGCCTCCATTGATTTCTAGGCTTGTCACGCTGTTCATTAGGAGAGGGAGAGCACACGAGGTGCTTAGCTGGAGTGGAGTCAATCCTGATGGAGCAGGTTTCTCCGCCGCCTGGTTAGGGGCAAAAAAAAATTATTGCCCGAGTCTCTTCTGCTTGTAGAGTCTTCAGCCTCAAACCTCCTGTCTTCCAGGAGTGTCTGGCAGGATCTTTGCATCTCCCCTAGCACTGCCCTATCCTTGCAGACCGGCTGTACTGAGAGGGGGTGCAGAAAGTTGTGCTGCTGGTGCTTTTGCCTGTGGGATGATTTTGTTCCCTGTCCCTCCCTCTTGTCCTTCCAGGTTCTCTCAGCTGGGTCCCTGTTGTGTGCTGAGCTTGTGTCTCTTTTTTATGCTGGAGCTGCATTGATTGAGGCAGTAAATCAGCTGGCTGGTGCTGTGGGTATAAATGATGGATGTAATGAACCAAGGGGGAGAAAAGGAAAAAAAAAAGGAGGGGGGAAACAGAAGGAAAAATTGGGAAGAAAATAGCATACTCAACAATGGATTGGCTATGAGATGAAATATCTACCTCAGCCAGGGCCCCTCAGCACAGCAGCATGGTTCTAGCAATGGCTGGAGGTGCTGCAAGGGGACCTGCTGGGGGAGGAAAAGGGGGTTCCTGGGCATGCAGAGCTGTGCTGGCACCCCAGCTTCCCCCACAGTGCTGACAGCAGCTAATGGATGGTGGAGATGAGGATGGAAGCTGGTATCCACCACATGGGCCATGCTGCAGGGCTGGATAGAGGGCACCAAATGGAGCTAAATCGTAGGCCAATTATAGTCTTGCTGGCTGCAGCTGCAGGGGAGCTTTGAGATACTATTTGAATGTCTTTGCAGCTCTTAAGGTTGCAACCCCTTCATTTGCTTTCTGCCTTAACTGTGTTTCCTTTTTTTTGTTTGTTTGTTTTGAGTTTTAAAGCACTTTCCTGCTGGTGAAAGGCTGAAAGACCCAAGGCTTCAGCCTTCTACTGATTTCAGCAGTTTCTAGGTCCTTGAGCTGCCTGTACTGTGTCCCTCAGCCCTGGCCCGTGCTTCAGGGATGTAGAAGGAAGTTTGGAGCTGAGTCAGTGGCATCTCTACCAGTGGGTTGTTATCCAGCTGAACAAAGCCTGGCAGCTCCCCACGGGCCACAAACCAGATGTTGTGTAGCAGTGATTTAAAGTCTCCGTCATTGAGAAACAAATCAGTGATAATGAGTCTCTTTTTATAGAGAGGGACTTTGAGGCATGGGAAGATTTAATGGCAGACGCTTTGTAAAATTAGCTACTTAGCTAACTTTAGCAAAATCTTAGCCAAATTAACTAAAAATGAGCTAAATTCAGCTAAAATCACTGGAGAATTGTCAGTCTGGGTGGAAGGAAACCAGGAGTTGAAGGGGAAAGTGAAGTGTTAGGAGCACTGATGAAGTTTTAACACCAGTTGGTAGTTCAGGAATGTGCCCCCTGTCTTGAGTATGCTGCTAAGTTTTGGGTGTCTCATTGGGAATGGGTCGTGGATTAGAAGAAATTAAACTGGTTGATGGGAAGTTTTTTGCAGGGAGATAAGAGTAATTTCCTTGTGGACCTCACTGCTGCCAGGCTTTTGTTGCTTGAAGCACTTGATGGCTGGCAGCAGGAGGATTCAATGCCTTCATGGGCACCCTCAGCCACAGCTTTTGTAAGAGAAGGAAAAAGAGATGGGGGAAAAATGTCTTGTGACTCGGGATGGTATCTTGAGGGCAGGAAAATGAGGCAGAGCATCACTCCTGGGGGAGCTGTGTTACTGCCAGTGCAGAGAGGTCTGCACCTTCCTGCCCTGTGTTGGAGGCAAGGTGCCTGGTTGGATAGGTTGGGAATGATTCGTTTTCTGAGGTTGGGTAGGGAGAAAAAAACAGGGCTATTGTAGTCCCGTGCCCTTGGAAGTGAAATACGAGGAAGGAGAGATGAAGAAAAGCCTCTGAAGTGGCTGAAGGAGGAGGTGAAAGAGGGTAAGATGAAATCCAATTCTGTGAGCCTGGCTGTTGGCCAGGAGGATGTGGTGAACTTCTGCTGTATGCCTCAGGATCAGTCAGGACCAGGAGCACTTAGGAGCTATTTTTCCTCCAGCAGAGCTACATCTTTCTGCAGATGTTAAGTTGACAGAAACAAGATGGATTGTTGCAGAAGTACAGAGGGCTTGGATGTACATTTTTCTCTTTATCCCAATTTATGTTTGAGGTAGTTGTAAGCCCTATGGAGAATTATTCCTGGTAGAGGATCTGGTGATGTGCTAGTGGCTTTCTGGCTTTTAGCTTTTCCCAGAGACAATTCCAGTGGACTAACTAAGGGTGTCAGTGTGACTGGCCACCAGTGCTGAAGCCAGTCCATGGGATCACCATCTCCTCCTCCATTAGCTAGTAAGCTTATGGATTAGGAGGGACTGGAGTTGTGGTTTTGTGGACATTGCATGCTTGATCTTATCTGCCCTTGGAGATGGCAGAGTCGTTTTATCCAAGCCATTTTTCCAAGTGGTGCAGAGTCAGGAGGGCATGTGCCAGGGGAAGCCTCCCTGCCTGCAGGTTGGGGCTGGGGACCACAAAGGGGGACCTAAGGCAAACCCCAGAGCCTACACTCCTGGGAGGTGAGGAGGGAATGCAGAGCTGTGCAGAGTAGTGCAGGGGTTTGCTCAACATTCCCAGCTGGCTTCTGGGACAGGAATTACTGCGAGGTTTTCAGGAAAGTAGTCTTGGAAGAAATATGTAGAGGCAGAAATCTGAATAATCTCTCAGTTTGCAGGCTGTTCTGATAAGCTGGTGTCTTCAGGAATGACAAACAGGTTGTGCAGTTTTTATGCTTCCTCCAGAAAAAAACCCCAAAACCCTAAATGCCAAAAACCAACGCCCTGCCATTTAACGTGGTGGATAGGGCAAGGAAGAAATACATCTCTCTGTTTTGTTCACTTGCATTAAATATGCTACCATGAAGCATTGTTTAGTTTAGGAATTTATTTGTCCTCTCTGGAAACTGCACTGCCTGTGCTGGCTGGGCAGACCCTGGCAGAGGGTTTGGGCCCTGGGCAGTGTTCAGCATGGGACAGCTCTCACAAGCTGCTGTAGTTCTTCTGGGTTTGTGGGCAATAATGAGCTGCCATGGGAAACAGCAGTTTCTTTTAAAGCAATCTTCTGTACAAAAGTCCCCTTGAATTTAATGAAGACTTAGAAAGTTGTTCCTGCAATTTTTACACTGGCATATAGATATCCATAAAAGAGCCCTCCCGTAAATGGAACAGAAAGGAAACCATTCATTTTAGCGTCTGTGCATTTATGGATTGATTTTTACAGAATCCTATTAGTTTCACTGCCAGTAAATGGCATGAGGACTCTATTTCAAACCAGACAATGTCAAGATATAAAGGTGGGCATTAAATATCATCCCACCTGTTGCTGTTCAGCTCTGCTGCGTGTGTCTGAGCAGAATGTAATGGCAGAGGCCAGGATTGCCAGGTCGATCTCTTCCAGCTCTTTGCTTAGTAAAATCATTAAGAGCCACGATAAAGTAAGAGGCTGGCATTACACTGTTTCAACAGCCCATTCAATAGATTTGATCATTTTTGTGCAGTGCTTTCTTAAAAGCAAAGGAGTAACTCCTGTAGCTGTTCGTGGTGCTGCTTTTGAGAAAAGAATGATTTAAAGTGCTCCTCTTAGATAAACAAGTTAGATACAATGAAAAAGACCCCCAACTCTTCCAATGCAGACCAGGTGGTTTTTTTTCCTCCCCCTCTGTCAGGTAGAGGACAGAACATCCTCTCCCAGCCCAGAGGACTGCTGACAGTCTGGCTCTACCAGCCCATTTTACACTCTTCCTTCACGTGATGTTTGAGCTGCTGACAGCCAGATGGTTTCATAAACAGCCACCTCTCTTTGGGCCAAGGGTAGCTCACTTTCCAGTGTCATTACCCAGCTCTCAGATTGCTACAAATGAAAACATGCTATGTACATTAGTGTAATTTCCATTTCCCCCCTCCCTGTTTAAGCTCCCTGCTTTGTGCATCCCACTTGAATTTTGGTGGTGTGATGCTTTGATTTTTTTTTGGTGGGTAGTTTTACTCTTTGATTTCAATCCCAGCTGCATTTGGTTTGCAGAATATGGAGACTTTGCAATTAAAACCAAAACTGAGCTGCACACGTTGAAGTGAGGCAGGAAAAGCAAAAGGCTGACACTTTGAGTGTGGCACAGCAAGTGGGGGCATTGCTTAGCCATGGCCATGCCAGTCTCCTGCTTGGGCAAAGCAAATCTGTGGTGCCTTACTGGACTGTTGAGAAAAGGCAAAGAAATCTGAAAGTCATATATGTGTATATCCATATGTGTATTTTCCTATATATAGATTTTCTGTAGCTGAGAGGGAAGGGGTTGTTGCCAAGATCAGTGGTGTAGCCTCAGATGCCATGTGCTATTTAGGGAGATGATGCTGCTGGTTCTCAGCTATCTGATCACAGACACAGAAATGTTCTTCAGTTGTTTCTCTTGTTTTACCTCTGTGGGCTGACCAGGTCACCCCTGTGTTGTTGCAGTGGAGACTTGGAGGATGTCACTTCAGAAAGAGAAAAGAACCTTTTTGAGGGTCAGAAGAGAAGGGTGTTAATAAAAGAGCCTGACCCTGAGCTTATCCTCTCCCTGGCTGGTTAGGCTCTGCTCACATTCTTTGTCCACTGTGTCTTGCAGGCTGTGGAAGTAGAGACCTGTTGGGATGGACACTGGTTCCCCAAATCCCTGCTGTTCCCTTGCCCATGGCAGGCACCTGCAGCACACCCTTTCCAGGAGTGTTTTCCTGCCTCAGTGTTGGGGAATGGTTTCCAGGGTTGGAAGAGCAGGTGGCTCTTTCCTCCCTGGGCAGCCTTGGGCTTCCCCTGTGGGGTGAGTGTGGAGCTTGGCTGCTCTGCCTGGGGGCTGGTGAATCTCATGGTGAGCCAGCTCAGCTCTGAGCTCCCAAAAGTGCTGCAGATGCTTCCAGCTTGCCCTTTTTGACGTGTGTAATTTCTGAGTGAGCCACGTTTGGCCTGAGTTTGTGCCAGGGCACCTTTAAATTGCAGGGCTGGGCTCCTGGCAATAATAGGATTTGGCTGTAACATCTGTAGCCTAAATTTCATCCTGTCCCAAGGCTTCTGAGACTAGCTGGAGCCGGATTTTTAAATTTAATTTAATTTTTTATTTTTTTAAGCTTGAATTGGACTGTACCCAAAGAGCTGCCACATTCACCTGCAGCTCTGGGATAGCCCAGCATCTGGGCTATCAGCTTATAGTGCATTCCCAGAGGATTTACATCCCATGGAGAATTTCAGGGTCTCTGTGGGGCAAGCAGCCACTGTTCCACACTTCAGCTGTCCCATCAGGACATGGAGAAAGGATGGGGAGGTCTGGGTGAGGCTGTGTTGAGCCCTGGGGGTACAGAGCAACACACCCTGCACTCACCTGACTCTGTGAGCTCTGTGCTTCCCAATGGGAGGCCTGGGAGTGTGCCCTAGAAGCCTGGCAAAAGCTCACTTTGCCACTTCCTTCACCCAGTCTGATGGTGAAAAGCTCTTTGGGTAAGGCTGTAATGAAAGTTATGCTCAAAGCAGGGTTAAAATCCCATTTCTTTTGCCCTTTAATTATTTAATTTATTTTCTATATTTAACACGCTTGCTCTTTGTGAGTCAACTGAATGTTCATGGGTTGTTTTTTTTTTTCCTCAAATATTTATCTGTGTTGGCGGAGGGAACATTTTAAAATGAGCTTCTCAGAACTTGCCCTATATGCCCTAGTGTTTCTTTCTGGTTTCTTCTGCTATGGAGTGGTTACTTGCTCCACATTTCCTATGTGTTTTCCCTGCTCCTTCCAGTACAGTAACATAAAATGTTAAATCAAAATAAAACAAAGAATTTTAATTTTATTCCTCATCTTCACCACTTGGGAAATAAAGGGTTGGTGGGCTTAGCCTGGTGCTGGCAGCTGAGCCCTGCTCCAGTAGTGCTGGCTGCCCATTCCTGTTTGGCATCGCTGAAGCTGGGCAGGAGTGAGGGATAAGCCACAGTGAGCCTGCTGGAGCTCAGCTGTGACATGTGAAACAGCAGAGCCCCTGCCAAATGCCCTGTGGAGGGAAAAACCATCTTGTCCTGATGTACCAGGATCCTGGTGTCTTTTAGCAGCCTGGATTCATATTTTAGAATAATAAGGCTTTTGCTGCTTTTTACTCACTGCTATCTTGAAGAAGTGGAAATGATGCAGAAGTGGGACACAAAGTGATGGCTTCTCTGCAAGAAGCAGTCTTGAGCTGCTTAGCCTGGGATGGAGGAGTGGGCTCTTGCTGCAGATCTGGAAAGCCATTAATGGCAGACAATCAATGGATAGGAAATAGCTCCCATCTCTTCCCAGACAAAATGTGGGATCTACAAAGAAGGCTGGCAGGTGCAGTTCAGTGTGCTGGGTTGCAGCTGCTTGTGGAGCCTCATACAACTGCATTTTCTGGGTTCTGAAAGCATGGCTGGGTTCAGCAGTGACTGGTTAAGATGCATGAGAAAAAGGTACAGACAGGTGTTAAATGAGATCTTCCTTTTTCCTTGCTCTTCTGAACACCACCTTCCTCAGCTCAGCAGTTTTTGAGCTGGGGGGTCCTGCTGAGCCCCCTGCCAGTGCAGGCAGCTGGACAGATATTTCTGATGCCTGTCTAGGACAGGGAGGAGGCTGCATCCCTGCTGGGGCTGCTGTGCATCCTGCTTAGGAGCTTAAAGCAGTGCTTCCCGGGGCCAGAGCACAGCACAGACCATTAGTCTTGCTGAGTACAGCTATGATTGTGCTTAGTGCTGCCTTCCTATCTCTCCTGGCTGAACCGTGGAGCACTTTGCAATGATTAATTCAGCATGAGACTCTTAAGTGAGCATTATTGCCCCATGTTAAAGCAGACATAAAGGTCGCTGGAGGAGCAGGAGCAGAAAGTCTCTGCCATCCAGCTGCTCACCAGCCTGGCTGTCTCTAGCCACCAGTATGTCCCACTGGCCTTCTTTTGTCTCAGCACTTTTTCAGGTCCATTTTGTTGCCCTTGAGATGTTGTTCCTTTTGCTGCAAAAAAAAAAAAAAAAAGGGAGGGGGATGAATTCAGATGCTGAGCTGTACCCAGTAGCTCAGGATTAAAACTCTCTTTGACTGCATAGATGAAAAGTCTTGGCTTGTGTAACTGGTTATTTCTGGTGCATCTCTCCAGGCGTCTGCCTTGATGTGGGCAGCAGCAGCAGCAGCATATGCTGCCGGCTGCAGAGGGACCAGTCCTGTCACCATCTGTGCAGGCTTGCTGGGGCAGTGGCAAGCGTTGCTGCTGGGGCTCTGTGTGCCTGCCTTTCCCAGGGCTGTGCCTGAGCCAGAGGGAGGTCATCCAGCTCAGAGCTGGGAGCCTGTGGTGCTGTGTCCAGAGCTCTTCACATCTCATCAGAGGTTTTTCTCCTTCGGGCTCTAGCGAGGGTATAACGATTATGAAAGCTCTCAGATGGAGCTTGTGCTCTGAAGGTGCTTTTACAACAGTAAATCAAATATAAAAGCAGTCAGGTGGGTTTTTTACAGCCATTAGAACCAGTGCTGGTTGAGATGCCTTAAACACAGCTGATAGGACCTCTACACTGGCTGCTGTGTTTTTGGGAAAGATCATGGAGTAGCATGTCTGCTGCTTGGCACGTCTTCTCTGTCCACATGGTTTCTGCACTTCCCCGAGGTGGTGTGGCTTTTGCTTGCTCCAACATGCCTCTCAAATCCTGAGTGCACCCCCAAGCATCTTCTCCCTTGTGTTTAAAGGCACACTGTGACCGGTGCCAAGGGTTGGGGTAGGGAGAGGAGATAGAAACAGGCCTGGAGCTGGAAGAGAAGAGCTGCTGGAGGGTGTAGGAGAGGGTAAGGATGGAAAAAGATCTGTGAGAAAAACAAGCCCAGTGGATGCCTAGCATTAAGAGAGGCAGCATCACCAATTTGGGGCTTGCCTGGTGCTTTCAGGACCATCCAGACAGCAGAAGGTTGTGCTTTGTCTCTGGTTACACAGGCCCAGCAGGAATGGTGTGAGACACTTCCCTCCAGCAGCATGAGCCTCCTTTGCAGTTTCTACTCTCCTGGTTTCCATTGGGAAGCCCAGCTGGAGGTGTGGCTCCTCACCAAGGAGATTCCCTTCCCCTGTAGCTGTGGCCCATCAGGCACTGTGTATCCAAACCTGTGGGCTGTGTTAGCCTGGTCTCAGCCATATCCCTCCTTTCCTTGCCTGCCTGGCCAGAGTTTGACAGCATCTTGTTTCCCTCTGGCTGGAAAGACTGGCTCCTCACTTCCTTGCAGCTACTGTCAGCAGCAAACATGGCCTCATTTGTGTTATCCCATGTCTGATCCCACCCAATCCTTAAGGCAGCTCTGCAGGCAAGGGGCGTGTGTTGCTGCTGGAGCAAGAGGGATCAGAGGCATGTGGGTTGGGATGTGGCCCAGATCTGTGATGGGGCTGCCTAAATGTGGGTCCAGCCTCTGCTCTCCACTACTTGTGTCACATGGGGGACTTCCCTCTCCTCCCATGTCTTTCTGAGGGCAGGGAGCTTTGCCTTCAGCAGATACTGCAGAGCTCCTGGTGAAGCTGGTGTGTTCACCCAGCATGAGGTGCTCTCTGTGGAAGCGAGCAAGGGGCTGGAGGTGTTGCTATCAACTTGTTTCTGGTAGTTGGGTGGACAAGCCTTGTCTGGTGACACCTCTGTGCTGCCTAGACCAGTAAGTGAACATGTGTTGTCTTGCCACCCAGCCATGCTGCCATTGCCACTGCCCAAGCCTGATACTGCCAAAGCATGAAGACCCATGAGATTTAGGGCAGCTTATTTCTGCCTGGGTTTCAGCTTTGCTGTTGGCTTGTGTTGTGATTGCTCTGCTTGCCCACATGCGTCTTGTGACAAAATGTCATCTACAGGACTTCCCTGGTGTCTGCATGGAAGGGGATGAGGTTTGGGGTTTTGGGACACTGAGATATGTGGTAGGGCTTGCTGCCTCCACGTTGTGTGGAACTGTGGAGCTTAATGGGTGCATGCCATGAGCCATACTGCCTGGGTGGAGGAATTCTTTTCCTGCATCAGACAAGGGGACTGCTCCAAGCCCAAGCAGGAGCTGCCCACCAAGATTGTGTTTTTGTGACTGAGGCCTCCAAAAATGCTCTTTTCCTTATTGCAGTGAAACGCATGTTTGTATGTGAGAGAGAGAATCAGTGCCAAATGCAGATTTTTCTTTTTTTTTTTTTTATGGTAATAACAGCAAAGCTCAGTGCTGGTTCCTGGTTTCCATCCAGATCCCCACGCTCTTGGATGTTTTGAGTTTGCTGCATCAGGAGACTTAGCATGGATTTGGTTTTTCTGATGTCCATGCTGCGGCTTCTGTGCCCAGACGTGGCTCTGCTCAGGGTTTTCCCATGCAAGCAGCAGGGCTGTGCTGCTGGAGAATGGCCAGAGCCTGGAGATCTGCCTGTGATCTGCCTGGCCAGGCCACACCACTCATGTCCTGCTTCTGTTTTGCCCCATCCCCAGCCAAGTCTGCATCAGCCCAAGGCTCCCACAGTGCTTGTGCTCATGGCTGGCTGAGACCCACAGTTCTTCCCCAGCAGGCTTGATTATTTTCAAACTTGCCATACCTTGCTGCATTTCTCACTAGGCGGCACTGATTTTTTTATTTCTATTGCTGAGCTGAGATAGAAGCTCAGTAAGGCTGGGCTGACACATATGCTCTAAATTATGCTGCTGTATCTCTGGCACTGTCAGTCATGGTGTGCCCAGGATCTTGCAGACACTCCAGCAGCAGGTACCTTAGGATCAAAGGTTTAGATCCGTTCTTGCTGTCACAAAAGTTTTATATCTAGTTTCTCCTTGAGGGGAGTTTTGGGGAAGAGGGGCTGGTACATCTGAGGAGTACACACACCCTGGGGCACCGTTGCTGTGACCTGAGCTTCATTTCCCTGCCTGTGTGTTGAGGACCAGCTCTGGGCTACAAAAACACCTTCCTCTGCAAAATGTGTGTGTTGAGATGAGGACATGGGTCACCAGTGCATTTTGACAGGGGGATGGTGTCTGACAGACGGGTGCTGGCAGGTCCTGAGCTCCAGCTGAGCCCTGAGAGTTTGCCCCGTAGGTCAGTACCCCACAGCCTCTGCTGCCCCTGCATCCTCCTACATCATGTGAGTTAGGGCAGCTCCTGTGTTTCCTGGTGATGCTTTTAAGTCTATAGGAGAAGTCGTGCTGTGACCAGGAATTTCTCCACTGCTGCCACAATAGCTGCTTGATGTGGTTTGGACTGGGCTGGGCTGCAGCACAGTGGGCATATGGCAGGAAGGCTCTCTGTGAAGGCTCAGGGCTTTGTGGTTAAGTCACCAGGAAGTGTTTTCCTCTGCTCTTCTCACTCTGCAAGAGTGAGAGGTGGAAAAGGGAAAAAAAGCCCTTGTACTGGAGCTGCTTAGCACAGGCGATGCTTCCACCCAGTGGGAGCCTTGTGACTGAATTGTAGGAGCAGGGAAGCTGAGGCATGACTGGAGGGAGTCCAGGGCTTTTCCACAACCAGAAATCAAGGGCAGAAGTGGGGAGTTTGGTCTGACAGCAATTCTTGTACTTGCTGAGCTCCTTCCTTGGAGCAGGTCGTGCCTTGGTGCTGTCTTGGTCCATCTTTGTTCCCTAAAGCGGTTAGCTGTCAGAGGGAGGGGTAAGGGCAAAGCTGGTGGCTTTTTAAAGGCTGCTCAAGCCATGCATATAACTGTCCTGTGTGTTTGCAATTACAGTATTTTCCTTTAATACCTATTTTTATAATATATGTGGTTTTTTCTAACCTTTCCCTCCTTTGGAGACACTTCACATTCATATAATGCTTTTACTGTCACCCCTCATTGCTGCCTGGCTTGGGAGGGTGGCTGCTCAGGGAAGGATAGTAGCATTATTTTCTAAAGCTGTGTAAAGATCCTCATGGAAGCAATTACCAGATGGATTACCCCTGGCTTTGCTGCTGTGAAAAGGCCATGTTGGGTCGAGGATGCTGACTATATTAACAGCACGATCCCTTCCTTCTTGGGAGGAGTGGTTGGGATTAACCTCCTGATTTTTAAAGGGCTGGGTTCAAAGCAGGACGTTCAGAGCAGGGTTCCAGCTGGCTGGCTCCTTTATTTTTCCCTCCCTGTTCCCTTTTCCCTTGCCTTTCCCCTGATGTGCCCTGTCCTGGGCTGTCCTCTGGCACATGAGAACCACAGCTCCAGGGGGAAGAGGAAGACCTTCCCTGACCTCTGATATGCTCAAGCTCTTTGGTTTGGTAGGACTTTTGGCTGTTATGCAGGAGGAGGAGCAGAGCTCAGCTGGAGACTGAGTACAGCTATGGACTCCTAAGTACTAAATCATCTGCTGCTCCTGCTGAAGCCTGGGTAGGCTGGTTCGACCTTCATGGCTGGGAAGCAGCTCATGTCTGTCCTGAAAGGAAAACAAAACACTGTCTCCATGTAAAAACTCCCTTTTGCCACTTTATTTACCCACCATGGCTCTGGGCTCTTCTCAATATTTGACCTCTGGTGATCCTGGGAATGTGCTGAACCTGGCTGGTGTGGGGGCACACATGGGATGTTGCCTTAATTTCTTTCCCAATTAGTGCCCTTTGTAATTGCTGATGAGCTTTGGGGAGCAGCTCTTGCACTCACCCATGCACTGGCCATGCAGCCAGCAGAGGATGGCACTGAGTGGTGCCAGGGCACTGGGGAGGGGCTGCCTGTGGGGCACAGTTAACGTGCCACCATGGCCCCAAAGATGCTCTTTGGCATCTCCTGGCACCCTGGTGAGCCTGGAGGAGGTTGCTGAGGGGATCCAGTCTGGCAGGGGGCAAAGGCATTTTTGGGAATTAGCAGGTGGACAATGATAGAGAGAGCCCAGGGTAGCTGTGTGTGTCCCAGTGCTGATGAGAGTGGTGGTGGGAGTACTGGTGGGGGACTGCTCCCGTCAGCTCAGAGGAGTTGGCTTGGGAATGGATGCTCAACTCACTGTGGGGCTGCTGCCAGTTCACATGTTTTCCACTTATTTGGTTTTTTGGTTTTTTTTTAAATAAAAATCTCAGTGGAAGCATAGACTCTTACAACATATTTGTCTGGTTTGCCATCCAGAATTACCATTTGTAAACCCATTAGTTTGCAGGTGCCAGTGGTCTTGGACTGGCATTGCTCATCCTTTTCTTGGGGCTGTGGGAAAACCCAGAAGACCAGTTTTTGATGGAAACTTGAGGAGACTGATGCAGCCCAAGCACAAGCAGTTGAACTGAGACATCCTGCAGTATCCCAGGAGAGCTGTGAGCTCTCCTCTGTGGGAGGAAATGACCAAAATTCTTCTCCATTCTTCTGCTTGACTTCCAGCACAGATAGAGCTGGGTCTTCTCTTTTGTCCAGTCAGCAGCTTGGTTTGTGCTGACCTCCTAAATATTCAGCTCATTATACACTGTAATGTATAAATAAAACAGAAGCAGGCAGCAGTACTCTCCAGGAGGATATAATCGGCTTCCTTTCCTTTTTAATTATACAGGATTTGTCTCCATGTGTCAGGCTATCCTATGGGCTAATTTATAATTTTAAAGAGTTAAGATCTGTGTTCTTTTTGCAGTGAGACTCCTATGTACACACCTGATTTTGGGGGTCCAAGATGAAAAAGCATCTTTCTAGGTGGAAATGCAAGGAATTTTGTTGCTGGATGTTGTTTCTAGAGGTCAGTGGCCTGGATCCTGCGTTCCTTTCCATCATCACAGAGAGGCGAGAGGTTCTTCACTGTGTTGGAGATGGTGAGGGTGGCCATGGGAATTCCTGGGATCTGTCTGGCTCGTGTGATGCTGGCTGTTAGCATGCATTGCCTGTCCCTCTGTAGAGGCAGGATGGTGGCCTGGTGCTGCAGCCAGTGGATAGGATATTGTCCACATGTGGAGCTCTGGCTCCAGCTGCCTGCGGGAAATGTGGATATATTTTAACCTGGCATCGCTGCCCGTGCAGCACTTGCCTGCTGATAAGTGTGGTGTGAACTCTGAGCTGACTTGTTTTCTCCTAAGGGAAGCCCTTGAAACAAAATTTGGCTTTTCATCAAAGCAATGAATCTGTCATCTTTCCCTCTGTGCAGCTCGGAGTCCCCTTCTCCTGATTTGCGAATAAATTCCCCATTTTGGTGTCTGCCCTGGCCATCCATTTTAAAATTAAAGCTTTGGTGCCCTTACTGGAAAAAGCATCAGTAATTCTCCAGTGGCTTTTCATGCTGTTATATTTGGCTGGAGCCTTCAGCAGATTTAAGCCTCTGGAGGGTGTTTCAGACCATGTATATTGTTTACCACAGATACAGGCAAGAAGATACACAAATTGCTGGTTCTATTTGTGATTGACTTAATGGTGGTCCAGATTCCTTAGCTCTGGGTCAGCTGCTTGCACTGACTCAGTGGCCAACAACCTGAGCTGATGCCAGTTGAGTGTAGGGATAAGAGGAAGATGCTGAGGAGGCTTCTCCAAGGCCTTGAGGGGGATGTTTCCATCCAGGCTGCAGTTGCAGCTGTACTTTGTGAGGGTCAAACCTTCTTCCAGTTGTTGAAGGTCACATCTTCTTCCATGGTCCCTTTCCAGCCTTTGCCACTCCTGTTGCCTGAAGTAGTAGGTGTGTTGATTGTGTGAGTGTGTGTGTACACCACAGGAGAGATCCAGGCTCTGCCCACACAGGAGCAGATGTTGGAGGGTGGTGAGCAGCAAGGGCAGAAAAGTGGGGACAGTGTGGTCTTGGCCTCAGGACCAAGTGAGAAAGTGGGACACTGAAAGCTCCTCAGGGACTCGTGCCCCCTGCTGAGCCAGCAGAGAAGGAGGAGATGCTCCATCCTTTGAAGATGGAGCAGGATGCCTGTGGGTGTTCATGAGCAGGAAAGGGTCAGTGCAATGGGAAGCTTGTTGGTGAATGCTCAAAGCTTCTCCAGGGACCCCAGCTGCAGGGGAGGCTTTGCTGGAGAAGTGCTTTTCTTTAATTAGGTATCTGTATTAATATTTTATTTGATTTTTTTTCTGTTGTTTTGTTCTTTCTTGCCTCAAAGTGGGGTCAGAACAGACTCAAATCTGAAGGTTTTCGTTGAGAGACAAAAAAAATCACCTCCAAGCAGGGGAGGTGCTGGTCCTCCTCGGAGTGGGGTGGGATCCTGGATCTGCTGTGTGTCTCCATGGGGTCCCAGAGGAGCTGCCACCAAGGTGCTCATTCATGTTGTGCCCAGGTACCAGTGCAGGAGGAAGAGGAGTTTCACAGCCCTCAAATAAATGAACTGGAGCTGAAATCTTCATGGGTCAGAAAACTAATTAGGGCAGATCATGGCTGGGCCCCAGAGTTACCTCCACTCCCAGTGTGTGGTTTGTGTCAGCACAAAGCAGGGGCACTGAGCCAGTGAAGCACTTAAGCGAGTACTTACCTTCAAGCATTTAAGCAGGGGTTTCTGTCCTTCCTACAAATGCCTGGAGTCACTTGAGGTTGTATTTAAGTGCTTGATTGGCTTAAGAATTGTGCAGCTTGGGGAAGGAGAGTAAGAGGAAGGAGGTGCCTTCCAGGGTTGGTATGGCTTTGGTGATGAACGGTACCTGATGTACTGGAGGATGTGATGCAGGATGAGCACAAAGCCTGTTTTCCAAAGACTCACAGCCTGCTTTTGGCACCACCACATCCTCTTTGGATGGGGCAAAGACTGGCCAGGGTGCTGCCTGTCCCCCTTGTGTCATGGGGCTGAGGCCATTGGGATGCACAGCATTTTTGCTCACTCAGGGCTAAGCCATGGGCTCTGGGCTGGAGGAAACTACACCAAAACTTGAGTGAAAGATCTCATACCTCAGTGCTCCATCTGGGTTATTCAAGGATGAGGATGAAGGCAGTCTGATGCTGTCCCACTTCTTTTCCCTCTAGTGTTGCTGACCCTCTTAAGTGCATGTGCTGGCACCAGGGGACAAGGAGGGATGAGCCCTATCCTGTTTGAAGTATTATAATCCTTTCAGATGGCATTAGCGCCTGGGCCAGCAGCAGCTCTATAATTGAACCTCCTGTTTGCAGGGGCCCTGCGCTTCAGTGAGACTTCTAAATCTCATTTGGATAATGCCTGGTTGCAGTTCCTGCTGAAAGATTGCCCTCTGCCTCCAGTGCCCCTGAGCCTGCTGAGCACAAAGGTGTCCTCGCTGGCAGAGGGGTGACGGAGCGTGGCCGGGCAGCAGCGTGCTGCATGGCATCTGAGTTTCCAGAGCTTTCACGTGCTTATTTTGATAGGCTGATGTAATTTTTTATTTCTCCATCTCCACCTGTTTTCTAATGCCTGAGTCCCAGGGAATGGGCTCAGTGGCAAGTGCTCAGTCAGATATTAGGTAGGGATGAGATTTTCCAGGGAGAGCTGGGTTTGAGGGGAATCGAGGTAGGGACGTATTTGGCTGCTGCCAGACTCTTTTGGGGTCATCTTTGCACCTGCACAGGCAAAACCCTTTTTCTGGCCAAATGGGTTCCTGGGAAACCCTGTCAGCTCTGCCAGGGTTTTGCTGCCTCCTGAAAGGATGCTCATGACACCGGTCTGATTCGCTCTGGTCTGAAGGCAGAGCTCAGCAGCCCCGAAAGGAAAACAGCTTTTATTTTAGCAAAGGCTTAAGTTCTCTGTGTTAAAACAGTGCCACAAAAGAAGAAAGTGGCACACTGCCCACTCCTTGTCTTGCTGGGCAGCTGGAAGCTGGCCCTGGAGACCGGTGTGACCTGCCTGTCACCAGGCACTGCTGGCTCCTCTTGGGAGGCTTTTCACCTGACATGCCTTTTCAGTGTTGGGCATCTCTGGGTGGCCAAAGAGCTGCCACAGCTGGCCATTCCCTGCCCAGTGCCCAGCCTGGCCTGGGCTCCCTGCTGTGCTGGGAGGGGTGCTGGGGGCTGCCTGCTGGGGCCCACAGCAGCAGCAGCTGGCTGGGCTGCTTGTTCCTCCTTCCCACTCCAGCGGTCCCTGCTGTACTGTAATCACACAATTATTATGCCGTTAAAATGTCATATTCGCAGAAATCCACATAAACAAGGCATTAGCAGTTGCCAGAAAATTGTAGTTTTACTGCTAATGACCCATTTTCCCCCTGCAGCACCACTCCTTTTTTTCTTAAATATTATTTTTTCCCTTCTTTGTTTCTTTGGCTTTTTTTTTTTTTTTTGGTTTTGTTTTGTTCCTGAGCTGTGATTTAAGAGGCAGATGACGAATTACATCTTTGCACTGGGAGGCTTTTAATCTTTAATGTACAGTTACAGTGAAAAGCTGCCTCTCTGCTTGCTCTGGGCTCCGTGCCCTAAGCCAATGAGGGTGATGAGTGGTTTTGGAGAAGGTGCCTCTAATGGGTCATTTTTTGGGGGATGCTTTACTGAAATGGCAGAGAAAGCTCTTGGTGAGCCCTGCTCTTGGCTGGGTGCTGGTGTGAGATGGAAGCTTCTCTCACAGTAGGTTTTGTCTCTTTTTGTGGGTGTCCCTTTTGTTGACCACCCCTGGGGACCCCTCAGTGTGGTGTTGGAAGAAGCAACAGTTGTTTGCCAAGAGCAGACAGCCACCCCCTGGATACATTTTTCTTCTCTTTCTTCAGGCTCATTGAGTCTCTCAAACTCTTGTAAGCATTGACTGTGTTTCCTATAATTAATACCAGTCATTAAACTGCAGTGTTGAAAGAGAAATTACCTAATTCCAAGAAAAAAAATGAAAATTTATTACTAGTACGTGAGAGAAAATGAATAGAAATCTTGGAGAGATGAGCCCTGTAGAAGATAAATAGAAAGGCAAGTGGAATATTGACTTGATCCTTTTCTAGTGCAGGGTTAATTTGGCCTCTAAAGTGAGTTAGATTGTAATAAATTAAATTTAGATTTCTGCACATCAGTTAAATAACTCCCAAGACAGAATTCTGGTGTGAGGAAGAGGTGATAATACATTGTGGAAATATTATAATGAAGACCTTATCTGGTAACCTGCAACCAATGTGCTGTCCCTGGGTGAGCAAAGGGGATTTCTCCTGATGCTTTAGCTCTCATTCCCTGTCTCTGATCAGGTGCAGGTGAGAAACAGGTGAGTCCCTGTGAGCAGGTTGGTGAGGTCTCCTGCCTCCTGCTGCCTGCACAGCTGGGAGCTGTTCATGCTTTCCTCTACTTTGAGCAGGCATGTTTTGCAGAGGTTGGTGTGCACCTGTGTCTGAGCTGAGCATTCTGCTCCAATTTTGGTTACCTTTTTAGGGAAGCTTGGGATGGAAAGAACTCCCAGAAGATTTGGACAGGTGGTGTAGATCAAAAGCAAATGACCAGCCCCCGGTATCTAGCTCTGGCTGAGAAAGTGAACCCAATCCCTGGTCTTGTTTTGTGGCCAGATAGGGATTAAAATAACTCTTTAATCTCTGGCATCTAGTTACTGTTGATCTCAGGTGTGTATTTAATTACCCAATGTTTAGTATCCATAGCTTGCCTCAGCTGGAAAAGGAGAACCTGAGTGAATCAAGGTGGCCTGATGTCTTTCAGGTGGGATTGCATGGGAGTATTAATTAGTCACTGCAGAGTGAACCAGGAGTGCAACCCTGGAATGCAAGGTTTATCCAGAGCAGGATGAGAGGTGAATACTGTGGGGTAAGACACTGGTATTTGGGATCCCATCCCTGATAACAGCAGATAATTAGTGGAGTTAGATGGATGCTGAGAAAGCATCTGCTATCACAGACCCTGCCATGTGCCAAACCCTTCTTCTGCTGCCTGGCCAGAGCATTGCTGCTCTTGCAGCCCCAGTTTTGTTGAGGGAATCCACCAGCCTTCCCACCTGAGCCATCAGATTCTTGCCCAGCTGCACCCTTCTAGCTGATCCAAGGCTATTGGGTGTAATGACATCACAAAAAACAAAACAACATACACACACAGCCTTAAGTGCTGTGTGGCCACTTTTGAAAAGCCATTTCTCTTCTTACTAAGTTTGATAAAACCAACTTTTATTTTTCTGCACAGCATTAAAATTTAGGGACTGCAGCTCGGGTGGTTGTTTCGGCAGCACCAGGCCTCCCGGGGTCATCGTGAAATCTTATAAACATCAGGCTGTCGGTGGCTCTGCAATGCAATCGCCTCACTTTTCCCTGATCTTTTACTGCTGTGCTAAATCATGTTTTGCAAGATGCCTTAGAAAAAAACCAACATAAACAACACTTATCACCCTGTGCACGTCGGCCCTCCCGAACGTCCGCAGCCGGGTTATGTGCGTCCTCCTTGTAAAACTCCTGCAGGGACCTTTCTGCTTTCATCACAGCCTTGAATAACTTTATTCCAGTCCTCAATAACTTCCTCTCAGTATGGCTGGTGGCTCAGGGGTTCCTTCTGATGGTCTCACACGAGGGTAGGTGCTGGAGGAGGTCCTGGGAAGGCCGTGGGGTCACACCAGGGGAGGATTAATACAACCCTCTGTCTGGAAACCCCTGCATCCCTGGAGTTCATTGGCTCTTTGGGAGTGCTTGTTTTGCTGTAATGTGGAGGGATGTGGGGCATCCTGTGGCTGGCGGTGCCTGGCTTGCTCTTGTGGTGGCTCACTTGCAGGAGCCAGTCCCTCCTCCCCTTTCTGTCACTACAAAAAATGCACTGCCAGATGCGAGTAAAATCAATTATGGGATAAAAATCGCCCTTTTCAAAAGCTTCATTTTGTGCTATTAGCAGGCAAAATTGGCTTTGAGATGGTGTGAACCAAGGAGGGGGGAAAAAAAAGGAAAGCAGAAGAAAAGATCAATTATTGGATAAGATCACAATTTTCTTTGGGGCTGAGATGTCTGTAAATGTTTGCATCTCTCAGTGTTACAGGTAGGCTGAGATCAAAGAGGTTGTGCTGCTGTAGCGATGAGATCTTATCGGTGCTGTTTTGTGCTGGCTGCCTCCGACACTGCCAAAGGATGCTAAAACCCCCGACAGCTTCTGCTGCTCAGGGATGCTCAAACCCTCACAGCACCGAGCCACCAAGAAATGCTTAAACCCCTGAAGGTTGTTGAAGCTGCTGGGTAACCCCAAAATGCAGCTCTGCCATGCTTTTGGAGTGGAGGGGACCACACAGGCACATGCTTCCCTGCTCTTCTCCCTGTGGTAGGGATGAAGTCCTCAGCAAGATACGTGTGGTGGGAAAGATGGACTGAAATTGGGCTGGGAGCATGATGGCCCCTTTCTTCCAGGGTCCTGTTGCTGGAGCTGGGGCTAGGATGTGGCTGTAGAAATGTGGGATTACTCCTTTCCTACCTAAAAGGCTAGGGGGGCAGTGGGTCATGTGATGTAAAACACCTTTGTTTCTTGGCTGGAGAGAAATTAAAACCCTTACAAAACATTTGTGCCCTTGAGACGGGGATCCACCAGAGGCCTGAATTTGGTTTCAGATCAGTAGTTTTAATTCAGATTGGCAGGCTCTCTTTGACAAATTGTTTCAGGACCTGAGGTGGAAAAATAAACCCTGAAGGCTTCCTGGGAAGCCTGCTGTAGCAATGCTTGCCCGAATGCAGGGCTGACCAACCTCTGGTGGGGCTTGGGCGGAGCTGAGGAGCGGGGTCAGCGTGTGTCTAACGGGGCTGACTTTGTGCGGCAGGAACCCAACGCGGACTGGGACGACCTGTGGGATGAGTTTGAAGAGCGGCGGTACCTGAGCGCCCGGAGGTGGAAGGGCGGCGAGGATCCCTACCGGCTCCACGCCTTTAACCAGCGCGAGAGCGAGAGGATCCCCAGCGACCGCGCTGTGCGCGACACCCGCCATCACAGGTTCTGCCTGCCTGCCTGCCCCCCTGAGCTCCTCACGGCGCTTATGGCACGGGGCACGGCCCTGTTCCCTGCAGGGCTGGGCTTTTGGGCTGCCAATGGGGACTCCTGGGGTTGGGTCTGCCTGGCTTGTGTTTCTGAGTCTTTCCCTTTGCTTGGTTTCTTGGCATGTCTGGAAGTCTTAGACCTGTTGATTGAAACTGTGTAAATTATTCCAGGACCATAGGGAAAGATAGGAAAGGCCTTTATTTTTCCTTCTAGAAAGTATTGGGTTTGCAAGAGCAAGTCTCAGTGGTGCTGGGTACTCTTGCTCTTCAGATGGTGCAATGAGGTGATACAAGGGGAATAAGATAACTGTTGAGAGTTGAAATTGCTCTGCAGAGAGAGGAGTGGGGAATAGGGGGTAATTGCTGAGTGAGGAGGAGAGAAGGGTAGGAACTTCTTGGGTTACTAGCTGCTCCAGCACCACTGAGGTCAAGAATATCCTTTGGTGTCCAGAGGAGCTCTTGGGTAAGGCAGGAGAATTGCAGCAGCAGTTGCCTTGTAGATGGAGCTGCACTCCTTTGTCAGTGTGAGAAGGCTGGGGTGGGAGATTTGGTGCACCCTTGCTTGCTAAGGTCTCAGCTGTAGTCTCCCTCTGGTTGTTTTGCCAAACTCACCAGGGAAGAGCTGCCCCTCCTGCTGAAGGTTCATGGTTAGTTTGCTGGATGGGGTGATGTGAGGATGTCCTGGTATTGGAGGGAAAGCTCCCAATTCCCCTCAAGGCAGTTTTCCTCCTTGTCATCTGAGGCATAGTGTATGCCTGGCCCTGCTGTTGGTCACCAGTCCACAGCGGTGCAAGCTCTTTCTGTGGAGCTGTACCTGGCATTATGTCCCAACTTGCTGGCAGCAGCTGTCTCTACTGCCTTGTCCTGGCAGCCCTTTTGGGTAAGTCCTGCTCTGGTGGGAGCTCTGTGCTGGACTCAGCCACGGCACTGTGCTGCCCCTGCTGCACCTCACTCCCAGATCACAGTGACTCCACTCCTGGCATCTGACCCAACTCTGAATTTCCCCTATTCCAGTTCAAATGCAGCACTTAGGCTGAAATGCTTAAACAGCACCAGCTCCCCAGCCCTGTAGCAAGCAATGTGCTTATTTATTTATTTAGCTTCTTTTTGTTGTAAGGACCAGATGCTCCTTTCTCTGGAGAGGAGCTGTCAGCCCTGACGGACGCCTGTTATAGCTGAGCAGAGAGCGAGTGTGCTATTCCTGGAGAGAATTAATGCTGGGGATATTAACCATCTGCCCTATTAAAAGGGAGGATTGACTCAGTTGCCCCTTGCCTACCATCACTGTGCAGTGGCAGCCACCTTGTTCCTGGGTGGGCAGATGTGGCACTGAGTGCTCCTGTGAATGAAAAGTTCTCATTAAGGAGGAAGTGAGGGCACAGCACGTGGGAGGGGCTGGGGCTAATTTAATTTGTTTCCAATTTCCTTAACCCGGTAATTGGATTCTGATTTATTGAATATGCCTGAGGAACGCTGCGGATGATGCACCATTAGCTAAGCATTAGAGTGGCCACGGAGGAAATGGAGCTGCTGGCAGATCTGGGGGAGGCAGGTGCCGATGGGGAGGATGGAGGAAGGGATCTGGAATTGCTGGTTGGGGGAGAGAGGAAAGTGCAGACCTGAGCCCACTCTGGAAAAACAATCCTCACTTACAGTACTGGTGTCCTGGGAGCTGCTGCAGGTGATGCTCTGGCCCTGCCATGCAACCTGGAAGCTGGTCTTGAATTGTGCATGGATTAGCATGGCCTGCTCTTGGAGCAGGGAGGAATTGCTGATGGCTGTGTAAGAACATATAAAGGGAATCCAGCATGGGGTTGATGAGATACCCTCCTGTGAAGGGGAGAGCAGTGTTGTGTGGACCAGGCTGTTGTGGGAGAAAGGACACCTGCAGTGCTCATGCTGTGTGTCCTGCTGGAGGCTGTGTTTGGAGGCTTGGTTTCAATGGAAAACTGGGATTAAGCTGCTCAGAGGGACCCCAGAAAGTCAGGCCTCAATTCTACTCCAGCTGATTTTGGGGCAATTCAGGACCTCACACCAAGAGGTACCACTGTGCCAAGAGACTGCTGCCCAGCTTGTGTGAGGGTTTAGGAGGCTTTGGAGAGGGTCTCATCCATCATTTCAGCTCATTGCCATTGATAGGCAACTTCTCCTTCAGCCTCTCAGTCTGATGTGCTCTGCTCTGTGACAAGGTTTCCAGTGTGTTGGCTCTCCATCCTCCATCCTCTGTACAACATGTACATGTACATCCTCTGCAGACCATGGTAATGCCCAGAGACCTATGCATTGTGTCCTAATCCTAGGGACTGGGATGTGGGAATGCTGCTCCTTACAGCTTCTCTGGGGGGTGTTTTTCATTAGGATGGCTGCAGAAAGTTTCCTGGTGTTTTCTCTGCTAATACAGCCAAGCATCTGGACCTGCCAATGATAGCTGAATATACAAAATCTGGCAAGGGCTGAGCAGCAAGCTCCTTGCCAGGAGGTCATGGAGAGGGCAAATACTTTCAATGGGATGGGATGTGGCACTGACAGCCAGTTGCTTAGCAATGTTTGCTGGATTGATTTTGTTTTTAAATTGCAGCCAGTGGAATAGTTTCAGATGGAGAAGAGTTGCAGTATTCCAAGAAATCAGTGCAGGAGGAACTGTGGTGGCTCTCTTTGTCTGCCTCTGGCTAGTGCAGGGCTGTGAGCTTTTGTTTGGTTTGTGGGTGATTTCAGCCTGGGAACTGTCATGCTTTCTGTGCACTACCTTGTGTCACTTGGTCTGGGAGATGTCACAGCTGGAGCATTGCTCCTGGTGACCTTGTGTTTCAGTGCTGTTAGCTCCATTCCTGGTTGCATGTTGGCTAAGCCCTTGGGCCAAGGAAGAAGGAGAAGACCTTGGATGGTCAAAAGTCAAAGATGTTAAAACATCCCTGTGGTTGCATCAGCAGACTGCCCCTGGAGCTTGGTGGCACATCCAGGCTGTGCACAGCCAGCTCATGCCTCCGGAGTGGGTGGCTAGTCACCCTCCACCACGGTAGCCACACGCACTTGGGTTTACCTCATCCCCACATCCCACCTCCTGCAACTCCCACCGACAAAGTGTGGGACTGGAATGGCAGTGAGTGAGTCAGTGCCAGGCGTGAGCACGTGGTGGGGGGAGCAGAGCTCAGGTTTCCAGTATTGCTCAGCAGCTTGGAAAGCCGACAGCGAGGATGTGTCACCCCCAGGCCCACGGGCCTTTTCCATCTGTGGCAGACAGCTCCTGGGGAGGCTGGTGTCCCACAGCAGTGCTCCATATGCTGCTTGGGCTGACCCCAGCCCCCGGTGCTGGGCTGGGTCTGATGGATGTGCAGATGCTGTTGTGGCTGCCAGGCTGGGCAGCGCCGGCCTGAGCGGGGGTTGGTGCTGCTGAGGGTGGCACAGCAGAGAGGGAAATCAGGGACAGGAGAGGAGATGAGAGGCTGGAGGAGAGGCAAGAGCCTCCAGCAGACTTCTCCAGCTATTGAAAATCACACCAGCCAGCTTCAGGCATCTCCCAGTGCCTGCTTTCCTCTGTTTGTCTTGCTTTTTACTTCACTAGTGCTGTCTCAAGAGCTAATAAAGCCAGAAGGCCGAGGATGGAGCCCTCTCAAATTCTAACATTAGCCTCAGCATTTCTGAAGTTCCTTCCTTCCCTGAGTTGCAAGTGCTTTACAAGAGGTCCTAGCTACCCAACTAAAGTTTAATTTTACAGCTGCTTAGGGGTGTTTGTGTATGTGTGTCTCTGAGATAAAGCAGCTGCTAAGATCAAGTTGTGATTGGAACACGAGGCTGGCAGGGATGAGGATCAGGGGTTGCATTGTCTGCTGAAGGTGAGAGCATCCTGGCAGCCCAGAAGCCAGGTCCTGTCAATTTGTGCCCCCTGGAAAAGCTCTGCTGTTATAGTGTGTGCTGTTCTCTTCGAGGAGACAGCACATACTCTTAAGGTTTCCTCCAGGTTCCTCCTCTTAAATCCTTGTGCTAAGCTAGCTGGAGAGTGTCCCTTGGGTAGGAAGGCTGCTTAGGACTGGTTGCTCTGCTCATATGGAGGGATGGGAAGATGCAGGTGATGCCTGTGAGGTTTCACGAAGGTAGAGAGCTGCTGTCTTGTGTTCTCAAGGTCCAAAGATGTCATTATTACAGCCCTTGATCAGGAGCATTACACACTGCAGTGCTGTGTTGACCCATTAATTTCAGCTTGCATTCCGAGGGTGCAGAGCTTGCACATTGCACATCACAGTTGGGATGGGCACAAATACCTGGCTGTGCTGAGTGTGGGGATGACTGGGAAAAACAGGTGGTGCTGAGGGGCACCTCTGCTGGGTGTGGTACCTGTGTACACAGGCACCTGGGGCTGGGCATGGCTCTCTGCCCCTCCCTGTGTCCCACTTGGACACGGCTGGCACATGTTGGCATCCCTGTGCAGATGACAAGAGAGCAGCTGTGGCACAAGCAGGCTTGGGAGTGGCTCTTTTTTGGGTGAGTAGATGATTGCAGAAGCAGCAAGCACTGAGAATATGGTGATATCTTCTTGGGAATTAAGAAAATTAGGTTTTGACAGCATTGCCTTTGGTTTAGCATGTTTATGATGCCCTTGGTCTTCTCACATTGTCTTCTCTTCTTTCAACTTCCTTTCCCTCCAGACCAAAACCTTGTTCTTGAGGTGAACACTGGGTCTCAGCAGCCAAAAATGTATGTTTTGCCCCACATAGGGATTTAAGTATCTTACCTTCCTTGTCTGGTTTCTTGAGAGTCCCCAAAGGAGGAACCTGTCTGTAGAACAGCATGTATGGGAAAGCCTGGGCAGGACAGAGTGGGGGCTGTGCTCTGCTGTCCTCAGTGGTACCTGAACATTAGATCTGCAGCAGCACCTAGCAGGTGACCAAACCCACTTTGAATTTGAGGGAAGGTTTATAAGGACCTAGATGGACCTCACACAGCTGAGAACAGAACCAGAGCTATAGATTTTTGAGGTCTCTGTTATCTTTCACTTTGCTGACTCCATACATTTCTTACTTTGGCCTCTGGACTGTAGCTGTGCTAATCCACTTTCCTGTGTAATGCAGACTAAGTCCTGAGGGATTATTATTTTTAAAATGTGCTTGTTCAAGCAGTGTCTCATGAGTTGCTGACTCTGGGTGTGCTGTGTGGCAGACCAGGGCAAGAGGTGGTGTGGGCAGGGGTGCATGTGCTTGTGGTCTCCCTGTGCCTGATGCTGCTGGGTGCATCTGCCTGGGGCAGAGGGGAGGTGAGGCAGGTCTGATCAGAGGAGCCTTGAGTGCAGTGCTGATGGATGGACCTCTGGCCATGAGGTTGGATGAAGGAGGGAGCCAGGTGAGGAGGATGGGGGAGAGGGAGTGCTCAGGTGCTGCCACATCTGGACCTGGCATTGGTGAAAGCTGGAGGAGGTGTCCTCCCTTGTGTGTCTGTGCTGCTGGCTTTGCTCTGTCCTGTGCCCTCCTGTGTGGGTGCTCCCCCATGAGAAGTGCATGATGGCTGAGGGGAGAAGGGTGCCAGCAACCTTGTGTGAGCCTGGGGTGGCTGGGTGTAAGGGGGTACAGGTTTCTTCTTGCCTTTGGGGCTCATTATTATTAGCTGCTGGGTGGCTGTCAGCAATGTCCTGAAGAGATTTTCTGTTGCTTGATCTGTTATTCCAGCTGTTACTCTGTTTTCTGAGCAGAGCCAGGATATTTGTCATTTCATTGCAAAGTGAGATTTATCACATTTAGGCAAAATCCTGTGTAAGGGCTGTCCCTGGATCTTTTGCCTGCAAAGCATTTTGGGCTGAAACAGCTGGGTAAGAGAAGCTCTGGTCTCCTTATTTCTGGTGACAGCAAGAGCAGAGCATGACCCTGCAGGTGAGCAGGTACACAGATCAGTGGTGGAAAACACATTTTACACTGAAGTATTTCCATTAGGAAACAACATGACTGGGGACACCAGACACCAAGAGGTTGGCTCACAGCACTCTGTTTTCCATCACCTCCTTAGGCTGAGATCTCTCAGGATGAAGATGTGAGAGCAATCCTTCAAGTAGAGTAGGGGCTGGCTTGTCCCTTTGGCATAAACTGGAACCTCCTGCATTGGTCAAGGTCTTGGTTCTGCCCTTGATCAGATGGCTTTTGTGGCCTAAATTTGAAACTTTCATGCTGATATGGAGTGCTCACCTCACATAGTGGCATTTGCACTCGGTTTTCTGGGTGAATTTGGACTTGAAACTGCAAGGGGGTTTAAGGAACCATTGGGTGATCAAAACACAGAGAAATTGTTTTCAGGTAGCGCAGAGAGCAAAGAGTATTGAGATCAGCAATTCTTGGCAGCTAAGCAAGGAAAGCAGGACAGCTATTAATCAGAAACTGGCACTTGATAAAATCATAGAATAATTTGGGCTGGAAGAGACCACAGGAGGTCTCTGATCCAGCCTCCTGCTCCAAGTTGGGTCAGCTCAGTAATCAGCCCAGGTTTGTCTCAATGCAGAAAGCAATGAGCCTACTGGGACTCCTGCCTCTCAGCATTTTGTAAAAGCTGATGTTATTGAAAAACCCTGGTTGCAGTGCATGGAATTCGTAGTTCTTTCCACCCTGCTACCTGTGTTTGTGAAACAAACTTGAAAGTTGCTTGAGGTGCAATTTTGTCAATGGTAGGGTTGAGACAGGCTGGAGAAAACTTGGTCAAAGACAAAAATCCCATTGAGTCTCTACTCATTATGTTGCCTGAAAGTGGAGAAAAATATGCATGGACTGTTTTAGCACTGCAGAAGTCCAGTATTTCATGTATTCCTGCTTCTGTTGGAGTAAGTATCTGGTACAGGTGTGGGAATACCTGCATTAAGGTGTCTCTTTCTGATAGTTGCACCTTTTGTTCCTGGAGAGCTCGTGCAAAAGTGTGATGGGTCTCTCTGGAGTCTCAGCAACTGCAAACTGAGCTACACAAGTTCAATCCTGGGAAATAGCTGGTGAGTGTCCAGGTCCCCATACTGGGAGTATCTGTGGCCACACCAGTGCCTCTGACATTTGCTGCCCCACATTTTTGTCTGGTGGAAGTGAAGGGCTCAGCTGACCTGATGGCTTCTGAGGCAGGGACTGATGGCTTCAGGGGACAAAAATAGATTAATGCAATGATATTTTTTCAAATATCTTTCTATGTAATGTCCTTTTTTGAAGCTTTCTGGGTTTGGGATTGTTTTGAATGTGGTAGGGGAAGAAAGAGTAGATGAGAAGGATCTGCATGAAATGAGATTATAGTGGATTTGAGTACTGAGAGAAGCTGCATTCCCTGGGGAAGGCTGCCCATGTCTGAGCTGGGATCTCCCCTTGGCCAGGGCTCCTGGCTGGACCATCATCCCAACACTCAAGCCACCCTGTATGACTTACACAGACTTCTGTGGAAAATAGAGACTTTCAGGCACTGAAATCCCAGTCCAAAGCCAGATGCCTGAGGCAGCCTCTGGTACTGCTCTGTGCCCTCCAAGCCCTGCCTAATCACTTCCTGGAGCTAGAGTTGCTGGGTTGAATCACTCAGCATTGCCTCCTTGGCAGGGACACAGGGTCATTGTCACCACCAGTCTAACTGCATCCCAGGAAAAGGAGGTCCTGCCCTCCTCTTGGTTTCAGGAGTGCCATGTCTTCCTCACCCTGGCAGTACAGTGACTTCACTCAGGTTTTTGGAGCACAGCTCAACTGATCCCAGGTTGTGAATCATGCCCTGGAGTCATGGACTCTGGATGTTGGCTGTCACCAAGGGGCAGGGGCTCAGATAAAGTGAGATGCTGCAGTTCTGTATCTTGAGGGGGTGCCTGGATAAGACAGGCTGAGGAGCTTTCATTAAAAATGGTTCTGGGTAGGAATGCTGGAACTGGGGGAGACTGGTGTTTCTCCAGGAGTGGGGTTGATTGTGTTTTGATTGTGGCTGCTGTAGGGAGGTGGCAGATGTGACAGTGCCTATTCTGCAGTGGTGGATTTTCAGTGCTACTCCTCCCCTCTTCTTCTTCTTGCATGAGAAGGATAACTTGAGGGTAACTTGAGAAGCAGCTGAGGAGTGAGCAAGGCTCTCTGAGGAGCTGATGGAAGTGTATAGGCGGGTGTTTGGCATGCAGGAGGATGTGCCAGTTAAGTGGCTGTGTTACTCATTTTTTTCCTGGAGGCCAGAGCTACTTCCATCTGAATGGGCTGTGCAAGGAGTGTGAGTTATGGCACTTGTCTGCACAATGAGCAGAAACTATTCCTGAGCTGTATTCTTGGCTAAAAGATGTCTGCAGGCCAAAGGGATTGACAGGGTGGGTACTGTGGGAGTCTGTAGGGACTCAGTGTCTTGGAGTCTGGCTGCTGGCAGTGGGGATGAATGGACTATTCCAGAAAATACCATGGTATAATACTAAATTTCTTACTGCTGAGTTTTGTTTATCCAGAAAACAAAGTTGCCCCTCCTTCCAGCCCCTCAGTGCCTTGCTGGGTGGGAAGAGTATTTGCACAGGACAGGCATCCTCCCAAGGAGAATCTGAAGAGCTCACAGGGGAAAAGGCACAGCTTCCATCCCTTCCCTGAAGAACACCTTTATTTTGTGTTCCTTGCCAAAAACTGCAGCTTCAGAGAGGTAAAAAGCTGAGAAGTTCCCCCTCCCTCCTGCTTCATTCCTTTCCACCCCCCCCCACAAATGATGTATTTCTTTCCCCTAAGTCCATTCCATTTTGGCTTTGTTTCCCTATGAGACAGTTTTGATTTCATTTTGGAAATTCCCCACTCACCCATCCGCTGCATTTTGCCAAGAGAAATGCATGCACAAAACAGTTCTGGGTCAATCTGAAATGACCCTTCCCTCATCCTTTTTCAGTCCCTCCATTTTCCCTGCTTGCATCCCAGCCCAGTGCAGATGTTGTGCACTATACTGAACACTTCTGTGCAAGCACTGGGGGAACCTTCCTCTGCACAGTCCCAATGAGAATTTGCTTCAGTTGTTGGTTCCCCCATGAGACCAGGTTTGGTTTTGGGATCCAAGAATTAAGAGAGCCTGTGGGATTTCCCTTTTTTGTGTAGACTGGGGTGCTGGAGAAATAAGGAAGGAGTGCCTGGGGAGAAGGGATTGGGACTGGTGCTCTGGTGTCAGTGCTTTTGGCTGAGTCACAGTGCCTTGGTTTAAAGCATCTCCCTGCACCAGAAGGCATGAAATGGGCATGAAGAATGTGTACAGCCTTTGAAGAGAGGGGTTTGCCTCTGTTAATACTCTGTGGCAGGTTGGTTTGTGTTGAGGACTAACTGCTGGTGAGATGCACTGTTAGCCCAGAGTTGAGCTGCTGTCTGTCCATCAATACCATGTGTATCTCTCCAGCCTCCAATCTCTTGCTCAGTCCCTTGGGAAATGGCACAGCTACTACTGCCAGGGCTAATTATTCCTCAAGACAGAAGACATGTGATAAAATATTAACCTTTTTCAAAAACAGAGCCCCAGTTAATTAGCTCCACTTTTGTGACACATTTACCCAGAGATAAAAGCTCATTCCCCAGATATCTGTCTGTGGAGCAAGGATCTTTCTGTATGTCCCTGTCACGATGGGGGACACAGAGGAGTGGAGGAGTGAGAGCTGGGAATTTAATAAAAGACAGTGACCTGCCAGTCACTGCACCCTGAGGATAAACTGCTCCATTTCAAGGTGAGCAATGCCTGGGAACAGGCACTGCTGCTTTTGTTCAAGAGCCCAAAGCTGGAAATGGAGACAGAGTGGGTGGTGGGATCCACCTCACTCCCTACAACTGGGCTGTGTCTGTGTTGTCAGTGCCACATCTCTGGAGCTTGAGTTTGGGGGCTATGTGGGTAGATAGGGCTCAGTAGAGCTGAGTGAATAACAGTGTTTCAGCTTTTTTGGTTTTTTAAGAGAAAGAAAAGCCAGGAGATAGCAATTTCAGGATAAACCAAAAGCTAAGCTGTTGGTGAATCTAAAAGTAAAAAGACAGGAAAACTTAAAGCCAAAGGGATCTGTTTTTCTCATCCTGAAAAGGGAAAAATTTCATTTAGATCTCAAATGTTTTTGACACTTTAGTCATCTGAAAATGACAAGCTGTATTTAAAGGCAAGTGATTGTGAGTATCAGATGAAAAGCACACATTGGGCTCCCGAGGAACAAGGGATGTGCTGGAGTGGAAGTGATGCTGCAGCGTTGGAGGCAGCAGGAACCGCTGGAGGAGGCAGTCACTGCACCAGGGGAGGCTTTTCCCTATGGAGGGAGGGATGGGGGTCTCTGACAGAGCAGGGTTGACTGCAGACCCAGCTGTGGCCCTGGGGGTGGCTGTGCCAACATCAGTCAGCATGGGGACACAGGATTTCCATTTCAAATTCCAGGTGCCTCCTTCCCTGCAACAGACTGGGAGGATCCTGGGGTTTTTATAGGGAGGAGAAAACCTTGCCTGTCTCAGTGCCCTTCGGAGGCTGCACCCACCTGAACCACACCAGGGCCCAGTGATGATTTGGTGGTGGCCATCCCTTCATCACCAAGTGCTTCAGCATTCCCAGGGTGCCATTGATCACCCTCTGCTATAACCATCCTCTGCCTCTGACTGCTGTAACGTATTGACCACTTTGTCTTACAGTTATTACGTGCCATCGATTACTTTGATAACTTGCTCCAAGTTATTCTGACAGAATGAAGTTGTTTAACTCTCGTGCTTGTCTCGCTATTTCTACTGACCTAATATGTTTGTGTAGGCTGAAATCCAAGTCAGGTATTAGTAAATAATGGAACTAATTCTCCATGACTCGCTCCTGTTGATAATTAAGACCATGAGACAGTTTCCTCCATCAGACTCTTGTTTGTTTTTTTCTGCTATCCAGCACCTTAAAGTCCTACTCCGTCAGCTGCAGCAAAAGGGCATTTTGTTTTGAGGTTGTTTGGGTGGATTTCTGCTGTGAGCACTGCAGATCCCTGCATGTTGGGAGTGTTTTTGAGCTATCACAGCATGAAGCTGGGTTTGTGCTTCCCCAGCTGTGACTACAGAGGTCTTGTGAGGATGGGGACTTTCTCTGCTTTGATTTGCCATGTGGTGCCAGGAAGCTCTGGTCAGAAAGCATCCTCTCTCAGGAATCTTTACATCCAGGGTTCCAAGCTTCTGAAATGTAATTTCAGGTTTTTCTGACTTCTGAAGATCTTTAATAATGGATTGGTGGATTTTCCATGAAGGTGCAATTTACCAGATTTTGCTTTTACTTCCACAAAATGAAAAACTTTGCCATCAAAAAACTGGAATCAGTTTTAAATTCTGCTGAATTGTACTGGTTTTTTTTTTTTTTTTTGCTTTTCACTTTTGTTGGCTTCATTTTTCTTTTTGCCTCAGTTCTGAGGAAGGAAGGGTGGAGGGAGTCAAGAAGCAAGACAGACCCTGAGTCTGAGTGGAGGGCCCTAGAAGGCTGAATTATTCATGAGCTGCTTGAAAATCAAGACACACAATCTGGTTTAACTTGTTTTTAAAGGCAGCCATGCTATTCTTTCCTACCTTCTTAGTAAATTCTCTTTTTTTCCCCCCTCCTCTTTTCTGAAGACAAAAATCCAGCAAATTTTTAATGAATTATAAATGCATCTTCTCATCAGTTTTGAGGTTCACAGGCAGCAGCACGTCATGTGCACAGAAGGTTATTTTTGCCTTCTTGCATTTCCCCTTTTCTTCAAATTTAGTCGTTTGATGAATTTTTTAGATATCTATCTTGCAGGGAAAAGAAAGAAAGAGACTGAAAGAGGCAGTGAGTTAGAGGAAATATTAATTGCACACTAGCCAAATCCAGCACTTCTTCAAGTTTCAGAAGCTGTGTAGAAAAATGTCCTTTTTGATCAACCCAAGGAGACTGATCTCAGGTCAGCCAGTGGTTAAGTTGCACCAATTCACAGGACTCTACTCTTTTGTGCATTTTCTAGTATTTTTGTGGAAAGGTGCAAACTTGGACAGGTTCCTCTGGATATCTAATCTACAGCCAGAGCTGATTCACTGCCCCAGCAGATTTTTCCTGATGGTCTTCTTTTATAATTTTATCAAATTACATCTAGTTCAAGCCTGCTGAATAATTCCATGTTAGCTCTGATGCTAACCACCAGTGACTATTTGTTGCAGATGTTCCTCCTTAGCCTTGCTGAAACACTTGTTCACCTTGAAGTCATCTGCTCAACCAGGGATTCCTCTCCTTGGATGACCATTGTTCCTCCCAGCCCCAGCAGCATCTGTCTTGGGTTGCAGTACAGGATGTGACCAGAAATGTGTGTTCCATCACTATCTGTTGAAGCCGGGTGAGGCAGTGATTCCTTATCTCCATGGCACATACCATCTGCTAATGGGCCATCTTTAAACCAGCTGGGGCAATCATCTTTATCTTTTCCACAGCCCATCCTCCCTCCAGGAAGATATCATCTGCTGCTGGTCCATTCAGTCCCACTGTATGACTGATAAAATTACATCATCCCACTGGGAGATGCTCCAGCCAGGGGGAGCAGCCAAGCTTTTCCTACCTAGATAAAAAGTGAGATTTTGGACAGCAAGTTACCTTCTTTCCACTGGATTCCAGAGGAAAATGGAACCTTTCCACATCATCCCTGGACCTTCAGAGGAAAACTGCACCTTCTACAGGACATCTGTCACTGCAGGAGGATGCAGCCACCATTTAATGGGACTGCTACCAACATCCTGACTGACAGGGTGTCAGGTTGTATTCTGACTCTGTCAGTGTTTTTGGGATTGTTCTTTGTACTACTGTATTTTTATTTTAATTTTCCTAGTAAAGAATTGTTATTCCTAATTCCCATATCTTTGCCTGAGAGCCCCTTAATTTCAAAATTATAATAATAATTTGGAGGGAGGAAGTTTACATTCTCTCTTTCAAAGAGAAGCTTCTGCCTTTATTGGCAGACACCTGTCCTTCAAACCAGGACACTGTTGCACGCTGTCCTAGGGATTTTTCAGCCCCTTTTTGGGAATACAAGCCTGAGGCACATGCCAGTCCAGCACAAAGAAATCCTACCGACCTTACTCAAGGGTATTTTTTCACTTTGGCAAGCCAAACTTGAGCTGGCATTCCCTGCAATCATGTGGCACTGCCAGCTGACATCTGACTCCGTGTCCTTTCTTCTTTCCTTCTGGCACGCCTGCTTTCCGGGCTGCTGAGCCTTCCAGCTGTGTTTTCAGCCTCTCTCTGCTCTAGGCCTTGCCTCTGCTGGTCCAGTAGCACCAACCCACAGCCTGGACCTGCAGGACCAGGTTGGGCACAGAGGGTCTGGAGCTGGTGGCAGTTCCTGCAGGCGCTGCTTTTGCTGCTGTGTCTGTGCTCTGAGCTGCTACACTCACATCGTGGTGTATCCTAGTGGAGCTTAGGGGCAACTCCAGAGGGAATCCCAGAGCTTTCTCTGTAGGTCCTTGTGCCAGAACCAAGGGTGTAGATGGGAGATGAATGCCATGAAGATCACTTGACCCTTCTCTGTGCTCTGGTCAAGCAAATTCTGGATTTTTGTGTCCCATTTATTGTGTTGTATGAGACTGATGTGTTGACTGTGGCATGAACAGCACTTCTTGGATTTTCCATCTCTGGATGTCATCAAATAATGATATTTTGAAAAGTACTCTTCAGTCAGGCACAAGTCACTGGACTTAATGCATGGATAACTGAGAAATGCAGAAATAACTGGGAGAAATGCCAGAGGCTGTGTTGCCCAGAGGTCAGGTGAGGTGGTGCACAGTCCTGTCCAGCAGTAACCTCTATGAAATTACTAGATTCCATATGAGTTGGCATATATATTGCTTTATAGCTCTATATCAAACCATGTCCAAGGTTGTTATTTTTAGGGTATTTTCATGGAAGTCTCCTAGGGTAGTTATTGAGAATAAACTCTTTACTGGGAAGGTGATGGGGCACTGGATTAGGCTTTCCAGAGAAGCTGTGAATGCCACATCCCTGGAGGTGTTCAGGTGTTGGATGGGATTTAGAGGAACATGATCTACTGCAAGGTGTCCCTTCCCAAGGCAGGGAGTTGGAACCAGTTCGTCTCTAAGCTCCCTTCCACCCAAAGCCATTCTGTGTTTTTATGGTTTATGAATTTTGTTTCAGCTTAAGGACAGGGTTTAGGCACAGTAGTTTTCCACTGTTGTGTATGCCACCCTGAGAGGTATAACCAAGGTGCCTGCATGCCCTGCCATCCATCCCTACAGGTGTGCAGAGCCTGGGGGCCCTAATCTTTTCCTTTCCACTGACATCTCTTTCCTTGCCTGTGGTGGGAGGGTAGCTTCCTCTCTCACTGGAGTGGTAATTTTCATTTTTTTCTCCATGGGAGTAATTTTTCACACCTTGGGGAATGTCATCTGAAATCAGTGTGGTTTGTCCATCAGGGGTGGTGTGAACCCATCCTGTTGGTGATGTGATGGCAGGTCCCTGTCCTCTGGGCTGATGTGGGAGCCCTGTGGCTGCAGAGTGCAGAAAAACACAAATACCCTTATTTTGGATGTGTGGTGACGAGACTGCTCTGCCACGTGTTTCCAAGGAGAAGAGAGGAGCTAGGAAGGAGGTGAAAGATGATGCAGCTCTGCCTGATGCAGCTGGCTGTTTGAAATAAATTTGCAGAGAGTGCTTTGGAAGTGGTGAGCTGTGTTGAGGGAGAGTTTGGACTTTGTGGGAAACGTTAAAAATTCAAAGCAGAGTTGTTGGCAAGTGATGGCTGTTAAGTAGAGCAAAGGAATGAGCAGAAGCCTGGCAGGGGGAATTCAGGGGGGTGGGATGAGGATAATCATTTATTGAAGGAAGTTAATGAGGCACAGGAGAGTGAATGTAAGAGGTGGGTTTTGAGAGACACAGCACAGTGCTGTGGGCATGTGATGTGCCCTTGGAAGAGCCTGGGGGCACCAGAAGAGCTTGTGCAACAGGGTCCATCTCTTTTCCAAGGCTGATTCCTAAGGTGTTGGTAGCCAGACTACCCCTTCAGAACCTTCTGATTCTGAAATTATTTTCATTTTGAATGGAAAAAAAAACTTTAATCAAAAAGTGACTCCTCCCATCAAATGAAGTTTGACTTCTTGCATGAGGAATAAGAATTGTTCTCCATCTGGATGTTCTCCCTGGGGTTTTTAGGGCAGGCCAGCCTGGCTTCTGTCTTCTTGCATCCCACCCAGATGCTGGGAACCTGCAGAGCAGCCTGGCAGCATTTCCTGCTTGTACTTGCTGTGCTAGGATTGCTCCCCAGTCCTGCTGCAAGATTTCAAAGCATCAAATTTTAAATGGCTTTATCCAGTGAGTTTCACCACACTGCAAATACAGGCAGTGCAGTTATTACTTTTTTTCCCTTTTTTTTTCTTCCCTTTTTTATTAACAATCTCAAAAAAAACTTTCATTGGTTTCCTGAAAATGTTGTGGGTGTTGCTTTTGGTTTTGTTGTGTTTTTTTTTGTTGGCAGTTGGGTGACCTATGAAATACCATCAGCAGCACAAAACACTTATCCAGTGACAGCCTGAGGTAGCACAGGCAGCTTTTAGCGGGTTTATTTTCGTTATTACAGCAATTTTAGGGCTGCATGCTGCAATTTTCACTTGCAGTGAGGTATTAAATTGAAATTACCCCAGATGTAATTGTCACACAAAATAATTCTGGACATGCTAGATTTAATGCTTTTCCAAGCTGTGGTTTTTATTACACAAGTAAGTGCCAAAAAAAAGACACTTGTAGTCAACAACTTAAACTGAAATCTGCCTTCTGGGGACCCAGGATGTTTAGTTGCAGTTACACTGAGGGAGGAAGGGGGGGAAAAAAAAAAGGACCAAGTGGAGGAAACTTTGGGAGGGCTCCTGAAAGAAGAACCCAGGAGTAAAACCCTGGGCATGGACAGAGTCAGGGCCATAAAGCACCCAGGAGGAGGAGCCCTGGAAGATGCAGCAGCTCTGCCTAACCCTTTTGCAGGCAGTTTTTGGAGAGGCAGGTCCCTGCTGTGGTGTAGTGCTGGTCATAGAGGCGAAGTGAGGCTGGAGGTCTATGGCAGCATCATTCCTGTCCTTGGGATGTGACAAGCTGCACTAGACAGAAGCCAGGGGTGAGTTGCAGCTCTGGAGGTGCCCGTGTGTGACATTCCAGCTTTTCCCACATGCACATTGCCTGGTTGGGCCGGCACACCCAGCTCCTGCTTTATTTACCAGCTCCTTGGCTGTTGTGATAGCGTGAGTAAAGTATTGATGACTTTGTATTTTCCACTCTTGCTCGCTCTCTGCCAGAAATAGCTTCCCTTGTTTGCTCCACAGAGCCCTGCTGGAAGTGGGTGGCAGGACACGCATCTGGGAGCTGTGTATAAATAGCACAGGGAGAGCAGTTGCCACAGTCTGTCCCTGCAGCTCCCAGAGCAAACAGGAGCTGAGCCTGAACAAAGCTGAGCAGCAGCAGTTTGGGATGGCTCGGCTGAAGTGGGATACTGGGCGATGCAAGGGGCTGCAGTGACCCAAAGAAGCAGCTCAGGGCATGACCTGCTGCTGTTTCATAATTCAGAACCCCGCTGTTCTCAGCATCCCCGAGATGCAGTTTTGATGGATGAGGGTGTTGTCGCACAGGGCAGTGTTGCTGAACTGTCTCCTGCATATGGAATAGCTGTGCGACTTTGGCGTCCTTTGGGGATGGACCCAGAATTAGAATTGGCTCGAAGGTGAATTTCTGGTGTGGATGACTGTGCTGAGGGAACAGCAGAGTAATGAGAAACCTGCTTTTGGTCAAGTTCAGGCAGGATTTGGAAAGGGTTTTGGAGAGAAAGCAGAAACTAATTTAGCGTGAGCTTGCAAATATTTTGTCCCACCCAGGATACCAGTTTTTCCTTACTTTTGGACTTGTTTCTCCTGTTGTGCATTCTTGTTCACTTTGTAAATAATCAGAAATGCAATTTCAAAATTAAAACATGGAAAATCTCATTAAAAATTATATCTGGAGCATTTTGGCATTTGAGAGGTACAACATGCTGCTCTGAATAGCATAAACCAGCAACATCTGGCTGCTCTTACGTGCTTTCTCCTCTCCATCCCCAACTTAATTTTTCCATCTGTTTTTACTTCACCTTGCAGGTACTGTGGTCCAGAACTTTGGAGGAGCAAACTGATGGTTTGTTGGAAGAGTGGTTGCTCAGTGCTCTTTCCTGCTGTTTTTGAGGATGGTAGTGGTAGCACCTGGGCAGTGACACAAGCAGACAAGTGGCATGTGGATGGGAAGGGACAGGATGGCTGTGATATAGAGCTACTGTTGTGTCATCTTAAGACCATCTTGAGGCACTGATAGGGATCTGGAAAGGGCAGCATGGATGTAAGAGGTATCTGGATTTTCTGAGCTGGGAATATATTGGTGTCAGTCTATAGAAGCCACAAATTTAATCAGCTAAAGGTCAAAGTAATTACAGAGTCTGTGACATTTCCTCCTGGGAAGGAGGCAGCAGGGGCTGTGGTTGCAGCTGTGGGTTTTTGCCTTCTGAAGGCTGGCTTGGAAAGTTTTGAATCCTAATCTTCCTTGTAGTCTGGTTATGCAGTTAAGGCAGAATTAATAAGGAATCAATCGATTTAGAAGCAGGGCTTGGCTTACCTTGCGACTGGCTGGTGGGGACTGCTTCCTCAGGAGCCTGGGAGTGAGGTGGATTGGAGCTGGAACTGCAGGGGTGCTCTTACCTCTGCTGGTACCATGAGCCAGGAGGATGCGAGAAGCACTGGTGGGTAGCTGGGAAGCACTGGTTAGAGAAAAGGGCTGAGAAAAGTGCCTCCCTTCTCATGCCTTCCCATTAATGACAGTTAAGTTCTTTGCTTGCTTTAATCCTTGGTGAATTACTTGGCAGTTTCTGGACTCTTTCAGAAATTATTTACACAGAAAAAGTCTGTGCTGCCTGTGTTGATGAAGTGAGCTCTCACTTTGAATTTCAGCACCTGAATAGCCTTTTCTGCTTCCTCCCTCCCTCCCCAGGTGTACGACTTTGCACTACAGCCAGGACCTCCCACCCACCAGCGTGGTCATCACCTTCCACAACGAGGCCAGGTCCACCCTGCTAAGGACAATTCGGAGGTAAGAGCTCCAGGGGATCTCTTACAAGAGGGTCACTGGGCCAGTGGTCATCATGAATAAAGGCAGAATTTGTTTGCACTCACCACAGCAGCAGAACCAGATCTGCCAGCTGTGGTCTCAAAAGGTGACCGAGAGAAATTAGCCTGAAAGTTGCTGTTTGAGAAGTAGGTTTTACAGTGGGATGCTCAGGAAAGTGAGGAGCTGTGCTCTTTTGTAGGGTCTAGCATGGAAAACTCTTGAGGGATGATCAGCAGATTAGACAGAGTCTGGGCAGAGAACTTTTCTATCCAGCTGGGTATGAGTGCTCAGCTGTATTTTGTCCCAGCCCCCTGGGGACAGCTATCATTCTGTGGATATCTGCTCCAGTGCTGCTGTATGAGCTTCTCCAGTGCCAGAAAAGCTTGCTAATTGAGAAGCCCTAATGACACACATGCAGACCAGATTTTCAGGGATGGTTTCTGTACTCCTGAGACACGGTGGAGCACTCTGGGCATGTGGCCATTCCTTCATTTGTCAGTTTGTTCTTGGCTGTGTTTTGCTATCCTGGGTAGACTGAAGGCTTCATTTTCACTGCAGGCTTTTGAAATCTGTGTTTAATCCCAATGAGTGCCTTGAATCTGTGGGTTCTCTTGTGGGGAGATGTGGTGAGGTGTGTCCAGGTCTAGGCTGGTGGGTTCCTCTGTAGCAGTCCTGGGTGTGCTCTGTGCCAGCAGTGCTTTGCAGCTGCATCTCATGTGTGCTCAGTGAAGGTCTGTGCCCTACTGCAAGTCTTGGCTTTTAAACCCTGCCATGTTTTTGCTGAGCTTTTCTCTCAGCATCCTTCCTCAGGTGAGCATATCCAGGGCCACAAGTGAGTTTGACAGTCCTGAAATTGAATTCCTGCTCTGCTTTATGGTTTCATGCCCAATCCTGTCTCCTTGCTTCACACTCAGTAATCTGTCACTGCTTTCTCTCTCTGGGGTGTGTGGATTTTGGGTGACACTGATGCTTGATGTTGTGTACCACCTCCTTGATCCTGGACCTTCTCTTTCATCTTTACAGTGCCTTGGATAATTCTGCCATTCTCCAGAACCAGTTGTATTTGTAACAGGTGGCAAGTGCAGTCCTCTAGCACCTGAGATATAGGGGGCTTATAACATCTGAAGTGCAGTGATGGATTTTAATCTCCTTTCTCCCCATAACTCAGCACCTGACTGTCCTGTCAGGTGTGATTATGAGTGATGAAATGTTAGACCTATGGTACAGCTCTTAGGCCTGGATCCCCCATATCTGGCTTCATTAGAGAACTGTTCATTGCAGTGATGGCAAGGTTAGAAATACAGGTACATTGAATTTTAACTTCTTCCTCAAGGTGATTGTCCTTTGAAGTTTCTTATTTCCAGCATAGGAAGACTTTCTTCCTTGTTCCTTTTTTTTTCTTTGCTTGCCTTGATTAATTGACTTTATGGCCTTCCTTACCTGGTTGTGTGTGATTTTCACCACAGCTTTGCCCCTTTGCACTGCTCCTCTTCACTTATGGGCCCTGGCAATTCCAGTGCTCATGTTTTATCTGTAGAGAGGTTTTCCCCAGCTCTGGGGGCCCTTCTGAGCCCTTTTTCTTGTAGGTTCATCCCCAGAGTTCCAGAGCCCCACAGAGCATCCCACTGAGCTGCACCCCAGAGACAAGCCCAGGCAGTGAGGAACTGAGATGACAGCCTTGGGTCCCCATCTGTTCTTCCTGTTCCTGGGCTGAGATCCTGAACTCTCCTGAGCTGACCCTCTTTTTTCTGGTCCCCATGGATTGGAAGTGGCTTTTGGCATCAGGGTACATCATTCTCCTCCTCGATGCAGTGCCTAGAATCTTGCTTTGATGCAACCAAGCCTAGGAATACTAATCCTTGGTGGCAGGCTGGTGATGTGGCTCCTGCTCTGTTCCCCTCTAGGTGTGGTTGTGCACATATTGCCACCTCCCTGCCTCTTTTTGGACCTAGCTGAGGGATCATCTGCCTCTTTAGTCTCTGTGGGCTAATTTGCTGTGCCTTCTGACTGCTTGGGGCTTTTTCCCTCTTGCTTGCCAGATACTCAGTTTAATTGGATCTTCCAGATGACTCCATCCCACAGTGGCTGTAACAACATGGATCATTTTCCTTGGCCATTCAGAACAAACTGTCCTCATGACAGTGCTTTGTGCCTTTTGGGGCAGTCTGTGGCCTAGTGCTTTGAGCATTGTGGTGGGTTAATTTGGCACCTCTTTTACCCTGTTCTCCCCAGTACATGTCCACAGTGGTATAACCCTGCTGACAGATGGACAGACTGAGGAACAGGGAGGAGATTTTTCTGTAGCTGGTGGGAGATTCTGGGTTGCAAACCTGGTTTCCCAATATCTGTTATGTTGGTTGGATTTTCCAGCCTCATTGCAGAATCAATGTTCTCTGTTAATTGCCCTCTCAAGAGCAAGAAATAGGACAAAGGGACATTTATTGGCCTGTCCAAAGCCATGGGTGATGGGACACTGTCCCTGAAAAGGGGTACTTCTTACAGGACCCCATGCAAACACAGAGGAGTGGCACAGGGAAGTGCAGCAGGGGACAGAATCGCCTCTTGCAGAAGCGACCATGCACCTGATGAGCAGGGGGGATTTTGCTGTTCCTGCGGTTTTCCTGGATGCTTGAGAGCCTCAATGCTCCCCAAGTGCTGAGGCTGAGCTGTGTTACAGGCTCAGTGTGTTTCAGGCTCTAGGCAGGAAGCAGCAACACAGCATCCCTTACCCAGGTCATGTTGGGAGCACTTGGGACGGTTCATTTATGGATATTTTGTGTTGTCAGAGTTATTGAGAGAAGCTGGTGGATTGTGTTGAATAATGAATTCATTTAAAAGTTTCATGATCTTTTCTCTGACCATTTGCCAGCTGGAAGTAAAGCAGGGAAAAAAAAAAAAAAGAAAAAACAAATTTGTTGAATACCCAGATCTCTGCAAATGGTGAGGTCAGCATTTACAAATGCATGTGCAGCTGTGCTTGTGAATACATACAACTGTCCAGCGAGTAGGGGATGGGTGTCATGAGAAAGGGAAATAGAAAATGGAAGAAGAAAAGGAGGAGATGGTCAATAGCAAAGTAGCTCTTGAGATTTTTTTAAGATTTTTGCTGTGCAGGTGGTGAAGAAAGCATCATTGAGCTGTTTCAACCACTCACTTTTCAACAAGTTCCTTATCCCTTTGTGGTTCAGTTTCACATACTTCAAACTCCAGGGCTCAGTGCCTATAAATGCTGAGTGTCTTTAGCAGTGCATGAGGTGGGACCATGTGAATAAACCCAAGGTGGGAAGGCAGGAGCAAGGGAGAAAATAAGCAATACAGAGGCATTTAAAATAAAAAAATAAAACCTCACCAAAACAACAGTTTTTATTTCTTGTCTTTCCATCCTATACTAGCCTGGATTTGGCAAGGGAATCCTAATCCTGTCATGTGGATGACCTGCTGGGCAGATGGTGAGACATTCCCATTTACTCTGTTGAGTGGCTTTTATTTATTTATTCTTCAAATTTGCAGCTGAGGAGCTCAGGGCAGGAATAAGAAAACTTAAATTATTTACCTCTTGCTGACAAACCAAAACACATCCTTTGGCAGAAGTCCTGATGCAAGTGCTTTGAATACCACATCAAATATTTAGATCATTACTTAGCAGAGTGAATATCATACCTTTCATTTTCCAGTGCTCATAGGTGAAAGAAGTGGTGTCCTGTGCAGCCAGGACACTCGTGCCACTGCCTTGTCTGCATCCAGACACATCTGAGACAGGGAGGTGACAAAGCCTCCTTGCTTAGGCACCATATGGAGTCTGTGCCATAACTGAAATGAGCCTGATTAAAGAAGCAAAAACAAGCCAGGTGTTGCACAGAAACTGTATAATTAGCACTTTGTGCTGACTATTTTTTCCTTTCTTTTTTTCTTTTCTGCTTTTTGCTTAAACCCTGGACTTTTTTTTTCTCTTAATTTGCTAATCATCTCTCACGGTGACTGAGTACACAGCCCTCCGTGCGCTCTTACCTTTTGATGTTAACATAAGAGAACTCTTGAATTTCAAAGAGCTTGGTGGGTATTTGAAAGAATAAAATGCAAAAGCCGCAGTGTAATCAAAGCTCATTATGGTTATTCTTGGTGTGATGTCTTTCTTCCTACATAATTAGCCATTTGGGGTTGTTGAAGCAGTTCATTTTGGTGGGTATTTTCTCTCCATACTCTGTCTGATTTCAATAATTGTGACCCTTGGCCCTTTTCATTCTTCATTATCCTCCCAAAGGTGGTTTTTTTTTTCCCCAACAAGTCCTAATATGTTGCCATGGAGAGAATTAACAGGTTCATGAGTTCTCAAGGATGGGTGCCCACAATCACCTCTCCAAAGCAGGTGGGTGACCACCAAAACCACACTGACTTGGTCAGAAGGTCTAAATTCCTTCCTGCAAACATTTACCATGGCTTACATGGTCCGGATGACTTATGCACTCGTATTTATTTGGAGATGAAATTGCTGGATCTAGTGCTTACCTCTGTGTAGGTGGAAAAGGATACAAACAAATTCTTGAGGAGGATGGAAGAGGGACCTTACAATGAAAATTTAAGGTGAAATTCTCCATGGCTATGTCTGCATAAGGTAAAAAAATCAGAACCAAGAAAATTTCAGCATTGTCTTTTCAAGATAATTCAGCAGCAAACCTGTTCTTATTAGGATGAGTAAGCGCTTTCTGGACTGGGGGCATGAGCTTTCATTTTGATGGTAACAAGTCTTTTGGCAATTTAAGGGACAAAACGTTGTGATCTTTGGTGCAGCAGAACTTAAAAACTGTTTTGATTTGTTCAAATATGTCCGTCACTGCAGTATATATCTACCTATGTTTGATTTCAGGGAAAAAAAATCTATAGTAACAGAGGGACTTCAAAGCACTGTAATATTGTCTTCTGATTTTTCCCATATAAAAGGGAAAAAAAAAGCCATGCACAGACATAAAGAAAGAAAAGTATTTTTAAAGAAATCAAAGCTGAGCAGAGGCGCAAGTAATAGAAAAGCCGGCTTTGAATTTTTAAAAGTGCTTTTATGGTCTATCTGAAAAAAAAAGCCAAACCAAAACCCGTAATGTTGAAAACATGGAAGATTTGATGCCTCTTTTTCCCATCCTCCCTGAGGAGCGCTGCAGGAGGGGTGCTTGCATTCTGTGTTCACAGTATCCTGTGTGTTACTGTCCTGGTTTGAAGGACAGGTATCTGCCAATAAAGGCAGGAGCTTCTCTTTGAAATGGAGAATGTAAACCCCCCTCTTCCAAATTATTATTATAATTTTGAAATTAAGGGGCTCTCAGGCAAAGATATGGGAATTAGGAATAACAGTTCTTTACTAGGAAAATTAAAATAGAAATGCAGTATTACAAAGAACAATCCCAAAAACACTGACAGAGTCAGAATACAACCTGACACCCTGTCAGTCAGTCAGGGTGTTGGTAGCAGTCCCATTAAATGGTGGCTGCATCCTCCTGCAGTGGCAGATGTGGTTCAGCTGAAGCAGTGCTCCTGTAGAAGGTGCAGTTTTCCTCTGAAGGTCCAGGGATGATGTAGAAAGGTCCAGTTTTCCTCTGGAATCCAGCAGAAAGCAGGTATCTTGTTGTCCAAATCTCAGTTTTTATCTAGGTAGGAAAGGCTTGGCTCTTCCCCCTGGCTGGAGCATCTCCCAGTGGGATGATGTAATTTTATCAGTCACACAGTGGGACTGAATGGGCCAGTAGCAGATGATATCTTCCTGGAGGGAGGATGGGCTGTGGAAAAGATAAAGATGATTGCCCCAGCTGGTTTAAAGATGGCCCATTAGCAGATGGTATGTGCCATGGAGATAAGGAATCACTGCCCCACCCGGCTTCAACAGATGGTGATAGAATACACATTTATGGCCACATCAACCCAACACACACCCACAGTGGTGTCTGTCATTAACCCCATGGAAGGGTGATGGCTTATGGAGCCAGAGGAGTCCTTGGAGACACCCTTCCCTCATGTGTCAACACGCTAGCCTTTCCCCCCTTGCTCTGGTCAGTCCCAGAGATGGCCACTGTTGGCATTCAGGGGTCATCTCCCTGATTTATGGGGTGGTAAGTCCAGGCACAGAGTTGGCAGCAACCTGGGAACAATGGGAGCCTGCAGTTGAGCTGAGACTGGGCTGCACCTGTCCCCAAGGCTTTGGAAATGGTCTCTTTTCTTCCAGAAGATGTGCTCTGGCAGGAGATTCTTTAGGGCACTGAGTACTGCTTAGAGCCCAGGCCTGAGCCTACACAGCCCAATGCCACAGTTTTGGTTGAGTTACTCTACCACCTCCCCACAGAGTTAAGCCCTGCATTGCATTTCTGGCAGCCACATCTACAGGAGAGACCAGGCAGAAGCAGGCCTTGAATGTTCCGAGTTTCCCGCTGCCTCCTCCCCTCCCGCTCTTGGTGGGTTATTTATTTATTTTGCTGGCTTCTTTTACAAGCCTGCAGGTTGCACAGAGTTAGGTTTCCAGGCAATCAGCACTTGTTAAATATTCCACTGAGCGTGATATTGCTCTCCTGTCTCTGTCTGCTGATGCTCGGCTACGGTAATTTGCCGAACTCAGCTCTGGTGTACGGGGATTTCTAAAAAATAACAAGCCTATTAATAACAATAATTAAAAAACACTTGACAGGTGGAAACAGCACATCTAAATTGTTGTGTGTGCCCCAGTGGGAGGAGGGGCACTGAGCCACTTTTTCCCAGTACTTCATTCAGGCTGTGGGTGTTGGAGAGGTGTTGTTTAACTCTGCTTGGTGCGAGCCAGAGTGTCGGGGTGGCCACAGCAGCTCCACACTCTTGCTTAGGGGACAGTGGCTTTCTCTTCCTTCAAACCTTATCATGCAAGGCATCTGAAGTGGGGCAAAAGAATGCTTTTGTCAAGATCATGAAAATGGAGGAGGCAGTGATTGTCTTTCCAGAGAAGATAAATCTTGGAAGTGATTTTTGAGGAGCTCCACAAGGGAGGTGCTAGGCTCTGGTCTAATAGAAAACCCTCTTTTTTGAGGATTTCTGCCCAGGGAAAATGAAAACCAGCATGGAAGAAGGATTAATTATATATGGAAGAAATTATTTTCTGTGAGTTACTCAGAGAAGTTGTACATGCCCATTTACTTGAAGTGTTCAAGGCCAGGTTGGATGGGGCATTGAGCACCCTGGTCTAGTGGAAGTTGTCCCTTGCCTGTGGCACTGGGATTGCAACTGGATGATCTTTAAGGTCCCTTCCAACCCAAACCATTCTCTGACTCTATGATTCTATGTCAAGCATCTTCCTTGGGATGCCATGTATGTCTTCCAAAAAAATCTAGTTCAACTTTTACTCTCTGCAAGGTTGTAATTCCAGCACCTGGAGGGGAGGGAGTGCACCAGTGCAGGCAGAAGGCACCTGGCAAGGGGGAACCCCCTGGATGGGTTGGGCTGCATTTTTTCCCAGCTGGTTGGGTGGCTCCCAAGTCCCCTGGGGCTTTGCCCTTTGTAGCTCTCCTTATTGTGGTCTGGGCCAGGGATGTGGTTTTTTCAGTCTTCCAGGAGCTTTTTTTTTGCCAGAGTTTTGGGAGCTTGAGAGACTGGGAAAACCTGTTAATAAGGATCTGGCAGGGGATCAGGGGCTGCAGGATTGTTATGTAGTTGGGTGACTGCCCTCCTGTGCCAGTGGGAGGTCTTGAAGATCTGAAATTTGGGGCGATTTTAAATCCTTTGTGGAAAAGGAACCATGCTCAGGATGAAGGCAAAGAAGTTGAAATGCTGTAGAAGCCTGTACAACCTGACTGGCATTATCAAACCCAACTGAAGCACTTCGAAGGCTTTTGGGATGCTCTAGGGCTTCTGCTTCAAGCAGACAGCCTTGACCCTTTGCTGGGGCAGGATTTTAAATGTGTATTAGCAACTGCAACTCCATGTCTGAAGTGTCAGGGTGACTTTTGCACTGCTGTTTATTTGGAGATGAAATTGCTGGAGCTGGTGCAGCCAATCCATGACCTCTGCACCATGAGAGAAAAAGGAAAGAACAGGTGTAGATTTTTTAATAATAACAATAATAACCCTTGGTGGTGTAATTAAGAGGAGCTTGTAGCTTTGAGCCATGTTTCACAGTCTCTGAGTACAGGGAGGGAGCTGTGAGCCACGTCCTCCAGCCTCTCTCATTACCTAGGTGGGCTCCAGCCCTGCTCTTATCCTCTTGGCAGCCTCTGCCACACAGTCAGCTCACAGATAAAAACAGGAGTTGTCCTGCCACAGCTGTGAGCTGTGTAAAGATGGGTTTGAGCTGGGTAATTTTCTCTGTGCTGGCTCTGCTGTTGCTGGACACCATATCATTAGCCCCAGAGGAGGTGGAGAGGTGACAGCAGCTTTGCTGTAAGCCCAGTTAGGAATATTGGTGCAATTTGGAAAAAAAAAAAAAAAGCACCAGGTTTTCCTGGCTTTATGTGGGGCTTTGCTTTTGCTCACAAAGGTGAGAAGGGTATTTCAGCTATTTCCTATGAATACAGAGCCCTTGGCTCCTAGATCAGGCTATGGGGAGTTGATAGCCAGGCGTTGTAGATTACTGGGGGATGGTTTCTGGGTTCTTATCTAGTATATGCTTTCTGGAAATCCAAGCCTGGTCTTCTGTGCTTTGGCAGGGGGTCAGTTCCTTGGCTTTCCCACTCCATTTGCTGGGTTGTTAAGTTGGTCAAGCAGTGTCATGGATTTTCTCTCTTCATTCCTTAGCGTGCTGAACCGCACCCCAGTGCACCTCGTCCATGAAATCATACTCGTGGATGACTTCAGTGATGACCGTAAGTGACCTCTTCCCTGTGAAAAGCAAAGGGCCAAAAACCCTGGGAGAGACTGGGATTAGCACTGAGACAGGGGAGGGTTTGCTGGAATGGAAGGAAATTTAAAGCTCTGTAGCTGTGAAGAGCAAACCCTGCTGTGCTGGGTTTGCATCACCACGTGTAGAATTCAAATTCCAGATGATCCAACCTCTTCTCACGAAAATAATGCACGAAAAGCGCTTGGCAAATCGTTTTTATGCCCAGCAGATGCGAATCCAATCCTTACATGGCTGTATGCCACCATGGCCGTGGTGTGTTTGATCTGCCTTTCAGCTGCAGCCAGGAGCAGTTCTGGGTTGACACCACTGGAATTCCATGGGACCGTGACAGTCTGACCCTCTTGACCCTATGTATATGTTCTGCATACATTTATGTGGATGGTCAGAAACTCTTGATTATTTTTTTCACCCATGGAAAGAGGATTCTCCCTGCATGGGTTTCCCATTTCTGATGTGCACCATAAATAGCATTGTACACCACACAAACAGCCCACATCCTCCTGCTGTTCCTCCCAGTTAACAGTGTGACTCAATGGAAATCAATAGCTCTGGTCTCCAGTTGAAGGTAGCTGAAGCCCCACGGGCTCCCAGGGAACCACCCCAGCTAAAGACCTTGCCTAGTACATGGGAGAGTTGAAGATCTAAGTGCTCAGAAATACTGTCTCAGGCATAAAAAGGATGATAAACTGGCTGAGTGGTCTGTGGCACTTAAGTTTCAAGGAGCTGCAAAATAAAGCTGTTTACTTGGAAATGTGAAAACAAAGCCAGATAGGTTTCTTTTAAAAAAACGGATCTAGGCTTTGCTCTTGGATGTTATAAATAGGCACTGCCTTGGAGAGCATTAGGGACAGATTTCACACAAGACCCACTTCTTGGCATTGACACCTCCCTGGGAAGTTGCTGAAGCTAGGGGAAGGAGCTGCTGTGATTAGGGTGAGCCCTGGAGCAGCTCCAGCACACAGGGCAGGCAGGCTGGGCAAGTCTGGGAACTGGCAGAATGGCTGTGATGGGGAAGAAGAGCAGGTGCAGGGACTTGAGCTGCCCTGGAGAGCAGCAGGGCAGGATTTTTGGAGGGTGGAGGAAGTAAATGCTGGGTATTTGGCTAAATAGGGAAAGTACTGCCTTCCTGGAAGGGGGCAGGTTTGTAGGAACACAGCTCCCCTGTCCCAGCATGCCAAGTGCTATGAGCCTTGGAGAAGGAACAGGGCTGGGTCTTAACTCATCCCAGGGCACCAAAAGGGAGCCTGTTTCCTATGTAACTTAGGGCAGTCCCTCAGCTACTCAGTGCTTCTCAGCTATCTGACATCTTTGCTGTGATAGTCTGAGCCTGCTGGCATCTGCTCTGCATGCATTTACATAAAATACATGCATTTGCATAATGCACTACACACACATGGTCAGTATTTTCCCTGCAACCCACCCCAAGCAATTAGTGCTTTTATCTCATGCCCAGTTGTGTCTTGTTTCTCACCTCACTCAGCCTGCTGACTTGTTATTCACTGGGATGCAGTTCTTCAGCACATGAGTTCTCACTATCCCCAGCAGATTTTCATTGTGAGTCTGCAGCCAAGCCCTGCCCCTTCTGCTCCCCTGTTCCAGCTCTGTCCCTGAGTTGTTGAGGCTGTGGGTACAGTGATCTCTTGCTGACAGACATTTCTGGAGTGGGTGAAAGTGCTTGTGGGGGTGTGTGGTTTCAGGGTTTGGGCAGAGGGGATGGGGCACTCACCTCTGTTTATAGTGCTGAGGAAGAGGGGGCAGAGGGTTGAGAGCCACGAATGGGTTGTGGAGGTCATATTGTGGGTGTGTAGATGTGGAGGGGCTGTGATAGGTAGGTACATCTGACATCCCATCTTTGCTGGGAGAAATTTGGGTGCGGAGGGATCGATTCTAGGGTTGTGTGTGGGGTTTCAGGACCTCCCTAGCTCAGGTGTAGAGGGCTGTCAGGCCTTCCTGCCCCATGGAGCTTTTGCCCAGGGTGTGAGGAGCCCTCAGCTGCTCCACAGGCCTCTCCCTGAGCATCCCTTTCTCCTTGCTGAAGGCTCCAGGCCACCACAGGAAGCTCCTGCCCTGCCAGGCAGACACGCATCAACAGCTTGTGCATTGCTTTGCAGCTACCAAAAATAGTCATTTGCATTGATGTGCAAAAATTTAGATTCTGACCTGAACCACAACTTTTCTATGCTGATTTTAGTGCATAATTCAGCTGCTCTCAGTGTAAATCTGCTGATTTTACACTAGTTCTAAGAAAACTGCTGCTCTGCCTAGCCCAATTTATGGTTTGTGAGCGGAGGGGTGAGGCTGCTGTGACCCAGCAGAGCCACTGCCCTAAACAAGCCAACAGCCAGAGCAGGGCAGGGTGCTCTCCCTGCTGCCAGTGTCTGTGTGCTGGCAGGGCTGAGGGTGACTCTGCCCCCTTTGTGTCTCCCCAGCTGATGACTGCCGCTTGCTGGGCCAGCTGCCCAAGGTGCAGTGCCTGCGGAACGGACGGCGGGAAGGTAAGAGCTGCCTGCCCACTGAAACACACAGACACAGCTTTGGGAGGGGTGGCAGTGCTGGAGCCAGGGGAACCTCCATGGGGTGGTCAACAAGGAGGTCAGTGGCTCCTGGGAATCAGGAGATAAAAGAAAATGTGATAAAGAGCTGGGATTTGAAATGGATCTCCCCGCTCTCGCTGAAAAAGATGGGACTATTAAGATATCCAGTGAGGCTCAGCTGTAGCTTATTAGCCAGAAAATTAGAACAGGCAAAACAAAGCCCCGGGTCTTATTTGTAAAGATGTTTGCTCTAATGAAAAAGAGAAGATCTGCTCCTGCTGCTTCTGTGGGATTTTTTTTTTTTTTTTAATAATTAATTATATTTGAGAGATTAAGAAGGGCTATTTGGGGGATGAATGTATGTCCTACTGGGCTGCTTCTGGCAACCTTTTGAGACATCTTCCCATTCCCCATGGCCTGAATGTGTGTTTCAAATCCTGGTTTTCAGTATTAGGATAACTAAAAGAAGTTTTACAATGCTGCAAATCCAATGTGTGTCTCCAGGTCAGTATTGGGTTGAGTGGAGTGAGGAGTGGGGAAGGTTCTTTTCTCCATGGATTCTTTCTGCAGAGGGTTTCAGCTCTCCAGGTCTGGTGACAGGGTGGCATCAGGCCCCATGGGTGTAAGAGACATTCCAGCTTTGGCAGGAGATTAAGGAGATGTCCATAGACTTGCACCTCATCACCTTTCTCCCCTTTGTTATGGGGGTACGTGTGTGCTCATCTCCAGCAGCTGATAGACCTGCAGTTATTGGTGCTGTATAAATCAGTCAAAATGTGGGGACTCAACCTTACCTTGCTGAGTACATCACTTAAACTGTATCCCCCAGGGGCTGCCAGGATTTGGGAAGGGCAGGAGTGGGTGAAGAAGAACATACCTAGGCACAAGATCTTAGGAGTCACAGAGAGAGGTACAGGGACAAGTCTGCATTGCAGGAGGAGACCTTGGCAAGTGCTGGATGCTCCAGGCTTTGTTCAGATGTTCCCTCTTCTGCTCAGAGGCTGTTCCTTAGCCCCTTTCCCTTAGGGTATTTTAGTATGAAAATCAGTGACCTCCTGCATGCTCCCTGAAATTCTGTCTCTCTTTATCTGTCCATATATTCCCTTGTATTGCCACTTGTATTTCTCCTTCATAAAGAAGTTCTGCTCCCCTTGAATCACCTGTGTCTCCTCTTGTTCACCAACAAACCTTCTCCTTTCTTGGTTCCCTTGGATGCCATGGTTCCCTTGAGCATCCACTGCAGGCAGAAGTGTTGGAAAGCTGGTTAACCTGCATAAGTAGGAACAGGGCATCTTTAAGAGCAGTGATCTTGCCCACAAGTCTAGTGTGAAATCCATGTGTGCAGCTGCTTTCCATGACCTCCCTCTTTATTCATTTTTCTTTCTCACAAATGCGTGCAGCAATTCATTCCCATCTCCAAATGATTTCAAATTCGCCATCGTGGCCCTGATAAATCAAGCACCTTGAAAAGCCAACCCTCTTTCCTTGGTGGAAAATGTGTTCCCATTGAGCTGCAGATCAGCTCCCAGGGTGGGAGAGAGATCTGGGGATCACTGGGACACAGAAGGGGGTCACAGGAGGAAAACGTTAATAGTCTGGGAACAGCTTAATTCTGGCACAAGGTGTTCCCCCCCTCAACTCCTCTGCCTCACATCTGTGTTAGATTTGTTGCCTGCAGAGGGTCATGAAAGCATTTTGAGTCATGCTTTGCCCCAGAAGGTGACAGCAGAACTAATTGTACAAACTACATATTGGCAGAAATGCCATAAATCAGTAACCTTGGTGGAGCCATTTATTTCCTTGGGCATCTTAGGAAATGCTTGGCATACCTTGCAGCACTGGGAAGGAGACAGTGAACCTGGACCATGTTTTATCTGGGTGGGATTTAGGCAGGTTGAAACTGGAAGGAGGAGTGGAGGAGGATGGGGATCTCACCCAGCCATCTGGGCAGCAGCTGATATGGCACATCCCTGCACAGGTCTGATCCGGTCCCGAATCCGAGGGGCAGACGTGGCTACAGCAGGTGTCCTGACCTTCCTGGACAGTCACTGCGAGGTGAATAAGGACTGGCTGCTCCCTCTGCTGCAGAGGATCAAAGAGGTGAGTGCTGCTGAGAGACCAGAGTTCCCCTCAGGGGATGCATCCCCATGTTCCTCTCTTCCTCTCAGTGGGTGTGACCATCCAACCATAAACAACTGCATGCAAGCATCTAAGTAAGGGGTGCAGAGAAGCCTCTTGGGGCTCAAAGTGGCCTTTTCTGGGCTTCCTCCACCCAGCAGGCAGGTGGGGTGTCTGTGTGACTGGGGTGGGTGGGACGAGGTGTCTTCCAGGGCAGTGGGACTCTAACTGGCAAGTGCAGCTTGAGTGGTGCTAGGGGAATACGTGGGCAGTGCTCCAGCAGAGATTTTAATTAGGCTCATGTAAAATGCTCAGTGATGATGATTTAAGGGAGTGACGGCTCCTTGAATAGGGGCCGAATTTAATTTCATGCAAATTAAGCGCTAATAAATTGATTTAATAGGATTTAAATTCTGCTGATTTCAGAGCAGACAATGACATTCACCTTTCTCTGGCGGCGGCTCCCTTGCCAGACGTGCACACAGAGGTTGCTGGCGCCTTGTCACTCGAGTCAGGGGAGCTCTGTGCCCATGACCTGCTGGCAGCAGGGTGCAGGGATTGAAACCTTCAGCTCCAGTGCAGATGCACCATCCTTTCCCTTCACTGTGCCACACTCCTTCACCCTTGCTACACCTCTGGCTCCTGATGGCTAGTGTTAATTACTCAGCAATTTTAAAACTACTGAGTTGCATTGACATGAGGGCAGCTGAGGAGCAAGGGGAGGCTGAGGTGGTGGGTCAAGGATAAACCTGGCTGGCTGGTGTTCACAGTGCCCCTGACCTAAGGCATCCTGCTTTTCACACCTGCAGATGTGATGGCTGGGTGTGCATCCCCTCTGTGTGTCAGCAATGGGACCAGGGAAGGGGGGCACAGCACCAGGTCAGGTCCCTTCAGACACGGGTGAGGGCAGTCGGTGCTGGTGGCGTTTGTAGCACAGCCAGCACTGGAGAGGTCCCAACCTTGGTTTGCAGGCTGGGCCACAGAGCTGCTGATAGATGGTAATGTAATGAAAATGGTCTTTTCATATCATTGATCATGGCTCTGGGAGCCATGGGAACACGTGCTGTGATATCCCACTGGAGCCTCATAGCTGGCCTGTCCAGGGAGGGAGTCACTGCTAAACTTTACAGCATCACTTGTTCCTCTGGGCTTTTTGAAGGCAGGCATTCCTTGCTTTTTGCCAAAGCCCTGCTTGTACTTCAGTGAGGAGTATCCAGAGCAATTGCCTCTTTCCCAGGCAGAGCCTTTGATGTTTTTTGTCAGGAGAAGGGCAGCAAAGGCAGCAGGAAGGGGGCTGGCAGATCTGCTTTCCCACACTGCACAGGACAGTGCCCCATGTGCCACATCCATGGGGTAGGTGAGTGTGAATGCCACGTGCAGCATCACCGTAGGGTCTGAATGCAGCATCAGACACACACATCACCTCTGTGAACTCTCCTGGATTGAATCTTTCCCCAGCTGGAACTAAGGCAGCCTGTAAGCTTGTAGTGCTGCTCGTGCTGCCCTGACCTTGCCCAGGATCTTGCAGCCTCGGGCAGCAGGGGAGATGTACTACAAGGAGTGTTGAGGAACCTGCAAAGCCAGAGGGGTCCTGCTTGCCTGCTTTTTAACTGCTCACAGAAGCTGCAGGCTACGGGCAGAGTCCTCAGTCTCCTTCTTGCAGGCCCACGTACCCATCCTTGCCAGCAGTGTTAAAGTATTGATCAGTGAAGTGTATGAAATGTTACTGCTGCCACCTTCAGGCTGTGCTCTAGAGATGGGCTCCCTGTCCAGCTGCTCCATGAGGATCAGCTGCCTAGGAAGAGCATTTTCTCGCTCTGTTGCTCCCAGGAACAGTCTGTTTTGAGCTGATGTGGTTTAAGTTCCAAGCAAACGAGCAGTGAGTGCCTCAAAGCACACCCATCATTTTTGGCACCCTGCACTTTGCTTCTCTTATTTTCTCAGCCAGAGCAGCTATTACTGCCACTTTCCATGGTGGGAAGTGCCAGAGCCCATGTGTGCCACCATGAGCCCATGTGTGCCACCATGCACCCATGTGGAGGTGCTCCTCAGGCTCCACCTCCAGCTTTCTCAGCTGCTGATGGTTTTCCCTCTGAGGCTGATGCTCCCTGGTGGGTGTGGGCAGCAAGAGACCAGGATTTGGAAACAAGCAGGAGGAGCAAGTGTTGGAGTGTGGGGGAAAGAGAGAGGGTCTGGGGGATCTCAGCCCTGTGCCTATCTCAGGGAGCAGCAGTGATGCTCAGTATCTCACACCAGCACGTTTGCAAGTGCCTGGTTGAGAGTGTGGGCCTGGGCTCATAGTTTTACTTATGGAACAAACATCTCTAAAGCCATTAATGGTGCATTTCAACTGAGTAACTTTTCTAAAAATGTGATTATCCATCCCGAGGTGTTTTTACAGAATGACTCAACAAGCTCACCCCAAAACTGGTTTTGCAAGTGGCACTGGGATAAACCAATGAATGGTGACCCCTTACTCCCAGCTCAGATACCCCCCAGTCTGGTGCTTTCCTGGGAAAAAGAAGACACATGAGGGGCAGCCTAGCTAATCTTTGCCTAATCCTGCTGTGGAGCCAGAGGAGCAACTTTGGCCCTTTTTTATGTCCATTACAAGGACAGGACATAGAGGCTGAGAGCCACATGACAGCCAATGTCCTTCTCCAAGGCTGAAATGTATCTGTTATCTTCAGGACCATTTTCAGAGCTTTCTCCTGTTGGTTTAAATCCATACATTGGTGTGTTTGAGAAGTGCATTGCAGAAATGAATTCTCAGGTTTGCAAGAGAGAACTGAAGGTTTGGGTGTTGTTAATATTAACATACCCTGGTATGGGTGGGTATCAAAAAAACCCAGAAAGATGAAGCTGCCTATAATAAGATCTGGTGCTCAGCCCAAAATAAATCATAGCAACAGCACTGTGCTCTTGAGCATGCCGTGCTTTTCTTTTGAGGGTCAGAGAGACCTTCATGAAAGCTGAGTAAATATAAATGTTCCCAGGACATGGCAGAGAAAGTGAGGCAGGGAGAAGACAGCACTGCTCAAGGTTAGCAATTTGCAGTAGTGCACTCAGCCCAGATGTGAAGGGGATTTTCTTACAAGAAGTTGTGCCTTGCAATGAGTAGCAGTGGAATTGAAATTGGGGGTGAGTGTCAGCTGGCTGGAAGTGCTCACCTGTAAGATGCTTGAGGGGCAGGTTCTAAATGAGTGGATGCAATCCTTTCCCTGCAATGCTCAGCACACAAAGCAGATGCTTTGCTTAAAACCTTCCCCCTAGCCTCAGGCACTTAAAGGATGCTTGGCTGTGGCAGCTGAGCTGTGGCAGCCTGGGGGGCACTGCTCAGCAGCCACGGTGGATTTGGTGGGTTTGAAGGTCTCATCATGCTTGGATGTGGCTTTTGTTTCCCCTGTGCAGTACAGAGGTGCAGCAGACCTTGCCCTTTCTGTGAGATGTTTGACTCACAGAAAGGGATGGTGAGACCCCTGGCTTGACCCTGTTATGGAAATACCGAGTGTTTGTCATGCTCAATTGGAAAATCAGCTCTAGTCCAGCTCTCAGCTCATGGCCTTTGGTTACTTTTTCCTACAGCTGCATTTGAATACTTCTTTGTCAGGACTAATTTCTAAAACAAAGTCTTTCCCCAGTGAGAGAGCAAGCCCGAGTGTGCTCAGATGCTTTGCTTTGTATAGCTGTGAAAAACAATTTGATCTGGTGAGGGTAAAACCTTGAAGTTTGAGCTATAATTGGAGTTTGGGATTTTTGAAAAGAAAAAGGGAGATAAGAGACCAGTCAAAGCTGTCAGAGTCTCTTCCTCCTGTAGATATTTTTGTTCATAACTGTTTGTATAATCTCTTTGCCCATAACAAGATGTTAATTAAATCACCACCAACTATTTTGAATAAATCAGGTCTTTTTTTTTTAACCCTTTCACAACTTTGGCAAAACTAACTGTACTGCTAGAGTTTGTGCATTTAAAAAAATACCCATATTTAAGCAATTTGGCTGTGTTTTTCCTATGTCATTTCAATTGCCTGTTTGTCACTTGACTTCTAAAACCCTGCTAAAAGTATTTAAGGAAGGTGAAAGGGGAATATTTTGGTGAATTTGCAAAAGCCCAGCTGGGTGCCAAGTACAGGCACAGTCTGAGGACGAGGAGACTGTGAGGGGCACTTGTCCCTGGCAAAACTGAATGACACCAATGTTTCCAGCCACTTGGTGTCTCCAGGAGTTTGGAGTCCCTTGCCCAGTTTGCATGGTGCCATCTGAAGTCATGGATGTTTTTACTTTGCTTTGCAGGATCCCACCCGAGTGGTCAGTCCCATTATTGACATCATCAACCTGGACACTTTTGCCTACGTGGCAGCTTCCTCAGACCTCAGAGGAGGTAAGTCCCAGCTTTGTGCACGTCCTGTGGGCATCCATTCCATGGTGGGAATGTGCACTGGCCTTTGCATCACACCTGTGTCCCCTGCTGCCTCACCAAAAGCACATTAACACTGCTCAGTGCTCCTGCTGGCTGCTCTGCACACAGGTAGGTGTGGAGTGAGAAATGTGCTTGCTGCAGTGGATGAGATGGTCAGGCAGGGAAGAAGGGTCATGTCAAAGCCACCCTGGGCAGCACTGGAAGTGACAGCAGGAGATAGGAGATGTCTAGCCAGCAACTGGAGGATGCAAGTGTAGTGCTTATTAGTATGCCTGTGCTATTTGTAGCACACAGTCTCCATCAGAGCGTGCTTCTGTGTGCACAGGGGGACTAGGTTTCAGCAGCAGCTTTAATTCTGACTTTCCCTGCCTTTGGAGCACTTGACTTTGAAATTGTAATGCAATGTATTGTTTCTTGTTCATATGTAGTAGTAAAATCTGTTAGGCATTGGACTTTTCTCTCAAGAGCTGCATCTCTGTGGCTTAAGTAATTTGAAAGTGGGGAAAACGTTCCATCAAACACAGCTTCTGCAGCCTGCATTGCCTCCTAATCCATATCAATTTCTAATTTCCCTATGGCACTTCTCTACCCTGGTTTTAGGTTTTGACTGGAGTCTGCATTTCAAATGGGAGCAGCTTTCCCCAGAGCAGAAAGCCAAACGACTTGATCCCACCGAGCCCATTAAGTAAGTCAGGAGGGGGAAAAAGGCACTTGAGTAATGGGGCAGGACAGGCTTCTCGTGTGACCTCATGTGTGTCCCCATGCACCACAGCAGTATGCAGTCTCTTCCAGGACAGCTGTGAACTTCTAGTACCTCCAGCAAGCTCCTGGCTAGGTTTTGCAGTGCAGCTGCACCTTCCAGCACTGAAGCCTGAGAATGCCACCAAGATAGAAGGGGTGTATTTATGGTTACTGAGGTTTTGGTTGTGCTAAGGATTATGCTTAGGGAAAAAGCCCAGTGCTGTAGACAACTGCTTCTCTAGTTCAGCTACCACTTAAAAATAAGGCCACATGATAAGCTTGGTGTCTAGTCCAGCCTTCCCAGATCAGCAGTGCTCTTCTGGACCTCTCTGAAGACTCCTCAGAAATGGGGATGTGCAGGAGAGGGAGCAGAGCTGAATAGGAGAGGAGGTGCCATCTGTCCTCATGCCATGGGATGGAGGGGGTCCTTCCTTCTGCTGGAGATCTCTGCTGGAAACAAGCCTGGTGCTGGTGCCTGCAGCCCCAGCCAGATATGAGGCCCATGCCATGTCCATGAGGACACCAAGTGTTGGAGGAAGCTCAGGGTCTCAGAAGGCTCCCAGGGGAGAAAAGCACTGCTTCTCCTTAGGATGCTGCTATTAACAGGAGCTCTCACTGGCTTCCCCAAGGCTGGCCCTGCATTCCTTATCACTCTGCAATGTAGGGCACTGTGGAGATTAGCCTGGGCACAGCAGTCACCTCAGCTCCCCCCAAGCCTGTACTGAGGCATCCACACTGTCTCCAGTTGCATGGAGATGGGACTTGTGCCAGCAAACAGCGAGTCTCCTCAAGTTATCTTCTGGGTCTGCCCTCCCCTCCTCCACAGGCCTTCTCTGTGCAGTTTTCTTAGCTAATCCAAGGAAAGAAAAATAACCCTGGTTTGAAATAAAGATCACACAGCTAGTGATGGCTTTTAAAAAGCCCTTCTGAATTTGCTCTGCCTTCCTCTCCCCAGTAGAATGGTGCTCTTAATAGGCTGGCTCCAGGCAAAAAGCCCGTCTGAGTGAATAACCCCCGAGTGCTAAGTGCATTTTTGATGCTGAAGCCTACAATCAGGGCTGTCAACTTTGGGCTTGTAGGAGCTGTGCTGACGGGTGCATTAGCCAGTCATTAAGTGCCAGGCAATTTATGACTGACTGCAAAATGCCAAGGTGGCTGAAAGAAGGGCTCAGATGCATTTTGAGGTGGTTTGTCCTTTTCTGGGTGAGGAGGTGATACATGTACCTATCATACACCATTACATCCTGGTCATGGAAGAGAAGGCAAAGGGGAAGGGTTGCTTCTGTGCATCCAGGTGCTGCAGCAGTGCTTGAGAGTGTGTCCTCTTCTCCTTGTCCATTCTTCAGGACACCCATCATTGCTGGGGGGCTGTTTGTGATCGACAAGGCCTGGTTCAACCACCTGGGGAAGTATGACAGTGCCATGGACATCTGGGGTGGGGAGAACTTTGGTGAGTTGTTCTTCATCCTCCTGTGCCTTCCTGTATTGGCTTCCCTTTCTGAGTCATGCCAGATGGATACACGGTCATTGCAGATTTCTCTTTGAATGTTCTGGGTGGTTTCCTCATAGGTTCATAGGTTGTGAGATCTAGCAACTACAAATGATGGGAAGTGAGCAATTGTTGGTACTTGGGACTGCCTGCCTTCCTGCTTTGATTTTCTGGAGGTGAATACCTTCAACCAACACAGTTTTCAGCTTTGATGTTACCAACAGATGAGAGAACACCACGTGCACCCTCCTATTCCTTCCTGATCTTATTTTCTCCTCAATAAAACAAAGAGTATATCTTATTCTATTAATGACAACATTTCCAAGCTATAAACTGAGATATCAGTCCCTCCTTGAGTTTGCAGAGTACCTGAAACTCCATCAACATGCAGCAAACAGGTAGCAAAATACCAGAGCTGCTTATCCATTCCTGTATCCCTGGGTGGCTGAGTGCTGCCCAGCTCTGTGTGATACTCTCACTTTTCCTGCACCAAAAAAAAAGGGTTGAGCTGACCTCAATTCTGTCACCTCTGACCCTTACCATGTGACAAGAGAGACATAAATAAATCTCCTGCAAGCACACTTGAGAGGGCACATGAAAGAGGTAACAGCCTGTCCCTTGTCTCCTTGTCAAGCAGAGCTTGATCAGGCTGGGCTGTTCTCCCTTTGGAGTTGCAGTGATGCTGTGGATCAGAACAAGAGACTGTACCCACAAAAGAAGGGGGAGGCACTTGATGTCAGGCAGACAGGTCAGAACTGGCTTTAATAGCCTGCACCTCTGGAGAGTGGGGCTGGCCAGGAAGGAAGGCTCTTGTGTCTCAACAGACACAGCAGTGCTGTCAGTCATCTAAGGGAGCAGATGCTGCTGCCTTGCAGTAATCCATCCACAGCCTGGCACTGGTGTTTCCTTCACATGCCTTGTCCCTCTAGATATATTTTATTTATTTATATCTTGTTAAGCAGTAGGAGTCTCACTCTTTCATGCTTTCTCACTGTGGGCGGATATCTTGCCTCTGGACTGACCCGAAGCATCTGGGTGGGGTGGCTGTGAGGAAACCTGGAGGGAGTGGCAGCCCTCCCACTTCCCCTGCTGGATCAATAGCCCAAACAAAGCATTCAAGAAGGGAACTAGACAGGAGAAGAGCAGGAGAGGGACTGCCATGCTGTGCCTGACCTGCTGTCTGTCTGTGCTCATCATTCCTCTCTGACAGCAGCCAGCAGGAGCTGCTGCTGGGAGATGAGCAGTGACAGGACAGCCTGCTCGTGGGGAAAGCTCCATCCTGGCAGCTTGTCCCATGCCCTGTAACAGCAGGCATTGTGCTCCTTATGCCTGGTTATGGCCCATCCTGCAGTGGAGAGGTTTCCCTTACTGGTGCTGTGCCCCAGGGGCCTGGTACTGACCAAACATGCACTGGCAGTGCTGCAGGGTGTACCAGGGCCTCATGTGACAAAGGAAGGCAAAATCAAGGTTAACATTGCTTCCATAAAGTGCAGGTCTGCCTAGCAGCAGGGCAGGTCCCATCTTGCCCATTGCCCTGGGAGCAGAAGCATTGCTCATAGCTCCATCTCCTGCAGGTGCAGCAGTCCCATCTCTCCTTTGCACCCTGCTGGCCCTGGTCAGCTCTGGGCAGGGAATGGACAGCAAGAGCTGACCTGCTTGCTTCCAGCACTTGCAGTGAGCCATGCTCTTCCTGGTAGATTAGTCCTGAGGGGGTGCAGGACTCTGGTCCTGAGGGGCAGTACTGCTGCCTTTAGTATTACTGATGGGGCAGCTGGAGAGAACTGGAGGCTTCAGGCAGAACAAAAGTGAGCGTGTTTGGCATTGAAGGAGGACACCATAGGTGTTTTGCATCTTAAATTTACTGAATCCCCTGTAGATGGGTAATGGCAGGCAGGACTTGCAGGCCAGCAAGAAGTGCTGGGGGTATTTTGCAGAATGAAGGCCAAGTCCAGTGCACGCCAAAGTGTACTTCCCACACCCCTTTTGGGGGTCACTTGGGGGGCCATGTGCACTGGCAACATCTCTTGAGGATCAAGGGAAGCACACTGTTGGTTCCTGCTCCCCTGGCTCCTCTGAGCTGACCCTGTACCCTGCTTTAGTTGGTGCTTCAGTTTACCTTCCCTTGGGGCACTTAGCTCTTGGCTGCCTGTCCGGAGACCTTGGAAACTTGTGCTTTAATTGTTTCTGCTGTACCTGGAGCAGGCTCTGCAGGGTGCAAATAGCCTGAAACAGAGAGCTCAGACTCCTCAGCATCTCCTGTGCACTGTGTCCTCATTCCAGTTCCCAGTACATAAAGATGACCTCTTCATTAGGCTTTTAAAAAATCGAGCAAGGACTGAATGAAACTCTTTACCTTTTAGCACATCAGGGAGCTGCTCTCCTCCCAGGCCGAGCAGAAGGACCAGAGGAGGGAAGGCAGCTTGCAGTAGCCACGCTGTGCTCTGCAGCAGCTTGTCCCTGGTATAGGGTGCCCTTGTGACTGACACAGCAGTGCCAGCAGAGTGGCCAGTGCTGTGACACACAGACGAGTGACAGCAACAGCCACGTGCGAGGGGAGCCAAGAGCAGCAGCTTAGAGTGGCTGCATGCTGCCATAATCTCATTTCCCTGCAGCTGTGATTAAGGTTGCTCCCAATATAGCACCAGGACATGGCACAAGGGCACGTTTTATTGGCCTCTTAATACCCAGCACTGGGGAAAGTGGTGAGGCTCCAGCTGCTGTTGGCAGCTCCTGCACGTAAACACGGCAGTGAAGGGAAGGGGAGGGAATTTCTGGAAAGGAATACTGCTCCCTGCTGTGCCTTCCCAGCCCTGCCATTACTTGTCCCTGCTGCCAGGGCCAGCTGTTGGGGATGGGATCAAAGCTTTGAGTTTTGGACCCAGGCATCAAGGCAAGAAGGCTTTGCAGCTATGTCAGCCTCTCTTTTCCATCGGCTCAGAGGCAGGCAGATGTGCTGGGAGCAGGATGGGAGCAACATGAACCTGGCTCCCACCCCTGCAGCAGCTCAGGGCTGAGCCCTGTGTGCTCACAGGGCTTTGGAGGCTCCAGCTGGCCTTTGCTCCCTGAAGCTGTGAGCTGTTTTTGGAGGGATGGAAGCTTTGTGAGCGAGCAGTGTCTGTCCTTGGAGGAGTGCTTGTCTTGCCAGAATCTGACCTGGGCACAAGTCATCCTTGTACTGGTGTATATGGGGGGACTGCTGAGAGCACAAGCTGGCAAAGACAGTGGGTGTTCTCCTGTCTTAATTCTGTAGTTAAATGGAGGGGTGTGTGTGTGGAAAGGAATTATTAGTTTTGAAGCTGATACATGCTACATATAGCTCTGCACTGTCAACAGATGAGAAAATAGGATTCAAAGAGCTGCAGAAGCCTTTTCATTTTAATTTCATTTCTTTTCCACGCCGGTTCTGTCTGAGCATGACTGACTGACAGTAGAGCTGCAGATTCATAGCTTCATAAGCACCAGAACCAGATGGACCCATTAGATCAGGCATTCTGCTTACCCTTCCTACCTCATCCAGCTCCCTGCCAAGAGCTTTATAATTTCTGGTGTCAGTGGTGCCACAGCTCATTTTTCTTGAGAAATGCCCTGTGGGCCAGCCATAGTGTCTTGGAGACATTTCCCATACTGACTGCTCACCCAGATTTTTGGGATAATCCTTCCCACTGCTGACCTTTGCTTGTGTGAAGGTGTGTGCCTTACTTGACTGCAGCATTGGCACTCAAGGCCCAGAATACCTGGGCAGGGTAAGCTCCTGTCCATTTTGGGACAGGCAATGGATTCACAGCTCCCTATTCACTTTGCAGAGCCAGTGGTGGATTCATAAGGATAATGACAGCTGTAGTCATTAATGGACAGAATTCATAGCTTCTCCTGGTGAACTTGACAGCCCTTTGGAGGGAAGTGACTCTGAAACAGGCAGTTCAGGAGTAATAAGGAAGGCACAAAACTGGCAAGAGGATTCTGCAGTGGATGAAAAGGGACCTGCTTATGGTCTCATGCTCGCCATTGTGATAGCACCTGCTGTGCTAGAGGCAGGTTTCAAGTGCACTGACTTCAAACAGCTTGCAAAGAAGCTTTGAAATGCACTTTCAAGGCCCGTTGTGCCTAGGAAAGCCTGTCTGGTAAGTGATTTACCCCAGTTTAATGTTGCAGAGGATGAAGTAAGAACTAACACCAGGATTCAGACTGCTCTAGGACAGAAAGACAAAGTGCTGAAGCTGCTTCTCTTACAGAAATCTCTTTCCGTGTGTGGATGTGTGGGGGGAGCCTGGAAATCATCCCCTGCAGCCGTGTCGGGCACGTCTTTCGGAAGAAACATCCCTACGTCTTTCCAGAGGGAAATGCCAACACATACATTAAGTAAGTGGTTTGTACTTGCTTTGTTTTTTTGTGAAACAGCCTCATAGAGAGAGGGGGGAGTAGAGAAGACAGGCAGGAAAGTTTATTTGGAAAACTTTGAAATATCCTTGGGCACGAATTTCTTGAGCTGAAGAAATGTAAGTCAATACAACCGTCCCATAGGATTTCTCCAGTGTCGAGAATATGACAGAAATAGGACATTTATATGGTAGCTTTCATCAGCACAGAAATGGAGGGATGGCCCTAGCACATCCCTGAGCCCTGGCTGCAGGAACATCAAATGACTTAGACCTTGAGGTCATCAGAACACATTTATAGTGACCTGAAATCAGGCTGCCAGCAGCGTCTGTCCATAGCCAGTGACCTTAGCCAAAGGCTCAATGTGGCACAGCTGAACCAGAAAATTTGGTTCCCAGTGCCTCTCTGGGATGGGAGCCACGCAGCTTGCTGGAGTGGGTGGCTCTATCTCCAGGCTGGTGCTCTCTGCTGAGCAGTGGGCTGCACCTGGCTGGCATGGACACTGAAGGGACTGCCAGGGCATACCAGCTGAAGGACACCTCTGCTCACACACAGGAACACAGACTCAATCAGGTACTGAAAGGGCTGCCTGAAATGGGCTGAGATCCTGGAAACATCAGGCAAAGAAGGAGGAAATCTAGAAGTGGGACTAGGCATGGGCAGATGCTCAGAGCAGTGGGTGAGGCCAGGAAGGATTTCCTCCATTTTTAGAGTGTGAGGCAGAATGTTGTTGCTTAAGTGAATGACAGAGAAAAGCACTGGGGGCACTTACAGTAAATGCAGGGTTGTTTCTGAGCTAACCTGCAGCTGTGAGTGCTTACACACCAGGCTTTCCTTTTAGTGTGGGCTTCCCACTGTTAGAAAGAGCCAGCAGCATTTATGAAGACCCAGGTGTCTGCCACAGAGTTACTGCTGACCTGGGCTCTCTGCAGCTTCCTCAGCCTTTGCTTGAGACAAGGGGGAGTGCAAATTACACCTCTCACTAACACCTAATGTGTGATTTCCAGCCACCCAGTGCGTGGAGCAGGAAAGGGATGGCGGTGACGAGCACAGGGCATTGCTGGCATCAAGGAGCAGAGCACAAATTTAAGAATCACTAGGAGGGCTCTTGCTTTCAGTAGTGAAGCCAGACTACTTCAGAGGGGCCTGGGATGTGGCAAAATCTCTGTCAGAGTCGCTTCAAGGTGGCAGCTGCCTTGCATCACCTGCAGGAGGAGCCAGGGGAGCTCGGATGGGCACAGCTCTGACTCCCTGCCAGGCACAGGCTCTGGGGATGTCTGTGTCATGCCTGGGTGTGAGCCTTGGCACTTGTCCCCGAGTTTCTTGTAAACTCAAATGAGATCAGGAAGCCAAACAAAGGAGCCCTGCACATTAGGGAAGGTTAGGTACAGATATAGACACTGATTTAGTCATCTCTTGCACTTAGACTATTGCCTTAGAGAGAGAGAGAGGAGGAAGCCCATGAATCAGCAAGAACCGAGAATCAGTCTGGAGAAATGTACCTGTAGGCAACAGAAGCTGGGATGTTATTAACCTTAGAGTATCTATCAGCCTTAATGTTGCAATATATAGACCCAGAGAAGCAGCTCCTGGCAACCTGGTGCTCTCTAGCACTTCAGTTTAAATAGAGGTGTTAGCAAAAAATATCTCCACCTTTCTGCCAGCTACAGATAGTTTTTCCACAGAGCCCCTCCTTCAGTGTGAGAGACAGCTCAGACTCCAGTCTAGGGCTGGCTTTATGTGCAGAATAATCCTTTTCTGGGCACCTGGGGCGTGGCTGGATCCAGAGCCTGCCCACAGCACCTGCAGCTTATGATGTGGCAGCAAGAGCTTGGAGGCATTGGCCTGCCTTGGAGCAGGAGTGGGCAGGGATAGGCAGATAGGCATGGAGCAAGAAATTCATTTGCAATAAGGGTTAGAGCCATTTGAAGTCAACAGAAGATTTGCTGAGGTTCAGAAACCTTGTGTAGACACCTGGCACATGTGGGAGGCTGGCATTTATGCTGCAGCACCCTGGTGGGGTGGTTTCTCTTTAAGTTTTGAATGCTGAGGTTTGCCTCAATGAAATCCAGGAGTGCAAAGCAGGAGAGTCCATTCAGGATTGAAACAGAGGAAATATCTGCACATCTTTAGAAACTTTTCAGAGCTCCATCCCAGCCACTAAATAAAATTCCAGGCACTCCTGCCTTGGAGATGATGCTTAAGACAACCTGCAGTTGTGGATCTGGTGGGTGCAAAGCATCCAGCTCAGTTTGAAATGGTGAATTCTTCATGCAAGCTTTATGATGCCTGATGTGTTTGGTCCCTGGAGCAATGGGAAGGAAGGAGTACCTTCTCTAGTAGTAAGGGATAGGCTGGCTCAGAGGGGCTTGGGTGAGGACCAAGCTGAGGGTGGGAGGCTGGATCAGTGCATTTGGAAAGTGTCACTTTGGTTTGAGTGTGTGCTGTTGCCTCCCTCAGGAACACCAAGCGCACGGCGGAGGTGTGGATGGACGAGTTCAAGCAGTACTACTACGCTGCCCGGCCCGCAGCCCAGGGGAGGCCTTTGGGCAAGTAAGGATCTCCCAGTGCTGCCTGAGCCCTGCCTGTGCCCTGCCTGTGCTGCCTGAGCCCTGCCTGTGCTGCCTGTGCTTCCTGTGCCCTGCCTGTGCCCTACCAGTGCCCTGCCTGTGCTGCCTGTGCCCTGCCTGTGCCCTGCCTGTGCCCTGCCTGTCCTGCCTGAGCCCTGCCTGTGCTGCCTGTGCTGCCTGTGCCCTGCCTATGCCCTGCCTGAGCCCTGCCTGTGCTGCCTGTGCTGCCTGTGCCCTACCAGTGCCCTGCCTGTGCTGCCTATGCCCTGCCTGTGCTGCCTGAGCCCTGCCTGTGCCCTGCCTGTGCCCTGCCTGTGCCCTGCCTGAGCACTGACTGTGCCCTGCCTGAGCCCTGCCTGTGCCCTGCCTGTGCTGCCTGTGCCCTGCCTGAGCCCTGCCTGTGCTGCCTGTGCTGCCTGTGCCCTGCCTGTGCCCTGCCTGTGCTTCCTGTGCCCTGCCTCAGCCCTGCCTGTGCTGCCTGTGCCCTGCTTCCTGTGCCCTGCCTGTGCCCTGCCTGTGCCCTGATTGTGCCCTGTCTGAGCCCTGCCTGTGCCCTACCAGTGCCCTGCCTGTGCTGCCTATGCCCTGCCTGTGCTGCCTGTGCTGCCTGTGCCCTGCCTGTGTCCTGCCTGAGCCCTGCCTGTGCTGCCTGTGCTGCCTGTGCCCTACCAGTGCCCTGCCTGTGCTGCCTGTGCTGCCTGTGCTGCCTGTGCCCTGCCTGTGCCTGCCTGTGCCCTGCCTGAGCCCTGCCTCTGCCCTGCCTGTGCCCTGCCTCTGCCCTGCCTGTGCTACCTGTGCTGCCTATGCCCTGCCTGTGCTGCCTGTGCCCTGCCTGTGCACTGCCTGTGCCCTGCCTGTGCCCTGCCTGTGCTTCCTGTGCCCTGCCTGTGCCCTGCTTGTGCCCTGTCTGAGCTCTGTCTGAGCCCTGCCTTTGCCCTGCCTGAGCCCTGCCTGTGCTGCCTGTGCCCTGCCTGTGCTGCCTTTGCCCTGCCTGTGCCCTGCCTGTGCCCTGCCTGTGCTTCCTGTGCCCTGCCTCTGCCCTGCCTCTGCCCTGCCTGTGCTTCCTGTGCCCTGCCTGAGCCCTGCCTTTGCCCTGCCTGAGCACACACTGCCCTGCCTGAGCCCTGCCTGTGCTGCCTGTGCTGCCTGTGCCCTGCCTGTGCTTCCTGTGCCCTGCCTCTGCCCTGCCTGTGCTTCCTGTGCCCTGCCTGTGCTGCCTGTGCCCTGCCTGTGCTGCCTGTGCCCTGCCTGTGCCCTGTCTGAGCCCTGTCTGAGCCCTGCCTGTGCCCTGTCTGAGCCCTGCCTGTGCTTCCTGTGCCCTGCCTGTGCTGCCTGTGCTCTGCCTGTGCTTCCTGTGCTGCCTGTGCCCTGCCTGTGCTCTGCCTGTGCCCTGCCTGCTGCAGGGGGGTACTCACAGAGGTGTCCCCTTGCTGTGGAAACACACCTGCTTTGTTCCTGCAGTGACAGTAAGATAGTGATGGTAGGCACATGCTATAGCACTGAGGTGGATAAACAACCTGTTTAAATGCTGTGCTGGTTCATTCCAGTGAGTGAACCAGTCCCAGATGGGGGGAAACCCCCTCTGCCTCTGTCCTGTCCTTGGCATTACATAGAACTACTTCTGATCCCTGAGTGGAGTTTGGCAGGGAGAGCCCAGAGGTGTTGGTGGCAGCTGGCAGGAAGGAAAATCATCAAAGTTTTTGCCTTCTGATGCTTTATTGGGAGGCAGTGTTTGTGTGCAGGGAGTTTGCCGCTCATTCTGTGAAGAGTGAGAAATTACTCCCTGTCAGGAGGACTGTAAATATTTGTGTTATATTTCTCATTTTCACATGCTTCTCTTTGCCTTAGAAAGTTTCCTTCAGACTCCAGGGGGTTCTGAGTCCAAACTTGAATTCATTGTGACCACTCAAGTCCTGATGACTCCCCTGTTTCCACTGAATTAACATCCTCCTCCCATTCATAAGCATAGAATGAAGTAGCAGCTCTGTCCTCTGCTTAGTGTAGTAGGATATAGAGAAGCTGACCCTTTATGAAAAGGAGGTACTGGAGGGTTCTGACCATTCCATAAAAGCCAGCTCCTAACAGCTCCACAGGTGGAGGCTGGCCCAGGGAGAAGCTGGAGTTTTGGAAATGTTGCTGTACACCATGATCCCTCAGCAGAATTTTAGTCCTTATTAATAAAAGAAAAATGTATTTCACTGTGTGATCAACTTCTGCTGGCTTACCAGCATGTTTAGGTGCTCTTGCAAATCAAGGCTTCCTGTAGTCCTGTAAACCAAGAGTAACTTAAAAAAGCAAATAGCAGATTTTAATTTCCTAATATGTTACTATATTCAGGTAAGGGTTATTGCATAGTAGACAGCATACATTTTTTACTAATATATTTAAATGACTGTGCTCTTCCATGAACCTTTTCAGCTCCAGACTCCTTGTTAAAATGACAATATGCCATCATGCCACTTTACCAAGTGAGACCTCCAAAGAGACAGAGATCAAAACAACTGCTCGAGCCCATGCAGAGAGAAACCAGAGCTGCTGATGCTCTTGTGTTTGCTGTCTGTGCATTTCTGATGGGTTTCTCTCAGCCTCCCTTTTTGGTGTATTGGGTCTCACCTTCCTCATTTCCATTGTATCTCTGTGGTGTTTTCCTCCCACAGTGTCCAGAGCAGAGTGGAGCTACGGAAGAGGTTGAAATGCCACAGCTTCAAGTGGTACCTGGAAAACGTTTATCCCGAACTTCGGTACGGATGCGCGACCTCCACCCGCGCCCAGCAGGCCAGTGGGGTGCTCCATCCCTCCCTCCTGCCCCACAGAGCTTTCTGCTGCCCCAGAGACACAGGCACCCCCTCCCTTGGGCTTCACAGAAGGGCAGAGGGAATTTTGTGCTGGCTTTAAGCACAGCTTGCTCGCAGTGTGACACACGGCAGAGCTTTGGAGATCCTTGGAGGTCCCTTCAGCTCAGCATATTCTGTGATATCTGCCTCCTCTAAGCTCTTTGCTGCAGGGCTGGTGAGGGACAAAGCACCAGTTATTCCCATTTGCCCTCAGGAATTCCTTAGGTATCCTCCTGCCCGTGGTGTGGAACAAGTTGTGTAGGGAAATCAGAGAGTTTTTCTTACAAAGGTATCCCATGGCAGAAAATCCACCCTAGCCTCTGCTGGGGTGTTTTGATACTTAATGACTCCTGATTAGTAAACAAACAATAATTTCCTTTCACACTGTTCTGCAGCACTTAAGGCTTCTCTGTTGTGAAACCATTGACTCTAGGATTTTATGACTTGTATTCTAGCTCTGCCTTGCTTCTAGCCCAACGCTTTGCTAAATACTATTCCTTTTGCACAGGTAATCTTTTAGTTACCAATTTACTCCAGAAACCATTGCATTCATTCCCCTAGTCCCTGTCAGGAGCCATCCTCAGAAAGGATGGTAGAGTTCTAGAGATACCTTCAGGTACCTGCTGGTGCAATAGCTGAGTGCAGAATCACTGTGTGAAAATGATAATTTACGATTTATAGCCATTTTCTTCCTTTTTTGTTTTTTTGCTATGTGTGCTATTGCACAGCAGCATTCACAGGTAGTGCCAGGGCTCTGTGACAGTTTGTTATAAAGTTCCCCTCTCCTGTAAGCTGAAGGCTGACCTTCAACCTGCTCACAGCCTACTCCTGGCTCCTGTTTGCCTTGTGCAGTTATTTATTTTTTCCTCTTATAAAGGTCAGCCATCCATCTCTGAGAGCTACTTGTGCACGTCCTGTCCACGTGCTGCTCTCAGTGCTTCAGTATTGTGGTAGATGTTGCCACCCCTCATTTTGTGTAGGTGAAATGGTGCAGCCTTACCCCCCTGAGCCTCCCTGTGCATGGGGCAGTATGATGTTGTTCTCATGCTGTTCCCACAGGATTCCTGAGGAATCGCTCTATCAGACTGGAATCATCAGGCAAAGGCAGAGCTGCCTGGAGTCACACAAGTCTGAAGACCAAGAGCTCCCCATCCTGAGCTTAAATCCCTGTAACAGCAGCAAAGGCACAGTACCAAAGGCACAGGTAAGATGTGTTGTGTATCCCCGTGATGCTGGATGGGAAGAAGCCGTGGGCACAGCTTCAAGATGATTTCTTCAGGTTGCTGAAGCTCTGCTGGAGGATTTACCCATTCTGCCAGTGTCTTTCCTTAGGCAGCATGTTGTTATACCCTGGTGACTCCACCTGACCTTGGGCAGCAGCAGGGACTGGTGCAGGGGCCACAGGACAGCATGTCCCACTCATCTCCGTGGGAGCCTGAGCTCTTCCACTGCCCAGGAACACCACGTGCTGCTCATCTGCACAGATCAATGGCAAAGAGAATTATAACTTCCTCTCATCTCTCAGCCTTTTTTCTCTCAAAATGGACTGAGTTGCAGTGGCATTTGTAACTTCATAGTCTGCATTCTCTCAGTATTGGATTGCCCATTAAACTAGCGAGAATTTAATGAGGATGATCTCAGTTTTTTCAGTCTCACTGAGATGAGAAAAAGCTGTATGAATTGATGTTCTCAAAAGCACAGCCTAGGAGATGCTTGAGCCAAGAGCAGGCACATGTGCCTTGCAGCAGAGTTTCTGGAGCAAGACCCTGAAGATACACACAGCTTCAAAACCCACCTTTGCTTCAGGCCCCCTTTGTGATTTTGGGCATGTCAGTGAGTTCAGAGCCGCCATCTATAAAAGAGGGAGGATAACAATCCCTTGCTTCTCCACAGTTGCCATCAAGTCATTAAGTAGGAAATGGTGTGGTGTGCTGGCTTCCCCCTGACTGTACATCCTTAACCCTCATGGTTATATATTCAAACTGGGTAGCTGTGCATATAAAAGGCCCAGGCTTGGGGAGACTGCTTAAAATATCCCTGATCTGTGTGTGCAAACAAAGCATGTCATTATGTGCATCTCTTTCAAATGCAGTTGCATGCCTGTCTGTAGGCAGGAAATTAATGTCTGTTTCACAGCATGGCAAAATCAACAATGACTACTTGAATATTAGTTCAGAAAATGTAGTTAATAAAATTGCTAGTGCCACACAGTAACAGTTCTTACTGGTTTCCATGTTCCAGAATTGTTTTTCTTTTTTTCTACTGCTACATGGACTTTTCAAACAAACAGCAAGCTGATGAGAGCAGGTCATCATGTTTTTTTCTCTGCAGAAGAAAGGAAAAGTGTTCTAATGACAATGGCAACTTCCAATGAATTGGCTGTTTTTAAAAAAGAAAATCTGGGAAAATCAGAATGAAAAATGCTGCTGCAAGTTCGTGTTTCAAAATGAAATGGTATTGGTCTTTCTGAAATACCAATTTGATGTGGTATTTTAAAATGAGAAATGTCGTGCCAGCAAGTTGGATTGTTTCATTCCCACCAAACACATTTTGTTTTGACATTTCTGTGCAGTAAATTTTTGGAATTTTTCACACCACAAACTTTTCATCTTCCTGTTCTGATTCTGCAGCAGTTTGGAATAGGTCAACACATCCCACTGGATGGCAACTCCATTTCTTGTGCACATCCAGGACTAACTCTGCAAAGGAACAGAAAAATGCAGTACAGATTGCAGAATGGCTGCACTCAGTACACAGCAGGAATAGAGAAAAGCCTTTCCTTTTTATCTTTCTCTGTCATCCTAGATTGGTTCTTCATTACTTCTACCCATGGAGAATAGTTCAGACTAAAGCAGGATATTTAAATTTGTATTGTGAATAGAAACTTATATTTTAATGACTCAGTTGCCCCAAGATCACCTAAACTTGTGGATGACATGGTTGTTACAGTCACCAGGCTGTGTAGGATTGATTATGCAGCAGTCCTGAATGCTGCTTGGTTTTGCATTTGATATACCAGAAAAGGGCAATAATCTTCACTTTTAACATGCTGAAGTCACGTCTTGTTTGCCCTAAGCTTCATTTTGTGAAAAATAGGCTTAGCTAAATCAAAACTGTGCTTTCTTGACATTCAGTAAGTACTGTGGAAATATCCTGGCTGTCCAAATTCTTTATTATCCCTATTATAGTAACAGTAATTTGGTTGCTTTTATTGCCTTCTGTAGCTGTCTCCCTGCTGGGCTGCCCCAGCCCTTTACCAACATTACATGCATGAAGTAGCTCTTTGTTTTAGGTTTTTCTGCCTGTAGTGTAGGGGAAGGGTGTTGTGAGACCTCTGGCTACATCCATAGTTTGGGTAAATTGAGACAAGTACTCAGTGGTGAAATCAGACTTACACCCTTAGCAGGTCTCAAAAATCCTCCCTGATGGTGTCTGGTGTTGATCCTGAATTACTGAAGGGAACACTGAGGCACAAGAAGACCCTTCACCTTTGTGTAGGAGAGTTCTGTCTTCTCATCCTGGGGATCCACGTGGCCCTTTCCTCTCCAGAGGGCCTGGCAGCAGTCAGGGTGGGCTCTGTCCCCTGAGGTGGCTCTCAGAGGGGTCTCAAGGTGGTTGAGGTCCCCAGAATGGCTGTCAGGGGGTCCTGAGTTAGTGATGGGCAGAGATGTTTGTGCAGTGCCCATCCCCAGGGCTCAGCAGGCTCTGCCTGTGCTCCTGCCCACTGGAGCCTCAGCACTCCATGCCTTCTTGCATCTCATTTGCTAAATGAACAGATTGATTTAGTTTTTCATGAGAGAAATGCATCTGAGGGAAAATAATTGATCATAATTTTGTCCTCATCTATCTAATGAAGATGTGAGTAGGTTTTTTTTCCAAACCAAGTGTCAGTTGGTATTAGTTCATAGAGTTTGGAAAAGACATCTGACTGGGATTTATTTAAGTCATTAGCAGCTTCAGGAAACCTGACATACTTCAGATAAAAAATCTGAAGATGCTTTGACCTGGATATAACACAAGTGTAAGCAGTTGCTGCAAGAGGAATGTAAAGCTCAGGCATCTTTTAGACAAGTGAGGAAACAGTGGGAAGGCTGCAGCATCCATTTCCTGGGCCTGTACCCCAAAATACCTGGGGTTTGCAGCTGAGTGGTTGCCATTGCATTTGAGTGGCATGACCTTGACTTTTCCTGGGAAGGAAAGGCAGTGTGATGATCTTCCTGGCATGGCTTTGTGCTCATCCCAGTTGGCTTGAGGTCCTCTCTGTGCTGACTAGATCTGCACTTTTTTTGGAGAGCATTCAGCCTCTGTCCAAACTAAGTGACCCTCCTGAGACATCTCTACCATGAACATTCTCTTGTGACCTTCCTCCCTCAAAGCCCTTTGTTCTTCTCCTCCATGGGCATGACCTGGCCCGGCTGTAGGCTGGCTGGAGCTGTAGGAGCCAGGCTGAGCAAGCAGAGCAGAGGGGCAGCAGTGTCCCCTCTGCACCCAGGCTGTCCTGGCACCCCATGTATTTTGCTTTGCCTCTCTGAGATGTGTGGAAGTGCCAGTTTATCCCATGTTGATGAGAGCAGCGCTTTGGTGTCCTGAGGTGCCTCGTGCAGTCACGTGCCTTGGGAAGCCTTCCCTGGGATTTTAAGGAGATAATTGGATAATTAGATTGTTCCACCTTCTTCAGAAGCACTTTTCCCTAGCTACCACCCCTGCTTTAGGGTAGAGCTGCCCTCTGGCTTGGCAGCAGAGGCCTTGCTGTCACGGAACGCTGGGCTCCCATGGGACTGCTCCTTCCCTTGCTCCATCTGCCAGCCAGGCTATGCCAAGCCAAAGGTTACTCTTGAAAGTAATTTCCTCAGTTCACAGTAGTGCTGAGTAACAGTGACAGGTGCCAGCTCAGATGATGCTGAAGCCTAGAGAGACAGTCACAAGCCTCAGATGAGGGGGTTGGTGTTATCAGAGCTTTGGGGGAAGGGGTTGCTGGTTGTGCTGTGCAGCTGGTAGCTCTCTTCTCCTGGCTCCACCACCCCTCCATCTTTGCCTTCAAAAAGACAGGAACTCTTGAGGTGGGTTTTACCTCATGTGTCTGTTTTCCTTTGGTTCTGGGTCAGCTCCAAACCCTGATGGCATCTCCTCAGGCAAGTCTGCAGCCCTGAAGCCATGTTGACTCCTTGCAGGGCTCCTTAGGAGTACCCTGGGCTGCCCCATCCACCACAACCTCTGTGGTGCAGAGCTCTGCTGCTGTTCCTGCTGTGCCAAGGATTAGGAGGTAACCTAGTTCCTCATGGGGAAAAAGATAAATAATCCTAACTCATAAAAATAAGGGAAGAGAAGGGGTAAGATAAAAATTCGTGTGGCCATGGGCATGTATTTTAACTTGAAGTCCTTCATGGATTCTGTGGTGTTCAGCTGACTTCCCTCCTCCTCTTCCCCCTTCAAATTTCTTTAATTTCTGCATAATTTTCTTTGGCTTTCATCTAGGGCTGAAAGGGAAGAAGACATGATTAGAGCTGGATAAAACATTTTTAACAGGACTGGCTTCCATAAAAAGCCATTCTGCCAAGATAGATGAGCTGTGTGAAAATCTGTCAGCTGAGATAAAGACAGTGGAAGGACAGCCTGGGGGCAGGAGAGTAGGATCCAGTGTCAGCTGTGGAGCTGATGCACACATCCAACTCTGGAGCCCTCACTTGTTATGATGAATGTCAGCTTAGGGAAAATGGTTACCACCACCCTTCCTACCCCATGGTCCACTGCTGGATGAGAGGCTGGCCCTGCCTTGAGAGGATGTGAATGTTGTGAAGGTTTGAACATAGCCTGGTCTGGAAAAAAAAATCATGGAGACCCTCTGGTAGGAGCAGACTTCCATGAGATAATCTCAGTGAAGCAAGAAGGTTAAGATGTCAAAACAAACAAAAAAAGTCTGATGGCCCGAGTTAGTTGGAGAATTCAACATATACACAAGTTACAGGATTAGCAGGCTGCTGCTGAGGAGCCTCATGGGTGCAGCTTCATCCTGCTGAGGAGCCTCATGGGTGCAGCTTCATCCCTGTCCTGAACTAAAATGACAAACAATGGGTTAAATATGTAAAGCAGGTTTTCTAAGCAGCTTGTAGCAGCATGGGTGCCAGGAACAGATGTTGGAGCTTGCCCCATAGGGTTTGGTTCTTCACAGAAGCTGGACTAATTTGGCACCTGATTTCCCAGGCTGGTGGTTTACACAGCAGCTGACAGCGTGCGTGGTTGGGATGTCTGGAACGTGTTCAGTGTAGGATCAGGTAAAGCCTGCTCCACATGACAAAGAGAAGTAATTGCCAGAAGCCCCTTTGGGTGTGGATTACAGCTTTGAAAATGAATGCTTGTAATGTACCCAGCTCCTGGGCAGCTCTTGCTGAGGAGCCTGTGGGCAGGCTGTTCAGAAAGCCAGCTTTGATTTCCATGAGCTGGTGGGGAGTAGTGGGCTAAGAAGCACAGAGTGTGAGGATCACAGTGTGAAGTCCTTGTGGAGCTGGGTCTGCTGTGCAAAAGTGTGTTTTCCCTTCCAGGTGGCTAAGAACCTGAATGAAAGTGGGATTTATATTCCCAGGAGTTAAATGCCTGTAGCTGTCTGTTTTGAAGTGGAGGAGAGGAGTTAGAGCTGCTGACGGTGACAAATACCAAAGGACTGGAAGTGTTTCCCTGCTCTAATAACTCATGCTAATGCAACCCAAAACCTCCACCATTCAAAGTCAGGGGAGCTGCAGGCATCCTAGCTCTGAGAGTAGGGCAGCCATTCTTCACATTCCCCTCCAGCACTCAGAAAGGGTTGAAGTCTCCCAGGAGCCCCATTTTTCCAGCCCCAGCCTAACAGCCATATGTTTGAGCACTGCCTTCCCCTCCACTGCCAACACTGCTGCTCACATCACTTCTCACAGAGCTCAGACTCCTCCACAGCTGAGTTCCCAACTGTTCTGCTTCCTCTTTGCACCTTTTCTTTCACAGCAGGTTCAGAGTTTTCATGGCCTCTAACCTGTCAATGCATCTGCCGTGGCTCCTGGGGTCTCTTGTGGGAACCCTTTTGCTCCCTGGCCTTGCTCTCTCTGGCAGGGTTATTGCACTCTGATACTGAAGCCAGCCTGCTGTTGGTCTTCCAGCCCTGCTCACCTGCCCTGCCATGGCTCAGAAACCTGCTTTCCATCTTTTCCTGCTGCTGCTGCTCAGAGCCATTTACACAGCAGGAGTTGATCCTGCTTTGCATCCTGGTTGAGAGCCCTTGGAAAACCCTTCCAGCCCCTCTCTTTCTAATTTCAAAGTTGATGCTCACACAAAGTTACAAGCAAAATACCTGTTCCATAAGTCCCTCTCCAGGGTTATGTGAAAGCATGGTTTGTGGTTTTCCTCTTGTCTGCTTGTGCACACACACGAAAAACAGGGAGACAGACATTCCTTGGCTGGGATCCTCTCAGGAGGAGCTCTTGGGTAATAGAGGCACAGATAAGTGATAGAAAATATTCAGCTGGAATAAATGTTAGAGTAAACTTCTGTGCAACACTCCTGGACTGAGCAGTGTGTCTGTACATCCATGGTGCTTTGTCCAGCACTTTTGGAAATCCTCGTCCGACTGTCAGCTGCTCCTCTTTTTCTCCCAAAAACATCCAGTGGTGAAAAAGGTCATAATCCCAGAGATCTCCTGTTGTTTGGTAAGCATCACACAGGATACAGTCTGTCTCTGCTCCTCCAAAGTTTATTTCTGGGGCTTTGAAGCTGACAAAAAGCTGATGAACATGAAAGGGCAGCAAAAGAAAAAGACCTCCAGGACAGCCCAGTGGAACAAGAGTAGCAATGGTTATAGCAAACCTTTTAAATTTGGTCCCACTGCCTTGATGGAAAGCAGAGCTTTATTCTTGTGGTATTTGGGAACAGAACCCCAGGAGTTTCAGACGTTTGCTATGTGTCACCTCTTGTCTCCCACTGACAGCTGCAAAGCATCTCTGCTGCTCTTCCCTGAAAAAATAGGATTGCACATTGTGTGGTTAGTAGTGTTCCTGCTTCTCTTCTGCTTTTTTCCCATCCTTTTGTTCTCCAGCCACAGCCCAGTTCTGGCTATGGTATCTTTTGTCTTATGAAACATGTTCCAGCAGCTTTTGCAGACATTATTTTGGTACCTGCAGTCCCTCAATGACAATGCAGTTTTGGGGAGGCTTGAAAAATCCCAGTGACTTCTCCTGATGCCTCTTGAAGTCAGTGAGGTTTGTGCTTGATTTTGTAAGGGGCAGGATCCAATCCAAAGAGTTTATTTTCCAGGTAAAAGAATAGCAAGAACCAACACTGCTCTCTCACCACCTTTCTTTTTCTTCCTCTGTGCAGGAATGGACGTACACATACAACCACCACGTCCGCCAGCAGCAGCTGTGTTTGTCTGTGTACACCCTCTTCCCTGGTTCCCAGGTGCTGCTGTCACCTTGTAAAGAAGGTGACAACAAGCAGGTGAGCCCTTTTCACTGGTCCCCTGTTTTCTTTGAAGTCCCCTTTCTTTCATCACAATATTACTGCACATAAAATGGCCTGTGCTCTGACTTCATCTGGGAAGCACAGTCAATTTGGGAGCACAGGCTCTGGCCTGTTGAGCCCTTTGCCTCTTAAATGAGTGTGTTGATAAGGATGTCTATTAGTGAGGGTGGTGATCTGGATACTTCAATGCAGAAGTCAAACCCAAACTGGCAATTTAGTTCACACGGGCTGCCAGTCAGGCAGCAGATGCTAACATTTCCCTGCAGTTAATCACTGAGCTGGCATTTGAACCAGTGACCTGGGGAAAAAGCTGTTAGTAATATATTATCTTCCTGAAGCCAGGAAGAGGCCGAGTTAAGTGAATGTGCTTCTGATGGGAAAAATGCTCAGCGTGTGCTGTGCTTGGTGTGGGTTTGGGGATCTTGTTTGGGGACAGCATCAGGCCACAAGGGCTTGGTGACAGCTGTCCCCTTGATGCTGGAACAGTGCAGATAAGTGGGGAGGAAGCTTGTTCACTGTGTCTCCCATGTGTGTGTCCCTCAGCGCTGGGGCAAAGTCGGGTCACACCTTGAGCACATCGCTTCCCGCTTCTGCTTGGACACCGAGAGCGTGGGGGACACCAACGAGAGCATCAAAGAGCTGGTGATCAACCCCTGTGAGAGCACAGCCATGAGCCAGCGCTGGGACATGGTGATGTCCTGACCTGCTGGAGGACGGGACGCGGATGAGATGTGCCGGATGGGGCTGAAACCCAAACCCTGGGGGTCCCTGTGGCACAGGAGGAGAATCACTCAAATAAACATGGGACACCGCACTCCAGGTGGAACAGCGGATGTTGGCTGCCAGGCATGCAGCTGGTGTTGGCCTGTTGGTGCTCAAGGAGGAGGGATGGCAGAGAAACAAGCTTGAAATGTTTTAGAGGGGTACTGGGAGGTCTTGCAATGGGCTGTACAGAACTTCAGCATGCACAGCATTCATTAATCTCCCTGGAAATGCAGGTAGAAGAGCCTTGAATGCCTAAAGGAGACAGGCTGAGCAAAACAAGCACCTCAGTAGCTCCTGGGGGTTGAGGGGGGTGCACGAGGTGGGATGTACCAAGGGATGCTCTGAAACATTGCCGGGGACCAAGTGGAAGACAGTGAATCATTTTTGCACTTTGCTGTGGATGTTTCTGTCTTCTGCAGACCACATGGGTTGAGCTGTGTTGCACATTTGAATTGGTACCTGATCCACGTCCATGGTGTGTATACAGAGGCAGAGCAGTCCTTGATGGCTGTGGCCAGGATCAGAACAGTGATGGGGAATCCTGCTCTGTGCTAACTGCACACAGTGCTTGTTGAATCTCCAAAGCCCAAGCAAACAGAGGATTCACTGCATGGGATTAAAGGATATAAATTTCTGTCAAGCTGGGAGGAAAGGCAGTAATGTGATTTTTTTCTCCTCTCTGAAGGCCATGGATCACTGAAAACTCCCGTAAAATTTTGCTATGTGTCTCTCACTGCTCTGCTTCAGATCTGGACTAATTCAAATTTTCACTTTTCTATAAAAGTAATATTTTTGGTAATTGAAGGTAATTGTGTCATATTTGTTTCCCAATTTCCAAACTACACATGAAGGGACTCCCATAAAAAGCTGCTACTGATGGAACGGTGAAGGTTTGATTTTTAATCAAAATTAGAGGCTGCTCCAAGAAAGAAAAAGGGATATTACCTGGGTTTGCTTCCCAGTTTCCTTGTAGCCCACAGTGTAAAGTACTGAAGAAAAGGTTCTCAAAAGTGCAGCAGAAATTACTTCCTCAGCTTTTGGAGAGAAGTCTTTTACCAGAGATCATGTCGTGTGTGGGAGTGAGGTGACTGCCTAAGGAGAGTAGGACAGACCACCTCAGGAGGGAGGAATAGAAGACTGGAAGGTCCTTTCCAGCTTGTCTTTCATGGCAGCTGTCACTACAGCCACAGGTAACAGGCTGTGCATCACCAAGAGCTGTGCACACAGCTCTTGTCTAGTAATGACTCCCAAAGAGAACTTTCATAGGACTGTCAGTGTGACTTGAAAAAAAATACATCATTTCTGTCTGAAAATGCTAGGATTTAGTGAAAGTCCTATCCTTTGTTTCCTGTGCTGCAAACTGCAGGTGAAATACCATAAGCTTTAAGCCTTCAAGTGCTCTCAGCATCCCTTCTTGAATAAATAGCTGGCTTTCAGGATTTTACTGCCTCAGTTTCTCCTCCCTCAGTGCTGGGAGAAAGCCATGTGTTTAAATCTTCCTGGCTTTAGAAGCAGAACTCTTTATGTGCTAAAGGTCGCAGTGCAAAATGCTTTTCATGTGCTGCAGTGATTACTAACCTCATCAAGCTCCCTTGGTGCCAGCCTCAAGGGCTTCTGTTATGAAAGGGCTGGGGCAAGCTGTCATTTCATGGTGGGAGGTGGCATTGTTTCCCTGCCACCACTCGGTGCAGGAAACAAAGGGGAGCCCTTCAAATGGAATGGACCCATTTCACAAAGGAGGGCAGTGACCTTGGGCTTCTTTTTAATTGAACAGGGACATATCACTTCTACTTTTCACAATGGTGATGACAGGCAAGGGGTAGTAATTCCCTGTCTAGTGTTTACAAGGGAAGGCAGCTTCCCAAGGGCTTGGAACTTAACACATTCACACCTGTTCTGTGCCCACAGCCTGGCACTGCCCAGCAGCTGGCAATTCCATTCTGAAAATTCAGATTGCTGAACAACTTGCCATGGGTTTTGAAGTTCAGCACCTGGCAGGTACACTCTGAGCAGGACCTCAGGCCTATCTAGCTTTACTCTTTTCCACCAAAGCTGAAAATCTCTGTTCTCCTGACAGCCAAAGCTCTCTGAACTGCTCTTAGCCTTAGCAGAAACAGCTACCTCACTGCATATGTGTGTGTGCTTGGGCACATGGACCCTGGGACCTGCAGGGATGTGTTCTAGGAAGGAGCTGTTTGATCAGCTCCTACCTTTTGGGAAACACAAATGCTAAAGCAACCCCCTCCTATTCCAAAACGTGCTAAGGGATCACTGTGAACATATCTGGGGACAATGGAAGGCAGGGTGGTGAGGGGGGCATCAGGCATGGTGTCCCCTACCAGAGAGCAGCAGCCAAGGTCAGCTAAGTCTCTTGCAGGCCCAAAAGCCACCATGTACCTCACAGACCTGGGACAGCAGCACTTGTCAAACTGGTGACTGTGTCTCACAGAGCCATCAGCTGTAGCCCTTAGGCTACAGCTTATTTCATGGTCCAGGAAATGAGATTATCCCTATGGATCAGCAGTGTTTTCAGAGAAGCCTGGGAGTATCAGCCTGACTCCTGGGGAGCTTTATATAAAGCTGGCAGTGGTCTGGCAGTCTCCAGAGTTAACCCCAATATGGCATTTAGGAAATCTGCTTAACACCCCTGCAGAGAGACCTTCCATTGTGTCAGGGAAAAGGTTAACATGCTGCTGAAATCAAACTTGTACCTTCAGGTTTGTTTCATTTATTAAAATACACTGAAAATAGATGAATTTTCTTGCTTTGTGTATTTTCAATGCCTAGACAAATTATTATCATGCTGTGAACAGGTACAATGTGACTGATTGGGATCTAGATGGGCTCCCTTGCCAATGCTTCTTAAGCCTCTGTGTCATTTGGTAGGAATGCTTTTTTGGTAATATTTTTCACTGACTTGAAAGAATATAAGATAAAGTAGAAAATATGATTCTAATCCTGCCTGTTGAGCTTTGTGACAGCCTTTATGATCTCCAGGTAAGTCACTTCTTGTGCCTTGGGAAAATTGGATTCAGAGCAGGAAACTCAAGGCTAGAACTACTACTGGGTTTTAGAGAGGCAACTAAGGCTATCCAAAAAAAAAAAAAACCCCAAACCCCAAAACATACCAGAAAAAGACAAAAAAGAGCACTTCCCCTCCCTCTCAAAGGAGATCCATGTTCCAATGAGAAAAAAATCTGTCTGATTTTATTAGGGCTGGAGAAGTCTTGCAGTCCTTGTGTGATCTCTAGGTGTCTTGTGCTCATCTTCCCTCCATACCAGTGCAGTACCATAAGGTCACAACACAAATCATCTCTGCACAGAACCTCAGGTTACAACATGTTGAGGTGGTGATTTAGTGGTGAAGAAGTGGAAACTGAATTCAAAGATCTTTGTTTATCTAGCAATGCAACAGCAAAATGGGACTGGTGGATGAGAGCTGGTGGTGGGTCAAGACAAGCACAGCCCTGAGTGCTAAATCCCTTCTTCTGCTTCTAGGAGTGGCTTGGGATAGTTCACCTAATTTCCTTTCCACAGTTTCCCAGAATGTTAATGAAGACTGAGTGTCTTGAAGAGAGAAGAAGCCAAGGATTAGTTTTTGTTGCATGCAATTCCAGCAGTACTGGACTGGCAGTCTCCATGGACCCTTTTTACCTGCCTGTACAGGGTCTGGTTCAGATGGAGTTAATTTTCTTTGTAACAGCCTGTAAGGTTCTGTGGTTTAGACTGGTGACCAAAACAGTGTTGATAGCACACAACAATGTTTTAGTTATTGCTGTGCCTCTTCATCTCTCACTCTGCTGCCCCTGTGGGCAGTCAGGGGCTGGGGGAGAGGATTGGGAGGGGGGACAGCTGGGACCGCTCCCAACTGACCAAAGACACATCTCATCCCATATAATGTGACACTCAGAGGTAAAACTGGGGGAGTTCTGCCCAGGAGGTCTCTGCCTGGCTGGGCATCAGCCTGCAAGTGGTGACTGACTGCCTTTGCACCACTTGGTTGTTCTGGGGGTTGTTCAATTTCTTTTTCCTTCATGACTGTCTTGACTCACAAATTTTTCTCACTATAGCTCTTCAGATTCTTTCTCCCATCCTGTTGGGCAGGGAGGGAGTAGGGGCTGAGCTGCCAGGCAGGGTCAGCCCACCCCAGTGCCCAAAGCAAAGCAGGGTCTGTGCTGTAACAGGCTGGTGTTCCTTGTGGCTCAGGCTCTGATCACAGCTCTGCAGTGCAATCTGCACTGCTCACATTTCAGGTTTTAAAAGCTTCAGTGAAAAGCTGGGGGTTAGCATTGTTTGTAGAAAGGGTAAAAGAAGCAAAGTCAAGCAGGTTTCACAGAAACAACAGAAGAAATGCTGCTCATTAATGTTCTGCCTAAATTAATTTTGAATGGTCAGTCCAGCACCAGTGTTAATTGCAGCTGCTTTACATGGCTGGAGAGTTAAAGGAAGCCTGGTATGGGTGTCCAGCTTATGTTGAGACTTACATGCTGAAATCCAGTGGCATTTTTCCAGATTTATGGATGTTTTGCCAATGTCCACTGTTCTGTTTCTCACTGGAAGTGCCTTCAGAACCCTGTAAGAATAAAAACCTGTTGCAAGCTACTGCCTCTCCAACTGAGTCTAATTAAGTTTCGAATGGAGCTGCATTTTAGCACAAAGCTGACAAAAAAGCAACACAAGAATGTGCAGGTAAGAATGCTTCTTTTGTGGTGCTGAGGGCTGTTATGCTTTCTCTGATACTACTTGGGCACCAGAGAAGCCCAGACTGGTTCTGTGGGATGTACGGAAGAGGTCATGACTGGGTTTCAGGGCTGGGTTTTGCATAAGCAGTTGTGTAATAACTATCATCTGTCCATCACAATGAGTGATGTCTCTCATTTTCCTGTGATTTACATGAAAACATGTCCAGACAAGGTATTGCTACTGCACAAGGGTTAAATTCAGTTGTAAAACCAACCAGCCATCCAACCAAAGAGGAAAAAAAGGAGAAGGAGCACTGAAAGCTTGTATGTAACCTGATAGATGTAATAAAAGAGTGGTATTGCGAAATTGGGACTGTTCCCAGGGTGAAAGGCTTGGGAGTCTTGCAAGTCAGTATTTAGGGTTATTTTTTAGAGCCCTAGTGACTTAAAAGTTGCACCACAGGGACAAGTTTATAACACAGCAGCTGAACAAAGTCCCCCCAGTCTGCAGCTTTCTGAAGGAACACAAGCCTCTGCCCTGCTGCTGTGGCCCAGGCTGTGCTTGTGGCAGGTGTTAAACATGCACTGTGTGGTCCTAACTCTGGCCATGGAGACACCTGCTGATCCACCTGTCTGTGTCTCTGCAGCAGACAGATAAAAACCCTGCCTCCTTTTGGGCTTTGGAGCAGTTGTGAGAGCCTCTTCTAATGGAGATTGGCATCCTGGTGCTGTAGTGTTGTTCTGGTGTTTGAAATGTTTTCAGAAGAGTCAGTGTTACAAACACTTTGAGCAGTTTTCATGAATTCTGATCCTGCTGACAATTCCTGGATCATCCCCATGGACATCCAGCCTATACTGTGTACCAGAGATGATTGTTTTCTCTAAATGCAGTCAGACCCAAAGCCTGTGTGTAGTCACAGCCAGATCCAAGGGTATTACTAACATTAGCTATGACTCTCTTGGCCTAAGCCCACACAATTTAGATGGCTTTTACAAATTTTACTGGACTCCAGCTGCCAAGGCACTGACAAGGATGTGCAGCAAGGATCATCTCACCAGAAGCAGAGGAACATGTGGTGTTGGGAGAGAGCACTTCTAATCCTCACACTGATGCTGCTATCCCCTCCTTACTAATCCTTGGGAAGCTGATCTGGGCAGGGCTGTGCAGAAGGCAAGGTGGAAAGGAGGTTTCCTGGAGGTTTGGCAGTGGTGGGAAGCACTGCCTGACACTGGAGCTGGTGGAGGGCAAGGTGGGTGGGTTCACAAGATGTGGAGGTGTGAGGCTGGGGAGTAACCAAGGAAATTCAGATGATTTGAGCATTAAAACACCTGCACCCAGGGGTACAGAGAGCCTGGGTGGATCTCAGATCAGCACCCTGCACTTTCTGAGGGGATTTATTTTGACTGATAGCTGATCCAGTGCTTGAAATGGCTGCCCCAGAACACCACAGCGAAAGGAATTTGCTTATCTGGTCACAACATACTTTCACTTCTGCTAATGGAGCTGTTATTAGAGAGGCAGTGGATTATTCAGTGCCCTGGATGTGAAACCTTGATTTGGACACGGCCCATGTGTGGATAACAGGCATGGCCTGTCCTGTCCCTGCAGCTGTGTGCTGCCAGGGTGTGCATTGCTGTGTTTGCAGTGGATCCTCAGCGTGAAGGATCACACTCATTGCATCTTGAAATTGATTTTCTTCTACGGAAAGCTGTTTGAAGCAAAAACCAATCTGGTTTGTATAAACTACATTAGAGATAAGAAGATATCCCTCAGAGTGCATGAGATCACCTTTGAAGACGTTTTCACCCTACTGTGAGTTACAAGTCACACAATAAAAATAATTTCTTGCGGCTGATCTGATCTCCACCCATCCGTGAGTTGGCTCTGAAATGAGATAAACCTATCTCCTTTAATTCAGGACAGGTGTATCATATTCCCCAATCATATTACAGAGACTAGGGAGGCCTGGTGGTGTTAACACTGAGCATATAAGCAGGGCAAGTAGGCAGCTTTTACCTACTTTGAGGGACTGGCCTTGTAAATAAGATGCTAAACTGCTCCCACTGTAGTGGCTTTGAAGGGTCATTATGTGGCTTTCTTTTCTTTCTGGATAGATTTGGTGTCTTGGATCTTCTGTCTGTTTCAGTCCTTCCAGTCTGCTCCTCAGTTGGTTCCTGATTGTTTAGGTAGTGTGGCAGCCAACCTACAGAAAGTATGCTTTAAAGGGAAAAGCAGCGAGGAAAAAAAGATAAACATGACAAACCCACCACTTTTTCCTCCTTCCCTTCTCCCAGAGTCTTGGCCTTTTGTAATAGGTATCTCTGATGTGTGCTAGCATCTAATTTTAGGGTACCTAAAAGGTATCAGGGCTTGGGAAACTACAGTGGTGTTGAAGATATAGGTGGATTTGCAGCTCTGGGCTGGAGCCATCTCTTCTTTTCCCTTAGCACAAGGTTGTCAGCTCCAGTTCTAACACTGGGTACATTCTGTGGGTCCTGTGTTGCTGTTTTCCCTCAGCACAAGTGTCAGCTTGGCTCAGGAGCACTGGGAAGTTTCTCCAAACAGCAGCAGATGGATTCCTAGCAAGAAATGCCAACTCAGGTTGTCCATGAGTCTTTAGGGGGAGAAGGCTGTGATGGACCAGGCTTGGAGCAAGCACTGGTTGTTCTGCAGGGAGCAGGGTGACATTCACAACTGGGCTTGTTGCTTTTGATGGCAGAAAGCAAATCTGTGGGTTTGGCTGTAGGTAGCTGTGAAATGAAAGGTGCCATGTTCATGTATCACAGTAATTAAAGGCAGTTGAGAACACAAGCATCCAGAAGGGAAAGGAAAAATCTGTGGTGCCTCAACTGAATTTTGTAAGAAGTTACTGGACTGGGGAAAGAAAAAGAGCACATTCTTAACCTGACTTCAGCTTTTTGTGTCTAATAATGATGGCAGCAGTGGTGGGTGCAGATGTGCAGGAAGGGACTGGGCTGCCTTAATGTGAGGCAATGGAGAGTTCAGAGCTCTGCTTGCTCTCTCAGGTGTCCTGCATGCTCAGGAGTGCAGGGCTGTGTCCCCTGGGTGTGCTGCACCTTCCCTGCCTGGTATGACATCCCTGCTCCAGTCCCAGCACAGTTACCTTTGGTGGGACCCCAAGGAGCGAGCTGTGCCTGGAGCATCCTGCAGTTGTTGGCATATTATCAGCTAATTTAAAATTACTCACACAGCCCTTATCAGTGCATGAGACCAAAGGGTGTTAGTGGGCATAATGACAAGGAAGGTTTTATGAACCACTTCATGAAGCCAAATCCTCAGGAGCTATTGAGGCTGTAATTAGATTTGAGGATAATAAGATTTTTTTCTTTCTTCTTCTTCTTCTTTTTATTTTTTTTTCCACTCTTTCTTTCTGGTAGCAAATCAAGGGAAAAATTGGAGCTCTCAGTTCATTCTTGTGTATTCAGAGTGTGGCTGCAGGCTCTACTCAGTAACACAAAGGGATTACAACTTGATATCAAGTAGCCTGGGAGAAGTGTGAGCATGAAAGTACAGGGACGTGTTTTGCTGTAGACTATGTGGATCCCTTATGGATGTGCCTGGAAAAGGCCTCCCAAGCCTTAGGAGCGATTAATAACACAATCAACTAATAACAAGATCTGCAATGTGAAAAGAAAACTAGCCAGCATTTTGTTATGGGGAGAAAATGAGCAAAGCAGCAGGGGACATGCTGATCGTGTCTGATTCGTGTCGTCTCTGTAATCTCAGCTAAAGTTTCAGCAGCCCAGGAAGATGAATTACCCACTCTCACCAACACAGGGATCAGCATGGGGTTTATTAGAAGCAGGCTATCATTTAACAGTGTCAGGAGTGTATTTATTATTAATAAGCAGTAGACTCCACAGTCTAAATGGAAAACCATCACTCCTCCTTAGACACCAAACAAGGTATGTTCATAAAGCCAAATGGCCAATACATTGTGTTGCCTGAACACAAATACACAGTCTGCTTTACTGGACCTCAGGGCTTCCTGTGTTTAGCTACAGACTAATAAACCCAAGTGCTTGAAGCTACTGGAGGACAAAGCTGTTCACCATATGCTAATTTTGACTCTCAAAACCTCCCTGGTGGCTTCACTCCCATGAAGAAAGAAACCAGAGAAAGCATTCTGGGTTCAGCACAGAAAGATTGGTTAAAAGTGGATGCTTGTGGGACAGGGTGCAACACCCTCTGAAAGCAGCTCTGCTTTCCAATATGCACTGCATATACTTTCAGCTCAGTGATTGCTCAGTCCTTTCTCCTCAAGCCCAATGCCTTTGTCCATAAGAAGATCAATCAGTAAAATGTCACAGTGAACATTTTGGTTTAATTCATTGCCACATTAAGAAACCCAGTATGGAAGCATAAATAATACAGTTCAAGTGAACTACCACTTAATGTAGTAATATTTCAGGCTGGATTTGTGGGAAAGGCTTGGGGCTGGCCATGTTTTCAGTCTAACTTTGCAAATCCAGGATATTTCTGGACCAACAAACATACAATACTCTAAACCTATAGCATGGTCAAGGAACTCTTATATTTTGCAGTTCTGTTCTTGCTGAATAGTCAAACAGCAATCACAGCAACAATCTTCTGGTCTAAATGTGGGAAAGAATTCCTGGGCACAGCCCTCTGTGTGATGAGACCGTGACTGGACTGTGGGCTGCCACAATTGGCTTTGAACATCACCAAAAAAATCTTTTCTTTGCAATTTATGAGGCCTTATCAGCCATATTTTTAACATGTCCTCCTAATGGCGCTTGAAATGTGACAAAGTGGATTTTAAAAATTTAGAACTGCAGAATGGACTGAGAGCTGAGTCAGGGATGGAGCAAATACATCAGACTAATTTTTTCACCTGTTTTTATCAGCCATCTGGGAATACCTGATTTCTGAGGTTTAAGCAATATTACAGAAATTTCTTAACATTTCATGTAATTTTAAATTATTTAATTTCTCAGATTAGGGATTTGTGAATTTACTAACTACAAATGCAGGATGTAGATTATGTAGAGTTAATGTTGATTTTTAAACATGCTCTTCATCAAAAGTTGATTTGTAAAAAGAAAAATGAACTAGTTGACTTTCCTGTTCCTCATTATCTGGCACTTGGAAATACCAAATGTCCATTGAGTTGAATCTTATTTGCAGCTGAAGCCCATCTTTGCGTCTTGCTCTGTGAGACGTCTTGGGCTGGGCCATGGATCTGGAGGGTCTTGCTGCAACAAGACTTTTTCAGTTCTCTTCACCTTCAGTGTTCAATTTGTCCATTCACATTTAAAGTCCTTTTGTGTTTCATTGCCATTCCCATCAGCTGCTTCTACTGCTGTCACTGTTCCCTGAATTTCCCATAACCATTATCCCTGATCAAGTCATAAAAGCAGATATGATACCATCTCCACAGGAATGATTTTCATCTAGGTGTGATGAATACCTCTTGCACTGCAATAGCTTGGATTCGAGCCATGCATGATTTTTGCATTAATTATGTCATTACTGTTTAATTGCTGCAATTAGCAGCATCACTTTCTCTGAGCCATCACTGTCATCCCATGGCCTCCACATTAGAGCAGGATCCCACCTGTTGGGGCACCCTCTGCTGATGTATGGGGTGTCTGTGTAATATCAAGAAGCTGTGCCCACCTGACCACAGGAATGGGTGTATCTGAGCTAATTCCTCTTCTTTGTGAAGGCACCTAAAACCCTGCAAGGTGACCTGCAAAATGGTGCCTCTCTGAAATGTTTCTTTTTAATGTCCTTTTTCTGTAGCTTCAGATGGCTACACAAAGTACAGGAAATACAGAATAAGGTCTCAACCTGAATTTTAAGGAGCTTCATAAACTCAATTTATATGCCATCATGACAATAAGTGCACCTGGAGGTGACAGGCACGTTGTTTAGGAAATGAAGACCAGGCTGGGGCTGTGTGTCAGGAGGCAGACTGGTGTGACCACTCTTCAAAAGCACTGTAGCTGGTCACCTCATGCAGAAAGGGATTCAGTTCATGGCTATTAGGGTGATGTTTCTGGAAGATCTGAGTGCTTCCTCCCATCTGGGGCAAATATTAAATAGTGTTTTCATCCTACAGCAGGGCTTTAGGCTCAAATGAGATAATGTCAGAGGGGGGCAGTGCACCAGGTTATTTGTTAATCCTACATCTGTGATACCTGGAAAAGCTGCCAGGGCTGGGGTACACTCATGATATCAGGTCAGGACCAAAGTCTGCATTTCTGTTCTGCTGAGAGGAAAGGGCTTGTTTCCCAGAAGTAATCACTCTTCCATTAACCTGGAGAGATTACACAAATTACAACTGCGTTTTCTTATTCAGAAGCAGGATTAGCTCTTTAAGGAGAGTCACACTTTGTGCTGTGCTTGTTGGGCTCGGGAGGCTCCTGACTGTGCCTCTCAGGTCTCCCATTCAGCGTGGAGCTGTCTGCTAACAGCACCATCAGCATCATTACTGCACAATATCCATCAAGCAACCAGCCCTGGTATCTATTTAGCAGCAGGAGGTTCTTATCCAGGAGAAGCGTTCTTCTGCCTTAAGACATTCTGCCTTAAACAAGGGTCAGCCATCCTGCCAAATGCATAAAATTCACTTTACCCAAACACTTATTTTGAATAAAACAGAGAGAAAAAATAACTTCTTGAATTGGTTTTAATTCTTAGTTAAAAATAAATTCTTGAATTTCTTGAACTTAGTTAAAGTTAATTTGCCTTTTTTTCTTTCAAATTTTTTTTTTTTTTTTTTTGTACATGTGATGAGAAAGCTTTTTGTGCATGCTTCTGGAGCTTTTTCAAGCCTTTTTTTTTTTTTTTTTTTTTGCAATGGCCCTGCTGGGAGTACTTATGGTTGTTGCATTCATTTGAGCTTGCTTACACAGACAAAACTCACTCAAGCAAAATCAGTGCTGATCACTCTGCAAGTGGGAATGATGATGAGGTGACAGTTATATGGGCTCAGTTTCCTGGACATAAACCATCTTCATTGGCTGGAAAAGCTCAACCTTTTTGTGTTTGTTTCAAGTGCTTAGGAGGAAAGGCAGCAATTACAGATCGTGGCTTTAGGTCACTTTAAGTCACCCAGTGATGAACATTTATGCCACATATTACCAGCTTTATAAACTGCACTGTTCTGTGCCAGTGGTTACCCACTGTACAGGTGATTGTAAAACAAACTCCATATTCCAGTTGACACCCTTTCTAATTACATCTCACCTTCATTAGGCTATTAAAGTGATAAATGCTAGCAATTACATTGAACACCAGTGAAAGCCCTCTGTCTTCGGTGTGCCCTGACTGTGGTGTGAGTGATTTGCCCTGGAGCCTCACAGAATTCTACCAGTGGAGAGAAGCTCTGAACAAAACAACCCCAAAAAAAGGAAAAAAAAAAGCATATTTTTTTTCCTGGAAAATATTTTCCACATTTTTTTCCTGGGGCTTTTTTTGCTCCAGTGCCTGCAGCACCTCGTCCCAGCCTGATATAGAGAAGGAGTAGGGGGGGACACCTGTTGCATTTTGGCTATAGGACTGGTGGAAAGGATAATGCATCATAGTTCCCCATGCAATGGAGAAGCAAAAGAGAGAGCTTTATTTAAAGAAACACTGCAGTTATATAGGGTAGTTCGTGCAAAACAGAATAGAAAAGGCTCATTGGTCCAAGAAGGCAACACCTCTTTGAAAACATGCTTTCTGCAAAACATCACATCTCCAGTAATCATTGTTATCATTTCTTGTCCTTGTGCAGCCTGAGGCTTCAAGGCTGCTTTTTCCCTGGTTCCCAGCAGTATCCAACGACAGACACCCAAATGGAAGCCTTTCTGTGTGGTCAGGAAGTGGGACAGAGGGTTTGTGATCACCCTGCAGCTCTGCCTGGTTTCCATCTCATAGCATATTTAATTTTAAATCCTCACAATGCTTTGTTACAGCCATGCATGCATTTCAGTGGAGACAGCAGCCAACCACTGCAGGAGCAGATGTTTCTTTTCCTGAAGGGAATGGACCACAGGGATGGAGTGACAGAGATTTGTCGTTCTTTTTTAATAAATATGATAACTTCTGCAGACTTCTTCCTGAGGGTTCCTGCAGGGCAGCTGCTATTATTGCCAAGAGCATACCTTGAACTGGACACAACTCCTCAGGGATGGTTTCTTGGGGGCCAAATAACTGGGGCTTCCTAAGAGTAACATATTTGCCAGAGAAGGACAAGCAAAGTCACCTCCTCTTACCATTGCTGGTCTCCACATGGACAGATTGAGGGCTTCTCAAATGCAGTCGCTGTCTGGAATTATTTGCTGAATGCAGCCATTAGTCATTTCTGATTTATGAATTTTTCAGTCTGAGAGCACCTCAAAGTGAGGTATTTGAGATTCAAAATCCTGGCTGTGCTGATGTGTTGATTAGCTGGTCTGAATGCATTGTGGTGCTTGATGTGCTTCTATTTTGTGACTAAAAATGAGTGTGACCTTAAAATGTTTTGTACTACTAAAAATAATAAGCCATTAAAATTCTTAGTAGTTGGCCTGTGCCTTAAGAATATTATCCAGAGCTGGGAAGGATCAGCTCTTGGCTGCTTATTGACAAACAATATCAGTGAACTTTCCCCCAGCTTCTTCTGAAAGGATGGCTTTTTGATCTGTACAATTCCTTGCCATATCTGAGTATCTTGCAGAAAAACCCTGAGTAAAGCTATCAGCACCTCTTTTATTGTATCTTCCATTATACCAGAAAAAGACACATGTGAAAGGGGATGATTTGTTTTGGTATGATTGCCTTCTCTAATAAAGGGAAGCTTTCTGCATTTCATTAGCTACAGGCTGGACATTGCACTGGGCTGTTGATGTGAAAATTTTGTGAGTTTTCACCCAAATGATAGAAACTCCATCTATTTTTAGTGACTCATGCTACACAATGTGAAATGTGTTTTCTGTGCCTATTTTTTTGTGACTGAAATATTTTCTTAGAACACTACTTTTGAATATATTATTGCCAGTAAAATCAGGAAGAGAGAATAGAATCAAGGGTGCAAGGGTGAAGTTCATACCTGGTGTAACTTTCTGTGAAACCAAAGGTGCTGGTGTGTGAGCCTGGGGCAGTGCTGCCCACAGGGCAGCTTGAGGGTGTTTGTGGGTGGTTTATTCCATCAAGAATAAACAGATGCAAGTGTGAGTCAAATCTCCAACGCCTACCTCAGACAATGACAGCAGCAGGAGTCAACAGATTGTGTTTTGGTGACTCCCAGCTTGTTCCACCAGGAACCCAACCCCAGGTAATAGTCAGCAGGGAGAGTCAGTGGACCTGGTCACTGCAAGTATTTACTTTTCAAGCACTTTTGACACAATTTTTAATAAGTGGCCTTGAACAGATGCAGGTGTGATGTGGCATCTTGTGTTAAAGCTGTCATCATAGATGCAAATGAAAGGAAAAAGGCATCTGGGCTTTTCTTCAGGTCTGAAAGTAACCCCAAAAGGTTTATTTACCAATGGCAGTTTGCAGATGCCCATCCCCTCCAGCCTGGATCAGATGCCCTCTTTAGGGCAGAAAATAAGTTTGTGTTATGGGCACATGGCCACTGGCATCTCCTGTGGTATTTAGTGGTAGGGGTGAAACCCCAGTGTTTGTGGCTTGTTCATGATGTGGCTGTTGACCCCCAGGCAGGGCTAGGGTGCTGCTGCCTTGTCTGTCTCAGAAGATGTGCTCCAGGCTACCCTGAAGTTTTTGGAGTATTCTTTCAAAGTCTTTGGGTTAGATCCTGGAGCCAGCAGGCACTTGGGCATGGTTTTATTCAGAAATCCCAGTCTTGTGCTAATCCCTGGTTAGAGAAACAAGATTTTTCAGGTGTTTTTCTGAGATGGACTCTTGAGTTATAAATAGGAATTAATTTTGCAACTAAATGGTTTCTGATTTTGCTTTAGATTGTCCCTCTGTGAATGTTTCACCAGTAAAATTTTTGCTCTTCCTGCTCCCTGTTGATTGAGATAAGAGGGTCTAAGCTGCCTCTGAGCTGCCACCAGAGGTAGGGGCAAATAAAGGTGAACATGTGTACTTAATAGGAGGGGGAGTTACATAAAGTGACTGTATGTGCATTGGAGCTCTGTGGCCTGTGTTGCTGACCAGGTAACACAAGTAGAACCAAGGCACAGAAATCTTCATAATACATAATTTTTATTATAATCAATTGGCTTTTCCACAGCTCATAACCATGCTCATTAAGAAAATGCCCAGAGATTTATGAAGTCTGTTAAAATAAAAAAAAAATTAAAGATTAACTATTGTGAAACTTCCTTGTGTTTTTACATACCCAATAGTTAAAATACAGTGAAATGATTTTAATCACTCCTCATCCTGACACGGAATAATTGTTTGTTCTTACTGTTTGGATTACAGAGGTCTTTGAAGATCCAGTCAAAGGATCAAAGTCTTACTGTGTGAGGCACTGTACACACACAGTAAATCTGTGGCCCCAAAGAAGCTGCAGGATGGGCTATTTTTCAGTTTTTGTCTCCCAGCGATGCAGTGATGTCTCTTCCCTCTCTCTTTCTCTGACAGGCCAGTTATTTAGTGCAAAACCCATCTTTGTGATTTCCTCCAGAGGTGCTGCAATGCTCTGTGTTGCCCATAGTTAATAGGACCATCCCCAGTGCTTTGGCAGGAGGATATAAAGAGAGGGGGGAAGAGGAAGGTAATTCTTTGTTCTCGGAATCCGATCCATCACAGCCCGCGGTATTTCCTGCTCAATACCATTCTCTGTCACTCACTGGGGCACATGGTGGGTCAAACACATTACAGGTTGATTCTTCAGCTAATGGCTACTGAGGCCTGGTCTCAGTGTGCTGCAACAGGCACAGTAATTGAAATTCAGACTGCAGGAGACAAAAGGCTTAGTCTTCATTTTAGCACATCACCCAATTGCTTCGACAGAGTTTTCTCCTGGATGCAGTAAACAAGGGGCTTGATTCAGTATTGCCCCAAAGTCTTATCCCATATTGGTAAAAAAAAAAGATAAATGACAGTACATAGAGATCCCAGCACAGCTTGTTTTTATGTTCAAAGTGTCTCATCTTTTTGCTCTGGAGAACAAATTTTTGATGGTTCACTGTGGCAGAGTCAAGGTCCCTGATTAGCTCCTGGGAGTTGCTAGATTTGTGTTGCTTTTTCCATTAGTGAGTCAGAAGAGCTGCTTCATTCAGCTCTGTTCTACTCTCATTCCCTTTCTGCATCTCCCTGTGGCTGGAGGAAATCAGATGTCTGGGAGAGGGACAAGACTTTTCTCACCAGGAAGGCTGAGGGGGGGATGTGACTGCTGCTCATTCAGCTCTGGCTCCATCTTAAACCCTCTCTTATATTAATGTTGATACAGTGATTTAGTCTAGGATTTTCTAAAAAGCTCACCAAATTTGCAATTAACAAGTTCTGTCTCAGAAAAAAAAAAAAAGTTAAGATTAAGAATGCACCAGGAATTGAAGCACTACCATGTTGTTTTCCAGTTTATCTTTACTCTCCCAGCATGGTATTGTGCCAGTTCTTCTCACCTCAATGGGAAGCAGTCACTTCCAAGTCTGTCTCACCTTAGGGCTGGTCTTGCTGAGCCTTGTCCTCTTCTACTGTCCCTCTTCCCTCTTGGCATTACCTTGCATTTTATACTTTTTTACTGGATGGAATAATTTTCACAGAAGTCATCCTCTGTAAATGACCTGAGGCTCTGCCCTTCTTTTTATAGTCTTGTATATTTTGGCCCTGTTTCTATCCTGTGACTGTTACCCATAACCTCCTGTGTTTGACCATTGAATCAGTGAGTTTAGTTCTTCTCTTCCTCCTCCCCCAGAAGAAGGAAGCATTTAGAGATGTAGTGCAGTTTGGCTGGACAAGTTAAAGGCAGTGTCTGATGTGCTTCCTTAATACATTGTAGAATACAGATAATCAGTGCAGAACCATTCACTAGGGACCATGTGCTGTTCTCTGCACTGGCATCTCCCTCTCCATGCTCTGAGCCCTAGCTGAGTGCCTTATCTAGCTATTTAAGGTATTTAATTAATGCCTCAGATCGAGTACCAATCCTCATTTTTGCATGTACTGATAGAGCAGAGCAAAGAGAGCAGCCCTGTTATCAAAGCACACCGTGCAGCTCTGAGAGGAGCCTTTCATCCTGACAAAGAGCTCAGGGCTGGAGCTGCTGCCAGCACAGTGTGGGACAGTCACAGTGCAGGGTCAGCCTGGGAAAGGCTGTGGCAGTGGAGGAACAGGACAGCAGGGCACACAAACCCTTTCCTTTCAAGGGAGCTGCTGGTCCATCAGTCCATGCACACAGCTGGCCCCACACAGCTCTTGGGAAGCAGAATCTGGGGAGAGCAGCTTTCTCCATCAGGGATTTGTACCTTTGAACCCAAGCTGAGTCCTGATGCTGTGATGCTCAGGATGACTGCACCACTCAGCTCTGTGCCTCAGATTTTCCACTTGTGCTCTACAGCTTCACCACTTGCTCTTTGCTTCTCCTTCAGCTCACATGGGATTCAGTCTTTCACCACCTAGAGTACCCACCAGAGCCATACTGCAAAGGAAAAATACTCTCTCACCCCAAGTCTGTACAGTTATTAAAAGTTCATCCTGAACTCTTTCTATACAAGATCTTCTTGTTGCTTTTATTCCCTTCCTCTCTTGACAGCACGCCTCAGCAGCAAAACTGTTTCAATTACTGGAGGAGACCACTTCTGTCTGGAGCTTTTCTCCATGGATTTGTCACCCTTCCTATGCCTTTCAAATCCGAGGTCATTATTCTCCTTTGGTTTTGGGCTGAATAGATATAGTCTCCAGACTAAGATGAACAGCCTTTTTTATGGGCTGAGCTTTACTTGTGTCAGTCAGGTGGGCAAGCTCAGATGCATCTGGCTATAAGGTCATCAGAATGAGAAAACTCAGGCTGGTGATGCTTTAGGCTCTTTGAGGTTTTTCACTCTCCAATCCTGTGATGTTGGTAAGTGCTGATGCTATTAGAAAAGCTGTGATGTGAGTCTTCTCTTGGCCAAAATAATTCTTAGAGAGACCAAATGAGTTTGGCCCCACTCTGGGACTCTTGGTTTGTACCTACTCTGATGAGTGGGTACAAAGTGTGGGCTGCTTTTTTTCAGAGGAGAAGCAGCTGGTGTAGGTACCCTGTGTATTCCAGGGAAATGCAGCATGATCCTGGGGCTGCAAGGAGAGCTGCCTGCTGTCCTGCCCAGAAGGCAGAAAAGATCTGTACCACTCTTACCTAACAACACAACTGAGGTGAACACAATTTTTTTCTGACATTGCCATCAGGTCTGTAGGTATCTCACATCCACTTTCAAGACAGCCTTTTCTTTTAAACTGCCTTGGTACCTTGCAGGTGTGCATGCTTGGGTGCTGCTGCTTTAGGAGAGGTCATCTCTGTTGGATCAAGGGAAGATGAAGCTGAAGTCATCAAAAACATACAATTCCTGGTTTTTCTGATATTTTAAATTTACATGAATTTGGTGATGGAGTTGTTAGTCTGAGAGATTAATTCAATTTCTCGTCCTATGCCATTATCTGTATTTTGTTTAACCAGTGTGTTCAAACAATGGCCAGCACTGTCAGATATTACAGCACAGTCACTGTGTGGGGAGAAGCTCCACCAGCACTTCTTAGAGGACAAGGACAGGGTGTCACATCTGTGACCTCCATCCAAGTCATGGCTTAATTCCCCTGTGACAGTATTAGGGTTTGCCATAATTTACCTTCAGATCCCTCTGCTCTGATTTGGATATTAACCCCATTTTCAGGTTTTGCATATGTGAGAAAGGACATGGAATCTCAGAGGAGCTGGGATCAAGTGGCAGCCCTCAATTCCTCCAGGTGTTGGATGTCTTGTGGGGGGGAGGAGGAGAGGTGGAATGGCAGCAGGGCACCCTTGTTGGCAGCTTACAAATGGCAAAATGTCAAGGGAGAGGAAGCTGTGCTGCACAGTGCGTGTCAGGGGTCAGCAGAGACTGAGGCGAGGGCTGGGAACCCCAAATGCTTTTAGTGAGCTGTCAGAACGAGCTGCAGGCCAAGGATTCTCCTTTAGAGGATGGCAGGAATGTTTCTGGAAAACAAACAAATGTGAGACCGTCACAATCTGTTCGCACCAAGACAAAAACAAAACAAAAAGGCGTGAAATAAATTTTCTCCTACCCACAGGGCTTGAACGAGGCTGGAGGCAGAAATGCCAAATAAGGGCTAGTATGTTGATGGAGCATATTAGCATTTTGATGGAGCTTCCACTGTCTCTGGGACCCAAAAGCTGCTTATGAAGAGATAGATGAGGGCCACCAAGGGGAGAGGAATAAAGGTGCTCCTTCCCTTGCCTTTCCAAACAGGTGTAGCAAGGTTTGGTAAAGCAAAGCAGCAGTGCTGTCACCAGGTGGGATTCCCTGTCACTTGCAAGGACAATCCAGGTTATAGGATGGGTTTATTCCCAAGGAGAGTTTCACTGCTGGCTGCTGAGGGGCCAAACTTTTGTAGAGGTTTTGTAGAGATTCAGCATTGAAAGTGCTGTCATATTCTGTTCCTCATTCAAATGAGAAACAAAGTCCAAAATTTCCTGGGAAATCACATTCTTAAAAATAATGTGAGACCAAATGCAGAGAGTTATAGCAATAGAACTTGAAATTCTTTTTTACATTGCAGTGTTAAACCTTCTGGATAATGCAGAGATGAGCCTGAAGTGATGGGGTTTTCATAAGCAAAAGTTGCAACTATTGCAAAATCAGAATGGAGCCCGATGGCGTTATTGAAATGTTTGTGTCTTTCTCATGGTGAAAATTCATTGTCAGTGTCTTTCATGTTTGACAGAATTGCATTTTTCTGAAGGAAAAATATTCCACTAGGAAATTCTAGTGCTAATATGGGTGTCAGTAGCAGGCTGCCTTTTTTTTTTTTATTTTTATTTTTATTTTTATTCTCAAAGAATTCCCACGGTGGTTCTGAAGTCGGTGGATATTTCTTCTAAAAATAGGACTCTGGAGAGAGATATTTTTCAAACCAAATCCCCCCTCCCCCAAGTGGCAGTAGGATCTAGCTCTGTGGATTCATTATGTACTGTTAAGCAGCTGCCACATTTCACTCTGGCAACACTTGTACTTCATTTATGAGCAAAATGATGCTTATGTGAAGATGGCAAAAGTGCTGCAGCTCGTGGTGAATTTGCACTGAGGAGCAGCTCGTGGGTGAGGATTGGGTAAAAACAGATGCTGAAGTAGGACTTTGTTACTTGCCTGATAGTTTTTACAGTCATAAAAGTTTATGTTTTAGAAGGGCAAGTCCTGCCAGAAATAGAAGTGCATAAACACAGAGCAAAGGAGCTTGTTTATGATTAATATTAATCATAGCTTCCCTGCATCTTGTGTAAGAGAAGCAAATAAATGGTAACACTTGACCCATATACAAAATTATGAATGAGGAAATTAAATGGATTGATAGTATTCTTACATTAGTCCCACAGTGCAAAAACAGTGGGATGCCCAATCACTGCAGCAAATGTGACAATGATTGAAGGATGATTCCTCTTTCACACAAAACCTATTTGTGTTCACCACCCTGGAAAATTTCCTAGCCTGTTTCTTTTATTTGCCATGGTGTAAATTAGGAGCCTTTCTGCTAAAAAGAGTGTGATCTTCACAGGGGTAAGAGCAGCAGAAGAAAGAAATTAAGACATATGCCTGAAATGCTGCAAAAAAAATAACAGTCTTAATACTTCAGTGCAGAAGCTCTGTGGGTGGAGTGAGGAGAGTTCCCTTCCTTGAGACCAAGGCTTCACTGGTACTTGGGCAAAGTGATGCAGCTCCTCCCCAGACAGCCTTGGAAGGGGATGCAGAACTGGCTGCTTCAGACATGCTGCTGGCCACTGTGCTGGTTTTAACTGGGTTAGAGCTCTGGTGTGGGGCTGTAGTTTGGGTTTGTGCTGAAATCAGTGCTGATAACAGAGATGTTTTTGCTGTTGTTCAGCAGTGCTTGCACACAGCCAAGGCCCTCTCTGCTCCTCAGCCAGCAGTGAGGGGCTGGGGGTGCACAAGGAGCTGGGAGGGACAGAGCCAGGACAGCTGACCCCCACTGACCAAAGGGACACTGCACAGCACAGGACATTGGGCTCAGCATAGAAAGCTGGGGAAGAAGAAGGAGATGTTAGGAGTTACTCATTTCCCAGTAACTGCTGTGTGTGATGGAGCCTCTCTTCCCAGGAGATGGCTGAACACCTGCCTGCCCGTGGGAAGCAGGGAACTAATTCCTTGGTTTGCCTTCCTTGTGCACATGGCTTTTGCTCTGCCTTTTGAGGTGTCTTGTCCTTAGCACATGAGTTTTTTCTTTTACTCTTCCAGTTATCTTGCTGATGTGGTGGTGGGGGAGTGAGTGAGCTGACAGCTGCAGTTAGACCATGACATCCATCCAGAACAACAGCCTTCCCTCAGGAAAGCCAGGCAAAGAGGAGATATATGTATTTAGTTTAAAATCTATTTTAAAAGAGCCCCTGTGCTGTGCAATCTTTTTGGTGTATTTTTATCCCAGGATAGAGAAGAATAAAGATTCACTAAATTCCAAGAATCTGTCATGCCAAAAATCTGTGGTTACAGCTGAGACCTCACAAGCCATGTTGGCTTCACAGAAAACTTGGGTTCAACAGCACTTGTTGGGTTTTGCTCTCTGGTGCCAGTACCCAGTGAAAGAGGAAGCTGTTGGTCCTAAGTTAAGGGTCCCTCCTTTATTTGGGCTTTACCAGCAGAAGCAGTTTGGATTTTTCAGTGATCCTCCTGTTCATTAGTAGATTAAACTGCACACCTACCCTTAGATGGATTCACATCCCTGCTCTGCAAAGCAAACTTTAATGCAGGGGAATTGTTGGCAGTTGTCACAATCTCACAGGGTACCACTGGAAGAAAACACCCCTGCTCTCCCAGTGCACAGCTCTGTGCTTTTTGCTCAAATCCTTCTGGGTTTTTTAGGGGGTTTTGTTGTTTTTGGTTTTGTTTTTTTTTTTCTTGCAGGTTTCCACAGACACTTAGGATAGCAAATAATCCCAAGGCTCATTACTGCACATAAATCCCTCAGCCTTCTGGGTTTCCTTCTCTGGAGCTCCTGTGAAAATGGACACATCAATACAGCCTTCTGCAGAAAAGCTGACAATCTCAAAATGGGCTCATGCTGCAATAACTGAAATCTCCTGCCAGGCTGGTGATGGGGATTTCTAATCAACTTTGCAAGGAATATTTCTTAAATCATGCTAATCCACCATTTAAGCAGAGGTATCAGTTCCAGACAATGAATCCCCATACCTGGAGGGGGATATACCTGCAGTTTCCCCAGAGAGGAGGCGATTAGCAGCACGAGTGCTGTCAGAGCAGCCAGCAGCTATGGCATTTATCACCTCACAGCTCCTCTGCTGCAATGAAGGAGATCTTTGCTCCCTGCTTCTGGTGCAATCAGCTTTTATTTATGTAGTGGTTATGGAAAACAGCTCTTAAAGGAAAACTGCACCTGGTTTGCCCTCTGAGGCAGATTTTGCTCTAATTTACGTGGATGCATTTCCTATTAGAGTTTGCTTAATGCTGGGATCTCATGAGGAAATGAAAGCCCTTGAACATGAGCAGGCAGAGTGCAGTACCCAGCTTTCAGACCCACAAAACTACAGTAAACACTATATGATGAAGAAGATAAACTGTCTTTTCATGAGCACTTTTATGTTCTCCTCTCCCACAGTTCCTAGGAACCAGCTGCTGTGTGAACTGTTAGCACCCCAGCCCAAAGAGAGTGCAGACCAGACAGAAAGTCTTGTTCTGGGAAATTCCTGAGCCCAGGTGATTGTAGGATTACTTTGGATAAGTAAAGAACTGTAGATTGATAAGTTTTTCTGTTAATCCCCAAGGTAAACTTCATGAACATTCACTGCAGAGTAACTTTTCTTTCCATGAGCAATCTGTGGTAACTTGAAAATGAGAGGGTAATTCCTTGGGTCTTTGAGTCCCACTCCAACTCAAAGCAGGTTGGCTTCTGAGTTAGGTGGTGCTGCTTATGTCCTTGTCCACCTGAATATCTCCAAGGGTGGAGATGCTCCAGGCTCTCTGGTCACCTGTGCCTGGGCTGAGCCACTCTGAAGACCTTTTTTGTCTCCATCCTTGCTGCTCCTTGTGCCTGTTGCCTCTGCCCATCTGCTGTACACCTTCAAGAACAGCCTGTCTCCACCTGCTCTGGAACTTTTTGGATAGTGGGAGAGGGCAATTAGGTGTCCCTCCTGGCTAAGCAGACAAGCTCTTTCTCTCTTCTCTCACATTTAGTGCTCCTGACCATCCTGGGGGGTTTCTGCTGAACTTGCTGCACTTCAGTGCCCCAACTACACTGGACAGCCCCAAACTGGGCATAGCACTGCAGATACCATCTCAAAAGTACTGTGTGAGGGGAAGGGTCCCCTGCATTGACCCACTTGTCAGCCCAGGGTGCTGGTGGTTTGCTTTGTTGCAAGGTACCATCGTTGTCTCTTGTTTGGGTGGCTGTACATCAGGACTCTCACTCAAAGATATGTTTGCAGGCTGTAGGAGTACACTTAGGATTGCTGCCAGGGAATGTGTCCCTGACAATGTGCTGCCCACGTTCCCTTCAATTTTGGGCCTCTTTAGACTATCTCAGTTTGGTCTTCCAGGAATAAATGTTTCCATATTTTTGCTAGATACTCTTTAATTATTTGTCTTTGGGCTTTAGGATAATGGAGGCCAGTCCCCTCCTAAATAAAAGGATATTACCTCAGGCAGTCCTGGAGGAAATGAGCTGCCCAAGTGAACTGATGTGGAATTTTAGTAAGAGCCCAGCATAAATGTTAACAGGCATTGGCCTAAAAATATCTGGTGCTTTTACTGCTGCAGAAAGAATGACACGCACCTCTGATAACTTGTCTTGTGCTGAGTCCTGCCAGGCTGTGCCTGGATCCAGAATGATTACTGCATTTCCTGGTGCTTTGAGGAGGAGGAAAACAGATGAGGGGTGCAAATAAACCTGTTTTCCTGTAAGAATAACTGCAGCTGAAGCCACAGTTGGCCACGGGATGCTGTCCACAAATGTAGATAGACAATTCAGTGTGCATGGCTGATAGAAGTGTGTGTGTGCATATCTACATACATGTGTATCCTCATGGTGTGATATCTGTGTGAAACCATTGCACCCAAGCCAGATTGGCTGTTGAACTTCAGCTGGGTTACGTTTGCTCAAGGCGTGGCAAAGCTTCCCTATATAGCAGAGCAGGGACAGTGCCAGCCCTCCTGTCTCTCTTGGGGTTGGCTGGAGTCACGCCCGAGGCACTGCAGGTAAAAAACACCCCTTTGCTCTTTTGTTTAGCACGGGATGAAGCAGGTGAAATGCAAGTAACAGGGCTGGAAAAGCACCACAGACACATTGAGAGGGATTTGCCTTGGAGGGACAGAATAAATTAGAGTCCCTGTCCTTAATGTTACCTGGAGGGAAAGAAAAGAAGGATTTGCCATCCTAGAAGGAGCCTCCTTTGTAAAAACAGTAAGTTGTCAGAAGTAATTGGATCAAGTGGGAGTAGAGATTCTAGGATGAGGAGGATGCTATAGTTACTGTAGGCTGCTGTTAAATGAGGTGGAAAAAAGGTATCTGGAACTGTCCTATGCTGTACATGCAAAACAAGACGAAAATTGACTTAATAAATAGCCAGAAGGGAGTACTTCACAAGCTGTTTGGAGCAGGAGGTCGTGCAAGATGCCACTGGGAAAGTAATCTCCTGGAGGGTAGCCAGAGTGCCTGGCTTTGGCTTGGATTTTCTGTGTACTCAAGGATGTTGCACATGGTGTGTCCAAGGAGCTGCTGTCCATCTGGGGTTCAGGACGCCCACGTTCTGGTCCCTGCACTGCCTCCTCAGCTTGCTGTCTCTGCAGGAGGATGCTGACTCTGTCGTTTGTTTTTTCTTCTGAATTCTAGGAAAGAAAATGAACTCACACTTTGCTTCAATATAAGATAATTCTGGAGCTGAGCCCCTGAAGTTTTTACAGTGCTTCGAGTACATGAATGACAGGATCTTAGAGGAAAGAGTGCTGGCATTACTGTAGCATATATTGAGTGTTATGGGGAGATGAAATATAGCTTGATAGTCTGGAGTGTTTGAGAGGAAACAGGGGAAGAAGGGCTGCTGGCTTTTTGACTCTTTTGGTACTCTTCATTGTGATTGAGAAAATTAGTTGTTCTTTCTAAAGTACAGAAACTGAACTAAGCCAATGTACAATGGAAATGTTTTGAGAAAATCAGTAGAGAGGAGAAAGTTCTACTGTGAAGTGCACATGGTTTCTAATTGTCTATTTCTACTTTCTACTCTGTGAAAAATACCAAAGCCATTGAAGGAAATGAGGTCTGTACTGACATAAATCTTTATGGGAAGTGTAATTAGCAGTCAGTAGCATTTGCCACCACTGAGTACCTGATTATAGTCGTGGCTTGACGTCTTTCCTGAATGAGAGCTGGAGGGAGGCAGGACACACCTTCACTGCTGCCTGTTCAGATGTTCAGTGCAGAGAATTGTGGCTGTTTGGGGTTCCCTCATGGATTCTGCAGGACCCACCAACCTTTTTGCCCTGCTATGCTTGGAGACTCCTCTTTCCTTCCCATCCCTGCATCACTTCATCTCTCTTTATCCTTCTGTCTGTAGCTTTTTCTCTGCTTACCTTCTCTTCCTCATTCTTTGCTGTTTGTCCCTCTAAGGGACAGACAACACGGATGTCCCCCTGCTGAGAAGGAAGAGGAACCAAAAAAGGGCAGAAGGTGCAAAGTTGTGTGTGATTTCCCTTCTCCATTTCAGGTAAGTAAATGTGTAGGAGGAGATCCCAGGACTAAGTACATGTTTGTTTAGCCCCTCCTGAATGTTTACCTCCTTCTGAAAAATAATTTCTTTCCTTAGCTGAGTGGCAGTCTCTTTTCTTTCCTTTAGAGTTTGACAATAAGTCTGAACCAGCTTTTGTGAGAATTTAAAATCCCTCCCTCTCTCCTGGCATCTGGTGGCAGGGAGCAGTCCAAGGGCAGCATCTCTGATACCCATTCCATTATAACTCTGTCCCTTGAAAGCCTTTCTGGCTCTCGAGGTCAGTGACAGTAAGAAGCTCCCCAGCCAAGCAGGCAATATTCAGCTTGAACAGCTTTTGTGATCTTTGCTGTTGCTGATGCACCCATGGGAGAGCTGTGGCCAGGATTCAGGATGCTGCTCCAAAAGAGGTGACCATCAGAACCTGCTGGAGCTGCCAGGACACTGCTAGCCAGGTCCTGACCCCATGGACTGCCTGCAGAGGGGCATGGGTGGCTGCAGAGCTCATGTGTCTGTGGTGATGAAGATATTCCTGCAAGGGAATCATGGTTAAGTGTGTTACTTTCCTCAGTCTGGTTGCTAATTTAATCCTGATATGTTAAACAACGTAATTAAACACACACACACACATGCTAAAAGCTCTTGTTCTCTGTCAGAAGAGAGGGAGCGTGTGTCAGACCCAGCCTTCAAGCTCTGTTAATTTTAATTTGAGTTTTGGAATTAGTAATCAGTTTTGCTGGAACACTGTTTCAAGAAATAGATCTTAGCATGCACGGAGTCTGGGCACAGTTTCAAATGAGTATTTGTTAAGAAGCCATTCCCTTGTCGTGTTATGGTACATTACATGAGATTTATTTCCATTGTATTAAAAAATGCAAACCCAAGGGGAATGCTCTCTCCTCTTGTTGGCCGAGGGTGGTTTTGGATTTTTTTTTTTTTTGTGGGGCTTTTAATTACAACAATGAGATGCAAACCCACTTATTTGTTTAGACTGCTGTTACCATGCCAGGAGGCTAAGTGACTTGAAGCACCAAGAAAGGTGATGAGACTAAATAAAAAGGGAGTAGGGAGGGGAGTGGGGGGCTGTATCACACCTTCATGTGTTTCTGACATGTGGGAAGAATTCATAATACCTGAGGCTTTGCTCTTACTGGAGCCATCTTCTCTATTAGTGCAGCACCAGGGACATCTCAGATCTACAGATAAGTTTGTTTGGTAGAAAAGAGCCCTTTCATCTACAAAAAAAAATTTAAACAAACAAAAAATCAAACAAGCTAACAAAACCAGCCAACCAAAAGAGCTACGGCATCCAGTTGCTGGAAAGTGAAACTAGGTGACTTGAGGCTAGAAATTAGCACAGCAAAGTTAATTAACTGTAGGTGAGGCTTGCCCAGGGCATGTGGTGGACTTTCCAGTGCTAATTTAGGAAAAGTTACATCTTAAGTGGAAGTCAGGAGCTGGGAGCAGGAATCCCTGAATCAGGTTTATGGCATCCATAAAGCAAGATAAATGCCAGAGCAGGATCACAGTGATTCTGCCTTTAAAAATCTGCTGATAAGGGGCTTCTCTTGTCATAAGGAAACAGGCAAAAGGGGAAATATAGCTCAGGATAGTTAACATTTTGGTTTTGTCAGGGCAAATGGGAATGAAGGATGAAAACTAGTGTGGAGCCTGAGTCATGTTTTTATCCAGCAACATGTAATTTTTTGTGACAATAGGAGCTGAAGGAACCAGGAGGCAAGGCAGGCTGCACAACCTTCCTGCTACTTCTCTGAACCCTGAAACCACAACAGAACCTTCCAGGTGTGTCTCTCTGTACATCCATGTGGCTCTGGGGGGAACAGCTCAAAACCTGTGCTCTGGTTGGACAGAACAAATTGCTTTCTTTAAACTCCTGTGCCACCAGTCCCTCCAAATATGCAGTTTTTGCCTTTTTCTTGTATCCTTCTCCCACTCCTGTCCTAAAGCCCATCCCACAGTCCAGTATCTCCACAGAAGATGAACTATCTCTGCTTGGAACAAAAGGAGATCTTTGCTGGAGAAAATCCTGCTGTGTTTTTTGATGCCTGTAGAGGGACAAAGCCCTCAACGGGAGATTTTGGCTCCTCCATCCATCCCTGGCTGTGCCAGCAGGTGTATTAGCAGGTCTGTTCAGTCCAGGGCTTCGCTGCACGTTTGAAATGTTCATTTTCCTAATTGCAGTTCCCCTTTCTGTTAGAGACATTAACAGAGAGGAGTTCAGCCGTGCCTCAGACTGGAGTATCTATAGATGCAGCTGTAGTTTATAATATATCTGTATCTATAGTTTAAAGAGCAGCTGGAAATCCTGTGCCCTGGGCACACTGTGCTGCCTGACCAGAGGGGCCCTGGGTACCTGTGGGCATGGTCCCTGCTCACACTCACACACACTCACACTCACACTCACACTCACACTCACACTCACACTCCCCTGCATCTGCAGCCCCTGCTCCATCCCTGTGCTCACTGTACTGCAGCTATAGCTCAGTGCTCACACAGCAGCTCACTAACAGCTTTGCTCTCTGTCCTCAGGGAAGACTCCAAATTGAATTTGTAGCACTGACAGCACTGGTTTAAGATAAACCAGTTGGGATTTGGTGACTGCTCTTTCCCCATGCATTTCCAGCTAATAAGGATTTTGTCACTGTGGCTGCCCTCATTGTGCAAGCTGCTGCTCCAAGTGTTCCTGGTGGGAGGGGGAGGTGTTACCCCACACACTCCTGATGCACTATTTTGGAAACTGATGGCAGTGCCTGTATTCTCTCACAGGAAAGGGGAGGATGCTCGCCCCCAGCTCCGCTCCAGGAGCAACAGGAAGCCTCCAGAAGGTGAAGAAACTGAACAGCCAGGATTTCAGAGAGCTGAGAGCCTTGTGCCTGAGCCAGGGGCTGCTCTTTGAGGACGCCACCTTCCCTGCTCACAGCAGCTCCATCGGTGCCAGGCTGCTCCCGCAGGAGGAGCTCTGGCAAATACAATGGAGGAGGCCAACGGTGAGTTCCTCCAGGTGGGTGCTGGTGGCACTGGGCTGGGAGCTCTCTGCAAAGAGCAGACCTCAAGGGGAGCACTGGCAAGGAGGGATCCTTGCTGTGGGATGTGATGACCTCTGCAACGTTAATGATTTCATTAGGTACATCTTTGTAGGAAGTTTGCTTCCGTCTGTGAACCTGGCTAGAACTACTTGTTCCCACTTTGATCTGCTTCTGGAGGGCTTGGTGCAAACCTGAAAAGTTGTTAAATTCTATTGAAGATCTCAGATTTCTGTAACCTGTGTCTGACTCAGCAATAGCTATTTTAAAGTAACTGGGACAAGGCAGGAGATGAAGCACGTTGGTGTGCTGATTCCCAGTTGCAGTTTAATAGGCAGTTATCGTCTGGCATATGGAAGTTTAGAATGGGAGGTGGAATCATTTGCTCAGCTCTTTTATCCTAGGACCTAATTTAGGAAATCTTCCCGTGGTCCAACTGCTCTGTGTAGCCCTGCTGTGCACCATTTTCTGCTGGAGCAGCTCCTGGATGAGCCACGTGCTGCCCTTTCTCTGGGTTTTGCTGAGCACACCGCTGCTCCCTGGGGCCTTTGGCTTCCCTGGGCTGGGACAAACCAGCTCATCTCTCTGGAGGCAATGCCTCAGGGTGTAGAGACAGTGACTGTGAGACTGCAAAGAGACAGCACAGAACAACAGGAAAGGATTTATTTGGATGGCAGATGCATTAGGGCAGTGAGAGTGTGCTGCAGCGTGGTGGCCTTGGCACAGCAGCAGCAGAGGATGCAGCCAGCATGGATGCTGAAACTCATGGATCCCAGAAGGGAAGCAGAGCAGCCAGGACAGCCTGCAGAGCTGCTAAATGTGGATGCCCACATGGAAAGGTGGGAAGCACAGCACATGGATTGGTAGGTGTGGAGGTGCTGGGTGCACATAGCTGGATGTCCTCTGTGGAAGTGCCATGAAAAGATCATTCTCTTCTGCAGAAGCTGCTCCTGCCACAGGCTGAATGTCTGGGCTTCTCCTTAGGCAGTTTTCCTTCAGAGTCTCTGTCTGGTGAGAGTGCTTATGGGTTCACAGCAGGTAGGAATAATCTCTCTTGAAAATTGGTTGTATTAGGAAAGTAACTAAAAATGCGAAAGAGAGGAGTTAGTTGCCTCTGTTTCCAGTCTGAGAGAGAAAAAACAGGATAACTAAGCATTAGACTCACAAAAGGCAAACACAGATATTAGAAAGGACTCTCCAGGGGCATTTTAAAGATGAATAAACTGGAATAAAATGTTATGATAAAGTTCTTTTAAGTACTAGCACCCCGGTGCTTTTGCAGCAGAGAAGTGTAGGACTTCAAAAGCATACAAAGTGACTTAGAAACCCAAATACCACTGATTTTGAGGCACTGCACTGTGGGATGAACATCTATCCTACTCTAATATCCTGAGAGTTATTTCATGTGCAAAGGGACTGATGTGCCTTGCCAAAAGCAGAATCTGCTGCTGCAAGTTCTTGAAGCTTGTCAGGTGAGGCAGGTATTGGAGAATTCTCTTCTATTTTGCTGAATCCATGAATACTAAGGTTGTGAATAAAAGGTTTTGTGCAATTGGCTTCAAAATTTGCATCTGTCCTCTCCATCCTAGCACTGCCCTTCTGAAGAATTTTTTAATTGCAGCCAACAATTTTCCAGAGTGTTTTTTCAGGAAGGAGCAGGATCAAAATCCTTGGCTTTGCCAGAGCTCTCCTTCAAAAAATTAAACCATATGCTCATGACCCAGGGTTTATGATGTGAACATAGAAAAGCCTTTTGTTCTTTTATAGAGACTAAAGCAGCATCACCAGCTGCTCTTTGATTGCCAACTCAGCTGGGTCATCTGGAACAGAAACTCAGGATTCCAGCGCTGAAGAAGGCTCCATTTTTTTCCCCCCTCAATTTGACCAAAATTTTCACCTGCAGATGTCTCCCAACCATGCAGGCTTCACTTTCCCAGACAGGATGCAAGATTTAGGGCAGTGGCATCCACTGCCTGAGGAGACCAACTAGAAATTCCCAAATGTCACCACAACAGCCACGCTGTGTCATGGTGATATCAAAGTGTGGCCTCACTTTCCTGACAGAATGAAGCAGGGGTAGAAGAAGTTGCTGAATTGCAGTGTTTCCTTTTTTATTGTAGAGCTGCAGATGTTTTGAGTGAAGGGTCAGGAAGCAAATAAAGCTGTGTTTGCATTTCACAAGTCCTGAAAAGCCAGTGCTGTGTCCAGTTGCCTCTGGGAGCTGGACCCCCAGGGGGAAGAGGGAGATATCAGGAACATGAAGTTTTCCAGTTGGGCACCTTTCACCCATGCAGAAATGTTTGTACAATCTTTGTTTGTAGGCCATGGCAGTGCTAACTCTAAGGATATGTGATCCCAGGTGTTTAAGCCACTTAAACAGCTCAGCCAAGAGGTACCTATAATTTCCCCAAGAGAGACTGTCTCCTACCTGAATGCATCTCCCAGAGACTCAGTGCAGTTGTATCCTGCTGACAAATCATGGCTAATTTAACCTATATCTGCATTTTTATCAGCCTCCACCATTATCTCCCTCTGACATTAAAATAAATTTGTCTGGAATTGTACCTGTGACTGGCACCTTGGTCCTAATAAGCTCTTAGCCTCCATTTACTGTCAGACAGTATCTGGTTATTTTAGTGGTAGATAGCAATTATAACTGCTCTTTGTTCCAGATCCAACTGAGCAGTTGAGCAACATGCTGCTTCTATTTTACCTTGTGCACTGTCAAGAGAATTGCCAATTACATTCAGAATTTGGAGTCTTCATATCTGGGGGTAATGTATAAAGTAGAGAGAAAACAGCTTGATTTCAGGCAGCAACAGTCAGCAGTGACAGCCAGAAACAACTTTTTGATTTGTAAACTGATTTTGTTTAATAGGCATGTGCCTGAAAAGGGAGGGGAGGTGGCTCAGGAGCACCAAGACAACATTTGAAATGTCACTTTTCCCAACTCTGCAATAGTTACAGTTTCCCATCAGATGGGGATTGCTTCAGGCTATGTTTGCATCCCCAGGCCCTCAATCTATGCCCACTGAAATGTGCAATCTGTAACAGAGATCTTGTCAGCACTTCAAGCATTACTAGAGGTCAGGCTGAAGGTACAGCAGGACCTCACAATTAACTATTCCTTTGGCTCACCAGCAGTTTTGAGAAATGGAAAAGAAGTTATATTTTAGACTGAATATTTATTTTCTGTAGGTGGGCTTTCCTTAAGATCAATCAAAGGGAAATTCTCCATGAAGAGTTATATCAGATTTTTAAAACCAAGATGCTCCTTTTAAAATGTTCAGAACAATTCTTTTTCATTGTTTTCTGCTTTTCCTTCACACAAGCTATGTTTGGAACTGAGGAAGCCATGAAATGATTAACTGTTGCAGAATATGCATTTTTATCAATTAATGTTCAGGCCCAAAGCTTTCTCTCTGTTCTGATCATTATGCATAATGCTGTGCAGATGCAAAAAGAAATTGAAGCAGGATGGTCCAGACGTTGTGAATTGTAGTGATGCTAAATGTGGAATGCTTTACTCCTGCTAACATTGGTTATATTTTCAGATATGATATGTGTGAGGGGAGAGAGATTACCACCTGTGCAGCAATGCCTGTGCAGAGCACAGGACTCCTTGGGTGTTGTCTTGGGTGATGACAAGGCAGCATCCAAAATAATTCTTTGGATGGAAGATGCAGAAAGAGGCAGTGTGAACTCAGGCAAGGGATACACCTTGTTCTCATAGCAGAGCCCTGTGCTACTGCACTCATCACCTAAAAAACTTTGGGGAAAATTATACTCATTGAGCTAATGCTTGTCAGCTGGGAAAAGTGATCCATCATTTGAATCACTCATTTTGTAAAAGGGTTTGCTCATGTTTTTAATTCCCTTCCTCTGTCCCTTCCCAAAGAAAACATGACCACCTTTCAGGAGCAGAGTGTCTATTGTTACCCTGCATAGTCTTTGTGATTATTTGTTCCTTGGCCTGTTATTTATTTCCCAGAAATTCCCAAGAATTAGCATCAGCATTAAGGAATTTTGAATCCTGCAACTACTTTTAAAAATAGACCCCTTAAAAAAATAATTTTGAAGTTAGCATCTTTCTAGGCTGATAAGCTGAGCTGGATTTCCTACTGCATTAGACTTGGCCTGTCTGTAGCTGGAGGGAGCTAAAAAACCAAATTTCATTCAGGCAAGAATTTTGACAATAATTTGAAGTTAACCCAAAAACTTGTCTCTAATAGAAGAGGGAATAAACAGGTTGTCACATGAGCTGCTTTAATGAGGAAAGTTATGGGAAATGTGTGGCAGTGAGGGATGGTGATGTCCTGCAGGTTTGTCACTTTGGGGCAGTCCCCAGCGTGAGCCAAAGCTGCTCAGCAGCTGTTTGTGGTGGAGTTCACAGCTTCAGTTCTCCCAGGGCCAGCAGGCTCTTGGATCCTGCTGAGTGTTTCCCCGTGATGGAAATCACAATCAGCTCTCCCTGTTCTCTCTGGGTGTGCATGTGCAATCAGTGTCATTGAACGGGAGCAGCATCCCCAGCCTGCCGTGGGCTCAGCCCCAGCCTGCTCAGCTGATTGCACCTGACCTCGGCTCTGAGCTCACCCTGTGGCCTGGGGAGCTGCAGTGCATCACCAGCTGCTACCTCTGGTCTTTCTGGAAGATGGAAAATGTTTGTTTCATGGTATTTGCTGACTCCAGTGGTGTGAGGTTCTCAGACCTCCAGTGCTCTGTGGCACCTGTGCCGGAGCTCTTGGCTCCTACTTTGAGCTCTTGGCTCCTATTTGTGGGGTTATCTTAAATAAGCAAAGCAGCTAATAGTTTCTAAGGTTATTTATTACATAGCATGTCTTATTACAAAGCACATCAGTCACAAAAGGCAAGCAGACAAGCAATGGCAAAGCAGCAGCAATGAGGGAATGGCTAGAAACCCTGGCAAAAACCAAAGGCTAAAAGCAAGTGGCTAAAAACCACAATGGCTAAAAGCAGCAACTCTCCCAATACATACTCTTATATAGGATTTTTCCAACAAGCTCGGACCACCACTCCTTAAACTATTAGAATTCTAGTTTCTTAGCACACCAGGTTGTGTATAGGACTATGCATACAATCTGTCTTGTTCTATCTGAAAAATGTAAGCAGTATTCTTACTATAGCTCTGTTATGTCTAAGCACTGTCTACAACTGTGGGCCTGGAGCCTCTGCTGAAGATATCAGTATATTTCAACCTTCACTAGAACACTCACTGCTACTGTGGCATTTGAAACCTTTCACTTACTAAAAGCATTAGAACTCACCCTAAAATTACTGACTTACTGTTACTTAAATGTCTACTTTATGTGTGAGTGGCTTAATATACTTCAATCCATCCAAAGGCTTTAATTCAATCCCTGCATTTTGAATTCTTCAGAGAGTCCATGACTCACTGACTCCAATACAGTGGTCTTTGGGGAGAGCTGATTGTGAGGGGGAATTTGTGCATCCTAGGTGGATTGGAAAGCAGGGCTGCTGTGAATGCCCTGCTTCCCTGTTTCTCAGGCTGGGGAGTCTCAGGCAGGATTATATGGCTGGGAGGTAGTTGGTAACACCATGGCACTTGCAGCTTTTACTGTATGATCCCAGGGGGAGGTTCCAAGACCTCTAAGGAAACAGCCTCTCAAAGGCTGCAGGTACACACTGGAGCCTTCCCTTGTTCACCGTGTTTGTCTTTGCCTCCTTTGTTTTAGCAAATAGCCACACAAAGCAAACAGGTTTCAGGTAAAATCCAAGCTGGTTTCTGTTTTTGTCTGGTTGTTGACATCCATCCTTCAGCAGGACTTGGCTTTCACATTTGTGGGCTCCACACCTGTGTGGAGTGTGGTAAACTCATTCTTCCAATGCAAAAGAGAACTGGAGCAGAACATAGCTTTTATACACAACCAATGCACTTGTATTGAAATCAGGCAATTAGGAATTGAGCTATTCTGCTGTAAAGCAGGGAATTGAGTTCTGTCAGTACAGGCAAACCCCTTGAGAGCAGTCTGATTTTTCCTATTAATTTTGGCTTGCTCAGTTATCCTCTCCCTCTCCAATCTGCTGGAGACCTTTGCTGTGGCCCAGCACAGTTTATACTGGGTGGGTTTGAAAAGACCTTTAAAATCAGAGTCCAACCATTAACCCAGCACTGCCAAGCCACCATGTCCCCCAGTACCACTTCTACATCTCTTTTAAATACCTCCAGGGAGGTGACTCTACCACCTCTGAGGACAGCCTGTTCCAATGCTTGGTCACCCTTTCAGTGAATGAATTTTTTCCTAATATCCAACATAAACCTGCCCTGCACAACCTGAAGCCATCTCCTCTTGTTCTGTCACTTGTTACCTGGGAGAAGAGACTCTGTAGCTCCCACCTGGCCACCACCTCCTTTCAGGAAGGTGTAGAGAGTCACCCCCCTGAGCCTTCTTTTCTTCTGGCTAAAAAAATAATTTCCTCATGAGACTTGTGCTCCAGACCCTCCACTAACTTTATCTTTTGTTCTGCCCTCATTACCCCAGCTGTCTTTTTTCTGTGCAGGTTTCCTGTATGAGTGTGGCTGACCCCTCCTCAGCACACTGCTGGGCAGAGCCTTCAGCCCAGGGAGCTGTAGTTCTGTGTTTATTTCTTAATCCACAGCAACACCATTACAGGCACAGCAGTGCTGCTGAATTAACATTTGTCCAGCTGAGAGCAGCTTGGCTTTCAATAAATAGCAGCCTTTTTATTTGTCACAGTTGGTGTGTTGAACAGGGAGCACCGTGACTCAGGATGGCAGGATGTGTGAGGATGGGGGAGCAGCACAATGAAGGGAAGCATGTGCACCTGTGGCAGGAGCAGCAGCAGGGCTGGGATTTTATTTCAGGGTAAAGGTGAACTGACCAGGAGGTAGCTCTGCAAACAGCCAGCTCCAGCCTCTTGACCCTCAGCAGCCTTGAGCCTGCACCCAGGATCGTGCTGGGCCAGTGGGGAAATGTGTGGGAAAGTGGCCAGCACCCAACCAGAGAAGCCAGACTGGCTTACACTGCCTGGGAAATCCCACCTCAGGCTTCCAGTTTTTCACAGAACTGCTTGGCTGTGTCCTTTGCATGTCTGTGTGTGGTCTACATCTACACTACTCACCTCCAGCTCCTTCTGGGGACTTGTTCTTCCCTGAAAAATTCAAGCAATTATAAAAAGAGATTTAGAGATAAATGCATGTACAGGACACTTTTCTTCCACCTCTCAGATTAATTTTCTATCTTGCCCTTCAGATGAACAGTACTTCTGTGGTAAGACCATGCTCTAGAGGATGAACTGGTTTGAACTTGAACTTCTCTTTCCTTTTGAATTCATAATGAAGTCTTCAGTGGGCCAGGAAGTGATGAGAGCTTTGTCCTGGGGGGATGAGTTCAGGCAGAGTGCTTGACTTGCAGCCCATATGGTTGCCTTCACTGCTGGGCTCATGATGCTCTGAGAAGAGACCATGTGCCTCCCTGAGCTCCCTCTTCTCCCCCCCTCCAGACAAAACTGAAAAGCCTCCATGAAAATGCCACAAAGCCTCATCTCAGTGAGACAGGGCAGTGCTTCTGGACAGACTTATAGTTAAAGCTGTGGTTTCTCTCTTTGTCATGCAATTTGAGCAGTAGGAAATAGTGAGGCTTGCACATTTTGTGTAGTGGTAACTACGTGTTTAGCTGTGCTTTGCAGTAATGGGTGATATGGTGTTTTATGACTGCTCTATTCTTGCCTTTGAGGAAAGAGGAGCTAATTGGAGACTTCCTTTCCTCCTGGTTGAAAAGGTCCAGATTTCCAGAGCAGTGCATCCATCACAATTGCTCTGTGCTCTGTCAGAAGCCCTCTGTGGGTTCAGACAGCTGCTGAGCAGCCCCTTCCCCTGGCTAGAGGCACCAACACACTCAGGTGTCCCAGGTATTGCCATTGGGGAGTGCAAACTCCTGGAAGCAGAGCTCCAGGGTGGTGGGGCAGACAGCATGGAGTGATCCCTTTGACACAGGGATGTCTGTGTGCACAGTCAGGGCATGCTGGCTGGGGCTGACTGCAGATTGTGTCTTTTCTGGTTTTAGACTGAATTGCCAGTTTCTCTCAGCAAGGAACCTGCTTAATGACTCAGCTCATCCCTGTTTGCTCCCTGGGGAGTCAAACACCTTGGTGGGCAATAAAATATTTGGTGAGGCTGCCTTTTCAGCTAGTCCCCATGACAGGCTAGCAGGATCCACAGAACACTTATGAGCTTCAGCATCCTGGCACAGAGCAGAGCATCAGCCCTTTCCTCAGGGATCCCATAAAGACACAGCTTCAGGCTCATGCCTCTGGGTGCTGCTTACCCCTGTGGCAGCTATGCACTGTAGCCCAGCCACCCTGCTTCTGGCAACTCAGACTTCAAAGCTCTCAGAAATGATGGGGGAAGCAAAAATACCCATTCCTCTGTGCTGCTGGTTTTCTGGGATGGCTACCAGCAAGATAGACAGACTCAAAAGCAAGTTCAAAGCCTTGCCATGCAGTTTAATCTGTCCTGCTTGTGGAAAGTTTTGAGTTCACCCAGGTGAGGGGCACAGACTGCTCTGGGAAATGGAGGCAGGGAGATGATAAAGCTGGGATGGATGTAGAGCAGAAGGGAGAAGGTCTCAATGCTGCTTCTTCCTTATGCAATGAGCAACCACTGCTGCTGGTGGCCACACATCTTAGCCCTGCTCCCATGCCATGGGCAGATCTCTTGCTGCAAGTCCCCATAGTCCTGGGATAGGTGGAGATGGCTGTAGAAAAGCATCTCTCAAGGAATTGGCCTGCTGAGGCTGCTTTCCTCCACATCAGCAGTGCTGTGGGAGCCTGATCTGCCCACCAGCCTGGAGCAGTGATGTTGAATTGCATCTTTTCCTGACAGGGAAACTTTTTAGAGGGGTTTGATCACTGTGAAGGCACTTCAGAAAGCTGACAGCATTTGCTAATGCTGAGCTCACACAAGCATGCAAGCCATGAGTCACATTGTGAGCTGGTCTCATTTTAGTGCAGCATGTGAGATCAGCTGGGGAGAAGGAATGCCAGGGCCTGTTCAGGGAAGGGCTGCTGCATTTTTTTTTCTTACCAGGACTTTTCTTTCTTCCTTTTGTCTCTTTGTTTTCTTACATGTGTGATGACGTGCCTATTTCAGGCTGATTGCTCTTTCAAAACTGCCTCACCGTGATGGAGAGTGCCAAGGGTTACTCATGGGGGATGCTGAGGCTGCTCCTTCCTGAGCACTCTGATATCCCACAGAACAGAGACTGGTTCACATTCCTGTGTGCAAAGCCAAGCTCTGAAGTGCTTCCCCCTTCACTGCCCAAGCAAGACTCTTAAGGAAAATTCTCCCTGAATCAAAAATGTCAGCCAGGCCTGTGGGATTTTGCAGACAGAGATTAAGCTCTCTTTCTATATCTCCCTCACCAGAGTGAAGAAAAGCAGCCCAGGCTGACCTGTATTAGACCTGAATGGAAACACAAAAGGCTCAGAGTGTAAAATGCTCCCAGACCCACTGCTGAGCTGAAGTACAGACCTGTTCCACTTTGCTTGGAGACCTGTGTGTCTCTGCCCTGCTGTGCAGAGGAAAACTGAATGATTTCAATGCCAAGCTCAGAGTCCTCTCTGAAAGGTGTCAGTAGCATTAGAGAAACTCAAATGAAAACTCAGGGAGCACCCACCCCCAAGGCCCCATCCCCAGGAATATCTGAGCACATTAAAGAAGAGATGACTGAGTATCTCCTTTGGTTTTGTTAGAGGCAGGCAGCAAATCAGGGCTCAAGAAATGCAGTTTTCAGATGTGGAGAAGGTAGGCAAGGTCTTCAGGGGGCAGGAAGACACTGCTGGCAAAGGCTGGGTAATTTACACTGTTCTTTGCATTTTCTTTCCTCCAGGAACTACAGAGAAATCCTCATTTGATCATGGATGGAGTTAGCAGATTTGATATCATGCAAGGAGAAATAGGTAAGGTGATATCCTTGATTTAGAAGAGATCTGCACAAAGCAATAACCTGTGACTGCTTTGCCATGTCCCAAGAGTTTGGTGGGAAGTTGTGGAGCATGGTAGCTGCAATAAATAATCAGTGCAGGCCAATCTAGACTGGCACAAGCCCACACACAGCTTATTGCAGATATTTAACAGGATTCCCAAATGCAGCAGCTCAGATCTTTGTTGCTTTTATCTGGCATCTGCCTTCTGTCTGTGTAAGGCCAAGCTTAGAAATGGAGATCCAGCTGAGATCAGGCAGATGCTTCAAGAAGGGTCAAACACAGTTAAGTGTAAGTAGGTAAGTAGGCACAGCTTCTGTAGGGCTGAGTTTTCTTTCCATCCTAATGTCTTCAACTGACTGTCAGTGTTTTCTTTCCTGTGGATATTTCTGTTCAACTCCTCTGATACTTTCCCAGTATCAGAGTATACATCTGCACCCTGTGTCAGTTCCATCTTGTGCTCCTGGACCTTGTTTGTCTTTGGGAGCAGCTCTGCTCCCACGTAGAAAGAAATGCCTTTCCATTTCCCACTCCACTGAGAAGTTTGAAGGTTTCCTGTTTGGACTGCAAGTCCATGACTGCAAAAGATAGGAGCAGCCTGAAAGTGCAGAAGGGTGCCTGGGGGACTGCAGGGTTCCCAGTGGGCATAGCTGGTGAATCCTGGGCAGTGCTTCAGCATTTGGAGAGGGAAAAGGAGACAGAAGAATGCTGGTTGCTTTTAGCAAAGTGGTTCTTGGATGTTGCAGCCCATTCTGTTTCTAAAGAGCAGCTGAGATCCAGAACAGCAAGCAGCTGACTGAATGCACTGGTTTCTTCCCTCCCCTGAGGTGACTGCTGGATGCTGGCTGCCCTGGGCTCCTTGACGCTGCGAAAACAGTTTTTGGAAAATGTTTTGCCAAAGGACCAAGGATTCCAGGAGGATTATGCTGGGATATTTCATTTCAGGGTATGTATTCCCTGTGGTATTGGTACCAACTGGAGCTTGCCTGGTTGGATTGCAAAGGGGTCCAAGCTGCAGCCCCACATCTCAGCATCCTGGAATGCTTTGGTTCTTCCATGCTGACTCCCAGTTTTGAACTGGGAAAATCCGGAATTTTTTAATGATTCCTTGTGCTCCAGGTGGTGCAATTGCACTTCAGGGAATTGGATGCCCTTTTCTGAAAGTGATGACTGCAAAGGCAGCAGTACCAGCTGTTCAGATAGATTGGTGTACATATATGTTTTAAATGGCTTTCTGGTGGCTGCTGTGATTTGGGCAGTCTGTTGTGGCTGTCATCTCACCTGCACTATCTATTTGGCCTCATTTTCTGTTTCCCCACTTCACCTTGCCCTTTTAGCTCGTTGAAATGGCTGGAAATTACAAGTCTTTGGAGACAGATCAGAGGAACAGGCTTTTGATATTTTGAAAAGAGATTTGTTTCAGAGAGAGGAACAAGGCTTTTTCGTAAATCTCACTTTCTACCAGCTCCTTAAATTGTCTGAATCTCCCAGAAGGGTGTCATGGGTAGCAACTGGCAAGCTCTGCTTGCTTGTATCTGAGTCAAACAAATATCTGGTGGGATTAGAAGAGCTTGCAGCACCACTAAACTCCAGAAGCTAAACTGGATGTGGAGAAAATCAGGATAAGCTCAGCCATTCCTCATCCCCCTTATTTCACAAATCTCTTTTGTTTTATGCAGCTCAGGACCAAACAAAGAGCTCTGGCAGTGAGACTTTTTTGACCTCCTAGGCTCTTGTGGAGCAGCACCAGGAGGATTATCTTGTGGACAGTCTAAATTTTACTCTGTTCCTTTGCTCCTTAGAGTACCAGATGTTCCTGTCTTGGCCCATTTCCAGCATACACTACCACACTGTAGGAGATAAACCAGCTGAAGGGACACCAGTCTGCTTAAAACACATTAAAAGGATGCAAGCTAGATTGTCTTTCATGGGAGCTTTGAAAAGATTAGTTAGGCACAATCCTTAAATCTTAAGCAGTATAAATACCTTACAGTATTTGAAAATGTTTTCCCTGTCATCTCATCTGCAAATCAATGCAACTGTTTCTGGCTTTCCTTGAGCAATAAACCCCTGAGAAAGCTCCTCTGAATGGAAATGCTTCTCTGCAATGCCTTTCAATTATTCCATCAAAGATATTTTACTGCCATCCACAGGCTAAGCCACCAGTCCTCAGTTCAGTGAAGAATTGCAAACAAGGCATATCATATGCTAATATAAAAATTTTAGCTTATAACTTTTTTTTTTCCCACCATTTTGGAACTGGAGCATGTTGCCTCTCAGGAATAGAAGGGGCTGCTCCAGCATTCCTGTACAGCATGAGCTGTTCAGCTGTAAGAGTCAAGGGTGTTAAGCACTTCTTCAGCTGTAGTTAAGATGGGCAATGTTTTTATCCAGGGAATAATTACAGTGATGTTATTTCCCTAGGGATTATGTTAGTCCCTTGTTTGTTCAGGAATCCCTTTCTGTGCCACAGAAACTGTGGTGCCTATGAGGCAGAGTGAGGAGCAGCACCTCAGCTTGGGAAAACCCAGAATGATTCTCCAGGGGAATACAGGGGGATATTGCACAGCACATCAACCCAAATGGAGGGATCTGCCCTGGGTGTTAATGTCCCTGCTCTCAGGAAGAAACAAATGAAATCCCTAAAGACTATAAATGGTCAAGACCTCAGTTTCAGGAAACATCCAAAAAGTGCCTTTTAACACCATACAAAAGGCTGGTGATAGTTGATAGACATGTGATTTTCTCCTTACTTGATTCCAGAACTGGATTTTTCTAAGATCCCTGTCCAGGAAGGAAAAAAAGAGGCAAAATAACCACATAGCATTCCCCCTGGACTATCAGGACCCTAGATGTGGTGTTGTCATCTTGGGACTGTCCATTTCTTTTTCCTCCGCTTAAGCCCAGGAAAATAAAGTCCTGATTTAAAAGGCTTATCATAAATGTGGAATTGAAGAACTTCCCTCTTTGCATTCTGCCTAAATAGCAATTCTTGGTTTTGTTTACTACCACATTCACAGCTGCACTACTTAAATCCCATAAAGGGGTTTAAAGAAATTTAACAAAGCCAGACTCAAGCCAAAAAGTGATCCTGTCTGAAAGCAGGAGAATGGCTTCTCCTGTACCATTCTTGTACTTCCAAAGCACTCTAGGACTTCCCATGAGGTTTCTTTTTCCCACTTTGGCTTTTCCTGTCCTTGTGAGCTCAGATGAGACCACCATCTGAAAGGTCACTGACAGTCAGGACAAAGCAGCTCTCTTTACCCAGCTGAAGAAAAACAGTGCTGCATTCAGACAGCCTCCAAGCTTGAGCTTCCTGCCAAACATGGACAAGGAGCCTGACTTTTGGAAAAACATCACTCAGTGGGTTTGGACTGCAGTGATCCCCACAGGGATCCTTGTTTGCCTGGTCTGTTTGCACATGAAGCTCCGTGGGGAGGTGTGGCTGGATGTCACACCTTGTTTCCATGCAGACCTGCTCCTGCTGGTGACAGAAGGGCTCCTTAGGTGGCTGAAAGGACAGCTCCCTTCGGACAGCCCTTTTGCCTCTCTCTCCTTCAGAGGACAGCCAGTGGAAGGCTTTTCCTCCAGCCCCCTCCTGCCAAAATCGAGCAGAAGCCTCAGGTCTCTCCTGGAGCTCAAGTCAGAGGTTCCCACCCCACCACCTCCTTCCACTATTAATGTAGGAAGGGAGAGCCTGGGTGAGGCAGAACATAAGTGGGATCAGACCTGCTTTCAGCTGAGCAGTCTGTAAGATGCTTTGCTGCTGGCCAGATCTGATCTTGTGCTTTTCTAGCAGAACAGCTCATTTTGGGGTTTTTCATTGACTGAAGCTGTTGAAATAAAATCATGCTGGACTAAATCTATTGCTGGCATACTTCCACTGGAGTCCTTAGCATTACTGCAAATAAGAGCTTGGCCTCTTATGATTTCGAATCATGCTAAGCTACATTAATCTGCTAATGACTCTGGAAATGGCTCCTTTAGTTCATCCCTGCAGATCTCTATTCCTGTCTTTTCCCTTGAAAAGTTTCATCAGCTGGAGAAACACCTGCTCTGTCCACATGCTGGAGAGACTGCCTGTGTCCTTCACATCCATCAAGGAGATGGATAACACCTCAAAACAGTCTTTAGTCACTGCACTGTCTCCTTCCATGACAGCGTGTCAGAGTCTTAATTGAAACACAGAGGAACGAAAATTTAGAGGCTGGATCTTGACAAAGTCTCTCTGGCCAAGAGCTGCACTGTGGGGAAAAATTCAAGTGTGGCTGAGTAGTGAGGCTCATAGAATCCACCTGCTGGTAATTCTTTATCTTCTTGAAATCTTGCTATTGCCCAAGAATATTAGCACATTGCCTGAGTAGTACCTCTCCTCCCAGTGATTGCAGGACTGGCTGTACTCCCCAAGAACTTTCCCTGCCCCTGGGGAATCCAGCCCATTGGTAGCTTGTTTAACAATGGGGACCATTAGCCTGAGGCAGTTCAGAAGAGAACTTGCACATATCCATGTTTTAGATTAATCCCTGTGCTAGTCCAGGAGCCTTTTTCTTGGCATTGACATAAGTGCTTAAAAGAGGGTCATTATTTTATTTTCTCTCTCTCTTTTTGAAATATATTATTTTTTATCTATTTCCAGTTCTGGCAATATGGAGAATGGGTGGATGTAGTGATAGATGACCGGCTGCCAACCATAAATGGAAGATTCCTGTTTGTACACCCCCGAACTTCAAATGAATTCTGGCCATCCTTGCTGGAAAAAGCATATGCCAAGTAAATATACCTGGTCTGTTCTTCCACCCAGTGCTGAATGCTTTCTGTGGGTGGTTTCAGCCTCTGCCTTGTGCAAAGCACACAGGAAGGAGCTCAGGCTGAGAGCTGCTTGTGTGGTGCTGTGCTTTTGCAGGGAACTGTGGCTGCAGCAAACATAAACTGGAGATGTTTGGGTTAGACCTAACTCTACCCAGCCCCAAAGGCAGCCAGCCCTAAATCTACCCAGTTCAATTCTGGAATGTTAATGTCTGAGAAACAGAAGGAGCAGGGCAATGGTTGGTGACACCAAAGGGTCTGGAATGTCCTCCTGATTTCAGGCAAAATTCTTTGTCTCTGTTTTTCTTCCCATGCTGTCCTCTGTTTAAAACTGCAGAGTCTAAGCATGGATTAGCTTTGTTTACAGTAGCTAATCAGAGATCATGTGGATGTTTGGAGCAGGCAATGGGAGGAAGCATGACTGAAGAACATGCCCAGGCACAACACATGTGGTCCCAGGACTGATCAGATCTCACTCCACACAGAGCTCTGGCTCTTAGCTGAGGTCCCCAGAGTATGCAGAGTAAATAATGCCCAATAAAGAGATAATAATTTTTAAAAATCCTCTGGAGAGAAAAGGGATCAGATTGTGGCCCCTTAGCATTTGCCCATTTCCCATTATTAAAAATGCTGAAGAAAAGGTCCTGTGTTAGGGGTGGGATGAAGGGCTGGAACTTGGTGCTTGGCTGGTGTAACATTTGCAATGCAGTGAAGAGGAGACGAAGAAAAGAGAAAATAATTTTGGCAGATTTGGTCAGGAATAAGCAAATGTTAAAGCAGCATGAGAGCGACTCGGGAAGAGGATGCATTTTGCCCTGAGACACATCAGAAAAGTTGACTCAGGATTCAGTATCAATTTGCTGCATAAGATTTTAATTACAATGCATACCAAACCTCTATTAAATTAAAGTTGCAAGCAATGCTGTTTATGAGATTCCCATTTGAGAAGTTATTCCCCAGTGCCCAAGACAAATTCTTTTCATCAGTGTAGGACAAGGACAACTCTTCAAAATACAATTAGCTGCAGACTTCATTTGATTACATTCATTAAATACAGTGTGTATGGCAGGGTTTAACAGCATGCTCTACCTGCTCTAAGTACAGCATGTTCCAGCTTATTTGCTGTCTCAATAAAAACCACACGATAAAAACAACAAGGACTCTGTTGGCCATATTAAATTATTATCCTATTATTGCACTCTAGCAGAGTGAACTGGGAACAGTGCTGAGAACTCGTTTCTGCCTTGCCCTGGAAGCATGGGCAAATACCTTCACCTCTTTTTTCTTTTTTCTCATTTGCAAAAGGAATACTGGCAATTTTTGTGAAGAGTCCTGTATAAGTACGATGCAGAAACTAACAGTTCAGCTCCATTTGACCTGAAACATCCATTTGAACTAGTCACCCTTGGCTCCCTTTCTGTTCAGAAAAGAGAAACTGGATGCTTCAAGATGAGATGCAGCTCATCTCCCTAAAATGTCTGTGGTGGCATGAGATGCACCTTATTATTTTGCACTATCTGTGAATGGCTCTGGACAGCTGCCTCAGATGGGGATGAACACATAGGAAAAGCTCCCCCTTTGTCTTGTTCCTTCCACAAGGCATGTGTTGTGCCTGGCCAAGCATTTCCATCACGTTTCCTTTCATTACCTGGCCACAATGTCTGCCCACCCCAGGCTCCCTGTGCTCACCACCTCCATGCACATGTTCATTTTCAAAGCAAGCACTGTGCATTGTTTATCAAAACAATGTAAGGACTAATTAACTTCTCTCTCTCCCTCTTTTTTTTTTTTTTTTTTTTTTTTTTTTTTTTTTTTTTTAAATCTATTAAAATTTTAAAATTTTAGGTTGCGTGGCTCCTACCAGAACCTGAATGGAGGCTACCTGTCAGACGCTTTAGTAGACCTGACAGGTGGAGTCCAGGTGCAGTTTTCTCTGAGGGACCCACCTCCTGACCTGGAGGAGATCCTGAAGGCAGCTGACAGGTCTGGGTGCCTCATGGGGTGCAGCACCCCGGGCCAGGTGGGTCACAGAGCCTCTCTTGGCTTACTGTGTCTGCACAAGGGCTGCTCTTGGGAGGGCAAAAGGCAGCCCATAATCACTCTGCAAAACAGTTACAGTTTATGGATGCCCAAAGGGACCTTGGCAGCAGGAGGTAGATATATGTGATTATTTGGTAAGGACTCTAGAGCATTTGGGCAGATGCAGGTGGATTGGTTTGTGGGAGAGGGGCTGTGGCTTCTCTCCTGGCTAATTCCACTGCAGTAGAGGGGTGTTCTCTTGCAGCAGGCCTGATTTTGGCTTCATGGCTTTGTGATCAACTCTGGCAAGGCTAAAACACACCTCTCTCCTGTAAGAGGATGCAATTATCCCATTGTGGCTTGCAGGCTTACTGTTATAATGCTGGGAAGTTGCAAAAGGCTGTGTGATACTCGGCAAGTACCTTGGATAAAATGTCTGCAAGGCTTCCCTTAAAGAAGAGTAGATGTGTAGCTTTGCTGAATTTCCTGGCTTGCTTGTGGCTGCAGTGGGAGCAGCAGTCCCACTGCTGGGCAGTGTCAGTGTCTGAGACACTGCTGTGGTCAGGCTCGAGCCATGGCAAAAGACAGCTCTGGAGCTGGTGCCTGTGTCTTTGCAGTGTGGCAGAGAGCTAAAAGCTGTGCTTTCCCCCTTCTGCAGGCAAGGAGGAACATAGAGCTGAGGAATGGGATTGTTCAGGGTCATGCCTACACCATCACAGGGGCTGTGAAGGTAAGATCAGGGACTTGTTCCTGCCTGGAGATCTTGTACTGACCATCCACTACAGGCAGCTGCACTGCTCTTCCAGTCAGAGTGATTTGGATTAGCTTCACACTTAGGGGGGATTGCTGAAAGCACACAGTTCAAACTCCAAGAGATGGAAGGACTCTGGCACAGCAAAAAGAGGGAGGATATCCGAATCCACATTGTTTTCTAATGGAAAACGCAACTTAAATTTACTTTTGTTTTGGGATACCTCGGCAGCAAATATAATGTTTCTGGAGATTTTCATTCCATGCTGACTCTTAAAAAATGTGCTTTTGTGTTTCAAATGCAAGTAGAAGCACTGGCTGAAATTGTGGGATTTGTCATATGATGCAAATCTACATTTGTTCAGCTCAATCACAAGCTGCCAAAAATCACTGTGTGAAAAGTAAATCACTGGTTCAAGAACAGTGTTTCTCCATCCTTTAAAGCTGTTGTACTCATGCAGAACTGCTCCTGGCTGAATATTAATATTGATGATCTGAGAACCAATTTATCACATGGATCAAAAGAAATTAAGGATTTTTACAGCCAGAAGTCAGAACATGGCTTAGCCCAGTAAGCTGTAGCGCACACAGGGAGAGCCAGCAGTGAAAAAGGAAACCAAACAATAGCTATGCTGTCAAGCAAGATAGCTACAAAACATTTGGATCTTGGAACCTGAAGTGCTTTGGAAAGGAGATGTTGCTTTCCCTAAGCTATTTTCTCCCTCTCTTGCTGGCTGTCTCTATGAGCTTGGCTTTGGTTCACGTCCCCTGTGCCATGGTATGCTTGGTGCTATCATCACAGCCAGTGTGCTGCTTCTTGGAGAGCACTTGCTTGTAGCCAAAGGGCTCCAGAATGGAAAGATGGGGGTTGCCAAGCTCCAGAGAAGGCCCCAGCTGCCTCTTTGCAGGGCAGGGGCAGAAGGGTCCCCAGCTCTGTTCCAGCCTCCTGCTGCTCCTGGTGTGTGCAGAGAGGAGAATCAGTCTTGGCCCCACTTAAGGAAGTGCCAAGACACCCAAGGGGCTGTCCTGAGGGGAAATGATTCGAGGCTGGGCCTTTGCCTGGGAAGAGATTGCCATGCTGTTGTTTCCAGCACCACCTATGTGCAGAAGTAGAGCCAGAAAACAAAGCTTTGCTTCTTCTTTCCACTTCCACCATTTTGGTTTCACTGGCAAAAGTTAATTGCTTCTGACTTAAACCAGTGGCAGCAAAAGGAAGAGAGCACCAGAAACTCCAGCTGTATTGTAAATATTGCAAACCACAGTATTGTAGACACAGACCCACAGATTCTGTTTATCATCAGCTCCCTGTGCTGACTGTTGGCTCTCACTCCAGGCAGTCTGGTGACCTCATTCCTCAAAGTCTCTGCCTTTGCTGACTCACAGCATCAGATGTGCAGAATTAGGCACTGGAATTTCCCAAGGCTGTTGAATTCATGCAGTGTGACAGGAATGCTGCTGCTTCTCTCTGTGTCAGCTATTCACTATCCTCAGGAAAGCAAAATGGGCACAGTTTTCTCTCACACATCATTCCTTTGCAATGTAGCAGAAGGCACTGGGTTTTCACTGCTGGGAAAATGAATCAGAGGTTAAATCTGGTCTCTGAGGTGTAGAGGAAGTTCCATTTTATTACCCTTCTCTTCACTGAATATCACAGTTGTGAAAAGCTGTGGCTGAGTTTGTTTTTCCTTCCTCTATACAGATCCCCTACAGGAATGGCTGGAAACATATCATCAGGATCTGGAACCCATGGGGCCATGGGGAGTGGAAGGGGCCCTGGAGTGATAAGTAGGGTTTTCTAATGTCATAGGGAATCAATTTTTTATAAGAACCTCTGCCCCACACCCATTTTAACAAAACAGATATTTCCAAATCAGTTAATTATAAGCATTATTTCCATCTACATAGCAACTGCCCACAGAAATCCAATCCAGGGAAAACTAATGCAGCCTTGCTGGGCTCAAGTGTCCCTTCTTGTCTGTGTGTGTGCATTTTAGCCAGTGCATAATTCTACATAAGTCATGGATGAAAGAGTTCTTATTTCCTGGAGTAAGCTCTGGCCATGTCCTTAGATGCTGGCTGGCTGCTTCTGTTGAATTCTCCTGCAGTAATCACACACCCACCTTCCTCCTCTCTTCTGCTCCCAGGAGTCTGACTCTGGGAGGAGGATGGTGAGGCAAGTCCATGGAGCAGGGCAGTATGGAACACACAGGGACAGGAGGGATCCTTGGTTATTCCAAAGGCAAAGTGCCAGGGAATGGTTTGAGCTAATCTGGATCATTCATGCAGCTTTGGGGTGCAAGACCATTTTGCTGCCTGTGTGGATAATCCAACATCTCTTTCCTAAAAACACGGATGATACAGACTGCAACACTGTTTTGTAAATAAATAGATCTTAGTTTTCCTTTTGGAATGGTATCAGCGTTTCCATGATTAGAGAGATGCTCTTGTGCCACTCTGAGGTTATTTAATAGTGCCCCACCCCTCCCTCCCTGTTGCTAGGACCACACACAATCATTCTGCTGGGCAGAGTCAGGCTGGAGTGTTGTGTCTGGAAGGGTTGGTGGGCTGTGTAGACGAGTCTAAGGCAGGGATAACAGCTCTCTGCTCAGGCAGCATCCTCCCATCCTTTTGGAAGGGTGAGCTGCAATCCTAAGTGCAATTGAAATGTCAGGAGCACGTTCACAGGTAAGCTGCACAGATCAATAAATTATTGATTCACGCGCTGTTTATTTATCTTAAACCCTGCAGAAAGTACAATTATCACTTAATTATAAACATTTGACTGGGTAATGTACACTCTACGTGTCAGGGTAATGTCAGTGCTCCAGGGTGCTGTGGCTTGGTGCCTCACTAACCTCTCCAGCATGGGGACAGGTGACCAGGACAGTGGGGAGCATTCCCCACCCCAGGGTGGGCAGCTCAGGCACAGCAAAGGCACAGAGTTTGATTTGCTGGTTGAGGAATAGGGCAAAGATGAAAAATTGTGCTCACATCCTGTTGATTTGTTCTTTTTTGCAGCTCTCGTCAATGGGACCGTGTTGAGCCTAAATACAGAGATGCTCTCCTCAGAAATAAGGATGATGGAGAATTCTGGTATTTCCCTATTGTCCTTTGTCTACTGGGTTTTCTATTCACCTTCATTACAAAAAAAAAAGTAATTTGGGCAGTTCTTTTTTCTTGGTGGTGGCTCAAGGTGCCCTGTGTTAGCTGTGTGCAAACAGCAAAATGGAGATTGTCCTGACCCTGTGCTTTCAGAGGAAGCAAGCCCTGAAAAAATGGAGTTGGCCAAGATTAAGATGAAAAAAAAAGGAAAACTGAGAGAAGTAAAACTCCAGCCCTCTGAGACCTGGTCATTTTGTCACACTGCCTCTCCTCACAAAGTGTGTGGTTTGAACCTTGGACTGACAGATGCTTGAAGGGGACAGCTGGCTAAGCAGGTCACTGAGCTTGTGCACTTGACTTCTCTGCAGGTGCTTGTGCTTTTTCACTGCCTCTGATTGCTCTCAGATACAGCTTAGCCATGGATAATCTAACTGTCCCTTAGGAAAACTGATTATTCAGAAAGTGCACGTGTTCCCTGTGGGCCTCTGAGGAAAGCAGGGCAGCAGCAGGTGGGTCTGAACCACACACTTGAGGCTTGAGTGGAGCACTGTGGAGGTCCAAAGGCAAGGGACAGTGGCAAAGGTGTGCTGGAGATGGCAGGGCTGCAGTGAGACAGCCCTGAACGTGCCCTGGGGTTTCCCCTGGGGCACTGGGGCAGGTAGGGCAGCCCAAAATGAATTGAGAGCTGAACTCTTCTGCAAGGCAGCAGCCAGAGGAGCTGCAGGTGCTGCAGGGTTCTCAGCAATCCCTTTTTAAAGACATGGGTGAATACCTGAGTGGTGATTCACAGAATCACAGGGTGGATAAGGTTGGAAGGGACCACAGTGGTCCAGCCTCCTGCTCGAGCAGGGTCATCCCAGAGCACATGGCACAGGACTGTGATAAGAGGGTTGTGGAATGCCCCAGTGAGGGACACTCCACAGCCTCTCTGGGCAGCATGTTCCATGTGTGCTCAGTTGGGCAGTGAAGGAATTCTGCCTCATATTCAAGTGAAGCCTCCTGTATATCAGTTTCTGCCTGTTCCCTCTTGTTCTATTGCTTGGAGCAGAGCCTGGCCAACCTCTGACCCCTCCTTTCAGACACAGACATTGATGAGGTTCCCTCTCCAGGCTGAGCTGGCCCAGCTCCCCCAGCCTTTCCCAGAAGGGAGATGCTCCAGTCCCTGATCATCCCTGTATCCCTCCACTGGACCAGCTCCAGCAGCTCAGCGTCTCTCTTGTCCTGAGGAGCCCAGAACTGGGCACAGCACTCCAGATGTGCCTCACCAGGGCTGAGCAGAGGGCCAGATTCCCTCCCTTACCCATTGGCAATGTTCTTCAGTCCTAAACTGAATGACAAGATTTCCCTCCTTCTCTGCAGGATGTCCTGTGAGAACTTCCAGAAGCAGTTTTCCTGGCTGTACATATGTAACAGCACCCCAGCCTTCCTGGACTTTGGAGATGAGCACTGCTCTGCATGGTCCCTGACCAGCTACACCAACCTGTGGAGCCCAGACCTTCCCAGGAGGAGGAGCCACTCTTCCTCAGGTAAGGATGCTGCCTGCTGCTCCCACTGGTGCTGGCAGTGAAGCATTCACCCTGAGCACCCAGCTGCTGGAGTATTGATTGCCACTTGTTAATGCCTGCCTGTTCCCATTACAGCACTTAGCAGCTAAACAGGCAGGAACAAAGCAACAGCGCTGGCTGCTGGGTTAAAACTGAAGGCTTGTGATTTAGGAACTCCTAAATTTTGACTCCTTAAGTCAGAATGAGCTTGTATATCTTTTTTTAGCCAGTTGCAGTAGGTGTTGCTGGGGACCTCATCAGAAAGTCTGGTATGGCAAATATGCTGCTGATTTTGCAGAGCAAAAAGTACTCTGAAATTAAATGGATATGGAATGAAATAAAGGTGCAACAAAGCTCCATTTTTTAAGGTAAAAACGTCTTTGGGCAGATAAGACCAGTGGTTTTACTGCCTGTGCAAGAACTCTTCTGGCATTGTAAGTTCCAGCAGTAATATAATTTTTACTTTTTTATCTTATCTCACTTTTTTTTTCTTTTTTTTTTTTTTTTTTTTTTTTTTTTTTCTTACAGCTGTATCAGTGTTTGGGCTTTGTGTTTTTAATCTAGGATGGTGGTATCTGATCAGTGAAGAGGTTTCTTTTTTTTCTCAAATGATGATCCTTGACTTAACAGCAAGCGGGTTTTGGCTCACAGATTTCAAGCTCCTAACCTTATCACCAGGTCTCAAGGTGTGATAACTGTGCTGCTGTGCCTGTGCTGCTGCACACCACAGTTACTGGGACTGAGCAAGGAGCTGCAGGAGATGCTGAGCTGAGAGTGTGTGGGCAGAGCCATTTCCTTGGAGCTGAGTTTTCCAACAGCCCTGTAGTAAAGTCCCTGCCCAAGTACAATCATTCTAATGTGCAGTTTTGAGGCCACACAGGGATCTGGATTAACATCAAGTCTGCTGCCATCTCAGTCCTTTTGGGCACTTAATTGTTGTTTTTTTTGTGTTTTTTTTTAATATCAGGAATGCTTCCTGTTAACCAAAGCCTTGCCCAAGAAGCAGCTGTTTCCCCCTGGTGCTCGGCATTCTGTCTGTCCATCACAAACATTAGCAGGAGGGGAAGAAGAGGTTAGCTTTGCACCATTTTGTCCTTTTCTCTGTGTTTATCACCTCAAAGCCACAGTCCTTTTCAGCTCAGCCTCTGGCTCAGGTTCCTGATAAGAGCCACAGCTTTTCTGCTGCTGGGAAACTGTGCCATGCAGGTGAAGCAGATGAAGGGGGTTGAGAAATCCACACGACTTCTGTGACTTTGCCAGAGATTTCTAAAATGATAAACGTGCAATTAGCTTACCTCCAGATGCCTCAACTTCTAGTGCAGGTGTGGGGACTGCAGTGCTCTGTTGCACTGAAAGATCTTGGAGCAGTGACTGCCTGTTCCTCTGGGTCCCCACAAGCAACACCTCACACTTCTTCTGCTGGAACTCTCTGTGCCTACTGTTAACCTATTAACACTTTCTCAGCAGGTGCAGCTTCAACAAACCCTCAGTATTTTTTCAAAGTGCTGGATCACGACCCAAATACCTATAATGTAGCAATTTCACTCATGCAAAAACACGCTGAGGATGAAAGAAACCTGAAGATTGGCTTTTTCATCACCAAGGTGAGGACAGAAATCAGATATCATGTGGGCATTGTTGTTCTCTGGGTGGTTTATTTTACCTGTTTGTGGGAATGAAAGACTGAATTGCCTTTTGGTCTGTTAAAAAATCAGTATGTGGTGTGAATTTCTGGGTGCCTTCTATTGTAGAAACTCAGAGTACAAATAGAGTTAAGCAGGCTTAGTTCCTTTTATTCATGTCTTAGGGAACAAAGAGGGCACTTTTAGTTCTGCAGCATCCCAGAATTGCCTTGGGAAACTCAGGGAGTCCCCAGGTTAGATGTGCCAGGGCAATTCTCTGTACCAGCAGTGCTGGTGACATCTGTGCTGGCTGGGCACCAGCCACAGCCCTGAGCAGCACTCCAGGTATAGCAGGGAAGCAGATGGTCTCTCACTCCCCAGAGTGGGCCTGTCCCACTCATCCTCCTGTTTTCTATCTGAAAAGCTGTGTAGAAAAGTTTACAAAACACAAGAGCCTTTGTTCAAGACCAGTGTAGGGGAAATCCACTCAGATACCTCCACTGCAATTTCTCTGGGTTTTTTCCTTGGTGACTGTCCAGAGAAGTGCCTAATCAAGCTGTTCTCAGAGCATTACCAGGCTTGCTGAAAGCACAGTTGCTAGTGTGGATGGATGCTAACCTTTCTCAAAGTATTTCTGTTGTTGTCTGATGATTGTGGGAGGCTGTTGTTCTAAACCCAAAAGACTGAAAGGGAAGCAGGGGTTGCTGTAACCCTAATTTCTCCTCATTCTCCTCATTCTGCAGAGTTTTGCCCTAGTCCCAGACCTTAAATAACTGATGCCATAAGTTTAATAGCTCCTCATAAAGGAAGAGCATGGCTTTGTAGCTCGTAAAAAAAAAAATGTGTTTGAGAAATAAGAAGTATCATTAAAAGGGCATCCCTCTGGCAAGTGGAGCTCACTATCCCTATGGGAGGATCTCCTCTGTCCTGTGCAGGTATCAAGGCTGCAGGACTCCATCAGTCCAGCTGTGCCACTCAGAAAGAGTTGCTCCTGGTAAATGGGGAATTGCTTCAGCAATTCCAGCATTCCCAAAAGTCAGCAGACATGGAAGTCTCTATGTGCTCTCACACAATGAATTTCCACCTTGATTAGTTACCTATTTTAACAGAAGTCATCTTCACTGAGAGGTGATGATATAGCTCTTGGTTCCCTCAAAAAAGGGGTTATTTAATCAGGAAGCAGACTAGGAAACAGATTTTCTCTATTCTTGCTTTATATTTAAAATTTTTCTTTCCCTCCAGTTGATACTCGGCTGTGTGTTCAGCAGTTCTGCTGCTCTGTCACACCATAGCTTTTATTAATATAATGATATTGGTGTGTGTTCACACAGAGGATTATACAGAAAACAGTCCCTCACAGACACACACTAAGTATTTTAATATGAGAGCTGCTCCACCAGCTCCTCACAGCCAGCCTGGTGTCCTGCCCTGGCAGCATCAAAAACCAGAGTGGGTGTGAGTGCCATTCCCTCCGTTTATTTCCCAGTGCTCAGCCTCAGTGCCTGAGGGCAGTCAGAGCACCTTTGGGTAAATTTTACAAGGGGTTTTGTAACCCCTTTGCACAAGGAGAGTGCAGTTGGCAAGATTCATGTGGCTTCACTCCTCCTCCCTGATCTGCTTTCTCTGCCATGATTCATTAGCAGCAGCATCCCTTGTTGGGTACCCTCCGAGATGCATAAATTGCTGCTGTGCAGTAAAAGCAGTGCTATCCCCTGGCAGGATGAGAGCAGAATGCAGTGCAGGCAAGGATGCAAACCAGAATGGACGTATCTGATAGCTCTAGGAAGCCTTTGATTAAATATAGACGTGGAACACTAATACATGGCTGTGAGGGAAGTTTAATGTTGTGTGATAGAGCTGAGAAATGTATAGAGGCTGATTCTTATCTCACACCAGTTTTGATTCCATTGAGATATTAATCTGCTTCTTCTTTTTACCAGAAGGAATGTGGAATAAGGCTCAAAAGTGGGAAAAAAAAGTATTACACCATTTATTTCTTTGCAACACTGCCCATTTCTATCTGCTCAAGATCTGACCCATAATACTTGGCAGTCTGTGTACCTCCCAGCTGTCTGTATCAGTAGTCATCCTATTTTTTTTTCCTTCCAAAATAGCAGTTTTATGTTCTTGTCTCCCAAAGGCATGGCTCATAAATAACTCTGCCACGCTGTATAACCATTCTAAATGGAATTTATACACGCTGATATATTTTGGAGAATATGTTAAGGAAGGGTTTTTTTTTATTATGCTATCTTTACATGTCATCATAGTAATAGCTGTTGCATTATATTTGTTTCATCTCAGCAAAAAAATAGTGGAATAACAGATGCAAAATCAGAATACTCAGTTTTCTTGTGACACTTGCTGGTTTGGATTGGGATTCTTGGAGCATTGTCATCTGACATGCTTAGAGGTCTCTCCGACCTCTTTTAGTCACAGAAGATCTCAGGGAATTTTTTAGTAGTAGTATTCATCCTTGATTCCTTTGTGCACTCCAACCTGCTCAATGCTAATTGAAGTTCTCTTCCAACCTCCTGACATCCATTTTGGCTTCTGCTTCTTTCAGTTTCTCCACCTTTGAGCAGCTCTGTTATGTCCTTGAAAGAAGTCTGTCCCCTGGATGGGTTTTCAGGCTGCTGGGGAGGTGGAGGTGATAGATGCAGAGTGTACTCAGAGAGTGTGGGAATGCCAGGCTGCTGTGAGTGTGCTTCCTGATTTACTCCTGTTCCTGACAGGAACACAGCCAGCTGCCCTTTTCTTTCAGGAGAATTCCAGAGTTCTGAAGCAGATCTTTTTCCGGACTCGGGATGTGACCAGCTACCTCACCTTGAGCCCAGGCACCTATGCTGTGGTTCCTGCTGCTGCAGAGGAGCAAGAATTCCAGTTCCTCTTACGAATTTTCATAAAGAATCAAGACTACAACGAGTAAGATGACACGCTCTCCTTAAAGAGCCCAGACTCACGGTGTGCCTGCAATTAGCTATTTAATGTCAAGATAACTGATGTGGCAATTTGCTTTCAATGCATTCTTGGGGGGTGGAGAAGGCACAGAGGAGTGAGGCACCTGTTGAGGGGGATCAGCTGCACAAGGCTGGCCACTGCAGAGCAGGGGAGCAGCTCATCTGCAGCCACCAAGGCTCTCAGCTTTGTACAAAGAGCCACACAAGGGAGCAATAATTGTGAGATTTGTCCTCCACCCTTGACTGTGGGGTCATTTCTCTCAACTGAAAGGTGGATTGGGAGCTTGTTTTTCCTAATTCTTAACAGCTGTTTGGTAGTTTTTTATGTTCTGCTGGCTGGATGCCAGATGGATCACATCCCATTCTGCTGGGAGTGGGACCTGGAGAAGCCAAGAGCAGTGAAAGGCCTTGATCCTTTCACTCAGCACCTCATAGGCAGGGCTCTGTGTAGGCATGAGAGCAGCCTTGAAGATAAGTTTAGTGGAAAAATGGTATCTGAGTTCATGCAAAGGCAGCTATTGCCACACACACACACACTCACATTACCACGTGAATATCTGGGTGTGGTTTACTCCAGATGAGCAAGCTTTGAGTCCCAGCATTCAGCCTCACCAAACGACCTGCAAGCATCACCTGTGCAGTGCCTTCCCTTCAGCAAGCTTCAGACTGGATGTGACTGCACCTCTTACCTCACTGGCCCATATCTTAATAATGAGATTGCTCTCCAGGCTTTGGCCCCTGGCAGAAATAGCCTAGGGCCAACTGAGGCAGCTCCTGAGTTATGGAGAGCAAACACAAGAGTCTGTGCTGTGGGCTGGACTGCCCTCAGCAGGGTGAGTCATGTGTGAGACAGCTCAGCCCTGGCAGTGAGCTTTTAGGGCAGCCTGTGACCCTCACACACCTTCCTGAGCTGGCCCCACGTGGAGATGACCTTCCAGTGGGTCTTTGCAGCACTTACCTATACAGATGTTATAAAAATAGAACCTGCCTTGTCTGATTTCTCTACAGAAAGCAGAACTCAAGTTCACTGAATGTGATTGCTAAGTGTGTCTTAGGAATGGTGAGCCTGGCCCAGTTTCAGGCAGTCTGCACATATTTAGATGTTGCCTTTTAATAGCCTGGATGCTGCTTTTATTCCTGACTGTTAAGCTGGGCCAAGAGAAAGGAGGTGAAAAATTTTGTGGCTCAGGGCAGGGCAGCCCTGTGTTCTGCATGGTGAGGTTAGTCCTGGCATGCTCAGGGTGAGACAAACTGCCCTTTCTCTGCTGCTGGTGCCAAAAGAGCTGGCTTGGGGAAGGCAGGGAGCAGCTGGAGACTCAGAGCTGTCTGTGCCTGTTTGCATGGAGAGACCCAGGGCTGGTGCATCCTTGTCTGAATTGGCCAGGCTAAGCATCCTGCAGGACCATGGGCTGGGTGGGTGCTGCTGGTGGTGCCTGCCTTCCACCATGGCTGCAAATCAATGTTCTCTTTCTCAAAGAAATCAAAGGCCTCTTTTCTCCCAGTTTGATTTTGTAACTCTTTTCCAGGACCCCAAACTCCCTGACCAGCCCAGGGCTGCCAATGGTAAGAGTCTGAAACTGGTGTGGATTCTGGTGGTGGTGAATGGTTCCCAGTGAGCTGACTGTTTGGTAGTCACCTCTACTGACTCCTCTTCATCTGCTCTTTTCTCCCTTCAGCACCCACTGCTGTCCCAGACCTTGACTCTGGTACCTGCAACCTTGCTGGGAGGGCAGGGCACCTCTCTGGAGAGGTGGGAGTGACACCAAAACCCTTTCTCTTCTCATATGTCTTTTTCAGAGCCTGATTTTTGAGGAAACAGGTCTTATACAGTCCCTCTGTCCGCTTGTCCCTCTGTCCTTTTCACCTCACCATCTTTAACACTTTGACAAAACAAATATAGCAGGGGAGAGAACACTTAAACATCTCTTTCAATGGCTGTGAGATGGGTATATATCCATGGGGAAGAGAGGGGGAAACAATTCCTGTGAGTGAGATTGGACATGCTTTCCCCATGAGAATGATGTAAGTACTTGTACCCTATAAAGCACTGGAGTCCATAGGGATGAGACTCAAACCAGATTTCTGCTGATTTTCATCAGGATCTCTTCAGAGACAGAGACATAAAGCAAGCTGCACTTTCAAACTGGCTGCATCTCTAGTTTGACCCACGTCTTTCCTTCTCCAGCCCAGCTACCACGGGTCTCTGACTTCTTGCTGTGAGCTGTGCACATTGCCAGGGCTGGTCCAGTCCCTGCAGGTCCCTCCAGCAAAACCCTGCCCCTGGGATTCTGCTATTTACAGCCTTCAAAGACACAGATCTTCTGTGTGAAGCTGCTTCAGGAGAACAGAAAACCGAGTCCTTCCTCGTGGTTCATTTTCCAGCAGGCAATTAAGCCCCATTAGAGGGGTAGTGTAGATGGTGACTCTTTATCTCTTCCCACTGAGAAGCTGTCAGTTTACCTGGCTGTTGCCCTTAGCCAATCTTTTGACTCTGATGAATTGTGGTACCCGCAGTTTCTGCTCCTGTTCAGGTATTTGGGCTTCCTTGGTATGAAGCATCTCACACAAAGATGAAGGCTTTGGGTCCTAGGCTTAGATTGTTTTCTGAAAACTTTGTAATGTTGAGGATAATTTGCCTTGGTGCCTGGTGGATCTTTTCACTGGAAAATTGAAAAAAATCACTTAACCATTGCAATTGTCCAAGTATAGTCCAAGCTTGTCTTTGGGGTTGAGAAGGTACAAGAGGGAGAAAATTCAACTCATGCTCTGTTTTCTTGGTTCACATGATCTTCACATGCCCTGAGCAGTGATCCCAACCAATAAGGATCAGGCCTTTTATCTCTTTACTCATGTATTGACTTGCTGAATTCCACCCTGGATGTGTTCTGTCATCTTCTTTAAGCCCTGAACTGCTCCTTCCTGGTTGTACTGGCTGTGACCATCCAAAAAATGCTTCTTCCTTCATTGCAGTAGCAGTTGCTCACTCCTAGTCCTCTTTATTTTGGGGGTGTGAAAACTGCAGCCTATACTGTATTCCCTGCCCCTGAAATTAAAGTGCTGTTTGGATACACAGACTTTTGCCTCCTGTTTTGTAGGTGAATAATTTATGCCTGCTCTTTGTTTTTGATGCAGGATGTACCAAGAGAGAACCAGGACAGCTCCTATAAGGCTCTTTTCCTAAAATATGCTAATCAGGTACCCTCTCTAAAACATATTGTTGGGGAAAAACAAAAACAAAAAACACAGGTGGACTTGCAAAAAGAAAAAAAAAAAACTGATCTATAATGTTGATGCAAATCCATTTAGAATTTTTTTTAAATGTAGTTCCATCCTCAAGTGGATACCCTGAAAATGGTATTGATTGACCTGCCAAAACCCCCAGAAAAATGGGACATTCAGCTGGGTTAGATTGTCTAGTGCCATATATCAGTGCAATATTGGAGATTTATAGTTGTGCTGGTGATGGGCTTGCATGTGTACTTTCTTTTCTTTTTTTTTTCTTTTTTTTTTTTGGCTTTGATTTGGTTTGGTTTGTTTATTTGCTGAAAGCAATTAGAAAGCCTTGGGTAGTCCCCCCCTCTCATCAGCATCATTTTCCATTTGCCTTCTCAGCACTTGGAAACCAGACATCAGTCAGTGTTTGAGTAATTGATTCCTGCTCTCTCAGAGCCAAACTCTGTGTTCACAGGAGATGCTTTTAATGGTTTAATAAACTGTTATAAAGAACTCCTTGACTTAGTCAAGAGGAAAAAAATCACTGTCAAAATCTCTGCACAATGAACCTCTTGCAGTTAATGGTTATATCAATGTGTGGAGATGAAAATGAGCAGGGGCTGCCATGCTGGGGTGTCTCAGGAGGGAGGCAGCCAGGATTTGGGATGGGCAGCAGTGCCTGTGCTCCCAGCCCACTCTCACAGCTGCCTGCTGTGCTGCCCATCCCAGCTCCCCATCCCTGCAGAGCAAACCCAGGTGATGGCAGTGCCTGGAGCTCCCCTGCCCAGGAGCATGGAGGGTCTTGTTATGCTCCAGAGGGGATGCTGCTGCTCCTTTGCTACCTAAACACAGGTTCCACTTCCTGAGAAAAAAATGTTTGGGGCAAAAGTGACACAGGAGAAAACTTCATGCTCACTGGCCTCTCTTTGTGTTTTGTTTTGCATTAGGACTCAACTATTGATGCCTTGCAGCTGCAGCAACTCCTTAATGAAGTGATCTTGAAAGGTAAAGCTTTTACATCCCAGCTAATGTTTTTGGTGCTTCCCTATCCTTAGACTAGAGTAAATTAGACAGAGGATTTAATGGTGTCCTGGTGGTCCTTAAAAAATCCTCAAGGGCTCTTAGGACTTGCTAAATCAGCACAAGTGGCCTTTCTGTGGTCACTGTAGTTTCCCTTATTCCAAGAGGGAAGGGTCTCCATGCATGGGCAGGGACTGTGCAGAGTGAGCCCAAACAGGGCACCTGTCCTTGGGGAAGGCAGAGATGTCTGAGATGTGCAGATTCCCTGTCTGACACAGAGCCCTTGCTGCTGCTTGAGAACCTGAACCAGAGCTGGGGCTTTCCAGCTGTGTGAGCCTTCAGCTTGGTGCTCTCCTTCCCTCAGAACAGTGTCCTGATGCTTGTCACAGCCCTGGCTCTTGCTAATTCCTCCTGTTTTGTCAATCCTTGCAGATGAAATGACCAGCCTGGGAGGGAGATTCAGCTTTGATTCATGCAGAAGCATTTTAGCTCTGATGGATGTATCCTTTCAGCAGAAGCAATAAACTTCCCTGGTGCTGCCCATCCTTGCCTTGAGTTATGGCTGGGCTGAGCATCCCAGTGTGAGGGCCTGCAAGTAAATGTTAGCCCCAGTCCCCAATAAATAACTGTCCCATGGTCCATGCAGGACTTTGCTGTGCATGCCCTGGCTCTGAAAGGTGAGGATCACCTTTCTGCTACCAGCTGACCCTTTGCTCTCATTTTGCCCTCTCTGGGCCCTGGCTAAGCTTCACCCTTGGCAGAGCTGAGACAGGGAGGCAGGACAGAGTTTAGGCATAGCTCAGCTGTTCTGGGGTGGCACTGCCAGCACTGCTGGTGTCAGGGGCAGAAGCACTGTCACTGCTGAACCCCCAGGCCTGCCAGGCCATCCCAGTGTATCTTTCCTGAATCACTCAAGTCTTTTTACTGTTAACAAGACAACACAAGAAATACATTTATGTCTGTTGTAGAGCAAGAGGGCTCCTTGATGAAAACATACATCTCCCTTGTGTGTTTCTTCCCCCTTGCTTACTCATTGTCTCTTTTCCTCCATGCCTTGAAAAAACTTTGAGACATCCTCAGTTCTTTAAAGACTGCCAGAGAATGAATAAAAATGACCAGAAGTCCCTCTCTCTGTCCAGCTTTCAGCATCTAGCCAGTGGAAGAGACTTTTCCTCCTTTGCAAAGCCTGTCCTGGGATAAGTGGGCACTGTGAATGCACAGCACGTGCAAAGAGCTGACAAAGCCTCTGCTCTGCTATAACTGAGGACAGATTTTTAATTCTCTGGCCTGCAGATAACCATGTTCAGTGTGACCTATCCTGGCTGCAAAGCCAGGATCAGTTTTTTTTGCTCAGGTTGCACGGCAGTGGCACTGGTCTGCTCGTATTTCACAGGTGATGAGTTTTGCTTTTGGGAGGTTTCCCCATCCAGCATTGGGGTGGGTGCTGTGTGGAGGGGAGCAGGCACACTGCCACTGCCCTTCCTGGGGGCTGCCAGCCTCAAAGGCTGCTCTGCTGTCTGACAGAAGGCATCAGCATCATCTCCTGCTGCTCTTGGCTCCTCAGTGCCTGCTCCCCTGGAGGAGCCGGGAAGATCAGACCCTGTGGTGCCCTGTGCACAGGCAAGGCTCATCCACAGGGGTGTCCATGCTCGGGGCTAAATGTCACTGCAGCTTCCCCTGTGGTTAAAGGGACCTTACAAATAGAAACCTTTTGTGGATTGTGAGCACAGGCATGGGTGGCTGTACAATGTGACAAAGAAAGTGAGTTTGAACATGACTGAGAGCAGAAAAACTCTCAGATTCTCAACACAAAGTAACAGACAGAAGAGGCTGCACCTCATGTGTTTAGCTCTGTGCAGACAGCATCCTAGGCAGCAAAGCCAGCCAGGTTCAGCTCTCATTAAGTGCTCGTTCCTTAACTAAATGCACAGCTGAACTCGAATGGGAGGCTCACCCTGCAGGAGTTTGGGAACCTCTGGCGATGCCTCACAAAGTACATGGTACGGGCTGGGGGTGCCTCTCTTGGCTCTGGGTACTGTGGGTTACTTGGATTATGTGGATTATGTGGATTATGTGGATTCTGTGCCCTGGGGCTTTCCAGCAGCGGGGAGCAGATGCTCTGTGCTCTCCCAGCCCTGCAGGAGGAAGCCTTGCAGAGATTGCTTGCTTAGCGGGTCAGAGTTCCCTCCTCTCATCCAAGGGAGGCAGCCGGGTGTGTAAAGTGCTCCAAATGAGCAGCCCAGGCTTTTCCAGCACAGACAACATTGAGGGGAAAGGTAGGAAGGACAATTAGGCTCAGGATCTGATGGATATCTCCATGTCTATGCCACTGCTGCCAATTTTTAAAATTTTTTTTAAGAGAAGCTTTCTAAGCTGAAATGACTTCTTGAACTGAATCATCTGAAAAATGTAATTTCCTCATTGCTGCAGTTTCTAGTGGAAATGTGTAGGATCTGATGAAAACTTCTCAGGGAGAAATGTTTCTGCTCCAGGATAAACACTGGAAGCAGTGACATGGTATTTAGGGTGCCACCTAAATTCTTCAGGGCACCCATGGCAGCTTCTCTTTGTCGGGTCCTTCTCCCTCAGTCCTGGTGCAGGACAGGAGGGTTTCCTCAAGGCTCAGGTTGGGCTCTGACTTGTCCCATCCCTCTTGAGATGATCTGACACCACCTAGTTCCCCATCTAGATATGATGCTCTTCCCACTGACAGCACCTTAAATGTGGTTTGTGGTGTGTTAGGAAAGCAAAAAGTCTTCTGCCCACCCCAAACTGTGGGATTTCTTACACAGTAACTTTCTGTCAGAGCCTTCTTGTCATGGCCACCCCACCTCACCTGTTGAGCTTCTTTGCAGCATATTTATTTACTAAGGGAAAAGAGCATACATAACTGATTTTAGTAGTAAATGTGGGAAATGGTGGTAAGGGCTTGAAATCTTCCTTTGCTCTGTATTTTAGGATATCTTCAGCAGGGAAGACAGAAACCGTTCTGGATTTCTGGATGTTGCTGAACTGAAGAGCGCGATTCAGGCAGCAGGTACGCCCAGAGGGGCTGAGCAGCTCCCTTTCCTGTTCCTGTGGCAGGGAAGGGAAGGATGAAAAAGGGAAGAAACAAGACATTTAGGGAGAAGGTGGCCTGGATTTCACAGAGATGCCAGTGGGATCACAGCTCTGCTGAGAGGTCTGTGCTGGGCACTGGCCAGACTCACTTCTAGGTTATGGATGGAACATCCAGCAGAGGGAAGGAGAAAGGAAGAGTGGATTCTTGCACTTGCCTCAGTTCTGCAGTTTCTCTCCAGGGCAGTGACTAAGTCTAGAAGGGAAAGCCACACTGACAGGCATTTATTTAGTTTGCACTGACCTCTGTTGGCTACTGAGTGCTGAAACTCTCAGTGAGTGCACAGGAGTGAAGCATTTTAGCTGAGTCGTCCCAGTGGAGCCTGTGTGTGTGAAGTACATCTCTGACACAGCAATCCCCTTTTAATTGTAGTAGAGAAGCTCCCATTTGGCTGCCTGGAGCTCGGAGGGGTGCTGCCCCAGGAGGAAGCTGGTGCAGGATTGCTATCCCTGGAAGCCATCAGCTGGGGGGATGCATGAATAATTTTTTTGCTGCTGAAAACTGAACAAAACATCAGCATCTGTCTGAGAAGTGCAGCACTGATGTGCCAAATGTCAAAGGAGAAGAATGGCCAGGCCCATTCTGTGAGAAAGATGCTAAAGTGTAAAAGTGGGAGGAAAAGTGTACATGGAGAAGTCCTGTCAGCCAAAACAATGCAGCTGTTTGAAGGGATAAAAAGATGCTGTTAAGTGCCAGATTCAGTACATGCTTGGCTACAAGTAGTTCTGAGTGGGGAAGAAAATTACAAGCTCATTCTTGCTGCCCTCTGAGCCAGACATCTGCATTTGAATCTGGCTTGGCAATGGGATGATCCCTGTCCTGGCTTTTGAGCAGGAACCCCAGAAGGCATTTGGGAACTTGGTGCTACCTCTGGGAATGGCATTAATGTATCTAAATCCAGCTGCTAGACAGCTGTTCCCTGAAGTGTTCAGTGCTCTCCCCAACAAAACACTGCAGTGTGTGCTTAATTTTCACTGTTTTCCTAATGCTTCCAATGATAATAATGGGTCAGAGTAAAGCAGGCCAGCTCCATTAGCAGCAGCACTGCCCTGAAATGCAGCAGCATTGGCTTGATATATTTACAAACTCCTCTTGGGCAACAGTAAATGATTCAAAATATTTTTTTTATAAATAGGGAAACATCAAGCCAGTAATTAAAAGCTTGGCCAAAACCAGAGGGAGGAATCCAGCAGATGAAAGATTTGGGGAGTAGTCATACAAATCAGCTGAAAGGTCTTGGGAACAGAGAGGACTGATCTTCAGTCCTGTTGATGAGGTTAATTGAGAGACATTGCCAAGTAAGCAGATTTCAGAGCAAGTGTATCCCAGACTGACCAGCCCAAATTGTTGGTGTTTTACTGATGTAAGACTTGATTGCAGCATCCCATAAGCAATATTTGCTGGAATGCACTCTCTGGAGAGAGCTTGATTGAATTCCCATTGTCTTCAAAAGGTTAAAAAGAGAATTTGTTGCTCACCGCTACAGCGGTTTAAAACCAGACTAAAAGAAGACGTTTCATTAGTTAGATTTATTTTTAATTACTGTTTTTATCTCCTTCAAAAAGAATATAAAATCAGGTTTACCTTAATTTGAAATGTATCTGAAGCCCAAATGTATTTCCATTCTTTAATTATTCAGCATTGTGTACCTGCTTCCTGCTGGAGACCTCCAACTAGGCTCATGCAACCGGAGTTTGTCAATGGTGGTGCTGAACCACTTCCATTGGCTCTCTCTCTCCATACACAGGTGTGGAGAAGCCATTTCTTTTATTTCTGCTTTTTCAACTAATTTAACTCCGTGACGAATTCATTTAAAACTGAAAAGTTTAGAGCTGGTTGAAAAAGCAGGAAAGTTACCTCATATCCAGCTGAGCTACTAAAACCTGGAGTGAGCAAATGAGAGTTTTCTGAAGTCTCAGAGAAGGCATTAAACCAAAGCTATCAGTCCAGCTCTCTGCAGAAAATGTCCCTTTTGTTTTGCAAATCAGCTTTTAGTGCAAAATATATTTAAATCATTCCTCTTATACAGCCAGCACATTTAGGGTAGTTTTATTTAACTAATAAAAGAATCATTCTAAAAAGCAATTTTTGTTCATTCAATTGAATACCAATTTCCATCCAAACAGTCTGCGACACAAATATTGAATAATAAGCTAATAAAAAAGAAATGCACCCTTCACCATTTTCTAATAGAAGAGAAAATGAAAAAATTAAGAATCCCAGGCATGCTATGCACTACAATAACCTGAGCATGCAGCATCTGCAACTTTAGCAGAAAGACTCAGACTCAGACTTTCACAGTTATGAGCCAAAGAAAATCACCCTTTCTTACAGAAAATAAAAGCTAGAAAGGCAAGGCACGATTAGGCAGCTCAGTGCTCGCTGACTTCAGGCACAGTGGGAGTCAGTGAGTAAGGGCAGTTGGGTTTTCCATCACCCTGCCCCGACTCCTAGGCAGGCAGAGCGGGAGAGGCTGTGCAGGGCTGTGTGACAGGGTGGGGCTGCGGGTGTCCCGGCTGGCTGGCAGGGTGCAGGGGCCACCCGAGGGCCACCCAAGGGCCACCCGAGGCCACCCGAGGCCACCCGAGGCCACCCCTCCGCTCTCCCGCAGGGCTGGCCAGCGACGCGCGGCTGCTGCGGCTGCTGGCGCTGCGCTACGGCGATGCGGGCGGCAGGCTGGGCTTCTCCGACTTCGTGTGCTGCATGCTGCGCCTGGACACCCTGAGCCGTGAGACACAGACTTCCCCAATCACCTAAGATTCCCCCCTAATAAATAACCCTCCTTTTCATTTTTAATTCTTATAGAATTCCTGTTTCCAACCCCCCCCCCCCCCCCCCACCATTGCTTCTTTCATCGTTCAATATCCAGTTTCATTTATCAGCAAACCTACAGTTTGTTTGTAAAAGGAAATATCTTTTTGTCCATTCATCAGTCAGTGGAATCCTTCCCTTTGTTTCTTTTATCTCTCGGTGCTAGTTTTGTCTGCCAGCAGACCCACAGCTTGTTTGTAAAGACAAATCCATCATTCCTCTCACCTGGATGTGACACACCTGCCCCAAGTCGGGGCAGGGCCCAGGCAGCTCCTGTTTGCCAGGAGCTGGATTTGTCTCCTGCCCACTGGAGCAAGACAGCAGTTTAATGTTCAGTACAATTCTCAGGTTTTTGGTAAGGAGAAAGTCCAGTATCCTCTGTGGATAAACAAACCCATTCCCTGTGTTCCATCCAACTACTGCAAGGAGGGAGTAGGCACCTCCCAAATGAGCTTTTGCCTGAATGGAAATTAAATTCTGTTTCACAAAATCATAATTTTTGCTACTCTAATAATAAGCATTTTTACTGGAGATATTGGTAGTTAAACAAAGTCAGCAAACTCTGACCCCTGTGCTAGAACATCACTACAGCAATTTGTTTCATCTTTGGAATGAGCTGGGTGTCAACAGTGCATGGAAACGAGCATTCATTTTCTCCCATGTGTTTTTAGCACTGATGTTTAATGGGCCAATAGTGGTCAGCAGATCTGCTTGGATGGCACTGCCTAAAATCTCATTTCAAGGGAGTACAGCAGAAGCAGCTCTGAAAGTGTTGTAAAATCAGAGTGTGTCCAGATTTTAATGCTTTCATTAAAAAAAAAAAAAAAAAAAAGAGCTTGTAAACACCCATTTTTTGTGATTATACATGTCACTTGCTGTAGATGAAAGTTTTTATGCCTAAATTAGTGCCATTGTATTTTCTTTTTCATTTAGAAAAGATCCTTTTACATTTTAAGTGCCAATGTAAAGACAAATCCTTCCCATCCATGTGGAAAGGAGTCTCTAAATTCTCATTGCTGTCTGTAATGGGAATCTTAAAATGCTCTCCACTCTTTCAGTTATCACTTTACAGAGGCTTTAATGTGGAATACATTTCTCAAACTTTTTAGACCATTGTGAATAAGTTTGTTACAGGAGAGGATAAGGGTGCCAAGTGGGAATAAAAGGCAGTCAACCTTTATGATGATGTGAGTGCAGCAGGGAAGATAAAATCTGTCCCATTAAATCATTACTCATCCTTTCAAGATAGCCAGAGATGAGACCCAAACCAAAAGCAGCAGCTTCTTTGCAAATTCTATTTAACTGGAGTTAATGAAGCAGTAAAGAGGCACTTACCTCTGCCCAGAGGAGGTAATTTCAGCGCTGCCACTTTTTCCTCAAAAGACTGCTGGGTGCAAGCCCAGCCCTGCAAATACAGCCTTGTCAAGGGGCTGGGCACACCATGAGGTTTTCCCTGTGCCTTTCTTCAGAGCTCTGTAGGCTGGCTGTGCCACCTTTCCTCCCTGCTCTGGGTCACACAGGTAACTCTGGTGGCCTCCTAAGGGGCAGGTGGGCAATGAGCCCTGGTGCCCTGTTCCTGCCCTCTCCCAGCAGCCTTTCTGCTAAGGTGGGTAGGTTTCAAAACATCTGGAATCTAGCAAAGTCTTTCCCATTCCGGATGGGAAACTCCAGGATCCCAGAGAAGTGTCTCATTCAAGGACAGGCCGACTTAAATTTGTTTCAACTTTTTATTACTGTCTATAACAGCATATTTCTAGGAGAAAAGTAATTTCAAAATAAATAAAACCCCTCAAAATACGGTGTCTTGAGTTTATCCAAACACTTGGATTTGAAGACTTCTCCTAGACATACTGCAATATAAATATGCACATAGAATAACAATATTTGAATGGATTTAAATTTTCTGATGGCAAAGTGCTCTGTCAAGAAAACTTTCAGCAATGTTAATTTCAAACTCTAGCTGAATAACAGCAGCATCTGCATTTATATTCCCTGCAAAAAGCTTGCAAGGCATACTAATGACTTCAAGAGACTCCCTTTCTTTAGGGCACACTGTGATCACTCACTGCCAGGGAGGATGGAACAGGACCAGCAGAAAGTTTCCCTGTGGGAAGATGTGTTTCATTAGTCCACCATCCTCCTGTCAGTCTTCAGGCAGGAAAACAATTGAAACAAATCATGAGAGGAGATGAAAGCAGCCACATTGAGCACTGCCTGTCCCTACACTTCTGCCAAATTCTGGCCCCAAAATTGGGATGCTTTCCCAGGCTGTGAAGGGGTACTCAGCACTGAAGTGAGGTGTGGCCAATCCCAGCACAGGGATTGCAGCTCTGCTCCTCAGCTGCCACAGCCTTATGACTGCATTGCATTCTTGCATCTTCCTCATGAAATAAGTTTTTGTTTTTTTGTTCTGCCCCTAGATGCATTTCAAAATTTAGCAAAGGGCGGATCACAAATTTTGATGACGGCGATGGAGGTAAGAATGCTCCTTCCTTCTCTTCTCTCCAGCTCCAAAGTGGGACCACATCTTAGCAGAAGGGTGAGGTTAAAGATGATGTGTGATGCATGTTGCTAGGCTTTCATCCTAGCTAATAGTGGTGCAGGTTTTGCCTGGCTGGAAGCACATCCCGTGTGGGAGGTGTTTCCCTGGGATTCCCTGGCCCCACTGGTGCACAGCTCAGAGGTGGCCATCCCTGGAGTCTTCCCTTGCTGACACCAGCCTGTCCATGCTGGAAACATTGCTCAAAGTGACTTTGAGGAAGTGATAAAAATAATAAAAAAAAAAATCCATGTCCTAATTTCTTACTGCCCCTTCTGTTAATCCTGAATTGCAATACATCTTGGTTTTAAGAAAGAAACAGCAGACAAATGGTTGCTGCTGCTGTTTGTCTTAAAAGCACAGCCTGAAGGATAGCTTGCTGAATGGGGATACATCAGGCTTTTTATCAGCTAGTCTGAAGCAAAAATCCTGCTGTGCTCCATAGTGATATGCCTGAGTACTGCATTTTATCAGTCTGGGGACTGTTATTTGACAGCCCAGTGTTTAAAAAGATTTTTTTAAAAAGCCTTTTACAATCTCACCAGCTCCCATTTACACTCTGTGGTTAGTGCAGAGCCTCATTGTTGATTAAATCTGTTTTTAGCAAGGGCAGAGCACAGTTTGCAAGCAGAGGACCTGAACCTATTCTATAGGGTAGTCTGTAGGACAGCCAGGTTCCCAGAACTTGCTCTCTCTTCCACTTGCAATCAGCCAGGTGCCACCCTTTCCCAGCAATTTCCCCTGCTGCAGCTGCTGCAATGATTTATCATGGAAAATAACATATGGCAAGAGTTTCTGGGTCTGAATTGTAATAAGGGAAAGAGGCAGTTCCAAAATCCCTTAACTATCCTGTACAGTACAGGACTACAGTCGCTGGGTCACCCCTGAAGTCCTGAGACAAGTCTGAAGACTTGGTGTACCATCACTAAATGCACCTTTTCTTCTCCTTTTTCCAGTGGCTGACTCTTGTCATGTACACCTAGAGAGATGCCAGAGGTCATGGTAAGAAATCTCAGTGCTGACAAGAGAGGGTGGGGTCCCTACAGTAATCTCAGCCTGGGCTTGTGGGGGCTTTTGAGAGAAGAAGCTGTGAGAGGAAAAGAGGTGAGACCCGCAGCATGATAAGGGCTGCAAAGGCAATTGGACTTTGGGCTATTTTTTCTGGGGAATTGCTGATGACCTGACCAGTCAAACAAATCGCCAATGGCTCAGCTAGAAACTGAGCTCATAGACGAGTGAGTAGAACTTTTTTTTTCTTTTTTTTTTTTATTGTATTCTGGGGGGTGCAGTTATCTCTGCATATCTTACGCAGCAGCAAATGTATACGAAGTAACTTAGATTTCTTGGTCAGTCTGACTTCACATTTTTAACAAAATTACGTGATTTGGTTTACATTTGAACTACACTCCCCACCTTGTGCTTCTTTTGATGTTTGCTCCCTTTGTGTCAGGCCTAGAGAGGGACTTTTTTCCTCTGGACTTTCCAATTTTGCTGCTTGGTTCTTGTGAAAGACTCTGCCTTTTCCTGCAACACTCGTGCTGTTTGTACATCTGAGAACCATCTTGGCCATCGTGGCTCTGCTAACCCCCTGTGATGCAGCTGTTCCAGTTGCAGTGTTAGGGTGTTAGTGCTGGTCCCAAATATTTGGCACTGAGGAGAAACTAGGAAGGGAATCCAATCCTTAGAGAAAACCTGCAGTGGAGGGGCAGCTGACCCCAGGAGCATCCTTGGGCAAAGCCAGACACTTTCCTTCTCAGCCAAAAATGGAGTAAAAAACCCAAACCCATGACATTCCTTGAAATCCATGGAGTGCATCCAGATGAGCTTTCCTATAGACAGGAATTACAGTAGATCATCCATGAACAGCACCTCTGGTGCCTCACACCCTGTTTCTGAAGGCACTTTGCACTGGATGCCAGCTTTGGTGAGAAGCTGGGTGGGATATGTGTAACTGGGGTGTAAATTACACCCCCCAGGGGAAAGCACGGTAGGTTCAGAGCCAAGGCAGGGATGGCTCCATACCTTTCACCTTCCTGGCTCCTGGTTACATCCAATGCTGTGGAAGGAGCCCTCAGCACTGTGATCCTCCAGCCCCCTGAGCTCTGTGTGCAGTTTGTCTGAGAGCCTGCCCCTTGCACTCAGAGCTGTGCACACTGCAAACCTGCATTTTGATGTGCTCATGTGTGGAAACAGAATAGTCACAGCTCTGCACCCAGCACGTGCACTGCAGACTATCATTAGGTAAATATGAGAAGGACCTTGCCTTTGGAGATGAAGTTGCTTAAATTATTGATTGCAAGTTATATTCATAGTCTATTTAGTCATCTTTCTTTTTTTTTTTTCATTAATCATTCATAAACTGATCATAACTTCTGGGAATATGTAATTAATCATAATTTTCACTTACTGCTTTGGAATGAAATCCTGCCTGTGGGCTGTTTGTAAGCAGTTCACTTGAGCAGTTCAGCAGACACTTGCAGCTGGAGCCTGGGCAGTCATGGCACAGAGCCCTCAGAGGACCAGGGCTGGTAAAACCTGAGCCTGACAAACTGTGATTGATGTCGGAAAACACACTTGGCAGTAGCTGAAAAAACTCTCTTGGCAAAAATATTCCCATCAGTGATCCCTAAAGGCTGATCTGAAGCTGGCTTGCTCTGAGTCAATCTCTTTACCTCTGTTTTAGGTGGCTTTTCTTCCTCCTCAGCAGAACAGTGCCTAAGGCCATCCCATACAAAAACCATCCATGGAGTTCTTGGAAAACCAGAGTGAAGGAGTGAAGTCCTTCTGCTTGGTGGTACTCAGATATTGGGATGAAGAGTCCTTTCCAGGCAAACTGGAGGTGCCCTGGAGAGAGAAGAATTGCTTGGGCAAGCTGGAAGTGTTGACTGTAATCTCCTCTCATCTTCCTGTAAATAGTACAGAAGTTAGGACCAGCTCCTTTAACTCCACTGTGAAAAATAACAGACCCATGCCTTTCATGTGAAAAGAGTGTATAAGATGTATGTTACAAAAACAAGACACGGTTTTATTTGAATTATTTCTTAATTTTCTTGTGTGCCATTTATAAGTGCCAGAAAATGACTGAAGAAATTAGAAATAATTAATAAATAACACCAGAAACTTTTTGATTTTCTTTATACTTTTTGTTAATAAATTAATAATAATAATTAAAAAAAAAAGTCTTGAGCATTTTTGAGTTCATCAGCTATCGGGATTCCATTTTATTTGCTGCAGCAATGGGGTGGCATATTAGACAAACAGAACAGATTGTTCACTGCTTTTTTCTGACTTCCAGAATCTATATTGGGACTGTCTGGGAATAGAAAAGTTTGTCTGAGCTGCATTCTCTTCCTCTGTCTTGATGTCTTTAAAAATGTAGGGCTTCTTCAGACATAATTCCTGCTCAAAAATTTAACTTAGACTTGCAAAATAACTGTAACCTTTCTCTACCCACACATGAACTTCATTTTCATACTTTTTTGTCATGGCACTAGCAGCAAATTTAGTGATCTATTCCACTCAGCTATTGAAAAAACAATAATCTTTGAAGACTCTATTTGTGAAAATGCCAAAAAAAAGAAGGATGCAAGTGTAAATGGATGAAAGAAACCCAGGGTTGCCATGGCAATACAATTCACACCGTGCCTCACCCAGACTCTCTGCACAGGTTTCCATTGAGGCATCCACACATTAGCAACAGATTTACCCATTTGGCAGGGAGATGTTGCACACTGGAGCAACAGCTGCATCACAAGGTAAATATGGAACCCAGATCTTTGTTATCATCAGGTCAGTCTGTGTTGTGTCACTGCAGCTTGGAGAGCATTACTTGTGTAGGCAGGTCTAGGCAAGAGGGGCCACTCAACCCACTCTTCCACTGAAAATTAGCGCAAGGGGAAATCAGTAAAATTAGACTATTTTAATACTTTTTTCAGTAATTTTTGAACAAACTGATTCCTTCTCCAAAGTGGGGCGTACACATCCCACTTTAAATTGTTAATCACTAATTCAGTCCTCTGCAAATGTTGGCAAAGAGAGAAGATAAAAAGGGGCCATAAAAAAAAATAAATAAAAAGGCTTATTAGTAGAATCGTTTCAGAGAAAGGTCTATGTATCTTAGCCAGGGAATTCAAAAAGGAAAATTAAAAAGCTTCAAGTATTTCTGGATGACTTCCACCACACAGTTTGGCCAGACCTGCTGGGAACAAGCTCTTTGTAGCTACAGAGAAGTCATCTCTGTTAAAGCTGCAAAATTCAGTTCAAGTCAACTGGTTTAAACACATTCTTGTTGTGTGAAAGTCTCATCTATAAAAATACCAACCCATTAAGATTAATCTTAAAAATCTTAATTTGCTGCTAATGTATTACTTCTCCTTTTGTTGAGATGCATAATTGACTTTCTGTGGAGGGCAGTTCTGCCTGTCAGGAGACAAAGATCCCTGTCTCATAACTCAGCCTGGCCACAGACTGAAGTGTCTGCTCCTCATTAACAAGCAGGCTCAGACATCCCTGGAGAGAAGCATCACCTATCCCTGAGTGTCTCCCCATGAGCAGCTGCTAGGGTGATGCTCTGGGGAGCATCCCCAGGCACAGAGCCCCTGCAGAGCCCAGCTGCAGCTCCATCCACAGCCCTTCAGCTCCATCCTCAGCCCTTCAGCTCCATCCACAGCCCTTCAGCTCCATCCCACAGCCCTTCAGCTCCCTCCTCAGCCCTTCAGTCCATCCCTCAGCCCTTCAGCTCCATCCACAGCCCTTCAGCTCCATCCACAGCCCTTCAGCCCCATCCTCAGCCCTTCAGCTCCATCCACAGCCCTTCAGCTCCATCCTCAGCCCTTCAGCTCCATCCACAGCCCTTCAGCCCCATCCACAGCCCTTCAGCTCCATCCCTCAGCCCTTCAGCCCCATCCACAGCCCTTCAGCTCCATCCCTCAGCCCTTCAGCTCCATCCCTCAGCCCTTCAGCTCCATCCTCAGCCCTTCAGCTCCATCCTCAGCCCTTCAGCTCCATCCACAGCCCTTCAGCTCCATCCACAGCCCTTCAGCCCCATCCTCAGCCCTTCAGCTCCATCCTCAGCCCTTCAGCTCCATCCTCAGCCCTTCAGCTCCATCCTCAGCCCTTCAGCTCCATCCTCAGCCCTTCAGCCCCATCCTCAGCCCTTCAGCTCCATCCCACAGCCCTTCAGCTCCATCCTCAGCCCTTCAGCTCCATCCCACAGCCCTTCAGCTCCATCCTCAGCCCTTCAGCTCCATCCTCAGCCCTTCAGCTCCATCCCACAGCCCTTCAGCTCCATCCCTCAGCCCTTCAGCTCCATCCACAGCCCTTCAGCTCCATCCCCAGCCCTTCAGCTCCATCCCTCAGCCCTTCAGCTCCATCCACAGCCCTTCAGCTCCATCCACAGCCCTTCAGCTCCATCCACAGCCCTTCAGCTCCATCCCTCAGCCCTTCAGCTCCATCCACAGCCCTTCAGCTCCATCCTCAGCCCTTCAGCCCCATCCACAGCCCTTCAGCTCCATCCCACAGCCCTTCAGCTCCATCCCTCAGCCCTTCAGCTCCATCCCACAGCCCTTCAGCTCCATCCCTTAGCCCTTCAGCTCCATCCCTCAGCCCTTCAGCTCCATCCACAGCCCTTCAGCCCCATCCTCAGCCCTTCAGCTCCATCCACAGCCCTTCAGCTCCATCCCTCAGCCCTTCAGCTCCATCCCTCAGCCCTCTCTGGCCCCTCTGGCTCTGCAGGCTGATCCTGCACTGGGGCAGGGTAATAACTCCCTGCTGTCAAGCTGAACATGGCTGCCTGTCTGTGGCATTGGAAAGATTGGTATTACACTTGATTTATGCCTCCAACCAAGCTAATTAAGCAACAATTCTGGAGGAATCCATCATTGTGACAGACTTGTTGATTAACCATCCCACGAACAAAGTCAAGGGTGTTTGGTAGCCTGAAAAAGAAAAAGGGTCAATAAGGGAGAAAAGCAATGATTTGGCCATAATACAGTGGTGACTATTATTTCCAAAAGCAGCAAGAAGCTTAATACATTCCACAAATACTGAGGCCAGCCCTGAAAACAAAGGCAGCTCAGATCAGTGGGGTGTTAGATAAAGAGAGACAACTTCTACATTTCATCTTTGTGTGATTAAGCTGTGAAGGCAAACTTTATGGGGATGGTGCCCCTATTAAAATCTTCAGGCCCCTTCATCTGTGTTTGACAGCTCTGAAATGTGAGTGTTGTCCCCATGAGGTTTCTGGTACTTCTGAAAGCTCTGAGATTCATCCAATTATGATAATATCATCTCTAATTTTTTTATTTTTTTTTTTTTATTAAAATAAATTCCTAGTCCTCAGCCCTAAGAGAAAGCCCTAAGAGAATCTGCTGTTAGAAACTGAAGAAAAGGACCTAGAACAAATGGTCTATTTTTAAATCTTCACGAGGCTAAAGCCCTCAAGAGGGTAAGAAGCAGATGAGATTAGTGATGCTGAACTCCCTGGCACAGGAGATAGGATATAGAGCTGATGAAATTGGATAGGATGTAAGCCAGCCATTAGCTTTAGAAGGACTTTGGTGGAGAGTGGTGACAGCTGACCCTGCAAATGTAATCTCTGGGAGCAATCTCAGAGCCCTGCTGCTTGCTGCCCTGCTCCTGAGACCCAAGGGCCCCATGTCTTAGACCTGGCTGTGCCCAAATTGTGCCAAGAGGGACAGAGGAGGAAGTTCTCACATGAATTACTACAGGGTCTGTTTCCTGGGCATGCAGCCTGGATCAAGGCTTTTCCAGGCTGTGGTTTGATGCCCACACTTCAGTGAGAACACCTTGCTGCTGTGGCATGGGAGACTTGGGGTGTCCATGGCCAGTTTTGGAGCAGCTGAGCCTCCCTCTCTGCCTTTGGCTGTGCCTTAGGTCTCTCACAGAGAAACTGCTGCTGCAATTTGTACAGAATAACTAAAACAAAGCTCATTATGCAATAACCACATGCATGGCTGGAGAGGGGAAGGCTGGGTGAGACCCTGGCTGTGAGCAGCCCAGTGGCCCCTGCACTTTCTGCTGTGCACTAATGATTTTTGGTTTTGTTTCTTAATGCAATGCATTTCTCAAAGCAGGGAACAGTCCTGGCCACGGGCTGCAGACTCTCAGGCCTCTCTCAAGCAGGGGTGTAGCAGTGAGGGACTGCTATTTCAGTGTGCAGCCTGGAGGGGTGCCTGGGAATGCTCAGTGGGATGGTGACCTTTCCTCAAAACTGCCACCTGTCCTTCTCTGAGTGGGAGGCAATGGAAATTCTGTCAGGAGAGACCCCTCCCCGTGTTCAGGTGGGCTCAGCAGGGCACAGACAAATACTGGGATCATTTCTCTGCTGGGGGGTGCCAGCTCTATTTGGCACTATTGAGCTTAGCCTGAGCACCTGTCTTTAGGATCTCTTTACTTCAGGTCTGCAGCTGAAACATTTCACTCTTACCTGGCAATTCCTCACACAGAATACCTTAACCTGCAATTTCTGGCTGCACCCCTTGCACCTGCTCCCACCCTGCACCTTTCCAGCCCTGGAGAGGGGGACACCCAGGCAGTCCCAAAGCACAGCAGCTCCTTCAGAGCAGGTTTCCCAATGCCCCACCAGGCTGGCCATTGCCACTGTGTGTCCCTGCCACCAGCTGTGCCTGGGCTGGGTGTCCCCAGCCTGCTGTGGCTCTGGGGTCCCTTTCTGCTGCCTGGCAGTGACATCTAGAGGCTCCCTGGCCTGAGCTCCTGCTCTCAGCTCTTGGCATGCAGGAACCTGTTCCTCACAAAGCCCCTGGGAAGGCCTGAAGCACTGCTAGGCTTAAATCCAATTCCTCCCCTTGCTCCTCCTTCCCCAAGCCACCAGGGGAAGGATCTTTGTTGTAGCATCCCAAGAAAATTTGACATTGTTTCTGGGATACCAAAGGTCTTGGAGAGCCAGCCCATGTCTCTTCCCTGAGAGAAGAACTGGTCCATGTAAGGCTGGTGCTGGTTAAATAATACATACAGCTTTCCACTTGAGGAAATATTATTTCCTTGCTTTACATGCCATCCATTAGATTTGATGCTGTCCAGCATCAAAGGCAAAGCTGCCACAGGAATACCTCTGGCTGGCTGTGCAAGATGAAAGATTATTGTGCAAACAGTATTATGCATTTAAAGGCAATGCATTCAAGAAAAGGGGAGGAAATATATCATCTCCATAGGCTGAATTATTCAGCCAGATGATGAATGCATCTCCTGAAGTGTTCCCAGGGTTTGAGCTGAAATACCTACCATGGAGAGAGGGATGGAATACCATTGCCTATATGAAAGGTGCTTGGGATTCAATAGAAGGTCTGTTCTCTAGGGTGATATCCCATAGGCATTTTGAGTCAGCAGAGCAGATTGCAAATTATCTTCTAGCCTGAAACCAGGGGAAAAGCAACTTAGTGGAGTAGAGCTTTCTCACAATAAAAAATTTGCAGGAATATTGCAGTGAGAAGTGTGAGGAATGGCTCTTGCCCATCCTGTGTCTTAGAACCACCCTCCTCTCCTCTTTACTTATTTTGTCTGCCTGACACTGAGGAGCTGGGCTGTAATGGAGGTTCCCAGCTAGCTCCACACAGGGATAAATGCCAGGACAAGGTGGGAGGCACAGCTGTGGAGTGAACCTTCTCCATCACCCTTGGATTTCATGGCCTGAAACCCCTTCTCCTTATCTCTGTGGGACACAATTTACATTTCCATCCATGGAGCAGGAAGGTGTTTGGATTACCAATGGTGTGTATGATTTGCAAGACCTAAACACAGTCACTAACCTGTAGAAATGATAATGTGCCTAGTTGTTTGGGTTTTTGGTTTTTGGGGATTTTTTTCAAACCAGCATTCCATGTGCTCTAGAACTCAGAGGTGATAGGAGATACAAAATTAATCTGAGATTGTCAGGCTGTCTTGATTTTACTGGATTGAAAGAAGAATGGTTAAAAGAAAATCATAGCTGGGAGTGGCAGTTTTTTTCTTTTTCTGATAAGTTTTTTTTCCCTCCTAGACACTGGCATAAAAACTTCCCTTTTCATTATTACATCAGATGAAACCAAAGGAATTTTTCCCCCAGTGGAAAAAAAATAAACAGTTTCAAGCTTTTAGGGCAATCAGTGAAGGCCAACACAATGTTTAATCAAATTTAGAAGATGAATTGTACACCTTATCCATAGCTCCTAGATATCATTTGTTACCACAGAAGCAGAAGAGCAGGAGACAGATCCTGCTCTCCTACTCAGTGTTCACTTCATGTGACACAGCCACATCCAAGAGGCAGCAGCCTGAGCAAACAGCTTTGCTTTGCTGAGCTGGAAGCACCAACCTGAGGAAGGCAAGGGCCAGCAGCTGAAAGTTTCAGGAAGGTGTGGTATCAAAACTGAGCCATCAGGGCTGTGCCTCAGGATGTGCCCTCTGTGGATTGACACACATTCCCACTGACCTACATTAGAGGGATTCATGAGTCACACATCAAAAAAAAAAAAAAAATCATTTCTCTAATGAGTAGGCTGCTGTTACAGAGATGGAATTTTGTGTGAGATACTAAGCAAGAGCCTTTGATTATTTGAATATAATGATGTACTTCTAACACAGCATTAACAAAGAAATAACTGGCATTAGGCCTTTATGCAGACATTCATGGCTTTCAAAACACTTTATGGATGAATTGATTCTGTTCAATCACACAAGGCATAGAAGAATTATTTCCTTCTCTAGCTCCACAATGAGTCAATAAAGGGGACAGGATTTCCAAAACTCCCTTTTGCTTTTGACTAAACAATGAAAGAGCTTCTAGAGAGGCCTGGGACTCAAGTGTACCCAGTGGTAGAAAGTCAGAGGTAGAAATCTGCAGGTCAGGAACAGATTGTTTCTTTTTTTTTAATGAGATATACTCTGATTTAATGAAGACTTCATTAATCCAGGAATATGCCATGTCATGCATAATACAGGAGTTCAGATGGATGGAGCACAATGTTCTCCTCCAGCACAGGGATATGAAGTGGTGAGATCTGGATGGGGATGATGACAGCTCCCAGAATTAATCCAGCTGGGCATGGTTCAGAGGGACACACCTCAGAAGAATTGGTTTGGTGGCAGGGGCTTGATCTTTGAGACCCAAATCATTCTATGATTTCATTTAAAAAGCACTGAAGGCATGCAAAGCTTTGGCAAGTTGGAATTTCCTGGGAAAGTATTTGAACAAATATTTTTTTCCCCTCTTGAAACAGATAGATTGTGTAAGAACTTTTGGGAAACATCAGGTCTAAAAGCCCCCTGTACTGCTGATAAGCAGACACACTCCCGAGGCTTATCTCATCTTAATTTGTCAGGGTGTGTGTATTTTAACTACTTAATCATTGCATAACAGACTTAATCTCATTTACAATATTCACTCATCTTCAAGCACTGTATCTCCTGCCCTCACCTCCAGGAATTTTAAATGCAGAAATTTCACCTGAGCAGGTTATTGACAGAGGGGCTGGAGCAGGTTATTCACAGAGGGGATGGAGCAGGTTATCGATAGAGGGAATGGAGCAGGTTATTGACAGAGGGGATGGAGCAGGTTATTGACAGAGGGAATGGAGCAGGTTATTGACAGAGGGGATGGAGCAGGTTATTGACAGAGAGGATGGAGCAGGTCATTCACAGAGGGGATGGAGCAGGTTATTGACAGAGGGGATGGAGCAGGTTATTGACAGAGGGGCTGGAGCAGGTTATTGACAGGAGGGGCTGGAGCAGGTTATTGACAGAGGGGATGGAGCAGGTTATTGACAGAGGGGATGGAGCAGGTTATTGACAGAGGGAATGGAGCAGGTTATTGACAGAGGGGATGGAGCAGGTTATTGACAGAGGGGATGGAGCAGGTTATTGACAGAGGGAATGGAGCAGGTTATTGACAGAGGGGATGGAGCAGGTTATTGACAGAGAGGATGGAGCAGGTCATTCACAGAGGGGATGGAGCAGGTTATTCACAGAGGGGATGGAGCAGGTTATTGACAGAGGGACAGGAGCAGGTTATTGACAGGAGGGGCTGGAGCAGGTTATTGACAGAGGGGATGGAGCAGGTTATTGACAGAGGGGATGGAGCAGGTTATTGACAGAGGGAATGGAGCAGGTTATTGACAGAGGGGATGGAGCAGGTTATTGATAGAGGGGATGGAGCAGGTTATTGACAGAGGAGATGGAGCAGGTCATTCACAGAGGGGATGGAGCAGGTTATTGACAGAGGGGCTGGAGCAGGTTATTGACAGAGGGGATGGAGCAGGTTATTGACAGAGGGGATGGAGCAGGTTATTGATAGAGGGAATGGAGCAGGTTATTGACAGAGGGGATGGAGCAGGTTATTCACAGAGGGGATGGAGCAGGTTATTGACAGAGGGGATGGAGCAGGTTATTGACAGAGGGGCTGGAGCAGGTTATTGACAGGAGGGGCTGGAGCAGGTTATTGACAGAGGGGATGGAGCAGGTTATTGACAGAGGGGATGGAGCAGGTTATTGACAGAGGGAATGGAGCAGGTTATTGACAGAGGGGATGGAGCAGGTTATTGACAGAGGGGATGGAGCAGGTTATTGACAGAGGGAATGGAGCAGGTTATTGACAGAGGGGATGGAGCAGGTTATTGACAGAGAGGATGGAGCAGGTCATTCACAGAGGGGATGGAGCAGGTTATTCACAGAGGGGATGGAGCAGGTTATTGACAGAGGGACAGGAGCAGGTTATTGACAGGAGGGGCTGGAGCAGGTTATTGACAGAGGGGATGGAGCAGGTTATTGACAGAGGGGATGGAGCAGGTTATTGACAGAGGGAATGGAGCAGGTTATTGACAGAGGGGATGGAGCAGGTTATTGATAGAGGGGATGGAGCAGGTTATTGACAGAGGAGATGGAGCAGGTCATTCACAGAGGGGATGGAGCAGGTTATTGACAGAGGGGCTGGAGCAGGTTATTGACAGAGGGGATGGAGCAGGTTATTGACAGAGGGGATGGAGCAGGTTATTGATAGAGGGAATGGAGCAGGTTATTGACAGAGGGGATGGAGCAGGTTATTCACAGAGGGGATGGAGCAGGTTATCGATAGAGGGGATGGAGCAGATCATTCTCAAGAGGGAATGGAGCAGGTTATTCACAGACGGGGCTGTTTGCCCATCCCAGGCAGGGATGCATCCCGCAGTTCCAGCCTGGAGCAGCAGATGGCAGGATTGAACTGCAGAGCCAGCATCACCAGCTCCTTGCTCCCGACAGCAGCAAACGCTTCAGCCCAGGCACCAGGGCACAGGAGCACCCCATACACTGGGATACCTCCCTCAAAGCTTGCTTTGGAGGTGTTAAACCCCTCTTGACAAATTATTCTTCCCCTCCACAAACACAGAGCCTAATTGGTACAACAGGGGTTGCCCTGAAGGTGCTGCACCCACTCCTTCTGCACACAGAAGAGTAAAAATGGCACAGAGAAATCACCAAAGGTAATCAAAGTCTTCTGAGCAGCTTCTGGCTGAAGAACCATTAAACATATAAGGTTATCTTAGTCTGGAGAGGAGCTGCTTACAATGGTGCTGCAGAGCAGGTGCATAAAAAAGACCATTCGTTGTCCTGTAATAGAAGAAGCAGGAGCAGCAGGCAAATAACTTGCCTGAGTGTTCAAAGAGGCCAGATGAGATACTGCTTTCCACGGCCTGGAATGGTGGAGCTCATCTCTGTGGGGTGCTGGGGCTGCCAAACCTTTGCAGAGCTTTGAAAAGTGCCTGGGCAGCTTCACAGAGAGGAGTCAATCGGGGTATCATACTCAAGGGCAGACCCTCCTGTTTGTGAGGAAGTCAGTTCCAGGCATTAAACCCTTCCCAGGGTCTGCTGGTGGAGCCAGGAGACTTTCAGCTGGCCTGATGCAGCACTTTGGTGTCCCTGGCCTGGGGATCCAGTTCAGGGGGTGCTGTGAGATGATAAAATGTATTTATATATTGAAAAAAAAAAATCTGTGTTTGACCTCTAAGTGGGTTTTGAAGGGGCAGAGGGTGGGATTCCTGGGTCAGGGTTTCCAAAGGCATGGGATGGCAGCATTGCACTGTGTCCTTAAACCTCTTTGCACTGAACCAGCAGGGAAAGGCAGGGTGAGTCCCTGGTGTTAGGATTGTGGAGCTGTAAAATGTCACAGAACTATAGAATCATTTAGGTTGAAAAATGTTGAAAAATGGTCTTTGAGCCCAGCCACTAAGCCAGTACTGCCAAGCCATGTCCCTAAGTGCCACATGTACATGTCTTTAAACACCCCCAGGGATGGTGACTCAGCCACCCCCCTGGGCAGCCTGTTCCAATGCTTGGCCACCCTTTAGGTAAAGAAATTATTCCTAATATCCTTGTCCTATCTCTTGTTACTTGGGAGAAGACCCCCAGCTCACCACAAAGTCTTTCCATGTAGCTGCAGAGCACAGTAAAATCCACTCTGAGCCTCCTTTTCTCCTTGTCAGCACTTGTAGGCAGAGCTTGGGCTTGTTGCTCTCAGCTGGCCCTGGCCAGGCTGCATCTCTCCATCTACCCCAGAGTGCAGCCCCAGCAGCTGGGGAGCCTGGGCTGCCCTTGGCTATCCAAATACAGAGCACCAAACCCTGAGTTCAGCACGGCTTTCCTACCAAAAGATCTAGTTAATGGGTCTGGATCTGTGTGAGGAGCAGGAGAAAAATAGGAATCAGACCAACAGCATCCAAGTTAGTGCCTTTCTCAAAACCTGTTTTCTCTTTGAGGAAAAACCAACTCTTTTCCCATTTAAGTCAGGCTCAATTGGCAGTATGGGAACAGCCCTAATTCACAGCTATTTCCTGGCAGGGTTAGGTTTAGTGCAGCATGGTGGGGATGGTGGCAGCAGCACCTGCAAAGCCAATAGGGGAGAGTAGCAGGATCTCAGCACTAAACCCTGGAAGTGCCAGTGCCCCAGAGCCAACAGCTAGTTAATAGGAAATGATGATCAGGAGCTGCTCAGGTCCACTGATTGGCTTCTTGGCATCAGCCAAGTGGCCCTCTATGTTCTTCTTGCCTGGACTTGGTACTCAGGCTCCTCATCCTGCTGTCTGATCTGGCTGGACAGGAGGGCTTGGTGCTCCTGTCTGTAGTCAGATTTCCAGTGTTATAAGGTTATGAAATCTGCCAGAACCAGGGGAAATGCCCTTAAGTTGCACCAAGGGGGGTTTAGGTTGAATGTTAGGAAAAAGGTTCCATGGAGAGGTTTGCCAAGCATTGGAGCTGCCTGCCCAGGGAAGTGGTGGGGCCACCATCCCTGCAAGTATTTAGAAGGCAGGTGCAGTGGTGAGAGTGACATTGCAAGGGAAATTGCTGATGTGAGAGCATTTGCAAGATTGTTTGGGCTAGTTTTTGGGTTTTTTTGGCTGGCCAATGAAGAGGACTATCAGGGTAGAAAAATCTGCTGCTTGTTGGTTGATAACTGTGGGAAATAAATAGTCCATATTTCTGATCACCTGTGCTTGGTAAAGTTATGGCAGAATAAGCTCTTCCTCACCTTTTGTAGCTAAACAAAGAAAAGTCACTTGGTTATAGACAGGCCAGAAGGAAGAACAAGTCTGATCTTTGCTTCCAGCCTGCCCTGGCTGGCTGCTGTGGCAGGGGACAGGGAAAAGGCACCTAGCCCAGTGCTGGTCTTGGCTTTCCACACTGGAAAAGGGCCAGTCTGGCCCTAAGCAGCATCCAAGCAAACACTGGCCAAGGCAGGTAAGGATGTTGGGATTGGTAATCTCCATGTCCAGTGCCTGATTCCCCTTACCCTAAATTTACTGAAGGCCTGACTGGAATCCTTTGCTGGGGTGGGGGGATCAGATTCTATTTATTGGACTACTTTTCCATAATTGCATTTACCAGTGGATAGCCCTCTGATCTGCCTATTCCCAAGTCTCATGCAGTAATGCTGGAATCCATTTATGGCTGCAGGTGCAGGGAGGGCCCTGAGGAGGCAGCTGGGCACACACATGTGTGTGTGTGTGTCCATGCACATGTGCCCAGGGCTGACAGCACAGCTCCTGGCACATCCTGGCCAGTGGCTGCCTCCAGCCCTTGCTGGGCTGAGCTCTGCCTCCACGTGACAGTGGCTCCCATCCCAAGAAATTATGTGGAGCTGCTGTGTGCCAGAGTCTGTTCTGCTTCACAAAAAGGCTGAGCAAAGGCTTTCTGCACTCTTTGTTCAGACCTACCTCATAGATAGGTAAACCAGCAGGAGAAAAGGTGATGGCTGTGACTGGGCAGCTCTGTCCTGCTCCACCACACTGACAGCACCCAGCCAGGAGCCAGCTGCTCCAGGAAAGGATGCACCATGTGGCCTCATCCCTTTCAGCAGGAATGTTCTGCAGCTGTGGCTTGGGAATCTCTGCCCCTTGCCCTCCCTGTGTGACACCTCCTGCCTGTGCCCCAGGAGAGGGCCCAGGGAGCTCCAGGCTGGTGGGCATCCCACTCCCAGATCAGCAGTGCTTAGCCAGGGAAGTCAACCCAGGGAAGCTCCTCAGGGGGCTCTTTTTCCTGGGAGGTCTCTCATCTATTCCTGGAGTAACCCCAAAGCCCTTCTGCATGAGAGCACAGAGACCTTGGCTGTGCAGTTTTCCTTGGATTGGGATGATGTTGAGCAAAGATCAGTGCAGTGCTCTGCTGGTTCCCCTGTCTGTGCCTCCCACAGGGACTGCTTCCTCCACCCTGAAGAGATCTGCTCCTGTTCCTCCTCTATCTGCAGCCCCATCAGTCCAAGAGCAAACACACCAGAAATGTGATGTGAATTTGCTCTCAAGAGCAGTAACCTGCAGGGATGGGCCTTTGGCTGCTGGTACTCAGTGTTTGGCTTCACAGATGTTTTCGTGGGATTCTGTTTTGTTTTGTTTGTTCCAGGAAAACCAGAGGAACTAGATGACATGGGAGAAGGGGATCTCAGCATAAATTTTGTTGGAAGCATTACAGTAAGCAGCCCTCCAGCACTTGAGCTGGATCATAAATTTTGTTTAGGGGAATAAAACAGAAGCACAGGAAAAAAAAAAAAAAATCAGTCAGTGAAGAGGGTCTAGCAACCTTTGCCCTGACACATGCTGGAGTGTTTTTGAGCAGTGTAATGAAAATCCTCCAAAGAGCAAGGCAGTGAAGAGCTGCTGTTACAGATGCCCTGAGACCCAGTTAGCTTAACTTCCTTATTGATCTTCCCTGGAAATGAAGCACTACAGCAGAGGTTAAGGGAAACAGATAATAAACAGGAGAGGCTTTAAACACATGAAAGCTGGGATGACAATTTAGGGAAGACATCTCAATGGAAGCACAGTGCCCAGCTCCCCAGGGCTTTAGCCAACAGGAGTTAGTAGCCAAACACTGAACCCACTTTTGTGGCACTGGATCAGGAAGTCAAAGTCCAGCTCCTTGTCTCTGCAGGAAGGGGCACGTCAGGCATCAGATAAAGGGGAGAGAGGAGCTGCACTGAGTGCCAGGGCTGGCACTTCAGCTCTTGGGAGTTTGGGTGCTTTGCAAGGCAAACCAGGTAGCACCACACCTCCACATTAACTCTGCTCTGTGCTAGACTGGGGCTACTTTCCTATTTGGCACCTGTTTCCAAATGCAAACTTTCAGATTCTGAAGAAAATTGCCCACTGTGCTCTGCTGGGTACAAACAGTGCCAGTCCCAGGTCAGAGGTGTCTCCACTGCCCAGGGGAAGCAGGCAAGGAGAGACCCCAGCTGAACACTTCCCTGCTGCTGCCTGTCCCTGCCTCTGGGTGCCCAGGGCTTTGCTGAGGAAGCAGTGGCATCTCTTTGCTCCAGAAGAATAACACTGAGCTAACAGTGGCACGGAAATGTGCTGCACCTCTTTTTGAACTGCACAGCTGCAGCTTTGCATTTCTGAGGGTTTTGCACCTAGGGAATAAGAAATGTCAATATTTCCATATAGTTTTCCTTGGGTGATACAAAATCCTCCAGCTGTCAGGTTAATTTAAAGCCAAAAAGGAAATCAAGTTTCATCACAATTTTGTGATCATTTTCGCCTCTCACAGGGGAAGTTCCCCCAGCTGTGCTAAAAAGATGTTTGATGTTTCAAGGACATTTGATTCCTTGAGCTGAACATCTCCCTGAAGACCAGGGAGGTGTAAGATTTAGAGGGCCAAAGGTGCCAACCACCATGAGCAAGAGGAATCCAGCACACCACTGCTCAGGAGGGGCAGGGCTGTGAGCCTGCAGGGTGGAGGGCAAGGGAATGGAAAGGGCTGGGGAGGACATCGATTTTCTTAGGGGAAAAAGTGAGCAAGAATGACCTCAATGGAAAAATATTTTCTCTCTCTCTCTCCCTTTCTGTCTCATGGACAAATATAGCCCTACACGTTATGCAAAGGCAGTGCTCAAGCACGCTTGGAATGAGCAACTTGGGAGGCAAATTGCTACCACTTGTCCCCACTCTTGTTTTTTTGGCTTTTGTTTCCTTCTCTTGCTTTCTCTCCAGCGTGGTCCAGCCTTGACAGCTGCCACAAAGGCACCTCAGAGGGAGCCCCTGACTCAAGAGGACAGAGGGGGGTCCAGGGGACAACCACACTGACAACCACCACTGGTGTCCACAAAACCAGCTGAGAGCAAAACTGGATTGAACCAGGGCTGTGTGGGTTAAAGAAATGGTTGGGTTGAATAATGGAAAGGTCTTTCCAAGAGTCAGGAATGCCTGGAGATCTTGCCAGCACCCATCCCAGGCCATCCTTAGGAACCAGTTCAGCAATACCTGTCCAGGAAGGCACAGGCAGTCATTCCCCTTATTTCTGAATAATTTCTTTCTCTTTCACTACAAACATTACAGGACCTTTCTGCTGGGAGTCAAAAGGCTGCCAGGTGCCTTCAGCTGTTTCCATCACCTCTGCTTTCCCAGCCCCAGCTGTGTTTCACCTGGGGGCTGCAGCTCCCTTGGACCTGCTCTCCTGCAGTGGCTCCACTGCTGCTTCTCCTTGGTTTGCTCCTCAGTGGGAGCCTTCTCCAAGGGCTGGACACCCACTCTGCCCCACAGCCAGAGCCAGCCCCAGCTCACACCACCATTCCATGGGACAGCAGCACAGGAAACACCCTGGGCCACCTCTGGACACAGCTCCCATCCTTTGGTTGCCCCTGCTGGTGTTTCCCTCGTGGGGCTGGAAATCTCAGCTTTCTGGTGGAACATAGGATTGCTCACAAAATATCCAAATGCAGAGGTGAGTGGCTGCACGCCCATGGCTGCTCCAGGGGCAAGGAGAAGGAAGAGCCAGGCTTGGGTGCAAAGCAGAAATCCTGCCTTACCTTACCAGCAGTAACCAAAACCTGCCCTATCATTCTCCAGGTCAGATAGAACCAGCTCCTGAGCCTTGAATCCAGCTCTGCAGCCAGACCTTGGGCTGAGCAGGTCAGGACAACACTTTTTCTACCCTCCCCTGCCCCCACAGGCCCAGGAGAGGGATTGGTTTGCAGCCCAGGGTCTCCCAGGACAGGGAGATCCAGAAATAAGTTGCCAAGGGACCCTACAAGAAGCTGGAGAGGGATTTTTTTACAAGGGTGTGTAGCAGCAGGACAAGGAGGAATGTCTTTCAGCTGAAAGAGGGTAGGTTCAGGTTAGATGTTAGGAAGAAATTCTTCACTCTGAGAGAGGTGAGGCTCCAACAGGCCACCCACAGAAGCTGTGGGTGCCCCATCCCTGGAGGTGTTCAAGCAGCAATACCAATATCAACAACAACAGCAATAGCAACAGCAGTGCCTCCCTCTCAAGTACCAGAATAATCCCCATGTTGTATTTATGAGAAAAAAAAATAAATAAAAATGAATTTAAATGTCTTCTTCAACCCCAAACTGTGAGATAGCTGGAAAGAGGCACAGACATTCCTAATCCCCTCAGCTCAGCCACTGTGTGAAGGAGTCAAACCAAATCTGCAGGGCTGCCTCTAGGCTTGCCCTTCCCAAGAGAGAAATGGGAAGAAGTACAGCCAAGGAGCTGTAGTCACCCCATGTCCAGCACAGATGGTGGGGGCTGGTGGCCTGGCAGTGCAGAGGCAAGAACAGCCTCTGCCTGCCATTATCCCAGGCTGCATTCCCTCTTTTCTTGAACAAGCTTGATGCCAAGAGCATGGAAGAGGTCTCCTCCACAAAGCTAGTTGTGTCTGATTTCCAGGAAATCAATCAAATGCGACAAAACTGAAGCAAACAGATCAATCTGTAAACAGAGAGACTTTTCTCAGCCTTTCATAAACAAAAAAAAATAAAAGGAACAATTTTTCCCTTCCCTCAAAAAACCCCCTGCAAATGTCATCTGGCAGCGCTGTTATTTCCACTTCCCGGGAGGGAGGCAGACTGGTGCTGCTCCCAGATTTTCTGTGAATGGGCTGGGAAGCAAAGCAATTAGGCAGAAGATAATAAACCATTCACCCAAACACAACAGCCAGCAGAAGAGGGGCTGTAAACAAGTCCAGCTTTTTTACCTCCTTCCAGCAGTTTTGTGCTACACACCCCAGGCAGGTTTTATGCCTGGTAAGAAGCCCGAGGATGAGGTGGTATTTGCCCACCTAAGGAGTCATCTCTGCTTGCAGAGGATTAAAAATACTCAAATTCTCCAAGCTTCATGCAGAGTTTTTGTGCTTGTAGCCTGCAAGAATCAGTCCAACACTGGTGGCTGGCATCAAGCAAACCAGTTTATGGAAACATCCAGACCTTGCTGGTGCAATGCCTGCACTGCCTTGGCACTGTTAAGACAGAGGATAAGCTCTTCTTCTGGCTCTGGAAAAACTGACCTTCATCCCTGTTCTTACCAGAAATTGTGGTTGAAGTGGGCCCATGGTGGGAGGCAGAGGAGAAGCCAAGGGGGATCCTGACAGGAGCCAAACCCTTCCTGGTGACCCCAAACCCTTCTTCATGATGGAGACCTGCTGGTGGCCAAGGCTGAATGGCAAGGAGGCCAGGAAGGCTGCAGGGATGGACCTCCCACTGCCAGATGGATGCAGGTTTGGCCAGAGAGGCACCTCCAAGGGGTTCATAGGATCAGTACATCTTCCCAAGGGACAAAAATCTGTCATGTCCTCTACCACATTGTTCCCAGGTGTTTGAGAGTTTTGATGGAAAAGGTGCTTTTCTCACAGAAATGAGAATTTCTCACAGAAATGAATTTTCTCTTTGGCAACAAAGAAGTCAGTTTTCAGCCAAAAATGTTACACTGGGGAGAAAATGCTCCCATGTGAGCAATCCAAGTATTCCGACCTGAGCCATACATCCTCTGGCCTGGGACATCTGTGAGATGCTGCCACAGGTGTATCCCTTCAAGGAAATTACTTGACCAAATGGGACAGGACAGGATGGGAAAGAAGTAGTAAATGCAGTCAATATCCAAAAGGAAAATAGAACAAAATCTTAAAAAAAAAGAAAGTGAGAAAGGGAGACTCTCCATTTATGAGTTATTGGAAAGAGAGGTGATGGGTAAGGATGAGAGGAGGAAGAACTGTGCTATCAAGGTCTATGACACTGAAGAGGCTTTTTAAAAGCCTGCCACAGCCTCTCCTAGGCATGCATCTTAAAAGACAACAGTAATTTTGTTTAGTTTGGCACTTCCACAGCACCTGACAAGCAGGTATCTAGAAAGGCTCTTCTGATTTTCACTCCACAAGCACAGGCTTCACAGGAGGAATTTTCTGTGTGATGAGAAATCCTGAAAAATACCACAAAAGCAGATTCCAGGAGGGGCTGCTTCAGGGTAAGAGTTAACTCTTCGACCACTGGGGCTGCCTGTCTGGCATCAGCCCTTGGGAACTCACGTCCAAATGACCTGGGGAAAAGCACCACCAATTTGGTATGCTCATTTTTCAAGTTCTGTACAATTTACTGGCAGATAAATAAAGTCTTTGTTGAAGTAATTTTTTTCCCTTCTGTGAGCAAACACAGTATAAAACATGGTTTGGAGTGAAAAGCCTGAAGCCAAACAGTGACAGATTCCTTTTTACTACCATCCATCAAGTGGAAGAGCTGTTTGGAGACTGCTGTCTCTAAAAAACACCCTGCATGTTTGAGAAGTGATCTATACAGCCATTCCATCTGTCTTTGGGATGATAAAAGCCTTCAGCTCAATCTCCTTACAGATTTCTTCATCTGCATCTCCTGGACCTGATGATGATGAGAAACCTGGGAAACAAATCTCTTCTGGCTCTTGTGAAACACTTCACTGTAGAATTGGCAGTGCCATGCTGATGAAACCTGACAGCAATATTTTTTATTTGCTATTTATTATGTTATTTACTTATTTATTTATCATGATTGGCCCTTCTTAGATTTTGGAATTATTGGGACATGCATGGATTTCCTGTCTGAGCCACAGGACTTTTTTCCTTTATACTCCACCTCTCCCAAACCACTGAGGGCATTGTCTGCTCATGAATGATGGCATGGATGGCATAATTTGCTGAGTGCCCACTCTACTTATCCCATAGAGCCCAAAAAGATACAAGCACAAGTCTATGAGCAGGAGGCCCTCATCTCCATCCTTCTCTCAGCAAGGGTGAGTGGCTGAGGTGGGCCTGGCCTCCCCCAGAACTCACCTCTCTCTCTCTGTTACCCTGGTAATGCAGATTCTGGCCCATTAAAGGCTTGCTGCCCCTTTCCTCTTCCAGGCTGTCTCTCATTGCTTCTCTCCTTGGGCCATGTGGAGCATCACCAGAAGTATTTTGTCATTTCCATTGATCTGTGTAGGACAGACAAAGGGCTGAGCAGGCAGAAGTGGATAGTCCAGTAGATCTGGAAGGACTTGCTGAATGATGCTGATTCCCCAGCTCTAATTCAACTTCCCCTGCTTTGTACTGTTGCTCTTTATTCCCAAATGAGATTCCAGCTGATGTTCACCACAGGGGTCCACACGACTGAGAACCCACCATAACCTTAGAAGAGATGCCAGAGACAAAGCTCCCCATGTCAGCCTGGCATCCTTTCTCACCCTTACCAGGACAGTGGAGGAGTCTGAGGAGCTTTGCTTTTCCTACAAGACCTGTTCTGCCTGATGTGCACATGTGCTGACTGGAGGGGGCCTTGGGCTCTGCTCTCCCAGCACATTTCCCTGAGTGCCTTGTGCTGGGCTCACAGCAGTGATCTGCAGCAGAGCAGAGCTCTCCAAAAGCCCAAGCACTTTGTGCTAAGTGAATTAACACCTTCCACTAAGGCCACTGGCTATCAAGGTGTTGATTTGCTTCCTGAGGCTGAGGACCAGGTTTTCCAAAGTGATTTTCCAAAGCCAGGAGGCGACTGATGCAACATGAGCTTCTAATGAGCTACCTTGCATCTTACCTGGGTCCTGTCACTGAACTGAGACTCATTTAGCAGACACCTCTGGCATCTGTGGATCCTGATTTGGCCAGCAGCAGAGACTGAAGCCACACCCATCATTGTAAAGAGATTTTTGTGCTCCATATAAAGAACCACACCCTTAAGCACGTTGCAGGCTGTTGCCGTTTCACACTGTGTGCAGAGATTTAGTGTGACTGTGAACAAGGATTTAGTCTTGCTGTACTGCAGATGACCCATGAAACAGCTCTGCAGGTACCTGGTCTGCACAAAAATCAGCCCTACCGCTTTCCCTTACAGCTCTGATGTGCTGTCACTGTGAAAAAAATCAGACCTGTTTACAGCTGCTTCATGCTCAAAAATATTGTACGTTTGACAGGACTAATGCAAAAATCAAAAGGGATAGCTCAGACAAAATCACCTACAGGCATCTTTGTGTCTCCTCAAGCCTGCATTACACAAAGCACTAAGTACAAGATTAAGTACTAACAAGCCTCTAAAAACAAGCTGTGCACGTTATGCCCCTGAGCAAGACCGTGCTGGGGAAGAGGGCTCTCGGAGGAGATGACCTGCATCCCTCCCGCTGTGTGCACACACAAACATCATCCTCATCACTCTGATGTCACGGCACGTCCAGCCGTGACAAAGCCCGGCTAAGCCACCACGAATTTCCCGGCGCACGGGAGGATGCAGCGGGCAGGGGAAGGCAGCGCGGCTGACATCAGCCTGCATCCGGTTGCCAGGCGACCGGGAGATGTGCACGTGTTGCCATGGCGATGTCACCTCATCGCCGTGCAGTGCAGCCCTCCCTGCGCACATCCCGGGACACAGACACGGGATCAGGCAGGATGCTGCTCCAGAGCCTCTCACTCGGGCAGGGCAGCCGGGACAGCTCTTTAATCTTGTCCTGGCTTGAAAGACAGGTGTCTGCCAATAAAGGCAGGAGCTTCTCTTTGAAATGGAGAATGTAAACCCCCTCCCTCCAAATTATTAATATAATTTTGAAATTAGCAGGCAAAGATAGGGGAATTAGGAATAACGGTTCTTTACTAGGAAAATTAAAATAGAAATACAGTGTCACAAAGAACAATCTCAAAAAACAGGTTTGTGTTGGGTTGATGTGGCCAGAAATGTGTATTCCATCACCATCTGTTGAAGCCGGGTGGGGCAGTGATTCCTTATCTCCATGGCACATACCATCTGCTAATGGGCCATCTTTAAACCAGCTGGGGCAATCATCTTTATCTTTTCCACAGCCCATCCTCCCTCCAGGAAGATATCATCTGCTGCTGGCCCATTCAGTCCCACTGTGTGACTGATAAAATTACATCATCCCACTGGGAGATGCTCCAGCCAGGGGAGGAGCCAAACCTTTCCTACCTAGATAAAAACTGAGATTTGGAGCACCAAGGCAGCCTTTTCCACTGGATTCCAGAGGAAAGCCAGACCTTTCCACATCATCCCTGGACCTTCAGAGGAAAACTGCACCTTCTACATGAGCACTGCTCCAGCTGAACCACATCTGCCACTGCAGGAGGATGCAGCCACCATTTAATGGGACTGCTACCAACACCCTGACTGACTGACAGGGTGTCAGGTTGTATTGTGACTCTGTCAGTATTTTGGGATTGTTCTTTGTAATACTGCATTTCTATTTTAATTTTCCTAGTAAAGAATTGTTATTCCTAATTCCCATATCTTTGCCTGAGAGCCCCTTAATTTCAAAATTATAATAATAATTAGGAGGGAGGGGGTTTACATTCTCCATTTCAAAGAGAAGCTTCTGCCTTTATTGGCAGACACCTGTCCTCCAAACCAGGACAATACCCCATCTGGGAAGGGAGGGAGCTGCTGGTGTGTCACTGACAGCACATGCTGCTTCCCAGCCTCTCACAGCAATAGTATGGCTGTGCATGATGCTCGTGGTGAGGAGCACCAAAAATAATATGGTGACAATGTTAAAGACAACTGGAATGCCACAGGACGCCTCACTTATCCAGGAAGGATGAGCAAGCAGAAGCTTGTCTAGATAATCTCAACTTGGTGCCACTGTCTAGATTCAGCTTGGGATCTTTAAGAACACTTCCAACTCAAACCATTCCACAATTCTATGATCCTGCAGTGTTGAGCTCCTCAGAAATGAGAAGAGAAGGAAAGCAGGCATGCTGTTAATCAAGCCTCAGTACTGAGCTCACAAGTCAGCAAAAGCCAACACCAACAAGCACATTGCAGCAAAAGGAAAGGGATGGTACTGAACCCAGTGTCTGCCCCACTATGGAAAATAACCACTGTGGCCAGCAATCACCTTTACTGCCCTGCTCCTCACTCACCTTCTGCCACAGGAACCACTGCTCATTGGCAAAAACCAGCAGCAGCTGCCAGTGCCCCAAGCACTGCAGATTATGGAAAAGTTTTAGAGAGGAAAATCTTTCCAGGCAGGTGCAATAGTCAGTTCTGGCCCCAGAAACACTGGAGGGATCACAGCTAGTTTTTGACCACCAGGCAGATGAAATGACATGACCTCAATGGGCTGATGGTTCCTCTCTGCAATGCTGATCACCTCACTAGGGCTGGTGGGCTGATTTCAAGACTGGCTTTTCTGGTTTGAGCAACAAGAAGCCCTTTTCTTTCCTCTCCTCACGCAAGATCTGGGCACAGCTGAACCCAGTGTAAACTCGACCAGATTAAAACTGGACATGCAGAAGCTTCCTATGAATTCAGGTGTGAAGGCTGCCTGGATGTCTCCAGAAGCCCTGCCAGCCTCCTGCCTGCCTGGCAGGCATCATCAGACTCAACAGGCATCAATACAGAGGCTTTCAGCCAGGTTTGGACAATACCAGGCACATTTCCTTCTCTGAATACCAAGTATGTGCTGCAGGTTGTACTCAGGGTTGAAGAGCTGAGGCACTGAGAGCAGAAACAGAATACTCTGTTTCATATAGTCTGAGTCCAATCCTGCTCAGTGCTTCTCTAATCCTAGAGCAAGGTGTCCTGGCAATGAAATTCCAAATCCAGCCCTTGCTCTGTCAGTATGTGTTTTGCCTCTGTACCCAGCAAAATGCTTTTTCTTTTCCTTTCCTTTTTTAAAATTTAAGTTTGCAATGCCAGACTATGTGGTAAACATATCCATAGGAACAATATGAAGAAAATTGAAAAATTCAGATCATTTGCCAGTCTGTTCATGCTCGAAGCAGCATCTAGGGTTTAGGTTTGAAAATAACCTTTACATTTCATTTAATAACAGCTATCAAAATCCTATCTGAACCCTAATGTAATTATTTTTTCTCCTTCCCATTTTCCACATCCATCTGAGGGAGGAATGACAAAATATTGTCATTATGTGTCCTTCATGTCTCTGTAGAACCCTTTGTAATTTAGCTGGTGTTTGACTCAGCCATTTGAAAGAGCAGATTGTACCACCACACATCCAGGCAGCTCCTTTCTCAGTGAAGGGAAGGAAAATTGCTAGCACCACACAAAAGCTCCTGTATTTTGCTTTCCATGTATGTTTTCACCTTTGTGCTCTGCAGCTTTTCAAAATGACCAGACTCACCCAACTAACACAAATTTATTTTCTTTCCATTTTCTCCTTCTTCTACTCCTTTCTCTCTCTCTCTCTCTCTCTTTTTTTTTTTTTTTTTTTTTCCCCAAAGGGAGGTTGTGTTTCTATTTCCTTTGGACACCCCCTGGGACTGATTGCAAGGGGAGGAAGAGTTTGTGCCTCATCTGTGCCCAAATGTGGAGCTCTACACTTGATCCACAGAGTCACAGCTGTGGTGACACAGGCCACAGGCAGATGACCCTGTCCTTTTCCATAGGGAAAGGTAATGCTGCTCCTTCTTTGCAGTTGCTGTGGAGAAAGATGTGGGGAAAAGCCCCTTTTGTTTCAAGGATAACAGTTAGTTCAGAGTGACCTTAGGACAACATGGGCTTTGCCCAGGGTGATCTTTATCTCATTTCTTGTTTCACAGTCACAACAGAGATGGAAAAATGACAATGGACCTATGGGAAGGATTATTTTGTTCCCACACCAAGCCAGATAGAAGCTGGTCAGAGCAAAGGTTTGCACAGCCCAATTACCTGAAAAGAGAAGAACAAAACTAGGGCAAAACCAGGAGGGTTCTTACTCACAAACCCTCCAGTCTCCAGCAGGATGGTGTTGAGGAGCTTGGCACCAGAGATGTTTTCTGGGCCTCCAAAGGCTCTTCTGTCAGAGCTTTTCTCTTGGACCCTTTTTTCTCATCATGTGAAGGCCCATCTGGTGGCTGCTGTGGCCCCACAACCATGAGCAATGCACAGAGCAGATCTCCTGCCACACATGGCTGCTGCCACCGCCCTCCCTCCCATCCCCTGCCAGCCCTCATCCATACAGAATTCCTTCCTGGCCACAAAGCAGTGCCAGAATGGAGTGATAACTTTCTGTTCCTTTGTCATTCAGGTCCCCAGTGCTCAAGCAGGCAATGAAATGGTGGCTGTGGGATGGTGGGCAAGGGCATGGAGAGGGAGCCACAGAAATGACTTTCAACAGCTGGCAGGGAAATAAAAATAGCTCTGCTGGTGCATGGCTATAAAAAGACACTTTGAAGGAGAAAATTGTCTCCATTACAGTTAAGTGGCTCAGTGCCTTCAGCTGTGTCTGGACACTTCTGATTCTCAAGGAAATTGTTTTGAGGACTTCTGCTGAGCTCCTTCAGCAGAGCCATGCAGCCCAAGTGCTCAGGCACCTGCTCTTCACACCACTGCCCTCTCTGTGCCCACTGCATCCAAGGTTTCCAATCTTCCCTTGCTCCCTAATGCTTTCCCAGGTGCTTTTGAGCCCATGGTCCCTCCCATCACAGATCTGCTCTGTCTCTGACAGAGAGTCTTTGGCATGTGCAGGGCTGGATTTCTGACTGATGCCCCTGGCAGCCAGCAAAGAGAACTCCCACCAGCCATTGCTGGGTTTTGGCTTCATGTCTCCATCACAGATCCTCCTTCTCACCTCCTTCCCACACAATGGCCCAGGGAATGCTGTCCCCACCTCCTCTCAGCTCTGGGAGCTGTGAGATTCATGGCTCTTTGGGACCCTGCCCATGTTCCCAGCTGGGACCAGTGTACCATGCACCATTTTTCTGTGGAGACACTCACCTGGGGTCAGCTGTGCTGCAGGGCTGTGAGTTCCATGGTGCTTTTCCCCAGTCCTGGGGACATCAGCAAGTGCATCCTTGTGCCCTCTCTGCAGCAAGCCCACACACACCCATGGCAGCCCTGAGAGGGCATTGCTGCTGCTGCATCTAGACCCTGTGAGACAGAAAAACAAACAAAAACAAGTCTTTATCAGAATTTATCAGATTGGACTTGGGATAGGGGGTTCAGATTCTCAGAACTTTGATTAGAGCTACATGGGTTAATTGCTGCTGAGAATTTAGCCAGGTGTTCAAGTCTCACATGAAAGCCCAGAGTTTACAGCAGGTTTTGGCTTTGAAATACCCTGAGTGTTGGCTGCTTGTGCCTCAGTGAACGAGCTGTTTTGTTCCAGCACACATGCTCTGGTGCAGGGGCCTTTCTGGCACACCCTGTTCCCTGTGAGGAGCCCATGTGCTGATGTGCCCTGCATGGGCACAGCCCATCACCTGCTGACACTTGGTGATGGAGGGTGAAGTTTCCACCTGCAGCTCAGAGCAGCAGCCCCAGCCCAGCAGATGCTGCTGACATTTCCAGCAACTCCCATGATTCCATTACGGAGATCATATTTAACACGGATGGCCAAATCTTTCAAACCAAATCAATGATCTTTTACTCAATGCTACCCATGCCACATCTTAATGAGAGCTCCTCCAGCCCAAGGCCCCATTTTTCTGCCATCATTTGGGTTGTGTGACATCGCTGACTGCATCAGATGCTACATAATGCTATTTTCATCCCTTCCTATTGGGCTGTATGCCTTCCCATCCTTGATTTGTCAATTGCTGGATCAATTAATCAAGGGACTCTTAGGGGAGAAACATTTTTATAACTGAGAAGGAAGGGGAATTCATTTAAATTCTGCATCTTCCTGCAGCATCCAACATCTATTATTAGCTCTCCCCACCGGGCACGGAGAGGAGGACAAAGGATCTATGGACAGATCTGTGGCCATCTGAGTTATTTGCAGAAATAAAAGCCATGCTGGGCTGATCCCCAGTCTGCCCCTTGGTTTTCACCCTGGGAGAGGCACCCTGAGGGTCCTGCAGCAGGTCCAAACAGGCTGTGCTGGAGCCTGTTACAACATCTGTGGCTGAGAAGAGAGAGACACTTGTCATCCCAGTAAATTCAATTTAATTAGTGATGCCTGAAGATGTTTAGTTGAGACAGGAGCTGTACTAAAACTCTGTGCAATTACAGATCCCAGCACCAGCCTTTGTGAAAGCTGGGGGGAAACCCAGTCCATTTCTGTGTCAGCTGGTGCCTGTCTCAGGGTGAAGGGAGCCCAGCAGGGACTCCTGAGCATCCTTGTCAAGCTCTAGCCTGTTCTAGAAAGCAGATCCTGGCCCTAAACAACCACCAGCAACCACGTTTTCTGTCACTGTGGAGGCCTTTGAGCCTATCAGGGGAACTTCTAGGGGAATGGAAAAGTCCTGGAAAAGTCTGGCACAGGCCAGACTCAGTATCTGAACTGAGACAAAGAGGCTTTCCTCTGGTGCCTGCAGCACATTTACCTTATTCCCTGTGGGTCACTGCCCTTGTACCCTCAGACCACTGCCCCCTGACCCCATACTTAACCCCAAACACTGCAGTGATTTTGTTTTTTGTCCCTGTATTCCTTCAGCATGGCTTTTCCATAAACCTTGCTGGAACTCTATACAGGAGAACCTTTCCATCTTTCTTTGCTGAATTATCTGTGGTGTGTGTATGTGGATTCAGTGTCTGTACATATCCAAGTGTCTTCCTCAGAAGATGCTTTAGGAGAGGCATTCACCATCCAGCACCACACTGCTGCCATGTCACTTCTCTCAGGTGTGATTCCTGGTTTCCCAGCACTGGCTTCATTGGAATGTTCCACATCTGATGGGGATGCACCAGTCTTAGCATGAGCTCTCCCAAAATGCAAGGTGGCCTTTCCTCTAAGGCTGGATGGAGAAAACAGCTGGGAGCTAATCCCAGCTAAAACACAAGCATCCCACATGGACTCTGAGCACTTCTGGAAGTCTGGGTATTTAAAGACAGATCAGACTGAGGTTTGCCCTGGAGAGAGCTGCATCAATATCCCTGCATGATCCATCCCTCCCTTCAAATCTGCTCTCTCTGGGGGTCAGGTTGGCACCCAAATTGCCCCATGGACACCCACCTCCTCACACAGCTGGTAAGTCAGGCAGCCTCCCTCAGGGTCTGTGTTACAGAGATTAAAAATAAACGAAGAAAAAGGATTATTTAAATTGAGTCTTGGAAGAGGGATATGAAATTGCACAGGCCATAATCCAGTTTGCCACCTTTCCATCTCAATAACCCCCTGTAAAGAACCAGTATTATTGTTTGTCCTTGTAAATTCTGCAGGGCTGGGATAAGCTCAGTCCTTGCAGCCACCTGCCCCCAGGCTGCAGTGGAAAGGCACAAACTCACCATTCCTTTGGGCTCCTGATAGCCCCTCTCCCCACCCCAGAGGGAGGAGACCCCCCATATTTTGCAGCCACAGGGAGCTGGACCAGCTGTTGGCACACCAGGCACCCTTGCTTTTGAGGCCAGGCAGATTCACTTGATGATCAGTGGTTATTTAATGAGGACATGTGGAGCTGCTGGGACTGCAGGCAAATGATAAAGGTAGGGCTTTTGTGTCCTGGAATTTAAAAATAAAAAGCAATTTCAGCAGCCACTGCAGGAGAAGGATGTGCCTTGCTCAGGAGATGTGGGGCCAGGGGAGGAGGAGCTGCTGTGGCAGCTGAGTTATCAGCAGAGAGGACTGACAGGAGCAGAAAAATGTACTCAAACACCTCTGCCAGGACCAACTCTTCCAAGTAAATTAGCTTGCTCAGGAAGTATGCAGTGGGCAGAGCAGCCCCATGGCTATGTTTGAATCATCCTTTTCTTGCTTGCTGTGAGACAGAGCCTGACCCCAGAGAGGCCAGGGATGCTGGCCAGGGCATCCATGTGCTGGTGGGTTGTGTCCTGAGCCTCAGCAGTGCCACTGCTGGGAACAGAGGGGAGGTGGCTCTCCTGTGAGAGCCCACAAGGACTGATCCAGAGGCATGGTGGGCTTGGCAGTGACCACAGAGACCCCACAGACAAGAGTGTGATGGGAGAGCATGCAATGGAGTCAGTGAGTCAGGGGTCTCTCTGAATCATTCAGAGAGAAATTAAAGTGCAGAAATTAAATTAAAGCTTTTAGATGAGTTAAAGTATATTGAGCCAATCACACAAAGACATTTAAGTAGAAGTCAGTCAGTAAGTTTTTGAGCTCTAGTGCTTTTAGTAAGTAAAAAGTTTCAAATACCAAAGTAGTGTGAGTTTTAGTGAAAGTTGAAAAACATGCTAATATTTTCAGTAAAGGCTCCAAGACTACAGTACTTAAACATAATTGAGCTATAGTAAAAATATTGCTTACATTTTTCAGATAAAACAAAATAAGTTGTATGTGTAGTCTATACATAACCAGACGTGTTAAGAAACTAGAATTCTAATAAATTAAAAAGTGGTAGTCCCAGTTAATTTCTTAGCTTGTAGGAGAAGATCCTATATAAAACTATGTATTGAAAAGACTTAGTACTTCTTTCAGCCATTGGCCTTTGTGCATTTAGCTATTTCCTAATTTTTGCCAATTGCTTTTGCTACTGCTTTTGCCATTGTTTTTCTGCTTGCCTTTTAAAACGGATGTGCTTTGTAATAAAATGTGATTTATAATAAATAATGTTTTTAGCAACTATTATCTGCTCTGCAATCCCCACTGAGAGGGACATCAGCCCTGGCTGAGATGGGTCACTAAGTCAGGAGCTTTGGTAAATCTAATGATATAAATGATAGAGAGTGGTAAATCTACCCCTCTATAGTTTTAGTGCCCACCAAGTGGTAGGCAGGGCTTAGAGTTTGTCTGAATCATGTGAAGCCAAGGACCAAAACATTACTGGGGATGTGGCAGGAATGCACAGCCAGTCTCAGGGGACAGGCTGAGTGCCCAGGCTCTGCTCTCTGCCCTGGGCAGGCTGGTCCACCAACCCATCTACAAGAAGGCAGATTTTGGTCTAGGTGATGCCTGGAAAGGCTGACCTGGAGCAGAGACTGGACAGAATAAATGGAATAAAATAGGTAGTTATTGAAAGGATACACTTTGGGCAGTACAAGAGCCTGGCTGGGGCTCCACCCAGATTGAATCCAAGATGGATCCTGCTCACAGGTCTACACTTTTATAAATTTTGGTTCATCCACACACCAGGGTCGATTATCCAACCACAGCCCCAGGCTATGAAGCCCCTGGCTTGCCCCCTTCCCTTCACCATTGTTTATGCTTTTTGGGTAATCGTTGTTTATGCTTCTTTATTCTCTGTCTGGGAAGGGATTGTTTTGTCTAACTACCCTGTGAAGAGAACTGATTAACACCTCACATGAAGTTTCAGAGTTACACATTAAGCAGCAGAGAATCTGAAAAATATAAAAGCTAAAACCCAAGGCATCACAGGGCACAGTATTCAGGATCTTAAAATGGTAAATGACAGTGTGGACATGCACAAACACAGCACGGGGTAAGGGCCACTGTTTGCCTGCAGTGCCCTGAGTAAACCAGGCACTGAGCTGAGCTCCTGGCACCACAGGCAAACTAATTCACTCACAATAGCAGAAACCAAGAAAACAAAGGCTGTCTGTCATTCCCTTCCACCCTCTCCAGTTCCCTAAAAATAACTCTCTCTAACCATCTTTATCCACACAAAGCAGCAGAAACACACCCCAGCTGCTCACCTCGGTGTCTCCAGGCTGACACGGGGTGACTGTGCTGCAGCTTCCCCACTGTGATGGCAGCTGGGGGACTGGGGTGGCACAGCTGCTCCTGAAGGCTGGCCATGGAGCAGGACCAAGGAGAGCCTGCCCTGAGTTTCCCCAGTGCTGGGAGCAGGCACAAAGCTCAGGTCTGACCAGCAGGGCTCTGCACAGGGAGCGCAAACCAGCCGAGGACTACCCTGACCCTGAAGGAAATGAAGCATTTTTAGTGGTTCTCTGCCCTAAAGAGGAGAACAGATCTCATGAGTGTTGAGGTTTCAGGCTCAGAGGGAAAACGATGCAAAAAGGAGGCTGACTTTACAGATTAGGGGGGTCTCCCTCCTCCTTTAGGCACAGCTCAATATCCAGCATCACAGCCAAAGTCTGAAAGGAGTTAGCACAGAGTGGATTTTGCCTTTTCTGAGGCAATGTCCATCTGAGCACAGCATCACCAGCCAGAGCTGGAAAGGCACATCAGGGCCTCCTGACCTTGGCTCCCGAGCTGCCCCATGATGTCCTCCTGCAGCTGAGTCATATTTTTAGGTCCTTCTCCCTGCTGATTCATTAGTGGAGCTAATGTTCTCCAAACTGCTGGGCTTCTGACCCTCGAGGTGTGTACGCTATGCTCTCCTGATAAATATAGACCACTTCAATTACATAACCTGTCTAATGAGCAGCACCCCTCCTCCCTGCGGGCAGGGGGGGCCAGGAACAGAAATGCCTCTGCCAAGGGTGTGAATGGATGCCTCACTCTTCCTTTTATTTCTGTTGTCTTCTGTTTTCAATGACTTCCTGCTGCATCATCTTAATGAGTGACTCAGTGAGGGTTTGGCCCTGGAAGTACTCCAGGTTCAGGGCGACCTCTCTGCTCTGCCCATCACTGCTGGTGTGTGGGGCAAGGTGCCCCTCTCTAATTCTCCCCCCTGCTCGGGGAGGCATGGTAGAGTGGCAGGATGTAGGATTTGGTGACACTGAGCTAAAAGCTGGCTTCTTTTCCTAACTGGATGTGTCAGAGCATTTGGCAGATGAGGGGTAACCAGAGGACTTTATACCGAGGGCTGCAATGGTCTGTCACTGGAAAAGGCACCTGGTTTAGCTAACAGAGCAGCAAAAGCACCTACCTGTGGTGCTGTGCCAGGGCGTGTCCATGTGCTTGGCCATAAAGATGTCTGGGTATCACAGAATGAGACATCAGTGGAGCCAGGCTTGTGATCACACAAGATGAATGTCTGATAACTTTAGGACTTAGATGTGACTGCAATGGCAGAGTGGCAAAATGCAGAATAATCATTAAAAATAGCATTCAAAGTACAGGGTGAAGCACATTATTAATAGACTTGACAAATGCATGCACAAGTGGGATGGTTTCTTTTAGTGCCGTGGTTTTTAAATCCCAGCCTCTGGTTCCTTGCAGCACTTGCAGCAAGATCCCCATGGAGAGGACTCAGGGAAAGCAGGTCTGCCCCACAGCAGGAGGTTTCTCTCCTCGAGGATGCAAGCCTTGCATCTTTTAGAGAGAAGGAGCTGCTCCCATCAGCTGCACCCCTGGTTTGGCAGTGCTCAGCCAGGCTGGCTGTGAGCAGAGCCATGATGGCAGAGGGCTGTCAAGGCAGCTTGAGTGATATTTATGACAAGGACCACTCTACCTATATTTGTCTCTGCTGTGCCAGCATCCAGCATGTCCTGTAATAACTTTAATAGCTTTTATGCAATGGCTAGGGATGATGAAGCTAATTCAAGATAAGGTCTTTAACCTCCCTGGTTTTATTCCTGCCATTATCTTCCAGCTTCCCTCACTGGGCACATGTGCCACTGGGCAGAGGCAGAGCCAACAGCAGAGCCCAAGGTCTTTGCCCCAAGGTCCACAGGCCCCCCATGGGGCCACAGATCTGGGGCCTGTCCCAGCCTGCAGCAGAGGACACCAAGCCCCATCTCTCCTTGCCTGCAGTGCCCTTGTCTACCTCCCATCATTAAATGATGCAGAAAGCCTGCTAAGGACTTTCATGCTGGAAGGACTCAGCAGGAAACAGCTAATGCAACCTCTCTTGTTCATCCACGGGACTGATGTCCAATGGGCAATAAAACCACAGGCTCCTTTCTCATTAATGCCTAATTATGCTCTCTCTCACTCACAAAGCACTTTCTGTCATTAGCAATGGAAAACTGAGAGCCTGGCTTTAACCTTCACATGTTGAGAGGAGGCAGACCTGAACACCTTGCTGTGATCTTGCATAAAACATCTCCTGGTGCTGCCTCTCAAGGGCTCCTGGAAAAGAATCTCCCTTTCCCCAGTGCAAGCAGAAAGCAAAACCTCTAGAGGAGCATAGCATCTGTAGAGAGAGGCTGAGATGGGTGTGACACTTTACCAGAGTGACCACAGGATCAGGCTTGCCCTTGCCCTGCTGCAGGAGCCCTGTGGTGGACCAGAGAGGCCCGAGCCAGCTGTCCTGCCCCTGGTCACTCATCAGGGTGGGAGCAGAGAAGGAGACCAGACTATTCCAAGAGCTTCTACACCTTAATTTGAAGCCAGGCTGGGCATGAAAGCTGAGGCACCCCATGTTCTGAGATCATGCAACATCCTTCCCATGGTGCAGGAGCAGGAACAGTGAGAGAGCAGAGATCACAGATGAACACCAGCCCCACTCCCAGTTGTGCCAGTCAAAACCCCACCAAAGCAGTGAGGCTAACTCCTGTGGCCCAGGCAGGCAGCTGGGTTACTGCAGCTGGAATATGTGTCGGAGCCTGATGCCAGACACAGCCCTGGCTTGCAGTAAGGGTGCCTGTGCTCTGTGCCTACCCTTGGCCCACATCACTCACAGCATCCCTGATAAGAGCACCAAGGCCACCTGAGGGCTGTTGGTCAGCAGGTCCTTTCCCATGTGCTCCTCTCTGGCTTCCCAGCTGCTGGCTGAAGCTCTGGGATCCTGTGGGATGATGCTCCATGTCCCTTTGTCCTTGTGTTGGCCATGAGGATCTCACATTCCTTGTGCAGATGAACCAGCTGGCAGCTGCTCACACAAGGGCCCAGTGTGGGTGAGGAACCGGATCCAGCCCCTCTCTTTGTGTGTCTCTCCAGGCACAGACAAGTGCAAGGAGCCTGCAGTGTCACAGTCCTTGACCCCTGCTTTGTGAACTTGGCCAGCACAGCCTGATCCAAGTAGGACACACACAGGACAGTGGCTGCAGGGACATTATTCTCCTGCCTCAAGCAACAGAGGTACCCTAATACCTTCTTGTTTCTTGCTCCTGGGAGGGAGAGAGGAGAAGGAAGGCATAGAGCAATAAAGGAGTCAGAAAAGTTTTGTTTGCTGCCAGAAGTAGTTTAGAGCATTTCCTTTAAATGCTGGTTCTGTTCCTGCAGGAATTGGTATTAAGGTGTGTGAGAAGCAGCACAAGTGCAGATCCTGCCCGTGTCCAGCACTGTGCATGTTTGTCTGATCCTCAGGTGCTGTGACCTTGAGACTGACCCACTGACAGATGATTTGTGCCCATCCCAAAGCACCAAGGAAAGCCCTGGGAAAGTGGGGACCTTTGCTTAGGTAGCTATAAAAAGGGCACTTGAGTGAAGCGAGTTCAGAGCTGAGCTTCAGAGAGCTTTTTGAGCAGCACTGGCAGGGGTGCAAAGCTGTAGGAAGCAAACCTCGGGACCTCCCAGCAGGCAGAACAACTCCACTTGAATAATTTCAGTGGATAATCGAGAAGGAAACTAACTGTGCCAGTGGGGAGGGGGATGATGAGGCAGCTCCTTGCCAGGAAGGTGAGGGAGCACCTGGCTGCCAGGCAAAACATGGATTGCATAAGGCAGCACTGCTACAAGTGATTTTGCAAGTTCCCTGGAAAGGTGAGTAGCTTCCCAGCATGTCAGAGGGAATCTGACTGACAGTGAGAGATTATTCTATCCTTAAAGAACTCAGGGTCTTGCACAACTGCCAGGAAAAGGAGCCATTTGCATGTCCTTAAACACAGGGCATCAAGTGAGAAATGTGAGCACAGAGAGGAGACAGCACCCTGAGCAGCTGACAGGGAACCATGGTTGTGTTGGCAATGCCAACACTGGTGTCAGCCTGTCAGGCAGGAACAGAGAGAGGCTCCTCCTGGGGCAGTGCAGTGGTCCTGCTGGGAAACACCCTATGGTGCATGCAGTTTCTCCTCTCACTTTCTCAAAAGATGCTGAAGTAAAGAAGTATTTCAACACAGACCTTTTCCTTCAGCCTCTAAGATAGGATGACACATTCCCAGCAGCTGGACCCAGCACTGGCAGGAGCCAACACCTTCCCTAGCACCTCTATCCTGTTATCCTTAACATTTCCCTCCCCTTTGGGGTCAATATTAATCTACATCCATCCCTCTGGCTCACTGACCACCCAGCAGTTCAAAGAGAGAGGAAGCCTTGAAGGCAGGGGGTGAAATAGTGCAGGGGGACAGAGGGCAAGACCCAGCAGTGATGTTAGCCCCAGGTTACAGCTCTGCAGAAAGCATCCTGTGCTTCCTGCTCCTCCCACAGCATCTCCTCGTGCTCTCACACCATGCAGCAGCTAATCCTCCTCTGCCACCTGTCCTGGGTATGCAGAAGCAATGCTGAGGCCTGAGCCCCTTTAGCTCTTCTCTCTGTAAGGCTGAAGGTGCTTCTCTGCTGCTGAAGGAGCCCTCACCTCCTCCCTCAGACAAGCAAGATAAAGAGAAATGCAGGGAAGAGGCTGCTGACCACCAAAACCATTACACTGACTGCACCTGCACACCTGCCTCTTTCATGCAGCCCAGCATGAAGCAAATGCAGCAAACACTCTCTTCTCTTCTACTGAGAGCAGCAGTGCCCACCTGAGAAACAGTCCTCCCAAAGACCTCCAGAAAAAGGGATGACAAGCCATCTGGAGGCCCTACTGTAATAGAACAAAGACATCTACTTAAAAACTCAGGGCCTGATATCCACTCCTGATGGAACTGCTTGGCCAGCAAGGACAAATTCCCTCCCCTTGACATGGCTCAGCCAAAACCCTCCAGGTGAGAGTCACCCAACCATGCTGTAAGCACAGACCACGCTCCCTGCTCCCAGGAGCATCTTCTGGTTGAGACTGCTTGCAGTGTGATTCAAAGTTCTTATTTCCTCAGGAAATAAAACCACCTTTCCCTCACTGTATTGAACTGCAAAGGAGGGGTTTGAGGCAGCTGGAGGGTGAAGGTTTTGGCCTCCATTAATAATGTTTTCTGTATTTCAGAGAAATGTATTTTTTCATTGCATATTTGTGAGGAGACAAAGAGGAAGAGACAACCACCTTTCCAGAGTGACAAGCCACTCCTTTTGACTTTGGAGAAAGGATTTGAACACTCTGAGCATACACAGACATGGCCAATATAATTTCCAGCTGCAGAAACTGCTCCCAGGGTTTCTGTTTCTTCTTTCTGCCACAGCACACCTGCTGGAGATGTGAGTATTTCCCTAGGCCAGCACAGCAAGGCTGCTCTTACTGGGTAATGAGGAGCTGAGAAACACAGCCCTTCTGCATCCACACCAGATCAGCAATCAAGCAATGGAGAGAGAATCAAGGGGCCTGTGACCTGAAGTTGCATTAAAGAAAGGTCCTCTAAGAATGTGAACCTTGTCATAGATTGTTTCTTGTGTCAGTAATCACATGGGAGGTAACAGAATACAGCTAAAATGGAGAACTTACCCACCTATCACTACCTAAGAGAGGTTATTCTTCAGCAATCCTGGTTAAGCAGCACAGCAAGACTAAAGCTGAGCTGTATTCTTGAACTCTCAAAGGTTTCTGTGCCTCTTTACATGAAGAAGCTGGAAGGGAGGGTAGAGCCAGATGCCCCTTTTCAGCCTCCCATGGAGAGCTGGGGGGTTCTCCTCCCTCAATAGCCACAATCCATGAATCCAGCATGGAAAGAGACACCAGTCTGCCCAAGCAAGCCAGCCATATGATTGAAGAAAAGGTTTGTTCCTTACAGGTGCAGTAAAAAGAAAACAGCAAAATTAAACACATGCAATGCTTCAGGTCTTTATTGTGGCTGTAGAGTAACTGATACATGGTTAAAACATTCTAATAATATCATCAGTGAAATCTGAAAACTAAGGCTTTCTGTAGGTTTGTAGTGTCCTGGTGTTTCTTTTCACACAGTGCACATATAAAATCAAGTTATTAAAACACAGATCTTTTTTAAACAACACCAACTGATGCAATGCAGAAAACTAGGAACTACATTTCCTATGATCAAGACAACAGACCAGCTTTGGGCCTTGCAGCTTTGAAGTCAAGAGAAAAATGTCTTGGTCTGACATCCTGCTACCCATATGAGCCTGATGACACACACAGATGGCAGGATTTCAACCTTCTGTTCTGAGCAGAGAGAAAGAAACCCCCTGATGCTGATGAGGAAACATCTGATTGAGCAGAGGGGAACAGCATCCTTAAAGCACAGCCTTGATCCCAAACAATGTATGCAAGACCTGTAGGCCCTGCTGACAGAGTTCAGAGGGGCATCTGCTGGGACCACAAGAGAAGGTGAACAGGGACAAACCTGCTGCTGAGTGAGAGGAGAGCCAGTGCCAATCCATGTCCCATGGAGAGGGCTATGTGATTCCTGGTGGATAAGCACCTTCATCCCAACAGTACTGAAAAAATTTCCAAGTGATTTACCCAGCACAGAATCCCAGAATGATTCAGGTGAGAAAAGATCACTGAGTCTAACTATAAACCCAGCACTGCCAAATCCACCACTAAACCACGTCCCTAAATGCCACTTTAGTGATCTTTGAAAAGTAAGACAGGGTAGGAACAAAGTAATCTCCAAGAAATCTGTGTATCAGAACCTTTTGATTAAAAAGCTACATTTTCACCAGAGGGAAAAAAAAGCATTCACAGAAAATTTTTCCTCCAGTTCCTTAATCACTTTTTAAACAAAGAAGCTTCTCTATCCACAAAACTTTTAGTTTTCATTCAACATTTTTTCCATCTTGCATTTCTAACTGACCTGTGATGCACATAATCTAAATAATTACATCAGACACAAAGCCAACACCCTTCCCTGTGAGAGGAGGATTCTCCACTTACCACTCACTGCATCATGGAGTTGGGCACTGCAAACACATTACCAGCTGACAAACAGATTATTCTTTCTCTTTGATCCAAACACGAGAGAGGAAGACTAATTACAAATTTTGCAGGATGTTTTTACCACATTACAGTAGGTTACATGTTTGGCTCCTGCTGGGAGAAAATCCCTTGTAAGGGTAAATGATGGATTGCACTGACTTCATTTTCAGAGCCCAACTTTAATTACAGAGAGACATAAATCCTGTAGCTTGCCATGACCAAGACTCACACTGATGTTCCCAGTATATCTGATGACACCACAAAGTTCTCTGACCAGCTGAGAAAAACGTAGCTGGTATTTTATGTCACCAACACATGGAACCTGTCCTCTGAAGTCATTCCTGAAGATGATGTTAAGGCTGTTGGAGGAGGCTGGCTATGGTTACTCCTGGTATGAAAGCACAGCCGTGGCTCAGGACAGACTGGAAGAAGCTGGAAGGTCTCCTCCGCATTAACCACAAATGAGGTTTTTAGGTTTTCCCTTGCAGTGGGTTACCTGAATGTGCAGGAGATTAGCTGAAGAAAAAACAGGCTATGGAGGTTTAAGCTGCAACCATGCCTGTGATATCACAGAATTGCTTTAAAAAAAGACCTCAAGGTGCAGAAATTACATCCTTCACTCATGACAATGCAACACCAGTTGTCAGGTACACAAATACAAATATGAAAAATCATTAAGAAACATAACCCTAAATAGAAACCTACTTTTATTTATTTTTTAAGAAAAAAGGGCTTAAAAAATTGGAGTAAACCAGATGGCTTCAAGTACTTTGCACATAATAAACAATTAGTTATTGTAAGCATAGATTAAAAAAGACTTGTCACCTTGCAAGGGACAGTTGAATAGAGGCTGGTGATTAGTTCAAAAAATGGTCTTTGAAACAAACACATTAGACAACATGCTCAGTGTTGTAACTTAGAAGCAAACAGTTGTGTCCACCATGCTGACCCAACACTTTGGATACCCAGCACAGTACAAGATACATTTTGCACTCTGGACTTTCACATGTCATGACAACACCACTCAACAAACTGAGCCAGCCATCTGGGTCCAGCTCAAACAAGCCCTCATGCAACAGAAACCAAATATTTAGTAAGTCAGGAAGGTTTTGCAGCAATACAATTGATCAAGTTGTCTAAAATTTCGGAGGTTGCAAAACAATTTAACGTGAAGACCTGAAATGTCTCTGAAGTGCTGGAAATGTTTTTGTCTTTTTCTACGTGAGCTTGAACATCACTTTTACTATATATGACAAGGGGTACACTTGAAAGTGCTTTGTCTGCATTTAAATGTTCAGGTTTTCTGAATGTCGTGAAAATAAGGGAAAAAAAGCTGTGAAGAAGGTTGAAAAAGTAATGATGTCATCATGCAAACAAAGCCAGTATGCAGAGGGAAGATGCAGCTCTTCCCTGTGCTAAGTCTAAAATTCAAACCCATCTCTTGTACCAACAAGGAAAGAACCATTGCATTTCAGCAGGGCTATCTGACATGCATGGAACAAGCAGTCCTCCTGCTTATGTACATGGACACTGAAATGCCAAAGGAACCAAAATTAATAAAAAAAAAATTAAAGGAAAAAAAAAAAGTATTTTGTCTGCTCTGAAAACTAAATAAAATGTTTTCAACCAAAGAATGTCTACAAGGATACAAGGAAACCTTTTTGAAAAACATTTTCCAGTTACTCAGAGACAAACAGCTATTTTTGCCTCTGTGAGAAAAAAAAATACCAATAAACTAATAAAAAACCCAGCTCCCCTATCCTGCAGCTCTACATACTACAGTAGGAATAAGTCTCCCACAGCTAACAGGGAGACTAGAACAGTATGAAACAGTGAGATATAAAACTTAGGTCTATTAAATAATCAGCAAACACTTAAATGGAGGCAGAGTGAGCACTGTAATGCTTTCTGTACTATGACACAAGACTGCAAGGCTTAAAAATCCTCCTGAGTGACCAAGCCAAAATAGTTGAATACTTGGTAGGTTCAGTAGTGTTTGGAAAAGCTTATGCAAAAATATTACTTCAAAATAAGTTTGAGTATTTGAAACAGAAAAAAGAAACAGAACAATCTCTCCTTCAACTTTCACCTACCATCAAAACTTAGCAGTTTTCCAAATTCGATGCTTACTTCACACAATGTGACTCTAAAGAAATATTACATCTGCCTCTCTTTGCTGAACTGTTTGGGTTTCTACATGAAACTTCAGTGCATGTCACATTTATTAATGTCCTTATGATTGTTCAGCAATCCAGCAATTTGTTTCTTAACGACAGCTGAATGCAGTTGCTAGCTGCTTGTGAGAGCAATGTCGAAATTACATTCAGAGATTAAAAACTACCATTTTCACGTGTAGCAATAACTAACATTTTTCTTTCTCTTCACAGAATCATGTGCAAATGTCTAACGATGGCAATAGTAAAAGACAATTCTCATGCAAAAATTGTTCCCTGTGCATAAAATGCATAAAATTAGCAGGGCATCTCAAAACCACCCTTCCACTAGCCTAGAACTAATTGATTTTTACTTTCGCCTCACGAAACTTCTGCTGCTTTTTCAAATAGCGGTGGCAAGCGAGTTCAATGAGCTCCAGCCCGCCGAAGACCTTCTGCTGCACCACGAAGAAGACGAGCATGGCCGCGCAGTACCACTGTGCGAAGCTGCAGAGGTACAGCAGCGCCAGCGCGCCCAGCGGGAACGCCGTCCAGTAGAGCAGCGAGGCGCACTTCACCGCCAGCACCCTGAGCTCCGACTTGCAGGGCGGCACCGCGCCCTGCCCCGCCGCGCCGAAGCGCCTGCCGCCCTCGTAGAAGCGCCGCAGCCTCTCCTCCTTCTCCTCCCAGCGCTGCCGGCACCAGCGCTCCAGCTCCTCCTTGCAAGTGGGCACTGTCTCTATGGGGTACCTCTGGACGTGGAAGTGGATCTCCCGGGGGAAGTTTCCTTGCAGGAGGTGCTTCTCTGTCTGAGGAATGTTTTGGGGGTACGCCACGGTTATGTCGTGAATGGCATCGAGGTTGTCACCTAGGAGAAAGGTTTGGGGGGAAAAAGATCAATACAGATCATGCAACAGTCAGAATACTAATCTGCTTCAAGACGTGATTGAAAACTGTCAAAATTATGGCAGAAATCCCAGAGATACATTAACTATGCAGACTGTCTTTCATCTGCTAGAATATCTAAAGGCTGAAAGGTCAAACTTTTCCCAATCACTGCCTGTTCTGAATCCAAACAAAAAGCTTTGGGAACAAGATTATACACAGTACAAACTAATGCAGAATTACAATAGTAAGAGAATTAAGTCAAATGTAAAGGAGAGAAGAGGCACATCTGGTCTTGGATAACGAACGCTGTATGTGAATCTGATGTTCAGCTGTTTGGGTAAAGGCAGCATAGCTAACCATTCAAACAGCAATTGCAGATTAGAAATTCAAGGGGCTATTGATGAAAAACCCCCTACTCTTCATTAGCATGCCTGATGGAGCCAACATTTTTGAAGGGGTATCAGTATTATCAAAGCAGGGCTTGCTAGAGCATCCTTGTACTAAGTGTTTTTGCATTTTGCACTTTCTAAATACCATTTTTATCCTCCAGCCTCCAAACAGACATTCTTTTTAGATTTCATAAAGTAAATTCTGCTAGTGTAAAATTGATCTAAAAATAGGCATGTAGTGCACTGGACGTTGCATAACTGTTAAGTTCTGCCAGCAGTGATTTATGTTGCTGTTTTTATTTGGCTGGCTGGCTCAGGGCAAAATAGAATTGGAGACTAAAAGCTGTCTCCAGTTGCAGCAATTGAAGACTTTTGTTCTCACAGATGATGCCACTTCTTGCAAAGATGATCAAAACCTACTCTTTAGTCCCACTCTTCATTTTAATTTCCTTTCCTTCCCTGGCATTTTGGTTTTCCTTTCCAGCCCTAAAAATGACAGGGCCAGAATAGAAAGTTACTTTAAAAGGCCATGCTTAAAATGATGTATCTAAAGTTCAACTCCAAATATCACAAGAGGAGGAAAAACCCTATTCAGCCTTTCAGAGTATTTTATAATTGTGCTGTCTTGAAGCAGTCTCTCTTGGACAGTTTTGTGGCAGGTTACTTGGGGTTTTAAAGAGATTTATATGGCTCCTTGGAGGTCTATCAGAGCAAAACTCAATATTCCATATTTTGTCTAGCTCTGGGATCACCTCCAAACTGAGCAGAGAATCCCTGTTTTGTTTGTTCTGCACACGTAAAACCTTTCCAAGAGATGCCAAAATTGATCACATCTTAGAATGTCAGTCCTTAGAAAGGGGAATAATTGCCAGCCTGTTGCACATTAGCACAAAACACTTCACTTTTCAGAACAGCTTGCATTTAAACTCTCTTACTCCAAATATTTCTACCACCAGATATAGAGTCATCCTGCAGGACAGACATCCATTTCTTCATTCCTGTCCCAAGGAGGGGAAGGACTGCTACATAAACCTCCAAGAGATTTCCATCTCTTCCAATCCCCTTCCTCCTGATCCTCCACAGCTAGTGGAACATAAAACCTACACACTTTACCCCAAAAGGGAGGCTAGAAAAGTCCAGCCTTCCCAATATCCTTGCATCAATAAAAGACTTTTATGAAATGAGTTTTTGGCCAGATGAGTTTCTTGCACATCTTGCAGTCATTCATGTCTGGGCAGCTAAACTATCAGTCTGCCAACTACATGAACTACTTGGAAAATCAAGGCTTTACACTTAAGGCCACTGGCATACAGATCACAGGTAATAAATCATCAGATCTGCTTAAGACAAAGATTTTCTGATTCTAGGCAAGCAGGACTGGCAGGACTCCCTACACTCACACAGCTGGTCTGATCTCTTTAGCATGCAGGTGTATTTCTCCCCATGAATTCCTGATCAGAAATAGGAAAGCCTCTACTCCTTTCCTATGGATCCATAGCATCCTCAGACAAGATACCTTCCAGCAGGGCTTCCCACCAGATGTAGAAGGTCTAGACTACATTATGGCTTCTTAGCCACTCAGAACAAAGCTCAATGAGCTGCACAGAGGAGGGTGGGCATTACTCTTTCAACATTACATGTGGGGAAATTGAGGCAAAGAATGATTACATGGCCTGCTCTGTGTGTCCAGCTGTATCTCCAGCATCTGCTAATTCCAGCTGCAAGGTTCACCGATGAAAGTATTTTACACAAGAAGAAAAGAAACTTTAAAGGTATAAGTAGCATATCTGAAAGAACAGAAATATCAGAGATATCAGAAATATCACAATAACAGAAAGAGAGAAGATCAGAATACCAGGTTTCACATGCAAGAGGCACCTTGCTTGGGTTATCCATATTGAACAGCTCCACACAAATGGCAGACTGAAGCTCTAATTCCCTGGCAAGGCAAGCTACAAGACAATCTGCTAAAAAGAAGAAAATTTACCACAGCAGACAAAGGTAGATCTTTCATGAGAAGGGATAAAATTCCCTTAGGCTAGGTTTAATCAGGCAGCTCTGAACCTGCATCCTTTGAGCATCTTTACTGTCCCTTTCCCTGTGAAGTTAGGCTGTTGCCTCTGCAATCTGGAGATATCTAACAATATGTGTTTCAGATCCAGAGCAAAGTGCCAGTCAACCAGAAAATCAAGTGATCATAAGTGAAGAAGACACAGGGCAGTCACTGACTTCAGGATATTTTTTCCACCTAAATTTGAAGACCTGCTTCAACAACCTGCTTCTGCTTGTTTTGAAAAAAAAATTCCCTCATGGGAAACCACACCAGAAGCAAGCAAACATATCTGTTGACAGCTCAGAGAAGCTTAGGAGGAAAACACTTCTGGCAATATTTTCAGTGACATCTGAGGGATCATTTTTATCCTTTGAGTATCCATGACCCCTTGAGGAAGGAATGAAGGACAAAGGAAATCAAATAATGCTCACAGATTTGCATCTGAAATCTAATTAAGCTAAGAAACTGCCATTTAGGCTAAGATGTCAGGCAGGTAGCCCAGCTCCTCAGGACAGACAGAAACACCAATTTCAGTAGCTTTACAGTCCCATGACTTTCTTCCTGCAGTAGCAGAACTATGTATCCTTCATACCCAAGAATAATATTGTGTCCTATGCTTCACAAGAGCACCTCAGAAAAGAAAAGCTTACTGCAATGCTCAGGAGTGAATATAAAGTTTATTCCTAATTATTGTCAAGTGGCTGTAAACTGCACAACATACAGACAATGATTAATCCATGTGGCAGTCTCCATTTGGGGTGACAAAATGCCTCAAAAGCACTATTCTTTAACTTACTGAACTTCCTGTGCCCAAATCAAAGTTATTTGTATTTCAGCTCCGTTGATACACGACATTACCTCAGGCCATTACAATGCACAGCTGGTTGCTTTGGGCACTGGTGCTACAGGGAGAACTAGGACCAGGCTCAGGACCAAAATATCAGCATCAGAGAAAGACATTCTCAAAAAAGAGTGAGACACTTTCAAAAAAACACTGCCAAGGAAAAATGATGATGTTTTCTTTCAGTACACCACTTGTTCCATCAGATTTTTTTTCTGCAGCAACTGGTAATCTTGTACAGCTCAGTTTCTGCAAGGCCCTGCCCCAGCAAACCTCAGCACACATTCCCAATATGCTCACACACAATACATGTGCACTACACACAGGTACAGCCAGCCAACATCTTTTATCTCATCACCTATGATAAAACTTTACAACCAAGAGCCTCTTACTAGGTTCAAAATAAAGATGTTACAGGTAAACTGAAAATTACTTTTAATTGTGTGTTCACTAATACCATGGGAGCACATTATTTTAATTCTAGGGGGAAAACCCATCCTGAATGTAAAAGGCAGGATTAAATGACTTTCAGCTTCCTTCAAACACATTCACAAAGAGAATATTGCAGTGCAGCTACAACTGGAGACAAGAGGCAGAGATGAAGCACAGCCCTACAGCACAATCACAAGTAAGTTGGATGGACCCAGCCCCTGGTCCTGGATGGATGGGCCCATTCCCTGTGCTAAAGCCTTGCTTTTGAGCTCAAGCATGGCCTGTGCCTCAGTTCTGACTCACACCAACCACAGGGCTGCTTGCTCCTACCCAGCAATGCTGAGCAAGCTCACCATGGGACAAAGGCATCTGTACAAACAGGGACAAAGGGATCTGTACAAACAGGGACTGGAGGGCCAAAATAGTGACTCAGAACAGGACCTCTGAAAGCCAAAACATGGAGATGCTCACACAACAGAATATTCATTCTTAAATTAAGCTGCTGTATTGAAAGTGGGACAGACCTATATGTGAGGCCCTTGTCCATTCCTCCTCCCAGCTTAATATAACTGCTTTCTGCTGCAAAGTGACATACATGTCCCTTCATTGCACAGCAGCAGATATTTCATACATTTCCAGGCTTCCATTAACCACTGGCTGTCACTTGCCCACCTATGCCTTAATATCCCCCACCCTATTCATTTTCTTATGAAACCTGGTAGGAGGAGGCCTGGTACTTCTGTAAATAAACTGATCTACAAGATAATGAAAGAAAAGATGGAAACAAGTACAAGAAAACTTGTCAGGTTATACAATATTTAAGTATTGTATGTTAGCCTTAAACACTTTTGGACATTGAAACAAAAGCCATCTATAAGTGCTTACTGGGAAATATTATTGTCTCAGCTCACGAGATTTGAGTGATTTTTTCTTTGAGAACACAGTATCAGGAGGGAGCAGCTTCAAGGATTTACAGCTCCTCCTGGGAAGTATCATGCTTGTGAGGATTTAAAACTTCAGGCAGCCCTCTTTAAAGCAGCAATGTCAGCTGGGGTTAATCTAAATCACTTTCAACTCAGTAAGTATTGGAAATCTTTTTTAGGTAAGTGTAGCAATCAAATAAGCAAACAAAAGAAGACAGAATGATAATGCTGCTTTGATTAACAGAGAAGAGTGATCCTGCATATCAATTTTTTCTATGCCTATCTGATTTTCCACCAGCATTGTCATACAACGAGAGAGGGAGACCTTCCACCTGCTGACACTAAGGAGTTAAGGACACTGCACCTCTGGTTCCTGAGGGTGGGAGCCAGGGGAAAGGACAGCTCTGTCTGTTTTCTGCTGCCCAGCAGGAAGGAAATGTGCTCTGGATGCTGCATACAGGAGTAAAGGAGTACTGGGATCCCATACCAGGTACAAAGATCAAGAGATATAAGGATACCCTCACAGCTATCAGCAACCATTACATATGCTTAATTCTTCTGCTAAATACATTTAAATCACATAGTTTTGCAGCCTGATGCTACATCTCATTAATATGTAAATAATACCACTAACTGAAGCTGCTGAGAGGGTGGTGGTGGGGAGGGAGATCCTCTTTGACTTTGAAATCTCTGTAAATACCTCATTTAATTATTTTAAGACCAGACAGAATGTTATCATCATCTAATCTCCTGAATGACACAGGAGCTTATGCAGAATGCTTTCGGTTTTGCCATGGGATATGGTGAGAGAGAAATCCCTAAAGCTTTTACCATGAGACAAGCAATTCCCCTAATTAATCAGGGGGGAGTGTATATGTCTGTGTGCATTATTCTTGTACTTCTACTTCCTGAGCATGTAACTTGGCTAAATCAGAGAGCTGTCTGCTCACAGAGGTAAGTGGTGGTATGATCTGTCAATCTCCAAAGTTGTTCCTGAACAAACTAAACCTACTTAGTTTCTGAAATCTCAATATGAAACATGCCTTTCAAAGCTCAAATCCCTTTAGTAGCTCTCTGAATCTCTTCTAATATTTCAATACACTTTTCAAAGCATGGGCGCTGTAACCAGTAGAATTTTCCAAAATGGCCTCATTAAATCCATACACAGGCATCTAGTACTAACATTCCTACTTGCTTCTTGTTTTTCCACTCTTACCTGTGACAGAGCCTGAGATTCTCACACCCCAGGCTGGTGCCTGCTAATTGGCTCCACCAACTGCATCCTGGGCTGCATCCAAAGCAGCATGGCCAGCAGATCCAGGGAGGTGATTCTGTTCCTCTGCTCCCTCTAGTGAGACCCCACCTGCAGTGCTGCAACCAGCCCTGGGAACCTCAGCACTAGAAGCACATGGACCTGTTGGAATAAGGCCAGCAGAGACCATGAAGGTGCTCAGAGTGCTGGAGCATCTCTGCTACAGATAGGCTGAAAGAGTTGGGGCTGTTCAGCCTGTGGAGGCCTTAGAGCACTTTCCAGTAGCTGAAGGGGGCTACAAGAGAGCTAGAGAGGCACCTTTTACAAGGCATGTAGTGACAGGACACACAGGAATGGCTTTAAAGTGAAGGAAGGTAGGGTGAGATGAGATACTAAGAAGAAATTCCTTACTGTGGGGGTGGTAAGGTACTGGCACACCTTGGCCCAGAGAAGCTGTGCATGCCCCATCACCTGAAGTGTTCAAGGCCAGGTTGGATGGGGATTGGGCAAACCTGATCTAGTGGAAGGTGTCCCTGCCCACGGCAGAGGGCTTGGAACCAAATGATCTTTATGGTCCCTTCCAACCCAAAGCATTCTATGATTTTATGATTCACACTTACTGCTTGAACACATCTCTCTCCTTACCCTCTCCATTGGTCAGTTAATAAGGAGGACTGCAGTCAAGCCTGCCAGCTCCCTTCCTGCTCTCCAGACCAAATCAGATGATTTAATATGGACTAGTCCAGTTACACAATGAGAAGTCAGTACTGTGGGAGACCTACCAGCAGATGAAGAAGTATCTTATCCTGATCTGCAGGTTAAGATGTATCAAGTGCTAAACTGATCCTGAGTTTGTGGATTAAACTGGACAAAAATGCTGGGCACGGGAGTTAAAGCAAAGCACAGAAGATTTAGCTCAGAATTATTGCAAGGATTGTTTGCACAGCTGTGCTTTACAGGATAAATACAAGTATGGGTTGTGATGGTGGATTTCATGGTTTCAGAACAGCTTACAACCTTCACTAAGGTTTCACAGCCTTGCCACCTCTCCAGACTTGGGGCCTCTGACCCTGCTGCTGTCACAGCCAGCTGGTCTGAAACATCTCACGTGGCTCCTGTCAGCACAAACCCATTAATGACTTCAGGAACCAAGGCTGCCTGTTTAAAAGAGGAATCTCTGTGCAGATGTGGGAAGAATGTGCATGGGAAAGGGGGGATCCAGCCACAGCAACAGGGAATGATCCAGTGGCCCCATGCACAAGACTGCCCAGGAGCTGCTGCTCCTCAGTCTTCCTGACTCTGAAGGGTTATTTTACAAATTGCAAAGGAATAGCTGGTTGAGCTATAAATAAGACACAAAAATATGTGAGAGAAAGAAATGAAGGGATAAAAGGGTTGGAATAACAAGTTATTTTCAGTCACTGGAGATGACCAGGCAAAACTGACTCACCACTCTTTACTCTATCATTCCCAAACTATATTTATCAAATTCAGATAACAAAAATGCCATGTTTATTCCCTTGCCTGCATATCTGCTCCCTCCCAGCCTCCCCTGCTACAAGTCTTCTCTATACATACATATGGGATTTGGTTTTCATAGGTATGATACAAGTTAGGTAGAAGAAGACATTGCTGTTTCTAGATTTATAGTACACCACTGTTTTTTCAAACAGAAAAAATGATGTTTCATGTAACAGAGAGACACTGACACAGTGGTATGCGACTTTCCAACTCCTCTGAGCTCAAACATGCCTTTCCTGGCAAACAGCCAACCAGCTCAGATGAGAATCACAATTTTGCTTGTAATGAAGATGATTTGCTACACTTCAGTGAAATCTTTTCAAAAAACATCATGTGTACTCTACCTTGTCATGATAAGATGTCTTGCTAGGCAGGCAAATGTACCTAAATTAGGAAATGGCTGAGTTATTTTTATTTTAGGGGGAAAAAAAAAAGAAAAAAAAAAAAGCTAAACTAGCCATCCAGGTATTTCTGGAAAGCTAAGTATCATTACAATTAAGTAAAAATAAGACACTAGATACCCTTAAAATAAATCCTACACAGACATATAGAGCTTATTCTTATCTTTAAAATAACGGACTACCCCAATTAGGATATAAATTCTAAAATTTTATATATAGGAAATAAATAGGAATAAACTAATTTTTCTGTTACTTATTGGGCATTTCAAATCCCTGGGAATCTGGGAAAGAAATAATCCACCCCTGTACATTTCTTTGCTGTCTACTTGAATGAACAATCTCTCTCCAAAGCAGACAAAATTAAGCATCAATCTCTTCAACAGAAAACACATTCCAATTTGAGGTTATCCAGTTCTACCAGAATCCAGCTGTTGTATCTGTAATTTCCACTGCCATTTCTGACTGGTCTCACTGAGTTAACTGTAAAACAAAACATTCTGGAACAGTTTACATACACAACTGTCATACCAATGATGCTCAACATTGCAGGATGTTACTGCTAGGTAAACAATGGAGCTGGCTTAAACCCTGGAATTTTTGGAGAAGAAAAGTGGTACATTTTTAAAGATGCAAGCAGTAGCAGTATGTATGAACTGCCATGTTGTAGCACAACAGCATATGTAGGTTTTTGGGATCCCAATTAAAATACCAGGGTAAAAGAGGTTTTACTTCCCAATCTCTCTGGTCTTCTTATTAGATGTTATTTAATTCCCTCAATTCTTCCAAAACCCGTGCTTGTACTCTTTTCAAATGCTTCTCTTTTCTATACTTCTAGGATTTGTCAGCATATAAGGTAGGAATTTTCTCATCATTTTTAATCACTTTCACATTGTCTTAAATAAACATTTTGCCAAACCTGCAGACTGAGCATGCAACTTATTTTGAGCCTTGTCTTTGGTAAAGTCACAACAGAAAAATTACAGTGAGTCATTGTGAGTAGAGGAAACTAATTCACCACAGATACTCAGAAGGAAGCAGCTGTGGCAGTTCTTGCTTGGTAATCAACAGATCAAAGAGCACTCCATCTCCTTGGAAATGCCATGGATTCTTGCTGTCCATCAGCCCTCACTTCAGACCAGTGGAAGGATGGTGCTATGAATAGCAAAACACCATCCACTGCTGCATTGCAACAGTAGCAGTAAGTAAATAAACAATGCCTATTAGAGAAAAGACATTTTATTCTTGGCTTCTAACACATAACAACCATTCTTATTTATAATTCAGATATGAAGGTCAGCTTCCTTTCCTCACATTGCTGTGCTTCTCCCTTTTCCCAGTCACTACAGATGAGTATCCTTTCCTTAATTCAGTGCACTCTGCTATCTGTCCTCGCTACCACAACCAGCCACTAGAGAGAACTCTTCAGCTGTGTGCTGACCTGGCAGAACCTCCAACCCTTCCCTTCACACTGCCCAGGCACCATCACTGCCTTCAGCAGCCCCAGGAACAGCAATGTGCAATCAGCAGGCGGCTCTGATTCCATGCAGTACGACAGGCTGGCCAGAGATGTACCCAGTACTGTTACATTTGGGATACATGACACTGAAAATGCATTTTGAGATATTTGATATTACAAATAAAGCCCATCCCAAACCAAAACACTAGATGAAAACGTACCCTGCACCAAAAATAGAGTCTAAACTGGATATTGAAAAAAGCACCTGCTAGCTGCCACCTCAAATATTTGGATGGAGTGCTTCTGCAGATGTCCTGAGCCGATCTCTCGCACGCCTCACCAATTTGTGCTATTGCCATTCTTGGTCACAGTGGTTTGTTTTCATTTCTGTGTACAAAGCAGGAGGAATGCAGAACAGCACCAGAAGCCCCACAAGAAGGCATAATTTCAGCACACAGAAAACAGTGATGCTCATAAGCTCTCTCTAATAGTTATATACTATAAAGCCATACCATGCTCTAGTTTAACCTTGATTTTGGAACCCGGGACAACAATTTTGCTCTGAAAACATTGCATTCTTTGCTGTTAGAAGAATTTTTGCCAAGAACATCTGTTTTATTATCTGAATTTTCAGCTGAGGCATATTTACATAGAAATGAGCTCATCTATACATCTCAGGGACAGAAAACGGTTTGAGAAAAGCACTCAACTTTGAGCTCAGCAGCAAAGCCCTAGTCATGAGAGAGTCAAGAAAACAGAGCCTCTAACATACTTTAATCTTCCCTTCTTTATTGTAACCCTCTAGATGTAACTTAGCCCTTTGAAATTCAACTCTAACACTGCTAATTCAATTTCCATGTTTTTTTCCCACTGCTGGCTGGCCACACAAACCATAGAGCCCCCTGAAACAAGACTGTACAGCACTGCACAAAACAGGCATTTAGACCCATGTCTGCCTGCACCAAGATATGAACTTATAGTTCCCAATCCCTGGTGCTAAAACAGTTTCCAAAAGACCATGATACACACAAGTGAACAAATCTTATTCAATTTAATCAGCCCAGTACTTGGGGGAGCCATCTTAATCAGAAAGGGATTTAATGAAAAGCCGCAACACCAATGAATATTCTTTAATTATGACTGACTAATATTTATCCAGAAAGAGGAATTTGTTTCAGGATTAGTCTGAGACCTGGAAGAAGCCAAAGACATCAATTTAATAGTGGAATGCCTAATTAAAGTATAATGGAAACCTAATTGTGATATACTGCTTTGTAGCGCACATGATTTATTTAGGACAATTGCTTTTCACTGGGCTCATTAGGGAAAGTTAAACAAAACACGACAGTAAAAAAGAAGAGGGAAAAACAGACACACTGGAACTTCCAAGATGATTATAATTAACTGCTGAAAGACAGTGACATATTTGTCAGATAAAACACTGCCATCCCTCCGCAGGCTGTGATCAAACTTTCTAAAAAGGATAATGATGATATCGTTTCTTTTTTCCCTAATGACACAGGATCAGACCCAAACCCTAGAGCAGCTGCTTGGTGGAGCTCCTCTGATGGAAATGATCCATAATGTTGAAGGGTCTGATGGCCTTTGGATCCTCCAGAAATGGATCCTCCTCTATGCAGAGAAACCTCATATAACACAAGCATCCTCCCAGCTACTATGGAAGGAGAATGGAAAACCAGTGCAGACCTCTCCAGCCCTTCCTACCTGTAGGAACTGACTACAGGACTCACTGCTTCTGATCAGGATGCACTTCTTTAAGAAGGGATGGCCCTACAGGTATCCATGGCACATAACTGAATGGCAAAACCAAACACCCTTCTGGTGGCATCCTGGTGGCACTGGCATGGTGGTCCTCACAGAATACTGGGCTAGTTGCTACCCCTCCCTTCACTCAAGCCAAGGTGAAGGACATGTACACTGTTTATCCTGCAGCACATTTCTATTGTCAGAGCAGTATTTCTTCCCTTCTCTGGTAAAATGGTAGGAAAACTGAAGGAAGTGCTCCTCTACCCAGCAGTGCCCTGCAGAAAACAGATAGAGGGAGGTCCAGGAGCAGATGAGCTTTCTCCCACAGTGAGTGCTGGAAGACTGAACAATTCCCTCAGCTCCAGCTCAGTTATATTTAACTGGTGATACAAGAATGGCTGTACCAACAAAAGCTGTCATGACAATGCCATAGAAAAGAGAAAGGGATGCTACATACTATGGGATGACACAGTACCATGGCCTTACAGAGGCATGAGGGATTGCAGCAACTTAAAATACACAGCAAGAAAAAGATCTGTCTCCAGTGATAAAACAATTTGCTAATGTTTTTCCCCAACTACTGCTATTCATAGAGATGCTTAGAAAAATTACAGTAAAGTCAATCCCTTAAATGAAAATGAAAGACTGCTGGGAGTGCCTGGATGGTCATTCCTGTGCCCAGAAGAAGCTGAATTTTGGGCACCCATCTTGTACTTCCATATATGTGATGCTGTCAGTCTGCCAGTCAGAGAAATAAAAACTGAATTCCTTTTGCAAGGACAGTGAAAGAGTCAGATACAGGCCAGTGGTTCATCTTCAGATCTGGTCACAGTATTGCAAGAACAAGGCTGAGAGAGACCATTTATCCCTGCATGCAATGGCCCAAATGAGCCCACACTGAGCCAATGTGCTTCTCTGCTCAAGGCAAAGACAACCAGGTTTAGGGTCATTCTCTATGCCTTGTACCTTCATATTAAAGGTATGTACAGCTGTGGTCAGCTGGTTTTTATACTGATCAGAAGGCAAACCCATGCTGGCAGCTGAAGTCACAGATGAGAAATGTTGTAAATCCTTCTTGTAGAGGCATCTTTGAACAGAAGTCTAAAATTGGCTTCCTGAAAACATCTGCTATAAACTTCCATTTCTGAACTCCAGTGGAACATTTAACTCCATTGGCACTGCATGCTAGAAAGCTCTGAAAGCACTCATCACTAATGTTTTAAACATTGCCTTTTAACACAAATATGAGTATGTACATAACTAAACCACAATGAATAGAATCAACTTAGGCAGTTGAATTTATTTCATAGGAATTATAGAAACAAATGGCCTGCAATTTAAAAAGCCCATTGTTAGTACACAATTGTTTTCCTTAAATATTTTAACTCAAGGAAAAATGTAGCCCCCTAAATTTCACATAGTGCATGGAAAGGACAATGCTTAATTAAGGGGAGAAACTATGTGTCACAACAGAAAATCCTTCTGAGCAATGTTTTCCACAAATACATTTTGCTATCCCTGACACATTTGAATTCAGAAACACTTTCCCCCAAAACTACCTGAACAATCAATCAATCTGCATGTTGCTCCCCTAAGGCTTACCACTGAAAGCACAAAAGGCATCACAAAGATCCTCATTCCACAGCTTCCTCCACTGGAAGACTCCAAGGTGTACAGGAACAGCAAACAGATGGGAAACACACTGGGAGGACATCCAAGAAAACTCCATGTTCCTCAGCAGAATGTTGCTATTTTCCCTCAAGTGCTCCTGAATATAACCCTGTTCACTGCAAACAACATTTAGGCTTGCTAAATTCTGCCTCAGTGCCCATGGACAAGCTTTACACCATCTGCACAGCCTTCAGGGAAAGACTGCTATTCCCACTCATATTTGGCCTATGGACACAAACAGCTGTGGAGGCCTTCAGGCAGGAGGGAATGGAAAAGAGACCTCCTGAACACCACTAAACCCACCAACACCTCTGCTCTGGAGGAATGAGAGCCAAGGAAGAGACCCAGCCAGGTGCAAATGGATGTCTCCCATGTTCCATCCCAGTGGGAAGGGAAAAGGCTGTCCTTACAAACAGGAACAAAGATGTTGCCATTGGGTCACACAGCAGGTCAAAAAAGGTGGTGAGAGCTGAAGTTTATCTGAAAAGCACAATCTCATAATCATAATCTCTCTTCTGAGGAAGAGGCAGGCTTTTCAAGAGCTGCTGAATGATAAATTGCCAGTTAGTCTTCCAAAAATAAACAATGGGGTGGGTGATGAAAAATCCAGTGTAGCTGGGCTGAGCAAAGATAGTTTAGCACTAAGAGCTAATTCTGGTCAAAATCTTTCTCTTTTTGGGCAAACACAAGTCAAGGAGAGCACCTTTTGAAACATGGAATGCATGGAATGCTGAAACCCAGGGTCCACCACTCAGTATATCTGCTGCCTAAGCAATGGTGACACAAACTACCTCCCACCAACTCTTCCATCTGCCCTGCTTCCAAGAGCGCTAAAACAAATAAACACACCTAACAATAAGCAATCATAGCATGAATATCTCTGCAACTACACACACTTAGTGACTGAGACTAAAGAAATGCAAACCAAACAGTAAAATCTCTTATTTTTATTCACTCAATGCCATGTTAATCCATGTTAAGGAGCTCATGAAGTGGTGACAGCAACATTAACTGTGTTGCTCTATCATAGAAACAGCCTTTCAAATATCCAGGCTACAAAACAAAATTCATTTGACCATCTGATGACAACTGTCCAAGCACCTCCAGTAAGTCATGCTTAAGTGGCCTGCCACTTAAACCAAAGTGATAAATTCCTTGATTAACTTATAAGACATTTTGTAGGACAAATCAAAACACAATGTTAGAAAAGTGAGTATGCTGCTGCAGTAACAGCTAATGGCTCAGGTTACAAATGGAATATTTTTCTAGATCAGTCTGTGATCTGAGAAGTTGTCATAGTATATCACTCCACTCACCAACCTCAGACATGAATGAATAATTCTATCCATAGAGTAAAGCCCTGGCACATTTTGGCATTTTAAATTGACCAGTACATTGAGTTATGGCACTGCCTGTGATGAAATAACATTGTAGGCAAGAGACTCAAGATGGAAATGAACTGGCTCCTGTCCATCTGTCTTCACTGACTTTCAAAAAACTTCTCCCTCAACACTAAGAGTGAAAAATTAGGTATCAACATGTTTTTAGACTCACTGGTAAATTATCTTACTTAATCTGAAATAGGAAACTTATAGAAGTCTGGAACCCTAACTTTATTCCCACCTTTTAAGCTATTTTGACTGCTTCTCAGTTACAATTGCAGAGCACATTTCTATATTGCTCCCTGTGCTACACATCTTCAGAGAAGCAGCAGAAATGTACACAGTAGCAGACTGATAAAGCTACATCTCCACTGCTCCCCTGGCAGTCTTAGGGCAGGCAGAAGGCCAAATTAACTAACACCTTTCTGGGGCAAGCTGCAGGGAAATCCCACTGAGACTCTCAGAGGGAAAACTTCAGATGTGTCCAGTGCTTAGCAAGGAAGCCCTTCTTAATTTGCTGTATTGTGACCTGGTGGCCTCTGTCCTCTGCAGCCAGGTTAACAGCAGGCAGACCCTATACATTGTCCAAGGTCCTGCACAGAAGGGCCTGGGTGGGATTTGTACAGTGCCTGAAGTGACAGATCTGCCAGGGGACAGCAGCAGGACTGTGCTGGTGAGTGCTGTCACCAGCCCAGACCCAAGTGTGCCATCAGACACCTTTGGCTGAGCAGGGCACTCCTGAGCCAGGCAGCTCCACCAGCAATGTGTCCTGGGATGCCCTGAGGTTTGGATCTACCATCTGCAACAGCAGCAAACAGCTCATCCATCTATAGGTGCCACAGGCACACTAACACACAATAATAGTTTACACAGCACTTGGAAAAATACCCAAGGGTGCTTGTATTCTTAAAAAAGAACTGCATGCAATAAAAGGGGAAAAGACCAGATGAACAATTACCTTCTCTTGTTTTTCTGCACTGAATACACACTTCTACTGCCAGCAGTTGAACTCAAACTATGACGTACAAATTTGAAGTACACACCGGAAATGTATCCCCTAAAGCAAGACGAAGATGACTAAATGCTGAGGATGTACATATTATCAAGGAAGAATTTCAAAACTGAGAAGATCATAATTTTGTTCTGTCATAAGCAGGACCTCAATTACAAATGTTGATGCTATAGCTGATCTATGTAGCTGTGATTTACCACACATCGCTTTCCCTTCATGATCCATGGTCTGAAAATGTTAGCCAGTAACAATACCTGTCTCATTTTTAAATACTGAAAAAGGGAACAGCAGAGCAGAATACCAGTAAATGCATGATGCCCTGAATTCCTGACTCTTAAGTATACATTCTCAAAGGGCTTTTTTAAGAAAATATTTACTTTTTGGTTGTTATGGTGATCATCTTTTCACAGCAGTTTATAAAAATAGGGATGGCTAAAAATAAAAATCCAAAAGAACCTAAGGCACTAAAAAGGAATATGGCATGCAGATTTGTCTGCTTGAGAATAAATCTGCATACAGTGTCCTGCAGCAGCACGTTTCACAAAGGGAATTAAAGCCATGAAATTAACATTTTAATGAAGTAGAGAGACCATTGACGTCAGGACTACTCACTGATTGTTGCTTCCAGGTGGCCTAATGAGATGAAAATGAAGTTTATATCTTCAGCTAGTCTAAGCCAGCCTTGTTTTGTGACTGTGATTGAATTTAAATGAGAAGATACTGCTGTGTGCAAACATGTCTAGGCTGGTAAGTAGCCTTATCAAATCTAAGCATAATAAATGCTTGATTTTAAATATTTTATGTTAAGAAAAGGGATTTCAGTCTTCCTTTCACAAATCAACACAAATGCAAAGCCCAAGTCTTATAATTAATTATATAGAATGCCATAGCTTTTGTGCTGGCTGCTCCAGGAATTCCCACATAAAATTTTTACTGCAAGATGTGCTCGTTTATCTATCCAGGCACAGAAAACATTCTGCTTATGAAGGTGCAATAGGAAATTGTAAATCCACCATAGCCAGTGGATAACCCACAGTGAGGTGTTTGGCACCAGAGGCACACTGATGGAAATGTGAGACCACCATATATTGTGAAACAACAAACACAATAAACAAGGAACTGCAGCACATCATAAATTCCATGTTCCTAAATGCCACTGAGAGTGCTGCATTTCATTTTCTGTCTTCACTATCCATAGTGAATAGATGTGTATAAATACTTTTCATTATTTTTTTATTAGAGGAATGAATTGACACTGGTTTTGCTTTAAGTCATGTATTTCTACCTAGAGAACAAGACAATTATTGTGCTGAGGACATACCCTCACAATTTCTGTGAAATTCTATGAACAGTTTAATACTCTTTTACTTTTAACTCCTTGACACTATATAAAAAAATTTAAAAAAACCTAACCCAAAGCCAGTTCTTAAGGCTACACATATTACTTAGGTCTAATTCTCACTTAATTTATGGACTGAAACATCTGTGAAGTAGTCTTCAACAGTTCTAATTTCTCACTTCCAAAGATGTCCTGACATGCAATCTGCTACTGCTGTTAAAACTGATCAGCAGTAGAGACTGGAGAAGGGCTAGAGAAACACAGAAAATAAATTGACTGGCCTTCAAACTCAGCTCTTCTCTGTAATCTAGAGTTAAAGAAGAGTTATGAGGGGATTTATTTTTAGATATTCTCTATTTTGTCCATTACAACGTGCATAATTTTAGGTTCATAGCAAGAATAAAGGTAGCTCATCAACAGCTGGTAGCTCTTTTTAAAATCTAAAAACTTCACAGAAAAGCCCCTTGTTTCTCTGTAAGATGGGACCACTAATATTTACTACTTTAAGCAGACTGGCTCTAAGCTTTTTATAGAGTTATCTTGCTTTCCAGGCAAGGTGCATCTCTGAATATAACACGTATATTTACATTCCTATTTTTTCCCTTTGTTTTTTCCCCCTCTTCCCAATGAGAATAAGGAACTGTTGCACATGGGTTACATTTAAGGACTCTGTAACTAGGTATAAAAAAATGGCTCCATTGGTAAGGTAAGAGTCATCCCATACCTGAGCTATCCCTAACCCCTAAACAGCACAGCCAAACAATCTTCCTGCCTGTGAAGGTGGAAATTTCCAAAAACTTCTTCCTGTTTGAGATCCTGAGATCTCCAAGAAAGCTGGTGAGGGCCTTTTTATAAGGTCATGTAGTGACACAAGGAAGAATGTTTTAAATTGAAAGAAGGTAGGTTTAAGTTAGGTACTAGGAAGAAATTCTTTACTGTGAGGTGGTGAGGCACTGGGAAAGGCTGCCCAGAGAAGCTGAGGATGCTCCATCCCTGGAAGTGTTCAAGGCCAGGATGGATGGGGCTCTGAGCAACCTGAACTAGTGGGAGGTGTGCCTGTACCTGGCAGGGGGTTGCAACAAGACCTTTAAGGTCTCTTCCAAGCCAAACCATTCTGTGATTCTGTGATCTCCCTAGGTATGAGGCACAGAGAGATTGCTTGGAAGGACTTCATGGAATGTGTTCCCTGCCCTGCAATAGGAAAAGGAAAGAGACTGCTAGGAGCAGGAGGTACAGCTGGCAGACACACATGGAGGGATGCTGGTGCACCATCAGCACAATGACCCATGTTCTCACAGGTAAATAAACACATCTGAGCTCAGGACTGCTCTCTGCCCCCTGGGAACACCTTGAATATGGACCTTCTGATCCTCTGCTTGTGCTCCTTTAATTGTTGAGACAACTGTCCTGGACAGAGGGCTAGAGAAGAACATGAATGTTTAGTATGCTACCAAACCAGAAGGGTTTGCCAGAAAGGCAAACACCTTTCCCTCCAAAAGGAGGTTTTAAGCCACTTTTATTCTTGGGATGGAGGTGATAACCAATCCAGTAATATCCCATCTCTGAAAGGAACTACCTTGCTGTCTCCTGCCCCACACTGGATGTTCTCTTTGCTTCACGAGATCCTGCACTGAGTCCTTTCAGCATGTGGAGTCAGCAGAAGCCAGACCTGCCAAAGAGCTGTACTAGAGCTGCTGAGGAATCTGAACCCCTGACTGAAGTGGGACACAGGTATTCCTATGGCTATAGCCTGTGCAGCCAGGGAAGTTCATCAGGCTGGATGCTATAGGAACAGTACGTTTTCCTATTAGAAACCCCTTCCTTCATCCACCAATGAGAGTAAGTGCTGTTTCCCCCACTCATCTAAGATGTGCGTCCAGGCTTGTATTCTCATGGCAGAAGACCCAACCTGCAGCTGACATCTGTTGTGTTGGTAAGATGCAAAAACAAGATTACACAGAACACAGTGTCCTCCTGCAATTCATATGAATTCTGGGCCAAGGGCTGGGACATTTTTTCTTCATTATTCTCCCATTGCCTAGAGTAGCATTTTCCTCTATTAGCTGCTATTGCCTAGAATGGCATCTGGAACAAGTTAGGTAGCCAGAGGAGAGTAACAGACATGAGCTCAGTGTGTTCCCAAGACCTGATTTTCAGAGATACAACACACCTGCAGCTTTCAGCAAATTCATCACAGAGCTAAAGGGCTCAAAGCTATTTGAAAAAGTCAAGCCCATGCTGATTAAGCCTTCTTGGGAAGTATGCCACTTCTTTGTACACACTAGCTAAATGCTCGGGAGACTTAGGAACATTTGCTCCAAGTATGGATTGCAGTATTTCAGCCTGGGAGGTGACAAAGACATGAATAACCTCAGCAAGATCCACATCCGAGAAGGATGTTCACGAATTCCTGGCTAGCAACAGATGGAAAAACAAAGGCATGGAACCACAGCTGCTCCTTTTCTGAAATGGTGAAGTGCCCAAGAGGACCTCGGAGGTACAAACTCCAGCAGGAGTGAGGGGCACACCCTCTCTCTTCCCTCCAGAGGTATAGGCACTCACTCCATCCCTGCAGACAAACACTGCTATTCAGAACCCAGTCTCTTAACTGCTGAAAAAACACAAGAGAGACTGGACTGCACACAGAACATGCTCATGCTTTATCACAAACATCCCCAAACTAGGTGAGAAGAAAACAGCAAAGATGGACTAGAGTTGTCAAGAAACTGTGGGATTTAGCACTTTCTAATCTCTCCTCCAGTATCCTTATGCATTTATTTATCTAGAACAGCAAAAGTTGTCACATATTCCTGAAGTTAAAAGTTTTCAGGGAGGAAGAAATCCATATTAAATACCATCCTGTGCCATCAGTTGGTGCTCAGCTCTGACACCTTCACACTAATGAAAAGGTTCCTATTGTCAATAGGAGATACTCAAAACAGAATTGACTCAAGAGAAGAGCTGAATGAAGATTGGGCTATGCCACTGCCTCCAGATGCATAGCCATGAACTCCTGGATATTGGAACTTTAAAAGCAAAATAAAAGCACAAACAGAAAAACAAGTGGAATAGTTTCTTAGGATGTGTTTTTCCCTTCTCCGCCAGCAGAAAAAAAGCCAGAACTGAATTCAATTTATAATTTTAAGTCTGGGGGTTGTTTCCTTTCTTTTCCAAACTGAGGGTCTGTGTTTCAATACAGCAATGTTTACAAGATGCTTCCTGTCTCCCATCACTCACCCAGCTCTTGATCTTAACTGATGGGGAACTGAAGAAACACATATATTCCTTATTATGCTGCAAGATGCTTAAAGCTCCCTCTACGACATATTGAGCTGATATTGTTTTAGTAAACAGTGCATTTCTGCCTTTCAGTGCTTTTCAGTTTCAACACAAGAATTCCCACTGAAGGCTTAATACATACACTTGTAAACTGACAGATCAAACAGCGCTAACGCTTGATGCAACATAATTACTTCTGCTACAGAAAGCACTGTTGAAAATGAGTAACCATGTTTTTTTTAAAAAAAAAAAAAAAAGATAAAACAACCCCTGCTTTGCCTAGTCCTTTAGTCTTGCTTCCTTGAGTTTATACTGCTTTCCACATGCCAAATGCTTGACCAAAAATTAACTGCAGAGACAGAAACAGCAACCAAATCCCACATACAGTTGTTTATAAGAAACCATGTGAGGTCTGAATGCACCTCTACAGTAATACAACTCTGAGTAAATGTTTGCAAAGGACCTGCTTCAGACAAAGAAAAAGAGATTTGCTATCAAAAGGGCATGGAAAAGACATGCCTGAACTAGACATAGGCGTTCTACACCATGACTTTTGTTACAGCTAGGAAAAAGTAGTTATAAAATGATGGTTAATGCATTTTCTCAAAAACAGGTTGTAGTCTGCGTGCCTAACACTTGGAATTTACAATGCTTTAGGAGACAGGAGTATTTTTTCCACACACAAGAACCATGCATGCTTAAACCTGTCTTATTTTATTTTCTGCCATCTAGAATTTCCATCCTCAATTACACCTAGGATTCTTTATTGTAAATGACGTGACTCAGCCCTGTATAGGTCATCTGCCAAAAACTGCATGGCAGGCACATTACTGGACCCCTGCACATGGATGACTTCAGTTCCTGCTCTCCCACCCACCAAAAAGTGATCTCCAAAGTGCTAAAGTTCAAACATGCTCCATGCTGCTTTTTGGGAATGCTCCCACCACGTGCAAAATGACCAAAGTTCTGCATGGAAGCAATTTTCTTCCAGGGAGGATCCATATCTTTCTGTCTGTTTATCATGTGCTCTCTGTGCTTTGCAGATACGAATCAAACCTTTGGGTCCTGGCTGGAACCTGCAGAACATCATTAAAATGCAATTCACTACAACTACTTTCAGCATTATGGATGAATTTCCCTGGAACCCTGTGGGTTCCAGGGAGGCTCGTATTAGAACAGAACACAGAATTTATCATTAAAATTACCCAGACTGGTTGCTGAAAAGCTTGGTTCAGGTTTTTAAACGGTTTCACTGCCTGTTTCTGAAAATTAGCTTCTAAGTGTAGTAGATTCAGTTTCTCCTGTTGCTTAACTGAAGTACTCGACAGTTCAAGGATGCCTCACTGAAACAGAACTTGAGTTTGTACTTTTCCATTTCTCAGGTGGAAACAAGATCACACAACTAAATGCTATGTTCACTTCTTGCTTCATGCACAGATTTGCAATTAAATGTTAACTTCTTACATTCAGAGAGGAGTTCAACCAAGCTTTCAGAAAAGATATTTTTATATTCCACTGCAAAACAGAAAGGAGAGGGGCTATTTGGAAAAAATAATGCAGCCATTCTAAATCGAGGATGATTGCATCACATTTGTTGAGGTAAAAATCTGCATTCCTTAACCACTTTATAGCACTGGATACCCTGTGAGTGAAAAAGACCCCAACCCAGGTATTACAAAAAAGATGGCCAATTTTGGTTTTGAGAGAAATGCAAAGACAATTGTAACTTGCTTTCACATTCTCTAAATATATTTTCATGTACCAAACCCTATTAAATTAGCCTAAAAAGGAATGCAGCTAGAGTTTTAAAAATTTACTATTAAAAATATTAACTGCTCATCTGGAAAATGACATATATATATATGTACATATATACACATTTATATGCAGCTGTGTTTGTTTATCTACATGCCTTAAAAAAGCAAGTTGAAGATTTTTATTCCTTTGGTTTTAGAGTGAAAAATTATTCAAATTGGACAGAAAGTGACTATTGACAGCATTTAACAAAATGTGCAAAATACATTTGGAGGGAAAAAATAAAACAGAACTCAGACTTTTTTTTTTTTTTTTTTTTTTTCTTTTTTTTTTTGCTGAGGGTAACTAATAAAAATATATTTTGTTTCAACATGTTTGAAAGAAAGAAGATGCCTGCAAAAGATGAACTACATAAGGAACGCTGTTTGGGTTTCATATAAATTATTTTATTTTTATTTTCAGAAATCTAATGCACTAACAGTCCTGAAATCAGATGAGCATAACTTGCCCTGTGTGTTTGTGCAGTCCCTTGACCACAAATGAAATTGCTAGATTAGGTGTAAAATTTAAAGAACCCCCTTTCACCTCTTGTACCTGTTTACTCATATGCACGGCCACCAGTGCCTTGAACAGTTTACAACTCCTCTGTGTACACTTATTAATTTTCCCTGTGCTAGCTCCTTCATATCTCCTTACTCTCTGCAATCCACAAACCACATTCTGTGCAGGAAGAAAGCCATGAAGTGGTCTAATGTACTTGCTTAGGCAGTGAATAGGAGAAGCAGAGAATTATATAAGGTGTTATTCTCACACACACGATTTGATTTTCTTGGCACACAGTTTTAAAAGGAGGAACACAGAGCCCATGTCACTCTGTTTGCACACACAGCTGCTGAACAGGACACAGGTCAGGTGAGTGCACACCCAGTCATTCTGGAAAGTAGCTTTGCACATCCCCACCTACAGAGTTTGCTGTAAGCCCACCTATCTTTAGTGCTGTAATTTTTAAAAACAGCACTAAAGGTTATTTTCATAGATTTGACTTAGCTCATGATTAAAAGTATTACCTCTAACATTTACCAAAAAAGACTCCTAAGTCTTTGTTTTTTAAAATCTACCAGTAAAGCTGGGAAAACCTTGGCTTTTTTACAGTTCTGATTTGAAAAGATTTAAAGAAAGATAATACTTTCTAAGTTGCATCTCACAGACCCTTAGTCCTCACTGGAAAATGTTTATATAACATTTCCAAGTTATTCTATGTTGATATATAGACCCTGAATTTTATTAACAGAATTTAGTGTGATCGAAATCCCAGTAGGGTATGCTGACATTGCTCTCCCTCCAGCTGCTCTTCTCCATCTGAAATGCTCTCCAGTCCATAAACAGGAAAAACTACTAAGAAGCTGACAGCATCATACACTGCAGACACATGGGTCCCTGCAAATGTGCAGTTTACAATATCAACAGCTGTATGGAAAAAACCACCCAGAAAACAAAAAGGAACATTTCATAACAAGATTAAACAAAAAAAAAACCCCTCTTAACAATTAAGCAGTTTTTCATTGAAGAGCTGAAGCTTGTTACAAATATCCTGTCTAAAAGTATCAGATTGTCCAGATGCAGGAACAAAGATAATATAAAAAGACAGATGTCACTCTGAAGATGGTGCTGCATGCAAAAATGTCCATTTTCACATCTACTAAAATACAACAGAGGGTGTGCAGGAGATGGAATCCTTCTGCCAAATGGACAGAGGGAAAAAAAAGAATTTCAATATGGGATCTGTCCAGAGAAAGAGGTCAGAGAGAAAAGAAAGGAGAAAAGGTCACATTCAAGCTTTTAATAGGCAGTAACATTTTCTGGAGGATATAATTCCAAAACTATTTGGCAAAACTTCAGGACATCCATCAGCACAAGTAAAATGAGGGTCAGTTGGCTATTCTGTGAAATATTGAGCATTTTTATGAGTCATAAATTTAATAAAATGTGGATGTGCTAAATTTACTCCACTCCCAAGTCATACACACCCTTTTTTGGTAACCTCTGTCCATGATATTCTTTAATGCATCAATAACTGAAACCCTCCAAAAAAACTAAACTCTGAGGAATTAAGACTGAATAAAACTAGACAATACATGAAAACTTAAGTCCCATTTAAGGTTACAAAACAATAGCGTAAAAACTACACACACACAAAAAAACAGATATGCCATTTTTGCTACAGGGTTGTAATTAGTGATGGAAGAACCATTTAAAATTACAATGGAATGAAGAAAGAACTACTGCTACATTAAAAAAAAAAACAAAAAAAACCTGAGCAAAGTGCTCAAATAAGCCAGACTTTACATGAGTTACTAAGAGGTGGAGACTCAGGAATGATTTGCAGAGAGCCTCACAGATATGCTCTGTTACAGTTTAAAATAATTCCTGGAAGAAAGTCAGGAGTGGCAAAGGGACAATCTGTAGATCCCAGTACTTTTACTACCTACAAATTAGTGTGAGTCATGAAAAAATGCTGGGTGGAGTGGGAGGGCAGGGGAAGCAAGGCCTAATTCAAGAAACCACCAAATGGAAGCTTTAACTCAACCAATACTTACACGTTCCCTTTTCAGGAAAACAAGAGAGAGAAGGGAGGACAGGAGGCTGAATAGACCTGAAACTGGAAAAAGTCAGGTTGCCAAACAAATCTTCATGTAAGAAACTATACCAAAACCACTGATATATTAATGGACCTTTAAAGACACTATTTTAAGGAAACCCTTCTGTGGCTGAGGCTTTGAATTTCAAGCTCCAGCCAAGAAATTAAAACAAGAAAGTATCTTTTATTCTTGGAAATTCAGAAGAGAAAATAGGTTATCACTGTTTTACAAGCATGACTTAGCCTGCATTTTGGTGTCTTTCAAAAAACAAATTTGTTCTTATACTCACTTTTCTGACTGCATATTTCCTTAAGAGTTTCAATTCATCAGATGTTCTCAAAGAAGCTACAATGGTCAGCAAAAAATGAACTGATTTCTTAAGTTGCTGGAATAACAGTCACTACAGGTGACAAATTTTTACTGATTACATGTATTAGATACATGTAATTACTCTTCATATCGCCAAAACAATCTTCTGAAAATATCCTGCTTAGTTAAAACTCCTAGGATGGTCAAGACAAAAGGCATTTGCTCCTAAAGCTGTGCTTGCAGATAGGCTGTTCTCATTGTTACCCTAAAGTTGGCTGCACCCAGAGGTTCAGCTTTTACAGCTCCTTTTGAAGTAGTCACGTGTTAAATTTAAATTATGCAATCTCTTGCAAAACCACTAAATTTGCAACTGCTGGTAAGGCTACCAAACAAGCTCATTAAAGTACAAAAAGTTGTTTTGTTTCTGTCTAAGGGCTTTTGTTTATTTGTCTAGAGTGAGGAAGATATTTGCTCCTTTTGGAATGATCCTGTCTCATATGAAGTATAGCAGGCCATGTCATGATTTTATCAAAATTATTTCTTTATCATGGTCACTACAACACACAAACCACTGCTGGCTTATAATTTCAAGTTAAGTACCTTTAAATACAGGATAATAGCCACGTTTAGTGGAACATTTAGTTTCTTTTGTCATGACTCCTGTTGTTTAAAAAGCAAAACAATAATTAAATCCAACAATACTTGCAGTATTTGTATAAGAAAGAGCATACATTAAAACAAAAAAAAAGTGATGAAGCTGTACAAATTCCGGTAAATATCTTTTATCATTTGGTATTTCTAACACATTCATTTTCAAAGGGAGATTAATCTGAATATAAAGACTACCAATATTTTACTGAATTATTTTATACCAAGCACAGTTGTTTTTTTAAGCTTTAAAAAAAATTCAAATATCAAAAGAACCCCACAACCTAAAAGATATTCTGGAAAAGAAAAATGTTTAACTGTTCCTTGTTAAATATATGTAATGAATTGCTGTGCCAGGTTGGATGGGGCTTTGAGCAAGTTGGTCTAGTGGAAAGTGGCCCTGCCCATAGCAGGGGATGATCTTTAAGGTCCCTTCCAATCCAAATCTTTCTATGTGTCTGAGATTTGCTGTTTGTTGGAACCCAACATGGGGCTTGAAGAGCTTAAGATCATAACACATTGACCAGAGAGTACTAGAAGGCATTTACACTTGTTAATAGCTTTGGGTTATGTTTTTGATTCATCTGTATCAACAAGACACGAGCAATTTAAAAATAGCAATGTCGACACCTAATATCAAGCTGACTTCTAATGAATTCATATTTTTTCCTTGATCAATAGAAATAAAGCATTGAATTCTCAGCAACCTCAGCTCATATACAAGAGGAGACAGCAAATACTAAATTTTGGGAGATGACAGTCAATTGGAGAAAAATCGAACAGTATCCCAGAAAATGTCCAATGTGCCAGATTTCCCAATTTATTCTGTAGTCCAGCAAACACATGAGTGGGAAGAATAGGTTTTGCAGAGATCTGGACCCGAATGTGCCCATCCCCCATGGAAGTAAAACAGTTCAATACCCCATGGTCTTTCCAGATGTATCAAACTGAGTCATGTGCCTATTCACACCTGTAAGAACCAATGATTTTCCTTTGCCAGCTGGTCTGACTGCCCTGCTGCTTGAGGTGGCATTCTCCACTGTCATCAAAATGAAACAGCTTCATCCACCTCCCTTGCTTTCTAGCTGTGGCATTGTAGGTTTGCTCCTTCCCCCTACAACCACTGCTTGTGACATCAGGATTTGCAGGCCAGATGGTGAATCATATAAGAAAAATTCTCCTCTTGTAAAACAATCCTTCTCCTGTATTTTTCCCCAGTGGCAGTCACTGGTTTACATGCACATAAAACTACACAGTTGGTTACAAAGCTTTTGGGTGGACTAATAATCCCCCCATCCCCTCCACCACAGTTGTGTAAGTTGTTGAAAACCAAAGCAACTTACAAATGGTTTCCTGGTTTATCTTTACTAAAGCTTAGCTGGGAAATAAAAACCTGAGCTTCCAAGTGCAAATCCACACATTCTAGCTAAAAGAAGTCCAAATACTTGACTGGCTGTAGTGACAAATTGTATTTCAAGAGAGCTGAACTAATTCACCTCAGACTTGCAAGAGTAAGGCAGAAAAGCAGCAAGAGCTGGATTCAACTTGGAAGGCAGCAAAGTAACTTTACCCATAAAGGGCAAGACACTATTAGTAACAAAATTCTTCACATTCTTGTCACAAAAAAGATGTTTCCTATTGCAAGACCATGTCCTAACAAACCAGCCTTAGATGGCTGGACCGAGTCTGCACAGTGGCAATGCCAACATAGCACATGTTCTCCCAACCAAGCAAGAACTGAAGTAGGACAGATTGTCCAGTCCAGACTGGGCTATTTTACCTAAAAACAAAAGTTCCTGAATATCAATTTTATGCTAGCATGAAACAACTCAGATGACAACAGCCAATTTCTTTTACTATAAAGCAGGCTTAGTACCTCCACATTACAATTTTCCAACTCTTTAGTTACAGGAACCTACTGTAATTGCTATGTGCAACAACAAGTTTAAACCTCTTGGACTGAAGTGGTTTAAATTTCCAGGCTCTTTCAGACTCTTTCAGATTCTTTCTTTTTTTTTTTATGAGAAGAAGAAGCACCACAATCTCAGTTAAAGCAATTCAGCTGTATCAAAGATTGAGGCTATGGAAAAAATGTTTTTGTTACTTAAAAAGTCACAAAGAATTTCAGATGGTTTGTTATTTGGAAATTAATAACATCCCCAAGCCTTGGAACCAGGACTTGAAGTTTGGCAGGAGATGGTATTTGTGTCAGTAATATGCCTTTTGCCAACTTTCAAGAAAACATCCCAAATTTGGCCAACAATACGAGTCTTTGAAGAATCTTAATTTTGCACATGCTTAGCAAACATTTTGTAGAGTTTACAGCTGAAATTTTAAAAGAATCTGTCCTTACTGAATATTTTCAACTTCTGGTCCTCAATTCATGCACCATTCACTCTGAGTAAAGGACCACACTATATCCCCATCCTCTTGTGCCTCCTGCATGTGACCACCCATGCAGCACAGGGAAAGAAGCCATCTGATTCAAATGCAAAAGGGACAACTATTTAACTACTCTTGAAGGGAATTTGGCAACCAAAACAGAGACCCAGCCAGTGGAGGGATGGTGGCAGTATCTGTTGTGTGATCGGCAGCTGATTTAGTGTTTGAAAACACCAGTAGTTAAGAAGATTAGGTTGTAAAGTTAATTTCTCAGATAAAGGAAAATGCCAGATATAAGGTTGCCTCTGCCTATGCAATGGATATTATCTTTAGTTCTGTGGTGATGTGCCAGGACCTGAACCTGCAGTGAATCAGGGCTCACAGCTGAATGTAGGAGCTTTGCTTCATCTGCTGCATAAAGGTCTGCAACACAACAGAGAGGGGGGAACAAACAGACCAAAATCAACTTTAGGCAGCTGATTCTCAAACCAATCTGCATGCTGAATGAATCACAAGAGAGCAGCATGCTATTTCTGCCTTTTTCATAAAGAGACCAGAATTTCTCATCTTCTGTCTGGCTGAGTGGACTTTTCTGGGGTCAGTTTTGCAGTTCTGCTGAGCAGGCTGCAAAGGGGCATGGAAAGCACCACGGCTGGAAAACAAACCCACAGGTGACTGAAACCACACACCACACCTGACCTTAGTCTTGCTGCACACCTCCACTTCCCACACACATGAGAAATACAGGCATTGTGAAAATAAATTCTTTCAAAATCGGGAAGCACTCTAGTACTAGAGCAGCAAGCAGCAAAGATGCTTGTATAGAAAATCTGTTTTCAGAGAAGAGTTTGAATAATGCAACACGTAAGCCCCAGGGCCACACACTGGAGAGGAGAAGAAAACAAAATATTTAAAAGTTGCTCCTTCAGTGAGTGCTCAATGAGGCAGAGGATGTGTGTGTGGAGAGAATGGCATGCAATCATTTAGCTAAAGACCAAATCACTTCATATATACATGTAAGAAAACCAAACTAGGATTCCACAAATAGCTGTATGGTGTTTGTCAACTTCTGAGTGTCAAATTTTCCAAACACAGTAATTTTTTTCTCTTTCTCTCTTTTTTTAATTTTGCTTTCATTGTTGGTTTCATCCAATTAAAATTACCAGTTCTGCAACTAATGGAATAAAATAATCTTGTAAGATTTAATGATATTGGATGCAGAAATGTATTAAAGAAATCTGGCCTCAGTCCTAAAAATATGTTAGACCTTCAAATATTCACTTTTGCACCAGCTTTGAAATTCAAATCTCAAATCTGATCTGTGAAGGAAGACTCAAATTTTATACTGCCAATAATGAAATCTTGGCACTTTCCATGTGAAAAACCAGTGCTCATTAGCAACTATAAAGCTAATTCACTATGTTTTTTCTGATTCTGTTTCTCAGACATTTAAAAATAAAATTATTCATTTATTTTAGACTTCAAATCCATGTGAAAGTTGTAGATTTGGAAACAAGGAAAAAAATTAGAATTTTGTAATTTTGATTTTCAGCTCAATTGTTAAAGCCTCATCCACAAACTTTGCACATGTAAACTGTTTGCAATACGAGCTTATATTTATTTTGGCCATTAAAATATGAACTCAGATGATACTTTCAACTTTTGTTAATTATCCTTAATACAAACACTTATCCTCAGCCCTCCCAAAGTCATTCAAACCTTTGTAATGCACAGCACTGTATAACACAGAGGTAAAACACTGAGCCCTGATGCCTCTGGCAGTTTATTTGCTGATAAAGGACTCCTCTCTTAGAGGATGCTGAGTGGTGGCTCAACTAATCAAATTCAACACTAGATTAGAAAGAAGGAATAGCACCAAATTTGCAGCTTCAAGCTGAACTCTCTGTCATGGCAAACTATTTGACAGTCACTGATCTAAATGCCTTGGGATTTGTACTGCAAACTTGAATAGCCATATGCTTACTACTGAAACGTGCCAAAGGCAGCTGTTCCTTCACAGGGCTTGAAGTTTGTTTACCAGTACATATTAATTACAATACATTTCATAACAGCTTTAATACCTTCCTCCCTGACCCTCAGCAGACCAACAGCTCCAAGAGAGTTTTAAAAGGTACATATCTACATCTGAACTTTCTGTGTATCCATGGACAACTCTGAGATGAAGAAATATGAGCAGCATAAATAAACCAGGCATAAAGTCATTATAAACACTGCCATTGATCAAGCAGCCTGCTGTAGAAGGCTGAAGACAAATGCACCTTCTTTTTGAACTTTTTCTTCCTCCTCAGTCCTCAGTTTTTATTCTCCACTCAGTCACTACAGGTGAGTTTTCCTTCTTTCAGATGATAGGCTTGAGCTGAATTTGTGCTGGAAACAGTGTGGTGCAGATGAGCCCATGCTAAGAGCATCTCCACCTCTGCCACACCAGTCTACACCCAACACTCTTCCTTGGGAGGGAGCACCCCTTTTCATTACTCACACGAAGTTTTGCAAATAAGCTAATTCTTACACAATCTTGGCATTAACTACCCTTTCTTATCACACTGAGTCAACATGAATCCCTTCAATAATTATAAGAGAGAACAACAGACATGAAACCAAATAAAGAATTAAATTAGCTTTTAAAAGCCTAAACTGTCTGATTGTTTCTGGACAAGATGTTACCTATGAGGACCATGTTTTTTACTGTGAATAAAGCAGACATTAAATATCTAGCCAGGAAAAGACAATTTAAGAAGAAAGGCTCTATTTCAAGTGAGAATTTGTTGCTTTGTTCTATTCAAATGCAAAACAGTGTTGTTGCTTATTATACTGCCACTTTCAATGTTGCTTAATTTACATAAAAATTAACTAGACTCTTATGCATGCATCAAGTATTCATGGTTAGCTATCTATGTATATTTAATACATTTCCATGTCATCATCCATTGCTAGGTAATTAGTTCCTGGAACTCTTACTGTGTTTCCAATGGTGAAACATAAGAAGATCTTATTTAACATCAAGTTTCCATTCAACAGATGAGTAGCAATTTCCCACTCATCTTCACCTCTTCTGTGTTTTGATTCTTTTTTTCTGATGTTTTACACTTAAAGGAGACGCGCATTTCAGTTTCACTCAACTGAGTTCAAACACACATCTAAAGCTCTCCCCTCCTTTGTATTGCCCCTTCTCAAAGTCATTCTACCTATTCTATCCCAACATACTGACTACAAGATAGCAGAGAAAACCTCACTGAAATTTAGAATAAACACCTGTTTGACATACTGGGATTTTAAAAATTGCTGCATATGACATTATACCTTTTTATTTTTGTCACATGCAAGAACACATGCAACTGCCTTTCTAGTACAGTCAATATGAAATTTTCTAACTTCACCAGGGGAGGGACTCTGCAAGGATCTGGTGGCCAAAACAGACACCTAAAATTATCTTAAGGCAATCATGCATTAGAAGTCACCGAAATTTTTGCAATGAAATTTCTAGATCATAACTAGATAAAACAGAACTGCTATATTTTAAAAAAGCCCCAAAACATTAAACATGTTTGCATTTTGACAGTACACCAAGACTGAGCAATACTGAGGTACTGCAATAGCTGTGGAACAGGTTTGACAAAAACAACTTTGCCATTTCCCTCCCTTTTAAGATACTTAAAACAGTTTGCAGTTCTGGGATTAGGTTCCACTCACATCTGCTATTCCTGAGCTAGATACTTTGCACCAAATTTCACCTACACTTACCAAGGTGACTACCTGCTGTTTGTTTGCTTGCAGAGGCTTAATCTCTTTTCCTTTCCAGACTTGGCATTCCAGGCATTTATTTTCAAGCCCAGTCAAAAATTTATGGCAAAGCTACAGCTGGACACCTTTCCACCCAGTCTCTGCCTTCTGCCCAGAGCATCATTGAGGTTCTGGTACAGACCTTCCTGTCCCTAGGCAGAGCTTTACTCACACATCCTCTGGGAGCTTTTCTCAACATGGATCTGCCTTCCAATCTGATAGATAAGATCATTCAAGCACATCACCTGCTGGAAGCAAATTCCTTTGAGAGTGACCAGATGGCTGGCTGTCATCTAAAACACAAGTTTAGGGGACCCCACTGTTCATGACTGTTCATAAAAGACAGCTAATTTTATTTCACTCAGAATGTCATCTATGGGGTGCATGTTTACAACAAACAAAAAAAAAGAGGAACCAAATATACCTCAGCAGTGTTGAGAAGGAAATTCTACTATCACAAGTGTCTGTTGTGTGGCAAGAAATTCTATCTATTGTATGCTGGATAAAACATTATTGTACCAGGCAATTTTGAGGCACCAGCACAATCAGGGCTGCCTTGGATGGAGACAGGCAGAGCAGAATCTCACAGAGGCTACAGAAGGGCCCCTCTGACAAACACACATCTGGAGTGACATTCTTGAAGAAAATTAGCAAACCATCATGTTTTACATGCTTGAGAGAAGGGCCAATACAGATGATGGCTTCTATCAAGAGAACAAGCTGAACATAACACAAAGAAATTACCAGCAATTAATTGCACTGTGGCCAATTCCAGAGCAAGAATATGGTGGTAGGTGAACAGAAAAGAAAGAAGAAATGTCCAATAGCCAAAATCAGGACTGCTTGAGATTTCTTAGTTTTCTTGAACTAGAGAGTTTCCTCCCTCTACTCTTGGATGAAGACAGAAAAAAACCAGGCTAAGAGAAAAAGAACACTGAAAGATGAGCTGTCTTCTGCAGCACTGTGATGCCACTTAGGACACTCTTGCAGGTCTATCTGAGGCAGGGGCATCAGGACACACAGAGAACAGACTCACAGTGACTTTAAAGTATGACATGGAAGTGTATTTGGAGTGTTTAGAGCAGGGAAGTGTAGGAAGAAAGCCTTTTGAAAAGTCTTGCTAGTATTCTAACCAAGCATGTGGAAAAGACTGAGAATTTGGATGACCCTGAGCTATTGTGTAATAGCACATATGGTAATTCACCTTGAAGATCTTACTGGCTGATAGAGGTAGCTGGCCATCAGGATAAAATCTAAGCATGCTGCTGTTCAGGATGGGGTACAAGGCACCAAATTCCAAAGCTGCTGTAGGCTGCCAGACCAGCTCCATTTTAGCAGAATTGCACACTGTGGTATTATGGCTGGAGCAGTTTGACCACTGGGGCAAACACAAAAGCTTTGTGGTGATCACAGTTATAAAAAGGCACTCTGCTTCCTCTTCTACCCCTTCCTTGTCAGCAACTTGCATCAGATGGCTTCCAATTAATCTACTTCAGTGCCAAGGCTCTGCTGATAACAATCTGTTCCTCTGGACTGGATTGCTTCAATCTCATCTTACCTTGGTTGATAAATCAGAATGTTTGTGATCTTCATGTAAATATGAACCACAAATATGCAAATATATTAGTTACCGCTCTTTGGTTTTGGCCAAAAAACAACAGAAAAACAACAGAAGGAATAATTTATCTCATCTATGTCAGCATTTTGTTTCTCTTGTAACTTTAAGTAACTCCTTTGGTTTATTCCTATTTAACCAGGCTCCCTGGTGTATTTATCTGATTCTGAACATTCTTTTGTATAATAAACACTGCTGAAAATAACATCTTATGAATTACAATAATATCCTGAGAAAGACACTTTATCCTTACACTATTTTAAAACCATTTTCTGATAATAGTCACATTTAGATATGCTCAAAAACTCACCCAACATTTTCAAACACAAAATTTGTTTCCCCAAATCTTATTTCCCATGAGTAAGAATACCTGGTTCTCAGAGTTCATTGTAATGCTAATGAAAACCTTTTTTCATACTGACTTAGTTGAAGGATAGCCTGTCCTTCTGCTGCATTATTAATACTGCCAAACCACTGGAAAACTAATTGCAAATGCCAATTCACTTAGTGCTATCCTTCGGCTCTACAGAATTTTCCATTTTAGCTACAGTGTGTGCAAAGTAGCAGACAAAATATATTTTACATGCAGGTCTCAACAGTCTTTGTTTATTTTGTGACAGAAGCCTGACCAGCACACTGTTCATGTTTCTATTCAGTTATAATTGGTTTCTTAGTGTGTTTAATATTTTTCAGGGAATGATTATTGTGAAGTGCCATACCTCTGGGATTAAAACTATGCTGGTGCTCCTTTTCAAGACAGCTCTTGATTTTTTTCCACATCAGGTATACATAGCAAATTCCAGGGAAGAGAAAGCAACATGACACTTCTGCTCCATAAAGCAGAAGTAAAATTTTGTAATGAAAGTTAACAAAGAAATGTATCACTTGAAAATTAGAAAAACTTTTGTGTGATCTTTTATTTCTTTGCTTATTTTGGGGGGTTTTGTCCTTCTTTTTTTTTTTTTAAGAGAACAAAAATCTGAGAGCTAGATGCCTATTATGAAACCATGTGCAAGTATCTCTTTGACAGACCTCTGTTTCCTAAAGTGTAGTCTGGATTACTCATGGATAAACCACATTATTGTATTTACAAGATGTGGAGGTATGTGCTGCTGTGAAAGTATGAATCTTCAAGCCTCTAATTTCTTTCATCTATCTCCACTACTTTCATCCTTTCACATTTGCCACAACTCTTCTACTAATATAATGAAAATATCTTAGGAATGCGTTTCTCGATAGCAAAATATTTTGAGAAAACAATGCTGAAATAACAGCTCTAAAAGAGTGACTACAGAGTATTTGAAAATGAAGGCAACATTTCTGGAGTTACAACTAGACACTCCTGAATTCCACCTTTTCCCTAGGAAGAAGCTGCATTTCCTCAGGTTCACAGCTCTTGGGCTCTTCTAGAGAATTTACAGATTATGGAATTTGCTTTATTCTTTCATAGCTTCTCAGACAGCAGATCAGCTTCTAAGTCCTGCCAACAAAAGATCTCCATTCTGACTTCTTTTTTTAACTGTCATTTGAAATGAAAAAGCATGAAATATGTTGTTAGAAGCTTGTCATTCTAAGAAAAGAAAATACCAAACTGGCAAAACACGTTCGTTCTCTTGTTCCAAAGTGAACACCACAAGAGGGCTGCATTCAATCTCCCTTTCTGAAATTCCCATTTCTCAGTATTTAGTTATGCAATCTGAATGCTTGACACTTTCCTCCTGTGCTGCTTTGAAAAGAAGTGCTGCCCTATGAGGCTGTTTCACTTGTAGATCAGGACAGGGCATCCTGATAGCAGATGCTTGAACAGTTTCCAAGCAATGTGTACCTAGTCAATTGAGTTCCCCCCCTCACCCAGCTCAGAGGGAGCAATGGACCTTCAAGCAAGAGTCTGAACAAGAATCTCTTTGGTTTGGGTATAAAGCAGCCCTGGACTGCCCACAGTGCTTTCAGTCAGTTGAGAGGGAATGGCAAAGTAAAACCATTTTGCTTGTAAAAAATCATGGGGCATAAAATTCACAAAGGGTAAGTAAAATTTGTTTTCTGTAATTGTGTTAATGGGGGTTTTACAATATGATCCTCATCCTAGACAGTTTGCAAAGAAAGATGGAAATCAGCCATCAAAACTCCTCTATATACATACGCACAGTTCTGTATATATAAAATATACCACACCTTACAGGAAAAAACCCACCATTTAAGTCACAGGCACATTACATTCTATCAGCATTTTGGCTGTTCAGTTTTAATGAATTCTGTGCCGTCCACTACTGTTCAAACAAGGAGACATGAAAAAGAATATGCTGCTGGTTGATTACATGTGCCAGAATACAGAAAGGCACAAGATTGAAAGTCAAGAGAATTTATCCCTTCAAGGAGGAGAATAATCCTTTGAAAATGTTCTCTCCTAATGAGTAACACTGCTTTATAAATCAGAAATTATGTATATATTGGATCATTGAGTGCGTGCTTATGTGCGTGTCTCGGTGTGTAATGTCAACTGAATTTGCCAGCACCACAGGTAGCATAAATCCTGATGAATCTCCATAGCCTCTATGGTTTGGAATGTATTATTAACAGGTTTATTAAATACTTGCAATGCTGTGGGCATGCAGAGTGCACTGTTTGAGACAGCTGTGGCTCAACTGCTATCTGCTCCAACAAAGCTTATACACCAGTGAGATGGGTGCTTCAGACACACCAAAACAAAATACCTGTCTCAAAAAGACACAGGCCTCACAGACAGGCTGTGAGCAATGGAGAGGAAAGAGGAGCCACAGAGCTGCTGGGCATATGTTTCATTTAATTCTCTGATACAAGCTACAAGAGCAGGCAAGCAAAGAGGCTGATAAAGGAAGGCAGGGAGCTTTCAGGTCTGTTGGAAGGAATGCTTTTTGGATAAGTGAAGGCAGAAGTCAACTGGTTAAATCACATTGGTGCTGCTGACAGGATGAACCTGCAGAGCACTTAAACAAAGAATCCTTTTGAGGGATGATTTTTCAAAAGCATCCAAGCAAATTTAAAAGAATACTAATTCTTATAGGATCTTAAATGGGACTTATGTCCCTAAGGTCTGCCCTCTGTGTTTGTCTTTTAAATGCCAGTACCCATAGAAACTTCCAGGCAACGCAAACGTGCCATTGCTCAGAAATTCCAAAGTCTCTGAAGCATTTTGAAAATGCCTCTCCTCTTTTTATTTATTGTGCATGCTCTTCTTTTCTCCTAATAGATGTCCTTACTGTCTGCCACGCCAGAATCCATCAGGTCATGTTGGCTCCTTTCAGAGCAGGGCACTGAAGTGATCAGGAGAAGCCCTGTTCAGGTCCCTGCTTCTGGAATTATTTCATAATCATAAAGAGTGGGGTTTTTTTATTGTTAGACTGCAAAGGCAACTATTGTGCAAACAAAATGACAGTTTTGCATAAGTCTATATATAGATGATAGGCATTCCAGAGATGCTTATTTTAAGATATTATTTGTTTTTAATGGTATGAAATAGAGCTAGAGAGAGACATTACTGACTTGAGTGTATATTAAAAGAGTTTTCCAGCTGTTAACTGGTAGCCATTCTACAAATAAATGAATTTGTGGGAAAATATATTCAAACCCTATAGCTGTAATATACTTCAACACTTAATACATGTTGCACTTCAAATTACTGACACAGCACACAGGCAGTAAAGGGAAACCCTTCCTGTACCCCACTAGCCTTTACTGAGAACACAGAGAGCCAAGACCTTATTTCCTGCCCTCCAAAATCCTGAAGTTCAGAAAAAGGTTGACAAAATAAGTCCCAAAGACAGGAATATTTCAGATTACATAGAAAGTGATGAATGAAGTGTAGAGTTGAATTTATGCTGAAGTTTATGTTTTGATAAAAATCTATTTTAAAAAGCATTTATGCTCTACTACAATTTTTCCCAAGCTCCTCTGCCCTCTGATGTTTTTCGTTTTTCAGTATCAGTCCCATAGCAACATCCAGGATTCATGGCTGTGGCACTGCTCACAACATCTCTGGAGCAGAGCTTTGCAAATGATTGCTAAACTCAGAGATCTGAGTCAGCTTGGAAAAGTCTGATGCTGGGCTCACTTTTTATATCCTGAAAATAGTGGCAGGGGACTGGGAGGAGAGCAAAGGGAAGGAGAGCTGAAGCTGCAACAGCAGAAAGGAATGAAAGAAACAAACTACTTACATATATATAAGCATATACAGCATATTTTGCAAGTAGATGCAATTGAAAGTTTTATTCCTATCTTACAGATTTGGAGGCTATATCTGAAAGTTTGAGGATTCCAACATTTCCAGTAACTGAAATGATACTCTATGGACCTTCTCCCCTGCCAGTAATTACTCATACAGAAAAGTGGTTATCAAGAATACACAAAACACATTTACAGCAACCTTAATGCAGCAGGAAATAAAAATAACTAGCATCTGCAAAAAGTGGAAGAGTGAAGAATCCAAAAAAATTACTGAGAATCTCCTGTACAATAGGAGTCTTGATTTGGGATTAGTCTATTCAGCCTGTAGATGCTGCTATTTTTCTAATAAAGGACATCAGGAAACATCATCTCCTAACAGAAACCAAAGCAGTTAAAAAAAAAAAATAGAATAGAGAGTATGGAAAAAGTATGTTTAGGTTCCTCTGTATGCAAGACTGCTTGAAGCAATTATCTGCCTTACTAATAAACAGAGCTGAGAAATGGGTAAGCTGTGTAAAGCATCTGGTAATAGCATGTGAAGCAAATAGATGCCAATACTATTCCTCTGTTTATAGGAATTAATTTCAACTTCAGCAATAATTAAACATGCTACCAATCCAACCAAGATCACCTGCAAATCCTTGGATCATTGGCTGACAAGAATGAGCAGTAATTAATAAACTTGTATTTTACCTCAGGCTCACCTATTGTCTGTGGTCTTTAAAAACAACCATGAAGCTCAGTACTCAAAACACTCAAATAGAGGTTTCAAACCTTTCTAAACACACACCCAGAGAGATGCTGACCCAGTCTAGACCAGCAGATACAGCTTGTTACTCACACTCCTGGTCCACCACCTTGTCAAACACATTACCTACTAGAAAAACCTTTCTCAAAAATATCTTCAAGAGAAGATAAACATTAGATTAAAATCAAAGGATGGGAACATTTTGATAATTTTGAAGAAAATAATTCTAGTTTTTCCTGAAAAATCATTTTTCCTGAACTCATCTGTGGCCAAGCTTCGTTTTTACATATGCAATCTGATGAGCTAACATCGTTCCAGGCCTCCAGTTGAAGCAATTAAAAAAGTCCCACACTCGCCAAACATTACCACATCGTTACCACAGATACTGTGTATTCTGAGTCAAGGGAAAACAGTGGAAACCTCTAATATCACTGTGGGCTAACTGCTGGCAAATGGCAACTTTTTAGTATGGTTACCACTGCAACTATTAATAACCCGTGAGGAGGTAAATGGAAAATGAACCAGTGCATGGTGTATGTGCTTGTCACAAGCCATGACTCACACGTGAGAGACTGCAAGGGAATTACTGCAGTAGGTGGATGCTGATAGGCTCGAGAATGTAAAACCTGAAATATTTCCGATGAGTATCACAGATGTGTGGTGACACAAACAGCACCATGTCACCCTGCAAACACTAAACACTGTATTCTTACACCATAAACCCTCCCGTGAAAGGCTATGCTCCCTTCTTAATAGCAGTGGGGGTGGAAAGAGGAAAGGATGAGAGCTGACAGAAAAGAGTGGTTCAGAAAAGCAAATCCTTCCCAGGAGGAATGAAACAATGGACTGTTTTCCACAGAGGTGGGGCGAGCAGTGTAGAATGCTGCTCCAGTAAGACATGAAAGAAGAGAAACAGAAACTTCACCGCGTACCAAAGGCCAGAAAATACCTCACAGAAAGCTGGTGTTCATTCTGAGAAGTACATCACAGCCAACACACGCAGATGTTTGCAAGACATGGTAATCATCAGCAGTTAACATGATTCTGGAAAAAGTCGAGCTGCCCTTTCCCATGTTCCACAGTACAGAGACAACTGTCAGCATTTGCAATAAAGCACAACAGCCTGCATCCGATTTTCTGCTTTGCAGAATTTCACAGACATGCCCAGTGATAAAAGCGTGCTTTTGAACAAGGTCTCTGCTTTTTTTTTTTTATATAACTAATGTTATGAATTTTTTACTGACACACAAAAGGCATAAGAAGTATGCAAGCTTCAATTTACATACTGATATTCCTGTATCAAAGGCTATGCTATTTAATGCACAGGATCCAATTCTCATAAAAGCAGAAGATCAATTACAGCAGTCAGTGAAGCTCTAATACTGCATTTGCAGCTAAAAACTTGCTCAAAGATCTTTCACAATAGCTCAGTAATTTCAGAGTATCAGACCACTTAGTAACATGACTCTGGGAGGAACACATGCACAGAGGAAAAAGAAATTGTGAAGAAAGAATTTCCTTGCATTAAGGAATGATGTTTTAGAGCTGCTGTTTAATCTCTGCAAATCTGATGGACATATGGGTGAAATTAGTTGATTGAGGACCCAAAGCTAAGGCTGATGTGGACACTTATGTTTTCCTATTTCGAAAACAGACTGGTTTTGGTTTACACAACCGAGCAACCAGCACAAACAGGCAAGAGCTGCTCTGAGAGACGGCAGTGCTGGTCAGTGTGCAAGCTCTGGCCTCGCCAAAACCCACAGAAATGCTGGCAGTGGCTCAACATATAATTCTAGGAGTCAGAAATCTGTTCAGTCACAAAGAGGGAGGCTAAATTTTGTTGAAACAACAAATCTAACCTTTCCTGTCATTTGATGTGAGGCTTTTCTACGTGCTGTACCTTTGTTACACACAAGACAAATTATGCTCAAACCTGGAAACTGCTGCAGTCCTGCTACATAGCTTTGCTTGAGCATATAAAACCTCTGCAGGTAATTCAGCAGACACTTCTGTGACAGAAACCCACATGCCTCACCCAACATATATAATCAAAATAAAAAGCAGTTTATTTAATATGTATATTTACTCATGCATACACCTCACTTACCATAGCCTGTACATTTCCGTTGATGAATAGACCTGATTTTCACACTTGCATCAATTTTCTCTTTAAAAAACATAACACCTTTAGAAATTATATTATTTTGATTTATGTCTGAAAGAATGAATGGCATCTGTCTTGTAAGCTGTAGATGCTTTGGATGTAAGTGTCCCCAACACCAGAATATAAGCCCTTGGCAGTCTCCTGGTAGCATTTCTCACTGACATTTCATCAACTCATACAAGCAACCTCCTACCTCTGTTTCAAAGTCAGAGTAAGACAAAAGCTCTGCGTGCTCATAAACTCTCTTCAAGCAGAAGGGCTTGATGAATAAATATTCCTAGTGCACAGCATGGATATCCAGGCACTGCTCACAAAGACCTGCAGCCTAACCCTGGTACTTCACACCTCATCAAAGGGGAGCCAAACCATGTGCCAGCTTTCAGGAACTGTTAATCATAATCTCCTATTGACTGCCTTCTACATAAATCTGCAAATCACAAACTGTCTCCCTACATTATTAGTTCAAAAGTGTCATGTAAACAAATTGCACCAGAGCCCAAATAAATGCCATGAAGAGCTCAGTACATAAATATGCACATCTGGATACTTTAACTCCCAGAAAATCTGAATCTACACTACTACTGAATCCACATAATAGTCACTAAGCAGCCCAGGATTAAAACATTTACATTATATAGAGTTAACCTGGACTGAACACCTAAAGAAAACTTCTCTGCCCTTGCAATGAATCAGGTTGGAATACCTGTTACAAAAAGTGTAATTACTGAAGCAACCGTAAAACCCGGGTATTAGAAGATACAGATTAGTTTCAACTGTGTGTGCATAAACATTAATTTTAGTGCAAAACTATCAATTCTGAACCAATCATGGAAAAAATATGAAAATCACAGTTTCTTTCCATCAGTAAGGATGTGCAATGAAGGCAACCATGTTAAATTTGTATCTTTCTTTATTTTGGGATGCTGAAGTTGGCAGACATTATCTGCAATATATTTTTTCAGTTGGCTAATTATGAACCATAAATAAATTCAAAGCTGAAATACTATAATAAGACAACTAATTCTGACTAGTCATTATAACATACAACCTATAAAATATAAAGCCCATAATGGGAATATCCAGTCCAATGTATCCAGCTATTAAAGACTGTTGATGGCTGTTGAGTGTCAAAAGGAGGTCAGTTTAAATTTAATGTTGGCAGAAATTATTGTCTACAAAAGCATGAATAATCTTCTAATGATGCTTTAAAGCATTAGCTCTCTCTTAACACTTACTGTTTATTTAGTCCTGAGAAAATGCTTAAAAGCCATGAAGCAATTTTAAGAAAACATTCGTAAACAGTTATTTTCTCTTGACAGACTATTTGGCTACAATTACAGATATTATGCCAAGATAATATATGTAATTCAATGAATCCAGACAATATTGAATCAAATCAAACCAGTATTATTTTCTATCTCTCTGAAACTGAGCATTCAAGTCAGCTGAACTTTCAATGTCATTTGGCACTTCAGAAGAAAACTTTATAAAATACAAACAGGTCTGAAAACCTATACGCCATTTTTTAGTAACATCCTGACCTTTTACAGAAGGATCTCACAAGCTGGATCTTCAAGAACATTTTAACTATATATAAAGAGCATATAAACTACAAATGTTTTCAATTAACATTGTTCAAAGCATGGTTTTACAAAACTCTTATTTAAATTTCTTCACATTTCAGCCCTTTTCGAAGTCACACATTTTGTAAAAGTTAACCCAAGTTCTGCCAAAAATTACTCCACATGTAACATCTACTCAAAATTTCAAGCTTTAAAAAAAAAGGATTAAATATTATTTTAGGAGATGGTTAAAGAGAGGGATGAATTTTAAAAAATAATGACCAATCTTCATTTTGGAGACATGAGTTCACTTTCTGTTGCTCATTCACATTTACTCTTTCAAAAAATGCTCACCCAAAGAAATACAAAAATCTCTAGTGGTTTTTTACTAGATGCTGATTGAAATCAGGATCCTTACAGCTCAGACAAGACAAATGATTCACTGGGTCAAGGTAACAAAATAAGAAATAAGCAAATAGCCTATTTTATTTATCTTAGCTTTCCATCAATAGTCAACCAACCAGGTATCTCTTGCTTGAAAACTAGCAACAGCTGCAGTCCTTATTCTCCTGAGTATATATATTATTAATTATACATCTAAAGCATATTCATAGTCTCTTTTTCCTGAAAGCAGAGTGATTCTATGGTTTCTGTGAATGAGAAAACAATAATGTGATCACTTAAAAATAAAGCCATACTTTCATTGTTTTGGCACCTGAGCATGATGAAAGGAAAAACTGTGGGTTTCTGTTTAGAAGAGTCAGCTTAGGGGGCAAGAGCTACCACTTAGAAGAACCAGAATGGAGAATGAAAAGGTATGACTCAAAAGCCAAGGGGATGTATTGCCTAAACAACTTTTACTGCTTTTTGGGGGATGTCATATAGGTCTTTTTTCTTAAGCTTCCATAATCTTAGCAGCAACTTAGAAACCATCATAGCAGTATCTATGGGCCAAAGAGACCAAATGTTGAAATAATGACCATATAAGAGAGAGGAGCCAGCCAGAGGAGTTTGAGTGCTTTTTGCCACCTATGGAAAGTGAAGAACAGATAAGTGCTTGGTTTATGCTGGCAGGGAGCAGACAGTGCTTCCTCCAGGAATAAACTCCTTTGCACAGATACAGGCAACATTTTATTGAAGGTTTTCTTCACCTGATTCTTCATTTCCTATTCAGAAGGGTCACTAACAGTTACTTTTCTATAATAACACGTAATTCTTTCATGCTACAGCTTGTGATGCATATTAATCAGGCTTCTTGCCAAATTAAATTAGTTTCTTCAACATTTGAAAAGCAGTTAAACTTCTAATGACATTTTTCCCCTCTTTTCATCAACCTATTTTTGAAGCAAAATAATGTACTCAGGCCTGAAGACACTTAAGCCTCAGGAATGGAAAACAGCCACGAGCCAAAATGTATTCACAGGAGAGCTATAGGGCAATAAGGTTGTCATCTATGTACAAAAATACTTTCAAAGACGTAAACATGATGTTAAAATCTCCACCACTCCCTCCTGCATGTTAAAGTCATACACACTGCTTTGTGCCTGCAGTTATGAGGAGTAAAAAAAGAAAATAAATCTGTTTTTATGATTATTACTATGATTGTAGCATTAAGACAGTTCAGAAACAGGGACTCAAGTTAACACTATATCCTTTGACAGTCATGGTTTTTATTTATTCCTGCTAGCATCAGAAATTAGGATTGAAAAAAAGACATTTTATCACTTTAAGTTATAACTCAAACCAGAGCTACACAGTAACACCAACCTCTGCATCTGAATATCAACATTGATATCTGTATTATACAGATGAAAAGATAGAAATAGATACAGATTTGCACATCTATATATTATACTGAAGTATTTTAAAGTCCAGCAACTACAATTGGGTTATATACATATATATATATATATATATATATATATATATATATTTGAAGAAACCCAAAACTTTTCAACACAAATGGTCCCCATTTTGCACACCTGGAAGCAGCTGAAAACCAATTCTTAAATTAACAAGTAATAACCAAGTACTTTAAAATGCTACTTGAACTACCCTCTCACAAATAATTTACTACATAATAGCATCCAGTTATAATACATATAGCTTATGATGCCTATCAAAGTACCCAATATCCAGTAAATTCAACACGAAAGGGACATTAATATTTTACACAATATTTGCCTGCCTTAAATAAAATGGAGATGTAAAACCACTTCAAAGGCTGGACTATTATGGTTTTTTCCCCAGCTTTCTACTGCATAAAATCAGTTAATCAGCCTCAAATATTTTCCTTTTTATAACCCAACAGCCTAATTTGCAAAGACTGCTCACAGAGCAATGGAAGAGAAAAGCATTTTTATAAAATTAGAAAATTACTGTAAACCACAAAGCTTGTTCCTGCAGCAAATACAGAATTTTTTTTAAGTTATTAATATTTTGAGTGGAAAACATTTCTTTAACTTAAAATTTATTTCAGGTTTGAAATACTGTTATGCACTAGGTTAACTTGATGCTGTGAAGTGTTAAGTAAAGCAAGCTTTTGAAATTGTGTATGTGGCAAATTGAGTAATAAAGATTCAAGAGAGATGAATATCTAAGGTGTCCAGCTCTGAATGTGCAATACATAGGGTCAAATAGATACATGGGATTGTCCAGCTGGACAAAATTCCGAAGTGTTTGCAGTGATTTTAGGACATCTGCCTAGGAGGAAGGAGGTAAAATGCAAGCCATCTGCTTCAAAGATCCAAGCAAAGATTCCAGCTAGCAAAAAAACCTACCAGCAGGCCCCTATTCTTTTTAATAATCTCAAACTTCTTCTTTTGGCAGTCAAAATAACCAGCATGTGTTAAAGATCTAGAATTGCTTTTCCCTGAGGAACCAGCCTATAAAAAAGTCACTTCATATCTACTGTACATGTTTATTTTCTTCAACCATACATCCTGCAAATATTCACTTATCTGTACCTGAATCCCTGCCACATTTGTACCATTTAAAGGTTACATCCTGGTGGCTTCAAACCTCATCAAAACACCCATTGCCAAAACAACTCCCAGACATCTCAGTGTAACAATCATATTTTCATACTCTGTTCTCCCAATAAAAGGGACTCAACCCTGACACCTAGATTAATACTGGGATGAAAAATCGCTTCTGGGTAAGAAGCAAGTAACACACATTCTCTTGCCCACCACCCTGCCAAGCAGCACAACTTGGATTTCACACAACTTCTCCAGTTGTGAGTCACCATCACCCAAAACATCTGGCAGCATTGGGCTGCATTTCCATGCTGCTGTGCATTGCCCTTGTCCATTTAAAATAACGATTAGTTTACTCAGCTCTCAGACTTAAACCCAGAAGCCTTTTCAGAGAGGGCAGTGACATACATGCCTGCGTGCTCCATGTCAACCACCCACTTGGGGTTGAGGACAGTACAGGCTGAACTTCCTTGAAATTTTTTCCACTATTTTTCTGAGGTAAGACCGCTAAACAAGCTAAAATATTTAAAACAAAACAACACAAAAGTTGCTTTCATTGACTGCATACCTGCTGATGATATCAGTGCCTGTTATCAACTCTCTCAAATGTAACAATCATTTTAAAGGAAAAACAAGGATTACCTTCCCTTAGACGCTCAACCACAAAGGTGAATCCGGTCGTTCGCGGGTGTAAGACGTACTCGTATTTTTTAAGTCCGTTCTTCTCAGCAAATTCATTACTGCGGGCTTTGGTATTGGCTGAGGAGAGAAGGGGAAGCACCACTTTGTGTTACTGTGCAAGCAGACTGTGCATGAAATGGAATGGTTACACGACAGGAACGGTACAACAGCAGCTCACACAGTATGGATGTGGAGGCAGACACAAGTGTGCTTTCAGTTGGCCATACCATGGCTGAGGAAGAGCCACGTGGATTGCAAGAAAAGCCTTTTTACCCTCTCATTTAACTTTAGCAAATCATCAGCAAATCTTTCATACTTATCAAATGCAATCTGAAATTTATAAATTAATAGTCTGTTAATAGTTCTCTGTACACTTCAGTACCCATTCTACAGTAAAACGTATTAATTGGCTCAATTGTGTTTTGGGGTTTTTTCGACTCAAAAGACACAACATATAGTAATGTAGGTTTGATGTTATGAACAGAAATACCCTGAAGTCAGTGTTTAACCACACTACACTTATTTCAGAAACAAAATATTAAAAGAGGAAAACAGTTAATCTCATAATACCTTAAAATGGTATTTTACATCGTCATTCTGAACTCACCACATTTTATTCATCAACCTGTGCTGCCCTACCCCAGTTTAACTTTTTGCCACAACATGTGCCTGCCACTGTACACAGAGCACATGCAAGGCAGCTGGAAAGCACCATGGCTAAACCCCATGACAAATGTATTTCAAACCTCTGGTAATTAAAAACCTCTAATGAGAAAACTGAAGGCCTTCCAGGGCTGCTGCTAAGAGAGGCCACTAAGTAAGGAAGACATGGACATCAAAGCAAAAACTTTTGGAGACAGGTGGAGAGGAGGCAATTTTTTCTCCTGTGATGTGCAGGAGGCTCTTCCAAGCAGCCTCAGTCAACAGCCAAATGAACTTTACTGACTACACTCAGTTCTTTACTGTGGGTCCTGCTGTGCCTCCCCGGGGCCAAAAGGCAATGGACATATGCAGTGTTCCCTTGGCAACATGGCAAAAATCAATTTGATCAAATAACTTATTTAATAACTCATATTTATGAAGTTTTACAGTTGCTTAAAAGACAAAATCCCAGCAACAGATGTATGGAACAAAATCACTGCTTAAGCATTTTTTTTATTTTAAAGCAGAAAAGAAATCTTTTTTAAGGGTCCACAGTTAAGCTTAACAGAGATGGGACATAAAGTAATGGAAAACATATAGTTTAATCATTTAACAGAAGTGATACTTGGAGATAAATCCTTCCTTTTACAATCCTCATAATTTTTTCCTGTGAAGGCACAATAGCACAAGTGAACATATCAACAGCAGTGAGAGATTTCCTATCTGCTGTAATTTAACATTCCTCCATCTTTCTTTTTTCCCTAAATTATATGATTTCTTTATTTATCAAAAATGCTGGTGCTCCTCCTAAAGGTTTGTCTACCAATTAATAAATGCTATAACATACCTCAACATTAAATATTTTTTCCCTGTGACCTACTGTCTCCATGCCTGAGTGCTGTTTTTCATATGTGAAGCCTTAAGATTCACTGCACAGATTTCCTGACCATGTGATTTGGAGGAAAGGAAAGCTGTTGCACAGTAGCCAAGCAAGTGATTCAGCAAAGAGGATCCAAAGATTTAATTCTTGCCAAATTGCTAAAATGTACAAATACTTGAAAAATATTACAACTTCAAAAAGCATAGCTAAAATTACAGAATGTGTGAAATACTAAAATTACACTTGGCTGTGTAACTTTAATTTATCTTCCCTTGGACATACACATTATGTCTTCAACCACATGGTCAAAATATCTATTTTTGTCTGCTCAACTACTACTCCATTCAATACTGCAAATGACTATTCTGAATCAGCAAAGGGGGACTTGCCTTGCAGCCTCCCACTGCAATGGCAAAACTCACAAAGTGAGCCATGAGCCAGGCTTGGAACGGCTGAAGAGGCAACAGTAATCAGGTAATTATTGAATGCCCCTCCAAAAATCACAGCTTCTACCTCTTAGGTGCACCAGTATTAGCTTAAGAATTAAAACTGCTTTCTAAGAAATGACACTGGTGACCAAGCGTTTTCTTATAAAACATATCCAAATCAAGAGCTCCTTTTCCAGATTCTGGGATGATTCAAGTGAAATGTTTTAAATTAATTTGTCACAAAAGTTCTTAAGGTTATTGTTGTTTCAAAGGGCAGAAATATCATCTTCTTCATTTTCTGCAGATCCAACTTTGGGTTTCACTTTAGAAAATTTACAATCTGCAAATCAAGTCAATCTGAGCTTTGAGACAAGTGCCATATAAATATACATAATATTAAGCAGTCTGAAAAAAAAAAAAATCTAAGTTTTAAGCATCTCAAACTGCACACAGTTAGTGAACTCTCAGAAAACTATTTCTGTGTGTCTGCTCAGTAGTACTTTGCTTCAGAGGGAGCATGAAAATGAACTCCTTGGTGTTTGCAAAACACTCCTATTTGCACCAAAGGATAACCAAGGAGTGACAGGGCACTAATGTTCTCTGAGTAAAATGGAATTGATGCTGCAAGAAAGATATGGGACCTCCAGTGCCCATTGCCTTGAAGTAATCATCTTCCAACTTCCTCTAAGAGCACCTCCCTCTACTTGGAAAGAACTCACTGTAAACATCTGCAAAACATCTTCCAAATTTCCCTTTACTACATTGCTTTTCTGAAAAGTGTGAACAGCTGGACATCAGCACACTGGCCAACACTATTCAGCTATTTCCTGACATTTGTATGCCTGTCTTGCCTCTGGACTCTAAGTTTTATATAACAGAGACTGTTCCCCTCCCCTTTTGCATGACCCTAGTGTAATGGGATTTTACTAGAAAAATGCTCCCAGCTAATGCAACGATCATTGTCATCTGGAAAAATCATCTCCCTCTCCCCTTCCTAACAACTATAAAGCCACAGGTCTTTGTGCATTAAACATTATTTATTACAGCAAGTCAGGAAGGTCAATGTGTTTTGATGATATACTGAAAGCAAGGGTAGGATAAGCCTCCACTCTACATAAAAATAGGAACGATGCCCTTCCTCTTGCTCCTCTAATCTTGGCATTGGAAAACAACCAGTTTTATTACTTATGATTAAATGCTCTGACTGCCATCTCATCCAATGTAAGGGCCCACTGCTGTTTGGGATCCTTGTGCCAGACACCAGTGCCCAAACTTGTGGGGGGAGATTCAGATCAAATTCTGCTGCTCAGAACCAGAGCCAACAAAAGGCAGAACATGTGGTGCTCCCCATTCTATGAAACCTAGAGAAAACCGATCTAGGAAAATTAGAAACCCAGTTTTATATCCTCTGCAACTTGAGGGAATTCACACAAAAAATGCCTCTTTTAAAATCCCTTAATCAACAGACCAGGCACTGTCAGTGCTGCAAAACTGATACAGATGTCCTATTGTTCCATGGCAAGTTTATAAAAGTCTTAGGTAGAAAAAAATTAAAAAGTGAAAGATTCCTAAAAACTTCCCTAAAAAGAGGAAACATATGTTCTTTTCTTCCAAACTACCAACACAAATAGCATCAAGCAGCTCTTGAAACAGGGCCTGGAAATGCACTTGGTTTGCCTCAGTCCCAAAAGGCCACTCACAGCATTTGGTTGGCTACAGGTAATGTCCCCTATCTCCAGACCCTCTGAAAAGTTGAGCAAGTGTTGCTTTCTAGGAACAAGTATTTTCTTACACTGTATTTAAGTCAAAGCCAATTTACTTCCCACATTTTTGCTCACCATTCCTATTAGAAGTATTTTAATCCATTGGTTCTATTTGCTGTTAAAAAAGAAAAAGGAGAATAATTTATTTTTATGGAAAGCTGCCAGTTTATCAGTTGAGGCTGATGTGGGACATTTCCAGAGCTGCTTCATGCTCTGTCTCCTCAGGTCTCACACCAACTTGCCTCTCCTCCCCTGTTTCCTACAGCTGATGCATGCAGCCCCTCAAGAGCCTGTTCTTTGGGGTAGTGAAAGGTACAACCATTCAGTTTATTTGAGTCTTTACAAACTTCTGCAGAGCAGCTATCAAAGTACACAAAATACAAGAATTTAGGGGTCTGGACAAATGTTTTTGTGACACCTTTGGTAAATAATTTGATTATATTTTTTTTCCATTTTTCTCCAAATCCCATTTGCCACACACTAAAATTACTGGAAAAGCTCAAAGTCTGTACTTTCCAGAAGCACCACAGTTCAAAATTTCATTTAAAGTAACTGAAGGAAGAAATGGTGCTAACACACTTTCTCAATTTTAAAGTTACAGATTTTAAAAAAGGTAAATTGCTTTTGCTCCTGAAGAGCTGTACACAAAATCTAATTTTTTTAGTAAAATGGTATTTTTAGTTTTGTGAGCTGAAATTTCATAAGTACTACCTTTTCCTTTAATTTCACTTGTGATAAAAACATGCATGTTCTTCTATGACTTCAAGGACTCTCAAATTATATTAGTGCCAGACAGTGAAAGAATAAATGAGAACTCTAAAAGTCTCTCAAATTAAATAAAAAGTAAAATCCTCATTTACCTATTAGAGGTTTGCATAGAAATGATAAAGCTTTACTGGCTCACAGTTAATATTTTAAGAAAAAAATGAAGCAATTTTTCTTACTTGTGCTACTTTCAACCTTTTCCATGTTAGAGCAACTCCTACCAGTGCTTCTGATGAATATTTTGTTTGTACTACTGAAGCACATCACATTTACTAGCCAAGTTAAAAATCCAACTTCAGTTCATTGTTACCTTCAGTCACCCACATCATTCCTGTTAAAATCTGAACTTCAGCAAGCTTTCCTACTTGATTTTCAGTTGTTCCTCAAGGAAAAAAGCTCTGTGCAATCACACTGTCCATTTGCTCCCCTTAGCTGTTGAAGCTATTGCCCCCTGCAAACGAAGTTTATCAAGCCCAGCAGAAGCTTTAAAAAAAAACTGGGTCAAGGGAAACTTGTGAGAGCAGAGATGTGAGTAAGGGCAAACCCAGGGCAGGTCCATGGCAGTTTGTGTGCCAGGGCTCTCAGCACAGCATGCAGAGTCCAGGGTGAGGCAGGCACTGGCCAGGGGCAGCCACAGACACGACGCCTCTGGCCAAGGAGAACACGCAAGGGAACACACGGGAAAAGGAGCATCTGGCATGAAGGAAGGACCACGGACAGGGATGCACACACAAATCAGGGGAAACCAGGCTTTACCAGGCACACAGCAACACAGCAACCTTTTCTTATTTTTCTCTCATTGCTTTCTGAAGAATTACTACATACAATCTGGTAAGGAACACCAAGAAAAACAAAGGAACAGGCAATATGGTGGGTTGTATTCCACCCTTCTGGAGGCATGAGACTCATGGTTGCTTTGTTTTCTTCAGGGCTTCCAAAAGTTTGGCTACACATTTACCTGCTGAGGGCTTCTTTTTAAGCAATTACAATAAAATACCTTTGAGCTTTAACCTTCAAGTACTCCACAGTGAAAAGATGGCCAACCTATCAGAAATAAGTATACAATTATATAATTATTACCTCAGCCCCTATACAATCCAGTCTGCAAATACAATGTTCAGGGTTCATGACATTACTGTTTCTAAAATTTATTTATGTAGCATCTGCCACAGCAAAGTACTTCACCACCTTAAAGTCAGGCAGTATCCCATAGATAAATACAGTCTTATTTTACATTTCTTTGAAATCTCATTCTCAAATTCCAAAAAATATTATAAAGAAGAGTAAATCTATCATTGTCATGTGCCCACTGAGAGGATAAAAAAATGACAGCAGCACAGAGCTGCACAGCAATTCTGCTATTCAGTGATGTAGAATGTTACTTTCCATTTTAAGCACTAGAGGAATTTTGTTTTCAGAAGCAATTAGCAGTTTTGCTATTTGGTCAGAAAATGAGAGTGACTGCCTCTATTTTTGCAAAATGTTCCCTAGAATTTTGAGCAACTGTTCAGGACACAGTTTATTTTTTATTCTAAAGGATGGAACATGAAGTTGCAACAGGTCCTAATGTCAATAATGCAACAGTTTTCTGAAAATAATTTCTTCAAAATGGTATATATATTATGTTCTATCATTCTCATATGGCATAAATTTACTGCTTGGTCAGGATTAGTTTGTAAAGGGATTTTTTTCCTGTCTCCTCTCCAGTATTTTAAAAAGTATATTAAGCAGTATTTCCTGTGAAGACAATCAGAGTGGGAAAGCTATTTACTTCCAAAGAAAAAAATCCCAGCGTTTTGTCCATCTCTATTCATCCTTTTATGCACAAATGTAGTATCCAAGTGGCATTCAATACTTGATGGCAATTTAAGAGTGACAAACACAGCACAGTTTAGCATGTCAGAAGCCAGCACAGCAGTGCCCTACCCATCACTGCATCCTTCCCACCATTCTGTTTCCTCCTGGGCTGCTCACACCCACCTGTGGTGGCCTCAGCAGAACAGCACAGTTAGTGCATCTCCACTGGGCCTTGTGAAGTTAGAGAGAACATGCTACACAGGTATAAAGAAGGGGAATCAGAACAACAGAATTATCTTACCAAAAGAAAAAAAAAATCTATGAACAACATGTATTCAAAAATTCAATTAGATTTTTTTTTTTAAGTAATTAAATAAATAAACTTGTTCCCATGAGTTTCTCAGTAGATGGTATCAACAGCATATACCCAGGTTTAGCCTAAGTCATTTATATCAGTAACTGCAGCACAGAAAAAACCCTGTGTTTCCTTGAGCAGCATTACAATCAGGTGGGAGCATCCTCACCCCTGTCTTTTGGATTCTGCAGCACAAAATGTTAACACACTGTGGCTGTCTCAGTTCTCAGCCAAATCCTTTTTTAAACCTGCAGTATGAAGCTTCCTCAATTCTTTGAAAATCTGTTCTCTCTCAGGAATATTAGATTCCTCTAGAGATTAGAAGGCATACATAATTTATGGAATGAATTCCAAACAATCCAATTCTTTCAGATATTTGAGATGGAAACACCTATTCAGAGAGTGCTCTAAGAAGGTGTTTCCTGACTCCATGAGTAAGATAAAGATTTTACCTCATAATTTAGGAGACAGTTCCTCATGTACTCAAAGAAAAAAAGTTGAATTGAGATAATTTCATAGAATCATAAAATGGTTTGGGTTGGAAGGGACTTTGAAGATCATCTTGTTCCAACTCCTTGCCATGGGCAGGCACACCTCCCACCAGAACAGGTTGTTCAGAGCCCCACCCAGCCTGGCCTTGAACACTGCCAGGGATGAGGCAGCCACAGCTTCTCTGGGCACCTTGTGCCAGTGCCTCACCACTTCCTTAGTGAAGAAAATTCCATCCCTCTTCCCAACTTTAGCTACAAGATAATCAATTCAACAAGAGGTATCATGTGAAGCAGTCCAAGAATGTTCAATGAATTTATCCTCTTTAAGGAAGACTGATCAAGTGATCACAATTCCCTACAGTGTGATAGCATCTGAATACCACATTTTAAGGATATTTGGAATACAGAAGAAAAAATAGCACCACATGCTAGTTATTTTTATACCTTATCTAGTACTTACTGACGTGGCTTTGCAATAAAATACAATTTGAGAGTATCTGCAACGGAAAGTTTAGCAAAAATCTTTTAAAAAAGCTAAAAGCTAGAAGCTTAATTGCAATTGATTTTCTATTTAAAGATAATGCTTATCAAATCAGGCATCATGCTGGAGGCACGAGCCACCACAGAACATTCATATGATATTTTCTTTTATAGGCACTTGAGTTGTCTTCAACATTGATTAACAGCTTCCTAACGATGCCATAAGATACCTGTTTTAAAGTAGATATTTGATTAGAATTAATACTACAGGATCAAACTCATTCCATTTACTCCCATGATAATCTCAATGTTTGTTTTACAGAGATATTTCCCTCAGAGAGGCAGATACAGACTGCTTACAGTACTTACATGACCTAAGGAACAAGTATCTCCATGTTCCCCTCTTAAAACATTAGGCTAGAAATCAAATAGAATCATTAGTCCTTTTCAATCACTCTTTCATAGGTATGAAATGATTTTGTCACAGTAATTCAGGAAATGGCAGCATATGAGTGATACATTCTACATCTTGAAACCTGCTTTTGCTAATGCAGTCTAGGTACAGTACTGACCAATAAAAAGCAGTGTCAATCATCAGATGCTTTGCAATGTAAGTTATTTCAGGAAGACTGGCAAAGTCTCCCAGTGGAACTGTGTTTGTGCCTCTCACGTGAATCAGCACATTGTTTGATCATTTACTATCGTTTCTACTACCCATGAGAACCAAGTCTTGCTCCTGCCTTGGACTTTCTTAAACTCTTTCCATAAAGAACAAAGAATTTCAATGTAGAACATTCTCTGAGGAGATGACAGATGCAGCCTACCTGTGAGATCAGTTCCCTCTGGAAAGATGAGGAGTTGTAGTGGTTCACGAATGTCACAGAAATAATCCAGCATTTTTTCAAAGTGACTCTTGTCATCTTCCCACTTTCTCTGAATGAAAACAAAGGCTGCAACCTGCATCGCCCAGCCTGAAGTTTAAAAAAGACACACCTTTAGCAACATTTCACTCTGATACTTCCACGGTCTCGGTTATTCCAAAGAATTTTATAAATTACATTAGACCCAATCTGCTACCCACCTGTCCTCAACTCTGATTAAGAGCACTTGGTTACCTTGTAAAAAGACTTCTGGATAAGTTAAAAATAAATGCATTCAAAACTCAAAACTCAATTTACCAGACCAAGAATAGGGTCAATGCTGCCCTGAAATGAGGCTGTAGCGAGGTAGGGGTTGTTCTCCTCTCCCAGGCAACATGCACCAGGACAAGAGGAAATTGGTTTAAGTTGCACCAGGTTTAGATTGTTTATCAGAAAAAATTTCTTCACCAAAAGAGTCAAGCTAGTCCTGGGAACAAGCTATCCAGAGAAGTGTTTGAGTCACCATCCCTGGGAGTATTTAAAAGCTGTGCAGATGTGCTGCTTAGGGACACAGTGTTTAGGGATGTGCTCAGACTTGATAATCTTAAAGGTTTTTTCCATCCTAAACAATGCCATGATTCTCTGATGTAAAGCACTAAAACCAGAAAGTATCTGATCCTTTGAGGGCTTTATTACACATACCTCCTTATAATTTTCATTACTCATAGGAAAAATTAAAGCTTTTCTTTACACTTGATTATATAATAAAAAACAAATTATATATACCTATTTGTTTGTATTAATACACACAAAGATTTGGAGCCTGCCATCAAACTGACAATGTAATGCAGTGAAGTAAGTGCAACTGCTGCTGGGCCTGCAGCTCAGGGGTCACACCCCATTATCTTCAGTAAGTATTCTCGGCTCTTTTTGGTACATAGTGTACAACAAATGACATAATATTACAAGTTCTGTCCATTAGCTCAGACAGGAGGATGAAAAATCAGGGCTCCAGCTCCACCACATGCCTGAGGTGCTCCCTTCCTAAACAGGGTTCAGAAGAACATGACATTGCCTTGCCACCGTACTTGGTGAGCTTGTAGCTCATCAGAAAACCTGCAGAGAGATCCTGAGCATCAAAGAGAAAACATCACAGCTGCCCATTCTTCTCCTTCCTCACCACCACTCTCAAAGCCTGTTTTTCCTTTGCTGATGACTTACAGCATGTTATTCTTGCCCTTCATTTCAGCTCCTCTTTATGGGATTCCTTTATATTCTGTTCACAGCAGTATTTCATAAGGACCATATACTGGAAAACTACTTGTTAAAGTCACTCAGTTTCCAATCAACTTTGTAAGTCAGTCAGCCTGGACAATACATTATCCTGCTGCATTATCTCTTCTGTATTGGTTAGAAACATTAATTGTTTTGTTAAAGATTTGTGACCTTTATCATGGGGTGAATACTTCTAAATTTTAGATCAGTTAAACAGATGGAACATGAATAACTAGCATGCTGTCTACAATCTGGATCCTAATGCATCTCAGATAATCAATGATATTCAGATAACTGAATAGTTGAAGTAGTTACATGACTTAAGAAAAGAAATGCCCAGAATGCAGCCTCAGCAAATCTTCTCATATTTGCATACTATATTTGTGGAAAACCCTTTGTAAAGGAAACTCAACTTTGACCACCACATTTTATGTGCATTTATGCACCTATCATATTCCCACATCTGCAGTATCAAGAAGTGTCAGTACAGCTTTATTAACAGAGCTATCCACGTCTAAACAAATTGTTTGCAGGAAAAAAAATAAAGGTACATTTTACAGTAACTTTAAAATAAGATGTAATTTAACCATGCTATCTTTTGGCATGTAATCATCTCCTACTGTTCAATACATGGCACAAAAATGGTTGCACACTAGTATTTGAAATTGATCTAATCAGGGCTTGATTTCCATACTAGTGTTATATAGAGATGACATCTTTTCATAGCAAATGGTGCCCAAACATTTGGCTCCTCTAAAAGATAGGTGGAGACTGCACAAAGCTGCATCAGGGAAATTCAGATTGGATACTAGGAAAAGGTTCTTCACTGAAAAGGGTGGTCAGTCACTAGAAAAGTCACCACAGCATCTTTGAACCTGGCAGAGTTCAAAGAGCACCTGACTGAGGCTCCTGATCATGATTTGGCTTTATGCAGTCCTGTGAGGAGCAGGGAGTTGGACTTGGTGCTCCTTATGGGCCCCTTCCAACTTGAGATATTGTGATACTTCATTTGATATCAATTTTATAAAAATGGACAATGCAAAGGACAAAATCCCTCTCAGCACAATCAGAGACGCCTTAAGCCATACCATTTACAACTGTGAGAATGCAGATGCTCCACAGGACAGAGTGGGAAAAATACACAGAGATTAGGAAAGTTCTGCTGTGGTTTCACTGCTTTCCAATCATTCTTAGCCCTCAGCCCAGAGCTTTTGTATGTTTTATGTACACAGGACCTATATGGAAACCTGTACTGTTCTAAGCCATTTTATTGTGTCTTATCACACATCAGGCCTAAATTATTCAGTCCTTGTGCTTTCATTGCATCATAGTCTGTAGGCTGAAAGAATGGAAGCAGAAAGCAAAATAAATACTCACTTAAGGAAGCCTGCTGATGCTTTCCCAGGTCAGCAGCTACTTAGGAGTGATTCTGGTCCATAACAAAGGGAATATGGAAAAAGCCACCACATCCCATCCTCTCTCCTACCCTTCTTCAAGCAGCACAAAGCTTTAAATTATATCAAAACTTGCACATAAACTCACTATAGCTATCATCCTTCAACAGCACCGTGAGCATCAAATTATAGACACCTTTAGCTACTAACAAAAGATGCTGCTTGGGTGACTTGTACTTTACCTGACTAAATTACATAAAGAAGAGGATAAAGTACAGTAGTTTCCCATTCCTTCTCTAAGTGGTGGTGTTATATATGGGCTATGAATAATTAAACAGTAATGTAATGACAATACTATGTCAGGGAGAAGGAGAGGGAAAGGAGTTGGGAGGCATCCAGTTTTTAAGATAAACAACAGGTTTGATTTTCAATCCTTTCCAATAAATAACATCCAGTGTTCTGGAAGAATGTGTCTATCCTTAAGCATTTATCTGATTAGATAAAACAGTCCTGACTGTTCAAATAAGAAGAGACTGTCTAACAGATAGATGACTAAGAGTAAAGGACCCAGGTTTCCTCCCGACTTACCCCAGCACAGCACACTGGGCCAAGCTGTTTTACCATCTATGACAGTGGGAAAATGTCCAGAATTGCTCAAGCTTCAAGGCCTCCAGGCAACAAAACCGTGAATTCCTGATTTCTATAAAGCCCTGGTTCATGCACCAGTGGGGACAGTGCCTGCTGTTTATGCGTCTCACCACCCCACCAGTGTCAAGTGGGAAAGGAAACCCCACTTTTGTCTGCCTTTGAGCAAAACTAAAGCAGCTCTTGCTTTGATTTCCATTCCAGTGTCTCTGCATCGTGCTGCTGCAAAAACAACATGTTACAAATCCAAGACATGATGTGGGAGCCAAATGGGAATGCATGGGGAAACGGGAAGAATTCAGTAAACCAGTGGGCAGAATGAAAGGTTTTGCTAATCAGTAATATTTATGAAAATGCAGCAGAAGGTAGTGCCTGCTCATGTACAGCCTGCAGTAAGACTTGCTATTTGGTTTAGCTCAATATATTGTTCAACAAAATTAAATATATTTTGCTCTCTTTGCACAGCATTTCTCGTTGTCTAAAAGCTCCTGGACAACAGGAATTTTCCTAGCAAAGGCAGCATTTACTTGACTGGGAAAAAAATGGTTGTCTTTGGATTTGCAGATTCTTATGAAATCATTGATGACAAAAACACAGAAGAGAAACAGCAAAGCTAAAGAAACCATAACAATGCACATCCATTTCTTTGCTAAAATAATCTTCTTATCAGAGCAGACATTTTGGATGACTAACATCGCTTGGAAAGGCACACAAAAAGCATCATACTGCACAGCTCTTGTTCCAAATTGCTAAACAGCAGTGCAAAAACCTACCAGAGAGAATAGCCAGCCACACTGACTTTTAAATCAACTTTTCAGAGAAAAAATAAACAAGCAGCTTAAAATCTCTAGGAACACAGACACGGTAATGATATGTATCCCATTAGGACGTAATTCTGCACAGGGGAAAAAAAAATGCACAAAGAGAAAAGCTGCTATTGAAAGAGAGAGATGTGCTGTACATAAGAATTTCCTTACTGCCTTGGGGATAAAGCAAACCACAGCTTATGCAGGTCGAGAATTTGCAGCATTGTATTAAAAATGCTAGCTCCAAGTCTAAAGCTTTTTAAATTCTAAGACTCTGCACCTTTATTTTCCTCATCCCAAAATCCTTTAGAAGAAAACAACACCTAAAGTTGAAATTTCTTTAGTGTGTTTTCATTGCAAAGGTAATTTGGAAGTAAGCAGATACCAAAGATGGATGTGACAAAGAACAAAAGAAAGAGCTGAATTGTGCCAAAAAAAGGTCTTTGGTTTTGTATCACAATTTTATGTACATAACCTGAGAAATTAGATATCCCCCAAAATGTCACATCTCAAAGAGGGATATTATGGCTGATATTGAAAGCAAACATACACACACACCCCCCTCAAGAAAATGGTATCTATGTATGTTACCTGTAGCAATCTAACAGAACAATTAATAATACTAAACCTCTTGCAACCAAATTCAATAAATGATTCAAAATCACAGAAACAAGTAGGAAGGTAAAAGGCCTAACTATGGGGTTTACTATTATATTCATTCATCCTCTCTCTTCTACAACTGGATTATTCACTGTTTTTTCATAGCACTATCAAAAATAGAAGCCTTATTCAGTGTGCCTGCATTCAGCAGGGGTCTGGTCCTGATCAGGGCTTTTGAGGCATCAGGGAACCAGACATCCAGGCTTAATAAGGGAAATCACTCGGAAGCTCCTGATCCCACTGTACACAAATAATTGGGCCCATTAACAGTTTGTTACTCCAAGTGTTTTGCTGCATAAAATTACCACAAGGCAACAAGTATGCAGTTCTGAATGTCCCCTGTTTCAAAGATCTGTGGGTACTGAAAATATGCTGGCACATAGAAAAATCACACAGGAAGCCAGGGTGTAAAGTTACTGTGCATATACACCATTGAGTTTTAATCAGTATAGACTCATAAGCACATTTCTGCAAATTCAATTAGAATTGGGCATTTTGCTGTTGTTACTATTTCCTAAGTAGTTTTATGTCAAAAATCCCAATGCAAATTAATTTTTTTTATATGTAATGTAATGGTTTAAAAGCAGAAACTAGGAAAATAAAGAAAAAAAATGCTTCTTGAAATAATCTTGTAAAGTACAATCTCTGCTCCTGGCAAGTTTTCTTTAACCATGCTTATTTCCAATAATTTAGTTAATAGGAGAATAATGAATTGAATGATTACTATCTGATTGGGTGAATTCTTTAAGCTAATTACAATATAAACCAAGAGATAAAATTCATGAATACAAATTCACAGTGCTCCTGGTTTTACAGTGAATCATCTGATTCAGTCTACTTGTTAATTTGATTCAATCTGTGAGGTGTCCATTTAAAAACCACCATGCTTTTGCTATTGCCTTGCCCTAACAGACTGGATATTAATCTACATCTGTTTTCAAATTATTTTTATGGTCATGTCCAGTTTATGTTCAGAGGATATGTTTCTTACATATATATCCCTATGTAGCCTACCATGCATTCTACAGGATATCATCTCTTTCAATGTATATGGAGCCTAACCAACCCTTTTTTCCCTTACTCAAACAATTAAGAAACAGCAATGTTAGAAACACACATTTTCAAAGTAACTGAAAAAAACCAAAAATATTCTGGTCTTAGTCTGATTAGTTAGTTTTATCTTTGACTTCCCCACAGTTCATAATTCATTTCAGTACCAAATGATTCTAAATGTTATGTTAATTTAAGTCAAATTCAAGTATTAATGTTTTTTGCATTTTCTTTGCTCTGCTTCATTCTCTTGTGGAAGAATACAGGATGTGCCAGTACAAACCCCTGCTTTAGCTTACTGTTTACTCAGAACACAATTAGAAGCTTCTTCAAACAAGGTCTGCAGTACAAGATTTCCTTGTCAGTGCAAGAACAATGTTGTCAACAAGCTAGTCAGATACAGTGGCCTAGACTCACCTGTGAAAAGATCACTTTGGAACCTTCTAGAAAGAATATTCCACTGAAGAACTGGTATCTCTCAGCCAAGGAACACACACAGAGGATGAGAAAGAATGTAAGAAAAACTCATTACAGTAGGAGCAAGATATGTGTGTATTTAAAGCACCCAGAGACACACCATCTTCTTGGAAAGTATTCTTTCAATATTCAGTGCCTTAATTGTGGTTCAGAAGGTGCTATTTGGACACTTCATATTCGAAAATTCATTTCATTTCCTAAATTATGTCATTTTTATAGAATATGGTCAATTACATGATTAACTCTACCATTATATTAGTGATACTTACAAAGTACTATAAATGTCATTACGGATTATTAAACCTCTTGTGTTATAGTATGCATCTTAAATGTTATTTTGAATTTTATTTTCAAATTAAATTTTATTTAATTTGATGCACTGTGTAAAATCAGAATAACATAACAGAACACAACATCACTCAAAAGTAAAACAAACTAAAGCAAAGGCTCTGGGATGGCTGGAAAGTAGCTTTTTCTGATGCATTTTAAAAATACATCAATACAGTGAGACAGTACAGGAAAACCTAAGTGTTAAAAAAGATGAGTCTTGCTCAAAACTTATCTGGAGAAAAGCCACACGTCACTCCAAAACCTCCAAAGATGTGAAGAAAACAACCTCCAGTTGTGAGACTCTGAGACAACAGGCTCTACCAAACAGTGTGAGACTGTGCCAAGGATGTGTCATCTGAACTGCCAGTCAGGCCTGGGGAGAGGTTACAGTGAAACACCTCTTCCAAACGCCAGCATCCTCTTCAGATGCTTCATCTCCTCTGTGGGGGACCACGAAAGGAACCCAGCCTGAAGAGCTGTACTGATGCTGCATAACCCACATGCCAACCTAACTCTGCTCTCATTTGCTCTGAGAGCTTGGAGAAAACAACCTCCACCTCCATCACTTACTGTTTATAAAATGGGGAGAAAAAAAGAAGTTAGCATCTGATCTCACACTTCTGATGTGCATTTTGGAGATGGAAAGGGGTAGAGAACAAATGGAGTCCCTACTATATAGAAAGGATAACGAAAATTTAATGGAACACAGGCTTGCTGGCTTTGGTTGTGGTATTTTTTTTTTTCCCCTCACAGGGGTGGGAGAAACCTATTATGCCTTTCCTGGATGAGTTTCCAAGCTGGAAAACAGGCCCCTAAGCTTTTCTTCCCCACAAAAGAAAAAAAAAGGAATATAAAGTCATAGCCAACTTAAGATCCATTTTTGCTGCAAAGTAAGAATCATTCACATGTAAAACTTCAAGAGAGTCTTCACCAGGAATAACTGGTAGAATAACAATTGTGCTTGCCATTAGAAAGCATGCTTTTCAACTTCTACTTTCAAAATCACGTAGGATAACAACTCTATGGTAATTAAGTCTGACAGTTCATAATTGAATTGCTAGAAGACAAAACATCACAACTCCTCAAAACCCTCAGCCTATTTTAATGTAAGATACTTGACACAGGAACTATACTAGAAAGTTGAGTAGGCTACAGCTTTAATTTTTTTAAACTAATAAGCTCTATTGGTAAGAATTTTAATGTAAATCCAGCTATAGATTTGCTTTTGTCTGAGCAAAGAAGCTTTATGCTGAAGCATTTCCATCCCTACCTACAGAAGTAGCTGTGGCAGCACTTCCATGCCAATACAAATGTGCACAGATCCTCCACAGCGTGCTGCTTTAGCTATACCCCAATTGAGTTAAGTGTTAAAATTTTCTAGGCTTAGTGACAACAATATTTTACTTCATGGTAGCTGATCCATCATAGCTGTCGGTGTGCATGCTCTTAGCCTGTGGCAAAGGCAGGATAATTTGAGTTGTTTTGCCCTGCTTCATTGAAAAGCAAGATGACTCAAATTACTTTGAGCTAGCTTCAGGCGAGGCTCGCACACTTGGACAGCTATAATGGATCAACTGACGTGCAGCAGAAGATTGGTGGGGCTAAGCCCAGTGCTGAAACAGAGCAAATGTCCTTTTTTTTATCCCCTGGCATTTGACTCCAGCTTTTGAGAGCTACAACATGTGAGTGAACAGATGAGTGAAAAACGACAAAAAGCTCCTATGTCTTGCAACCTTCTCTGAGAGCAATGTTAGCCACAGAAAAACTTGAATCCAGAGATGAAGATCTGCACAGAGCTACTCAGTTATCTCTGCTCTTAACTACTCCAGGCTTGTCAGCTTTCCTTAGCCTCCTCTTTTTTCTTTGTCATCTTGTCCTTTCCTTACCTGCTCCTGTCCCAGTCTGCTTCAACTATAATTCCCTCCTTTAGCAGCCTTAGAGAGCCTTTTCAAAACAGGGAAGTCTTCAAGATATGTCCATCAGTGGTGCCTGCAACACCTGCATACTTTACATTTTTACACTGAATTAGAATGGTATTTATCTTTTCCATCTGCACTAAGCAAAACTAGAATTAATATTATCTCAAGTGGCAGCCATGCACTGACATAAGCCCCTCTGGTTTTCTTTTCCTACATATCTGATAGCACTCACACTAAATTCAAATTTCAATTTATTTTTCCCATACATGTTGAGGTATATTTAACCATTAAAATTCAAATATTACTGTAAGTTTATCCAAAACATTCAATTTGTCAATCATTAAAACACATTACTCTTCTCAATGAAGTGTTACTAGTTATCACAAGACTACTTTCACAAATGAAACTATTAGGAAAAATGTTAAAACCATTTCCTAGTCATTATCTGGTCATCTCACACTACCTTGTACGTTCCTTCGTACCTACTGGAACAGTATGTGTTCCATAGCACATGCTGAACATGACTGCACCATAATCTGTATGCCTTCCCAAACTACTCCTAATTAATTGAGAATAGATGAGAATATTAATTGCTCCTATCTATTACAAGTACTGTAGAGAAATTCTATCATGTCAGACCATGCAGGAAACTGTCAATGCCATTAGAAATTCTCCTTGAAAACTGATACTGCAGAATGTGTCAGTAGCTTCTGATGATGTCAGATGAGAAACTGCAGCAACAGCCAAGAGCACAGTAGTGCTCCCTCCAGACGCCAGCTTTGGCAAGATGTACTGAAATGCTGAAAGAATGTTTCTGAAATTGAGATTACTGAAACGTAATATCTCTTTTTAAAACTTTACTGCACACAATTCATCAAGCCAAAGCTAAAGTTCCAGGAAGAAAAGACCATCTGTTTTTCTTTGGACTTTTTTTAAAGCTCACCTTTAATCAATTTTAAGGTTTTTTTTCATACACTGGAATGTGAGGAATTAATAACTTAAGAACTAGATCAATGACTCAATATGTCTCCTTGAAATAGTGAATCTTTTTATTTTAATTATAGTTAACTAGAAAATAACTGTCTACTTGTAATACAGACTCATTTAATCTGATACCTTTACACTTTTAACCTACAAAGGGGGCCACAAGAACTCTGGATCTATTTCCATTCCCAGCTTTGCCCTTCACCTATCATATATGACACTGGAAAGAGCATAATCTCTCACAGACCTATTTTTACACCCAAATGGGAAACTACTTATAACAACAAAAGTGCTATGCTGTATACAGCAAGGCTTTCAGAAACATGGATACGGAAGGCTTGCATTACAAACCTTATCTTAAACGTAATTTTAAATTTAATGCTTGTTTTTTTTTTTTTTAAAAAGGCATTTGAAAGATCACAAAAAAAATTGCACTGAAAGAAATATGGTATATTCACTCAAATATTTCAGAAACTCAAAGCATGATTATCACTAGGTTAAGATCTATTAGAAGTTGCATTTAGGAAATGTATCAAACGTCCCTAATCATATACATCTGACTATGTACAACTAATCCATATAAATATATGAAAAGATAAAACTGAAAGACATGATGAAAGTAGCTCATTGAAATATCACAAATGATTAACATCTAAATTATCAATTACAGATGCAGTGCACTGAAATTATCTGGTTGATTTCCAAGTGATCTTCTGGCTTTTACAAGCTCATATAATAAAATCTTTAGTTAAAAAACACAGGACACAAAAACCAAGAACTTAAATAAACACTTATTAAGGGTTCATCATATAACACAGCATGGCCTAGAGCAATAAGTGGGAGAAATTCTCCTGTCACTGATGAGATTTAGGGTTTAGACACCATTCTCTGCACTGCTCCTGCCCCAGAAAACTTCATACAGATTCATCTTGTTCCATCAATCTTCATTAAACCCAAGAGTATCACTTTCCAACAATCCTCTAATTACATACATATACAGAATATTTCATTTTTGCAAGAAAATGCCACCCAAAACACAGCCTGGCTGAACACAGAGACATGCATTTCTAAGGCCTCCCTTCAGATACACTATGATAAAATAGAAGATTATCTTTCAGAATTTTAGGACATCAAATCATGGCTTCAGTGAAAGATGCAGTTTAGCTGAACTTTCCTTCTGTGATTAAAAACCCAACACTGAAAAATAAGCAATAATGCACAAAATTGCAACCAAAGTCCTCAAAGCCAACATACTGTGGTGAATTTTTGGGGATCTGGCATAAAAATAGTGGTTTATAACACTACAGAGCCAGGTGTCAGCTCTACCACCAGAAGTTGTCATCCTGTAGTGGAAACAAGAGGAGCAAATGTCAGCATGTGTCACCTCTACACCACAAAGTGGAGGATGACTCCAGAATTTTGTTAGTGGCTTAAGCTGCTACATCAGAACAAAGATGGCATCATGGTCTGCTCATATTGACCTGACATGGATCCATCTGCCCGAGCCCACTGATTAAATCTGTTAGATATGCTCAGTTTATGCAGAAAACTGAGAATTTAATTTAAAAAACAAAAATTTAAAAATCAATCTCTGAAGGACTCCCTTTCAGGGACCAAATTTTACCAAGCACAGCTTAACATCCAAGCTCCTGGAGCTGACCTGCCAATTTTATTAAAAGCATTAACAAGGACACATACAAATGGTTGGGTTTTATTTTTTAATAATAAAACATATGTTATTTTTGAAGAGAGAAATCTATGAATCTCCTCCATGATACTCCTGATTTCATCTTCAATCACTGCTACAAAAAGTTGAATATGCAGCTGATTCCAAGATTTCAAAACATCTCTGCTGTATAATGAAGATACCTAATATGCATTTTCTCATTTCCTGTCACATTATAAGAGATTTGTCTTTTGTCAACTAAAACTGACCTTAATATGTGGCTGTTAGGAAAAAAAAGCACATTACCCTGTTGCTGCTGTTACTTAAAGAGCACTGAATGCAACACAATGCAACACTGAATGCAATCTAATGCAACAGTAGGAGAGCTCCTCAGGATGGAATCCTGCCAAAATTATCTGTTCAGATAAATGGCCTGACAAAATGCAACCATAAATAAGGTTACTCCTTCGACATCATAAAGTTGACGCATATCCTGCCCAAGCTAGTTTTGTATAAAACAGCAAATAAATCTAAGAGATAAATAAAATGCAGAGATGCTTTTATTTCAGATAAGTCTGCCTATTTATTCAGAAACCATTTGTGCAACAATTTTTGGATTATCTGAAACAATTTCTCTGAATACGTGCAACTCAGATCTCTTTCCAGCCTACATCAATATAAATCCTGATGATTTCATATCCTGCACAGAATATTTTGCATAGCCAAGTTCAATTTAAAATTAGTTATTAAAATGAACCATTAACTTTGCAATTGCCTACAGAGCTTTTTTTTTAATTTTCACAATAGTATACATTGGATAATGAAGAAAGAAGCTTGATGAGAGTATTTGGAATGGGGGGTGATACAGCACCCAAACCACAATGCTGAAAGAGACTTTGAAAAAAATGAAAACCATTTTTCATCATCCTGAAAAATGCTTTTGGTACGTAATGCAGAAATATATTTACCTACAAGAAACAGCAGTACATGTAGTATCTTAAAAAAGACATGCTTAGGCATGTAGTCCAGGTGTCCTCAAGAGATTTATGGTTTAATTGCTCCACATGCCACATATTTTACACAAGTGCTTTTTTAAATACTGAAACAGAATTTAAACCTATGTCATTTAGCAGGTTATGAACTGTGCTGGACATAATTTAAACATACTTTCCTTTCAAATTAAAGGGTTTAGTGACATACCAAATCCTGGAATGCTTTTGAGACTGGATTTGAGACAGATTTTTTCAAGTCTGAGGTAGCTGTATCGCAGCAGGCAGTTCCACAGGAACATCCAGTCCATTCGTGTGCGATGGTTCATGATAATGACACTCCTTTCTCCAGGAACAAAGCCATCTCCAGTGACAACCACCTTGGAACCACACACCATTTCCAGCAAGGCCTAGAAATAGTATCTCAGTATTATGGCTTTACTCCCAGAAGAAAAGCATCATCCCATTAGCAATAAAAATTAATTTGAATTATATAATTTCACTGATTCACTCACATTACAACTGGTAAACAAACTTCTGTTTTCTAATAAAGCAGCCAGCTTTTCTGCAGGAATAGCTGTTTAATGGAAGAGGAAACAACAACTGAGCAGCACTTCTTAAAAAGCACTCTATTCCCATCACTGCATTAGACTTATCTTTCCCTGGTTTTCCAGAAACACTATCATGTAGTAATGTAAGTGAGTCAGTATGGATTATAACTTGGTAGATAATCTAAGGAGAGACTGGTTGCACAAGTATCTATTGCCCTTAAGGTCAGGGTCACTGGCAGCACACTGTCCAACTCAGTCAGCACAGAAAAAGAAACCAGCAAAATACCACAGGACCTCTACAGGCCTTAAAGAGCTTTCAAATTACCTCCTTACTCTCTTCTTCCCCATTCTTCCTCAAAAAAAAGAACAAACACTGGGGATTTAAACAGAGCTCTAGAAAGTGAAACAACTTCTGTTAATATTTCTGCCAACTCTGTGTGTGCTCAGTACAAGCCAAACTAAACTGAAACAGTTAAGACCCACCTCACTGTCCCCTGCTGACTCCTAGAAAGGAAGTAAAATGTGATAGCAGAGTTAGGAAGGCAAAAATTTCTTACAACATAGAGGTCAGGGTCAGAGTTTCCCTGCTGGAGTCCAACTGGTACAAAAGAACTTTATTGTTTGGAGACACAAACCAAGAACTGGCTTCTCTTGACTGAGAATGCAGTGAGTGTAAGGACAGAAAACTAAGGTGGACAACATCTGAGCCTCAAAATGGTTGGATGCAAAATCTTTTCGAGACTCCTCTCCTGAACCTAAGTCCCCAAGATTCTAAAAGACAGGATCTTTTTCATAATGATATTAAAATTATTTTGGTCTAGCTCTATTGAGGGCTAAAAATCAAACTTCTAGACCGAAAAAGTTATCACAAACTAGTTTTAATAACCCAGAATTTTAAAGCCCAGGCAACTAATCGAAGAGACTGGTATTAGATTTTGGGGAGTTTGAAATGATAAAAAATTTGAAGACAAACAGAGAGTTATTTTGTATCAATACTCAGTTAAATTTTATCATGACCAGAAATAACAATCTATTTCCTTTACTGGTGATTATACCAGTCCTCCTAACTTGACTGCATTTAGTCATGATAAAAACTACAAAAGTTTTAGAATAAGAAACAGCTGAGGCCCTTTTAAAACTCATAAGGCAGAAACTATTCTACAAAAGCAGAAATTATTTGATATGCAGAAACTATTTCATATGCAATAAGGATAAAACTTATTTTATGCCACAAGGTACATTATTCTGCACACCAGTATGGCATTTTACTTCAGAAACAGTTAAACAGATCTCTAATGGCCTAGAGGAACAAAGTCCCCCAGCTTTTAGAGAATGGAACAAGAGACAGATCCCATACACATTGCCTTTCCTTATACAACTACAGGGGCTAAATTCTAAAAGGATTAAGTAACAGAATGGTGAAGGTTGACAACAATGTACCAGACAGCGGAAAATTTTCCTAGTACAATACTTGGAGCACAGTCCAAAGAATGAGTTTACAAGACATCTCACTTAGGAAGTTTACAGTTTAACAAAACTTCCTTCTGTTTACTAGTTTCACCTACTCCTTTCTGCATCTGACTGACACTGGATGAAGATGTCATAAAAAGGCCTTTTCAAGCATAAAATAAACACAGAGCATTAGCTGATACATAAACTGTGAAAGAAGAGGGGGACTGTAAATAGGCACACAGTTTAGAATACTGAGCTAAATCCTAATTCTCCACAGATAATAAGTGTGTAGGGCTTCTTTAGAGAGAAGTATAAATAGCTTTAAAAACCTTAAAATAAAATCCAAAGTGTTGGTGAACAAGCTAAATTGTGGGATTATGGACAGTTGCCCAGACCTGGATTATGTGCCACTTACCACAGGGAGTGTGAGCCAAGTGGCCACAATGCAGTCAGTGATCCAGCGGTACCAGGCTGGCGAGATAAACATCAAAGGCAGAAAAGGGCCCAGCATGAAGATACTTCCAAAGAAACTTCCCAAGAATAGTGCAAGTGCAAAGTACATCCCCTTCCATGACACCATGGCTCTGAAAAACAGGGTTGGCATTACATTAGAGACACAAACTGAAAGTAATTATGCAATTCTTCAAGTTTGTGAGCTCTGTCTGTGATTATATTCCTGCTTTTTTGCACAGCTAATAACAAAGGACAACAGCAAACACAACCAAAATATTCTTCTTCCCCAGCAGCAGTAAGAGAAGGACTTTATAAACACAGTGATTTGTAAGGTGAATTGGGATATTAAAGGGGCCATAAAACTATCAGCTACATCATAATAACCTCTCATTATTACAATATGTAGTTCCACTCAAAAACCTTCAGCAAGCTATTTTTATTATCCAAAGGTACAAAAGGGCTATATAAGAGAACACCAGCTACATTAAACTTTTTGGCCATTATCTTTGTCTGTGGTGAAATACCAACGTTACCATTTTCTAAAGACAGGAAACTTTGCTCTTCTGTTTCTCCATCCCATTTCTTCTTGCTAAACAGAGCATTGCAGAAACTCATCTTCCACATCTAACAAGGTTCTATGTGTGACCTCCATCACAAACCACTCAAACCTGAAAAGACTGACCAGCCTTTTTAAAACACCAGTTCCCTTTTCACCCCAACAAGGCAAGCAAGAAACACCCCGACCCACCCTGGCTTTGAAAAACTCATCACTTTTTGAAGTCTGCTGAACAAATTGCCCTTATCAGTTCTTTTCCAACTTGCTGCACCAAAAAGTCAATAGCCTGTGTTTTTTAAGGCATAGTCTAGACTTGAAATATTTCAGTGTCTATGCTATCAGCTACACTGTCTTATTATAAATTGAAATGTACAGTACACTGAGCTCCTTAGTGCATTATGGCAGAACACTCAGCAATCCTCCAAGCATTTCTAACAGTTACAAGCTTTCACAATTTAGCTACTACCAGCTATGACAAAGCAAATGTGGAAATATCAATTCTCTAAATTAGGCCCTAAAAATAGACTGTTTTCATCTATTTTGGACTCAGCCAATTGTTTATAAAATCAAAGGTTAAGCAGAAGTCACTTTTTAGTCACTTTACCAAATTCCTTCTTTTGACAGGCTATTTTAGAAATTGTAAGAGAACAGATAGACAGGACTTCAGGACAGGAAGCTGCTGGGTTTAATTTTAAAATGAGTAATGGAAAAGCAATCCATTAAGCCTTGTGTATTGTAACATACATGATTTATCTCAAGCATTTTTTGTACAATGTCCATAGCAATGATGTTTGCACAGCAAAGTATTTGACAGTCAAGGAACGGCAATGCTAGGGTTGCTAGGAGATGAAATTTGCAACTGCTACTTCATGTTGACAAGCAACAAGAAAATAGCTCTACTCTGAGATACTTGTAGGTTTAAACAATTTCCTAAACTGTACGGTATTTGGAGAAAGGCTGAGACAAGAGGCCATGCAAATTTTTAATGCAAGAAGGATATATAGGAAGCTGTTTTAACTTACTTCTGCAGCACAGTAAAAGAAGCAACACTAAATACAAATGTTTCCTGATATCAGAAAGATTTTGACACAATGAAATTTGAATTCAAACAAATACGTACTATTTATATCCTGGAGTAAAGATCTCTCTCCTTTCTGCCAAAAGCAGGAACTAAATAACCCCATCTGCACATATGCAATGCAAGGATCAATCCTGACACGTTAAGGGATCCTTGAAGAATAAGACCCTGAAGTTCCATCTGACTTTTTCTATTTGTTATTGCAAACTTCTGTGGGGGAAGTCCAAGATAAAGGCAGAAGAGGACAAAAAAACCCCAAAACAAAAAAACCCAGAAAAAAACAGGAACCAACAGAAAGAGGGGGTTGGGGAGGAATTATTAGTTGTAGCAAGTTAGTAGCAAGACCAGAAGAAAAAGTCTTCTCTTGATATCAAGACTCAAGACCTACTGCAAAAGGCAGCAGACAGAATCAAAATTCTATGTGCTTCATCTAAACAGGCATTTTTGAGGAGCAAATGTATCTGAACAACTGGGAACAACTTTAATACAGGTAAAACTCACTAGCAGACAGAACAGGTGTTTGTTAGGCTTTAGCCAGCTGCTCTGCTCCTCTGTGAGGTTCTCAGAGCCATCAGTCAGACACAGTGACATTTGCCAGACAGACACCACGGCTCCAAAAGGCTGCCAAGAAACAGGGATGGAGGACATGCTCCAGTTCCAAACACCTGACTGCTACACACAGGTATCCCCAGAGCTAATGGGAGGAGACATTGCTCTGTCATCCTTCTAGACTCTTAGAAAAGCAATGTGGGTCACTTATTTAGAGACTGTCCTTTTCACAGTTTACACATGGGTTCTTCCCTCAAATTGTTACACACAATCAAAGATTTATGGAAAAAAATCTTGCTGTATTTTCTGTGATAGACTGTCTCATTAATGCTTTTTTTTTTGTTTGTTTTAGATGAAAGTATCTGAACTATGGAAAAGACCTGAGGAAGTTCTGAATTTCCTTCTCTTCAACTGGCACCAAGCAGTACTTTCTTTTACATTCCAGAGTATGCATTATAAGTTATAGTGTATTGCACTGGGTTAAACATTGTGCTGTTTATTTCTAGACACAAAAGATACAGTGTGTGTTTTCAATCGATGCCATTTACCACTCTTAAAGCCACATTTTTAGTGTGATAAATACTGCATTTTGCTTATTGCTTCTATATAACACATTATATATCCTTACACATACATTTATCTAGAGTGACAGATAGATTTTGTCTCTCAATTAGCTCCACCACAACAAAGGAGAGAAAGGGAGAAAGCTTCAGCAGACCCACCTGGGAGTGCAGTGCACAAGTTTGTAAGGGCTGAGGATGCAAGGCTGGCACACAGCTGGGCCAGGCCAGGCTCTGCACACCTTGCCTGTTCTACCCATTTACCATTCCAAACCTACCACCAAAGACAGGAGGGAACTGACAATTTTCATCCTTTTGCACTCCTCAGCCCTTAAATATCTACCTTAGAAACAAGCTGTCTCTAACATATGTCAGCCATCCCAAACTAACACCTGCATTCAACCAGTAAGAGCTACAAATCAATGCAAAATATGTGCCTGCAACCTCAAAACAAGATTAAAAACCAGCCAAAGAAGGAGTACTTAATGAGGACTTGGAAAATGATCTAACACAAATGTGAAAAATCTCAAAACAAAGAAAATTGGAGCTGACTCATGTCAGAGATGAGACACCCAAGAAATTAACTACAGCGTTCGACAGGAATAGGACAAAGCAAGTATTTCCAAAGTACAGAAGTATTCTCTTACTGCTGCTGACAACTCTCTCTCTAAGGCAATGATCTCCCTTACCATGTAGGATGGCCTTTACATATCTTAAAGCCACTTTCCATTAGCTGTGTGAGTCAGAGCTGGGGGAAGACATTCAAAATTATTTTACAATTCAGATTGAAAGCTGCAAACAGTGATAAAGACAGCACCCTCATACTGGGCTTGTAAGTCTTCATCTATTTTGTGGCAGAACTCCAAGTTATTGGGGTACTGTACTTCACATGTTCTTGTTGCCATAGCAGAAGGAAAACATGCCCTGTCTCCAGGTAACTGGAAACAATAATTCTTTAAATACAATTTTCCTTTCTATTTCAGTTAATTTGAAAAATTCTTGTCTACAAGGGGAGAAAATATTTTCCCAAAGTTTTTTTTTAACTTAATTTTTATTAGAATATTTACTTGAAATTATTTTGTTATTCTATGCAAACAAAATATTTGCATAGTAACATAAAGCAAAGGTACCTTCCAGTGATTGGATTTTGGCTTGTTTTGTTTAACATCTAAATGCTCCTATTGAAGGTTCAACTGAAATGACAGACATTGATGTGATGATGATTTCAGGTTTTCAACAGACTTCTCTACAACAAAACTTTTCTTCACAACTGCTTCTATGGCTTGCAAATGGGCAAAGGATGCAAAATAAGTTTATAAGAAGCAAAAAAATTCTGAACTTTAAGGTCTAGAAGTCTCAGCATAGTCAAGACTCAACCACATGACTCATGCTTCCTTAACAGCTCCCAGCTAATTCAAAGTGCTTGTACAAACAAGTTAATTCATCTTCTAGGCTCAATGTAAAATGAGATTTCAACCTCAGCAGTGCATTGAGCAGTACTACCTGACAGAGCCAGCTGCCTGATAACAAGAGAAATCTTCAAGCACTTGGTACTACAAAGTGAGCAAATCAACTTTTATTATACTACTGAAAAAAATTAAGAAACGCTCTTTAGTGCCAGTAAAACAACAGTGTATGATTACTGGTCAGCACGTTTCCATTCAATCAGCATGGGCAATAAAACTGCTCATTAGTCTTCAAACTTGAATGGGAAATAGTAGGCACTGGATTCAATGTTCTTCCAGTCCATTACCAGTACAAAAGGTAAACATCTTCCATTAAAATCAAGCAGAAACTCACACAGACAGACAGCGATGCCTCTTCACTAACAGTTCTGCAAAGAAAGCCAGCACTTAACTACAAACTGATTTAACTTGCATTTCCTCCAAGCAGGGCAAGTGAAACAGGTGAGCTGGATATTCCAGCTCCCATGTTCAATTTTGCATTCAGAAATGTAATTTCCAAATCAGAAGATACCATTTTCACAACAAATTTTAAAACCTTTGATCTGGGTGCCGTGAATTGAAATTCCAGGAGGTGGGCAAGAGGGGAACTAAGTTTGCCAACTACTTAGGTGTCCATTAAACAAACCAGCAAATGAACGACCCTTTTTTATTGTTTTATGTTACTAAACAAAATCATCCAGACCAGAGAACAGGAGACTGACAGCCCTTCTCAGCTCTAGTGATGCAAACGAGAGCAGGTGCCCAAACAACATCAGCCAAGCAAAGTTGCAGTGGAAATGACACATTCTAGCAGAATGTTTCAAGTCCAACAAAATCACCACACTTTTCTATTTGAACATTTTATGGCTTCCTTCCATAACAGCATTTCAAAGGAAATTTTCATCAATTCTTGCACCCAGAACAAGAAACTAGTTTCTACATAGCACCGTATTTAAAAAGAAACTTGCTAGCAGCAAAGTTAGTGCAGACTTACTCAGTTGTATTTCCAGATCTACAACTCATCCCATCTCTTTGATCACGTAACTTCTCACTTGCGCCTCAGTTAAAAGAACTGCAGAAATAGAAGAGGTTCTAGGGGAAGCAATGGCAGGAGGAAGCTGAATTATTAATTGCAGAGGTAGTCACTCTAATCAGAAGTCCATGCACAGGCAGGAAGGTCCATCAATCTCCACAGAACTCTTCATGAACTACATTTTATTTCTGATCCTTCTCTTGGGCACTTCAGTATTTTAAGGAACATTCAGATATGGCACAGATCACTATCACTGAAAAAAATATGTGAAGAAACAGGCACTTGACCACTAAAACTACTTCCTTTTTCTACAATTCAAGAGATACAATAAAAACAATATAGGATAGGGCAATAAAAGGTAATTATCATCACAAGCCACACCCCTGACAGTATAGCAGATATTAGCTACACATGCATAAAATAAAAAGTACAAAACTTAATGAGGAAATTCTGTAAATATTACAAATAAAATATGATTATTACTGCATCTTACAATTTATTATGTCTTTTATTTGCCAAGACTTAATCTATTATAATTCAATAAGAATTTAACAGAATATTGAATTTGTTCTTCCAAGTAATTGTGTCTTCCCAAATGCAAAAATGCTGGCTGAGATTCTTTGCAGTACAGCCTTTAGACACTGTAAGCAGATAATTCAGTCAGGGTACAGACATCAAATCAGTCTGATGCTTTTTTACCCTTGTTTACCTGTTCCATTTCCACTGTTGCTCCAGACAACCATTAGACCAATAAAGCTTGAATGAACACATGAGCTAAGGTATTTGAAATCATTTGTAAGAGGGTATCATGCAATAGCTATAGCTGCTTCCTGAAAAAAAATCAAACCAAACAAATAATGATTTATGGAAAAGTAGCTTGCTTTTATTCCTTACTATAAGCAGAAAATCTAGATGAATTGACAAATTTGCTGTAGGAAGAACTGCACAAGAGCTTTTACACCCAAAAGCTACCTCTTTTTCTTTTTTTCTTTCTTTTTTTTTTTTTTTTCTTTCTTTATTTTTTTTTGTTATGCATATTGCACAGACACAAATAATTCTGAATTACTTCTCCATGGCTTTCCATGCATACAGTTATGCTCTGCACTATCCATCAAGCTGCTGGGGCCCCACAAACTTGTATTAAACAACAAAAAATATAAATACAGTGCCCTGGATGACAAGTCATCAAGAAAAGGTTTGGCAGAGGAAAACAGCTGCTGTATTCCTCCTGTCACGCCTTTTATATACAACAAACAAACAAACAAAAAAACAACATAACCTTGCAATAAACATGGAACAGTGTCAGTTTTAGGGGTTTATTAAGTACTTTATATAAAACCTGCAGGTCAGCTCGAGGCCCAGTCTATTTTTCAAAGAAGTTACTCGTGGTCAATAGCTGGCAAATCTGATTCCTTTGGTTTTCAAAGTCTACAGCAGACCAAAAAGCTGACCAACATTGATGGGTAACAAATTATGAAAAACAGATAAAATATTCCACTTTGTAATTGGAGATGTTACAAACAAACCAATAAATTTCCCCTGCATAAGAGCACCCCAACACTTCAGTTCAGAGCTATTCTTGGTGGGAAGGGGTGACATTTGTAATTTCAGAAATATCTATTTCACAATAAAATCCTCAGTGGGGAAACAGAAATAAAGGAACTCATGCTGAAGAATAGTTACTCAAATAGTAAACTAGTAATTCCAGAGGAGTATCTTTAAATCTCTACCACTGGCACTGAACTAAAAATCACTCTCAGAGAAGGAGATATACATGAAACTTCTAATGGCTTTTTTGCCCTCATTAAGACAGAATTTTCTCATCAAGTTAACAACTCAGAAGAAATACAGGAAAGGCATATGAACAAAACTCATGCAGCCCAGGAAACCCAGGGACTATCACCAGGACAGTAACAGCATCACAGCTTTTGCTAACTCATATTATTCAGAGAGTGCAATTATGAAAATAAAGAAGGGGAATGTAAAAGCAGACTTTCAGAGGCCTTAAGCAAGGTATCCAACTTGGAAAAAGTTTCATTGAGAGCCCTGTATTTGTGACCACCCTCTACAAAAAACTCTCTCAGTTATAAAACAGAATATATTAACCCAAATAATTCCTCCTTTTCCAGCTGTAATGTATGCTGCAAATGGATTTGATTCTGGATGGGTAATAATGCAGTGTGGTTTGTTTTTCTTACCCCATGCATCTTTGTTCTTTTTTAGCATCTTTTATACTGTGACAGACATCATCTATAGAGCAACAACAATTGTTAAACTACTTTTTCCTTTTCTCAGTAGCCCACTATATGCTGCAAAAGTTCAGCAGGCCCCATGCTAAAAATCCCAACAGCAAACTTACTGAAGTAAGTGAGTTTCCACCTAAAATCAGTTACAAGATCAGATTACAGATTTTATCTACTCTCAGAATTATTACTGAAGAGAAAGCCTAGACATTTCTCTTCAGTTGCCCACCAAGTAAGTGATTCTGGCTCAACATTACTTAGATGAGAGATGGAGAAGAGCACCTACAGACAAATTTGTGTCACTATTTTTTAAATAATAATAAAGATAAATTGCTATTATCAATGGAATATTACTCTGCCAAGCCTCTGAGTCTCTGCAACCGTCTCAGGCTTTTAAAAATCTATTTCCAAGACAAATATAAAAGAAAAAAACCATTTGCAAATAACACTAAAAATGTTCTAGCCATTTAATTGGAAAATTCCATTTGAGAACTTGAAATTTTGCAGGGCTGCCTTTGTGTCAGGAGTACACAGAACTCTGAAGCATACTTACACATCAGCAAGTATCACAAGTTTATAACAACTTTAAAAGTCACATAAATTGTAGTTTTCTAGTGAGCTGTGCTTACAGGCTGGCTGCTTTCCAAGGTAAGCATAGAACAACAATAGATGGGTTACCTGGCAGGCTCCAAAGCAAAAGAAGAAAAATGCAGCAGTTCTGCAGAAAATTTATAAATGTTCCATTCCCACTGAAAGCAGCAGCAAAGAGTTTATTTGCATTTGCTCCATTTCTGGGCATGAAATCCTGTTTTCATTCTATTAAATACCCAAAGCATAGTCAAAACCCCTGAGTTCCACTACTGTCCCACTATTAACCAGCAGTATTTCTGCTTCAGGACCTTACTGTCAGAAATTAATATCTGCTGTGCTTTTCAGTCTTCTAGACAGCAGCCTTCACACCTCGTTTGTAAAACCCACCAGTAGGTTCAGTCAACAGCATATCTGACTACTTCTAGGATTACATTACAAACCACTGCTAAGAAGGGTAGCTTCAACCCCTTCTTCAGCTCTGTAATTTCTTCTTTCCATCAGGTAAGGTAAGCTCTCTTCTGACAGGATTCCAGAGGGATGTCCCCAGGGCTTCAGGTGGATTGAGGACTTCAAAGCTATTTCTAGCACAGCATTTCAGGGTGCAAACTATCAGTAAGTATTGTGCTGTGCCTGGGAAGATGCACAACTGAGTTTGTCCATCTGTAATTCTGCTAATGAAGCTCTGTGACTCAGCAGGGATTCTCACAGTAGCAGCCTGATGCAGTCATGTTGCCTCTGCTTCCTGGGCTACTGAATCTAATTCAGTAAAACATTTTTCTTCAGACTTAAATGCTCTCAAAGCCAGAAAATGTCTCATCAGTACAGTACAATAAAGCAACTCATGTTTCTTGTTAAAGCTGAATGGCTTTGGTCCCTCAAACACCTACAAAGATGTAAGTCATCATTTGACTCTTACTGGTAAATTTTTTGGCATGCAAAGGACCCAGGGCTATTGACAGACAAATGAGTAACAAAATGTTTTGCATAAGCATTTATCAAGGTCATTTTAGCCTAAAACAAATTACCAGCATAAGAAGCTAAATGAAGTAATTCAATGCTGACACAATCAGGGAAGTTTATCTGCCAGCGCTTATGCAATACTTTATTAAGCTCCCAGAATACAAGCAGGAAAAAAAAGCAACATCTAAGACCATGATTTTTAGCTTTTTAGTCTTTTATTATGCAAAATAGTAGCTCATTTGAAACAGAAACTTGTTTTCTAATAAAGGTTGTCAGAACTGAAAGGAGCTTATAAAAATAATTAGAAGTGGTTCAATAGGTGCTGCATTTCCCATCACAAAGACCAAGTCCATGTACAGTAAGAACAAGCTTCAAGTCAGCTGCAAACACATTTGGCAGCTGCAGAAGCTTTAGACAGACCAGCGGTGGCAGGCACACAGATCCCAGTCAATCTAAGAACAAAGTATCCATTAAATAATTCCAGAACAGCAAGTGACCTAGTCAGAGAAATAATCTATTACAGTTACTCAGGGACTACTAGATTTTAAACACGTGAGCAATGCTCTGGGCTTAACAACAGCTATTAGGAAAAAAGGGGGGCAAGAAGGAAAGGCTGCAAGAGCTACAGATAAAGAGCCTCTCAACAACATCTGGGGCATCATTACAGACCAAGTGATCTCCTTTCCTGTCTCTGACTCAGTACCACTGATGTTGCTACAAAAGTGCCTTAGAAGCTGAAAAGTGATAGGGGAAAGAAACAAAAAAACCCCCAACTTTTAAAAGGCCACTGGAGCAATAAAAAACCAAAAACATTTGGATCATTCAGAAAACTATACTGCTCATACCTAGAGAATGAGAGGCCAAAAGATAAATACCCTGACCTACACAAAAGCTATCATGTGGAAGATAAAGGAAACAGGTGATAAGGCAGAAATAGTAATAGTCTAGAGAAGGTTATTTCTTGGTATCCCCTCTCCCCCTTAAAATAAATAACAATAAAAAATGAATCAAATAGGAAATGCAAGGAGTCAATCTTTGCACTAGACAAATCTTACCCAAATCTGGCTGCACAGGTCAAGCTACCAGAAATATTTAAATCAAGAATCTTTTCACAGCAGCTCTTATAGTCATGACACATGTTTAACATCAGCCACATCTAGGCTTTTCTTTAGGACCAGAAAGATTTTATGATCTACCAATCCATTTTAAGGACTTCTCTTCCTTTTTTCCCCCCTTTTCTCTTTTGCTACTAGAGTCTTGAAGATCTAGTATTTTCTCAGTTATTTCCAAGTGGAAACACACCCTGGTGTGTGCTTCCCCTTTTACCAAGGGCCCTGACCTTTCAGGAAAAAGATTACACAAAAACACAGAATTCCTGGAAAGAATTTGCTCTTTCTGATTAGCACGGTAATATCACAGAAACAAGCAAGAATTTAACTTCAAGGTATAAAACATGCTCATTAGTAAGTAATTGGGCAACTAACTAAGGATGTATGTGAGAAAGCAAGCACATCTTTCTAGTTGCATTCATAAAAGGATTCTCAAATGTAACCACAGCTCTTAAAATGCTTTTAATGAGCTCATTGCAATGCATATTGAGGGAGTGATATTTTTATTGGGGAAATTACTAATTATGGACTTGTCAAAAATAGTTGCTTACAACATTCCACTTCCCTCTCTTCCTCACCAGGTTGAGGCTTCTCTCTGTGTTGTCTGAAAGTAAACATGATGCTGAAACTCTCAGAGTAGCTTCTAATAATCAAAGGACAGTATGCTTTTATTTACTGGGACACTCTGCATTCAAACACAACAGCCTCAAGAAAATTACTCCACCTCAGGTATGACTGCAAGGCATGCTCAAGTTAAGAAAAACATCACAAACACAGGTACAAAGTTAAACAAAGAAATACCAGCATTAAAAATAAGAACATTGACTATGAAATATTCTTATGTTCCAGAGTTAAGTAACATTTTTCATCTGGGCAGGGAAGAGACAACTATATTCTCCTACACTGAGATGTTCAGCTCTGAAATATTTTTGTTGCCAGCAAGACCATCAAAAACAGCTTGATAAACAAGAGCAAGAACAGTGATAGCAAACGATGCAACAGAGAGATCAAAGACCTGAAATTACACAGTATCACTTGGAGCCTATTAAAGCCACTCATTTATGCTAACATAAGTAAATACATGGGAACTATTTAGAGAAATTGTAGTTACATAATCTTCATCAAACAAGGGACAGGAAAATTGTTCCAACCCTTTACTGAAATATGATGAATTAATTAACTGGCAGCTGGGTCAACCTGCTGTCTTTCCCAGAGGCACAAACCCAAGATGACACACAGGGATGCCACTTTCCAAGCTCATGGGCAGAATGAATAGTACAAGAATTTCTGTTCTAGTGGAGGCACCAAATGAAGCTAACTCATTCCTATGTCTTAGATCTGACTGAGCAGGGTTTTACACCTAATTCTCCACAATGGCACTGAGATAAGAGCACCAGTGACAAGCTCTTCATAGTTCTGACTTCTCCCCTCAGCAGGCACACCTTGAACAGTGGCTGATGCAGTGGCATTTCTGAAAAAGTTAGCTGTGATTGTTAAGATAAAAAAATCCAACTTCCACAGGAGAACATATGTTAACACTTCTGAGTACTTCCACTCCTAAAACTAAATACGAGTTCTTGTACATACTTAGATCTGAATTTATACAGGAGCACAGGCTTCCATGAGGGTAGCTCTTAATATGTAGATGGCCTTAAAAGTTCCCCTTGGAAATGCACAAAGCATTGTATTGTTTTATTTAAAGATAAATAATGCCTTTTTCATAGTTAAATAAAAGATAAAAGTTTGCAATTTCTACTGGCATCTACAAATACGTTGTGAAAAAAAATCCCTGGCAGTTACAGTATGAGTTATACACCTGGACTAACACAAGTAACTTAGAAGAAAGAAGGCTAAAACATATAAATATTAATTTTATGTGAAGTTGCTTCATTCAAAACTTACTTCTCTCACAATTCGTTTTCACCTGCTCCTGCTTTTGTTGCAGATGAGCAGCCGGAGAGAGAGGACAGAAAGAACCAAAACAAGGCAGTGCTGGGAATGAAGGAACACACTGTGTCAAAGGAGAAGCCCAGAGCTATTGGAAAGCCCTGTACTCCAGTTAAGCAAAGCAATACAACATGCCTTCTAACAAAGACAATTTGAAACCAATTACAATCCAGAAGATTAATGGACTGACTTGGGCGTGGAGGAGCCTGAGTTTTCCACCGCCCATACTGCCCAAGAATCCTCATCTAACTTGCAGAAGGAGGGGGAGAGCTGCTTAGAATTTTCAAAATGCAGTAAGGGGAAAATTTGAAAACAACTTGAGGAAACATGGACTCCTGCTGAGCACAGAATTTTCAACAACAGCCAAGATTTATTATATTGAAAATTTTTTTCCAACACAGATACAAGCTACAACAGCGTGTGCTTCCTCTCCAATTCAGCCACAGCTGAACATTTCATTGAACCATTACAATAAGAAAAGAAGCTTTCACAACAACTTTAAGAAGCTCTCTTCTTCTGGGATCAAACAGATATATTATTAAAGCAATGCCCATAAGAGGAATCAATCATTGGACATGTCAAGGATTGCTGGGCAATTAAATCCAATTATTAACTTCGACATATTGATGAAAAATTCAGAACAGAGTATTGAAGAAAATAAATTGAAGACAAATGCTCATGAAACTATTCTTTGAGTCTTTACTTTCCCTCTGCCCTGGATCTGAATAATAAGAAATGCAAACAATCCTCTTCATCAATATTTAAAAACGTTTTTTAGGCAATGCATACCTTAAATTCACTATTAAATAATGATATTATTAGTATATTTTCTAAGCAATCAAAGTTTTATTTTGTTTGTTTGGGGGTTTTTACTATAGAGAAATGGGAACAGACAAAGGAAGAATTTCTGCCACAGAAGGTGAGAGCTAGCAATAGTCATCAAACCCAGCATTTTTAGATCTTTCCCTCACCTTCACTAGTTTAATGAAATGACAATTCACCACCCTTTTCAAAGAGAAATACATAAGCAATGTAATACAAACCCAGTGAAACAACACAGCAATATGAACTCTGTTTGAAAGCAGCTGACTGGTCAAACAGCACATGGGTAGCCCTCACTAGTCCCAGTGTGTGCTGCTCTTTGATTTGTTTCCATCAGGCAAAGGACGTCGATGTAAAGGTACAGCTAGTTCTTTGAAAGGAATATCATTAAGGGATAAAAATAAAAAACTCAAAGTATCAAGGTCTTATTATAGAACAACCCATTTTCTAACATCAAATGAACATTCTCTATTTTTTCCTTACAGAAAGGAAAACACTTTTTGTATAATACTAAGTATTTACAATCAAATAATCTTTATTATTTACATAAGTCGCTTTTAAAACCTCCCCTTGTAAATCGCATCTAATTCTATTATTTGGTTTTATTCTATCCACTTTTTTCTTTTTTTAATTAAACTTTGCTCCACAGAAACATCAGCAATTATGCTTGGTAGAATGGGGTAAGAAGTTCACACAAAGCTCTCTCACTGCACAGGCAGTGATGACGGGTCCTGTTAAATATGCATTTTCTCACCTTAAAGATATTTCACTGGAAGAGCCAGAGCAGCAGAAGAAACAGTAATGGTCTCTTGGCAAGCACATATAAGCTGCCATTATTGTGATGAAACATTAAACCACAAGCAGCTTCTACAGCCAGACCTGCTTAGGTAAAAGAGCACATTTCTTCAAGTGTTTTAGTTTAAACAGAAATTAAAATACTAAAATACTAGTACTAAAGTACTTTAGTACTTCAGTATTCGAGTGTTAAGAATTGTCTTCTAACTCAGCTTTCATCTCTATTGTATGTATAATCATTATTGTGTTTTTGGAGTAAGGGTTTGGTTGTTTTCATTTTTTAAAGATCTTTGAGAAAAGATTAAATTGAAAAGAAATTAGTTGCCTTCTGCTTCCTACCAGCAAAGTAGTACAGACTTTTTAAAATCCTGGATCAAAACTACCTTATGCAATTTTGAATTTGCCAAGCCTAGTACCAATCCATCAAAGAAGGATTTCCTTCATCTCATTTTGGGCATTTACATAAGTAACTTAAGTTGGGTCACTGGAATTATTCTCCCTCATTCCCCATCCCATCCCATCCCATTCCATTCAGAAGGCTCATCCTGTAATCTAAATTCACAAAAGAAAACTGCACTTTCTCTCCCTGTGAAGCAGCAAATATACATACAGCTTATTTTCATGGAGGCTTGATCTACAGGGGGTTAATATTTTAGAACTCCTAGGTAAAATCTGCAATCACAGTAGGAAAAGCTAAAGAGACACTTAACCTCAGGAATGCCTCACATCTTTATGACATTAGGGCTCTCAAAATGCAAATTACTGTGCAGGCAATGTTTTTCCAAGTTTTTCCTCTGAGAAAAGGAGGTGAAGAAAAAAGGTACAAAATGCCCTGGAAGAGCTTCCTGTTAGGAATAAAAGGGGTTTTTCTACAAGAACATGCTTATCTCTGTAGATGCACACAACTTGGATTTGAAAACTAAATTTCAGAATGTAATGAAATTTAGCCCTTTCAAGATGTTTTGGAGATCAGTTCAAGAGCCAGGTCATAAGACTCACTGAGATATGTAAACAATAAAAAGTGACAATAAAATTGCCATTTTTCTCTTCACATATAAAAAATTACTAAATGTACAGAATCATAATGAACTTCAGTAACCAAAAAAACCTGTTTCCAAAATTAATTGCTTCTGCAAAATAGCTCCCTCTTCAGTTTTCTTTCAGCTTGATCCTGCTGATTTGAACATACAAAAGATCCTTCAATCAATACCACCAGTTTGGAAAAACTCTGTTAGACTGAAGTGACATTTTAATTATCAAGGACTAGTCCTCCTCAAAGTTATAAGCCAGAAGATATCATTAGATCACTTAATCAAACATTTACAGAATGCTATTCCACAATATTCAACAATAGTTGGTCTGCAAAAAGGTTTCCCCATAGTTTGATATGGTAATTTTGATCTATAAAGAGAATTGCAAGGTAACCACAAAACTCCAGTCTTCATTTAAATAAACTGACAAAGTAATAATATACCATGAACAGCCAGCCTCCAGTCTAATTATTCATAATCCAAAAGACTAAACAGTGACCAAGCTCAGAAATTTAGTTTTCCTAGTTTAACAAGGGACTTTCTGAGCATGTATACAATTTTGAAGAACTTGGCCTTTCAACAACTACTCCTTATATTTATTTGCATGTTTAGAGACAAAAACATAAAAAATGAGATTGCAAAGCTTTTGCTCAGGGTTCCTATCTGGTTGAACAAACAGTTACAGAGCATCTATCAATATTTAGATTTATTCATAGCCCAAAACAAGCTAAGAATTCACACTTTACACATGGAAATGCAGAATTGAAAGTAAGCTGCAACACAGCTACTAATTCCTGAATGGAAAACTCATTTCACTTTAGAAAGGGGAACTAGGACAGCATTGCCACAGGAAAATGCCACTTTCTCTCAGTATTTGCAAGATCCTACCAGGTAAAAGCTGTAAGTTAATGCAGGGGATATTTTTCTAGTTATACTGGGATAGGAAGGTGTGTGTGCATAGTTTCACATATTTTACAACTTACTTTAATCTTATTTTGGATTTCGGTTTCCTGTTTGCTCTTGAGACCTCTTTTTGGGTATCCTGAATTTGTTTCAGATGTAGCAATTTGTCCAACTAGAAGAAATTATGCTACTAATGATGTAGAAAGGGCCTAGATAAAAAGTCACTTAATTTCTCTACAAGATAAGCTCTTTTTTCATAAAGGATGAGGATGCTAAACCACGAAATTTTCAACATTTAGGAGGACTGTACTGCTTAAGAGCAGAGCAGATATTTCTAATTAAACTGTAAGTGGTGTTCTTATTCCAAGGCTCTCCATTTGGTTGCTTATGTTTTAAAAAAGGGAACAGTTAGTTATAGAAGTGATGCGTGTTTATGTAAATCAAATATATCTCTACCAATGTAGAGATAAAAATCTAATTAACCTCTGCAGGCAGTTTTACTTATAGTATTTATGCTTTACTTTCCAGTAAATTAATGATTGGGAATTTAAATAATTTTGCTTCACTAGAGGGATCACATGATTTTTTAAAATACTCACACTGATCTATCTGAGCCCTGGATGAGGGTAGGGAGAGGAGTAGCCTTAATTCACTGTGAGGAGCACTGTTTGGTGAGCTGGTCACATAAGCTTCTGTGGAATCACATATTCCAAGAAACAGTGCCAAGGTCCTCAAGAGTTTACAATTCTTCAGATGCACTGAATTGCTTTACTAAACTAACTGCACAAGAGAAACACATTTTTGTGTATATTTCCACCAAAGAAGTAAGTCTTATCTTAGCAGTACAACAAGAACTCTAAGAGTATTGATTTTTTTTTCCCTTGCAAGAGAAGTCAGAATGTAGAGCTTTAAGCATATGCAAGAGCTGGGTCAGACTATATGGATTCACAGTAAATACAAGTATTTTTGGGTTCCACTTTTGAGCAGCAATGACTATGTCTTGGTGAAAGACTGGCATTCTGTCAAGCTTTTGCATCTCCCACACTGGACAAGGAAAAGGAGTTAATTATACAAATTTTATAATTATACAAGATTTAAATCCAGAAAAGAGCTGCCCTTATTACATTTCAGGGATTGAGTTCTAGAAAATTCTATACCCAGCAGGGAGTATACATCAGCATGAATGGAAAACTGCAAGCCATAAGCTATGAAACCATTACAAACTCCCTCAGTGACCTTCTTTCAGCACAGGACCTTTGCAAGCATCAGTTCACATCTGCTAAAATAAAACCTACTTCCCTCATACAACACACATGATTAATATCAATTTTCTGTGGAAGAGTATTCCTTGCTTCCTGTGTATTCCTTGCTTCCTGTCTTTGCTCTGTGCAGAGAAATTAGAGACAAGAGGACAACTGCCCACACGGAGAATAGACTGCAATGTCCGTATGCAAAATACATACCATTGCAAAACCAACATCACACTGGGCCAGAAAAAGCTACCAGCTTGTCTTTGAAAAGAAAAAAAAAAAATTAAAAAGCCCAAACTACAGACTTAAAAAGGAATAAAAAGGAAATGAGTCATGGGGAAAATTTCAGGGAAGTTTCACATGAAAAGGAAACCCATAAGCAATTTCATAAAGTTTTCCATGCTGTTGTCCTCCCCCTCTTCCCCCCGCCCTTTCTTTTTTCTTTCCCAGAAGCTTGATGGAAGAGGACAGGTCTCAAAATACTTTTATTAATCCTGCTATTAGAAGGAGAACAAAACAGAGAATAGGCCACAGTGTGCTCTGACACTCTCAAGATTTGTCTGCTGCATCTTTTTATTCATGGAACAAAAAAATGCACTGCATCAAGAACTGGCAACTACAACCATTCAAAAACTATGAATCAGATTGCCAAAACCCAAACACATTAAATAACCATTCCATCTCCAGTTTTCAGACATGCTGTCAGGAAATGAATGGCTTCTTTCTTCTCCTACGTCAAATGGGCAGGTGGAAAATTCCCAAGCACATTCTTCTCATGGCTATGTTCTCAATCAGCTGGAAAGCAAATGTGTCAAAGTCCCAATAAGGACATTTGATTTATATCTTAAAGTCCCACCCTGACACTCAGAGGCAGTCTTCCTTCTTTGCTCCTGCACTAGAGAAACCAGAAACTTGGGAATGTTCAGATGTAGAAGGGGAAAAAAAGATTCCAAGAGATAAAGATGGGTCCTCAACATCCCTATTATAAATTGGCTTTACTTAAGCAAATTATCTTCTTTCTTCTGTAAATATCTTAAGTCATTACCTAATTAAAGAAAGAAAAGCAAGATGCTTTGCTGTTCCAGGCCAACATACTTTTCTTATGAAGAGCACAATAGTTTGGAAAGCAGATGGAAACACCTGCTGGAAGCTCTAAAGAACTCTGATCTTCCCAGCTGCTCAGAAGACTGAAGCACACTGCTCTGCTTGATATATTTACCTGTTCAGGAGTTTACAACCTTTGCAGCTTCTATATATCACTCAGAGTCAGTCTTGACTCTGAACGTGGCCCAAGAAAAGGCTTTTTCAAAAAAAGTTTACCACAAATAGAGTCTGCAGGGCAATTTATCTGAATTAATTCAGAACAAGAAAAATTGAGTCCTCATGCAAAACATTTGTTTCCAGGAGGCTCACAAAAGGATTCTGCTACTGAAATGACATAATGTTTGTCTTGAACAAGCGTGGTTTTCCAGGAGTCTTCCAATGAGACATTGTCTGGACTCAGTGAATCAAAATTTCTAGCTCTAGCACTTTCCAAAATAAACAAAAAAATAAACTATATTAGCAATCAAAATAGAAGCAAAAGCACAGGAATTGAGAAGCTCTTTTCCTACACAGACATGGTACTCAGATTCCAGACTATGCCTTAATTTGGATGGCTGTTCCCTTTGATTTGGAATTCTACTCTTATAGTCATCGACCTAGAAATACTTTATAGATACTTAACCCTTGGGGAATGGTCACAATTAGGATCCTGGAAAAAAAATAAAAATTAGGGCGGTCACTAGTCTCACCATGGCTCACACACATAGAGACGGTTTCAATGAATCAATTATTAGCTGTTTGAATATGTCAAGGCACAGTTCACACAGTCATTTCACTATACAGATCAATTGTGCAGATCTGACACATCAAAAGGCAGTGATCTCAACAGTTTGAATGGATAAATTCAAACAGGATTTCTTCTAGTAAAGCCATTGATGAAAAAAAAATATTCTTTCTTATCACACATACAAACATGTTTAAGTTCAATGGTTTGTTGATAAAAAACATCTCTCATAATAATAACTCATTGTAACTGCAAGAATTTCAATTAAAGTAAGAACAACCTGTAGAAAAAACAGCATGCATGATACAAGACATAAGCTGCAGCCAGCCTCCAGCATAATATGAGCCAAAAGAGATGACTTTGTGAACTCCATCAATGGAGGTTGCCATACACTCCTAGTACAGAAGAAACCCAAACAGGGTTTATTCTGTAGCTACAGATAACATCTTGATTATTGCTCTAAGAACCTGCTTCCTGTCCCTCTTGCTGCCCTTTGGCCTTAGGTTCTGATCCAGCAGTGCCCTTTGGCCCCTCAGTTGTATTAACTCATTCTGCCAGCACAGCCTTGGTTTCTAATCCCACCTCTGCTCTGCTTAACACTGATTCCTGGACCTCATTACCAACATGCCCCTGTCCCCTCCCCCTTCTTTTTTTAACCACTCCACTGACACTCGAGGAAGAACAAGCAAGCAGGAGAGAACTTCTAGCCTAGAATCACTCTCTGGAGCTTGGACCCCCTCATTTTCCACTTCTTCGTAACACTATTTCAATCCTGCCTGCTCTAAACTACAGATCTATCCACTCATGCCCCAGCTAAGATTCCTTGCAACCAAATAAAAGAAAAGCAACTGGCACCAACCCAGTTGATACCTTAGAAACAAGAATAACACCTGAGCATCACTGAGGACCTACCAGTTGCCCTAGAGTTTTCTGCAGTCTTAACTGATGAGGAATAAAACTTTAACAGTCAGATAAACCATACACCCTTTACAGTACTTGTTCTCTATGATTTTCCTTATGGCATCTATTCTGAATTGGAGCAGAGGTTGAAAAAGAGTGGGTTTTTTTTGTGGATTTTCTGGGAACTTTTGCTATTATGCTGGGACAGGGAAGGAGAGAAACATTTATAAAAAATTTGGCAAGAAGTGGCAATACCCACTTTTCTTTTGTTATTTTGGCCCCCCAGTGCCAATATTTTTGGATCTTCATTCTGGAAAAAGTAGAAAGATGAGGAATTGTCTGAAGGAGCATTTGCTGGGCTGCCTGCCCTCAGAAAACTGGAAAATTGCCAAGGTTGAAGAAAGTATTCTATAAACTCAGATCTGACTTGTGTTGAACAGAACAACATTTCTAGAGAATTAATATTTCCAGTGTCTTGACCTAGGAAACTTTATCTTGTGTGATGTTCACAGAAATGACCAGTGGAAAAAACACAGAAATGGACCATCAGCAGTAGTGCAGCCAGCTGCCCTGTCTGACAGTGTCCTGTCAGACACCCTGGTAAGAAGGTGCAGGAAGAAAGCCTGCAAGAGACAGAGATGGTGAGCTGACTCTTAGCCTCTGTGAACATTTATCTTACATCATATAATACTCAGGCTTACATTCTTCTCACTATTACTCATTCATTAGCAGACTGATCTTCTCTTCTATACAAAAACATCTAATCCTTTTGTTCTGCAAGCAATCTTTAAGCCTTCTTCACTCTTGCTGAGTACCCAAATTCGTGAAGGAAAAGGATTGACAGCAGCCAGACAACCTGCCCATTCAAACAACAATGGAACAAATCACACCCTCGGGTTCACTCGGCTATCAGTAATCAGTCAGAAGCCCCACACTTAAAATCCTGTGACTTTAAAATAAAGTCGAAATGCTGTATCTTGTTCTAAGGAAAAGTTCCCATTTTATGGAATATCTTACTAGGGGACATTGTTAGCTACGAATGGTGGCTCAAAGTATTGAAACAGCTTCAAGGCTTCAGGGAGCACAGTATTCAAATGGAATAAAGTAGTAAGGAGAAGATCAAATCTTACATCTGGGATATGTTCAGTTATTACAGAGCAAGGGATGCTCTTGAGAAGCTGCCTCTCCAAGCCAGGGAGGTCTGGTTGGGCTGGCCAGCTGCCCAAGGTGCCAACTACTAAGATTTAATCAACCTTTATCTGTTGGAGGGAACTAGGCAAAGGAAGGACACAACTATACTAAAAGGCAGTCCTGGCACACCCTCTAAAGAACAGCTGGGACCCACCAGCTAGGACAGCAGAACCAGCACAAAGAGTCATATAAAAAGACCAAGTCTGCAGTGACTCCTTGTAAAACAAGTATCTGAAATCTTACCCAGCCTACGTGGCTAAAACCACAGGGGGTGAAGAGAAGGAAAGATGCCAGCTGGAGAAGGCTAGTCTAAGAAAACAAAAAGATGAATTCCTGTTGCCTGCCTTATTTAGAGTATAATTTATTCATCACCACACCAGACTGAAATGTCTGAGCAACTTCCAGAGCATTAAGAAGTTATTTTTGCCCTCCAAAATATAAGGAGTATAAGAAACACAACCAACAATTGCTGTTTAATGCAATAATAATGCAATACTATGATTCACTTGTATTAAGCCTGACTAAATATGTCATTATCTTTACATAGAAATGGCAACTAATAATTTTAAAACTAAAAATAGAAAGATATGTGATGTGAATCCTATGTGACTTACTCCTAACATTAATATATTATGCTGTCTTTCAAATGTTTTCCTAGGTGCTTTCAGCTTTGGTAATTTCTTTGTTTTTCACTCAATTTTGCTTTGTATTTCTTTTGTGTACCAAGATACCATCTAGTCACAGAAATGCATTTCTAGAATTTTGTACAAAATAGGACTACATTATTCCACTATTACAGAAACCATGCTGATATGAAACGTAGATGCCTTTGTAACTAAAGATGTGGGAGCAAATACACAAATAAACCCTTCATAATGAAAGGAATACTAGAAGTCTTCCAAAAATGTCAGCTAGGGGAACTCAATAAAGGTCAAGACACTTTGAAAAGGAGAAGTTAATCAAAGACTTTCTGTATTTACTGTCTTTTGTTCCATAATATAGTACAATGTACTCTAGGTTACTTTAATGCTGTGACCTTTCTTGCCAGCATACACTGTTCACTAACAAAAAAGTCACAGGTTTTGCTTGAAGAAGCCAAACCTGTTAATGCGTAAATTGTGAGTCTTCAAAAGCACTAGTTTAATGACAGAGCTTCACCGACATGACTACTTTTGACTGTTCTTACATAAACCAAAATAAACAACAGGTGGGGAATGACCCCAGAACTCCCTTCATATATTTTAAACAGCCTTTATTGTTACTATTCTCACCACTAGCAAATGAAAATAGGTGGGGCAAATATCTTTGTGCCAATAAAAATGTTTCATTTAACAACAAAGCATGTGTTAAGAAGGCCAATTAAAATGTACAGGCACATTTTGAAGTCACTGAATTTAGAGTTGTGGAAATAAACCAGCATTTTCAAAATGGAAGTTACAAATACGACAAGCAGATTTTCATCACCTTAAGGAAAACCATGGTTTTCAAATAATTTTCTTTAAACTGTCACTACCAAAAAGAAAGCAAAAATCAAGAATGAGAGAGATTGGGAATAGGAACAAAACCACTCTTGAAACTGATTTTTTATGGCTCAACAACCACATTTTCCTGTGCATTTTAAAGTGCTTCTTTCCTTTCTTACAGGGCAAGACCTTTAACACAAGAGGAGAACCAACCTATAGCAAGACTACACAGAAAGCACTTCTGTCCTTCTCTCCCTCAGGAAAGAGCATTATTTTCCTAGAGTGGCTTAGTTACAACATACATTTAAGTTGCTCTAACAGCAGCTTCCATTTTCAATTCATACAATTCCCAAGACTTAAAAGTGGAAAGGAAATTTGTTTCCCAAATAACACCCCTTACTTAAAGCTAAGTAGTTATTTCCTGTGAGAATTTTACAGGAGTTAATAAGACATCTTTTTCTTTTAAAGAGAATCATCGGTGAGTCATCTCAAACCAATACAGACAACACCCCTACAGACAACAGACCCACACAGAACGGCTGAGGCTGGAAGGGAGGTCTGGTCCTTCTCAAGCAGGACCAACTGCAGCCAGTGGGCTCATGAATATCTGAGGGAGACTCCATAAACACCTTGGGCAACCTGTGCTGATGCTCAGAGCCTCCCAGTGAAAAGAGGTGTTTTCTAATGTGTCTCAGCTGGTGTCCATTGCCTCTGGTCCTGTCACTGGCACCACTAGAAGAGCCTTGTTCCATCCTCTCTGCACGCTCCTCTCTTCAGGTACTTGTACACAATGATAACATGACCCTCTCCAAACCTTTTCTCCTCCAGGCTCAACAGACTCAGCTCCCACCCTCTCCTTGTATGTCAGAGATGCTCCAGTCCTCTCACCACCTCTGTGGCCCTTCACTGAATTCTCTCCAGTATATCCAGCATATGTTTGTGCAGGGACTCAACCCTAAAAATTTCTGGAAGAATCTAGAGTATCCTGATTAGCTGAGAAGTTAGCCTGAAAAGTTAAGTTTCATCAAAGCTGCTGCACAGGGTTTTAGAAGAAGGCAAAGAGCCCTCCAAATTCACCATGAGGGAGTTTCTTCTTCAGCCACTACAATAGCTTTGGTCCTGGTCCTAACTCAGAGCAGAACAATTAAGGCAAACTTTCAGGAAATTGAATTCTATCTGAAAATATTTCCCTGCTAACTGTAAAATTAGGGGATTATAAATTCACTTGAGAATTCACCAGTCCTCAGCTTCATTTCAAACAGTTTAAGCTTCATGATAAATAATAAAGCTGATAATGTTGTTGTGAAATATTGCAAGGCTGAGAGAAAAAACTAGCAGCTCTGTGTTACAGCCTGACCTACCAAAATAGTACAAATTACTTTAGGAAACCAAAACTATCTCCCAAAAAAAAAAAAAGTTCACTGAACTTTTCCCCCTCCACATTTTGGTAAGAGGACCAAATACCTAGGCCGACTAGAAGACATGAGCAACAGCTGCAAGTTCCTTTACATTTATTTATATTAAGCCATTATTCTTTCATAGTGCTTCCAGAGCAACTTACAGTAATCTGCAGTATGAAAAAGGGACATAACAGACAAAGGAAATGAGAAGTTATGTGATTAGCATTTCTTAGGATGTCAGAATTTTAATAGCTAACACTGTAGCAAAGAAGAAAGAGATTAATGGCAGTAGAGCAAGCAAAAAATGGGATTTTAGGTATATTGTGGAAAATAAAAAATTGAAAGTGATCTAAAACCTCTAACAGCATATTTATAAGTCTTTTTTACTGGTAACAGATTCCAAGTTTCAAATCAGGTTTGACTGCATTAGTCAGTAAGGAAAAATGTAATAATTTCCTGATACTTCACTGAAATTCTTAGAACAAACTACAACAAAAATAAATAATAATCCCTTTTAGATGGAATATTAGAAAAGGATTCTCCTCCAGTTGTTCAGGAACGTTAGGGATTTAAAGTATTTCAAAATGTCTGGCTGCAGTTCAATACAATATGGCTAATGGGACTGAGTATGAACTCTCCCATGACACTTTATCTAGTCTAATAATTTTTCTTTATAACTTTCTACCTCTAGCTTCCATACTGTCAGATAGAGATATCAAGCATATAAATGGGAAACTATATTAAGAGATATCTTAACTGACTCTTTTAAGCTGAAAGTAGGTTTTTCTGCACATTAAGAACCACCTTAAGTCAGCTACATGATACCCTATAAAATAACATCTACAACCTGCAATTTCTGTAAAGCTGTTGCACGTTTTGATAGCATAATTTAGTCACTTTCCATTATGCAGACAACATAACAGAAATATACTTTGAAATGGTAACACTTTTCCCCATCGAAGTTTACTTGGTGCATAGAGGAATTTTTTTTTTTTACTACTAGCATTAATTGTAATTTGTTATCAGATGTACCAATAAAGGTAATCACTGTGCCCTCCATCAAAAGCTGAAAAAGATTTAACTGATCACCAAATAAGGTAAACTTATAAATCTAAAACTCCAAGCTTCACACCTCATTTAAAATGGAGTTCTCCAAGTTATCAACTCCAAAGATGCCTGCCAGTTTTGACATCAAGGCATCTTTGTCTCACTCTAAATACCATAAAAGACTAAGGTACATTAGTAACTTCAAGTACACTTTTAGGAGGCTGAAATTCACTGTGAAAGTCAACAAAGATTAAGGAATGCTGTCAATCACCAATTAGACAGTAAAATTCAAAGCACAAAAGTTCAGAATTAATTCCTTGGGAGAAAGGCATCCCAATCAACATCCTTCACCTAGACTTCAGAGGTACCAGCCTGAAATTGGAAGAAGTGGTCCTGGATGGCCAATACAATTTTCACAAGTTACTGTGAGGAAAATTTCAGAATGTGAGTTGAGAAATTAGAACAGGCTATTTTCCTCTTACTTCTTGGAACAATAATCATGTGCTCAATCATGCATATGTAAATAGACAACAAGGAACTGTTTCACTCTGGACCAAAGCAAGATTTAAGTGAGAGGCAAAAAGCAGAATTCAGTCAAACTACAGAACCATTTGTGATTGTAAATGGCTTTGTAGAAATAACTTGGAATACTGACAGATTTCTTTTTCTGGTAGTCTTGATCCTACATTCAGGAACTCAATCCAGTGACCTCTCTTTGGAATCAGCACTGATCTCAGTATCTATCATTAGCCTACAATAGAACAGACTGCCAGGAAATCATAGTCTCACACTACAGATGAAGTGATTCTGCAGAAATCTAAAACAATGATGAGTTTTGGCCTAAACTTTGGTCAGATACAGCAACATCGGAATTTACAGGAGGGAGAACACATTTAGCAAGGGGTCATCCTCAGCAGAAGTACAATTTGCTACATTCACAGAGGAGATCAGGGGATTCAGCACCACTCAAAAAAACATTTGGGATACTGAAGCTGCACAATGAAACAGAAATTATGAAGCACCAGATTTAAGGATGTTGCTCCCTAGCTGGTTTGTTTTCTCACACAGGAACCCCACCTTACCTAATGCACAGGCCTTGACAACAGAGTGAAGAAGGAGAAATTATTCTGTATTTCTTTTTCCCCTTCCCATAATACAGAGCTCAGATATTAAAACTCTGAGAAAAAACCCTCTTTCTTTTTCCTCCACCTTAAGATTATTATATTGCTATGTGAAAGTATTGCATTACAGTGACTTATTTTCACAAAAGATACTATTTATATTTTTACAACAAGGCCTACAGCACACAGCATATGAATTGTGTCTGCTTAATCTGGAATGTTTCCAGACTAATTTTTTTTCAGAATATTTGTCACTGTGCAGTACATCCCAAGCACAATTCACAGTTGTTATCAGCTTCAGTTGCAGCTGTGAAAGCTTTGCATTCTTTATTTTATAGATGTCCAATTTGGAACCTTACTATTCAAATACAAGGATTACAAGTAGTTACTGTTAAAGTAAAAAGTAAAATCCAGGTCTTCAGTGGCATTTAACTACAGAAACCTTTAGATGATCATCTCCAATCCTTTATTCAATTCAGGATACAACATCAAGCACATGCAACAAGTAAAGTGGGTTCTACAGACCACATTCATTAAATCTTTAAGGTATTCTTAAAATACAAGCCATGGTAAACAGCAAGTTTTTTAAAGGGGGGAAAAAAGAGAATGTGTCAATGGAAATACATCCTGTCAATTAAAATACGGAGATATGGGTGACATTAAAAAACTTAAGTCCATATATCACTTGTCACTGATGTTTCTGTTGGTATTTTAATGAAGTCTAAGATTATGAGCCTACTGTGAAGAGAATCTGGGAGAATAACAGCTGCTCATGTCTAATAGCAATCATGTAACTTAAGAAGTGTCATTTTAGTATTTTCAATGAACAAAGGCAAGGAAAACACTCCAATGACAAGGTAGCATATCTTAAACAGAGGAAGACACAACATTCCCACATATAATATGCACACTTTCCTAAAAATCAAAACCTCAGCATTTAAGTTGGCTAAAACCCTAAGTTCCAAGCATTCCCTTCAAATTATTTTGCTAAATTTAAAGAAAAAGCAAAAAACAAACACCCCCCCCCCCCCAAAAAACAATAGGAGTAGTATTCTTTAAAAAGGGATCAGACATAATTGTGTCTGCATTTGCTACATTTCAGGGTAGGTCTGATAGCACCAACAGGTTAATAGATGAAAGAGCAAAGCGTTAATTAAAGCAAAATTTTTATTGCAAGCCAAGAGTAAATCTGTATAGTCAGTGTACAATTCCTTAAACCAAGAGGCTCAACTGAGTTAAAGAAAGAGCAAATCCAATAATATTTAATGCTTCTCATGCCTAATACACCTAATATAGGTACCTTTTTATGAGTACTTCACTATTTTCCCCTACAGAAGCAAAATAATGTCTTCTAGTGCTATTAAATGGTCATAAAAGAACTGATTTTCAAATAAAAACATTAATATGAAAACCCTAAAATGTAATGTATTTTCCTTTTGAAATAAATTGTATCCATCAAGAAAAATCAATGAAAGCAGGTTTATAGAATTTGAAGGTAATAAAGTAATGATTCCAAGTATTTTCTTTTTCTTTTTTTCCTACTAGTTACATTGTAGTCACAAAATTTCTTTATTCTACATTAAGGAACAACTTATCCAAGCTAACTTCCTTCTGAAAAAAATTGAGTTTTTATTATGATTGCAATTAGAATGCTTATGTAGAACTTTCCTAAGCTTTTTCCAGAGAAAAAACAGTTAATTTTTTTTTAATTAAACCACTTTTCCTTGAGAAATATTTCCTTTACAATGTTTTTAATATAACTCAACGTTGGCTGCATCTTTCTTGACAGATGGTATTTCCTTAACAGAGAATGTCTCAAATGGTTTATGTATAACATTCTTTCTAAAATTCATTTCCTTTCTGTGTAAGAAGTTAATACACCAAGAAAAAGAAAAAAACTAGGAATGTTTCATGCCATATAACAGTTCTAGAGTTTTGCTTTAAATTAGCCAAGTAATATTTTTGTAGAAATATTATTAATGTGGTTGAAGCTTAACATTTGGAAAATGGAAAAATACTTGCCCACAACACTGCTTCCCTCCAGATCCCACTCCAACATTAACTTCTCTCTTATGTTCTACTCCTCAGTCCCATGTCTGGTGGAAATATGACAGATCTTAGTAAGGCTCAGCTTAGGAGAGAGATATTAACTGGGTGACTGTTTTCAAGAACAACAGACTGGTAGTAAAGAGCTCCCAAACCAGAAAGGAAAGTTCTTATAACTTTTCTCTAAAATAAATCCAAACACTGAAATCAGCAGAAGAGCACACCATAATCTTTCTCAGGAGGAGGAGACACACTGAGGTCTTTCAGAAGTAGATGAAGCTCCTAAGGGTGGGCCACTCCTCCATACTAACATCAAAACACAGGTTCTTAAGAGGGAGACTTGTGCCAGCTGGATGCAGAAGAACTAAGGTTCCACAAGCAAAAATCCTGGGAAAATGGAATCTCTGCAGGATATTAAGGCCAAAGCTATTGGATTCGCAGCTTGTGATATGTACTCCCTACAAAGATTGTAAATGTTTGGCTAAATGGCTGGAGAGCAACAGCAGTAAGGGCAGTCTTCAAGTGATAAAAAATAATTTCTTTTTCCTCTTGTTATGCTATAAGCACTCATTAAAATATTACTTTTCTAATTGATCAAATAATTTTCTGTACAGCCAAATTTTTTATTCTAAAACACTCTGCAGCCTGTGAACTATATTTACAACAATATTTTGCAACTACTACTTTCCATTTTTGGGCATCTCTTAGCCAATATGCCATTTTGTGATAGAACTGATGGCTGGAGAGTCTGACCTGGAACAGAGACTAGACAGAGTAAAAAGAATAAAACAGGTATTTATTGAAAGGATACACCTTGGGCAGTGCAAGAGCCTGGCTGGGGATACACTCAAATCAATCCAAGATGGATCCTGGTCAAGAGTTTTTACACTTTTGTAAGTTTTGGTTGATCTACACATTGGGGTCAATTGTCCAACCACAGCCCCAGGCTATGAAGTCTCAGCCCCCTGGCTTGCCCCCTTCCCTTAAATATTGTTTATGCTTTTTGGGAACAGGGTCCTTGATTCCCTAGCTGGGAAGGGATTGTTTTGTCTAACAACCCTGTGAAGAGAACTAACACCTAATACAAAGCTTCAGAGTTACACACCAAGCAGCAGAGAATCTGAAAAATATAAAAGCTAAAATCCAAGGCATCATTTCTAGTAAACATTATCATCTGTGTTAATACTGTGTACATACAGAATATCTTGAACTGAAATCCAAAGCTACCAGACAGTTTCCTTAAATGTTAAGGTTTGCCCATTTTATATTTATGAAGAAATGACGTATTTCTAAACTTCAGTAAAAGCCTGTCCTAAATATGCCTTTTCTAGCTACTTTTGTACTTCAAAACACAGTGTGAGATCATGGAGACAGGGAATATAATCTTTCCTTCTATTATGCAAACTCATTTTAGCTTTCTGGTCACAGCAATGGTACCTTCAGTTCTGAAGGCAAGCTGAATGCCCAGAGCTCATAACAAAGCTTGGGCAATATGTGCAGTGCTAGTTTGCCTAAAAGATTTCTATGGATGCCTTAGATAAAGTTTCAAAAGAAAAAACAGCTGTATCTAGCATCTGTATTTGTCACTGATGACATGTAAATTGAACAAGGACCTGAAGGAACTTGGAGCCACAGACAACATGGGAATAACTTACAGCTTCCCTCCAAAAAGGGGAAGGATTTCCTACAGCAAATTCAGGGACTTGCTGCTGTTGCAGGAGGGTGAAGGTCTGCCAAGCTGCAAAGGCACAGAGAGGAGGCAGACCATCAGAAAACCCAGCTAACATGTGACTGGAAGAACAAAATTTTACTAAATCCTTTAAATTTTGAATAAAGTTCTTTCTTCAATTAAAAAATAATCGCTATTAGTATGTTTTCAAAGAGAATTTCTGCACAGGGGGGCTCTGTAATACGTAATAATTGTTCTTCAGAAGACCAGTCTACCACAATTACTTCAACAAAAGCCTCATAATTTCAGCCACTTTTCCCTTTAGACAGAAAATAATATGTATTCCTGTGCCATCCACAACCATTCTAGTAATATCCCTGTTGTGACCACACCAGCCACATTTGCTTCTGTCTAAACTTGATTTCCATACTTCCATAACTACAGAGCATTGTCTCAATTTTGCAGGTCAGTCATCCCTCAAAGTCCTTGGATGGCCTGCTCTAATTAGAACACACACAAAAAAATAGCTGTTTGACCTTTGACAACTTTGCAAGTATTTGTCTTTCAAAAAATATTAAGGTGATAGACAAAATAAACATGCAGCTTTTTTACCCACTGTGTCATAATCTAAATGAGATGCGTTGTTCATTTCAGGCATTGTTCTAAAGTGTGGGGTTTTTAGTGCTTAGTGGAGTTGACACTGTTCAACATCTAATACTGTATCCAAGAGAGGTGAAAAACTAAATGCTTCTCAATATTTACCAAAAACTATCAAGATTCACTCTTCATAGTAGAACTGAGATACAATACATACAATGCCTATCTTTATTGCAACACAAGTAAAAATATTCTGTGAGATACATTTTGATAGAAATTATTATTCTAAGTAAATGCTGGAAATTGGCATCTCAAGATAGAATAATTTATGACAGAAAAATGAAGTATTCATTCTGTAATGAATGGTAGACCCATGCAAGTGCTCAAAATAGCGGATAAGGATTTAATTTAAAACTTGGTATTCAAGAGAAAATCTAAACCTGATGTTCCTAATAAAAAAAACACACTTCTCTGAGCAAAGCCATAATTTTGGGAGAGACACACCCTTTGTCACTTCCAATGGTTAGAAATAGATGAGTCTGCAAAACATTTATGGTAAATCACATTGAGACATGAGTAATTTTTAAGGGAAGCTCTAGTGCAAAATCTATCCATCTCGTGGAGGCAGGACAAAATGCAGCAAGACCAATCCCTTCCTCAGTCTATAACCTAAGTTTAGAAAGATCAAACATAACCAGAACTCTACACTCCATCTTTCCTAGAAAGTCTGTAATTATTTAAGGGAGATTCGAACAAACAAAATGCCCCTTTCCAAATGTGACATGCATGCCCATTCCCAGGACATTAAGGAATTCCACTATCTGATGATGAATTACACATAAATAGCTCACTGGCAGCCCATCTGGAGGACAAATCTACTGACCTGGGCAAGAGATCCTAAAAGAAATTGCTAAAGCTGTTTTCTTTTTAAAGGAATTCACAAGGCAAGTTGACAGACTGAAGAGGGAGGACCAGAAGAAAGCTACTGTCTGTTTAGGAGGATGAAAGGAAGTGATTAGCCTTCCCTTACCAGATTACAGGTTGTCTCAATAACCTTGGCATGAATGTAGTACCTCACTTTCTAAAATGTTGGACTAAAAAAAACAGGATTTCCATGAGTGAAGAGTTTTAAAAAAAAAAAATTGACTGGTTCCCAACAGAGACTTTTACTTGTTTTGCTCTTTGAGAAACCTTTTGCAGTTTTCCTTGGCTTTGTTAAAGAACCAAGCAATGACTTCCCTGGAGCACATGCCTCCAGCTCGAGCTGATACACAATCTCAAAAATTTACCCAGCAGAACCAGAAACAAGCTCAAAGGTCTGACCATAACCTGAAAGCCCATTAGCAGCTTGGCTCACTTTGAAAAGTTGTATCTTCCATGGATCAGCATGTGGTCACTACTGTCTCCTGGCTTATCATAACAGAAGAGTTAAAAGTTGTTTTTCAATGAGGACAAAACATGTAACTGCTACTCAGTGGGCAGAATGCTCAACAAGTTCTCACTGTAACCACAAGAATTCTGGGGAGGAAAAATCATTGAGTGAAATTAGTGAAAGTACTTCATCACATAAGTTCCTTAAAAATAATAGCACAAACTGCAACAACTAGAAGAAAAAAAGAAAAGCTTTACCAGTCATTATTACATTTATTATTGTTTATTCTTGCTAAAGTACTACCAGCTTTTTCAAAACCAATGCTCTTTACTCTCAAGCACATCACAAACATGGTCTTGATAGCAAATTAAATTGACCAGCTGAACAAATGCATGATTAATGTATGGTTTGTAATACCAGAAAGATCTAATCCTTCAGCATCTAGCATAATAAAATAAAGCTGAATGAGCTTTCTCACAATTCCATGTCCAAACTAGGACAAAGTTTTTTTTCACTAAAGAAACAGTTCACCAAAGCTAGCCAGCACATCTCATATAAAAACACAAAATGGAAATCCAGAGGACTCATCATTCTCTTATATTTGTCCTCACACTCAGGGAAAGGAATTCACTCTGCCTGTGATCAGAAGAAATGGTCCATCTGAAGAGAAGTCTGCTGACAGATTGACTTCCTTCATCTTTGAACACTCTGCCAACTGGAAAACTTTCTCAGTATAGCCAAGATCTTTTTTTCTGCATTTGGGTAAAAAAAAACAGTGATACAAGATTAGTAAAAGTTTTTGGAGTCTTTTTATTTGAGGGTTTTTCTAGTTCTGTTCTAGGAACTGAAACTAGCCAGTGTTTAGCAGTAACTCAGAGGATTGTAACAGTCACCTGCAAGATGCAATTCAGATTCCTTCCCACTTCCTGTGGGAATATACAAAATGCTGAATATCCTCTACCCAGAGCTTTACACTTGCTATACATCTGTTTACAGCTTTAACTCACCAACTGAAAATGGAAATTATACCCTGCTCAAGGACATACAAGACAACCAATGAAAACTTCAGCAATCGCCAAAACTTCACACACTGCTTGACAGAGAAGTCTGGAAAAACAGAGGCATTTTATTTTGTTTTGATGTTGTAATTTAGCTGCTTGATGAGTGGAATTTACAGTTTCAGAACAGCTACCTTTCAAATTTCAGAAACACAGCATGAAGTGCTTTCAGTGGTATTTATTACAAAGAGACTACTAGTATCCTATTTGAGGCTGTCTATAAACAAATTGTAAAAACATTTCAAAAGCATTAATCAGCTTAAAACCGTTAATTTCTGCATACATGTTTCTACATAAGTTAAATCACATTAGGATAGCATACTTTCTAAAATATGGCTTGAGCTAATTTTAAAGATGGTTGGAAAAGTTTGGCTTACACTGATTAAAATCTATACTTAAATGAAAGGAAAATTTAACCACAAAAACTGTGCTCATTTTAGAAAAACAAGCATATCACTGCCAAAGTGCTGTCCTAAGTTTAGATTGCTGTCTGACTAAAACATTATAATTAGGAGAAACTGAAATGGATTTCTAAATGTTTCAAGATGAAACAGCCATTGGGTAATTTGCAAGATATGCAATTATCTTCTGAATTCAAAGACATAATGCTAATACTCAATCTGAACAAATGCAGGCTGTCTGTGTAAAGACTGAGGAAATCAGTATTAAACATCAATACCAACACTAGATAGGAGTAACCATAACGAAATCTAAGAGCAGAATTACCAAGTGATATGGAATTAATTACTTCAAGAATTTTCTTAGAGGAGAAAAAAAAAAAAAAAAAGGCTTGGCATCTCTCTCTGTTGCTTCTGTCTCTCCAAGAGCTGCTCAAGCTGAACAGAGGATCCCCAGCCATTTTATCCCCATTAAAATTGCATCAGGAGGCATTTCACACAAGCTCTCACATGCAGCAAGACAGCAACATTTTTACCTTCAAACACTAGAGAGGGTGTTCAAACATATTTGAAGGGTCATAGAACATGTATTCTGTTATTTCACAATTAACATTCGTATCTGCATGGGATTATTATCATACTGACCAGGCAAAAGTTAAAAGGGAACAAAAATTAAACATAATCACACCTCACCCCAGATCTGTTTGTCCATTTCATGCATAACCATTGTAAATTCCAGTTACTTTGAAAAGTAGGTTAAACCTTAATCTGCAACAATTATTAACAGTTTGATGCAATTAGCAGGACTGCAAGAAATTCAAAGCAGCTCAATTCTTATTTCAAAATCATGACTGCATGTACTTGTCAGTACCTGCACTGTCTTTTATTGTCTTTGATTTAGGAAGAAAACTTAATGTCTTGGTTGTGTTCTATTTCTTGGTCTCCTTTGAAAGCCTGAGTGTTCAGTTATCTTTTGACTCTTCTGACTACAGCCAAGTCTGCTGTTTCATTGATTTGGTGAAAGGAGTACAAAACAATCTGTCATTTATATATGAAAACACACAGGAACTGTGAGCATGTCTGGGACACAGCAGTTCACAGGACCTCCACCATTCAAACAGTAGTTTTATAAAGGACCAGAGAAACTTTTCTGCAAAAGTTAATTCTCTTTCTATCAGCAGTGTGATCCACACAACTGCTTCATAGAGACTTGAGAGGCAGTCTTCATTTAGCCTTCATGGCACCACTGGAGTTGCCATCAAAGGAGAAGAGCAAATAGAGATCAATTTCTCTCAACACTAAGAGATGCTGGACACCTTAAAAATAATAAAACCATTGTAAGATCAATGAAAAAGCACCTGAGATCAAGAAATATCTTTCAGAAACACTGGAATGAAAGCAATACCTGCTCCCTTGATACCTAAAATAGCACCAACAGCAGGTTTTGTACCAAAGGATGCCTGAAACAAGCTCTTCAAGAGTCAGGGGAGTTTTAGTATCACATATGCAACATCTTGGAAAAGCAAGGTGAAAAAAAGCAGTTCTGTTCTCAAGGGGAAACCACCTTAAGCCTATTACCAGATTAATGGCAAATTAATTTTCTCAAACTCATGAAAGGATAGTGTGTGAACCCAGTGAAGCTACTAATTTTGCATTGGCAAGTATGGACTCTCCCAGTTTTTAACCCCTAAGCATCCAAGAACTCCAATACAAACAAATGTAATCTGGTAAATTAAAGGTCAAGTTCACAAGTAAACTAGCTCAGCTAAGAGAAAAAAAAAAAAAGGAAAATGAAGAGACATTTTTGGTATGTTTGAAGAATTCTGCATCTCACTGTGCCCTGCTACAGCAAAAAATTGGACAATTCACAACATAGAATTGTCTTTCAGGAGTAATTTACTTGTTAGGCCAAGGCAACAAATAGTAAAATCAAACTGTGAGCCTTTGCCCACAGTTGGCAGGGACCCATTTCAAAAATTCAACTCCCCAAAGGTTCCATCCCTCCCCCTCTTAGCCCTAAGTGCTGAGCAAGCACCACACACACAACACAAACAAGCCAGCTCTCCTCAGGCCAGTGCCAATAAAACATTTAAGCAGATTATGGAGCTCAGTGCCTCATGTCTGTGTGCTCCCAGCACCATGATGTGAATAAACAAGGGAACAATGAAGGGACAGCCTTGAACTGTAAGTGGAGAAGAGGAGAATGAAATAAGGAAAGAGGAAAACACCAATTATTTGTAAATAATAATGAGGTAGAAGGAAAGTATAAATTGAGATAAAGACTGCACACCCCAAGAAGCTGGAAGAAGCAGTAATAAAAGTAAAAAAACCATGTGCTTTGGCAAAGCAGAGTTAGGAGGAGTAAGGGACAGCAACACATCGAAGGATGGGACAAGTGACAGGAAAGAAAATACATACATGAGAGTGTCCAAACAAAAATTAAAAGAAGGAAATTCTATGGGGAAAAGTCTTGGGCAGAATCTGGCAGAAAGCCATCTGAAGGACAAGAGGATTTGCACCTATGCCAGTTCAGATTAAGAATCTAAGAATTAAAAATCTGGATTTATACTAAAAATAGCTGCTGAAGGAGTAGACTCTGCAGGAGCAGATGAAACATGTGACAGCCTCCCACATGAGCAACTGGAGAAAGGGTTACTTGATCCAGGAAATCCTAACACCGCTAAAACCCCAGGTGGGTGTGAAGATGACACCTCATTCCATTTCCAATCTTCTTTCCAGATTGCTTTTGTGAGGAGGGCAGACAACTCCATGAAAGCAAAACTCATTGAGGCTGAGGAGCTGGACCATACCAGAATCGAGGTCTCCCTGCAGAATCTCAGTCTGGCTTTCACAGTAGGGTACAAAATTATCTTTCTTTCAAGATTCTGCCTGAGTACACATGGTGGACCACCCCCTGATGTCTAAATAAAGGTTTCTAAGTGACTTCACTCTTTCAGCACAGAAACACTTTGGCAAGCAGAAAAAACCCTGGAAAGATGAGAAAGTTCCTTCACAGGCTTACACCCTCCTCATTCTTACCACATATTCCCTACACAAACTTTTCTTTTTTTCTCTACAAACACTTTTCTTTTTTTTTTAAATCAAAACTTTTCAGAAGCTGGAGGTATAGTTCTGGTTTTCTGAATGAACAGTTTGAGATTTGGTTACTCGAGGTACAATTTCACATTATGGCTGACCCACAGCTGGGTTAGATTAGTGCAGAAGAAGAAACAGCTTTCATTCAGTATCAGAGCAAGCACTCACTGGAATAACTTCCATCCCCATAAAACTGTTAGATCAACTGTCCCTGAAATCATCCAACCACTAAATCCACTACAAAGAGAGCAACAAGAACCCATGGCCAGCATTGGAAAGGAGTGAGACCACACTCTTCAGCTGCAGCCCACACACTGACCAAACTATGAATTCACACTGGTAAAGGGTACCTTGATTTGCCGAGGTGCAGCTTCCACTGCAGCTTTGCATTCACACTATTAGATAATACTGTAAAACACGACTGCAAAGTCAACAACCTCATTTAGATTTCTGTGTTCAATTCAAAATCCTAGCTTCCCCATTTGCTACATAAGAAGCAGGATGGAGATCCATCTATTAATTTCTGTTTTACAGTGGAGTAAATTCATGCTTGAGAAACGTTAAAATGTTACCATTCTATCTACAACTGAAAAGTTTAAGGGTCCAAAAATGAAATAAGTGAGATATGGTGATGCTTTCAAGCAGTAAGTAAAATACCCTACCCACTTGCACAGTCCACGCACTAACAAAAGCAGAGATTAAAGAAGTCCAGTGACCACGAACTGCAATGAATACACACAAGCACCAGTGTGAAGCTGCATGCCCAGTTTAACCCCGGTATTTATATTTAGTGTGCAGCTTCCCGCAGACAAGACCAAGTACTCAACAGTCGGGTTGTGCAAAGCTTGTTGCAGCACTCGCCCTGCATTTACTGCACAAGAGACCATTCAGGGCAAAGTTTAGCTGTGCCAGAGGGCACATCCAGCCCAGACAGCGGCACACACGCCAATACTAACGGGAAAAGTGACAGCAGGCACAATAACCAAGGAAAACCACCCAGGGTCCAGCTGGAAAAAAAAAAAAAACCAAAAAAAAAAAAAAAACAAAAAACGTGACTGGCGTCTGTGTATGTACAAGTCAAAACAAGGCACGCTGGTTTTTTTTCCCAAAAGGAACGCTACTAAGGATGAGATTATTACAACAGGCCTCCGGCTATTTATTCCTCCAGGAGCAACACAAAGAGCACGGAAAGCGAGGTTTCGGGTACCGTACACGTCTGGCACACACGGAACGCCTCCGCAGGCAAACTCAAGCGCTCTCCTCCATCGCCGCGGCTCCCGGCCCTCCTACAGCGCGGCCACCATGCCTGCGGAGAAACGGCGGGCGGGTGAGAGCGGGCGGGCGAGGCAGGAGGAGCAGCGGAGCCCCTCCCGCCCCGGCCCCCGCTCACCTGGCCCGGGGCAGCGCCGCGGCGGGAGGAGCTCACGGAGCCGCCGCGCCGCCGCCGCCGCCCGCGGGCGCCAGGGCCGCCGCCATGTTCCCGCGGCCTCTGACCCCGCGCACTTCCGGTCACGGCGGTCACGCGTTGCCATGGCAGCGCTCCCTTAAAGGGACCGCGCGGGAGCGGGGCCTGAGGGGGCATGGCCGCCTCCTGTGAGGGGACAGCGGGGGTGGGGGCAGAGCGAAGCCCGCCTCTGAATTCGGGGTTAGCGAAAAGGGACAGTGATTCATCCGCCCCGCAGCGCTGCACGGAGGGGAAAACCGTGCTGCTGCTTAGCTGCGGAATTTGTCATTTCCCACTAGGGAGAAACGGCCGTGGCATGATTTCCACTGCTGTGAGGAGACGGTTTCTCTGAACTTTCCCCGAAATGGGCTGTGTTTTCAGGTTTTATTGCACCGCCTTTGCTCTCTGTTGATGGGGTTAACCTCTTTATACTTTTTCCACATGTATGTTTTTGTAAGGTAAACAAACCTGGTGAAACCCCCAGTCCAAGAAGGGAAACTCCAGGAGGTTTTAAATAAAGTTTTGTGTTTGTGTGAAACCAAAGTGAGTCCGTGCCCGGCTGACAAGAGCTGCTGGATGAGGACCAAAGGAAGCTGGGCTCTCCTGATTCCTCATCAATTCCGTGTGCATAGACAAACGTGTCCCTCTGCAAAACTCCTGCAAAGTGCAAATGAAGGGCAAAACCTGATCCATCCCCACTTAGGGATATATCCCCCCATAGCTACTCCCCCTCTGGGATCATTCTTTCCCACTGCAGCCAGTTTTCAGGACAATGTTTTCTCTTCTGATACACCAATGATCCAAGAATTTATTGCCTTAGAGAGCACCTTTGCAAACTTGAGAATTAGCAGTCATTAGTTTCTTTGGTCAATAGCTGAAATAAAAAATAAATAAATCAATAGGGAATGAGCCTTTTGGGGTATTTCATCCTAAAAGTCATAAAAATGTTGGAAATTCCACTGTTGTCGCTTTTTGAGGGCTCTCATTTGTTCATTCAGCCTGGAAAAGCAGGAGCTAAGGGGAGACTTGGCTGTTGCCTACAAGAGGTGAAAGTTAATTTAGAAAGTGGAGCCAGACTGTTCTCTGAGGTGCACAGCAGGCAGATGAGAGGCATTGGTCCCACATGTCAGCAGGAGAAATCCCAATTAGTTAATAGGAAGGAATTCTTAAAAATTAGAGCAGTCAAGCACTGGAATGCGTTTCCCGAAGACCTTGTGCAATCTCAAACACAGAACGGACAGGATCTTATATAAAAGTATCAATAGCATCCCAAATCCTTCAAAATGCTGAAGAGGTAAAACCAGCTCCGTGTTGGAGTGCTCTGCCTCTTGTGTCAGGAGGCTCTTTGTTGTGTGATTCACCTCAGCTGACTTGTGCTAACCAGGAAACAGCATTTAGTCAGACTTAGTCACCCAGATTCCCTCCTCCAGGCAGCTCCAAAAGGTGACCCATTCTGCCCCAAACTGGATGTCTAAAACAGCTCAGCACATGGGGAGCTGAAATGGCTCACCTTGAGATCACTCTGGCTGATGACCTGGTTAAAGCCAGGTGAAGTGAATCCTCACTAATGCCTCCTGAAAATAAGGACAAAAGCAAAGCAAACTGCTGAATTTTAAGTAGCAAAAATAAATAACTTAGCATGAAAGACATAGCATCAGCAGAATGTCCCCAAGGGTAACATGTGCCGTGGGCTGTCAGCCATAGACTTGTGGCCAGGCTCCTGGGCAGCCTCAAAACTTCAAATAGAAACAGGGCAGTGATGGCATCTGCAATATCTGCAAAATTCCTGGTGCAACCCTGCAATGCTCAAGGGAGAGCTGTCCCCAAATTATTGTACTGCTGTTGTCTAGGAAGGCGAGGGGAGTGGAATTGCAGTCATGTCTATGTGTGGCTTCTGGTATTTATACCATAGGGCAGTCATGGCTCTTTCATTAGTTTGATAAACTGAGCAAAAATGCATGTGGCTAGTTGCATCTTGGGTTGAAGCTCTCTGCATGGAAGAAATAGATGCTAAAATGGGGTAATAAAATACTTAGAAAGATTTGGTAAATGGCTAAGTAAGGAGCTTTGGCACTCTGTGCACCAAAATGTAGACCCGAATCTTACTGCAGCCCCCTTCCAGGGTGACCTTGGATAAATCATCTCACTTTCCTATCAGCTTGGTAGGAATAATGACATTTTCTTCTTGCTGAGAGTGCTGTCAGGAGATGATAATCAAAGTCTGTAATTTGATTAGAAAATGTGAAACATTACACAGCACTCCTTACAATGCCAACACCTCATAAATAAACTTTTGGGTTAAGATGTTTTACTTAAAACTAGAGAAAACAAATTGGTAAGACAAACAATAATGAGTTATTTTGTTCCTTTTTCCTAAAGAACCCCAGAGCAATTTTGTACCATTTGGAGATAAATCTCTTCATCTATCAGATTGACATGCAGGCAGCTGAAGAAGGACATGACATATTTTCAAGCATTCACCACAGCACTCTAGTAGAAAATACAAAGGCAAATTTAATTTTCAGTTGCAGCTACACAGGCAAAGTAGATAAGCACCTTGTGCTTTACACACATACACTGAAAGCTGAACTTGTGTGAAGTGAGTTAGTGTAGGCATTTTGTTAGAAAGCAAGAAGTCTGCTCAAGAAAAATACAGGCATTCATAATGCCCCTACAGTTTTTGTGAAAGTGGAAAGTACAATTTCTACAGCCAAAGACAACAGTGAGGGGAAGAAAAGAATGTTCACTATTCAGCAAAAAGGAAGAATCCATCTGACTGGAAATGTATGTGCATTTCAGAAGGCTTTGTTAAAATAATATTAAGGTACTGGCTTTAGGTCCACAAAAATAATGCTATTTGATGCCGAAGTCAAGCTTTCCACGTGTTTGAAATAAAACAATATAGGTTTAATATAGCCACAAAACAATTCCTGTGGGGAGAGCTGGAAGCAGCAAGGCCTGATTCCCAACAGATGTGCTCCCTGTGCCACTCAGCCCATCTCCATCCCCACTGCATTAATTTTGTCTCCTTCCCACTCCATGGACAGCATCCCTGCAAAGCAAGAAGAAGTAGATGCAGGTGGGCCAGCAAGTACCAGCTGCCAACAGAAACAATAATGTTTGCTCAGTCAGAACATGAATTTAGTTCTCACTCCTCTATCATAATATCTGTATTAACAGATCTTGTAAGAGCATGATTGTTTCTGAGAATTCTGCCATTCTACCCTTCCATCAAATGTGAGCAAAATTCACCAAGAAGGTTCAAAAGCTTATGGTGAGAGACTTGCAGCCAGACTGAAAAGCAGCGTGGCCACATAAGCAAAGTTCACATGAAATAAAACAGATTGAAAAACTAAAAAGTTGTACATAGTAGGGGGAAAAAAACTCACAACAATTAAAGTCTTTTTGCAAGGGGGTGAAACTGAAAATGGTTGAGTCTTTCAGGTTGTGTTAGTACCTGAGAATTAGAAAGTGAAAACAGAAAATTATACAAGCTCCTATCTGTCCACTGACAGGACCTGGAAACATATGGCATGAAGAATATAAGATCATCATAGGAATACAAGAGAAGGGAATTTTTTTATTATAGCTGAGGTTAGCTTTACAAAACATTTTTTGGCTTTATGATTTGTAGTGGGACCCCTCCATTCATCTTGTGTTGGCATAGCTCAGCTGGATGACAAGTGGCATCGTGGTGCTCATAACAAGTCTTCAAGAGGGGACACAGAGAGGAGGGAAATAATTTGAAACCAGTGTTAGTAACAACAGCAGTATGCCTAAAACATTTTGGGTTTTAATCACTATTGCTTAGCTCTGTGTTTTATTTGCAGACTAAGTTCCCTTGGGGCCTATATCTGAGCTGAGAGAGTGATAGACCATGTGGCACTCAAAGGGAAAAAAAGATAAACAATATGGAAAATATCATTAGGCAGCCAGTCACGCCTCTCTATAACTGCCAAAGAACAGCAGAAAGATAACTCATGGTCTCCTGTTCCTTGGAAAAGCCTCAGTCACTTGAATAAAGAGACTTTCCAGGAGTTCTTGTTGAGAAATGGCCTGGGCTGTGCTTGCATCAAATGGTTTTCAAATTGAGACTCACAAGCTACTTATGGATCTGCTGTTTACATGGCTATTTCCACTTCCTAAATCTCATCAGAATGTGTTAATTGCTTTCCTAATGGTCCTATACCATGCAAACAGCTGCAAAACTAGCCCCAGAGATGGTATAAAATGGCAAATTCAAGGAGTGGAAGAAGAGGAAGAGGAAAGGATTGCATGACAGAAAGGGAAAGATGAGAAGGGGTCACCAAATGCCTGAGGTGGGAGGTCATGAGGTGCATTCCCCACAGCCCTCTGCCCTAGAGAACAGTGCTGATGTGATCCTCAGGGTCCCTACTGCAGGAACACTTTGGGATGGCTCTGCCCTCACCCCTGTGCTCTCCCCTAACACCCCTGGTGTAGCTCATTTGCTGAAACTGCCATGCTCCACATCTGATGCCTTGAGTTTTACCTGTCATATTTTCCAGATTCTGTGCTGCATTGGTGTGTCACTCTTGTGTGAACTTCATATAAAGTGTTAGCAAGTTCTATTCACAGTTCAGTTAGACAAAACAATCCTTTTCCAGCCCAAGAACCAAAGACACCATTGCACCTTCAGGCCCAAAATGTATAAACAACAGCAAATTGAGGAACCAATCTGGGATGATAGGACTTCATAACCTGGAGCTGTAACTGGACAATTAACCCTAATAAGCAAATGGACCAAAACTTATAAAAGTGTGAGAACTTGTGACTCGGGGTTCATCTTGGGTGAGCCACAGCTGGGCTCTTGTACTGCTGTCTTGGTTTGCAATACAGGATGTGACCAGAAATGTGTATTCCATCACCATCTGTTGAAGCCAGGTGGGGCAGTGATTCCTTATCTCCATGGCACATACCATCTGCTAATGGGCCATCTTTAAACCAGCTGGGGCAATCATCTTTATCTTTTCCACAGCCCATCCTCCCTCCAGGAGATATCATCTGCTGCTGGCCCATTCAGTCCCACTGTGTGACTGATAAAATTACATCATCCCACTGGGAGATGCTCCAGCCAGAGGGAGGAGCCAAGCCTTTCCTAACTTGATAAAAACTGAGATTTGGACAGCCAGGTACCTTCTTTCCACTGGATTCCAGAGGAAAACCAGACCTTTCCATATCATCCCTGGACCTTCAGAAGGAAAACTGCACCTTCTACAGGAGCACTGCTTCAGCTGAACCACATCTGCCACTGCAGGAGGATGCAGCCATCATTTAATGGGACTGCTGCCAACACCCTGACTGACTGACAGGGTGTCAGGCTGTATTCTGACTCTGTCAGTGTTTTTTGGATTGTTCTCTGTAATACTGTGTTTCTATTTTAATTTTCCTAGTAAATAACTGTTATTCCTAATTCCCCTATTTTTGCCTGAGAGCCCCTTAATTTCGAAATTATAAGAATAATTAGGAGGGAGGGGGTTTACATTCTCCATTTCAAAGAGAAGCTTCTGCCTTTATTGGCAGACACCTGTCCTTCAAACCAGGACAACTGCCCAAGGTGTATCCTTTGAAGGCCTTTTTAATAAATACCTACTTTATTCCTTTAACACTGTCTAGCTTCTGTCCTAGGTAGCCTCACAAGGCATCACGTTCACCTGGGTTTTTCCTCTCTCCTGGGTTTTCTAAGCAAATTTCACTGCCTGTGAGAAGAGCTAAGTTACTTGATGTCTGGATAATTCACCGTCTCACCTCTGTTTGCCTACTTTTCTGGAGGGTTTGAGATAACGATATGTCAAGCCCACATAAGGATTTTCACCTCTCCATCTGCTTGCAAAGAAAATCAGATATCTGAGCCCACATACCCTCCTAGGTGTGGAAATTTGCTAACTGTTCATAACATGCCTAAGCTGCACTTGTTAATTTTTCTTCCAGAAACAGCAGAAGTAGAGAAGGGGCCTTGACTCAAAGGGTATCAGCACAGCAGTGAATAGAGATTACCATCACCAAATCAAAACAGGGGAGGCAGTGACAGCATGGAAAGCTTGCACTGATTTAAGCTGGTATAATATTTCTGGTGCCTGCAAGGTAGGTGTATATCTCTGGAGACAGACTAAACTCGTTCTTATGCACAGCTCCATGAACAGCAAACAATAAAGGCCACTGTTTACTGCCCTACAAATATAGTAACTGGCACAGGTGATATAATGGATTTAGCTGATTTGGGGAACATTAGGAGTTTAAATGTTTTTACTATCAAATTCAAAAGACATCTGTGGTACAACCGTAAAAGGTGGTTCAATAAATTACAGGGATTTTTAAACTCTCCAAAGCTGAAGAGAAGATGGAATTGATTCAGAAATGTTTATTTGATTTAGTTGCTGTTTGGTTCACAGGAGACTCCCCACAGGGGCAATAAAACCCAAGGCTGCCTTTTTTTATAGTGCAGAGATTTTACAGTGCAGTCCTCTCCAGTCTGTTTAAACATGCCCCTCTCTTGCCTCAAATACTAAGAAATTCCATTCATCACAACTCAGAAATTTCAGAGATGGAAATGATCTATTAAGCCCTATGATCCATCTCCTGAAAAATGCAGGATTTCTCCCTACAGTGCATTTGTGTTTTTAATGTTTTGTCCATCCAGTTTATAAGGTCACATTAATAAAGTGTACATTTCATTACATTTCATGTTTATATCAACAAATAATATGTGGTTGCTTAATTTCAGTGTGATTGGTCTTATGGATGTACCAGGGAAAGGAAGCAAGCAGTAGCCAGCATAAATGGCAGATGCCAGAATCAGGAGGGGTTGTTTTGTTGTTAAATGTGATCAGTGCTGTGCACAGTGGGCTTTCAACTATTCCTCTCTGGAGAATGGTCATTCTAATGTCAGTCATTAGCAATTTGCTGCTGGTTACTTGGGAACAGCATGTTTTCTACAAATTGCTTCTATTAGTCACCAGTTCTTGTCCAAATAATTGACTATGAGAGAGAGCCTGTGTGAGATGGGCCTTAGCAGGGTGGCAGAGTGTAGGGACACATTGTTATAAGACACACACTTTATGTTTTCTGAATGCCAAAAATTAGTGGAATGGGCTCAGATCTGTTTTATGCTGGGGTCAGGCTGCCCCACCAAAGTCCAATGGAGCCCTTTCAAAAGCCAAGGCTAACACACATGAGGTCAGTATCTGGCAGTAATACATCACTTTTGCTTGTCTTTGAAATGCAGTCACCTCTGGCATGAAACCTGGCAGCTGTTTCACATAAAATGGTCAGGATGTGGAAAGGAGGAAGAGAAAGAGGAAGAAGAGCATGGAAGAGTTTGCACCCTTCATATTCCTGTTATCTGCCCCTTTAGTGAAAGCTCTTCTACACAGTGTTGTTAATTCAAGTACCTGCTCTTTTGACAGCCTTTTATCTCACTGAAAATAGGCATTTCAGCGTGACAGAAAATACAAGGAACAAAAAAATTTAACTTACCTACTAAAAAGAAAAATGCTGCAGAAAAAAGCAGATCACAGTAGCACATCAAGAGTCAGCTATGTCATTCTCATCAGGAGCTCCATTCCTCTCACCACACCTCTCACACCCTCTGAATACATTCTGCTCTAGGTTATTGCTGGACTGCTCTTTTGGTCCTGCTATCTTGGTTTGTGAAGGCTGCACCTGAGAGGCTATGGGGCTAAGAGGTTACAAATGCCCTCCCAATAAAACTCATGTCATAGTTATAAGGAAGTGTCAAATATTAACGTTGATAGAGTACTTCTGAGATGCCAGAAAAAGGGGCTTTGAGTTCATACAGGTAATTCTGGAGCCTCTGAAAATATATCTTGTGACCCTAATGCAGGCAACAGAGGTGTGGAGAGAGGAGCAGCAGAACCTTTGAATCCAAATTTGCCAACCTCTGGATTGAGGTAGAGGAAACTTTGGGGAACTAGCTCCCTAAAGTCTGGGTAGGAACCAAGGAGGGTACTGGGAAAGCAGAGCTTTATTGTTGCTATCATGGGATGAGGCAACAGCAGCAGCAGGACAATGGATGGGGTCAGAGAGGGGATAGAGGAGCTGGCCTTACATAAGCCATTTCTCAAAGTTACACAACAGAGTAAAGTAATAACACTAATGCACTTCTATAATGCATTCCTACAGAGATTTAAAATGCTTTGAAAATATAAGTAAATATTATATCATAAGGTGGCAGATGGAGAAACCAGAGCAATGAGGAAATTAGTGGCTTCCTTGTAACTGTAGGGAGGGTCAGAGTTGTGGTAGGGAGCAAGAGAAAAGTCTCTGGAGCCTTCTGAGCACTTGGGCACAGTCTTCCAAATGCCCAGGTGTGCTGGACAGGAGGAAAACAGGCAGGTTAGGAAGAAATTTTAACTGAATCAGGAAACAAATCAGAAACAAGAAATGCATTTTTCAAGCTGGAAAAAGATGTTTGGTGAAAACAACAGAGAAACATTTTGGGTTCTGAGGATTTTATTACCTTTTCTAGTGTGAGCCAAAGGATTCTATCCAAGTTTCCAGAGATTATTCCTCACAGGAAAAGCAGAGCTGTTATAAAGGACATAGCTATGGCACAGTAAAAACAACAACAATAATGAAAAGATGTCTTTTGTTTAATCACCTGGATAGATCCCACATGATGCAAAAACATGTGGGATAACAAGCTCCAAGAGACTGGTCCCAGCTACAGGGGCTTGTCAGGCCAAAGCAGCAGAGTGAGCCAGAGTGAGGTGCAGGGGAGGGGTGAGGAAGGGCAGTGCTCCCAGGAACACAGATCTGCCTGGGCTCTTTGTGGTGTTTCTCTTTGTCACCAGTGCCAGTGACCCTTAGGAGTTGTCTGTTCTCCCAAAAAACTTACTCAAACCACTTACTGATTTCCCACTGACAACAGATTCTCCACCCCTCCTTACTACCTCCTGGGGCTGGACGAGTCCCTTTGGGGTTACTGTGGGGGGAGTAACAACCTCGGGAGCAATCACTGGGTGCAGAGGGACTCCATCCTGCAGGGAATGTGATCTGTGCCTTTGAGCATGTCTGTCCCATGCAATAAGGAGTGATGAGGTCACCCTGCTCATCCCTGACCATGAATTCCTGTGTGCTGAGGACATCCCCTGACTGCTGCTTTGCTGGCCTTACAGCTCTCAGTCCATTCCTGCTGTTCTGCCTCCACTCATGGGTGTAGTTGGACTCTTTCTCCCAGGACAGGCAGCTCCTGTGCCCTGTGTCCTCTCTCCTGCCTGTGACACTGCTGTGGGCAGGACAGACCTTCCAGGAGACATTTTAGCTGGGGAGGTCAGATTATGTGGTCCAGGACTTTTTCTGCAAGACAGAAATTGAGCCTTCACCAAAATACTCAGCTCTCACCCCTCCTGGACTGGGAGGAGGGCTCAGCCATGCAGTCAGAGCAACACTGTACAGATCTGTAGGACCACTCCTGTGTTTTCTGTTTTAGTTCAGCTTTTAGGGACTTATGGAAAAATATATGTCCTGTCATATGAAATGCAGTAACTAATAAATAATCTGCAGTTCTGCACCATTTAGCAACTGCTCACAACTGCAGTATTGTAACAGGTCAGTGAGCAGCCAGGTGTTGTCCCCATTTCTGGCTGGGGAGACCTGGAGCACAGGACCATGGCTGAAGATCATTTTCTTTTCCAGAAGGGGTGGTGGATGGCCTCCTTCCCTGGGCATAGTCAATGCCCTGTTATGGGCAATTCTGCTGCCAGGAAGAGCTGTAATCTCCCCAGGCTTGGGAAATGGCACAACAGGCACGTGTCCAGGTCACAGTCACTGGCTCGCTCACCCAGCAGGTTTATCTGTGGGTCCAGAGGGGAGCCAGGTAGTAAGTGCCAGCCCTCTCTGCTGGAAAGTCTGTACCTGTGGCTGCCAGGCAGATTTTGGCCATGGTTACATGAAATCCAGTGCTGTTTGGTCAGTCTGAAGCTGATGCTCTCCTCTCTGGCTCATCTGGATAGGATCCAGCATTCTGGGCAAAAGTGAACACAGCAGCTGAAGCTGGCACAGAGGAGACTGAGCCGGCTTCAGAAAAAGCATGTAGCTTTCCAAATGTCTTCAGTCCAAAGCAAAAGCAGCAGTTCTGACATGCTGTGAGCAATAAACAATGAGCTTTGTCAGCATGTCTAGAGGAAATGATAATTCCCGGAGTGTGAATGATGAAATGTTAACCAAGATGGAGGCTTTGGATAGCATTGTGGTCAGGAAAGCATATGTGCATCAGTGTGGAAGAGCTGCCACTAACACAAAGAGCCCTAACTAAGACTTAAAGATCTTCCAGGTCTCTCAACTTACTGCCCAGTGGTGTTTTCTCCTGTTCCCTGTGTGAAGCATTACTTGTGCTTGGAAGGGAGATTTGCAGTGCTGTAACCAGCACCTGAATCTGCCCCTCTGGCTGCACAGCCCTGGCTCTCCATCACCCACAGCTCAGCGCTGCCGTCAGCCCTCTGAGACACACAGGGCTTGCTGCAGGGTAATTTACTGTTGTACCTGCATTACGAGATTGGCTGTCCCTCTTTTCTCTTCTTTGAATTAAGAGGCAGCTCACTTCAGTGTAGTCGAAAACCTAATGAATCAGGGGGAGTGTTTTTAAGGTTACAGTGACCTTGACAGAGCTAGCCATGTGCTTAAATATTTTGCAAACCTGTTGCATGGTTTTGAGGCCAAAAAGAGTCAGAGTGGATTTTTCCCTTTTGCTTGGAAAATGTTAAAACTGCTCTCTGCAAACCATGTGAAATGTTTCCAGTCACTCCAGCAATGAACAGTATTGACATGCATATATTAGCAGAAAACAAGAATGACTACAGTCAGAGAAAATTATGGAATTATTCATAGTAGTAATATTAATTTCATGATGTCATCACTTTAGGAGCCTGTTGCAATAAATAACCTTGAGAGTTATCTTAGAGTGTGTGACACAGGACGTTTGTGCAGTTGAGTTCAGATTGCACAATAATTTTTTCCCGATGTGCCCTATGAAACATGGAACCTTGATCTCACTCATCAGTCACTCATGCTGGGGTTGTTTTAAAAAAAATGACATTCAGGACCATTATTCAATGCTGGAGGGGAAAAAAAAAAAAAGACTCAGCATTCTGCTATGGGTAGTGTTACCCTCAGGCATTTCTGGCATGTTTCCGTTGTAAGTTCATTTTACATGTGGCCAGGAAGTACAACATCTTGTTGCATCTTGAAAAAAAAAACTACCATATTTCTTCCCTGTTGCTCATTTCCAATCTACAGAAGCATCTGGTGGGAGCATGTCAGAAGATCTGTCACTAAATGTAAGAAGTTCAGCCCCCAGTGCTCTTTAATGCCTGACTCTTATTTAAAAGAACAAGGTCAAATCGTATTTTACTTTTTTTAACTGTGACTTTTTTTTTGTTTTTCTACTAAAGACTATTTTCACTACTATCACTTCTGAGCAATTTGGTTTTGGATGGAGATAAAATTAACTTTCGTTGCTTTCCAGGAAAATCCTAGAACCATAAGTTTCCACCAAAGCCTGGCCCATGTATCCAAGTTTTTGAGACACCCTTAGCAAAAATACTATGCAGGGAGAAGTGATAAAAGGCAAAATACTCCAGTGTGAGTGGTACTGCAGGGCTTGAGATGATGGCTGGCATTTGCCAGAGGGGTACAGATTTTTTGAAAAGTGTGAAGGCTCATCTTTAGTGTCATAAATATGGACTCTCTCCCACATCTCTTTCCTTTCTATTCCTTCCTCTCTAGACCAAGCCAACCCCTAAAAGTTGGAGGAAGGTAAAGAGCCATTTGCACAGCATAAAAATTGCTTTCATTGCTCCAAGTTCCAAGCATCATAGCCTTGTGCACTTTCTACTGGCACAGTGCCTGTCCACTCCCTGCCCATGAGCATGGACCTGGAGCTCTGTGGTGACAGAATTGGATCATTTCTGCCATGCTCTTCTCCCATGACCTGCCTGTTTCTGTCCCCAAACCTTACCTCCCATGAGGGACTGGGAACTGAGTTGTGAATAAGACAGGTTGCATTTTCCAGTGGTCAGACTGGTTCCCCTGTTGTAAGCCTCACACTTATAATAGAAGCAGGAAAATCTGAGAAAACACATCTGATGTAATTAGTGTAACTTTTCTGCCAGGTGGTTAACAGCAGAGAAAAATGTTTGGATTTAATATACCCATGGCCCCTCGTGATAAAGGACTAAATTCCAATCTCCACTTAGAAACCTGAGAAAATTAAACATTCCCTCCCCGGGAGCTCTTAAAGAGATGGATTTCCACCACTCACTTGCATTCCCAGATCTTTATTAGGCAAGAGGGAGCACAGTCATAAAGCCAGGCAAAGCCAGCAATGGCAATATATATCCAGATAATGAGCAAAAGAACCCACTTTTTCAAATCTGTTGGCAGAGGTCCACCTCCCTTCCCCCTGTCTAGTGAAAAGGTTTCCCAAAGAGAGTTCCATGGCTCTAGCACCTCAGCCAGGGTCAGGAGCAGGGAGTGGTCCTATCCAAGGAGTGATGGAGGACCCCAGCTGCCAGTGCTATGGACAGAAGGTCCCTCAGCTGCCTGCCCAGCCACCCAAGGACCTAGTGAGAGCACACACTGGTACAACTCAGAGTGGCACACAGTTGCAAGGCAGGAGTTCAGGCAGCAGAGTGCCACACACTCATGTCCTCCAGTTTTCAACAAACTGGTGATGGAGTACAGTGTACCCCACTTGTACCTCCTTGTGGAGCCTACAGGCAGAAGTGGAGAAAGAAACACCATTCCAGCCCCTTTTATGGCATGTCATGAAAGCAATCCAGGTGTGCAAAGGGCAGACCCATGCAACTGTGATGCTGCTTCCTCCAAGGCACTATCATAAAAGTCAGTTTTTAATTTCAGTGTGTCCTGGCTTCTGAGTCTCAGATGGCTGGAAAGGAAACACTGTGTTCTCCAAAACTGTTTTATCTTCTCAGCTGTGCTCTACTGGGAGGTTTACTGGCATCATGCACCTCACCTCTCCTGTCTGTTGGGTTGCTGTAACCTGCTTTGCCCAGAACTTATAATTTCAAACTGTTTGGAGGCTGCTGCTTCATGCTAGCTATGTTGTGCCCAGGGCAGTATTTACCATGAGAGAGATTTCTACATGGGTGCCATAATTTACAGCTGCTTATGAATGATTTGGGGCTGAAGTTGTAATTGCTGATCTTCAGCCTGAAAGTCCTAGAGGATTTAATGTATTTAGTCTATGTTAGGAGACTGACAGCTTTCTAATTACAGAGTCTATTACTCTCCCACTCTGTTTTACTGGGTCTGTTTGGAGTTTACTGAAATACCCATGGGCTGGCTACCAATTCAGTGAGGTCTAGGATGGATTCTTCACCATGTTTAGCTAAAGCTAAGTTCAAAACTAAGCATCACTCTCAGAGCTGGAGCTGTGGAGTTAGAAATTATTGGGAAGGTGCATGTGGAAAGTCCCAAGTGTGGGGGATTTGTATGTTTTCCAGGTTTTGCATATTTCAACCTTTTGTCTGGTTAATTTGTACATTACATCCGTTCTAAACCTAGAAACATAATCAGAAGAGCAAGAATGATCCCTCTGAGATTCTTTCAACCTACCTTTCCTGGAAGAAAAGGAAGGTGCTTTCTCCTTTCATGCAATCCCTCATTGCAAAAATACATAGCTTTGAATCAGAGCAAGAAACAGCAGGAGTCAGAATTAAAGGAGTAGACTTACTTGGAAAAGACAGAGATAGTCCAAGCAGAAGCAAAGAGGCAACATGAATTGTCCATGGACATTTATCCAAGAAGATAAATCCCTCAAACAGGGATGGTGCCCAGGAGAAGCTGTGTTGACTGGTCAGTGTCACAGTGGAGCAGTGAAGAGAATTTTTGGTGTTTGGATAACATCTCTGTCCTCTTGGCTAGCCAAACACATTATGTGACACAGACACAGGTGAGACAATCTGCCTGGGCAGCTTCAGCAAGGAACAGAACTGATTTTCTCACCCATATTCATGTGTTTCATTTTAGTTCTCTTCTCTCTTCTTTTTTTCCATCCTCTCCCTCCCCTCCCCTCCTCTTTTTTGTTCCAGAAGGCACCCATCCAAGTGGCCCCACGAGCTGCCTGTGTTGCAGAGCTGTTTTCCTGCAGAGCAGCCATCAGCTGGCAGCAGCTGGTGGGGGAACTTGGCCTCTCTGCCGTGGGGTTTTCACAGTGCCATGGGAACTCCTGGAATGGATGGGAATGATGTGAAGAGATATTCCTGGGGCCATTACACAGTGCTGGAAGAGGCTGGATTGCAGTGCTCCTATTAATGTCTTTCATTCATATCCAGTGAACTCAACAGTTGAAAGCAATTTTAAGCACTTGGATCATACAGAATATATAAATACCTGTGTTCTGTCTAGCTGTAACAATCCAATGATAAGTATGACTCCCTGGTGAGCGAACAGGATATCACAGGCTTATTTTGTCTTCCAAATGGGTCAGAGTTGAATCTTTTACTGGATTTCCACATTCATTTTCTTGTAACAGGTTAGATTTTCACTTGGAGAAGGCATTGTTGTAGTTCTCAGGCTCATGATCACAACAGAAACGCCACCAGATCTTCTGAAGATAATTAAAACAAATTTTTTATAACCTGCAATTTGGTTCTACATTCTAACGAACACCTTCATTTTTGTATATATCAGTAGAGTTCAGGTTTATGTATTCCATATATATAGATCCAGTAATCTTGAATCAATATGTATCCCTCCATGGCTACTTTAAGAGGTATTAAATTCATTAACCTTTATGGGCAACAATGACCTTTCCTGTGGTATCCTTGTTTTTCACCATTATCTGAAATAATGAAGTTACACCCATTGCTTCAGATATATGATTTTCAAAACCACTATTGGCTTTGTTAGAAATGATAAAAATGGTTATAATATCTTAAAAGAAGAACCATTTAGCATTTCTTTAAAATGGTACAGTTAGAGCACTTCTAAAAATTTCAACAGCCATTTACAATTGCTGAAAATTTCACCTGACAGCTGGTTGAAAATTATGGAAAATACCGAAGTGAGCTCAAGAATCAGATTGTTTTGACTAGTGTGGGTATTTCTCCAGGCTGTAAAAATAAGGCAGTGGGATAAAACAAATTCTGATCTTAGCATTAGACTTTCAGGCAGACTGTAGTAAGTGTGCTGTGCTTTCCAGTGTGTTTTGGCACTTGTACTCCATGTGCAGTGTATATATCTATAGATGCACACATGCTGCCCAGTTTTCTTCACTTGCATGTTCAGCTGAGCCATGTTTGGGCTTCAAAGGTCATGCATGCAAATACACATTCATGTGCCTGCACAGAGATAAATCCAGCTCTGTACATGCACATGCAATAAATGCAGAATTTGTGCTTTTATCATACCTGCTGCCTTGCAATCTGAGATCTCAAAGTATTTTGAAGCCATTTAAACACCTTTTCCCTTCTTCACACATTTCACTCAGTTCTGTGCTTCTCTCTGTCCACACTACATAGGTAACAACTAAGCTTCTTGTCACAGTTATAAGCATATTTATCTATTTATTAGTTTCCTGATGAAGTGAGCCGATTCCCCCAGGTCCTGGAAGGTTAGCAGTGCTAGTTAGGAGCACATTATCACCCTAAACCATGTACTCATCATCAGAGCTGGTGATCTCTCCAACATCTCTTTTTCACCACACACTCCTCTTTTAGATTTTCATAACCTGCTCATCATCCTGAAACAGAAGGAGAGACATCTGAAGCATCCTCAGCTCTGAAAATGGTTTGTTCAGAGCTGCCCAGGATTCAGCCTGCTTTTGTTGGAGGGAACATGAGCGTGGTGATTGCCAGCTGTGTGAATCCCAAGGGAGGACCACAGGATTCCTGTTAGACACTAGATGAGCCAGGCACAAAGCTATCAGCATCCCAGGTCTGCTCTGAACATCACAGAAAGACTACTAAAGTTTTAAATTAAAAAAGAAATTCCATCAATCTTTCAAAAGCCACAGTCCACCTGGGTGCCTTCTTCCTTGGTATTAATTATGAAGACTGTAATCCATAAGCAAAATATGAGTGAGATGTAAGCTTGCTGCCCTTGTCTTTAATATTTTGCTTGCTAACAGGGCATCTAATCCACCATGAGCAGGAATTCATCAAACCTCAGGGGCTAGCTAAAGCATACAATCCCTCTAAATGAGCAGTAGTCTCCTCCATGGAATGTTCCATCTCGTGAACTAATAAGTGATGCTAAAGGCTCATTTGCTCCAGGATCTCCAGGCAGTGGATGGGATGACTCCATACCCAGCTCCAGGCACAGCAGAGCTGGGACAAGTGTGGACAATGAGGTAAATTCCTGGCACTTTTGTGGTAAGGAGCACTTCTTCCTTGGCACATGAGTGCTCTGCCAAAATTTGTGAGCATGGACACTGGACTGAAAAGATCCCATTAGTGGTTTCAAGCAGTGAGATCAATAATAATTTCCACCCTCGGCTCTTTTGCATAACAATTCCCTCCCTGCTCCCCGTGGGATAAGCAGTGGGACTCAAGGCTGACATTTTGCAGATGCTGGGGCCACAGGCAGTCCCAGCAGTGGCAGCAAGAGGAGAAGGAGGCAGCATGGGGGAGAGGCACAGGCAACTAAAATTCATTACTTGGAGAGGTCGCAAGGGTCAGTGACAGTGGCGCTGAATGGATTTTTCCAGCCGTTTTGAGATGAGATTTGCACTCTGTAATCTGAATGCTTTTATCTATTTCTGAAAATAGACAGGAATTTTTTCCACAGGCTGCTCCAATCTGGCCGTGGAGATGCAGGGAAGGATTACAGGGATAAATTCAGGTTTTGTTAAGCAAGCATAGCTTTTCCAAACCAAACATAGACAGCATTCTCACAGCACAAACATGTGTACAAGAGCTCTCTTGTCGGAAGGACACGTCCCCTTGTGCAAGGGATGAAAGTGTGAGGTGCCATGCACAGCCCTGGAGCCTTTAACTCCTGTTTTGTATTCTGTTTTTCTCTCCAAGCCAGCTGTGCAAGAGCCAGCCAGGTTTCTCCAAAGCTGTGGAGAATGATCTAGATTTGCTTCCCCTGCTGAACCAACATGTACTAGTTTATTCAGTGATTATTTTCAGTTTCACTCACATTTTGCTACAGTTGAGTTTCCTCTCTTGCTTAGTCATGTCCTCTTCTGGCAGTGGTTTCTCTGAAAAGAGAGCTGATTCTAGAAATTAGCCAGGACAGAAACTGTCAAGTGGTGCATTACAGCACTTCCAGGGATGAGGAATTGATAAGAAGCCAGCTTTATTTAATAACTTTTTCTGTTCAAAATAGAAAATATGATTCTAGGGCTTGGTTTTAGTGTCACTAAAATGTTTTCAGCTAGAATCTAAAGGATGTGCTTAGGTGTGGATATACTGTTGTCTTGGGGCAAAATAGTGTGGGATAGGAGGACCTGCAGTTGCACAGCATCATCCACTGTGTTCAGAAGGTTTTCCCACTTTCCTGGTGTCCCTCAGTGCCACCAGCCCCATCTGCAAGCAGCACACCTGCCCAGACTTGAGTCACACAGTCACTTTCCTGCCCAGCTCCTTCCAAGTACTAGCAGTCTCTTACCTGCACTTTAGCACCCCCACTTTAAATACAAGGCAGGTGCTGCAAAGCACAGATACACCATTTGTGGGTGTACTGAGCTGTAACCCTGCTCTCTCAGGCTGCAGGCTGGGGACACGCCATTGACAGTGGCCAAATGTCTGTGCAGTGGCACATCAGGAGCTTTCCTTACTGTCCTGCCAGGAGGTGGCTCTGCCTAGCCATGCCTAGGTGGCCCAGAGAGCTGCAAAGTAAACACTCAGGAGCAGTAACTCTTGGGAAAAGTGAGGGAAATGAGAAGGTAATTCTATTAGGCACCACAGTTATTGATAGTGGTAAAGCCTTTGAGGTGAGGGGTGTGGATCTGCATGGAAAACAGGACACATGGCCAGGGCCACAGCAGGGAATGCAAGGGCTGGAAAACCATGCCAAGAGCTGAGCTGCTGAGGCATCTTGACAGCTCTGAAAGATGATGATGGTGAGTGACCATTCCTTGGAAGCCTCCTGGAGATTCAGAGCAGGGGAAAGGTCTCTTAGGAGGCAGCCAGATACACTGAGCTTCAGCTGCTTGACAGAGGTTTAGATCAGCCCTTCTCAATGCAATGTGGCACGTCCATCAAAACAGAAAAACAAACAAGTTAGCTAGTGCAAAAACCCATTGGCATTCTCCCATGCCCTTAACATTTACCAGCAGCCTCCCTCCACAGCCCTGTCTGTGCATCCTGCCATTTGCCTGAGCTCAGAGCCCAGTTTTGTTTCAAGCCAACAGCAAGCACTGCCTGGGGGGGCCAGACACCTTCAGATGCAGCCATTCAGTGCCACAGAAGATGAGACATCAACCATTTCCCCTTGGCAAAATGACACTGACAGCAAAATTAGTTGAATCCATAATTTGGAAATTGTTTCCATGATTTACCAATCCGGTCAGACTACTGCTCTAAAAAACACCTTCTGGACAAATGAAGATACTAAAAACGTACCCTAAGGAAGTGTTCTGAGGAATTTTCTTGTGGGACAGGATGTTTGTGCAGATGGCAACATAATTTCAAGGATTTAAAATGGTGCTTGGGCTCAGCAGACTCTCCACACTTGGTCCTAATGGTCCCACCGGCTGCAGTTCCCCACATACCAGCCTTCCCACACTGATGGGCTCTGTGCTGTCAGACCTTCAGCTGGCTCTTCTGCCTCTCTCCCTGCCTCCCCCAGTAAACAAATAATGGCAGACTCCTGTTCAGCCTTGTCTATTTTGGGATCTCTAGCAGTCCTACTGATAATCACTGTTATAAATGTTTATACTGATAGGAGACTGGCCCATATTGTACAGAGATAATAACAGTACAATTTGATATTCATGAGGTGCTGATGATCTCTAAATATAGAAACAGTAATTATTGCTGGCATTACAGGCTGGATTTCAAAAAGCAGATAAATGGAGAAATGGATATGCTATTTATTGCAGCTCCAACAGTAACAACAGGAAAGCTGTCTCCCTTGATTAGGCAAGGGCCAGACTGCAGAAGGCAGAGCTCATGGCAGAGGGTGAAGGGATGTGATAGCTACCAATGGAAGGGAAAAGCACAGCTATAGAAAAGAAATCTGAAATGCACCCAAGACCAAGTGCAAACCAATGAACGTGACTGTGCAAGATGGCAGTGGAACAGCTTGGGTAGGAAACCCATTGTGACTGGACAAAAACATCACAGACTTTTCTACCAAAACCTTTTCAGGAAAGGCAAAGCCTTTGGCCACCTCAATCAATAACTGCAGCTGGAGCAGGCTGCCAGGGTGCAGTGAGAGAATGCTGGACCAAGATCCCAGCCTTTTTGTATCCACAGACAGTGAGATCTGGTCTCACTCTGCATGAGCTGCAAGGGCACTCAAGGCTTGCACACAAGGCTGAGCACAGGGAATGGCATCCCTGCATGCTGCCACTGAAGCAGGCTGAGCAGGGAGAATGCCATCCCTGCATGTGCCACTGAAGCAGGGCTGAGCACAGGGAATGCCATCCCTGCATGTGCCACTGAAGCAGGCTGAGCACAGGGAATGCCATCCCTGCATGTGCCACTGAAGCAGGCTGAGCACAGGGAATGGCATCCCTGCATGAGCCACTGAAGCAGGCTGAGCAGGGAGAATGCCATCCCTGCATGTGCCACTGAAGCAGGGCTGAGCACAGGGAATGCCATCCCTGCATGTGCCACTGAAGCAGGCTGAGCAGGGAGAATGCCATCCCTGCATGTGCCACTGAAGCAGGCTGAGCACAGGGAATGCCATCCCTGCATGCAGCCACTGAAGCAGGCTGAGCACAGGGAATGGCATCCCTGCATGTGCCACTGAAGCAGGGCTGAGCACAGGGAATGCCATCCCTGCATGTGCCACTGAAGCAGGGCTGAGCACAGGGAATGCCATCCCTGCATGTGCCACTGAAGCAGGCTGAGCAGGGAGAATGCTATCCCTGCATGCAGCCACTAAAGCAAGTGCACACTCCTGCGCCTGGCTCAGGGCTATTTCCAGTATCGATACAGGCTGGGGAATGAAGGGATTGATGGCAGCCCTGTCAAGAAGGACTTGTGGATTCTGATGGGTGAAATATTTGACTTCAACCTGCAATGTGCACTCCCAGCCCTGAAAACCAGCTGCACCCTGGGCTGCATCCAAAGCATCATGGCCAGCAGCTCAAGGAGGGTGGTTGTCCCCATCTTCTCCACTCTGGTGAAACTCCACCTGGAGTGCTGCAACCAGCTCCTGGGCCCCAACACAACAAGGACATGGATGTGCTGGAATCAGTCCAGAGGAGGCTACGAAGATGTTCAGAGAGCTGGAGCACCTCTCCTATGAAGACAGGCTGAGCGAGCTGGGGCTGTGCAGCCTGGAGAAGAGAAGGCTCAGGGGAGAACTTTTAGCAACTTCCAGTACCTAATGAGGGCTTACAAGGAAGATGGGGATGGGCCTTTTAGCAGCTTTAAAGATCTCTTCCAACCCCAAATCTTCTGTGATTCTATGGATGTGTGCATTACATCATTCCCTTCTCCTGACTTCCTTTGCTTCATTTTAGGAAACTTTAGATCTTATGAAGACAATAAAAATAATGGGCACTCAGTGTTTCTAATGAACAGGCTGCTAGTTGTCTACAGTCATTCAATACAGGTGCAGGCACTTAGCTTCAGGCATGCAACTTGGTATTGTTAAGGAAATTCCTGGCAGCACCTCTGCTCTGTCAAGTGCTGTGTATCTTGGGGTATGTGTTTGGGGCTGTGTCCTTCTCCCAGTCTCAGAAGGATGCCAGCAAGGCTAGTTACATGATGGCTGGGCAGACCCCCATCTCTCTGGCAGCATGACCTTTGCAGTTTCCACAGCAGTGGTACTCACAGTGCTGATGGCTGAACTGCCTGAGCATCCAGGATCTGGCACTGCTTTGTGCAGCCCTTCCCACCCACCCCTGTGAGGAACTTCACCCTTGGCTGGTGTTTCCACAACAGACAGAGCCAGATTTGCTTCGACTTTGCCCTTTACCATCCCTGTGCTGAACAAAGTGCTCACCAGTTTCTGTTGCTGTAGAGAAAAACACGTGGACTGTAGCCAGCCTGCTTCCCCAGAGAGATCAAAAGAAGTGAAACTGTCAAACAGAGCAGGGCAGGACTGTAGATTCACCTGGGATTTGGTTGTTGGTAACGACTCTTGACAACAATTTACTGAAGTGAGATGAGGAAGGGATAAAAGTTACCCACCAGTAGCAGACTTTGGTCTGAAAGTTAATTGCAAAGAGGATGTTTCTAAGACCAGCAATTGCTGAACCAGTCTCCTTATTAGGTGATTCTGCACTCTCAATTTCTCCAAGGTTTAGGGAACTCATGCTTACATGTGGATTTCACATAGATCACCCAAGATGAAGAGCTAAAATTGTTCACAGGCTCTTCTGCTACTCTTCTGCCCTTCCTATACCTTCTCTATGCTTTACTACTGTACAAAAGGGGGGAGGACAAAAGAGAGAAGGATGAGGAAAAAAAATCTAAATAATCATGAGTATGAAAAAATGCTGGTAAAACTTCATTGCATGAGCACAGTGTTTAATACATTCCTAAAGGTATACAAATATTGACTAAACCTTAAAATGTAGTATAGTTAACTGAAGTGGGTTAGTCTGTGTTGGAGCTGAGGGAGGCAAAGTTCCCTAGACTTTTACCAGCTCTTTGTCAGACAACACCTCAAAGTTTTTATTTAAGTTTTACAGTTGGGAAAACCAAATTGCTGAGAAGTTAAATCACTCAGCCAGGAGCTGCAGCATGTCACTGGCTTTATTTCCATGGGAGCTCAGTCTAGCTGTCAGTCACTAGCACTCCCAGACAAGAGGGGTCCTGGTTAAACTGGACATGTGTGGGGTTTCAAACTAGCTGTTCCCAGCTGCAAGAGCTACCTGGCTTTGGGGAGACTCTCCTGTGCTGTGCTTGGCTCTGTGTCAGGATGGTGCAGAGAAATGAGTGGCTGTGACCAATGCAGTGTCACAGTGACTCCACAGATGGACCCTGAGCTCTCAGTGCACCAAGTCAGCTCCCACACAGACAGATTCACTCAGCATTTTGCTTAAGTAACTGGCAGGGGATGTTCTTGTTGTTGAACATGTGTTTCAGTTGGATGGAATCTGCTCACCCTGTAGGGAATCTGTGCTGTGGCAAAGGCAGATCAGAACAGTATTTTTTAATTAATAATAATAATTAAAACAAGACATTTCAAGCCTAGTTTGTACTCTGCCTTGGGAGGAGCTCTCTGCCTCTGGGGAGTTTTCAGGATGCTAAGCAGCATTACAGCAGTTGCTGCTTCCCTGCTTGCTGCTCTTAAGCAATATATTGCTCTCCTAGGCAGGTGATGATGGAGGCAGAGCACCACCTTCTCTAACATAATCCAAACTTCCATTAGTCAGTGTGGGTTACAAAAGAGCCCTCAAACTGGGATGCTGCTTCATAGCTGGAGGACAGAGCCATTCAGCCTGTCATTTGTAGGTCCCCAAGGAGGAGCTCCAGGGGTCCAGCACAAGACACAGAAAATGGGGTGTGCTGGCAGGAGGATTGGATTAACTATGGAGCAGTGCTGCTGGGAAATCTGTAGCCCCACAAATCAAAATGCTCAAGAATGCAGCACTGAGGCCTGCTGCTGTAAGCTTTGTGAAGTACAGACAAATCACTAGTCTCTAGGGACAACACTAAATTTTATATGTAGGAAAAAAGTGACATTCCTTTGTAACTCCCAGGTTTTTCCAATTCCCATTGGAAAACGTTCAAGGTTGTGCTTTCCTATTGCAGCTCTTTACTGTTGGGCTTTTTCTTCCCTCCACAAAATATGAATTTTGTACTGATGAGGTCAACGACTGGAATTTTCTATTCAAGCTTTTCTTCTCAGTCTCAGATGGCCACAGGCTCAGCAGCTACACAAGTCTGAAGGTCACCAGCCTCCTGTGACAACAATCAGGGTTTCTTACCAAAATCATTTCTCAGTGCCTGAGACCTAGTCCACCCCTGCATTAATCTGGTTGTGTGAAACCAAAGGGTAAAATGGAAATGGAGTAGGAATGACACTGTTATGACAGGTCCTAGGAGCTACTCTGGCAGCACTTTATCTGGTGCCATAATTGGTCTAGCTTTTATAGTTTTGGCTAAGAGGTGGTACCTTCTTGGAATAACTCACTGTTTTATAAACAGCTCCTTTGAAGCACAGAGCAGAGGAGAAGAGAGCCCAGAGAAGAAGGTTAGAGTGGAGAAAAGGTGGGGAATCCCAAATCTTCCCTTGTCACATGACTTTTCTTATGCATATTGCAGAGAAGTATGTCAAAAGCATGTCTTCACAGGCAGCTCAGTCTGCTGAGGGTGGGAACAATGACAGTGGGACAGGGAGGGTGGGAAGTGGAAATAATCATTGTTTTTAGCTCAGATCAACATGTCCAAATCAAGCCTTCACAGCTATCTTTCCTCATAGCTTTTTCCACTTCCACTACCTGCAACTGTCCCTTTGGAATGAGTGGTGGAAACAGTCCTTGTGGGTCGTGAGAAAGGATCAGACCTCTAAACATGTTGTTGTTCCTGTTTTCCAGCTCTTGGCACTCACAAAAACAGATGATTAAATAGACCAGGTAGCAGTCAACTGATCCAGCTGTCCCAGCAGGTACAGGGAGTTCTCTGTGAGGAGCAAAACTGCTGGAGTAGATATTTTCCCTATTGCATAGTCACTTGTTATGCTTTACAACCAAAGCAATGCAGATGCTGCAGAGAGACATCACCTTACTAGAACACCCTTTCTGCATTTTCAGAGTTATTGTGGGATACCTTGTCTGTATTACCCTCTAACAAACAGACTGAGGAGCGAATCAGCATCTCTCATACTTTAACAAGACCGTCTGAGGTTTGTTTTACCATGTTATTATACAGCAGATAAGAGAATGGGCTTTAACTTTGATCCATGTTGCTTGTCATAACAAAAAATAAACATCAATAACCACATAACACACATACACCTCTTATCTAGTACAGACAATTCTGAATTTATGATAGCCTTAGACCTTAAAAGAAGAAGAAGAAAAAAAAAAAAGTTTCTGAGTTTCTGTCTTCCTGCAGCCCTCAGAGCTATGAGGTCTATTAGACACAGACACCACAGTTCAATTGCTGCTTGTGCACCATCACCCCTCTCAGTGAGCTGACTGGAATTCTCCCCAAGCATTCAGAGCCATCATGGCAGAAGTGGTTTCAAAGCAGAAAGTATTCTATGGAAAAGCATGTGAAAGAGGCCACACTCACTGGAAGCTGAGGGAATGACTTGCTGTGACCTTGCCATTCCCTGTGTGTGCTCCAGAAGAGTTCTGTGCACGTGCCTGGTCAAAACAGCGGAATAGGAGAAGGTGAATGGCAGAAAGGAGCCCACATGGCCTGCCCTGGGGCTCTCTCAGGTGGCTCCAGGAGCCAGGACATGGGAACAAATTAGAGGAGAAGGGAAAATACAGCAGGGAAATATTACAGAAGGGGCTTTTTGCTGTCCCTGAATGGACAGGGCTTTTGGTTTGTGGGAGGAGTGGGGCCCCTTTGTTAGCTTTCCCCACTGCTGGTCATGACTTCATCAGTTGAGCAAGCTCCTTGGTTTCTGCTGGGAGAAGAGCTGCAGGAACTTTTGAGGCCAGGGTGGGGAGAGGACTCACAGGTCTCTCCACGGAGGAGTCTGTCAGACATAGAGGTGAGAAAGTTTCAAAGCAAATCAACATGCAGCATACAAAGTGCAGAAGAAGTGCAGAAGTTACACTCCATGACAGCCTTGGTCAGGGAGTCTGGAGCAGCACAGGGGCCAGCAGAGGCTGTGCTGCTGCCCAACACAGCAGCACAAGTGCAGGACAAGCACATAGAACCACAACAAGCACATAGAACCACACTCTGCAACAACCCCACCTGACCATGACACAGGAAACAAGTTACACCACCCCCAAGAGACAGGGCCTGCAGGAAGGATTATAACAAAAGCAGTGCAGCCCATATATCTTCAATCCCACATAACTGTGGGGACGCTCTGTGCCCCAGCTCTGCTACCCACTGAGACACAAAACCTGGCCTGGCAGCTGTGGCTGCTGTCCAGCAGGGCTGGTGGTGAAAATCAGCCTTTAGGAAATCATGGCCATGCCACGAGGTTTTGCTTCTGAATGCTGCCACGATTCTCAGAGAAGCCAAAGCCATCAGCCAAAGTCTTTGCTGTATGCCTGGGGTCACTGGTTTGCAGGGGTCCCTGCTGCATCAGCACTGGGGCTCCTGGGCCAGCTTCAGGAGAGGTGACCCTGCTCAGACCCCAGGTACAGGTGCTTTAATGCAGTGTCCTGGCTTGAAGGACAGGTGTCTGCCAATAAAGGCAGAAGCTTCTCTTTGAAATGGAGAATGTAAACCCCCTCCCTCCTAATTATTATTATAATTTTGAAATTAAGGGGCTCTCAGGCAAAAATAGGGAAATTAGGAATAACAATTTTTTACTAGGAAAATTAAAATAGAAATGCAGTTTTACAAAGAACAATCCCAAAACACTGACAGAGTCACAATACAACCTGACACCCTGTCAGTCAGTCAGGGTGTTGGCAGCAGTCCCATTAAATGGTGGCTGCATCCTCCTGCAGTGGCAGATGTGGTTCAGCTGAAGCAGTGCTCCTGTAGAAGGTGCAGTTTTCCTCTGAAGGTCCAGGGATGATGTGGAAAGGTCCAGTTTTCCAATGAAATCCAGTGGAAAAGGCTGCTTTGGGGTTCCAAATCTCAGTTTTTATCTAGGCAGGAAATGCTTGGCTGCTCCCCCTGGCTGGAGCATCTCCCAGTGGGATGATGTAATTTTATCAGTCACACAGTGGGACTGAATGGGCCAGCAGCAGATGATATCTTCCTGGAGGGAGGATGGGTTGTGGAAAAGATAAAGATGATTGCCCCAGCTGGTTTAAAGATGGCCCATTAGCAGATGGTATGTGCCATGGAGATAAGGAATCACTGCCCCACCCGGCTTCAACAGATGGTGATGGAATACACATTTCTGGCCACATCAACCCAACACATGCAGCCATTGCTTTGCCCTGCCTGGGGAGAAATTCAAGGTCTGGCAGCCTTGGGAGGTGAAAATCAGGGTCACTCAGTAGTCCTCAGACAACACTACAGATACCTGAGGTAGGCACCTCTGGCAGCCCTGGGGACAGCGAGGAGGAAACACAAAGCTGCAAAACAAGCAGCGCTGCTGCTCACATGCATGTGCAATTGGGAATGGTCGTGCTATAAAGGGAGAGTTTAAAAACAGCCAGACATTTTTCCTTTGTTCTTTATTTGTTTCTGCCATGACACGAGGCAAAGAGCAATGCTCTACAGATGGTCAACAATGAAGCTGTGTAACAAAAGAGAAAAGCAGTTGTCCTAAAACATCTGACTGGGATCCATCACGATTAATCAAGGGCCAGAAATAAAAGTGAGCCCCACTGCAATGGTAGGGGGAGCAGGGAGCCAATTCTGTGCCTAATACACCATATCAAAATGCTACCTGAAAATCCCTCACTGGAGTCAGCTGAATTATTCAGGGACCTCAGCCAACTCAAGTGTCTTCTGCTTTATGAGCCTTGAGGACCCTAAGGCATGTGCACTCCTGCTATTCGCTGCAGTGCATTCAGACTGGCTCTCTGCTATCTATATTTATCACGATCCCCTCAGGAAGTGTTTTGGCAGGGTTTTGTAATGAAAACCCTGCCCAGAGCACTCTTTGGCATGCAGCAGGCAGCCTTAAAATAGTGCAGTGACATACTGCAATAATTACTCATATTAGCACTCCTCATTGTGCTGTGCGGCGCGTTGTCCCCGTGGCCTGGCTGTCCCACGTTGGGCGCGTGGTGGGGCGGCAGGAAGGAGCTGACCTTTCCTAAAAGGCAAAGTTCAGCGCCAGGCCCGGCTGGGAGCCGCTGGGAACGCTGCATCCCGTCCATCACTCCAGCAGAGAGCTGGCACCAGCCCCCCTCGCTCCCAGATCCAAACTTTGCAGGTGTTCAGGCTGGAGATTTTGGCTCCTCTCAAGCCCGTCGGTGTTGTTTGAGGAGAATGTTTTAAAAAATAATAAAAAAAAAAAAAAGCATGAAAGTCCAACCACACAGGATAACTTTGAGACCACATTATAGGAGCAGGCTGCTTGCTCACCAATTACATGCTGGCTTCCAGTCCAACCTGTACATTCAGGTTTTTATCCCCTTTGGAGCAAATCTTTGTGAACTGTTCTAACAGCTTATCTCATTTCACCTTAAATAGTAACCAAAACAGCAGTTTTCAGTCAGGAGATGGAGAGTGAGGACAGCTTTGCTTGGAGTTGATAGAACCCTCAAAGTTTCAGTGTTCTTCAAAAACGTTCTCCATTTAAAAGAAAAACAACAACTACTTGAATTGCTTGAATTGTGCATCTTGAGCATCTGCAGTGTGTTTTTCCTGTTGATGACAAAATGAGCTTTGGAAAAACATTTTGTTACTCATGCCTATTTGCCTAAACTTGCTGGATTTCAAGAGCTCAATCAAAAACCCATCCAAGTCAGTATAAAGAGTCCCAGATTCTTTGGGACTTGGAGTGCTTTGATTAAAACCTCACGTCCTCTAGGACTGCTCAGCGTTCCCCACGGTCACGGTCTACGTGTTTCAGGATGACACAGTCCTGTGATTCCAGAGGCCACAATCTCAGAGGAAATATTGATGTAACTGCTTAATTATGGCTTCACAAGGAGAGAGAATAGTGCAGTCCTTCCAATGTAATCTGATTCAGAGAAAGGTATGGCACAAAGCCTCCCTTTGATCTTTATTTCCAGTGAGGGCACTGTCACTTTGGGGAAATTAGCACCTGGTAACACCACTTTGTTTACTGGGACATGAATTGATGGGTGTATAAAGACACCCCAGCTATTCTCTAAGTGTATGCCAGCCCTTTGTATTCCATAGTGTTAGCTCAGAAGATCCAAGCCCCTCCTGAAGTTTAACCATGCCTGCTTAGGAAGTTACACCCATGCTGATATTTGCCCCCTTATGTAGGAGCAAATAGATGAATTGAAAGACACAGAGAGTTTCAGAGCAATAAACAAATTGTTCACAAACAACAAACTGTGTCTGAGGGAACAACAGCAACTGGAATCAACACATAAGGCTATTTTTTTCATTAAGAAAACTCATTTAGGCCACATGAGCTAGTGAATGTGTTCACAACCACTTCTGTAACTATGATGCCATGGAAAAATGCTATTCCAAGAAAGCATCTGGCTAAATACAACAGACTTCTATTAAGTGAGCCTACACTTTTGTCAAACTGCAAGACATCTTTCAGAATGCAACAAAGAACATTTTTAAAAGCTGCCTTTCTCTAGCTTGTCATCAAATCTACCCTGAAAGCACAGTGAGGCAATGAACTCAGTATCTGACTTTGTAACGGGATAGGTATCTGCCAAACATATCCTCACCAGCCAACAATGCACTAGTCATATAGGGCTTTTTTTTTTTTTTTTTCCATGCACCAGCCTTTATTAAAACTTTCTCAATTAATTCTGTGGCCTCCAGGACCTTCTGCCAAGGTCACCATTCATGGCTGAAAGGGCTGCTCACTGAGTAATGAGCAGTAACTTGTCTGGAGACTTTCTTGCAAGCCATAATCAAACACAATCTTCTGTTAATTGCCTATGCATATTTGGTGCATTAACAAGAGGAGCTTTAAATACATACACATATATATATTTATATATAACCAAACACAACTGCAGGAGGAAAAGCTAAAATATTAGCACCATATGAGGATCCTGTTGATGACTTTTCTATCAAAGACAGATCTGATTGCTGATGTGGGGGAAATGTTTTATCTGGAATAAAGCCTTTGTTTCAGAAGACCATGTCTCAAATGCAGTTCTGGATGGCTACTCCTGTTCTTGCATAAATTCTTGCCTGTGAGAAGAGGTCAATAACAGGCTCTTGACCTAATTACTGCTCTAGATCTAGGTGTCTGCTGAAAATTCTCTCCTAGACATCTGATTTTGAACCAGACTGGGTTGGTTAGTCACAAAGGATTCTGCTTTGATGTGCAACTCTCTAGGGCACAGCCTGTCTCACCAGGTCTAAGGAAACACTGTTATATATAAATAACATTATTATGTTATTTGAACTGGTGGAAATGCTGATATTTAAATTGATCAGGTGGCTTGGCAGTTATCAGGATGGCTCTCAGCCCTATCTCACTGTGGCTGCACAGAAGTTGACTGGAACTGCTGATTTAGTCACTCTGTCACTAAGCCAAGCTGCAAGTGGCCTCCCCTCCCAAAAACTTCCTGTTTGCTTTGCAATCCCAAGGAACTGATACCTAGTGCTGAAACACATTTCCCTCCTCTTCACTTTTTCCCCTTTGAGACTTTTTCCCTGGGAGTCCTTTAGACTCCTGGACTGCCCAGAGAGTAATTTCAATGGATGTTATAGTTTTGAAAGAAGGTTAGATCAAGGTCCTGGAGAAGAATAAAAGAGATCCCTAGATCTTTTCTCCTTGCTTATCCTTTATGGTCCTTCTGTAAGGTAAGTTAACAGGTTTTTCTAGGTATGCCACAATCCATATTACATTATTTTTCCATTGCTAGTTTCAAATTATACTGCTTCTCCCTCTAAGCTCATAAAGTTCCTTTTAAAAGCTCATAAAATTTCACCTGTGTACATTTATGGCTCTCAGGATATGAACTAAACTCAAATGATTTAGCTATATTTACCATTGCTGAACTTCACACTGTATTTTACCACACTACCTTTTCAGGAGGAATAAGTCACTTCCTCCTTCTTTCCTATTTCTGAATTTTTTTTACTGAAGCCACTGAATTCAGAAGACTAATCCAATCTTTTTTCCTCTTTTATTTGTAAGCCACCAATACAATTCTGGCTTAAAATGTAAATGAGTGTGTCTACACTGACAGATTTAGCTCTCTACAAGGCCCTGACTGTGTGGTCATCCATACCACATATTCATGGAATAGTTTGGGTTGGAGGGGACCTTTAAGAGATCATCTACTCCTGCAATGAGCAGGGACATCTTCAACTAGATCAGGCTGCTCAGAGCCTCGTCCAACCTGGCCTTGAACAGTTCCAGGGTTGAGATATCAACCTCCCTCTCTGTGCAACCTCTTCCTTGTTGGCCCCAAGTACTTCCTTCCAGAAGGAAAACCAAGCACAGCTGACAGGACTGTTTCCCTACATTCCCCATGAGGCAGGGGAATGCTGGTGGGGAGGGCCCCAGTTTTGGCACTTCCTCAGCACCACCTTCCACACTGAGCTCTTCTGAGTGTTCACACACAATAACCCAGAGCATGCAGCACATTCCATCAGCACCATGTAATGGAAGCACCAGCCTGCCTGGCTACAGCATCCCCACAGAAATTTCTTTCAAGCTCTGTTGGTGGGGAGAAAGAAAAAAGAATTAAACCCACAGAAGATTAATAATGATGTGTCCAGGTCACGGCTTGTGGCCCAGAAGAGCCCTAAGGCAAGAGGTTTGCAGCATGGGACTGAGCCTCCAGCAGCACTGACACCAGCCCCTGCACACCTGTGTGGTCTGGGGACACGCTGTGGGGTGGCTGCCTCCAGAAACAGACACAGCTACATGTCCTGGCTTGAAGGACAGGTGTCTGCCAAAAAAGGCAGGAGTCTCTCTTTGAAATGGAGAATGTAAAACCCCTCCCTCCTAATTATTATAATTTTGAAATTAAGGGGCTCTCAGGCAAAAATAGGGGAATTAGGAATAACAGTTCTTTACTAGGACAATTAAAATAGAAATACAGTATTACAAAGAACAATCCCAAAACACTGACAGAGTCACAATACAACCTGACACCCTGTCAGTCAGTCAGGGTGTTGGTAGCAGTCCCATTAAATGGTGGCTGCATCCTCCTGCAGTGGCAGATGTGGTTCAGCTGAAGCAGTGCTCCTGTAGAAGGTGCAGTTTTCCTCTGGAGGTCCAGAGATGATGTGGAAAGGTCCAGTTTTCCAATGAAATCCAGTGGAAAGAAGGTAACTTGCTGTCCAAAATCTCAGTTTTTATCTAGGTAGGAAATGCTTGGCTCCTCCCCCTGGCTGGAGCATCTCCCAGTGGGATGATGTAATTTTATCAGTCACACAGTGGGACTGAATGGGCCAGCAGCAGATGATATCTTCCTGGAGGGAGGATGGGCTGTGGAAAAGATAAAGATGATTGCCCCAGCTGGTTTAAAGATGGCCCATTAGCAGATGGTATGTGCCATGGAGATAAGGAATCACTGCCCCACCCGGCTCCAACAGATGGTGATAGAACACACATTTCTGGTCACATCAACCCTGGACACTACAGAAACAGGTACACCCAATGAGAGAGTTTCAGGCTCCAAAAGCACCCAGAGCACCCAAATCCATGACAGTACCTTGCAGCCTCAGCCCCAATCACAGAATCTGCTGAGTTAGGAGGGACTCACAAGGATCATTGAGTCCAGCCCCCAGTCCCACCTCAAAAGTCCATTCTCAAAAGTGACACCACGTGCCTGGGAGCGTTGTCCAAATGCTTCTTGAGCTCTGTCACAGCTTGGGGCTGTGACCATTGTCCTGCAGAGCCTGTTCCTGTGCCCAATTTCAGTGCTTCAGTGGTCCAGCAAAATCAGGGCAGGTCTCTCTTGGTCTTGCCAAGGCTGGACAAAGTGGCCAGCAGAAAACCAACAGCAACCATGCATCTAATAGTGACAGGAATTAACACCTGTAAAATAACGTGGTAGCCAGGCATAAGCTCACAACTGGAGGCAAAGTTTATCTAAAAATATTTGGGTTGCCATGATTCCTTTTCCCATTTTAGACAAGACTGTGAAAACAGTTTTGATCTCTAGCCCTTTATTTCCTTTATGGCCGGAACACGAAGTGAATCAACATTTCAGAACCTCCAAAATATTTTTATTTGCTCTCAGTATTTGCTTATAAAAATGATTGGAGCTTGTCAGAGGGAGCAGAAGAGCTGCATTATCTTTTGCTGCGTGGGGAAGGAATGAATTTGCAAGGGGTAACAACAGGAACTGGCTCCAACCTTTGCAACTTTGTGGTTCATTCTCTTTCTTGGTTTCATAGTAAATTGCTGCATGGGGCTGGAAGGATGCTTAATTTCTCACAGATGTGTGACTGAAGCCAGGGTTCAGCCCTGGAAGCCTCATGCCTTGTCAGTGGTCACCTCTGCACAGGGCTGACCTCCACAGGAGGAACATGACCCACTCCCACATACACCTTGTGGGGTGCACAGCTGCCACAGGAGGAGGGCAGTGGCACTGGGCATGCAAAAGGACCCTACATGTTGGACAAGGGACCACCAGGCACCTGCTCCTGAGAGAGAGGCAGCAGGTCCTGGTGGCCACTGAAAGCAGAAAGCTGATTTACTTCACTTAAGTGTGTTGTACAGAATAAAGTTTGATGGAGGGGAAGAAAAAAATCTCACCAACATGGAACTTCTGCTTTTTCTTTTCCCAAGAGACAAAAAATTCCCACACTTGGCCTGTCCAGAGAATTTTAAACAAGAATTGGGCTGAAATCACAACTCCAGATATGCACATCCTTGAAGTTTAGGAAAGGATCTTTTCTCTTAGGATGGGCCATCTTTAAAACCTCTCTATAATGGCCAAACTCAAGACTTAGATTAAAAGAAGAAATTAATTTGTGAATATTACATCCAAATGCAGATTTTAATTTAGTAGATTTTAGGTGTGGGAAATTACTGATGTGACACCCCAGACCTCAAAACTCACTGCATTTCTTCAGTACCACATCCCCAAGACACCTTGATAGAGAGAGACTGATCCAGGAGTGACCTGCAGAGCTGGGTGAGTTTCCCTAGAAGGGCTCTGTCCCATCTGTGTGCCACCCAAAGGCAGCAAGGTGCTGTCTGCAGCCCTGCTGACAGACATGGGCATTCTCTGCCTGGCACCCCAGGCCAGCTGGAGGGGAACCAAGCTGGCTGTGGCTCAGTGGCTTTCTGCCTGGGCTGGCTCCTGTCCTCCCAGCTCAGGGCACTGGCAGTGCAAGTGCAGCTGCCTGCAAGACTCTGTGCAGGCAGAGTGCTGCAGCAGTGTCAGTCTGGTAGAAAGCACCTGGAAATCCCTGGAAGGTGCTTCTCTGAAAAGTTAGCTTCTTCACCCTGATATCCTTGTGATCCTCCTTTGCTGCTAGCTGTTTTCAGGCTGGAGACAGGTAAACAAATAACCACGTACTCCCTGAAGTTTTGCTGCTTACATTAAAAAAATATAAAAATTTACAAATTTGTCCCTTCCTCCATTTTTAAAATGGCCCAATTAAAAATAAATAAATTCTCTCCTTTCGGTGGAAATTTACTTGACACATTTAGGCTAATAAGTCCAATTGATGGATGGCTTTTCAGTCATGCTCCCATTTCCTAATCACATCCTTGTCTCACATCCACCCTGACTGAAGACTGATGAGAGCCTCTAATAGCCACTGCAGCTGCCTTGCCCCTGCACCAGGAGCTGCAGTCTCTGCAGAGGGGCTCTGTGTGCTCCCTCTGTGGGGCAAACCCACCTGAAAGCAGCACCTGCTGAACATTTCCCCCTAGCAATGGCCTTAGAGCAGTGGAGGGAAGTCTACAGTGATGCTTTGCTGAGAGCAGTGGGTTTAGAGCAGCACCTCCTGTGGTTTCCATGGGATGGGTGAAGAGCACTCCAGACCCACTGAGCTGGAAACCAGCCCTGTGGAAGCTGCAGGGCAGCTCAGGAGGAGGAAGACAGTGTGCAGGTTGTCCTTGGTTTCCCTGTCTCAGTTAAGGAGCACCCCTGGTGAAACAGGAGTGGTCACAGAGCCTTGGTGGCAGCAGTGCCAGAGAGCCATGAGCCAACTTGCAGCCATGAGCAGGTCAAAGAGCAGCCAAGTCTGTGCCTGGCAAACACTCTCCCATGGTGGCTGCTGTGATGGATGAGCTCTGAGGGCAGGGTGGGCTGTTGGTGCCTGGAAATTTCTGCAGGCGCTCTCTGCTTGCTCCACCGCCCTTCCTGTAGGTGCCTGTTAGGGCAACACAGCTCCTTGCCTGCCCAGCCCCATGCCCTGGGCACAGTTTCACACATGGTTCCCATCTCATCAGGCCCTTGTTATCCAAGGGAAGAAGCTGGTATCACTGGGAAGAATCTGGATTTTGTGGGAACTGAGCTCTGCTCCGTTAGGGGCCATCAGCAGTGCAAAACAGGAGTGAGAAAGTGCAGGGAGGTGACACCATTCCAGGGCAATGCCAGCCCTGAAGCGTGAAAGATGCAGGCAAAGATGCAAAACTGGACCTGCTGGCTCTGGTCATGGGCTGAGAGACTCCCAGAACAAGTGTGATCCCCTCTGGCCAAGGGGAGCTGCACCTCCATGAGCTCTTCTCTCAAGGTCTGTATGCAGAAACACCCTCACACAGAGCTTGAGGGTCAGAGCTGCAGGCACCCATCTGAATCCTGCAGGTGTCTGATTCTCACAGAATTTCTTCTTGCAGAGCTCTTTGCATCAGAGGCTTTTCATTTGAAGCAACTCATTATTTAACCCCCCTTGTTAAATCTGCTCTAGCATCAGAACAGGAGTTAAGGGATGCTTGCTCCCAGAAGCAGTGCTGATGACTGTACTTCCTAAATATATTTTATTTGATTGCTATTTATTTCAGTCCCAAACAGGGAATGGGAACACCTGCCCAAGAGCACACTCTGAGAAAGGGGAGGTCCCTCTCTCAGAGGCAGGGCTGTCCTTCTGCAGACATTTGATAAGCAATGTCCTGAAAGGTAAACATTTGTTTAACTTCCCCATAAAAGAGCCTGGCAGAATAAAACAGGGACTTTTCTTCAGCCTTACTGACAAAGAGGCCAGCCTAAAAGAAAATTCAAACTCAGATATGCACATAAAATTTAAACCCAAATCTGCATTGTATGTTTCCTGAATGGTTTTTATCTTTTCTCTCAGCTGAACCAAGATCACCAGCCTCAAAACTGAGTTTCCAGCTGATGCCTTGGCCCAGCTCCATTAGGAGAGCAGCTCTGTGTTGAGGAGACACAGTGCTGAGCACAGGCATGGGTGGAGACAATTCTGAAACATGGCTATGCTTCAGTTCCTCTCCTGTACCAAAACACTTGGGCCTCTACCCCTTTCCATTTCAATTCTCCTACACTACTTCCCCTTCTCAAATGAGGATATCAAATACTCATGGGAGTCTTATTAAAAGCCTGTAAATCTGAGTCTGGTGCCTGGGGTTGTCTCATTTCTGGCACCCACAGGGAGGTTTCAAAGGGGCCTGAGTTGCCCTAATGCCAGGGCCAATACAAACCAGGCCATCTAATGGATTTGGGGCTGAGATTATGAAAAACCTTAAGCTCCTAAAAAAAAAAAAATTAAAAAAAAAGTCATAATCAGCCCCTGAAAACAGAGACAGGTTATGTCACATATGAAAATAAGACCCAGAATATCCAGTCTGTTTCCTCATGTGAAAAGAGAGTAGAAAACAAAGATGCACCCAACAACTTTCTGCAAGCAAATGCTGATGGTTTTTTAGGCCATTTGGGTAGAAGAACAATATGAAACTCTTACACAGAAAAAACATTTGCAAAGTCCCTGAATTGTGTATCTCAGTCCAGCTCCCGTCCCTTTCCCTGGCAGTGAAGGGAAAAGTGACATTTTACCCCGTGTGACAATGTGACAAGCAGCAGAGCTGCAGTGTGCTAAGGCAGCTCTTCCTGAGGAGCTGCAAATGCACCTTTGCCCCCTTTGGCTTGGACAGCATTTGCAGCACTTCCAGTTCCATCTCCCAGTAAAACCAGTCTCAAATTGTCCTCCAGCAAGGACCCACAGCTAACAGGCAGCATAGTGCTAAGCTAAGAACAAGCAGAACAGGAAAAGCTCATGAAAAAAAAAAAAGTACAGGCACTCTCAGTGATACAACTACAAATCTCTCTATTGCACTTTCACCTTTACTGGTAATTCCTAATTCTCCTTATCTTTGCCATCTAAATGCAAATGCAACCAGGCACATTTCCCTTATTTTACTCCATCCTTCACAAGTCTCTTCTGCCAGAGCTGATGGCTGCAGGCTGAAAGGGGCAGTGGGAGGGAGCAGTGCCCACCTTGCTGCTTCCCACTTGTCCAAGGTCATCCCAATGGAGCAGCACCGTGCTGCTGCTGGCATTTGGGAGCTGTTGCCATGGCACCAGGGGACAAATCCCTTTTCTTCTGCCCTGCAAATCCCTCCCAGCAGAGCTGGGGCCTGGACCTGCAACCTTGGCTATTTTTAGCCACGTGCTGTATAATGCAGAAGCTGATGACCATCTGCACATCCCCATTAGTCAGCTGTTTCCAGGTGCTGGGTGGAGGGAACAGATAGCCAGAGGCAGGGGGGAGGCTGGGATCAAACAGCTGAGCAAGGACAGCTGCTTGTCACACCTTTTGGTGGAGAACTCTGTCTCAGTTTCACTTGAAATCCATCACAATGGAGCCTGATGGAAAGGGGTTCCCTGCAAAGGAAGGACACAGATCCCTCACCCTCCTTCCCTGAGCTGCCCAGGACACTCAGGCACCTTGCTAGGATGGAGGCTTCTCCCCTACACTCTCCCATCCCACCCCAAGCCCTCCTGGTGCTTGCAGCCCTGATGTCCTCAGACAGGGACTAGGAGAGATGTTCCAGCCTCCCCAGTTTTCCCTCCCAGCACATTCCTCCAACCAGCAGCACCCCTGGGCAATCCATGTTGGTCCAGCCAGCAGCCAGGTGACAGCACAAACCCCTACAGGTGTCCAAAGCTGCAGGGAAGGAACTCCAGTGACACTCCAGGTGCCATTAGAATGGTGTCATAAGTAGGAAGAATCTGAATGCACTGGAGGTTTCCAGGGGAGAAGTGCTGTGTGATGAAGGCCAGGCTGCACTGGAGGGGTCAGACAACTCCTGGCTGGCAGCCCAGCCTCACCTGACACGTGGTGCCATCCTACTGAAGCTTAGTAAAGGTATTTCAGAATAGCACATTCTTTTTTTCACATAACAGAATTAAAACAATGTTTACAGACTCACAACTGTGCAAGGATACACTTGGATTTTCTTTAGGCTCATTGAGGGCCAAGGGCAAATCTCCCAAATCCTGGATGCTCCTGTCCAAACACAATGGGATACATTGGCAGCCCACCAGGGAACCTGCATCCTAAATTCACTAAATTCAAGAACAGATTCTTCAGCAGCAGAGCCAGGATCTGGGCTGGCAAACCCACCAGTCTTGGGGGTGCTCTGATTGAGAGGAGCCCTGCAATGCATTAGGAAACCACTAACCAAACTCCAGCTCCATCTCAGAGCAGAGGGGCTGAGCTCTCAGGTCTGAAGTTGTTGCACAGACATTTTTTTTCCACATCACCCTGAAAAAGTGATCACACTGACTTTATACCCCCATGTGGCAAGCAACTATCAGAGAGAAAAAACTGAGACTGGAGCTGCTGAAGCAACCTCTTCCCAGCCAAAATACAGCAAAGTGGCACACAGGCAGCCCAGAGACAGATGTGCTGCCCATCCTGTCCCTGCCCTGCTGAGGATGGCCACCCTGCACAACAGGCAAAGCAGCAGCTGGGCACAGTGCTTGCAGAATTCAGCATTGCTGCTGAGGGTCTGGCACTGAGACAGGTTTGAGAGGAACCCTCACATGTGAGGAGTTGCACCGTCTCTGGTGTGTAGGGATGCAAATCCACAGAAACCCAAGGAGCTGGGTTGATTCACAGCAGCTGCAGAGCTGGTGACTGAGAAGCAGTGCTGCCTCACTCCAGGTTTTTCTTATTTTGTATAATGTCAGGGGGCAAATCAAGGCCATGTGAAGCTCTGCACCACTAAATCACCCACTGTGATTTAGGAAATGTGCACAAATGCAGGCATGTGCAACCACATGAGGGACCAGCACCCCCTCTGAATGGAACAAAAAACCACACCACCAAACCTGAAATGAGCTGTCACAGATCAACCTGCTGCTAAAATCAGTAAAGATTTGTATCCTGGAGCCCAGACCTTCATGCCACCTACAATATGCTTTGGTTGGGGTTGTTTTTTTTTCCAGCCTGATGAGTGCTGTGCTTTCTCCCTGTGCTCAGACCAAATTAAACTGCTGATCAGGGTGGCAGCCATGCTGGGAGGTGGGAAGAAAGGAGTGGCTGAGTTTGAGCCAGGCAGGAATATCCTGGTTGGGGTCAGCTACAACATTTCACATTTCTCACCAACAGCACTGGTGGACTTCTGGATGCTGCAGAAGGAGCAGTGACATCCTCCAGTGGGTTTCCCATCTGTGGCAGCTTCCAGGGTCACAGTGCATCCTTTCCTTTCCAGCCCTGATGACCCACAGCTGAATCAGTGGCATGGGGAGCAGCACCATGGCTGGAGGGCCCCAGTGTCTCCTCTCATGAGGGATCCCAGCCTGGCATTCAACACCAGCATCCTCAGCCATCTTTCCTGTTTTCCTGCTCGGAAAGGGAGCTGGAGAGGGGGAGCCTGATAGCAAAGAAAGATCTGGGAGTCAGATTCAGGAAGCTGAAAAAAGTTGGACAACAGCCTTCACCCTCACATACTGGAATTGTTTGTTTATCTTCTTGCTTCCTCTATAAAGCAACTCATCCCAGCTGGGTCATGAGGAAAAGAACAATAGCCATATATTTTTAGGATCTATCTGCAAATAAGTGATGACCAGTTTTTCCATTTTGTCACCCAGGCCATTTTATTTCAGCAAAAGACCCTGCAAAGCAGTGCAAGCCATGAGTGTGCAGGGAAGGGACTCTCCTGGCAGCCAGGGATTCCCCTCTACCCCCAGCTCTGCCTGGTGGCATCACACTTGTGCCACCTCCAAAAAGTGAGGCAGCACAGGAACCTCAGAGTGAGTTACAGCCATGGGCATTACCCATGACCTGCCCAGGGCTTTGGACACAGGGGCATCCAAGACCTGCTTATGGCAAAAAATAAGATTTTTTTTTTCCATTTTCCCTCCCTTACTGCAGCATCCTTGGCCACACAGAGATGCTCCCACATCAGAGTGCCACAGCCCATGAGAGGCAAGTGCTTGGTGCCACAAAAGCACCTGCTCATTAAGACACCCAAGTTAACAATGCAAATCCACAGCCTAAATATAGCATGTGACAGAAAGTCCCAGTCCAAATTCAGCAGCATGGCACCTCAGGGGACTGTGAGAGGCAGGAGCAGCCCAGCCATAAAGGTGTGGGAGAGGAAACTCAGCAGGTTTTGGCCCCATGGCTCCCCTGGGGCCCAGGGCTTGCATGCACCACCAGCTAACCTGAGCTACCACAAAGTCTCTGGCTAGGCACAAAGAAAGCAAAGATGCCACAAAAGCCAGAGCTCCTGCTTCACCTTAACCATGGCAGCACCAGGGAAGAAGTTAGGGGTGGGTTTCAAAATCCCTTGGTGGGTCAGAAGCACAAGTTCTGTTGCCTGTGAAATATTAAATAGTGGATGGGACTTGAGAAAGATAGGAAAGAGATTGCTAGGTCAGAGATTCTTCTTCACCTTATCTGTTCCACTAAGCCTCTTCTGCAGCAGTATCTCCCAGTGAAGTGCAGAGATAGCCCACAAAGCTCCTGTTTGGCAGCAGTTTCTTTTCTCCTGTTCCTGGGTGAGGTGGAGTAGGTGCAGAGGGGTGAAGAGATTTGTTTTCATTTGCATGGAGTATCACAGGAGTATCACAGTATCATAGCTCTATCAGCAATCATGCAGGCTCCTCATATGGCTTTCTCCTTAGCTCTAGGGACTCTCCATCCTGTGGTTTTCCCAAGCCTGTCTCTCACTCCCTGCTACCTCCAGACAAGGTCTTTAATTAAGGTGTTTTATCTTTTCCATGCTTCAGGGCAGGTCTTGGGTGCTCATTCTGCCCCAGCCCTCTCCTACTTTTCATAGCACTGATTCATAGGAAGCACAGGCACATCCTGGATTTCACATGAATCATTCCCTTTTCAGCTCATGCTCCCAACCATAATATTTTTGTGGAGTAGTTTTATTCTGTTAGCTCACAAAAAGCTCCATTACTCAAGCCTTTCCCAGATTATCCAGCAGGTTTCTCTAAGGAAGTTTTTTCCACAGTGCTGCCTTATAATAAATCCCTTTCCTCTCTGAAATGCAGGGGTGGAAGGATGCAGAGGAAATGAGTCTACCAGCAAATGGATAGACTTGTGCAGCTGTTTCACAACAATTTACACTCAGTAATTAGTATTTCTGAGGACATGCACAGATGAGAGAGACAATAAAGCCTATAAAAATGTGTTTCTTTATGCCTATATGTATAAAAGTGCAGTGCAGGGAAGAGCTCTCATCTTCATGGTCCTATGTACACATATAGATACAGGTGGTATCTACAGCCCTGCCCAGCCTCCCTGCTGCTCCCAGGCTCACCTGTTCCAGTGTGTGCACAAACAAAATTACACACATTGTCATCCCTCCCAGGTTTCTTTCATAGCCCTCAAGTCAGGTGAGGGGAAACCAAGGAGAATCACAGCAGCTTGTGCCTCCCAAAATTGGGGCATCCCCCTGCAGCTGTGCAAGGAGCTGGGGGCAAGGGCAGTCACCCACCTTGAAAGAAACCCCAACCCCCCAAACAAACAAACAAAAGAATATGCAAAATCAAAACCAACAACCCCCCACCCTCCACATGCTCAGAAATGTTTACTACTCTTAAATTTTCCATTCTGGACCTTGGCCAGGAAGTAAATATCTTGTTTTGGAAAAACTGAGCACATTTCTGCACTTGTAGGGGAAGTATTACACTTTCCCCGTTTCCAAAGTGCAAATTGTGAAAGAGCTGCTCTTACACATCTTTAAACTGATTATGAGTTGAACAGAAAATAAATAAAGAAATGGCAAAAGCCAGAGATGCTGCTATGTGCACACTGCAGTGCCTGGTGAAGTTATGGAGAAGATTATCCTGGGGGGTATTGAAAAACACCTGAAGGACAATACAGTCATGAGTTACAGCCAGGATGGCTTCAGGAGGGATGCCCTGTGCTCTTCAACACCACCATAAATGACTTGGATGAAGGACTGCAAGGGATGCTGAGCAAGTTCACAGATGATACAAAACTGGGAGGAGCTGTTCACTCCTTTGAAGGCAGGAGAGACCTCAACAAATCAGAGGGTTGGTCAATCACCAACCATATGAAGTTCAGTGTGGGGAAAGTGCTGGATTCTGCACCTGGGATGGGGCAAACCTGGATGTACAGACTGGGGAATGAGAGGCTGGAGAAGGGACCTGGGGTCCTGGTCAGTGGCAAGTTGAACATGAGCCAGCAGTGCCCTGGCAGCCAGGAGGGCCAACCCTGTCCTGGGGACATCAGGGACAGCATGGCCAGCAGGGCAAGGGAGGGATTGTCCTGCTCTGCTCTGAGCTGGGACAGTGTCACCTCCAGTGCTGGGGACAGATTTGGGAGCCACAATATAAAAAAGACATTAAACTCTTATAGAGTGTCCAAAGGAGGACCATGAGGATGATGAAGGGCCTTGAGGAGAGGCTGAGGTCCCTGGTGTGCTCCCCAAGAGGAGCTGAGGGAACACCTCATTGCAGCTCCAATTTCCTTTTGAGGGGCAGAGGAGGGGCAGGCACTGATCTCTGCTCTGTGGTGATGGAGACAGGACTCAAAGCCTGAATTTGTGTTGGGGGAGGTTTAGGTTGGATATCAGGCAAAGGTTCTTCACCCAGAGGGTGTTTGGGCACTGGAACAGCTCCCCAGGGCAGTGTCACAGCACCAAGGCTGGCAGAGCTCAAGGAGCATTTGGACAGCACTCTCAGGGACATGGTGTGACCCCTGGGGGATGTCCTGTGCAGGGACAGAGCTGGACTCAGTGATCCTTGTGTGTCCCTTCCAACTTGACATTTTCTGTGATGTCAGGAGTGAATCCTTCATGCCTGTTAAGGTTCAACACCTTTTCATGGCCTTTAGAGCAGCTCTGGAGGGCAGTGGGCACTGCAGCCATGGCTTGGAGGCCACCTGTCCCTGCTGCTGGCTGCAGGGGACAGCTGCCTGCTCACCCAGAGCTCCCAGGCACACTGCAGACCTGCCCTTAGCCCAAAAGGGCAGAGAAGCAAATCCAAGCTCCCAGCACAGTCCTGTAGCAAAAGGGGTAAATGAGCTCCTAGCATGGTGGGGTACAGAGGGGAAGCAGGGCTTGCTTTTACCCAGGCACTGGGGTTTGGAAAGGGCACTGAAACAGTGGGAATAGCCCAGAGAAAGGAAGGAAGAACCCCAAAGGGCACAGGTGATCCTGGGAGGTGCTTTAATTACAGCTCATGCTTTCATGCTGCTTTCATGGAGACACCAACAGGATTCTAACCCAGCAAGAGAAATGTGGAAGGCTAAACACAAGAAAACCAGTCACTGTGGCTAAAGGGCAGAGCATGGGACTGATGTTCCTTGCTGGCTTTAAAGTGTCTGGAAGGAGCACTTGATTTATCCAGGCAGTAGGCAGCTGCAGCTTTGGTGTTCCCTGGATCACAGGCAGCCCAGCTGGGTACTCCACTCAGGACACCAGACCCAGCAAAGGGTCTCCTACACAGCCAAATCTGCTCCTCTCCAGCACCACTGAAGGGGAAGGTGCTCAGAGGCTGCTGAACAGAACATGTGAAATATAGCAGAGCCTTTGGGGAGCAGAAGGACAAAAGGAAAAAGAAAGAAACCACCAAACCTCCCTCACACAGAAACTGGCACTGCTGAATATCAGATTTTCAGCATTTCTGGGTTTTTTGACTATGTCATTTGTAGCAGTCAATGTCTCTAAGAGACTGTGCCTACATGCCAGAGGGTCTTGTGCTGGGTGTGCACCTCTCCACCTTTCTGAGGCTTCTCCAGTCCCAGGTTAAACTAAACCTGAGTCCCTGCAGAAATGAGGGGCTCTAAGAACGAGCTTCCCCCTGCCCACAAGAGCATCCTCCAGACCCACAGCTCCTCCAGTCAGCCATCCCTCTCCTGTCTCAGCAATGCCCTTGCAGATCCCTGGGATGAGGAAGGATTTTGCCAGAGGAGGAAGCAAAGCCCACTGTGTGCTCCCTGCCTGCCCTGTGCTCACCACCACAGCCCAGCCTCCCCACCTCACTGAGGAAAGCCTGAGCAAAAGGAATCCCATAAAACATCCCCTCCTGCTGAGCTAGCCCAGCTCCTTCCATGGCAGCTCTTGCCTTTGGAAACCTCCCTCCATGCTTTCAGTTGAGACTTGCTGGTGCCTCTTTCATACCCCCCTTTTCTTTTCCTCTCCCTTTCCAAATATTTGGTTTTATGAGCTTCTTGTTGAGATCATAAAATACTGGGTTGGAGGACTATAAATTCATAAGGAGGTACTCTTTGAAGGGAGCTTTTTTTTCCTTACTATCAACATGATAATAATAATAACTAAAAAAAAAAAAAACAACCCTCCTGTTTTGCAGCACAACACATCATCTTGCCTCTTAGATTTAACCAGAGCAGGGTTTGCAGCCTGGGAGCCACAGACAGAGGTAAGCAGCAGCCAGCCCTGATGTCAGAATCTTGGGCCCAAGGAAAGCAATTTCTCCTGGAGTTTTGCAGAGATAAAGTTACCTGTTCATGCTGGGTCCAGCCTCTTCCACAGTCAAGGTAGGAAGCAGAGGGCAGTCAGCCAGAGCTGAGGATGCCTTCTTTCACCTTTCCATCAGGAAGCCTAAAAACCTCTCTCATGGAGAGATCACCACCAGGCTGCTAGAAGATGTTGAAGAGCCCAGCTCTTTCCCTCCCCACACATGGTGATAGCACCATGTTATTAGAGACACAGCTGTGATTTAACCCAGTACTTGTAGTGTGCAGGACATTGCCCTGCACCTTCCAGGAGCACCACTGGCTTTGCAGGTGGGGAAACTGAGGCTCTGCTCCCCTCAGTGCCCTGCCCCAGGCTCATCTGCCACTCACTCCCTGCTGGGTTGGTGCCAATGAATCACATCCTGCCCGTGGCAAAGGAAGAGCACAACTGGCTCTGTAAATGAGGAGCACCCTGCTGGGATTTGGGGCACTGTTAGCTGAATCCTGCAGCCTTTATTCCATCAAGCCTTCAGCTGAGAGGCATCCCCACTGTGCAGCCTGAACTGGCTTATTTGAGATCAGCTGAGTCAGCAGGGGAGCACAGGGGGCTTTCCCCATCTCTGTTAGGGGAGAGCATCCCATCCACTCCTGAGGCTCTGCAAGCCTTGCCTTGGCTCCAGATCAACCCCAAATTTCACTGATAGCATGGGAGTTGTGGCTGCTCTAGGTTTGGCTCACACAGAGAGCAGGGCACGGGGTGCCTGACTGCCAGCTCCCTACCCTGGACATCATCCTGGCCTCTCCCTGCCCACAGGTTAAAGAAGGGGCTTGCAAGAAGCAGGACTGAGGGCAAGATTTCTGCAAGGCAGATCCCCTGGTCCCCCATTATCACTGCTTCTTTTAAGAGCAGCAATTATGCACAGGGAGGAGAGGGAGGAGGAGGAGGAGGTCACATGAAGGATGCCTGAAATTCTTTCCAAACCACAGCCATTTCTGACCCATCAGAAATTTCCCCACTTACTCTGGCCTGTGAACTCTGGAAAATGCAATTAAGGGAGAGAAAGCAGAGGCCTGAACCCTCTGATTGAGGCAGGCTCTCTGACATTGGTTAATGAGGCCAGCCTTGCCTGGTGCTGATTCAATAGGAGAGACTGTCTGCTTCCAGACAGTCATCAAAAGTTCAGCATTTCTCCCTTCCAACAGAAACCTGCCTGAAATTTGTCCTGCCTTCACAGGAGTCAAGGAGCACTTCTTATAATGGTTTAATGTGACTGAAATTGGCATTTTCTTGGTTGACAATGGAGATGAGCAGCCCTTTATATATATATATATATATGTACTTTTACCCACTATAACTTCCCCCATACAGCATCTTCTTTCTCTATCTGGATGCAGCACCCCAAGCCTGGAGAGGGGACAGCAGGCAGCACTGGCTGCCACCCAAGAGCCAGCTTTTCAGTGAGGGCACAGGACAAGCTGCCAGTGTCACCAGAGCCCAGCCAGCCACTTCTGGGCACGCTGTCCACCTGCCCTCTGCCCACGTGCCAGCAAGCAGATCCTGGCACCACCTCACTGATTTGTTATTTGATATTTGCTTCCTGCCCCGGGCTCACACAGCTGCCACCTCTGAAATGGTTAATTTTAACTGTGGAGCTCCTTTTCCAGCAGTAGCAGTGGTGGAAAGCAGTGGCAGAAGCAGATGGAGAGGGATGAATGGCCCCAGCATGTTTGGAGGTAGATCTGGGCTGGTGATGGGTCTGGGCAAGAGGAGGTAGAGGAATATAAATGGCTTTGGTGTGTTTGGAGAAAATCCCAAAATAATAGTTAAAATGTTATGAAATTAAACTAAACCTTTGTGCTCAAAGAGAGGGGCTACACTCTTGGGAATAGGTGGGTTTTATTGAGAGCAGTCCACCCATTCCAGGAGCTTCTTTTCCCAGTAAATCTGCCCCTACCTGCTGGCTCCCTGTGACATCCCAGGCCTCTCTGTGGCAGGTAATGCTGTACAAATATCACCACTTGATCCCTCAGGTAACTTTATCCCCTCTGTTCAATACCATTAACCAAAACTGCCTGTGTGGGGCTGCCTGAGTAACCAGAGAACTTCCCACTGCCAGGTGTCTCCTTGCAGCCAGGGTGGGAGGGGGCAGGCTCAGGGATGATCCAGTGGGGCAGTGGGATGCTCCAGCTGCTGTCCCACCTGCTCCAGGTCTGCACAGGGCAGGGATGGTGCAGGGGGTGTGCATCTCTCCCCAAACACCTGGAACGACCTCCTGACCTGCCTGGCACTGTGAGGATGAGAGGGATGGCTTTTCCAGCCTGGTTTTTGGGGGCAGAGTCCACAAGGAAGAGCCAGGTGATTGCTCCCCACGTGTCAGCCTGGCTGTGCCACTGTGCTGCCTCTCACCTCCCTGAGCAGCTGAAATGGATCCCTTCAGACCAGAGGCATTTCACTGCTTCCAGCTGGGAATTACAGAGATGAGAAAGCAGAGTATGGGCCGTGCCTGAGCCCTGGTACTTGGCTTCCACATCACAAATGCCAAAGCCTGGCAATTATAATCAATGCTGCTTCCTTCAAGATTTGGTCCAGTGCAAGGCTAAAGTCTTGTGGCAAGAATTTATTTTTAACTCTCTCACCATACCAAAATTACAGAGCTTTTAAAAACCACCCACTCCACCCCACCCCTCCACAAAAAAAAGAGTTGAACATTTCCGTATTTCTCCTTATTTCAAAGCACAGAATCAAAACTGTTATGGGATTGAAAAATGGAAACTCACTCAACTTGGAGCCCACTGGCTGGGTTCTACCCCAAGTTCTCAGGAAAGTTTTTTAAAAGGGGATTGAGCAACAACCTCTATTTTACAGATGGGGAAACAATATTTTGGGTAAGCAACTAAAAGTGAGTCAAGCAAAGTTGGTAGCAACTCTGGAAAAGCCATCCATGTCTCCTGACTTCTCCACAGGCTTGCTACCCAGTGGCAAAATAGATCTCAAACTAATCATGAGATTTCATGCAACAAACACAGGTGAGATGCCAATTTAAAAATACTGAGTTGTGCCCACCACCATGTGCAGTTAAAGCAATTAATTCCTTCCATTGAGAGAAAAAAAAATGGTTTTGAAGTCTGTAGCTTTACAGGCAGACTCCTCTCCATGAGAAAAGGTGGGATGAAGGCCTGGTAGGATGGTCTGGGGAGCAGGAGATGCCAACAGTGCTGCCCAGGATGGCATGGAAGAGGCTGAATGGGCTAAGACACTGTGTCAAGGGTAGGGCTGAAGTTGGGAGAACTTTTATTCTTAATTTGCCTGGGTTTATATGGAAAATTGTTGTGTTCAGATTCCAGTTGCAGCTTTTTAGCTGCAAGAAATTATTTTGATTCCCAGCCAAACAGAAAGCACATCACCTGTGGGGATGGGGAATTATAAAAATAGAGGGGGAAAGCTCATGTTGATTATTTGGGATAGACATCCATCTGTAACCAGGGTTTTCAAAGCCAGCTTGTGTCCTCCTCACCTCACACCATTTCTCTGTGTAGCTCAGGTGTCTTTAGAAAAGATCTCCTGAATTGCAAGGAATGCTAGTGTGTATATAAAGGTGATTTCTCACAAGCCACTGGGGCAGAACTGGCTGGAAGGAAAGCTAGAGACTCCCAGCTATCATCTCTAGGAGCTCAGGTTTTGCATATTCAGGTCCCTTACATAAAAAGTGACTTTCCAGAAGTATTTCACTCTTTAAATGTTTGGCATTGGCTGACTGTCTCATAATTCAGGGCAGGTGTAGTTTACCATGGCTTCACAGGAAACATCACTCAACACACACACATCCCGCAGGTTTGTAGCTGGTAAGCTGTTGGGACTGTAAAAAACAAAGAGTGAGCCCAAACAATTGTACAGCACACAGTTATCTTTTCATTTACACCAGCTTGACTTTTTTCTTTAGACACATTTCTGCCATAATTGGATTTACTGGGCATAGCAGCTCAATGCCAATCATATTTCCATGGAGAAAACAGTAGGTCCAGCTCACTCTCCCATGTACCCTTATCTCCAGCTCCCCTGGAGGCACTGCCTTTGTCACTGCTCAAGAAGCACCCTTGCACTGAGGAAAGGAGTCCCAGGGAAACAACCATGAACACAGGAAAATAATCAGGAACATGGAGACACAGAGTGCTCACAGCATCCCAACAGCCCTGGGTGGGGTGTGAGGTGTCTCCTCTGCCTGTCCTGCCAGGAGCAGACAGTCAGAGTGCCAGGAAGGAGGGTATCCTAAATACCCCAGGCCTCCCCAGCTCTGCCTGAGCTCCTCTTTAGTGCCAGAAGGTTCCCTCTGCCATAGAACATGCAGCCTGGGCTTCAGGGCTTACAGGAGCTGATGTCAGGGAGTTTACACTTCTTTCTCCTTGTTCTGGGCACCCTGTCTCTCCCTGCTGTAGGGACTAGTGGAAAATGCCCATTGCAACCTCCAAAGGAGTAACTCATCACTTCAGGCCCTTCTTGGTGTTCACTTTCAGGTGCAGCATCATGAGTGAGGCTGCCCTTCATCTTGGAGGTGGAGCTGCCGGAAAACCATGGCCACTCCCATCCTTCACACCTGGTTGCTGATGGAACTGGGCTTTGGGAATGCCGGTGGGGCCAGCTGGATGCTCAGCCTGGTCTGCTCTGCACAGCCTCAGGAGGCTGCTCTCTGACCTGTGCCACCCCACGCTCCTGAGTGGTACCACAGATGGGCTGGGGCTGCCAAAGGCAAGGCACCTTCTCAGGGATGAGGGTGGCTCCCAGCTGTGCACTGCCTGCTGCCAGTGGCCTCCCTCACCTCCAGCTTCCTCAGGCTACCCCAGCAAAATTTCCTCAGCTGCACCAATCTATAATCCATGGCTAGCCTAGGTATCTATTGAGGACTGCTTACACCCCACTGTTGCCCATGTTTTTGGGCTAGGCAGACCCAAAAAGCTCTTACAGGGAAGCTTAAGTGGCTGTGGCATGGTGGGATGAAAAGGCACCCTCCTGCCTGTGTGACAGGGAGAGAGAGAACACAATCTGGTGGGACATTTGTCCAAAGCCATGGCATAGCAGTGATCCCAAACTTTTGGGCATCCTGCACTCCCCAGCCTCTCCTTTTGCTGGCAGTCACTGCTTCCCAAGCCACCTTTGCTGCCTGGCTGTGCCAGGCAAAGGGTGTAATCAATGGTAAGCAGGCTGCATTTTAATTACCCTTTATATAATGCAAACGTGACTGCATTAACAATCCTTGCAAGCCATGCCACCGTCTTACACAACCTTTAATTACTCAGGGAGCTCAGCATTTTCCATTGTCGTACAGTTTGCTTTATCTTCTATTATCTCACCGGGCTGCCAGGCCCTGCAGTACAAAGGGAAACACTTTCTGCAGTTTCTTCCAAGCCAGGCATCTCAAAGCTTTGTACCTGCTCCAAGGCAATCATGTTTCCTCCCCTTTATTCCCTCGGAGCAGAAAGCCAGAACATCACCCAAACATCAGTGAGTGCATATGCATAGGGTGGCCTCCCCTCCAAAAAATCCCCACCTTTGTGGTGAGAGGGTTATTCCCACACACCTGTCTCTATTAAAACAATAAAAGATAAGGGTAAGGAGTGCTTGACACGTTGCATGAGGCCAGACCCAGCAGAGTCCTTAAGAATGAGAATAAAGCTCTTAAGCACATTTTCCCATTGACTGGAGCTTACCTTTTATTAAGCACTGAACACGAGCATGTGGGTGTTCGCAGAAATGGGAATTAGGTTCTGACGTGACATCCTGGATCAACCAGATTTTTCCAGTGGCTTCAGCAGCAGTAGGAAAAATATTACTCATCAGCCTGTACCAGAAGTTGTCCTCATTCATGGCAATTGGCATGCTATAAACCCTTTGGGGCACAAGAGCCAGAGCTCCTATGTCCTCTTGCACTTCATACCACCTGAGTGCCTCCAAATTTCTTTGTTCAAAGTTTCTTTGTTCCAAGTTTCTTTGTTCTCCAGGCCCCTGAGGGTAAGACTTGCTCCATTTCATCTCCCCTATGTCTGCTGTAAGCTGACAGGTCTGCTGAGATATTGGATATAATAAACCAATCAAGAATATAAAAAATAACATAATGATAAAATAAGGCATCACGTTTTTGCAAAGCATTCAAGTGGTCTTCAAACCCCAATGGATCATACTTATTTTGCAAATTTAGTGTCAAGAAGAATAAACTGGAGAAAACAATGAATAGATGTTCCTTTCTCTCCAGGGGTTTCCTCTCAGTGCTGTCCAACCCATTGCTCAGGCTCTGTGCTGTGGATGTGGACTGAGATCCATAAGGAGACCTCAAGCAAAACTGCCTGGAAGAGTATCTAAATTCTTGGATGCACTGATAAAGGGACTTAACTTGAATTTCTTCCCTTACGAGTCTCCTGCAACTGCTTTTTCACACATCTACCAGTGCCATTAAAGAAAGGTCCCAGAGCAAAATGGTCCTAGAGCAATTAAAATACTACTTCTCTGGGCCTGGGTCTGATACTGGTTTGCACTGGCACTGGATTTAATCAACACCATGCTGAAGTGTATCTGCAGAACTGCAACCAGAATAGAGGCTATAAATTAATAAATATTAGGAGATAAAAAATTCAGTATTTAAAGCATTTGTGGATGTTTCCCACCACCCCACCCCCAAAGCTTTTATGTACAATTAGTTCTCCTAAGGTCACTATTGGGGATAATTTCACTAAATAATAGCTCAGTGCTGAGTTACAGAGTGGAGTCTATAAAACATTATAAGGCATGTTAAACTATGTGTGAAGCTCAACCAGGTCAGCTGGAGAATAGGGATTTCTGTTGTCTGGAAGGTCACACACCTGTCTTCAAGGGCCATGACAACAAGCACAGATGTGCAGGAGCTACCCCACTGGCTCAGGCTGTCAGTCCTTCTCCTGCTCTACCTGCTCCTGTTCTCTTCCAAGGATGCAGAGAAGGAAAGTCACTGCACAGCCCTCATACCTGGCATGAGCAAGAAAGTCCAGATCCAGTGAGCTCTGCCTTCTCCTTGAATTAGCTTTAGTCATGAAAATGGTTTCCTGCTACCATTAGCTTTTCCTGCCAGAGTAATTAATGTGCCTTCCTGCAGAAGGAATACCAATTGAAAGCCATTGCCTGGAGAGAGCTGGGCTTCCAAGGAAGTGCTAATTAGTCCTTATTTTGAGAAACCTGCTTAAAGCAAGTGAGCAGGTGCTGCTAGAAATTGGAAATAATCTGTACAAACATGTCCTTTCCTATGTGACAGCAGAGCTAATTACACCTCCTTGGGTCACCACTCCATTTTACTTAATATCTCTTTGTCTGGCACTGGCTGCCAGAACAAACACTTTAGCACTTGGTGTCAGGGGTGAGTTAACTCCTTCTGCCATCATGGCTTGAGAGGGGGGATGTTGCTACCAGCCCCACTTGCTCCAAGGACAGGGAACACCTCTCCCATCTCCTTTCAGGCACTGTGAAGTGCACCTTGCCCTGAGCCTTGCTGTCCCATTGCCAGCCAGTCCCAGGGCCTTCTTGCTCAGTGTCAGTGTAGGAAGGGCTGAGGGATGGCTATGTGCTCCATCCCTCTGCCATGGCATGTGACTGAGCTCCCAAACCTCCTGGGAAACCGGAACATTCCCTGGGGAAAGGTGGAGATTGGCATGCCGAGAAGGGAGGATGCCGTGGCAGCAGCAGGAGGGATCTCAAAGCCCATGACTGTTTATATGAGATGTTATGTGTGCAGGCTGTCTCAGACACAATGGTCTCATTGCACATCTGCAAGGCTGGATCTGAGGAAAATGGGAAGCAATCACTCAGCATGAGCCAGCACAGGAGGAAAGCAGCCAGCTGTGGGTTGATTTCAACAAGAATTTCCTAAGCACCCTCCCAAACCAGAGGTGTCTCTGCATTGTTTGGCAAGCACCATGCAATCTTAACTCGTGGTTTGCACCACTTCCATAGGAAGAGATGGGCCAGACACAGCCTGCACAGACACAGAGACTTCTCTGACCCTGGTTTGCTTGGATGCATGGATGTGTTGGAGGGAAGGAACTCAAACACCTTGACTGTTTTTGGCAGCAAAAACCTGTTTGTAGGGCACCTGCTGGGGCAAGGTGTGTGCCATTCCTGCAGGCAGAGGATGCTGGTACCCAGCAGAGGCTCTGCCATGGCCACCAGCCTCCAGCTGCAGGATGAGGATGGCCCTGCAGCCCAGGATTCCCTCCTGCCATGAGACACCCTGGCCATTCCACCTGGTAGATCTAGGAGGATAAATGAGGAAGATGCAATACTGAGGTTGTGAGAAATGAGCTGAGTGCAGACAGAATATGCTCCTGACAGCTGGTCATGGAACATTCCAGCACAAAGGTGAGACACGGGCCAGGCAGGCCTGGTACTCAAGGGGTGCCAAGGAACAGGAGTTGTCCTGGTTTGAAGGACAGGTGTCTGCCAATAAAGGCAGAAGCTTCTCTTTGAAATGGAGAATGTAAACCCCCTCCCTCCTAATTATTATTATAATTTTGCAATTAAGGGGCTCTCAGGCAAAGATATGGGAATTAGGAATAACAGTTCTTTACTAGGACAATTAAAATAGAAATACAGTATTACAAAGAACAATCCCAAAACACTGACAGAGTCACAATACAACCTGACACCCTGTCAGTCAGTCAGGGTGTTGGTAGCAGTCCCATTAAATGGTGGCTGCATCCTCCTGCAGTGGCAGATGTGGTTCAGCTGAAGCAGTGCTCCTGTAGAAGGTGCAGTTTTCCTGTGAAGGTCCAGGGATGATGTAGAAAGGTCTGGTTTTCCTCTGGAATCCAGTGGAAAGAAGGTACCTTGCTATCCAAAGTCTCATTTTTTTATCTAGGTAGGAAAGGCTTGGCTCCTCCCCCTGGCTGGAGCATCTCCCAGTGGGATGATGTAATTTTATCAGTCACACAGTGGGACTCAATGGGCCAGCAGCAGATGATATCTTCCTGGAGGGAGGATGGGCTGTGGAAAAGATAAAGGTGATTGCCCCAGCTGGTTTAAAGATGGTCCATTAGCAGATGGTATGTGCCATGGAGATAAGGAATCACTGCCCCACCCGGCTTCAACAGATAGTGATAGAACACACATTTCTGGCCACATCCTGTATTGCAAACCAAGACAGTAGCTAATTCTCAATATATTGCAGGATAATGTGAGTTTTGCCCCTGTTGCAGCTGCAGTGCAGGCTTTTACAGAAAGCCCTTTCCCTACAGGCAGAACCTGCTCAGCATCCACTGCCAAGCCACCTTTTCAGCAGCAGCAGCACTTCCCCAGCCCTGGGCAGGTACAGCCACGTCTGCAGCTGGTCTGAAGGAGTGTGAGCTGAGCCTGGGGGATGGCAGCCCAGCCCTGGTGGTACCAGCAGAGGCACAGCCCCTTTCCAGCTGGAGCAGAAGGGGTGTGCTCCTCGGCAGTGCAGCTGCCCCTGCAGCTGCTCCCAGCTCTCCTTATCCCAGCAGCTGAGCACGGCCCATCTGGACACGGGGGAAGGCAGGGACAGGCCCCCTTTGTGGAGCTGATTCCAGACATACTGCCCTACGGGTGCACCCTGACAAGAGGACCTGCCAGGGCTCAACTCCTCAGAGCTGGTATTACACTGGGGATGACGTGGCCAAATCATGGTGAGAGCTAGCATTTAAGACACAGGAGTGAATTGCATTCCTATGGAAATGTTTGGGTCCTTTTTTCCTCCCCTGCCCACCATTAACTGCTGCAGAGGTCCAAGAGGAATGTGGATTATTGCTAGCAGAAGAAGATGGGCAGAACTGATCGGGGTGGTGTCCTTCTCCACCCACAGGAGAATCCACTTTCATGCTCATTTTTTCCTAAAGCCACTGCTGACTCTTGACTCTGCACCACTTGGAGCTATAAATTTGCTTATCAGAGGGACTGACATGGGCCTGTAATGATAAGGTCTGATCACTTGTTCTTTTAACACTCATGAGGCAGAATGATGGTGATGATCCCATGCCTGAGATGAGGAGAAGAGATACACAAGTAAAGTATTTCCCCACTGAAGGCTTAGAGCAGGAGCTAATTCTCCACTGCTCTGTTGACTCCCTTTCCAATCAGGGATTGGAAATACTTGAATTGGAAATACTATACTTGATTCCACAGAAGTGGGATGCAAGTGTCTTAGCAGAAATGTCTCCCTCTCTCAGCTGGCTTGTGCCCTGGAGAAATGTCCTTCCCTCAGTCTCAGTAGGTCGAGTTAGTTTGATCTTTTCTTGTGGAGCACACTTCCTCAGTCCAATGTTTGCCTTTCCCATAACATCACTACACTGCTGACTCATGTCAAATTAAAGCTCAAGTACTATGCAGGAAGCTTAGAAATGTCCTCCCTGAGACCTGGGAGCTGGCTCCAGTCTGAAGATGGCTGCAGTTCAGGCCTCTTCTAGCCATGATGCTGACTTTAAAAATAAATCCTGTTGGTTAAAATAAGAGCATACCTTGGATATGGCTTTGGGGATCTGAGCCACCTAGGTCAAAGCTGCTAAAGCCAGATGTGGGATCCTTTTGTTTGAGTGAAAGCTGAGATTTGTCATTCAGATGACATCTGACAAGGAGATTTTAAGTGAGTACACACATTTCATAGGACTTCTAATAAACTGCCTCCACTGGCAGGTACTTTAGAGTCCAGCACAAGGAATAATCACCATGTATGACTCACTCCAGCCCCAAAGCCCTGCTTTATCCACAGGTGATTTACTGGCCCTTGCAGTGATGGAGAAATGCTGCTGCCCAGGGTGACTCTCCCAGCATCCTGCCTTTGTAGTGGGGCACAGGGATGGGGAATATAAAACTGAGTTAGCTCAGCTTAAGAGATGATGGGCACAGTATGGGCTCAGCAAAGCATATGAGAAGTGTGGCTCTGTGCACATCCATGGCTGTAGCTGCTGCTGGTGAGTGTGTGCATGATTCTGTGGGCAGCTCACCAGCTCCTCTGCCCCTCAATCCTGCAGCATCTCCTGCTTGCTGCATGGCTGTGGGATTTGCTGGTCCTCAGAGAAGAGCTGGGGTCCAGACTGGGCTGGATTTGGGATTGACAAAGGAGAATATCAAGGAGCAAATCCATTGCCTGTTGTGACTTCAGAGGCAGATAAAATAAAAGCACAACCCCCCTTGCTCCAACAAGAAGCCAGCTGAGAATTGTGCTTTTCTCCTGCAAAGAAAGGCTGCTAATGTGCTCACCCGTTGACAGAGCAGACTTGAAGAACAGTTTATGGCACCTACTGTACTCTCAGCTCAGAGATGTAAAACAATTTTCACTGTAGCTTCTGTGCAGGGCTTGGCTAGTACAGCCATGTCCAGAAATATCCAACGAGGAAAAAAAAAAAAAAAAAAAAAAGAAGCTATTAAAAATACTCTCACACAAGCCAGGAAACATCTTATTATAGATCTTGGTTTGAAGAAGGGAAATTAAAACCCCATACCCACACTCAGCATATGCCCAGCTATATTTGTCTGATCCATTTATTATCTTAGCCAATGCAATTTCAGTGTTGCACTACTCCAGCCCTTCACGCTAAAAAAAACAACAGCAGCCCAATGCACAAGATGCCATTGCTGGTTTACAGCTGTGACCTATCCTGTTTCTCTGAACATTTGCTGATTTGGCACCAGCACAGTTCGGAGGGAAGCGGAAGGTGGGGGTTGAGATCTGCCTGGAAGATGTGAATCACAGCACAGCAAACTCTCCCTAGACTTATGGAAGTGCTCCAGTGGAAGGGCAGCAATTTGTTTGTGCCCTGATCTTTAAAACTGTGGTGGAGAAGGCATCACTTTGCCTGGGATCCTTCACTAGAGATAGCTCATGCATGCATTTCCCAGGCCCTGGAATTGCCAATCCAAGCCCTGGCAAGGGCACGCCATGCACACGGAATTAAATACGCAATGGAAAACATTACAGCTGGGTTGGTTATTGCTCCCATAGTGCAAGGACTGGAAATCCATGCTGCAAGTACTTTATGAAGCAGTAGGAAGCTCCTGGCTCTAGATTAAAGCATGTTCATGGGAAAGAGGAGAAGAAACACAGCCTAGGCTGACGTTTTCCAAAGCCACCTGCAGGTGTGGCCGTGCCAAAATCACTGGTGAACCCTCTGCCTCCACGGGAGAGGAGCCACAGGATGCTCCACGTGCAATGGTTCTGTACCCATGCCCCTAATGCAGGCTTGCACTAACTCCTCCTGCACAGAACAGACACCAGAATACCACAAATTCAACATGAGCTCAAGTGCTCTGCTGGCTGAAAGAACCAAAATAGTTTGGGCAGCAAATTCAGTGTCCTTGATGCAGCAAACTTGTACCAGGATCTGCAACACTCACTTTTATTAATAGCCTGGATGTCCTGAGCGTTTTTCTTTTTCAGTTCTCACGAGTTATTTTCACTATACAGCCTCTCATGATCACCCAATTTTGGGAGCTGATTGGACCAACTCGTGGGACAAATCCCCACAGATGAAAAAAACAAACCAAAGCACACCCAGAGACACAAGAGTGTTTCTATAAAAAGTTAGGAACATGTGCATGGTATTGTGGGTACAAACAAGACTCAACACGTATCTCTCTGCCTTTTCTCTGCTGAAAAAGGCTCATTTTGGTTCCTGGGGCTTTATGTAAAGGAAATGTTGGCCCTGCATCATGTGCCACTTTTGGTGGTACCTGCAAGTGCTCAAGGTGCTACTCAACACGGGCAAGGGAATTACATTTCTAGTTCTCCTGTTTGTAAAGCAGTGCTAGGGATCAGATCTGCCTGTGACTTGCTTTTGCATGAAAACCTGCCCTCTTTTAATACTCTGAACATCCTAGGAAAGACTATTGTGCAGGGACAGAAAGTCCTCACAGACACAATGAGTGCCAGATGGGTGGGGAGAAGCCTTTGGGGCAAATGCTTCACTTAATTCCCACAGCCTGTCTAGGCAGAGATGTCAGGTTGTACAGCTACAGCAGTGATCTGAAACACCTACAGCAGCATCTTGGTCCTGTAAAAATCTATAGCAAAATCCTCCTGAACCCTGGACTGAGGCCAGGCCATGGGAACAGCAAATTCTGCAGAAAAAGCCAGAGTTAGAGAAAAGCTACCAGGAGAAAAGGAATCAAGTGCTCAGCAGGAGCTTTCAAAGGCCTTTAGGGTTTGTTTCCTCCAACAAAGAGGTATCAAGGGAGCTTGCAGGACAGATTTAAGCCACTATGGTAGAACTTGAACAAATCAAGATCTCCATGAAGATCCAGACTACAGAGGGCACAGAAAAACATGCATGGAGGTCTCTGGGGATTGTAACTCCTTAACTCACCATGCAGGTAGTAATGCACAAGCACCAAATGCATGACTGCAGAGCATTTCACCCTCCCACATCCTCGTTCTGGATCGTGATCACCCACTGAATGACAATTCTGGATTTTGTTTTATGCTCCTCCATGCACCTTTTTATTGTGCCATACTCAGGCTCTGCTCTGAGGACACTTCTATTCATATTCTCAGGGGTTTTGTTTGATCTTTATCTGTATATTAACCGGATGAGCACTCACAGTACAGGAAGACATTCTTCTTGCCTCCAGCTCAGGTATTTGGACACAGACTTGCCAGCTGCCAAACTCTTACTCAGTCCCTGGCTTGGACTTGCTTAAAGCATACAAAATCTTCTGGGAATTTCTCTGTAAAATCCATATGAGCATATGCAAACTACTTTCCTGTCCTCCAAGGTTTGACACAGCATAACCCAGAGGTACTGGGCTGGCAAGCAGACCAGGTCCCAACATATTTCATGATTCCCAGCAGTATGAGTATTAGAGCTACTCTAGAAAAAGCTAGCCAGATTTTGAACTGGGGAAAACCACTGCATTTTCACTCCCTCTATTTTTGGAAATGTCTGAGTATCTCTAAATAAAAGAATAAAAAATTAGCTGGAAGTAGAATCTGCCAAGGTGAGATATGTCAGGCTGAGTCTGAAGCAAATGGGAAGCATGGTCCCTGCGTGGATCACAGCTCAGCCCTGCTGTAGGAGAGACAAGGAGCCCCTGCCAGCACCCCCAAAGCTGCAGGGGATGCTGCCATCACAGCTGAGACAGGGGGAAGGGCCCCCACATTGAGGCCATGGGCAAGCAGGACACCTTGATGCCATCAAGGAAAGCAGTGCAGCAAGCAGATCTGTCTGCTGCCCAAGCTGCCAGACTGTGCTTCCCCCCAGCACACAGCCCAGACCATCCCTGCATCCTGCACGTGATGTGTCTGTGCCTCTGTGAGAATGAGAGGGACCTGGCCAGCAACAGCACCCAAAGCTGCTGCTGCTGAAGAGACAGGGAGCTGGAAGGTGTTTCCTTCACTGCCATTAACAATATGGATATTTTAGCACCACACCTCCACATAGCTAAGACAAAAATAACTTTTCTAGAAATGCACCGCTGTATTCTGACATCGCACAAGACTCCCAGTGAACTCACTCCAAGGCATTAGGAAACAACTTACTATTTGTCTCAAAAAAGCAAACTTGTCTCTCATTTTTCCTTGTCTCTTCCCAGTACGGCCCCAAAGCCCCTGGAGGATGACCATTTTGATAAACTGTGTAACAAATTACGTTTCAGGGCTGTACATCTCCATCACAGAGTATGGATGCAGTGTAAGGCCACCTGTTTACAGCAGCTATTTTGGGACACGGTGGACAGCCCTGGCTTTCTCAGAATCCATCAGCAGTGTTTGTTCCCAAGCATGCACACGTACACCCACCACTACACGTCTCTTATTGACCCAATGTTCCCACACATTCCCCCCAAACATTTCCCTTCACACCAGTGGATAACCAGGAGGATGTTCCACTTGAGAAGGTCTGATAGCAAAAGGAAAGAATTCAGCTCCTCCCCATGGTGGGCTTCCAGCTTTGATCTCCTGGATAACCACTGCGCCTGGTGACCATCTGTGGTTAAAAATGGCTTCCCAGGAAAAAATGCTCAGGCTCAGCACGGGGAGGTCAGTTATTTTTAACTGAAACCCATTCCACCTTGGTGCCTTTGCCCTGCAAAACAAGCACGTTCAGCAGAGCTGCTCCTTCCCAGCCAATGAATGCTATCACCACCTAATGTTGCTCTTGGCAAACAAACCAGTATCACCTACTTGCCCGGGCTCATCCACTTACAGCATGGCTGCCAAGGGAAAACAGGATGAAGAAAGGATGACACATTACTAATCTCTAACCACGCATGTCCAAAGTGCAAATGGAAAGAATGAGCATCCTTGACACCACACTCCCCTGTTTATCACTGGAATAACTGGAGCCTGGGATGTGACCAGGCAACTTTCCCCTGAGCATGAGCATGCCTCTGTCCTAAGGAGAGGGTCAAAGGGTGAGCTGTGACTCCAAACCTCTTCAGCTTGAGCTTCTGAGCTGGAATCTCAGTTCTGAGAAAGTCAGTCACAGCAGTGGCAGGGATACAGTGGCACCAAGGCTGGGCTGTGTCAGACCAACAGCTCCCACTGCCAGGCAAGGTCTTCAACAAACCCTAACAAAGCAAAACCAGGAGCCCACAGAATGGAAACCCTTCCCCTGTCCTTTCTTTGTCCATGGGCAAATAGGGGAAAAGGGGAAGAACTGCCCCAGCTGCCTCTCTCTGCCCTGGCCAGCAGCCTGCCTCATCCTCACCCTTGGGACTGGGATGGTGCTTTGGCTCTGCTGTCCCAGGCCTGGAGCAGTGCAACCCCTGCAGATCCTGGCTTTGCAGGATGAGTGTCCAGGCTGAGTCACGGCTGCACTGTGACTGACAGCCCCCTGCTCTAGGAGCCTCCCAGCTTGGGGGCAGCTCTGGAAGCAAGGATGTTATGTAAGGGGATAGCTATTTTTGTCCAAAGTTTGGTTCTGTACTCTGCAAGACTAAAAATACCCACACAAAGCTGAGGAACGTGTTTGTCCTGCCCCTGCTCCCGCCATCCTCAGCCCGCTGGTGGCATCTTGTTTTACGTGCACTGCAAAGTGCAGAGCTCTCCTTTGTAACCTGTTTCCTCCTCCTCCTCTGCCATCAGCAGCCCCTGAGCCCACAGCCCAGCACTCCTGACTCAACAAGAACTCCCACTGTACTTTTCTTGCTGGCCAAGGGCCTGGGAGCAGAAGCCACAATGAATAAGGTGCAGCTCAGACACAAACTAAGCCTTTTATTCTGCCCCATCAAACTTTTTAAACAGAAAAAAAAACAAGCCTGCCATAATTTTGATGCTTTGCAAAAAATCCCTCTGAACTTCTAGGAGATTGTCTACTGCAATTGAAGACTGCAGACAGTTAAATGATACTTGCTAATTCTGGTGCTATCCCTGGGCCCAGACATCTGTCCCTGCTGGCAGGTCTAATGAGGACTTTGGTCTGCTCAAGAAACAGTTATTCATCATCAGATCTCTTTGCCCCTTATGTAAATGTTCTGCTTCATGTCAGAAGAAAGGGAAAGAAAAAAATTCTATAAATAAAAAGTCAGCAGCTATTTTTGGAAAAGAATTTTCTTCCTGGTGTATGTGTCTGTGTGCGTGTGTAAACAATTGTCTTCTGCATTTTTGTCAGCTTATCTTATCTCTTAAACAAATACCAAAGGGCTTTTTTTATTATTATTATTTTATTTTTATCTCTTTTTTTATTGCCTGGTTGTCTTTATCAGCTGGGGTCAGGTTCTCCAAGCCCCACCACATGTCCACGTGGTTCCCCCCGTGCTAGCTGAGCTGCAGCGGATGCTCAAGGCAAAGTCTGGCCCCTGGAGCACCTTTGGCAAGGCTTGTAAAGACATCCTTCCCTACAACTTTCCCCCTATATATTTATGCCTGCCTATTGCAGATACAATTTCAGCCACCACCGTGCTAAGGGGGTGCACCTGGGACTGGTTTTTGGCTGCAGGGAACTGCTCCCTGCACCAGACCCCAGCCATCAGCATCCTCTGGAGCACAACACTGCACTGCCTCAGAGAAGGCTCTTTCCAAAATTTATGGGTGGGGAGAGACATTGCTTGAGTGCCCCCAGAGTGAGCTGGAATAGCCTGCCCTAGGCTAGCAGGAGCAGGCAGGCTGAAGGGATTTCAAAGGAAATGAGGTGGCTGCTGTTTCAGATGGATGGGTACTTCAAGGAGGGGAGCAGGCAGGATATATATAAAGTGAAAAGCAACTTTAGGCAGAGAAACGAGCTGCTAATGGCAATGGAAAATCTCTCCACAAGACACAGCAGCCTTATGTGTGCTGATAAGAGATAGGGTTGAGTGGAACATCACATTCCTGAGCCATTCATAGCTCTCCTTCCCATGAAAGCAGCAAGCTCTAGGGGTCAATAACACAGGAATGTCAGTGCAGAGCTGGAAAAAAAAAAAAAACAACCACCCTCAAAGTGTGGTGCTTTAAATATTCCCAGGAATTCGGGGCTTGTTCTGCAAGCACCCTGTTCAAAGTCTGAGATGTGATAACTCTGCTCACCACCACCCTGGAGGGAGGAAGGCAGAGGCAAGGAGGCTTGAAATGCTGTACTGGCCTTGCTGCATATCAAAACATCTCACCATCAGCAAAGAGATAACCAGCATGGGACAGAAAGTACCGAATTGCTCAAATGATGGAGTTACCAAGTCAATAGCAAGCATGTTAGGGGGTTAAAAAAAGTGATAGCCCTTGTCCCCAACCTCTCACTGCAAGCAGAGACAAAAGCTTGTACAGACCTTAGATCCGACAAGTGATGACACTTCCTGCAATGAATCATGAAATAAATAGTAACTTTTAAACTATTTAGCTGAATTTCCATCCTGTTGAATTCAGAGTTCTGTCACTGCACTAGGAAGGGCCAGAAATTCAGTGGTTGTATGTGGCAGAGGGGCCAGGTCAGTCCAACCCAACCTCCCAGTCAAATCCAGCACTTGATCAAAACCTGTCAGCTCATCCTTCTTGCAGTGCAAGAACTCTGTTTCTCCTTGACCCAGTTACCCAAAGACTCTCAAAGGGCTTAGGCAGCATGGGGAATATGCTGAACACTGGTCACCCAAAGGTCCTCTCCTCTCAGAGTTTCACAGACTCCTTCAAAGGCCAAAAAAACCAAAACAGAGAACAGGAGTGAAAACAGTTGGTCTTCCACCCTTCTCTAGTTTTTTGCTTTGAGCTACCGTGGGAAGGTTTTCAGGGTGGGTTCCTGTGTGTCCAGGCTCCTAGCCCAACACATCCATGCCCTGACTTTCAGTGGCAAATGCCCACATGTGCTACATCCCTCTGAAAAAAATCAGGCCAACCAAGTCTCAGTTTTATCACTTACAGACTGTGATTCCCAAAACCTCTTCCCCAGATGCCTGAATACAATCCTTTGCCTGAACTCAGCTTTCCTTGCTCAACATCAGAGAAGCAGAAAAACAATCACAGCTTTTTGACCTTCATGGTGGCAGAAAATGTTGCAGAGAGGCCACTTGGCTCCTCTGGTTACCTCAGGGCCACAGGATGCTTTTAGCAGGACTCCTTCACTACACCAGGAGGAAACAAACTCAGGGCTGCTTCCAGCCAGAGCTGGCTCTGCAATGGAGTGCCTGTGCTCACCCTGCTTCAGGCACCAAGCTCTCCATGCACCAGCTTGGTGGAAAAGTAAATATCAGAAATCAAACAAAAAACTCCTCCCCCAATTTCCAGGGCTGCACTGTGAGTGTACATTCACGTTATCTGGCCAAACCCAGAGCTGAGGTGTCTCAGCTTCTGTGGGGGTTAGAGCCAAAGGCTGGATTCAGCTCACATGCTGAGGTTGGTGTGAAAACTGGACTGGAACTTCAGGGGGATGGAATAGCTTAGCTTTGATTTAAAATGGAAAGAGAAACAAGATAAAATAGTGCCTCTCCTTTGCAAATCTCAGTCTCTAGTAATCCTGCTGCAGTGGGCTGCTTTCTCCAGTTCACAGGGGACTTGAGATTATTTCCACCAGTTAGCTGGTCACATGGGGCATGGGAATTTCCTATCCTGTTGGATATTTGGTTCATCTCTCTTTCCTATGCTTCCCTTTCCCTCCAAAATCTTCCACAAGGGTGAAGCCAAAGCTTTAAACTTGTGATATCTAACTGGCTTTTCTGTACTCACTCATTTTACAAGCACAGTTTGGATCTATGCTCTGAGTTCCTTTTGGGTAGGGACTTCCTACCCCTGTTTGCTCTGAAGCACCTCCAGGCAGCCAAGTGTCTCACAGTCACCCACTCAGCCTTACAGAATAAGTGTATTTCATCCCAGGTGCTTGCTGGATTTCCTCTGCTGCTAGTTTTGTCCCCAGGTCAGAAGGAAAGCAGATGCCAATATCATCAGATTCCTTGATAAATTCCTTTCCCATCTGGCCTCCTCTTCTGAGGGGTTCAGAGAAGGACTGAAATAATCAGTCTGAAGTTTCCTGGTTGCAGTTCTCCTGGTAATGATAATATTCAGTGGCCTCATTCACATGGCCCAGGAGTACAAATACACCTTGAACAGCTCTCCCAAGTAATTTCTTTAGGTAATGAATGGCAATATTTGTGTTTTCTTCTGCTGCAGCTTCAGATGACATCTGAATTAGCAACTAAAAATTAAGAAGAATGAAAGAGGATTTCTAGTAACTGAGGTGCCACTTACACCTGGGACACAAGTGAGCTGTCTGACTGGCAGGTGAATTATTACACAATTAATTTCAGTGTCCCATCTCTGTTCTGTGCTGTGACAGCAACCTTTCAGAAGGTGGAGTCAAGCTTTGACACACAAAGTCCATCTCCACTCAGACAACCCTCAAAGAGCAATAAGAAGCTTGATCCAAAAATATCCTTCATAATCTTTAGAAACAAAAGGAAAATCAGTTTTCCAAGGATGAGGTGTTTTTTAGTTTGTGTTATGTTGTTTTTTTGGGGGGGTGGGAGGGTTTGTAGCAAGGTACAATGCAGAAAAGGGAATATTTGAGAGCCTCGTTTCCTGTTACTCATATACTATAAACTGTCTTCAGCACAAAGGGCTGAATATTCCCAAAAGCTACATGAAAAAAAAAAAAATAATTCTTCCATGATTCCATATTTATCCTTTCTATTTTATATCTAAATTTACATTCTCCTCAGACACACAGACTCCTTCATACCTGCACACAGGTTTACCTTCACACACCCACACTGCAGCCCATCTAGTTTCCATTCAGAGCAACACATTTTACTCCCAGCTCTGCAGCAAACCTGGCTGCAGAGGCAGGATTTTCTCCTGACCAGGACAGGGGGTGCAGGGAATTGTTGTGATCCAAATTGCCAAAAGCAGCACTGCAGTGCCAAGCCTGAGCCTCAGCCCACAGTCAGGGACCCCAAATCAGCCTGGTTATGGCCAAAGGTGCCCCTTTCACTCTTCTCTTGGCAGATATTTGTGGGCAGTGATTGTTGCCTATTCAGGTAAAGGTTTCCAATGAGTTCTTGTAAGGCCACTCCTTTTTCCATACTTAATCCCTGATTTTTCCTTCTAACTTATTTCAAAGCCCATCCCTGCTGCTGGGCTGAAGTAAAAACCCTCAGGGCACAGAGGAGCATTGGGATATTTTCCTTTTCCAGCCCTGAGCACTCAGAGGCAGAGATAGATCCCTGTTCTCCCAGCACCCCCAAAGCCACAGCCACCCCAAACCTGGAGAAGGCAGCTGGCTGAGCTGCCACTTCCCTCTCTCCCAGCCCAAGTGACCTTAGTGTGAAGAAATGTTTTCCTGGTATTCAGCCTACATTTCCCCTCTGCCCAGTTTATCCCATTGTTTCTACTTAACACTTCCTCAACAGCCTCATCACCCTGAGGAGCTCTGACTCTGTGTAGCTGCCATACACAGTTCTGATATGATTTAGGGGCAAGCAATTCGGGTTAGCAACACACCTTGCTGTCTTTTTGGCACCCCAAAAGACAGCCTTGTGTTCCTGTGCCTTTCACATGTCCCTCCTTTCAGGTCTTGAATCACCCAGTGACTTTCTGTTGGAAATCACCAACAAGAAATGTAACATCACAAGGAGCATCCCCTTGGGGCTTTCTGTGGGATTTCTCTCTGCTTGGCTGGTTTGCCCCACACCTGCTCCTTCTCACATGCAATATTCCCCATTGGATGTGTACACAGGGCCACAAGGGCTGGCAAGGGGACAGTGGAAGCAGAAGAGTTGTGTTTGGAGCTTGCAGTTCCAGGGTGGAGCTGAAAACCCTTCTCCTGGGAATGGAGGTTATTGCAGCCCGTGTGGGGCAGACCCTCTGAAGCCACAAAAAGCATGGTTGTCACCCTTTAAATACACATAACACTTTCAAAACATAATTTATCAGAGAATGTCCTGGGGTGTTACAAAGCACCTTCATGCTGACTACTGCTACCTGCAAAACCAAAACGTGTTAATGGCAAATTTCCTGGAAATCGGTTTGAGCTTTCTCATGTTTCCTTGTTTTCTGTGAATTACTCCATCCAACATCCGCAAAGGAATGTCACAGGATGTCTTCCCTGGGAACCACTTAAGTATCATAAGCATCACTTTGTAAAGTGAAGCCCCTCTGCCTTGTGATCCTTTTTAACCCTTTATTGCTTGTCACACTCTCCAGAGAGCACTTCCTGTCCATATCCTTAAATTGGAATGTGAGATATTACCTTTACACTGCCAGATCTCCCCCAGCTTTCCTTCCCAGTGATTTATTGTCATTCAAAGTTATGTCCCAGGAACTTTCTCCTTGGTCCCAACACTTCTCTTTACCACTGAATCAACCAGAAGCAGAGCATTTCTTCAGCAAAACATGGTCCAAATTTGGCCTGTGCAGTTTTCACCTTTGCACAAGCTTGTGGATTAATTAGCACATTTTTAGGATTTGAGGATGCTCAAAGCACTGTTAAAGGGTTAATGCAGAGACTGTTTTCAGACAGTGAAAGGTCTGGCTACAACTTCCCTTTGTTTCCCTCTTCCTCCTCCCTTTCCCACCTTCCCTCCTGCTGCTTCTTTTATGGATAAGTCTTTACTGTGGCTCAAAAAAAAAAAAAAAAAAAAAATTGCCTATTGACAGCCTTGTTTTCCCTGACTGCTTGGGCCATCAGAGATGCAGTCAGAGGGTGGCTTTTGTAGTAAGGAAAGCTTCTTCCAGGCGAGGAAGACACTGCCTGGGGCTTCTATATTCACAGCCTTTCTATTTCTGGCTCTCCCTTTTCACAGGGCTTTGTTTGCTAAACCCTGCTCTCCCCCACGGGACATTAGTGAGCATACTTACCTCAGAAACAGAGCAAACAGAAAAGCCCCAAGGACCCCAGCACAGCCCACCCCAGAGATAAGGGGCTTTGCATCTTACCTCTCTGCCTTTTCTACTTTCAGGAGACTAATTAATAGGAATGCCTTAGTGGCTTAAATCCTGCTCTAAGGATTTCAATTTGCCTCTTGAGGTAGGAAGTAAAAGTAATCCTATTTTCAATACAGACAGGGGTAGGATGTGCAGATGCCAGCCCAAAGCAATGCCAGAAAAGTCACTGCAATGATGGGATGCACAGGCTCAGAAAGCCCCAAGCAGCTCTGGGGAGCTGGCACCACATGTTAAACAAACCTAAGGGCCCAGTCCTCCCTCTGACTGCTGACAGAAGGATTTCAGCCCATGACATTGTCCAGAGCCCTCCCAACCCCAGCACCAGAGATGTGACTGCTGCCTGCACCAGGTTCTGAGGCAGCACCTGAAGCTCCTTGTCAAGGTGTCTAAAACACATGGGATGGGTAAAGCATTGCAGGCTCTCATCTGTGAGGCACACATTAAACTGCTCTCCCATCTTCTGAGGGCTCCAAAGCTCTCTCCTGGAGATTTTCCATCAGTGCCTGCTTTGAACACTTTTTCTGGTGTCTCTTGAAACAAGCACAGCCTGTCTGGCACCTATCCTGAGGTCAAGCCAATTATTTCACTCCTTGCCCAGAGCAGCTGAGGCAGCCACAGCTTGCACCAATCTTTCAGCATTTCCACCACTTCCAGCCGAGCGCAGCCTGACTTGGGAAGTTTACACTTTGTCACTGTTGATGCCTGCAAAGCCACCAAAAGCATATGCCACCTCCCCTGCCCTCTCCTGAACAGCAAGTGCTTTTTATCCTTCTCCCTTCCTGAATGTCTTCAACTGGTCCTTCAGCCAGGAATTCTCTAATCTTGAATGCCAATCTCTCCATGGTCTGACACAGCCACATTTTGATATGGTATTGATAAGAGTGTAATGGTTTGCACCTACATGTGAAGCCACCCTTTTCCCAGGAAGGGAAGCCAGTTGTAATCTTGGATGGTTCTCCAGGCTCCCATCTACCACCACCAAGGATTGATCTGCCCATGGAATTCACTCTCCTTCACTTCTTCTCTTGCCAGTCCAGCCAGTTAGTGCTTTTCAATATCCAGCTCATCTCTTCAGCTTTTTGAGTTGAGCACACACATTTTCTCACCTGGCACCAAGCAGATGAGAAGATTTGTGTGCCCAAGTCACAGGTGCACACCTGTATCACCTGGTCTAATTGCAGCCTGGTAATTTCCAACAGGGCAACAACACTCTCCCCAAAAACAGCTCTTGGTTCCCTAAGCACTTGCTGCAGCAAGAACAGGGCTTCTCAGAGAGGAATCAAGTCCTTTAAATTTGACAGAAAGCACTGGGCAGCTCTGCCAGAGCAACAATATTCCCCCAGTGCTGGCCTGGATGAGCACTGTGACCCAGAGGAAGGACTTTCATAGCCCATTACCCAGCCTCCCCAGCCATGCAGTTCCCAGCTGCCACACAGAAACTCAGACCCTGCTCTATTTCTCCTTCACTCCCAGCTTGCAGAGTGTGAAAACACATTTCCTCATCTTCAATTTTTTTTTTTTTTTAATGAATTTCCTTCTCAGTATATCTGGCCCTAGCTTATCACCTTGAGGTGCAGGGAAGAAGACACTCAGCATTTCAAGAGGTGTCATGTTTAACCTTGTACACTATAGGAGCTGGAAACATGAATTATCAGCAGCACTGGGGCATGAAGCTGAGAATAAGGAGGGCTGTAACTTGGAAACCTCAGACACAGTCACAGGAAGATGCAGGGATGTGTTATTTTATCTCAGACTAACTCCCAGAGGGTCACTGTCCTACAAACCCTTGCTAAAACCCAGATTAACCTTCAGTCTCACACGAGTTACACCTTCAAGACTTTCTCCCCCAGTTAAAATAATGATCAGAGATGGTTATTGGAACTATCAAAGTGTTGTTCCTGTCTTGAACCTTTGCAAGCTTGGTGACCCTCCTGACAACCTACACATGCAAGGGAAGCCTGTCAGGTCCTGGGTGCCAAGGCAGAAAATCATAAAATCATTTAGGTTAGAAAAGACCTTTAAAATGATCCAGCCCATCCACTAACCCAGCACTGCCATGTCCCTAAGTGCCACATCTACATATCTTTAAAATGCCTCCAGGGATGGTGACTGACCACCTTCTTGTGGTCAGCTTGTACAAGGCTTGACAACCCTTTTGGTGAAGAAATTTTCCCTAATATCTGATCTAAACCTCTTCTGATGCAACCTGAGGTCATCTCCTCCTGTCCTGTTGCTTGTTACCTGGACACATTCCAGCACCTCAATGTCTTTCTTGGGGTGAGGAGCCCAAAAATTGAACAGAGGATTTGAGGAATGGCCTGACATCCTTCCCCTACCAGCACCACAGATGAAAGCAGCATGATATCATCACTGCTGCACTTTTTGGAGAGTGGCAAGGCTGAGGTTAAAGAGTAGCAATGGAAATGAGACAGAAGCACAGAAGATGGTTGGAGAAGTAAAGCAAAGTTTTGTCTGCTGTAACCAGCTCAAGCCAGGATGTCCCCATTGCCAGTGAAAGCTCCTAGAAAGATCTTCAAAGGGCTGCCTAGAGGATCCAAGATGCCAGGCTGTGGCTTACCAAAGCTAGTTTCTTCCTCCATGTGAAATTTCCTTTTTTTACTTACATTTAGCTGCTCAGGACAAACTCCAGGAAATACCAGCTAAAACATGCCAATAGCACAAAGAGAGGAACAGCTTTGCCTGTCCCCAGCTCTCTGAACTCTTCTCCCAGCCCAGCAAAGCCTAAAGCAATTCAGACACTGATGGAGAGACTGTTTGGGTAGAGGCATGGGGTGCCATGCTGTCAGGTGAGGACATGACTACAGCTCCAGAGTCCACTCACACACCCAGAGCCTGGATGTGCATCAGTCTTCAGGAGAACTGTGATGGGTCCCTGAGCTAGGAAGTCAGCCTGTATCCTCCAGGAAGACATCACTGATCCTTCTTCATCCACAGGGGAAACTCATTCACACACACTGGAACACCTCTCCTGCAATTGTCTGTTCTAAGCATCTCTTCTGAGACCCTTCCCAGCCCAAACACTTTCTCAAAAAGTCAGCACCAAAGATTCAGCTCTGGCCACAACATGGTTCCTGCCTTTATACCAGAGGCCAGTGCTGCAGGTACTTTGCTTACAGCATGTAAAGATAATTATTACAGCACAAAGACTGGGAGAAGCACTTGCTGCAAAGAGCTCAGTGTGATAGGGACAGCTCCATGATCTTCATCCATACAGGAAGCCAGTCACATCCTGGGGGACAACAGGATTTTCCTGGGAAGGCTCTGGCTGTCCTCAACACCACATGACACCCTGCTGCACCACCACACTTGTGTGCCTGCTCAGCAAATTAATCTTCTGACACCCAAAATCCAGCACTGTCACACATCTCCTGGGCTGCAGGAGAGGGAGCAGCAGGTCTGTCACTCATTGCAATGCTGCATGCCCACTCTCAGGAGCTGAAAACATACCAAGTGAAGGAAGAGCAGAGGGAACTGCTCGGGATGCTCAGGGCTGTTTAAAGCAAGCAGGTGTGAAAGTTTTGCTTTAGTAGAGGTCCTTCAGTCTGGCTGACACATCCAAACTCTCCACCTGGTGTGCATCCCCACCTGGATCAACACCCTTACAGGGTACTTCCTAATGGTCTATTGATTTCAGCAGATGCCCCAGTAAATGTGTCAGAGAGGGAACAACACTGCAGTAACAACTGCAAGTCCATGTGCTAATGCCCTCCTGTTTGGTGCAAAAGGGAAAATCAGTCTGGGGAGGGTAAGTTATTAGCAGGTCAAGGGGATGTTTGCAGCTCTGGCAACAATCAGCCTACCTCACAGCTGGGGTAACAGGGGCAGGCACAGCACAGCCTAAAACCAGGGTCACCTCCTTGTTCACCTCTCCAAGGCTCCTGCCACCCCCCTGACACATCTCCATCCTTTTAGGAAACATCACTTGCCAGGGCAAGGCACATTCCAAAATCCACCTGCCTGCCAGTTCCAGGTAGGGGAGGACCTCCTGTTTACCATGGTCAGGTAAAAACACCAAGCCTGGGGAACACAGTGTGGGGCAGAGCAGCTTGGCCACACGAGGAGGGGTGTGCCAGCATTCCCTGGGAGCAGAGTGAGGACTGGATTTCTGTTCTGGGGCTGTCTGTGCTTCCTGCCTGGTGTGACAGCCTCAAAAGTGAGTTAGTATTTATAAGTCACATTATCCATTGCTCCCATGAAGGCAATGGGCTGCTGGGAGGAGAGGAGGAGAGAGCAAAGCACCTCAGCAGGCTGCCCCAGCAGTGGCTTCCCTGCCAGCAGTGGCACTTTGCAGGGAAGCAAAGCAAACAGCACGGTGATGTTGCTGATTTCCCACCTCCTGCCATGGAGCAGCACAGAGAGGGTAGTCAGATGCTGGGAGCACAGCTTTCCCCTCCCCAGGTGTCTTCTGATAGTGGAAAAGGCAAAAAGGACAGGGGAACATCTTTTCCCTCTGGCAATCTATAAGATTGCATCTATAAACACACTCCACAGACTTTGTAGACCCAGTGACAGGAGCTTTAAAGGCTTTTGAGGGATGTCAGCTTCTCAGCTGGTCTGAAGCCATCCCTCCTCCAGAGCCATTCTGCTTTGTGATGCACACAGACCAATGTCATGCACAAAGAGCCCAGTACCTTCTGCATGGGCAGGGAGAACAGCCTCTACAGAGGGAGGGGACACCAGCAGGGCCCAGGTCAGGCAGCAGACCCAGGGCACACATGGGGGCACGGACAGCAAAGCCAAATCAGGAGAGAGAAGAGCATGAGAGTCTCACAGAGGGAGTTTTGGGAGTAAAAGGGAATACAGTCCAGGAGGGGGAAGCAGATGTGGCAAATGGAAACTAGGAATAGCTCCTGTGCATACAGGAGCACAGCATAAATAAAAGCTATTTGAGGGCTTGCCTCCTGTGTTGCACAGCACCTCCATTAAATGCAGAGGAAGGGGCAGAGGCAAAAGAGAGGTGCAGCAGAGAAAGATCATGCATCAGCAGCAAGCCACAGCTGAAGATAAAGACCTTTTACAGGAGAGACAGCCAGGGTAAGAGACTTCAGTAAATCTCTGATTATTTGCTTCACCTGTGCTAGGAGAGACTTGCACCTCCTGGTGCTGCACAAGAATGAATGCAATGAAGAGGACAAAGCACCAGGATGATAAAGTGATGGGGATTGTGCAACTCCCCACCTTGGTAAAACTCTCTGTTTCAACCCAATCAGCAGTGGAAATTGTTTGGTCACTACTTTTTCCAGGATTTTGAAGCCTCCCTGTACCTGTAGGACCACATTGACGTGGTGCAGGCTGCATCTCAGTCTCTGCTTTTCCATGGGCATGGAAAAATTTCCCATGAGCAGCATGAAAACAGATTGCAAAAGGTAAGTTTTGCAATCTGATTTTAGGCAAAGAGATTTTAGGCAAAATGGGGTGCACATGCACAGCCTGGTCTGTGAGAAAGAGCCAGCCTCCAATTTTGACAGTCAGCTTCAGAAGACCTAGAATTTTGTCTGCAGTATTTGCTGGCCTATCAAGCAATTCATTGAATGAGAACTTCTGCTGCTCTGTAACTTTGGCATGGTTTTACATATGATGTTTGAAGAATTTTTTTGTTGTTGTTTCCCTTCCCCATTTTATTTCCTCTTTCAATTCCAAGACAACTGCCTGTGTGCAAGGATAGCAGCTGTTTTATTCCTGGAATTCACACTCAGTTACTGGCTGGCCAAACACTGGCCTTTCTGCAGGAAACTTGGCTTTCCTGATCTGTTGCTGTTTTCCTTAGGCTGAAGTTAATGTCTGCTAGAGCCAGAACAGACATTTAGGGTTTTGTCTATGGGAAGAAAGAGTTCACTCCTTGTCAGCAGCAACGTGGGACCTCTCAGAAACAGAAATATTTTCACTCTTAGGTTTCAGCGAGACATTTTGGCAGCAGTATGAACCCAAGGCTTTGGCAGAATTGCACAGGCAGTGAGGCAGGGAGAGGAACTTCATGGGAATGTGAAGAGCAAGGAGATCAGAGCTCAGGGCTGCCCTGGGTGTGCAGGAGTGCTCCCCACACAGCCTCACTGCTGGCACAGGGGCACTGCAGGAAAGGGCTCAGACTGCTCCACCTGCTTTTCACATGGAACAGACACCACATAACAGAGCAGAGGGAGAGGAGAAACAGAGCAAGGGTAGAGCCTTGATATCTCCTCCTGCCCCACCCTGGTGCCACCAAAGGCTTTTCCAAGCAAGGACAGAAGGCTGGGACAGCCAAGCACAAGTGGCTGCAAATCAGATGTCCAGATAAAAATGGTGACAGGTTTTGTTTTGGCATTGAGTTTTTCCAAAAGCAAAAAACCTCTCCAAATAAGCATGGCTTTGATCATGGATCTTTGCATTAACATTCTGCTTAGTTTTGGTATGACCCGAGTTCTCTTTTTCTTCCATGTCTCAACCTTCAGCTTACTTTACTTTCTAAAGATTTTCTCTGAGAAAAAGAAGAAAAAAGAACTGGAAGTGCACGTTTTTTCGTTTGAAAGGAAGCTGAGATTCCCTAACAATGAGATGACTCCAGCAGCTGGGCTTTTAAGGACACTCTGGAAATTACCAGACTCCTGATAAAATCGTAGGAGCTGGTGAGGCTGTATTTCCTCTGCACAATTACAATTCCTTTGCCTGTGGGTATTGCTGTGTTGAAATGCCTCTAAAGTTCCTGCTATGTCATTGGATTTGCATGCATTTCTTTCCAGTTCTTTCCTTCTCCAGCCCCTGCCAGAGAGCAGACATTCCTGAAAATCAACTAACCACACTCCCATAACTTTACAGCCTGGAGACCTTGAAGCAAATGAGCCTTGAAGAGTAATTGTAGAATTACAGGCAGCAAATGATGCTGAATTATGCAGCACTTAGTGGATGCTGCTTGGTGGTTGGATTTGGGGGAAAACACTGGATAACAGGAGAAAAAGTCACTTTTCCAATGGATAGAACAATGCTAGTAAACTCTCACTGGTTTGATCTCTATTAGCAAAAAGAAAAAAAAAAAGGGATTAAACAGGTTTAGGCATCCCCCTGACACCTCTGCATTGCTGTGAGAGGTGCTGAGAGCAATCACACACCAAATCCAAGCACTTCAGCTAACAAGCACCAGCCAGGATCCACCAGGTCTTGGAGGCAGGTGTGAGCCAAATTTCCATTCTGGTGGCTCAGATGCTGTGGGATGCATGGACCTTAGCCAAGATTTATCTTCCTAAGAGGATAAATCAAATCCTATTGTGTGAGATAATTTTCTCTATTTAGAAAACATCTCAAGAGCATTGTCACTGACCAAGCCAGGAGGAATGCAACAGCAACAGAAATAAGGAAAGAAACATGATGGAGACATGTGCAGTGATGTCTGGTAATGTAGGTTCATTGCAGGGGGGTTGGACATATGTTCTTTAAAGGTATTTTCTGACCATTCTATGATTGTACATTCACTAGTCATTGACCATCTCTCTGTCTTCATATTCAGGGTGTTTCTGCACATTCCATGAATGGTCTTCATTATTAGTAGCATTATTAACTTTATTAATATTATTATCATTATTAATATTATTATCATTATTAATATTATTATCATTATAATATTCTTCACAGGTAGGAATCAAGCTGAAATGTTACCATTAATGGAGAAATTAATGTAGACAATCAGCAGCTTGCTCCACATCACACAGGAATGGGTGAGGAGTGAGGGATGGGAAGCTCCCTGACCAGACTATCAGGTTGTAGTGTCTTCCTACCAACAGCTTGGCATTGCATAGGACCCAAAAACCACAAGGCTGCTGTAATGTTTGGAGGTCCTCTTCCCCAAGACTGTGATCTTTTCCATGGACAAGAACTTGAAGAAAGGCAGGAAGGGAGTGGGGGAAAGCCTAGGTGCTGGAGAGTGATGGAAGAGCAGGAGCTTTGATGGGTTGGCCAAGAAACCCCCCAAGGTGGCAGCCTTGAAGGGCCTGGCACTGCCAGCAGGTGAAAAGGGGTTTTAGGCTACCTTTTGGCTTGCCCCTGTTGTTGGGTGTTTAAGCACAGGTGTCTGCTGCTGTTGACACTGAGTGATAAGTGGAGACATTTTTTCCATTGGAAAGAATCTCAAGAATTTCCCTGTTCTCTTTTTATTCATTTTTTTTTCCTTTTGACTCGTGGTAAAGAGCCTGTTATTGTGGAGGGGGTGGGGGATGCTGGCATGAGGCAGAGGTGAGGTGGCACTTATTTAAAAATTAGATCCCCCTCCATTCCATTCTCACAAGCATAGCCACCCTGGCCCTAAGCTTAAAATTCTTGTTTAAGTTAAATATTCCTCCCTTTCTGTACCCTCAGCTGCCTCTAATAGCTGGTCCTTAATGCTCTAGTCCCTGACTTGCAAACTGGTTCCCCAAAACAGCAGCCACCTCAGGGGATTAATTATCTCTCCAGAAGTGGCTCCTTCAGTGTAATCTCTGATGCTGAATTTGCATCTGGGCTCACATTTCAACCCCCTCTCCTTGACCCCTTCAAGAAGAGAAGTAAAGCACTCAGAGCTTCATTTGGCAGCTGGGAGAAAAGTGTTTGGGTGTCAAATATAAAAACAATGCCTTTCCAAAAGGGAAAAGTAGACATGAGCTGGGAGAGGGCTCCCCTTGCCTGTCTGGTGACACTGACCTGCCACCATAAAACACCCCAGGCTGCCTCTACCAGCAAGCTCCTATTCTATTTTTCATGCTTTACTGTGTCACAGCTCTGTTTTAGGTCATTTCTTCATTCAAGCTGGCTGGAATTTCTCCCCAAAAGAAGCCAGACCTGCCTTACTCTGGGGAGCAGGAGGAGGTGACCCCAGACACACCCTCCATGGGAAGCCCTGGTCTCACAGGCAGCTGAGCACCTTGTGCACACATGAGAGGCTGAGGTGCTCATCCCAGCAAAGCTGCCCAGCCCCTCCAGCTCTCCCAGGGCTTTCCTGGACAGCAGACAGGGCACCTCCAGCCCTCCTGCTGCTGCATCTTGCCACAGGGCATCTCTCCCTCTTGGGCTAATGGTGGCACTGATAAGCAGGCACCATCCCCAGCACAGGATGGAAAATATAATAAATGTGCTAAAAAAACTGGTGCAGTGGAAAGCCAGGCCCAGGGGACTGAGCCAAGCTTGGGACACCAGCTTGCCTACCCCATTCATCACTGTGTGCCACCACACAAGTGCCTGTATCTTCAGCTTCCTGCATCCCTCAGCTGGCTCTGGTCATCAGCTGCCCCTGCCCAGGAGTGGGCAGTCATGGAGTCCCCAGCACAGTGTTTCCTGGGAATCTGGGCTAGCAGAAAGCCAACAGGAGTTATTTTCATGGTCACATTTTTTAAAAAGCCTCCTTGCAGTGCAGTGGTGTCTCTGATCTTCTCCTTGGCTGGGATGATGTTGGTGGCAGTGAAGCTGGATGGGTTGGGGTCCTTGCTGCAGAGGGTGCCAGCTCTCATGGAGGATACAAACCTGCTGTCCAAAACTCATAAATTGCCTTTTTTCTCCCCCTCACCTCCAGTCTGCTGTGGGGGGCTGCACATCCTCACCCTCAGGGAAGCAGCAAGCTTCCCCACCCATACCTCCCATCCCAGGAGGATAAGAAGGAAAAGGCAAACAAGGCTTGTTTTGAACAAAAGGATAAAGAGGCCAAACCACAGATGAAACGTTGCCACTTCAAAGGGGTAAAAAAATAGATAACAACATTAGTCACCAGCAGTTAACAACCTACAGCCTCCACAGCCTGTGGGGGCTACAGGAGCTTCATCCCCCTCCTCCTCCTCCTTCCCATCCTCCTGCCCCTGTTCCTGCCTGTTTATCATATGGTTTATGACAAAAGAACTTATTCAAGGAATTACACAACTGAGCTCCTAACCCTTTCCAGGCTGGGTTTTTCCAAAGCCTTACATTTATCAGGGAATTGCTGGAGACACCAGCTACCTGTCACAAGCCCTGTGCTGGGGTTAATTTTCTTAATGAGGCCTCAGCTTTTCTTTTTGTTGGGAAACATATTCACATGAGCGCAAAGGTAATCCAGGGGAAGTACCATCAGTGTAGTCAATTTTGGGGGCTGGTACTGCCTCTGGATGCTGGCACCAGCATCCCAGAAGGTCTCTCAGTGAAAGGACACCTTTACACCTCTCAGGGCAGCATCCTCTGCCAGAGGCAGATGTACCTCTGGCCTCTCTCCATCCAGACACACCAGGACACGCCTCCCCAGGGACCCCTGCCCCTCACCAAGGGTCACCAGCAGCAGGGACCAGCCCTGCCCTGCCCTGTGCAATCACCTCAACTTGGACTGTGGAGTTTGGGCTGCCAGCAAGGGGCTGGCACACACACACAGAGCAAACCTGTCTGTGCTAGAGTCATTCCCAAAAGACCCAGGTTTCACTGCAGACACAGAGTGAAGGGCACATGGCATGTGGCTGTAGGGTAAAAACCCAGCTCCCACGTGTGCAAGAGAATTGTTACCTGCTCTTTCAGTTTGCTGGCTTCAGGCTTTGCCCCAGGTTTGTGTAAAACAAACCAAATCACCCACAGCAAACGTGCCCCTCTAACTGCAGCCCACTGGGTCACCTCACATCTTCTGGTACCCAAGGTGCATAGTGACAAGCTGCTGTTCCAGGGCTCTGCACACGTTTGCAGTATGTAACCCAGCACATGAGCACTGGATCTCTGTGTAATTAGGAGTGCTCAGAGCGGTGACTCAGACATTCCAGTGCACTTTCTTCTCGTCCTTAGTGTTCGAAATCTAACTTTACTCATTTTTTCCAATGACTTTGGACTTTAAAAACAGTAATTAGCAAAGGCAACTTGTTATCAGCTCCTGTCGGTTACTCGTCCTCCTGCCAGTCCTCCACTGTGGTTTGGTCACAGGCAAAGCTTTGGCAGTCATTTCCCAAGACTTGCTTTTGTCCAGAGGACCAGCCTAGGGAAGAAAAGAGGTGTCAAACCTGAAGCCCTTCCACACATCTTCCTGTTAAGAAGGCTACTTCTGATCACTGGAGTAGCTCTGGACTGGGCCTTTATGTAACATGGTAAATAAATAGCAGATAAGACATGAAATAAAACTTCAGAGGCATCATTTTCTCACTTCTGGTTACAGCTAGGCAGGCATCGACAGATGGAAAGTGAAAATACTGCACTCTCATTGTTGTGCTTCTCCTACCATGTTCTTTATGGTGCCTTTCATCTGTGCTGCTGGCAGCTGGCTTTACTAGCATGCACTGTCACACACTGCTGCATCTGCTGGCTGCTCTGCCTTTCTATGAAATGTTCCCAAGGGTGCCTGTGCTTTGTGAGGGGCAGGGGAAGCTGCTGCTCCCTCCAGCACACTGCTGGCCCCTGTATTTTCTTTCCTGGTGGGACAGACTGGTTGTGAGACCCCAGCAGAGGAGGTTGAAAGACCAGCATCCCCCTGAAATCCGTGGGGAGACTCTTTTCCAGCCAACCTGCCCAGTGAGCCACCACTGATAGCATTGGACTGATGTGTGGGAACAGAAAAATGCTCAAGAGAAATACCTAAGTCCACAACATTTTAATATGAAAAATTAGAGTGGAAATGACATTTCCTGAGACACTGAGGTGATTCCTGGTGAGTAGATTGTGCTCATCTGCCATTTGTTACAGTGAATCTCTGGCACACACAGAAAGATGGGGTGCTCTGCAGACCCATGTACACCCACAGGTTTTTGCTGTGGGAGCAAGGCAGCAAGCAGGATTTGGCCCTACAGCTGGGCTGCAGACAAAGCTCAGCTCAGGTGGGATGGCCCTCATCAAGAGCTTGTGAACTAGCTGCATGTGCTTTGTCCCTGCCACCTCTCCTACCCCCATGGTCTTGCTGTGTGTTCCTCATTCTTCCCATTCGCCACTGGGGTTTTTTTCACCTGGTCATGTCACTTCATGTGGCTGATGTCCTGCTGGTTTGGGGTTATTTATTAAGAAATGTGAATTTTACAGCTAATTCAGTCCACTGGGTGCACACAGAGTGGCTGGCCCTGGATGCATTAATCTTTTTGCACTATAGACATGGGGCCATTGACATGTGAAGGGGCAAACCCAACAAGGTGAAAGTACAAAACAGACTCAGGGTGAAGTTCAGCTCATCTGTGTTGTCAAGAACCTCACACATCTGGATTCAGCTGCCTGAAAGCTGGGCATGCAAACAGGAAAAACACAGAATGATCTGGGTTGAAGGGGACCTTAAGGATCATCTAGTTCCAGCCCCCTGCCATGGACAAGGATGTCTTCCACCAAAGCAGGTTGCTCAGGGCCCCATCTGACCTGGCCTTGAACATTTCCAGGGATGGGGCATCCACAACTTTTCTGGGCAACCTATGCCAGGGCTTCACCACCCTCACAGTAAAGAATTTCTCCTAAAATCTAATCTAAACCTACTCTCTCACTTTGAAGCCATTCCCCCTGTCCTGTCACTACAGGCCCTTCTACTTAGTTCCTCTCCATCTTTCTTGTAGTAGGCTCCCTTCTGGAAGGCTGCAGTTGGGTTACCCCAAAGCCTTCTCTTTTTCCAGGCTGAACAATCCCAATTCTCTCAGCTTTTCCTACACAGGAGAGCTGCTCCACCCCTCTAATCAACTACATGGTTATCTCCATCCTCTTGCTGGCCTGAGGACATCCTTTCCAGACAGGCTGTTAAAATGATTCACCTTCTGGAGATGTTCACTTCCTTCCATGGAGTACAGCAGGAGACCTAACAAATACCTCAGACTAAACACCCAGATTTTAATTACAATGGAGGCAGCTTAGCATGACTAGCCCAGGGCCAGGCTGGGAGGTGGCATCACAGGGTCTGGAGCCTTTGGGGTCTTTTCTTCCAGGGTCTGGAGCTTTTCCTGGCTCTCTGGGTAAAGTTCAGCCAAATAAACTATTTCTTCTTAGCAGTGGTTCTGGAGATTCCTTCTGATCAGGTTTCCTCAAAAGTGACTGCAGCTGCATCAACCAGGAACCTTCCCTGCAGACAAACATCTAAGGTTTGTTGGAAGAGACAGGGATGGAAAACCACTGATGGCAAGTCCCTATAAAGAACAAAATACTCACTTAGGTTAAATGTTACACTTCGTGCAATCTGTGGCCAATCCTGTTTTACAGAGGAATAGTTGCAGAGGTTTAGCTGCTCAGATCAAGTGAGGCAGAGATTGGAAGCCCTGGAGAAATCACTTGGGCTGCTGCTGAGTAAAACTAGGAAGGATTTTGCATGGAAAGGAGCACATGGACAGGGTGCAGTCTGTGAAACATGCTGCAGCAAACAGGCAGCTGGGAAAGGCCCTGGAATGGGCCAGGACAGCTTGGGAGTCCCTCTGGGAGCACCAGTGGGGTCACAGTAGCATGCAGCACCACTTTCCCCTGCCCCATGTGAATGCCCACAGGCTCTTCCCTCTTCCACACACAGGCACCCTCAGCAGACCCAGCCAGGAATCCACATCTGAGTGCTGCAGATTTGGGCAAATCCCATTTCGGGTCAGCTGAGAGCCCCACAGATAGAGACAGGTCATGAGACTGCCCACTACAAAGTCCCTTTGTGCTTGAGTGCAGGGGATAACAGCCCCAGCTTGATCTGCTGAGCCTGGCAGGGACTGAGGAGCCCCTGCAAAGTTCCTACTGTCAGAGCAACTTTATGCATGACACCCTCCCTAAAGCTGCCTCTGTTCTCCTCCTCTATCCCAAATCCCAGCAGCTGGCACATTGCTGGACTAAACCCCCCAAACCGATGTCAGAATGTGCCAATTGCTCAGCAGGCTGAGCAGAGGGCAAAGCAAGCTGTGGGCACTGGAGCAGGGGAGGGCAGGGCACAGAGAGGCAGAAGACCCTGGAAAGGGTCTTCCCACCCGAGGGAACAGGGAAAGCAGCCCCACCTCTGCTGCTTGCATCACCACAGCCTTCAGCCAGTTCACCTCCACCCATGGGGGGGACCCAGTGTTCTTGTCACCTGCACAAAGCAGGTTTTCAGCAGGGGAAGTGTGGCTGCAGCTCTGGTGGCAGCAGGGTCAGTCCTCACAGGGCAGCTTGGCACTGCTGGCAACCACTGCAGTGGAAAAGAGCTGTCAAACACCGCTCAGGGAGGCTCCTGTTTGACAAATATTTGTTGAGCTGATTGTGACTTGCCTGGCTCATACCTCTGAATGCAGAGTATCTGTGGGGAAGAGCTCAAACCCCAGCAATGCAGCCACCCTTTTTCCCTACCCTGGCATAGCTGGGGAAAGCCACAAACCTGAGCCATCTCCTCAGCCCAGCTGAGCTGATCTCAGCATGGAGAGCAGCAGGAGCAGGCTGTGACCACACTGGGATTACATCCCTGTGTTTCCCCTTGTGCTGATCCTCACCTTTGCAGTCCAGAGCCAAAGGCAGCAGGGGTGCAGCCCTGCAGGAGGTGGGCACTGCCTGGCTGTAGCTGGACGAGGCTCTGGCTGCTGCTCCATCCCTGCAGCTTGCAGCAGAGGTGCAGGCTGTGTGCATGAGGCTCCAGCAGCTGTGGCAGGGCACTGTGCACTCTGCATGTCACCACGAGCATCCCTGGGCACGGGGATGTTTGGGAGAGGGGCAGGACACACTCTGGGATGATAGGGCAGGAAATACCTGGGCTCCTGAACTGGCTGAGGGCAGAATAAAGAAGGAAGCACTGAAAATGAAAGCAGAGCTGCTGTGATATTTTAATGCTTGTCTTCTGACATCCTCTGCCTCTCATACACTTGACTTCCTTGCTTATTTTTATCAGATGAAGCTGATGGTCGCTGCTACGGTAACCCTGTGTGGTTAGAGCTCTAGCAGCGACCCAGGGCTCAGTGCATGCTTCCTTTGTGGCTTGTGCAGTGTTCCCACCCCTCAGGGCTCTCAGAACAGTGGGTTTGACTTTGTTATGCCTCAGCTGCCTGTGGTGGTGGGTGGAGGTTCACCCCTCCAGGCTCTGTTCCCTTGCCAGCCAGACACTGCTTTCTTCCATCTCTTCTTGTCTTGTCTTTGGTGGGCAACACACAGGTTACTGATCCCAAACATGGGGATGGGGGGAGTTGTTTCAACGTGGGTAAAGCACAAGACAACTTTCACAGAGTTGCTAACTTGGTGTGGGAGAAAAAGCTCTTCATTGACAGGAAAAGGTCGGATTTGAAACAACATCAACAAAAAAATTACTTCTCTTGCTTTGACCCCAATCCTTCCCCTTTTAGCCATTGTAGGGAAGGTGAGACTAGAGAATAAAGGAATCTCCTCTCCACCTGGTCTGTCTTCATTCCTTCAGCTCATGCTGGGGCCATTAGCACAGCATGACACAGTCGAGCCCACTCATCTTTTCTTCCAGGTGAACTTCCACTGAGCAAAAGCTGGGAACTGCAGAGGTCAGTGGGTGCCCCAGGGGTATGTCCTGGCTGCATTTCCAGTGCTTCAGGCATGAAACCATGGAGCCACAAGGACCTTTGGCAGAGCAGCTTCCCACTATCACACCTGAGAACCCCACCCACAGTGCCCTCCCTTGCTTTGCAGCAGCTCCTGTTCTCTCCATCCCTGCCCATCATCACATAAACACACACAATGCTCCCACCAGTCCCAGGCATGCCCTGGGTGAAGCAGGTTTCTCTGCACTCAGCTCCTCCCTAGGTGATGGGCATGAAGCCTCTTCCCTCCCACTCCTAAAAGCAGCACTCATAAACTTTCCTTTCTAAAAGGATGGCTTTGAGCTTAGCTCAGCAGAGCTGCTCTCCAGCCAGCCTTGCGCAGCCCTTTCTGCAGGTGGGTGATCACTGGGGCTGTAGAAAGTGACACAGTTTTAACCAAGTGGCTCAAAGCCAATGACACTGTGCTACTGACACTGCTGGCCTCCAGGGAAGCCTGGGATGGGCCATGCCTCAAGGGATGTCCCACACCTGCCCTCCTGCTGCAGGGACACTGACACAGACGCCAGGCAGGGGCATAACTAAACTCTGCTGTGCTCCTCACATCCCTTGGTTTATTCCAGGTGACTGTTGGAGGATTTTGGTTTAGTTTTGTTTGTGGTTCAAGGCATCTCAAAGCAGATCAGCATCACAAAGATAGAAACTCCATGTCCTCATCAGCTGGGAACTTCCTACTGGGATTAAAATTGAAAGGACAGCTCACCTGAAAGAAAATTCAGCTTTTCCTGCTGCTTGCAATGATAGAGTGTGGTCACAGCAGAGCACTGTGACCTGCACCAAGGGCACCTGTATCTTAGGGGTGGCTGCTCCCCACATGCAGCACTGGTGAATTATCTTTGCACTCCCACGGAGTAAGAATTTTTCCTGTCTGCACCCAAATGTAGGCAAAGTCAGTTCATGTGCAGAGGTTCAAGCAACTGTGGGCTTTGATGAACAGAAGTGATGCACACTGAACACTACAAATGAAATATCTGGGAGAGTGAAACAAGCAGGAGAGCAGTGCACAGCTTGCTGTCATCAGTTTCATCTACAGGGCAAAGTTTTGAGTAGGACAAATGCCTCAGGTTTAAACATGAGCCAGGAGAAACATTGTTCTGTGTGCAAAGAAAGGTCCTTATGCCACCCATTTTTTTTTGGATGGCTAAGGCTCACCCATTCAGCAGCAAGCCCACTTTCATTTGATGGTCCAAGTTCCAGTTTGGCCACAACAGCTGGAGTCAAGGAGCAGGAAAGAGCCTCCTTCCCAGCAGCACTGCTCCAGGCTGGTACAAGGCAGAGCAAGCCCCACTCAGAGGCCAACCCTTGTGGTCTCACCCCAGAACAGGATGATACATCAGGAATCATTCTGATGTGAGCCTGAAAAACCTGTTGGTGTGAAGCACATGGAAGCAGCAGACAAATTCAATACATTTGCAGTTTCCCTAACCAGTGCTGTATATTAAACAAAAACATTATTCTGGGTCAAGAACAAACATCTTCAGTGACTTCAGACCAGCACATGTGGTCATCTTGGAAATCCTGCAGCAGCTTCTATGAGGCAAGCAACTCTGTGCCCAACGAGAAGAAATCAAAGAACCCCTGCTAGAGGTTGACTGAAGAAAAGGAGAAGTCAGCTTTAATATTACACTTGTTCCTGTAGCATAAAGTATCCATGAGGGTTGAGCATGATACAATTCATCTTTGAACTGTGGGGCTCACATTGAGCGTGCCCTCAGTTCAAGCATTACATGGAAGGGTCATTAGTTAGTGTATTTAAACTAGTCTCATGTAAACATAACACTCCAGCCTCAGCTGGGCTTGTTTGCCTAGGTCAGATTAGAGTGTTAGCTGCCAAATCACAGGAACTTCTATCCATGTCCCTTAAAGATATGGGTATTCCAGGCTATTTGCTTCTTATCACTGGGTTTTAGTGGAAAATTTAATCCAATTAAGTACACAGCTTGAATTACTGAATCTTGGCATGGTCAGACTTCTACACCCAGAACAGGGCCTTGGTACCAGAGCACAGCTCAGACTCACACTCAGAAATGCCATTTCCTCCTGCAGCACCACAAACTGCAGCACACAGCCATGGGTGAGTGACAAGAAAACTACTCAGGAAGAACTGACCTCTAGACCCAAAGTGGCCAACACAGACAACCCTGGGGAGCTCAGCTGAGACCCTACAAAGCAAGGCAAGACTTGTCTTCATGAGTGTTGCTCAGGGCAGGGAAGAGCATGCACAGGGAACATGACTAACAGCAGCTGTGAATAGTTTCCACTCTCCATTACTTCATGTTCTGTAAGGTTAGGTAAGGGGGTAGATGTAGATGACAAATACAGATTTTTTTGTCAGGAACAAATAAGCAGTTTGCTGCAGCCTTTCACACAGCAATGAGCAACCACAGGAAAATGGCAGGCAAAGGTGCTGCCCTTCAAAGCTGGCTTAGGTTTCCAATGCCATAGAGGGGCATGATCTGAGGCCAGCCACCAGTGTGAAACCAGCATCTCCAGGCTCAACTGATAGCCATGATCTGGAAGGTTGACCATCCCAACCCACCACTCTCACAGTAAAAACAAAGCCAGTATGTTTGGAAAGCATTTTCAAACTTTATTTACAACTGTCACAGTGACAAAAATGTAGTTTGAAAAAAATGCTAGCTTCTCCCTGAGGCTCAAAAAAGAATTACAGAAATATAGGATGTATATCATACAACAGGAGGAGTTTTACTGGAGTGCTTTGTTCTTTATATACGTTCAACAACAAATAGAAATATACACAATACTTCCAAAAAAAGGATGCAGACAGAAATATGCAAGTCTTTAGGGCACACAGCAGGTCTGAAGTCCAAGGATTGCCATCTCCCTGCTGCCCACATGGTAATACCTTTGATATAGAGCTTTGACTTGGTGGTACAGATGGTAGAGACCAATAAAGAGTAACACTTAGAAATAAGACAACTGGCTGGTATGCAGGTGTACAAGCTCACTCCAGTAAGACAGCAAGACTAGAACAAGTGTTACAGACACAACAGCTGAATCCATTGCTAGAGAAAATGCTACCACCACACCATGGCTGTTCAGTGACCAACCATCCACCAAGGTGGGCAGGGAGAGTGTCTGACTGGGCCTGCACAGCTGGACCAGAGGCCAGCTGCAGTGTAGGAACACTGAATTTCTCCTGCTTTGTGCTAACTCATCTCCAAACTCTGATCTGTCCAAAAATAGTTACACAGAGCTGATAAATTATTGCCATTATGTTGAAACACAAGCAAGACAAGACTAAAACAATCCTGCCAATATGTTAAAAGCAGTTCCCAAACCCCACCAGCGTTTAACTACTCATGAGGTATTAAAAATACAAATACACACATGTCCAAATAGATTTTAAAAATGGAACAAGTTATAAGCAAAGGGGGGGTGGCATTGGTATTATTATGGAAGTTTGGTTAAGGCCTTGACATTTCTTTTTCTCTTCCATGACCCCAGATTTGGTTTAGGTGGTAACTGTTCTCATCCTATCCCAAGACTGACTGGCTCCCAAGCTGGTCCCCAAAGCTGCAAGGTCATCCCTTTCCAGGAAAGCAGCAGGTTACCCTGTCTGGCAGCAGACTGGCCTTCTCCTTGAGGCAGGATATGGTGAAGAGAGGACAAACCCAGACTTCACAAGCCAGTCTGCACTTCATTAAAACAACCATGAATGTTTTACCCTCGCTAAGAAGCAGGAATGCATCTTGTCTCAGGACACCCAGGCTAATCCTCTCCCAGCAGACCCCATCCTGCAAACCCCACTGGTGATCCACACTACATCTGGTGTTTTGTCTTTGGATGACCCCCAGGCCTGGCAGCCCTCCTCACAGCATTCCCACCAGGCTGTCCTGCACTGAGGAGGCCCTGCAGTGCCAAGCTGGAGAAGAACCCCCCCTACCCCAACCCACTGACCAGCAAGTCATGAGACACAAAACCCTACAACCTCAAGGCAAGGAGGCATAAACCTCCACCCTTGGGCTTGGGGCACCGTACAAGACAGGACCACCCACAGCAGCCTCAGCAAATAGGAGAGAAAAATCCGAGGTGTTCAAACCTACATGAGCTCTTGCTGCAGACAGAAGCACCTTTTTACATCCGATGCACATCACCTCATGCTCACCACCTGCAAGATAAGCTAGGGCATCGCAGGAGAGATGACAAGCAGCAGCCTAACGCTATCCTGCAAACACAGCTGCTCAGCATTGAAGAGTCTAAAGGCAAACAGGGGGAGAAAGAAACTTTGGGAAAAGTGGCTGGAAAACAGGCTCAACAGCGAGAGCAAGAAACCAGACTACTCCTATGGACGCTCACCTTACCCTAGGAGGTGCCGAACCAGGGAGAGCTACAGGCCCCTTGTCACTAGACCATTTAGCCATGCTTCGCTATGGACACCCTTCCATCCCCCAACACACAAAATGGAAGCTGTAAGAAAGGCAAATCTGAGATATTTTGGCTCTGTTCTCATGCTTTTAGCCAGAGGCAGCTCCCAGCCAAACGCTGCCACCTCCAACTTTCCTCCCCCTTCCCGAGCTCCCCCCTCCAGCAGTCCTCGTGTGGTCACCCTCTGCCATGTGCTTGGAATTTCACTGCTGCCTCCGCCTCGGAAAAAGGCAGATAATGATCTCGAGAACAGCAAACATTTCTCTGCGTTACTTCCTTCCTTCCTCAGGAGGTCTGGTGACACCGAGGGCTTCAGTTCTCAATACAGAGAATACAAAAAAACTAAGATCTCGCAGGTGCAAAATTGAACTTGTCTTTTTAAAAAGACTTTCAAAGAAAGTGTGGCTCTTCCTTCAGAAGGGTGCAGTCCCTTGCCTTTCCTCAGATGCCATTTATTGCTCCTTGTCCTTCTTTGCATCTTCACAGTTTTCCTCCTCCTCCTCCTCGTCCTCCTCCTGCACGAGGAACTCCTCGGGCGGCCACCGCAGCTCCCCGCTCTCCACGTCGCCCTCCGTGGGCTCCACCACGATGGAGGGCAGGCGGTCCTTCAGCTTACAGTAGCGATCGAAGTCCGAGGGGTCGGGGAAGATCTGCAAGAGCCAGGGAACAGTCTGTCAGAGAGGGGCTGCGCTCACACAGCCTCAGCCAAAGCCCAGCTCCAGACATCTAGGTCTCCAGGGCCGACCAGTCTCGACACAGAGTCAACCACTGAGTGATGGGAGTACTCCTGAACTTGTAAATAACCTTTTCAAGTCTCCAAGTAATGGAAATGAGCACTGCCCAAGAGGCTCCCGAAGCACATGCTTGCTTGGATAGTGCTCAGCAAATAGGTATCTGCCCTTTTGGATATTTATCCAAATGCCTCCCTGCCCCCCAACCCCTGCTTTTGCATTAATGCTCTTGAGTTTGCACACAGAGCTCTCTTGATCAGAGAATCTGAGATCTCACTTCCTGCTGCTGGTCAGTCTGCACAGGAGAACAGGCTTCTTCTCCAGGCTCTGCTGCTGGGAGGCAGGAAGCTCATGGCAACCCAGGGCAAGAGCAGCCCAGACCCTTGCAGCAAGGGCCTGTGTCTGGTATCACTCCAGAGCCACGGTGCCAGCCTGAAATAGCTCAGCTGCATTTTAGAGATAATTCTGGCAGCTACTACAGCTACCACACATCAGCACTGAAACCCCACAGAATACTCATTTTATGGAAGGGCTGGGGACTGGACAGTATTTCTTCAGGAAAGGGCACAGCACACAGTTATGCACTGTATTTCTCATGCAGTGAGCACAAGGACTCTGATCTCCAGCCCCTCAAGGTGCACTTTACCCATTGCCTCCCACATGGATGCACAAGCCTGTGCAGTGCAGCAGCACCAGGGCCCATACTCACTGGTAGTGCCAGTGATGCATACTTTGATCCTACCAGGAACTGAGGCAAAGTGTGGGTAAAGGAAAAAAACTGCTGGTCCAGTGTTAGCAGCAGCTTTGCATGACTAGATTGCAATGTCAACAGAAAAGGTTATGATACTTGTGGATAACTTGCTGGGGGAACAGTTTCAAACCCCAGCTCATGCAGAAGGGAACTGCTGGATGATAAAACCCACTTGCTACATCAGACCTCCCGGTTAGTAGCCAGAAGATTAAAAACAACCACCACCTACCATTTCAAACAATTTTATCAGAGCGCCCATTTCACATTAGAGTTGTATTTAAACATCCTAAAGTAGAAAATGTCAAAGTGCATTTTCCCCTTGAGGTTGTAGGCCAGGTGAGAAGTCATGCGGCTGCACTTTTCTTTGAACATATCTGCATTCAAGTGAGTTGCAAGAGCATCCTTGCAGGGAGCAGCACTGCCAGCCTCAGCCTCAGTCTGAGAGCAAGATCTGATCTGCTTTGATCTTTGTGGTTCCAGTTACAAAAGCAGGCTCACCATCCAGGAGCCCTGAGCATTAACCATGAAGCCTCATTCTCCTTGTGCCAGTCATGTGGGTACCCACCACCTTGGGAAGCCCTGGCCACAAAAAATGAAGTAACATCCTATCAACTCCTTCCTCAGCCTAGCAACCATTAGCTACAGCATCCTTGGAATTATTCAGTCATCTACTGTTCAGCCTCATTTCTCCTTCACACCCAAAGCTCTGTGGCAATCAGATTGACAAAGGCATTGGATGGCAATGCCTAATGCAAATTCAGGCAAGGGAAGAGAAGGTAATGCACAAATCAGGGGCTGTTTACATGTGATCATTTGGTCCTGGGAACAGTGCTGCAAGAGTCCAGCTCCCACCATCCATGTTTTTCAGGTGCATAAGAGCAGCTGAGATCCTTTGAACACAGCCACATCAACCTGGGCACTGCAGTGTGAGTCACTTGCTATTAGTCCCTCCCACTGAGATAGCAACTGTTTTTTGGAGCTTTGTGGCTTCTGCTTGGCCAAACAAAATCAGTTTCAGGTACATGGTGCATAACTGCAAATACAATCAGTGGCTCTTAAGCATCAAGTTATCTAAACCCAGGATAGGGGAAAAAATACCTTTGACATTACATGGTTTAGGAGGTTGCAATGGAAAAAAAAAAGTGTGGTTCAAGAGGTTACATAAGCTGATAATGTCATGAAAATAGCCTCCTATGGAAGAAAAACAGCAGTATAATAATTAAACTTTGGCTGCTATTATTTTAAGCACATTAGGTCAAATTGGAGCAATTTCTTTGAAAATACTCCACCAGATTTTTTTTTTTTCCAGAAACTAAGTAGTAGTCATTTCCTTCCAAACAAATATCCACAAAATGTGGTGTGCAGCTTTTTTAATAAAAAACCCCTTAGCACAATCTTATCTCAAACAGCTGCAGGACAGGCCAAACCCAAGGAGGTCAGGATTTTTTCCACTAAGTCATGTTTTTTAATCGTTGAGGCAGCACGGAGGGAGATGTTGCAACTGCACTTTGAAGGGGCGTGCACAGTCAATGGAAAAAATACAGAAAGGCAGATTTCCTCCAATGTGATGGGCAGGGTGACAGCAGGCCAAGCACATGAAAAAAGCAATGAAAAAAGGTTTAAGACTAACTGGACCTCTGAGAAACCAGTGAGAAGGTTAACCCAAGCAGCCTCCCCACTCCTCTTCACAAAGATAAGCAAGCACCAGCTCTCTGTGCTGCTCTAGTAGTGCCATGCTACATTTGTTGGTTTCACTGGCTTAATCTGGTCCTGCTCCAGATTGAGACAAGAGCAAGGAAAAAACCTTCCAAACCTGCAGCAAGCTCCACACAGGGAATTGCAGCAACTCATCTCTGACCCAGGAGCTCTGTGCTCTCCAGCACAGCAGCCAGGACAGCAACACGTGCCTCCAAGCCTTTCTGCTCACATTAGCCTGCTCAGGAGTGTGGGAGGAGGCTCTGCACCTCCCACCCCACACAGAGGGCAACAGACATGGGCCAGCTTCTCCCTCTCATCCATCACAGGGTGAGCCAGATGCCTTCTCCTGGTGATCCTGGTCACTTGATGGGGGACAAGTGGCAACCAGCTGTTTGTGATGGCTGCCTAAAAGCAAATACAGCAGCAATTCAAAGGCATCTTCTACCCCTTCACTTGCATGATACAGCATAAGGGGCTGCAACTGCTTCCACAAAACCTCCCCTGTAGCTGAGCCCCAAATCCTGGCCACAAGAAGACACACCCAACACCTCCAGACCCACAGAGGACACATTATGTTGCTTCTTACACTACTCAATACAGCTAGCAGCAAGACTAGGCCCCTCTGGATTTGTATCTGGGAACTGCTATCCTCATGAACTTACCCAGATCACATGAAAATCAACCAAACTCTTGCGTTGCAGCTGGAAAGAACAGGGAAAAGCAGAACTTGGGAAAAAAGCTTGAAATGATTTTAGGAAGATCCTGTTTGCCTCTGTTTCAGACGATGTAGCTCTACTATCCCTTGGATGAAGTCTTGGCAACAAGAATGGAAAGTTTTCATTGCCCTGGGGAGGCTCATACCCTCTCTCAGCATTCACAGGGATGGAGAAACACAAAAGCAGGAGAGATGTCAGAAAATTAAGAAGATAAGCTCAGCACTGCCATAATCCAAGTGACACTTGTAAATTCAAAACAACTTCCACAAGTGTACTCCATACCAAAACCTGTAGTTAAAATCCCTGTCTCCCCTCCCATGGAGCTGAAAACTAAATTGTATTACAGGGAGACTAAAGCAATGACACCTTTCCAAATTAAGTTACTGGTTTGGGTAAAAGCTTTGCTTGATTGTGGTAGTGCTATACAAGACTACAAAGTCTGTGATGGGAGACATCCCACTTCAGGTACAGGATACACCCCTAATGGACACATCACTCATCCTCCTTGGACTGAAGAGCTGAATTTTATGCCTCTTCAATATCAAACCAATATTCCAAATCCCAAATCAGCACTGAGGTTCTGAAAATGAAACTTGAGTGCCATTGAGAAGCACGGCAAGCTCATTTCAGGCAGTACTTCAGTCATGTCTCAGTGTCCTCTCTGGAGGACTTCTCCAGCTACAGTGCATACATTTACTCACACAGTAGTCATGACTGAGAACGAGCCTCAAGTATGTACACAGCAGCTGTGACTCAGGTTGATGAGCCACAACAACTCCCAAGCCACAGAAACACTGCCCTGCTTCAGGGCATGATGTCAGGGAAACGTCCTACATCTAACCATTTCCTCTCAGAGTAACAAGGAAAAAACATGCTCCGAGGTGTTCCAGTGAGCTGCTGTCCTCTGTTTGGATTTCAGTGGAGCATCTCTGCACTGCACAGCTGCAAGCACAATTGCTTTTGCATCTGTTTTTCCCATACCCTGCTTCTGCCTTCACTGTGGTCTCAGACCCTGCAATACACATTGAATCTGCCTACTAATCTTGTCTAGCAGCCATGCTTGCTATCACCACCTTTTCACAGCCTCAAAACCTGCCACAGCAGCAAGCAGCACCTCTGAAGGACTTCCCCTGCACAAATCAAGGCTGTACAGACATGAAGCACCTGACAAGAAAATTACAGAGGAAGTTCAATTTTCATTGAGCCAACAGCCCTTGGACCAGTACCATACTGGTGGTCTAGTTTAACTGGAAGGATCCAGCAGACACAGCTCAAGCCCCTCAGCTCCCTGGGAAAGCCAGTGCTTCCCCAGGTGAAGAGGTGTTATACTCACCAGAAATTAGTTCCCCAGCACCAAGCTTTTGGCACAGCCCCTGGATAGAGCCTTAAGCCTATTTACCCAGATTCAGCCACTCTGACGTGATTCCCAGCGAGCCGTGGCTGTGATTAACCCAGAGAAATCCCAGCATGATGTGATCACGACTTAAAGAGCTCAAGCTCCCCATGACAACCAAACCTCAGCTGATGGCATGAGGCAAGCTCACCTCTGCAGGCCAGTCTCCCACATGGGAGCCAAAAGACCTGCCAGCCAGCCTGCAGGAGAGCAGCACACTCAACTCAGGACACTGTCTTTGCTCAGAACACACACTTTGGGCATTAAAGCATTTTCTGTTGTGCTCAGACCCTGCTCCACTTCCAAGAAGGTAGGATTCCAGTCAAGGTACTGTTTTGACAACAGTTCCACAAAATGATTAATTCAGCCTCAGTTTCAGTGGCATTGTTCATGCTGCTGGGAGACAGCACAGAGGACAAGCTGGCACAGTGCTTATGAGGCTCTTGAAAGAACAGGTATTTCTAGGGCTGGGAAACAGCAAACAATGCATTACCTCTGGCTGGCAGCAGAAACAGCCTGGCTCACTGGACATTGCCAGGCAGGAAGTGCATGAAGCCCTCCATAGCCACATCTGTTTGTAGCAGGGGCAACTTGAGCCATCAGCTGCATTTCAATGACTTTTTTGTTTAGTAAATCCCATGGGAATTATGGGACATCTATTAATGATCCAGAAATAGCTTCTCACTGCAGGCATAAGACCCAGCATGACATCATCTCTTCAGTCACATCTTCTGTTTTGTCTATGCTGCCCTGTTCTGAGAATCATGCCCCAAATTCACCACTCACTTCTGCTCAGGCTCTTGAAATCTGTTGGCTAAACCATCTTCAGGGGGATCAGAGAGCAGCTTGCTGTCACAAATACAGTAATAAAAGCTGTCATACAGAGGATGACTTTGAAGCTAGCACTCTAGCTTACAAGCATTTTGCATATTAACTAGAAAAAGGGCAGTCCTATGATGAAAAAGCACTATTGCCTTAAGCCTATGGAGGCAACCCAGTTAATACTGGTATTCTTTCTGCAGTCTGAGTTTTCACACTATTGAGCAGTGATGACCAGCCCAGCAAAGGGCACAGTGCTTCACCAGGGAGAGTGCAGACCTTCAGCTGATGTATACAGACACCCCAGCAGGCAGAAAATGCAGAAGAAAAAAGTCAACAACCCAAGTTCCCTTCATAACCACTGAGACAGAGGGGAGCCAAGAGGTTCAGTGAACTCCACAAGACAGAGGAATCAGATTGCTAAAGTTTATACTCAGGGTATGAGCTTGCTTCCTCAGCTTACTTCCAAGTAAATGCAAAAAGACTTTGAAACAGTTCTCTTGGTAGGACAAGTCTGTCTGCAGCAGGTACTGATGTGCTCTAGAATTCCAGCAGTGCTGCTGGGCTGTACCACCCTCCTCTGGTCCAGACCATTTCATGCCTGCCTCTGGTGGCAGAAGCAGTCCCCAGTCTCACAGGCAGCATCCTACAGACCAATTCACAGGCAGTCTCTGCTCTACACAGCTTGAAGGGGGAAATTTTGAACCTCAGTTTGAGGTCATCTCTGTAGTAAAATAAATTCAAGTTCTACTAAAGGAACAAGACAAAAATTTCAAGCTAAAAGCTTGATTCTGGCTCTACTTTCTATTTTTTGCCTCTCATAGCCAGCCAAGGGCTGTTACACTGAGTGCCTGACTCTGCAGATGAGTGGAGGAAGATGCTGCAGCTGAGAACAAGCCTCAGTGTAGGAGCAGTCATGCTCCATTAGCCCTGTCTGGTTTTAAGTTATTGCACTACAGCTCTCAGACAAGCATACAATTTTCCATGTACCAAACTCTCTTCATCAGCAAGATGAAGCACAAAGTGCCAAAGTCTGAGGTAAAACAAAAAGTTCATGGTGCTATTTGAATCAGGTTTGCCCTTGCTGTCTCAGTTGAGTTTTCAACCCTTCAAGGACGCTTTCACCTTACCTTGACTTACACTGTGACATTCTCAGCCTAGCAGCCAGAGAAGGAAGGCTGGATCCTGCTCCCCAATCCTCTTTACACTAACCTGATTTAGAGGTAGACCTCATACACAGCCCACACACTGCTAGTGCCATAAGGGTCTTCCATTTCAACCCCTCTACTCTTGCTGCCACCACTCTTCATCATATCAAGGTGAAGCTCCTCACAGACATTTGAAAAAAATTATCTGTAACTAGACCACTAAAGAGAATAGATCTAGGATGCAAAAGCCCTACACACACATACGAGTCATCAGCTTTTATGACTCACATGTTCAGGTGATCCACTCAAAACCAAACAGTCCTGTTCCCCAGTTGGCCCAAGCAGACTTATCAAGGTCATTAGCACTTGGGGAAGAATCTTACTGAAGTGATCATTAGAACAAGCAGGGCACCTAGATTCTGCCTCTCCCTGGGAATTTGGACGGATAAACATTTGACCTGTTTGGGTTGAGCCTCTTCATGTGACCCATAAAGACATCCCATGCAGGTTACTTTGATTGCTTCAGATTTAACGACTGTCATTCCCTCTGCACTCCACCTGTAGCACAGCACAGCTATAAACCAAACAACTTGCATTATCCAGAGCCAGAATCCTGACTAAAAGAAGGAATGCATCTCTTTTTCCTCCACATAGCTATGGCTTCTGCTGGAGGCCTGAGCAGTGGCCCAAAGTTCAGTCGATTTCATGCTCCAATGCACTGCTGCTGCCTTGTAGTTCCCTTTTCAGACATAAATATAAAAACATACAGCACCACATGTGAATGCACACTTGGAGCAAGTGCCTCTTTGCAGGTTGTGTAACATCTGCAAGGGACAAAGCCTGCATCTGGATCTGCTGGTAAGAGTCACCCAATGCACAGAGCAGATGCAAGTCATCTGCCAGCATTCAGCATCCGTGTCACATCTCACCAGAGAGTCTCCTGGAAGTGAAGACAACCACGGAGATAGGAAGCTAAGGTGCCTAACTTGTACTTTGATTAACTACAGGCTAAGAAATGAAAAGGATATTGAGACTAAAGGATTAAGGTTCAATCTTCCCACTTCTTCAGTCATCTAGTGATTAATAGCTAACTACATTGTTCAGAAGTTTCAGAATGAATGCAACTTGTGCCTCCAGGTACTGATATCTCCAGTGACATTTCATGGCTCATTGAGGCTGTGTCTGGCCTCACTGTATCTTACAGAGGACTGTTAACCCTCTCAAATGGGCACATCAGCCAGAAAAACCAAGAACAGATCAAAAATGTGGATGCCATATAAACAGCATCCTCCTGCCTTCAGCAGGTCAGCTGTATGCTGTGTTACAAGGATCTCAAGAGCCCCTCTCAGCTCAGTGAGTATAATGAATCCTTCTTTAACCCATCTCCCACTGAGCCCCGGGAATGCTGAATGAGCAGGGGCTCGGTCACTTCAAAACAAGTGAATCCTCTGCCAACCCACACTGATAGCAAGTGATATTTTAGACAACCATCTCCTGCCAAGCAAACATTCCAGTCTGTTGACTAGTTCTCACTACTGCAAGATCTGCTATTAGGTCAGGCAATGGAAAGGTACGTTAGACCAAGCTTACAGTCTAGCCTAGGCAATTCCTCATGGGATTAGTGCCTCAACTGCCGGCAAAACACTCACCTGATACGACAGCCCATCCTTGCGGGGGCTTAGTCCAATCTCATCCATGGCTGGGGTGTTCATCATCACTTCAGTCATTTCAGCGGACCTCAGATAATCAGAGCTAGAGACAAAAGACAGCATTCCAGTGATCTGCGCGGCTCCGGCAGGCTGAGCACGATTCAAGCGGCGAAGCGAGCAGCAGAGGCTGTAGGCAGTCTATTTCTGGTCCCTTCCTTCCTGCCCCCCCTTGGAAGGCAGCGGAAAAAGCTCAGTACCTCGCAAGCCGGAGCTCCATGCAGTGCCCTGGGAGCAGCTCCCGGCTCCGGCAGCAGCGCTCGGCTTTAACCGCGCTTCCTCCGCCCTGCCCCGGGGACGGGGGAAGCGAAACACCACAGTAAATAAAGTGCAAGCGCGGGGGGTTTGGTTTTTCTTTCCTTTTATTTTTTTTTTTTTTTCATTTATCAAGCCGGTGCGCTTTAGATCCCACTGACTTGTTTTACAACCTCGGGGACTTGCACGCCGGCGGAGCGTGCGGCGCCAATCCCAGCTCGGCTCTGACAGCCTTAATGGCAATTCCAGCGCGACCAAGCGCAGCGAACTCCCTCCCTCCCTCCCGCATCCATCCCGCTGCCGCCGGCCCCCCGGGGCCCCTCACGGCCCCGCGGCCTCACCTCCTCCCGGGGCGGGGGCGGCTGAGGGGGCTCGGCCTCAAGCACCCCCCCGACCCCGCGGGAAGCGCCCACTCACCAGGGCAGGGGACACAGCACAGACATGAAGTCGCAGCAGAGCTGCCCCGGGCGGGGGTGGCGGGAGAGGCACCCAGGCAGTGCGGGACAGGGCGGGACGATGCGCGGCGCTGCCCGGGACCCGCGGAACTCCCTCGCGCCTCGGCCGCCGCCTCCCGTCTGAGCCCCGCGCCCGCCGCCGCGCAGCCTTAAATGGCCCCGGGGGCGTGGCCAGGGCCCGGCCCCGCCCACCCGCCTGACGTCAACTTTTTCATGAATGGCCTGGGCGCGCGCCGCCTGCGGGGGGGTGTCCGTCGGTCCGTCCGTCCCCGCGCTGGGACTGAGTGTCACCGAGCGGGTCTCAAGCCCACCCCCTTGGTGGCGGTGGTGGCAGGGACACGGCCAGGGAGGCCGCCCGGCCCCGCTCCTGCCAGCATCTTCCCGCACCTCTGCCTGGAGTGAAAGCTGAGCGAGCAGCTTCAAGGGACCGATTTTGCTATATTTAGCAAAATAATGTGTATCAATGACGGGAAAGCGCAGGAGAGGAGAGGAGAGGAGAGGAGAGGAGAGGAGAGGAGAGGAGAGGAGAGGAGAGGAGAGGAGAGGAGAGGAGAGGAGAGGAGAGGAGAGGAGAGGAGAGGAGAGGAGAGGAGAGGAGAGGAGAGGAGAGGAGAGGAGAGGAGAGGAGAGAGAGGCAAAGCCATCCGCAAATCCAGGCAGCGTGAGCACCGTGGGCAGCTGTAGGTGAAGCACATTTCCCGCGTTTCCCTCCCAACATGAAACTTCTAGAAGGCAAAGTGCATCTTTGGGTGAAAGGCCTGGGCACCCCAAACTCAGTGTGTCTCCCGGCTCAGTGCATCCATCTGCTTGTGCTCATGCAGCCGGAGGAAGGGGCTGTGCCCTGAGCACACGCCTGCAGGATGGGCCAGGCTCTCCAGGGATGCTGAGGGATGCTCAGGACTTTGGGGGACAGGCTCCTCCTCTGTCTGCTTTCCCGGGAAGCAGTGTGTGTCCACACGCTGACAGGTGAAGTTTAGTGCCAGGACTGTCTGGATTCCACCTGTTGCTCCATGCTGCTGCTCAGACTTTGCCAACATGGTGGAAAAGCAAGCAGGCACTTACAAACACTTCTCGTGTTTCCTTCAAACGCAGAACACACAGCTGCTGCTGTGCTTCACACATGAGCCCGTGCATGGGCAAATACTCAGTTTTTAAGTGCAGAAAAAGCACAAGTTCAGTGTTTCTGAAGGGAAGCTTTGCCCTCAGCTACCCTCCAGACTGTATATAAATGTGTACATCCATACATGCACGCATTTCCTCAGACCGGATAATTTAATCTTCTTAGATTCATATTATATAATGTGAGCGTCTGTGGGTGTGTTTCACATCAGGCTTCAGCAAGCTGCTCTGCTTTGTGCCACATTGAAATGAATCAGAAGGAGTCGACAGAGCCCCTGCAAGTGTGTGGAAATTCAGGTGGGTGCGAGTGGGCTCCCTGCAAAGGGCCACCAGTCACCTTCCACAAGGTTAATCGGAGGGGACTCGGTGCACACAGTCACTTTGCTCCCCTTGAGCCTCCTGAGAGCAAGGTTTGGAGCCAGGGAGAGGACTAAGAGGACAGCCAAGTCTCCAGAGTGCTGGGGAAACAGCTTCCCTGTTTTGCTGACCCACCACCCAGACCCTCCCTCTCTGCTGCATCCCCTGGGACACAGACGCTCACACTGACTGTCTGTGCTAATTTCTGCACTAAGAGAACACAAAGACTTGACTTATAAAACTCTTTTTTGAAGCCCAGGTCAGTACCTGGTGGTATGTACAGGGGCTAGGAGACCACTCTGGGAGAAGAGAGACAGGGTGCTGCTTCAGTCAAATCTCTAAAAATTTATCTTACAGTCTGCCCCAAGTGATGTTTTCATCTCCCACCATGTCCAGGTAAAACATGGGACATGAGATGGGGCCATAGCTCAATTCCCTGGGATGTTTAATCCAAAGCAACCCTGCCTGTGTCCCTCAAACATGTACACACCTGCTATGGATTTCCTGGTGGTGTCTGTACAAATAAAACCTAATGAAAAATACACATGCCCTCCCCCCCAACCCCCCCTTCTCTCTTGCACCAGGCACACTGATTTGTCTCTCTAAATACCCTCCTACACTCAGCAGGGCTTGAAGTTCAAGGTTTTTCCCTCCTTGGGAAGGTCATTCCTTTTAGTATGTAATTTTTGATACATCAGAGTCCCTGAAGGATGTCAAGAGACAGAACTGGGGCTCACATTCCCCTCCATCCACCCTCCATGGCTTCTGCAATGAGAAAAAGCAGCTCAGACCAGCCTTTGCCCATGTCCTCTGGACACTGCCTTGCTGGCATGGGAAGATATTCAAGCTTGCACCTGGGTAAGTGTTGTTCAGGGCGTGTGGGGGGGTCGACACAGCACAAAATCCCTGGATGTCTCTGTGCTGAGCACACGGATTACTTCCCAGCGGCTGGGTGAGAACATGGGTCCTGGCCCCGGCCAATTCCCATCGGGAAGCCTGGGGATCAGTGCTTTTACTGCTCGCTTTGGCTCCCAGCCACGGCGAGATTTATTCGTGTGATTAACCCTAAGCGCGTTAATAGTCCTTTAGAAAGCAGAGGCACCTCCCGCGATTCCCATCAGCTGCCCCCCGGCCGGGGTGGCTCCGCAGCTCCAGGAACGCTGCACCCTCGGCCCTACCCTTAGGGGAAGTCCTGCTGGAGGTATCTGGGTGTCCCGGGGATGGGAGATGTGTTATGAGCCTGGGGGAGCATTCTCCTTGCAAATATAACAGCTCCTTCTGCTTTGCTGTCCCCAGCCAGAGGTGAAAAGCTGGGGCTGTGCAGGTGAGCAGTAGGGGCTGGTGTACCTGCAGCTCCCACCTTGCTCAGAATAAGATTTCCACATTGGATAAGCCTTTATATCGATGTCTAGGCTGAAAACGAGGGAGCCAAATTAACCCTTGAGCTGCTGAGCTGCCACCTTGGAAACCACATGTCCAAGAAATCAGTTTTCATTGCATCCCAGATTCTAAAATGCCAAGTCTTCACTTCTCTCAGAGAGCAAAGCAAGAGGAGTTTCCTGCCATCCATGACCCCACAACCACAGAGCAGTACATGGGAGTAGAGAATAAAATGGGATCAGCCCAAAGTCTTTGATCACAAATGAGAATGGACCCCTGTGCTCTTTCTCTGCCATCTTGATAGGAGCAAGATACAAGCATTTCAAATTGCTAATTTTTTGTCTTTTATTTTCAGCCAGTTCTAGTAAATGGTGCTCAACCTGCCCTGATTTCCCCTTCTTTCCTCATCTCAATGTTCACCAAATCCCTGTTTCACAGCTGTGAAACTGTTTTTGCATTAAACACTGGGGACTCCCCATTACCTGGGGACAGGAACAGCAGCACTTGGGCTCTCAGCTGGGATAAAGGGCTTTCCAGGGCACTGAGGTGGGGGGAACCAGATGAGCCCCTGTGCCTTTTTTATTACCTTAATTTTATAAATCTCTATAATATTTTGCCTTTCAGGACAGCATAAACCAATAGAGGACAAACAAGTGGTGGCCCATACATTGTGGATCAGCAATCCAGCAGGAACAGAGTGACGATGAAGGACAGACCATCCCTACACCCCTGGAAGACACTTGTGCATAAGGAGACCCAAGGAGATTGGTAATTTCCCCATATTTAACCCTAACCTCTGCATCCACCATGCTCTGCAGCCATGCACGTGTCCCCCTCCCTTCTCCAAGGGGTAGCTGAGGCTGCACGAGGCGACGTGACCACCACAGGGTGACCCTTGGGGTCGCCTCCATTCGGGAGCTCACTGCTCCTTGTCTCCCAGCCAGCGCTGTGAATCCTACAGGGAAAGTTTCCTGGTGAAAAAATAAACTCTTCCCGCTTGGAATTTAAAAACAAAACCATGGAAACATTTCTCTCCGTCCTAATGTTTTGCGAAAAGTTATTTTAACAAATTTAAATTTGGGGCTTGATTTGACCGTCCGGTGCCCTTTGAAATAGTTGAACCCAGGCCATCACCACAGCCACATTGGAGCCAGGCCTCGAGCTCCAGCCTGCCTGACATCCCACCAGGCAGTAAAGTCCCCCCTCCTCAGCTGAGAGGTGCTCAGCCTCTCCCCACTTCTGGGCTCCTGCATACACACTGCTTGTTTTGCTTCACCACCTTTCATGACCCCCTTGCGAATAGCTGGCATGCCCAGGGATGCTGCAGACAAGCTGAAACAGCTGCCACCTGCAGGCTGCCACCTTGGTGGCACCACAGAGACTGTCCCATGTGCCTCTGCCCAGCAAAATCTTCCTAAGAGGTGGTGACTGCAGCTCAAACAGACTCCAGGCTGTCCCTGCGTGGCCCTACCTGTGCATGACCTGGCACAAACCCTCTCCTCTCCGTGCTCATGGCACGTAATCTATTTATTTCCTTGGAAAAAGTTCGGCTCTCACAGTGTCATTCTTTCCAGCCACTTTCCACATAGCATCGCGTTTCACAGTGACTTTCAGAGCAATTGAGAAGAAAAGGCCACTCAACATTTGGCCTTTGCTCTCTGTGCCTGGTTGTGAAGGGGAGAGCACGGAAAAATGGGATTCTTATTCTGTGTTGAAAAGCAAAAAGGATGGATACAGCTGGCAGAGTGGAGGGGTTTGATCTGATGGACCCAGATGGGCTGCTAAAGTCTGGGAATTGGATCTGCTTTTGCAAGGTTGCCTCTGGTTTTGTTTTACACTGACCCTCCCAGGAAGGAAGGGACCATGCTGGAGCCAAGGCTGGAGCCTCTGGTGAGGCTGGCTCGGGGTGGCTCAGCTGGTTTCCATCCAGCTCTGCCAGCCCAATTCAGAAAAAAACCTTTATCTTGTCCTGATCATTAGGTTTATGCTTAAGGACTTTTCTGAACTGGAGCCTTTCCTTGGGTGGTGACAGCACCTGTAGATAACCAGGAGGAGAGTGGAAAGGCTGGTGGTAGGAGGAAAGGACAGAGAACATGGATTCTCTGTCTCAAGAAACCTAACATATGATGACCTTGGTTTCTTCATGGTTTCTTCTCTTTTCCTCTCTATTGCTAGAGGTGGCACAGCTTGTTAGCCCCATGTCCAGCCTGGCCAGTGTTTCACCCAGTGCCTGGTCCTTGTTCCACCCAGCCCTGCCTGGAACATGTCCCCACAGAGCCTGCAGCCTTCCTGGGCACGTGGCTGGTCTCTGTGACTCTTCCCTGGCCCTCTCTGTTGCCCACAGCTCTCACCAGAGGGGCACAATTTCAGAACCATTTTGCAATAAGGTAAAATTCCACAAAGCAGGAGAGAATTGGGCTCAGAACCCCAGTGAAGGGGGTTTGATGTGGGCCTCACATGGTGCAGCTGTCTCACCAGCATCCCCTCCACGTTCCTGCAGAAGGAGCTGTCTTCTCCATCCTTCTGCTGAGCCCTGCTGGCACCTGCAGGAGATCTGCTTGGATAAAGCATGGATGAGCAGGAGAGCCCCATGTTCAGGGCAGGAGGATGTGTCCTTGCTGGGCCCTCTGGAGCTGCAGTGAGCACCCTGCACCCTCAAGGAAGCCAGCAGAAGATGTGAGCTCAGTGTGGCTCCAGATCATGCCAATACAAAAGGACACACTGAGAACAACGAGTGTCTGGATTATTATTTATATTCTGTCAAGGGAACAGAAATGCCTTTTTGGCTGGAATTGGTGTATGGAAGATCTTTCATTTAAAAAATTGAATCCTTTACTCAATCACTGCATTTACCCTTTTCATCATCCTAGAGTTTTATTTATTGATGGGTTTATTTTTTTTTAACAGGGTATGCTTTTAACATCATAGTTTGTTTTTTTTTAACATAGTTTGGTTTTTTTAACACTGGTATTTATTTCCCTTTTATAATCTGTTGGTCAGATAAAAAGTTCCCTGAGAAGAGCTGACCCTAGAGGCAACATCACCCCTTCCCAGTTTTTGGCAGGTTACTTGCAAGCATCAGGGAGACAGTGGGAGCACGCGACACACAAAGATAAGTCCCTTCCCTAAGAGGGAGAGAGGCAACATGGAAATCCAAGCATCAAGAAAGCACCAAAACACAGGAGCTAACTGGGGGAATTTATTCCTTACATAGTATCTCAGCTGTGCTGTTGTTTGGCTCTGGCACTGTAATTAAAGCTGTGACCACTGCTATCACAGCACAGAGCAGCTTTTACACTGGTAATACTATTTTTGCACCAAAAGGGGACTAAGATTCTCAATGCCAGGCTCATTTATCTCAATAGAACTGAGCCATTGCTCTAGCTATGGCTGCTGTAAGAGCAGGTAAACCATTCTGTCCCCACCACAAAGCATGGGAGAGGATGAGCAGGGGCATGGCAGCCCCTGGAGTTTCCTCAGCAGAGTCAGCTTTGTTTGAAAAAAGAGTTGAAAGCACCTAGGACAGAAAATTACTGATGAAAAATGTTGTGGTTTACGGGGGATAGCCACTCACCCAGCAGAACCCCAAGCTCTTCTACCTGTTGGATGACAGCCAGACTTAGGAAGAGCTATGGCCACACTGCAGATGAGGGGCAGAGGACAGCTTGAACCAGGATGTGCTGGGTGGCCTGGCTGCTGGCAGGCATCCAGCTCCTCTGGGTCTGTGGTAGGTCTAGGCTTGGGGAGCAAGTCCAGGCAGCTGGGAGAGAGATACTCTGCAATCTCATCTCCACACTCTGTCCTGCTGTGCACAGGTGTGCAAGAGCCAGCACAGTCCCTTGTGGTCATCAGCCTGTCCCATCCCTGTCCTGATCAAAGTTTCTTATTGCTGCCTATTAAATCAAACCATGATGCTGACCTTAACTCTGACCTAACAGGACCTACATCTGTCAAGGAGCAAGACATAATCCCATAAAATCCTCAGCTTCCTACTTAAGAGTGGAGACTAGTTATCCTTCTGCCTTCTGCTCCGAGAGCTCACTAAGACAGGGATCGATGCAGTAATTGCTTCTTTGGGGACTCAAGGAATGAATAGCTAAAGTAACTCAGCTCTGAAGTCCTCTGCCTACTCAGTGGCAGCTCTTCCCTCCTTTTCCAAGGGCTGCAACATGGTCCCAATGGAGATTTGTGTTCCTGCACTCAGTGAGACTTCTCAGTCCCTAGTTTGTGATCCCCTGCCCAGAATAACCATTCGGCAGAATGATTCCTTCCTTCCCTCACCCACCACTCCTCCTACCACTCCCAAAGCAGCAGGGAAAGGATCCTGGCCCCAGCCCATCACATCCCATACGGTTACACACGTGGGAGTGGGACAGTCTGCAGTGTGTAAGCCCTCCATCCAGCGAGGCCCCAGGAAGAGTCACTGCGGTTTGTCTTGCACAGATCCGGGTACTGCCCATCGCAGAAAGCAGCCTGGGCTCCTCTGGCAGCTGCATTGTCTGGCCAGCCCGCAGGGGAAGGGATGGCCTTTATCTTAAATCTGTCACTGCTGTTGAAAAATAGCGATGAGACAGCTCAGTCCCTTCACTAAAGGAGAGACAAATTCTCTGCTCACCTCCCTCTGCTTGTATGGACTTTAGTGCAATTGCACCAGGAGAAAACCCACCTCTTTGTCCCGCTGCGGGGAGCGCTCCCAGCTGCCGAGGGCACCCAGGACACGCCGTGTCCCCGTGTGTAAGAGTCGGTCCGAGGTTTCTCTGAGCTGCCTCACAACCACCATCAGTGACCGAGACCCCGGGACCCCACCGCTCACTCCGGACCTGAGTTCTGGTCTGCCTGAGGTGGATGCTGGCCAAGGGACTGTTTGTAGCTGTGCCTGCTGCTGCCACTGCTTACAGCGTCCTGTTCCTGCATCTGTTTCTCGGGGCAATGATCTCCACATACAATAGCCCATAAATCCCCCCACCTTTTGGCCAGAGGCCACTCGCTTTGGAAAAGGACTATAAAAAGTGACTTTCCTAAAAAGACTTCGAGATCTCTTTCTCCCCGGCGGATTGAAGACGCATCTATCATTAGACGACCACGAGGATGCATCCCGTCTGTTGGCAGCTGTATCCCCATCCTTTCTCTCTCTCTTTTTCTCTCTCCCTCTCTCTCTCTCTCTATCGCAAAACTGAATAGTTATACGCAATAAACTGCACTGCTGCTTTCTGCTGAACAAAACCTGATTTCCTCGCTTTTGTCCTTTGCACCCTGGGGTCGAACGAGCCATCCCGACTCGCGGGTTGAGCGGATGGTGACACCGTGCCACCCTAATGAGACAGGAGGTGGGAGCGGCCCCCCTCCCGCACTGAAATTCCTGCAGAAAGCATCTTAGGGGCAAATTGCATGAACCGGCGGCACGGGCTCGTCCGGGTCTCCGGGCCGGTCTGGAGCGCTGTCAGGGGAGCAGGGAAAGCGGCCGAGGTCCGGATCCATGGCTCTCCATCCTCTGCTCCCGCTGCGCCCCCTCTCGCTGCGGCGGCGAGCGGGACACGCTCCCTGCCGGGAGCGCCCGGCCCTGCAGCATCCTCCGGCCGTGCTCTGCCTGCCGGCTTTGCGGGGGGAAACTCCCCGAAAGGCAGACGGCAGCAGAGGGTTCGTGGGTGGGAAGGTGTCTCCAAACACAGCCTCAGCCGCCGCCAGCTCAGTCTTGCAGTCGGGGTGTTTCTGCAATATGGGAAACTGTCACCATGGCTCCCCCCTCTGCAGGAGAGCACTTGGCAGCCGAGGAAGTGAGCTGTGAGTGCAGTCACAGCCGACGCTGCACAAAGTGGCGCTCGTCCCACAGGAAGGCTCTCAAAATACTCCATGGGCCCCGTGCAGGAGCATCACCGACACCTTCCTGGTGCAACCACCCTGCAGCAGGGCTGGCAGAGCCAGCAGCAGTTTGACAGGCATGGGGCAGGAGGAGGATGGCCTTCTCCACTTGAAATTAAAGGCTACACAAGCAGGCAGGAGAGCTAACAACCCCCCCACTGCCAGGGCTGAGCGAGCTGGCTGGAGCTGGCATCAGGTGGGAAAAAAGTGCCTGGGCCTCCAGAGCATCTCAGTGTGTATGAAGGAGGAATCATCCCACTCACCTGGCTGTGGACCAGTCTCACCACCATAGGGCACTGGAGGCCAAGCCAATAGATTCCCTGGGTTATTTTGGACAGTGTCCAAACCTGCAGCTCAGCTGCAGAGCCTGGGAGCAAGGGATGGCACAGAGGCCTGAGCAGGGATGGCTTTCTCATAGCAGCACCCCACCAAAACCAGCACTCCCTTTGAAATATGGTGCTCCCTGGCCTGGCCAAAACCATTCTGGGCTGCAAGGTGGAGCTGGCTGGCTGGACGTGGAGCTGCACGGGAATCAGGCCCCACATCTGTGTCTGCATGGAAGCTCATCTCCCTTATCAGCTCTTAGGGTTGACCCAGCCTATCCTGGTCCTGAGAACTATCAGCCCCACCATCCTGAGGGTGTGCTGGGGCAGGTCCTTGCAGAGATAACCCAGCTGTGTGCCAGCAAGTGTCTCTGGAGCCATGCCCCCAACACCACCACACACCCCATCCTTGTGGGGATCCCCTGGGCCAGCAGAGAGACCCAGCACTGGGGGAGCAGAATGATACAGCAGCAGGGCTGGCCAAGCCTTGCTGTGAGCTGCTTCAATAGAAAGGCAATCACTCATGCTCCACCTAAAGGCCTGTGATTTAATCCTGGGGGACCAACAAGGGGAGATCCAAGATAAACAACAGCTGTGCATTCACAAATAGGAAATGGAGTTGCTTTCATGTCCTGAGCCTGTTGATTAACCGGGTTATTGTTTGGCTTGGCACTAGAAGCTCCCTGACTTGGAAAGAAGGTAACTAAGAGGGATCATTTTGTTACACTCCCTGAAACAGAGAATCTTTAAATAGTGTGTGGGTTCGCATTTTGTCTTCAGAAGACTGATGGGAAAAGGTAGCAGAAGAGTGCAGATGGCTATCAGAAAGGAACCTGTGTTTAGTCTGCTTGTGCCAGATGGGAATGGAAAGTTCTCTCCCTTGCCAAGTGTTTAAAAGAGGAAATAGGATGTGATATTCTGCCTCCCACTCCTTTCTCTCCCCTGAAACCAACCCACTGCTCTACTTCCATTTGTTGTAAAAAGGTAAAAAAAACATGTAGCTTGGGCCATGTAAAGCCTTGGAGACAGTTGGAGGCACACCTTGTTCCTTTTTAATGTGTTTATTAAGTGGAGATGGATGGAACAGTGTATTTTTATAGGATCTGGGCCCAGCACTGTGCAGCACCTGCCTTTCAGTCACTCACATTCATCCCTGCCACAGAAACAAGACTGCAAAGTCCCTGAACCATCTTCTGCTGTCATCTCCTCCACACAGCTCAAGATTCAGACACCTTGGCTGACAAACCTACCCATGAAATGAATGAAAGATTCTTGGCTGAATTCCTATTATTTCCCCTGTCTAATACATCCAGGTCAGCTCTGAACTGCGTCTGCCTGGGGAACTCATGGATGGTGAGGCTGGTTGAAGGCATTGCTTTAGGGAGTTCTGGGGATTGAGCCAACACTGCCCTGTTGGCATGAGTGCTGCAGCACTTGGTGATGTGGTGCACCAGGAAACTATTGGGTTAATTGCAGAAATACCTCACGGATGTGGGGGATGTGGATAACAGAATCACGAGGCAGCTCTGGGCTGGGCCTCCTGTCCAGCCCTTGCTTGGAGCCAACTGACCTGCAAAGTGAGTAGGCAGCCAAGGGCCAGTCCAGGTGAGCTATGAGTGTTTCCCAGAGCAGAGATCCCCCCACCTCCCCAGCAGCTGGTCCAGGGCCTCACTATCTCCATGGTGAACATTTTCCTTCTCTCTAACCAGAACTTCCCTCTGCAATTTGTGCCTGTTTCTTCTTGCTATGTGCCTCCAAGAAGGGTCTGGCCCCACCTTCTCACTAGCCCCCCCACAGGAGGTGGATGACAGCAGCCAGACCCCCCCTTTGCTTCTTTCTCTGCAGATGGGACAAACCCCCCTCCAAAACAATGTCCTCATAGCAATAATACCCATCCAGCTGGTCTCAAACACAGGCACTTCAGCAGTGTCCTACAGCTATAACTTCTGAAGGATGGCTTTGATCATTTATTTCCCCAGATAATTGAAGAACATTTGTATAACCTTTTCATAGAGGCAAATGGCCTCTTGTGCTCCAGCCCTGATTTGTGTGCACCTAAAATGAAACCATGACTGAGCAGAGCAGCCCAGTGTGCAACAGCAGAGCCTTCAGGAGAGAGCCACACACAACTTCTATCACATCTTCCCATACAGTCTCCAGGCCGCCCCACAAACACACCTGCTCACAAAGCCAGGGGTGCTGGGGCTGGGCATGGTCCAGCTGCAGAAATCCTTGAGGAGGTGAGGGAACAGGGCCCAGCACCCACCCAGCTGGAGATGCTGCTGGGCACTGGCCACATGGCCATCTCCAGCCTGAAAGGACACAGCTCCTCTGAGTGGGGACACACTGCACAGGGTGGAGGGCTGAGTGGTGGCTGGAGGGTGGCAGGAGGGCAGGCAGGGAGCTGGGGCAGCCCCTGCCATGAGCAGGAAAGCACCAGGCAGCTGCTTGACTCCAAGGATCTGGGGATTTAATGAGCAGTGTCAGGAATGCTCTCAGCTTTGCTGTCTCTGGCACTAATTGCTAAACCTTTCCAAAGCTGCTGTCTGTTCCTTACATCAGTGCTGCTGTGGGCAGCAGGGAAGTACTGTGAAGGTGTCTGCTCAGTCTGGAGGGGGTGTGCATGTTATTCCTACCTTTTTCTCACAGGGAAGGAAAAGGTAAGGCCTCTCTCTCCCATCGTATGAGAGGTGCTGTCACTTGCCGTGCCAGGCACTGGGAGGGTGCCAGCCTCTCAGGTGTGGGGAGCAAGGGAATGGGGCAGAAATAGGCCTGCCCAGAATGTGTCTGGGGACCTGCCTCCAGCTGGCAGAAAATCAAGATCAGTTTAGTAATGATGGCAGGAGAGGAGGGGAGAAGGAAAGACAGGGGTGGGGAGAGATGAATGCAAGGTGGATGGGTGGCTGAGATCTGACTGGCAAAAAGTGAGAGCTGTGGAGTTAGGACAGGGCTGGGTACACATGGGGACAGCTGTGGGACAGAAGCTTGGATAGTGCTGGCTGTTTTAGTAAAAGAGTTGCCATGGGGAATGGCCACCCAAAGGTCAGCCTTTCCCCCTGCCAGTGCCTGTCCCCAGCAAAGGCCGGGCACATGGGGATGCAGCTGGACCCCTCTCTGCCAAAGGGACAGCTAGGCTCCCATCCCTGGTCCCTTTCCCAGCCTATAAGAGGCAGGGAGAAGTGCTTAACTGCATCCAGGGTGGTGTGAAGCCCTGCTGTGCAAAACCTGTTTTTTCTAAGTGACACTCCCCAGATCACAGCTGCTGGAGGGTGACAATGTGCAGGGAGCCTGGCAGGGTCTTGCTCCCCAGCTGCACACCTTGCTCTCAGGTACAGAAAGGTAAAACCTTCTCAGGCTTAGCCCTGGTTAAGGAGAGCACTCAAACAATCAGTTTTACAAGTTGTGCTAGCAGTGCAGAGAGCTGTGGCCACATCTGGGCACGAGCAGGGGCCAAGCACATCCCTGCTGCCGGGAGGGATTTAGCCCTAAGAGTCTTAGTGACGCATCTTGGGAGACTTAGGCTGAGCCTGGCTTGCAGAGACGTGACCCGTGCTGCATTTCCCGTGGTCACCTGCCAGTCTGCATTATGTGAACTGTCACCCACTCCCAGACACAGCACGTGAGCGCCGTGGCACAAGGGCTTGGGAGACAAGCAGGGGGGAACTGGGCCAATCCCTTACTTGGCCCAGCATTGCCCCTGCACCAATTGCTGGAGCACAATGTGGGGCTGCTCCCAAAGGAAAAAACCCACTGCTTAAGGCTGCCAGGGAACCAGCAACCAGCAATCCAGTTTGCTGGTGCTTTAACTAAAAGGAGGAGATGCTGAGGGACCTCATGTCTCTGGGTCATCTACAGGAGAGTCCTTCCCACTGCCTTGAGGGGTCAGCATTTAGGATGGGGAAGAGCCAGGACTCTGGTTGCTGAATTCTGGGTCCTGTTTGACCTGTGTTCACAAGAATTGCAGTGAGTCACTGCAAATAAAGTAGGGAAGACCAAGGCACAATTTAATGACATTGTGGTTTATGATAATACTATCCACAGGTGTATTTTTATAGCTGGAGAAAATGGGGAAAGGAAAGTAAAGGTCTTACTTTGACTTGCAGAAAGGCAATCCCAGGGCCAGGACCAGCACTGGGAGAAAGGAGCAACATGCTGGTTTTCAGTGTGAGGACTGGCTTGCTCAGAGACCACTCATTCTGAGAACTGACCTGGCTTTGATGATCACATTCAGCTGAGATGAAAGTTGAAACAAGGCCAGCTGTAATCCCCAGGAAACCAGGCCACTCTCAGGACTCAGGACAATCAGGTCCCATTAAAAAGCATCTGCCAGACTGACGTCCTGCGGGATTCATTACCATCCTTAGCTAGAAGTCATTGGTGAGACTGATCTCCTGTGGCCTGGGGAAGGAGCTCAAAAGCTGCAGGTCAGTTTCAGGTGCAGCAATGTCTGTTTTCAGAATTTCTCGGTCTCCCAAAGGCAATGGGATAGTGCCTTTGGTAAGTAGCGTTCTCAGCTTCTTCCCTAAAAGACATGGAAACTTAGGAAGAGAAATATGACAGGGTTGGAAAGTGACAGGTGAAATGCTCCAAGTACTCAGTAGGTGACAGGGCACAGCTAATAAGCAGCAAAGAGGACACCATGGAAATGCCTGCTGTTTTTGCTTTTCTCCTCACCATCCGTTCGTCTTTTGACTATTGCAAAGTCTCCAAGCCACAATTCAGAGTGAACTTGTTGCAAGAATTGCCAGATTTAATTGAGCTCCCTTGAAATGAAACCATTTATAACAACCTTTTGCAAGGACGAAACATGATGTACTCTGCTCTGGTACAGCCAGGAATATGCTGTCCTGGGGGCTGGGGAGTCCCACTGAAGCACCCAGGGACAGTTGCCACCCAGGGACAAGCTCCAATCCCTCTGAAATCAGTAGGAATTTTAAGATCCCTGAAGCAGAAGTCATGGTCTGCAGAACTCAGATCTGGCTGCAGGAAATATATTTAGTAGAGGGGAACAGGAGTGAGCTGTTAGGAAGACAATATTTTTATTTCGTGTATCTCATCTTCCAAAGATGGTGAGATCACTGTCCCAGTCCCTAACTGGAGTGCATCTAATGGGACCTTGATTAGACTTTTTTAATCAATGAGGAACACTATCTGCCCTGTCTCTTGGCAGGACAGACAAAAATGCTCACATTACAGTGGTGGAAGCACAGAAGGGCAGATCCAGACCTTGGCTCATGTTCTGGACCTCTTGCTCATCCCTGCTCCTGAACAGCTAGACCTGGGTGGCAGCTGAAGATTTCTTCATGTATTTTTGGAAGAGAAGTCTCCTAACTGTCTAGAAATCATACACTTGCATTTCTGCCTGTCTGAGGCAAGAGCACATGATGCCAAAGTCACGAGCTGACCCTGGGTGACACTTGGGCATCTCTGGCTGGTATAGGAATAGAGCTCGGGGTCATGGCAGGATCAATCATTTACTCACTAAAAAAAGGTTGGTTTGGACTAAAGGAGAATGTTTCCAAATGTCACCCCAAGTCAGCAGACAGTCACACCAGTGCTTCAGACATTAGGGTTAAATCCAAGTACAAAGAAGCTCTGGCTGACTTCAGACTTCTTTCAGGGAAGTCCTTTCATTTTGCTGACCAAACCAAACTACCAGAAACATTCACTTCTGACTGATCTAAAATGAACCCACTTTGACCTTCTGTCTGATTTGATTAATAGGAGGAAGAATTTCGTATTTGTACAGTTTTACTAACAAGCCATCAAGGGAGAAGCTGTGAACTGTGGGTGAGCCATGTCAGGAGCCTCCTGGAGAAGGGAAAATTGTCCCAGCCTGACCTGCAGCAGCTGCAGCACCATGAGCTCAGTGGAGCTCCTCAAGACTCACTGAGGTGCCATCTCCCAGGCCCTGAACGATGCAGTTGGAAGACACCCCTAATGGCTTAGAAGAATGGCTGCATTATCAAAAAAGTCCTCATTGCAGCAGGTTTTACAAGAAAAAGCAGAGTCAGCATGGGGTACTTGTGGTGAGGATAGAAAGCAGAGAGATTTGCAGCATTCTTTTATGAATAAAGTTGTTTTAAAATGTTGAAATGTACCTAAAATAAAAAGGCCACTATGTAGAACTGGCCCAAGCCAACAGGACAATAGAACAGGAACCCATCTGCCTTGTTTTATGCCTCCTGCCCTCCACACTCAGCAAACAAAGCCAACACCAGAGCACCAGCCTTGTGTCCAAAGTCACGAGTAAATTTGGCAGGAGCCGCGTCGCAGACTAACTTTGAAGAGAAGCAATTGTTTGTTTCGTGGGCAGGTAGGAAGGGATATTACAAAGCAAAAACTTTTTATCCGTGCATGTCTAACCCCAAACCTGCCTTTACCCGAGGGCTAGAGGTTTCAGGCACTACACGACGTGTCGCTGCCGACAGCAGAGGGGGGTGTTGGGCTGCTTTTCCTGCTTTTCCCGTTTTCCTGCTTTTCCCGAGCCCAGCCCAGCGCTGCGCAGCGCGGCCGCTCCCGGCACCGGGGGATGCGGGGGAACGGAGCCAGCGAGTCAGGGTCGCAAACCAGAGTGCAGGGATTCAATTAAAGCCTTTGGATGGACTGAAGTACGCTAAGCCGCTCACACATAAAGTAGACATATAAGTAGAAGTAAGTCAGTAACTTTAGGGTGAGTTCTAATGCTTTTAGTAAGTGAAGGGTCTGGATTCCACAGTAGTAGCTCGAGTTCTAGTGAAGGTTGAACCACACACTGATATCTTCAGTAGAGGCTCCAGGCCCACAGTAGTAGACAGGACTTAGTCATAATAGAATTTTACTTACATTTTTCAGATAGAACAAGATAGATTGTATGTGTAGTGTTATACGTAACCTGGTGTGTTAAGAAACTAGAATTCTAATAGATTAAGGAGTGGTGGTCCAAGTTTGTGTCTTAGCTTGTTGGAAAAATCCTATATAAGAGTATGTATTGGGAGAGTAGCTGCTTTTAGCCATTCTGGCTTCTAGCCATTAGCTTATTGCTGCTGCTTTGCCATTGCTTTTTGCCATTGCTTGTCTGCTTGTCTGTTGAGACTGATGTGCTTTGTAATAAGATGTGCTATGTAATAAATAACCTTTTTAACTATTAGCTGCTTTGCTTATTTAAGATAACCCCACAAAATAGGAGCCAAGAGCTCAAAGTAGGAGCCTAAGACTGAAAGCCCCATCCAGCCTGGCCATGAACACTTCCAGGGATAGGGCATCCTCAGCTTCTCTGGGTAACCTGGGCCAGTACCTCACCTTCTAAGCAAAGAACTCCTTCATAACATCTAATCTAAATCACTCTTCTTTTAGTTTACAACAATCCCCCCTTGTCCTATCCCAGAGAGGTGCTCCAGCCCTCTGAGCATCTTTCTGGCTTTCCACTGGACTGTGTCTAAGAGGTCTGTGTCTCTCTTCAGCTGGACCCCAGAGCTGGGCACAGAACTCCAGGTGGGCTCTCACAAGGGCAGAGTACAGGGGCAGGATCCTCTCCCTCAGCCTACTGACAGTGCTGCTTGTGATGTATCCATGAGAACCCCTAAGTCCTCATCAGGGCTGCTCTCAAGGAGTTCTTCTCCCGTCTCTACTCATGTCTGGGATTGTCCCAACCAGGTGTTGCAGATGGCCTTGCTCCAAGCAGGTCCTGGAGCAGGACAAAGGGACAAAGGGACAAAGCCCCTCTCTGCTGGCCTGGTTCTGGCCAATCATCTAGCTGGTCCCCCTGAAACCTTGTATTTCATGGTTAAACAAGGCTCTGCTGGGGAAGAGTACACCTTTCATGCACTGGTTTAGCTCCTGGGGACAAAAGGTATTCTATGAAGTTAAATATTAAAGCAACCCTGGATTATTCATTAAGCATCAATTATCATCATCACATTTACTGTCAGATGTTTCAATGCTGCTATTCTGTTCCAGGAGGGAACATATTTTTAGGCTGGTTTCTGAAGGAAGGATGTTCTTGGGGTCAGTTGTGCAGTGTCTGAAGTTTTCAGCCAAAGTTTTTGGCAGGCTGGAAGTCTCCACACACTGTGTAGCTGCAGATGAATTATCCCAGGGCATGGTGGGGAGACCTCAGACCCAGCTAGTGGTGTGGGTGCAGGAAGAGCCAGCACCTGATGGGTGCAAGAGAAGCTCCAGGCAGGGCAGCTTTGCCACCAGCACAGGGGACACAACACTGTGAGAGACTCAGCTTCCCTAACTCTGCTGCCCACTGAATAATTTACAAAAATACCTGCCAGCAGTGAATCAGCTCCTTATTCTGAATCTTTCTGCTACTTCTGCCTCCCCTTGTTTGTGCTTTTATAACATTACAAAGTTGGAACAGGCTTTGGTTTAACAATAAAGGCAGCCTCATCTGCAAAACAGGATGTTCCAAAATAAGATCTAATTTTCCTCTGTGTGAACCTAAGGCAAAAGTAAATTGATACCCACTCTAAAGGCAAACAGAAACAAGGACTTATTATTTATCATTAAAACATCTTAAAAAGGCTCTAGAGCCCTAAAAGCAAAAGTTTGATGCTGTATAAAAGAATTATGTTTCTGAGATGTATCAGTTCAATAATTAAAACAGCATCTATGAAATATAAATGTGAGATATTAATAAATTAAATTAAATTAAAGCCACTGAAAGCCAATTATCTTGTAAAAGATCTCTGATAGCTAAACTAATGAGATGTAGAAAGATTAATTTAGATCCCCATTTTGGGAGGTGATTATAAATTGCTATAATGCCACATCCAGTTACTAGGTTGTTATTGAAACCTGTGAAATACTTTTGGAAAGGCTTTTAAATATTCAGGATGAAGTAGAAATTAGAATGGAGTTACAAATAATTAAAAATTAGCTGTCTTGTCATATCGCAGCTTTAATCCTATTATCTCTTCTAGTTTACAAAGCTTCAGATGTCTCTCAGAGCATTAATCTGTGGGGACGGTGGGGTTTATGAGCAGGGATTTATGTGTTTTAATAACTGCTGAACTTCCAATATTTCTCTGGTTTTGCTTATTTGAGGGATTGTTTCTGCATAGGATAATTGCCCTTGCTGCTAGCACTGCCTGATGGATTTCTTTGGCCGTAGGGCCGGACAGGCCATCACCCATGGCCCCATTGAGCCCCCAAAGGCTCAGCTGCTCTCCTTCAGCTCCTGGTGAAAACGCTGAGGAGCAGCAGTGTTGCTTTTTGTCAGGGTGAAGCTCAAGGCCCTTGTGCCTCTGTTTCTGTGGCTGTTGTAGCAAAGCACAGAGTTCTTGGGGAATAGAATAGGGTGATGGTGGTGCAGTGCATGCTGATGACCCACAAACTGTGCTAGAGGCTGGCCAACCTTGTTTTGGTTGGGACTTGCCATGCAGGGAGCTTTTGTCTAAGGACTCAGGGACTCACCCACCAGTGCTCAGTTTTGCTTCCCCTGGTCCAAGGGGTGCCAAAAGGATTCCAGCAGCATCTCTTGGCTGTATTTCTGCAGTAGCCTTGAAACCTCTGTCACGGGGTGATAGCAGCTCTCTGGTGCTGGGAGCTACTCCCCCAGGGGCAGCTGCTGCCCATGGGAACATGGCCTTGGGCTGGCACACCCCACTCATGGGCAGCAGGGAGGGAGAGAAGCAGCCTGCCAGCTGTGCACAGCTGTGCCTGCAGGATCAGAGCCTACCCTGGGGCAGAGGAGCCTTGGGGCTGGACCAGACAGCCCCAGGTGGGCTCCAGCAGAGGAGGAGGAAGAATCCCACCACCTGCAGCACCCTGGAGAGGCAGACAGAGGGGTTTCACCATCAGCACTGTGCTGCTTGGAGGTGAAGGACTTGTGCCAGGACTCCTGCAGCCATCCTCAGGCAGTGGAGGGGTGAGCACAAACTGGGGAAAGGCATAGCAGGCAAGGGAGGGGGTGGGTTTGGTACTGAAAAGGGGTTGTTGCTCCCTTTTGTATCCTTTCCCTCTAACAGTCTAGATTATATCATCCAGCACAGTAAGTGGATTGATTAGCACTCTTTGGTCAGGCTGTCAGAGCTCTGAAGTAGTCAAAGAGCAGATTCCCCAGTGTCAGGTGTGTTTCTCCAGCCCATGTAAAGGCACAAGCTATGGTGCACAGAACCCCTGGAAAAGGCAGCAGCCCTCCTCCCCCTGGGGAGCCCTTATGGCATTTTTGTGAGTAGCCCTTCTGAGAGAGCCTTTTTTTGGGTGTGGCAGTCAGAGACAGGCAGCAACAAGGCTGCCCTGAGTTCACATAGCCTCAAGTGCCTTGCTGAAGCATAGCCCTCAGTTTTGGGGGCAACACAGGCTGGTTGAGAATACTGAAGTGGGGAATCCAGCAGGTTTGAAAGGCTTCTTCCTTCTGCCTGGGGAAATGTTCAAGGGATGCCTCTAACCATCCTTGGACAGAGGAATGAAAGCTCTCTGCCTTGTCTGTGAGAAGAGATAAATTAGAAATCCCTGCTTAGGGGATTTCTTGGTAGGGAAAACCTTCTGGGGGGAAGAAGTACTCTAGAAAAACAACAGAGGAGCAAGCCCAGATTTGGGTGAGGTTCTGCCATCTTCTCTCAACCTGCTTGAGCTGTAGTTTGTAAACAGGCCTTTCTGCAAATACCTTTAGGGAAGACAAAAAGATGTCAGAGCTGGCAAATTGGGTTATTCAGTGGGGAACAAACCCCTGGGGTCCAAACTCTTGCAGAAGTATGCAGCAGGCTGACCTAGAGTTTGCCAAATTAAAAGAGATGACCAAGTGTAAGCTCTTCTCCCAAAAATCCTTAAAATGTGCAGGAGCGTGGGCTGTGTGGTTAGTTGCCAAAAGCTTAGCTGAAGAAAAACAGGCAGCTCAGGTAGAAATTCAGAGCCTAAGGGAGGAAAACAAGAAACTGAAAGAAGAAATAAAGGCTCAGCAGCTTAAACTAGAGGAGAGTATAACCCGAGAAGGAGCTGTGGCTGTGGAACGAGTGCAAAGTGTTCTCAAGTACCAAGAGGTGTGTGAACAAAAAAAGGCCATTTTGAGTGAAAATCAGGCCTTGAAGGAGAAAGTAGCCATCAGTACAAAAGCCGTAGAGGAGGCACAAGGAACAATCCAATTACTGGTGCAAAAAATACAGACCCTAAAAGAGACGGGCACTGACCACCGGGCCTGTGAGGTCAAGATGGAAAAGTTAAAAGCTGCATTAGAGGCGAAGCACGGGGCTGTCACAGAAACACCCCGTCAAAGGGATGATGAGCACTGGGATGGAAAGGAATGGGTTAATCCTGATGGCACAGAGCAGTGTAAGCCTGCGAGCCCACAGCCAGCGGGTTTTGAGAGGCCGGAAAGACTTGAGGCAAATCCTGCTTCTCTTGCCTGCGCTGCAGCGGCTGGGAAAAGGGAGAAGGGAATAGCGGAGCCGGGCGGCGAGGGCAGTGCGCAGGCAGAACAGGTTATCCCGGAGGGAACAGGCACCGCTGGGCAGCTCAAAGCCAGGAGCAGCCAGGGAGGGAGCGCCTGGGCAAGGGAGGGGTGCGGGAGGGGAAGGGAGCGCTCCAGGGACGCGCGGGATGCGGCGGCGCCGGGCAGCGCTGCCGGGGCTGCTGAGAGCCCCCGGAGCCCCTCGGTGGGCAAAGGGAGGAAAGGAAGGTGGCAGGGCAAGAGGCAGTGGCAGTGCAGCGCGGCCCCCCGCTTCGTGGTGCAGAATGCCGTGGCCAGGAGGGAGCTCAGCACGATGCGGGTGGACATCTGGAGGGGGCTGCGCGGGCAGGGCGAGGACATGTCCCGCTGGGACAACGCTCCCACCAGGGCTCTGCTGGAGCGCCTGCTGGAGATGTGCGGGGGAAGGGAGGGCAGCGAGCCCGGGCTCCTGCCCTCGCTGGCATAGCCTAGGGCACACAGTCCCCCCCTTCCCCGGGCTCGTGGTCACACCAAAAGCAGACCACTGGGGAAGGCTCCCACGCTGGGAGCACTGGGAGACGGGAGCAGAGCCCTCGAGGTGTCATCCGTGTCATCCGTGTCCCCCCGTGTCCGGGGCAAACTGAGAAGGCTCCCCTGGTGAGAGAAATGCAGGAGGAGTGAAGTGTTAATGGGTTTGGGTTTGCTTATTTTTACAGGAGAAACAGAGGGGAAAGTTGGCTTTTCCAGCAGGAGCAAGTCGGGGCTGCGGTGAAGCAGAGGCTGCTTGAGCTCTGCCACAGCCGCCCTGCACCCACTGAGCTGCACTGGCTCTGGGCAGGGGTATCACATGCTGCTCAGAGCCAGCAGAAGCTGTTTTGGGAAAAAAAAGAAGGACTGATAAACCCTGGAGCTGTGATATCAGCTGGGCTGCAGAGTGATGTGCAGCAGCAGGACTGGGAATGAGCTCTAGGTGTGAAGGGCTGTGCAAGAAAGGTTACAGGAGTCCCAGGCATGGAATAAATGCTTCACCTCAGGGAAGGAAAGAATAACATCTTCTTTCTGGGTCTTCTGTAGGCAACCCAAAAGGGTTTGGACTTACATAAGGAAAAAAAGCCCACCATTAAAAAAAACTAATACCTGCTTGTTTTCAGAAGCAAAGCAGAGAAATCAAGGGGTACTAGCAGAGCAAATTCAAGAGAATTGAATGAATGAACCAACAGAATGAAGCAGCTCATGTTTAGCATTAGTATTTTTAAATTCAGTAGTGTGTTCTCACATAAGCTTGTGGAAGTACGTGCAGCAAAGAAATTTAGGAGTGGTATCAAAAAAAAAAAAAAAAAAAAAAAGGAAAAAAGGATGGAAACAGAGGAATGTGAACTAATCATTACCAGTGCTTAAAAAGTTACAAGCTGGAAAAGTGGCAGATTATGTATGTACCTATCAAGTTTTGGGGGGATGGATATTAATGATAAAATATTCTAACTGATTTGGGACAGAATTCACTCTGAAAGCAAAAAGTTAAATCTGTGATGCATGGTTGGTGCGTTCACACCAGTGGTTTTTTCTTAGAGTGGAGAAAAAGAGAAGTAAAAAAAAAAAAGAATTAAAAAAAACCTATCATGGTAAAGTGTACACATTAATGTAATATTTTTAAATTAAAATATAAAGTTCTTTTGTTACAGAGAAAAGATGGAACCAGCTGAAGCAATTGTGATGGAGGATTGGTGAGCAACTGTTTAAAAAAATAAGCTAATAAATTGTATAAAAGTATGTGAAGATGCAGTTTATTAGATTCTTAATATCATCAGAAGTTCTATGGGTGTAAATGTTTTCTACCTTTTTTAACTGAGATAATAATTCATAACAATCTTTGCTGTTTTGTCTTTCATAGGTAGCACAGAAGAATAAGTAACAATTCCAAATTATGGGTATTATTAATGATGCTTAGTGCTTGCTTTCTTGCTTTTATTTTGCTTTATTATCATACATACATAGATGTGTGGGAAAATATAGTCTCCTTTTTTTAGAACAGTTGCTATTACTGAAGCTTAAATAAGATAAAAGAATTAACAAACTGTGGTGACAAGGAAAAAGTTGATCCATTTTAAAGGGGTCACCAACTCTAAATAAGAGAAATCTAGTTTCCCTTGATGAGTATGGACATTCCTCCTTTTACTGATAGTGATCCTGACTGATAGAGCACCTGTATATGTAAAACAGGAAACATATAGCTGAAAAACATAGCATTTTGAAACACTATGAGAAGCAAAGATGAACAAATGAAGTGTAGAAATTTTTAGTTGTGTGAGTTATATTTCAAAAATATATACACTTAGTGTAGCTTTGCACAGTTTTCACTTTAGAGCACCTATGTATAAATTGATGGTGCTGGGATAGGTAGAAAGCTAAAGGTCCACAGGGATGGGGATATCAAATCATGCACACATGGATGGCACAGGTAGTGTGCTGATGAAAACTTTTATCTTGCCACGGAGGAGATGAGGAGGTGACTTCAGACACTGACAGCAGGAGGTTTCCTGAGAGGAGAGCTGCACAGTGGCCATGTCAAGCAGCCCAGCAGGGTGGAGTGCTCCCAGCTGCCCCTCTGGAGGGACACCAGCAAGCAAGAAGAACTTACACGTGCAAATTGCTCACAAAAAGATAATCACTTTAGAACTGGGTCTAGCCAGAGGTGAGCATGAAACACACCCTTTGGTTTCCAGTGGGAATGTAATCACTTCTATGGGATCCAGCTGTGTTTGTGTGTATCTCCAGAATCCAAAAATCACTTCTGCATGTCTAAGTTTTCTGGTAATGCATGACTGTTTAATGTAACTTCAATTTAAATGTATTATTTCAATGGCACAATATTTTTAGAAGAGACACTAAAATTGCTAGAAACTTTTTAACTGTGTACTGAACAAAAAAACTTTCAAACTGTGTACATTTAGGCTGGGTTTTGGTCAGTTGTTGCAGATTGCAGCATGTACCTGTAATTTTTGTAGTCTCACAGGCACCAAAGCAAGGTTTGCAGTATGCCACAAAAATGAGCACAAAAACTGTTGCTCTTATTACAACAGCAGTAAAAGATGCTGACCATCATAGTAGGTGTAAATCCTTCCTTGCTGGCACTCCCATCACCTACTGAAATTTTTAACTAGGCTGTCAAGTCTAGAAGTGTAATCCTGGGAATTGCAAGAATTCACTTAATTGTGCAATTGGTTAATTGGTTATAAAGTAAAATATATTGTAAACCAAGTTATTATGCACCAAAGAGCCACAGGCCACCCTCAGACCACACGAGGCAAGACCAGGTAGGAAGGAGCAGATGCCTCCGAGAAGATCAGCTGCTCGGTCCTGGTGAGGAGCCTTGAGCCCCAGGAGGGTTTGCAATGTCCTTGCTGGACTCGTGTGGCAGCTCACAGGGGTGGCAGAAGGGCTCTGTTTGCCTGTAGCCCGTGAAGCACAGCCTGGCCACTGCCAGCAACAGGCTCAGGCCGTTTGCTAATGCTGCAAAACCTGAGAGGGAGGTTTGTGAACCTTGCTTTGGTTGGGACATGCAGGGACCCAGCTCCCTGGTGCTATGAACTGCTCCCCCAGGCAGCCACCCAGCAACAGAGGAACAGACCTTGGGGATGGGAAACACCACTCTCACAGCCAGGAGGGCCAGGAGCAGCTCTGCAAGGTGTGTCAGCCCTGAGGAACGAGGAGCACTGCGAGGGGAGCCTTGAGGATGGGGTAGAGCAGCCCCAGGGGGACTCCAGCAGAGGAGATGGAATCATCATGAGCATCCTCCCTCCATGGTCACTGTGCTGCTGGAGCAAAGGACTTGACACTGCAGCTCTGCCCCTTGTCCTGGGGCTCAGACAGCACCTCTGAATCTGGTACCCTGGGAGTGGAGGGCTGAGCCAAGCCCAGGGAAAGCTGCAGCATCTAAAGTGTTTTTATGTGTGAGTTTTGACCCTTTCTCTCCAATACTCTAGATAATATTGTTTATCTTTTTTAGCATCATTGTATTTGATGAGTAGTATCTGAGCACACTGGTAAAACTGTTAAGTAAACTAACAATAAATTAAATGTCTTCTCGTATTACCTGTGTTTCTCTGGCCAACATAAATGGCAAAAGTAGTGGTAAAATAACATTGGAGAAAAAGATGAGCATCCAAAGGTAACCTCAGAGAATTGGGTTCAGTTAAGTGTCACTCTTGATTGTCATTCCAGGCTACACCACCAAGCCCAGGCTTTCCTGGCCTTTCCCTGCAGTGATGCCACTTGCTCAACAAATGATTAAATGATTTCTCTGCTCATAGTGCAGGTAATTCATTGAAAAGCCCAATTTCCAAAGCACAGCCTCACAGATACTGCAAACCAGTGTGCATAAGCCCCTTCTTTGGCACTAGCATCCTGTGTACAGAGCATAATATCTCAGGTATTTTAGGATGTGTACAATGTTGTTCAAACACAGAGCAAGCTGCTGGCTCCTCCATCCCACCAGGGAATAACTGGAGTACAAATCTGGGTCAGGTCAGAAGAGCAGGCATTGATTTACAAAACCATGGGAGAGAAACAGGTTCTGCTGCTGTGAGCACTGTTTGCAGAGTGTACAGAAGTTTTACACTCCCTTGGAGGTGCTGTGTGAAAAACAAATAGTGGGATATGAATTGTACACATCTGTCACGCACACAGGGCTGCCAGACCTCTCATGGCCAGGCTGGATTCTTTCCTCAGCACAGGAACTGTTCTATCACAGAGGTTACACAGTCAGGTGCAGTCAGGGAGCTACTAACACCCTAGGATTTCTACTTCCACAGTCCTCCAGAAGCTCTTCATGGCAATCAACAATGCAGGGACACTGCCCTTTAAATGGAGACACAGAGCTGCTGGCAGCTGTGGTGGGGGGTTTGTCCCTCAGGAAGATGGGTGACACAGACTCACACTGTGAGACAGCTGCAGCACCACACATCTGGCTCTTAAACAAAATCCCTGACTCCCACTGTGAGCCAGCTCAGTCCCTGCAGCTGCCACCAGCCCTCAGGAGAGCCACCCTGCATGGTGGCATTGCATGGTGACAGCACTAGAGCCACTCCCTGCCAGCCCTGACCACACACTGCTCTGTCTATCCAGCTATTAGTCAGGCTCTTGTCTGTCAAGAAGGGGATTTGAAAGGATTTGCTTTACCTTGGCTTTGTCTTTTACACATCTTCTCATTCAGGGTCCACCACACAGTTTTCCTGAGCTCCTCATCAGTGGAGTTTAATCACAGGTTCATGTCCCAGGGCTGATGAAGAGGTGACCCACCAGCCAAGGCTACATCCACTCCTTACAGACACAACAGAATACACTTTGGGGGAAGGGGAGCCAGGAGATTTTAATGAAAAAAATTGCAAAAACAAGAAGAAATTTCCTTCTCACAAGAGCATCTCCAAGCACTCCTGTACCAGGACAAGGATCCAAAACTGGCAAGGTCAGTATTTACAAAATCAGCTAGTCTGAGAACAGGAAAACCTGATTGTCAGAGCAAGCAGGCACCCATACATCTCACTGTCTCTGTGCTCACTGCACCCCTGCAAACCTGTCCCTAGATTGCCCAAGCCAAGCATGGAACAGCAGCACAGGTTCATGTGCTCATGTGAGCACTGAGCCCAGAGAGCCTGGCACAGTCACACCTGTGCTCTGTGATTCCCCATCCTCCTTCAGGGCTGCACATGGAACCTCTCCTCCTCCTCCATCCCTCAGACAGTAATCTCCTACCAACACTGCAGACCCTTAATTTCTTTTAAAGGGGGATTTAAAACTCCTCCTTATTAGAGCAGCCATTGATTTGTTTAATCATCCAAATCCCTCTGTGTGCCTGGTTGCCTTCCTTGGGATTCAGCTTTCTGGCACATCTTAAAGCACCCCTGACCCTCAAAACATTAATTCTCTTCCTGTCTTCTTGCTCATTATTTAAGGTGGCCTTTGACTACAAAATCTGAAGTCACATTCCCCAAAATTCAAATCAACATCAAAGCATCTGTTAAAATAATGGTACAATTGCAGCATTTTCTGTTAGGTATGAAATGTAAACCATTTCAGTACCTTATGCCTAATTACACTGAACCACAATATTGTCCCTTAGGTCTGACATATAAATAATATCAGTACCTTATGCCTAATTACACTGAACTGCTGAAAGTGTGTCTAGAAGAGGCAAGGGGAAAAAAAAGATTATTTACATGCAATGGTAGTTCTTCTTTTCTTTGGCAAAAAATGATAGAGAAAAATATTTTGCATAAGCCTCAGCCTTTCCCTTTGTCTTGCTGTTCTTATCCTTTTGATGTCTGAATAAAAAAAGAGTAAGGAAAGTTTGCATTCACAGAAATAAATGCTGTGAGATTTACAGAACAGCTTCTGTGTTGATTGTTCCCCAGCATCTCCCAAGCCTATTAAAGCATTCAGAGGTATTCAAGGAAAATGGAGAAATGTTTTTCTTTAATAAAAATCAGTTTAGCCATCCAAACAAGTGTGATGTGTCCAAGGGCAGGCTATTGTAGTACAGGCAGGCCTCAAACTGGCCTGTTTTGTTTGTCACAGGCAGAGTTATTCCAAAACATTACCTGCTACATCTCAGCTCTTTCAGATATCTCAAATCTCATAGAGAAGCAACTTTGTCCTTCTAGGACATACATTTGCATTTTTACAGGTAAAATATCTACTTGTTATTGTGCTCTCACATTCCCAGTCTCCAGATGGAAGCATTCCTAGAGCAAGGAGGAATGCAGGGAGGATAGACATTAGCATAACATAGGACAGAAGCAAAATAGGAACTGGTACACATCTGGAAAAACCCTCAGGTACAGCTCCTACAGCTTCCCAGTCCCTACAGAAGCAAGCACAGGTATAACTCCCCAGCTGCAGATAATTCCTAGCAGGAGCACCATTATTATTAAGAATCTTTAGCAAGGAGAGTCTCAACAGTGGTTCAACATATCCTGGCTGAAAAAGAGTAACACCAATAAAAGCAGGGAAAGTTTGAGACAAACTTGTCACACTCTTTTGTTCTTCCTTCCCCCCTCCAATCTGGTAATCCTCTCTTCCTCACCCTATTTAAGGCTATTTTTTGTGGCTCCTCCAATGTCCTTCAATTCTGGCAGAAAACTCTACTTTTAGCCTGCACCACAGATGTTTCAAAGGCAGTGACTGACTCAAGTTAGTCTTGTGATGGAAACCCTGCTGTAGCTTAATGTTGCCATGGCTTCTTTAGTTGACAAAACTGTACTTTTGACAGACAACTTCTACCTCTTCCACAGCCCTCTGATTTCACACAGGGTGGTGGTAACTTGAGAGACAGAAAGTGACATTACCTGGTAGGGAAAAGGGGGTACAGGGGAAAGCTGGTGGCAGCAGTGGATGTAAGCCTGAGGTCTCTTGATTCCCACTATCCTCTAGATGCAAGAAGGATTTCTCAGCAGCAAAATGTAGCCCAGCACTAGTAACTGCTGGTTCACTCACTCTGTGAGAGGGTCCTGGGTTCAATGAAGCTTGACCAATATGATTTATGTGCTCCTCAGCAGAGCTGCTGGTGGGGTGGCACACAGAGCATCCTCCCTCTCCCCACAGTGCAAAGAGCAGAGGATGTGCTCAGCTGGGAGGGACTCACCAGGATCATCAGCTCCTGACCCTGCACAGGACTCCCAAAGAATCATGTGCCTGAGAAGTGTTGTCCAAATGTTTCTGGAACTCTGGCAGGCTTGGTGCTGGACAGAACATATCCACACTTCAGTGCTTCTGCATCTGCACTGAAGGTATTGGCCACCAGCTGTTCACTTCTGCTTGCTCCTCCTCTCCTCCCTTGGGAAAGGGGATCTAGAGAGCACCAGTGTTTGGTGCTGCAGTAGCAGCCCTCTGCAGAGCAGGAGGAAATGTCTAAATCAGTTCCTGTCAGATGTAGGGGTTAAGCCACATTCACCCTCTGTGCAGGCTGTACATCCCTAACTTCTCCAGCCAGAAGCTGGCCCCCATCTTCCTCTATTCTCCCCCATAAAATCTATTATTCAGGAAAGGGGGTAGGAAGAGACAGAGAGAGAATGATGTCATGAAAAAAAAATAAAAAACTCAGCCAAAACATACCAGCTACTGCATCCCTCTGCATTTGCACCTCAGCCTCATTATGTCACCTGAACAATAGGAATTCTCCCAGTCTATTTTAAGGTGGCAGCTGCCTTGGGAAGCTCCAAATCTGACATTCTCTGTATGGAATCCAGGGGAAATAAAATCACTTCAGATTTCCTAGAAATACTTCTTCAACCAACATGAGATGAACAATGTCAGTCTCAAAGCTTGGTGATAAATAGATAGTGCTGAAACACAGCTTTGGGAAGAACCTGACCCAGGGTTTATTTCAGAAGGAACATGCCAACTTGGGATCTGGCCTGAGAACTTGAAGTGATACAGATATGTTTTATCCTAAAGATTATATTCAGATATCAGATATCCTTCAAGCCACTCACAAACAATTCTTCTCTTTCAAATCCCACAGATGTCAAGTTCAGCCAGATTCAGGATGAGCTGGAATCATAAATCACTTTAACTACAAATTGCAACAGCAGTCTCCTTGGGAATGTTGACTGAAGTTATTCTATGAGGACAAATCAAAGTGTCTTTGTTAGCAGCTTTCACTAATCAGGAAAATAAGATGAGAATTTTGCAGGAAAAGCTTTTAAGGCCCAGGTACACTCTGAGGTATATTCCTCAGAAAAAGGCTCTCCCCAAAAAGGACAGGGGGTCCCAACCCTCTCAGCTGAAAGTTATGCAGAGGAGATCTGGCAAAGGCCAGAAAGCAGGCAGGACCACATCCCCAGGCCCCAGGGATTCAATGGAAGCACAGCCCACACTTCTTTGGCTCCCAGGTAATAAATAATTTGCAGGTTGCCAAGTTCTGCTTCAGGTTTCACTCCCCAGCATTGCTAGATGTTGAAACTCCCACAGTCTCTCTTGTGCTGTCAGAAAATAGCTCTTCATTAAAATACAAGGTTGCTAAAGTATGGCATGTGCTATATCCCCAGCCATTAATATTTCTGAAACACTGAGTGGGCACATCTCACTGCAGAGCTGGTGACAGGGGAGGGGACATGCAGATGTCCCCAGGAGGTGAGCTGGCACTGAACTGGATTCATACCATGCCATGAGGGTCAGCTCACAGATGCTTTTGGAAAGGAGTGCAACAGGGTTGTTTTTGTAAACAGCAGAAATCTTTAAAATAGTGCTGATGTGTGGAACAGCAATGCTTTGCAGAGAAGCTGGATTTATCCACACATGGAGCAAGATGTGTAGGTGACATTTGACTGCCAGAGTGGCTGGCATTCCTCTCTGAGGTCTGGTCACAAAAAATATCAGAGGAGCACAAAATAAAAAAATATACTGAAGGAGTGTGCAAGACAATCCAGTGTCTGTGGATACTGCAGTGCCCAGCTGCAGCATTCTCTTTTGTTTCCTAGGCTGAGGGAGGGAAATAATGGCATCACTATTCAGGGGTCCCTGTCACTGCTCACTTCACCTCTGTGGAAATTAATCTTGTCACCTCTATCACACTCCACCAGCTGCAGCCAGGGCAGCTTGGGATTTCATCAAAGGTGAGCTGGGGATGGGTATCAGATACATCAAAGCAGCCTAGTCAGAAGCACTGCATTTGTTGAGGGAGCCATGAAAAGGACCCTACATTAATCTTAAAAACTTCCAGGATAGGTTTCAAGATAGAAAGGTAGAATGTCTGTAGAGGACCCTTGTTTGAGTCTCTGGCACTTTTCACAGCAATCCTACCTAGAAAAAAAAGGAGTCAATAAGGGCTGTGAACTCTATGTCATCTAGCAAGAAATAATATGGATTTAGGAAAGTAGGAAGAGGATACAGAGAACAACCAAAGCCAAGAAAATAAAGTATGTGATGGGTTTGGTGAAGGTCAGAGTGGGAGGCAAAATAGTGAGCAAAAGGTCCTCCAGGAAAAGGAGAGTAGTTTGAAAGGATGTTACAGTAAAAAGTGTTCAGCTTGTGATGAACAGATGGAGACAAAAGACAGAAGCAAAGGCAGGGAAGAAATTAAGATGGCAGACCACCAATTTTGTTTATCTAAGAGGATGGCTGAAAAATTACACCATTTCATTGCTTCTTAATTCAGCACCAGGCTAAACCTTGCCAGGAGGCCCAACTGAGCTAATATTTGAAATTGTACTGCCTAAAAAACTGAAATAAAAGATTTATTGTTTTTATAACAAGTATGTTATTCTGATCTCTGCTGCAGACAGGAAAATTTACAACAGCAAAGTCACACAGCACTCTAAAGAACACTTCAAAGTGTAAAGAAGGTATTCTTTAGGGAAGAGGTGCTTCAGGAAACTGATAATCTCAGCACATGTGCATAAGATCAAGTGAAACCAACACCCACCAGTACTATGATTTAATTTCTATTCTATATAATTATTCTCTATGGATGTATACATATTCATATTTGAAAAAAAATATATATATATTTCTACTCATACCAAACCTGCAGGGAATTAGTGGCTCCAATGAAGTAAGCTGATGTCAAGAGAAAAAAAAGTGTAAAGGAGAAAAGAATCAGGTCCAGGGTCTTTCAAAAACACTGATTGGTAGCTAATCAGTGCTTGAAAAGATTACTGAACAAAGGCTTTTCTAAGGCAATACTGTGAACAACTTTACAATTTTAAAAGATGGACAAAAGTATGTGCCTCTAACAGATTTTGCAAAACTGCCTACTGAAGCCAAGACAAACCAGATGTAGGTGTGCATCCTGAAAGGACATCTCAAAGCATAGTAAATGAAAGAAAAAGCATAGTTTTCCATTCCCTTGTCCAAACTGATACACTTGTTGGCAGCTGGGCTCTCTTTTCTGTTGAGCTGAAGTGTCTCTGCAAGAAACTATTCCTAAATTAAGGCTGCTTGGCATTTGCCAGGACACAGCTCTTTTCAACAGGCTATGATTTTGCTTACCAAGCATTACACAGTTGAAGTTTTCCATGTCAGGATAGGTTATTATATTCTAAAATAGTTCCTCCAGAAACAGGCATTACTGAAAACCAGGCTCAGGGGATTTACATGGTTCTGCCCTTTTAAAACAAAATGTCCAACTACTTTGTTAAAAAGTTGTGACACAACACTTCAGAGTTGTGCCTTGACACCCTGCTGAGCATCAATGCCAGCAGGACAGGAGCTGAGAGCAGCAGCATCACTTCTGTGTGACTGTCTGTCTGTGTGTCTGGGTGTGACTGTCTGTGACTGTCCATCTGTGTGTTTGTGACTGTATCTGACTGCCTGTGTCTGTTCTTCACCCCCCCCTGGCAGCACACAGCAGCAGGGATGGAAGCCTGATTTCTGCTGCAGTGCCCCTTTGCCTCAGCCCCAGCAGAGGGATCAAACAGGAGACAGTTAAAGGAGCCAGTGATGAGCATCACCTTCCTCAAGGCACCTGGAGCTGATAGCTAAGCATCAACACTGGCAAATAACAGCAAAACATCTGGCAGAACATCCTTTCTATCTTTGCTCTCCCCTCACTTCCTGTGGCAAGCATCCCCCACCTCCTTCCACCTTTGTGACATAAAAATACCAATGCTGCTGAGGTGAGTTTTATGTGGGAACTGGCTTTGTGTCTTCCTTTAGGAGTAACAATAGAATTTTACATCCTAAGTTTGCACTGGGCTGAGTGTTAAAAGCTGTTGTTTTTCTGTGCCTCTGGCTTGTTTTGAGCAGCCAAAGCTTCCAGAAGCCCTGAGGTTACCTGCAGCTTGATAGAGCAAATGAAGCAGGCTGAGATAGAAAGCTGCCTCCCACTGCTCCTCCCTTTCCCAGGAATGTAGCACATGGATCATGGTGCTGTTCTCTCCTTGACAGGGAGCGTGCATGGAGCAGGAACCTTCCCAAGCTCAGGAAGCAAGAGTCAGTTCAGCAGTCTGGATAGGAAATATACAGCATAATTTTCATCTTCCCATTTCTTCCTGCAAAGTCCTACATGGAGCAGGAAATTCACCAGCTAAATATATCAGAAGGGGAAAAATACAAACCCCAAGTGAAACAAAAAAAAAAAAATGCAACTGCCTCAACCAAACCAGAACTAGCATACAAACTGAAAATAAAATTCCCTGTCCCATACTGAAACTTTACATCAAATCTAAAGCCTTCATCTGTCATCTGCTCAGCTTTCTTCACCAAAAAGCTTCCTCCAGCTTCTGGTTAAACAGCAGTCAGCCCTGGAGCTTCAGTAGTAGTGATTACTGCACCAAAGGGGGTTCCCAGTTCAAATCTCACTCATGAGGAAGCCAGCAATTACAAATACATAATCTCATTTTCTTTTAGTTTTGCCACTTAAATGCACATCAGAAAGTTCATTTTCAAATTGCCTTTAGAAACAAAATAAATAAAAAGTCCAGCAGTCCAGAGTTAGGAATGGTGGATGGAGGCTGTAGCTCCAATTTCAATAAATACCATATAAAAGGGTGATGATGGTGCCATCCTTGCCCTGGTGACCACATGCCACTTTCATCCTCAAGCTGCATGTATGCAGACACAGGATAAGCATGTGCTACCCATTCCATTGGAAATCTGGCAGAGAGCTACAACTATTGCAACATCTGCCATCAGTGTGCAAACAACCATGGCTTGCAGTCTGTTCCAGTAAACTTACTGTTTCAAACACCTGTAAAGGTTTACAACAGTCAAGTCAAATGCTTACAAAAGGACAAAGCAAAATCCCATATCTAAACATCCCCAAGTCCCAGAGAAAAACAGCACTGGATCTTGATATCAGGCAAACACACATCCCTGTCCTGGGCAGAGTCAAAAGACAAGATCTGAACATCCTTTTCTCTCCCATTTACCCCTCATGCATTATAAAATCCAAATTATTACCATAACTTTTTGTTCTTTCTTCTACTTTCACTTCTATACAAATGCAGGTTCCTGATAGTGATAAATGCTTCAGCTAATGAGAACAAAACCAGCCTACTTGGAAGGACAAACATCTTCCAGCTGCCCTCATCCACACACAACACAGAGCCATACCAAAGTTAGTCCTGGTGCTGCACTTCCCTCTCCTCTCTTTATCAGGGGACCTTAGATCCTCTGCAATGCCCAAGTGGTTTCCACTTTCTCTGAACCCACACAAGGCAAAAAGAAAAGGTGCAAGCTTACCTCTAGAATTTCTCCCACCTCTTCAGTGACCAGTTTAGTTGACATGAATCTCACAAACACACACACACACACTTTCACCTGTGTTTCTCCTTCATATCCTAACTCCCATTGCAGGGAGATTTTTGGTCATATCTTAGACAAGCACTGGAGTTCATTTTTGCAGGGAAAAGTCACACAGGAACAGCCACCCCTTCCAACTGAGCAGCACACAGAGCACTCTGTATCAAATTGTATTTCAGGTGCTTCAGAGGGAAATGCCATGTTTAAAAGGCACAGACTGCTGTCTCTTGGTCACCTCCTTTTTAAAAGGAGGACTTGCAATGCAAACTTAAGCAAATCACACTTAAAATAGCATGAGAAGGAAAGAGATGCAGCACAGCAATGGAAGTATCCTGTGAATTGAGGTCTTCCTTCATCACCTCTACCCAGAGCACAATGTTCAGTCAAGCATCTCTCCCAAACAACTCTGCCTAGACTTGGGGATGACAGATGATACAGTCACTAAAATTCTACCAGAAAGGCCTTTAAGTAAAAATGCAGCAGCAGCCTGGCAGCACTTTACTGAGATCACAGAAATCCATTCAGGTAAGAGCAGCACTATCAGCAAACAAAAGGCTGGAAGGCAAATATGAGATTTCTCCCCTTGCACTTTCTTACATGTACCAGTAATTTTTACATGAGAGAGAGGTAGGCAAGGAAGTAACTATGAGACCAGAAGAGCTCCACACTTGCACAAACCAGGCTCTTCAGCAGATGTTAAAGGCCTTTGCCACACAACATATTAATGAGACAGACAGGAGCTCACTTTCTTTGGCCATATTTCAGATTTCCTGCAAGAAAAACAAAGCTTGCACAGGAACATCATCAACCAGGTCATACTCCTCCTCACCACTCAAAGCAAGCTTTTGAAGTTTTTGGGCAATTTTAACTCCAGGTTATGAAGAGAGGAGCCTCAAAATCGCTTAGTTCTTTTAAGTCCTGCAAAACCAGGATTGGACAGTAATTCTTATCAGTGCCCCAAGCAAAATAAAAAGACAGAAGTATTTCATCTTTGTCAGGCATCAGGGAGTCTGCAAAGCCCTTGAGATCCACAGGAAAGCAAGCTTCACTGGATTTTTAAAATTTATTGTTGTTCTAAGGGAAGGCAGGCCCAAGAAGGAAATACAATACACATTTCTGGCCTTTGCAGAATGGTACTGCAGTATTGTAGCTTGTGTTTCTTGTCTAAAATAGGGTTCACCAACCAGCTAGCCTCTTCCCACATCAATGTCAGAGCCTTCCCAGCCACCTCATCCTTGTACCTGGCAATTGTGTCCTCAGCTGCAGCTTCACCTGTTCCTTACCTGCTTATCCACTGATGGTCTGCTGACTTTTTCTTCTAAAGCTCTGACCCAAATCTGCAGAGGCAAACTTGCCCCATAAGAATAAGGCTGTGACAGTGACCACAGCCAGCCTGAGCCCCACGTAAAGCCACTTTTCCTAACAGGGTCACTAGATTTGTATGTCATTTCAGAAGTTCTTCTAACATCCCTGGAGAGCATAAGTAAAACACTTTTACACTCCATAAACACACGGCCCAATCTTTTACACTTCCCAAAGCTGTGTTTTGCTGAAACAGTAGCAAGGAAGTATTTCAGTTTTGAGTACACCCACAGGATGAGATCACAGCATGGGTGACATGAACTCTAATCCAGCTCATGTCATGCAATGCCACAGCACTCCTGCTGGCCCAAGCTGCAGCCTATGAGCACAGAGTTTGAGGTCTCCAGGAATGTCTGTTGTGCACTGCAATTTCCTTGCTCCCTTCCTCACCTCAGGCCCCACCACAGGCCAGGCAGAAGATCACTGGAGTGGCACATTTGCCTGTTTGAGAATCCCAGGCTACTGCATTACTACAAAACTGCAGCTGGTGCCAAATAGCAATGTCTCCTCTGTCTCTAGATGTGCTGTAACCAATGGCCTTGTTCCCCACAGATAAGTTATCTGTGTTCACACACCAAGTGTCTCAAGGAGGAGCAGCCAAAATATAGGAGGCTAAACTCTCCCAGAGCCATCAAAAGTGATACAGGAGGGAACAGCAAGCCAAAATCTACTGTTTAAAAGCTGCAGAGGACTTGCTTAAGTCTAGTGGGATTTTTAAGAATTCACCTCACATATGTTTTTCAAATCAAAGGCTTTGTGAAAAGTAAGTTTTAGCATCTCACACGAACATTCTACCAAAATGGTCGTAATGTAAATTAGAATAAGAGCCCCAGTCTTCATCACACCAACATCTCATCTCAGTTCTTCAGCTAAAGCTTTAGAAGCTGACCAGCTGCTAGCAGGTTTCTGCCTAACATTTCAACACAAAGGAAAAAGTCACAGAAGTCCAGATATATAATACCAAATTCATTAATTCCCAAGCCATTTCAGAAGCCAAAATCTCAAGTTTCTTGCAGAAGGTGGATTTTTGCTTAGCTTGCTGTCTTTTCAAAATCATGGAAAGACATTTGGCACCCAGAATTCCATTAAACGGGACATTTCCTGTTGTCTGTATAACAGGAGGCTTAATTGAAGGCTTTTAAGTGTCCAAGTAGTATGCATGAAACTCTACCTGGCACCTTCCAAAATCAACAGAACTCTTTTGCCACCTATACAGACAGGGATGCTCGTCACCACCTTGTCACCGTGCTGCAGAGGCTTAACACAAGGAATGAAAGATGGGTTACAGGATTTGGCTGACAGACTCTATGACAATAACTCTAAAAGGACAGCAAAGATCAGTTCAGGACAAAACATACTTTATTGTACTGTAATGTCAGAAGTACAAGAAAGGTACTGCAGAGAACCATGCTAATGGCGCTTCCAGGCTGGGGTCTGTGAAAGACAGAAGTACAAGATAATGGGGTACTACTGTACTCAGTGCAAAAACTGATTCATTTGAGGCACAAGTACACTATTGTTTAAGCAGCTTGATTCAAGCACAGCTCTGGTATGTGATCTCTGTTTTCTTTCTATGTGACATTTCTAGAACAAAGCTACCTTTACATGAAAGAGGCAGTAGATTCAAGTCAGGGGTGTCCAACTTGCCACTTGGCAACCCAAAAAAATTAAGAAAAATACTCTGCATAGTCACCCTCCACATCTTAGTTTCAGATATGGAGCTGTGGCTAGAGAAGAAAAGTTATTCTGAAAGGTCAGAAGCCAGATCTGTTTGGCTGGGTGGGGTTCCCCCCCCCCACCTCGTCCTACATCTGTGGGTAACTTATTTCACATGGACCACAATTTATCCAAGAAAAAAAAACCACAACCAACTCATATCTTAGGTAAGAAATCATACATATCTAACATTCAAAGAAATTTCAGCCCTTGAGATCCTAACTTATGGCTTAAGACACAATGAAAGTGTTTGGGCACCCTTGAGTTAAGTTAATGAAGAGCATTTTAGCTAAAAAAGGCAAGCAAGATCACTGTTTTAAACAGAGCTGACCTCTACAAGAACAAAGCAGGAATCCAAGTCACTAGTTACTACTAGGCTGACATGTACTGCTGCCCAGAAAGATAAAAACGTAACATCACAATGAAAAGGTTCAACAAAGTTGAAAGACAAAGGTTTCAACACCAGAAGCAGCATTTGAAAACAAGCTGTTTAAGTTAATTTTTTCAAGAGATGCAGATTGCATAACTCTATGCATGAACAAACATGCTGGCAATCTTGTCCTTTTACACAGCAGCTGTGTTTAACATAGGAAGTTCTGGGTTTAAAGAAAGCTACTTGAAGAAGAATTAAGATTTGCAATTCCCTGTCTAACTTAATGAGATTAATAGAGAAATGAAAAAAAAATGACTACAGAGACTGTAGTTTCTCAGTGGATCCCTATCATTACAAACACAGCTGGCTTTGTAAGCAATGCAAGACTAAACAGACAGCTATTACTTTATATTATTACTATGCTCATAAGTTACATCTGTTAAAGTTTAAAAAAGCCAAGCAGTTTTGCCCTATTTCAAGGATAGTTTCCAATCAACACCAGTTTACACGGTGAGTGGGACTTCATGAATAAACAAGGAATGGTGACATCTTTGGGTCAAGAATGACAAGAAATAATGGGCTCTGTGCTACCAATCAACCTCAACAAGAATATGGCACATGGGCCAGCCCAAGCTGTACCAACACTGAACCTTTAGCACTCAGCACAAATTCGGATCTCTTCACTTTAGCTAGCAAACCAGGTGAAAAGGCTGGGTTAAAAAAAGCCCAAAAAACCAAAAATCTAACTAAAAACTTCAGCCAAAAGTTGGAATATACTTTTTTAAAAAAATCTGTAGTTCTAAAATAACTTGATGCTGACATGTTTGTGCAAACTAAAAAAAAAAAAACCTCACTGAATTTCTCTCCAACAAAAGATAAATCCTGCAAATATTTTCCTTTTAGCCCACTGTACCTGAAGATACAATCTCAAATCTAACAGATGTAAATAAAAGAGAGAAAAAGTTACAGCATCTGCACAACATTCTTTCTACAAACAGCTGCTGGAGGGAAAGTAAAATATAAAAGGAATAAAGAAAGGAAGGTTCCATCTGAAATATTCTCACAATCTTTCCCACTTTGTAGTCCATGAATCCGACTCTGATGCTAAGGTGACAGTGTATGTAAGCAGATTTTTTGTTGATTTTATTACATTTGAGTTTCAATGGAAGAGAACCGGCGCGGAGAGCGGCGGCTCTTCAGGAATTGTCGGACGGGACGTGCTCCTCGAAGCCCTCGCTCTCCCGCACCAAGGCTCTCTCCAGGATGACGCGGCCCTCCTTGTAGCGCTGGCTGTCCTCGGTGGCAAACTCATAGATCCAGCCCAGTTTGCTGTTGCAGTTCTTGCAGCTCACGTCCCGGACCATGTGGCGGCCAGTGAGCATGACCCGGTCCTGAACTTCGCTGTACTGCAGGTTCACCACCTGGGACAAACACACAGCGCACAGGAACACGCAGGATTAGTCTGCTAAGGGAAATGACTATCAGCACCTCAGAAGGAAAGAGCTTGTGGCACAAAGTGTAAAAAAGATGTGCTTCACAGTGATGCAAAACCCGACTGCTAACACAAAATATGCAAAAGCGCTGTGTTCAACTCTGGGTGAGAAACTCCCAGTGAACAGCTTGTGAATTTATATTAAACCAGCTGTAATCTCTGTAACCCATTTCTAGCAGCTGACATGCTCACCAAGTCCCAGAACTCAGAAACAAAGTATTAAAAGGGATACTTCTTTAAAAGACTTGTGGTACTTTTGAAATAATTACCTAAGAAAAAGCCAGGGTCAGTGGCTGAGAATGTAGATACGAAACACACACCTTTTTGTGTGCTGTATCAGCAGCTTAAAATATGCTTTTAACTTCTTTTGCAGCACCACCACAAAAACAAGGCATTTAATTCTTTGAAAAGTTGATGTCAGAACTGTACCCAAACTACTGATCTCCAGATTCTTAAAGATGGGACTGCAGTGCTTTCTCAGCTTTGCACCTGAGTGCTTCAAATGTACAGCTTCTGACTGCAGAAATGCAAAAACTCATACTGCTGTAATTAAACCCCACTATTTAACATAAAATAATCTGAACTCCAGGATCCAGAGCTTATTGGATGAGGAAGAAATCTCTCACTGACAAGATTCAGAATACCAGATATTCCAGAGCAAAACATAGTTAAGACACTACTGAAGCCTCTATCAACTCATGGCCAAATGGCTTATAAGAAAAAAACAAAACTAAAATACATCAAGTATTATAATACCAGGAACTTAGCAAGAAAGCAAGGGACAGCCACAATTGTTCCAATTAATCTAAAGGATAAGTTTTTATGCAAGGTAAATAAATAACCCTACAATTCACTCAAAAATCATGACTTCTGTATTTCAATCTATTGAATCTGATCAATCAAGAACCATTAAACAAAATTAGAGTATTTTTGCCTGTAAAAAATTGTGGCAACTTAAATTGCCAGATTACTGAAAATTTAAATGCATTTCAGGAATTAAGCAAAATATTATGTAAACTTTTTTTTTTTAACTGCATAAAAGTGAAAACACCTTTGGAACCCCTTTGACAGACACCAGATACTCTCAGAGTGAACCTGAGGCTCCTGTTACAGAAGTCTCTGAAGTTAAAACTCCATAAATTTTGGCCTGATGCCTCTATATGTAGTCTTCTTTATAACTGCAGTATTGCAGACAAAACTAATTTAGATTAAGTTTCCCATCAATTGTAAATGTCAAATTTGACTTCAATGATAGTAGAACAAAATAAAAATTAAAGTTAAAATAGTAATTATGCAACACTTTAGCCAAGAAGTTTTTTTCCTATTTCATGACAGATTCATATCCCACAAACTCATTTTTCAAAAGTAAATAGCAGCCTCTTACCAACCTTGTTAAAAAGAAAGGCCCTTCCTGTGGCCCCTGTGAAGCGAGTGGAGATGAGCTCAGAGCGGTTGGTCAGGATTGTGTCGCAGTTTGCACAGGAGAACAGGCGAGTGCCACCAATATGATCCAAAAAAATTCTTCCCATTTTTACAACTTAGGTAAGTTTATACTCAAGACCTGAAAGCAAAAAGAAACATCATGTCAAAAAGAGCATTACAGCAAAAAAATGGAAACCCCCAAACATCCCACATGTATGCAGAATATTCTTCAAACCAATTCAGCTAGTGATTGCTCAAAGTCATTCCTCTGTTGGTGAATTACTGATCTTACAGTCTGCCTTCATCCTCTCAAGACAAGTTCTTTCCTAAAGTGACCATTTTAGCCTTTACCCTCTCAAGACAAATTCTTTCCCAAAGCGACCATTTTAGCCTTTACCCTCTCAAGACAATTCTTTCCCCAAGAAACCATTTTACCAATAAGACGATTTAAATACAAACTAATTACATTAAATGAGAAAAACACAAACCAGAACCTTAAAAATACAGTTCAGACTTCTGCAGACTGACCCCTACAGTCCTTAAACTCAGAAGCTTCCACTTCCTTTAACATAATACTGAAATTCCATTTCAGTACATTCCCAACAACTCACTCATCTTAGTCAGCACTAAGAAATGAAGCACTGAGAATTACACTGAGTCACTAAGACAATTATAGCTTAATTTTCCCAGGTCACCCCCACTTTTTATAATACATATTTATAATGTCACTTCCCCATAGCTTTGCACAATTTATGACACACAATCACACACCACCACCACCCAGAATGTTGGTATAGCACCCTGGCTGCTGTATTTGACTTGACACTTCTTTGTTTCATATACACACCAACATAGGAAAGGTTTGGATGCTATTTCACATAATAAACAATCCACCCAGACTTTACACCAGTCAGTTTTAAATACAAATGTTTTAAGTTCCCTAATCCAAACACAAAATACTGTGTAATTTATCCAAGATATTTCCAAAACCTCATCACTAAAATACCTCAGCAACTCCAATGAGAAAAAAACAGAGCTTAAAAACTTTATAGCAGATGACCTGCATATGCTTGATAAATCAGCCTCTTCACTGCTTAGAAAAATTAAAGTGTCTCATCAACTTCACACCAACTAACAAAAATTACTCAAAGTTAACTAGTGAGTAGGCACAGAACATATAGCCAAAAACTTAAATCACGAAGGATGATATAACATGACAAAGTAATTGACTTATGATGTTATTTCCCTTTCAACTGCAGAAGTTTTACAACTCAACTTCTATAGTTAAACAAGTTAAATGTACCTCCATTTATGCTTCAGATCTGGAATCAGAAAAATGTATTGTCTCTGCTTTTGTCATGCAGAGCAATGCAAAATAAATCTGACACACTGCAATATTAGAATTGTGTGGGTTTTACTTTTCAGAATAGGAGACTGTGCTCCTATTAGAGCACATAGAGAAGTCAATCAAATTTTGTGCTCATCTAATTGAACATTCTAAGTCAAACACCATTAAAAAGCACACATATCTAATTTAAATTCACTTCAGGTTTTAGGGGATCAGTTTTTTAAAGCCTACTCTTCACATGCACAAAGCAAAAATGGACTAAAACTTGCACCTGCACACACAGAGCTTAACACACCATTTTTACATCTAAAAATGAGAAGTCACCGACATAATGATTTTTTCCCAATTACTTTATTTCACACTTTGTTTTCTTACAATGTGAGGCAACAAAAAGGGTTCCTAATATTGAACAGAGTGATTTTAGCTCAGGTTCCTTACCTTCAGATTTTTCAAATCACTATTAATCTTCTGTATCCCATCTGAAGGATACATAAAAATTATAAACAATGTCATGATTCTTCCTTTTAAAGGTGATATAATACCCATTTCTCTTCTTCAAAGGATAAATAAAGCAGGTCTGAGTGTTAAGAGGTGTGACTCCACTCAAAATACAGAAAGCATTTTCATTTAGATTTCCCTAAGCTTTATACCTTTCTAATATGCCTTTAATCTTTCCCAGTAAGCAAATGCAAAAAAAAAAAAAAAAAATTAAAATGTGAATGGTGACATAATGAAGGAAAATCAACAGACAATAAGTGTGAATAAATAAGTATCAGTAAAAGTCTCCAGCCAGAAGAAACCACAAATACAAGCAATTAAGGCAATTGTAACAGATATGCCCATAAGGCACTTGGCCTAGGTCCATGTGCCATCCTTCCTAATTTTGGATGTTATATTTGTACTGATTGTATTGTAGATGCAAAACAATTAACTGATCATAAGTTACAGTAAATGTGGAAGCAGCATCCAGAGGGGTATTTCTTTCAGAATAAACACAGTGCCCACCCTGTCAGTATTTTTGGATAGTAATATAACAAATCCAAACCCATCCCTATCTCACCAACAGCAACACAAACACAGAGCTTGGTGTCCAGAACAGATCCTTTACACTGACTGACCCTGCACAGCATGACATTTTGGAAAATGCACCTAAACACTTCAAATCCCTAAAATCATATCAAATCTTGCCTAAAATCATAATTCCTGTCAGTGCTCTTGGAAAGGCAGTAGCCCAGAGATGCTAAAAAAGGAAATTAAACACTCCAGAAGGGAGCACAAGTGCAATTCAAACAAGCAGGTTAGAAGTCACAGCAACATACAAATGTATTACTTCTGGATATGGCATTATGGCATGGACTGAAGTCTTGAGTCCCAAAGATCTCAAACATTAAAATAAATGCATAAATAAATATATTCAAAGACTTAAGGCTGAAAAATCTGCCCAGTAATACAAGGCCTAAGATCCTACTTATTTACATCACCTTAAAGAGGTGAAAGTAACCTAAAGTTGCAACAGAATCTAACAAACAACCTGGCACCAGAAAACAGTGCAGAAAGAGATGCATATTCTTGAAATAATACACATTAAAAAAATTAGAAAATTAAATTCTACAGTCAGCACTGTAAAGTCAAAACAATGTCGATTTTGTGTATGTTTTCTTAAGAAATTACTAAAATACTGTAAGGTTACTAGAGTGTCTAACATTTTCAAAGTAACCTCTACACTTAACTGCCACCTGGTAGACTTCAGTCAAAATACATAGCAGGCTACAGCTACCTCTGACCTCAGTTTTGATTGTTGAATTCAATGAATTTGTAAGGGCCCAGCTGAGCATTATAAAAAACTAGTCACCTTACACTAATCTTTATGTTACTGCTCACAGTAGTAAAAACTAGGAAAAAAATTACAAAATGACTGCTAGCAATACAGACTTAAAATGCCACACATTATAATGAATTTTCTAAAAACTCTAACACAGAAATTTTTCTTTTTCCTATCCTGTAAAATAGAGAAACTAATCTCTTGGAATCATTTCACACTCTTCCCTTCCTTTTTCTTCCCCCAAGCTAAAAACATAATGTTCTCTTATAAGACCAAATCAGAAGGTACTTGCTATGGATAAAGACTCCTCTCTCCTTATGTAAGGACCCTGAATCCTGCACACAAGAGAAAAACAGAAGCACAAGAGAACAAAGGGAAAGCAATCTTCCATTGCTCCCAGGCTCCTGCTCCTTACAAACAGAAGTGGTGTGTACAAAGTCACCCAAGTTAACGGTGCAGATTTATTTCCCTATAGTTTCACTACCAATTGAAAAGGTGCAGGCGTCTATTTATGTTCACACATGCATAAATTATCTGAAAAAGCCACTTATAGGCAGCTTTGATAGGCAGTGGGAGGGCTCTCTTAAATGAGGAGAAGCCAAAGAACTGTAAAACATAAAAGCATTTCTAAAGCTTAAGATACTCCAAATAAAGGGAGGAAAATACAGTAAGTGCACTTGGCCATTCATTCACTATTTACACTTAAAAACACAGAAAATAAATTCCACTGGTCCAGAGAACCAGACAGGTTCCTTAGTGCTACTTACAGCTCCAGAAAGTGACACTACTGTATCCCACCAATTCCATCATGCTACCAGCAGAATTTTCAGAAGTAGTAGACAGGGATCTTGGTTATTCACAAAACCAAATGCTGAGGAAAGAACAGATTTTTTGGCCCATGATTTCACTTTTTAAATCAGCAAAGCATTCTCTACTGGGTACATATCAGTGATGAAGTTCTATTGCTCTTGCCTTCATGCAAATTACCAAACACAAGTTATTATATTAAATGAATGGCGGCAATGTAAGAAAGGCAGACTTACTTACTTTCCTTAAGGAGATATAAAGTATCTATTGCTTGTTAAATCCCCCCAGTTCCAAGAGAGGGGCACTTTCATGAACTGAGAGATGATGACACTGCCATTATTCAGCACCCAGACCACCTTCCTTAGAGGACCTTTAGGAGAACAATCAATGATAGCTCATATTACCTAGCAGGCCAGGCTTGCTGACAGTGCATGATTTTGACAGTACATTACTCTAGCATAAACCTTGATACCACTTCTCAATCATACTTCCTCCCTGCATGCTTCTCCAGTGAGTGCATGGACAGACAGGAAACACAAGCACTGTGGCTGAGTGCTATAATGTGTATTCCCAGAGCAGTAGCTCCCAGACTCCCCAGACACTTTCAGTGTTGATTTCAGCAACATTGAGCAACAACCATTTCAAAGGGCTGACATTCAACAGCTTAAATTTGACCATTGTCTGCACACATACCCTGAAGCACCACTTGGCTGCTATTTGTACTACCTCATCTGCCCACCCTCACCATCAATAAAGAATGAAACACAAATAATTATTTATTAACATCTTTAAAACTAACAGTCAGTGTTTTCTTGTCCTGGAATGCATCTCTTGAAGATACAGGACCGTCAACACCTGGGAGAGCCAGCAAGCACTTTCTCTCTACACACTGGACTGTGGATATTTCCCAGGAGGAGCCTCAGTGTTGCTTCAGCACCATCTACTGCATTCACATCTACAACAGAGAACAGCTGCTAGTTAAAGGACAAAAAACTGTGACCGCCTCTCTTTCACCATTTTACCAACCAACAACATTTTCTTTTGTGAGCAAATAAGCATTCTCTACCCTTTGAGAAAGGGCTATGCATTCCCTAAGCACACTGAAACACTCTCAAGATGTACTTACCCTGGAACCAGGCCAAAACTTCATCACAGTATCTCAGGAACTGGGCTTCAGCTTCCTCTTCTTATCTCAGAGATGGACCAAAAGAGGAAAGAGAATTCTTAGCACAGCTGCACAAGACCACACATTAAAGAATCATAAAGGAGAAAATAGAACTTGCTCCTCACCTTCCCAGGTTTCCCTGCTCACAGATGAGGGCACATCCGAAAATACACACGTGGTCAGTCTCTCCAGAGGTCGGAGATTCAATGTCTGCCACCAACTTCTGCAACTGTCCAAGCAAACAGGGCCTGGCCTCTGCCTACATGCAGAATTGAAACCACCACATGTAGCCAAGTGTGGAGAGAAACTGAACTGGAACAGCATACTGTGCCCTTCAGAACCATCTAGCTACTGCAGCAAAGTGTGAAAGGAACTTAATACAGTCCAATGACAGAAGAGGTTTTGGCAAAGCAATCGAAGCTGTACCTGGATGCAGGGGACAGCACCCACCAACAAGAGGCTGCCTTGCAGGATGACAACACCCTTGTGCAAGTTGCAGCAGTGTAATTTTGTACTGCAGGTTGCAGTAGTATCACTTCCTATGGCAAACTGGGTTTTTTCCTAGGTAAGGCGAGCACTGGGATACTGGCATTTAGATTTGTTTATGTCATATTGGTGCACTCAAACACTAATCCAGGGTACTTTGTTTCACGTTTACAGAGAACAGAGCCACACAGATGGGTGCTTTCTCATACAGCCTCCCTATCTCAGCATCTCCCACAGTGTAACTTAAACCCTCACAATACTCTCGCCAGATAACATATAAAAGTATTAGTTTACAAATGGTATCAGACTCAGATTAATTTTCTTTCCCACTACTACAGAGAGTCCAAAACCAGCACCTAGACCTGTCACTCTGCTTCTTTTTCCCTTCATATTCCTCCTTTCCCCTTCCTAATTATTCCACTGTTTTCAAGAAAGCTGTATTTCCTTGTTTTGTAATAAATTTATTCTTATACTACTTAAGCAGTTGATATAACCTTTGTCTATGAATCCATTCTGCAACCTTCCGAAAGCTAAACTACACATTTTCTGTTTTCATTAATTTTAGAGCTGAAGTGATATAAAACTTCATCCAAATACATCTCTGATTTCATGAGTCATTTAAAATGAAATCCAATTATCAGCCTTTTAAGAAAAGGAATAAAGACAACCATCATCCAAACCAGCGACATCCAGCTGGCAGAAAGGGTGCCTATACACTAAGTGCACATAATCAAGAGATTTTTATATTAACTAGAAAGGTCCTAAATGTAGGTAAAGGCTCCAAAATTAGAAAGCATCTTGCTAACAAGCATCCACAGTGTACAGGCATTTCATCTACACACTTAGCAAGTAATTTTTAAGTTAAATCTTGCTTAAGGGAATTACGTATTTCAGTGGGAGCTGAGTGACCCAAGATTTCAACACAGGTCAAATGTCAGTAAACAAACATGAACCAACGACCTGACTAGGACAACATTCCTTCAAGCTTGTAATGATTACCATGTTAAATACAGATATATAAATATGTGTACAGCCCTCAGTCTGTGACAAGTAACAAATCCAGCCTGTTCTTGTCATCCTCTGTGCTGGGCTTTGAGATGTAGTTTCATTTGTCCTTCCACAATTAGCAACCACACTTAAAACTCACTTGTCATTATTAAAATCTATATAAAAACAATAAGCTCTGCATCTCTAAGTATTGCTGTAAGTACAGAAGTGAAAGTAGCAGATGACAGAAGCCTCCAAATATTATTTTCAAGACTGCTTTAGAAAAAAGAGAGCAGCATTTAAAAACTGACAGTTTTGTCATGCATGCTACTTGAATTCAGCCACCCAGAATGAGGATCCATATAAAAATATATGTATAGGATTATCTATACAGCAGTTATAGTGAAATATATATATATATATATATATATATAGCAGTCACGTGAGGCAATGTTTACAATTGGGGAGCAAGTTCCCTCCCTTTCAGCCATCAGTCATAAACATTAGTTAAGCTAATGGTTAATCTAGAGCCATTAGTTGCTGACATCAAGAGCTGTTCTGTGATACCACTTCCGAAAGAGCCCTGCCCTGTTTCTCTCGCCTAAAACCGTGTGTACTTACTCAGTTAATCCCTCAGTCTAACACTAAACCCGGGTTTATTGTTTAAAGAAAACAAAGACAAATAATTTATTAAATTCTACGGCAATATCAGTCCAAAACACGCCCTTTATTCTTAAATAAATATTAATATAATCTACATCTGCTTGCACAGTACAGCTGAAGGCTGCGCACAGAGTAACGAAGCAGACAGACAACAGTCTTGACATTCATTTTGCTTTGACTGAGAACCTTTCCCCGAGCGCGAAGGCGCCGGCAGAACATCTCAGCTCCCTGGGAATCCATACTTCCGCGGGGAAAACCCCAGCCAACGCCGAGCCGCGAGCTCCCGCACCAAGCACCCGAGCCCCGGGCCGGGTCGGTGACAGCTCCCCGCGGGAGGCACCTGTCCGCCGGGGGCACGGCGCTCGGCGCTGCGCCGGGCGGGGCGGTTCAACCCCCGGTGCCGGTGCCGGTGCCGGTGCCGGAGCCGCGCACACACAAAGCCGCGCGCGCGCGGGGGCGGTGCCCGAACCGGCCCGCGCGCCGTCACGGGGGCGCGCGCAGCCAACCGGGGCCGGCCCGGCTCGCCCCGTCCCCCCCCCCCCCCCCCCCCCGCCGCCGCCGGGCGCTGCCGGGAGCGCAGGAGCCCTGACAACAAACAGCAGGAAACAGCTGACGGGGAGGCACCGCCGCCGCCTCCGCCGCGCCGAGGGGCCGTGCCCAGGGCCCTCCGCCGCCCCCCGGCACCGAGCCGCCCCCGTACCGGGCCGCGGCACGGCCCCGCGCCCACCCGCCCGGGGCTCCGCACAAGAAGCGGCCCGGAAAGTTGCCCGGCGCGGGGCCGGGGGAGGAAGTTGTGTCGGCGGCGGCGAGGGAGGGGACGCTCGGTACCGGCCCCCGCCGCGAAGGCTGGGCGGCGCTGGGAGACGGTGACGGAGAAGGGGACGCGGCGAGGGAAGGCCGGTGCTTTGTGGCGGCGCTGGGTAACGCACCGGCTCAGGCGGGGCCGGCCGCTGCCCCCCTCCGCGCCCGCCGCCGGACCGGACCGGAGCGGCTCGCCCGGGGCTCCGCCGCGGCCCGACAGACACAGCGCCGCGGCGCGGAGCGGCGGTAGCCACCTCCCTCCCCGGCCGCCCCGGCCTCCCCGGCAGCGCGGGGCGGACGCAGCCCCCGCCCGGTTACCTGGCGCCGGGGAGCGGCGGTGGCGGCGGCTCCGTACCCGGTGTCTCCCCCGCCCTCCACGGCCCCGGCGCTCCGGATCGGCCTGGCAGCTCCGCCCCGCCGTGGCCCCGCCCCGCCCCGTCTGTCAATCAGCGCCGTGAGGCCCCGCCCCGCCCCTCGCTGCGGCCCAGGCTCCGCCCCCCCGCCGCACGCTCCGCCCCGCCCCGGGTCGCCTCACGGCCGCGCCCGCCGGGTCACGCCGGGTCACGGAGTCGCGGAATTACGGAATCGCAGAATTACAGAATCGTAGAATTGCAGTTATAGAATTACCGAATCACCGAATCATCAAGGCTGGAAGAGGCCTTTAAGATGACTTAATGTGATCGCCCGCTCAGCACTACCATGGTAACCTCTAAATCACTACACCACACCACCCAGCACCATGTCCAGAGCACCTTCAGGGACGGTGACCTCCCTGGACAGCCTATTCCAATGCCTCACCACCATAGCAATGACAACTTTTTTCTGTCTAATCTGAATCTCCGGTGTCTCTAAGGCCATTTCCTCTGGTCCTGTCACCGCAGACACGCCAGAGAAGACCGGCCCCACCTCCCTCCTGCAGCCTCTTAGAGAGCAATGGGCTCTCCTCCAGGCTGAGCAACCCCAGCTCCTCAGCCATTGCTCGCAAGATGTGTTTTCCAGACCCTTCAAGAGCCTTGTTGCCCTTTGCCGGCCATACTCCAGCACCTCAATGTCCTTTCTGAAGTGGGAGGCTCAGAACTGAGGACAGTACCAGTGCTGAGTGTTATAAATGAGAAACAAAAGTCTCGGTATTCAGCAAAATTTAGATTGCTTTATTTTATATAGCCAGAGCCAGCAGAGCTGGGGAGGCAGAGGGGTCACAGCCCCCTCCATGCTCCATCAAACTTTGGTTTGCAGCTCCCTTTTATAGCATGGTTTCCTTGTAGTCATCAATAATTGTTATTTTTTTTTGTTGTCATAATTCTGCCAGGTAAGCAGTGGTGGTCCGTGGGATCGCTGGAAGACGTGAGCCTCTAGACAATTTGTCAAGTCCCACAGATAACCATCTGCTCTTGGTAGATAAGGAAATGGCAGAAGTCAGGAAGTCTGGTCTTAGGGATAGGATGCAATTGATTACTCAAAGGCAGGAAAACTGATTTGGCAGAATCTGTTGGGCTGTGTGAAAGCCTTGTTTGCAAGCTGTCAGTAGATACAATTTATTGAGAAACATAATATTCATAACAGGGGGATTTAAAACAAAATTATTTAATAATATATTTTCCTTTCTTTAGTATCATGCTTCATTTCAGACCTATGTATTCTGGTTTATACAAACCCCAATACTTTTATGATTAACATGAATCTTTTATCAATTATCACATGAGGACTGCAGTCAGGGCAGTACTCAGTGCTGCAGGTCTTGGGGGGCTGGAGTCAGGGCCAGAGCTGGAGATGGAGCAAGGCCTGGAGGTGGTGTCAGAGCCAAAGCTGGAGCCTCATGGAGCACTCAGCCCTTCCCCATGCCAAGTTCCATTTCCCAGGCACCTGTCAGCTGCTGCTCTGAGCCTGGTGCCCTGCACTCCCCCTCTACAGCCTCCCAGACCCCCTGACTCCATACAGCCTGGCAGAAATCCCCACTCTTAGGGGAGCTGAATGCCAGAGCCACCCAACACCTCCCTGCACCCCTAGAGCCTCCATTGCCATGGACCTGGCTGTGAACAAAGGGAATCCTTTGGCCTACCCTGCTTCACCACACTGTGGGGCCCTGTGAGGGTTGGAGGTGTAGAAAGGCACTGAGATGACTTTTGGCAGCATCCCCACCTCAGTGAAGCTGTGACTCATGCTGCTTGCAGACTTGCAGGCCGTTTTCACATTGAAATCTTTGTGGGATATCTTAAATACTGCCCACTGTGGAGATGAAAGGTCAGAGGAGAATGAGGCAAAGTGTGGCCTTTGGCCATTGTTTGCAAAAGCTATCAGTTCCCTGCCAGTTTTAAGTGCTCATAGACTGCCTCCTTCACAAATAGTGGTCTTGGACAAAATAAAATGAAAAAAAAAATCCTTTTGAGTTGTTGGTTATGAAAAAGAGATGCAAAAAGGCGTTGTCCTTCTATGGGGGAAGCCATGCCATTTTAAGGATTTCTGTTCTAGAGAAAGTATTTTCATTCCTGGGTCTATCCATGTGGTATCACCAGAGGAGCTGTGGTAGTGGATGAGGAACTCAAAAGGAATGAGTCAGCAGTATTCTCCTGTCATTTCACACAGAGGTGGAGGGGCATCTCTGTGAATGTACAGCACACAGGACATGCTTACATGCCCAGCTGCTGTTCAGCCTGTGTCTTTTGCATGGATTATTCTATGAAAAGAAATGACGAGGTAGAAGAGAACACAACAGCCTGTTTGAGGGTAGATAATCAGTGACAGGTCAACAACAATGTGCTAAGAGCTACTGTTTGCTTTGTACATGCCTCCAGAAAATCAGATCTCTTCAACTCTGGCCTAATCTGAGTTTAGGTCAGCTCTGGCCTGATCCTGAGCAGAGCTGAGGATTGACATTTCTCACTGTCCTCTCATCAGTCCCTCTTTAGATCATGGAAAGGGAGTGAAAGGTGTTAGAGCAGTCCATCAGATAGCAATCACCTCTTGGTTAATGGCACAGGGACAGCAGAAGTACTGAGAACATTAGAAGGAAGCCATAAAACCCTGTCTGGGGTCCCATTTACCACCAGCAAATGGAGAAAGCAACTGGTCTAACATGCCCCCTTTGTTAACAGGCTGACCTGATCTGCTGCTGATCCTTGCTGGGTAACCACGAGCTGTGTCCCTGGTGGATCTGCTCCATCTCTTTACAGAACCTATACAAAGGTCCATGCCATACTCATCTCTGCACAGCTCCCATGGAGATCACCATAAACAAAGCCAAAACAGAGCAGAAAGAGAGTCAAAGCAGCGGTGCTTTAGTCAGCACTGGTGACTGGGTCATATCTGGGGCCCTGTGAGCTCACTGCTCAGCTCTGCTACTGAGGCACCTGCACATCTCATCCACTGGTTCTTCCTGCCTCACTTTCCCTCTGTACATATGCTCCCTGCCTTACTGGGAGGTTGCAGGTTTGCTTAAGTACCCTTCTCCAGTCTGGGCATATGGAGGGGTAGTTTGTCTGAATATTGCAATCATCACAGTAATATTACCATGAAAACAAAGCAAAGCCCAAACCTATGAACAGAATTAAATTCTCAGCAATAAGAAGGGTAGCTGTACCAATCAGAGAGAAACCAAATTGACCATGAGACAAGCAGAGAATGGATTAGCCTGTACTTGACAGATGGTGCCAGGGACTGATGTTTTTATTTCCCTCTCAGAGGAGCTTAGAGGAATGGGGGGTGGGGGGTGGGGGGTAGGGGGGGGTGAGGTAGAGCACGTTTAATAGAACAAAGCAGCAGGCTGTAGCAGCTCTGCTGAAAAACACTAAAAATACCAAAAGCAATTTCCAATTAGCTTGTAAGGGACATGCTACATGTCAGCTAGAGAGTGAAAAACAGGATCAGCAGTATTGTGCCACATGGCACTTTTAATTTTCAAAGCAGCCTGAAAACATTAGTTAATTCTCCTCTGATATAGGGGAATGCAGTACAGTCAGCAGTTTGTTCTGTTACTTCTTATGCCAGGTTTTGTGAAGACCCTGGCCCTTTTCCACAGTTAATTCATATCACAATAGCTCAAATTACTCTGGAGGAGCCAGTCTTCTCTGCAGCACTACTAAGCAAAAAAGACAGTGTTAGATCTAGAACTTAATGAATGAGAGAAAGGAGAGATGCCCATACCCAACAGCCTTAGTGAGACCCAACTTTAATATCTGCCCCATCTAAAGCTATTTTTCAGTGCTGCGAGCAACTCTGTATAAGCATTTCAGAGAGAATTGGGTAACTGAGGAATTAACCACAATCTCAAACAGAACTGCATAGTGAAACTTGAGCACCAACATATTAATCTAATTAAAACCTCTGACAAAACTTCAGTGGAATTCAGCAGGACCTGGGTACACCCCACTGAATGAGTGTCAGGGCTTGGGGGCTGCTTGTGCACATCTTCTCCCTCTAAAAACTCTCAGCTCAGTGGCTTTTGTTCCTGCTCTGTCTCCAGAACCACTAATAATCTTTTGGTACACTTGTGGATTCCTGCGTGGCAAAGTTAAGCCTACCAAACCAGGCATGCCTGAGGTGGAACAATGATGCAGTGGGATTTTCCATTGCTGTTCCTTCCATGCCCAGGATTTCTGGCAGCAGAGATGAGGCAGCTGAAATACAGAGCCAGGCTTACAGGCTGGGATCTCTCAGGGAGACAGCGTGACTCCTCACTGCCCCCTCTGTGCCTTCTCAGCTTTGCCTCGCATCAAAGGCTGGCTTCATCCCACGAGCTGCTCTTGCTATTCGGCATGGCTACTGATAACCTGTGTTTTTCAGAGGAGATGGTACAGCCTGCAGCTTCATTCTCATAAGGTAAACCTACTGACACACACAAAAAGGTAATTGTCTTTCATTTGATATCACAAGCAGACACTGCTTTTGGCTCACCTGAAAGCTGACACAGGCACAAGTGCTACTTACATGTACTTTTTCAGATGGTTGTATTTTTTGCCAGGGGAAATTATTTGTACAGTTAATCTCAACACCAAAAGGTGAGGGTCAGTGATGAAGCAGTCCCTCCACACCCTCTCCATAATGACAGAACTGGTCTCATTACCCTGACATCATACCTAGTAGCTGTTGGCTGAATTCGAAAAGGTGTTAAAGTGTAAAAGCCCAAAAGACCCAGGAGCCATATCAGAGAAAGTACTTAATGTCCGAAGAGGGAGACTGAATTTCCCTGTCATTATTAAGACATCAGGAATGGAGCCAGGAATCAGGCCTGGTGCCAGGGAATGCAGAACGGTGTCCTGCAGAATGGAGGAGCCATCGCTGTGCATGTTCAGGGAGACAGCCGACAGCCACAGAGCCCCCTGGAGACTGGCACTGCTGCAGCGAGCCCCTCTGCCATGCCCTCACAAAGAAAGCATGGCTGCTGGGTAGGATGGATGGTGATACAAACATATCACAGTGGGACAAGGGTCTTGCAGCGTTTTCCATTGCTAAGCCTTCTCTTTTTAGTCCCCTACAGTGAAGGACAGTTGCTGAAACAAGGAGAACTTTCAGGTTTAGGTCTGTAAGTCCTGTCTTACAACTCCTGTCCAGTAGCAATGCTCTGCAAGATTAACATGTTATCACTTTCCTTTGGGGGAGATTTTGGATGGCAGACATTTGATTATGGCATTTCCTCCACACAAAGGCTTGGTTTGATGCTCATGTGTTTGAGTGGAGAGAAGATGCCATGGGGTGGTGCCCCACTGACCCAGCTGGTGCAATGGGCCAGCTGCCAACTCCCCTGTATTTTATAGGATGAGATTGCAAGGGAGCTTTTATCCTCAGCTGAGAAAGTAAAGCTGAAACCATTCTCTTTTCACAGAAAATCACAACAGCTGTCTACCAGGAGATAAACAGTTTGGGGGAGAGCAGTTACTCCAACGCACGTGGACTTCATCAGAAAGTCTGGGCTGTCCCTATTGTTTGTGAGCGCTGGGTGAGAACAAAGACAGATTGGGCTAGAAAGGGCCCCATGCAGAGACATTCAGAGCCTGTACAGAACAGGACACTTTAATGCCTGCACTGGATTGCTGGGGTTTTTTATATAATCAGAGAAGTCTGCTAACTTGGGAATATATAAATTTACACACACCTGAGGCCCAGATGAATTCCCATAACTGTTTCATTTTTGGTTGCACTTACCAAGAGATGAAACTGGTTTGTTACAATTGTCACTTCACAGACAGGGGAGTGAGAAGAAATCTTTGTAGTATTGTCAATCTTTTCCATTCGTTGTTCCTGGAGCTCTGGGTGGAGTTTCCCAGCCTCAGTCAACACAGAATTTCCTCAAAGGTCTTAAAGCTGATTCAGTATGCTTTCAGTCTTTTAACAGTACACCCCCTGCTTAGGAGGCACACTTCTGAGTGTCAAAGGTGAGCCTGCTTGAAGGAAAACAGCCAGCCCCACTCTAGGCTTACTGCTCTCTTTTGTTAACAGATATCTACCCAAAGACATTTATCAAAGATGCTAAATTCAGAGGGAGAAGAGTGAAAAAGGCAAGCAGAGCCTGAGGGAAGAAACAGGTGGTCCACATATAAAGGGGAGACAAGAGATGCAAGGGAAGGGGACAGAACACGGAAATGTACCCAATAAACAGCTAAATCCATACCACAGAAATGGTGGGGTAGAGGCTTCTTTTGTAATCCTTTTGTCATAATCAGGATTCATAATCCTTGGTCATTGTCAAGCAGTCAAACAGTGAAGGTGCAATGCAGGAGACCAGGAGGTGTTGGAGTGTGTAAAACAGAACTCTGAGTCCCTCAGAGAGAGATGAGAATGCAGGGATTGAATTAAAACCTTTAGAGAAATTAAAGTGTATTAAGCCAAGCAGACATGAAATAGAAGTGTAAGCTTTAGTTTTAAGTAAGTAGAAATATTACTAAGTCACATAAATATGAAGTATAAGTTTAAGTTTTAAGTAAGTAAGAATATGCTTTAAGTGCCTAAAAAAGTAAAAGCCTTAGAATCTAATGTAAAGTGTAAGCCTCAGTAAAAGTTCAGAAACTTAGCTCTAGACATAATGAAAACATATTAAGAACATTGCTTACATTTTGGAGATAGAACAGATAGAACTATATGCCTGAATAGATAGAGCTATATGCATAAATTATGTGTAAGAATTAACACCACTTTCATACTATAGAACTAGAATTCCAATAGGTTTAGAAGGAATGTTTTAGATTTGTGTTTTTAGCTCATTGGGTAAATAAAAAATAAAAATCTGTGCATTTGGGTGAGAGTGCTCTCCCTCGCTCTCTTCCTCCACCATCATCATCACTGCCACAGCATGGGAGAAGAAGAAGAAGAGAAAAAGAAAAAGAAACACCAGGGAGCTCTTGCCTCTTCTCGAGACTCTGTACTAGGGAGTGCTGCCTCTGCTCAGGACTCTGTACCAGAGAACTGCTGCTCCTGCCTCTGCTCAGGACTCTGTACCAGAGAACTGCTGCTCCTGCCTCTGCTCAGGACTTTATACCAGGCTGCAGCTTCTGCTTCTAATTGGGACTCCTTGTCTCTGAGACTGATGTGCTTCTGCAATTTTACAATTGTTTACAAGAAAACAATTTTACAGCGACCAACAACTGCTCTTGCCTCTTTTAAGACCTACACCCTAAACCCTCGACAAGGAGGAGAGCTCAGTTGCCTGTCTCAGATGTCTGTCTAACACCAGTCTCCAGGATGGAGAAACCTTTAGAAGGGAGACTTCACATCTGGTTTCTGTCCAGCAGCCAGGACACGGGGGTGGCACCACTCCCTTCACAGACAGCGTGTTTCAGCAAGTGAAGCCTGTGAGAGGAGCCCACACCTGAGGGAACAGAAAACACCCAGCTCCCCTTCTGCAAATGCTTCAGAGATCTGCCAGGGGGCTGAACCCAGCTGCACAGCTGAGTAAATTGTAACGTGTTTGCCTCTGGGACAGCTAGGAGAGATGATCTATGGTTTATTCCAGGGCATTCTTGAGACCTCCAGAGAAGTGAGAGGTACAACAGTAACAAAAAGGAGAAAGCTCTTCGCAGGTCTTACATCAGAACACAGTATCGTGCACACAAAGATTTTCAAGTAGTTTACTAAACTGAGCAAGCAATGAGGTTCTTCCTGCAGAGATAAAAGTTAGGAGTATGAGAGAGTACAGGCAAATGATCTGAAGTCCCTTGTCCTGCCAGAGGGGGACTTGACCAGGAGCACAAGGAAAGGAGTCTTCTATTCCAGACTCCATTTTGGATGAGAGCCCAAAGGAAGGGTGTTTGAGGGTTTTCATGTGGCCAGTTGCTTATATGGTGAGTAATGTAATTATTCAGCACATGTGACTGCCCTGACACAGGGCAGGCTCTGAGTTACACTTGCAAGGGACTTTTAGCAAAGGCAGCCTGAGTCACTCATAAGCCAGTGGAACAGGTGAGAACAAGAAGAATAAGAATCACTACAGATTTAAACTCAGGTGGGCTCACAAAACTGTAGTACAGGACTCATGTGAGCAACCCACAATATGTCTGATTCAGTTCTCTCATTTTACTGGGACTCCACAGGCAGATTGCTCACATTTGACAGAGGTGAGCAGGGTCCCTTCCTTTGCAGGATGTGGTGTGAGGAGGATATTTGCCTTCACACATGATTATGTGTCAACAATTGTAACACAGCAGACAACAGTGCAAGGGCCTAAGCTGTAGTGGTGACCACTTGATATATACACTCCATCACAGGACAGAGTGCATGGTAGGCTAGGCCCTTGAAGAAGAATTCTTTAGGGGAAGAGTTGGACACTCCATGCATTTTTAGGGGGAAGAAAGCAGGAAAAAAGCAAAAAAGCAACCCAGAAGCTTGCCAATAAAGCATGGAAAAGTATTTCATCATGCTGTTGTTGCATCATTATTAGTCAAGCTTCTAGGCACTGCTAATATGACAGCTATTATTATTGTAACAGTGTTTAGACAGATTTCCAAAAGGCATCATGTAGGTGCCTCACTCCTGTTCTTTTCAGAGACTTAGGCAATAGGGACTTAGCTCATAATGAATGCAGCCTCAGCCTGGGATGTGGGAGGCTACATGAAGGGATCACCCCTTCATGAGCCTCTAAACAGCAAAAAAAAAATGTACTTTCACAGATACACCATTAAAATCTAGACCAATCAATCTGGTTTGAAAAGACTCGTTAGACTGAACCAGTTAACCACTCTTAGCCCTTGAAAGCCACATGGTGGAGAACAGCCTCCAGAGAATTTGCCAGGGCACAGCAGTGGCATGATGCTCCCAGAGGGCAGGCAAGCCAGCAGCTGGAGGCAGAGCCAGCACAGGCAGAGATCTCAGGGGTGGCACATGGTCCCACAAGGGCTAAACACAGCTGCTAGTGAGGCCAGCAAGTGCAATTAAGGTCTTTGAGTGCCCTCAGAACCATGACTATTTTTCACAGGTAAAATGGCACAAGGAAGTGGATGATAGGAACTGATTCATTTGAATTTCTTGCAGTACAGCACATATGTTGGAATTTCCTAATTCTTGTTTTCCAAAAACTCAGCTATTATAATTTAGTGCGACTTTTCTCCACAGAAATGTACTGACCTCAGTCTGGTGGAATCTGAGGTTCAAATCTGATCAGTTAGTAAGAGAAACATGTCTGATCTTATTGCAATCCCTTGCAGATTTTTGCCCAAAAAATCACGCAGACACTTGGCAGTTTCTAACTCACTTTGAGAAGATCCAATTTTAGATGAGAACAAACTGATTCAAGACAAAGCACATCACAAGGACCAGGATGCTTTTATACTTGATACTCAATTGACCTGTGTTTTCCTCTTTTCCTGTCTCCCAGTATCAATTCAGTAGTGATCCCACAGAGCCCTTCCATGCTTCTCCTCCCCTGAGAGATAAAATCTGGTTGTCAAACCTGCTGGGGATTGTGGCTTTGTCTGGGAGTTGTTTTTTCTTCCCTCGCTACCTTAAGTTGAGAAGCAAACTCAGATGCTCACAGGATGTGGACAGTGTAACTGTCTGTGGGCAAAGGAAGCTGGTTTCCCCCAGGTAGAGTAAGTCATGAACAAATATGTTTCTATTTGGAATACTTGTTGTGGGTAGCTCCCAAAGGAAGAAACCAGTGCAGTACTCCCTCCCACAAAATAGCAAGCAAACAAGATAAATCCAGTGACACTTACACATGAAAAAAACGGAGCTGATTAAGCACCAGGAACAGCTCAGAGCTAGGGGCAGGAAAGCAAAATGACAGAGCCAAGAAATGGATTAAAAAAATAAATCGGTCTAATCAGTTTGAAACACTTTCTCTGGCAAATTCACTTGAGCAACTGTAAGTAACTAAAAGGAGAGCTGAACCATGTGTCAGGTAGGGGAGTTTTCTGTGGTTCTTAACTATCCCTGGTTTCTGAAGGCGCTGTTAGTGGCTATTGATAGCGTGTGACACACCACTCCTGCCCACATCCCTAACTTCGGGGACAGTGATGCCCACATGAGCCACGTTAGGTTGCCACACAGCCCTCCAGGGGCAGCCCACATAGTGGCATCTGTGCTGGTTCCCTGTCACTAATCCTTGTCGTTTGCTGCTGCAAAGGAGCACGGTGGCTCTGGGGGCAGGGGTGGGTGTCAGTGAGCGGTGACTCACTGCGACCCCCTCCTCGCGCTTTCCCCGGTTTCAAACAATCTGGACAGAACAAGAGATGGTTGTTAAATGGTCGATTTAAGTTAATCAAGACTTCATTAATCACGGGTCTTTGTCTTGGGTGACCTGGGAGATTTTCTTGCGTGTGGAATAGTTCTGTCTACAATTGACTCATCACACTTGAGGCCGATGATACTTAGCCCTGTCCTAGCTATTAAGTTACTGCTCTGCAGTTTGTTTGTTTAATGCGTTCCCTGCTTCTTTGGCCCAAACCTACAATCTGGTCATTCATTTGCATGTAGGCAGGGGCAAGCTCCAGCTCGGAGTCAGCTGTTCAACACAACAGTCTGGGTAGTGCTGGGACAAAGCTGAGAAACATAAATTGGAGCCCAGAGATATTTATCTTGTCACCACTGTTTAAAGGAAGCTAACTGAGCAAACAGTGAGCTGAAATAACTGTGTGTAGAAACCACTTGAAAATAGCCTGAGGTGCTTTGTTAAGGCAGGAGACCACCTAACAAATGAGACCTTTTATGCATATCACACTGTAATATCATAACTCAATGATTTTCTTGCCTTAAGCAAATCAGCATTTGGGACTTTTCTGACAGGCTGTTTGTCCTTGCTGTGCACAGCTTGATTCACCATTGCTTTGCTTTTTGTGGAGTCATTTAAGCCTGGGCTAAGTTATGCGATCCCTCCCCTCTGGGAGAGTGTTGTAGAATTATAAATACTCAACAGGAGACAGGACAGTTTATAAATCAATTTTTGGCTCATGACACCAGCTCTCAAACTGAGAGTCACAGCATCGAGGAATTTTGTCCTGCCAGCTGAGCAGGAAACTTCCCAGCTAACACTGGTGTTTTTCCTCATTTCTAGAAATCAGCCTATGTCAAGTGGAAAGGCAAATATAGGAAATAATTTCCTGACATTGCTCTCCTGGTAGTTTTCTGTATAACTGTTGGAGCTGTGGCTAGGGAGGGGAGGCCATCTGTGCTATGGTGAACAGGAGAGGAGGTCTCCACATGGCACTTAAATGAGTCTATGCCAAGAAAAAGGCTTCCAAAATGCAAGGACTTTGCTGTTAGTCCGACAAGCAAATCATCTGTGTGATGGTAGAAACATATCTCAACTGTTTTTTTCTATATAAACTCATATATTGAAGTAGAAGGGATGTAAAGGAATTGGTTACATCCAGGCAAAGAAGTCAGGCATAAACAGCCCTTCAAAGTACAGAAGTATCATGCACAGAGATGTGGTGAATAGGTGCAGGTTCGTTCTGTGCCCTGTTCTTGCTGTGACTGCAGGCTCTGGGGACCTACCCTGCATACACTGCACGCTGCCTTACATTCTCTCAGGCATCAAGGAAATCAATTCTGAGCTTTGTTCACAGACATTTTCTATATCTTTCCTATTTTAAGCCTTGCTCCTGCCCTCTGAGGCTCTCAGTGGAACTGGGGCTGAAAGGGAAATATACCTGCTTGTGGTTGTGAATACTCCCGGATATAGCCTTTAGAGCAGTTTGGATGCTTGAGAGAAAGGGTTAATCTGTTCCCAGTTGGGAGCAGTCTGCAGGCAGGGATTTGCAAGGCAGTGGGGGCTGTACCAGATGTGAGGGCAGTGATTAACTCACCGCCTGGATCACAGAGGAGCTGTTCGTAATTGGCACCTTATTTTAGTGGCTTTTAGGATCCAGTCTATAATTAAGAGTTTAAATTAAACTCACCCTGGTTTGAAAGAGAGAAGCTGAGAAAACTGGGATTGTCTGGGACCATAATGGCCTGGGCTTTATCTCTTCTTGGAGGGGAGGGAAGAAAAGCTTTAGGAATCCAGCCATTTCTGTCACAGAGTTATTCTGATTTTGCAAGAATCAAACAGAAGCTTTTACTACTCAAGACAGTATGAATTCTCATAAGTGCTTATTTTTAAAAGGAATGATTCATAGATACTTATTTAAAGATGAATTGTTTTCTAGGGCATTTAAATCTTTCTTGACAGCGTTTGTAACTTGACATGCCACAAAGCAGGGCTGTCACATAGCGATTGGAGGAAAATACTGAGGAGGAACTGGCTATTCTCGTTGGGCTGTCTGCATGGGAAGGAGCTGCTAACAGCGAACAAACAGAGCCACGTGAAACGCTGCTGGAAGCAACCTCAAGAGGTCACCTCTGTTGCTAGGCAGGATCCACTAACACAAGCAGGGAAAGGAAAATTAACCTCAGAAAATAATTTCAGCTTTAATAATTCAGGCTGGTGCTGACACTTAGGAATGGATTTGATCTTTAGATGCAGGTTTTTTTAGTTAATGTAACCTTTCCCCTTTATTTTTCTTTCCCATCCCCGTTCACTTTGAGTGGGGAATGATTCTCAGCCCAAGCTCATAATTGATTTTGTCTGGAGTTGACATCTCTCCTGGTGATCCCCATTGTGATGCCACCAGTGGAACTAAACCACCTGGAAAATTTGGGCCAGGAGACCTTGTGCAGACAGCCCTCTCGGGGGGGATAGCACTTTTTAATTAATTGGCAGAAACCACTGGTGGGGAATGATTGCCAGTTCCATCTGAGGGGAGCAATCCCAGCTGCAGGCTGTTATTCCTGTTACCTGTACAGTGGAAAAATCTCGCAGCATTAGCCCTCTTTTCCTCTCAGAGGAGCTAAAAATATATTCTTTGAAAACAAAGTGATATTTGTTTGAAATGGGAGAAGGAAGAAGCAGAGATATCTGGGACCTATGTGGAGGGCACACTAACAAATTTCCAAAGTGTTTTTAGGGACAGTGGTTCACAGGGAGTATTGGGTTCTGAAAATCACTGTCATCTGTCCCACACCTAATTTTGTGAGTGGATTAGTCACTGCTGGCTTTGGCAGGGCTTTCCATTTAATTTCCAAAAAGACGCTGCAGTCTTCAGTCCTATCTCACCTGCTTGTGGCACACTGGCCAAGAAAAGGTCCATGAGGACAACACAGCACTTGTCTGGGCAAGGGAGAGCAAAAATATTGAGTGGCATTTTGGGGGGCAAAAGGGGAGCTCTCTGTTCATATTAGCCTTGGACTGTTTGATTTAGTTTGATTTGTTTGATTTGTTTTTTGGGGTTTTCTTGTTTTTTGTTTGTTTGTTAATTTATTCTGTACGGTGAAAAGCTCATGGGATCAAGTTAAAAAGTGAAAAATATGGACTTTCGTGGAAAAAAAGTGCAAAACACTTCCAGCTTTTTGAGTTATAGGTGGGTTTGGTATCATAGGGCTAATGAAGTGGATCCTACACTGCCAGCTCAAACCTTCCTGCTGCAGAGCAGGATTGGTGCCTGCCCAGCAGGAAAATATGAGGCTGCCAACTTGAGCCAGCTCAAGAGCTGCACCAAGGCCATCTGAACAATCTCACCAACCAGGCAGCCTGGGCAGTGGATTTTGGTAACCTCTTCAGTCTTGCTGGTGAAAATCATCTCACCTCAAGGCTCACCATCCAGTGAGAAGTTTGAAGCAACAGCAGCAGCAGCAATATTTGAGGGAGAGGGCTTGGAGTCTGGGAGTGTCTGATTGTAAAGCTTGGGAAACCCTGAAGAACTCTTGCACTCAGATATGAATGTGGTGGCTCTCATTCACACTTCCAGCAGATGTTTATCCAAATGCCATCAGCTGCTGTTTGCAAAGGGATTAAAGGGTACAGGAGTCACTGAGGTATCTCTTACCTAGATCTAGGTTTAACCATTTCAAGTGTAATTGAAGTTTCCACCTTAAACTGCTCTTGGCTACCTGCTTATTTTTTCGTACTTCCACTTTTTGAAGGATCTGCAGATCCTCCACATGCAATGAAAAATACTGGAACATTTAATCAGTGTTGATTCCCTGAAGAAAGCACTGGGAAACAGCATTTAGAGACAAGAGCTGAGCATGCTGTGTTTGCCAACCATATGTTGGGATATTTTCTTTCATACTGGGCTATACCAGTAGCTTGTATTTACAGGCATGGAATTGGAAACAACACAGATTGGGAATAAACAGCATTCAAAAATCATGTTGAGATTTAGCATCCTTTATTTCAGAGAAGGAAACACAAGGAAGGAAAAAACAGAAAACAAGGTAAGGGCAGCTCACATCAGAGGCTGCTGGGTGACCCACAGTTCTCATTGGCATCCCAGAAAAGAGGAGTTAAAAGGCATGATTTGAAGGAGGGTAGTTTGCAGATGTTTGTAAGGAAGATGAAATTATGATGGCTGTAAGATGAAAACACCCCATGGAACTGGCTGGTTGCCAAATCCCACCATCAAGTGACTTCTGAGAAATAATATAGGCCAGGGTTATGCCAGATATGCATTGCTTCCACATGCACAGAGGGGAGAAAGAATGGACCAAGCTGCCTTATCCCTTCAGCAGGTCACAGGACTGCTCCTGTTCTGACAAACCTCTCACTGCTTCACACTTGCTCCTCAGCCCCTCTGGGCCCAGGAAACTTGCTCTGCCCCAGACTGGAAGGCAGCTGTGCTGGGGACAGGGAAGACTATGGACATGCCAGGACAAGTACATGTGTAAGCCACTGTAGGGATGAGGCAGCCAGGATACTGCTTACAGCGAACCAGAAAAACAGCTGTTCTGAAGGATGCTCTTAAGATCTGAATTCCCTGGTGTAACACAAATTGTGCAGAAATGGACAGCTCTTAAGCCTCGGTTTTCTAGAAGGGGAGGCCCATCAGCTGGCTCCAAAATGTGCTTCCCTGCTTGCCTTGACTGCCTCTCTCTTCTAGCATCTGCCACCTCACCCCTTTCCTCTCCCACAGTGCCCACTTCACCTTACAAGCTGCTGTGAAGTGGGGACTTTGCATACAGAGAAAGTATGTCATACAGCCCTTGTCTTACTGACCAACTAGCTCTGCTCCAAAGGACAGATTCCTTTGGTGAATCTCCATGGGACTGACAGGAGCCAGCACACAGAGGGAAGCCCAGGCTGCTTTGGGTCAATGAGATATACATTTAGATTCTGCTCTTTAAGATACTTTGCTGCCATAGCTAAGAGTGGTGGGTATGGCAATATTTCATAGGCTTTGTAGCCAGGAGAGACAAGAGGCTGTAGCAAAAGCAATTGCTGTGCACATGTGAGGCTGTATTTGCTATTCTAAACCAAGAAGGACATTTAGCCTGGTTTTCTAAGGAAACAAAACGTATGCTCTCACGCTGCTTTTCCATCTGTTTCCCTTTGATTGTTCCTTGGCAAATCTGGAGCCCATTGGCCAGTGTCAGCCAAATGTGACCGTGGAACAATGTGCACTTCCCTCTGCAGAGAGACGGGTGGCTCGATGCAGGAGAAGGCAGGGGTAACCCAGTTCTTTAATTGGGAAAGGGCAGAGCCAACTGGACCAGAGTGCCAGCTTGGCCTGTCAGCCCACGCTTGGCTCTGGGTCCATCACAGTTGTCCCCAACCACACAGGCTGGGTAAGACCTTGGCTATGTTGGCTAGTAACTGTGCCTGGTGGAGAGAGTTTCCTCCCTAACCGTTGTGCTAATCAGCTTAACCCTGCAAAATGACATCTGGTAAACTTGGGCTCTCTAAGAAAATATCTTGTAGCTATTTTCTGTTTGAGTGAGTCAAAGTATCCCGATAGGAGATGATACATTATTAAACTCCTAATTTTCTCAGGAATTTGTATTTTGACCCAACAATATTTTGAGGAAACGGTTTGTGGGATGTGTTTCTGCAGAGCAATCACAATTGTTACTGTAAACAGTAACAGTCCCTCTGTCTGACCTGGCACCATCAGATAAGCAGGCTTAGCCTTCACGTGTCCGTAGGGATTACTTTATATCTATCCATAGCAGTGACAGGGATAAAGTGATATTTTCTGCAAATACAGTTTAGCCTTGAGGAAGTTACTGCTTACTCATGTGTTAGCCTCAGCTCTGAGCAGGTGACCAAAGACAGGCAGACTGCAGCTTGCCTGTGCAAGTGAGCTATAAATAAAGAGGAGCCTGCAGCTACAGCTGCCTGTGCTCTGCTGCAGGTAAATATTTGTCCATGGAAGCTTGGTGAGGGCAGCTTGCATTTGAATGGCTGACCACAAATCCCCACAGGAGACTGCAATAAAAATGATTTGGTGGCATCAGGTGCCACAAGGTATTAAGACTCCCAGGAAAAAAAATAGTCCAGTTCATTATCTCAGTGACAGGTTGTTGACACAACAAAAAGCAGTATTTGATAAATATTTGATTTATTTGATAAGAAAAGCAGCATTTGATACCAGAGACTCAGATAACGAAGAGTCAGAAGCCAGCTCAGGAGATTGCCAATTTCTACCTCCTAGGCTAAGGCAGGAGGAAGTACTTCAGGATCATCCTAAGCATATTTTAAATATCTCAAATGGTAAAGATTCCACAGTCTTCCTAGTCAAACATAAAATTTGTGATATATTTTCTTTTTAATGGGTATTCTGTTCTCATTCACTGAGCTGCATCCTCGCTGAGGTGTATCCAGCCTCTGACTTTGATTACAACTGTCCATGTTTTGAGGAGCTGCTTTCCTATGTTCCAGTGACTTTCTCGGGTTGTAAATCTAATAGCATCAAACATTTGGAATATCCTACTTTCCCAATACATTCAGGATGGGGATCACTTTTTACAGATTTCTGACATGCTACTGAAAAGCTATGAAACAGAGAGGTTATAGTGCTAGACAGTTTGCAAGAACTGTACTTCTAGACTCCTTGCAACACCTCTGGAGTTTTGTGTAGCAACAGAAGGTTGACTGATCTCCTCTTCATCCCTACAGTCCTCTGCTCCTTTGTGTTCTTGTATGTGGTGATGGAAACAAGTACAGAGGGTGTCCAGCTTAAACACCAGCCCAGGGTATAAACATCAGAGCCCATCGAAGAGGCTGCTCAGCAGAACAGTCTGCTGGGGCATATTTGACAGAGTAGGGCCCACTTGGATGAGATACTGCAAAAGCAGAGAGGGCAGAGAGCAGAGGAGGGAAAAAGGGGTCACCACACCACCCCAGCACCATCATCACCCCCTGCCACTGCTTTGCCAAACTCCTCTCTCAGCAGCACCAACCCCAAATTTCTTACCTTTCCTACCCTTAAAGGCCTTTCTGGCCTCTTTTTGTGCAGTTCAAGTGTCTCCATTTAGCAAAGCAGAACACTCTCATTGATAAGGTGTTTTTTCCACACTGCACCACACAGCAAAGGAGCCAATCTGTTTAAACACCATGACATCACCTTCAAGGTCATCCTATAAATTCCTTCCTAAAATTATTTGTCACAAGCTCTGTGGAAAATGCAGTGAGAATGAGACTGATGGCATGCATTAAATACACTGCCAAGCACGGACCTCTGCTCTGACCCTTGACTTTGAGCATGGCTGACCTGTGAGGAGCATCTCTGTTGTGTTATAGTTCACATTGGGCTGAGTTGCTGGCACATTGGCCACCTTTCTCTTTTCTCTTATCTATGCACAATGGGCACCCCGGTACAAAACTGGAGACCTAAGCTGAGACAGTTGATAAGCAAGTTGGTTACAGCAAAATGGAGAATGAGTATTGGTCCTTTTAATGTCAGAACAGTCTCAAAGCTTTGTTAATATGATTTCAGTATTATTCTTTATGAAACAATCCTGTTTAATGAAGATGACCAGACCTTTCCCCTCTCTAATTTTAATGTGGTTTTATAAAATGGATACATTTGGCGTGTCATCTGGTGACATTAACCAGGGAGGTTAAGAGGTGAGGCTCTTGGGTTTAAAGCATCCATTTAATAGATAGATAAATGAATTGACTAAGTGCTACCCCATTTGTCATAGGGCTATTATACCTGAATTTTTTTTTTCTGGGCTAGTTATAAGCTATTGGTTAATGGGGTAGAATTAGATTTTTACAGAACTCTGTGCAGATAATTTTCTTGGAAAATATTTCGAAGAGCCTGCCTGTCCAGAATATGAGAGGTGATGTTCCACTGCTGTCTGATGGATTGGTCCTCAAACAGCAGGACTGCAGCTGTAAGTGGTAGCCTGTGGCTCCTCCATTAGAGTTTCTGCACCAGCACAGGAGAGCTGTAATAAAGAGAAATGACATGTTAATGTGGAAGTAATTCAAAGCTCTCAGATCTGAGCATCATGGGACATTAAGGAAATTTAACGTTTGATCTAGAGCAGGGCTACTTGGCTTGGGGAGCCTCAGGTCATCACATCTTAAAATTCTGTGTGCAGACTGTTTAACTTGGGCTCATCTCTCCTCATGAGATTAATCCAAATAGAGAATAATACCAAGGTAACTTCCTCACAGCAGGATCCCAGAGCAATGAAGAGTCATCTCAAGAGTCATCTAGGTAATGTAAAACATGGCTGGATAAAGCACTATCTATTAAATATACCAAAAGTTATCCTGAACCAGTGGGGGTAGAAGTAGGGGCAGATTCCCCATTTTCCCTATGTTTTCCATTAATATTTTCCTCTGAAAAGCTCCCTGCCTTTCCCATATTTTAACATCTCTGTCAGGCTGAGGAAGGTACAAAGGGAAAGCTCTGGGACATTCCAGGGTTATGAAGTATTTAATCTCCAGGACACCCTTATCTGAAGTTGGTTGAGACACTTCAGGCAGAAATAGGTCCCATCCCAACAGAGAGTAAAGGGAACAGAGGATATCTTCTAGTGGATAATTTACAGGACTCTATAGAGACAAGCTTTTTTCTTTTAGCCTGAGCAGTGAGGCTGAAGGATGCATAAAACACAGAAGGGCTCTGCATAAGGGGAGGGGCAATTCCCTGTACACTCAGAAGAGCTTATTTGCCCCAACAAGAGGTCTAGAAGAGGGTGATGTTATTCCTTCAGTGCATATCTCTTTTGATGTTCTTTTTTTTGAGCAACAATGATCTTCTCTTTCCACAGTATATCCTTGACCTTACATATGTTCATTCCCAAGTTCTTCATATCATTTTGTTTTGCTCTCTCCTCCTCCCTTGTTATGCTTTCCTTAGCAAACAGAGTCTCATGATGCTCTCTGTGGCTGGGAAAAACTCCCTCAGCACAACCCCAGATCTCACCTGCTGTTCTCTGTTAAAATCCTTCTCAGGAAGCCCAAATGCCTGAACAAAAGCTGGCAGTGTGTAGGCTGACGAGCTGCTCTCATGCTCACTTTTAGCCCCAGCCATGCTGTGCTCAGGCTTTTTCTCTGCCTTGAAAACTGTTTGGGAGCATCTTGGCCATTTTGCTCTGGGTCTGTGTCTCAGGCAGCTGAGAGGACTGGTACACTGATTGGTACCCCTGTGTTTTATGAACAAAATGTTAATATTGTGAATATTGCTGTAGGGCTTGACAAGTTCAGTCATGCAGAACTGAAAGCAGACTTGCAGTTCAGGTCCAAAATAGCCTGTGAATGCCTCACCAGGGAGGCTGGGATGACAGGCACCCAGCTTCCTAGCAGGTGCTCATTTCTTTCACATGGAGCTGCTGCTGAGGGTCAGGGCCTCTTTATTGGAACATGATGTGACTGCATCTCTTCTGTTACAGTACAAAGAAGAGTCATCCCAGTGACACTGAGAATGGGCCTTTCAGTGAGGTGAGTAACTAACAGGCTCTCTCACTAGAAACCTGTAATAGTGTCAGTACAAATCAGTGGATAACGAGAAAGGGGTGCTCCCAGCTACCATATCAGATATATTGTCTCTCTCTAGATTTTGTATCAGAAAGTCCCCACCACTTTTTTGGAGGGTCCTGCAAAATACAAGTGTTCAGTTTTAAAACTGATGCTCATCAGGTCGTGGCGGAAAGTCCCCTCTGCAGGTCTCCTAGTGCAAATGTCTTCCCTAAAGTCCAACCTGGCTCTCCCAAACAGCAAACCTTAGATACCACCCCTTGTATTGTTCATTGCTCCTGAAAAGTATCTGCTGTTTGTGTCCCTCTGCTGGGTGGTTGTGGCCACCTCCAGCTCACCTCTCAGACACCTCTCCCCAGCCTAAGCAAGCCCAGCTCCCTCCAGCTCTCTGAGGGGTACATCCTGCAGCCCCTGAACACCTGGCAGCCCCACTGGGCCCTGACATCCCCCTTGGCCTGGGAAGGGAAACCGAGGCTGGGCACAACCCAGGTACAGCCTCCCCCACCACCAAGCAGTCTGGAATAAGTAACTTCTCTTAGAGCTGGCTGTCCTCCTCCCCAGGAGCACACACAGGCTTTCTGAGGGACGAGTTGCCCTCAAAGGCACTCTTGGGTTCTTTTTACCCATGAAGTTGTCCAGTTGCTTTTTCAACCTCTGTAAAGGTTTGAATCTAAAATCTTCTCCAGCAAGGAGTTTTACAGATTTCTTGCACAGTGTGTGAAGGACCACTTCCTCCTGCTTTGTGGAGAGCTTGCTAATTGCTAGTTTAGTTTCTTGTTCTCATAAAAGAAAGCACAATGAACCATTTGTCATCCCCCTGCCCTTCCTGATTTTACAGATCTCTATAGAAGTGATAACAAAAGAGGGCAAAATACATGAGGAAGACAAATGCTATATTCTGCTTTTCTCTCTCTTTATTTTGTGAAACATCTGACTCCTCACACTTCATTTGAGCATCACCTTTGGAGATTGTTTCCCATTGTTTTCTTCTCCTTCGTCTTTACTTCACTCTATAACTAAATAGCAACTAAGAGTAACTGAGGCCATAAACAACTATTTTCCTGCTCATTTACCTGTGTTGTTCTGGCAATTGCTTAATGGTAAACATATGACTTACTGACACAGTTTAGACCACAACGTTAACAAGTTTAATTCCCTGCCTTTGAAGGACAGGCTAATACAATTTTCCTCTGCATTCCTCCAGGCCATAAAGTCAAGAACAGTCACAGGCAGAGGTGCTCTCAAGACCCCCAGCTGCATAATAATCTGAATTTCATTAGGATTCTGAATAGTACTGCTGATGGAGTTGACTGGGGAAAACAAAAATAGCAACTTAATGTTATAGAGCTGCAAAAAAGAGCTGTATTTCTTTCTGAAAGACTGTTTTAGCTTCTTGCTCTGCTAATCTGGTGCTTGTGTTTATGAGGACAGTCACTATGCATCCTTAAGTAACAATTTTAATGTCTGCTCAACATATGCTCTTTACATGATTTTGAAGTCACTGATCTTACAGGCAGTTTGACATTCATCAAAGAACAAGGCCTAAAGGGAAGGAGATAGCCTGAAGGTTAGGAACCCAGCTGAACCCTACAGAAACTAACCCCAGTCTCCAGAAAAGCTTTGTTAGAGCGAGGAGTTCAGGCAGGGGCTGAGAGAGGGCTATACTTCTAAACCACTTGAGGCAAGAGGCCTCCAAGTCCTCAAAATATTCTGTCCATCCAAGGCTTGCTGGAAAATAAGCTGGCCATCTCCATGGAGTGGGAAAACTGATGTGGAGTATAGCTGGTGATGTCCTGCTAATACCAAAACAAGGGGCTCCCACTCTTCACTCTGTTGACTATCCTGAGTCTATCACCAAGGGAGGACAGTGTGTGTCCTGTGAGTGGGAGATGATGATGTAGGAAGAACAAACAGCCTCTGTATGGGAACAGGAATTATCAGGAGGGCTGACAGTGACCCTTGCCAGGGACTGTCCCCGTGCTTATTAACCATCCAAAGCAGACTGAGCTGCTTAGTCTGGGGCCATGAGGTCAAAGGAGAGCTCTGTTTAACACACAGGTGTGCTAACAGAGAGGCACTCTGGACTGTGAGGGTTTTTATGCTGCAGAGCCACCTCATATGGAGGAAAGTTCCTAGGGCTGCATGCAGAGGTGGACACGACCCTGCAACAGGGAAGAGGCTGAAGGAGACACAAGGCAGCAGCCAGAATCCTTGATATGGTCATTTGGATTGACTGAGTGCAAGTTGCTGTTTGGGTGATGCTTGGCTTACGGTTTAGAGAACAGAGTTTCTTCGTAAGGGGAGCTGGATCTTGGTTTTTTTCCTCTCCAATGCCTCGGTGGTGGCTCGTCTCCTAAAATTATTGAATGGCACCACCTTGTGGGTGCTCGGAGGTGAGGCGACTTTTCCATCTTTATTCCACGGGCGGACCCTGCAGGGGTACATTTGAATAGCGAGGCATGTACAGCGTGATTCATTCTCACGCTGCTTCTCAAAGACCGGGCACTCATCAAGAAGTGCTTTTCTGCTTTTTGCTGCCAGCTGACAGAAACACATTTTACTGCTTAGCAGTTGATTTTCAGACCTTAACTGATTTTGCCTTTGCTAGAGGTTGTATTGGAAAACTAAACAGATAAAATAATTTACACTTTCCAATTTTAGAGAAAGTGCAGAGGAAAAACACTGACATACAAAGACATTAAAGATCATCTGCCCAGGATGCCACTTCTAACCTTTTTCCAAGGTGTGAAATCCATGCGTCAGCTGCTCCATGCATCACACAATTCCCTAAATTCCTGAAAGCAAGGTGTAGTGGAAGAATTTACCATATGTACTCTTGAGTTTGCCTTTAGGGATTACCCTGGCAATGACAGACAGCACATGTCCTAAACTGCAGTTTCTGGGAAGCATCAGACATATGTTTGTGAAAAGAACAGCCTGTGTACAACGACTCCAAGACTTCCCAGAAAGCACTGGCTGCATGTTGAGTATTTTATACAGCATTAGGATTCATGTTATCATGGGTATGCAGGAACCAAGGATGCTAAACAGCAGCTGTGGGACAGTGTGAGCGTGCATGCATGGACTACCAGGTTTTTTGGTCAAGTGGGATAATCATGTATAAATCCAAGAAGCACCAGGAAATCTATCCAGACAAGATTCTCCAAAGTGAATAGGATGATGTCCTACAAAACCAGATATATTGTAGCCTAAACAACATTGAGAAAACAGAACAGAATCTTAAGCAGAATATAGACAGGTGAGCAGATACATTCATACACTTCTATTGTCCATGGGGACAAACTCAAAAAAACATAAATAAATACAAATTATTAAACTGTCAATTAAATTTTTCAATCCTGCTTCTCAAACTCAGTTCCAGTTTTGGAAAGAGCATTTTCCTTTTACAGTGTTGCCCCCCAGCCATGTGCCCACACAGTTTTTTTCCTAGGCATAGTTGCAAGGGCTGGATGCAAGGTTGTGCCAGAGATGTGCTGAGACACCATGGGCAGCACATGGTTAAAGCAATGTGGTCCACAAATAAGGAGAGTTCCAAGAAAAATGATGAGGAAATTGAGGAAAATGAGGGGATTAGAGAGGTTTCTGAAAGCAGGCATTAGGATAGGTGTGGGAAGGCACCACACCAGTCAAAGCAAGGCTCTGCAAGGGGCAGTTTGCTCTGTGTTCCCAATAATCCGAGGTATCCACCAGGATAACTCCATCTTAGGTGTTGCATGAGCACAGAGTGAATGACAGTCCTGTCCCCAGAGCACCTACAGCCTCACAATAGCCCAAGATGTGCTGAGAGGAAAGCAGGTGGGTGATGTGAGAGGCAGAAATGCTGGCACATCAGCAGCCAGCACTCTGTGGATGCTTTTTCCAGCCATGACAGTGAAGCACAGCTTAAAGCAGGGATTTGGAAGAGGAAAATGAGCCAGTCTTAGAGACAGTGATGGGGATTTCCTCTTCACTGCCCTGAACATGTGTTCACACACTGTCTGTGTGGGAGAAAAGATGAAGATTGTTAGCTGGAAATTCAGAAAACTGATGACAGCAGTGACCTCTGGGATAAATCAGAGACTGCTATCAATATCCAGTTGTTGAAGAGCACTGGTAAGAAGGAAGGGAATTTACACACTGATGAGAGCAGCAGTGAATGTTTGGAAAAGGGATTAAAGGAAATGAGGGAGCCCCTCTAGTGGGAGAATCCAAGAAAAGCAACCTCAGCCATTAGCTGGGAAAATGATCCTAATGCAGCATCCAGGATGGTCGCAAATGTGAATCAAGATCGTCCCAAAATGCACAGTGTGGCATCATTTATATTATGTAAGGCAAAACCCCCTCAAAACTGAAGAAATCATCCAACAGTTTCTACCAGCTGAACGCAAGAAAACTTTTTCCTGCCTTGATATCTGATGAGGGAGTAAAGCCTGAGCATGAGAGCAGAACACCCCTATGATGCACACACATTTTAAATCATGGAGAGACTGTAGCATATTTCATAGTCTTTTAGCCTGGATTCCAGAACTCTCTGTTCATTCACCAGGTACTAGGGAAGCTCACAGAGACACTAAAATGCTCAAATTGAATATTGGTCCCACCTCTTGTGTGAATCTGAGGTAGCCAGAAAGACTTGCAGCATGTCAAAAAACATAATACAATGGGAAGGGAAAAATACCTGTCTGCCTCTATGGGGGAAGTCACTAACTCTGTGCCTACCTCAGTTTCCAATTTGTAAAACAGAGTGAAGAGCAGTTCTTCACTCTTATAAGAAGTTACATTTCAAAAGTCATGAGGGCTCTGAAATGCCAACATAGTCAGGAGAGAGAAGCAGCCTGGCCTGATGTAGAGTGGCATCAACTTTTTACAGCTTGCAGATCCTGTTTTATCACCGAGCTGCCAGACAGGACAGCAGACCAGCAGGGCTGTGCTGGGAGAGGACAGCTCCAGCTGCACAGCAGGCTTGCTGATGACAGCCACCTTCTGCTCCAGGAGACATGGCTGCCAGGAGGACAATGCCTCTGCCTGATGAAGAGGATGAGGAAGATAACATCCATTAGACACCTGTAATAGTTTAACACTTGGATTTCATTGTGAAGCAACACATTCAATATTTCCACCTATTTATGTAGTATTTTGGGGCTGTAGTTGACAGCCTTTAATGTAAACATGGTATTGCTGGCACACCGACAGCTTATTTTTTGGCATTGCTTTTAACAGTCTTTACACAGAATGAGTTGATGTGTGACTCATGTAAATTCAGATTTTTTTTTTTTACTTCAAGCAGATGTGGCCCCTCAGTGTGAGCTCTAGAGCAGTTGGGGTGTTGCTGTGATTTATTTACAAACCTCCAAGCAAGCAGTTTCAAATCTGGGTTAAAGTTAGATGCCTGTTTCCATGACAGATGGTCTTATTTTGAGACTCTTATTTTGAGTCTTGACAACTGGAGCTGGCTGGGAGAGTGAATTTCGGTTTCATAAAGATGATTCTATTTTCAGGGTATTTTCAGATCCCAGATCAAGATTTAAATCCCCAAATTCAAATATCATTTAGGGATGAACAGTATTTCATCTTGCCAGCATCCAGGCTCCTGCTGACTGCTAGCTGCTGCCAGTGTTTATCCAGGCTGCTGGAAGAAAGAGGAGTCCTTGGCTCTGTTGTCACCTGCCTGACAGAGCTGTGGGGTGTCAGGAGTGAAGGCTGGCACCTTTCTCAGGGGGTTGTGCACTTCCCAAGTGCTCTGGTGTTCAGGGAACAAGCCTGAGCCCCTGGACTGTCCCTGTGACTTGGCACAGCAGGACTGTGGTAAGGATTCCCTGGGCTCCACAGCAGCCCTGGAGGTAAAAGGACCAGAGAGAGGTTGTCACACAAACCCTGATTGTTCTTTAGCCCTGGCAGGATCAAATTTCATCAGAGGTTTTTCTGGAGCAACTCAGAGGAGAAGTATTTCTATGAAAATGTTCTAGTCCTTCCACTGAAGATTCCAGTTGCATTGAACAAGCGGGGCCTGTTGCTGATCCAGCCTTCAGGAGATGAGGTGTGGGCACAGTACAGTGGCACCCTCCCCTCCCAAAGCAACAGCTCTGACATGGTGGAGGAGTCCCCACTCTTGTCACACAGGGTGGCTGCTGAGGCATGTGAAATCACGAGGTGCCTGACATTGGTACTAAGCAGCTCCATGTTAGTTTATCTGGCCCCAGTTACTTTTGTGGAAAGTTAAGGAGCTTCACTAGCTCCTTCTAGCAGCTCTGTGCAGGTGTTTCCTGTCCTTATCCCATCTCAAATGGCACAAGATGTTACATTTCAGGGCAGCAGTCCCCTGTGAATTGTCTTTGTCAACATCCCTGCCAGGCAAAGCAAAGGGAGAGCATCTCCTCTATCTGGTGAATTTCATCATGATCCTTGTCAGTGAAAAAGCAGCATCCCTCTAGTTTAACTCCTGGCCTCAGAGCCTGGATTTTTATTCCCTGACCACAGCTTGGAGCAGAAAGGCAAACCCTGAGAACAAGAGGAAGAGGGGAGAAACCACACTCAGTGTGCTACACACAGGACAACTGCAGCATGTGCTGCTGAGCAGAGGAGAGCTTGCAGTCCCAGAACATGGATATAGGCCATGGCTCTTCATTAGCCTGCATTTATATTAGGGTGGCACCCAGAGGAATTTGCTGCCAGTGATGTAATTCTTCTTCAAATTATCTCATTTGCCATTAAGAAGAGGGACAGACTGAGTTTTTTCTTTGGTTTCAGTACCTTGCTGTTGATATCTTGAAAGGGTGTTTGCAAAGGCAGTCTGATGTGTCACCCAAAAAGTTGCCTGTAAACATGAATATGTGCAGACTTCATATTATGGAGGGAAAAAGCTTCTAGATTTTAACTTTTCACCTAAAGAAAAACAAAAACAGTAACACAAAATCACCCAAAAGAAAACCAGTATTCAACTGACACACATATTAAAAATTTAAGCCATCCTTCTAAATTTCAGTGATCTGGAAGTTCAGCTAATTTCTTTCTGCCTTTCACTTTTGGTTACTTTGCAGTAAAAGTAACTTCATCACCAGTCATCAACTTTATTGAAAGGGGACAGTTTTGCTCATGATGGGCAGAAGACTATAAACAAAATATAGGAATCATTAACTTAAATCCTGCATTATGCCAAGGAGTCCAACATTCTTTGGAACATTACTGATCAATATTTCATTCTTTTTAATTAATCACAAATACAATTTCTTTTTCTGTACTGAATCAACCAAATGTATGAGCCAGAGGCTTCAGCCAGCAAAAGGGTGGCTTTGTGAAGATCTTTAAATTTCTTGTTCAGTTCAGTGGCTGTTGGCTGGGATGACCTTAAGGGCTGTTGGGCACTAGCAGCTGGTTCAGGGTTTCTGGTATTGATAGTATTTGTATGGTCACACATCTCAGAGTTATCCTGGATGGTATTTCCCTGGGTGCTGATGAAGGAACACTGAGACAGCTCTCCCACAGGAAGCTCACACTCCAAGCAAACACTTGGACTTGATGGGAACTGGAAAGTGCTCAAAGAATGATCCTCTTTTAAGCAGCCTTACAGAATTTCCAGCTTTCATTTTGTTAGTAATCCATCTGCTCTTGAGTGAATTCTCACTGGCTGACTTCACATATACATTAAACCATAAAGATGGAGGAAAATGGTGACCAGCTGCAGGGTAGCAAGGATCTGAACTCATTAAATGTGATAGTAGAAGGAATTTGTCACTGTCCAAGTCATCACAAGTGCCCTGTTCTGGGAATTCACTCTTCCAATACAATTCTTTGAGCAAAGCTTTGAATAGAGGAAACTTACTGGATAAATACAATTTCCAGGTAGCTCTGAAAAGCTTATTGTTGATCAGATTGTGCACTTCTCCCAGATTAAAAATGCTTTGCAGATAAAACCACTGGAAGGTGTAGAGAAGAGTGGTGAGTGGTTATCTTTGGGTCTGGATGTAGTATTTTGTCTGTGAGACAATAAAATGCAGGGCATAGGAAATGGAACTCTTGATGACTGAATTAACTCTGAAATCTTTCTCGGTTTCTGAGACCTCAGAAGACGCTGCAATAAATTTCCTGACAAATAATTTTGTAATTATGTTGGGGCTGAAGATTGTTTTCAGCACCCTCCAGCAGCTAATTATGGGCTCATAAATTGCAGACTATAGGGTTTTACAGAGCTGCACACAGCCTGACTTTTTCTTTTGTAGAGGATTCAATAAAAATAATTTATAAAATACATTCATGCCTTTTTGGAGTTTTGTTGACAAGATGCAATGATACTGATACATCCTGCAGAGCAGCTCAGTCTCGTGGCACTGACATTTCCCCCACAAAAAATACCCTGGAGTTAACTTTGAGCAGCTCTTGCTTGCAATAGCAATACAGCACAGAAGAAACTACAAAGGTTCAGACAAATTTTGTTAGGAGTGCCACAGCTGTCATTTTTTATTTATTTGCCTATCTACATGGTGGTAGGACCTTGGATTTGCAGTTTTGGTGTAGTGTGAGCTCCTGCATATGCACAGAACAAAGACCTTAATTTACAGAAAAAAAAAAAAAAAAAAACAAACTTACTTTGGAGACTGTCAAGCATTTAGCCTTGCTGATTATCACATAGCACTGAGTTCTGCAGGTTAATTATGGCTGGTGTAAAAAAGCATTGCTTTTTGTCAGTATTGGAAACTAAATGTATTCATGCTTTCCTGAGTGCTTTCTCAGCAGTTGACAGCCTTGACATTTACATAGGGGTGTGGTGAAACAGGGCACTGACACCCATAATCATCACAAGGAAGAAAAGCATCCAATGATACAAAACTGTTTCACTGTCTCTGCCTTTCCCTGGAAAGCAGCATCTGGCTCAATGTATCTGTCGGCACAGACTGTCTGCAAGGGCTTTTTTTGTTCTTTCAGAACACAGCTGACAGGTTACTCTCTGGAAGAGGCATGGTAATCTGTCTGTTTATGCACTGCCTTTGAGAGATGCAGCCTCCAGTTAGGATAGGAATGGGGAACTGAAACAAATGGGTTTACAGAAATGGGAGACACTGGGATTCTTGCTCTGTGCAATCAGGTCTCAAAAGCATTTTCAAAAAATGGAATAAAAAGAGCCTTGTTGTTTTTACTGCTGATTAAACTGAGCTGACATCTCATTCTCCAGACATGAACATATTGCTTGATCTAACCCACATTTGAAGACGTCTATGATGTTCAGTGAGACGTGGAAACTTCATTATCCTTCCTTTGGAGTTAGCATAGCGTTCACCAAGTGCCTGCCTTTGGAAATGAGCAATCCCTCCCTGAGAGCTGACTGATGAAAAGCATTTGGTTTGTGGTGGTTAGGATCCTGCCCTGACCAGCCTCCAGCACTTGACAACCTTCAGGCTCTGGCAATCCCACTGGCTGTCATGTGAGTTTCTCTGAAAATGGAGAGCTCAGTAAGCCAAACAGTTTATTTGGGCACTGGATCTCATATCCATGAGAGCCCTGTTCAGAACACTGGTGACACCTCATTGCTCTGTGTTTTCTCCAGTGCTCTGATGAAGCTCACTCCTCAGTTCTGCCACCTCCTCTGGATTCTGCTCCTGACCCAGCTCACTCTTTGTCCTAAGCCCAGTCCAATTTGAGACCTCAGCATTCATCCCTCTCACTCGTTCAGACCCCAAACTGAGGGGAGGAAGAGGGCTTTTGGAAAGACTCAGTATCCCCACATCCCTCATCTGAAGGTAAGGGAGGTTGTACCTCAGAGTCAGGGGCCAGAGCTGGTATTGTGCCATAGGTCTCTGCCACTCAGATCACATAATGGCAACCAGACAGCTGTGGCATGCCTTTGCCATGCAGTGACACACACCAGGATTATGTGTGCCCAGAGAGATGAGAGTGGCTCCAAAAATAAAAAAGCAATCAGCTTTCACCTGGGGTAGAGATAGGCACCTGCCAGGTATTCTATAAATTAAGCTGTCTCTATAAGTTATCCTGTTGTTGCAGGGGTAGAAGTGAGCTAAGACACAGACACTGATTTAACAGCATGAAAAGAGTCCTGGTTTATTCTTCTTTACAGCTTTGTCATGCTGACTCTGCTACAGTAAGCTCCTACTGTAGGGTCCAACTACAGACTAACTGGCTATTTCCTGCTGGACTATGACTACAAATATTAGCTTGCAGACTCCAAATGCAGGCTTTACCTAGCTCAGCTATGACTGCAGGCTCCAACTCCATCAGACCCAGACTGACCTCACAGCACATCTTTTACTGCAGCAACTCTCCTCAAGGTCCTCTTTCTCCAAGTTCTCCTCTTCAAGGGTCTCTTCTAGCCAGCCAACCCACCCCTTTTATTACACTTACCTTTATTACTCATAGCTGCAACCCATTAAGGGCAAGGCTGTTGCTTGTTTGGTAATTAGTACAACTGCAATTTATCAGGGGCGAGGTCACCTGTAATCCCTCCTACACCTACATCCTGTGATACTGGAGATACAGAAGATTCTGTTTGAAGATCTATCTTCAGTCTTACACTTCCCTGCTTTCACAGCTGTGGAGATGCTCTCAGATTTGCAGCAGGCTCTGCTTTGCCATAAGCTCACTGTCTGGCATTGCTCTCACCATGCTTCTGCTGCACTGACTGCTCTTGGTGGCCAACACACCTCCCTGTTGCTTCTAAAAGGTTTGCTCCCTGTCAACACTCAGATATGTTGGAAATGTTTCCTACATAAGGGACTCTGTCTATACCCTGAGTTTAAAAGTGGACAAAGGAAGAGAAAGAGGCACACTCAGATCTGCACAGGCTGTTTGGGGCTTGTTGCTGCAGAGATCCAGACTAACCACACTTGGGAAGTGAGGCTCTGGGGGGAACTGGGACACAACAGGCCAAACCCTTCACAGGTGGGATAAGCAAGAACCTGCAGGAAACACTATTGCCCTGTTTTCCCAATGTTTGTAAGTACTCCAGGTCTTGGTACAATGACCAGCTGAGGATCTGGGTGTAGCAGCATAAGCAGGACAAATGTCTGGATTACAGCAGTGGTCAACCAGCAGCATGGACATCACCTGAAAATTCTCCATTTGTCTCCAAATGAGTTCCTCTTACATATATTGCATAAGTGACTTAGTCATCTTTACTTCTAAAGCTCTGCAGGTAAATAACCATTTGGTGTTTGATTTGTTCTGCATACAGCACGTCAGTTGGTCTCATTACAAGTAATTGAAAGGCTTTCCAAAGTGTAAATCTCCACTTATTTTCATTTCCTGCCTCTAGCAATGTAGTAAGAGATTATCTCATTCGCTGTTTGAATCCTCCAAGCAGAAGTAAAATATTCTGTTGCCCAGGACAGGTCAGACTATAGATTTTTCCACCGTCCCGAAGCCTAGTTTAGTCAGGTGGATGAATTAGAGCTGGTAAGTGTGTAGCAGGGCATAAAAAATACTCCTTTGTGCACTCTAAAAGCAGCCCTGAGGTGCAGCAGGGCTCTGCACCAGGGCACTAATTTGTCACAGGGCGTGTCCCCAAGCTGCACTGCACAGCCCGGGCTGGATGTGGAAAGCAGGACACAGCAAACATTTCTCAGAGCCTCACTGTGGCTGAAGGGATATCATCCATCCCCAAGAGATCAGCTTTTCTTTCCCAAGGAATGGAAAAAGATCAGCAGACACTATTCTGGAAAACAGAAAAAGACATCCTCTTGCTTTGTTTCAGGCATGTGATATCTGGTAATTGGTCTTCTTTGTATATCCTGGCTGGGTCATCCCGTGTCCCTCCTGTACAAAAGGCACAGAAGAATTGAAATCAGTTTTGCCTGGAAACAGATTCCAATTAACATCCCTGGAGAAGGGCAGAAAGGGAACAAGAAACATTTCATTGGAGTTGTTGACACAGGTAGAATGATGGAGATGGTCCCAATCTTTCCCAAAGCCTTTTGTTCTTGTTTCCCAAGCTGCTTCTTCCTTGAAGTTTTTCCTGTGTGTGCAGGCAAAAATATGGTGGAAAGAGCTGAGCTGGGCAGAGCTCACATGGATCCCATGTCTACTGGAGCTTGTGGCAAGGTTGCTCTTCCCTTAAAGGAGAGAAATGTCATGCTCCCACCAGGCAGTGAAATGACAAACACAAAAGCCCCATTCTGATTTATTCCCAGTCCACGACCAAAAGCTGCTGTTGTTTTTGTCTTTTTCCAGAAGGTGTCTTCACTCACTCTTGTCTCCACAGTTTTTCTCATTGTTCCATGTAACTTTGTACAGAGGGGCAGGAGGCAAAAAGGGAAAGGTTGCTAAGCCCCACTCTCAGCATCCAGTACATAAAGCCTCTCTGCTTTGGCTTATTCCAGAAACAGGATCCAGAGGAACCCTCTATCCCTGCAGCACAGTTTGGCCATTGCTAGCAACAGGCTGCAGGTTCTGTACTGAGTTTGCAAAGGCTCAGGACCAAGGCCTGCCAAACTTGCTTTGCCTGGACCATTTGTAGGGTGGCTGCTGCTTTGTTTCAGTTTGGTTTAGCTGTAGGAGCACTTTCCTCTTTCTAGCCAGGTGCTTACAGCTGATTTGGTTTACTTTCACTAGCACTGCATGGTAGAACCATAGCTTTACACCAGCTCTTTGGGGCACTGTGGGGTGTTCACAGCTCCAATTGCTTACACTGGAGCTAACAGAGGTGTGGCTGCAGAGGTGGAAGCACAGGGTGCAGTGTGGGGGCTGCAGGCCCAATGGGATGGTAAGAGATGGGGCACAGGCCTGATTTTCACACCTATAAACCACTCACCTATGGACAGCTAAAGAAATGCAGATACAGAGCTGGATGAGAATAGTTTCAGGGGTAGAAAAGAGGACAAATAAAAAATATCTTACATATATATAATCAGCATCTATTGTAAATATGGATGTGAAATGGAGTTGCAATCCAATGAAGAAACAAACAGGTGTAAAAGCACTTAACAAATAATAAAACTGACCCCCAGGAGGATCTGGAGGGAGGAAGAAGAAACCATCATCATCAGCCTCACATTCCTCCCACAGAACAACTCCAGATGCTGATGATTTCCTGTAACACCACCAGCAGAATGAAACCACCAACCTTAGGATTTAGGTGAGCACGGGCAGGAGGAACATAACACTAAGAATAGGGATAGAAGATAAGAAGTGTGCATAAGGCTTCAAATTATTTTTAAATTACTGTTATTGCTATTGATTTTTTTAATAGGAGTATTATATATTTTTTTCTGTAATAATTTGACCTGGACTAATAGTTATTTTTATTAGCAGGCTAAGATTTCAGTTCTACTAATGTTCAATTCTTGTCTTAATATGGAAGGTATATTTATTTCCCTTTTGTGTAGAAACAATATTTCTAGCATAACACTTTAAGAAGGTTTCTGAATAGCTCAGAAACATTCTGTATTTCTCACAGGTTCAAAATAACCAAACAATTTATAAGCTGAAATCACCTTCATATGTGAAAAATGCATCTGCCCAGGAGAGATCTAAAGAGCTTCATAGTATCAGATCAAATGGTAAATGGTGTTCTGGGTAAAATTAGCTTTTGTTTTTCAGTTTTTCCTTTCAAACCTGTTCCTGCTTTCTTGGATGCTCTCTATGGTCAAAACTGATTCTATTCCTCCTCTAGACTACACTTTGCTAAAGAGAAAAGCCACTACAAACACCTTATGAATTAGGAGACATTATTTTTAGACACAGATCAAAATTCAAAGAAATAAATAGAAACTTCCAAACTCCTAGTCTCCTTCTAGTTTCTCAATGAAGGTTTCCACATCAATGTCTTCCATTTCTAGTGGTTCTATCATGTTTTATGGATGTATTATGCTTACAACAAAATTCAGTAGCAATGCATTGCCACCAAACAGGTGCCCTTAGCACCAGGTTTTCTAAACTCCTGGAGAATAAAAAGAAGAGGCCAAGGCCAAGAGCCACCAGAGCAGACAGACCTGTGCCATGTGGAGCCATAAGGAGGTGACATGAGGGACTCTCCTAGTTTTGTGCTGGGCTTCCTGGGCAGAATTGCAGTGTAACCTGTAATTACAAGGTACTGTGTAATTACAGACGTTTTCAAATCCTGGACATCCTGGACCTGTGGTATAAAGGTGATTGGCCAGAAGCCTCATGGCCATTCCTCATTCTGTGGTTTTGGTTTCCCTCTTCATTCGAGATACTTACAAGAACATTTTTCTCTTGATTTCTATGTGTCTCTGCCCCAACTCAACTCACAGAACTACCTAAAGTTAATCTGTATGACTAAGAGCATGGTCCAGATGCTGCTTGAACTCTGAGAGGCTGGTGCTGTGAGCACTTCCCTGAGGAGCTTTATCTTTACATCTGCAGCAGCTGAGGATTGCTTAATGGCTATAATGCTTTGGAAGATGTGCAAGATCTAGACACAGTTTTGTGAGTGGCTTTGGTTTTCTCATTGGATGACTCCAAATAATATCTGGAGATCTGATACTTGAATTCTCTCCAGTTTAAATATACCTACTAGATGTTTGTCTTCTTGTGAAATGAAGATAAGGATTTCTTGATTTGCTGTGTTCTCCCCTAAAGGGAAACCCTGTTTTCCTACCAAAATGGTGAGATACCATTTTATTGCAATCTGTTGATTTATAGGATGCATGGAAACCCTTTTCCCTTAAACAGAGCTTGCCATAAAGGACTCTTAGTTTCATATCTTTTCTGTGAATTTAGTTTTGGCAAGGTCCTTCTGCCTCATCCAATAGGAACTTCCCCCTCAAACCTGCAGAGCTTGGTCCTCTGTGTTTTACATTGCATTGCACAAGTCTGATTGCCTAATCCCACTTCCCCCCGTTGCTGCTGGCTCTGACCCCAGTCCCAAAGCAGGATATCTGAGAAATGCTCAGATCAAAGCTCCCCACCCGCCAGTGGGGTTTTAACCTTTTGTTTATGCCCTTGCTGCTCAGCAGAGGCACTCCAGGTATTTCCTTGCTAAACAAAGGCAGGCATTTAAACCCAGCAATCTGCTTTATGATTCTGGGAACCCTTACTGCACACACCATTTGTCTTTTCTCTGCAAAGATTAATGCTGGCATCTTAAACATCACTAATGCCTTATAGACAATCCATTAACATCAGTGTCTCCTCGGTGGCCAGCCATACCATTATTTATAAAATAGGGATCCTTTCCTAGTGCTGCTGCTACCAGACCCTTGATTTCCTGAGCATGGAATCGTGCCTATTATCAGCTGTGGGATATTTTACACTGCTACATATTTTTTACTATATAATGAGCTGCGTGTGTGTGAGTGACACGAAAAAAATAAATAGCAGAACATTGCTATTCCACTTGCTGCAGTGCATGAGCTGATCTGGTTAGACACAAAATGCAGACAGAAATCTGCCTCACCTCTCAAGCTAATTTTAGTCTCTCCCTCTGTTCTCTGTGGCTGTGTGTGTATAAAATCACTGGCAGTCTGACAGCGTTTCAGTAACCTGTGCCACGCGCAGAGCGGGATGTACTCACCAACCATCTGCTTGCATGGCACGGGTTAACTGATCCTGTGGGATTGTGCTTACCTAAACAAAACCACTGCAGTGAGGGGAAAAACAATGAATGGGTGGAGATGATCAGCCCATGCATTCCAGCTAGTGCAGTCCAGGCAGCAATGACAGCCTGAAGGTTGCAGCAGCATCGGGATCAGCATTCCAAGTGCACCAATCTTACAGTCTGGAGTGATTTTACGTGGAGCTGTTCTTTATTTGCTGAGCCATGGCCAGTAACCAGGCCAGCCTGCAGGACGATCAGAGCAGGCACTGCAAGTTCTTATCCTATATGTTCTACCAGGCTGTGAGAGATCACAAGCCTGTGTGGATGCTGGAAGACATGAGAACAATGGAGTATTTTTACTGGGAGGAAAATGCCAGCCTACGAACCTATTCACCTTCAGAAGCCCTTCTCTATGCAGTGGTGCATAATCACCTGCCTTATGCTCAGTATCTGCTGTCTCATTTTCCAGAGGAGGCTCTCAAGGTGCCTGGGGAACACTTCTGCTATTGCCCATCCTCTGCTCCTCACTTGGCCATGGCGGTCACATATGACAGGAGAGATATCTTGGGACTGATCATCAAAATTGCACACAAGCTGCCCAGCTTGAACACTTACATCAATAGGGCTGGCTGCTTTCATCTGGAAGATGGGAAAACCCCCCTGCACCTTGCCTGCGAACTGCTGAGGTCAGAGACCGTCCTCATCCTCCTAGGGAATGGAGCATCTCCCAGGATAGAGGACAGTAAAGGGCTTACCCCGCTGGATGTCATCCTGGAGCAGATGTGGGACTCCAAAGTCAACGTGGCATCCAAGAAGCTCTGCCTCGACTACCTCTTGCTCTTCATGCCCAACCCACAGTTTAAGATGCGGAAAGTTCTGCAGGAGCATCCAGACCACTGGACAGCTTTGCTGGGAGAAGACAAATTCAACAGCCTGGTGGGGAACACACCTGCTTCTTTATATCTGCAAGCTATGCAAACTATTCTTCAGACTCTTCCCCCTTCCCACTTCCCTAAAAGCATCCAGGAACTACCTATACCTCAGGCACTAAAGCCCTTACCATCCTATGGCAAAAAGCTACCAGCAAAAAATGTGGTAAATGTTTTTCCTTGACTTTATTCAATGGGTCTTGGATTTTCCAAGGCAACTTAGAGGAGCTGGTAATCCACCACCCTCTGCATTTTAGTGTGATTTTAGTACTTAACCTATTAGGCTATGCTGGAAAATCCAATATTTTGTGACAAGATTTTAAATGTCTTTTCTAACTGATTGCAAGCAGGGCACTTTTAAAGGCAAAAGCCTTCCTTGTTTTTTGTTTTGTTGTGCATGTGAAGGGTTAACTGTAGTTGAGACTGTGTTATGTTTGGTTTCTTAGTTGTCAGCTGGTATCAGTGTATTTGAATTCCCAATATGATAACTGTATCCTGTGTAATGCACCCGGGTTAAAAGGAACCAAGTACCCAGTGGGATTTTTAAATGGTGTCACTGCTAGAGCTAGGAGAAATACCATCCCCTATCAACAAAGTTCAAACATCAGGTTTCCTTTCTATTATGCTCAAGCATCATTAGTAATAACCACAATGTGTATGGGAAAAATTCATGCTGCAGGGATGCAGAGGCAGTTCCTGAGGATAATTGATCCCACCAAGTTACTTTACAGCAGGTCATGGTGTGGAGGGCATGAGTTCAGAAAGAGGCAGTGCATGTACATTCCTGGGGGTTGGGAGATTAAGATCCACAGAATAGCTACATTAGCATCCAGTCTCACCTGGGAGTGAGGGGGTTAAAGGCAATCCTAGCCCTGATGCCTCTACAGACTTGTGCAACCGGGAAGGAACCATTTTCCTTGCTGTCCAGTAAACAAATGGCTATTGGAGCAGGGACAGTGGGAGCTGTGTCTTTCATAAGTGACATTATTTATTCTTGACTTGTGTTTTGGAACATCTCTCTACAGGAGATGTAGCTCGCTAACTTGATTTCCCTGGGGGTCTCAGAGGCAGGCATTTGTTAGTTATCCTAAGCTGGGGTATGATGTTCTGCTGTTAAAAGTTGTTACTTGTTGTCAATTAGAGTACTTTTGAGACCCAGGTCCAGACAGAAATCCTTATCCTGCAAATTACAACATGTTGCCACTGCCTGGGCACTGCAGGCAGGGTGAGTTTGCAGAGAGCAGGGCTGGGGCTGGGCAGCCTTCAGGGTAGCTCTGAACCACGCTGTTCTCTCTGCTCAAGGCTCTGGCCCTGCTCTCTTAGCTGTTCTCAGAGCAGTGGCAGAATCCCAGCTCCCTTTGGGGAGCTTCCCTTATTTTGGACACTGGTGTTCCCCGTCCTCTTAAGTGCAACCCTCTGTTCTGCTGAAGTAGCATAACTCAGTTCCCCCATCTGCACTGGGCAGCAAACCCACTCTCCTCTTCAGCTGGGTTTGGAGCCCAAGGCTGTGGGGCACAAACTGCTTTCCACAGGCGGTAGCTAAGAAAGATGTGGAATCAAATCTCGATTGCTTTGTGCAAACCCAGCTCATGTCTCATCCAGCTCATTCCCTTACAGTGCCAAGGAGGCTGTGCTGGACCTGTGCTCCTCTTTCTGTCAGCACAGGGAGCACTTCCATTTAGTTTCCCTCTACACAGGCTACCTCCTGTGTGCCAGGACACTGGCAGTGCCAGGACACTGGCCAGCTGGAGTTTTGCTGTGAGGCTGCAGAACATGCCCCTCACAGCCACCTGGAACATCCTTTCTGAGACACTGGGATGCTCCTCCCAGCCATCACTTCCCACATGCCATGGGAGAACCTCAGTTCCAGTGCTAGGCCAGGTGAATGAGCAGGCTTGCTTCTGAGTGGAGAAAATGCCAGCCCAGCCCTAAAAGTGGCAAGCAGGCCACGAGGGGGTTAACCCTTCTCCTGAAATCCCACATCCCTGGTGCTGCAGTATCCCTCCACCCCTACCCCTGGGGACTTGAACGTCCTTCTCCATCTGTGTCTATTCCTCCTTGTTCCTTGGGGAAGGCTGCGAGCGGGGAAATGCAGGGTCAGCGCTGGGTGAGTGTTTTGGGGGAAACCTGCTCGCTGGACAGCCTGTGCTGCAGACAGAGCCTGTCACAGCTTGGGAGGCAAAGCAGAGCCCAAGGCAGATTTGCTTTATAAGCTCTGTTGGCTCAGCTGCTTCTTTCAAGCAATCAGGCTCCCCAGCACTGGCACACCCCTGAAAACCCAGAGCTGAAAGCAGAGGACAGAGCAGGCTCTCGCTGCCCATGTCTGCCTGGAGTGTAGGGCACGGCCCCTGTGGCACCCCAGGAGTCCAGAGGAGCAGGATTGGTTTGTCCCCAATTGCAGGAGCAGCACTGCAATACCTCATCCGGATGTTGGTGGGTGAGAGGCGGAGGAGGCTGGTGAAGGATATTATTAGAATAGTAATTAGGTCCTGGGAATGGAGGAAATGGAAATCATCCAGTGCTATTTCACTGGCTCAAAACCATGTGAGTTTCAGTGCTGTGAAGAGTTTCAGAAAAGACAGGAGGGAGGGGAGGGCTGTTCACCTTACAAATCCAAGGAGGCAGGTAGGGACTGTTGGCATTAATGGAGAGTGCTTTCTATTAAGGCAGGAGGCCATACTCAGAGAGCCAGAGCAGCCCACTGGGAACAAGTGAGTGTGAAATGGTGCAGGGGTTTCTTGATGGCTGCAATAGTTGTGGATCAATGCAGAGGTCAGGAATCAGGCACTTCAGGCTTTTATGGGTGGGTTTGTAGCAGACAACAGGCTTTTGTGCATGCATTTGTCTGTGTGGGAGGCTCCTCTCAATCCACCTGCCAAGAGAGAGGACAGAAGATGAATTGTCTTGAATAGTTTCTTTCTAGGGCATTCCTGTGACTGGTGCCCCAGCATGGAAGAAAGCTGCTGGTCTACTGCTGGCCAACATGTAAGAATTTCAGTGTGTCCAGCCCAGAGTGTAACAGGCAGGTACCCACACAGGAAAGATCACTCCACAGCCCCCTCATTTCTCCTTTTCCTGACCATTTTAGCAAGAGATCGAGTACCAGCTGGCCCTCAATCACATCGGGCCTCCCATGTGCAGTCCCAGTGGGCAAAGTTTAGGGTCTCTAGCACTGTGGTGACAACTCTTTCCTTTGCCTGTAGCAATATGACTGCAGGATGGGCACTCCTCCTGCTGGAAAGGGGGAATTTTCTCCCTAGACCCTCTTTGCTTATATTGTGGTAATCTGCCTGTCAGTTTGAGATCCCATTTGTCTTCCTGCTCAATACAGCGATGTTACATCAGATATGGCCAAATCTACCTCAGCCCTATCTGTGTTGGTTTTTTCTCTCCATTCTTTCCTAACCAGGTCACTAGCAAAAGTAAACTCGAAATATTTTGCAGACTTCCTGCAACCTGATGGTCTTGAAAAATCCCTATGCTTGCATGGCAAATACGTTGGTGACTTTGTTAATCAAAAAGGGTGCTGGGTGCTGTGTGGTTATGTTTGCATTCTGCATATCTGCATACTGAGTAAGTGCTGCTCAGATCTGTATTTCTGAACTTGGGGAAAAAAGAATAAACACGAGAGAAACTGGGAGAGGGTAAAGTCTTTTCTGATCTTTGGATTTAGGTTGGTCCTGCAGGTTACATCTTTTTAATTTCATTTTTGAGGAGTAGCATTGTAAGGATCTGAAATGTCTGTATGTGTGAACCTTTGGTTTTGGTGAGAAGCACTTCAGTGAGCACAGTAGGGAGGGAGTGAGTGAGTGAGTGAGTGAGTGAGTGAGTGAGTGAGTGAGTGAAAACGTGCAGGTGCCAGGTGCATGTGGGCACGTGTGTGAGCGCCTGCCCTCTTGTCACATGTGTGTGTGTGTCTGCTCTCTTGTCACAGATGTGCCTGCCCTCTTGTCACACGTGTCTGCCTGCCCTCTTGTCACAGATGTGTCTGCCCTCTTGTCACGTGTGTGTGTGTCTGCTCTCTTGTCACACGTGTCTGCCTGCCCTCTTGTCACAGATGTGTCTGCCCTCTTGTCACGTGTGTGTGTGCCTGCCCTCTTGTCACACGTGTCTGCCTGCCCTCTTGTCACAGATGTGTCTGCCCTCTTGTCACACGTGTCTGCCTGCCCTCTTGTCACACGTGTCTGCCTGCCCTCTTGTCACAGATGTGTCTGCCCTCTTGTCCCACGTGTGTCTGCCTGCCCTCTTGTCACACGTGTGAGTGTCTGCCTGCCCTCTCCTGGCAAACCCATAACCGACTGACAGCTCCCACCCACTGCACTCTGAGTACCAGCAGTGAGAGATGCCCCATGGAAGCAGCCTTTACACGAGGTCAGTGTGTGTCCCAGGCCCTGTGCTGCTGACAGGTAAGGATGTTTCTTCTCTTGTAAAGAGGCAGCAGTTTTGCTCTTGAAATGGGTGTTTTATCCCCAGACACCAAGCACAAGGGCAGCTACAATCATCCAGCAAAGGGTTTGTGATGCTGGTCACACTTTATTCTAGAACACTTTTGTTTTTTTTTTTTTTTTAAATAAAATCTCTTAAACATACATCTTTGTCTCTCTATTCTTCTGGGCTGCCAGCAAAATTCAGCTACCTATGACTTCCTAACCCTATGCTTCTGTCTATTTCTGCAGCATCATTAGCTGGAAGGACAGGCCAGATTCTCACCTCACTTACACCTCCCTACACCTGAAGTAACTCTTTTTAAGTTGTTTCCATCACTACTGATGTTTGTTGGTCTTAAGGAAGACAAACTGTTAGTGCATTTGTGTTTTTCAAGGCTCCATAACTATGACTTCAGCACACACATAAATGTGACACTTAATCCCTGAAAACATTTTTTTTTACTCTGAATGTATATAGATATATATTTTCTATCTCTAACATCAATGGCATTTCCTTGTTCCCAGTTCTCTTGGTGTTTCTGGAACCAGCATAGCAGTGACAGATGCTATTGTTCACTTATTAAGACTGAATGTTGCCATGCCCAAGTACAAATGAATGTTCATTGTATGATACAACTTTCTTATAAAGCCATACTTTTGTAATTTTGGTTTCTCTTTTTTTAGGGGGGGAGAATCTTCCTTATAATTGTGTTTGCACATTTCTCACTGCATGGCTAAAGATAAAACTATTGTAACATGCTGGAATAAACTATATATACATAGTCTGATATAAATAGGTACACTAGCTGTGAAAATAATTTAATTTGATTGTATTAATATAATAAAATTGCAATATAAAATTGATGTGTCTTTTATTAGCCAATTGGTCAAAACCACCCACAAGTGTCTGTTGTTTTTGCTTAGGCTCCTCTTATTGTTTGATTTCATTCTGACTGCTGAGCCATTATCTCAAAAAATGTGATCTGAGGAAAATAATATTTCCCTTCACAGGCCTACAGTAGCTGACTGTGCTGTCAGATGATGACCCCAAGAGATGAGGTGAAACCACACTCCACAGATCTGCTGAAAAGTGGTGATAAATCAGAAGAAGGGGCTCAACAGGGGTTGAATGGTAATAGGTTTCAGAGATTTTAATTTTTTAGGTTTGAGTTCAGCTTATGCCACTGTTTCCTGTGAACGTAAGAGTGCTGGTAGCCTGTTTTCCTTCTCTGGTTTGTGCACCATCAATCAGCTCCTTTCCTTCCTCAGGTGTTTCTCTGTACAGGAAGATGCCTTGACAAGGCTTCCAGCACCAACCTCTCCCATAGGCTCAGCTGAAGGTCTTCGGGCAGATGTGCACCTCTCACCCTCTGTGCTCTCCATGGGGTAAGGATCCATCAGATTCTGTGCCAAAACCAGAACATCCAGATCCTCCTCTGCTCTGACAAAAACAGCTACCCAAAGTGTTTCAGATGAAGGGTAGGTAGTTTGGATTATCAGGATGATGATAATAATTATGGGGTGTAGACTCCAGCTGCAGCTGTGCCCACAGATCTCCTCAAGGCACACTAGTACATGCAAGCTATAACCAAAAATAACTCCTTTGAGCCTGTGCTTGCATAGTAAGTTATTGGTTTCTTGGAAGATTGCAGAGAGGGAAGTTTCACTGATCTCTTTTAAAGAAGACCAAGACTATGTCCTTGCCTTCATAGCTGGAGATTTATCCCTAACTACTTCACCACAAGAATGTGGTCCCCAAAGATGTAGTTTTCTGGCTTATTTTCTTCCATGTTTCCTGTGTTTGAGAAAGGGAATTTGATTCAGTTTCTCTCATGCCCAGCTCTGCTGGGGCTGACCATTAGGGAGCCCCAGGCTGAAGCATGCTTCAGAGCCAGTCTCATGTAGCTATCAGGTTTTTTACAACTGTAGTTAGTTGGAGCCCACACACCAGCAGGCAGCAAGACAGGGATTTAAATAGAGAAATTTAAAGGGTATATTCCCTTGTGTGGAGGGAAGCACTGTCACAAGCAGATGATGCATTCAGCGAAATCCTGCCCACGCCTTTTGCTGGGTGCATCTCCCCAAGTGAGTCACCCCAAAAGCAGCTGACAGGTTTGGCATGTCCCACACTGTCCCGTGTCTGCCTGGCCAGCACAGCAGCAATGCCTTGGGGGCATGCTCTGCCTTCTGCTGCACCACCACTCTCACCAGGCTCCAGCTCCCAAGATGCCTGCCTTTGACTCCAGCACTTTGGAAGCTGCTCTGAAGCCAAAAAGCCAGATTTCTCCTAAGCAGTGCTTGATCTGGAAAATCAGTGCCAGCTCCAGCTCTAGCAAAATGTGTGTATATTTTGATATGGATCTCCTGTGAAGGAGAAATTTTTTTCTGCTGGGAAGGCTTTTGTCAAATTTCATGAGTTTGTAGAGATAAGGAGCTGTGCTCTGTACACCAGATCTGCCCACCCACACAGATCCCTGTGGAGAACAGGGAGGAGGAGGAAAGATTCTCTCAGAGTTGTCAGACTCACACAAGAAAACTTGGGATAAGGAAGAGAAGAAAAGGGTTGGGAGAGGCAGTATGGCTAGATGCCTTGTGGGAAGCACATCCCACAGCTGAACAGAAATAGGGAAAATAGTCTGGAGAATCCCAAACCTCATGCAGTACAAGCTATGAGAAACACAGAAACCCCTCCCTGTCACTTTCTCATGGAACTTGGATTCAGGGTCACAGAGAATGCCAGGATGATAAAGAAGAGGCTGAAAAGCATTAGAAAAGGAAATAATCACTAGAGCTGACTGGGAATTGATGTTTCTATTTCACCAAAACCAACAATATTGCAAAATGCACCTCAGTTCTAATTCAAAATGAAAATTCAAAATATCAAAACCAGTTTTACAAGGAAGAAAACTGATCCAGATCTATCAAGATAGTTCTTAAAGAATAGTAACATTTTGATAATATAATACTTGGCTTTTTATTTTTAACAGTGTTAAAGCACTGAAAATAATCAAAGTATTATTAAAAATCACTTCTTTTGATAGCTGAAAGTCTTTGTTCAGATTTTCTTGTACCAGAATTTTTGTCAAAATAGGAACATAAAGCCCACAGTGCTGGGTGATCCCATCATCATGCCATGTCTCCAGCACTGGCAATGGTAAGTAGAGCACCTTTGCCTGGCTACTTTCAGCAATACATTCCCTACTTAATTCCCCCAGTTCCCACAGCTGTTGGATTGGGGATATTGGAGGCTATACCCTTGTCCAGTCCTTCAGAGTACTCACCTTTTGACCTAGTGTCCCAAATCTGTCTAGTTCTTTTCTAAGCCCATTGATACAGTCACATCCATCACTCCCTAGGGCAGCAGTTTACATTTATCTGCACCCAAGCCCACCTGCCACTTCTTTTTCCTACTTGTTTAGGGGGTACTTCAGGTGCCTCTGTGTGGTGTTTGGATACTTTGAAAACCCTAGTAGCACTGTGAACACAGAGCTATCACTGCTCACGCCTTTCTCCAGCCACAGGTTATATACTAAAAACTGGTTCCAGCACCAATCTCCAGGATACCCCCTTGCTGACTCTTCCTCAGCCTTTGCCATTCTGTAACCAGCTTCCAGTGCATGAAATAACTCCTGTGATCTCATGACAGCTTCATTTCTTTAATAATCTTTGGTGTGGAACCTTGCCTGGGTACACTCAAACCCAGGTTTTTGAGAATTCAAGCACATAATGTCCATCAGATCTCTCTTTTATCCTCTGTCCTTTTGAGTGAGGTAAGTAATTTACAAACAATTCAATTTTTATGAAGATAAACTTAGCAGTAAAATCTGCTCTGACAGGAGATGACAAAATTAAAATGTTTTGTCCATTAGGAGGACCTAAAGATCTTTATGGATTGTGCAAAGTTTGCTTACAGATGTATGGCCCATGGTGTGATTCTTTGGGCTGTCCTGTGCAGGACCAGGAGTTGAACTCAATGATTCTTGTGGGTCCTTTCCAACTCAGAATATTCTTTGGTTCTGTCATTCTGTAAAAGACATTGCCTTGAGACTGCAAGGGAATTCCAGATGGTATTTCTTTAAAAGTGTCTTCTAATTTTGAGGCTTTGACCGAAGCTGAAACTGAGCAACTACAGGACAAAAATCTCAGTTCTTCTGCCTGGAGGGTGTTAGGGAGTGACACTGTAAGCAGAGTCTTCTTTTGGATTTACAGATAGTAGTGAGATACTATTTTCAGCTGTGATGCACATATTTGCAGACACTAAACTTCTCACTGATAGAGGTGATTGCTTGATCAAATGAGGTTTTTTTTATGGGACTCCTCCCATGAGTAGAACTGAGCTTCACTGATAGCTCACAGGCTTTGGCTTACTTCTCTACCAGCCTGCAGAGCCCAGCATGGTGACAGACAGAGATAAAATTACATTCCATGTATAATTTGGGATTTCATGAAAGGAAAGCCAAACTGATAGGAAGAAAGAGCTCTGCCTAAATTAGGTTTCTGCTTAGAGGTGTGTTCCCTAAACACTCAGAAATTCACATGCTTACTTAGGCTCACTCAGATCTGGTGAGCTCCAGGAAAGTGTAAGGTATGGCAAGCAACCCATATTTGGGATCAGGGAGGCTGAGAGTAACTTTCCCAAAAAATCATCCAGCTCTTCTTTTGTAGAATTATCAGATTCTAGCAGCAGATCAGTGCTTTGTGTTCTCTAGAAAACATGTCTCAATTCTGCCCTGACACACATGATCATCATCCGCTCAATTAAAAAACATCACTAAAATGGCTAAGTCCAAACCTAGACCTGTCCATGCCCTTTCTTATTCCCCTTTTGCAGATATTTAGACCCAGGGAGCCCCCTCCATCATGGCCTGGGCCTTTGCCCCCACTGCTTGGAGGGGATGAACACACAGATTTCAAGCTGTAAAATGACTGCACATGATACACAGCACACAGCACGAACACACATGCAAGCACCATAGCTGATGTGAAAGAAGAGACCCTTCATGAGTCTTATTTTTAGAGTGAAAAGCCCTTCCTCCACCAGGCAGGAGTCCATGATGAGTATCCCAGTTCTTACTGGTGCCAGCCTGGCAGGTTTTGCCGAGCTACCTGTCAGTGCAGCACCTCTAAGATTCAGGCAGGCAACTCTTTGCCTTTAGGATCAGGTCAGACTTTAAACAGGCAACTTCAGCTTCACTTTTCAGTAGCTACTGCTTTTACTCCATGTGGACCTTTACACCATCCTCAATCAAATCTAGAAACTGTTCGACCTGGCATAGCTGCTAATGAATATGCCCTTACCAGCTAAAAGGAAGAGAAAAAAAAAAAAAAAAAAAAGGAATGTATTATAAAATGAAAGCCTGTGTTTAAGTCATACATTCGAAATGTTTTAAGTGGTTTTTTTCTTCTTCTTTCATTCTGTCAGTGTTGCCTGAACAGCCAGTTTTGCTTGGCTATTGTCGGCTTCACTGCTGGCTCCCTGAGTTTTGACAGTGAGTCCTCAAATCACCGCAATTTTGAAGTGGATCCCTCTTCCAAAGGGACACCTTTTCTTCCTCCTCTCTGCAGCATCAGTAGCGTGAGCCCTGTGCGGCTTTTGAACTCAAATACCACCGTTTATTAGAAGAGCAAATAGAGATGGTAACTCATAAAATAAGGAAACTCGGCTGGGCAGGGCCGGATAGGAATAAAAAGTGGTTATCAGCAGCCTTCCCATCTCCCTGGCTTGTTGGCTCCCTGAGCAGCGGAGAAATAAAACCAGCTCTTTACACCCCTTCAGGCGCTACCGGTGATCATTTCCGCGCAGTCCCGTTGTCTCGCTTTGGGTTTGTTTTTTATTTTTTGACCACTTTTCTTACTTTCCACGCCGGCGGCTCCTGCGCGGGCCCGGCCGGGCCTGGGCCGCCAGGTGGCGCCCGCGCCCCGCAGCAGCTCCGTGAGGGACCCGCGGGGCCCTGAGGGGCCGTGAGGGGCTGCGGAACGGGGAACGCAAAACCGTCCTTGAGAAAGCACGTTCTTCGGTGTTTGAGCTTCTGTGCTTTCCAGCCTGGTCAGCAGCAAGGGAGATTTTAGAAACAGCAGCTAAGGAGCGGTCCCAGGTGTCAGTATAACAAATCACTTGTGGGTGGAGTTGCCTCGTTAAGGTTCAGGGCTCGGGGTGATCCCCGACCTCGGGGAGGTTCACAAAGCCGGGGGAGAAGGATGCGCTGCTGGTAGTGGAAAGAATGCACAAGTTATGGGCCACAAGGACATTTGGCAGGACCCCAAAACTAAAAAGACAAGTCAGCAACTGTGCTGAACCAGCTCCAGTTGGGTAAAAGGTAATTCTGGCAGAGGGAGATGGTGACCACCATCACCAACTCATGGACCCAAGAAACCCCTGACCCAAAAGAAGAGAAAGACTGAGTATGGGACTAATTAGCAGGAGAAGCAAGAGAATCATTAATAAGCAAGAGGAAGAATACTAATTAAGATGAGAACCATGTAAAGGGCATGTGGGGTTGCTGGGCAGAGATGAGCAGGAGGACATTTTTCATTCTCTCTGCTGCTTTCAAGAGAAAGGAAAAGCTGTAGTGACTTAGTTGGCCGTGGGTGGCTGAGAGGCTCCATCAGCAAAATATAAAATCCAGGGATGTGATACTGCTCCTGTGCAGAAAATCTCACCAGACAGAGAGTCAGTGCCGGTGGAGCTGTGAGCCACCATTCCCTGCTTTCCCAGGAGAAGGGTGGCTGGGGTGGGAAGCACATGCATGCAGCCGGGCAAGGACCTTGCCTGTGCACAGGGCATCTCTGGCAGAAAGCAAGGAATTGCTGAGGGGCTTGATACCTACCAGGATACAAGGAAAGGTACTGCCAAAGATGCCTTTAGCTCTGTTCCTGGCACATTTATGAAATGTCAAATACCTAGACAGTGGTAGCTCCCCAATAGCCTGAAGTCTCAGCTGAAAAAAACCCAATCTGTCTTTTTGGAACTATCATTCTCTGATCTGGGGGTCTGTTCCTTTATTTTCACTCCTCTCTGCTTCAAATGTAATCAGCATAGCTTGCAAACCAATAACAAATTGGTTAAAAATCAGTTTTATATGCAAAGCCTAAAATAAAACATCTGTATATATCCCAGAAGCCTTCACAACCTCCTGTTTTATTAGTATCTTTAAAATAACTTTTCTTTCCTGACTCTAATTCCAGCTAGAAGCACTCTGATAATCCTCATAGGACTGTTATGTGTATTTCCAATTAAGCAATTTATAAGCACTGGCTGTGAGGAGCTTTTTGTTCTTAAGGAAATTATTTCTTCATCAAGAGTAAAACAAGTATTTTTTTGTCCCTGCTTAATATGAAAGCCCTTGTGTCCCCTTCACATATGTTTTAAGTACTGAACTGTGTAGAAGAAGATTAATCATTCTGTACCCCAACAAGCAGGGAAGACACAGCAGCTGGGTCAGTAACTCAGGAAATAGGCTTTTCAGTGTTTGTTTTCAGAGACAAGTAAAAGTCAGACAGACAGACACTTGCTTTCAAGCTCCTTGCCTTTGCCAGAGGCAACCCACACAATCATGAGCCCTTCTGGAGTCTGAGTCATGAAGAGCTGCGGCAGATAAAATGGAGGCAGTCAAGAGGGAAAAAAAAAATCCCATTCATGCCCAGCTAATGAGTAGAAGTTCCAAATTTCCTCTTGTTTTGCAGGCTGTGTACCTTAATTAGATGAATCACAGAACACTGAGGGTGGAAAACACAGGCCAGACAGCTCATAAGAGTCCACTTCATTCTTTCACACTGGCAGCATTATCTACCTCTCTGACAGGGAAGAATGTCCCTCCATTTTCCTGGACTGTCATGAGGCATGGGCAAACATGGAAAATGAAGAGCAGAAAGGATGGATGATTGAGTTTAGCTTGCATAGTAGAACAAGCATCCTATTCCTGTTTTTGTCCCCAGGCCCAGCCATTTACACTTTCTATAAAGGCACTCACGAGCCCGTGTTCTGGACAATGGCAGCCCCATGACTGAATAGCATGAGTTGCACTGAGCAGAAAATGAGAGACCTTCAAAGGGAGGGCACACTTGCTAATATCAGGAATTAACTCAACAGAAAGCTTCTGATGTGGTCACAGAAGAGGTTTTGAGCCTTGAGTGTTCCTGGAACTCTGAAAGGAACCCCACATAAGTGTTGTAAATAAACTGCACTCTCTTCATTTTCCTCCAAGCCCAACTAGGAGGAGATAGCCTAATAATGGGATAGCTCCTGAATGTTTAAGGTTAATATCTCCTATATGTTTATAGTAACAAATGGAGAGAAATGGAGAGAAATGGAGGAACTGACAAGTGAAATTACTACATTAGTAAAGAACTAATCTATATAAATAGGTTAGAAATCAAGATGCTGCAGCATGTAAGCCTGTGCCAATGCTTGACTGGCATAGGGTCAGTGGGAAATGTGTCATGTAGTCCAGCAGCCACATGTATTTTTCCCAGGAATGGGTTCATAAAATGGTTGATGAATGAAGATAGAAGTAGTGAATTCAACTGTACAGTTCAATGTGGACATTGTATCATTCCGTGAAGAAATGATGAGTTTAGAATGATATCAAAACCTTGAGGTTTCCTTCTCAGTCTCTGCATTTCATGCCATGCTCAGTAATACCATTTATCATCTCCCTTTGTGTTATGGAATGGATTTTATTTAGCAGCACAGGGAAGAAACACCTGGCTGTAGTTCCCTCAGCAAGGCCAATGGCACTGTGGTTTTTGGTTATTCTGGTTTTGTGATGTCACTCTCTGTTTTAAAGGGAAATAGGTTTTGAAGAGGGATTTGAAAAAAGATGGAGTAATATGTGACATTGGCTCCTAGGACAGAGACAGCTCTACTGGCACATGGAGAGTCATTGATCTGCCATGTCATGGCAGCATGAGAGAAAGAAAGAGGACAGAGTGACAAACAAGTTGTACTTGGTGCTCAGAGTCAGAACTGCTGTCAGAATGGAGGGAAGAACGTGTCAGAAACAGGCAAGTGGGTTGAGAAAGGCACTGCAGGAAGCAGAAATGTGAAGAAAATAATGCTGTAGGGGAAAGGGAGGATGAGGAGGGAAAAAATAAGTATTAATGATAGCATCATTATGCTATGAGGGCATGAGGTCAATCTGGAAGCTGTGTTTTGGGTTGGCTGCAGTCTCAGGGAGGCCAGAAACACAAGAGATAACATTGGGCAAAAGATATAGTGGTCAAGGGCATGATCTGTCCTGAGTCTTAGAAACACTGCAGAAGAAAAATCATTTGTGTTTAGCTATAGCTGAATGTACAAGAGAGTACTGTGAGCAATCAGAGCTATCTGGCTACTTCACCTAAAGGAAAAGGGATATGGCAGCATCTCAGTTATAAAAACTGAGGGAACAAAGGAGGCAGTCAAAGAGAAAGATCAGGATTTAATTTGCTTAGTGTTCAGTCACCAAGAGACGTGGGGGTGGCAATATTGCCAAAGCAAAACTGAGTTGAGGAAAATAGATTAGAAGCAGTGAGTCAGATGTGTGAGCTCATAGTGGCACAGCTGATATTTGAAATTGCAGGAAGAGTGAGGATCATAGGAACCTTCACAGGGACTTTTCTTCCTGGGTTTTACAGTTCAGATTCCATCAAAACACACACAGTTCAACAACTCTTAGTCACCACAAACCTGCAAGAGCACATCAGAGCCAGAGAAGGGAGAGCAGTGGGCAGATGTGGAGCTGCAGGAATATTCTTTGGATAGAGGTAGGAATTTTAGAGCAATTCCCTCTCAAATTTAGATCCTCACTGAAGACCTCAGCCCTCAGGGGAGCCTTTTGTGAGTAAAGGTTTAGGACTTGTGAGTCAACTGCTGTAAAGTCTCTTTTATGGCCATTTCATGCAGTACCAAACCAGATGATCCAAATCAACACATGGACTATGTCTATTTCTGTCAATGACTGCACATAGTAAGATAATTTTGTTTAACCAGCTTATCTTTGTTTGCTTTCCACCAATACCACTGTAATTTCTTTTGGTATACAAATGCATTTTTTTGTGAAAAGGGAACCACTTTGCAACACCTCCTTGATTTTTACATACCTGCCTTAGTGACTGTGATAGTAACATGCTCCTGTACTGCTCTAGAAAGTAGCTTTACATGCACTGTTTCATCTAGTCTTTAATTCTTCCACTGGGGCACTAAATCTGGACTAAGCTGAAATACTAGGACAATAATTCTTAATCCACTGTGGAACATTAAATGAGTGTTAAGAGTGATTTGCTGTATATTATGAACGTGTCTCCATTTCGTTTCCTCTCTGGAGATGCTGATTCACTGATGGAGTGATGTTCTTCCAGGCAAGAAAAGATTAAGTAGAGACAACAGACTCAGAAGTAATAAATAAGGCTGTAGAACAAAACTGCCTAATATTATATTATTTTTGAAGCCATATATAATCATGTCATCAGAGATTTGCTGTGGTGCACACATGAGAGGGAGCAGAGTTAAGGTGGTGCCTCTAATCTTATACTGTGCTATCCAGGAGGTTACAGAATTTACAACTGTATATTTTATGTGCATCAATCCAGCACTGGGAAGGAGGTTTGCATCTATTTAGCCACAGCAGTGTCCTCTATGTTCCATCACAGTCAAAGTTCTTCAAAGGAACGAGAGCACTGCTTCCCCTGCTTCCCATGTGTGAACCCAAGGTGCTGGAGAAACAGCAGGTCCTTCAGTCCCTGAGATCAATGGCACGTGCTGTACAAAGGAACTGAGTTTCCTCTCCCTGCTCCTATGTGCAGTGTGTGCTCCCACTGTCCCTTCCTGGTGCTCTGCTGCAGGGAGGCTGCGTGGCTGAAACTCTGGAGACAAGTTTGGGTAGTGCCTCTCTAATAGAGAGCACAGGCTGGGATCACAGGCAGATTTGTCACATCATGCAGTCTGAGGGGACCATCTTCAAATCCACACAGCAGCAATTGATCAAAGACAAGGTTGTTGCTCTTGTGTTTCTGTGATTCTACTTTCCAGAAGCACCTGGGCTGATGTTGCTATCCTGGCTGCTTTTCATACTGTTGCTGGGAGCAAACCAGGCTACACTTCTTCAAGCTTGGGACAGGCAGCACATAGGGAATATTGGGTGTAGGCAGAAAGAAGGGGCTCACTGGACTCTCTTCCTGGGTTGGTTTTTTTTTTTGTGTGATGGCCAAATGGCAGACATCTCAGCAGCCTGTTGAGTACAGTAACCTACTCCAGGTGCAAAGGTAAATTTTAATTATAACTGTAAAGATAATTGTTAATTCTCCTCTGAGTGGATCAAGGTGCAGAAAAGACCCTGAGGTTGCTTGTTCATTACAATAAGCCACATTGCTATAGAAATTAAAAAAGCAGAACGCTCCTTTTGAGCAAACAAATCTCAGGATGCTGGTCAGTCACTACTTGCAGGTCTTTACTGGGAATCCATTTCACTTAATCCAGATTTGCTGAAGATGACTGAAGAGAGGGCTTGATCATTATCCTTAAGCAAAATCAGGTATGCAGCATGCCCTATTTATTTTTGATGGTGTATTGTGTAGCTGTAAGGGCTCAAACCTCTAGACACGCTCTGAACTGACCCTGCTCTCTCCTGTAGGTCAGGGTGCTCTCCCAGGCCTGGAGCTTGTGTCTGTAGTGCCCAGCTCTTCTCTTGCTACTGGAAGGGATGGGTGCCTGTGCTGGTGGTTACAGTGCTCTGTTAGCTCTCACTCCGTGCTTTGGGGAACTTCAGTGTTTCACAGTAGAGTCAGAGATGACATTCTTAGCACATTCCTTTCATTTTTTTCCCCTGGCATAGCAATTACTATTCTACACAGTGCTGCTTCATGCGGTTCTTTACAATTTATTTTTAAGGTTTCCCCAAAAACTTGCCTAGTAAGAGTTTTTGCATAATTGGTCCTCAAGATTTGCATTTCAAAACTTCAACGCAGTATTTTTTAGCTCTCAGAGCTGGCTGCAGGCTTATGCTACCTCCCATACAGCTCTCAATTGAATGATCTAAATACAGGAATATGCATTGCTTTTTGCTTCTATTCTCAGAACAGCATTGTTCTTTCTTGGCTGCTTCATTTTTTTTTAAACTATTCCCAATTAAATTGCTTCTGTAATAGGCCTTAACACTTTCCTAACAGAAGGCTGCAGTATCTGTCAGAAGAAACTTTTGGTGTATTTTTGCAAGCTTGTCAGATTCTCAAGTTTTGTAACCTTGAGTTAGGCCTGGCTGATTTGTGACTGGTGGCATCAGAGAGGTAGTTCTCTTTTTCCTTCCTTGTTAATCATATGCCTTAAATTATCATCAGTGATGGGTTTATGTTCCTCCTTACAGGTTTACAGAGTTTCAGCACCAGTTATATCACTGGATTCAAAGGGAATGATGACAGACTGAACTGTATTTCCTTTCCAAAATCTAGCTTTAAAGTTTCCCTCTGGACTGGAATCACTGATTTTAATTAATTTCTGCATGGCACTGATTTAAGTAATTTTTCCACTCCTCTCCTCAGAGAAATTATATGTAAAGGTTCCTTAATATTCTGTCTTCACTTTGCTTTGGCTCATTTCAAAACTCTCCCATTTTTAACTGTTGCTCCTCTTGTGATGCTTGGACTCTTACCCGCAATTTGAAAACATCTTCTGTCATTTTTGCTTTTGCAGTTGTTACTTTGCCATGCTAGTTCTGTTGTTCTTTTCTTACTTGCTCCCAAAGTTTTTTTGTTGTTTGTATATATATATATATTTAAATCTGGCATATAATGTTCTTCAAGCTTGTGATTGTATCTGCTCCTATCTGCCAGCATCCATAACCTCTTCCTTAGAAATAGTTCTTAGCACTTTGCCAAGCTGTCATGATAAGAACAAAGTGGGGAAAAGTGCAGTTTCTAACAGCATTCATTGAATCCTCCAAGTAATGATCCTTGACTTTGTCTCCTGAGAAAAAGTGCTTGCTATGGTGTCTTTTTGGTCTCCTGCTATGAGTATAGAAAATACCTTCCTTTCTATTCTTTTGATGTAATTTTAAATGCTGTCACTCCCAACAGGAAGTTTGACTGCCTGGCTTGACAAGTTTAACAAGCTGAGCACCAGTGGCCTATTTCTTTGATGATAAATGGAAGGGGAAGTGGGGAAAAAGCTACAGGTGCACCATCTCCCTGTGTGACCACAGTCATTCTTTGGGGTTATGAGCTTGTTTGAACCTCTCTCTGCTTGTAAAAAAACTGGTAAGGTAGTAAACAAACTGCTAGTAAAAAAAAAAAGTTAGTGAACACCTGGTAAACTGGCAAGACACAGCTAAACTCATGCTGCCTCCAAAACAAGGTAGCTGCATCCAGACTGCCTATTGGGAATAATCTCCAGCCTTAGTCAGCCCCCAAACCATGCACAGGCATTATTTGGAAGAACATTTGCTGACCCACACCAAAGCCAAGGCTGTGCTGGCAGCTTCACAGCACAGAGACTCCCTGTTTCAAATCTGTGTCCAGGCCTCAACTTTGAATCCTTTGGGTAAGGTATATATATTGTGCTTTTCTCCTTAATTTTTCTCTGGTGTGACTCCTGGAGTCATAAAGAGGTTCAAGATGTCTCTGCCACACTTCTTGCTCTGGGAATGATGGTAAGGGGTGTTTCCATTACTGCCATGAGATGTGATTGGGCTTTTCAGTATTGTGATAGAGGGCTGGCACTGCAGTGGGATCTAAAATGTTTTATAACACTGCCTTTCTAGGCACCCTTTCCTGCAGATTATGTCAGCCACCCTTTGTAAAATTTTAACTGAGGTTGTTCAATCACACTTAAAAATTGTATGGCAATTATGTTGGCCTGGTTAAAAGTCTTACAATACTGTAGCTTTGAATGCTTACTTTTTCCAAGCATCATAGAAAACGCATTTTTGGTATCAAGTAAGCCCCTTTCACTGTCTCCAGGAAAACATATCTTGGCCAAATCATAAACTGACTAATTTTAATTTGAACACCCTCAGTAGAAGCTTGTTCTCTTGGCAGCTGAATTCCTGGCTGTGACATCTGCAGTGAGCACTCTCCAGCTTCTCCCTGCCAGCTCATCTGCCTGCGTGCAGCTCCATGCTGCAACCTGGGGCTGGCACCTTCTGCTTTGGAGTGGGGAGCACTGCATGGTGTGGAGAGGGGAGCAGGGCCAGCAGGAACAAAAGTTGGACACTTGGACTTAACATTATGGGGAGTAAGGAGCTGTGAGGAAGGAGAGCAAGCAGAACCTGCACTCATACAACGTCTATTCTTTCTCATCCAACACTGAAACAAACCAAGGCTTTCTAGAACCTTCATGTTTATTTGTTGGCAAGTATCTGTGTTATCTGGTGATGAATATATATCCTACATCCCTCAAATTTGTTGATTGAGTTTCTACCTCATGCAACTGATCCCTATGGATGATAACAGACATCTACTGCTACCAATTACTTATTAGCACATGTGGTAGAGATCTGTACTTCAGACCTAATAGGTTTCAGTTCCATTTGGAGGTCACTAGGGTTTCACTTAATATCATTTCTTTTCAATTAACATGGGAAGTGACTTGGTAATTCCAGTAAATGACTGGGTACTTAAAGTAAACCTGTCTGGAAATACAAATTTCTGTCCAGCTGGAAATTTTAACAATTGACATTTTACTTGAGACAAAACAGAAAAAAAGTTACTGTATTTTTGTGGTAGAACATTAAAACAAATGCCCTTCTAATTTTTCTCTGTGAGTTATGTTCTCAAAGGTTAACATGAAGACAATAGGGTGATCAAAGATTTAATGGAAGGACAACTTTGATCTCATAGATAGTATAAGGCAGGACTTAATCCAAAATTAACATCCTGTATGGGTTAATTAAAGGAAACAAATGTGAGAAAGCTTGTTCTACTGTTGAACAGGCCATTTAGCTTGTCTTTAATGCAAATTATCAACGAGGTTCCTGTCATGAAAATAAATCTCATTAAAAATGCATCACTTGTTCACACACACATAAACCACGAGTGTACTACTACCAGATGAAATTGATGTTACTCAGCTGCAGAATGAAGGTGATGTGCATTTCAAAATGCAGTCACTCTTGTTCTTGTCTGGGTTTATGTTTTCTGAAAAATCTTTCTATTGTACTTAGTGGGCTATCAGAGTCCTTATTTAATGTGGAATAATGGGGGGCTGCAAACAGATGACTGAAGGGCAGACTTGGAGCAACAAGGGCTTGAAACCCACATTCCCTCTTCACACGTGGACTCTTATTGCCAAAGGTTGTGTGTCCTTAGGCTACAACTTCCTTGAGCTTTTCTATAACTCTCCAATTGAATTGAAGTTCAGATAAAATGAAACTGTGAAAGCAAATTTGAAACTATATAAAAGTGTGAAAAATTATATTTGTCTTATAAATCATAGCATCATATTATTATTATTCTCTTGGAGCAGTTTATGGAGCAGTAAAGCCAGAATTCTGTACAGAGATGAAAGTCAATATCTAAACACATCCCTACACCAACATTAGTAGGAAATATTACCAGACATTGCAAGCTAGGAAGGAAATAAGAAGAATATTAACTAGAGCCTTTTTTCCATAATATAGTCCCATATTACAAAACAAACATGTAGTCCTTCTTTGTATACTTACAGAACTTCCTCTCCACAGAGCAATGAAGAGGCAGAGATTCCTGCATTTTTGGTTGCATGACAATTACAACATCAGGGATACCTCAAGAGGCAGTGATCTCCCCTGACTGTAAGGTGAGAAACCCTAGTACAACACATTTGTATGGGAAGCAGGCATAGAAACAATTCTAATGTGTTCACTATGTTTTGAAATATATGTGTGAAGGTCACAGCAGAGCTTTTGTTCTGTATTTATGATCCCAAAGGCTTTATCCATTCACTCTGCATATGCTTTCCAGGCTGAGCTTACAGCTTGCTCACCTCAGTGAACCTGAGGTCAGGCCCCTGACCAGAAAGAGAGTAAGATACATAGTAGGCTGTTAAGCACATTAAATTCTGTTTGGTGTCTGTACGGCCAGGAGGTGGCAGAGCAAGTCTGATTTACCATGTCTGAGTGGCAGGCTCTGGGTATTTTCCAGTCTTGGCACTGTGGAAAGATGGTGAGTTCCCGCAGTTCTCCCATTTGCACCATTTAGTGGCAACTGCCTGCACACCATTCACAGCATTTGCAAGGCTATAAAGAGGCTTCCAGCAAGCTTGCACAGCTCTCTAGGAAATGATAGCTGGTGTTATTTTTCCTCCTTTTTTTTTTCCTTTTTTTTTTTTCCTTTCTCTTTTTAAATTATAATTTTGCACTGCTGACTGAACTCTACTGTTCACTAGCAGTTTGGCCAACACACCCTTTTAGAGGCAAGAATGAATCTTCCTTGTGTGCACATCCTTGCAAGCAAATGTCACTGACCCTGCCCACAACAACACATAGTGACAAAAGCACATGGTTCAAGCAAGGGCCTGACAAGTAATGACACAAACATATAATACATAATTCTGCCTAATTGTTAATTCAGCTGCCTCTTCTTTCTCTTCTTGTTACTTCTTCACACCGTAAGTGACCATGTGATAAGCAGAGAGGGCAGAGCAGATGAACAGAAGAAAAAGCAAATAGAGAGTGACAAATTGTCCAATATCAGCTGGGGTACTTTTAGTATCAACTTCAGTTGCAGTCAGCTCTAGGGTGGGTCAGCAGATGATGGGGGTTACTGAGGGAAAAAAACAAGTGTTGCACCAAAGTGCTGCCAATAATTTGGTAATCTAAACTGTATCTGCTTGTAAATGAGTAAATTAAAAAGGCAATAGGCTTCAGCAAAACCTGTCTTTTTCTTAAGAGCTACTGGTGCTGGTTAGCAACAAACCCCCATGGTTTATTTGCAGAAAGCAACCCCAAAATCTCTGTGTGTTATGTTTAATGGGCTGCAGCAGCCCCGGGATAGATATTGGTGCGTTCACAAAAGAAGGCATTTACTGTGGAGTTTTTGTATGTCTGATTCCCTGGGGCAGCTGTGAGAGAGGAGATAGAAGAAGGTCAAGAAGAGAAAATAGCAATCATTTTCTTAGGGTTTGATCACCTTTGAGAAAACACAGGACCAGTTTTGGTCTTACTGTTTTAAGGGACTTAAAAGCCTGATAGGTGGCAATGGAAACAGAAGGAAGCTCCTTCAACCAGGACTGCAAGAGAAATAGATTATGCAGAGGTTTTTGTGCACAGGGTCGGATATGAAGTCAAGAGACCCATGCATGAGGGAGACAGGCAGTGAGGAGAAGTGAACAGAGGATTCTTTGCACTGAAAGTATTGGAGTTATTATGCTCTAAATTCTGCATTTATTGTCTGCTGGCTTCAAAGCAGCAATGTACGATAGAATCTAACCCTAAATGGATGTAGTTGTCAGAACCAACAATAGGAAGCACAGATAGAAAGAGATTTGAAATCTTCTCTCAATCCTGCCTCTGGTAATAGTTACTGCTAGAACTCAGAACTCCCTCAGAGGAGGGAGGGAAACTGTATTTCTTCCAATACGTCTGCTAACAGCTCTGTTGTTTTTTAAATTCTAAGGGCCAGCTATATAGCTAGGAAGAAATCACACAAAAATCCCCAGCACTGCTACTCTCCAGGGTTTCCCCCAACTTTCTAACTGTTTTAGCCAAGTAGAGATAAGATCTATGCCCTTAATGCTAATGCAGGCAGTGCCCAAGGACAGACAGACTCAGATCTGGACAGAGCTGCTTGGGTAAGAGAAAAGGTCACCTACCATGGCCTATGTGGCCCCTGGCTGCTCTGCTAATACCAGATGCAGAGATGGCATCTGGAAGACCACCTTATGGCCACAGGCAACTGAAATGAGAGCAATTAGCACAAGCAGACAGACAGAATGTGGAGATCCTTGTAACTACAAGTTTCTCCTCATCAGGCTGGTCAAGCATCTACCATTGAAAAGTTACATATCTTGTGGCTCCTTCTCTGAGTTTTGTAAACAGCCTTTTGCATGTTACTGCAAGTTCTTTCACATCAAACCTGGGCTATGACTGCCATGCATTGCTTTAAGCATCCAGATCCAAATTTCACGTCTAAACCAATGATGTTTGGATCAGAAATGCTATTTTGGTCCTCCTCTTTTTTTAGTTGCCCTGGCCTTGAGGGTGATAGCTTAGAATAGCTGAAATATTTAAAAACTCTGCCAAGCACTGTGCTGACAAAACAGCGATTTGTATGTGCTCTGTACTTCTGGCTAATCTCAACACAGAGTTCAGATGCTGAATGAATCTTCTTTTCTCTCATCATTCAGTGTATTAACTTGAGGTCATGCTCCACTGACACTTGCAAACAGCACCCGCCTCTGTCACAGCCACGCATAGAAGGAGCCTGAAAGGAATTAACTCTGTCTAATAAACATCCCTGACTTGTACACAGCCCCTCAGAATGGGAGCAATTGCAAACTGGGACTGATGGCAAACTCTTGGAGGAGGGAGTAGGGTTTAGCCTACAGAAAAGGAAATGCTCCTATTTGCAGTGGTATCACAAATCCATAATGTCTCAGATATTTCACTTATGGCTTGTTTTCAGACATCTACAAAGTCCAGTAGTCGTGGCAAAGCCAGCTGCCTTTGTTGTTTGTGGTTAAAGTTAAAAGACACCAAATGACACTTTGCAGCCCTATGATCCAAAGCACAGTGCCCTGAATCACTTCAGGAGAAAGAAGTGGTGACAGGATCGTAGAAAACAGAGAGAGCAGACCAATAATACCAGCAGTTAAAGACCTTTATTTCCTAAAGGAAAATTAATTCAGCAGCAATAAATAAAGGTGCTGCTCACCAGAAAAAACTCATATGCTGATGTGTAACATCACACAAATGTGAGGTTAGGAGATGTGAGAACATCTCTGCAACTGTTATCTAAAGGCATGTCAACTCTTCTCCTTTCCTCTTTTTTTCTTTACCATTTCATTCCAGAAGCTTCAGGAGACTTCTTCCTCTGGTGTCAAACTAGCTATTTTGGGAGTGGGAGTAATCATTTATATTCTCATCCCAGAATCACCAGGTTCACTGGAAGTTTGATAAGGCTTTACTGTGTATGTGCTCTAGGAAAAAAAAAAATTGTATTTTGTGCTCCAACAAGAAACTGAGTTTGTGGGAAGAGCTACTGAAGATCCCCATAGGCAATGGTCCAACCTAGGATAGGAGCTCAGTACTTCTACCTTTTGTACTCTTCTCCCTGACTAATGCTTTCTCACTAATGAGAAAATCTGTCCAGGGCAAAAATATTAGGAATATTCCATCCCAAAGAAGAACATTTGGATGCTCTGGTTTGTTTTGCCTCCCTTTATGCCCAGAATAGGTTTACTAGGGTGGTTGGAAGGAAGTGACCAACTCTTCTGTGATATTAATGTTACTTATTTGTAAATAAGACTATCAAGAATTGTCTTAGAAAAATATTAAAGCTGAGTCATATACCAATAAAAACAGACAAATTCACTCTGGCAGCTGCAATAGTGAATTTAGCTTACTTTTACTGTGCCTCAGCAGTGTGGTATATGGCTCTGTGGTCATTTCATTTCATTTCAGAGTTTCTTTTTGACATAAAATGAAGTCTAATAACATCTCAAATGGAGTTACTGGAAGAGTAAAGGCAACTCTTTTTATTATAAACAAGGAACTCTGTGCATCTTCCTGCCACGTGTAAAGGCACCTGTGACTCTTGCTAGAGAAGAGAACAGCAGTTCTCAACATCTAAATTAGATCTGTGCAAAGACCTCTGCATCTCTAATGTGCAGAGGCAAGCAAGCAGTGGTAGAAGCAGAGGTTGTGTGTAGATTTCCTCCTGACACTGGTTTGATCAAAAGTTCAGGGTATGAAAAACACTGGTTCTGCCTCAATTCTCCAATTTATTTAGCAAGATACAGCCTATGATTGATAACTATGAGATTCCAAAGTGAGAAGTGACATGTTAAGCAGGCGATAGGATATTTACTGACTGAAATCACAAGTTAAAAGATTATCTTTTTCTTTTGAGAAAATATGCCAATTTTTGAGGCTACAGACAGCAAAAGAATGGTCATGTTTTAGCAGTTAGAATGCAAACTATTAAATGGCCCAATATTTTTATGGATCCTGGAAAATAGAGATGTTGATTGTTTGGTGAGAGCACAATACTGACTCTTTTGATTATGATTAAGTTGCTATTGCTCAGCTGGGGTGTTGTTCACAGTAATCTGGGTCTTGCTCATGCTGACTCACATCTCCTGCATTCTCAGCAGGGATTTCTGTTTCTTCACAAATTCTGGCCTCCAAAGTTCTTAGCCTCCTGTATCTTGATGAGTGTGGGAGGCCTGGGATCAAACATCAGGGAGCAGGAGCAGTCATTGCTACAGCTTCCTAATGTGAAGATGTCAGACACTGCCCAGGTCTTGGGATCCAGCATGGATTTGCCTCTTGAGGGGAGGGCAATGGGAGGAAGCCAGAATGTGAGTCAGAAAGGTACAACATTGTACTTAGAAAAGGATGGCCTTTTCAGTTAGTTTTGTTGTTTTATTTAACTGCTCTGCATCCTATTTTATATAATCATAGGGAACCAACCAAGCCTTGACCAAGAATGGAAGAGAGTGAACACCTGTGGAAGTGATGTAAGCAGGTTTTCACAAGACAGTGTGGTGGGTGACTCCACAACCTCCATAGGCAGCATTTCCAACTTTTAAGCCCCCTTTCAGTGGAAGAATTCTTCCTGATACCCAAAGGGAACCTCTCCTGGTACAACTTGAGGCCATTTGCACTGGTTGCCTGGGAGAAGAGGCTGACATCCACCTTGCTAAAACCTCCTTTTAGGGACTTATAAAGAGTGATAAGGTCACCCCTGAGCCTCCTTTTTTTCCAGGATAAACATCCCCTACTCCCTCAGCTACTCATCATTAGACTTGTGCCCCAGAGCCTTCCCCAGATCCACTGCTCTTCTCTGGATTCTGTCCAGAACCTCAATGTCTTTTTTGCAGTGAGGGGTCTAGAACTTGACACAGGATTTGAGGTGTGGCCTCACAAGTGCCACATTCAGAGGGACAATCACTGCTGGTCCTGCTGGCCACACTCTTTCTGATACAGGCCAGGATGCCATTGGCCTTCTTGGCCACCTGGGCACACGCTGGCTCATGTTTAATGCTGTCAACCAGCACCCCCAGTTCCTTTTCTGCTGGCTGCCCCCAGTCTGTCCTGCTGAACAGGGTTGTTGTGACTAAAATACTGAAGTGACAAGTGGAGCCAGACAAAGAGACGTCAGTTCTCAGGAGGTGAAAGAAAAAAATGTGGCAGCAGAGCACGGCGGATTAAACAAGTCATTAAGAGTGTGTAAGAGGGATGTGCATGTGGTGATGGGTTCTTGTACCACTCTGCATGCCTCTTACTGCAACTGAACAACACTGGCTCTGAGTTACAAAATTTCATAGGACATGCACAATTCTAATCCTGAATCCTCTAGTCTCAATATGGTCTCTGTTGTAAGGGGGCTCATCTGCACCGCATCAAGTCCTCATAAATTTCTGGATAGATTTGGGATAGATGACTAGATTATTGCTCTAATTTTTCCATGTATACTATCAGTAGTTACCTACTTGTTCTTTTAATTAGGCTAAAATTTACCAAAGCATATGAAAAATTGCTTATCTCACTGAAAACAGAATTATCTGCTGAAAGCTCACAGCCCATTCTTCAACTTTTGCATAAATATTTTTATTGTATATTTTTATGTTCTGCATTAAAAGTGTGCCACTGGGGACATTTGTTGGTTGTGAATGCTGTACTTCCCACCAGCACCTGCCTCTTGAACAGGCTAGAGGTGGAAACATATTGTAATGGCTGAGCTGTGCAGACACTTTATTCTCTGTTCTGCAGCAGCATGGGTAAAGCAGGAAAATTTGTATCTGAGTTGACCCAGAGGGAAACCTTACCAAGAGGCTTTAGCTTTGAACTGAATTCAGTTGTGTTGCAGAGAGACTCAATTGTTTTAGCTTCTGGAAAGTAAGCATGACTGAATTTAGCCTTGAAAGATCCCAATGGGATGAAAAATAAAAGGATTTATATTAGAAAATGTCAAAATCAAAACTAGCAATTTCCTCCTCACTCTTTTCTCTTTTTTTCCCCCCTTTTTGCCAGTCATAAATGATTGTCTCAAATGCACTCAGACTTCCCTGATGGCCTTGGTTATACCATGGCATTGCATTCTTCTGTAAATGAGCTCCTCATCCCAGGTTTGTGGCTTGGCTATTGAGGATGGCCCTAGAGCAGTACAGCACGTCCTGGAGGGAGGGGAGTCATGGAGATCCTGTACTAGCAGGAATGTCCCTGCCTGTGTGACACTGTGACCCTGCAGGCAAAGGAAAGAAACTCAAACCCTGGAAGTGGTGGGATAGAACTGCTTAGAAATCCTCAGCTGTGGGCTGTCTTATTGTCCTGCTGGCCCAACAAGCAGGGTTGTCTAATTAATTAGGAAAAAAGAGGTGAATTAATTTGGCTTAAATTCTTGGATTATGAAATTTACCTAAACTTCCTAATGTTTGTGCAACAGCTCTCCTTCTGCACGTGATATACAAAGAAATGCCATATTCTCCCCAGTCCAAAATCCTTGCAGAGTTTCAGTTGTGTTTATCCCAACAGAGATCATGTTGTCAGCATGCTTAGGTTTTGCTGCCATTAATCCTTTCAAACCCAGCAAAAAGGCATTGCATATTTGAAGTCCATCTCCCTTAAAGCTGCCTCAGCCAGAGGCTGTGTGTGTTTGCCAGGTGATTGAAGATCACTGAGGCAGCCATTGATCGATCCAGCATCTCCTCTCCTCAGGATACTCTCAGTGAAGAAACTTTTCTGTGAGGGACAAGGTTTGAATAAGCCTTGCTATAAGGAGTGCAAAAGGAGGCTAGATTCCCTTTCTTTTCACCACACATTTATTTCATCACTTCACTGGATTTTAGAAGGTTATCACATCAAATACAGGCATAACCTAGAATAGGCTGGAGGGAAGCAGCTCCACTGGAAACAAGATGGTTTCCATCTAAGATCTTTCAGAATTGGTCTCTTTTCCTCTTTTTTTTTTGAACTGGCTAATTAAACACACTGACCACTCATGCCACAGACTTTTTTTACTCTTACCCATCTTAGAAAGAATGTTTTTGTAAACAAAGCTAAAGCAAGACTTCTGTGAGTTGGAGGAGGTTCCATTTGCAAAGTCAAAGTAGTGAAGAATATAAGAGCAATTAAATGCTTTAATGTAAAATAATACCTGGTGGTTATTTTGGTGAACTATGGCTATTTGAATTTATATTGGAATCTGTGGTGAGGTTCTCCTCTAGGCCAAATGTAGGCTAGTCAGCACCACATGCCCAGCAGGGCCTTTGAGAGAAACTGTGCAGACTGATACCTCTTTCTCCACAGAGATGGTATGGGATTGCCTCACATTGTACCTTTTGTCCAGTTCTCATCTCTTCTCACAGCAAAATTCCTCCTTGAAGGGACAAGGTTCATTCTTAGTGGTCTGTGGCATGAGAGCAAATTTTAATTGCGATATTCTGGACAAACAACACTTTGAATGGATTGAAAACCACCACTTCACATATTGCTCAATTTATGACAAGTGTAAGACTATAACAAAGACATCAGATCGTGACCCATGTAGCTCTATGTTCATTACCCACATAACCATGGGGCAGATTCTTTCACCTGCTAGATTTGGCATCTTTCATTGTCAGATTGTTCTTTTGTTGTGAGGGAGACCAGAATTGCTTCAGTTCTGATGTTGTATGTTCACAGAAAAATGTATGCTGAATTCTAAATGAAAAAAAACTAGAATAGGAAAAAAGCATAGGTATTTTAATGGCTGCATCGGTCTCCCAAGCAGCAAAAGATATCACAAAACTACAGCATATCAGAATGGATGTTCTTATCAAAAGCAAAATTGACCAATTAAGCTACCAAAAACATATTTTTTAAATTGCTCAGACCAAGCAAGAGCTGCCTATCTGAGCTCACTATTTGTCACAGCTCTGCTATGACATCTGGGTGTGGCTCTGGCAATAACCTCTAGAAAAGAATACAATGCTTGAGTACGCCAGAGAGCAGCACCATACAGAGGGCACTGTGGCAGAACAGAAACATTTGGGAAATGCTCCCATCACTACCCATGGTTTCACATCTCTGCAGAATCCTTCTGTCGAACGTGAGCTGAAAACATACTTCAAACATACATCAGCACCTTTCCATTCATTAAGGTATTTATGTAGAGGTAGGATCTGCACTTGAGTCTACCTTGAGGGTGTAATTGTGTGTTGCTAATGTAATGGCTAGAGCTGGTGATCCAAATGGTAGCATATGAAAGGTCAATGTGCAGAATGCAAGGTTGTGCAGAGCAATTGGAGGAAGAATGGAGTCTGATTGAACAGAGGAAGAAGGAAGAGGGAGGGCAAGGGCAGTGAATGAGAGTGATAAGATGACTTCTAAAAATGGGCCCTGCAGAGGTGAAAACAAAAGCATTAACTCCATCAGTTATATCCAATGAATGTCTTAAAAGGAAAGATTATAGATAAAGAAAGAAAGACACAAAACCCAGGAACAGAGCTGGCCATTTAAATAATGTGCATGCACATTTCAGAGGAGCTGTTTCCACATATATAATCATCATCATCATCATGGTATACATTATGTGTATGTCCTCATGGATGCCCTTAGAACATCATAGGCAATGGTATGCCTTAAAAGGCAAGTCACAGTATAATATTCTGATCTCAAATAGCAAATGTCCAAAAGTTGTTTCTACCAAGAGTCTGCATGGCACAATTGAAAGCAAGGCTTAACTCCTACATTCATGTCATGTTTACCACTGTACTTTGCATTTTCTCATGTGCCGTCTGACAAATCCACGTGAATCTCAATTCTTCTGGGAATCAGAAAATGTCAGAACCCAGTGCAGCATTATTACAGGGATTTATTTATTTCCCACATATTAAAAATAGTATCATAACTTAAACAAAAAAAAAAGTCACAGACTCACAGAATAAATAGGTTGGAAGAGACCTCCAAGATCATCAAGTCCAACCCATGCCCTAATACCTCAACTAGACCATGGCACCAAATGCCACATCCAGTCTTTTTTAATGTACACCCAGGGATGGTGACTCCACCATCTCCCCAGGCAAAGCATTCCAATACAATATTATTTCCATGAAAAATTTCTTCCTAATATCCAACCTATATCTCCCTTGGCACAACTTGAGGCTGTGTCCTCTGGTTCTGACAGTTGCTGTGTGGAGAAGGAGACCAACCCCACCTCCAGCCACCTTCCAGGGAGTTGTAGAGAGTCTTAAGGTCGCTCCTGAGTCTCCTTTTCTCCAGGCTGAACCACCCCAGCTCCCTCAGCGTTCCTCACAGGGTTTGTGTTCCAAGCCCCCTCACCAGCCTTGTTGCCTCCTCTGGATGTGCTCAAGTGTCTCAAGGTCCTTCCCAAACTGAGGGGACAGAACTGGACACAGCACTCGAGGTCTGACTTCACCAGTGCCAAGGGGAAGAATGACCTCCCTGCTCCTGCTGGCCACAATGTTCCTGATCCAGGCCAGTGCCATTGACCTTCTTGGCCACCAGGGCACAGGGCTGGCTCATGTTCAGTCAGCTGTACCAGCACCCCCAGGTCCCCTTCTGCCTGGACACTGTCCAGCCACACCATCCCCAGCCTATAGCACTGCAGGGGGTTATTGTGGCCAAAATGCAGGACTTGACACTTGGACTTATTAAACCCCATCCTATTGAACTCTGCCCATCTATCCAGCCTGTCCTGGTCTCTCTGCAGAGTCCTCCTACCTTCCAACAGATCAACACACGCTCCCAGCTTAATGTATGCATATTTACTAATGAAAGACTCAATACCCCCATCCATGTCATCAATAAAAATATTGAACAGGACTGGCCCAGCACAGACCCCTGAGGGACACCACTGGTGCTGATCCCCAGCTGGATGCAGCACTGTTCACCTCCACTCTCTGGGCCTGGCCATCCAGCCAGTTCTTAACCCAGCAAAGAGTGCTCCTGTCCAAGCTGTGTGCTGTGGGAGACAGTGTCAAAGGCCTTGCTGAAGTCCAAACAGACAACATCCACAGCCCTTCCCACATCCACCTGGTCATAAAAGGAGATCAGGTTGGTCAAACCTGACCTACCCCTCCTAAACCCATGCTGGCTGGGTCTGATACCCTGGCCATCCTGTATGTGCTGTGTCATGGCACTCAGTTCCATAACCTTACCAGGTACTGAGGTCAAGCTAACTGGTTTATAATTTCTAGGATCCTCCTTCCCACCCGTTTTAGAAATGGGTATCACAATGGCCAGCTTCCAGTCATCTGGAAATTCACCAGTGAGCCAGGACTGTTGGTCCTGGAGAGCAACTGTGCAAACTCATGTGCCAGCTCCCTCATCATCCTGGGATGGGTCTCATCTAGTGCCATAGGTTTATGAATATCCACGCATCTCAGCAGTTCTCTGACTGCCTCCTTGTGTTGGGTTGATGTGGCCAGACATGTGTATTCCATCACCATCTGTTAAAATGGGGTGGGGCAGTGATTCCTTATCTCCGTGGCACATACCATCTATTAATGGGCCATCTTTGAGACTAGATGGGGCAATCACCTTTATCTTTTCCACAGCCCATCCTCCCTCCAGGAAGATATCATCTGCTGCTGGCCCATTGAGTCCCACTGTGTGACTGATAAAATTACATCATCCCACTGGGAGATGCTCCAGCCAGGGGGAGGAGCCAAACCTTTCCTACCTAGATAAAAAGTGAGATTTTGGACAACAAGTTACCTTCTTTCCACTGGATTCCAGAGGAAAACTGGACTTTTCCACATCATCCCTGGACCTTTCCACATCATCCCTGGACTTTCAGAGGAAAACTGCACCTTCTACAGACGTGCCACACCATCAGAGATGTGCCACGCCCCAGAGATTGCCACTCCCTCAGAGATGTGCCATGCCCTCAGAGATGTGCCACGCCCTCAGAGATGTGCCACGCCCTCAGAGATGTGCCACACCCTCAGCAATGTGCCACGCCCTCAGAGATGTGCCACGCCCTCAGAGATTGCCACACCCTCAGAGATGTGCCACGCCCTCAGAGACGTGCCACACCCTCAGAGATGTGCCACGCCCTCAGAGATGTGCCACACCCTCAGAGATGTGCCACGCCCTCAGAAATGTGCCACGCCCTCAGAGACGTGTCACACCCTCAGAGATTGCCACTCCCTCAGAGATGTGCCACGCCCTCAGAGACGTGTCACACCCTCAGAGATTGCCACTCCCTCAGAGATTGCCACTCCCTCAGAGATGTGCCACGCTCTCAGAGATGTGCCACGCCCTCAGAGATGTGCCACGCCCCCAGAGAACTCCCCACCCCTGTTTGCCCGCTCCTGTTCACCACGCTCTGGGTGATCAAGCTAATCACATGGGCCCATGACAAACTAATGAGATTCCACAGGTTCAAATGCAAGATGCTGCACCTTAGGCTAGGGGCAATCCCAGATATGAGTACAGACAGGGAGAGAATTCTTTGAGAGCAGCCCACAGAGAAGGACTTGTAGATGAAAAGCTGGATGTGAGTCAGCACTGTGTACTCTCAGTCTAGAAAGCCAAACATCCTGGAAGGTGATTCTGCTCATGACCCCACTGGGAGCGCTGCACCACAGCCTGGGGTCCTCAACACAAGATGTGAACCAGCAGGAATGAGTCCAGAGGAGGGCAAGGAAGATGGTCAGAGGGCTGGGTCACTTCTCCTATGAGGACAGGCTGAGGGAGTTGACGTTGTTCAGTCTGAAAAAGACCAGGCTCCAGGGAAGCCTCACTGTGGCCTTTCCCTGCTCAAAGGGGACTTATAAAAAGTGACTGAGAAACTTTTTATGTGGGCAGATAATGACAGGACAAGGGGGAAGTGTTTTAAACTAAAAGAGGAGATTTAGATTAGATGTTAGGAAGAAATTGTTTACTGTGAGCATGGTGAGATACAGGTTCAGGTTTCTCAGAGAAGCTGTGGATACCTCATCCCTAGAAGAGTTCAAGGCCAGGGTCAATAGGGCTTTTAGCAACCTGATCCAGTGGCTTGCATCTCTGCTTATGGCAGGGAAGTTGGAATTGGGTGATCTTTAAGTTCTCTTCCAACCCAGGCCATTCTATGACTCTAATTTTCTAGTGATCACTTCTGTGCATCTATCACTGGTTTGAGGTGCTATCATTCACTTTAACGTAAAATGACTTGGACATGCTTATAAGGTTTATTTTAGTTTCTGATTAAATATTTCAGTTGCTACATAGCTCTTATCCCCATAGCATTTGGATGAGTACATCACTTGTTCAGGGCCAACTCCAGTGGAATTAAGAATTTAAATCCCATTAAAATTATGCAACCAAAAAAACAAAGAAGGATCATTTATTTTCTTTGTTGCTTGTTCCCTTGCTTTTCTGCAGATGTAAAAACTCAGTTTTGTAAAAGAAGAACTCTATCTGACAGTGTTAGCCTGATACAACAACAGCTGTTATACAGTCTCAAGTCCATGTGTTGTGTACTCCAAATTGACTCAAGTTCTGTATCCTTGCAATGACACAAAGGAATGCCATGGGTCCATGACAGTGGATAATACCATAACCAAGGAATAGGCAAGAAAAAGAGAAATACAGTATTAACCCTCTCTCCTCATGAATGACACTCCTAATCATGTAAATTTCCACTTACAAATGGCCTGAAAAAGATGTTACCACACTGGTTTATGTGAGATGAAAATCTGGTCTAGTGTATTACCAGGCATTTCATTGTTGCCACACCCTGCCATGGCCTCAGAAGGGCTGGCAGGAGGTTTTTTCATGGACATGGAGTTTTCTAATGTACTCTGAGTTTCCTCAGGTCACAATTTTAAGTGCTGCTGCATAAACCTGTATCTCAGGAGGGAGGCAACTCAAGCAATTGTATGGAAATCAAGGTAGAGATGCTAAGCTAAATTTTTGTCATGCCTTGGTCAAATGGAAGTAGTTCTCATAAATCCCTATTCCCTTCACAGTTCCATTGTTGTGGTTTCGAGTTAGAGAATTTGATCTTGGAAGAAACTGTTGCTACAGTGATTTCTAAGGAGCGCTCCAGGAAATATGGGCTGTGGATGTGTCCTGAGGGATCACAGGCCACGCTGGGGATCCATCACCTGGGAGGATGGACCAGTCTGTCCCCTCAAAGTCAGAGCCCTGATGCTCAGGACAGTCTATTTAATGTATTTTCTGCATGTGCCTTGTCTGGTGGTTAATCTTACTGAAGTCTCTGATCCAAACAAACACTCAGGCAGAGTGCATAGCTGTCAATTCTATTACAAAGTTACCTTTTTACATGTAAGAACAATTTCTGACCGAAAATGTTCTTTCTCATGTGGCTTGGATCCATTAAGTGCTCCAGTTAACCCTCCTCACTTTTAAATATCTGACAGGTGAAGTTGGCAGAGCAGAGCGTTCAACTGGGCACTCCTTACAGTGCCTCATTTTCCACGGGGATGTTTCTTGTATGCACCAAGGTTGTCTTTAAGGACCAGAGAAAGCATGAAAAGGATTTTTCAAAGCAAACAAAAGAAATTCTGACTGGTCTCTTTATTCTTTAGCTGGAAGCCACTTCTTCTAAGGGAATCTCATCCAAAAGAGAGTAATCACAGTAGTGACACTGAGAGCAAAACAACAAGCAATTTCCTGTACTTTTGTCTTTCTCATTTTCCACAAGTGCAAATAGCTTCAATTACTTCCTCAAAGTTTGATGAGTTCCACAGTGGGGCCAGTGATTAACTGCAAGGGAAATTTTTTACTTTGCCCCTTGAACTTCTGCTTTTTTGGTAACCATTGAGCCATTCTACAGCAGCACTGGACGTCAGTACTAACTAATCACCTGGCTGGAAACACAAGGGGAAAGGAAGAGGTGGTGTCAGGAACAGCCTAGCCAAAATGCTGCAGATTAAAGACTTTCCATGCAGCCCTCGAGTGTCGTGCGTTGGGAATGAGTTGAGTCACGCTCTGAACACCAGAGCATGAGTAAGAAGGCTCAGCCCACTCTGAAGCTTGGTTTTATTGATGAGCTGACATCAGCTCTTGTTGCCAGCCAAGCTCCCCCGAGCTGAGTCTCTGTGACTTCCTCTACACTGGCCCTCTCTGCCAAAATAGGTATTCTCACCCACCTGCAGCTGGGGCCAGCCAGAGCCACAGTGACTCAACAGAGCATGCAGGAGTTCTGCCTCACCTTCTCATACGTTATTACCATAATATGGAAATAAAGACTGACTTCAGGAGCACTGGAGGAAGAGGAAAGGAAGGTTTTATGTGTGCTTGCCCCAGTTTTCATGCTGAACCTGTACCACTGGTTGAGGGCCTTTATCTGAGAGGCCTGGTGCTGACTGATTTACTGGTTCAGGTAACTTAAGAATGACCATGATATAAAATAATTTTAGAAGATTTTCAAAAGAGGTGAATTCCTGATGAAGTACATGGGGTATTGGACAGTGTGTGCCCTGACACTCATAGCAGGTTGCAGGTTGGCTGGAGGGAGGAGGCAGACACTGGCCCAAAGTGTGGCTTTGCTACCAAGCCCTGGATGCTGCTGCTCTGCACCAGGTGATCTGCCATTCAGATGGAAAGCACCCAGACCACTCTACTTACGGAAACCACATCTTCTAAGCATGCTAAGAAGCAGCCTTTGGCTCATTTGCTAATGTTCCCGTTAAGAAGGTGACCATTTTTCATTAGAGAGTTAGCATTTCTTCAGTCAGTGTAGAAAAAAGACCACCTATCTAGTCCATACTGATTTACACTGCTCTACTACTCATCACAACATCTTTGTCAACAAACTCCACTGGGAAAGAATAGCAAATGGAGAGTGTTCAGTCAGTAGTTTGGAATAAGAGTGAGAAAGGACTGCAAGATTCATGAACCAAAGAGAGGACAGTGTTTCCTGGATAGCTTAATCCCTTGGGTTTATTTGCTGAGAGCAAATGTAAAGTGAGGGAAAGGTGATGAAGCCAAATAGACAGGGGCCTACCGAGTGCCAGGGGGATGGCAGCAGTTGCTGCAGGCACTCTTCCAGCTTTCTTGACAGCTCTGGGGCCTTAACAAGGAGACCCTGGAGTAAAAACAGCATTGTTACAGACCATGAGAACTTATCCATCCATAACACCAGTGTATGGAAATTCTCTCCTTGATCTAGAGGTGAATTCTTTCTTAAGAGCTCACCCAGCCACTGACTTTTTGCTGGCATTGCTGAGCAGCAGCTGCTAGGCTGAATGATTGGCTTGGGAGGCAGAAGTTTGGGCAAGGCTCTCTTTGTCACTCTGTCCCCTTTGCCAACGTCCTAAGTTAAAAAGTTTCTCTAAATGGGAAACCTCGAAACCTCCCCATCCTGTTCCCTTCTGTATGAGTTTACTGAATAGGTGAAGAAAATGCAGATGCAGTGGTGATTTTCCTTGACCTAATGACCCTCTAGGAACTGCTGTAAACCTTCAGGCTTCCTGAGCTATTTAAAGTATGAGGACAACAGAAAAATGGTACATGATCTCACCCACAGCTCTCCCTCTGCCATGCTTTTATTACTTCCATGCAAAACCTATATGCCATGACCTGGGCTAGAACTTTACACAGAACACCCTTTAGAGGTGCACCAGTACATGATGCAGATTCCTTCAAAAGAGATTTTATTGCACCACTATCAGTAGCCTGGCAGAGAAAGAAAATTAGGTGAATATTCACCTGCTCCGAAACATTGCTTATTTAAACACAGTTTCAACTGAACAGAAAGTTCTTTACTTCCTGGCCAAATTATTCTGCAGAGTCACTTGCTCTGCAGCTGCTGCATCCTCCTGCTCCTACAGGGCAACATTTCAGCAGTATTTGGAAGGGAAGCATCTGCCTGTCACAGCGTTACGCCAAGCTTTGGGATTCTCCCAAGTGGCACTCATTATATCCGTGTACGGGGATATTATTAGTGTATTTTCATCCAGCAATAATCAATGTAGATTGCCTCAAACGAGTTCAACAGGCATCAACATTGCAAAAAAACACCAGACAAATGTCTTTTTACTTGACCTCTTTAATGCAGTCATAGATCATTTGTGTGTTTAACATCTCTCAAAACCTCGGTGCGTGTGTGCTTACCAAACAGCTATCTTTTCACTCCTTATTTTCCTCCTTCAAGTGCCATGAGAAATTATTTAAGGAAGTTTTAATGAAATGCATCTGTCACTTATGAAGATAAATAGCCATAGTATGGCTTTCCATTACTGGAAATGGCAGAATTAAATTAGAAAATTACAATCCTCAGCATCTTCCCTGACTTGTTTCTGCATAATGTGTTAGAAAATATGCCCACATAGGCAGAATGCTGCAATTCCAATGGAGCATGTCATAAAACAAGACCCCTTTTAATGGTTGTTTTGTTAGTTTGCATTGAGGAATTTTCTCCCATGGATGAATTTTTGTCCTGTTTCTGGGCAAGGAAGCCAAACTAGTAAAGGGAACCTAACTAGAGTGGCAAATAGATAAAAGTTTCCTTCTCTTCCAAAACCTAAGTTCTGGAATTGGTTCTTTTCTCCCAAGCCAAATGGGAAGACCACATAGAGCATGTTTTCCAGACTCTGTAATTCCTCATTTCCCATTTAAAAGGCATCTCCATTATGTGGAATAAAATTAGTGTAACCATTAAAATCCTTGGGGCAGCACTTTAGACAGTAGGAATAAATATTGTACTCTGAGTCTTCATAGACAAAAATACAGCTATTAAATGAGACAGTTAAATGGACAGTGGGATGGTGTGTCTCTTACGGTGGAATGGCCACCTCTTCGACCTTCATTAGCAAGCTGGTCTTTTTGTCCTCAGAAGGAGGTTGTTGGTAATTGGTTTTGTCTTTTTTAGTGAACAGCTAGACTCCTTAGAGTTAAGACCAGTTAGAATGAGCCAGAATGTGATTTGTAGCTTTTAGCCCTGCCAGTCCTGGATGCAGAGGTAGCAACTGAATTAAGCTTATAATAGGAAACCTCTCATGTTTCTCACCTGTGCTTCCAGCTAGCAGTGAAGGATGTTTGCAGAATACTTGTGTCCCTCAGCCCTCACTCCATACCAGCAAGTGTATCCTCTTTCCCTGTTCCCTTGACCTCTGACTCACCCAGCTCCCTTCCAGTCATCCTTCTGGTGTTTCTCTCTTTCTCTTTTGAGGGCATATGAGTTTTGCATTTTCTGTGTTGCTGGAGATGGCTTCAGCAGAGGCAGGGGTAATTTGTCTGTGCCCACTACCAAAGCTCAAATTTCTTTCTATGTACATTGCTAATAAGCTCTGTTCCCTCAGTTCCTGAATAAATACTTTAACTACTGTGTTTTTATTCCAAGCTGGTCACCAATGCTGCAGTGCCCTCACCAGCTGGTGTGTGGCTGTTCTGCTGCCATTCCTGCTGAGCCCAGTGCTGCCTGTGCATGTCAGGAATGTTTAGCCAGGAATCCTGCAGAAATGAGGCAGGACTGCCTTGCATCAGGTCTTGGGGGTAGCCAAATGCAGATAAAAAGGTGTGAGCAGAGAATGTGAGAGCAGAGAATGTCTTTGTAACTAATGAATCATATCATATCATATCATTTCATATCATATCATATCATATCGAATGGCTTGGATGACTAGGTTAAAAAAGGAGAGAAAGAATTTCCATATCCTATCCTAAAAATTATGCTTATTTGTTTCCAAATGATATTGTAATTTTTGCTGTTCCTGGTTATCCCAACCTGCTAAATATCTGAAACATCACGAAGATTCCTGGGAGGAAATCCAATGTGTGTATGTGAGTGTCTGTGTGTGTGTGTGTGTGTGTGTGTGTGTGTGTGTGTGTGTGTTTATGTCTGTGCAGTAACTGAAAACCTCAATATATTGAATACATTTTGGGCAATCCCAGGGCTCTCTGAGAACAGGAGGGAAGCAGATAAAACATATGGGGCACAAAGATGGGCTTGTTGCGAGATGAGAGTTTTTAAAGCCCCAGATGCTTTCCTTTCAGCCTCATCTTAATTGAACTGCTCAGATAATAGCAAACCTGTATGAAGTTAATGCTGGTTATCCCAGCTTTGACCTTCAGTAATCCTGCAGGAGTGTGGATAGGGAGACACAACACTTTGCTGTTTCCCTTACTGTATAAAGGAAGAAATACTCAGATTTGAATACCCAGATGAAGAGGAACAGCATAATTTGACAACGTCACAAAGAAACAGCATAAGCAGTGGTCAGTGTGGCAAGTGTCTGTTCTCCAGCAGGGATCACTATTTGGTTCTTGCAGATGGGAACACATCCCTGTAATGCTCCCAGTTAGTGGTGGGATTTTGTTTGAGCATTTACATCTCAAGATTAGCATGTGTTGGTGGCTTATCCTAGGAAGCTTTGAAATCTGATCACCTCCAAGTTACCGGACACTGCTCTGCATGTTATTAATAATCCCACATTGACCAAACTCATAAAAATTCAGCCTTATTATTTAGCTGACTTTCTCTGTAGCATATTCTATAGATTCACTGCATCCAGTGCAGAGAAGCTTTTTTTTTCTTCCTGCATGTAATGCCATTTAGTTTCATCGAGTTTTGCTTTTCTCTGCCCCTTCATGCAATCTGAACAGAGGTGGGATGAGCAACCTCTCCTCTATGCCTCCTCTCATCTGGAACAGGCTTGTCACTATTTTTCTGCTTTGGTGGCTTTCTGTCTCATTCCAAGTCGCAGATGAAAACTCCTCCCTTTTCCCTTACTTCTGTCTTCCTGGTCTTACTTATCTCAGAAGCTATGTTACTGGTTTCTATAAAGTGGTTGAGAGATGGACTTTGCATGATGGACAGAATTCAAAGACTTAATCCTCTAACCTTTACTTACTAAGATATGTGCCTGTAGTGGAAACAATGGGGTTAAAAGAATCTTCAGGATCAAGGCTATCTGCAGACCAAGTAGATTTTCACCTTGGATACATAGAGAAAAGAGTAAAGATTTTATTTAGAGCATTCCTAGTAATTGCTAACATCAACTCCAACTCTCATGAGCTTCATGGGCTACAGGGATACTGCACCAGAGAATGCTGCCCCAGCATGGACCTGGGAGCCAGCTGGCCCTTCATTATTAGCAGGTCAGGAAGATAAATGGCCAGTGATGAGCTGTAGGAGGCCACAGACAGGTTGTAGGATGGAAATGATTTTCATGTCAGATCCTGACACAGGGTCAGGCAGGTTAGATGGAGAAGAGGCTGGCAGTAGTATGCAGAATAGGCTGAAAGGCCAAGTGTTTTTTCAGAGGGAGAGGCAGAACTGAGTTTAAACTGATTTTAAAACTGCCTTGCAACAAGCTTCAGCATGATGGTATTGAGTTGGAAAATGAGGCTGGCAGCCTTACAAAATGCTGGCAAGTATGGAAAGGAAAATGCTATGGAAAACTGACCCTAAGGTATGGATGTGGGCTTCCTTTGTGTTTCATACTTCACAGCTGATCTCAGAGAGGAAGTGCCTGGTTGACTGTGCAATGATGATGCAGAATGGTTACTGCCTTGACAAAATACTGATTCTTTCCATGTCTCACCATGCTAAAACCCCTCAGGATTCTGATTCAGGTTTGGATGCAAGGAACAGGAAATGGCACCACACAATGTGGCTTTGCTCTTTGGCCATAAGACAAAGAGGATAAAATGAATGCTGGGCAAGAGGCATTCTTGTAGCAACAGCAATATCACTTTATCATCCTTTGTGTTTCAAAGTGTCAAGACTCACAGGAGGACCTGTATCCCAATTTGTCAGCCTGAGCGCTGTGGAATGACTGCTTGGTCTTACTCTACCAGCCCTTGCCTGACACAGAACAATTTTCATGCCTTATCAGAAGTCTTAGACTGTCATCAAAGTTTTCCAGCTGCAGCCATAATCTAGGTTAAACAGGAAGCAATAATTGACTTTGTCAATAATATTTTGCATATAATAATATTCAGGATATGTTAGATTAAATTCTCAGGTGGTCTTAGGTGGTGCACAAGCCCATGGCCCCTGTCTAAAAACCAAACTACGAGAAAAGTACCCATTGACATTAGATCAGTAGAAACTCAGATATGTGGACAATTATATCATCACAGCCATCTGGAAGCTTTTAATACTTTGAAGAATGTCTGTGCATCTACCTCTGCTTCCTCCTGATACTTCAGGGCAAAAAAGGAAAAGAAGCTCATGTCATGGTTTAACCCCAGCAGGCAGCTGAGCACCACACAGCTGCTCACTCACTCCACCTGTCCCCCACAGAGTGGGGAATTGGAAAAAAAAAAGGAAACCTTCTAAGTTGGGAGCAGTTTAATAATTGAAACAAAAATCCCCATAATAGTAAAACATAATAAAAACCATAATAATAAAAAATAGCAATAATAATTATAATAATACCACCAACAATAACAACAACAATAATAATAATGGAAAGGAGAAGCAGAGAGAGATAAAACCCAGGAGAAACAAGTGACACAATTGCTCACTACCCCCTGACTGATGCCCAGCTCATCCCCTGGCAGCAATTGGTCTCTCCTGGCCAACTTCCCCCAGTTCATACACGGAGCATGACATTTAGTGTTATGGAATATCCCTGTGGCCAGTTTTTGTCAGCTGTCCTGGCTGTTCTCCCTCCCAGCTTCTCCTCACTGGCAGAGCATGGGAAACTGTAAAATCTTTGATTTTTAGACTAAGCCTTCCTAGCAACAACTAAAACATCAGTGCATTATCAACATTATCCTCATCCTAAATCCAAAACAGCACTCATAAGCTACGGAGCAGAAAATTAACTCTATCCCTGCCAAAACCAGTACAGCCCGTAGAATCAAAATTACATATGAAGTGAAAAAAATTCTTTCTGTCCCTGGCAGGTAATCAGTAGGAGCTCCAGAGCATGGAATAAATTTTATGTAAACATATAATGTAGCAACATTTTTTTTTTTCCAAACCCACTTGGTGATTCAAGGACTCATATCACAAGTTTAAATTGAAGTTTCTGCCCATCACTACTCTATTTGAAAGGCTATTCCAGGATGTCATTCTTCTGATGGTTGGAAACCTTTCCCAATTTCCAGTCTAAATTTATTCATGACCAATTTATATCCATTTGATCTTGTTCCAGTATTATCCTTAAGGTTAAACAATCCTCCTCCCTCCCCAATATTTATTCCTTGATATATCTATACAGGGTCATTTTCTCCCATCTCCAGTCTTGTTTCACTAGGCCAAACAAGCCAAGTTCTTTTTCTCTTTTTGTAAGATAGATCTTCTGTTGCTGAGGAAAGAAACCCTTCTCTTCACCGCTGCCACCTTCAGTTTCTCTGCTTGGAGCAGAGGAGGCAAGAACTGTGGGATCAGAAATGAGGCCTTACCAATGTTGTGGGTGGTGTTTCCCTGTGTCCACCAACAAAAACTGGCCTGATGCACCTGAGATTCAGACTGGTTTTTCACCACTGTGCTTCATTCCCAGCTCCCTGTCATCTGGCACAGGAATAGAAGCACAGCTTTTTTTCAGTGTTGGCCACATATTATTTCTGCGTGATTTACTTGGATGTCAAAGGATATGTGTATTAGGAAGATGAAAGTTGCAATTTCTTCCATAGCAAATTTGTTCTTTTATGCAGAACAGTTCCCAACAGAAACATTTTAAGGAAAATTCTATGGTGGAAATTTCCGTTCTCCCCTTCACATGAATACAACGTGCTGTTAAATTGGAAGCCTAACTCCTAGGAGGAACTAGTAAGCAAACACAAAGAGACAAGGCTATTTTGGACCTTGCTTTGGAGAAATGTGGGATTTTCTGACTTATTTCATTTTAATTAAAGCAACTTTAGAGAAAGATGAAAACAAAGACTTGTAAGTCTGAAGTGAATGGAAATAAAAGTCTCCAAAGCCCTAATCTCCAAGGGCCTTGTCTCAGCTTCATAAGGCAGCTGAGCTTGCTCTGCACCTCTCTGGATTAGAGCCTGAGAAAAGCAAGTGCAGAATGCAACAGAAGCTTAAATTGCTTTAAAACAAGCAAATATGTTAGTAATGTGTATGATCATTTGTTGGGAATAGTAAGAGAAATAATGGTGTAGGGAAGCAGGTTTCCTTCTGTTGCTGTTGTTTGGGAGTTTTTGGTTGGTTTTTGTTGTTGTTGTTAATATTATAAAGCAATCAGGAAGGGATGCACTGAAATGGTGCAATACTGAACATGGTTAAGAAATGGTGAAGAATTTCCTAGCACTCCTATTAAACTGTGTGAGCATTTTGCATGGCCAGACTTTGCACTGACCTATGAAAATAAACTTTTTCACAATGGTTGTACTCAAGTTTGATGCATAGATGACATAGAATTGGACCTCTTCTTCATGCTAAGTGTTTGGAAAAGAGGGAATAGATCTCACTCTTCAAGAGGCTGGACAACACCTGCCAGTTCAGGGTTTGAATATTGTACTTATTGAAAAATGCAGATTTAGGTCAGTCAAAATCTGATTATGAGCACATGTTAATAAATGATTTGTTAGCAATAGACATTTCTGACTGAAAGCTAAAATTGTTTGTTTGCTGTTTCCCCAAGGAGAATGTTTCACTAAAATATTTACAGTTATGTTTTGAAATAGAAGGACAAAGAAAACCAACCTAAAAGCAAAGTGACATTTTATTTGGTTGAAATGATTGATGAGAGGAAATGGAAGAGGGGAATAAGGGAATATTTCATACTGGAAGACTGTTCTCCTTTGTTTACCTGTTTGTTTCAGGTCTGAATAAATCAAACCACTTTTTGATGTTTTGGTTTGGCCAGTGCTCTTTATCCTCAGGGCTGTCAGTCATTCTCAGAGGACCCATGGAACAATCTCCTGGGATCATACTTATCTGTGCCCAAAGCTGATATCTGAGGGGTTTTGGGGAATCCACAACTTTCTTTTTAATAGACCTGGATGCATTTTTCTGACATCAGTTTTGTCACCCTTTGCATCCAGCCAAGCTTTTCACATCTTTGCAAAGTATGATACAAATTAGTGCTTGCAACAGAATCTCAACTGTATGCCATGTGTGCAGCAGTGATCTCAGCTCGTTTTCAAGACAGATAATTAAGATTCAGTAAGAATAGATGACTGACCCATTGTTACTTTAACAATTCATTTGTGAAGTGTAAATGATTAATTGGAAGTTCTTGCCTTCCTCTCACCTGGCCAGAATGATTCTATCACAATGTAGGGAATAGACCATAAACAAACCTCTCCATCAGAAATCTGTAATCTTTAGTTGATGGCTTGCTTGGCAGGCTCTGTGGATACTCTGGGACATCTTCCAAGCAAGGCCAAAGAAATTAATTGTATCTTAACCTGTTTTGAAATATAGGTCAGCCTTTCATGGCTTTGCTAAAGCAAAGGCAACCTTAATCATCTAAGACAGTAAAACCTGAAAAAGGTGGAGGTTTTCAGGCTCTCCCATTGAGGATCTTCCAGGACAAAATAACATTCTGACTGCTAGGGAAATGAAAAAGAAAGGGGAAGGGGAATGGGAAGGGAAAGGGAAAGGGAAAGGGAAAGGGAAAGGGAAAGAGGGAAAGGGAAAGGGATGTCCTTAAGCTGTTGATAGCTTCTCTTACTCTTTCAGTTTCTTTATTCCTAGCTGCCTTCCAATTCCCAGAGTATGAAGCCAGTTTTTCAAACTGGAAACTGAAGCAGAAATGTTAAGTGACTCAATCAGAGAAAAAGTAAGAGTTCAGAAACTTTGGACTCCCCTTCCAACACTGGAATCACCAAATAGCTGCTCTCTGGAGTGATTAAGTCATCAATTGGGATGATGAAGCTGACTCCTGTGGGAGGCTGTTGACGTGGTTTTGATGAAGTTTGCTCCTCAGCCCCTTCTGAGACTATTGATCCTTCTGGCCCCAGCATGCTGCCTGTTCTGCAGGGTAAGCAAAGCCAGACCAATGGGGCACAATATTCCAGTCCTTACAGAGCTGGTTGGCCTCAGCCCAGAGACACTGTCTACCAGTGGGTTTCCCACTTAGGCCAGTCACATGTGTGAACATGAATGTTTGCCTGTTTGGCTTATTTGCAGAGCATTTTGTAGTGAATTTGCTCCTTAGAACTCATTCTTCATCGTAACAGTGAAACAACGAGTTAATTTTTAACCTTTCCCCACTGAGAGATTTAGTAATTCTTTAGCTCCTTGATGCAAATTTGCAGTACCAGTGTCAGAAAAGATGATCATCAGCACTTATTTCCTAGATGACTACAGAAATATCAAGACAAACTGCACTTATTAAAGGGTACATTTCTCAATGCTGAGGCTTTCCTGCTGTCTTAACATCAGCAGACATTTAACCACTCTGTAAGCTTTCAGTATTTTTCCTAACTTGGTGTAAGCAAATATTGATTGTGACTAAGATAGTAACTGAGTTCATTCATGATAATGGATGGTCCATTGGCTGCACCCATTAAAGCTCCTTTAAAAGCAAGAAACAACTTTAATTGCCTGGAGAGACATAGGATGATATTGCAGCAGATTGAAACCTATTAATAACAGTAAATTCAAGGTTTACCCTAGCTTGTTTATGCTTGCTAGTATTAAAGCTTCCCATGGAATAGAAAGATGACTAAAAGGGTCATTTCAGACAGAATACCAGCCTGATTATGCAGCTTTTATAAAACACCCTCTTTAATCACTGAGAATATCATCATACAAAGCTGCAGTACTTTCTTGAAAAGACTCAGTTCTCTATTAAATGGACTTTTTCTCCATTACCTGAAAGTTCTGTATATTTAGCATTTGTTTTATGCCCTATCATTTAGTTTGCCATAGGAACAGAGGATCAGAGGGCATCACTGAATTCCTAGGAATTACTGCAGAGGAAGGATGCACAGTTTTTCAACTTCTAGCATCTGTGTCTATTTGAAAATAAGAAGCAATTACAAATATGTCTGCATGTCTCAATGAATTATTTGAGAGGCTTTTGTAACCCAAGACCTTCAAGATATTAACAAAATGCTGCTTCAAGTAAATAATAGTGCCTAGCAGTTGTATCTCAGGACCTCTCAAACTTCAGTAAATCTGGGTTCACGTGGTACAGAGGCAATGAGTTTCATTTTTGTAGACACTCAGGCAGAAGAAACTTTAGCCAAGAAGAAAGGATTAGTAATCTGAAGATGAGGGCAGGGTTCCTTTATCATATATTATTCCACAGCCACATGGTGTTCCTTCAGTTCTCAGAATCACCAGTACTTCAAGCACGAGAGCTGCTGAGCTTCCTCAGCTTTGTCTCGGAGATCTGTGACCCTGCTAGCACTGCTCCTCCTGTATATGTGTCAAAGCACTGTGAAACAATACCAAATTAGCACAGCGGGGTTTCATAGCCATGCTGCACCAGGAGAAACTGTGAAACAGATCTCTGGCTTCTTCAACCTATTACCTCCTCTGGGAGATAATATATCTCTAATTTATCTGAAACCAACTGCTCCATTAAAATTGGCAGGCATGTGAAGAGGACTCCTGAGGACAGTTTCCATTACACTCTGCAATATACGGAACTTTGATTTTTTCCTGAATCTACAATGGAATTAAATACTATATTTACTATGAGGTCATTCCATAATTTTGGGGGTTTTCAATAAAAAACTCTCCTGTGTTTGGCAGGGTGTCTAAAGCTGATATCAGCAACATCTGGGTGCACAGAGCAGCACCTCACAGATGCTGAGCAACAATCTCACTGAAGCTAATGGCAAAGATATTTGTTCATTGTGTACAAAAATTAGGCCCCCAGCCAACACTTTCCCATTTGAAGTTAGGCACTGCAGTCACTATTGGGTACCACAACCATGTTCCAGATGTGCCTGCAACAGCACTACATTTTTCAGAAACAAAAGAAAATCTTCTGCAGTTGAGTATTACTGCCCTTTTTATCCAACCTAAAAATTTAGAGTGAAGGCAAATGGAAATTTTACAGATCTGTCCTACAGAAAGGCAATATGTCTACTTATTCTTCAAGGATTTTTTACACTACCATGCCTTGTCCCCTGCCAACAGCTGAGGGAGTCACCCTCTCTTGGGCAGTTACTGAGTTTTGGGGAAGGAGTACATTTGCAAATTAATGAGGAAAGCAACTCCTAAGTGCAGTGGGTTCATCTTCATTTTTTAAACACTTTGCTGATTCTGCTGTCAGCCCTAAATGCCACCTTATCAGCAGACTGAGAAATCCACTCCCTAAAGTTTCTTACATATGCACTTACTGTTCATTATTTCTCTCACAATGCTCGACTCAGCATTAAATTAGCCTCACAGACAGAAAGTAAATAACTGTGAGTATTTTTTTGCTTTGAAATGGGGAAAATCATGCTTCTGTGATAGCACAACAAACATCAAATGAAATGGTCGGTTGTATACACCAGCTAAATTTAAGGTCACCTCTCAGAAAAGGTCTCTTTCACTCCATTTGCAATAAGTTAAGATGTGACCTGTGTTCCTAACATAATAATCCAAAGACCTCCAGTGAACTTATTCCATTTCCAGAGAATGAGATACAGGAGCCCTACTGCCTATAAGGAGTTCAAAAATTGTTTCAAACCCCACTGAGGTGTCAAGCCACGAGCCTAGAAAACAGAAAGCCTTTATTCACAGCAATGCTGGGGGGAGCACGTCTGTGTACTAAGAAGGTGGTCTGGCTGATGCTCTGAAACAGCAAAAGCATGAATACCTGGGATTTATGTGAAAAGCCTTCCAATGTAGCATGGACACAGAGTCAGCTGTTCACAACCCCAGACAAGTGGTTCAAAGTCAGTAGAAGCCTTGAAAGCCACAAAGCACAATGACCTGTACAAAATGCAAAAGAATTTCAGGCATATGAATTCTGGACAGGAAGGAGGAAGGCAGCATGTCCTTCTTGAGAGGGGGACTAGCTAAGGGAGAAGGGATATAGCTACACAAGGGAGGCAGGTTCTGTGTTTCAGAGGAAAAGCCACGACCTCAAGAGGACTCCTGAGCATATCAAACACATGAGAGCGGCAAGGGAAGGGAGGCAGAGAAATGTGCACAGTGTTTTATTATTTCCTTGTGCTGAAAGTAAAAGGAGATAGTGCTTCTAAATCTTTCCATAAGCACATCTGTATATTTCAGCCATATGTTCAATTAAAACCCTAAAGAAATGTATCAGAAATGCAGAGCACCCACAGCGAAAATCCCCTGAGCTATAAAGCGATTTAGTACCAGATCTGGTAACTCACGGAACCTGAGCTACAGGTTGCTCTTCCTCTGCAGGGTCTAGAGACAGGGATCCTGTGTCCAAAATTTCATTGGTTCAGATAAATGTCCTTGGGAGAAGGCAAGACCCAGCTGGGAGCTGCCTCATAAGTACCTGGGCAGCAGTGAGAGCTCTTGGCAGTGCAAAAGCAAAGCCCCACCCAGAGCTTTCTAGTGAGGCTCTGTTTCTGTGAACTGCAATTTGTGTCAGTACAGGACTAGGCTCCATCCTGGGACCTTACATGATGCTGGAACATTGTCCATTTCGCAATATAGCTCTTTTGAATTAATGTGATCAGCTGAGTTCTCTAGGAGAAACTCCTTCCCAGATACAGAATTCCATTGCAAGGTCTTTTGGTATCTGTGAAACAGGAATGTTTTAGCTAGCTTGACTGCGTTTAAAATTTCAACCATCACATCAAATGCCATAAAATTGGCCTTTTTCCTTTTGTGAGCACAATTCACTTGAGGGCACTGAAGCAAGGCAAGATTGTACTTGTGCCTGTGTATTGCTCATTCAGGTGATCAGGGAAAAAATCACACTCCATTGGTGATGTGTTGGATCTCACAAGGTATGAAAATCACAACACACTCTACACAAACGTGTTGTTTTCCAGCATGCTCTGTTCTTACACATGAACTTTATAAGTTTTCTTGTGCACACCAGTATCCAAAGGCTTTTGCAAACTGGTGCAGATTTAGGAGTAGATCCCTTCTTTTATGCAAGGTGGGGCAAGCAGAATTACAGGACAGACAATGCTCTCAAATGTCCCCATGCTGTTCTACATAGTGCTAAATATAAGATGAAATCATACATACATATATATATAAATATATATAAATATATATATATTTATATATATTTATAGATATTTATATATGTCTATTTATTTATTTATTTATTTATTTATGTGTATATATATATATATATGTATATGTATGTATATATGAATGAGAATGACATTTCCCCTTTATGAACACAGTAATTCATCTTCATTTTTGTCCCCAAACCTGCTTTATAGTATGGGGTTTCCCATTTTATAAGCTGACACTCAGCGTTGATTTGTTTGTTTTTCTTAATGGGCAAAACAGTTGTACTGATGCACCCTGGTGCTGGGTGATATTAACAATCGGTGGTTCAAGGCTGACACTTGAAAGCAGGAGCTTTAAGTGATGGATTAAACTTGTCATTCAGAAGCTCCACTCTGCTTTTATCTGTGGCATGCTCTGTCCTTGATAAAGATTCTCACCAAATAAGAAAAAATGCGCAGGGTACTCAATAACAAAAGAAGAAAGATGAATCTGGATGAAAGTTAGAAAATATTTCATAGAAGTGGTGACTCATCTATTTTTATTTTCCATGCATAATTCCAGGGATCTGTAGATAGCTGTGGCTAGGGAATAACCTAGGAAAAAGAAGCATCGTGGCTGGAATTGAGAACCAAATTTGCAATCAGGCACTTAATTAGAACACAAACACTGTCAAATAGTAACATTATCACCTATAATTGGTCCAACAGAAAGAAACACTAATTGTGACATTAGAGGATAGAATGCTTTCAGGCAGGATCTCTGTTAAAATGCAAACACTAATTGACATGATGAGGAAGACAAAAATCCAAGGTAATAAAAGAGGCTATTATGCTTTATCTTGGCAAATGGAAGGCTACTTTAGAAACACTCAATAGCTAAAGAAAGGGCAGGTGGCTTAAGCAAAGCAGTAAATGAAATAATGAGCATTGTTGATTCACTGCCTTTGTCTCAGGGAGCCAGAGTGATTACAAAGTGATGAGCAAGAGCCACAATCTACTTTCTGCCTCATTAGTGTAAATCCAAAGTAGCTTCATTGAAGTCAGTACAGTGGATATTTACAGGCTTTCTGGTCTGGCCCCTCAGTTACAAGCTGTGGATTGTGAGCAGCATGGAGAGAGTAAGGAATTCAGCCCATGCCTTTCATGGATCAGATGGTAATTGATCAGCAGTTCAGCCTAACCCTAGCAAGGGAAGATCTGCCAGAGTACAGGCTGGGCTGGCAGCTGGATCCTGGTGGCCTAAAGGGGTCTGTCAGGCAGTTCAGCTCAGCAGGCTTAGGAAGCAAGAGTGCACCACATGGACGGACTAAGGCTGCTTCTCCTTAAAGTTTGCTCTCTTCCTGTACAGTCCCAAACAAAATGTGCATCACCAGAGCCATTGCCAGCTCCCTTTGTATTCTTCCTTCCAAGCTGATGTGTCTAGACACCAAAAGTTTTATCCAGAACCAGTCCCCATCCTCAGCTGTCTCTTTGAAAATAATTGTGTGCAGACACTTTGTCTTGAGGCCTTGCCACTGCACCTTGGATCTAACATCACACCCAGAGTACAGATACATCTTGTAGGAATGCAGTGGAATAGGGAAGACATATATGGCATCACCAGGAATGCTGATACTCAGTAGTCACTATTTCTTTCCAAAATCTAGCTGAAAACACTGCTCCTACACATAATCTCCTTGTGGATAGCTTGGCTTTGCTCCTCAACAGTATTTTCTCCTTTTGCTTTGGTGACACTCTAATATGTCTGTCCAAATCAAGATCTCCACATTTGGCTGTGGTGAAGCCTTCTCAAAGCAGTATTGCCTAAGGAGCTGACTGTTTATATTCTCAGCTAAGTATAAGCAGAAGTGCTAGAGCAAAGCAATTTCTGATGCTTGCTCAGTCTGTTATAAACCCATCTTTCACACACAGTACTCCATTTCCAAGAGTCTTCTGACTGATTTTGAGGCTGCATGGTATTGCTCAGCTCTATTACCCCAGTAATATTTCTGGCAAAGGTTTGATAGAATGTGGATATGTGAAATTTACTGGGTCTTTTCCAACAGCTAAACAGTAGAAATTAGATCCCAAACAGGTAATACATTTTCCCTGGCATTAATATCTTGAGGTTTGTGAGTCCTTTATCAGCAGAATGTGCCTTCCACGGGTGTCACGCCCTCACCTCTCACACCCCACTGTGCTTCCACAGACACAGAGCAGTGTCTGACTTGCTCTCTCTCACTTTTTTGCTGATGCTGAAATGCAGACCTACCAATGTGACTTTTCCCCTCCACAGAAAAGGTTACCACTGTATTTTATCCCCCCCACATCCTTTGAGACTACCTTGGTTTTCCTCCACTTTTCAAAATTAATTGCCAGCGACAGAGTCAATTCATTAGCTAAATTAAAAACCTGGGAAGCATATTGTCCAGATCTGCTGATTCCAACCTATCACAGAGTTGAACAAAGTATTTCCTTACCTGGCCTTCATTAGCAGCTGTATTGGCCAGGCTTCTATTCCTTTCCAATTGTCCGTACCACTCTCCCTGTTAAAGACCAATTAAAAAAAGGAGATGAAAAAGCAGGCCAGCAACTCAACCACTGGAGATCCCTCATTGATTTCTTTGCCTCTCTTCATGCATTAATGGGTCCATTTTCACATTTTCACTTTTTCTCTTTCAAAGTATTAGCAGCTGTTCCTGTGTCATTAAAATACTATTAATAAAGACACCTCTTAATTTCAGTTTTCAGCTCTAACTTTCTTGTGGTTTGTGGGAATGAAACAAAGTAATACAGTGGAAAAAGTATATATCTACATGCTTTGATGCATTACCTAATTTCCTTGGCAGTGGTAAATAACAGTCTGTTAGCTGCCACTTGTCTCAAAACCCTACTTACTTTATTTTAGCTCATGCAGATTTTTTCATTGAGTGCCATGTGTGCCTTAGGCATGCAAGGCTGCATCACCACCCAAATGCAGGCAAAGATCATCCTCCCGTTGTCTTGTCTCCAGGCTCCTCAGGGCTTTTTCCATATTGTCCTGAAGGGAACATCTCCTCTACAGGTGGCAGAGCCATTTGGATCTGTACAATGCCTGCACCCATGACACTGACCAGAAACAAATTGATGTGCTGAAGTCAAGCACATCATAATAGCTTCTCCTGATCAACAGCTTTTTTGGGGAGCAAATATAGTAGAGAAGGAGAGCCTGAAAAGATTAGAATAGCTGATTCCACTCCAGGCAATATCACCCAGAAATATGGAAGAGGAGTGTGGAGAAGGCTGCAATGCCACCACACATTTTTATCTAATTCTTAGAAAAGATCAGAGAGCAAAGGCTACAGTCATGCCAGCCTGACTTATCACTGGGGCCAGCTTTAACTTCCTAGTTAAGACAGAGGTCAATGAGGTGCCCATATAATTTCCGAAATAAAGAGTAAATTTGAGAAGACATGGTCTATCTCAGCAAGATGGTGAGCATAAAGGAATCAATTAAATTGTTCTGCAACATTATCTGTAACAAATTATTCTGTACATTAGCTGAAAATCTGAACTGTGCCCAGGGTCTACCCAGTTAAACTCAATAGGAGACTTACTAATCACTGAAATGAGCCTAAGCATTAGGCTCAAATTGATTGAATCCCAGAGGAAAATACTGAGAACTGAAACCTCTAGAAGTCCCACAGCAGCAGATTCATTTGATGGAAATCTGATTGATCTGTGCAAGCAGGAAAAAAGCCCATAAGAAAATGTTTGTTGAGATTTTTAGAACATTTTCTGCGCCAGAATACAATAATCTTCCATAAAAGACATTTTCAGTAGTGCATAAAACAGCACAAAGTATGAGAGCCCAAAAGAACATGATGAAGAGGGGCAGATTTGAGGATGTAGTTCCCAGTCCAGGGTTGTGCACTTTTATAAGGCTATTCACTAGAGTAGAAGAAGAGGTGGAATGAAAAGATGGGAGGACAGGAATAATTCAGTCCACTTAGCATTTATTTCCAGTAAGTAATCTGAGCTCAAAGGAACAGAAGCATACAGATCAATTTGAAATCCTTCTGCAATGGATTGTATGTTACAGCGCTTGTATGTACTTCAGTTTGTTTCCAGTTGTGGACTAGTGAAGCACCAGGCACAAAACAACATTCTGACTCTTGTGGCAGGAAAACTGTGATTAGAAGAGAGGGTCCTGGGGAGGTGGGGCAGTGCTGAACTGAGCCAACCTCCTGCTCTGCCCAGAGACTTGTGCTCAGGTCTCACCCTGGACTCACTCCCTGCAGGAGGGTTCCAAGGGCTGGCTGTGCATGTGTGAACAAAAGGGTGAGAAAAATCTGGTTTAGTTAAGAGGTCTACATCAGGTTAACCATGAAAGGAAGTGGGTCAGAGCCCCTCACTCTTTTTTTCCCCCTCTCTTTCACTCTCACTATTTGTCTCTGCCCTGGACCATCTACATGAACTGATGATATTATCTGTTTTCTCCACTTTTATTTCTCTTCTCCCTTACTTTGCTTGGGCAAAGCACTGCTATCATTTTCTATTCCATACTGTTTGTTGTGGGAGTGGGGAGCTTGTGGAAGTGTGCTGTGACATGTGATCCAGCCCCTTTGAGAAGTTTTTTTGAGGACTTGAAAGTTTATGGAAGTGTACAGTACAAAATTAAAGGCTTATTAACCACCACAAGTGGAAGTCTATTGTACAAATTTAAGGGCTTGTTAGTCAACACCTTTTGAGTCTCAATAGTGGGCTGGCTGCTGGAGTTGAATGACTACACAGTAAAGAACAGGAGTTCCCTGACCCATGGCCTGTTGTCTTTGTTCTGGTGAGAATTTATAACAAACACCATGGCCCTCCCTGCACCTTCTTCTTTAATTCAACAGCAACAACCACCACCAAAACAAACAAACAAGGAAAAAACTTGTTGTACATCTGGTTCCCTGTACTATGTGAAGTTCTCCTCCCTCTCAAACTCTCCCTGGTGCCTCTTCCCCAGGAAAAGTCTTTTTCAGGAGAAAGCCTCTTTTTCTTGGAGTTTTAAGAGAAATGGCACAATTTATTCTGGGATAGGCACAGTTGCTGAAAGCTTTCCATGTCTTGGGTCAGTGATTTCCAGGACCAGCTCCTAGGTCCTTGTGCACAGGCTCCTGGCAGCTGTGGCTCGTGGAGGCAATTCAGGTTGAATTGAAAGAAAAGCTTTTGATCTGAGTGACTGCTTTAATTGCTGATTCTGAGCAATGCCATGACTAAAGGAGAAATGATAGTTAAAAACCTGCCCTTTTCACAAAAAAGGCAGGAACTCAGAGACCTTTGCAAAAATCTCCTTTGACTCTTTTACACTCCAGCTGCTACTACACTGCTGTGTAAAAAAGCAGCCACTCAACTTCAGCTCACTGGTAAATACGAAGGATGGAAGAAGATAAATGTCCTGCTTTGAAAGAAATCCCTTTTTGGACTGCTATAGCTACCAGTGGATGAACTGTCCTGGGCAGCTTGCTCTGGATGAGCCTGCTCAAGGATGGGAGTTGGACCAGAGGACCTGCACAGATCCCAAAAGCTCATCAGTGGACATTGCTGTGCTGAGCAAAGTGACAGAACAGGCAGGGAACTGGCAGCTGGATCTGTGGCTTTGGCTCAGAGACTCCTGAAAGCTGCCTGTCACTGGGACAGCCTGTCCCAGCCCTTCCCTGCCCTCCTCCAAGCCCTGGGCAGCACTGAGGGTTCTCTGTCCCCCCAGAACTGTACCCAGTGGCTACTACCCAAGGGATGTCCTTGCTCGTCCAGGTGGGTGGTAGATGTCCTCCCCTGGGGTCCACACCTGCATGGTGACACTCATGGGACAAGTGAGCACAGCTCAGCCAAAGTACAAGCTTGCCTTTCTTTCCAAAACTCACCTGGTGAACAGCAAAGTTCTCCTCTATTGACAGATAGGGCCATTGGAGGCCCTGGCTTGGGATCAGCCTGCAGGAACCAGGCTCTGCTCACAGAGCAGCCCCACAGCACAAAGGGCATTGGGGAGCTGCCACCCAGCTTCAGCAGCCTGAGTGTGGCAGAGCTGGGACCCTCTGCCCTCCTGGGCTCTCTGCCCTGCACAACAGCAATTCTCCCAGTGCCAGTGGCAAGGACATGCTGGTGTTCCTGGTGGCTCTCCAATCCCTCCCACACCACTCCATTAGCAACACATCCCTGGCACCCCAGCACAGCCACAGGACAGCCATTCTCACCTTTGCCAGGTCCTCAACCAGTCTCTCCAGACTCCATCCGCCACCAGGGAAAAGACAAGCAGTGGAAGAAGGGAACAGTGATGTCTCTGCTGCTCAGCTGGGGGAGCAGAGCTCAGGGACAGAGCCCAGAGCAGAGACACTGCATGGCAGTGACTCACCTCCTTCTCCAGGGGTTAGATGCTTGGCAGACAGGTCACTTGGGCTCCTTTGGCCAGCGGGAAGGGACAGGGAGGGAGCTGGATGAGACTCCGGCTGCCTCTCCTCTCTTCTTAGGCAGCTCTGTGCAACACCACCTCCAAACACAGGGGCACCTCTGCCCAGCTGCAGAGCTGTGTTCCCCTGTTGGCTTACCCCTGTAGTGTTCCCACCCACAGCTCCTTCAGTGCCCAGGAGCTGCAGGAGAGAAGAACCAGTGCCAGTGCCTGCTGCTTCCCCAGCCCAAGGGCAGGGTGCCTGAACAGCCCTGCCATGTGGGAAAGGACACAGGGGCAGGATAAAGGCCCATGGTGGGGCAGGACAGAGGTGCTGCCTGAGCCATGGCTCCCTCTGAGCTGCCTGAACAGCAGCTTTTACCCTTCCCTGCTGGGGACCAAAAGGTGACCAGGGGATGTAGAACATCCCATCCACTTCCTGCCAGGGGAGGCAGAGATAATTCCCAGGTGGTGTGTGCATGGCTGGGAACCTCTCCTGCCCTGCCATGGGGTGTATCATCACAACTAACCCAGAAGTGGCGCTGCAGGAGCTGGCAGGCCAGATGAGGATGATGGAGGTCCCAGTCTCATCGCTGCCTTCCTCCTGCTCCTCCTCTTCCTCTTCTTTCTCTGCTGCTGCCTCCCTCCTGCTGCTCAGCACCCACAGCTGTCCCAGGCCCAAGCAGAGCTGTGGGTGCAGGGAGGTGCTGGGCTGGTGCAGTGAGCTGCAGGTGGCCTCTCTGACATTCCCCTGGGCACAGCCCTGGTGGCAGTGTTGCATGGACTCTGGGATGGACACTGGTGCATCCAGCACCATGGTGCTGGGACTGATGCCATGGCATCTCTGCCCAACCCCAGAATCAGGGATGGCACCCTGCTGGTGGGTCATGATGACACTGATACCCATAACAACAGAAAAGTGAAGGATTAGATTTCACATGTTGAGCAAGTTGATCTAGTGGACTCTGAAATAAGAAGAGCTGGGGGAAAGCAAGGCTATGTCCAAAGCATTTGCAGCCAGAGAAATGCCAGCCTATTGGGTGGGCTCTGAATGAGCTTACCTATATGAGGCTAAACACAGCATAGAAGTGGCTTTTTTTGATATTAACTCTATTATCTAACTAATCCTTCAGCAATTGCACTGAAGTTCCTTCCTCAACGCTTCTGTAGAGAAAAGATCATGGTTCCCTTCTCTAGCATTGTGCCTGCAATTACACTCTGTGGCATTACAATTATGGAGGCATTACACTGTGGTTCTGCTCCACAATATCTGTATATTAACATTAATTTGATATAAGCACAAGAATAACTGCACGACAGAATAATTGCACTCTAACGATTATATAGTTATACAGTACCTGAATTATAAAAATATACATGCATTAAGTATCAAACTAAAGAGATAATAATAAGTCATTAATTCATATAGGCAACTTCCAGAAATATGAATGAATTATGATTAGCTGTCCTAAGGCACAGCACTAATGTAATTACAGTAATTATATTGTATTTATGAAGGGTAAAAAAGGGGAAATTGTTGCATGAACCTTTCTTAAGGCTGTTGTTTTCATGCAGAAATGGAAGAATTTTGATCAGTTTTTTGGAATGACTTATACTTTAAGATTTCTCCCCCTCCCTACTCCTCACTTCTCTTTTTTTTTTTTTTTTCTCCTTTCTCTACAGGGGAAAGACATGCAGGGCTATTTTATGGATGTCAGCATTTAAGGAGGTAAGGAAGGAAAGGAAGGAAAAGGAAGGGAAGGAAGAGAAGAGAGGAAAAGGAAGGATGGGGAGGGAGGATAGAGGGAAGGAAAGGGTAAGAAAGAGAAGGAAAGGGAAGGAAAGAAATGGAAAGCAAGGAAGAAAAGCGGACAGCTCTGTCCATCATTGCCTGCACAGAGAGAAGAGGCGGGGAAGGGGACCACAGAGCCCCGCACCACACGGGGGTGGCAGCCGGGCTCGGCGCCCGGTGCCCGCCCCCAGCCCCTCCGGGCCATGTGGAGGTGCGGCTGCAGCCGTGCTCTGTCCGGAGCGCGGGGTGTGCCCCTGCGGGCAGCTCCGCGGCCGCTGCCGCCCCCGCTGCCGGTCCCGCCGTGCCCCGTCCCGGGGGAGCGCAGCCCCGGGCAGCTCCGCGGCCGCTGCCGCCCTCGCTGCCGGTCCCGCCGTGCCCCGTCCCGGGGGAGCGCAGCCCCGGCAGCTCCGCGGCCGCTGCCGCCCCCGCTGCCGGTCCCGCCGTGCCCCGTCCCGGGGGAGCGCAGCCCCGGCAGCTCCGCGGCCGCCGGGCCATTTCTTCATCAATGAACGCTCCGCCCGCCCCGCCCCCGCGCATTTGCATAATGAGGGCCGCGGGGCCGCCATTGGCTGCCGGGGGGCGCGCTCGGCCGTGACGTCAGCGCTCGCTGGGTAATGCCTGCGTTGTGGCGGGTAGTTGGAGCCGGCAAAGCCCGCGCACGGCGGCCCCGGGCGGAGCGGCCGGCGGCGGCCCCGAGCTCCCTCCGCGGCCGCAGGACGGGGCGCTGCCGCCTCCCCGCGGGTCATGGCTGGGGGCAGCCTGCCCGCCCGCCTCCTGGCCGCCGCCTGCCTCGCCTTCAGCTTGGCCCCGGGGGCGGCGGGAGCGCGGGACACCCCCGGCCTGTCGCGGCTGCAGAGGAGGAGCCTGGCGATGGACTTCGTCGTGCCCTCGCTGTTTCGCACCTACGTGCGGGAGCTGGTGCTGGGGCCGCCGGGGCGCTCCGCGGCGCGGTGCCACCTGCGCCTGGACTGCGCGCCGCTGCTCCGCGCCGCCCGCGGGGCGCTGCCGCGGGCCGAGCCGCCCGCCGCCCCCGCCGGGCCCTCCGCGGGCGGGCGGCGGCTGCGGCGCGCCAAGCAGATGGTGCTGGAGGTGGGCGAGGGCACCGTGCGGGACGGCTGCGCCGCCGAGCCGCCGCCGGGCTCCGGCGGGGCGCACCTGGAGTTCAACCTCACCGAGCTCTTCGCCTGGTGGCTGCGCGCCGGCGACGGGCGGCTGCGGGTGCGGCTGATGCCCGAGCGCCGCGGCGCCCTCCTGGGCAGCGAGCGAGGGCTGTCGGCGGCCATCCGCGCCGCCCGCCCCCGCCTGCTCTTCCACGTCTCGGCGGCAGGTGAGCCGTGCGTTGCATGCCGCGCCCGTTCCGCGCAGCCCCCGCCGTGCCCGGGGCGCCGCGCCCTCCCCGCGGGACGCGCGTCCGGCGCCGTCCCGGTCACTGACAGCCCCCGGTGCGGGAAGCGCGGCTCCCTCCAGCAGCTCGTCCCTAAGAGCTGCGCTTTACCTGAGCGAAACGTATCCAGGGGCTTTGGTGGGCACTGCTTTGCAAGTGATGAAGGATTTTTACGAAACGCCCGACAATTCTATGTGCTAGAAAGCCGCAAGCGGGACCCAAAGGTTAAAGTGTCATTAGCTGAAGGACAGCAAGATCAGGTTCTTTGAAACTTCAAAAATATCATCCTAAAAAGAGATGCTTCCTCAAAGTGCTTCAAGGTTATGTGCAAGCAGACCAGGGAACAGCACAAAATCTCCAAAGCTGTGTCTGGCTCCCGATTTTGTACATTAATGCTACTCTCTCTATTACTGGCTATTGATATTATTGATATTATTACTCTTCTTTAAACATAAAAGGTAAGGGCTGACTTGGCATTTTAAAAACCCAAAGGATCCTTAGTGAACTGCACTGTATCAGCTACAATACAAGAAGTGGTACATCTGAGAAGGCTCATGCAGCAGTGATACTTGTGTGAAGAGAGAGCCTGACTTAGAATTTCCGTTCTGGTGGGAGGTGATTGGCAGTCACGGTTTGGGGCAGCTCCTTTATCTCAAATCAGGACTGTGTTTTGGGTCAGTGATCAAGAGAGATTTCCATTCTGTGTGTGCATTGTATCTTTAACAGAAGCTGTGATTCAGCCTTTCCTGCTAGAAGAATATAATACTTAGAGGACTGCATGTCCAAATAATTTGTCACAGTGAGTTAAGTCAGGTACCTTTTATGAAGCTTTGTAGAAGTCAATGGTGTGTTCCTGAGTAGCCACCTACTTAATAGACCACAGAATACACTAAAGTAAATTCACAAGAGGAGAGGGAAATCACTGCTGTGCTTTGAATACAAAGTTGGAGCAACTGAATTTTGATGCTCATCTGAAAAGATGGGATAGCCATCTGAAGAACTACAAACGGAACCCGTCTCCTTCCTTGCTGCCTGAAATGAGAAGCAAAGCCTGTCAGGGTAAGCTCTGTGCCAGTAAGTGCTGCAGCTGTGGCTGAAGTGAGGTACCCAGGTTGGCTCTTCCTGTGTTGGAGCTGGCAGGGTAACACAGAGGTGCTGTTCGCCACCAGGTGGCTAGGTGAGGCCAACACTCACCACCTTCTAGCGGGTCTTGCCTTGCTACACTGCTGTAAAGAAAGAATAATTAAAAATTAAAGACCATAATCTACTGTCTCCTTTTCTTTCTGTTCAGGGAATTTGTTGTGATTAGCACTTTTTTCGATTTACAGATCTCCTTGGGCAGTGAAGCCTTAGTTTTGAATGGTGTCTTTACTCAGGTACTTACAGCAATGATGGAGCTGGAGGACATGCATTTGTCTTTTAGAGGATGAAGGTGTGCTTTTAACCTGAGGGAAGGGTACACATAAGAACTAACAGGTCCTCTAATGTAAATACAGTGCACATGGAGCTTTAACCCAAGCTTGTAGAAGTCACAGGCTTTATTTAGTCTGTCATCTCACTGTTGAGGAGAAATGCATGCCCCTCTCATGTTTGAGAGAAAGCTCTGCTGTTCTTACTGCAACACAGCCATGCAAAGTCAATCCCAGAGGATGCAGGAAAAGGAGGAGCAGAGGGGAGGAATATGGACCTCCTTTACCTGTATATTGAAGTGGTAACTTCTCTTTGCAGCTGTTCATAATCTCCTGTAAAAATCCTGGTCTCATTCTGCTTTGTACCTCTGCTTTTTCAGCAGTGGCACCTTAGCATAATTACACCCTTTGTGGCTTTGCCCTGCTTTTGTAACGTGGATTTGTTTAACAACATTAGGAAATGCATTCCTCCTGCTTAGCTAACGTGCTGCCTGTGTGAACACCATGTGTCACTGCCAGCCTCAAATTTGTGCTGTGTAGCTGTGCCGACAGCAGGATGTGCTGACACAGTGATAGCAGCACGAAGAGCACCCACCAGCCTGTCAGATTCCACCAGTTATTGACACCATTGCAGCTAATGTGCATGGGGCTTAACTAAAGCCCTTCCTAAGGCAACTGAGCCTTTCCTTTATTGCTAAAGCTAATTGGGAATGGATTTCAAACAACACAATCCTCCCATCAACAATGGAAAGCTGCTTCACTTTTGTTGGCATACTGGGCTTTTTTGTTCTTCTTGTCTCTTTTGGTCCTCTTGTTTACCAGAAAAATATATAATTACCTTGCTAAATTATTTTCACCACATTATCCTCCACGTGAATGGAGAATGAATTATATTTTAGGGAGGGAAAAAATGGCAAGGGGATGAATTCCCACTGACCTTAGAGGTGACAACAGCGTCCTGTAAATAATGCTTTATTTGCTTTAACTTATACTTTCATTTGCTGGCTCAAAGATAAATCAGCTGGAGTAAACCTTTTCCTTTTTTAACACCATGTTTGTACAAAGTATGAAGCACTTTGTCTCAGTCTGTTACTGAACAACTAGTAAAGGATTTACTGATGGGCAGCTGTTGTTCAGCAGATAAGCCATAAAGTTCACAGGAATTTCTACAGGGCTCTCCTGCAAATATTCTTGATGCTAGATTTCTCTCACAATCATCCTTGTGGCAACAGAGCATCCTGCAAAAAGAAGCTTCCATGTAGAGAACCTGTGGTCCTCAGCTCATCTACCATTTTTGTGTCAGCTTGGCCTTTTCAAAATTGGGTACAAGAGAGTTTTCCTGTCTTGAAAATGCTTTCAGACTTAATACTGCCTTCTTAGCCTTCTCCCAGTACTTCTCTGGGACAAAAAAAAAAAAAAAAAAAAAAAAAATCGAATTAATGTGAATCTTTTCTATAAGAAAGACACACAATAAGAAATGCAGAGGAAGGGAGAAAGAAGCTTGGACAGGAGTGCAGCACTGCAGATCCCTGCATTTGAGGTGAACCTCTCAACTACCATGACTGTTGACTGTTGACTTTGCTCTCATTGTCTGTGGTTTTCACTGGAAACTGCTGTGCCTCCAAGGAAACCTTTCCCAAAAGAATTTAATGAACACCAGTACATTGCCATGGGGAACTGAACAGCCAGTGTGAGCATTACTGTCAGGAGACTTTCAGGCCAGCTTTATTTCTGGTTTTACAGGATTTGCTGTACAGTGCTGAACCACAGTGGGTCTCCGTAGCAGTTAACTGGACAAGTTATTGAACTTTCTTGGGGGAAATAATCCAAGGGCCCTTCCACTCTAACCCTGCACTGGTATTTGGATTTTTTTCATGTTGACTTCACATGTAACCAGTTCTCTCACTATAGGGCGCCTGAGCCACAAATGTTGCTAAATAGGTTTCTTGTGAGTTTACCCTGGAAATTTAATAAGCTGAAATGGCCATAAAATAACTTCCCATGAAAACTAATTGCTACTTACATATGCAAAGGTGGGAAGTGTATGTTAAGAAGGGGCATACAGGGTTGAAAATGAGTCATTCTTCCCTCTAAAGGTCAATGTACTTTCATTCATGAAATAGATTTAACATTCCAATTATATTTTTTAAATAGCAATGCATAACTTTTAATCCTCTGGCTAGGCGAAATATTACTCCTGCACTGTGGCCTTCATCTAAAATTTTATTAACTTGCCACATGTATTCTCCCTGAAACTGTCTGCATTCACTACATACCAATGCTATTATAATGCTGAGGCAATTAGGCTTTACATCTTTAGGGGACTGCTACTATACACCTGAACTCATTTGCAGGAGGAACCCTTTGCCTAAAGATTAGAAAGAACTTCAGACTAGATAAAAATGTGAACATTTTGTAAATGAAAATCAGAGCTCCAAGCTGAAATCTAACTGTGGTTAAGTCCACAGAATTATTTCTGTGTATTTTAGAGGTACCAGCATTTAATCAAGGCCTCTTAGTTATATTTTTCATTATATTTTCATTTTATTTTGCTGCCTCCAAAGAATAGCGTTTGGAGTTGTGTCACAGTGAGCAAAAAACTGGTAAAAGATATTGGTCACTTTGCAGTTGCTCTCTTTTTTTTCTCTCACCCTGAGCTGTGTGTCACACCTGAGCTCTGATCCTGCTCTTCTGATAAAGCAGTGGCAGCACTTGGTGGATAAGACTGAGGCACTGCCATCGGGTTTCTGAAAGGTTTTTGCTGTAGTGCAAGTGGCTTTGCTCCTTGCTGGGGTTTTGTGCTTTGCCTCATCTGTCAGCCCAGCTTTGCCAATCCGAAGCTTAAGGACAGTGTGAGTTACCCTTGAGTTTACTCTAGATGTGAGCTAGTGCAAATTAAGGCTTTCCTGTTTTACCCTGGGGTTGTCAATGATACCAGTGGGCTGCATGTGGATTACCAGTTGCTAAATCAGTGAATCATGAGTGTGCTTGGAAGCATCTTTCCCAGAATTTCCTGCCCTGTTAGGTATGTAGCACTTCCCTCTAGACCTCCAGTCACTGGGGCTCTCCAGAAATGTGGATTTAGTCAGTTCACAGTGTCTTTTCTTGAACTGGAAATGCTTCTTGAAGAGGAAACCAGCTGTCTTGTGATGGGGTTTGCCTGGCCTTGTGGGCAGTATGATTCTTGATCCTATTGCTGTCCTCCCTGTTTCTGTTCAGGTTACTTTCCTACCCCACCAACACTAAGGAAACTTGAGAAAACTCATGGCTTATGACTCTTTAGACTCATGATGCCTTGTCCACTGTTTCCATGTTAACCACAACAATTTGGCTTGCAAAGCCTTGAGGCTTTCACAGTCGAGCCACTGAGATTTGGAAATTTGTTGCCAATTATTTGACAGATAATGTTAGAAATTATGCTCAGTCTTTGAGTGGTTCACAGAAAGTGTGATGTGATCACATGGTTTTGTTTTCCCAGAGTTATGTGGGGTTGCTGATCCTTATTGGGAGCCAGTATTATGCAGAATGTATTTATGATTTCTTGGTCTGTTTTCTGCAAATTTTGTTTACTTTTAGCATCATTGTTCTTATGAATGTTCTTATTTATAAGCATGTTCAGTAAAATAGCCATAAACAAACACGAAAAGGGGCACAAGTAACAATTTATTATGTTTGAATGAACATTTATGGCATATTGAAAAAATACATTTTCTCTGAATTTGCTGTGCTTTTATTTCCATGTCCTTAAAAAAGGGAATAAATACCTACAGTAAAGAAGTGCACAGGGAAACTTAAGTGCTTTATTATACAAAAGCAGAGACATTCTTCAAAATCAAAGGCGGTTTTGCAGTGTCTGAGTGAATTGGATCCTGAAATAATCTGGTCATTTGGTTCACTGCACATCTCACCCAAAGATGACATGATAGGAAATTAAATGTGTGCTTGTGACAATGTTTGTGAATTAGCCAAAAGAAGTAGAAGAGTTGAAGGGAGATTGGCAGGATTTAGCACTTACAAAGTTCTCAACTGAGTAAGCCTTGTCTTAATAAAGAAGATCCCATCTTTTGGATACATCAGTGCTAACTCCCTAGGAGCAATGACTTGAGAATCCAAGTTGCTTCCCAAATGGCAGCAAATTCCACTCTATGCCTGGACATTTCCTGTCTAATTCTCACACCAAAGCATCCTCTTGGGCTACTCAGAAGTAGAGTACTAGGAGATCTTTTTGGCACAAGTGATTTACCTAATAGCAAACACCAATTCAGGTTGTCTGCTTTTCAGATCTCTTTTATCCACCAAGCAACAGCATCTGTTTCCTGGGAAGCCACTGCTGAGCTCAACGTGGTTGCTGAGACTGCAGTGCTGGGCTGAGAAAGGTCCTTTCTGAAATGTGCCACATTTGTCTTGCTTCTTTAATTCAGAAAGATTTGGTTGGAGAAAAATGTCATGGAAGCATAAATGCAGATTTGATAAGTCTGACCTTTCTTTTCTTGCGAACAATAAATGTCAGAAAGCTTAAAATGACAAGCTGGAATGGCTGGAGGTTATTTATGTGTTTAAATATTTAGGCAAGAAACACATTTTGAGACTAAATTCTAATTTACATGAGTATTTTAACTTATGACTGAGATGGCTGAGTAGCTTCATGGTTGTCCCTATCCTGTTTAGTTAGCATGGCTACTCAGAAATTCCCTGTGACAGCATGGGTAGGGCTTAGATATCTCTACTTGCAGCAGCTGTGAACTCTGTCAGTTGTAGTGAAGGAGAATCACTTTCCCTTGTTAGTCAATAGGATCTGTGATGTGCTTGAAGTGTTCTAAATGTATTCAGTAGACAGAGCTGGTGGCTGGCTTCAAACTGACTTCAGGCAAGTTTCTATCAACAGGCATTTATTTGGCCAAAGAACTTCAACAGGATGCTCCAAGAGCTGAGTTCTGGTTTGGCTTCCAGCTTACTTACCTTGCAGTACACAGCTCTACCCCTGACATCTTGTGTGACACAAAAAACTTCCCTTTGTGCTGGTTACTTCTTTTGCAAAGCAAGGGTAGTTTTGTCTGCTTTTCAACTTTATTGGTAGATGGTGCTTTTTTTGTGGATTAATAATGCTTTTACTTTCTAAGAACCTGAATAAAGGCAGTAAGGTGCAGTCTGAACCCTCAGCTTTTAAAGGGAGAAGCTAAAAGAGCCAGTATACCATATTGATTTACTCCCATCTCTGCACTGCTAATACTCAAAGGACTGCTATTTCCTTCATTTTAGTGACAGCAAATTTAGGGGTCTGGTTGATGCTACTAGAAAATCAGTTTCTCTTTTATTTAGAAAAGTTTTGATCCCTGCCTTTTTCTGTCAAAGCACCCCCCATCTTGAAGCCAAATAGTCAAATTTAGATTTGAAATTTGAATACTTTGTGAGTCTTTGACCAAGAGTACTTGTACACTCATGAAAAGCAAGGGTGGGATAGGCTGTGGCCAGCTGCCCATGTGCTTTTGGCAGCTGCAGCTGGGCTCCATCTCCATTTGCCACTGAGGAGCTGCAGGTGTTGGCTGCTGCTGCCTAATGGGGACTGCTGGGCAAACCCAGCACTGTTTGTCCTGGCTGGGAAAGGAGAGTGTTGTGGAGAGTGGGAGAAGGTTTATCCTTTATGGCTTCTTACTTGCACAGGATGGGGGATTTGAGATTGTTTAAAACTTTAGTTGGTTACCTGATTATTCCTGGACTACAGATGGCAAAGTGGAGATACAAGGCTGAAAACCTTGATGGGTCTAGAATTATCAGGCATCCCCTTGGCAAATTTTGGCCTTTACAGCTCTTCAGCTCAGTGTGCAAATCTCAGGAGTTTCCATTGGTTTCCAATGTTTACATCAAGGCAGAAGAACTACCTTTCCTGCTCAAACCAGGCTGTATGTTGAATCCATTTTGGACTGGGATTTCCATGCAGTAATATGCTATGAAAAAAGAGGTGCAGTCTCTTTCTGCAGGCTTCTCCCCGTTTCCTTACTGACAGGCAACTCTTGCTGGTCTCATACCTTACAAAACCTTGTGATGGAAGAAAACCTTGACTCTGTCTTCAAGTTACAAGCTGGGCAAAGGGAGAGAAGGTGTCTCTCTGTAAGGTGAAGAGCAGAGAATATTTTATGGTGAGCACAGGGGCGAAAAAGCAGGATCCTGCAGTATGAGAGTGTGAGTACAGAGGGAGCTGTCCCTGTGTAGATTCTTGTGCTAGGTATTTCTTGGTGTCTGTTAGGAAGAGAAAATACTAGTCTTGGTAGACATACTGGAAATGGTACTTTTCATATGTCACACTCCTTCTAAGAACTCTATGTTATTTAAGTTTTCTTTCCAGCTCAGTTTTGAAAGCTCTTCCGAACACTGTCACTGTACTGCTTGTGACATGCAGCTGAGTATCTGTGACTTCACTTACTAGAAATCTGTGGTGATGCTCCTGCCCCAAGTTGCAGCAGACCTCTAATTGCAACTTGTACATCGGTATTGGCCTGCTGTTTCTACTGGCCCATTGAGTAACGAGTTATCTCGGATGTATCAGAGTGTCTGGGCTTTTTATAGCCTCTTTCATGCTGGATTCTTAAACTACTTTAAGCCTTATCACCCTAGTGACAATGCTAAGCATTATTATATCTGTTTTACAGAGAGATCATGGAAGCCAGGGATGGAAAAAGCATTATTTATGTTAGATTGCAAGTGCTGAATAGAATTTTCTCATATAGAATATATGAGAAATATATTCTATACAGGGAAGTCTCTCTCTTTGCTTCAGCCAAAAGGCCACGAAAAAACAAGAAATTGGAGTTGAGAGGCTCACTATCTTGCTGGAAATATTGCAGCAGTTATTGGCAAAACTGTCTGAGTCTTCTCTGCTCCACACTGTATTTGTGAAACTTCTCTTTAAATAAAACTGGTTTTGTCACATTCCACACCTTTTGCAATACTGTTTTCTTCTGAGTTTTGGGATCATCTGTGATCTGCTGAGCCTCTCCCTGTTTCCAGACATCACCCTGTGGCCTTACCCTTTGTAGGGCCGTGTATGTCAGCATTACAGACCGTGATGCAAGGGTTATTTCCAAGGGCTGTTTCATTATTGATGCTAATTAAACTTGAAACTAATGAGAAAGGATTACTTTTCAGGGCTGGAGAGGAGGCCAGAATAGTTATTATAGGTTAATTATTCTTCTAAAAGACTCGTTTTAAGTAACAATTCATTTTGTCAACTTTTTTCTTACATTGTACAAGAGACTTGTTTGAAGAGGTTTCAAAATATAATTGCTGCACTGACCTCATCTAGCTCTCAATCAGTAATCTCCTTCCATCAGCAAAAGGTTAATAAAATCTTTAAGGAAAGGAATTTGGTGCCTTATCTATGTGTAGATGATTTAGAATAGGTCTCCCTGCAAGTATTTCCTATTACCCTTCTGCATGATTTCTTTGGCATACTTTTTAGATTTGAAAAATGTTGCCTTCCATAAAGCTTCCAAATTTAATGGTTGCTTTGCAAAACAGGCGCATTACAGAGGCAGGGAGTGAATCTACTCGAGGCTGGCTGAGAATTGGCACAAAAGTCAGAACACACTTCTTTGTTCTCAAAGATCTAAAGCCTGTAGTACACCTTAAAAATATGTCCTCAATTTGCAGGACACTGGGGTGTCCATAGCATGATTAGTACTTGCTAAGTAACCAAGGGAAGAGATGAGACTTGTTTTATATGGGAGCCAAGGTCTCATTCTGGCTGGGAAGCACTGTGGCATTTGAAGGGGAGGACACATGCTGGTCCACTTTGCTCCTTCCCAGCTGTTACGTTGAACCTTTCTTCTTCCTGGCTCTTTGTTGAAATGAGTAATTTGTAATATTGTACTATAAAAAGGGTAAGGCAGAGCTGCTTTAGTGATATTGTGAATGCTGAAAGCTGAATAAAATCACAGAATTGTGTAAGTTGGAAAAGACTCTAAGATCACCAAGTCCAGCTCTTAACCCAGGACTGCCAAGTCCACCTCTAAACCCTGTCCTTAAGTGCCACATCTACACATTTTTTGCACACTTTCAGGAATGGTAGTTCCACCATTCCCTAATGCTTGATAATCCTATCAGTGAAAGAAGTTTTCCTAATATCCAATTGAAACCTCCCCTGGCATAACTTAAGGCCATCTCCTCTTGATCTGTTGTTACCTTGGAGAAGAGACTGACCCTTACCTGGCTATGCCCTCCTTTCAGGTGGTTGTAGAGAGTGATAAGGTCACCCCTGAGCTTTCTCTTCTCCAGGCTGAGTCCCCCTCAGCTCCTTCAGCTGCTCCTCATCATTAGACTTGTGCCCCAGAGCCTTCCTCAGCTCCATAGTCTTTGTCTGGAATGTCTCCAGCATCTCAATGTGTTTCCTATAGTGAGGGGCCAGGAACTGGACACAGCACTTGAGGTGTGCTCTTACCAGTGCCCAGTACAGAGGTACAATCACTGCACCAGTCCTGCTGGCCACACTCTTGCTGGATGCCATTTGCCTTCTTGGCCACCTGTGGAACAGGTCCTTTTCCTCTGGACAGCTTTCCAGACACACTTCTGCAATGCAGCACTGCAGGGGTTGTTGTGACCCAGGAGCTGTGACCTGGCATTTCACCTTGCTGACCCTTATACGGTGGGTCTGGGCCCATCAATCCAGCCTATCCAGATCCTCTGTGGACAGGAAGGAAAGATTTATTAGCTGTAAATGTTAGGGCAGCTTATGTGCTCCATTGGCTGGTGGCTTGATGCCTTCTGTCAGGGCACATGCTTTGCATTTGTATTAATGTGAGGGCTGTGAAGGCAAGCACCCATGAATGAAGGTGATGCTGCAAGCACCAAGGCCTCAAATGGAACACAGGATGCTGTGGCTTTATGAAAGCCCTTACCTACTAACTCCACGTTTCAATCTATCTTAAAAGGGCAGCATTCACCAGGCCTGAGTTCAAGAAAAGAGTTACATCTTCCATCTGGGTGATGGAATCAAGTTCAAAGATAAATTGCCCTCTGAGTAATCACTCTTGCCACTGGGCTGTGCTTAGGCCAACTCATAGGATTTGGGATAATACTTGAAGTGCTGAGTCCCTTTTGTGATTAAGGTTTTAAATCACACAAAGATTGATCAAAAGCCCTGTTTCCTTCTTTCCCTTACCAGCCTACTGTCCTTTATCTCTTGAAACAAAGCAGCATTAACTTTTAAGATCTGATTCAATAACATTTTATGGATAATAATTATGACTGATATTAAGCCTTCAGCAACTAGTCTGTACAGAGACTTAATGTATTGAGGTTTATTACCACTGTAACCTATCTTTTTACATTGGTTGTAAAGCAGGATCAACTATACTGATAAGAAGAGAAGCATCAATGAACTGTTTGCTTCTCTGCAGGGTGTTCATATTCTTGCCACTTAATATTGCTGGCACGGTGGGAGTTTGCTGGTGAAGAGTTTTTGTTTACAGAGTCTGTTTGTGCAATTGCAGAATGAATGAATGAATGAGTGCATGAATGAACTGCAGCAATCCTGTGCTGAGGAAAGGCATCTATTACTGGATATACCCTGGAGACCAATTGATCATACTTTCCCTTTTAATCATGAGTGTGAGTCTGCAAAGTTTTTACACATGAGTTTAATGGCTTTCTCTAAGGCTTGTCCCAATAATGGAAGCTCTTAAATACATAAAACTTCTTTAGACACCCCATATTAGTGTTTTTTAATTCCTGGAAGTGTCCCAGTTTCCTTGACCTTATCAGGATATGGTTGTACACATCATAATAATAAATGGAGATAGTCCCTAAACCAAACTGGAGACTGACAGGCTGAGCTAAAGAAAACTCTGGTTTCTAGGTCTTTAAATGCTCTGCACAGCAGTCTGAATATAAACTACAATATGAGAAAGGAAATTTACCTTAGTTTCCATATGGAGTCTTCAAGGAAAGTTCTCCTGTTGTATTGGCACTGAAAAAGTCACCTGAAGGACCCAGGACTGGGTCCTTTCCCAGCTGAACTTTGTGATGTTCATGCATCATTAACTGTAGCTGTATTATGTCGTTGCCTTTTTTACCTCACTTCTCCTCATAACTTTCTGTGTAAGGAAAACTACTTCCCTGGTAAGTTCAAATAAGATGCTGTCTGCTTATGTCCTTTTTGCCTTCTTGATGGGAAAGCAGAAGGGAATTCTAAAGTGCTCTGGGAGCTACATGGAGGCCTTGCTTTGACATCTCTAAATATGTGAGTAATGGGGTGCTTAGAACTGATTTTACGTGTGATGGATGCTCAACAATAAGGAATCACAAATTGCGAGCAGCAGAGCTTGGAGAGGAGAGCTGCTCAACAAGATTAATGGGAAGGGAGACCTTTAGTGTAATGAAAGACAGTTCCAGCTTGAAAACAGACAATGCCACACTAGATGGAGTCTTGTGGATTTGGACAGTCAGGTTCCCTCTGAAGGGGCCTTTGTAGAGCCCCTTCCTAGGCAGGGAGCACTGAAGAGCTGCAAGAAAAGTGCACTGTAAGTTCTCACTTCACCTGCAAGTGACTACACTGGTGCACCAAGGGAACAGATTGTCCAAGGGATGTCCAAAGGATGCACCAAGGGGGATATGGGTCTTGAAGGAAAACTAGGAATTTATTTTTGTTCTGAGAAATGCAAGCCAATAAGAAAAGTGGGATAAGGCTGCAGTAGAATTTAGCTGGGTCTGAGCACTGCAGGGTTTATTTTACAACCATTTTCCTGTGGAGAAATGGCCTTAGACAAATAACGCAGGTGAAACCTAACTGGAAAAAAACCCAACTTGTCTGCTTTCAATTAGATAGTAATTATCTTATTATTAGAAGAAATATCAAGTTCAAAAGAAAACAAATATCTCCATACTCAAATAATAAAAAAAACTTAACAGGTGAAAGTCTAGCTCATCCATGCCTTCCATTCTAAGTTGAAAGCTGCTATTAACTTTGAATATCATGGCTAAAAGAGCATAAACAGGGAACAGAATTAGCAAAATGTTAGTGGAGCTGGCTGCAGGATCATTGTTATGACTGCAACTGTTATTCTTTGTCTCTGACAAGGATAATAGTGTGTGGAAATGAAACCAGCAAACATGTAAAATACATCTAAATATAGAGGACAAACAGCAAATAATAACTGGACCAGTAATCAGGTGCTGAAGGCCTTATCTGTTAGTACAGTGGCTTGAAAGATGGCAATGCTGGTAGATAAACATTAGGAGGACTATGAGGCTGAGGATAAATAGAGCAATATCCTCTAAAGAGTAAAGAGCTGAAGCATAAGACCCTGGAAAGACATTCAGGACTTATTGCTTGAGAAAGATCCCTAAAGCTGTCAAGCAGATGTGCAGCTGGTAAGTAGATGACTCGCTGGGACGTTGACTGAAATGGTAGAAGGAATAAATCAGAGGGGATTGCATTAGTGTAACTGAAGGCAGTACATTACTTTACTTTGAAGTATAGTGTCCTGTGGAGAAAGCAATGACTGTCATCCCTAAGAGTGATCAAACTGAGTGGAGACATGTCCCAGATTTAGGCTGTAGCATAGTCAAGGGTTTCTCTTCCGAGCACTCGTAATTTTCAGGTTTTCTTGAAGGCTTTGTACTAGAGTTTGATGGAAGGCATAAGGGGCTGATCCTAAGCCTGCTGAAGCCAATGGCATCTCCCTATTGTACATCTGCTCCCCTCTCCTGCTCTCAGGTACAGACTGACTGGGCAAGAACCACCTTTTCTGCTCTTTGCTGTTGGGCCATCTGCTGTGAGTGCACAGGGAGACACAGCATGCCTCATGTTTTGTGTCAGAAGATAAAAAAACAGAACTTATTTTCAACCTGGCGTTTTTTGTCAGCACTTAGTCTAAGTGGAAATGCAAAAGAAGGCCTTCTAGTGCTAGGTTTAGTGATTGCAACAGTAGTGTCTATGCTGTCTTTACACAGGTCAAATGAGCATGGGAGATACTAAGAACTCTTGTTCTTGAATTCTTAGGGTTTTGTGGAAGGGGCTTTTGGGCACAACCATTGCACTGGAGCATGTGTGTTAGCCATTAAACATCAAACTTCCTGCTGTAGCCCACTCTTAGACCTTTGGTATCATATGTCTGGGTTTTAAGTTGAATTAAAAAAGGGAAGCATCAACCCAATAAGGGGAATGATGGCATGAGAGCATCCTGGTGTAAGGAAAGGGGAAAACAGTTCTCCAGAATTCAGTGACAGAAGGAAGGTGCTTGTCAAGCTTACCAGAATATGCCTAAAGAAAGGGAAGTTCTAATAGTAATCTCTCAAAATGTTAATATCCACTGTTCATTAAGCATTGCATCCTTGAAGACCTGGTTACAAGTCCTTTACCTTCATTAAAATGAAATTATGTTTGATTTACCCCAAGGTACTGTGCAGAACAAACAGACCAGGCAGGTCTCTGAGCTGAGGGTGAGCACCTTTTACCTTTTCACACTGCCTATGCTGCTGTGGTCATGCCTTCAGAGCATGGTACTTTTGCATGGTATCCCAGACTTGAAATTGAAAAGGTTAGCTAATTTGCCCTTTCTGTCCCATGAAAAAGTTCTCAGAATATAATCCTAAAATTATTTCAAACACACTTTTGTCACTTTAAAGTTTGAAAATAAGTTATTTTTTTTAAATAGGGATTGGGAAGGGGGAAATGAGGCAATATCCTTCCTGAAAAGAAAAAGACAACTAAATTGAGATGTCCATCTGAAAGGAGAATGTGATTTTTACTACAGAAGGGATAAAAAATGCCTTGTTCCTGCCTCAAATCTTCCAACGTAGTTGTGATAGTCAAACCCATCTGCAAAGATAAAGGGCTGAACTATGATCTTGTCTCTTAACATGTCTTTTATCATCACTCTCATCTCTTTCTCCAGAAGTACTTGAGGATGGTAGAATGGGGCTCAGATTAAAATGCTCAAGGGAAGGAAAAATAATAGGAAGGTCAGAATAGATTGTATTAAACTCACGTCAGCAGAATTACCAGAAGGAAGAACGGGCAAAGTACCTAAATGAAAACTCTTATCCAAACTAGTTTGCAACTAATATGCAAATGTTTTTAATCTCCTGTGTTAGTTCAAGGTAGAATAACTCAGAACTTTTCTTTCCTAGTCTCTAAACTGGTCCATTGATTATTTCTGTGGAGTAACATCCTGGAACACATCTGCGTTATTTATAAATATTTGATTTAATGGCAAGACCAAGACTTTTTTCTCCTGGGTGCACTGTGAGCCATCTTAGTATAAACTTGCATTCTGTTTTGGAATTGCCATAAGAAAAGTTTAATGTGGCAATTTTTGAGCTGCTCCATGCACCTCTCTAGCCTAGCAATGAAAGCCTGACTTTCAGAGTGGCTTTGAGAGCATGGTACTGTCTAAAGCCTTATCACTGACCTCCCAGCCCTGGTCACTGCTTTTCTAGAGCCTCTCTCCAGAGCCTCATGGGCACTTTCATTATCCTGAAATGATCATAGTGTCTTTTGAGAACAGAGTCCTGCAGTTTTGTTTTCTCTGGGTAAAATACAGGTATCTCTTGCCTCTCTGTCGCATCTGTTGGTGGCACAGATTGATGGAGTCACACACAGGGGTTTCAGATGTTCCTTTCAGTTCCATACCCAAGGACAGGGAAAGCACTTGACTTCTGGAGCTGCAGTTCCATGAAGGCTCTGCTTTGCAATTCACCTCTTGTAAAAAGTTGCAGGTAAAAGCTCCTGCATCAGAGCTAAAGCTGGAGCAAGAGCAGCAGAGAGGTGAGTTCAGCTCTAATGACCTGAATCTCAGATGCCTTAAATGCAGAGACCAGATAAGCTTTATTTCCCAGAAAAATTAATTTGTTTGGTTTTGCCATAGGCTTCTCTGTTAAGGCCTTTTTTTTCCTATCTGAGCAAGCTAGGTTCTGTGTTATTGATTCTGTATTACAGCAAACAGGAATCATTTCCCAAAGCTGCATCTTCCTCCAAAAAAAGCTGTCTACAGTGGAAGTTGTGCCTTGCTGTGACTGACAGTGTCATAACTTGATCATACACAGATCTGCCTTGATGTTACTTCCTCCCCAAGTTCTTTTTTTTATATTACATTCTGAACAAGTAGCTCTTCTCATAAAGGCACTTCTTAGAAGCAGTATGTGCAGCTCCTCTGAGTAACTCTAAATCTGTGACAAACCTAAGGAAGGTTCCACAGAAAGGTGATAAAATACTGACTTGTCAACCATTTTGCTGGCTAAATGGGAAATGTGGCCGGCAGCTTTACCCTTTAAAGTGGAGAGAGATAAAGGGCAGTTTCACTGTTTCACAGTCAGCCACACTCATCTGTAAAATGAAGTGTTACTTTGTTTTTTAAACTGATGTCTCAGTAGTGAAGGACTCCATTTTTCACTAGTATTCATACTTATTCCTGTGCTATTCCATAACTGAAGATATTGCTAATGAATTAAACAACCAAGATTTCACCTATTAACCACCTTCCTTGAAATACAGTTTTTAAAAGTTTTTATTTTATTTTAAAGTTTTATTTTATTTTAAAAGTTTTGGAGTTGCTGAGGAGGTCAACATAAGTGAGACTGACACCCAAGAAAATGAAAAATTGCCAGTTGAGAGAAGTGCAAAGTGAAGTTTTGTAGCAGTTCCATGGTCCTTCATGATTCTTGTTTTTCAATAAAATAATGACATTGATGAACCTTGCTATGTTCCTGAAGGAAAAAGGGAATAGAAGTGAATTTGGCTTTCTCCCTGCGATGTGCTGAATGGGTTGTGCTGCAATCTGAGTCACTGGGAACCATCTCTGACCCTGCTGGGGAGATGAGGGATTCTGACCTCCTCTTCTTTGATGTTGGAACACTTCATGGAGTTCACTTTGTTTTTTTCTTGTCCCTTTTTGGTGTCTGATGTGATTTACCTGTTAGTGCTGATGAATGTGTGCTGCTACCCCAGTGAAACTCAGCCCAGCCTGGTGCCTGCCAGGTCAGTGCTTGGCCATGGGTGACAGTGGGTGGCAGTGAGCTCCCCCAGGTCACTGCAGCCCTCATGACCCTGCCAAAACCCTGTTTGTAAGAAGGTGTCAGCTGAGAAAGGCCTGAACATCATGTCCTTCCTGCCTACCTGGATGAGAAAGGTGAAATGCAAACATCTGTACCATTGCAGTTTGATTAGGAGCTGCAGAGAAGCATCTTGGCACACCAAAGATCTTTAAAAGTTTTGTGTTTGCAATTCCTAAACAAGTTTAGAACTCCCCTCCACCCTCAACCATTCTGTGAGTCTGTGACTGCAGACACCATCAAATAGAATTTGGCTGGGTTCTTTTAGGGCAGCTTCAGCTGTGCTGTGTTACCCTGTGATACATGCTAGCTGTACTATTCTATCTTTTTGTGAATGCCAGCAAACTGAGTAAATCTGCTTGGAATGTAGGCTCAGATTTATGGTACCCTGCACGTGATTGCTCACCATGCACATCAGCAGAGTAAAGAGGTGCCTCTCATTTGGGAGCTGACAGATTTTTGACAACACTGTTGAACCCCAAGTCATGCATGAGTTCCCTAACTGCTTTTGAGCACGGCCTGGGTGTCTGCTTGTTGCACAGGACGAGTATTTGGCTCACTCAACAGGCAGCAGGTCATCCCACTGACACCTGCCCACTAACAGGTCAGTGCACCTACTGCTGTCTAATGTTTCTATGATAATGCAACACAGCTGAGAATTGATTTATAAAATGCAGGTCACTCAGTAGATGCAGCAGTCAGTGAGGGAGCACAAGGTGACAATGAAACAATTCAGATTAGTAAGTGGGGGCATTGCAGCTGCTTGTGCTCTAATTACATCTCTCCAGATGTTCCTGTGATGTGCAGGAGATGCCAAGTAGTCTCTAGGCATAACTGTATTTCACCATTCAGCTTTCCAAACACTCTTCTGTGGTCTGTAGAGAAGAGAGAATTTAAGGACCCAAGCCCTTTCATCTTCTGTGCTGTCAAATAAGCTCTGTCATTCTGAAGTAGTATTTCCCAGGCATATTTTTTTCATAGATTTCTTTTCACATTAAGATCAGCAAAAGCTCTTTCTGGGAAGCCTGATTAAAAATGCAGTTCCTCTCAGGAAAGAAAAGAAAATAACATTTTCAGCATCAAAAGAGATCACAAAATTATTATGAATAAATGAAGTTAATTTTGAAGATTATGTGTTGCAGGAAAGTAGGTAGAAGTGACCTCAGGGCTTTCTGCTGTTTCTAAAATAGTTTATGGGTTTTTTGAATAGATATCTGCTAAGAGTATAGGTGACAAAGACTCTCAGAGCAAGAAATGTCCTGCATTTGGATTAGCTTCAAGAAATTGAGAAAGATGGCTAATTTCTTTACAAAACTTACTCTTGTCTGTATACTAAAAATGAACCACCAAGCAAAAAATCCCCCCCAAAAACCCAAACAAAACCCTCCAACAAATACCCTGAGAAACCCTAAGAAGCTGTTCTTTCTCTTCAGCTGCACAGTGTTGGAATTGCTGGGAATGCAAAATCAGGTGGCTTCCAGCTCTGTTGCAGACCTTTGCTACTTCAGATCAGAGTGGGGAATTAGCAAGTCAGGGTGTGGAAGTACAAGCACTGCTTCTCCTCTTTTGAGCTGGGTTGTTTTTTCCTGGGGTGATATGGTTAACCATGTAACCTTCATTTTACTTGGGCCTTGACTCTATTAAGAAAGGAGAGAGAATCTCAGGAAAAGAAGTAATTTCTGATTTGGCCTTTTTGATATTGTACAGAGGGTTTGGAAGAGAGGATTCCAGTGGCTTCAGATGTTACCTTCTAAATTGCATATGACCAAAATATTTTCAAACAATGTCCTTTTATAAGTATGTTTCCAGTCCAGAACAAGAAAGATGGAGAGAAACTATTTACAAGAGCAGGTACAAAACAAGGAGGAATGGCTTCAAGCTGAAAAAGAGGAAGTTTAGGTTAGATATTAGGAAGAAGTGGTGAGGCACTGGAACAGGTTGCCCAGAGAAGCTGTGGGTGCCCCATCCTTAGAAGTGTTCAAAGCCAGGTTGGATGAAGCTCTGAAAAACCTGGTTTGGTGAAATATATCCTTGGAACTACATGATCTTCCAACCAAACCAATGTATTATTTTCTGATCTTTAGAGAAAAATTAATCTACTAAGATGTATATCATTGTGTTTTGACAGCCTGAATTCTTTGCAACCCTCTAACATTGAATGCTGCTCCAACTTGTGTGACCTCCATCTGTAATGAGCCCCTCTTGTGTTCCTTCCTCAAATGTATGTGTTTCAGATACACATGCATTTCACAGGAATAGAATATGTCTGGTGTTATTAGCAAAAAGTAATGGTTTTTCCCTGAGGCCCATGCTTTATCAATAACTTTTATAAAGTGTGTTTTGCATCCTGAGATGCACCTAGCATTCCAGCATTGAATACCTGCAAGGCAATAAGTGACTGTCTTTCCAGTGTCTTTCATCAATCATTTAAGATAAGTTGTGTAAAATCCAACTGACCCTTCTCTAATAACTAGGGGAAAATAGCTTTGAATTGTCATTTTGATAAATTTTGGAGTATTGGCAGTGTTCTGGGACACAGAGCCAGGCATGCAAGCCTTTCATCTGTCAGTGTCGTTATGAAATATCTTAAAAGAACAGGGAGAGTAGAGATTCGATAAATCTTATCTCCATGAATGAGTGCATTTTGTGTGGTTTCATAATCTACTGAACTCTAATAGCCTATATCCTTTGCTTCAAAAATAGCTGTTAGAGCAAGGTGTTGATGAGTCTGTGTACTGTTTCCCTGCAACCCCTTAGATTTGTTTATGTCAATGAATGACTTTCAGTGGTGAATACCATAGGAATTGTTTGCCTATGTGGTGCATGCATGGTTTTAACTATTTATTGTATGATAAAACCAAATATTTTGCTCTTCCCTATGTTTCTCTACAGGGTAGAATACCAAAGGCAGGTGAAACACCTTTTACAGCAGCATTCCAAGAAAAAAATCAAAACTAGGTGAAATCACTTTTCTTACACGTGATACCAAATAAAATGCTGGTTTAACTATCCTGTCTAATGTCTACTATGTGGTTGGGGCCAATACTGATAATTTAGTGCATTCTGAGGACCTATTGTGTTTTATTGCATTCAGTCGTGACTATGTATCAGTTTTAGTACAAACTAGAAGTACATAGGTTCATGCACACCATAATTTAAATGCAAATAACAGTGGTATTTGAAATTAAAATAAGCTTCCATGATAAGAAGGGACAAAACTCCCATTTTTCCACTTGTGTTACCATTTCTTTTTTGGGGAGAAGGCAGAAGAGGAGAGGAAGAGTGCAAAGAAGAGGAGAGAAGGTAGCTGTGCTGCCTTGCTGTTAGTAAGAATCAGACAGTCATGCAAGTTCAACTCCCAAAAACAGGGTATTTCTGGCAAAATAGCATGGGCAATGCTGCAAATGCCAAAACCCCAAGTCCATACGTAGAAATTCCATGTGAAAGGACCCAGGTTTCTCACTAAATGGTTTATAGAGATTCCCATTATGAAACTGATCATTATTTGAATTATCTTTAGATATTTGAACTATCTAGCTTTCCTATACTATTAAGCATTTTCCATGGTCTCATGTTGAGTCATTCTGACCACTCTTCATACTGAGGCCAGGAGATCAGTGTCTCTACAAGATATTTTGTCCCAAAGATGCTGCCAGTGGTGGGCAGGACTTAGTGAACAATGCAAGGATCTGTGTAAAGACACTGGGAACATATGGGGTAGCACAGGGGTGACTTGGCTTGCTGCCAGGTGGGAATGAGAGTGTCTATTTGAGTTTTTGTTTCTTTCCTGTTTGGTGAGATGATAGAGCCAGGCTTGTTAGAACAGATTTACCATGCTTGTATTTTATGTCTGTGATATGTCCTTGTACTGTGGTTGGCAGAGTTTTCTAGGTGGTGTCTTGTATTTGAGATATGATCCTGATTTTCCTGAGCATCTCCACACAGCATGGCAAAACAGGATTATTATTATTTTCTACCAATGATAAGGTTCTCCCACACTCTAAAAGTCTGGACAAACATAGCATTTCCTCAATATGTGTCCAGACAAAGCATTAGTACAAAAATTAGAATCTTTGCCAGAAAGTGAAAAAAAAAAAGTGCAGTAGTGTCATTTTAGAGGAAAATCAAGCTGAGTTTTGGTATCTAATTATTTAATTTAATTAATATAAACACAACTGTGATTTTTTTTTTTCCCCACTAATTCAGCTTGTTTTTAACTGCCAGCCTACATTCGTGTGACTGTGTTTTCAAAAACGAGGCAGCTTAGTTTGCTGGTGAGTTAGAAATTCCTAGAGTAGCTTGGTAGAAAAGAGCAAATCGACCTGGTGTTTTGAACACAGTGCCAAGAAAGTCTCGACATGAGAGAAATGAAGAGGCAGCAGCCACGTCCTGACAGTGCTGATGAATGGCAGGTGGCCACAAGCCTGGCTGCTTCTCTTTGGCTGCTGCTGCTGATTTGCAGGCAGGTGGGTGAGAATGTTAAAGGCCTGACACGTGGAGTGACAGATACCCTTAGTGCTCTGTGCACAGCACACTGGCATGGCTTAAAATAGAGCCAGCTGCATGCATAATTAAGGAGAAATAATTGCCATGCACTTATGTAAATTGTCTCGTGGTTCATCTCCCCCACCCCGCCACCCTGCTCAGTGTTTCCATCAGGAAGGTCCCATAGTCAAAGATTCACCTAATCAGTGAGAATCAGTAAAATATTATATTTGGAGCGACAAAAAATTAGTTTTTTTCTGTAAGAGAATAAGAACAACATCTTATGGCAGAAATATGTGGCCCCAAAGTATGTAAGAGTCGATGTTGGTAATCTGGCAGCTCGTTCTACAAACAGAAATTAATTTTAGAAACCTGCATGTGAATTTAGTAGTTCTGTCATTCTTGCTGTCTTTTAACTCAGATAAATATCTTATATTTTCTGCTAGCTGAAATTCTGCCTACATAAGCTTTTCCACTCAGCCTGTTAGAATCATTCTGGCAATATATGACTGTGAATTCAACCTCGTTTTTGTTTGTACTAATTATAAGTTATATTGTATTTTTGCTTTCTTTGGGAGAAACACAAAAACTCTATTCCATATGTAATGGTTTTATATTTCTCCCGGATGACTGTTCTGGATGCATCTGGAGCATTGTTTTCAATAAAATATTCTTTCACTCCCCTTTGCTCATATTCCCCTTTTCTTTCTAAATTGAATAAAACTCTGCATATAGTTCTAACAAATTACTGTATTTCCAGATCACTGATGACTGTGTGCATCAGATTCAAAAACAGTAGTCCAGAAAGTAGGGGATATATTTCATTGCTTGGGAAGTTTGTAAAATGCACATATTGGCCATTCAGTTTTCTCAGTATGATTGATCACACAGCACAGATCCTCTGATGCACTCTAAGTTCCTAAATCCTGGACTCGATTTGCAGAGCTGTAACACAAGTGATGGTATGAGCAGCTCCTGTGTCTGAGACCTCATTCTCACTTTTATAGGGCTGTTTTCAGGAGCAGCAAGGAATTGAATCACCCTTAGCTCACACAGTCACTGAACTGTGCTGAGTCTGCTCTGGAGGGTGCAAGCTGCAGTGTGATGGTCTTGGGAGGACAATTGCCTGTTACACTTCCCACTCAACCTGTGTTAAATCCTGAGTACACCACTTGGCCACTATCAGAGGTTAATTGTTTGTAATTATCCTGGATCTAGTCTGGACTTAAGCTCATACCATGCAAGTTTTTTTCCTGACTTTAATTATTCTTCTGGAGCACAAGAAGTGTGTAGTAAAAAAGAAACATGGTGACTGCATCACCTCCCTACAGAAATTCACCTGCTTTCCCCTAGGATGTAATGCAGGAGGTCAAGAAACAGGGAAGGCTTCAAAGCAGAAAAAGTAGCATAAAGCAGGAGATGCACGTCTGCTCATTCTGTGCTACATTCTATAATCAAAGCCTTGGAAAAAGTAAAACATCAAGTAGTATATGAAGCATGACCATTGATTTCTATTTCATAGTCTCTACCTTTTTGCACTTAGGGACAGCTGAATTTAAAATATTTATGGTTGGCTGTACAGCAAATGCTGTAATAAGCCTTTCCCTGCTCCTTTTGTGTTGCAGTGTCCTAACATGCAGAGCTTGTGAAACTTCAGAATGTATTTGAAAAAGATATAAGATGTGGTGCAATCATGTGAAACTCTGAGGTGGGAAGAGTCCTCTCATGCAGCAATCATCAGTAAATCTATTCAGTGGTTCATCGACCTCACTTTAAAGTTGATTATCTCCCCTCAGAGCTGGTGGTGCTGATCTGTGCAACTGGTTTTGAATAGTGGGTCACAGGGAAGACATTTTCCCTTGAAATCTGGCAAAGTGTTGAAATAATTGAGGCTCTGTGTAAGTGTCCAATGCCATATCCATATTGTGGGTATGCAGTAGTAAGTCCTGAGTTAATACCAAGCATGGAACTGCTGATACCACATTTTAGTATATGGGATGGTATAAAACTTATCATGCACCAAAAAGGCATGGTGTAAAAACTACTGAAAGGATTAATTTAGATGCAGTGTTTTGAAGAGGCATCTTGCAGCACTCTAATATTACTGGAGCCAAGATCATAGTGCCTATAGAAAATGTTGCCCAAAACTTTCCATTTTTAATATCCTTTGATTGCTTGTAATTTTCAGCCTTTAAAGCATAAGAAAAGAGATTTCTCCATGCTGATCATCTGCCAAAAACTCTTTTCGAGTAATGTTTCAGCTAGGACATCTTATCCTCTCCCTCTCTCTCTCTCAAAAAAAAAAAAAAAAAAAAAAAAAAAAAGAGAGAGAAAAGAAAAAAAGCATTTTAAGGTATTTTATTATGGGAAAACTTAAATTCTAAAGAAATTGATAACCAGGTTCCTGTACTCTCTTTGAGTTGGGAAAGATGGAGCTACTGTTGGCAATAGAAGGGCTGGGCAATGTCAGCAATAGCAAAATCTCTCTACCTGCAACATATAAATGAAACACTAGGAACAGTTTTGCCACCTTTGGTCTTCCAAAAGGTTGGCAGCAATTTTAAAGCAATGTATGGATTAAAAGGAATTGCTTGTTCAACAATAAGTAAAATATTAAGAACTCATGTAAGCTATATGCCAAATTTCTCTATCCCATGTAAAGTGTTAGATCTTCAAAAGCTGTTGATCTGTATCTATTTTAGAAAAATATAGTTGAGATGGAGGCAATTGCTTTGACAGCTTCAATTTAATCAGTCCCTAATATTTGCTTGGTTTTATGGGTGTGTTTTAAATGAATGAATTGAAAGTGCAAAAAACCATATATTTTAAAGACATCTGCAAATAATGAGATTAAAATCAATCAGTCTGGTTTTGAAAAAGTTGCCAGGCTTCCATCTGATAGTGTTTTCTGAGAATTGCAGCTCTGAGCTGCAGTGACATAACCAGTTTCCTCAGAAGTTATTTTTATGTATATGCCCACATGCCAGGGTGAACTGCATGTAAGTCTTACACAAAGTGCTGGTTTTCCCCCTCCATTTTTGTTGAGTTAGATCTGACACTGCATTTGCCATGAGGCTATGGACAGCTTCTGTTGTGTGTAAGAGCAGAGATCTGAAAAGTCACTACAGCCATGGATGTTGCTGCTTTCTATTCCACAAAACATGAATCCATTTGGGCAAGTCAATGCTTCATGAATTATCAGGAACTTTTAGTTTGCAATTCTTAGTTTACCATTTGAAGTCTGACTTATGCTGTAATCTCCATTTTATATAGATAATCTATTAAACAGCCCAAATAACTGGAACATCTGAAAGTTTCTGTCCTCACAGTCCTATTGCCTCTTCATGTACTGAATTTGTCTTTAAGAAAATTGGAGCCCTGAGCTAGATACTAGTAAATTAACCCAGTTTCTAATCTTCCTACATAGTTTTAAATAATATATTAGTCCAGAAATTATTTGGGTATAAGTGTTAAGCATTAATGTATAAATTCAGTGTATAATTCATTAATCAGATGAATAATTTCCAAACTATCAACAGAAGTAAAGAAATTCTTAAGGGATTCGTATTTATATGCATATGGACATTATAATGTATAAAATTACCATCCTAATATCCTATTGTGGCTTGTGTTTGATACAAATACTGCACAGAATGCAACCAAACATTTGCCTCTGCTCTCTGTTGACTTTATTTTTTTAAATTGAAGCACATATACATGGCCTAAAATAGGTTGAAGCTCTAGAGGTTGGAATTAAAACCATTTAAGATAAACTTTTACAGATCTTCTTCAAGTCAAGGCTAAGTCTGTCTCCCAGTAGGAGACACTTCCTTTTGGGTGTCCTTGTTTTAGTTTGTTTATTTATTTAGTCTGGCTTGCATAACTATGGCCATGTTTTGGGGTTTTTTTTGAACTTCCTGAAATATTCTTTATTCATGAACAAGGGATACATCTTTCTCATTTGGTATATATTCGGGCATCCTGAAAGTTCTGTGGCATTCCAAATGATGATGAATGTTTCTTATATTTTCTTTCTCCTTCTTTGGTGAAATAGCTTTTTTTCCAAATACCACCTCTACCTCAGGAAAAAGATGAACAAATGCAGCCCCTGGAATGGGTACACTGTCTTCTCTATTACTTAAACGGCTTCTGAATGAGGCCCCTCATTCTTTAATCATCTACTGAGGTCTTCTTTATCTTGTGATTAATTTGGTGATTATTTTTGAATGTCAGGCTGAGGAAAAAAAATGCAATCAGGTCTTGTGTAAATTTCTTGAAGAAAGGTCTGTGAGTCTGCACCTGCCCTGCAGTATGCTCATAAGTGAGCTGTCAAAAGGCCCTGTGTCCAGCTGCCCCTGGTGACTATAAAGTGGTAGTTTTTTGAAGTGTTTTTCAGTCACTTTTTTGCTCACTTTTTTGAAGTGAGACTTTTGTCAAAGTAAACAGAATTATGGAAAATTTTGCCTCTATGCAGTACAGAGTGAGAGATGTTGAAGATTGTGTATGGCTAGCCAGGGGATGGCTGAGAAAATTCCCCCATATGAAGGAGAAGTCCATAGAGATATCTATGTAACATTTCATCATGAAAAGAAGAATCCCTGAAATAGCTGAAATGAAAACTGGCCTCTCCCACTCTCCTCTACACATCACATATCCTTTCTGCTTGCACATCTACACTGTGATTTCAACCAAAACTGGGATTAAGGGGAGATGAAGAATTTGGTTCAGTACGATTTATTACAGAAATGACAAATGAAGTTGTGCCAACAGAAGATGTAGGGGCAGCCCAGGCTCCCTGTGCATGCAAAGATAAGCAGCCTGTGCAGATGCTTCAGTGTGTGCTCCTGTGTGTGTTTCAGCTCTCCTTTTTGCAGGCTCCTCCAAAGGCATTATTTTCTTCCCGTTGTCCTGGTTACAGAGAGGGGTGGAGTTCAGCACTGCGTGGGTGTGACCAGGTTGTTGTTCCGTGCTACCCACATCCTCACTGGGCACATGGTTTCAGCAGTGAAAGTTAGGGTGCCCTTTTGGAATTGGGCCATTTTGCCTTGTCCTAGCAAGGTGTCAGCATCAACCATTGCAGACAGTGTCTCATTTACATTTACTACTTTGTTTTTCTTCCTGCTGGTGAATACCTTTTTGTGGTAAAACACCTCCTTATTTATTGTATACTTTTGCTATTAATGTCACTCCTGTGCACATCTAATTCCATTGCTCTGGGCTTTAAGTAAATCATGATCTCAACTCATAATCTTCCTTTTAGTCCCTTCCTTACCAGACAGGGTGGGGGAAGGGGAGTGTCGTTTTGGAGTTTAATTTGAAACTGGCATGAAAACCAGGACACCAGTCTACTGTTCTGGGAAGTTTAGCTGTCATGTGAGGTACTTAGGCATTTTTCTCAGCAGGTAAGTTTCTTTTCATTTGCATATGAGTAAAAATTTAGATTAGGACCTCACCAGAAAAAGGGATGTACTGAAACTCTGTTAGATATTTAGGGTGAATTTAACAAATAATTTTCTTAAATACTTCTACAATTTTACATTAAAAGCTACTTCTGAAAAACAATACATAAAACCAAAATTTGAGGAAGGTGGGACAGAGGTCTTTTTCCATGCCCATAAGATTTTGGTGGAAGCAAATTACTAGGGCTCCCAAAAATTATGCAGGGAAAGAATTAAAAGTCAGGTCTGTGTCATAAAAACATGCCAGATAATAAACTGTGTAGAAATTTTCATCAATCAAATTTGAGTTCAAACAGATTTGCTGCTTTCTGTTGAACTAAAGCCAGGCCATGGATAGCAAATGGGATTTTAATATGTCATAATCTGGCAGCTCAGTGACATGATACATTTCAAATAGCAGTGAGATCTTGGTCTTCACCCTCCTTTCCATTCTGGGCATGAAATAGAGTTCTGACGGGTGCTTGGCTTGAATACATTGAAGCAGTAACCCTGGAGAATAGGATGGACTTGCAGAAAATAGCCTTAAATGGATTCTTCTAGTCTTCTTCACTAGAAGTAGCCTAGAATGGGGATGGAACCTGTCATTTTTCTCTCTTATTTCAGATTGTATAAAATATGGCTGAAATCCAGCTCTTCCCAGGTTGAATTGATTCATTTTCCCTCTCCTCTCCTCTCCTCTCCTCTCCTCTCCTCTCCTCTCCTCTCCTCTCCTCTCCTCTCCTCTCCTCTCCTCTCCTCTCCTCTCCTCTCCTCTCCTCTCCTCTCCTCTCCTCTCCTCTCCTCTCCTCTCCTCTCCTCTCCTCTCCTCTCCTCTCCTCTCCTCTCCTCTCCTCTCCTCTCCTCTCCCTGTTCTCTTTTTTTTTTCTTGGAATAGGGATTAAATCTTGTTATCTCTTCAGAAAAATGTTTTTTCTCTGTTCATGCACTCTTGTCGTGTCTGATTCTGAAATGCACTAACTAATTGCTTGTATCTCTTACACTAATGCTCCTCAAAGTTCAAGGATGTTGTGCTTGGATGTCTGCTAATTAATTAAAGGTTATGAGTTGGCTCTTAATCAAGGATTTGGTCTGAAATTCTGAGCCCCAGTAAGTGTATAATGTTGCTGGTTGAAATGGGCAGGTAATGAGACTATTAGCAATTAAAATGAATCTCCCTGAATGTCTGTCTCTGTGATCCAATGGGTGAAATCTAGTACAAATGTGTACAAAATTGCTGATCAGTGTGTAAAGCAAAGCTTTGTTACGTAGCCCACACCTGGATACCATTTTGCTTTTCATGAGTGTTCACACAGTCAAACAGAACAGCTTTGGGAGACTGCTGGGGGTAACAGCAACAACTTTTAGTTCTGTGACAGATCTAGGCCTGGACTCACCTAGTCCAGGTGAGGAATAGTTTGGGCATAAGACATGTTTTTATTTTTCTCATCTCTATATTCCCCCCCCCCCCTTACTTTAGATAACATAGAACAGCATTTTTAGAACAGCATAGCTGAATTTATTGTTCCCTCAGTCACAGTTAGTTTTCTAATAAATAAAAGCAATTATTTCAGATATTATTTACTGTTGTCTCCTCTGAGGACTGTATTTTCCTTTTTTTTTTCCCTTTCTTTGCTCTGATTTTCTTTCTGTCATAGGAAATGAATGGGTAGAAATTTGCAAAGGAGCACGGAAGGAATGTGAGGGGGCAAATTGTCCCCTCTTCTCTCCCATGAGCTGCCCCTCAGCTTGAACATAAGGTTTTCTCATGATTCCCCTGATGTCTCACTTGACAGTTGAACTGTTCAGTCTGAAGTCTGAGTGGTTGAAAATTGGCTCAGAAGATGCTTTTCTATTTACGTGTCTATTTTTGTCTAGGTACAGACTATTAATGGGCCCTTCTCAGTTATACACACTAATACGAAAATTATGTAAATTTAAAACAAAATAGTTAGAGCAGGCATTTAATATTATCTTTAAGGAGAAGTTCAGCCCTGAGGATTGCCATCACTAAACCAGCCTCATTTTCTGCTGACCAGAAATGCCCAGCAGGTACAATTTCAGAACATATAACACAGGTTAGATTAATGTGGCAGATTTCCTCCAAGGAATCAGAACTAAGATCAGGCTAGACATCTGTTTCCATAGGATTGTATTTGTTATCCACTGGTAAATCAGAATCAGAGTAGAGATCTGTTTCCACAGGATTGTATTTGTCCTCCAAAGGCAACCAGAACCAGTTTAGAGGAACTCTCCAGTGTATTGAAAGCCATTATAGGAGTGAAGTGAGCATTTGTTTATACAGGTATCAGACAGCTACAGATATTTTTTAGCAGTTAGGTATTAGTCAGTCATGATCACTACTTTCATCCCTACTTCATTATTCCTCAGAAAGGTAAAGTACTTGCTCTCTCCCCCTTGAGGAATACAAAAAATGTTAGACCAACCTTTAAAATTGCTTGGTCAGTGGTTCTAATATCTCATATTTCATCCAACTGCCAAGTCTCTATAATTAGGATATTAAGACATGCTCTTGATTAGATAGATACATCTCCTTGTAATGCAGATCCTACTTTCTAGGAATCTGAATGTGCCTTCTCATCTTGTGCTCTCAAAGAGAATCAAAGTTCTCTGTAACTAAGCCATAAAATCCTAGGTGTCAACCAACTACACATCTAAGTGTATGGCTAAACCATGGTACAGTCTCTCCAAAGCTAATACTGGATAAAAAAGATCTCAGCTTTGAGTCATAGCTGTCTTACTTTTATCACATAGAGAAACAGCTTAATCATGGTATTACTGCCTTTATTTCATAAGAAAACATTACACTCTTGAAAATTTGCATAGATGGTACACAAAAAATAAAAAACCCAAAAGGGTCTTACAGTGTCAAATCACAAATATAATTTATGTGAGTACTAGATCTTCTCCTCTCACTCTTGTGATCCATACCTGCTAAACACAGCTAAAACCTGCTGTGTTCTGGGCTGTTGCATCACCAGTGTTCTTGAGCAAAGCTGGACCATCACCATGTCAGTGCTGGGGATGGTGCCTTGGGATGATGTCCCCACATTGTCAGACACTGGTGCTGCTGTTGCTTTTTGAGCCCTAAAATCAAGAGCCAAACAAGGTTAGGTGATAAAATATGGTTCCCATTTAATGAAGGGTCCCTCCAGGTGCACAACACGCTGAAATACAAGTCGAAGATGCTCTTGTGACATAGGGCAAGTACAGTTTTTAAAGTTTAGCAAATTAGCATAATTGACAAGAATAACTAATTTGAAACACAGGTAATGAAGTGATTCCCCCACTTTGTTCAACCCCTTCTGAAGGCCCCCTCCTTGCTAGTTGTTTATGTCAATTACATGGGAAAGTGTCTTGGGAAGGTGTCTTGTCCTTAATTCCCATAAGAAGCAAGATTAGAACAGGCCTTCAGGAATTTTTTTTGTCTTAATAGGAAAAGTACTGAAGTTAGGCAACTATATAATAACAGTCTACAGAGCTATGAATATATATAAAGAATATATAAAAACAAAAATAATTTTGGCATCACTGCCAGTGAGACTGGTGGGCTGCCTGCACTGCCTGGCCCTGCTGTGGCCCATGGATGGGTGCTGGAATGACTGCTCTGTTGGCTTCTAGCTGATGGATGTCACTCATATCTAAATATTCTGCAACTTCACACAGAAGAGAATAACAGCCCTTTATAATTACAGCTGCACTTTTGCCAACTCCTGCAATTTTACAGCAAGCTTTACAGTATTTGCTATCTTTTCTTGAAAAAAATGAAACCAAAACCACAGAACAGCCCTCCACTCATGGAATGGATAGGACTGTTCAGTTTTTCTGGAAAAGCCATCTCTCCTTCCTGTGGTGAGTTGGGAGGAAAGGAGCAAGTAAAGCAGAGCTTGCCCAGCCTCCAGTATTCAGATTTAGAATCACAAGCTTTCAAAAACATAAGAACTTGGATGCTTGCCTGTGAGTATTTGGAGAAGTGAGCTCCCCTGTGGGGCTGGCATCAGCTCAGTTGCGCTGTCCATGGTGCTTCCCAGCCAGGGACATCAGCAATCCGTGAGCTTGCCTGACCCTGGGGGTTCAGTGCACTGCAGGGGCTGGGCTGCAGCAATGAGCAGCAGATCGACTTGTGTAGCACCGTTGCCAGGTTGGAATCACACCTGGTTTAGCCAGATCTTTTAAACAGAATTTTGATTTACAGTTTTATGTGAGGTGGTGGAAAATGTTCTTAACTCTTCCTACTTTTTTTTCCCCCCAGCCTTTTCCTTCTTTTAGAAGGGTGGGAAAAAAATGAGAGGAGTTGGCTCCTATTCAAAAAATTTTCTTAAGCATTCAAGGAAGTAAATAGCATTTTGAAGAAGAAGCTTTAGCTGCGTACACACGTGTATATTGTGGTCCCATGGTGCCTGAAAATGTTGCAGTATATCCTCTGTAAATTCCTAATATGCCATTAACAGGTTTCAGCATCCACAATGAGCTGCCTATAGTTTTATCTTGCAGTTGCTCTATTTTTGACAGTTGTGCTAGCAGCTTAGAGCTCAGCTAATGTACCATTGACAAATGGTTCCCTTTGAAAGGAGGCTGTATATATTATATAAATTCATTTACATTGTATATATTCATTTGGAAATGAAATGCACAAGAGAAAAATCAGTGCTTTTCAAATCAAACATGACAAATTCACCAGTGGAAGATATTTGATTTTCTAGCTTTTAAAAAGCAGACAAGATATTTACCATTCTGATGTATTTTGTTTTAGCTTAAAAAGACTGAAATAGAGCTGAATTTGTTTGATTGAGAAAACTGTTCTTGTAGGCCCTCTTATTTTTCTTTCTCTCTGATTTTCAAGATGAGTTTGAATTTGCAAGGCTGTATTTTGAACACCTTGATTGAAATGCCACAACTTTGATATCCTTTGGGCAGTTCTAATGAGACAGGAAGATAGGAAGGAAGGGAGTACCTGAATGGCAAATGCCTTCCAACTAGAAATATAAACTCTCATACATTATTATTAATTTATGCTAATACAATTTAGAATTTTCTGGGCTTGGATCCACAAAGGTTCCCAGGCACCTGCATTCCACATAAATCCTGCTGAGGCAATTCAGTTGGAGTCTGAGAGCCCCAAAACTGCTGTCTGGTATATTGGGGACCATATGTGCAGCACCATGCCACATCCTCTCCAGCTATTTGAGGCATCTCCAAGTGAGATGCTCATGGAGGTCCCAGCCACTGGGGCAGTTCCCCCATGTGAACTGTGGTCACAGCACATCACAAGGGTGGGGAGGGTATCACCATACCAGTTCCTGTTAAAAACACTTCCTTGTGCATTTATTGGGAGTTTTCTGGTAATGTTCTAATTGTTTGGGTGTATACTGATGAAGTAAATATTGCCAATTCTATTCTTGAACGTTTTGCCTGAGGACCATACAAGGTCACAGCTCCACTGTTGTTCAGCATTGGGTAAAGAGAACAGTTCATTTATTCTTGCCCTTGACAAGTCACTGTCAAATGATACCTCACTGTTCTTGGTTGCACATCTGCAGAAAAAAAAATTGATGAAGAAAGAAATCTATTTTTCCTTGGAACTGCTTACACATTCTGGATATATTAACTTAATAGTTGCAGCAGTAAAAATGTATCAGGAGTTAGGTTTATTAAAATGACCAGTGGCTTTCTTTTGTGTATTTGACAAACTGGTTAGAGGGGTCACCCAGGGTGTAGAAGGTTGGGGTTTAATTTCTTTATCTGCCTGAAGGAGTTTGGACATGCAACTCCCTCCCCACAGAAGAGAGCTAAGCCATCAGGTAGTGCTGCATTCAGTGGGGGAGGCAGGACTGTCTGTGTGTCTGTCAGATGCTGCTCCAATCTGTGCAGAGATCTTGAGCACTGGTTCCAGCAGAGCTGGCACTGCAGTGCCAGGTGAGATGTATCTCCAGGAGGTCACTGCATCATCTTCTCTCCACTGGATGAGCCACAAACCTTCAGACCTTTAGTACAAGGGACAACTCCAGCAGGAGAAACAGAAGGCAGTTCTCCTGATAAGGCCTTGCAATTCCATGGTTATAGGGCACTTTCCTAGGAAGCAGGTCTCAGATGAGCTGTAATCTTAGACCAGACCAAGGGATATCAGATGTAAAAACATTGTACCCTCTTTCCCACAGTGACTTCTCCCTGCCATAGACATGCTGTCTCTCAGCAGAACTGAGAATTCAATTCCTCACATAACATTAATCTGAAGAGAGAAGAGATGAGCAAGTTAGGGTGGGGAAAAGCAGAAAAAAAAAAAAAAAATGAGAAAACAGCAAATCTTTCTGGAGGGAGCAGTTCAGTGGTTTTGTTGTGGGTTTAGAGCAATCAGATGAGGTGATAATAGAAGGGTGTATTTAGACTGATTTTTAACTGTGTGTGATATTAAATGAACCAACACTCTGCCTAGAAACAAGGGGAAAACACTGCTAGTTATTTATAGGTGTTAGTTTTCTGCAGCTCTTTTGTTAGACTGAATGAATGCTGCATAGAGTCTTGTCAAGCCTTTCATTTTCTCCCCTTTTGTGAAACCTAGTGCCTTCAAACTCTTTCAGAAAAGAATCACTTTTGAGAATCTCTGAAAGTAAACAAGCTAAAAAGGATCGATAATCCTGGCTGGTTGATACATGGAACTCATCACTGGATCAAACAACCAAGGCATGTTGGGCTGTGCATTGCTGGGAAGTGTCTGGCTGGTTTAAAATGAGCTAGTGCAGGCTGTGCTTAGCTGTGCTGTGTGAAAACCTCAGGCTGTTCTGAAAGTTATGGACTGGCTCAGAGCAGTACTGGGTACAAGGCTGCTCAGATGGCTCTGGGTGGTCTTCAGAAACCATGTTGGAGTGTGTTATTTGTAGCAGGAACACAATTAGGGGGTTTGCAAACACATGATTTCCACACTGTTAGTGAAGGATGCAAACCCTGCTGTTCTAAATAACAAAACCTTTTTAAGGTAATTTAAAAAATAGTAGAAAAGAAAGCAATTGAAGTCTCCGTGTGATTATCTCTGAAGGTGGTAGCAGGGGATTAAACAATCTCGTGGCACCTTGTTAAAATGCCATTTTGAGAATTGCTGTTCATCCCAGGGCCTTTGCTAGTGCATATACAGCTCACCATGCTCATCAGGGGGCTCCCAATCAAGCATGACAGCAGCTGGTGAGTGATGGTCAAACAAAGGGCAGATCATGAATTTTTCAGTTTGGTTTCATCTGAGTTCTACATCTTTAACAGACAGCACATAGTAAGATGTTCAACTTTACAGTTAATGAGGAAACATCATAAAAAGAGCTGATGGAAATGAAGGTAGAGAATTTCTTGGTTATCATCCTGACTGGTATCAGAATGCAGCTTCACCATGTAGATAAAGTATGCTGCTCAGTGGTAGCAGTGCTGAGGAGATGGGTTCATGCAGTCCCTTGTGCACATCACCCAAACCTATGACTAAACTTGACTTTTTTACTGTGGCCAAAGCTGCAGCTAACTGAGAAGCAAGGCTTGAGCTTTGCACACAGCATAAATGGAGCATTTCTACAGCAGAGAGGACCAGAAAAGTAATGTGCTGATGAAAACTGCAAGGGATGAAGGGCTGCTGCTTCCTTCTGAATTGTGGTTCAAGGCTCCAAGGGGGTACATGAGGAGTACAGACATTGGCATGAAACCTCCAGGGGGTACAAGGGTAGAGCTGTGCCTATCCCATGTTCTCTTCAGCTCTCTGTGAGTCAAACAGTCCCATTCCAGCTGTGCATCCCAGCAAACTGGTCCTCAACATAGGAGTCCCTTCACACAAAGCAGGACCCTTTCCTGCCTTTTTCCTCCTCGTTTTTATTTCCCTTTTTTACTCTGCTCATGATGGTTTGCCATGAAGCAATTCATGCTGCTAAGCCAAGGTATAATAAAGGGGAGATCTTCCCCACATCCTCTGAAGCTTGCTGCTTACAGCACTTACATCTCATTAAGCAGCAAGTGCTTCTCTAAATTGCCACGTAGATCAAAGAGTCATGCTTTTTGTAGGTACCTTAATCTTTGTTTCGTGATTTACACCTTGACTGCTTTACTTGTAGAAACTAAATTATTTTTAAGAGATAATTTTTTGAAATGGAAGCATGGTCTTTAGCTTATTGATGCATCTGCAACCACAAAGAAATTCCAAAACACGTCAATAGAGGAAGTGGTAGAATTGAAATTGTGCTAATTGAGGTAAAAATTACAGTTCTGGTTAATCATAATGTGGCTCAGAGATCACTTTTTGATTGGAGTAGGGTTTTCTTCTGAGATGTGGAACCTATTTTTTCTTGTTCTCTGCACACTCAGAGCTTGTTGTTGCTGCTTACAGCACAGAGAGGGGTTGCATAAACATTTTAATATTGCATGAGGCTTCTATAAGCCTGAATGATCTTAGGAATGCTAAAACCATGACATACAAGCACAAATGAAAGCAAGCAGCAAAGATTGTGTAGCCTTATCATCCAGATGAACTGATAGATAAGCCAACATGCTTTGGTGTGTTGTCATGTTTTGTTTTCCCTCCTGGGATAATTCAGCCACAAGCCTTAAAAATATCCTGCCTCCCATTATTCCTATTTTCAGCATTCCCTTAATATTTAAATTCACCTGGCAGAATAGCAGTTACACAGATGCGTACTGTGACTTAAAAAAAGGGATCATGAGTGAATGGGGTCTTTCATTAGGATAAATGCCACTGCACTTCTGATCTTATTAATTGCACAAGTAATACTGGAGACTTCTTCTGTTGTTCTTGTTGATACAAGTTGTATGGCTGGAGTAAAATAGCTGAATATCTGAGTAATACCAATTCAGAAATGAGATAAAGACTTGGAATGATAACCAGCTAAGGCAGCAATCCACAAAGTAATTGGTGACTCGCATCATTTGCAGCCTTGTAACAACATTCTCCATGTAGTAGCTGTACTACAAATCAGACACTGGTGGTGTAGCTCTGTAACATTCATTGGTTTTGTGGAATAAGTGAATGTAATTATCCCTGCTAGCTTCCAAAAATAGATGACTCCAGCCAAACATTGAATGTTTATACCACATCAGACCAGGAATCTGTGACTTTGCCAGTGGTCATAAGTTATAAAATTTATATATATATATATATATATATTTTTTTTTTTTTTAAGAGTGTAAGAACAGAGTATATTTAAAGTGGTACATTCCTTGCTATTATTGTGCCAAATTTCCAGCAATTTGTAGCACAGGAACTTCTTGAAGTGGAAGTCCCACCAGCGCCATCTTGTTGAATAGCTTTTAATGGACTTTTCTTCTAAGGTTTTTTTTTATTTCTTTTGGAACTTTCCTTTGTACTTCCATAGAATTTTTGGACCAGAGTGTCACTATTTAATAACTACATCATTTGAGAAAAAATTGTGGTTTAAAAGTTTTTGAATGATATTACTATAAACTTCTAGGTTTTGACTTATAAAAAATAATTATCATATATTCCCTGCAAGTCATAATTTCATATTCCCTTATTATAAACCATTTCAGTAGTTTCTTTTCCAGGATGATGAATTCTAGCCTGTTGAAGTTCTCCAGGTGTGCCATTTGCCTGATAATTTTCCCTGGCTATTGTTGCCTGAAACTTTCCTAGTTTCACTGGAACAGGCTCCCCAGGGCAGTGGTCACAGCTCCAAGCCTGTCTGAGTTCAAGAAGCATTTGCACAACACTCTCAGGTACATAGTGTGACTTATGGTGTATTGTGTGCAGGGACAGGAATTGGACTCAATAGCCCTTGTGGGTCCCTTCCAACCCAGCACATTCTGTGATTCTAGTTCTTTCATGTCTGTGTTGAGAATGAGAGGAAGAGGAAGGCATCTCAGAAGAGAAAATGGGACCAGAATTGCAAAATCATGGCATTTCCTGTATTTTTACAAAAAATATTTTCTGCAGTTGCCTTTTTGACTTCTGTTGAGTGCTGAAACGGTATTTTCAGGGAACTAGGAACAAGAACTTCAAAATCTTTCTTTGGAGAAGCACTGGCTAATTCAGTCATTGTTGAATAAATACATTGGGGCTGTTGATCACAACCTAATTATATTTTTCAGGAAGGAGTACTAATTCTTAAGCTGTCCTACTCAGCCTAATAAAGCCTAGTGTTCAGTGTTCTTTGTTGAAGAGGTTAATGGATACTCTCTGCTTCATCTCAATATTTCTCCTCATTCCTCAGCCTGTGTTTCATTGCAGCTGTGAGGGAATACAGGTAGGGACTATATGGTTGAGATCTTGTTTATTTCCTGCAATGATAACTGCCTGAGCAAGCAGGAGTTGGTTGCAGGAGGATGGAAGGTACTGAAGAGAAATATGGATAATTAGGGTAGTTTAGTGTGCTTCAATTATCTCAAAGATCTGCCTTTTCACCTTGCTTTTCTCAGAAATGAAGTGGGCCTCAGGTAGATCCTTTCATTATCTAGCAATTATCAAGCACATGTTCAAAAGGACACTTCTGTCACTCTGAGTTATTAATATTGTAACATCTGGGTACTTCACAGTCTTTTCAGGTACTTACCTTTGCAGTAACCATGTGGAGCTAATAGTTGGTATTCCCATCTTCAAAACCTTAAATAAAGATTGGAAGACTTCAGCCTGTCCACGTGGCTGTCTGGACTCACAGAATCCTAGGGCACATCAGATGGCAGAGAACTGAACCTTGGTCCCCAGGGACAGTACGGTATCTTCCCTTTTCTCAGCAAACAGCACACACTTTCTCTGGCTAGTTCTTAAACTACAGCACAAACCCCATGTTTTTCTGACACCCCAGGGCTACTGCTTTCTGCTGTGCACCAGCCTTGTCAGAGAGCCCCACATGGGCTTCTGGTCACAGCAGGAACAGTGGCAGTGCTGGAATCTCCCTCTGTTGTGTGTCTGCTCCCACTATTATCTAGTACATACCCAGAATCTGCCTCTTTGCAGCAACTTGTCCAGGACACCTCCTTCCTTCACTGAGTGCCTGAGCAGATCCTGAGTGGCAGCAGTTTTCAGCTGCTGCTGTGACTCTCAGTGCAGGCAGGACTGACCCTTACAGCAGCAGCAGCACTCACTTTCTGGTTTGCAGTTCCTTTACCAGGGAACTAGTGAGCTGCTAAGAGCCAGGGGCTTTCTGGCTGTGCAGCCATTTTTCTGTATTCTTTGCTTGCTGTGATTCATCTCTGTGCCATGTTAGAGCAGTTTCTCCCAATTTATGCCAGGCTAAAACCCAGTAATTGACCATTGTTGCTTTATGATATTTTCAATACAAGCTGTGCTGGGTTTGGCTGGGGTAAAGTGAATTTTCTTCACAGTGGCTGATATGGGGCTGTGTTTTGGATTTGTGCTAAACACAGTGATGATGATAGAGATGTTTTTGTTATTGTTGAGCAGGGCTTACACAGATCCAAGGCCTTTTCTCCTGTTTGTACTGTCACACCGGCAAGGAGACTGGGGTTGACAGGAGGAGACATCTGGGACAGGTGACCCCAACTGACCATGAGGATATTCCAAGCCATATGGTCTCTTGTCAGTGTATAAAGCTGGGAGAAGAAAGAAGGAGAGGACATTTTGAGCAATGGCATTTTTCTTCCCAAGTCACCATTAGATGTGAAGGGGCCCCGCTCTCCTGGAGATGGCTGAACACCTGCCTCCCTTGTTTTGCTTTGCTTGTGTGTGGCTTTTGCTTTTGCTTTCTGTATTGTACTGGCTTCATCTCAACCCATGAGTCTTCCAGCTTTTACCATTCCAGCTCTCTCCCCAATCCTGCTGGCTGTGTGAGGCTTGGCTGCTGGCTGGTGTAAAGTCACAGCACATGCTCGAGGTTAATCTCATGTAATAATAACAATAACATGTTTAAATGCATTTTTCCCAGCTTTTCCATCTTCCCTTTCACAATCTGGCAGAAAACTCAAAATACACTTCCACCTAGTTCACAATGGACAGGAATGACAGCACATGAACTCTACTTCTTCCTTTTGCTTGGTTTGCTATTTGGTTGCTTGTGCATCCTGTTCTCTGCAGGACCAAGTACATTTACAGCAATACTAGATGGATTGTAGAAGACCAAAAATGAGGAAAAGTGCAGAGTGTCTATTACAGAATTCAGTGGTTTTCAGATGTGTGCTAAATACATGGTGTTTCTCTAGGAGATATACTAAACAGAAGCCTCTTAGTAGAAGAACTTTGCATCAATTACTCTGGATGCTATTGGTCTTCATGTGAACTGAAGGGCTTCAGAACCTTCCAAGAACAGATTGGAAATGACAGATTACAATTAACTACTTCAGTGGCTAAAAGAAGCATTGCTAACACATGACCCTTGCCATCCTCTTGCTTTCATGACAAAGAAGAGATGCTCTGTAAAAAGACAAGGAAGGACCTCCAGTTTGCAGTATTATGACAAAACTAATGTAGGAGGAATGGTATGTACTGGGTTATTGTGTTTGCTTTCCCTCAGTTTCAGTTGTAAAGAGTTAAATTTAAAAAACATTTTTTAAAGTACCCAAGATTCCCTTCCTGCTTCCAATTACTACTGCAAAAAGGTTACTGCTGGACCTTGTTCCTCTGCTGTTCAGAAGTGTTGTTTTTGTTTCCAGGTGTACTTTCTGAGCATCAATTTGTATTTGTTTGCTCATATGCCAATAATACTGCTTGGCTTTAATGACTGTTTTTCCCTGCTATTTATCTCCAGATATATTAAAGACAGCACTCCTCTACCTTTGCACCCTGTATTTCTATTTAATGTTTGATCCTCTTCCATTTTTCTGTCCACACCCTTATAGCTATGCAAGTGATCCAAGCCAAACTCATGCTGCTGGAATGCACTAGAGCAGACCTGTACTCAGATTGGCAGCTCAAATGTGTCTTTTGTTTCATTCTGGCTGATCATTATTGGCTAATAATTACTGTCAATCACTAAGTGTATGTCAATATGGGCACTCTCTCCATAGTCTGGTATATCTATCCAGGTATCCAATTTTTCAATGTTCCTCCTCCTCTTCCCAGAAGGGTGAGCTGCTGTCATGGTGAATAACACAGAAATAGTCCCTTTCTGTGTGCAGGTAGCTTCCCCAGCCCTCCTTACAGCTCTCTAATATACAGTTGTTGCAATGTGGTCTAGAAAGCAGCTGCAGGATTTGTATCCAGCAATATTTTCAGGAATGGTCTGAAGACCTCTTGTGGTGAGTTCCCCTTTCAGGACAGCTGGTTATCATTGCTTTGCTTTTAGCTATTCTCTTGTATTTCTCTCAGTTCCCTCTCTGACCTTCAGCTTTTCCAGGCCTCATAGATTCCCTCCATGGTCCTGCCTTGAATATTTTGACTGTGCAGGGGGAAGAAAATGCACTGCTCTTGCCTAGAAAACCAATTACCTTAGCAAATAACCTGTGTAGGATCTGCCAGCTTTTGCTAAAACCAAGGTAGCTTTCAACCCTTTTCCTATTCCTCCCCTCTGTCTCCATCCAAAATCATTTGTGCTTCAGAACATGTTCAGCCTTGAATTCTGGCAGGGTAAGGCTAACAGGTCTGGATCACCCAACTCTTTACTAAATATGGGTGCTATATCTCTGGTCATATGGTACCATCACTGAGTTAATAGATTTATTAAAAGAAATCTTGGCTGCTGACTTGGAGTTACATGTGCCTTGTGGCAGAGGGCAGGCCAGAAAAGGCTGTAATGAATATAGAGCAGACTCTGAGCAGAGAGACTGCTGGACAGAAACAAAATTCTGTGTTTTGTTTCAGTTCAAGACTGAAATAGCCTCTGTAGTATCTAATGGCATAATTTAGAGGTATCAGGAAACAGTTTTCTGTTTTTCACATGAAATCTCAGTGAAAAAAAGCAATTCACTTTCATTAGGAAAATAGTCCTGAAAATTTTCACTCCTTGAAAACCTTGTTTTTTCAGAAGAGAAACAATGCTTTCATTGTTCTAACCAGAAGCTTGCAATAATGAGGGTGTAGGCTTAGAGAGGGATGATGGAAAGACTTAGGAAGAAGTGGTGGGAAGGCTGGACCACAATTCTATACCTTGATGCTTCTGATTTTCATTTTAAAAGCTTTGTGGTTTTTCTTTGTTCTGCCTAATTCATGAATCGGGCAATAGCAGTAATCTTGGGTTTTGGGGGAAGCTAGATTATACTGAAGAAAGAAGGCAAATTAGAAAAGAAAAATGTGATTCAAGATGATCCTAAATGGCATGAAAGCTATGTGCTCTGTCACCAAATCTGCAATCTGCAGGCTGATAGACATGGACCAGTTTGCCTAACCCCTCTGCCTGTAACCAGGGACTGCTGGTAAAAGCTACCTTTTTTACTAAAGTCTTTTGAAATCCTTTAATGAAAAGTAGTCAATATTAAAAATGCTTACATCTTCAATTCAAGTTGAGTGTCTGTTCTCACTCTATGGATTATGTATTTCCTTCTGCCTGGCTCTTGAAGGTGCAGAGGGAAGAGCAGGAAGTTTCATTAGCTCAGGGTTGGGGAGGGGCAGAGCGTATTCCTGGCTGTTTTTGGGCTATTTTCTTGTTGTGGCCTTCATTCTGCAGCACTGGCTGTGCACTGCTGTATGTGACATTATATGGTGCCTTCACACCCTGGACATGGAAACTCTCCCAGCCCTCAGAAGATGTGTAAAATATGGCTTTCAGCATTGCACCCACATGCTGCATCTATATTGTTTTGCATTCTGTCTGTTGCTGTTGGGTGTAAATTCGATGAGGTTTCACTGTCTAAGAAGGAAATATTATCTTTCTTCATTTGAAGGAGGGAGATTCAGTGTTTGAACCACTGGCAAATTCTCACATTCTGAGGATGGAAGTGGCAGAAACTGTTTTGATTATTTTCCTAGGTACTGTGCTCCTGTTATCAACTGTTTAGCTCTCTTAGCGCACCAGTTTTGTTGTATGTGGAGAGAAGACAGAAAGAATAGGGTGACAAGTAGTTGATTATTTCAGTGACACCTGGTTGAAGGGCACTGACATTTGGAATAGTGTGAGTGTTTAGGCAGTATTCCCTTATTAATGTCCTTCTCTACATGGATATAACTTCTGTCTCTAAAGGCAAAACATAGTTCTTCTGCTCCTGCTTTCCAAATTCTGCTTGGGGACATTTTGTGTGTTCAGCAGATAAAGGACAACTACTAACATATTATTTGTTTTCATGAGGAGTAGATGGATTGCCAGAGCAATAGGATAAAGAATGTCCCAGACAAGACTCAGATGGTATTTTTATTCACATGTATGCATGTGCCTAAATACTGAGGCAGCTGAGCACATCAGAGTCTTGTTTCTTTAAGAACATTGCCAGAGATGTACCTTCTGAATGATGACATTTATATATTTTAATATAATTCATTGTGGTCAGAGGAATGTCCAATACAGTAATTTGGTACTCTATATCAGTTCTCAGCAAGTGACTAATCCATCAAATTTGTTCAGTGCTACAAGTCAGAACATGATTTTTTCCTAGCTGCTGATGTGTCCAGCTCACGCAGCTTTTAGAAAAATCAAGTTGTGGGTTTTTTCCATCCTATATATCATCATCTCTGTCCACAGTAAAGAATTTAGAATCAGGGCTTGACTGACTGGCTATTTTTCTCAGAGTCACATGAGGCAAAGCAGTGTACAGCTTACTCATCCAAACCTATTCAGAATTTGAAGGTACCCTGTGATACAAATTTACTGAGCAGATAAGAAAACTTGGAAGGCACAAATGGGGCAGATAAGGACGACTGCAAAATCCCATGGATCCTTTCAGAATTGGTTTGAGAGTTTTTGGTGTTTTGCTTTATTGTCTTTTCCTGGCATTGGTGCAGTGTATTTTTGACAAGCCTCAGCAGTTTTAGAAAAGCATTCAGAAGTTTTTGATGCTCATCTGAACCAATTCCATCTAATCAGAACAAGAGCTGAATGTTACTATTCTCAGGAAGCAATTGTATTCACAGAATTTCATCTTTTCTGATGTCCTCAATTTGTCCTCTGACAGAAGCAACTTTTATTAATCTGTCCTTTCACTGTTATTGATTGGCCGCTTATTATGCCAATGCATCCAGCTTATGTCTGCACATAAGCTGTGCACTGAATCCAGTTGACAGCCATCATTTGAAACTCACATAGACTGAACAAAAGCAACTGTCATATTCTTGTCACTTGCCATATTCCATCTTCCAGGGGTGATGGGACAGACTTGTGATTTCAAATGGTAGAGTTCTTAGAGATGCCAGAGTGTTCCTCTTACACTGCTGCTTTGGGATGTCCCATGTTACTGCCTTGTACCTTGCTCTTCAGGTGGGCTTTGGTTGGATACTGAGAGCTGCTTTGAAGCCTGAACAGTTTGTGTGTGCCTTAGCCTGTAGCTGTTGTGGTACCTGCAGATTCCACACACTGTGCTGGGAGTTTACTAATGAATGCTGAAGAGCTGAAATATTTACCCAGAGCTCATTAAGGTTGATTGGTAATGCCAGTCTGGGCTAAAGTTGCCAAAGCAGTTGGCTTCTTCCTTTCTACTTGAAGCTGAGCCAGGTATAAGATCAGCTCTCACTGTGTTACGTGGATAGCATGTGTGCAAATGGCAAAAGGCAACACACAACCAGGCATTCCTTCAGCTCACTGTTTTTATTTTGGATCAGCAGCATGATGAAACATGGAATTCAAAGGCACTTTGCTCTGAAAATGCACTGCAGGTGATCTTTCCTGTAGGTTCTCTTTTCCTTTGCGAGAAATGGGATTTTTTGTTCTCAGCACATCAGAAGAGTGATGCTAAACCAATACCCACAGCAGTAGTCCCTCAACTCACCAGGCTTTAAGTAAATGCACTGCCAACTTACAGGCTGTTTGCACCCTGTGACGTGGCTTATCCAAAGTCACTGGGAACACAGCTCTGCTGTGTAAGTAGTGCTGCAGTTTTCCCTGCACACTGCATTTCATTAATCTTTGTCACAACTCCTCCCCTCATTGCTAAGCTGTTGGCCAGCTCTGCCATTTCTCAGGTTGGTTGCAGTTGGTTTGCTTTTCTCTGCAAGGCTTGGCACCAGTGCTGGAGGTGCCTGCTGGTCACTCCAAGAGCTCCTTTATACTCATTTCCCTCATGTGGTGGTGCAGGGAGGGCAACACCAGGCACTTGTCCATAGATGCCATGCAGAAGTGGTCATCTGGAGCTGGTTGCATTGAGCCTGCCTCCAGGAATCTCTGTTTGTCCCGTGGGGAGCTCTCTGATGAGTGCTTTGCCCCGTGTAGACGGCACAAGCTACTGAGTGCTGCTACTGATGACAGAAGATTGGAAGGAGCCCAGGGCTTGTCCATGGGTTTGTGAGGAGAAAATGGCAGCTTAGCCAGGAATCAAACAGATGTTGATATTTGGTGATGTTGAAATTGGTGAACTGTCGAGACTGGGGAACACAATGATACTATTTTTCCAAGCACAGTTTTGTTAGGTTAAAAATCACAATTTATGTGCCTTGAGCAAGTGCATCTGAAGTTTCCAAAAACTACTTTTATTCTTTCTGAATGAACATTTTCTCCTCTGGTTGTATATTGATTTCACAGCCTCAGAGTAAAGGTAAAACTGTTTGATTTCACAGTGGAATTACCATTTTCCTGTTGTTCTCTAGTTTCCTGAGTACCTCATCAGAATATCAAATCCAGCTTTGTCTCTGGGTGGTTCCATAACATTTCCCTTTAAGTAATTTCTTAGCTGTTCTGAGGTGGGCTGGCAGAGTGACACAGTGGTATGCAGATGATACAAGCCCTCATTGCACAGCCTTAATAGCTGGGAGAAGGTAAAGGTACAGCTCATACCATAATGCTTTGGTTGTTTTTGGCTGACAGACGTTTTCTTCTTGGGGAGTTTGTGTTTATGAGGTTGTTTTCTGAGAGGTTACCTGCAGGGCCTGATGGCAGCTCTTGCAAGGGTGATAAATTAATACTTTGCACACTAATCTCAGAACAGCTACTTGCAAAGTAAAGCACTCATCAACACGGGAGAAATTGGCTGCACTCTATGGCTTAGTTGAGGAAGAAAATAAGACTTGCAATATATCGTCTCCTGTAGGCTCAGGACTAAGTATCTGTGTTTCTGTGGACCAGCTTTATTAACTGGGGCTGGTCCTGCAAGGAAGTGCTAAATAAGTCCTGAAGTTAAGTTATGAATGCTGCACTGGAGACTGCAGGTGAGGGGAGACAGAACATAATGCTCCTCTTGATGAAGTCCTGAGGTGAGCTCTGGAACACAAAGATAAGGACCTTGCTTTGGCCAAACCTTCTTCATTCTCATTTTAATTGGTTTCTGTTTGTTTGTTTTTTCTTAATGAAATCAAATTTTGGGAAAGCTGAAGATACAACAGTGTGGAGGAAAAAAGGCATGAGAGGAAGTTATAGTTGTTATATAGAGGAGATCTGGAAAATTTGGAAACCCATGAGATGGCATCATATTTGGGCATTTCTAGGATGTGACAAAGGTTGTAAATAGCCTTTCTATGGCATCATCTGTTGGCCTTTATTGTTGTTATTTGCTGATGACATTCCTGTTAGTCCTTGAAACATGCTGGGCATTTCTCCATTTCCTTTTGGTTAGCTCCCCAGCATGCTTTGTCTAAACCCTGGTATTACAGCCAGAGCCAGGAGATACACAGTTCCTATTCTGCCTGAAAATACATTTTGAATAATGCTGCATATATTTTACAGATTTTATATCCATTCTGCAATATTCTAACTGCCTCCTTCACTGATATACAGCCTCTAGATTTGGTCCTGTAGTAATGGGAAAAAATACTATATTACTTCCTGGCTCTTCTCTCCTCATTCTCCAATTCTCTCCTTCCTTGAAATATGATCTATTTTGTTCTTTCTATTTCTGTTCCAAACATACATTGATACATCCATATCCCCATATGCACTTGCTATTACTGCTTAGTACTTAATTCAGAGTTATTTGATTTTACTGAAGCTAGCTGGCTAGCTTAGCCCTCCTTGTGTCCTCCTTCATTCCTCCTCATTCACCCCATCCCCATCTCTACTTCTCTCTCTCTGTCTCTCCTTTTCTCACAGCATCACAGAATATTCTGAGTTGGAAGGGACCCACAAGGATCATTGAGTCTAATTCTTAAACAAATGGTTCATATTTTCACCTTCTATTCATAGAATCACAGAATCATAAAATGGTCTGCATTGGAAGGGATCTTAAAGATCATCTCATTCCAAACCCCCCACAACAGACAGGGACACCTTCCACTAGACCAGGATGTTCATGGTCCCATCCCAATCATCTCCCTGTCTTTATCTGTTTACTTCCTTTGCATGGAGTTCTCTCAAGATAAAAATAATATATTTATGAGAAAACCCTTCTTTTATACTCACTAAAAGACATTACCAAATATCAGCTGTACAAATGTTTTAAAAGTCTATTTTCTGGTTTTTTAGAGGGAAAAAATGGGTGTCTAAGCACTATGCTATGTAAGTATAATTACTTTTAACCATCTATTTTGTGTATTACTTCACCATTTATTTCCCCAGTGAAATAAGACAAGTGAGTTTTACTTTTTTTTCTGTCAGTCCTGGTTTGCATGCTGGTATCTTGGTTAGATGCTGAGTTTACAAGAATTGCAGAGAATATTTGATTGCTTTGTTCCTTTTCATTGAAAGGAATGAAAGATAAAATGCTAAGAAAGTGTAATTTCAATATCTCTTCTTCTGTGTAGCTCCTCATCTGTCACTGGAAAAGAAGGAACTTTTTTAACAAATATTTGATTGCTTATGTTTCTATTTCAAAGCAAGATTTGAAGTATCAATGCTAGAAAGCATTTCTGGAGAGAGATCTGCATCATTCCTCCATACTGAGGATAGGAATGGATAGGACATTTCCCACCTTTATATTTTTTTCTTTCAAATGTCTTAGAAAGTTGGAGGCAACAAAGTATTAAGCCCCTTTGCCTGGTAAGAAACAAGGGCTGGTCTTAGCATGGTGCTGATCACCAATTCCTGATCACCAGGAATTCAGCTGGTAAATCTGTGCCTGGAGGTTGGCCTTGAAGAGGGATCAATCTTCTTCTCTTTCTCACTTTTTTTTTTTTTTTTTTTTTTTTTTTTTACCTGTATCACTGCCCTTGGAGATGATACTCTTCAGGTACTGGTTCTGCAGACCCTGACTTTTGTGTAGGTGTCAGTGAACACTTTCCCAAACAGCTCTTTTAAATCAGTGGGCATTTTGTCCCACCAGCATTGTTTCTAACCAGCCAGAAAATCAGCAGGAGGCTCTGAGAATTGGTCCTCCTGCTAAATCTCAGCTTACATCTCCCATGCCCCACTCCTGCCCTCCTTAACTCTGGAATTCTTCCCCTTAGTGTGGCTGCAAAACCTGCAGGCATTTCTTGTAAGGGATCTGGGTGCCTGCAGAGAGACATCTTGTACCAGACAAGTACTGCCTGCCTGCCAGAGTCTTTGATATGCTTTTAAAAAGCAATATCCATTTCCTTCAAAAAGGCTGACCTGTCCCATTTGTGATGTTCTTTCACTTGCACGTAACTTGCTGAAGCAATAATCAGCTTCTTTAAAATTCTGCTCTCTGCTCACTTCTGAACCACTTGAATATTTTACTCTATCCACGATTCAAGTAGCTTGCTCCTGTGCCTGCTTTCATTTTTTTTAAGGTAACTGAGAAGTTTTCATGAACAATGAGCTCATTGAAGCAAAGGCAATTATTTGGCCAAAAATTCCTTCTTTCTGTGAACTGACAATATTACAGATTATCTGCTGAGCTATCTGACTGTAATTCAGAGAAATGCATGACTTCTCTGGCTTTATTGCTGCATTTGTGTGGGTGAGCCAATCCTACTCCCCTGCATTTTACAGGTCTTGCTGGTCTCCTCATGCTGACTAACATTTTGTACTCCTAAACAGTGCTTTGGTTCCCTGGTTGGGTGTATTTGATGGCCTCACTGTCTTAAATAGTGACTGGAACGAAAATTGCAACTTTCTGGTTTAGAGCTTCTGGAAGAACCCATTTTTTTTCCATTTGAGAAGCACTTGTGAAGATCTTTGATCTGCCATTACAGATAAGTGGAGAATATAGACCCATTCTGGTGACTAGTTCTCTGAGACATTTTCTTTAATAGCCAGCCTGAGATGGCCAAGACTATCATGCTTTTAGGATGTCATTCCATTAATTCCAAGGAGAAAGTGTTACTCTGACAAGGGTTTTCCATTTAGTCTCTTCTCTGATACTGCTCTGAGCCTTCTTATCAGTTGAATCTTGGGTTTTCCTTCCATGTGCAATGGTTAAAATGACTTGATCCTTATCTCATGTTGAAATTTAGTAATTCATGGTGATGTAGGAGCTTAATAGGAAAATGGAGAGGATTTACACAGGAAAAAAGCCTTGTATTGCTCTTTCTTGCAAGTTCCCTTCAATTCCAACAGTTTCTATTTCTAGGGAAATCACTCTCTGCTTTTTTAATCTGAGACAGAAATTAAGATGTAATTTGTCAAACCTATCAAGAGCATTGCATAATGCCAATGAAACATCAGATTTACTCAATGACATGCAGTGGACCTGATTCTATGTGCAGTGTGCACCTGCACAGCACTGTGCACACCTAAGCATGGCACAAGAGAGGTTTTAACTTTGAGTAGCATCTCATGCAACTGTTCTCTGGCTCTGATCAGCAGATGGAGGTACTTGAAAAGGTTGTGAGCAGTGTTGTGGGTTATATGCCTCCAAATCCAACTGGCTCATCTTGGAAACATTTTATTAGTGTTCAGATTTTGCCTTGTCTTTCAATCTGATCCAACAGAGCTTTCTCTGAATTGTAGTGTCTGGTGGATCATGCAGGCTGTGATCCAATATCCTGGCTTTATTTTTAATTTGGTAGCAGCACAGTAAGTTCCTCCAAGTAATTGCATAGGATGGATGAAAATAAAGCAATTCCAAAATGCTGAATAAATATGAATGGTAGAATCCAGAAGAGGAAAGTGCATACAGGGAGATTAAGGAAGATGGAGGGCTCACACTCTGAGTGGCTGCTGTGGCAGGATTCCACCACAGTTCAGTCATGCATGCAGTCATCAGCACTGCTTTTGTGTGTAGCTGCTGCTCCACAGGTACCAGGCACTGCCTTCTTGATTGTGATAGGAAAATCCTGGTGTGACTGAATTCCCAGGATTGTGAGTACAGTAAAACATAATTCAGTCAAGTATCTCCACAGGCCTGAATACACCTACCAGCTATCATTTCATAAAAGTAGTCATGTCTCCAGAATCTCAGCCAAAATCACAGTCTGTTCCTTCTTTAACACTAGAACTATTTTCCTTCTACACTACACTGTAATATTACTGTTAACAATAGATGTTTTTTTCTCCTTGGTACATCCTGGCCACACAGTAGAAAAACTGAACATGGCTACAGAGACTGAAAGTAAAGATTTATTACATAGTCTTTAGTGTTGTATCAATGCACAAGCAAAGTGTATGTTCTGATTCTTCATTCTTATGGCAAATAAAGGATTATTCTATATTTAGAGTGAAAATGGCATTGAATTAAAATGTTATTTTGTTGAAGGCCATTGTAAAACCCAGTGCTTGCAGAGGGGAGACAAAACCAATTCATCCTTATTATAATTGCAAGGCTCTGATCTTGTTTGCTTAGATGCAATGGTGATAGACTCAAAATTGGCACATAGTAAATACAACACAATTTTTGCATAATACTGGTTAAGCTGTTCCTGGAATTTTTCACCTCCGGGTGAAATTGCCTGCTAAAGCAATGTTGAAATTGGCCTTGGTTGTGTGGAAGCTTTGCCTGATGATTTTGTAATAGATCATGGTAAATTTGTTTCATGGTCTTATTGAGAAAGAACTGAGGAGACTGAGCATTCATCATTATAAAAATTGCTGTTTGACTGAAGGTTCTTTCACAAGTGCAAATCTGCCTTGTTAATCTTCTCTTTCCTTTACCCTCATTGATACCATTCCTCAAAATTTGTGCTAAGTGCAGATATACATTTTAGCAGGTGTAGAAAACAAAAGCCCTGAAACAATCAATGGTCACTAAAAAGCCCCTTGTGGTTTCCTGACAATTTTGCCAAGCATGAAGGCTTCACTCTGTAGTGTCTCTAGTGGAAAAGGCAGTTTTTCACCATGTCCACTCATTCCTGCCTTCATCCATCTGGCTCTCACCATGGCTGTATCAGCACATATTTTTGAGGGACTTACTTGGAAGACCAAACAATGAAGTGAACAGGGCTTAAAAAAAATCAATTGCTGCAGGAGTGTGTGTGCTCTGCCTCATTTTGGTTGAAGAGAACAGCTGCTTAGCCAAAAAATGGGTTTTCAGCTACTGAAGTTGTTGATGGGGAGGAGGAAGGATGTTGGTAAACAGTTAAATAGAATGAAAAATGAAATAAAAATGAAAAATAGTGGCCCACTGCATCTTGCTGTTGAGATTCACAAGATGTAGAAATGAAGGAGATTTGCTTCTCCCTGGTATCAGCAGAGACATTCATCTAGTAAACCCATATTCTCTGCTAGATTTGGGACACTTTTGCCAGTGACACTCTGCCAGACTACCAGGCATATTTCAGCATTCCCTCCCTCCCTCTAAAGCAGTTGAATTTATCATAAAATAATTGTGTATTGATTGAGATGGAGAGCAAATGTAAAACTGCCTCAGTGGCTGGGCTGTGACATTCCCTGGGCCTTCCCATTTTTTTGCTGGGCAGACTGGAGGTCTCGGTCCATCTTCACACCATGTCTGAGAGCCCTCACCAGCAGCCTATAAATTACATTCTCACCTGGCTCTTTTTCTTGTGGTATACCCATTATCTGAGCCCAAACAGATATTTATTTTTCCTTTGTCCACCTATCTTTGATCTTTTCCTGGCCAAACTGTGAAAATACAGATTGAACAGACTCAAATGACATTGCTCTTGACTCAGTGTAAGTCTTAGTCAGAGATTCTATAATGTCACAAAATTACTGTATTGATCCAGTTAAGACATGTTTGGGGGATTTTATTTTATCCAATATGATATGTATGACAAAGCACTACATAATATTGGCCATATTAAGTAAATTTAGCACTTTGAGGTTAGAAGATAATGCACAAAGGGAATGTTATTTCATAGGATTTTCCAGAAACTTCTTGCTACCTTGCATCGGAGATCTGGAGAAATGACAAAATAATTGCAAATTTTGCAAATGAGATAAAGAGCAAGATAAGGTGAATGGCAAGCTTAGTGCTCCTGTACATGAAGTAGGTTTAAGCAGTAGCTAGATGAGCTCTTTTAAGCAATGTGCATTGAAGCACTGCCAGGTGTAAATGCTGCTAAAGAAATGGAGCTGTGTGTCCTTATCTCATGTGGGATGAGTATGCAGCATTTTGCAAAGCCATGGCATTGAAAAGGAGATTTCACCTCTGGAGTCCTATCCTTTAGAGCATTTTGGCTTTTTTTTTTTTATTGGTGGGTGCTCAGCACAGCTAAGCCTCAGAGCATTTGTAAAGAGCTCAGTGTGAATTGAGTCATCTTACTTTTCAGCCTTTGACTTTGAGTGCTGTGTTTGACTTTTACTCCAGAGAGGTTGCTGTGATGAGCCAAATGCAAACAGGGCATATTCCTGACACTGCTCCTCTGAGCAGCAGGAGTTGAGCAAAACATAACATGCATATTTACTTTGCTCATTTAACATGCAACAAATAATTTAAATAAATTAAAATGCTAACACCTTGGTGGGAAATCAATGAATCACTTAACAACAATAGATTCTTCTGTACCTTTTGTGTCTGCATTAATGCTGCATTAAATCAGATCACTTTCATTATGATGGATGTGAACTGAACTCATTTAGCAACAGGACAACCAGCACTTTCTTGCTATTAGAATCTCCATGTGTCCATCAGAGATCTTGGTTGAGGAAAACATGACAGTTCAAGCTAGGTGTGAGTTTCTGTACTTCAAGCTTCTGCAGAAATACCTTTTATAAGGAGAGCTGAGGTTGAATGTGTGCCCAGTGTGCAGTGGATTACAAAAAAACAGTAAAAATGAATTGTTGAAATCTCACACAAATTCTTTCTTCTGGGGTATTTTTGCCATCTGGGAAAAAGGCATGGATGGTTTTTGGTTTGGTCCTGTCATCTCTCTGTCCCTGCCTGCCCTTATCACAAGATCAGCTATTCAATAATAATATTAGCAACTTCAGAATAAAAAAAATCTTGGACAGCTGATTTTACTTGCAAATTTGTCCTCTTCACAGAAAAATAAAATTGTTTATGTGCAAAACTGACCTGCTCTTAGAGTTAATCAGAGATACTTAATTCCTGTTTGAAGACTCTGGGTCAGCCCTAAGGGATTGATACCCCCCTGAGGAAATCAAGGTACCCACAACTTTTGTTGTTTAAAATAATCCTGAACAAAATTCCTTTTATGATTCCTGATCATAAAAGGCAGTTCAGCTTGGCTCCATGTTTCCCAGCCCACCTGCTTTTCCCGTTACAAAGCTTGTGCTGTCGTTGTACATTTTATTAGGAGTGATTTTTGTTTCTAATGCACCACCTGCCATTAGCATGAGGTACGCTGTGCATTCAAGAGACCTGAACCAGAGACAGCAGGACTGAACCAGACCTTTCCATTAGCTACAGAAACCATCCTGTCCCAGATGAGTAGAAGGTTCTGCACATTCCTCTGAGCCTCCTTAGAGAGGCAGAATGATGTGCCCTGTGTTCTGCATCCTGCCTCTGAAACTGATGTTTAGGGCATATCCACATGGATGTGTTTAGGTGGTGCTGTGGTTCAGGAGTGACACTCCCCAGTTTAGTGCTCCCTGATTTAGGCTCTCCACACTGGTGGTTGCATGCTCCCCCTTCCCCTCTCCCTGCCCTCTGCGCTGAGCTGAGAGGAGAATTGAAGGCACAAAAGGCAAAGATCAGGGATTGAGCTAAGAACAATTTACTGGAAACAGCAATGAGATAAGAAAACAAACAGTAACAGCAATATTAATAACAAAAGTGTACAAAAGAGGGAGTGATTCACGTGCAAAATGCTCACCAGGAGCTCAGCCTGACCAGAGCTACACCACCCTGACCAACTCACAGGCTTGGAACCAGCATCACCCAACCATTCCTGGCTCAGGATCAGCACCACTCTTCCTCAACCAGATGGGACTCCTTCTCCCTGGGAGAAAGACCCTTTCCCCACCCCTGGCAAGGAGGTGAAGTATAGAATAACTTCCATGTCCTAGCCATGGCCTCTCCTGACTACTGCAAAAAATTAACCCTATCACAGCCAGAACCAGGGCAGACATCCTGGAACTAACTGCCTCTACTGGGCATCAACTTATTGCAGCAGTGTGAGAAATCTGATGTATCCCACTGGCAAGGCATGCTCAGGAAGAGTAGACTATTACCTATTGTGCTGCTGGGTAAGATGTGCACAGGAGTTCTGGAATGGCTATTGCATTGTAAATCCACATGCTAGCTTATCCTCCCATACTACATCTGCCTAGTCAGACCCTTAAATTTATTAAATGAATTCTGGGTAAGAGCTGTTGTAGTATGTATAAGGACATTTGACTGAGTTAAAAAGTCCTGCATGAAATTCAGAGCACAGTACCTAACCTAAATTTACATGAGTGGGACTTGGATGTAACTTTTTATTTGCATCTGAATCCTCACAGAGAGGTGAACTTCTGCTGTGAGATAGGCTGATATTTACTGAACTCACTTTTCACTTGTCTCTGTCACATTGCAAGCCATTTAAAAGACATCCTTTTTGCATTTCTGAGCACAGGAGTAAGTGCTGCAGCTTCATGCATTATTGAAAAGTGTGGCTTCAGCTCGTACAATATAGCAGGGATCCAAATGATCTCCAGACTCAAGCTTTTTATATACACACATGCAGGTCAAAAATGAGCTTCCAGAGAGGTGTAAGAGTGAAAGGACTGAAAGCAAATGCAGAACATAAATAAAAAGTTGGGCTTATGCAAAAATGAACAAATTTTTACTGAGGAGGCAGCAGATGAAGATACCAGGCATTAGAAGTTCAAGTGACCTCTAAATCCATTTTTGTGATAATCTCAGCTGGCCAGGCAGTCTCCCTCTCTCCCTCTCTCTCTCAACTTCTTGTCTGGAAGCTATTTTGCTCTGTGTATAACTATTGAATATTCTTTGAAGCAGAACCTCAGTAACCCATTTCCTGGTTGAATGCCCTCACCTGAAGGTTATATTTAGTCATCCATTCTCTTCACCTGACCTGTACTATAATGAAGAAAAGCCTGGAAAGTTATTTAATAGCTGATGGAAATGCTGTAGTGTGAGAGAATTGAAGCACCCTTTAGGAAAAGATCAAGGTGTCACTTTGGGAGACTTTATGTCCCTTTTTTCTCCTTCTGGCACCAGTTATGGATGTTAATCCAACAAAGTGAGGTAGGAAAAGGACCTGTGTGTGCAAAGTGACAAATCCCAACATGAAACACAGATTTCTGTCAAGGGGAAGGGGTAATGAAGGGTTGAAACAAAGTGTAGCAACAAATCCTTCCCTTCTAAGTCACAACTTCAAGAACTCTTGAATTCTGTTTTAAACAGAAGAGATGGGGCTTTAAAAAGGGGCAACTGGGTGAAATGTAGGGGTCAGTACTATAGAAGAGCTCAGATTAGATCTAAAGATATATCACTGAATTCATGACGTAGTTTGCTTCCAGGTGTTATGTCAGACAAGTGTGTGCACTTGAGATTTTGGAAATTTTGTTTTTCTGAGCAAGAAAGGATTTTCAAACATTTATTTTTACTTTTCCTTTTAAGGACAAACAAACAAAAGCACCTAAACCCAGAACTAACTCTGGTCTACCCCAGCAGCTAGACCAAATTCTTTCCCTCTCCAAGATTTTCCAAATGCATGTTCCCTCATGAGCTTCCCCTTTCTTGTGCTTCAGCTTGAGCACCAATACAGCCACATACTGTGCTGTTCACTCATTTGTTGGCATTTAATGTCATCTGGGTTTGTGGTAACTCAGGGGTCACTGAAAATTCTATTCACAACTCTGTCTATTTGTCTTTCCAGTGGTTTTGCTAATTGGGCCTGGAAAAATACCATCTGCAGGCATGCTGCTGTATACCTATAAAATATTCATACTAAGATTGGCAAGTCAGTGTAGCTGGGACCTAAGTTAAGCCAGTAATACCCTTTTAAGACTCTGGTAAATATACCATTGTTTTTTGTTATAGGCTTTGTTTTTTTACAAGTGTTAGGTCTACACACATATTAGATGGGTAAGCCAGACTTCTTGTTTAAGATGTGCTAAATTATTTCCATAAATCTTATATTGTTGGCTGTTTAAATTATTATGAGCCAAGGCCCCTGGCACTAGAGACTACACACTACAATGAAACGTGTTCATATTTTCTGTTTTTATGAACCTAAATTATGACAGGGTACTTTTTCTCTCTTCTGTCTCATGCTTTTTCTCCTCAGAGCACTCCACTGTGGATATTCACAGATGGGCTAATAACAGTCACAATGGTTGCCTATTTGTCACCCTGTCATAGATTGCCAGAGATTCTTTATTTATGCTATTAAAAACATACAAATAAAAAACACCTTTTAGTTGTCTGATGGTCCTGCTTGAAGGCCTATTTAGTTTCCAGGGAGACTTTGAAAAATCAAGTTTTTAATGCTTATAAAGAATAAAGAATGAGAAAGAAACTTCTTTCCTGCCTAATTGTAACTCATCCAGGTCTCCTTTCTGCCACATAGCATTTATGCAGTGTTTCCTTCCTTTATCCAAAGGTAGGAGAGGAGCAAGGTTCAGGTCACAACCAGCCAATGAAGAACAAATGACACAATGTCCTCACCAGTTTGACAATAGCTTTATGTACATCACCTGTGTGTTACAGGATTTTCTCTTTTTGAGCTTTTGTAGAGCAAAAGCTTTTCCTACTTTTGTTACCTTTTTTTCTTTTGCACATTTCCAGCAATTCATCTCTATTTTTACCATTGAAACAATGACTTTCAGGTCCTAAAACAGAAACTGGTTTCTAGTAGAAGGGAACTCATACCCAGCCATTGCAAGACAAGGTGTAATGTTGCATGTGAAATCACAGGTGAAACCTGAGTATGAAGCTCCAGGCAATTCTCCCAAGCAGGACTTACTTGGCACCCTGTGCTTCACATCCTCGTTTCCTCAAAAACCTTCCAAGAGGTTTTTACAGATTAGAAGTCGTGAAAACCTCGCTGTCATAGCTCTGGTGCTGGTATATGTAGCACCACACTCATACCTGTGTGCTGAGCCTGGCTATTTGCTTGGCAAGTGTCTTCAAGAAACCTGTGCAGCAGGATCTCTGCCAACACACATCTCCTGTGGATTTGTTCAGAACACAAAGAAAAGTTTTTGGGGCAGGGAATATATTTCTCTTTGTTTTCAGACCACACATAGAAAAACAGAGCTGATCTTGGTTGGAGGTGATAGGTCAGGTCATGACAAGCAGGGAATGATTGTATTGGCAACCAGTGTAATTCTCCTCCCCTGTGGCTGGACTCTACAGAAAGCTTCAAAGTTTTTGTACAGTGCCATCTTCTAGATCCTAATAAATTATGCACACTTGCTGGTGTTGGCTATCTGATCCTCCCCTTTCTGGTGTTCTCTTACAAAATTACTTCCTCTGGGAACTTTTAGTAATGGAAGACATGGCCAAGATAAAGTGGGAGCTTGTTAATTGGTAGTGATAGTCTACTGAAGCATTAAGTAAAGTAATTTACTTTATACTCTTCTTCTCAGATCTCTTTTTTATCTAAACCTGCTACTATATCTCCAGGTGGAAAACAGAGTTTGTCTCAAAGAAGATGCACTTTTCCCACGTTTTACAACTGGCCACTCATTATACTAGATATATGCAGCACACTTTCAGAGTTCTGTCCCTGTTACAGTCCACTGTCCACATTCACACTAATGTGGCCATTTTGCTTAGGGTTTGCTGTGTGGAAGTGATAAAAGACATTAATGTTTCCCTGGAGTAGCTAATGGCTGTTTCATAATTTGCATGTCCCCTGTTGGCATTGGCTGACTTGTGGCCCAGGGTGGGCACTTGTTCAGCTTCACAAGAGGTATAATATTATTTTGCTCAATATAATGACACTAAGGGGACTGAGTTTCTTGGAGTTGAGATTCCACATAATTACAAAATCTAATCACCAGTTAGAGATGTCAATTCTGACATGTAAAACAATCTTGCACATGAAAAAAACAAACAGTAAATTTGGGTATAGTCCTGTAGGCTCTATCCTAGACTATGTCACGTGCTGAACCTACCCAGTTAATGAGCAGCTGTCCTGCCCAGTGCTGCCCCCAGAGCAGGGACACCCAGGAGGCCTCAGCTGGTACCAAAATGCTTCAGACCCTTATGTAGAGCAGACAGACCTGAAAAATCAGGTGGCTGGTTCTTTGAGGATCAAAAAAATTATGGTTTTTTTATAGACATTAGTCATAGGTGTTCTGTTGCACATAGTTAGTAAGTTCAGTAATAACAGATAAATGGCTGATGTGTCCTGTGGTGGTTGTCCTTGGTATATATTTACTTTTGACATTCAGGATAATCTTAAGCATGTTTTAAATGTCAGAAGAAGAGGTACCATGAAACATTAAGGCAGTTCATCTATGGCTTAACTCTTTTATTAATTTCAAATGCTTTCTTTCTACTGTAATAATCTTTTATTCACTTCATCTGACTTTTCTGTCCATCAGAAATTACGTTTTCTTAGCAGTGATTATTTTTATATGCTTAAAATTTCAAGTCTTGGCATAATTTGTGAGCTGCCCTGTGTGGTCACAGCACTGAGTGTGTGTGCACATGTGAGCTGCTGTAGCTCAGGAACACCCTCAATACAGGAATAACTCAAAGTTAGTTGCATAGTGAAGGTTGCAGCAGTTTCTGCTGGCTCATACAGGGCTACTTGTAAGGCTTCCCTAAACCTCAGTGGGGCTAAGGAATCACTGAGGAGTTATGAATTGCAGTGCAGGATTCACTCACAGCCCAATGTGCTTTCCTGCTTCTTGGCCTGCTGGTCTTCTTCATATTCCTTTCCCATTCTTGTCTGTCTTTTCAATCAATCTGGGTTTTTATTCTTCCTTGCTGCTCCCAAGATACTGTCTGTATTTTCCTCCACAAGAGGCCTGGACAAAGGCTACATTGGGATTTATATTTCTGAGGGAGAATAGTTTGTGAAAGCCTGTGCTGTAAAGATGCATAGTCTCTACTGAAGCAGTTTGTGCCAGGAATAAGAGTAGCTTCTCTTGGGTGAGCAATACTGGATGCAGCTGAGTTTTACTTTGTTACCAATGAATGAGTATTTCTGTTGTTTGACATTGTATAGTCAGTGATATTAGAAATTATACCACCCTTTAAGCCTTAAGCTCAGAGGTTCAATTGCAGAAGTTTTTTTGTTTGCTGAAAAGAAACCCCTCACTGTTCTAGATTTAATGGTAAATACCTTTTTAAACTTTGAATTGGCACTGGGCAAACGTGGTGTATTAAAGTCATCACAGTGTGGTGATTATAAATCAGGGCAGCAAACACTGGCAGGATCTCAGGCACCAAAAGTATTCCAGTATGGATAATATTCATCCAGCCATGTGCATGCCTCCCTGGGGGAATGTGGTGGTGCTGTCCTGAAGGCTCTCCTTGGCTTGCCCAGGCAGAGTGGTGGAGGAGAGCTCGTGTCCTTATGGGCTGAACAGGGAATGTGGGACTCAGGGAAGGGCAGATTGTGCCTTGGAAACCAGAGAGAGGGAAGGGGAGTAGCAAACATTGCAAGCTCCTCCAGCAGCAGGTCCCAGGGCTCCAGGGGGATCAGATTGTCTGGAAGGAAGAGTGAGAGAGAAAGAGAGAGTTGCATCTTCCTGCAGCACACCAAACCCCATGTCCTACAGAATAAACAGAGCTGTGATATTTGGTGGAGGCACAGTCCAGCACCACTCTGATGGTTTCCCCAAGCAGTGGATGAAGTTGTGTTCCACCCATTACTTTTCATCGTGGTTCACACTGTGTATTCAGAGATATTCACACGAGGGAACAGCTTCTTGATGCCTCATTGCCTTTTAGGGATGCTTCAGTGGGACTGAGACAGAATTCCTTGACTTATTCTACAGCAGTGTGTTCATGTCCTAAAGAGGGAAGAAATGCCAGTGAGACACTATTACACTCACCTTCCAGGTGATGGATTGGTTATTCCAGCAAAAGGCCCATTGAAGGGAGATCAGGAGATAATTGACTGTCAAGCTTTTGAGCAATGGTAAAGTCAATTGCTGCAGAGGTCAGTTTATTTGAACAATGCACCCGTTTACAAAGGGTTACAGAATGCTAATAATCGTTTTTGTTTTAATGGAAGTTCTAATCATTGTCAAGGGAGAATTAACTTTTAAATGTTAAACTTGAATATCTGTTTAAAATGAAGCCTCTTGGCCTAAGAACCAATTTTTTCTATTGCAATGAATGTGAAAGATTTGAAAAAAAATATTATAAGGAAAATGCCAAAAGTCAATGCTTTAATTGCATGCCAAAAATAATTGGTTTTTACCTTCAGTCAGCTGAATTGTAAATGTGTGTGCATACGTATTACATACATATATGTATTTTTTTTCAAATTTCTCAAGGATTGAGAAAATAACTTGTTGGCAAATGCATAGAAACATGACTGAGGGAAGTAGCATGACTGGGTTAATAGTGTAGAAAAAAAAATCTTTATTGTTAGTAAGCAGAAAAGAAGTTCAACTGCTCAAATTCCTGAGGCTTCTGTCCTGAATACCTATCAGATTTGAGGCTCAGGACACTGCTGGTCAGGCTCTGGAACAGACTGGAGCAGCTGTGCTCAGAATAAAAGCTTTGTTTGGTTGTTTGTTTGTTTGATTGGTTGGTTGGTTGGTTTTGTTTTGTTTTGTTTCCTGGAGGGGTCACTGTACCTTAAAAAGAAAAATAAAAAAAGAAGAGATAATTACTCTAAGTTATTTTTGCCTACTTCATATATGTGTAATTATCAGGAAAGCTGTAAGTCCACCAAAAACCCAAGTGTTGTCTACTGCATATATTATATGCCTTTCTGTTTTCAAATCAAGCTTAGTGCTTTGTATCAGTGAGATTTCTGGTAAAAATCATCAAGATTTCAAGGTTGATCCATTTGTTATGTTTACAGAGTGTTCTTTCTACCACTCAAAGTCTAGAAAAAAACTCACAGTCCTGCTTCCAGTAAAATGTTGGAGAGCACTAATTTTGACACACACACATGCTGGGCCTCCCTACTTCTTTTGCTAGTAGGAGTCTTTGGAAGGGGGAGGAAACCTCTTACACACACAGAAATAACTCTTAATTTTTTGTTTCTCTTTGTTTTTGTATGTATATAGAATGACAGTGAAGCAGCAGGGATGGGACCTCCCATGTGTCTCAGCCTGCCTGTTGTGCAAGAACTCTTTCTTCTTTATCTGCTATTAATACATTTTGTTGAGGGCTTAGTTGACCTGACGTGGTTTTCAGGAAGAGCTGCCACCAGGACACCCCCTGGCTGCTCATGAGCTCAATTCTAAGGACACCAATTCCTTTTGTCACTGTGGCAATAGCTTTGAGTCTCCTGGGGCACTGGGGAGCACTGAGCCTGCATACTGCTGTACCTGCTGTAGCCAAAACTGGATCTGTGGAAGGAAGAGATATGCTCAAGAAACCTGAGGAAAATTGCAGGTTTATTAGGAAGAAAAGAAATCAGGTCTTGTTCCTTTGGTGGACAGAGTAGGTATCCAAGAGAGCTTTGAACAGTGTACAGATGAGTGACTGGGGACTGTCTGGTGGTAGGAAGTACAAGGTTCCCTAAAGCAGGTCTCCATGGTATTTTGCAGGCAGAGAAGAGGAATGTTCTTAACCTGCTGATGGACCATGGGAAAGCTGTACCCATGCAGAGCTGCTGTGCCAGGCTGAAAGAGGGAATCTTCACCTGGCACAGCCCCTCTGTGTCAGTTCCTTCCTGTCTGATGTGGGGCATGCAAGGCAGGGTGGGCTTGCAGAGCAAGTTCACATCTCCTGCAAAGCACCAGAAAGCCAGATACTTGAATGGATCTTTTCAGTTTAAGAGATATGAAACCTCCCAGCTTTCTAGCCCTCTTCTACCATCTAAGTGGTTTAAAGAAGTGGTAAAACACATGAAAATTCCTTTTTTTTCTAATTAATCACTACACTTGGAAACTGGAAGATTGAATTAGTTCCCTACTATCCCTGAGAAAAAGGAACAATCTATAAACCTTTGATTTTTATATGTGTCTTCATTCTTTTCCTATCCAACACTTCAGTTGGAGCATCCTGACCTACACACTTCAGCTTTATTGCTTTTCTTTCTTTATGATATTTGTTCAAGCTAAAACAACTTTGGGAAGGTAAACAGTACCTCCATACAACTGTTTTGTTTTCTGGGTCTCATGTGCTAACATGCCCCCGAATGTTTTTGCTGCATTTTCCTTAAAGGAAATCTTTACTGCTCAGAACAAGTGAGATCCTAAGAAACCTGGAGTTTTCCAGAAGAGCTTAGCTGCTTAAATGTAATTACAAGACTGGAGAAAATGCTAAAGTGCTACTCCTATGCCATGTTTGTATGAGGAATCCCATATAACTGTTTCTGGGATCTGGTGAGGAGCTGGCTGTGATCCCTTTCTATGTGAGTGCTGCCTGAACAGTAGCAATGAAAAGGGGAATGTGCCCAGTGCATGTAAAGCATATGAGAGCTAAGTCCATGTTAGTCACATAATGAAACAAAATACTGTACTATCCAGTGCCTCAAGGGAATCTCTGTTGGCATGTACAAAGCCAACTCTGTTTGCATTCCTCTGTAAAGCCACATCTCAGCCAGAAAAAAAAGCATGGCTCACATATGAATCCAGGTCTGTGCAAGATTCCTGTTAGTCTGGAGTCCAAGTAGAGAGAGGTAGGCAAGAGGAGGCAGAGGAGAAACGTCAAGAATATGCCTGTAATACAAATGATGTTGTGGCTTTGGTTAAAACAGTAACAGTACATTGCTGAGTGCTGCTGCATCTGCTCCAGTTCATCCATCTCTACTTAATAGCCTTTTGGCATTTGTCTGTTAATATACTTATAAAATATTACTTATCTGATGATACTAAATATATGATTTTTCTTTGTATGTTCAGATATTTGTTAATGCTTTGCTATATTCTAGTTTCTAAATTAGAACATTATAGGTATACACATATCAAGTAGCATCAGAAAAAAAGTCATTTTAGTGTGTCCTCTTTGACTTTCCTGAGCTTAAATGGTGACACAAAATACCAAAAGAGAAACAAGGTTTAGATGGTTAGATTATCTATAAAAGGTCACCACAGGCAGAAACAGATTTGAAAGACAGAATCTGGGATATGGTAAGTGCAGGAGTCTTGTTCCCAAGTCCTGAAGCAAGTTTGTCTAGGAAGAGATGAGTTTACCCTGCCTAATTTCTAAGTTCAAATTGAAAGATACATTTGTTATATTTGGGGTTGGATTTTTTTTATTACCTCTCAAAAAATCAGGTTGTCAACTGCTGCTTTACTGTGTCTCTTGGTTTGGTGAACTATTTTTCACACCATTAGGAGTAGAGGATATCTTGTGTACAGGGATGAGCCAAAGAATGTAGCAGTGGCTCCTTACTTGCAGGCAGTAAAACATTATGATGCTCATTTGCAGTACAAATACACAAGCCTGTTCATCACATTGCCCAACACTAATGCATTTATATGGCTACAAATTCCATTACTTTGTGCAACTGAAAGGACAGAGGACTTTGCCAGATAGGGAGAAATCACAGAGCACTCTTATTAAGAACCTGATGTCAGTCCAGAAAGGGATGGTATATCTTGTTTTAAACATTCAACAAAGCAAAGCTGAAAAAGAATCAAACTGGAGATGGTTTAAGTTCTGCTTCTGGGCATAGGCAGACTGCCACAGAAAGGTAGAGGAGTAATTGTCTGCTAAGCAGACCTCATCACTGAAACAGGCATAGCTTCTTCAAAAAATAATGATACTAAACTCAGACTGTTCTTCTTCTACTCACTGAAGAATGAGAAGTCTTATATACTGCAGGAGGTTGTTTTAAAGGCAGTTTTATTGAAGACAAGCTTTCAAAATATTCCTATAAATTTTTTTTAAGACAGTCAAGTAGAGCCTGGAATTTTTCTACAGTACTATTCATTTAAAAGTATCACTAAAATCAGAGGGCATAGATTTGCCAGTCTTACAGTGTTCTGATGGGAGAGTCTTATCTGTGTTCAGTGTTTAGAGGAAAGGCTTTCCTAGAAGCCTTCTGTTTCAGAGACTGATCCAATCCTGGCTGTGACCAAGGGTGACTCCTGTGGACTGTGGGTGGGAAGGAAGCAACTCTTTCACTTACCTGGAAGATGTCAGGTAGGGTAATACTGAGTCTAAAGGCAGCTGGATCTGAGCAGAATCAGACAGCAACACAGAGTCAGAAGGGCTGGAGCAGAGCTAAGGAGCTCTGGAGAGGCAATTTTAGGGATCTTTGTGCAATTTGCTGTGAGTAAAAGCTGGTGCCCCTCAACATGATTGCAAGGGTGCAGCTCTCACTATGCCAGCTAAAGGTCTGAGTTCCTCAGCCTGCCTTTTTCCAAGCTCTGCTGGGCTCAGGCAGGGCCAGCAGGAAATACATGCAGGCACAGTGTTTTGCAATTCCTCCAAATGACTCGTGAGCCAGAGATGGGGTAGCCTGGGGGGGAAAGGAGAAAGAGGAAAGCAAGCCTAAAGGGTAGTTCAGAATTGAGAGGGAGCCATGTAGCCAAAAACAGGAGTCTTCTACTATTTTTCCTGTTTCTCAACTAGAACACAGTCACAACCCAGTGGAGCCAAAGTTGTCAAAACCCCTCTGAAAATGCTTCTGGGTGCCCACTGCATCACTAGGTAATTAGTGACACCCAGGGACACTTTGGCACCTCTGCCTTGCTGCAGATGACATGGAATAGCTTTTGAAAAAATCTCTTCTTTGTGAATGAAAATAAAAACTAGGAGAGTGGTTTAATTTGTGTCTTTATTTTTCTGGTTGGTAAAGAGAAGCCTTGAAAGAGACTCGAGAGTGAAGCAGAATAATCAAGCAACTCATTGATCTAAAGTTAATCTGCTGCAACTGCCTCAGCAAATGCTAAAAATGGCCTTCTTTGCTCCTTTCTATAACTGAGGAAACAGCTTCTGCCAATATCCCTCTAACACCAGCAGCCCTTGGCGCTTTTGTTAAACATGCTCTGTGTTTGAACAGATCAAATGAAACTCATTTGTTGTTATTGTTTAAGATTAAGCTGTACTTATGGAATTACCGTGGCATTATTAGGCCAGTTTCCTAGAACACAAAGGGAATGAAAAACAAAAATTAAAAAGAAAAGGAAATGTTGTTTATTTTTTGGTTTAGAACTCAGTACTGAGCTTTGAGTTTCTGCTGTTCTCAGTAGTGAATTGTACAGCATTGTCTTCTTCAAAGAAGCACCAAGAAGTTGTTTTTAAAACATTATAGATGTTTTACAAAGGTACTAGGTACCACACAAAGCACTCAGAATGTTTCCAAAATGCTTAGGAGGTGAGTTTCTGGTGAAAAATAAGAGCAAATAATCCCTTTTAGCTCTGGGCTCTGATATGGAATCTGTACAAGCATGAGCAGGTCACTTAAATGGACTATCTACTGCTCCATCTGCAAAATGAAGCTATTGAGTGCATCAAACTACCCAGGGAAGCCAGAAAATATATCTGTAGGCAAAATGTTTGGTGCTGACCTGCTGGGATTTATGCAAGATGAATTTTCTTTTATGCTTTCACTGATAGAAAGCATTTCTGCCCAGCCATCAGAAGCCATAATTTTCTTAAAAGAAAACTCCTCAGTCCTGTAAGCCATCTTGAAAATATGCTGTGGCTCACAACTAGTGTTTTCATAGAATCTTAGAGCAATTCAGGTTGGAAGGGAGCATCTCTAGTCCAGCTTCCTGCTCAAAGCAGGGACAACTGAATCTCATCAGCAAGATAATTTCAACAGCACTGCTGCCCAGCTGGGCAGTGCCCAGCCTGTGTCACTCCAGTGTGGGGCTTCAGCTGGATGCCACAAGATTCCCCCTGGCCCATTTCCCTGGCCCTGCCCTCTGGCACACCAGCTGCACCCCTTTGTTCACTCTCATCCACATGCTTGATTTTCAAACAAAACTTACTTTAAATTGAAAAATGCATCTAAGCACCAAGGACTTCTATTCATCCTTCCATGTAATTCCACTAGTGTTGGTGAATTTAACAAGACTTCAGAAATGTTTTGTAAGGAGAGTTTTCCTTGTTTAAGGAAATTGACTGGCCTGCAAACCTCTCCTGTCTGTGTTCAGCAGTGAGTAAAGTTCTCCAGCTCCATTAGATCATGTATTTCTGGGGATCAAAACTTTCTTCAGACACAAACAGAAAAGTAGAAAAATAGCACATTCCTCCCTACCCACTGCCGTTTCAGTTTGAAGTTGAGTTCCAAAGAATATTTGTTGTAAAAAAACATGAGTCTGGAAAAATCAATACATTGACAGTGGAAACTTTGTTTCTCTGACTCTGCCAGAGGATGCTATTACCTTGTATCCCAATTGGGTTTAGGATTTTTGCTAGTTCTGTATTGCCTGGAGCATAGCCACTAGTAAGATACTGGTAGAATTAATTCTTTAACCACACAGAGGATTTTAGCCAGTGCAGGGGAGCTTTACATATTAGCACAATATTCGGTTTTGAGGCCACAGTAGCTGGGGATTGAGATGACTTTTGCTTCCACTTCCAACCAACCATTCAGGCAGGTATTATAGGATATTTTAGCTCTTACTGCAGGACCAGAGCATGCTAACGTTGTGAGTGCCAAAGCATCCTGATGAATTCTGCAAATGAATGTAATTCCCTACCAATCTTAAAATGCTATTCTAATTTTAGAGAATAACTATTCAAAAAAGGTCCTAATTTAATCAATAGGGTAACTCCCCATATAAAATCTGTTAGTGACAACATGATGGCTTTTACTGCTTTTTACTTCTATTAGCATTGCAGAACCAATTCTGATTTGAGCAAGCTGGAATCTCCACTTTCCTGTATTATATCCCTGAAAATAAAACCTGGCACAGCTCTGTATCTGGCTCTCAGCAGCTGAGTGCTGTCAATAATGGTGCTGTTAACCCAGATTCTGGTGAGTAACCTACCCTGACCACTGAAAGCACTGTGGCTGCACCAGCTTTACTGAGACCATAATGGTTTTAGTTTACATTCTACCAGGACAGAAGGTCTCAATTCTGACCCCAGGATGTCTTTGAAGGTTAGGAAATGATTGTGTTTTTCATTGTCCATCTGAGTACTGTTCCTGCATTAATATAAATCCCCATTATAATTTTTTTTACACAGCTGACTCCTGCGTGATAGAATTATATTTAAAAGCTGGTGAGGTCTCATTCAATTTAGGTAAGGAAGCAATCATTTGAATACTGACCTCCAACACCTGCAAAATTGGTGGAGAAAAAAAAAGGAGAACATGTGCCTGCAGAATTCTGATCTGTTTCTGTGGCTGGTAAGAATACAGCATGAGTTTATATTACTGGAAAGGTAACATTGCCTTGAAAAGGGGGGGAAAAAAGCCAAAAAAAAAAAAAGCCATATTATCTTTAAAAGTTAAGAAGAAATTCTGAGCAATCTCACCTTATTTAATCCCATATCAGTTCTGATTGTGCAATGACAAGTCTTCAAAAAAACCAGACTTAAAAGTAGATGTTTGAATTTTGATTACAGCACTATGATTGACCTCTCAGTGGTGATAGGTCTGTGATAAATCCTTTTTAGACGACAACAGGATTGGCATCATACTCTGTAGTTCTGAATGTGAGGTGATACAGATCCCTCCCAGCCAGGATTCCAGGCTGGATTTTGTACTGCACACCTCAACAACCAGGAGAGTTTGGCTTAGATTCACTTTTAGTGGATGCAATGTGGGAAGCTTTCTGCTCTAGCTGGTAATGGTGAAAATGCAGGTTGGGTGCTGCTGTAGACACAGAGGCCAGTGCCCTGAGAAAGCAGGACAGGCTGCATTTCAGAATAGGGAACAGAGAGAAAGGAGGGAAAGCTCTTGATGTTCTCACATGCAGCCCAAGATGTGATGGTCAGAAAGCAGAATAAGTAGCAGCAGATTAAAAGCTAGAGCCACAAAAGTGAATTTGCAGCTCAGGCAGTCTGTACAAGGAGATAATGATGCTAATTCCTATGGGTAGTGAGCTGGATTCTGATCAACCCTGTGTAAGCAGGTGTACTCCAGAGATAGCAAAGAGCAGAAAAACGGGCTAATTACTATTTTTAGCAATGTAATAAGGACAGACTGGACAAGTTAGTGCTATTTCCCTGTTAAATATTAGATTGTGGGTTCTCAGGGAGCACAAGCATCTGAGATGGTGACTACTAATAGAAAACTCTGCGGGATCTGAACAGGCAGGTTCATCCAACTCAGTTCCTCTGTGAGAGTCAGGCTGCTCCTATTCCCTACCATCTGTTCAGTGGCCTTCAGGTGCTCCAGAGCCATACTTGTCCTGGTGAGAGACTCCTGGCTGTAAAACACCAGGGAAGATCTCCCGTCAGATCCAGTGCTACCTCTGGTACTCACTCCCAGAGCCAAGAAAGTCAATACCTCTCAATGGCACAAGAAGTCCTACACCTCCTCAGCTCAGTCATGCATCAGGAGCAGGGATATAGAACAAAAAAGAGAGCAGAAGGAGAGCCTGTTCTTCTTACTTTCCTCAGGTAGAGGAGGGAAGAAATAAGATGAAACTGGCACAAGTATACTGAATTCCTGAAGACTGCTTCTAGCAGCTCAGTAGATTGTCTGTAGTACATCAATGAGCAGGAGGACACAACAGCTTAGGGATGCTTCAGGGGGTGACAGATATGCACTGAGGAGAACCTGGATGAGGGGCCTCAGTATTCAAATATGTGGAGCAAGTGTCCTCAAGACAACAAGACCCTGACCAACTGAATTAGAGTTGTGGCCAGGCAGTGAAATTAGTGAGCTGGTGGTAAAAATCCCCTTACCATGCTTTACCATGCTCTGTTCTTTTGCATCTTCTGGTCACTCCTGTATAATTCAGAAGATATTAAGAATTATTCATCTCCTTACTCTGCATATTGTGATGCATCTGGAGGATTATTATGTCTTTCTCTATTAACTATTTTTCTTCACAGACTTAAGACACCCTGCTGAACTAGGGTCTGTCCTAAGCTCAAGTTAACATGGGAGAAAAGCATGCTCCCTGGTTTTCTTTTTGCCTGGATTTCTTTTAGTAAATGGGAAAGAAAGAAGGCTGCTTATCTTCCCAAAGTATTTCTTTGCTTATAGAGAAATAAATACAGCTTTGTGGCTCTAACACATCAGCTGAGTGGGTTGAGCCTGAGGTGCCTTTGCCATGTGCAATGCAGGGCAATCTCTGTTCATGTCTAGAGCCCACACAGTCATCTCCACATCTCACAGATTAGTGGGGGGAGGATGCTCTGAGACAGTGTGGTGGCATGCAGCAAATCTCTTAAGGCAGGATGACTCTCTACAACAGAATTTAATAATAAGTGACTTAGTACAAGTGTTTTATTCCTCATGTAATTTTATAGTATCCCAGAATGTCTCAAGCTGCAATCCTGGCTAATGCATAGTCAGTTCAATAGCAAGCTCTGGAGGGCTGACTGCTAAGGTGATGCTAGCTCCTTTTTATTTCTACTTGATAAGCCATATGACAAGAGCTTTAAAATACCCCAAATCTTAATACCCCAAATCTTCACCTGATGTTTTCTGTGCTTACTGGTACTGCCATTGACAGAGGGATGTTAGGCAGGCCTTGGAAGAAGTTTGGAAAACTGATTGTTTCAAAAGACATTTAATTTGAAACCAGTAATTATAAAAGTCTGAATGCTTTTTTCTCTCTGTTGTGATTCAAACTAGCAGAGAGGCTCTCTTCAGCTCCACAGTGCAAGTTCAGCTTAATGCCCTCAGTGATGGATCAGCTGTTTGCACTGCAAGACAGCCAAAGGTGTGACTGTGACTGCAGGCAGGGGCAGCTGGTAAACAGACCAGTATTTTTTTGCAAAGGAAGGAGAATGTGTGTTTTCCATCCTGAAACTGCCTGACAGTGTTATTAGAGCAGGGTATGGATATAAGGAGCAGTGTATCATTCTGGTGGGGATTCAGTCTGTTGTAATTCCCACAGTGTGTTGTGCTGCCTCTGACATGCAGTTCCCTCTCTGTCAATAAAAATAAATATCTGCCTGAAGTCTGTTGCCAGTAGAGATTTTTTAAAATTTGAATTACTTATGAGTTTACCATAGCTCATTCTGTTTTGCTCTTTAATAAATTTTCTGAAAGACCTCATTGACTCTCCACAAGTGTTTTTCTGAGTGGCTTTTCCAGTTCAAGGTCCCTATCAGGGACCCTCAGAGAGATGCTCTGGCAGTGGAATAGCAAACTCTTATCATGTCAGATGCATAAGAATTAGAAATACTTAAGTTGTTTTCTAATGGCAGATTTTCCATCAAGAAATATCATTTTGAAAAGTAGACTTCCTCTGGGAATATGTCAATTTATACAAAATGCCAAGGTCTTTTTCAGTCTGAGAGAAAATCAAAATGAAGTATTTTGGCCTTACTATGATGAAGCAGTGCTATAATTTACTTCATTTGCAACTATACTATGGTATATTTTACTGTAAAATTGACATGAAACACTTTAATTTTAATTCCTTTACACAGAAGCATTTGCTCCCCAGCTGTTTTCCTATATAAGATTTTTATTTCGAGGAAACTTCAGTTTTATTCTCGTTCATTCCAACACATGGATTGGAAACAAAAAGAAATCATGGAGTTTCCTGCAAAGCAGAAATTCATAATGTTGTTCAGATCCAGCACCTATTGTGTATCACAGGCATTTGAAAGACCAACTGGTGCATGACTGGAGTACCACACAAAGCAAACAAACAGAAAACCCCAAGGGCTGAAATCTGTTCCCAGTAAATATTTGAGTAATTTCAAAGTATTCATCAACTGCATTCTGCCCATGAACTATTTGCAACCAGCCAACAAGTGCCAGATTTCACAAGCAAATGGTTCACTGTTTGAAAAAAAATGTTTGCATTTTGCCTCTTCACTGTGACAGAGATGGCATCTCCTAAGAAGCCAACTGTGCTTCTTACACAAGCTTTTAACCACAGCCATAGTAAAAGCTGTATGTGTGAGGAGCAGGACAGTAGAGTTTTAGGGAAATTATATTTTGAAAATCTTGCTTAAATATTTCTTCATAAAAATATTTACCGCCTTTTTTTTCAAGGATTTCCAAACCCAGTGAGCATCATTACTTCCATTTTAGTAGCAGAAAAAAAAGCAAATGGAGAAGCTACAAAATTTATCTGAGATCCCATTGCAGATAAGATGAGGTGACAATGGAATTAGCTCTTGAGATTCAGTTCACAAAACAGTATACATGAGATGATGAATTGGCCTTTATTTATAATGTGTGTAAGTGTGGTGCTCATCATAGAAGGTGGTCAGCACTGTATAACTCAAATCAATTCAGCTTAGCAGTTTCCATAGCAGATGTACAATAGAGCATTATACTCTTTCTTTCCTAGATGTGGAAAATGAGGCATAGATTACAAATTGCTTTGCAGCATTTGGGGCTGGCAGTGGAAATGCAGTGTAAGGCTCACAGTGCTGCCTCAGCCTTTTCAGGACTCCTCTCTCTTAATTTGTCCCTCTTATCATTCTCTCTAAATTCACCTTTAGAGCAACTGCCAAAACTACTTTGATTTCAAGACATGCACGCAGATAATACATTCCACACTCAGAGACTTAAAAAAAAAAAAAAAAAAAAACCAACAAGCTCCATCACGGAAGCAGCTCCTGAGGACAGCTGGTGATGATTCCTCCTTGATTATTGCTTAGGACCACTATTTGCAAGCGCCTCATCCCAAGAGATTTTATTTGGGAAAATCATGGGAGGAAGTCTTCCCAAAGAGGTGTCATCTGTCATGACAAGTTGCCTGTCCTGATGACCCTGGTGCTGAGCTCGCCTTATGATGACTGATGAGGCCGTCTGCAGCAGTTAGCTCAGCCATTTGTAATCATTCCTCTTACAGGCCTTTTGGTAATCACTTTGGGAAATTCTTATTTGAACAGTGCAGGTTCTGGGGGGAAGAAAAGCAAAGCTACTTCTCCTGTTGCCGGGTAGGATTTAGACAGACATAAACTCGGGGAGAACTGAAAAACAAAAAAATCCATGTAAAGTATCTGCCTGTCCTTCTAGATATTTCTGCACAGCTATTTTGTTTTATTTTTGTGTAGCTCACAGCCCCATCCACACACTGTCTGTGTTCCAAATGCTCAGAATTTCCCTTTCACAAGGTAGGGTGAAGTCATTTGGCAGAGACAGGGCTGGACCACCAGAAGCAGGGAAACAGTAAAAGTTGTTTTTTTCTAAACTCTACTACTGCTTTGCAGTGTGAATTTGAGCAGGTCATTTAATCCCATGGTTTCTTAATATCCTTACATATAAGAGGTATGTAATTTATATGTCCATTTTTTTTTTCTGTGTAGCTCATGTCTTCTAATTTTTTTACAGCTCCTTATGGGTCAGCATTTCAGCCTAGCCCACCTCACCAGTTTTTCCCCCAAAGAAAGGCTGTAGCAGCATGTAGGAATATGTAAGAGACACCAGAAATCTCCTCCTCTGTGTGACAGGCAGATGATGCTAACCTGCCTCTTCCTACTCACCTTAGACTTTACACCTGAGGCCAAATACAAGCCCACAACTTGCATCAGCAGAGAGAATCTTTGCCATCCTGCCCCATACACAGAGGGAGGTCCTTGAGCTGGAGCTCCTTCTTCTATATCACATAACTGCTCTGCTCTGGTGGCATCCAGCAGGGGATGCTGGTGGCTGGTGGTATCAGCTGCTTTACGTCACTCACTTCTCTTTTGGGAATGCTGAGGGTCAGTTAACAGTTCAGATCTTTGGAAAGCAGCTACACACAACAAAAGGAACCCAAAACATCCTACAGAAGTCAGGGTATCTTCACAGGTGCTTATTTTAATTCAGCACCTGAGAAACAGAATGACAAGCAATTTCCCTTTACAATCTTTACTCATAGTCAATTTAGAGATGTCTGTGTGAGTGAAGACAGGAGTTTCTGATGCCTCACTCAGATGCTTTATGGCCTTCATTTTGGCAGCACTTACAGAACTTCCTTGAGCAGTACTTTCACATCTAAATACCCCACAGTTGTAGTCAGAGATGCTGTCCTTTACCTTAAGCAAAATTAAATGCTGCAGTGAAAATAGACAATATAAGAACATTGGCATCCTGCCCAGTAAAGGGAATATGAAGTAGTTTTTATTGTTCCTGCCAAGACAGCTGTGTTTTAGATTGAAATAGTCATCACACCCTTTTTCTATTTCTAGAAATAATGCAGCTTGCCTACCAATAACAAATGTCTTGTATTTTCTCTGGTACCAGAACACCCTGCACTTTCATTGCAACTCTGCAACACTATAGCTTAACAGAAGTGCCTAATGCAGCAAATAAACAGGTTTGGCCATGCAAATGGTAGGAAATGCACAACTGTCACTTCTTCACAGTTTGTGTCTGTTGTACACATGCAGGGCTTCATCAGATTCCTCTGAGCATGCATTTTATGTTTTGATGTGGTAGGCATAATTTAAATGTTTCTGCTTTTAAAATGCCACCTTTGGATTCAAAGATTTCAGAACTAATCCGTGTATTAAAAGTGAACAAGGCCTCTGCAGCTGTAGTGACCTTTCTACAGGTGTTCTCTCTGTTCTCATGGTACAGCTGAGGTGAAGTTTCTATGGGAAACATCACTTCATTATTTCTGCCCCTATTGTACAGGAAATACCCAGTTTTTAACTGACATTGCTGTATTTTATTTCCTTTGTTTGTGGCCTATTTAAAATGTGAAAGGGGTGGGGATGTCTGATAACAAAAAAGCCCCTGGATTTGTGTTTCTATATGAAGAGCCATTACTGAGCTTTATGCAAACATTAACTTGCACACGTACTTGTGCAGTAAGCATAGAATTCCCCTCCTTTCATCGAAGCAATAATAGTAATAATGATAATAACAAGGAAAAACAAGGCTGACTTATGCCACTGCTGTTGCTTTCTTCCAAATAACCATTATTTACTGGCTACTGTTTGCTGCTGGCATTATTGAATGGTTCCAGGCAGCAGAATATGGCCAGCTTGCACCTAAGGTGGGTTTATGCCAGAGACTGCTGTTCTGCTGTTCTGGACATAGTCCCATGCTCTTTGAGGAAGAAGGATGGTGTACACCTTCAAAAAGCTTTTTTGGTTTGTTTTTTTTTTTTCCCCCACAAAGAAAGCTGGATGTGTTGCAGTATTGTGGGCTACAGGGAATGAGAGTTCCCAGGCAAATCCAGACAAATCAAGTGGAGCAAAGTAAAGACACTTCCCAAATTAGCTCAGGCTGAACTTGGACCTTTAAACTGCAGTGAATAAAAGTTTGGTTTTCCCTTGGTATGCAACAAATGTGTGAAACTGAATTGTGTTTCCTCTCTCCTCACAATCCAAGCTCAATGCTGTAGTGCAGTAAAAGAGGGTTGTAAACACTCAGGTCATGTGTGGCTTTGACAGAGAATGGAGGCATTTAGATGCTGTATAGGAAAGGAAAAATAAATGTTCCCTAAACTTCGTTATGAGTGTCTCCAGAGCCAGAGGTACTGACATGGCATGAAAGTGTGGGAGGAGAAGAGAATTACTACCTTTTTCATCCTGATCAAAGAAGTCTTTAAAATACGATGCAGGCTGCCTGGTCTGGGGGTGAAAGCCTTCCTGCAGACCAAAGATTCAGATCTGAAAAACCTTCAAATACTCATTTCCCCAGCATTTAAATGTTTGAGGAATTTTTGCATGTGTTTTTGTCCACTGGCAAGAAATATAGGGATGAAAATAAGTGAGCACTGAATGCTACAACTTAAAGCATGAGACACAGATTCCAAATGCAGATGTTGAGAAAAATACAAGCTTGTATCAAAATTTGCAGGGGCTGTGGGCCACTGAACATCTAAATGTCTGCAGTTGTGTTAAAGTGATGCCTGTTAAGTGGTGTAAGTTTGTGTGTGTATTCTAATTTAGAATGCAGTCAATGTAGCACACAAAAAAAAAAAAAGGCTTTATATGGAGAAAGAGCAGGGGGTTGTTTCTGTGTTTGTTTCTTTCTATTTCTTTAATCCCACTATTTAAAATTATATAAGAAGTGTGTGGATCTGATGAGACTCCAACTGGGCATCTCTATGCAGAAATCCAAGGTGAAGGCACTAAATGGTTTGAAGTCAATGTGTGTTATGAATTATTAAAACACTGTCAAAACAACTATTTCTTTTGCTTGAAAGTCTGGCCACTGTGGTTCTAGAAGTTACATTAGCTGGGTACAGAGCAGGGGAAAGTACAGAGTGCAGAGGGGTAATACAAGACGTGAAAAGAGATGAACATTGGCAATGTGTGGGATCAGGACCCAGGTCTGAACATGAATGAACTCCCTGTGGTTGACACAGGTACCAGACATTAATTCTGTTTCTCAGTTGTTCCTTTGGAAGTTTTTCTAAGCTGCAGCACACACAAATACCTCAGATGACAGTGGAAGGGTCACTTTATTTCCACATGTACAGAAAAAATTTAGATACCTGCAACCTGAAGTACTTTAGTGTGCCTGAGTAGAAAGGTTACCAATTCTGCAGGTTTCTACCTGGCATTTTCCTGCTGTTTGCAGTGTCTGGAAACAGCTAAGCATGATGCCTTTTTGTTTTCACTCCATGTCTGGGTGGTAATTCAGATGTGTTTGAATGAATCCAAAAACAAGGACAAGTATTGCCTTGTGCTGAAATACCACAGCCCTACAAAATCATGACCCCAATACTCCTTTTCCAGTGGTGACCCTAAAACGTCCAAAAGCTGATACAAAGAACAAGCATCCAAAATTCAGAAGATGTGTTTGCACATGAAGCTTTTGCTGCTGCAAGCCAGAGAAGCCTTGACACAGTCCTGCCAGGAGCCTCAGCTTTTGAGGCTCTGAACCAGAGTTAAGAGCAGTTCCATTACTAATACTCAGTCCTTTGTTCTCTCTGCATTGCCCACGGAGGTGATTAATTGTGTTGTAAAAGATTACAGCACAACTCAGTCTGCAGTTGGATCTTTTAAAGACTTCTTGTGCAGGCAGAGATGAGTAACAATGTTAAGCCATCCCTAGCCTGGTGTGTAATTGAGGCCCTGAGTTCTTTATCAGTGAATCATGGTTGTTTTATGGTGTCTTACTGGGCAGGTCTTCAGCAGCTGCAGAGCATCTGAGATGCAGTAATATGCTCAAGATGGCAGTACATTTTAAAACTGTATTAATTATTATAAGCTTGGTCATCTTAATTGGTTTATGTCAGTGCCCTTTGTATGTAAATGTGGATTATTTCTTCTTCTGTAATGAGCACCAGCACATTATACCTAGCTAATATTTCCCTATTGCAATGTCTTGGGTGTTTTGTGTTCCTCCAGATCCAAGGTCCACTAATCAGGCCACATCTCCCAGACTTAGCACAGACTCTCCTTGCATCAATAAAAGTTTATGGGTCATGTTTGGCAGGAGAACTGCCTTGTTGGTAGAAAAAGAATGGAGCTGTGAAGTACCTACTTGCTGATTTTTCAGTTGTGATGTGTTTGGGTTTTTTCAATAAAAAGTTAATATTCCAGCTGAAAAGGAGATGGGAAGAAGTACATGGCTAACAGAAAGGGTTTAAAAGAAAACATTAAACAAGGCTTATAAAGGAAGAAAAAAGTAGTCAGGGTCAGAAGGATAACCCAGTGGTTGAGTTAACACAGTTTTGTTATGACACATGCTTTATGTACCAGAAGTGTATGCTATTCCCAGATTTACTCATCAAGCACCTGCCAGTCAGCATTGTGTCTCACTCCTGTGCCTCATGCAGACTGAATTCACTATCCACAGGTCTGCTACAGCCCACTAAATGCAAATTCCCTCTCTGTAATAATCCAGCACAGTTTTTGTGACACACACATGCTATAGTTTATTTGCACTCCTCGGGCTTTCAGTATGACATAAAATCATTGTAACATAATGCATTATTAAATATATTTGCCAGCTGAAAAAGATAAACTTGACAGACTGTCAGTGAACATTTTCACACTGTAGAAAAGGTTTGTTAAAAAAAACCCTGGAGTACATCCACCTATTAATGCAAAAAAAAGCTCACCAACTTTTCACAGCAAGAAACTGCATGCAAAGTTCTTGCCCTCTGCCTTGTTCTCCATCAGGACCATAAACAGAATTTGAATTTTACTGCTAAATTTAATTTAGACAATGATTTTTATGAGCATGATTAAGTGTATGGATTATTCACAAAGCATTTACTTGGGCTGTTTTTTTGGATTTGGTGTTGCTTGGTCACCTCAATATAAAGTGTTTTTTGGTCTTTCATGGGTGACTGAGTATGTTGGTAGATGGGAAGAAGGGAAAAATGCTCACAGCCAGCCAAGGCTTTCCAAGGGCAGGGTCCTGAGAGCTCTTTTGCAAGATGAAGGTGTTTGGCTTCAGGATCCTGCAGGGTTGGATCTGCCTCTGCTTCACAGAAGTCTGCAGAGCTTTCCTTACCTGGGGCAGTCAGTTCTCTGCAAGATTTCTTGTTTTAATCAAATGAAGTTGCCTTGGTTCTGAGTAGTTTAGTCCTTCTTTTTCTTAATAGTGGAAAGGTAACTGCATATTATCCTTTCTGTGGAAAATTGCTACCTTTTACTTACAACTGGAGTAACCTTTTCTGAAATGTCAGGCTTTCCCAGAGACTGGAAAATCCAGATTTTAATGTTGAAATATCCTTTCTGTGGAAAATCACTACCTTTTTCTTAGAACTGGAATAAACTCTTCTGAAATGTCAGGCTTTCCCAGAGACTGGAAAGTCCAGCTCATAATGGTTTCTAATCACATTATTGTAATAATTACTAGGAACTACTCTATTGATGGCTGTTATAAATTACAGCCACAAATACTACTAATGTTGACTTTTGATTTCCACAATAACAAACATGAGAGGTTTTGAGATTTTTTTTTTTAATCTGTAGATGTAACTGAAAGTACATGTTGATCTCAGTTATTATCTTACACATCTGTTGCAACTCTGAAATGTAGAGGACAGGTACATGCTGGTCTGTCAGAATTACCACTGAGAAACTGCAAATAATACATCTCAGCACAGTGAGAGAGCTGAGTAATCAAGCAGTACCCAAAGAGAGCAATGAGCAATATTTGGTTAGGTGGTGGAGCATTTTTTGGTTCAAGAGAGCTTGAGTGTTTTGGTAAAAATTCATTTACATTTCTGCACTTCATGAACCTTTAGAAAATTACATTTGTTAATTGCTGGGGATATTCCTTCCTCCAGAGAAGACAAAAAAGGGAGGAAATCCTGTTTGTTTAAAAATGACCCATGTAGAAAGCTTTTCTTGTTGTTTCATTTCTATATGAACATGAAAGGTTGCTCTATTAAAGGGGTATTTTTCATTAAAATAATACATAAATCTTTTATTTAATGAATTTTTAGCCTTAAGGCTTGATTTCAACACACTTTTTTTTTTTTTCAAAGCTCCTGGTGAACTGACTGAATTTCACATCCCCTAAGGAGATACCTTTGCACAAGTTTAAAAAACAGAAATGTCAAATGTTCTCTTCAGGTGCATGTTTCTTGCTGTGATGGAGCACCTAGGGCCAGGATTTGGTGCTGGATATATCTCCAGGCAGGAATATCAAAGAAACCTCTCTTGTACCTCACCATACATCTGGCAATTAAAAATGGAGTTGTCAGCTTCCAGTTGCCAATCCATTAATTTATTTTTAAAGGTTAGGGTTACTTTTGACAAGTGACAGAGTACCCTGCTCCAAATAACTGGCATTGGAGGTTAGCATATCTAAAAAGAAGGAGACAAATTTTCTCAGTGCCTTTTGGATTAAATTGAATAATTTTGGAGAGGGGAAAACCCCTTTATTTTGTAAAAGGGCTAGAGTGTGGTCTAAGTTTGCATTATTCTTGCCACACAAGAAGCATTTATTTAGCTGGAATGGTCTCCTATTATGATCTTTCTCCATATAAAATGCCCTGAAGGTGGAAGAGGAAAGGTCTCTCCTTTTCTAGCCTAAAGCTGATGTTTAAATCAAATCATTCTTCACTGTGAAGAGTGGCCTCTTGGCTATACAAAAAGCTTTTACCCAGCATCTTTCACAGAAGATAACTTAATTGGGAAAGATTCATAACTTCTGATACAATCTTCTTGTCTTCAAGTTCAGACCAATAGCCTAAGCAAATCATTTGAGATGAAGCTCCAAAATTAACCCCAAAGAATATGGGATAAAATAGTTCTAAGGTTAAAATGAATTGAACTGAATCCATTCCATTCTTTAAAAATAGAGGAAAAACTTTCAATTTTTTTGTGTTATCTCTTATTGACCTCTTGCTGCTGAGAGGATGTTCAGGTACCTGGACTGCCTTGTCTTCTCTGCTCAGATGTTCAATCTTATTTTTTATCTCAATTTACTGTACATATTGGTTCCAGAGGGAGCATTTCCACTTAGCTGGGGCTGGTAGGCAGGATTTCTGAAGGAAGCAACATGGAGAGGCATTTTTTGGAATGTGAGAAATGCCAGGGAATGTGGAGTAGTGCAGCTGCTTGCTGTGGTGCTGATTCCCATGGTAGTGATTCCCAGGTAAGGCTGGTCAGGGTAGCTGAAGAGATTTAAGTTCTGTGACTGAAGCATTAGGGAGAGAAATGCACCTCAGTGACTTTCTGATTGTTTTGCTGTGGGAACAGAGGTGGGAAGCAGGTCAGTTTTTAAGGTTTTCATGAAGTTTTCAAAGGATTGCAGCACAAGGTCTTGGCTCTCTGGTAGCACTAAATGAGTGACATCTGCATGCAATGTGTCTGTTTGGGGTAAAGGAGACCCAGAGTCCTTACCTGGGGGAGATCTATGATCTAGGATCAGGATATTAAATCTTGCCCTCTTTTGAAGAGTCACTGGGTACAGATGTTATATAACAGGGACATTGATATTGGTCAGACATCTCACATGAGGCAAAACACACATGGGTTTGAAAACCAGCTTATTTCAGGGGCTCATTTTTTATCAACATGCTTCTTTTATTTATTATTTTGTAGTAGCATCAAAATGAAGCACACTTGTAGGGAAAAAAAAAATCTGCTTTTAGCAGCTATTATAACTGTTGTAATGAAACCTGACATTACTGTCCACAACCAGCTTTATCAGGGGCTGCTGGAAGATGTATCTTGATGCTAGGGAGGAAAAGCCAATATAAAGATTACTCCATGGTTACCTATCACTTCATCAATGACAGCTGCAGGCAGAACACCAGGTTTGCTACCTCCCTTCACAAATCTGTGCAGCCACATTCTAGACAGCAATAGGGAGTATTTAGTTATGCCACTTTAACTTAGCATAGAGACCAGGTTTAATTGAGCCATTAGGGATATTCAATTTTTGCCACTCAAGAATGTCTCACAATACAGCATTAAGTCCATTTTTATCTTGAGGATTATTGCTCTAAGCAAGGAGTTATTGGTACAGCTCTTACATAAGAGCTTTTTGCTTTTCTCTTGGTTGTGCTATACCACTCTTGTGGTTACCAGAGTGTGCTAAAAATGAGATTGCACTGAGAGCAAGATAGGACACAACTAACACCAGGTGTTTAAGCTTCTGACAAGTCCCTCTGAAATTTTCCAACTTTTCTTTAGTGGAAGCAGAAAGTAGAATTTTTTATAAAATCAAAGTAGGGTTTTCCCCAAGACTTCAGCCATTTACTTCGTTTACTATTATCCTCTTAATTGTGCCATTTTTTATGGCTTCTGTAGAGAAATCAGAAATCCAGAGGTTTGGGATTTTTCTCCATCAAGCAAATCTTTCAAACACAAGTTTTTCCTGCCTGTATTCCTACACTTTTAAATGCTACCTTTTTCTGAGGATACCAAAAAATGAGACCAAGATCCTGACATCTTCAGAAAACCCAACTTAAACATTCACAGGGAAAATTTGTACTTCCAAAGCTTGCAGAATCCCACTTTGCTCATTGATCTTGTGTGTTGTTTCAGATACTGTTTTTTTCTCTTTACACCTCTAATGTCATCATGGTCTTGCAGAGTTAGTGCAGGTTTGTTCAGAACTTGCCTGTTCTGGCTTGCTGAAGTATTTGAATCACAAAAAGCATCTTTGAGATGCATTGGGTTGTTGAACACAAGTTGGGTACATGTTTGCCTGTTCTGTGTACAAGATCTCTTTATGTTTGCAGAACTTAAAATAAAAAAAAAACAAAACAAAACAAAAAAACAAACAAAAACAAACAAATTGGGGGACTGAAAGGTCAAAAAGAACTTAGTGTGACAAATTTTCCAGATGATTTTCCACTGTAAAGCAATGACTCTCCTGTGTCCCTGTGCATGCATATATCAGGAAGGAAGAATCAACCAAGAAGTAGTTGAACATTGGTGCTTATTGCATATGTTCAATAAAGCTGCTTAAGTTCTCTGCCCTTGATGTGCAGCATGCAAACAGCTACATCATACCTAATGGGCTTTTCTTTCTTGGCTTCCTTCTTTTTATAAAAGGTCTGAGCCCTTTGGATCACACAGCAAGGAGCCCTTCTCTTCCTCCTGGTTACTCTGCTTGGAACTTGACCTGGGTGATGAGAGATACATCCCCTTTCTTCTCCCACAGAGGACGACACAGTGAGTAGCATGAATATATTATCCTCAAGAAGCTGCAACTCCCTGCTTAAGGTTTTGGTGTAATACTGGAGTAAAGCAGCACAAGTCAAATGTTTAATGGTAAAATATCCATACTGGCAGCATCTGAGGGCACTGGTAAGCCTTAGTGCCCCTGATCAGCTGTCCCTGGGACTTCCCCCACCATGCCCAAGGGCCCAGGAGTCCCATTTCAGCCCAGCCCAGCCTGAGATCCTTGCCATCTCTATGGAGGTGACTGGGCTTCCCCAGCCTGCCCTGCTCCCTCAAAAACAAGGGCCCAGACTGTAATATTTGAGTGGTATGTTGAAATTCACCAATATTACAAAGAGAGGGGCTGGGTACTGAGCATTTTGCTTTCCATCCCCTTTTCTAACACCCATCCCTTCCAAAATCTGGGAATGTGCTTTCATCTGTTCTCTGGTATGACCTATCCATGGCCATTCCACTGTGAAGCACCATGGCCATAGTTAGGGCTGGACTGCACAAGGCAATATCTAACATGCAATCCAGAAAGTGACTGCAGGAGAATATATCTACTATATATCTACTACCAGTCTCTATGCAGGGAGATAAGGTGCTGAGAGGCTAATAAGATTTACTCACCCCAAGCCTGTAATTATCTGCTTGAGGGAAAAGTTTGACCTACCTATATGAAGGAGCCCCATATTTCTTCAAATTTATGTTGCAGCCTTTTATGTGTGCAATATATATTCTTTCCACTGGCATACAATATCTGCTCCTAGCTGTTGTATCTGCTTGAGTGATGAGGACACACCAATTTCATTTTGGAAGCAACAGTAGTACAATCTTTTTTCCCTTACTTGGTTTTCTCAGAAGTTGCAAGAATGATTTTTAATTTATCCTTTATTACTTCCTCCTAAACTCTTTCAGTTCCACAGTAATACTATTCTAAGAGAAGGCTTTGTTCTTAAAACCTAAGAGCACTGATTCCATCTGACAGCATCACATGGAGATAAATGTACTGCATCTCAGCAGAAATGATTTATGATGATTTTAGCTGATTGCACAAGACCAAATCCTACCATGTTCCAACCATCTGTTTTGCAAGGAAAGGCAGGAATTTGATGAGGTGTTACACAAAATACAATATTCACTCAGGACAACTCTAAACTGCTTTCTCCCTCAGCAAATGTAATTTAGGACATGCACCTTGAGATTTCTGGGGAATCTTGAGGAGAGGCAGGAATAATTTGCTTTTTCTAGCTTTCCAATTTGACATTTACAAAAATTTAAATTTAAGGGTAGTAGCCTTAAATTAAATTAAATTAAATTAAGTTTAAGGGTAGTAGCCCTGGAAGGCACACATTTCAGGCTGGAATACCCCATAGCATCCTTCCTGCCACTTGAGATTTGCAGCTCACAGAGGACTGATGTGTATGTGCAGCAGAGCCTGTAGGCATAGCCCAAGACCAAGAGGACACTTCTGAAAACTTCTATTCCTCTGCATACCTTCAGCTTACAGCCACTGGCATGTTTATTAGTAAACTTCCCAGGGAGCTGGATTTCTGTTCAGAGCTGCTCTGTCCATGGCAGAGCTCCTTTCAGTGGTTGGTTACTGGCCCTGGATCTACTTGGCTCTGTGGAGGTCATGAAGGACTCAGCAGAGTGAAGAAGAAGACAAAGTTAGACCATTCAATCTCTAGGCAAGTATTCTTTCCCAGGACCCAGCATTCTGATTAGTAATTAATCCAAAATCACACAATAAATCATAAGCAGAAATAAAACTCAGCAGCCTTTTACTGCTAGTGATTTTTTTCTGTTTTGTCTAGAGATTTTTTTAGATTTGTCTCAATCCAAGCATTGGTTATGCATCATTCATCTCAGAGATGCAAAATCCACATGCTTTTCAGAAAATAAAGAGTAAAAATCACATGTGAAGTCAAAATTATATGGGAATTCAACCTGTGAGGCAGGAAGAGACTTTAAATCTCCAGATTTTTTATATCCTTTTCTGTTCATGAGGTACACTCAGACTGTTTCCTGTGGCTAGAACAAATTTTAATACATTCTGCATATGTGGACTTATGGTAGCATATTAATCTCCCATTTGCAGATCTGATGGATCTCTGTCCTGAGGCTTACATGATTAACTGCACCCAGCCACATATTTCATTTCTTGTCCTGGCTGGTTGAATGTTAATTTTCTCTTCTGTACAGGTATTCTATAAGAAATCAATTGTCCCCTACATAAAATCTCATAAGCTTGTGTAATAGGGGTTCCAGATGACAGCTGCCCCTCCAGACCTTCATGCAGTTAACCCATCCCTCTCTGCCCCATCTCTCCATCTCCCTGGGCCAGCAAACATCCTGGCACCTGATCCTGGCAGGGTGTGGTGGCCACTGTGGAAAGTACTATTGACTGGAGCAAAAATCAAATGCAATTCAACCCACCTAAACTCTGAAAGAAGAACACATTTCATGGGAATAACAGGCCTGAGGTTGCCATGCTGGATGTTGGAGCTGGCTTTCTCTTTTTAACAGCTCTTATATTACTGTGCTGGCTTTGTGTGTCTTTGCCACATTGGCCAGTAGCAACTGAACTCCTTGGTTGCTCTGAATCAGCACTGGGCAAAGTACTGAAGTGCCTCCCTCAGGTTATGTAGTTTACAGATTTTTTTTTTTTTTTTTGCCATCCTAAAATTTAGGAAATAGTAGTGTTTGGATGGCAAAGTCAACTGGGACTAAAACTCAGGATGAGAGCAAATGTGCTACCTAGTCACTATTGCACTTAAAAACATCTAGAAAAGGTGAGTTCAGCAGAGGAGGAACACACACCTACAAGAATGCATAATTATTCACAGCTTTGATTTAATAGGTCCTAAAAGCCTAATCCACAGGATGGCCTCTATTAACAACTTATTAATAATTTCACTCAGCTCTGTGTCTTCAGAAAACTAATTTGACAGGGTTGTTGGGGGTTTTTTAACACTTTCTAATGGAATGTCGTCTGTGATGAGTTCCTAATTTCCTGAATTTGGTTTGCTGACTAAAAAAATAAAAATGCATTGAACTAATTTTACTGTGGGATAATTTGGGGTCATTCTTGCTTTGTGTTTGATGCTCAGTGGCATGGCAGATGCTCAGCAAGGTGTCAGATGATTAATTTTTTTCCCTGGTAGGTCATAGGCACTGTTTCATTCATGTCAGCTGGGTACCAGATAGACACTACTGCCAGGAAACTCAGTGAGTCTGAACACTGAATGAAAGGGAAGATGGAGAGGAAGAGGGCACCAAGCAGATGAATTCATGTCACAGTTAGCATCCCATGACTACTTGTTTGATAATTCTACAACAAATCCTCTACTGACATGTTCAGAATGATAAAGCTGTTGTGATTCTTGGCTCAGCACGGCACAGTGAGATGTATGGATACAAACTAATTGTTACAGCAAGATCCTGTTCAGAGGTGAGATAAAGTCAGGAGAGGGACAAGGAGAATGCTACTTCATTGCAAAGGAAAACTGAACCAATGCTTTCTTAGTAAAGATAGTGGGAAAGTGATGTGTCATCTTAATTCAAGCACATCCTTTTTTGCAATCTTACAAGTATTGAAACGTTCTTTGGAAATATGAATGGAATAGGGCAAGGCTTCAATTAACAGCAGTTACTCACACCACACTAATAGAATTGCTCCACAGAAAACAGCAGATGCTGTGACCCCATATACATTCACAGGAATTCTTGTTTAACAGTTAGATGGTTTTTTGGCTATGTGCAGTGGTGCTGAAATCCAAAAGGAAGAAAGTCAGGAAGCACAGCATCTGCCTAGCTAAACCAAAGGCTGTGTTAAGCAAGAAGGAAGAAAAAATCTTATCAGGGAGAAATTTTAATTTTCTTTTCCTTATATCATCTTTCATCTGCAGATAATACGTCTATGACAGCTCAATATTTTTCAATAATAAAATAACACACAGTAAGACAACAAATGTCTTTTCTCCCCATCTCTCAAGTATTCATTTTCTCTAGAGATCTTTTGAAATTCATGCAAGAGGTTCCTTGTATGAATTGACAAAATATGACAGTTCATCCAACTACTGTTTTGTGCCAACTGGAGCATATTTTCTAACAACTGCTGTTAGTCAGTACTTCTTTTTTTTTTGGCCAGAACTGGCATTTGAAATGCACTTTCATGTATTGTTTTTTTGCTGCAAGCATGGGAGACTTGGTGGACAAATATTTCTTGTGTGGAGAATGAGGTCTGACACTTCTTGGAGCAGGAGGAATGAAAACGAGAGCTGTTGCTAGTTGTTCTCCCAACACCCGTTCCTCACACCTCTCTCTGTAGCTGTCTTGAAAGACTGTGCTTATAATTGATTGATGAAGGAGTCCTGGCCCTTTCTTTGTAGTTTGATTTTCACTGAACAAAGCAGCTGTCAGAGATTTTGGTGATTCAGTCCCTGGTGTACGCTGTGGGGCTGGGTGGATATAAAGTAGATGCTGTCATTTTTATGATTCTCTTAACAAATAAATGAATAGCTGCATTATTGCTGTTTTCTCTAAGCAGTGGCCCATCCATCGTGGCTCACTCCCCAGAGAATTAATTTAAATGCATCTGGCATGAGGAGAGCTCTGGGTTCCACAAGAAGAAAGGCAGCTTGCACCTGGAATCCAGGTCCAAGCACCCTACCCAGGATGTTGCTGGGATAAGTTTTTTCTCCAGAATGCAGTCTAATCTTAAAGGCCCTTCCAAAGGAAACCTGAGTGGTTTTCCTTCAAGGTGGGCATCAAAAGGATGAGCAGTGGTGGTGCTGCCTTGACCCTGCCCAGCAGCCCCCACTCTGGAGGGCTGGGGAGAAACTGGCCCCACTGAACTCCTCCTTGCAGGCAGAGAGCTCTGAGAGCCCTTGCAGCCCTGGCAGGGTACAGCAGCAGCCCTGACAGTCATTTCAAGGTCAGGGCATGGTGCTCAGAGAGCTGCTGGTGCCCAGGAAGGACACAGAGAGCGATAAGCCAACTTGTGCTAAGTAGCTGGAAATTAAGAGGAGGTCCCTGGTGAGCACAGGCTGTGTCTCAGGGCAGGGAGAGGAGCTGCCCTGGTGCCCAGCTCATCTCTGCTGCACTTGCAGGCGACTGAGGCTCAGCAGAGGGGTGGACCCCAAAGCTGTGCTGATCAGAGCAGTGCTGTGGGCTCCTCAAGTGCCTCCCCACATCCCCTGTCAGGCCAGGCTGCTGCTCTCAGCTTGTCAGCCCAAGGAGCAGAAGGGGATTGTTGGCACAGGCATTTGCTAAAGGCAGCATGACCCAGAGTGCCTGGCAGGGAGACACGTGCCATAAGCATCCCTTAAAATGTGCAGTTTGCCCTTCCTCAGGGCTAGACAATGGAAGGAAAGAGGTGAAATTGTCTCTTCAGCCTTGCTTGCTCAGCAGGAACAAGGCAGTTAAGCCCTGCAATTGTTTTTGCTCTTGAATTTGTGTGCCTGCCAACACCTTTTCCCTTTTCCTTTTTGCTGTGCCCCTCCATCCTGTGGTAGATTCCCTTATTTTAAATTCCAGCTGTAACTCCAGTTGCAAAGGTAAAATATAGCACCAGGAATTCATTTGCAAGAAGTTTCACCTCTTTTTTGTGCCACTAGGGCAATGCTTCCTTCCAAGGATCTGGCCTCTATTTAGGTCCTCCTGGGTGTTCAGCAGGTGGGTAAGCTGACAGCCAGGGAGCAAAGTGTCTCCAAATTATATTCTATTTTCAGGGAGAAATACTTATTGCTGCAGGCTTCTTTGTGGCACCCCACATGTGCACCCTGGTTTGGTGAATAGAAATTCAGCAAGGCCTGATGAGGCAATTGAAACCCTTAGATTGAATGCCCTGTGCCCTTTTGTACTCAGAGGGAATGGGAAGGCTTTAGGAACTGGCTCTGTCACTAGGATTAATAACTGGAAAATCAATTTGTCATTTCCCTGTCATAAATTAAAAGCTTATAGGCCTTATAACATGAGTAAAATAGAGGTTAGTAGGTATTGATGGAGGTCTCAAAGCTCACTCAGCAGAGCAGATCTCTACTACACAATTTAAATTATGTCTCCTCCACAAGGAATATCTGTCAATATTTGTATTGCAAAAAGACATCCTCTGCAAGAATATTTTCTCTATTTCTACACTGCTGCTGCCATTGTTACTGCTGAAAGAGTTCTTGAGGGAGACTGTGGTCTTGACTTGATGGGTGTGAGTGACCTTTACATTGTGCATTTGTCTGTAGATGTTGTATAAATTAGCCACGTGCAGGCTGATGAGGTGCCAGCAAAGATGTAACTCACTATGCTGGTCCCAGAACAGAGAACTCTCTGCTCCCTTGGCTGTGGCAGAGCCATGAGAAAGCAGCCACACCCTTTCAAAGGTGTGCCCAGCTGGGAGCAATTGAGCAGGAGCGATTTGGAAGAGTCAGCAGACCAGGAGAGAAAAGGACTTTTTAAAGTCAGACGTGTGTAGAACTAGAAAGGAGCAGTCTGAGAGGAAATTAACTGCTGCTAAGATTTTTGTGGTTGAAAGGAGAGGTGGTTTAGACCAAATAAACTTAATCTTTTGTTTGACAGCTGAAGAAAGGATAATCAGAGTAGTTTCTTAACAAGAAGAGGTTTTTAAATCTATCTCTCAATATTAGGTTATTTTTGTTCTAAATAAGGTCTGTTTCTGTGATATGTGTTACACAAAAGATCCAAGATGACCTCAAAGTGGATGATCCATAATTTGACTTGCTGCAATGTAAAATAATGCTTCCCACTGATTACTGTGTTTTGGTGCATTACTTATACTACTATTTTAAGGCATTTGTTTATTAGAAAACTCTAATCAGTTTAATTGAAACAGATGTGCTTGCCAGATATTTTAGTTATCTGTGCACAAATTATTGTTGTTAGGTATGTTGATAAAATATAAATAAATTGAAACACTCACAAGACTCTAACATAATCAGACATACATAGATTCTACTGTCTTTTAATTGAATGGTAGCTTAATTGGCTTTTCAATCTGTGGTTAATATTCTACATCTTTTTGCATACCAAAAGCTGAACTGTTTTATATCTACAGCCTTTCTTAAACAGATTATTATCTTACTTTGATTATAAACATCACTTTTGTTTCTTCTTTAAAGACATAATGATGATGAAATAGACTTCTAACAAATTATCTCTTCTGCTCTCTCCAGCCCAGCAGTTGCAGATAAAAGAGATAGTTGGACAAATAGCTGTTTGTTCTGTTTTGGGGTTTTAAAATTTGTTATTTAAGAAGAGACTTTGCTATTCTTTCTCTATATGGAACTTAAACTCCTGTAGAGCATTTAGGATCTGTAGTGTCAATATAGCTCTGACATAAATGCATGTACTTTGTTTAAATCTCTGTGACATCTCTTTTGGAAAATCATCTGAAGTCACAAAAAATCACCCCACTTTACTGACTAGGCACAGTATTCAATTCCAAAAGCTCTGTATCTAGTCACTTTATATTGGTATAGGGCTTTAAAAAATAACCACTAGAAGTTGTGTTACTTTCAATTGCCTTTCCTGCAGTGTTTAGTTTTTAATTTAAAAAAAAGGCAGAATGGCCTTTATCCAGCTTCCAAAGGCACATGGCTACTGCTTTCTGTGCTTAACTGGGCAAGAAAACAATAAACTTGGTGTAGCCTTTAAATGTTAAGACAAAAGTGAAAAAGGAAAGAGAAACACTGTTTTTTTTATGCAGAGGTGTAAAAAATGGCAGGTGATTTGTGACAGCAATTCAAGTATTATGCGGGTTTTGTATTTGCAAGTATGGCTTATGTGGTCTTGTAATAGCTAACACAACAAGACCAGCTTCTCAGTCACCAAAAAAAAAAAAAAAAAAGCATTGTAGATAATTCTTTTTTTATGAGGTATATTACATTGTCGATAGTGAAGGACATTGTGAAAGAAGGAAAGCCTGAGGGAAGTTAATGTCAGCCTTGGAAGGCTGGATGCTGTTTGCACAGATTTTCCTGTGTTGCATCAGATAGCATTTCTTTGTACTGAATAGAATAATAACACTGAAATTTGTGTCTGATACAGGACTAATTTAAATAAGAGCTTAGAAAAAGTACTGATATTCTGGTGATGTGAGGGGACTATTGAATCATGTAAAAGTTGCAAGTGTGTTTCCACGGAATCACAGAAACTGTCGGATGCATGAGCAGAATAGTCTCCCTCTGTTCCTAGGAGCAACCTGTTGTGAAGGACATTGTGTGACCACAGCAGGCATGTTAGATCATGCCCACTCTCTGTAGGGAAGGGAATGGCATTGCTGCTTGCCTTTTCTTCCTTTACTTTCCCTGTCTGCAGGGGTCACAACACTGGTTGTGACTGGTATTTAATCACATACCCCAATTAAGCTGTACCAGTTGTAGGTCAGAGGCCTGCTGTGTTAAGGGCTCCACAGCTGATTGATAGCTCTCTTTTGAGATGGGCATTCTGGAAAGTGAGACCAAAGTGGGGAGCAGAGCAGCTATGGAGTGCTGGTGGCACCACAATCAGGCAGTCAGGGGGACTGGAGGAGAGAATGAGAGCGCCTTGTGGGTATCCATGAAGGGCCTCTCTGCCTGGGTGAAGAGGGCTAGAGAGCACAAAGGCTTCTGTTCCCAGCAGCTGGGCAGGAGGGGAGAGGAAGCAAGCAGCAAGCTGGAGAAAATGTGAGATTGATGGCGAAGAGAAGTGCACAAAGAATGAAATAGTTGGTTTGAAATTATTGTTCTCGCCATGTGTGGTCCTTGGCCTGGGCTTTCCCATTTGTCATCCAGTGAGTTCCATCAAAAAAATCCTTATATGAGCTGTGTTTCTCCCCTTCATATTTTTTTTGACAGTGCCTTAAAACACATACTGTTCAAGGTGTTCCTTGTGACTAGTAAAGATAATATATGTTCTGTAAAGTATAGTTGAGTGTTTGGTTGCTCTTTTGTCTGTCTGGGCTTAGGTGTAAAGTCCAACAGACTCCTAACACTTCATAGAGTTAAAAAAAATGTTTGATTTGGGTTTTACTGTTTGGGTTTGGTTTTTGTTTTTGTTTTTTTAAGACCATCTAAGGGACTAGAAATAAGTGGTCTGAGGTTTGGATATGATATTGCAGTACTAAACTGCATGAGTATATTCACAGTTCCCTGCTGCCTAAATTGAAGTGTGCTTCATGTATCATGAAATTTATATTGATAACTTAGAGGCCTGAAGAGAGTAGGGGCTTGTGCATTTGGATTTAAGGAAATGTGTGTAATCCTTGTTACTGCTGCTTGTGGTGTAAATAAACTCCTTATGTTATATGGTTTTCCTGGTGTTGTGAAGTATTTAAAGCACTGAGTGGATGATAAAGCACTTGGTTAAGAAAATAAAATATAAACTGGAAAAAAAAAACTCCATTCCTTCCAGCTTGCTGTTAAAAAGGAAAATTAGGTGGGAAAAGTGTAGCAAGAGGGCAAGAGTATTAACCTTCAGATTAGAAAATATTTTATCACCAGGAGAATAGGCTGAACTACATAACTCTGTGCCCACAAAGAAGGAATTAGATGTTCAACAGAGAATGTAATTGAAGTTTAAAAAAATCAGCTAATTCACTAGTGTCGATTCAGATTATTTGTCTCACCTGCAGAGCATGCCAAGACAGAACTACAATGCAGAATACTCCAAGGAGCAGCTGTATTCTTTTTTTCCTTGACTTTTTCAAATGGATCTAGCTTGTTCAGTAACACTGATTTAGTTCTAAAATAATTTCTTTCTCTTACTGAATATTGTGTTGAGTTCTGACAGTGGTGACAAAAGCAAATTATACTGGGCATTTTGGAAAATCTAGGCAATTAAAAGTAAAATCCTTGCAGGTTGTCGCTGCATGTTGTGTTAAGCAGCTTGAGCTGTGGTGTGATGGTAAACTGGACACTGCAAAGTGAATTATAGCTGTACCAGCAGGGTAATGGGTTTCTCTCAAGAAACATCTCAAAAAGAGAAATCTCTGTTGCAGGCAGCTGCTGGCTGTGCTGCCTGGAGGCTGAAATTGTGCAGCAGCAAGTCTGATTGCTGCTGCTTCTGTTGTCTCAGGAAAGAGACAACAGGGGGTCAGAATGTCAGCTCCTGGGGTCCAGTCCCTATGACTTCCAGCACATTCCACATGCCCAGGAGAGATGACTGTCTTTGTAGAGACCTGTGCTCACTGAGTGGGACACGGGTGTGCATCATGTTAGGAGTCTTTGCACGCTAATGGTCCTGGTTGAATTTGAAGCAGCATCCCAGAAAAGATTGGCTTTCTGTCCAATTTCACCCATTGACTAAGCTATTTTCCTTTCAATCCAGATGATGCCTTTCCCCAATTTAGCTTGAGCTGCCCTTTGACCTGTCCTGAAGGGGAATTACTGGCTCTTGGGTATTCCTTTTGATTTGCTGCTGCCTCCATAATGAACCTCCCTGTGCAGCCCAATTCAGACCCATTTTTCCCTGTCTGTTTAGGGAATTCCCCATTTCTTTTTACCTCATTACTGAAAAAAATCAAGCCCTAACTTACTGAAGTATAAAATTAATGTGCATGCACATGTATGTATACCTACCTTTGAGCACAGAAGACACCAGATTTAATTAACCTGGCATGTTTCATGTCCATTTTCTTTTTACAGTATTTGACTGCAGCTTTGAATCTCCTTGTGAGCTGGAGTATTCTTTTACCTCAAAAGATCAGGAAACCCCCAACAACGCCTGGGTCAGACTGAATGCAGAGGAAATCTCACAGCTAAACCTCCCAGGGCTGGAGAGAGATCACTCTGAGGGCACACCCAAAGGTAAGATGAATACGGCTGTGTAATGCCATCAGAAGTGGTTAGTTTTAAAATAAAAACAGCCTTGCTTCCATTCCCTAAAATAACCATAACAGAAAAACCCAAAACCCAGCCCAAACAAAGAAGTCCTCCTGAAGTGCTAAAGACAGCTATAATCCCTTTGCTTCAACAGAGTGAATGAAAAAACAAAGTGACAAACAAAAGGGGGGTCATTCTGTACAGGAGAGATCTGCTTTCACCTAAAGGCAAGCTCTATCATATACCTAGGAAGTGAAGTATCAAATACAGTCTTGTGCAAAATCTGAATTGGGCTGGCCCATGGCATGGATGATATTTGATGAAAACTGTACTATGGTGCCTGTGTTTAAGGTCATTCAGTGTTTGGAAGAGTCTGGCCTTATCTTTGCTCTAGGTCCTGTTAACCACTTGTGTGTTTGCAGACCATTTTAGGCAATATCCTTTTGTCCAGGGCTTAGGTTCTCTGTTTGGTAAGAAAACAAAGGTGGCTTTGTCCTTAATAAAAGAAAAAAGATCCTGTCTCAAAAGAGAGCTAGGAAGTCTCAAAAGATGAGAGTGCAACAGACTATTTTCTTTTCTAAGAAAAAAACGTGGTTTGTTGGAATTCCTTTTTCTGCTTAATGATCATCTCTATGAACTGCAGCGTATTTCTTTAAGACTGTAAGTTGTGAAAAGATTTTTAGGTATTTGTGCTCTTCTAATCCTGGGAAAGCACAAAAATTCTTAACATCCTTTCAGCTGTTAGTGACACCTGCTTGGAACTTTTTTCTGGAAGGTGGAGTTGATAGGAATGGACCTACAAAAATGAAAATGGGGGTGTTAGAGCTACAAACTTTATCCAGGAAAACAGAAGTGTCAGGAAGGACAAGGGATAAATTTCAAGGGATATGGAGCAGTTCCCATAATAAGAAAAGCTAAACAGACAAAGATTCACTATTCAATCTCCAATGGCAGGGGTTAGAGGTCTTTAAAAAGCAGATTGAAGAGTATTGGAAAGCAGCTGTGAAGTTGGTGGGTTCTGGGTTTAAAACAAGCAAGCTGAGACTTTTTTCATGTAGTACCTGAATAAATGGTGCTAATAAAATACATGAATTAATGTTGTGGGGCCAGAGGTGTGCATAAGTTTAAAGAAAGATCAGATGAATTCTTGCAGAATACATTCATCACTGGATGTTTAATTCAATAGTCTGTTTAGAGTCATGAAGCCTCTTACACCAAAGGCTGCAAGTGAAAGGGTCCTTCTCTTAGGCACCAGCACTGGAGACTGAAATTTGGTTTTGTAGAGCTGCAGTCTGACTGCTCCTGACAGTTCTTATGTTCAGGCAAATACTGAGGAAATTTTCTGTGCTGCTTTCATTCATACTCTATTCTCCCATCCATACCAATAGTATAGTACTTTTCCCCAGATAGCCATTATAAATTAACTTTTAAGGCCCATTGATTCATCAGCAGACCAAGTCATTTTGGTGTGGTCTGTGTCATGTGTAAAACAGATGGACCACATTTGTGCTGCATGCAAATATCTTCTAATTTCTGCATCAATGAACATCCACACACATACTGAATTCCTTCCTACAAAGGTACTATTCAGGGAAAGTTTGAGGTAAATCAGAATTTCTGCTTTGTTCTTCTTCTTAAATTCTAGTGGCTTAAATTCAAGGTGGCTGCCCTTGAAATTTAGGAGTTAAAACCTTGTTTTGAATTGGGGAGAAGAGCTGCCATTTTCCTGGAGTCAGGGGAAAAAATGGGGAAAGCCCCCAAGGAAGTAAATGTATTGTTCCAGGTGAAGAGTCTGGCCAGGACCCCATGGTGCTATGTGTTGTCAATGTATGATTCTTTTGGATCCTTTTCAGTGAAGTTATACCTTTGCCTAACTCAGATTTATATACCTATCAAAGCAGAAGAAGGAGGGACTGTTGGCTGGCCTTGCAGCCCAAAACCAAAGATGGTATTGGTTGATGATTTCCAATTGCCTATTGGGTTAAAATTCTATTTCTAAGCCCAAAAGTTGGGGGTTCTCATCTGGAATATAGGCAATTTAGGCTGAATCTTGTGTTCTGCTGTTTTCTTCTATTCTGAGTGGCAGGAACCAGTGTCAAATTGATTGAGTGGATTTAGACTTGTGGGGCATTAGGGTGGATTATTTTGCATGGTTTATTTGCTTGTGTATGTGTGGGCTTGTTTTTTTAAATTAGCAGGCATGCTGGACATAGTGGTGATTTTTTCTCAGTAGATAGTAGGTCTGCAACTCATGGATGACTGTAACTCTTGCGTGTATAAAGACTCATTTGAAAATCAACACTTGGAGCTAGCATCTCTCTATTTTAAATCACTTTAATTACAGCTGTTTGGCACAGATAGTTGTGTGGTCTGTTTCAATCTGAAATAATTAAGCACAGTAGTTCCAACCCCCACTGTTCTCTGCAAATTGTACTTGCAATTATCTCAATCTCATTTCATCTCCTTTGCAGACAGTAATGCACAGAGATAAACAGATAGCTTAACTAGATTTTGGGGTGGTTTAGCTCATCCTTGTCACTTGGTTATCAAGTCATGGCAAGACATTGATAGAGACAAATGCCTCTGGTATGATTCATTAGACTACACATGAGTTTCTGTGAAATGTTCAGTAGAAAATAATTGGTAGATCTCCCAAAGAGACACATTGGAAGAATTTCTGTGTTTTTGCACCTGTCCCAGCAGCATGATACAGCTCAGTGTCAAGAAATCAGAAGCCAGCATGAATTAAGCCTCCTAAAGGAAGAGCTAATTCCTGGTGTCTCAGCATCTGGTTGCAGTCACAGCTGAGCAATCCACTCACTTGGCATGTTCAGCATGTAGTGTCACACAAATCATTGATCTTCTGGATGGGAATAGATGGTGAGGTGGCAGAGTTTGGTATTAAATTATTCATGGTAAAAGATTGAAGGTCTAGTTTCCAAGGCATTGAAAAGGGATGCTTAACCAGTAAATAGTGGCAGGTGAAATTTAGTGCAGGTTGTTTGAATTGAGGTGGTGGGAGACAATCAGAGCTTGGGATATATGCAGACAGATTCTGAGCTGGTTACTGTCACTTAAGCTGACTTAGGGGTGAGAATAGAGCTGTGAAAGCATCACCTCAGTAGCAGTCACAAAATAAATGTGATTTGGGGGCTTACTGGGAAGGGAGTGGAAAGTAGGAACAGTATGCTGTAGTGTAAATGTGTGGGGCAGCTGTATCCAGAACTCAGTCTTCTGTTCTAGATCCCATGCATCAAAACTCTTTTAGTACAGTTGGGAAAGTTTTTAAAAGAATAGAAACCAAGATGATAAAGTATGTAATGACTGTCTTCTAGGAACACTTAAATTGACTAGGGCTACCCTGCCTGCAAGAGGCATCTAAAGGAATACATGCAGGGTTGTATAGAAATCAGAAATTTATAAAATATGTATAAAGGTTTAGAAACTCCCAAGGGTTTGTAAAGCCTGAAAGGATGAGTACAGAAGGAATATTTGATATTTCTTCTAATACAGTATTGAACAGCATCAAGCAAAATTATTAGATGTCAGGTGAAGCTAAGGGAGATCCCTCAGTATTTAACAAACAGTGAAACTGGAACTTTTTTCCAAGGTATTGTTGTTGCTTGAACCTTTTGTGGGTGTGCAAATTTACAGGATATGTGCAGGGAAGAGAAATAGTTTCAGCTACTAAATTCTCTATTGAATCTTTCCTGCTTCAGAAAGTCCTTGTGTGACCAGTCCCTGAAGGCCAGGGGTGGTGAGGGACAATTCTTTGCTTTCCCTGTTCATACATCCTTTCTTCATTTTCTATTTCCAGCTGCCTGTTCTCAGAGCCAAATGTTTAAAGTTAATGTGTCTTTGGTCTGAGAGGGTTGGTGTGGTGGTGTGTTCCCTGCTCACCTCCCAGCCTGGGCTTAGGTTCCCTTTAAAAAATGGTAGAAATGCATTAACAGTTTTAGACCAATTCAGAGAGTCAGAGAACAGTTGCTATTTAAACATTTACAATTATTTGCTCTTCTGCTAAAGCCTTGGGAATGCTATCAAACTATGCAAAAATATCAAGTATTTGGTAGGAAGAACTGCAGGACTGTTTACCTATAGAAATGTAGGTTAGGGAGGCTATCAAGGTTTTGATTTTTAAAGTGTGTGCTAAAATGCTTCCACTCTCCTCCATTCCCCCATCTTGTAAACAGACTAGTGAGTGAGAGAATCATTGGTGTCTGCCAGCTAGGCCCCTGAAGATCTGCTTATTGGATAGAGTTATTCACATTTTCAAGTCTAACTTACATAACTTTCTGCAGGGTCAGAGATTTAAGGCTAAGGTTTCATTGATGTGCTAAAGACTGAGAGGAAAACCTCCACTGTTGGGATCTGATTTGGGCCTATACATGCTGTAATGAGTAGGCAATCCATTGTGGATTACTAGACTTCTTTTAATTCATGAATAAGCAAAAAGATGCTATAAAAAATTCAAGCATTCTGCATCACTGACTGCATTTATTTATTTTGACAAGTGTGATTAATTTTTAATTATTCATGACCCTTCATAGTATATTATACCAGCAAATGCACTGCAGCCTATTGTAATGAAACATGAGGAACTGGAGATCTTGCAACTGCATACAGAGTCCAGGTCTGATCAAATATCAGTGAATTGTTTCCAACCATAAATGCAGTTTTAAATGGGAAAGATTAGAATCTTGACTGCTCCTGACTATGGTTATACAAGTGGGTTGCCTGCTCCTCTCAAATCTTGTGATTCTAGATCAAGTAAGTGAATTTCTGCTTCTGTGATTTGAAGATTTCAGGAACAGGAAAACATGCAGCTGCTTGATAAAAAATTCAGATGAAGAGATAAGTTGTGGAGGTGTGACCACCATTGCAAATAAAAATCAAAAAAGTAATAAACCACCCTGTGCAAATGTGAACACCAGTTGAGACAACTTCTTAATGGAAAATGTAGATTAAACTTTCATGAAGGATGACAGGGGAATTGGGAGATGAATGAGGACAGTGGCCCTAACCAGCCACTGATTAGTTGAAAAGCTCTTATATAAGTTCTAAAACAAGAAGTATCTGCATATTGAGTTAATGTGGTTTTAATTTTTGTAATTATTACTAAGAAATGGAGCAAGGCTAAGGCACTGAGCATATTAGCAAATGGGAGATAATGAACTGCAGGATTATAAAATGGCTGTTGTCTTTGATATGATTCCTCAGACAAAGAAGAATAAGGTGAATAATAAAAGATAATAAATAATATTTTGTTTCAGATTATCACTTTATTAACAAAACAGTCGAGTATAAATCAATGTGGGCTTGCAAGAAATAAGTAGGTGAGAAGTTATTTTTCATGTAAAACTCAAGCAGAAAAAATACTTGTATCACTTAAAATTCCACCAAAAAAAAAAAAAAAAAAAAAAAAGGGAAAAATTATCTTAGAAAAAGATATTTACCAGGGGAAAGAATAAAGAGTAAGGAGAGTCACTCTTTACTGGAGCTATTGGAGAGTAGCTGGGCTCACACTCAACACACAAAACTTTTCCCTTTACATTAATTCTTGTACTGGTTTGAGGATATGCCTTGATCTTGTAGAATTGATCCAGCTTATGTGTCTTTTGAACAAGCTATCAGAGGTATTTCTTATTTAGTAAATAGTTACATGGAGTTTGAGATCCTGACACCTTAGGCCTGGAAAAGAAACAACAAACCAAGAATTGTTTTCTCAGGAGAATTCCTATCTTGGAAAAAAAATGTTTTTGAACCTGTCACAAAATTTGACATAAAACTTGCAGACCTGAATGTTTATTGCATCCCTCTCTCTAATGCCAGAGAAGAATGTGGATCATCCTGGCTCAAGCCAGATGGCTGAATAGTCCTTAAAAATATCACTGCTATAATATGATGCCGCCCTACTTTTATTATTTATATGCCTTCAGATAAACTGCAGGTATCCCATGAAGATTTGTGAACTTCTGGACTTTTGTACTTTCATTTAGTTCAAGTGGGATTCAGTTTCCTATTAGTTATTTTCCTCTTTAAGATTTAGTCTGTGACTCAGTGGAATTAATTGTTGTGTGTGAGCTGAAGGATCAGCTACATACAAGTGAAACAGTAGAAGAATTAAGTGAGGTCTGGAAGTAACACAGACTGAAAATTGCTCATCAGTCTTACTGCAAATGAGAGATTTATGGATTTGTAGGAGTGGCTATCAAGTTATGTGTATAGAAAGAGGGGGTTTCAATTAAAAATATTATTTACAGCGAATAGTTCTGGCTGTTCTAGATGAGATTTAGATTTTGAGACTCAGTTTGGCAACATAAAAGTATCAAGTGTTGCAACACATACCCATAGGAATTTATGCAACATTAAGACACTAAATGCAGACCAAACTTGCTTCCAGAGTCCACTGGGCTGTGGAGAAGGAAAAATTCAGCCTTTTCATAAGTTCCATCTCATGCTGTGTCAGTACAAAAATTGGACCAGGTGTTCCTAGCATTTTGCAGCTTGCTCTTCTCATTAGGACTACACTCATGCTTTGCTATTGCAAAATTATTTCCCTTTAATGAGCCTGCTCTAAAGAGGCAAATGATTGTCTCACTGTAGGACAGTGTGTTTGTTTATAGAGTAGGTATGTATTTATACAGACTGTGCATAAGCACGTGGGTTTGTTGATTTTAGAAATCTTATTTGTTCACTCCTTAATTCAGCAAAGACTTGTATGCAACATCCAGCAGTCTGTTCCCAGCTGAAGAAGAAAAATTAATTTTAGTGTGCATCAGATGTTGGCATGCTCTAATGGCTTGCTGCATACCTGTGACTAATGTACTCCAACAAGTATATCCAGAAAAGGCAGAGACAGTGAAGAATAAATGGGTTGTAAAATGGTCTCTTTCTCACTCCTAATGACAGTTTCTCCATGGAAAGACAAGAGGCATATTAAAAGGACAACTGGAGGCAAGTGTGTCCTGCTCTTGGCTGTGTTTAACCTTTTTACAGGAAAATACTACTGGATTAACACACATACATAATTTTTTCCCTCTGTAGTGTAGGGACAAGATCCTTTATCATGAAATGCTGGTGTATGTCCATGCACATGTTGCATTCAGAGGGTTTTTAAAATTGAACTACTTAAGCATGGAAAACTCCCATTTGCACAAAAAAAGTCTTCAATGGATTAATCAGTTGTTTGGTAGTTTTGATTTCTTTCTAGCCTACCTTCTTCTTCTATTTTCTGTCTATTTTTTTTTTTACCATGCCAATGACAGCTCACAAATATGGGTCTGTGCACAAAAATACAATGTATGGTAAAGAAGTGTCAGCAGGACCCTGTGAGCATGGTCTAACTATATTCATTACCAAATACTACAATAACCTGGGCTTCTCCAGCACTTCACCTAGGAGGCTGTGAGAATGCCCTGCTAAATAAGGCACTTTGTATGGTTTTGAGGAGCTGGGAGAAGGGTTTCTCCCTGTTGTCACAGAGTGTGATTAAATCAGTAGCCCAAGGTGAGTTGTGTTCCCTGCTGTGCCAAATTTGTGCCCCTTGCACCTTAACCACTGCCAACCATTGTAGGACCCTGTTGGTCCCCAGTGTTTTCTTCATGAAGTTGGCTTGCTCCACTGGTAGTGAGTAGATGTTATCATGTGGGATTTTCTACACAACTCTTCTGTGAGATTATGTTACAAAACATCATCAAATTGGCAAGAACTGAAGTATTTTTGCTGTTATTCTTCTCCTCAGTGTTCTATTACAGTACATATCTTACACACCTCTGCTTGGGTGAATGCATTAAAAGAGAGTCACAGAACTTTAAAAGCTAGGAGGTTTTACTGCTGTGACTCTTGCCAAGAACAAAGTCCAGCTAATTAATCAGGGATAAGAAATTGTTAATCTAGAATTGTGGTAGAGAAAATACCATGATTCAGTCAGGATCTTAGTGTGGATGAAGCTAAACCCAAGTACAGTTTAACCATTTTGGTAAATTTGAGTAAAGAGAGGATTGATTTTTAATATTTCTGTCCCTGTTTTTCTGATTAATTTCCAGTTGTTTAGATATAACTCTGTAAAGGATGTGTTGATACCAATGATGTTGTAATGTCTCATTTTTCTCACAATTCCATATGCTAATTCAGAGGTGCTGCAAGAAATATTCTCCTAGCCTTCAGAGGTTAAATCTTACAGAAATTGTTAATATTAAAGCTCACTGAAGTAGTTTTGTTTGCCTTTACCTTGAAGTGGGTGGGCCTAGTTGTTTTCTTGTATAGTAGCTTACACTCAGCATGCTTATTTTATCCCACTCAAAATAACCAAAGAAGGTTGGAGAGTTCAAGACAAGATGTTGAATGAGGATTCTGTTTTCTCTCTTTAAAAAATAAATTTCATAATATCATGCAATGCCTGTTTTGGGGGCCTCAAGCAACTTGCCTAGATTCTAATGAATTATCAGCCTTTTAATTATGAGCTGGAAGCTATCCCTGAAGTTTCATCTGTTTTCTTTGTTTGCTTCTTTTGAGAGCACAGTGATCAAACAGATGGTATAATGCATGAAGATGAGAATGGCCATACTGGGAGAGCAGGAGAGGGAAGAAAACTGATGGCTGGACTTCCCCAGATGTTCTCTCACTCTTCAGACAGGCTGTGCCAGAGACTGTGAGCTAAGGGGAGCAATAGAACATTATATTAATAGAACAGTATCTCCTGGCTGATTTGGGACCTCCAATCCTAGACCCTGTTCCTGCGTTGAACAACTTCCTTTCTGTGCAATAAATTAAATTGTGTGTCCCACTCATGGTAAGGAAATTGCTTTCTCTAAATCCCTGTGAGTCCCTTTAGTCTCAGTAGCTAAGGCTTTCTCATCTATCAAATGCATGTAGTTTGGAAATGCTTGCCCTTCATCTTCCACCTTCCCCAACTAAACAGGATTTTGTAAGAGTTAAATACAAGTCACTATGTTTTGTTAAAATTAAAATACTGAGCTTTAAAAAAATCATTTATAATTCACGTTAATGGTTCCTATCAGTTATAAAGTCAAATGAAAGCCAGCCTTGTTAGCTGAATGCTTCAGTGTCACAACAGAGGTGAGAGAAGCAAGGACCACTTACTTCTAAGTGACACTTCCTTATGAATTTAAGAAATGCAATAGTGGGTTTTTAGCTATTGTTCTGCTTTTCTTTTTTTTCTATTCTATGTCTGTGAGAAGATTTAACCACTCTTCTGGGAGAGGCTGTCTTTCTAAATTATCTCATGTAAACATGAGTAAAAAAGGTGATGGGTAAATTTCTCCACATTTGAAAATATGTTCAAACAGCAGAAGCAGAAGATTTGTTACTTGCCATTGCCTGTGTTTAAAGGATAAACTCGATGAAGGGCTGAACTACAATAATTCACTTTGTGTGTTGCTTTTAGTGGAGGACATGTTGCTGCTTTCCTGTGCCTCCAGTGGGGAAGTGGAAAGGTCAGGCACTGAAGGGAAGCATTTTGCTGTGTACCACAGATCTCTGGCAGTAATTTAGAACTTTGGAAGGCACTTAAACAGCATAATAAAGGTTAGATCACAACTCCTTTTCACCTGTTGCACTAGGTTTGTTTATCAGAGAAAAGCCCAAGCTGCAGAGCTCCAGTATTGATTTTGAACAGAAGATTCAAGGATGTTGTTTTCAAAGTGTTTATTCAGAGCAGGGAAGAAACAAAAAGCCCATGTTAAAACAACATTAGGATGCAGGTGTAATTCCACTCTGAAGGTGTGAAGGTGTGAAGGAATGTGAGAAGGAGACAAAGGTTGTTCTGTATTTGACTGCTCTAAAAAATAACAGCTTTTCAGATTACTTCACAGTCTGGTTTGATGGGACCCCGAGCCCAGTCCAGCCAGGGGGAGCGTGGCAAAAATAGAGGGATGGGAATGATGGAGTTGCCTAAAGAATAAAGGACTTTAATGGATAAAATAACAAAGGTAGAAACCACATGGACTGAGAGGCAAGAGCCAAAGACCTGGGGGTGTTTCAAACATAACAATCTATAGGGGGCAAAAGATTGTTCTGGTGGCCTCAGTGCCCAATTGCACAGCAGGGAAAGCTGTTTTAATTTTGTAGTCATTGGTTTAGTTATCCAGATGTCTAGTGACAATATATTTAGTGTTATCATGTTTTCAACAAATTATGGTTTCTGAGGAACTAATAGCTTGCATAGTTAATCTTTGTTTTATCATTAATTAAGGGTAAAAAGCAAGAATATGAGAGGGTATTACAAAATGTTGTATAATTTAATTCAGAAACTGTGGCGTACACCCAAAGTAATGACCTTCTCAATGACCAACCAAGGCAAAGAGGTATCTGTTAAGCAAGAATAGTATCTAAAATCATCTTCTTACTAAAGATGCCAGGCCATTTGCAATTGGTGGCAACAGCTGAGTGAACAGCAACAGTGAACATTTTTAACAGCAAGTTTCTTTAAGGACATTTTTTTAAGTATGACTTCCAGTGTAGCATATGTTTTATGGTTGTTTTATCTGTCAATAGAGAAAGGTGAACAAGGTGTAGAAGGAGTTTTTATCTTTGAAGAATTTGATCACCTAATTAGAGCACAGAAAATTGGATCCTGGTTATACTGAAAAAAACAAAACAAACCAGTGATAATTGTAATGGCTTTGAAGCAAAGGATGATTAAAATGTACTCCAGGCCTTTTCAGGGTTGGTGCTTGACTTGCTTCAGGCAGTTCTCTCTGTGGTCACCTTGCAAAACAGGTGGTTAATGGCAGGTGTTTGCTGTCCAGAAAGTGATTTTTGTTGTGTCAGGCTGAACTGAATATGGAGACTTCTGGAATACGTGATGTGCTTGGATTCAGCAGTATTATTCCCAATTGCCTTAAAATTAAAGAATGCTCAAGAACTAGAAGGTAAAATGCTAACTATTTAAAAACTGAATGTTGGCTTCCATCCACACTATGCCTCCTGTTCTGTTGTGCAGTGGGCTTCTGCCATAACTAAGGGTTTCACTGCAGGTGAAATGTTGGGAATCAGTGTTCAGTTTTTCCTTGCAGTGAGGAGAAACACCCTTGCAAAATCATGTCAGAGCTGATATGCTTCCAATAGTATTGGTATTGTGCATTTGCTTGTGTGCTTGGATGAATGTTTGTGCAATAGGTGAGTGTTATGTGAAGCTGAGTGCACCCATTTCTTTCCACTGATTTGCAGGGGAAGGTGTCTGTCTGGACAGGTAAGGGCAGCCTTAAGAATATGCTGGAGTAGTGCTTGAGTGATTTTTGAGCTGTGCTGTCATTACAGAGTGAGTGACAAGGTGTAATTGAAGGAACTGAGCTCCAAGCAGCTGAGGGACCTCACCCAGGTGTAAAGCACTGCTTACCTTGGGGAGACAGCTTTTTTGCATGGAGGAGTTTGGTTGGGATGTCCCTGAATTAAGGGACAGGAATTGGCTGTATGGAAAACAGGCCCATTAGAGACAATGCCCTTAACCACTCTCTACTATGTTTTGGGGCTTATTGTTTCATCAGAATGAAATGATACATTTCAGAGTGCTTTGTGGGTGGGCAGGTGAAATGTACTTCATTGCAGAGACAAATTGATTGCCCTGTGCCTCAGTCAATGTTATATCCATTAACTTTTTGAGAGGGTGGGGAGCCAAAATTGACCCTGAGTGCAAAGCTGTTAATGGGAATCAGGAGTGACCTAAACAACTTACAAAAATTATCACATTTGTTGGTGACTTAGTACATTACTTTTACCAGCAAGCTAAACTTCTAAAAAATGAGACAGAGTTACTAAAAAATTCCTTGTTGCTAAAACTGTTGGTAATACAAACTGCAGAAAGTTGAGTGAACTGCAAATTAGCCTCTTTCACTCCCAAATGTAGTTAAGACCCTTGTTTATTTGTGTGTGGGTTGTGTTTTGCCAGGGGATTTTTTTTTTTTTTTTCTGATTTTTCTTAAAAAATGTTTTCTAAGAGGCTGCTCTGTTCCCCTCCTGATTGTTATCATGTATTGTCCTTTGAAGGTATCGTTGGGATTTGCTGGATGAAGGGATACAGACTTCAGGAAGTGGCATTTTGCTAGCCCACATTTTTAATAGGCTTGTTTATGAAATTGCTGAAGATGCTCCAAATTTCTTATTGTTGAGCTGAAATCTGGGATAGTTTTTAAAGCCTGACACTGTGCAAATATGCATTGTGTCACTGGAAGCCTTGCTGCAGGTATGACAGCAAGCATAGCAGCAGCACTTTTAGCTTGGTTTTTTATTTTTCTGGTGGTTTTTGCTGCAATAAAACATGCAAAGAACTTATTTATTTCTTATAACTGCCCAAATACTTTCAGAATTTGCTCCAAGTCTTGGTTAGATTTGCAAGGCTTGTCTCTGCAGGACTGGGTCTATGTGGCCCCACACAAGGCTGTTTGTTCTCCTTTTCAGGACGAGATAATTCCATAAAATTTCTTTTCTGCACTACCTTTGGTCTACAAAGTACTAGCACTGAAAAAACGTGATAATTTATCACCTTTTCCATATTACCAGATGTCTCTTTAATTGATGGGAATCTTTTTACAATCACTTTAAAGAAAAAAATTGCTTTTGAGGAATTTTTCCCTCAATTGACAGCAACTTAATGAGAGGTTGTGACTTTGTAATCAATTTTAATTATTGTGTAGTTAATACGCTAAAAATAACAACTTTAACTTTGATTCTGGATGATTGATTTGTGAAGTAGCTTGTAAATAATTGATCTCTTGTTCCCTAATGGTTTTTCTGTTAAAGCTTTTTAAAGTAAAAAAGAAAGAAAAAAATAAATCAGGCCAACATTTCAGTAGCTCAAGCAGAGTTAATGTAAACACTTAGTAACCACTGCTACCATAACTGGAGTTTTATACACTGAGAGCTGTGTGTTTTAATGGTTAAACCATGAAACAGAAAGTCAGTATTTCTAGGTGTTTTTCCCATTCCATCACTGACTCTGTAGGAATGTGGTCACACACAGCAGCAGTTTCATCTATCAGTTTGCCAACTTTAAAAGAGCAAGCAGACTCTGTCACATGTTGTAATGCTCAGTAGGATCAGTTCTGGTAAAATTATTCTACAAAAGATGGCAAAACCGTGCATCATCCTGTTATTTTCAGAATACAAGTGCTTAGTTTAAGGATGATAAGATGGCTCTTTTTCACCACTGGTAGCTGCCAGTCCAAAAGACCAGTTTCCTTTGGTTTTTTCCATGCTGGCAGTACTAGAGGGTCTCTGACTAGACCTTATGGCAGCCTTTTCCTCAGTTACTACTGAGAATTTTAATATTTGAAGTGAAGGAGCATCATTCTTCACTTCCAGCAGTTGTCAACCTTGTGGCATTGGAGATTTAAATGACCTGTTAGACCAAGGCTGTTTGCATGCAGGTATTTTCAATGAGGTGAGACGTGCCAGCATAACTTGGGTCCTTGTTCAGAGCAGGACCCTGTTCTGCATGCTCACAAAGCACTCAGAGTTCCTTCAGAGGGAAGGTGCTATCAGTGGATATTGCTGCTCTGTGGGTGACCGTGGGCCATTGGCAGTAATGGGACAGTGAAAATGGATTATCATTAATGTCAGCAAATACAGTTTTAATCATGTTAAAGCCATATCTTTGTGCAACCAAATGAGATTTCTCATAACACAGCTACTTATTTGTATTCACCATGCATTGCACAGACTACCTCACTATTCTTAAAGCAACCACCAATCACCACGAGGAGTCAAGCAGACGCTGCATTCTCCATAATTACAAGCAATTTTCTAATTGAATTATCCCATGATTTAATTCCTTACCTTGCATCTGGAGAGCATCAGCAATGTGCAGCTGTTTTGGCTTTGAGAATTAATTGTTGCTAAATGCATTAAGAGTGGTCTTGCTGCAATGATTTCAGAAAAGAGTTAAATCCAAACTAATTTCTGGATTTAACTTCTATTTCTTATTTCCCCTTCTCCTGACTCAGGACCATGATACAGGCCATGGATTTACTAGCATTTGCCTTGTCTAGTGGAGAGTCTTAATTCAAAATAAATGCATTTAGTCACTGAATTGAAATCATATTACAATGAGGCACAAGTGTAATAGAACATGCCAGAGCCAGTAAAGACTGGAGGGCTGGGGATTAACGATGAATTATGTTAGTTTATCCTGCTGGTATGACTTCTTAGCTATAGCAAAAAAAAAAAAAAAAAAAAAAAAAAAAAAAAAAAAGGTAACTTTGCAAAGTATAAAATACCCAGTGAAATAGGTACAATTTTGTACACCACAGGGGTTTTTTATGCAGGCCAAGTACTTCAAAAGTAGGAAGAGTGTCTTAGTAATTTGTCCTTGAGGGAAGAATGGACAGGTATTTAGACTGGGAGTAGCATGTAGTTTATTTCTGAAAGCAGAAAAAGTGTTGGAAGAAATATTGAGTTTTGGAGGTTGAGATTATCATCAGGGATTTCCAGAGTATATTAGATTCCAGTAAAAATGGAATTTCTTTTAATCTGGAGTTTCTCTTCCTTTTTTGTTTGTTTGTTGTTTTTTTTTTTTTTTTTTTTTTAATTAGGTACAAAGAGGGTTTTAGGAATCTTAAAATACAGAGGTGTATTTTCATAACTGTTTCAAGCAAATGAGAGCATTCTTGAACTGCTCTTAGTTAAATAATGATACAAAGATACATTTACTGCTGGCTTTCCTTGACTGCACCAAAATGTGCTATAGTGAATCAAATTTACAAAGAAATGGAGAGTCCAGGATTTTATCTTCTGTGTATTGCAATAGAAGAAGGGGGTGCTAAGCCCCCTGCTATAAACACTGCTTTTCAAACACCTTACAATGATAAGAACAAGCAGGTTCTGATTATATCTGAATAATATAAACATTATTGAGTTTGCTTAATGATTGTCTGGCTCATGATTACTCCTTCAATGGGAATCATATTGTGTGGGTTTAACATAACCAGGGCACTAAGGCAAGAAGCAATTGAATTTGCTGCTTCTTGTAAAATTTTCCTTTTTTTCCTCACCCAGAAAGCAGCTTTCTTGAAGGGTTTGTCTGCTAAAGAATTTCCCACTGTTATTTTTATTCCTTTAAGAAAGGTTTAATTTAGGAACATGAACAAGTGGCAAATGCCCTAAATTAGCTTTCTTCTCTTAAAAACCAGATAATTTTTATCAGTTCTATTCTATGGTTGGAGATGTCTTATCTTCTTCCTGTACAAACAAATTGTGGTTGCCTTTGGAAAGCCTGTGTGGGCTAATGTGGATTTCTCACAAGCTGAAGAGAGGAACTCCTGAAGGAGGAGCAGTGAGAAAGGCATAGGATTGTTGGACCAACCAATACAGGAATTTATGAGTCATTGCCTCTAGACAGTGGAGGAAACACAGAGGCAGTGGAATAAATGTGACCACATGGGTTTGAAAGGCATTGCTAATATAATAGTGGAATAAAGCAAGGAAGAATGTGATGCCTTTAGGACTGCAATGCTGGAGGCAATAACTGTAGCAGAAAATGAAAAATCTTGTCTGTGGAGCAGGGTAAGAATTTGTGTTCCAAGCAGGGATTACTGGCTATAAGTGGAAGCTGGAAGAGAGTTCAGTGTGTCTGTTAATTGCCACAGCAGTCAGGTACAAGGCTGGTGAAGATTTTTGTGGAAGAGAGAAGAATATTCTATTTATTGCCATTGCATAAAACAGTAACAGAGCGTAGAGTACTGCAGACTAGTCTTTGTTTGAGATAAAGGAAATGTAAAATGGGAATAGGTGTAGAAAAGAGCACCTGGAATGGGTCTTGCCACAACAGGTGAGATTACAAAATAACCCTTTTCAGTCTGCTGATGTGAGAAGCAGATGCTGATGTTTGTGAATATATTTGAAGAGAAAAAGCTAAATGTTGGAATTCTAGCTGAAGGAGAAGAAAGTGCTGACCAAGGAACATGTGAACAAATAAATAGAGGCCACAAATACTTTTAGGATGGAAATAAGACAAAGATAATGAAATACCAGAGCTGTGATTTAGCCTTCCAGTGAAAGAGACTGGTAATCTAAATAGTTTTGATGTAGCACTTCACGTTGTCCATCGACAAATGGAAGAACTGGTGTTATTGTTATGTGTACACCTTGCTGTAATGTACCAACTGTGGTAACTTCTGAATTATCCATAACACAGATACTAGGGCAGGCTGATGCTGCACCCATCCATTTATAGTGTGATGAGCTGAGAATCTCTGTAGCTCAGACCATACAGACCCTGTACTGAGTTCCCAGCCTGCAACAGCAGCCTGTGCCACACCAGAGAGCTGTCACTTTGGGCAGCAGTGCTGTTTCATACCAGTATATGGGCTCTGACTTGCCACTGTTGACAGGATGCTGGGTTTCCTCTGCCTTTCAAAAGTTCTGGGTTTATGGTTTTATTTTCAAATAGATCTGGATGTCCTGAAATAGAGTCTTTGTTGAATTTCTTTTTACACATTTCTTTTCACAGAATGACAAGCCTTCCCACATCCCACAGGAGAGCAGGGGCTCAGTAAGCCACCCGTGCTGTTTGCTGTGCTCTGCTGTGAAAGAGGAAAAGCTGGCACTTGGCAGCTGCCTTGGTTCCCCCAAGCCCTCTGCCAGTCAAGCACTGCGTGCTGCACCGCTTGCGTTTGGTAACTGAGCAATTAAGGATTTGTATTCTAATTACCTGGCCAATTATGTGCAGTGCAAAATTCCCTGCTAGTACTGCTGTGATAGCCTGAACTGCAGACAGTCTTGTGATTAAACTGTCCCTCGATGATGGAGTCGATAATTAACAAGAAGGCATTTTGCTGAGTAGTGAGCAAAGTCAAAGAAAGAACAGAATCGAGTTTTCAGTGCTTTAATATGGTTTTAATGGTGCTCTTCTCAGGGACAAGAACTTCTCTGACCTCCCCTGAAATTAGCAATGCATACCCACGTGCTAAAATGTAGACCTGATTTCTTTACAGAGAGCATAATGTTGATGATCAGAGGGCTGGAGAACCTACTGTGTGAGGGAAGGCTGAAGGAGTTAGGTCTTTTCTCCCAGGAGGAAGAAGGTTCAGGGGAAACCTCACTGCAGCATTCCAGTACTTGAAAAAGGGACAACAGAAAGAAGCTGCACAGGGAGAAGTTTCATAAAGATGAGAGCAGAATTGTATTTTTCATGGTAACAATCATTGGCTGGAAGAACTTCCCCACTGCTGGGTGTTTTCAAGGTGAGACTGGACAGGGGTTAGAGAATCTCCTCGTGGCTCCTGTTCTTATGAAAGGCTGGACCAGATGATCTTCTGAGGCCACTCCCACTCTGGCTGTTCTATGATTTGAATTTTAACTTAAAAGTTAAGTTCCTTAACAAGGTTTTTTTCTGTGATATTTTCATCACAGTTAAAGCCTGTCCAGCCCATGCCAGCTCTAATGGAGTTTGTGGCTGAGTGTCCTATGTGTAGTTCTGTGCTTTCAGCCCAGGAAGTTTGAGAGTCACTTTCAAGTGATAACTGAAAATGAAATTTTTATTGCAGTGTTAAGTGATGTATGAACATGTAGTAAACAGGACAGAAAGCCACATAGCTCATCAATGTCAGCCTGGCATGAGCTATGAGACAGGCAGACAGAAAAAACTATTCCATGTTATGGCCTTTTGCTTGAGCTGGTTTTTCTCTGAATGTCTGCTTGAGCAGAAACTCATCCAAATTCTCTTTGGAATGTATTAGCTTTTATTGAGGGTTATCCACTTAAAAAATTTAATCCCTGTGAAGATGTCAGCTGTGAAAAATTGAAATACTCTAGCAAATGTATTTTTGTCCCTTAAAAAATTCAAAATGTTGACAGAAGTAATTATCCTGAGTGAGCAAATCTTACAATTACAAGTTATCCTTAACATTGTGGACATAATTAAATTATGGTAACTGATTTATATGAAATAAACCTGGATTTTTTTAAAAATTCTTGTTCAAAGTTGTATCAAGACAACTGGAAATTATAAATGGGCTTGTATAAACATCCTTTGGTCTGATAAAATTAATTTTGTACATGGAAGAAGATATTTTCCTTGAAGGAAACTTCTGAAAAGGACCTTTTGAAGACAAGAACAAGTAAAATCAAGGGCTCTGTTCCTGCTAATATAGTTCACATACCCAGCCATCATCATTTGATAAATTAGTGCCTGAAAATGGGTTGACAAACATAGGAACCTGGCACCCACAGACCTCATGTAATTACTCCATTATACTTTCTATGTCACAGACATTTTCAGCTAGATCGAATCTGAGTAGTTTTATTTCGTTTTTCAGGTTTTTTTGTTTTGTTTGGTGGTTTTTTTGTGCTTAGATTCTGAAATAGCACCTCATGGTTAAACATGGTACCATCTCTTGTAAAAGAGGAATGTGTCTTCTTCTGGTGTGTTTTGAGCAATACGTGTCCTTAGGACAAGTAGTTTGTGAGTTCTTGTGTGCAAAAGCTTCTACTTTACTGGTTTTAATGTTGTAAAACTTGCATGGCATCTCTCTAAGTCAAGTCTTACTATGTCATTCATCACCTTAATGAGATTAATGGAAATAGCAAAGCTAAGGAACTTCATCTGTTACAGCTGATTTACTGGCAGGCTCAACTTTCCTTTAACCAAAAGAAAATAGCAGAAACTTCCTTTAACATCTTTGGTGTTTGTTCATGTCAACCAACCATATTGTATGTGACATCAAAACTGAGCTGGACTTCCAAAATTAATGCTTATCGTGCAGTTTGCACTGTCAAACCTGGCTGCAAGTCCTGAAATGTGATAACATGGTCCTATTCAATTTAATTTTCCTTTCTTGTGTTTAACTTGGGACAAGAACATGCAAATGTGAAAAAAGTTAGCTCTACTTGACAGGAATTCATGCTTTTCTCTAGAAGTGCATGAAAATTTGAGGATCAGTACTTCTTAAGTCCAGGAAATTTCTCTCATCTTACAGAATTTCATCAAAGCATGAAAAAATCTAAACAATTTTATGGTTTGGTGGTTGTAAGAATATGTTTAGGTATCTGTTAGAGAAGCTTTGTAAAATGGCTTACCTGTCCCTGTAAATTTTTAGGAATCAAATCAGAATTCCCTACATGTGCTAATTTGTAAAAGGTTGTAGTTAATGATGACCCCTAGTGAACTAACCCCTGGGGAGGATCTAATTTGGGAATGACAATGTTAACATTTCTAATTTTGTTTGAGACTGAAGGGGAGAGCTCCCATGCCATGAAACCAGAATTTCAGCATGTCTGAGATGTTTTTGCAGACACTCATTCTGTATCATTCCCTTTGAGGGGCCAGTACAAGGTACATAGGTATGGAATAAGCACCTCAACCAACTTCCAGCCTTGTCCATGTTTGATCTCTACAAAAAGATGGATGTTTCCAGTTTTAATTTTCTTTTTCTTTGTTCTTTTTTTTAATGCCAGCTTTAATTGCCTTCAATATTTTATTGCAATGAGTACCAGAAGCTAAGAATGTGTTCTGTTAAAGGTTTTCCTTTTATCAGTTTTCATAGTGATACATTTAAATGGCTACACTTCACTTCAGCCTAGAATTAGTCCTGATCAATTTCACGTACAGAAAATTATTTTCTTGGCTTAAAAACAAACAAACAAAAAGTAACACTGGATTTATTGAATTATTTTTTCAGAAGTTTTCTGAAACTGACTCTCCTTTATCTCCATGGGATTGAGATACCTGGGTACTATTATGTACTTAACAGCCTGGAAAAAATCTGTCTGTAGTAGATGTGTGCTATTTTATAATTAGAATGTTTGATCCAAATGGGACTTTTAAATCTAGACAAGTCATTTCACTGCTTTGGTGGTGTTCTTTCATAGTTTAAAAAAGTGATTTGTGCTTCCCTTTTGAATGAGAGTTAGCAAATCTACAAGTTGCTATCATAATAATTTAATGTGTATGAAAATACTTCAAATCTGTGGTTCTTAAGAAGCTTACTATTGAAGTAGTATGGCTTAATTCACTTCTTGGGTAAAATACCATATTGCTCTTGGATCATCTTTATTCACCAGCTTTCAAAGAATGCAGATAAAGACCATTAATTACCTTTTATCAACAGTGTAGGTTTAGCAGGTCATGCTGATTATGCAGCTGGTGTATCATTTTATAATTGACTGTATGTTTCTGACTGCTGCAGAAAACTTGTTTGTAATTGGGAAAGATCAGAGACAAGTGTAAGGAGTTTTCAAGTTACAAAACTCCTTTGGGGAGCTGAGCTCTTAGAAAGTTAAACAAGTGTCTTCCCATTATCCTGAACAAAATGCCCTTGGAAGGCACTGATGGGAGGGGAGGGACAAGGAACTCCATGGCAAGGCTGTAGACAGACTCCCACTGGTGCAATAATTCTTCACAACTTAAGGGCTCCTCCAGGGCTTTACAATATGGGGAGATGGCAGGAGGGCTGACAAGATAATTAATTATTTTGTGCTGATTATCTTATTTTCATCTCAGTGATTGAAAGGGCATGCAGAAATTCTGAGGGATGATTCTGAGCAGAAAACTATAGCTCTGGTGGCATCAAGGTAAAAGCAACTCATGTGCCAAAAATTGGGTATATTCTTTTCAGAATGTCAGGACTCACAAAACTTGGCATTCAGTTGCTGTGATTTTATCTGGTGGTTGGGAGTAGACTCATTACACTGGGACCACAGAGAGGAATGAATCAACAATGAGCCTTATAAGAGACAAGTAACTAAGTTGCTGGGGAAACTGGGAATTGTTCCTAGTAATCTTGTTTACTGGTAAATGCTGTAGTCTGTAAAAGCAGAAATGTTTTCCTCTGCCAATACAAATTCATTAGTTTGCAATTTACAGTGTAAGTTGATACAAAGCCAAAATCTACAAGAGCAAAGTTTTATCTGCAAGGAGACTGTACTGTTGGTAGAGTGGTCAATTGACTGGAAAATGTATTCTCGCTTTCCTGGAATTTCGTTCAAAAAACATAAATGCGTGTGGATTTCTCTAAATAATAAGTTTCATAAATGATAAAAACCAGAGAAGGTGGCAACAGACTTCCTCACTTTAATGTGAGACCAAACTGTATTTCCCTAGGGAAGCCTGGAGAGCCAGAGATGCTGACAGGGAGATTTATTGCAGGGGAAATGGCCTTTAGCATAAGAGCTGTGGATTCACAAAGGTCAGGGCAGTGGAAATGGGAAGTGGGGCAAGCCCTCTCCCTCCAGTGGCATAAAAGAGGGGGAGTGACTGCAAATGAATTATCACAACTCTTTCCTGGGGACCTTTGCTGGTGTGCTTTAGGATATATACAAATATGCACAGAACCGTGGGCTGCTGTCCTTTTGTGCTTAAAATATCTTAGAAAGTATGGTGTTTCTTCAATAAAACAACATGCCAGGGCTTGGAGTTAGGGTGAAGAGACCCAGGGAACCTTAGATTCTAAAATCTGAAGTAAAAAATGGCTGGGTTTGAAGCATTGTCTTTTCAGGAAATCAGTATAAAAAACAATTGGTATGAATCATTGAAATTATTTAGGATCTATACTTAGAACAGAAACTCTTCTGCTTGTAACTATTCTTACCTTTCATGTCCTTAGTTATGTCCTAAAAAAAAACCATCATGTAACTTCTGTGTATGATGTATAAACTTAAATGCTAGAGAAGGTTTCTAAATTATTTTATATGAAATCAATATAAAATGGCAGAAACTTAACAAATTCTTTGTTGGAGATTCAAGAGAAGCTGTCAGTCACATTGATTTATTTTTGATGGAGGTGCATCCTGCTGACCAAAATTGTTGGGGTTTTGTTTGCTTGTTTAATTTCACAAAGCATTCCTGTATTTTGCTTGCAGAGATATCACTCAGGTTTTCACACAAACCCTTTTTCTCAACATGGATTTAATGGCAGTCACTGTTAGAAATGCCATTGACTGGTACCTTTCACAGGTCTTGGACTGACTTGTAGTCTTTCTTCACTGAAGAAGTGTGAGTAAACTATCCCAAAAACAGAAGAGGGAAAAAAACATTTCTCTCTCTCTCTTTTTTTTTTTTTTTTTTTTAAACTAGTAATCCCATCCCTGGTAGAGAGGCCTTCTCATTGAAACATTTAAGCATGGGAAGTATCCTGGTTTCCAGAATATTGCATGTCTCAGTTGGCTTGAATAGTTTCATTGAAGGATCAGTCCTTCTTTGACTATCCTGGGGCATTGTGGGCACCTCCAAGCAGTCTCCTGCTCAGTCTCTGCAACTGGTTCTCTTTTTTTCTGTAATGCATTCAACATTGTTCCCTTTTTAATGCTTATAATGGCAGTTACCTCTTCTTGAGTAGAACTGTATTTGCAACTGAATAAAAATTTACAATAGTCTTTGATAATTTAGATAACTGGATAGTTTCTGGGAGAAATTATATAAAATACTTTAAAAACATATCCTTTTTTCACAAGAGAAGTGGTCTTTTCTTAAAAGGATTCTGTATGCTTTACTGAGGGAGTGCTGTTAAAGGGAATGGTTAGACATGTTTTTATTAATAATTCAGAAGGATGCAGTCCCACTTCTATTTGTAGTCCTGCCCAGAAAATCAGTGTCACATTTGTAACTCTGTATTTCAGCTCACTGTCCTCAAAGTAAGAATGTATGTCCTGGCATCTTAGGCATATTACAAGACTAAACTTGGAAAAATAGCAAAAATCTTTTCATCAGCATTGCTTTAAGAGGCAGAGAGCTCATGCAATATTAAATTTTTTTTGGGGAAATAATTGTATTGTTCCTTAATTTTCTCCATAATGGTTTCTTTTCAGTCTGGAAGTAGACACTGCTCTGACTTGGATTCTTATAGATCTGGGCAGTATTGCTTCAGAGTGTTCTTTTCCCAGAAGTGGGATTCTCTGGGAGCTGTTGCCACCAGCACCCAGCCAGGCTTCACAGGGTTGGTGGGACTTAAATAAGAGTTTTAAATAAGGCTGAGCTGTCAGACTCCTCTCCCATACTGTGCTGCTACAGATATGATCATAAAAAGAAATCAAACCAATGCTGTCTTTAAAATCTTTTGGGATGATTGTTAGGGTTTTCTTAATGAGTTTTTCTTTCCCAAAATACAGGTTTAAAAATCACTTGCCTTTGTGGTCTCCCAGTCCCTCCCTCTTAGGCTGGGATGTCCATAAAACCTGAGAGCTGAAGTAGGAGCCTTACTCATTGCTGACAGCACTTGCAGTATGTTCAAGTCACCCCCAGAGAGATCACATGTGCAGGCTGCTTTAAGCTTGTGAAAAGCTTTTGAGTGACATGATTGTCTTGACATTTGATTTAATGCTCAAGATTCTTAAAAATGTTAAAAAAAAAGTAGTCAAAGATGGTGGATAGGATAAAACTAAATTACTCCCATCATGTGCAGCAGCAGGGCACACTTCCCTACTAGGATGGCTTTCCCTGCCCTTTCCTTGTGTGGGGTGGTAGACTGAAGGCTGTTCTTCTTGGAGGCATGTTTGGCCATCTGTGGGAAACAAATTAGTTAATAGATTTTAAGGACAAAGGAGACCATTAGATCACCTTACCTAAGAGTGGATAGAAATTGATCTAGTAATCTTTGTATTGATTCCAGCAAGTTATTTATTAAAAATACCCTTTGATGAGAGATGTCTACCATTTGCTTTGCTTGCTGTGTTGAGTGGCAGTGTGTAAGGCACACTGAACTTTGTCACAGTTTTTCGTTGTTTCAATTGTTTGAAGAGTGAGGATTAAAAAAACAAGTTTCTGATAAAGGCAGTAGATTGCACTTGTAATTTATGTGGGAATCTCAAGAGACTGAAACATTAGAAAAGGATTTTGAGGGTAGAAAGGTCATGTTCAGTTTATCCTTTATACCGTAGTTATCCTGAAAATGAATTCATTATTTGGCTGAAAATGTTTATTATTTACCATATGAAAGAGCTTCTTTAGAAGATGCCAAGGTCAAGACTATGTATAAAAGGCCTATATGACTGTAGTCAGACTCCTTCCAGGCTCTGCTCCCTTTCACAGCCTGACTCAAAGCCATGTCACTGGTACTGAGAGCTGTGGCCAGGACCAGCTCCCTGAAACTTCTGGCTGCAGTCCCAAGTTCAGCTGACCATCTGATGTTATCACTGCAACCTTTTCCATGGCATTGCCAAATACAGCCACTGTTGCCATGATTTTCTTCCTGTGTGTCATTTGACACTGAGCTTTATTTTGGTGTAGGTTGCTTGTACTATCTATTCTATTTATCAATGATTTTGCCTTTTATTTATGGCTACTCTACCTTTATGACAGCTGAAGTTGCCTATTATATTCTCAGTGTATATAATATAGCAAGGCTCACTCCTTGTGAAAATATTTCCTTAGTACTCAGCTCCTCTCTATCATGTTGTAAGACTCATTTCTCAGCTCTGAAGCCATTTAACTTGTCCCCTGTTGATTCTCTGGTGTTTAGAATGTCAGGATGACCTCTTTAATCCTTTAAAAATACTGGTTTAATGCTGAGTTTCTTTTTGAAAGTCTCTGTTATTCTAAGAGTTATTAAACATAAAACCTCTAATATTTCAGGTAACTCCTTTAGCCATGTCTTTCAGAATATGCCAGTGTTACCCCAGAGTAGGTCAATTGTGTTCACAAGAACCCAAAAGGGACAAAAAAAAGCAAGTGTTCAATGAACAGTGATTTGCTCAAAGTTGTGCAAACTCACAAGTGTGGTCTGAACGTACAAATACAACATCTGTGAATAATAAGGAGCCACTGGTGAAATGCTGAAACAGTTGTAAACAATTAGCAAGCACTTTTTTTGTACCACTTATACCTGTTTTGTCACCTTTAAAAGCCCCAGTTGTCTCCTGCATCAGCACTGAGTATGTTCATTTTCCAGTGGCCAAAAATCCAAAGGATGGGGTGTGTCTGAGCAGGGCTTTTGGCCACCATATGAGCCAGTTAGCCAAATACTGTCTTGGCAAGAGGCTTCCAGTTTCAAAGCAGTCAAGACTATAATCAAGCAGTTCAGCTGCCACCAGGTGAACTGTGATCTGGGCCTCTGACTGCTGTTTTGAACCAGAAATAGTTCAGCTGCTCATTTGAGTTGAATTTATGTAAATAATGTATTGTGCTTTTAAAATGCATGACTGCAGTGGGTCAGTCTGAGCAGGAAATGTATTCCTTCAGTGCTCAGCAGAACCTTAGTTGCACTCACACTGTGTCTTCTGATAGCAGAAACTCAGTTTTAAGTGCCTGCAGAATACTTGGATAGATATCAAGTGAGTCTGCTCTTTAATTTCAGTTTGAGAGCATTAACGATTTAAATACAATTTTAGAGTAAATGGTGAGCATGGAGTTTGGTGTTTTTAACATATTATGATTGTTTGTATGAGGTTCATGTATTCCCCTAAAAGTAAGTTACATTCATTTATACACCATTGAAGTCTAAGAGCAGAATTTTAATATTTTCAGTTATTTTATACTATTTCTGGCTTTATGAAAACATCTGCTTCATAAAATATCAATGTCAAATTCTTGTAGTATTTGTCTAGGGGTTTCACACACCATACTTTAAAGGTATGTTGCTAAGCCAACAGATGTTCTTGTATTAATTATGATACAGTTCTTCCTTCTTTTCCTTCCTTCTTGCTTTATTCTACTTCTTTTAGATCCATGGTGAAGAGTAGGATACTTCAGTATTTCATCTGATGGAGTGAAATAAATGCTTTCTGAGAGCTTTCAGCATTTTAATTAAATATGCAGATAGCTGAGGAGCAGTATAGATTACATTTTTTTATTAAAAACATGGATAAGGTACAACGTTAATCAGTGAAAAAGATCTTGCCCTTGCTTTTCTTAATGGATTATATTAGTCATTAGATCATTAGAATGAGTTCAAAGCGCTCCCTCTTCGTCTCATACTGTCACTGTGCTAATACCCCTCTCTTATGAGTCACCTTCCCTTTTAGGCACTAATAAATTTTACCTCTCCTTCTCTCTTCTTTGCTTTCCAGCACTCATTTGATTTGTTGTGTAACTTTCAATGAAAGGCCATGTTAACCTGGCTGAGGAGATTGAGAAAGATGCAACCAAAGTGAAACAGTGAGGCAGTGAATTAGCTCTGCCAGTTCATATCCTGTCTTGATTTATATTCTTTCAAATGCTTTTGAAGCACAAACCATGTGCTGGTCTCTGGAAATGAACACTTAATCTCCTCCCTCCCCCCAAGGCTGACATTAGCTACTTATGCAAAATCTAATTTATGCAATGGGCCAAGGCTTCTGTTTGACACCTCCATGATGTCTCAAGTGTTGGAACCCAAAAAGCCTGGGAGTTTTGATCTTCCTGTGCTTTATGACCTCCAGGATAACACTGCTTTTGGCTTGGGGCCTTGGAGAAAGCTTCAAAATTTGAGTAATGGTGTTAGGGTCACAGGTGTGTAGTTAGAATAGAAGTGTGTAATTTCACATGGTAAAGAGTTTTGAATTTGAGGTTTTTAGAGTATAGTAATAGGTATGGGACAAAATAGAGGTTCTTGGGGCATTGTCTCTTTCTGTCTTCTTCCTTCTTCATACTTTCATGTAGTATGAAAGTTTTTTCTTTGGATGGTTAGTACTACACTGTGGGTCACAGAGGTTTGGTTATTAAGTCAAAAGTATAAATAATAGGGGTGTTAGTTCTTTATTGGACTGTTTAGCTTTGAAAGACCTTATAACTAGATTTGTCTCCATTTGGCTTGCTTTTAACTGGTAGTTAGAAGTGCTACAAAACTCTCTGTACTTTAAATAAGATTTAATAAACAGCCAAGTCTGAACATGGGGACCTTGAAGCAAAACAAAGTGCTTGGAGAAGTGCCCTTTGCCCCTCATCCAGCACAGGTGTGGTAGGAACAGCTCTCTGTCTTCATAGCAATCAACAGTACCATTGAGACAGGAGATTGGTAATGGGTGTGGAAACGTGTTGGAGAACTTTGTCTTTGCCATCAAAGCACTGTCCACAGGAGCTGGCACTAATTGGCTGTGCCTGTTGGTGGTTTCAGCAGTGAAACCAAAGATTCTGAGCTAACCTGTCAACCAGTCCTTAGAGAAGATTCACATTGGGGTAGCAAGGTAATATGTTGGGACACATTCTAAATTTTTGACCTATATAATTGTTCTAAGAAAATCCCTGATTTTTTGTACTTCTAGCTGGGAAATTGGCTGTGGATACTCCATTTATTCCAATCTCTTCCCAAAAAATATAGTAAAACAGTTTCCAAAAACAGTCTTTTCCTTTGATGCAAGAGAGAAATGCACTGGCCCCCACTCACCCTGCTACTATGCCCAAAGAACCATGAGAATAACAAAAATTTGTAGCTCATAGCTGACTCATGGGACCAAATCCATAGCATATCATGGAGAACTTTGTAGGAGAAGATCCTGGTCAAGGAAGATTTTTAAGGAAAGCCTGTTGTGCAGGATCAGATCAGCATTTTGCACCCTGACTCTGGTAAAGAGGAGATCTCCAGTAATAAGATGGCCATGATGTAATGAGAAGTGTCTTACCTGGAGAAAGTAGAATTGAATGCTTCTAAAAACACCAGCTTTAGCATGTTGCTTGCTCATTTAAATAGTTGTATTTGAAATAGCTTATTTGTATTATGGCTTAATTGTCTCCTTCTGTTTAATGCTTCATAGGAGTGAGCTGCATCTTTTATATTTTCTTGGTTAGCATAGAAGTGCTGCAGTCAGTCCTAGGGAGAAGTGTTATCTCTTAAGACTTAATGCTCATCCAGTCAGAGTGTGTGTTTGCATTTCAGTGCAAACATAAAGTTCAAACAATGAATTAAGAATGACTTCCCTAAAACACATACTTCCTAAGCAGTTGAAGAGTGATCTATATTGCACACAAAGAACACTTCAAATAATTTCCAAGGGGAAAAAAAGTGTTTGTAGAACTTTCCATCTGTTTGCAGATTATTCATGGCTGAATTAATAAACTATTCCTACGTTATTCGGTTATGGCAATGTGCACCTTAGAAATGCCTTGATAAGGTCTGCTACAAAGACCATCTGTATGTAAAATAGAGCAGAACAGACTTGCCTGATATAGTGGCACATCAGAGGGATATTTCATGATTCATATTATTTGTAGTCTAGTGGTTTACAGGATCTGCATTTCTCGTAAAGGTAAGGTCATTTACAAAAACGCTTCTATTGTAGAAGATTAAATGAAAAAGGTTATCTCAAAGTTTCCTGAAGCTAATGAGAAGACTACAAACCCCAGATGCTGAAATGGAAAATTTCAGTGCCCTTTGGATGAGGCCAAGTATTTATATATTTTTCTTATAGGATTGAATTTTTTTATCAGGAAATACTTCTGATTTCCTTTCACTGTTTTCTTGTCTGATAAAGTTTTTAAATAAAACCTTGTTCTGATTTTTACAAATGAAATATGGGGGCAAAAAGAAAAGTTTCACAAAAGACCACAAAGTGCTGGATGCAGAGACCTGAACTGTATGGTAGCTGTACTTCCTCAGAGGTTGTGTTTGCTGCTGAGTTTCCTATACTGGTAGCCAGATCTTGTTTGAGTTATTGCCTTGGCTTGTACACACTTTATTATGCATTTATTAGGCTTGTAGCATAGCTTGGTCACAGAGATAAATTTGGGCAGTTGTCTGATATTTCATGATGGTTTTTTTCCCCCCCCCTTCAGTTTCCCTCATTGCAAGCAATGTAACATGCAGCTGCAATAAATTTAATCTGATGACAGTGTGTATGTCTGGTATCCAATTCATCTTTGGTTTCATGACTGAATCCCAAAGAAGGGAGGAAATTGGGGGATCATGGTGGCAAGCAGGATTTAGATGCTGGTAGAGATGATGAGTATCAGCAAGACTTGCTCAAGCAGAGAAATAAGCAGCTAAAGAGAAACCAGTGTGCATAGGTGGAAAAATACTAAAACTGGAGATAAGAAAAATGCAAATTAAATATCAATGATATAAGAATGGGTGTGTAAGGCCATCAAGAAAGCTGATGGGTGCTTGTCACTGGAGCAGAGACAGAGCCATACAGGAACTGACACTGCAGGAATTCACCCATCCAGTTCCATCAGCAAAGTTCATTCAGCCATCCCCTTTACCTCTCCTAGACCACTTCACAGAATACAAATACCTTTGCTACTGCCACCGCTGAATGCTAAATAAATAAGTTAATCCTCTAATAAAATTTAGACATGGAATAAATAGGTCAATCCATTTATTCTCTAACTAGGGTTCAGAAGGATAATGAGGTTTGGCTGGAGGCAGCGCAGTGCCCTAGAAGCATATTGCTGTTTAGCCTGCTAATGATTGTGGTCTGCTTAATCCTAATTCATTTTAAGACATTCTTTTGTTTAGGCTTTAAAAAATTTAGCTTAACAAAACACTGAAATCAGTATTTTGAGAAACAAGCCCACCAACTAACAAGACTCAAGTGTCCTGTTCTTCTGCTTAGAATAAGCGTAAATTTTTGTGATTTTGGTCCTGTCTTGTTCTGTAGGTACTTGTCTTGTATCCTCTCATTGCTGCTTTTGAATTACCTTTGTTATTCAGCTGTGCAAAGTCCTCAGAGAGGTTACATGCTCGTGTCTGTGTGCCAGACACTTTCATGTCTACTCAGCCACTGCGTTGATTTTGTAGGTAGTCACATTTCTGAAGATCAGCTCTGCGTAGTCCCAGCAGTACTTTCTAAATGATCAGTGCAGTAACATTTTATTTCATTTCCATCTTTCTCCCCAGAGGGAAATGTGTCAGTCTGTAAGTCAGTGTGTGAGGTATTTACCATAATGAGGACGTGATTCAATGAGGTGCAAGGGTATTCCCCCTTTCTGAGGATTTGTAATCTAACTTTTATGAGAGTGCAAAAGAGTCTTGTTTCTTTTGCCTTAAGCAGCAGACACATTCTGGTAAAAGAGTTGTGGATACCAGCTCAGGTCTTGAGATGGGGCTATGTTCCTCTTGCTCTAGATGTGACTTGGTTGGATAAGAGCTGCTTCATTTGTTATCCTATTTCACAGGGTTACCTGATACCATTAAAAGCTTGCTGGCCTTTTCTTAAAACGTGCTGCCTTTCTGGGCAAGTAAATTAAATCCCTATGTGACATTTGCTTACACCAGAATTAATCTGTTATGAATCACATTTTAAAGCTCAGAGGAAAAGCACTACAGAAATGCAAAATATTTATTATGTCTTTTATGAACAGTTCTCTTGTTGTGTATCCATATTCACTGCAAATTCATATTGGCATTTATATCCTAAAACATTTTGCCTTTTTTGCTGTTATTGTTGTAGGATTGATTTCAGTACAGTCTAGTTTTTGAAAGGCTTTCTTTTTTAAACTGTAATATGCAAATCACAGCAGTAGCAGAATCTTCAACTTCTTTTCCCTTTAATTAAATTTAGCAATTACAGTGCCATGGCACCTATGTGAACCACCATATGTTATTCATCTTTCTTATTGTTCTCAATTAGGGTGTTGTCTGGTATGGAGGTTTTTGTCTGCTTCTTCTGCAGTGATTAATATAATAGAGTTATAATCTCACTTATAATCGAACTTTCAGGAAAGGTTATTGGATTTGAGGTGACTTGCATGCAAGCAATTTCCCAACAGCCAAACTGAATGCTTGCAATTTATGGGTTGTCAAACCTTTATCATTTCATGGCCAGATTATTACTACATCTAATAGACAGGTTTCTGGATTGTTGAGTTTTGTTTTTTTGGTTTTCTTTCCATTTTAGGAGCAGTATCTGTGCTTCATTAACTACAGTGTAATTTTATAGGAGGCCGTATTTTTTAGATACTTTGTAATTGGCTTGTTATCGAGGCAGCACAAAGCAATCGCCTGTCACCATGAGTGTTCCACGCATGGTCAGGTGTAAGCAGAGCTGACTGGAAAATATTATTTGCTTTCGTGAAAAAACACAGATTTCTTCTTTCAAACTATATATCCTCTTATGTATTAGGAAGATTAAAATTATAGATATATATATATTTAGAAACTGCCTTTACAAGGAGCAGGAGAAGCACTCAGAACCACTACTCACACCTTCTCTATACAGGATTTTCTTGTTCTCTCCTTGCAATAAGTGCCATGTGCATACAAGGAGTGATGTAGTCACTAGGCTTGGTACTTCATGAATGCTAAAAGAGGGATAGAAAAGTATGGAATAGTTCCTTTGCTTATAGAAGATAAAGACTGATTTTATTCATGACTGAAGCAGGCAATTTTCTAGCCTTAGGAGAATAAATGTTGGGCTAGAAGTGTCTTTGTTTTCTCACTATATAAAGGCTTTAGTTTCAACCAGGCCATCATACTAAGGAGCTATGACAGACATTAGAACATTTCCCCAAAATATGACAGTTTTCTTATAGTTGAGGTCATTCTAAGTCTCACATGATATGCTGAGTTCTACAGCAGGACAGATCTTTCTAATCTATCTGAAATAATAACTGCAAAATTGAAAGAAGTGTCAGTACCCATGAGAGGGTACATCACTGACAAAATGGAAAGGCAGATATGATTTGATTTTTTTGAAGCAGCTGGCTAGGCAGGAGGAGTACTACATTAAAAGTATCTGAATTATAAAGGCCAACATTAACCAGCTCTGAAGGTTTTAGGGTGATCTTTATGAAATAAATGGCAGCTGCAACTCTGTTTCTGACTGGGTAGGTATCCACGTGGCAGAAAGCCTCTGTCATAAATTGGTAGCCCTGCTGGAAGTCTAGAGGCCAAGGAACCCCTTGCCACTATTTCTAGGAAGCCAAGATTATTCTGTATGCTGTAGTGTAGGTGGTATTAGCTTTGCCCAGTACTTAACCCTCCTAGAAAATACGAAATCTTTTGATTTTTTTAAGTGCTGCTATATTTCAAAATGGTTTGTGTTCCAATTATTTATGACCCTTGATCTTTGATCAGTCTTCATATTCCCCACACAAGGTGTTAAAATCTGCAAATAGCAGGCTGTTATCAAACCCTTGAATACATTTTAATATTTCAAGCAATAGCATCAAGTTGTGTTTCCTGGATATTGCTCTCTTTTCAAGGATTGCAGACTGAATTGTATAGGACCAGGGAGATTGGTTTTTATGGCTTTATATATAATTTTTCACCACCCTATTTGGTGTGGTTTGGGTCTTGTCCACTTCATTTACTATAAAGTAGATGCTTTTACCTTAATACGAGGTGGTATCTGATTTCCATCTGGCTGTACCAGGTTAGTATTTCCTCAAAAGAACATTTTATTGGCTTTGTGGGCTGTGCAGTGATATAAAATGGTTACCAAACTCTAGTTGTCTGCCATTTCAAAAGGAAGTTAATCTTCCATTTAGAAGCATTCTGCAATTTGTATTTGAAACCTTCAAAAGTGGTAGAACATATGTACAACATTATTCATGATTAGGCTCTGGGAGACATTACAGTGGCCTCCCAGTTCTTAAAGGGGGCCTACAGAACAGATGGAGAGAGACTTCTTCAGGTAAGGTAGTGGTAGGAGGAGTGGTAATGGTTTTAAATTGGAAGGGAGCAGATGGAGATTTTTTAGTAGGAAGAAATTCTTCCCTTTGAGGGTGGTGAGGCACTGGCACAGGTTGCCCAGAGAAGCTGTGAGTGCCCCATTCCTGGAAGTGTTCAAGTCCAGGTTGATTGGGATTTTGAGCACCCTGGTCTAGTAGAAGATGTCTCTGCCCATGGCAGGTGGATTGGACCTGGATAATCTTGGAAGTCCAAAGCACTCTATGATTCTATTAATTTGTTTCAGTCACCCTTTAAACATTTGTGGATTTGCATTTGTTTCATTGCAAAATCAGTCAAATGTGCCATGTTGGTTTTTTCAAATAATGCCTCTCAGACTCACTATACAAGCAGTAATGAAAACTTTATTTACCATTCAAACTTGACATCAGCAACCATCCTTGGAGTATCCATTGCATGGGAAAGCCTTTGTCTTAGAAACAGTGCTAGAAAGGGATCCCAGGTAAGGGTCACTGCAAAAAGAACTGGTAGGATTAGCAGGTCTTATTTAAACTTCCTAAGTATGAGATCCAGTGCTCATACTGACCTCAGTTCTATTTTCAGTGCAAATTGAAAAATTGTGTGGAAACTCACTGACATGTTTGGAAGGGACCAGTGCATAAAGGATAGCAAGAGATGGTCACAGTAAGTCAGACCTGTGATTTTTGGCTTTTATATCAGGCTGTTTAGTCCCTGGCAGAGGTTTGAACATCAAGTCTCTCAAATCACAAAGGTTTGAAGATTCCACATCTCATTTTTCTGTGCTTGAAGCTGAATTATAGCTTTGAAGAGAGGATGCTGGTTTCATGCACCTCACCAGCCTTCTTCTTGTCTCCATCTCCTTCTGTTCTGAGCTCCAAATCAGTTCATTTTCCTACAAGAATGTTGAAAGTTGAAATTAACTGCTGTGCTTTTCCTCCCAAAGTGAGAGTCATGTTGGTAGGTGTATGATTACATTTAATTGGAAAACCAGAATTCCTCTGATCAGTAAAATTCAGTAGCTGTTCAGTGTTGAATGCCACCAAAAGAATGTGGTTTTTCTTTTTCGGCAGTTTTGTTTCTTTCCTTTTACACATTTCTCCTAAAGGAAAAAAATCTATCAACCATATCTAGAACAAGGGCTACAGCCATAGTGAGACTTAACTAAATTAAATACCCTGATAGCTCATCTTCAAAGATCAAAATGGTCTGGAAGCTTTCTGTCTACAAGTCTCTGCTGTGTTCCCTTCAGGATCAGTTCCATGTTTGTACTGAACAAAAAGACATGTTTTCCTTTTTTCAAAAAAGCAAACAACCAACCAGTTTAATAGAAAAGCCATTAAAACCTTGCTAGCTGGGATGAAAAATGCTGCCTGCAGGAACTGTGAGAGTGCACTCTGTCAGATATGACATATATGCACAAACACCTATGGGATTATTAGAGCCTCCATAGTGACATGCTGTCAGCAGAGTTTCTGCTGCATATGACCTTGCAATATTTATTTTTATCTAAAAGGCAAAGAGGGAGGGAGCATTATTCAGTGAAGCTTGGGTGTCTCCTGTAACCTTTATGGAGTCTCTGCCAACCACTTCATAACAGTCTGTAGCACTCTGTGTAGGACTCAGGTTATTGAAAAGCCATAGCAGTAAATCCTGTGTGGCTGGACTTCACTGGAAACAGGAGAATTCTCTGCTCTTCACTGTTGTATTACAGCTTACATGTCTGCTGCCTCCACTAGCTCTTTCCTAGGGGAGTTTATTTTCCACCCTTAAAAGAAGACTGCCAGGCAGATTTAAGGCCAGAAGTGATGTTTTCAAAAAAAAACCATGGGTCTGTTGAACCTTGGATCATTTGACAGGTGGTCATAAGGTTTTGTTTGAAGTCCAAGAAAGCTGAATCCTGTCTGATTTTAAATAACATCCCTTGCCACAAGATTTGGCAGCCTTGTGCTAATGCCTCCAATTAGGAAAAAGAGGCAGCACAATCATGAAAAGAAAAGTGACCTGCAGGTGAAATGCAAAATGTAGGCAAATTATGTGAATTGTGTAAAAGTGAAATAATAGGTAAGATCTCTCCTCTCTTATTAATATGGTGTTTTACAGTATGGGCTTTTAAAAACAGCCTTATTAAAGCTAAGGCCTAAGCATCTTTTCTTGCTGTCCTGTAGAACACCAGTGACCATTGTGAATTTAAGGACAACTCGAGTGGTTTCCCAGAAGTACCTTAAATTCACTCAGCTTACTTTTGAATTCTATCTGTACCATGTTGCATAAAATACTGCACCAGTTACCATAATACATCAGTTTGTGAAATAAAGTGTTTTCACTCATTCTTCACTAGCAGGAGAGTTATCTGTCACCAGAGTGGGAAGTAAAGGGGTAGTATAGTTGTGTTAAGTCAAGCTGTCCCCACTCATATGCCAGATCTCTTTGGGCTCCTGAATCACTTCTGTACACCCTACATGTGTTATTGAGCAGTAACATTTACTGGGGTTTTGCTCCATGGGGATAAGCACTGGGAGGCACTTTGGGCTTAGTGTAGATAGAATGAGACAGCACTGAGGTAAAAATCCACTGCTTGTCTGCAGTACAGGAACCACAAAAGTTTCATTTACACCGGCTTACCACTGAGATGTCTCACTATGGTACTGATAATGGTAATGGCTTCATGGTGGGGACTCACTGAAACCATCAGCTGCAATCTCTCTGTCAGGCAGAGCCAGCTTCTAAACTCTGGAGTGTCATCCTGGGCTGTGTAAAATCCATGTTATGAGCCACAATCCATTTCCAATTCACCCTGCCATTCATTCCTTATTCTGTTATCTCCAGGCTAAAGCTAGAGTAGAGAGATAGTCTTTTAATAAAACAGTAGTTTTTTCATTCTGCAGCTAACAAAAACCAAATAAAATGGGATTTCTCATTTATGCTATATCTTATGGAAGTGAAAAGAGCATAGAATAATTGTAACCAAGATAAATACACAAGTCATAACCTTTCTAGCATAACTATGCCTCTTTCTAGAAAATTAGAATGTCAATGAGCTAAAGGTAATTTGTTCAGGATGCCAACAGAATGATAAGTCTGACTACTTGATTTTTTTTCTCATTAGATAGTTTCAGTAAGGCTGAAAAGTGAATGTAGTTGGCTGGAAGTGCTTTGTACATCTTTGCAAATGCACCTCAACTCACCTTTCCTCTGACAATCTATATGGCAGTTTGTTTTTTGAGGCAGAAATGCTTAGTTAGGGCTGTGGTGACATTTCAGAGACATTTAAGTATTATTTTTGGAAGAATACCACTCATATGATGTATCATGGTTAATCCTGTTTAGTTAAATTTCATGTAGCATTCCTCCATTATAATTAAGCCTTGCACTGTCAAATTTTGTTGTTTTTCGAGATAAACATTTCTCTCTCAAGACAAAGAACTGATTTATAAGTCATGCTGAATATAGGATTGCAACATATAAGATGATTGGCATGCCATGTTCAGTGGGCAGATCCCCTGTGGCCATGCTTTTTGTTTTTAGAGCAAAAGAGCTGTACAGTCTTTCATCCATAATGTGCATTCAGAGCTTGAACTTCTACAATTTGTACTCATGTGAAACCTACATTGAAGCCCCGTGGGTACTTGCTTGCATGAAGAGTGGAAACTTTTTCCAGCTCTTTCACTGCTGGAAAAAGTAGTGTCCTTATTATTTCAGTCAGTTTGCAGTATTCAGAGCCTCAAAGTGTGATAGGCAGTTTGCATAACAAGTAAAGAAAAAATGGCTCTTCCTCGGCAGTAATGTAATTTTCAAGTGAATCTCAGTGCAATCACAGTAAGAAAAGCCAGCTGAGGAGGCAAGACACAGAAATCATGTTTTGGCATTGTAGCAAAAATATTTTGGGCTCTGCGTGCTTCAGTGGTCACTGCTGACATGACTGAAGCTCCTCTTTGTTTCCTTGTGTGCTGCTGTCACTGTCTCTCTTTGTAGCTGCCTGCTGTCTTTTCCCTCATTCTTCTGGACTCTGGTGCAGTGACTCTCTAATGTACTCTGTGTAAAGAGGTTAGGCCTTCAATGAGTCTACTAGGTCCTGTGGGGGAATACAAAGTTTTAAATAATCCATTACTCTTCCTTGGTACATGTTAAAGCAATTTTATTAGCAGATGATACTGGGAATGTGAATTTAGCCTTTACAGGCTAAGACAACCCCCAGACCTCAGCATGTAACAGCATGGGTTCAAGGAAAGGACAGCAAGGATTGGGAGAGTCAGAATTTGGGCTGGTAGTGCTCAGTATTCTCAGCCATGACCTAGAGAATGTGACACTAAATAATTTCTATATGATCCTCACTTGAAAGGAGAGGGGACTCTGCTGATGCAGTGTATGGTAAAACTTTGCTCCACAGTGGCCTTGATAAACTTGAGGAGTAGCTGAACAGGAGCCTTGTGGAACCAAGCAGTGGACAGTCAGTTTTCTTCTTTGTGCTGGAAGGTCTTTGAGAGGCCAGAACCAAGAACAGACAGCTGGAGTCCAGTCTACTGAGATTTCATCCCACCAGGACATGGAGCCTGCATGTGAACCATAGTCCCTCCTTCACCTGTGCCACTGTCTCTAGAATAGAAAGGAGAATCTGTTTTGTTTTACAGATTAGGTAGAGTTTTAATTAAAGAGTTAACAGCAAGAAGCAGATGAAACTAGCTCTTTCAAATAAATGTTGCCATCATAAATAGGATCGTTGGCAATTGATCAGTTTAGACTATTAATTCTGTGTGATGCCTGAATTTACCACAATAAGCCCCTCACTTTTGTATTGTCTTTTCCAATTTGGAAAATGGATTTTTAGCATCCTGAGGTTTAATAATTTAATGTCTCTGCAATGTTTTGAATTTATAAATGTAAGTGTGAAGTTTAACTGTGTGGTTGGAGAACACAGAAACTATGGAAGGCCCAGGGAACAAAAACTATGTCAGACCTAGGGGAGAGGTCATTGTCCCCTCACTTGTCTGCTCATTGACAACTGGTATGTGGGTGAAGCTTGCTTGTTTTCTTACATGTGAATGTCAAGTGGAGTTTTTGAGTAAGCAAAAGGAAAACCAGCAGCCAGGACAGCTTTCACAGTAGAGCAGAGAGTCCTCAAAAGGTTTCTGCCATCTGCATTTCTTTCCATCCTTCAACTGGTGTGCCAAGGCACTTTCCTCCCTTTTCATCCTTGCAGTGATGACTTAGAAAAGCACAGAAAGTATGAGGAAGCCCTAGGGCTAAAGGATGAGTGAACAAAACTGGAATGCAGAAGTGATACCTGAGTTACTGACAGGCAGGTGAATGGAAGTGGTATGGACTAGAGATGAAGGATGGCTGAACCTTGGGATAGGCAGGGATTTGGTGACAGATGCTGTATGCTATGAGGCATTTAACAAGCTCTGGATAGGATCATCACATTTCCTACTACTTATGGTGACAGCTGGCCGGCTAATGGACTCCTGGCACTGTGTGCATGGATGTACATGCATGTATGTGTAGAAAATTATGACAACAACAAATTGAAATGCATGGGACACTAAAATGCATCATCCTGTCATGATTTATCTTGTTTATGTTATCTGTGGACCAATGTCATGGTTCTCCAAAGGTCTGAGTTATGACTCTTGTGCACTTAAAGCTGACATAATGGCAGCTTCTGTGTGATGAGTTTAATCCTGACAGGGAATGCAAAAGGAGGAGTGCTACATCAGAGATTTAATTAGGTGCCTTCTCTGGTAGCTTTCTAGTTCTTCAGAGGACTAACTTGCAGTGCTAACTACTTGTTTAACGTGGTCTCTGACGTTGCTGAACTGTGAGTGGCTGCAGTTCTGTTCCAGGCACGTTTCTATTCAGGTACTTGTGCGTCACAGTATTGCTGAACTTCTTCATTTTTAAGCTTTCAGCCTCCTGAGTGTAATCAAATAAGCACACTCGAGGGCAAAACAGCAACTAGAGGCACAGCACTAGGCTTGCTTTCACACCCTCCCCTTAACCACTGCACACACTGAGCTCCTGAACTGGCATTCTGCCTCTGTTTTTACTGACAGGACCAGCTTCCTCTTAGCTTTCCCTTTAGGTCTGTCTTGCTCACAATGTCAGAAAATTCTCCCATCCTCTAGCCTCAGAACAGGCATCTCATAAGCAACTTGCTGTTTGCTTCTGTCAGCAGCAAAAGAGAAGATGCATGTTGGTTAATCAGCTGTGCAAGGCTGAATTATTTAAAGACTCTGCTGTCATTCTCTAGAAAAGATTTTAATTTCAGCATTGAATTTTAAGTTTTTAATTAACTAACTACTTTTTTTCAGTTCAGTGCTTTTTTAGCTGGGAGCAAACATTGCTGAGTCATTTAGGAATTGGGTTGTAACAGCATCTGGCTCTAGCTCCTTTTACAGAAGGCAATACCTGGAGCTTTTAATTGTTTTCTTCTTCTTCCATCTGACTTTCCTTTTGAAAAACTGGATCTAAAGTGCTTTGTGAGAAAAACATCTTTTATTGTTGTCTGTCTAAAGACTACTGTGATGAGATCTAGCTTTTCCATATAACTATGCTAGGGATTATTGGAATTTAAACTGATAAATAGTAATAAATCTTTAAATGATGTTAATTTGCTCATAGACTGTAGCTGAGCATGGGGAAGTGACAGGGGAAATCTGTGAAAGAATTGTGTGAAGGTCACTGCTAGGAGAGTCCTCCCTCAGTGTGTAAGGCTTCAAGGTTGCCTCCAAGAGAATAGTTAATATAATAAAGAAAATTTCTGGGACTGTAGTGTGAGAAAATGAAGGACTCCTGTCTTTCCTAACTTCAAGTCACATTTCTATAACGCTGCTGCAGTTCCCAAGGGTGACAGTGAACATTACTTGTTTGAGGGACAAGGTTTTATATGAGTGAAGCCATTGAATTTAAAGGAAATCATATGGGGCAAATCAAATTTGCTTGGTGCCTTAGTAACAGGACAAAATTTTACTTTATTTTGCTTTGATGGATTATTTGCCTTCCTCTTTATACTTAGGAAATGAAAAATACTTGAAATAGAAGGTAATTTTTAAAGAGTTTTGACTTGCAGATCTCAGCTCTGATCCCAATCTTGGCTGCATGCTGCTTACAGTTGTTTAATATCTGCTCTAACTTGTCCATTTGTAAAATGTATGACATGCCCACCAGAGTTAGTATGAGCTCATTAGTGCTTGTGGATTGCTCTTGCATCATCCAGAGAAACGTGCTCACACTCCTGCTCAGTATTAGAAGTTAAATCCCCCTTCTGTTTCAGCTAATGGCAGGAACTCTAATCGACTCCCAGAGAGGTAAGATATCATCCAATTACCATAATTAGATTGTTAAGAATTGTTCAGCTCCAAATTTTGTAATAATTCAAAGGCTGTTACCTTCATGAATTTTAAGTCAGATGCAAGTATAGCAGGTTGCAAATCTTCTGGTGCTTATGCAGTCACATTGTACTCAGCACTGGAGACCATTCACATCCTTCACATTCAGCACATTTTGGAGCCTTGATGAGGCAATTAGAAAAGCTGTGTATATAAGCCCAGAAAAAGTGTAACAGAATCTTTTCTTTAATGTTGTCACCCAGGTAGTGCCCAGTTCTTTCATGGCTTTTGCCAACTATTACTATGAGAGTTTTGCTTGAATAGTTAATTTGAAAGTCAAGTGTGAAATGAAGAATGCAAAGACCAGCTCTGTGGGATGTTTTGTGATACTAGTGGAAATAATCTCTCCAGTCAGCATCTTTAAAACTATAAAACTTGATTTAAATATTTTTTTCCTACTGTACAGTCCCCAGCAGACGTTGACTGCTAATAGTTTTTACAGCTCTAATTTAATCTGGTAGAGTATTGAACTTGTATATGAAAGGTAATAAAATCCTTTTAGTAGGAAGATGGAGTTTATGTTCAGAATAACAATCTATCAGTTCTGCAGATTGTTAAATTGCTGCTTTACAAGTGTGATCAGATTAAGTCAGCCTACCTATATTTTTGAAACTTGTTTTTCACAGAATCACAGAATTGTCAGGGTTGGTTTCAGAGACCTCAGGACAGCATCCATTCCAACCCTCTGCCAGGGTAGGGTCACCTGGAGCAGGTGACACAGGAGCGAGTCCAGGTGGGTCTGAATGTCTCCAGGGAGGGAGAGTCCTTAACCTCCCTGGGCAGCTGTGCCAGTGCTCTGCCACCCTCAGGGTAAAATTCTTCCTCTGCTGAGGTGGAACTTCTCCTGTTTTAGTTTACAGACACTGCTCCTTGCCCTGTCACTGGGCACCACTGAAAAGAGCCTGGCACCATCCCTCTGGCACTTTGAGATATTTACAGGCATTGATGGGATCCCCTCTCAGTATTCTTTTCTCCACACTAAGCAGACCCAAATTCTGCAGTCTTTTCACACAAGAGAGAGAAACCCAAACCCCTCATCATCTTTATGGCTTCTCTTGGAGCTGTGTCTGTCTGGTACTGAGGAGCCCAGAACTGGACACACAGCTCCAGACATGGCCTCACTAGGACAGGCAGAGGGGCAGGATCAGCTCCATTGCCCTGCTGGCCACACTCTTCCCAGTGTGTTCCAGGATCCCGCTGGCCCTCCTGGCTGCAAGGACACACACTGCTGGCTCTCAGTCAACTTGTCACCCACCAGGACTCCCTGCTCCTTTTCCCCAGAGCTTCTCTTTAGTAGGTCAGCCCCATCACACACATTCATCAGCTGCAAGTTGAGGAATTTTCTCAATGTATTTGTCTCAGAAGAGCTGTTTGCTATTTTCTGTGGTGGAAAGCTTTTGCTGAGGACCCCTGTTTCTCAGTGTGTTGTCTCAGACTGCTGTCTTTTTGGGCTGCACCCATCTTTCCTGGGCTCCTGGCTCAGAAAGGTCCAAGGATGCAATGCTGTTGCACTGACCTCGCTGAACATCATGAGGTTGTTGAGCATAACCTCTGACCTGGCTCTGTCCATGCTTTTCCCCCAAGGCTGACCAGGGAGGATTTGGGATATGAGCTGTTAGCAGGGTGCATTCAGGTAGCTGTCAGATGGCTAGATTTTCAAAGGGTTTGCAGTAGGATTCCAAGTTTACCCAGCTCCTAGGGCCAAAGGAATGGCTCTGTGTTGAGACCATCTCAGGGTTGCCTCAGCATTCACTGGCATGAGTTTCTCAGGTGGTTTGTGCATCCATATCAAATAAGGATGCTGGGCTGGAGATTGTGGGAATGGGCTTTGTTGATGATGTGGGTAAAAGTTGTATGCTTACCAGTTTGGATTTCTTCATTTGAAATCTTTTTTGGAGAGGTGTTTTGTTCATGGCGTGTCTGTGTGTGCATAGTACTTTAATATCAGTTTTCTTGTTTGTAAAAAAATCTGTTACCTCATTAGTCCTGAACAGTAGAACTTGAAGCTGTCTTCATCACCTCAAAAACATCTTGCTACTAAGCTGATAAACCATCCTTCCCTTTGTGTGACATGAATTTACAATGTTATAAACAAGTTTCCAAAGGATCAACAGCAATTTTTCATGCAGGATGTATTAATTTGTCTTGTAATATTCCTTTTATGTCAACTGCAATAATCTACTCTGCTTAAAGCATAAATATCTTTTCATGTGTGTTTGTCTGAAGTGACAGCAAGTTGCCAGAGATGTTATCAGACACAACATACAAGGATGAGTAACACCATTTCCTTATGACTGCAGCTATTTAAAAGGCAGGGGAAAATTATCATTAGAAGCTGAATGTTATTGTTAGGTTTGTCACACAGTATGTGAGTGTTTAGAGGGAATATGAAAAAGAAAGTATTTGCATTTAGACCAGCACTTTCTGGAACACCACAGAGCAGTATCAGCTAGTAGGTCTTCTGTCATATAATGTAAATATGGGTATATAGAGGGCAAAATATTGACTGCTGTTCCCTCTGCAGAGCTCAGGTTCTGTGTGATGATGTTGAATGAGGTCAGGACTCCAGAAGTGCTAAGTGCCTGGGTCTGTGGTTGTATATCTAGTTACAATTTCATTATTTTGATTGCATCTCTGCAATATCAGCATTGCATTGTGCAGCCAGGGTCCAATTTAAAACCTGTAGCAAAAGACTCCTGCAATGACTCATTGGTGAAGATCTTTGTGATAAGCAACAGACCCTTCAGAGTCCTGAGCAGCAGAATGTGACACTGGAAGCATGAACAATGACAGGGCCTTTCATCTCAGCTTATGCCCCCTGGTATCTAAATATCAGCAGAAGTTTGGCAGAAGCTACACTGGTTTTTCTAGCTATTCACCCAGCAACATCCCAAGAGTCTTATTAGAGCTTCAAGCCAATAGGAGAAAATAAGAGCAAGGAAATTCTAGCTGGAGCCTTAGAGTCTTACATTCTACAGAATGATCTCAAAGTATGCCATATGGATTCCCACTGTGGGGAAATACAAGTCAACAGGTAGCTTCTGGTTTTGCTGAGAAAGCCTCTTGTTGTGGAATAGAATGTTCTTGTATCCCTTGACATGGGTGTGTAATCTATCTCCAGGTGATCCCTTAATTCTAAGTAGCAGTCTCTAGGCTGGTCCTGAAAATGGTGGTCATATTGATCCTGTGGGAAAGCATCCCAGGAAACAGTGTCAAGCACTGCCTGAAAGATTGTGCTTTTGAGGGAATGGAGAAGCACAGGGATTTGTGTTCAAAATATGTAATTTCTCAAATTAGATACAGTAATTATTCCTTTGTGGGTACCATGGCTTAATCCCAGAATCTTCAAATTCTGCTGTATAAGAAAATGTCTGCAGTGTTAAAGCAAGTACCCCCATTTCAACTTAGGAAACTGTTCCCATAACACCAGAGCTAAATGATGCTTGGATAGTTCCTTGCTTGGCACTTACAAACTAAAAGAGCAGTAAGAGCAAAAAGAGCAGTGCTGCAGACACCCATGTCACCCATGAGGTAGCTGAGCTTTCAAAAACAAGAGCAAAGTTGTCTTTATTCTGTCCTCTTTTAAAATAAAATAAACATATATATATAAATACAATCTCACATAGCATTTGCCCAGATAGGTGATCTCCCCAAAAGTATGCACTGAGAGGACATTTCTGACAAGTCTGTGTTGGTGGTGATGCCAACACAGTGTAATCCATTTTGGAGCCATGTCCTCTGTAATGATTTCCTAGGCACCACTTCAGAGCAGCTGGTGTGGGGCTGTTCCCCCTGGGAGAGTGCACTGGGGTCACCTCACCATGGCAAAATTGTGCTCCTTTTTTGTACAGTTGTACAACTGGCCATGTGATGAGTAATAAGCTGCAACTGCACAGTATGAGCCCTGCAGACAGGGAGTAGAAATGAAAAAGTCAGAACAAAGGAGATTGGTGACTGAATCACAAATTTGCTGTAGCAGCTACCCTGCTCTACTACTGGACTTCACTGTTTCAAACCTGACCTCAAGTCAGGGCATAAGGAACTACCCTTGGCAGCTCCCTTGATTTAGAGCCACTGTAAGAAAAGAAGGAATGAGAGCTGCCTTTGTTTGTTATTTTTAAAATCTGACTCCCTGTTGCAAGGCAGTAAGATGTGCAAATGGCTCTTGCACCTGGCAAGTTACCATCAGCAATTATTGCAACACTTAGTGTCTTTCTGCCACCAGCAGAAATCTCTTTGCTCCCTTTCATGTCAGAGATTTCATTGTTCTTATGGGGATGGTAAAATTAAAGCCACAAGATTTACTGTTCTAATTCTCTTTTGTTTGCAACAAAAGGGAGAGACAGAGAAGGATGATACATGTAGCTGGATTTTGTTTTGTTGGGGATTTTTCTCTTTTACTGACCAACAAAAATAACTGAAAAAACTGTTTGTTTAAACTCATCAAACAATTCCATTAGCAACTGTATTAAAGGCTATTATTCAGATATAGGAATCTTTTTACTAAGAAAAAAAAAAGCTGTGACTGCATTTCACTTCTGTTTGAAAACCTTGACATCTGAGCAGGCTGTACTTCATGTATTCCTTCATGTTTCTTTCAGCACAGATGTTTTCTAGTTTTAGATATGTCATTAATGTGGTGTAAATGTCAAGAACAGTTTTTGACAAGCATGTCAAAAATGCTGTTTATGATAAATGTATGTATGTGCTTGGTGGGAATCCAGTTTTCATCTGTAGCCCTTCCATTATTGCCCTTTTGCATTACTGCCCACAGTGCCCTGTGCCCAGGTGTGACCTGAGATGATTTGCCAAATCAGACTTTTTCAAATGGGACATCTGTGAACACAGCTGCAATTCCCATGTTCTAAACCAGCATCTGACAGTGAGCTGTTAATATCTGAGCTCTTGTCTCTCAGTTCAATGGAGAGAAATGACAATGATCATGCAAGGACAATTCACCAGATGCCTGGTGGAAGGAGGTGAACTGCTGCAGGAGCTCAGAATGGCTGTTTTGCACCACCTGGTCCAGAGCTTACACACTGAGGTGAAAACAAGAAGGATTCATTTGTAGTTCCTCAATACTATTTCTTAGACACCCTGGATATCACATGAGCCATACCCAGTGATGTAGGATATCATTTCTCTGAAGTTACAACCTTGGAATTTTCAAAAATAAGCTTCAGCTCTGGTTGAAATCCATGCACATTTAAAAATAAGTTTCAATTAGAGTCCTGTTGAGCCTTAATTTCCCTCTCAATGAAATTAAGCTCTTCATCAGACTTGCATGTTTTCAGTATTAACAGATAGGCTGTATTAATGGATGTTCCAGGTAATCAAGACAATGAGATTCCATTACCTGACCAGTCTTGCTAGAATTTGTGGAATATCATACTTTTCCTTGCTTCAAGGGTTGGTCCCTTTCATTTGCCAGCTACAGGCCCCAGTGTGCTTGTTCTGTGGACAAATTGATAAATTAGTCAGCTGCCAAAAGGGAGTCATTTGACTCACCTGAAATGAGCAGCAATGGGATAAAAATACATTACCTCTGTCCCACTGGATAAGCCTCAGATTGTATTGAAATAGAATTAGGCCGAGGGAGTCAATGTAGTGGATAATAATGAAATGTTTAATGTGGATTAGCTGCATACAAAATTAATACATTAGAATGAATTGCTGAAGAAATGAAACTGTGTCAGACTTTTATCCTGTCTCTAATATTAGACTAAAAACTGCTGCAGTCTTCTGTTTATAGAAGAGCATAAGAAAAGCTATTGAATTGGTGTTCTTTATTTGGGTGAGAGGACTGGATACAGTATAAAGTATTATAAATAAATATGTGTATACCAGAACTGTCAAATCAGGATCTAACTGAACCAATGTTAATATATTTGGATCTGAACTAGACCTGAGAGGTTACAGATAAGAATCTAAACCTAAAACTCCTTAATCAGCGGTGTGGGCTTTTTTCTTATGGGAGTTAAATCTAAATATAGTATTGGTTTTGGACCATTCAGAGCTAAGTTGAAGTGTTGCTTTAATCATAATAGGTTTAATACAAAATGGGCCAATTTTCCAAACTAATTGGCAAATATAAATCTTTGACTGTGAGGTATGGAAGGGCTACAGAATGAGCTGAGACATAAAACTTGAAAGTATTCATCTGAAATCTAGGAGACCTTGGTGTTGTTCTAATTTTTAAAAGCTTTCTTGTTGCATCCTCTGTTCCAGGTTCTTTTCTGTTTCTCAATGCATCAGGGAGGCCGAGCCCCACCATCCTGAGCCCTTGGCTGAGGAGCAACAGTGATCAGTGTGTAGTTCAAGTGGCTGTGTACAAGTTTTACCAGCAGAGTGGAGAATACATTGCTCGTGTCCATCCCATTGATGAGAGCAGCAGTGAAATCCTATCAGAGGAGAGTCCAGAGAAACATGGGTAAGTCTCATCCCCTGGTTTGACTCACAGCTTGAATAGAGAGAAATCACTCAGTTGTGTAGGAACAGAGCCACAAAATGCATGCTGCACATCTAAGGGGAGCAGGACACCCCACTGAGGACATGCTTGTCTTGCATGGGTCTAAAATATCCTAGATATATCTCCACCTAGAAGGTGGAGACTGGTGCTTATTTCATTATACAAAGCATTAGCAAACTTCTGGATCCAGGCAACTGAGTCTCTAAGTCAACACCATATTTATTCTCAGTGCCTGCAGGTACAGATAGAGCATGGATACTCATCCTTAGGTTAAAGCTTTTCTGCCTAATTCTGTGTGATTGCTTTTTACTACTTCTTAACACACATGTACTATTGGGCTTAGAATATCTACTGAGTCTTTGCAGTTTCATGTGCCTGCATACATTTTCAGTTTTGTCTGCACTTCTGGCTTTTTTGCCCATAAAGCTCTTCAGAACTACTGGCAGGGAAAGCTTTTGATCTTTCAAGGGTGCAACTGTTTGAAATGTTCTATCCTCTTTGTGCAATTAATCTTGATGATGTTTTAATTTGTCAGACTTCTGTGTATCCTTTTAAATTTTTGTTAGCAGCAAAACAGCAGGAGATGAACACAGTAAATATTTCAAGATGCTGTAGGAGTAGAGTAACTCAAGATTTAATTAGGATATATGTGAGGCTAATGTTCTACCTGCTCTATGTACTGACAATTTAAAATTTTTATTTCTTACCTTTGTTGTGAAATGTGTGAAGTAGCATAGTTTTTACCAAACATCTCAAATATTCTTTGTTTTGATGTGATAGATTAGAGAGCTTCTAATAGAAAATCCTGCTGGCTTGTGCTCGTAACAAGATGTGATTATCTGATTACTGTCTACAGCAAATTCTGTATCTTCCAGTAGCAAAAGGAGAATGTGCAATAAAAAGCCTTGCAGGAGATAACCTAACTCATAGAAACAGTTTGAATAGTTGTAATTCTCATATAACACATGGCCTATAAAAGTGAGGAGGAGAGCTTATGTGGGGATCTAGATCATACTTAGTTCCAGCAACATCATCCAAATTGTAAATTGCTGTTGATGTCTGGGGAGAGGTAATTAGAGGAGCCACAGCAGCTGTCTTCTTCCTTAGCTCTTTGGAAATGCTGTGCTCTGTGTCACAGCTAACAAACATGCTTGGTGCAAAGTGCCTCCTGCCTTGGCACTGCCACTGCTCCTTGGCACTCACAGGGAATATCACTGGGTGCAAAACGCTCTTGTCTGCATGGAGGAGCTGCAGCTTGGATCTGTGGGTGGGCAGAGCCCACCAGGAGCACAGGCAAGTGCCAAATGGAAGGAGCCTTGAAGGGAAGGGAAAGACTTTAAGTACAGTAACAAATTCCTGCCTTTGCCATCTGCTGGAGATAACATGGATGACTCAGCTGTGTGCTGCAGATGGAGATGGTCACCACAGCAAAGAGGGTTTGTGCTTTCACAGAAGGTAGCTTTGGTAGCTTACTGTCCCATATGCTTGCCAGAAGTGCAGCTTGCTCCCCAACAGCATCTCTGTGGTGTGTGGAGGGGTCAGAATGTGCCTGTGGCTTTCATGGATTTGTATGTCTGACTCCTTGGTACTCTGTGTGCTGGAAAACTCCAGTTGGAGCAACCAGCTGGTTCATTTTCCCCTCCTCTTTTTGTCCTGTCCCTTCACTGCAAGGGGCAGTAACTCTTCTCTCAGCTCAGCCGTGCAGAAAAACCCTTCTACTGTGCCCACATAAATGTCACATGGGGATGGTTAAATAGGTTCTCACAGCCACAGATGAGAAGGTAGCAATTTGTCACTATTTGCCCTGAATCTTCATTCCAGATTTTGAGCAACCCTCCTTTGTTTGGAGGGATAATATTAGCTATCCCAGCTGTGATAACAAAACATGTAAATCTCACCTTTTAAAGCATCTTTTTTTTCCCCTTTAAATAGGAATCCAGTATAGTTGATTGAAAGTCAAGAATAATTCAATGGAATCCTTAAATGAACTAGCAATCCTACAGTGGAAATCTGTTCTGTTCAATATTTTATTTTGTCCTGGAAATTGCAAACAATTGTGTTCTTTTATAATGAGTTCTTTGACCATGCTATAACCAAATAATTTCTAAAATTTTGTAAGGATTTTAGCTCTGGGCACAAAGTAATTGAATTCCTCAGAGATGAGTCTGTGCTAGAAATAAAAACACTTTAAAGTTTCACAGCTGGCACTTCTTTGATTCTATATGCTTTATATATTGCTTTCCAAACAAGAGGTGTAAAGTGTGTGTAGCTGCCAGTGACTGTGTATTGTTCAGCATTGAATCCATGCCACTGCTTGAAATCAAGCTCATAACAGGAAGAATGTGTTTTATTGAAAAAAAATGCATCTGAAGGGTGATAAAATAATAATAATTTAATTCCAGGGTGGATCTTCTCATATCTTAAAGTATTCACAGCACTAATATCTTCTTTAATTTTTATTTTTAATTTTTAAATTGTATAACCCAAATTACATATATTAAGATCTTGCACAGTCTTCACAGTTCACCTACATTTACAAGAGAAAAAAGCAGATGCTGTCAGGTATTGCTATTTCATTCAGGGTGAAACCAGGCCAGCCAAGGTTTTGGTTGACAGCACTTGAGGCTGATTTTAAGTAGAATATATGTAAAGCTATTAAACTGTATTAGGTAGAGACAGCATGGCACCCAAATATTTATTTGTTACCAGAGTTCATCTGTGTTGTCTTTGTGTGTAAACTACCAGGTGTGATTATGCATAAAGACTCAAAGCAGAACTATGGATGTTCTGTTTGCTCCTCTGGTCTCATTCTTTAGAAAAAAAATCAGCCACAGCCTGTGGACTGGAGTTGTACGAGTTCCATAATGAGCCAGAGGGATTACAGAAGTCCTTGTGTGGGGGACACCCGTTTGTTTTATTTTCTTACCAGACATATTTCACTGCAGCTGATGTATTGCATGCAGGCAGAAAGGTGGCTAAGTCAAGATGCATCACACTGCAGGAGGGTGGGGCAGATGGAACACACACCAGGAGCAGGATGGCAGAAGTGATGGCTGGGAATGGTTCCTGGGTGATGAACACCAGAGGCTGACAAAGGGATACTTGTTTTGTGGTACACAGAAACAGATACAATCATAACTTTTATATATAATATTTACAAGAATGCTTGCTACTCAGAAGGTAGCTATGTGCTTGTTTATTAGCTCAGCAGAATTGTATACTTTTTAAAATTATTTTTAAAGAGGAGAAAGGTCTTACTCCAATTTAACCTGTGGGTTTTGGAGCACCTTTGGTTAGACCTTCCTAACTTGACTCTTAAGCAATCATTAGGACTGCTCTGTAGGGAACAAGACATCACTGTGTTCTAGTTAGAGTTAGATGGAAGTGTTTCTAGCTGCTCTGAGTCTGTGGCTGTTTTTGATGTGGTTAGTCTCTTCTGACATCTCTTGCAATTCTGTTGGGTTTTACAAGCACCCAGAGATGATACAGGGGGAGAACCAGTGCACTGCTATTGATCCTTTGTAATGGCAAAAGAGTTGTTATAATTCCTGCCATGGAGCACAGCACTCTGATTTATCTCAAATGACACCAGATGTGGGTACTGTCTTTTGCTGTTTTTATGTTCCCATGGTGCTGTATACACTCCTTTCTTACTGTTTAATGGGGTTCCCATTTTCTGTTTCTCTAGGTGAGGAGACATCAAGTATGTTTATGTTGCATATTGGTAATTTAGCAAAGCAGAATTGCTGCCACAGTTTGAATGTTGACTTCTGGGTGCTTGTCAGACTGTCACTGTGGCCAGTGATTTAATTTCACCTCTCATCTTTTTTTCCCCATGTGTTAAATTTATAATTATAAAGCAAGTAAGATTGTAAGTGTGCTTAGTAGAGTGGAGAAAACACAAAGGAAATCAAGGAAATCTTGTCACAAGGCTAGAGCTTGTAATAAAGGATTGATCTGGACAAGGACAAAATTATCATGGTTCAATTTAATTATCCTTATTACTTTACACCTCTACTTACACTATAAATGGTGAGCTGCAGTATTACATACTATATATCAAACCAAACTTTTTATAAGAATGTCGTAAATGACACCTAATTTCAACGTGGTCTTTTATTGTAGACCTCCCTCATCACCAAGCTTGAGATTGACCTGAAGACTTCTGTGTAAATATGTGAAGTTGAAGGTGTTTCATAAATAAAACATGAAATGTGAACATGTATGTAGGAGAAAGGAAGTCACAAAACACTAATACTTCACATAGCCAGTACTTCAGTAGGTATATGAATTCTGGTGCACAGAGCACTTCCAACAGAGAATGTGCACCTGGTTCTGAAGGTTGCTGCAAATCATGGCAGGCTATTCCCTTTCTGGCATCTACAACTTCACTTAAGATTGATTGCATTGATAGATGTCAAGGAAAATATATGAAGGAATCAGTAGCATCTGTCACATTCGACCTTGGGGCTTGAAATCTGAAGGTTATTTCTTGTACTAGTCTTGTTCCTTTTCTTTCTTTCTTACCAGTAGCTTCAGTAGACTGTCTCAGTGACCAGGGAACTAATAAAAGGATTTCTGTTTGTTTGTTTTACATTCTTTTTGGGAGGATGGAGGATGTTTGTTTGTTTTCCCGTTTTCCTTGAAAAACTTCCCTAAATTCAAGCCTTTGTTTTGCAAATGCCTGGACTAAGGCATGAAAAAAAAAATCAAGACCAAAGTCTTAGTGTGTATTTGGGGCATTTAAGCTTATTTTTCAGTATTAAAATATGTATCAAAATTTTCAGGACATTTTTACTCTCAGAGAATTATAAATCAGGAGTTTAAGTGATTCAGCTCAAACTATGCATTTGAGAAATTCAGGTAATCCAGGAAAATAATTTGGATTTATGGATTCATTAGAAACTAAGCTCTCTCACCCTGATGGCCAGGCACCACTAATCCTTAATTTTAGAGAGGTAACTTGAATTGTCCTAGACAGAAAATTGTACTTAAACTTTTTCTGTGCTATTACCCACTAGCCAACTTTTAATCCTTTCAGTCTGTGAAATAAAAGTGCAAAGGAAGAAAAAAAGGGGAAAGAAAAGAAAAAACAAAGTAGGTGTTGCTTTTCTGCCTTCCCTTTTCAAAGGATACTATATTCAATACCTAGGAAGAATCAGTTTGATATCTTTGATAGCAAATGCTTGCATGCAGAAAAAAGGTTTTCTTCTCCACCTAACAAACCCTTGGTTCTTCCAGTACCTCAAGTCTAGACCTGAGGAAAGCTTTAATTCTGTTGGTCATGGCACCCTGAGGAGTTCATTGCTATTTAGTTTTCAGTTTGTGCAGCATCACAGAATCCATTAGGCTGGAAAAGACCCCTGAGATCATGGAGTCCAACCTATGTCTAAACATCCCCATGTGTGTCAACAAGACCATGGCACTAAGTGCTGTGTCCAGTGTTTTCCTAAACACCTCCAGAGATGGTGACTCCACCACCTCCCTGGGCAGCCCATTCCAATGTCTAGTCATCCTTTCTATGAAGGAATTCCTCACAATGTTCAGCCTTAGCCTCTCCTGGTGCAGCTTGAGACTGTGTCCTCTCATCCTGTTGTGGGTTGAGTGGGAGAAAAGACTGATCCCCCACCTGGCTTAAACTGCCTTTCAGGGAGTTGTAAAGAGTGATAAGGTCTCCCTAAAGCCTCCTTTTCTCTAGGCAAAACACCCCCAGCTCCCCCAGCTGCTGCTCATGTGACTTGTGCTGCAGACTCTTCACCAGCTCCATTGTCCTTCTCTGCACACACCCAGCACCTCCATGTGTTTCCTGTAGTGAGGGGCCCAGAGATGGACACAGGAGGACAATACTGCCCTGGCCCTGCTGCCACACTCTTGCTGCTCCAGGTCAGGATTTCCCTGGGCACACTCCAGCTTGTGTTCAGCACTGCCAACCAGCACCCCCAGGTCATTTTTGGCTGGGCAGTTTTCCAGCCACTCTGCCCCCAGCCTGCAGTGCTGAAGGCCATTGTTGTGGTCAAAGTGTAAACTCCAGTACTTGGTCTTGTTGAACCTCATACTGCTGGGGAGATTTAAATTGTATTGTTCAGGGTAAGGGCTCACTTTTTACCAAGTGGAATAGCCTTTTCTGTTGCTGAGTACACTGTAGTGTAGGAGGACTGGGGTGGGCAGCAGGATTCCCAGTGTGACTTGGCATGAGAATCCTTGTGGCTTCCCAAATCATCACAGGACCTTTTGGTGACCTTCAACCCTGGGAGCTACTTCTGTGCAAGAAACCCCAGAGTCTGGCACATCTGACTCTGTAGAAATTAAGCCAAACTGACCACACTAAGAAAGTTCAGCCACACTTTGTTCACCTCGTATGGATATTTGTTCTTTCAACCAAATATAAATCATTTCTTACAGGGCTAAAACAATTTCTTTAGAACACTCTGAGCAACCTAATCCAACTTTTATACTGTCCAAATCCTGGGCACAAAGATTTGTCATCTTAAACTTTTGCACCTTATATCCTTCAGAATAATTTTCAGGTTCCTCTTCTCTGCTTGTTATGCTATTCTCACTTTCCAAAGTATGGGTTGGCTTTTTGCCCCCCATTCTATCATTCTTGTTTCCTTATTTTATAGATCTTGTGTTTTCTTCTCTACACAAAGTCTTCTACTTCAATTTTAAAAAGCCATCCTAAACTAATCTTCACAACCTCATGTTGATGTTAGTCCCTGCTACAGTTCCTATCAGTTTGGACATGTCAGGCTGAATTGAGTTTTGATAAAACCTAAGCAAGCAAACCACCTGCCACACATCCACACACTACCCAGCCTCATCTTCTCAAGCCTGCACAAACACTTCATTTTGTCATCTTTTTCTTTGTTTAGGTGTCTTTTCTGCTCTATGAAATTGCCATAGCCTTTTTAGGATCCTTTGCTGTGTCCAAGTATCTTTGCCCATAGCCCAATGCTTCTGACATTTGTTTCCAGACACTAGGCAATTAATATTGCCAGCCTTGTTTCTAGTTATTTTTCCACTCCCCTCCAGCTAAGCTCTCTGTCATTCTGCTGTTGGCCAAGTTTTATAACAAGCCTGTGGTATAATTGCTTTCTGTATCTCCTACTTACTTTTGACCTGAAAATCCTTCTGAGTTCTGTGCAACCTTCTCTGCAGCTGTCCCATTTTGGAACATGGTTTTGTCATTGTGTGCAATTTTCCTTGGGGCTTTCCCTGCTAATGCTTCAGAATCTCCTTCTTATCCAAGGCAAATCTACCCTGCTGTAGGAAGTACTGTAGAAGATTTACAAGGTAATATTCCTGCTTTCAATTTCAGGGAGAAATTAACTAGGTGCTGATAACTTTGCAAGACTTTAAAGTCATGTCCTTGACCCATCCACCTGCTAAAAACATTCCTGTAGTGGGAATGCAGTAAATTCTGCATTCTAAGTCAGGTTCTTGGTTATCCCTCCTGAAATTCTCAGTGGTGTGCCATGCCTTGTATCACAGGGTTCAAGTTTTGTGGGGCAGCTTTGCACCCTCACTTTAAAGAGAACTGTCTGTATTGCTGCTCACCAGAAATGTTGCCTTTTTTTCTCAAATTGTGTGTTTTCTACACAAGAAAAAAGAGAGCTCTGATAAATTTGACCTCTAACTTACAATTTGCTTCTGCATATTAAAAAAATCAAAGGCTTATTCAACAGGAATTAAGAAGCTAATTCTCAAAAAATTCCCACATGGGAAATTGAATGAAGGCTTAGAAATTATTTAGATTCTGATGTGTGCTGCAGTGGCAGAGGCAGCAGCTTGAAATTATTTTCAGTGATTGAGGAAAGCAATGCATGACTTTCCACAGGGATACAGTGGGGACTGAGCTGTATGACACCAGTGTGAGGCACTTTGCAGAGCTTTAAATTTAAAACTCATGTACCATATTTGTTAAATAGTATTGCTCCTGCCTGAAAGCATTTTTCTGTCAAATAGCTACCTTTGTTTTGTTTTGAATTTTATTGCTTTCTGTAGCACACATCTAGTACAGTAGAAATTATACTCCTTTAATAAAATACTTTTTCAAGAGCTCTTTTTTGTTCTAGCAGGGTAAGCCATTACTGTCAGCAGCTACTTGAGGAAAAACATGGGGTTTGGGGTTGACACCAACACCACAGGCACAGGTTTCAGACAGCCTTGTCAGACCTATTTTAAATAGTGCTTGAATCAGGTTATTTCTTCACTTGTGCACTTTTGTAGAAGGCTTTCCCTATGCTCTTCAGTATAGGGAAGCCAAGAACACTCATGGCTTGCACAGTAGTATCTTGTCTAGAGAAATGAACAGTCCTCCCCACCACATTTGGAAGTGCTGGACATTTCCTTTTTTTATTTTTTTTAATTTTTTTTTTTTCTCAAAGGGCTGTGCTCATGTGTTTTACTTTATAGACATTGAGTTTTCTGAGTCATCAAGGACATTTGGCAGCTTTTTCTAAACATCAATCCATAACCTCATGGTATTTGTTGTGTCTTAGATCAGGCTGAGTAAATATGATTTTCTGTTGGGAATAGCATCAATGAAGTTTGTCTGCTGAAGGTAATTGGAGCTTTTCCTGATCATTCCTGGCTTGGTGTGCCATTCCTGCTGATGGATTGAGGCCACAAAGATGCATAATAAAGTTCCTTTGGACAAGGCAAAGATATTCCAAGCTGGGACTTGAACCAGCAGCACTTCTGTCATCCTTGGTGAACTTCACATGAGGTTAAGATTGCAGAAGATTGGCACAAGTCTAAATTTTTCACAAGGCAATGAAGCTTTTATGACTCTGCATTATCTAGCAAGGAATCCAAGCATTAGAATAAATGAGACAAAGTCAACAGCCTCTCATATTCAGATCAGTGACCAGTTATTATGATGCTTTTATAACAGAACAAAATTAGACTAAGGGGGACATTTTATCAAAATATTTGCATTGAAATACTTTTTCATGAGGAAGCAAATAATCTGATCTTCTTCAGCAGTAGAAAATTCCAAAGTGTAGGAGTTTCCCTGTGCAGTGTGCTTGCTCAGAGATGTTCAGATAATTTTAGTTAGATAATTGTCGCTACATTAAGTGCAATGGACGGCCTGATTATTTTTAGGATGTTAAACATCTTAAGACTGCCTAGCTAAATTTACTGCCACACCAGAAAATAAAACCATGGGATGATCTGTCTGGATATTGTCTTAGTTTAAATGTGTTCTCAAATCTAGCATCTGGGTTTTTTTTTAATCTCTGTGCCTTTCTTCTCTAAATGCCTGTTTTTCAGGAGGCTGTGGTTTGGGAAGTGTGGGCGAAAGCTTTTGACATCTCAGATCCATATCAAAAGCATGATGATTGCAATTTGTTATTATTTAATGCCAGATGAGCTGTTAAGAGACTCATTTCTTAGAGGTCTCTAAATGACATCTGACACAAGTTGATTTCCCTTTGTTATAAAGTCTGTTGTCTGGGAACTTGAGCTCCTTTCATTCCTTTAGGCAATTTCTCCAGGTCAAGGCTGGAACATGTAGGTGGTCTCTTTGAAAGGACATTGCCTGCTCTTAGTTTCTGTTTCAGATGGGGCATTTTGATTGCTGGTATCAAGGCAGTTACAGCTGTCAGTAAAACAGCTGCTCTCAGACAATGAGAGATACCATCAACTTCAATATTATCAAGGATCAGACCACTATCAATATAATATTTTTTTCCAGAACATCTTGCTTTCTTTTTACTTATTGACTTCCACAACTATTCTATTATGAAAGGGGGGGAAAATATCCTAAAATATCCTATAGAATTTTACTGACCTCTTTCCTTAAGAATTCAAAAAGAGAGATTGTTGTGGTATTGGCCAACAGAATTTCTGTCTTCTGTCTTTTATCTATTCTTGATATTCCCAGGGATCATTTCTCCCCTGTTCCCTCTGTCTCAACACTTTTCCCTTCTAGTTTTGTATTCCACCCTCTTTTTCTAAACAGGTTTCCAAACCCTCATTTTCTCTCTCATTTAATCTTCACTCCCTCTCTCTTGCTCCTGTCCTACTTGTCTTCGACTTGGATATATTTCTTCATCACAAATCCTGGGTCCAAAAACTGGGGGAGTATCATGCTTTAACTGTGAAGAAAATTAACTCTCCCCCAGCCCAAACCAGCACAGGGAGGCACTGAGCAGCTGATTTTGTGTTCCCATCTCTGGCAATGCCTGCTGCAGCCCAGGGCGTGCACTGGACACCTCCCCTTGTGCAATTCAGCTGCTGCTTGTGTAGGAAAATCTCTGCCAAGAAGGCACAAACATCAGCTTCTTAGAGCTTGCAAACTGGCCTCAGTGAGGTGCATTTTCACAGCAACAGCCATATAAATAAAGCAAGTGCTTCTATAGCTCTCCAGCAATGCTTTCATCAAGTGGTCTGAAGGACTCTTAATAACTCTAAGACCCAGCTGAAGGAGGTGGCACTATACAGGTGGACACAGTCAAGCATTAAAGAATTGTTCTAGCAGATCATTAGTGAGCTTAGTATTCAATAGATGTGTCACTGCATTTATGGTATTTTTTACTAGATGAGTGCAGGTTTTGATGGAGAGAGATAATGTTGATGTCTGGGTTTTTAGAGTCAAAGGAATTTATTCCAGTGGAGATTTTAATCTGTATCTCCTCTGCCTCATCCCAACACTGTTTGGAGAATGGGCATTAATACACTGAATTACTGAATTTTCTGAATTCTGAATTTCTGAGTTTCAGCATGACCACAAAATCTAGATTTTGCATTTGTTGCAATCAAGAAACATTTGTAGGTGCAAAGTTAAGAGGAAGAAATAATTGTTCATAGGCTAGGATTATTCTAGCTCTGCATCTGTCCCTGAGTCCTCATCATGAGCAGCACTTGGCAGATGCATTTCTACCCTCCATGGGACAGGCACTGCATGTACTCTTTCCATCTTCTCTTCCCTGTGCTCTTCTGAGCTCTCCTCAGTGCATTAATACTTCCCATTCCTGAGATATGGATGCCTGATTTGTACCCATCTAACTAAATTGTGAACATTTTTTTTCCACAAATTAATCACTACCCCATCCCAATTTCATGTGTCTTTGATGCCTGGTTTTAATTGCCTGAATGTAGAAAGCTTCAATGAGCAGAAAAATTAAAATTGCAAAATCCTGATGGCTTTTGGTAGTTGAGTTATTTGCCTCCAACATCAACCTGAAGTGTATGTTTTACACTTGGATTTTTTTTTTCCCTTAAGTGAGTGAATGTCTTACTAGTTTTCCATTTTTGACAGTCACAGGCTTAACTGCAATGGATAGACAACATTTTAGCTCCAGAATATGAAACAAGTTCTGAATTCCTAGATGCTGAAAGGGATCTTGCAAGCAGTGAAACAAGCTCTCTCTTTCTTTGTAGCAGGACTTGACTTATGAACAAAACTGCTATTTCAAAAGATTGAAACCCCTAATATATAGCAGAGTTTCAGGGATTTCACGAAGGGGATAAAAGTCAGAATTAAGCATATTGTGTCCAGCTGAAAAACCAGAAATAATGTAGGACAATTGTATTATTTCTTTTATTCAGAGAATGTCTTCCATGAAATCAGGAGTTTTTCCATGAAAAAACAAGGTTTTTTCCCATACTGGTTTCTTGGACTGACCTCCAATGCCTTCTCAGCTCTCTGTTCAGGACTACAGTGGCTGTCATTTTGCTGCCTGAGTTCACAGACAGCAAAGTTTGTCCTTTTCCAGAGGGATTGTTCTTTATTCCTATGAGACAGCACGTCTTCTCCAGCCACTCTGTGGCATGTCATGGAAATGACATGACTTGCAGAGCATCATCAGAATGCTGCTGGGAAAACTCTTTACACAAGGAATCATAGCACTGGAGTGTCTTTCCGCAATGCTGTACATGGCTTCATAAAAGAGTGCAGAGTGCAGTTGAATGATGAATCTACTCAGACAAATACTGCAAGTCACGTATGTAAAGCAAAGTAAAGCATGCTGATAAATTAATATCTTTATTTTTGTTTGCTTTAAAGATGACCAAAATTTGCTCCACTTTACCAATTTTTTGGGCATGTAGAATTTAATGAAGTGTAATAGCAGAGCCGAAGGGTCCCATGTTTTCTCAGACTGAAGAGTAATGTTACTTTGTGAAGAAAAATCCCCGTGGTGTAGAACAAGTTAATTAATTATTGAGTGGAAAAACAAGCTGTCTGTCACTTTGCTAAATTTCAAATCTGAAATTTGTTGCCTTTTATCCACTTGTTTTTTTTTTCCTAGAACTGATATAACTGTTTCTCCCAGTATTGACTTTTTCTTAATCACTTCTGCTTGTAGTCTTCTGTAATAATTTACACCATGATCATGCTCAGCTATTATCTGCTGACTGATAATAGAGTTTGTTTTACAGACAGCATTCATTGTATTGTAACTGTTCTGAACTGGCTCAGTAAGCCATGGTAATAAATTCTGCAGGTTAATGTCATTCTTTACTCAGCTTTTCATCTTTTACTCAGTTGTTCATCAGAAAGTGTTTTCTGTTCCTTGCCCATGACAGCCCCAGTGAGAATAGTTTGGGCTAGTGGGTTTTTTCAGCATTTAGGTGTAAAAGTGATTTTGATGCCTTTTTACCTCTGAAATTTATTTTACACATCCTGTTGGAATGTTCAGGATGTTCTTGAGGGCTAAAGACATAGCCTATATTGACTGTCTTTTTATTCAGTTACCCTTTTTGACCATAATAGTTATTTTGAGTTGAAGATCCACAGGTTGCCTTTGCAAGGAAGAAAAGTTGGCAGTGATACCAAAGGTTTGGATCATCCTGTTGATTTGAAAGTCTTGTGTTTCTGAAAATGAGAGACATCAAACCACACAGAAAATAGTGCTCACAGCTTGTGTGGCCCAGAAGCCTCTTAGTCTTGTTTCTGAGCCACTCTTTGTTCTTACTGAGCTCTGTCTGATGTTTGCTCTTTTCTGAATATGGTGTTCCTGGGTTTCTTCCTTGCTGTCTCTCCCTCATCTATGCATTACACCCTGTACAAGAATTACCCTTTTCTCTCCCACTGCCTAAAAAATTACTTTTTTCCTTTCTGTTTTTGCTTGACTTTATGAAGAATGAGGGATTTTTGGAATTGGATGCTCTGAGTATGGCTTGTGTAGGTGGTTTGTATGTGTATGTGAGAGACTTGCTGAGTGTGATACAGTATATTAATCCTGGAATGGCTGCTGAAGGGTGGCTTTGTGGATCCTTATTCCCTCTTGGAAAAGCCATCAATGTTATGCCAGTCTCATGCATCTTTTAAGGAATAGAGGTATAAAATTATTTGATGCATAAGCTCAATATGTTTCCTACCACAGAAGGAGAAGGGAAGGAGTGTTCCTTCAGGTCATTAATCAGAATGAGAATGAGAAATTGTAACAACTTCCCAGTCATTTACTATTTGCTCCAAAGTAAATCTGTCTAAATATTAGTGCACTGGTGATAGTGAAAAAGAAAGGGGGGGTGAGGGGGTGGGCAGGAAAAGAACCTTGTCATTAGCTTGTCACATGCTGTACATGGTAGACCAAAGATATATGTCCTGTGGCATCTCTGTAATGAAAACTTGAGCAATAAAAATAGTTCCTGCCATGTTCTGGAACAGGAACTCTCTGAGGAAGCACATTAACAATATTTCACATTAGAAATTATTATTGCATATTCAGCTATTGTTTCAAATGAAAACTGTGTGTATTACAGGGCAAGTGAAGGAAGAGAATGTTTCTTGTGTAAGCAGAATTAAGATTTTATGCATCTGGCTATATCAGTTCTGGCCTATAAATTTAAGTTAATACTTTAACAGAATAATGAATTTCTTGTACCTAGGATGCTTGATGGACTTATACATGTAGTTCAGGGTAGCCTGGCAGTGACTGAATATGTGAATCTCTTCACTTTCTCTGTGCCTAGACAGAAGTATTGCAGTGAGAAAATGAGACTTTTTGGATGTATCTCCCATGTTGAATGTAAAGACATCATGTTGCAGAGGTTGAATATTACCAAATATCAGTATTTTGTGCAAATAGTGGGTTTTCTGCCATGCCTGAAATTTTTGAATGAATTAAATGCTTTGTTTCATGCACACCCATCTCTCCACTCAGGAGGGTGTGTGTTTGGAAAGCTGGTCATCTTCATTACCTGCTTACTTTCTAATAAATTGTATGACCTTGCACAGGAGGTCACTGTTGTCTTCACAACGATTTGGAAGAAATTTTAAAACATTACTGAGGGTTTCTGTATTAACATGTTGCCAGCAGAAAGCTAGTTGTTAGAATGCTGATTTTTCTCCTCCTCCAGCCTCCTTTCAAGAGGAAGAATGTTCCTACCTCTTCTACCCTTTATGGTGTCAGGAAACATCTTCCAGCCCTTCTCTCTGAGTTGTGCATTGTTGGCTCTGACTGCATAGTTCAGCTTCTATTTTCTGATTTGTGAATGAAGTGATTGATTCATGCTTGCCCTTTGAAATTTAATTTCAAGTATGTGTAAAAGTGAGAGAGAGAAAAAATATTTATATTTTTGTTGGTATGTTATTTTCTGGATATGTAAATTGGAAAGTGTTAGAGATGCAGTTTTTGATCATGTAATCATTACTGTTAAAACCCCAAAACACAACCAACAGAAACACATTAAGCACTCTCAGAGATGTGCCACACCATTTGCCCACTCACTCCCAGTGGTTGTCACACTCCCTAGGGGCCTCTTTTAACCAGCCCACTGCTCACCCACAGAGGAAGCCCCATCCTGCACCTGTGTGCCTCACAAGAGCGAGGAGCACACCTGCTTCGTGATTTGCCAGTCAGCAAAAGCCTTAAACTCATGCTAACAGTACCATTAACTTCTTAGTGTATTATAGCATAGCCTTATGAGTCTGCTTTCAAAATGCTTCTTCTTGAAAGGGACTTGTGAAGTACTTTATTACTAGCCAGGAATGGTTCTAGAAAACCAGTGAAAGGCTTTCAAATTAAATGAAAGTAGTTAATTTTCCTTTTTCTTCCATTGAGATTACAGGCCACAGATGCCCTGCCTCTGTACTCAAAATGGCAGTGAGCTGCTTTCCCCTTTACAGGTGCCTGGCAGAGGATCTGAGCCACTCAATTTGCTTGCAGTCCCTCATGCTGTCAGGACACAAGCCTGAAAATTCTGGGAGACGGGAGTGAGGCTGTCTTGCAGAATGAGTGACTGAAGAGTTGATTTGCCATGAAGTTGCCCATTTGAGGCAGGTTAATCTTGCAGATCAGGTGTGGATGAGGACATCTTAATTAACACTGCACTGAAGATGTACTGTGACAAAACTATGTAATTTTGTAGAGGAAACATGACTGGCCAATATATAATTTACAGTATATTACATAGGTGCTTATCAGTGTCCAGCTGACTAGAAGTCAAGCAGCTCAACTCAGAAGATAATAGAGAAGGTTTTTGTATTTCCTTCCTTATTTTCTTCTTTATTTCTAGTGTTTACAAGTTATGTTTTTCCTGTGGTGTTCATAACTCCTTAGAAACAAGAGATGAAAGTGAGCTTGTTATGAATACTGTATTGTATCTTAATATTTCTCTTCCACGACCACTTATAGTAGTAAATGTCTAAAATGATATTTACAGAAAACACACATGGAGCAAACTGAATTTAAAAGATCAAATGCCTGCATAAAACATCCTTGTTGCTTTCTTACATAAATGAAAACCTGTCAAGTAATGGGTGCCATAATGCTGGATTCAGCCATGTGTGTAAAACAAAAGAGCTGGCAACTGGAAGAGTGTCATCAGGTGGGCATAGCAGAAATTAAGTGAAGCATGAGGGTCTTAATGTTTAGATAAATGGGTGTCTTATGGTGTGTGTCTTCAGCAAAGTAACATGAAAGATTTTTCAGAGCCCATTTCAAGCCCTCTTGATCAGGAATCTCTCCACAGAGTTTACCAGTCTTTTAGTCATGTCCTAAATCAGCAGCCAGGAATACAGCCATGTTTTAGACGTGATTTGTGTTTCTAATATGCTTTGACATATTTTGAATCAGGGGCTGCATTTATGGAGTATTTTACATCTTTCTGGTTTAATATAAGCAATGAGTTGCACATAAGTTTGGTGAAAGAAATATGTGGAAGTATCTCAGCAAGTAAATGTAACTCCCCACCCCCTTTTTTTTTTTATTAAAAAAACAAAAAAGAGAAATTGTGCCCAGATCTATCTTGCAATTTTTATCTTCTTTTGTTTCAGAAAATAAATTTCAGAAAATAAATTTCAACACATCAGTTTCAAGCAGCAACAGTCAGACAAGTAAATTGTGGCTATAAATGTTGATTTTAAGTACTCTGAATGCTGACTGCTAACAGACTTTATCTTGGATATTGGGGTAGAGCATGTGAGCAGTTCCCTAAGGCAGAAAGACAAACTGCTAGAGGAACAAAGAAGTTATGCTAATAATACATGACATGGGTTTAGCCATATATAATTTAATGCTTTGCCCTTCAGCAACACCTTTCAAGTAAAAATCTGCTAGACTTTATCAAATAATAAGTTTTTTTATGACATCTTTTCTGTTTTCCCACAGAAGCTGATAGGAAGAAATGTTAAGAGACTCATCACAGCTCTGTATTCAGAGCCCTGCAGTCTTGTGTCACTGTTGTGACACACAGTTGTGTGTGGTGTTGTTAGAATTCTTAATTTTTGAGCCTATGTCCTGCTGAATGCTTGCTCTGAAGCTTGAAGAATTTTTGTGATCACACTGGTTATACTGATCCTTTTCTTTGGGGTTGTTTTTTTATTGTTGTTTCTCTGTTCTCTGTTTCTCTATCACATAATTGGATCATAAGGGATCCCATCCCTTAGCTGTCTAAGTGCTAAAAGCAAAATTTTAGCAAGGGATTTTCATGGCTTTAGCCTTATAAAATAAAGTAATAGATGGAATCAATTCAGTGTTCAGTTTAGACTGTGGCCCAGAGCAGGTAAGATATCTTAAAATGACTCACAGAGTTCACTGGATATAGTAACAGAGACATTTTTCTGTGTGAAATGAAATCTGCCCTAAATTGTGCATGTTGGGCAAAGCTTGACATTTGGAGAGACTGCAAAATTTTCAACTCTTTTAGAGGAAGTGTAGTACTCTATTCCACCACTGAGGCTGGAGGTGTTTTCTGCCTTCATAGGCTAGAAGAGGCTGAAAGACACACCATTGACAAGTTCATATTTCATTATTATTGTCATTTATCTCTCTTGCTACAGTGAGTGCTATCCTGTCAACCAGCCATCAGTGGTGGTGGTAGGGTGGGCTCTTGCCAAGCCTAGCACTAGTTGCCAGCACCAGCCAGTATGTAACCTGGATAGAATATTTTCCTGTTAGTTGGAAAGGTTCACTTGACCCACTGGGTGGAATGTGCCTGGTCTTGCACTGTTCATAACCTTTGCTTGTGTCAGAAGAATGTAATTGTCAGATATTAATATCTGACAGTTTTACAGAATAGGGAGGGTTAGGTCAGACTGGAGACTGCTGCCCAGCCCTGTGTTCCTGCTCTTCTGTTTTGTACTCTTCCTTCTCTTATCACAGGGAGTCTTTTTTTCTCCTCTCTCAGAATAACAAAATAAATTAGTATCTAAGTTTAAGAGCCCATTCTCAAATATTCTGAAAGTAGAATCTCCTGCTATAAAGATTCTAAGATTAACCCAAATCTCTACTTATTATTACAGCTATCAACATTAATCTCTCTCAGAAATTATTAATAAAGTGTGAGATCAAACCAGGTTTCCTTGAGTAGGACAAGTGTCAGGAAAGCCCTGTTCTGGAAAGATAAGCAGTACCAGTGGTGCAGAGGCACAGTTGCAAAGAATGACATTTTGGAATCTGCTGAATTCTCTTTTTATGCTTTAGCTCTTCACACACCATTATCTACTATCTAGTTCAGTGTGATACTTCAGCATAAGCTGAATTTTCACAGCACAGAGACTGGTGTTGAAAACTTTTGTGTCCTTCAGTTACGTACAGTTTCATTAGATCTCAAGTGGTCTTTGAAAATTCATTCATTCCTTGCTTCTGACTGAATCAATGGAGATGTGCTCACTTGGAATCTGCTAAATTCCTTTTTACCATTTCTTCTGTCGTTTCTAGAGTGCAGTTTACAGATCTCCCCCATGGCATTCCATCAGAAATGCACACAGCAGCTTGCAGGGCATTCAACATTCTGTATCACACTCTGCAGGCTGCTAGCATCTTGTGATGATCCAAGCATACAGGTGGGGGGATTGTGTTCATGTGTAATATGGCTTGTCCTGTTTTTCCATGTGGACTCGGAGAGTTGGCCAAACATGATAGTTGACCCAAATGTAAAAGCTGACCTTTGGCTTTGAGAACTATTAAGAACACAGGTTAGATCAGACCTTTCTTGGGCTAATATTCAGTTTCCAGGAATAGAACAGGCTTTTCAAAAAAAACTTTATGTTGGTGCTGAATTATCTGCTTTTGTACATATTAGACTTCATCCCTTTTTTTTTTATCTAGTATTTTCTATAGTTGCTTTAGGCTTCGAAAGAATAGGTTGATAAAAGAACATGTTAGGAAGATTTTTTTGTTATTAGTTCTTTTTTTAAACTTTAATTGTTTTATGTTGAAAGAAAGCCAACACCTTTTCAAGGGGTGGATGTGTGTTTCCTTGTCAGGCCACTCTCTTCTGTCCTGCAGAACAGCCTGGAATATATCCTGCTGCACATGGTAGATCCACAGCTTGGACCACTAACTCCCCCATGAGTATCATCATTGTTCTGTCTGCCTCCTTGCTAGTATTTTTCCCTTGTAGTGGTGTTTGGGGTGAGGTGAGTATTGATCCTTTTTTCTGGGGAAACAGAATTTCCAGATGAAGCAGAAATTCCACCATTAAAGAAAAACTTTTGAGATAGAAGTATAACTAAGGTTGGGATATTTCTCTTCAGTTTTTTTCCATTACATTTTCATTTTCAGATGGAAATACCTTTAGTCAGAAATAGTCAAAGAATCACAGAATCATAGCACAGTGTGTGTTGGAAGGGACCTCACAGACCATCTAGTTCTAACCCCACTGCCATGGGCAGGGACACCTTCCACTAGACCAGGTTGCTCCAAACCCCATCCACCTGGCCTTGAACACTTCCAGGATGGGACACCCACTGCTTCTCTGGGCACCCTGTGCCAGTGTCACACCACCCTTACACTAAAGAATTTCCTCCTGATATGTAATCTAAATCTTCCCTCTGCCAGTCTAAAGCCACCCCCCTTGTCCTATCACTCCATACCTTTGGAAGTTTTCTTGTAGCCCCCTCCAGGCACTGGATGGTCTCCCCATAGCCTTCTCCTCCAGGCTGAACACTCCCAATTCTCTCTGCCTTTCCTCACAGGAGGGGTGCTCCAGCCCCTTGATCATCTTAGTGACCTCCTCTGGACTTATTTCAACAGGTCCATGTCCTTCTCATGTTGGGGTCCCAGAGCTGGGTGCAGCACTCCAGGTGGGATCTCACAAGGACAGAGTAGAGGGGCAGGATCCCCCCCTTGCCCAGCTGGCCATGCTGCTTTTGGGGCAGCCCAGGATACAGGTGGATTCTGGGCTGCAAGTGCATATTGCCAGGTCATGTCAAGTTGCTTACAGGATTCCCGATAGTGTCTTGTTAACAAATCCTTCTTAATAATTTTAGCATTAGGCACTATTACAAGCCTTTCCTGACGAGGTAGTTTGAATGCCATGTGTTACACTTGACAGCTTGTTCATTAGCATTACTTGCTTTGCAGCTTGTGTTGCTTGGAAGTATGAATAATCACCATTACTGTGGAAGAGCACTTTGACAACTGTTTGTGACAACTATTATAGCTGTGTGCTGATTTTATGAGGAGTGAGTATGTGCAAGTGAGTTAACAGCTTAATCTGCTCCCTTTCTCCCAACATGACTCACTGGAGCATTTCTGTATGCACTGCTGCCACCTCTCTCCCCAGTTGCTGCTTGATTGACAATGATCTGATCTCTCCATGTGTGTTACCCTCTCTGTGCCATACAACTTTTGCCACAGTGCTGATGCCACTGACTTTCAGATTCTCATGTGAGCTTCCCCTGCAAGAGGATGTGACTCACAGGCCCCTCCTGAGATCCATTTAACACACTGACTTTAATTCAAGTGGCTCTTGCTGCTTGTTAGCATGTTCTGACTGACTGACTGACTGACTGACTGGGACCTTACTCCTTAGTCTTGAGACTGTTTGTAATATTAGATGTGTACATGCTATATCACAGATTTATATCACTCCAGGGTCCCAATTGCTTTTTATTTTGGAGTGGTTTTTGCTGACTGTGTCTCCATGAAGAGAATACGTGGTCTCACTTTACAGCATGTCCTTAGTGTGCAAATATTTCTCCACTTGCTTTCTTAGCAATTCCTCTTCTTGTAATAATATATTGTGGCCTCCACTGTGAATACAAACAATGAAATCCAGTGTCATTAACTAAGGAACAAAGAGAGCAAAGGGCTGCATCCAGCTCAACTATTGAGTTACTGGATGACCCCAAGCAAGGCTTTGTCTTTATTTCCTTAGCCTGGAGATCCATCAGGACCTTGTTAAAGAGGATTTGAGTGTTGGACCATCCAAAGTATAAACATTTGGCTGCTGTGTCTTTTGGAAATGATCAAGCATTCATGTGTAGTTTTGAAATAAGGCCTTAGTTAGGACATACTTCATTTCACATAAATCATTCTCTTGTGGTGCTTTAAGCTATGTCTTTTTATCTGCTAAGTCTTACTGAGTTTTTGGTTGGCCAGCTAGCAATGCCACAGGGGATTTTCACACTTCCACAGGCTAACCTCACTATCCATTTCCTTTTCCAAGGGCTTATGTTCCTCACAGGGATCCCCCAAGTTATATCCTAAGTTTGTGTCAGTTCTTACCTTCAGGAAAAATTATAAACCAAAAAAAATGGGCATTTGTGAAAATGCTGACCTAAGTAATTCTTCCTCAATCATATCAAAGCCCAGCTGGAGATCAATGAGTAGCAAACATCAAAGCTAACAAGAAGGTTCTCCACTAGTACAAGGAAATTCAGCAGAAATGTTTGTCCATTATGAACTGGAAAAGCAAAAAATAAAGGATATTCTTTCTAACTTGAGTCTTTATGAGCAAAGCCTGATCTGAGATCAGCTTGCATATTCTTATAGCTTGGGAAGGAGAAGTGCAGCCAACATCAGAGCAGCAGCAAGTAAAGGACTCTTTACAGAGGTGGATGTGATCATATCCATGTCCTGGATGTGCCCAAGGGGCCTGAAAAAGTAGGCTAATGTATGGGTTGGTATACATTTGTGACAAATGTATGGTGACTGGGAAGGGGGCTGGAAAATTTCTGATGACTGAAAATAGCGAGAGTTGTATCGTTTTTTTGGAAAGGCAAGAAAATGGAGTCCTTGGGATCTCATCAACCCCATTCCCATCCCTGGACAGGCCTGGAGCACATCAGCCTAGAGTCAGTTGGACTCAATGACTTCTAACCAATATTTTTATGATTCTATTTTCTGCAAATGGAACCCTGGTCTCTGGTTTTCATCTCTTCATTTCAGCTAAGGCTCTGTTTCTCATCCCCAGCTGTGTTCTACTAAATGCTGTATACTCCTGATGGGCCTCATATTTATGTTTTACAGAATCAGAAGTCCTGTAAACTTTCAGAAAAGTTGAGGTCGGGTCTGAAGCTACACATTGCAGCTTAGGCAGCTTGTATTTGATCATTATCCTTAACAAATCAATATTCAAAAGTGAATTTCCCCTTTCCTGTGAGATCTTTGAAATTGGGTTCATCTAATACCTGGGAAGAGAAGAAATGCAGGGAATTTCATATCTTGCAGAGGTCAGGAAAGATTGGTCTCTTTTCAGTTAATCATGCTGTAACAATTATTTACTGTATTTAAGCATTGATGTTTTTTCTGTCCCAAGTATTATGCAGTGGTTGTGTGATAGAGGCAGAGCTGGGGGATCAGTATTCTGGCACACCTAGCACTCAGGTGATATGCAAGTGGAAAAACACATACTGCACTTCCAGTGCATAGTGCAAGCTTATGAAGGCTTATTTATTACTACTTAGGTATCAAAATATTAAGTTTCATTTTTCCAATTGCACTTGCTAAAATATTCCAAAATAGACTTAAACAGTAGCTCTGAAATGAGGAGACACTTCTCAGTTTAATGAGAAGGACATTTTTATTGCTGTTTGTACACTTTGGTTAAATAGAAGATGCAGAAATTTAAGTCTGATTATATTTTCAGGATAACATAATTAACAATAATATGCTCTTTTCCTAATCCACTGAATGCATTTGAGAGATGGTATTTGTGAAATGTCAGCGTTCTCAAGGAAATGAGGGCAGTGCAATCATGCCCACAAGTGAACCTCACATTCCAGACCTGTTTGCATTGACATCAGACCACTGCCCCAGAGCTCTGGGGCTGCTCTTGCTGAGCCCTCTGTCTCTGACACACATCCTTTGCTGTAGTGTGGAACATCAGGGCACACAGCAAGGGCAGGGCTCCTGCTGCAAAGTCAGAGTGACCCAGCCCCGCACAAATTGACCTGCATGTGAAATGAAAGCAGTTAGCACTGGAAGGTAGAAATTAGCTGGAAAAATTGGTGCCAATGCTGACTTTCATTCTCACCCTTCCTACTCCTCCTGTGCCTTTCCAAGTGCCTTCCTGGTGCTGTGCACGAGTGCCAGCCTCGGTGTGCTCAGAGCAGAGAGACAGATGGTCCAGCCCTGCGCTGCCTGTGCCAGGGCTGCCACTGCTCTGGGGCTGGATGCCACCTGTGGCACAGCCCCAATCTCCCCAGGACACCCAGCTGAGGGGCAGAACTCTGCACAAGGAGGGCTGGTGGCACCAAGGAGGAGTTTGCACATGATGCTGCTGTGGCCCAGAGCAGATGAAGCTGCGTGTCCTGTGACAAGCCACCTCTGAATTGTAGGTGTTGTTCCCTGAGAGCACGGCTGGGACAGATTCTCATGGGAGTTATTGCACTGGATTTGTGCCATGTCTTGGCTGGGAATTACCCAGACTACCCAATTCCAGAAACAAACCTTCTGCTGGAGAGGAAAGATATTGTTTCCCTGCCTCCTGTGCTGCGTCAGTGAGAGAGTGCCTTTAGTTTTTGAAAATAAAAACCCCCAAGAAAACAAAACAAAAATGCCAGAAGCTCCATGCTCTTACTGATCAGCTTCAGTGTGTTACCAGTGCTGCTGGCTCTGTATTTATGTTCCCTCCTACCCCATATATTGTGATTCTATCAGCAAGAGCGATCTGTGAGGCTGGAAACGGAGAAAATACCCACAGGGTCAGCATGTCATTGTGAAGGAGAAGGAATCATTGTGTTTTATCAAATCCTCAGCAGCTTGATCTTCTGGGGATAAATGTTTTTCCCTTACTGCTCTTTGGAATCCTGGTATTCTTCATCCAGCATGATCCCATGGTGTGCAATTGAATTGAGATTCATATGGTGCAGATTGCCATCACAAAAGCATATTTGAGGAGAATTGCCTGAACAACTTGCCATCTGAAGGGAGATGTTTACAGGATAAATGCTTTCTCTAGCCTCAATTACCTTCAAAAGTAAGTCAAAGGTTGCCATATGGAATATACCAAACTCTGCTGGGTAAATGCCAGAATATCAGTGACCTCCTTGTCCCCACAGGCAGGACTGGTGGCACCAGCCGTGACTCAGGGAGGGCCTGCCTTGGTTTAGTCATGTTTTTTCCTACACAGCCTTGGGGAAATGCTTTAACTACAGGTGCTCTAGGGCTGTAAATCAGTGCCCTTTGCATCAACTTCTGCTGCAAACATCTTTTTAGGGGTGGTGGCAGAATTTTGTTTTTCTGTTTCGTGTCATTACAGAAGTGATCAGATTTGGGACATTAAATGAAAGCAAAGTGAATTCTCACACTGGCTTTTTAACGAGTATATTATCTTTCACATGCTTCACTAGCACATTTTGATTTGCAGCTCTGGAATAAGGAAGGGCAGGAGTTTCCCCATCTGTAATTAATGCCTTCTTGTGTTGGAGGTTAATAATCAGATTGCCTTTAAATATCTGGTAATTTATAATTGTTAATGGGAGCGTAAGGCTCTGGTTTGGGTTTTTGTATATGATTATCAGCTCAAATTCTTTATTTTCTTTACCTAGTACCCTTAAGTAGACCATGACCTTTATAAAGCATACCTTTTGTATAAAATGTTACTTTATTAGTCATATTTCCAGTCCTTCATATTCATAAATCATGCATCTGGCTTTAAATGAATACTACTGGCAAGTACTGTTAATATACCTCAAGCTTTTAAAACCTTACCTCACGTTTTTAAATGTTTTTTTTCCCCCAAAGCAATGATGACCAGAAACTTTTAAAGGTAACTTGACATTGAGAAAGACATCAAATATGGGAAGGCTTGTAATGAATTCATGGTGAGGCAGAGTACTTTGGAGATTTAGATGACTACACACCTATTACATCCACTTTTCTAAATTATTAGTAAGTAGCTGTGTACAGAAAGTGTCAATCAGTAGTTGCTCATTTTCACATTCGAGCGTCTGTCTTGCTCATAGCCCAAGGGGTGTGTTTTGGGTACCAATGAGCCTGGCTGAAATGAGCCATGGGATCAAGCACAGCATTTCCTCCCTGTAACAGAAGCCATTTGTGCTTTGTGCCTTTCTGCTGGAGAGCCAAACCCATTAAATGACCAGCAGAGCAGTGGGCTGGCTGCTCCTCTTGGAGCACACACACCCTGTGCCACACACCCCTGCCACAGCACAGCCCAGCGGTTCATCCTGCTGCTGCTGACACCTGGCCACACCTGCAAACCCCCAGTGAGATGTTTTAACAGAGTGTGCTCCATTTCTGTGCTAGTGCACAAGGCAGCTACATGCATATCAGCCTGGTGAAAGTGATGATCCTTCTCCATCTCGATCCCAGAAGTCTGGGATATGGGGGAGGAGTAGTGTCTTAATACAGGGCTGTTTCTTGAAAGTGCTGTATCAATAGAAGTACTTCTAATTCAAATGTTTCAGTGTGATTAGACTGGGGTTTACAGCTGTTTTTCAGGCTGTGTAAGGACTTAACAAATTTAAGGAAAACTTGCATTTTGTTTTCCAGCTATCTGTCCATTTACATGGTTCAATGTTCAAGGAAATGTTGAAAAGCAAATAGCCTCTCAATGAGATTCAGCCTTTTTTGATGCTCTGCAATTTTTTTTGTTTGGTTGTTTTTTTTTAAAAAAAAGTCTTTATTCTTTGATCAAGACCAAGTTAAACTTGTTTTCTATTAACAGCAGAGGAAAGCAAAGTTAGGCTTGTTCTCTTATTCTCTCCACTTTGCAGAATTTATAGAGTTTATAGTTTCTAACTGTACAGTGTTTTAAACTTCCTGTATTTAATTTTAACTTTAAAAATAACTGAATATCTAATTACCAGGAGAAAGAAAATTCTGTGTAAACATCTGCAGTCAAGGAGATGTGGTACTAAATGTAATACATTAAATACATCATTCTGATACAAAAGTATTCTTTGCTTAGTGGCTTTAATATGGTATTAGGCTACAGCATCAGCAAAACCTTTGCTTTTTCATTTAGTGTACTATCTCCTGTCCCAAAAAGCAGCCTGGTTCAGGCTGTAATGCCTGAGCAAACTATCTAAAAATCTGCTGACTCTGGTTATAAGCACAAATGGTATGTGATTTAAAACTAACAGGGAGTGTTGGGCTTTCCATCCTTCCAAATAACCATAAAATGGTGAGTTTGTGTCCGGGTACCACATCAGTATAAGGCTTAGAACCATCTTAGCCACCTTCTGCAGACACCAGAAACCCAGGCACAAAGAGCAGAGGCAATTTCCTAAGGCATTCAGGCCTGAATGACAAACCCAGATCTGACTGTAATTGTTTTTTTTTAGGCTGGTTCTCCTTTCATAAGTCTCTGTTTCTCTTTACCTATATTTTTTACTGAGTTGTCTCTTCAGTAGCATTTTTTTCTTCTTCAGAAATTGCTGGAGGTAGTGATCAACTTTCAAAATCTTGGATCCAACCACTTGAACACACCAGTATAAGGATATTGAATGGCTCTGAATTCCCCTTTGATGGGTCAAATCTGCACGATCAATGTGAACATCTCACATTCTTTCATTGTATTTTAATTTGCATTCTGATCAGATGGCTGGCCATTTGAATCCATCTACAGTTAGAGCTGATTTGAAAGAAACATCAAGTACACATGTCCAATTAAACTGAAGGTATGGTGCAGCATATAAATTGCAATCTATCATTCTTTTCAGCCCTCCTAAAATTCACTGGCTGTATTTAATTCAGAGCAGCTATCTTTGTGATTTAGGAGTGTACAACAGTAGGGCAGAGGAGGAATGAGCACAGCTGTCTGGGGTGCCTAGTCTTGGTGGTCTCAAAATGGGTCTCAACATATTTATGGTCAGCTTAGCAGTGGAATGGGCAGGATATAATTTCTCTGCCCTGCTTTCCTGCTGTAACCATGCCCTGTCAGCCTGGGGCTGCTTCCCTGGGCTCTGATGGACACTCCTGTCCTTACCTGCACCACATTCTGCTACATTTATAGGTAATATTTTGTATTCATCCCAGGGCATAAAGCCAAATCGGTACCTAATTTAAAAAGTCATTTTAACACCTTTTTTGCACTGCTTGCTAATGGTCAGGAGTCTCAAGTGGCATCTCTGATAAGCATTCCAAAAACAGACTTTGATTCTGTAAAAAGAGGATGGAGGGGAGGTGATGTGAATCAAGCCATGTTAATGTGAAGAGAGTGCCTGGCTTGGAGGGGAGGGCTATGAACTGCTACGGTCTGTGCTCACCCGCGAGGGAGAAAGTTGATTCTTCCACATTTTCACATTCCTTTTTTTATATGCATACCCCAGAGGTCTTTGCCTTCCTGTTTCATTTAATATTACTATATTTCATTAATAATGCAGAAACATACAGATTTCTAAAGAGATCCATCTAATGCAAATTGTTGGGTTGCATAGTCATGATAGAGTTTCACACAGTCACCAGTTGAGAGGGAGCTTAATCAGCTGGTTTTTTTTTCCTCCTGTGCTGTTGGTGGTGTGGCCCTGCCATGCAGAGACTGAGTATTTAGTATGTAGCAAAATCCTCTAAAACACAAGGATTAGAGGGCTTGCTTTGAAGAGTTTAAGTAGAAACTACTCCCCAGTCTGTAAGTGAGAAGTTCTGGCTCCAATGGCCTGATTCATTGTAATGTTTATAAATAGTGCCTTAAGCAAAGTAAAAAATAGGAAATTTTAGCCACCCTTACATTTTTCACCAGCATGTTTAAGACAACAAACTGGGGCTAAGAAATATGTAAAATGCTTTCTAATTAAAGTAGCTCAATATGCTAAAGCTTCCTGGTGCTGTAACTTTAGGGTACAATATGCATTTAATTATCCCCAAGGCAAAAATTACTTTCAGAGTGGTGTAGTTTTCCCCATACACAGAATAATATGGTTTACTGAACTGGACCAGGTTTTAGCAGGGCCTGCAGTGATTTTTAGTGGCTCCTTGGAGATTACAGAGTAAACATTTTAAAATCTCATTTATAGGAAATGCTTTATTATGGTTTTGGTCAAGCCTAATTTATTGTTAACTGGATTATAAGTGATATAAACTGAGAGTTGTTCCTGCTGGGAATTACCTACCCTCTGCTTCCAGCAAGGGTGACCAAGATTCAGCATCATTATTTCACTACCTTATACAGATGCATAATATTCTCACAAAAACAACACTTATCTAGCTCTCCCACAAATCAAATATTTTATCCCAAGCTAGCCAACCTCTTGTTTGTTAGACTTTTTTATCCCTTTATTTTTTTTCCCTTAAATTAGAATCAAACAAGTTGTGAAACATGTAAAACTGTCTAATAGCAGTCATTGTTTGGTTTACTGTTACAATTGTCCTTTAAAAGTCAATTGAATTTTTTTTCTCTGTCAGCATTTAATAATAACATCTTAGGTTTTTTCAGGAAAAGAGTCTGAGTTTCTTCATAAACCCGAGAGCAAATTTTAGCTTTGTTTTTTAGTTTAACTGCCAAAATCCAGGCACAATATTTGCTATTTGAAATTCAGTTTGTACTGCTGAAACACGTCTTTTTTTTAGACAAATAATCTGAGTCTGGTTAAAAGTTGGACTCCTGCTGTATATTTCTGGGCTTTGTCCTTGTGTAAAGTGTCCTACAAAGCCATATTGACTGAAGATGTGCAGAGCCTGGAGCAAAGACCTTGATTTAAAATATCTTAGTACTGCCTTAAAATGACCAATAGATTCATTGAGGGGCATCAAAATGTTCCTTGTGCTGTATTTCTTATTTACTTTGCAATTTAATTAAGGAAGGGGAAAGAAGCAGGTGGAGACATTTCTGAAGATGTGGTTCCCCAGAGCTTTGGGAAGTGGGGATGTACAGCAGCAGCTGCTGTCACTGTCAGATGGAAGTGTTGGAATCCTGTTTGTTCAGGGTCCTTTATGCCCAGTTTTTCCTGAACCCTGCTAGGATTGGCTTTGTTCTTGCCAGCTGATCATGAGAGATGGTCAGTAATTTACACAGTTACTTCTACTAGGGCAATGTTCATGTCTGGTAATGTACCTTGTGGTACATTAATTGTAACTGTAACCTGTCACCACTGAAGGGGGCCAGACAGGGTCACATCAAATGTAAGAAACTTGAGTGCAAATTAAAATTTTGCAGAAATTCAGGGTTTGTAGCTGGCCTCTTTTTAGAGAAAGTAAAGTTTTACTTTGATGTTTCTGTGATCAGGAATTAAAGAACTCTGAGCTAGGATTTGGAAGAGTGTCTCCAGAAATTTCCATCTCCATTTTACAAGCAGAAATACTTGCACACATTTACACACCTGTCAGAAATCTTTGCTTTAAACCTTGAAGCAGTGATGTATTTTAAGCTACTGGTGTTATGGGACACGTTTTGGAGATCAAGCCAAGCTGTAGCAAGTTCTGAGCTGAGTGAATTGTTTATCAAAGATATGTTCTCAAATGCTGTGCAGTGCAGACCATGAGTTCCTCTCTGACCATCCTTTGGAAATGATCAGTAAGGAATAGGTTACACTGGGTAGTGGTAGTTGCTGTTCTGTCTTGACTTTCTTCTGAAAGTTTGTGTAGCTATTTGGGCACTACCTGTTGTTTAAAAGGGAAAACAGTAGGAATTGATGTTAATTGAACTATTTGCTACTTCTCTATTTGCATGAGCTATTATTTTATCACTTTTCCACATCAATAGAGTTAGCTTAGTTGAAAGAATTAGGGGTTTGCTTGTGATGCTTTAAAATAGGGCTGGCAGAAGTTCTTGAAAATAAGAGTTTCTTTGTTCAGGATTTGTCACTTGGATTGTATCAAATGTTCAAATAACCTGCAGAGGTCCCACCTGAGAGCTTGGTCACTCCTCCACTTCTTCATTTTACTAATAGAGAAGATGCTCAGGAATTAAACTTTGATGCTTGAATTCTAGTCAGCTGGTGGTATGTAAAAAGCTGTCTTTTTTTCCCTGGCAGGAGGAAAGGAAAACAGCAACAAAACCCACTTGTGCTTATCCTGGCATAAAATAGATTATAAAATCCTGATACTAAACTGATGATTATTTCCAAATCTGTAGAACAGCTTAGTAAAGTACTTGCTCTTGTTTATGTTTGTATTATAAATTTGAAAAAGATTAATTTTCCAACTCACTGTCTCTTAAATCAACTAATCATCAACTATGGAAAATTGTGCAGAGATCTTTGACTGTGCCACTGATGTTGTTTTTATATTTTCTGTGGAAAGTTCATCACCTTTTATCTTGCATCAGGAAAACCCTCTGTGCACAGAAATACAAAAAGTAAGAAATACAAGCAAAAGTAAGACGTGATAGAGATTTTTTTTTTGTTTCTGTGAAATGTTCAGAATTACATGCAGTGTCAGTATATCAAGGGAGAAAAAAAGCATATGACATCTTTCATTCCCAAGTACTCTGGGTACAAATATACAAATCATGTCTACAATTAACTAAAGTTTCCCTGGGTTTGCATTGAGGAGCCCAAGTTCTGCATAACTCAGATTAATTCTCTTGGTTTATGCAATGGTTATTAGAACCTCAACCCAGTTGGTGATGTTGCTGGTCTAATGAAAATTGATTAATAGTAACCTTGAAAATGGTCAGACATGAAGTGGATCTCCACTTTCTCATTTCATGTATGCAGTGACATTTAATTTAAAGCATGTTCTATGCATTTATTTCTCTATCTGTACCAGGTGTTTCCCCCTCTCTGAATTTGTCTCAATTAACTGAGGATATATCTCAAGTTCTGTCTTTTGTGTGCTCCTCAAAAGCACTTGGCATGCCAGTTTTAGGCTCTTGGTGCCAGTGGGCCTCTACAGAGAACTCCAGGAGCAGATCATTGCATCTGATGCTCTGCTGAATTGAGAGCATAAAAAACATAAGAACATAAAATCCTCTTAAACTTTGTCTGCTGAAAGAAAAGGATAACTGGAGGTTTCATCTTAGTGCACTGTTTCCCGAGGAAGGCACAAACATATTCTGGAGCTAAAAGTTGAAGTTCTCATTAGAGCTGCCCAGAAAATTTGATAGTCTGAGATTTTGTGAAATGCTGGATTTTGACAGAAAGATAAAACCTGGATACAATTTTTGGCTACCTGTAATTTGTGTTTAGACTAATGAAGAGCATCTTTATAAATTTGGGGTCTCTTTTTGTAGCCCAAAGCATTTAGCAGCATTTAAAGAGAAAACTTTAAAGGCATATGTGGCAGAAAGAAGTGTATTTAAAATCTTGTTTGAGCAGAAGTAGATAAGTATGAGGTATGGCTGTATGAAAAATAATTAACCTGTGAATTTTTTGTGTGTGTGCTTGGCCTGAGACAACTAATTATCATGGAAAAACTGAGACTGGAAGAGAATCTGTCCCCAAAATTCCAAAAAAATTGAAGTTTAGGAGATTATTGGAAAATAGTATCTGTACTTTTAGTTATTGTAAGATTTTTATTAGTAGATTTTGGTAAATACAGGCATTGCAGAAGTGACATGTCTTATCCAGTGACTTTGTTATTCCACAGTTTCATTTTACTGCATGTTTGTTTTGATTTGATTTGGTTTTTTGGGTTTGTTGGTTGGTTTTTTGTTTTTTGTTTTGTTTTTGGTTTTTTTGGGTGGTTTGTTTTTTTTTTTTTTTTTGGTTTTGTTTTGGTTTTTTTGTTTTGTTTTTTTTTTTTTTTTGTTTGTTTGTTTGTTTTTTTAATTCATTTTTGGTTGTTGTTTTATTGGGTTTTTTGCTGTGGAAGAGAAAGGAAATTTCTTCTTCAGAACAGATTTATCTGGAAACTAAATTTTCTACCTGAACAATAATGTTCATAGGAAAACCTCTTGCTTAAACAGAACATCATTTCTTGAAAATAAATTATTTCAATAAAATTGTTTAAATAAATGAAGATCTTGGCTGGCTGTATTGTACAGTTCATCTGAGCAGCACTTCAGCAGACAGGACTTGAGAAAGCATCAGGGACATCTCTTATACCTCTATCATTTTCCTTTTATTTTTTTAATTGACTGATTGAGATCACATTTGTGAACTGTTCCACTCTAATTTTGGCATTGTAACTCACTATTTGATTTCATTAAAATAGTGATTTACCTTTTCCTTCACATGACTGCTGGTATGGTGAGTAGTTAATTCTTTGTCCTTATGAAAAAATGCACTGGCCTGATTGTGATCATTCTGGTTTAAACATAATTGTGAAAGTCATTAATGTCTTGAAAGAGAGGAAAGTTATTAAATATCCTGAAAGACAGGATATTCAGAACTCCATGAGATTTTTCTCTGAGGTAATTCCTGATTTTCCTGGAGTGTGGAAGGAGCTTCTGTTTGTATGCTAAATGCTACAGCTTCTGCATAGGCAGAACTAAACTACTTGGCATAAAACAGTTTTTGTTTCTAAGATCTTAGCTTTCTTAAAAGTGGAAAAACAAGTCTCTTTTTAAATGACAGGGAGAATAAATCAAGTTAATAATTTTTTTATTCTGTTTCCATGGTGGGATTTTTCAGTTTGGGGGTGCTATATTTTTAAGTGCAGCTGTTCTGTCATTGCTCTGTATGTTGTTAAACAATTCTAAACCCAGACTGAAATCATTATGGTTGTTGGCCTTTTTTTTAATGTTACCATGATTGAAAGCAGAATCTGTCATGTTTAATGCATGGTAAGGCCAAACTAGAAGCCTTTATTCAATGTTTAAGATTTCAACAATAGAAACAGAAGACATGTTAGATTTAGAGTTAAAAGTAGATTAAATTAGGTTAGATTAGTTTAGAGTTTACATTAGATTAAATCTCTCCCTGTACATTTAGGGCTGCAAAATTGAGTCATTTTGGAGGTGCCTGTAATTTTTCTCAAGTTTTAAATTCTGTGCTGCTGCTATTCACTTGTACACTTCCAAAACAGGATTTTCCAGCATTTTGGCACTAAAATCCCCAACCCTGGTTTTTCTAAAGGCTGCTGAGGAAATTTGCACTTTTTACCTCAAGTGCATACATGCTGATCCTAGATTACTATGAGCTAATTTGTATTGTTGGAAGTTTTGCCTTATCCATATTCTCTCATCTAGAGTTTTCTAGACAAACAAAGAAATGGAGAGTTTTGAGAAGTTTGAAGTAGATCAGCATTAACAAATGCTGCCTTGGTTTTCAGGAATGAGTGATTATATACCCAAAAGCTGATCTAAGTTTTATCCTGTGGCCTGTATGTCCTGATCTTTCAGAACTCTTGGTGGGGTGAAACAACTCTCAGCACCTTCCCAGAATTCTGTTGCTCTGAGCAAGATCAAATTACTCCTATCAGCAGGAAAAGGCTGGTATCAGAGAAGTGCAGTCCACCTCAGTGGAGTCCCCCAACATGTGTAACTGGGGGTGAATGTGTTGTTTGTGTGTGCAAAGAGGAATTGATGAAGGTGTCATCTATGGCAGAGGAAAGACATAAATATAGCAATCCCCTCTCCTATATTCCTTGTATTCTTTTTTCTTAACTTCTGTTATCAGAAGTTAATGTTTGCTTCATTGGTAACTTCATGATGATACCAAAGAATCTAAGGGTGTTAAAGTAGAACACTCCACATGGGAGAGCCCAGGAAATGTTTTTTGGTTTTTTTTGGCTAACATGTGGAAAAGATCAGGTGGTGGTGTAAATCACAATGGTTTTGACAGCCTCTGGGCTTTCTTTGTGTTTTAGATCAGTTTCTGAATTTCCCTGTGCTGCCCATGGAAACTGTTCTTTCCTGGTACTCAGGTCTGTCATGCAAAAGGTGTTTAATGATATCCTAAGAGAGACAGATCTATACCTTCTCTAAGCCTGTGTTTCCCAGACAACATGGTGCTGCAATCAAAGCAGCTGAAACATTTCACTTCTGTTTAGGCTGGATGCAGGATCATTTTCTCAGGAGTTGAAAAGTTCAGAAGGAGAATGAATGAGATCATTTTCCCTCTATACTTTACAAAATCCTACAAAGTAGGCTAGACCTCCTTGCTCTCACATCATCACATGTACAGAAATGTTAGGGCTTTCACTGCAGACTTGTTCAAGGCACATTGTGTGAACTCCAGAAGAACATACGCTTGAAATTGTCCAGCACAATTTTCAGGAGAGAATGGCAAGAACGGCAAGAAAGTTATACAAACTTGAGCAAATGCTGAAATAATGAGTGTCCTTCTGTGTTGTAAAAGCTCAGAAGGAGATTGAAATCATTGTCTGTGCTTCACAACCCCTGTCCTTAACATCTCCTCATTTCACCTGCATCTGCACAATGGTGTGTGGAACTTGAGGAAAGGACATGAGCAGAGAACTCTGACAAAATATGTGGCCTGTCCTCTTGGGCTGGAACAGGATCCAAAAAGTGAGGAGAGCGAGCATTGGATATCATCTCTGTCTCATGCAAATTTGCAGATGCTACAGGGACAAGTGGTGTGAAGAGAATCCAAAGCTCTCCTGAGAGCTGCTCTTCCTTCCCAGAGTTTCCCTTTGCTTGCCTACAGCTCATGTTGCTGCTGGAGTCTCCCTTCCAATGATCAGTTTGGCATCAGGCTTTTTGTCACTGCCATGGTGACAACTCCCTCCTGGTCTCTTGGGGCTTCTCTGCCTTCATTGCATCACCTCAGCAGCAGCCAGGGATCATGGCAGGCAAAGAATTAGCTCAGCTTTTCAAAGGTGATGAATGCAGAAAATGTGTTGCCTATATTCACTATTTCAAAGGGGAATTTCATTTTACTGCCCTTCCCTCCTGACACTTTATAAAGGAAGGGATAGGATTGTATTTCTCATAAAACCAATTTTTTCTTTATCTTTTGGACTGGATGAGTCTTCTTATTGTAGTTCCCACAGCTGGAGCTTCTTCAGCCTCCAGATGAATAGAAAGACCATTTTTGCAAAGTGATCTTTTCTAAACCTTGTTTCTCAGGAATTGAAAACAACTGTTGTGTCTTACTGTCTTAATATTCTCTCAGGGCTGCTTGTAGAGAAAGGTTATGGCTTTTGTGGAGTGATAACCTACCACCTAATGAGTCTTCCAGTACAAGGAAAGGCCTGATCTTTTTCCTTTTGTAATAAAAGACAGGCATGAGAGACGAAAGAAACCAAACAAAATCCTTGAATAAAAATCTTCTGTATTTTCTCTGCTCTTCACAGAGAGAGGAGTCAGTGACCAAACCTTTGCTTTCAACCTTTTTTGGCTGTTGGATGCATGACAAAGTCATAATTATATTTTACTAAAAAGTAACCAAGTTGGAAGATGGTTTATTGCCTGATTGTTCCAAAGTGTTGATCCACTTCTCTTCTTGTCCTGGTTTGAAGGACAGGTGTCTGCCAATAAAGGCAGAAGCTTCTCTTTGAAATGGAGAATATAAATCCCCTTCCTCCAAATTATTATTATAATTTTGAAAATAAGGGGCTCTCAGGCAAAGATATGGGAATTAGGAATAACAATTCTTTACTAGGAAAATTAAAAGAGAAATGCAGTATTACAAAGAGCAATCCCAAAAACACTGACAGAGTCACAATACAACCTGACACCCTGTCAGTCAGTCAGGGTGTTGGCAGCAGTCCCATTAAATGGTGGCTGCATCCTCCTGCTGTGGCAGATGTGGTTCAGCTGAAGCAGTGCTCCTGTAGAAGGTGCAGTTTTCCTCTGAAGGTCCAGGGATGATGTGGTCCAGCTTCTCCTCTGGAATCCAGTGGAAAGAAGGAAAACTTGCTGTCCAAAATCTCAGTTTTTATCTAGGTAGGAAAGGCTTGGTTCCTCCCCCTGGCTGGAGCATCTCCCAGTGGATGATGTAATTTTATCAGTCACACAGTGGGACTGAATGGGCCAGCAGCAGATGATATCTTCCTGGAGGGAGGATGGGCTGTGGAAAAGATAAAGGTGATTGCCCCAGCTGGTTTAAAGATGGCCCATTAGCAGATGGTATGTGCCATGGAGATAAGGAATCACTGCCCCACCCGGCTTCAACAGGTGGTGATAGAACACACATTTCTGGCCACATCAACCCAACACATTTGTTCATCACACCATCAGCACTGGGGAAAGAGAAGAGCAGGAAAACACTAAAGAAGAGAGGGACAGAAATGAAAGAAAACTGCATCTGACAAGCAGCAACATTTTCATGAGTTACCAATCTGTGTGGTTTGATCGGATAAAATTCAGCTTGCATTTCAGAGCTCTAGCAGCCAATGCTGAGTGTCTCAGAACTAGCTCTGAGTAACCAATAATGAATGCTGGCTGAGCCAGGGACTGCAGAATTCCAGGTGAATTTCCTGGTCAACAAGGTCTGTCTCATACTCTTGCTTTGTCCTTGCCCATATTTTATGTTATATAGAAGCATGTACCACAGACAAGTGCATTTTAAGTTACATCAGGGTGATGGTTGAGGTGGGATTTCAATTTGACCTTCTAAACAGAAAAAAGGGGATTTCAACTCCAGTGCACCTCTATTTAGCCAGAGTGCTCTTGGCATTCACCAGTAGAGTTTTGGGCAAGACAGGTTTTTGAAAAACTCGTACTACCAGCACCTTTGGGATGTCAAGCAGCCTTGGTGTGTTGAGAATAGACTCATTTTGGACCAAAAATTATCATAATGGACAAAACAATTTCCAACTTCCCCCTCCTCAGTAAGAGCACTGATTCATGTTCACAGACACTCAAAAAGCAGAATGCTGAATTAGAGCTATCTGTAATTGTTTTTATTTCCAGTTCTCCCTAAAACTGAGCTATTAGGTTCACAGTCAGTAGAAAGGCATCTGTTAATTTAAAGATTTACTTATAAACTAAGATATTTTCTTCTAGGGTAACCTCCCTTAGGCATTTAATTTGTACAGCATATTTCTCCAGCCTCCTTCGCAGAACATAAAAATACCAACTGAGCATTTGGCTTTATGGCTGCTGGTGGAATTGGGAAAAGAAGGTAAGCATTCAGTCCCATCCTTTTGCTCCAAAAATCTAAAAATCCACTAACAACCACTTTTATTTTATTGTGTTATGTTCTTGCTGTACTGTGAGAGATCTTGCCCTTAAAACCACATCTTCTACATTGAATTTTTCAGTACTTTCTTTTTCGTGTTTCACAATGAAACTGAAGGTAAAAATACACTTTTACTAGGGAGAAAACCATTTCCCTTGAAGGAAAGATTATTTTTAAGAATTCTTCAACATATGCTGTTTATTCTGAGGGCAGAAAAGATGTAAAAATTTCATGAAGTAATCAAAACTTGAAAAGAGCAGAGAGGCATTGCCCGATCAATGGCTTCGAGGGCTGTTTGCCAGCACATTCACTCGCTAACTGAATTTGACACTGAAAGTGTCACATTTCTGGTTTTACTTCACTGCCCTGAGGTTTTAGGCAAGATGTGTTACAGAAAGACAAGTTCTAATGTTTTGTAAAGTGACAACATTTGCTTCATTCTGTCAAGTGTGAGCATTAACTAACTGTTGTGGTATTGGGGTGGATCTGTGTGCACCAGACAACAGGATTATGCCAGGATTATTAGAGTTCATGCCCTCTGCTGCAACTTTGTCTGACTCCCAGAGCTGTGGAGCTGCAGCATGAAACACCAATTGCTGCCAGAGAGATTGGCAATCTGTGCTGATTAACAGCAGAAAGCTTTTTGAACACAGAACTGTATGGGGGGAAAACATGCCCAGCAGGTGCCCTCTCTGCTATTTAATTATGAGGGAACCTGATGGACAGAGATGTTTACAGGACTGGCTCTGGATTACCTGCAAGGGCTTTCTCACAGAAAAGGTTTAAAAGAAAGAGCACAGTGGTGTCAGGCACAGGTTGGGACAGCAGCTCAATTAGAGCTAATTAATGTCCTGTGAGCACTTTGCTGCTTCAGCCATGTTGCATAACATCATGTGTGGTGCTTCAGGACACAAGGGCAGTCTGCTGTGAGCTGGAAAATCTGATTCTTAAGTGTCTTAAAGAGCTCCAAGATGCTGCTATTAGAAGTCATAGTTTGCAAATGATCTTTGAGGGATTTATGTGTCAAGGCTATGATCAATGTTGGTTTTTTTCTGTGTGGGTGGATGCTTAAGTGCCATATAGATACATGAGGTACTAGTTAATGGCTTGACTTGGTTGATCATGGGTGTTTTGGTGAAGTTCAGGATCAGCTGGTGGGCTGTCCTCTGAAGAATTAGGTTAGAGTAAGCAGAAGTTAAATAGAAAATTGAAATAGTGTGTGAAGAAAACTGAAATATTTTGAACACTTGGCCATTTCTTGCACAGAAGAAAAATTATTTTTGATTGAAGTCTCTCCAGTTTATTTTGAAGTGAGTTGGTGAACTTGGCATAGCTCTTAATGGACCCAGGTGGGTAGGAATGTTTGCCTGATGTTGTCCCAGAGAAGCAGGTGTGCCTTCATCCCTGATTTTGCCTGGAGTGAAGTTCAGTCACTTCTCAGTGCCTGCTTTTGGGAAGCCTGTGTTTGGTGCCCAGATCTCAGCATTCTCCCTCACACCTGACCGTGCTTGGTGCTTTTGTTTGCAGTGCTGGCAGATAGGCCAAGGAATAAAGAGATGCTGGGTTGCAGCCTTGCTTTCTGCTTTTCTGCTTCTTAATAAAAAGTTGCTGTAAAGGTCGTGGGCAGGTCAGGCTAACAGGCAGTGAGCAAACACTTGAAGTTCTGCCTCTAGTCCACAATTACTCTGAAGATAACAGAGCAAGGCATATCAGTCCAGCATAGCAAAGGTGAAGGTGACCACCATGGGCTGAGAATATTGTAGCAGAGCTTACACATAAAGCTTTCTCAAAGTGAAATTTTGCAAATTATTTTCTTCTTTCAAAAAACAAAAAGCCAAAACAAAACAAAAAAACAAACAAAAAAAAAAAAAACCAAAAAAAAAAAAACCAGAAGGAAAAAAAAAAAAAAACCCAAACCAAAAACAACTCTGGGGAAAGAGGAGCATCAGTTTGGATAGGTTTTCAAATTGGAACAGACTGGCTGATGAAATTGTGAGAGGTAGCAGTGCCAGTTTCTGCTCTCTGCCAATAGTGGATTGTGAGAGAATGGAGGCCTGCAGACTTTCCTCAGCTCCTCCCAATAGTTCAAGTACTTTGGGGCAGGTTTATCCTCACAGTGTCTCTACCAAGGCTTCCACTCATGAGCCTCTGACTTGGTTAGAGCACTGATGTATTACCTATGCTCTTAATAGAAATTAATTCTTTTCAGCCTCTTTTTCTGTCTCTCATTTTAAAGATCACTTAAGATGTGTTTTGATGTAGCTGTGAAATCAGTATCATTGGCTTGCTGCATGTATTTGACTGGAGACAGACAATGCCTTAGTCTTCAAAATGATGTTGTGATAAATACAAATTAAATATTTTTTCAATGTTTTGTCTGTCACTTTTTGCAATCTTTAACAGTTTAAACACTTTAACATTTCCATCATTCACTGAGTGAGTCACCCAGAAGGATAGGACACACACATTTAGTCCTGAATTACTGAAATATTTTTGTGTGTGTATATGCAGTGGTCTCAAGACTTGCACATTTTAAGTACAATGGGTACAATCTTGGCAAGTTAGCAAATGATACTGAGGCTTTCCACATTAGTTTTTTGTTAAAGGAGAAGTCAGTGATCTGAAGCCTGAATTTATGCTCAGAAAATTGCTTTTTATCCTACAGCATGGGTTCTTGAGCAGAGGCAGGCTCAAACAATATGTTGAAAATTATCTTTTCACAGAACTTTGATCAAAGTACAAGTGTCCTTGCCTCAGGAAGCAGTTTGTTTTCCCTTGAGAAGTGATGCTGGAAAAATCAAAGACAGCAAAGTCTGCTTGCTGGCCAAAATTCATCTATGAATAAATTTCATCACAAAGCTACCAGCAACATAACATTTTCAAAGACCATATCATGGTGCTTCTATGAGAAAGGGGATTTGTAAAATTCAGCATTGGATGGGAACTCTTGCCATACAAATATTACTAGAAACTAATATTGTTTATAATGCAATAGAGTATACTCATCTAATTATATTTCTGATTTACTGGAATCCAGATGTAAACCAGTTTTTGCCAGTTTCATGATTTGAAAGTTTTTTTTTCTGGGAAATTATTTTGAAGCCTTTTGTAGGAACATACCTATATTAGTCATCTGTTGTTTCCAGCACAAAAAAAAATTAAAAAAAAAAAAAATTACTAGATCTCATTTGAGTCCTAAAGGATCCAAAGGAACTATCTAAATAATGCTAAATGTCCACTGATGTATCATTTTACTTATTTTAATTTTCTTGTGTGTTCCAAAGATGAGATTCAAGGCTTCTTTTTTGCTCCCTAATATAAATTTTTGGAACCCAGGAATCCTCATGTGTCAGGAGTCTCTGAATAACTGTTTGTGACATGCAATTTTGCTTTTCTTTTAGTATTTTTCTATTGCTGAATATACCTGCTTCTCATTCTCTTATATGCAGTGACAGAGTATTAAATAGAGAAGTTCTGGTGAAAAATTATTCAGTTTACTACATCTTTTTTTGGTGTCTCAATATTATTTTCATGTGTTTCTTACATGCTTTGGAAGATAAGAATTCCTTCTTCCATCCAGACTCTGTCTTTCAAGTGGCATCTGCACTGCCAGAAGAGTTTCAGTCCAGCTTTCCTTTCTCATGCCCTGAAAAGAAGAATGTATCTGCAGCTGAGATTTTTAATGTGATTGATTGAAAGATAGAATTCTTTTGGTAATGGTGAATTCATCTCTAATTTCACACCAGACTGTGAGGTTGAGTAATACTTTGGAATCCTTTTCCCCAGTAATTGGTCAGTGGAATCCCTAGTGGGTCGAGGAGGGGGGGGCTTGTTAAAGGAAAACTTTCAAATGTGTGTGAAGAACTGCTGGCAGTTTCTGCTGAATGTTTCAAGCTGTACTGTCTAGCACAGGGACACAGCTGCTGTACAATGTCAGCTTGTGCACACTTTTTTAGCAGCCTTGGCTGAAAGAACATCTCCAAGTGCTGTTCAGGCCACCTGTTGCTTTCATGGATTATTCCCACACCTCTGTGGAATATAAATTATTCAGCTCCAGACCTCTGTTCTGTGCAAGTGAAGAGAGATGAAGAAAATGTGCATAGGAAAAGCAACTTGAGAGAAAACCGTGTCATGGCACTGAAAGGCCCTGTCAAGAAAATGTCTTTGCATGAGAGCTAAGGGTAGGTAAACCTGTTCAGATGAAAAAGAATAATTTAGATAGGAATCTGAACCTTGATGGAAAACTTCTGCAAATACTTGCAGAGTTTCTCATTACTCCCCTCACAGTGCCTGGTGCAGTAGAGCAGGTATTAGTCAGGTAACCCTAGACCTGATCAGGAGCAGAGTTCTGCCCATTTTCTTTACTCCTCAGGCATGATTCCAAAGGCTGCAGACATTCAGTATCCTTCTGGTATGTTTTTAGCTGGTTTAAATGCATTAAGTGGAGCTAGCCTTTTTGGAGACTAAGTTTCCCATTTATTCAGAGGTGTCTTCCTGCCAGTATGTTTAAACCACAAACTACAGCAAGAATTTTAGTACCAAGAGAAGGATTTAGACTTCACAGTCTGCACAGACTCCAAGAGAAATGTTTGAGATAGCCTCACCCTGAAATGGGGAAGGAATTGCCAAAGGGTAAAAATATGAATCATCAGCTTTTGTACTTCAGCAGATATCATGTAATATGAAGAGAGCATCCTTGTCTATTGCAATTAGGTCTGTGTCTGTCTCATGTTCCTGCCCCTAAAAGTTTTCCTTGTCTCTGTGCCTCTGCTGACTTCTTGTCAGTCCTTACATACCTTTCTGTTGCTACTTTGGCTTCTTTGTTGATGCATAACCCTGATGTTGACACAATTTTTCTTTAGGATAAGTTTAAAGGTGAGTGATTATTGAACTCATATAAATTTTGTAGTTTTTTGCATAAAAATAGAGGGATTTTAAAATATATATTTAGCGGATGTTTTTCAGTGGAATTTAGAGATGCTACTGAAGCAATAGTCCAACATTGAATTTCAGTTTGTCCTCAGAGGTGATAACCTCTGAGATATCAGGGATGGTAATCTAGAGTCTTGACAGTTTCAGAAGAAAAAAAAAAAAGAAAGAAATGAAGAGGGGCATAAGGCTTTGCTGAACTCTTTGAACCTAAAAGGCTGTTTGCTTCTAATAGCTTTTGATCACCATCAGCTTTTGCCTGAGTAACACATATGACTTGAAGTTAGGAACATAAGACCAGGAAAAATCAGTAAGATTCTAAGAGCTGGGGCATTAGTCTGTGCCTTTCTGGTCTCTCTGCTGTAATGGAATTTTTTTTTTCCTCTCTGCAAATGTACTGAAGTTCACCAGTCTCACCCATTTGTACAGAGATTGCTTATTTCAGGAGGCTGTGTCCTGTCTTTAATCTGCTGTCTTCACCTTGTCCCCATTCTTTCTTCTTTTCCTTTAGCAGGAATCCTCGTCTTCATCTCCTCATTTCCCAGTAAATTATGTTGAAAGTCACTATTAAAATTCTTTCATAGTATTTTTTTCCTCAGGCATTTTTAGATAGGCTTTCTGATTCACACCTTTAAGTTTCAGTTATATGTTCTTTCTGATATTACCAGATATTTCTGTGAGGTTTGTAAGTACACAATTATTCATAAAGATTATACTGGGAAAAGAACAACAGCTGAGGTCTCCTCTGGACTGTAATTTGTGCAGCTCAGTTTACCACCCTAGAAAAATCACTCCACTCTTTTTTCAGTGGCTTTCTTCCTGAAATATTTCACAGATTGCTTGGTGTCCTTTAGAGAATGTTGAATAGCACACAGAGTGTTTTTCTGCCTTTGGCTCATGACTGCACCCTGACATCTCAAGGGCTGAAGGAAAAGGAAAACAAAACAGGGCTGAGGCAGGAGTTTACCTAGTGAGAGAGTCAATCCCTGCTGGCATTTAAGTATTTAAATATACTGGTTTGTTTGCCTCTCACCAGGCTGGGAGAGTTCAAAGAGCACCTGTTTTCCCATCTGATGTAAACCACAAACTACAGCTGCAGTGGGAATGTGGTCACAGTCCTGGCTGCCTCTGGGGCATGGTGCCAGCTGGCCAAGGGAGGGCATTGTCCTGCTCTGATGTGGCCTCACCTTGAGACCTGTGAGCAGTTTTGGGCACCACAATATAAGAAAGGCATTAGACTATTGCAGAGTGGCCAGAGACAGCCACAAAGATGAAGGGCCTTGAGGGGAAGCTGTGAGAGGTTGTTTGGTCTGTTCAGCCTGGAGGAGACTGAGGGGAGACCTCACTGCAGTTAAACTTCCTCATGAAGGGAACAGGAGGGGCAGGCACTGACCTCTGCTCTGTGGTGACAGTGACAGGACCCAAGGGAATGGCCTGAATTTGTGTCCGGGGAAGTTTAGCTTGGATATCAGCAAAAGTTTCTTCACCCAGAGGGTGGCTGGGCACTTGAACAGACTCCCCAGGGCAGTGGTCAGAGCACCAAGGCTGGCAGAGCTCAAGCAGCATTTGGACAGTGCTGTCAGGCACATGTTGTGACTGCTGGGGTGTTCTGTGCAAAGCCAGGAGCTGGACTCCATGGTCCTGATGGGCCCTTCCAGTTCAGCATATTCTGTGGTTCTGTGTCAGAAACAGCTAGTCCTGTTGCATACATTTTGGCTGACTTTCTCTTATCCACATACTAGTGCTGTTCTTTTTTCTCTCTCTATCCTTTTTCCTGGCTCTTGCTCTTTGACTCACTCGCCAAGAGATGAGTTTTCTAGACTGGATATGAACTGCCCGTGTTCTCTAGTGCCCTGTTTACAAAGACATGTATACATTTCAGAGTTTTTAATGTTGCCCTTTGCTAGCACAAAGTAACAAGAAGAAATAACCTTTTCTCCTTTCTTCCTTCCTGTTCTGTTTGTAGAGAATTGTGACCAGAAAAGAAACCCAAACATGGGTAAACCAATTACAGAGCAGGATGTCCAATAGGGTCTGAAGGGCTTCCCTCCAGGGAGCAGCTGCTTGAGACTTACTAACTTTTGCACATTTTACAAGAAAATGGTTCTTTCACTCTGAGATTGGTTTCAGAGGAGAAAAAGGTCTGAAACATTTGACAGAGGCTTCATTAATAGCTCTTGATGTTCTTCTAGCTCTTTGCATTTTCAAGCCCTCCATTAACAGGAACAAAGCACAGATTACTTCAATAAGCTGATAATAATATGCATTTTCTTATTCACATATCCTGTTTCAGTGCACATCAAGTTCACTCAAGAAGCTCTGACTCTATAGCTGGAAAGGAAAAATTGAAGATGTGGCCACTATTGACCCTCCAGCAGCATTGATGGGGGAGCACCAGTAATTCAGCATGCTTTGTTAAAGAAATCAATAGTGAACACAAAGATCTTTAGCCAGTGGAACATCTACCTGTGCAGGATCACAGAATGGCTGAGGGTGAAGGGCACCTCTGGAAACCATTTGGTCCAGCCCCTTTGCTCAAGGCACAGCCAAACCAGGGAATTAGTACATAATGGCAAGAGCTTCTCCAGGCTAAACAATCCCAGCTGTCCCAGCCCCTCTGTGTATGCCAGTTGCTCCAGTCCATACTGGCCATTATCTTTGCTATCCACTAACACCCACTTATCAGAGTATCTGGAAGTGTTCCAAGTAGGGCTGAGCAATCACTCTTCTGCAGGCACAGTTCATGTCTGAGTTACCTGAAGTGGGATGTTCCTGGAAACAGAGATCAAGGGTTCTGGCAGAGGGGGTCCTTGCCCCATCCATCCATCCTGGAAAGAATGCTGCTGCTCTCAGCAGGTTGCCACATTGATTGCTCTGACCTCAGGCTGCAGTTTCTGGGAGCCTTTAGCAGAGTCTTGTGTACTCCTGTGTGTTGCATCTTTGCTTCACCCCTGTCATAATAAGCAGGCTTCTTGAAGCTTTATTTAGTGGTGTTTTGAAGATTTCAGTGTCTTTCTCTGACACTTTGTATTCAAGCTCAGGAGATTACCTTATGCAATAGTAACGCTGGCAGATCTTCTTCCAGAAGTAACTCATATATGTCAGTATGGTCAGAGTAACAAAAATGAATTTTTTGTTCAGTTACAGTTTAGTAAAATTGAATTCACTTTGTTTGTCCACTCAGTGGTGTTGAACAGAAATTCTCCAGGGAAGACTCTCTGTGAGTGCTTTTGAGCCAATTCCATTATCTTCTGTATAATCATTGCTGTCTGAGAGCTTAGATGTCTGACTAAAAAAAGTTATAGGGCAAGTTCTTGAATTTACAAGAGTTTGCGTAAGCAGGCGTGAAATATAAAATATAGATTCACCATTTCTTTCATTGCACTGGGGTGATGATTTACATGGGACATTAACTGTTTGGAAATGAATATTTTGCAGCCACTAAAGGCCTCAGGATGTAAACTTGTCCCTGTGAAAGTAGAAGGGGAAAGGAGATGCCCAAATTTTTCCCCCCATGCAGTAGAAACTACAAAACATATAAACAGCAGGATAGGATTCTTGGAGTTACTTGTACTTGACATACTCTGAAAGGGGTTTGTTCACATTTACAAAGAAAAAAAAAAAAAATCTGGAAGGCTGAAACAGAAAATGACCAACTGCAACCAAAGCATTTGCTGCCTGTTTGTTCTGAATGTGCAATTGGCCTTGGTCTTTTAATTATAATCCATAGAGATGGCTCTGTTCCCTACCCACCCTTGGGCTTCCAGGAGCACTGAGTGCTTAGGGCTTGGGCTGCTAATGCTGTAATTGAAACAGCTGCTCTGCTTTCTAAGTACTTTATTCATTCACCTTCTAAAATGTTGATGGATCTGTGGCATGTTCTGGGCCTTTTCTGTGGATATGAATCTCAAACACAGCCACTTGCTAGATAGAACTGCTGAAGAGCATTTGCCACAGCTTTTAGTGTGCTGTCTCAGTTTACAAAGAGGGAAGAAAATGGGAGCAGGTGACAAGAAGGCTGCTCTGAGGCCATAGTGGTCTTTGGACTAAATTCACTTTCCCTACCAAACCAGATGTCCCAATTCTGTATTATTCTCAGTGACTTAAACAGAAAGTGAATGTGAACTATTACTAGGCCAAAAGGCCATTATTTTTACACTCTGCACTGATTTTTAAATTAGCTCACACAGAGAAAAGCCTCTTGGAATTGTGCTGTAGATGAGCAGAGCATGGGGAGGGCAGTAATTCACTCCAGGCCAGGGGTGGCTCTGCAGCCCCTCCTTTCTCTCTTGCTTGGGACAGCAGTGATCAAGGTAAGTTGCTGCTGAAGTCCTTGATAATGTTTGAAAATTTCACATAGCCAATAGGAGCTGAAGTACACCCATGGCCTTTCTCTGTATACCTTCCTTTACCCACTGTTTTTCTTATCCCTGCATTCAGCTCAATTCTGAATTGCTGTCTGGAAAAGGAGAGTTTAGTCATCATGTTAGATGAATTCCACTTATTAGCAGAAATTCATCCCAGTGTGGGCTAATGGCAAACATGGATATATTCAGCAGGGCTGCGGCAGAAATGGAGTTATAGACTAAAACACAATTACTTGACTGCTGTGATGGAGCTTTAGCATAATTTCATCTTCCTTCAGCCTACTGCTCAGCACATCCTATGTTCTGAGGCAACTTTAACCTCCTTGTGACCAGAATTCTGTATAACCTGAGGCAATTTACCCAAGAAAAAAGGGTGCAAGAGCATTTGGATTTGAACTTTTAGTTCCTTTGGGGCTGATTCACCCAAGAACAAGCTGAAACTGCATAAAATCTTTGAGCTAGGCGAGATAGGGGCTGCTGTGGTCCATAGCTTGGTTTTAATCGAACAGTACTGATTGTTCTTGGCAGATATGGAGCTGGAGAGCTTTGTGGTTATGCCTGTTAGGGAAAATTAGAGCTCATTGTGGGACTTTGAGAGTCAATAAAACTAAATTTTGATGAAAAAGTCAAAATCCTGCTTTGAAGTAGGCAACCCATGTGGAAAAGCAGTGAGAGAAGAAAGAAAGAGTGGAAATTTTGTGTCAGCCTACAGAACTTGGATTATGGTTGTATTCTGCTCAGGAGAGGAAGTACAGCAAGGAAATAGTTCTAGAAAAGAGTAGATTGAAAAATCCCCTTGATGTGGTATGAAACAGATAATTAATGTTAAGAAACAGTCTTGGTGTTGTTCCCTAGTTTTTGCTGTCTGTAGGTGACCTGACAGTATGTACCCTTGTATGTGGATATTTTGTGTACTTGCAGCCTTATTTGCCTGAGGTGCTCAAAGGTGGTTGCAGGTTCATATAGAAAAACTCATCCTCATTCAGAGATAAATTTACATGTTATATTGAAAACAGGGTTTAAGTCAGAGGGTAGGAATAGTGCCTGAATTTGCTTGGCCTTTTTCACTGAGCTGGGTATTAACTTAATCAAACCTTACAATACCCTCAGGTACCAAGTATACCTTTTTATACTGATGTTCGTAGAAATGTCACAGTGTTTCTAAAGTCACACTGAAATATCATGGCAAGGACCTTTTCCCTCATTTTTGCCCTGTGAGGGAATTGTGGAATTGTTTTCTTTCCAGCCTTTGCCCAATACAAGTGAGCTTGTGAGCCTTGCTCTTGGAGGCTAAGCTCATATTTCTGTGCTTCTGAGCTTTCCAGGATGCTCAGTGCATGGTCTTCTTCCGAGAAGGGTGTCTAAAGGAAAGAGCTACCTCAGAAAATATTATTGAATTGCAATTACTGATGTTCTTAGCAAAAAGAACTACTTGAAAAACAACTTAATGTAATACTGAGATGAACAGCGTTGTCATTCCCAAATTGCTGTTTTGGGAATGCATGAAAAGGCCTAGGTATTTTCTTTATCAGTAAATACTAAAGACAGTCATCATGGTTTTGTGTGCTTTTAAAATCACTGTTCCAAAATACTTTCAAATTCATCATGAGCTTTTTGGTTTAGAAACCTTTTTATTTGATTGTGAGGAGCCAGTATATTAGGCTGGAACATCTTGTGGAGTCTGTTTTCTCTGCATGTTTCTTGTCATGACTTTCCTTATTTGTGCTCAAAGGAGGTGTGTGTGCCAAATGTTGAGACTAACAGGCAAAATGCTGAGCTAAATAAAACATCTACGTGCTCCAGGTTCTGGGAAGCTGGGAAACCAGACAGTGCCTTAAAGTCCCTTCTGTGAGTGATGTCTGTGTCTGATGCAATTGGCTACTCTTGACTTCCCTTCTGGATGTTCTGTGTGCCTTGCTCCAATTCTCTTTCAGAAACACCTAACACTAAATGCAGGAGATTTAGATCAGTGGAACAGAAACAGTCTCAACATGTGTGGAAAAAACTAGACTTGACTATTGGTGCATTTTTGGACCTACCCAGCAGATGCTACTGGTGTTTATGTTGCAGATGTGGTAGGATGGAGCAGATGTTGTCAGTGCTGGACATTGCTGTGACTGCTGCTGTGTTGAAAGCTGTGCAAACCTCACTTCAAAGAGACATTTCTGTCTCTTTAAAGTTGACATTTGAGTTGTTAAGTGGTATGATCTGTCTGACTTCTGAAGTGTCGTTTGCTCTGGAGAGCAGACACTGGCCTCCCAAGTTTCTTGTCTTTGAGGACACTGACAAAGTGACTGCTTTAGTCACTCTCCTTTTTTTATTTTAGCTTCCTTCTCCATTGAAAATTGAGTCATACAATTCAAAGACCTCTTCCCCAACAGGGTAATTCTTACAATACCTGCTACATAAGCAGTAATGGACAAAACCTTTCTGCATTCCAAGCCTCATATTTCCCAATACACATCCTTCCTAAAGAATAATTTCCTTCAAATGATTGTGTTTGGAGGAAGTAAATTAAACTGGAAGAGGAAGTTTTTCATCAAGAAATGCATCTTTTATTTTCACACTCATTTTCCTTTTATGTTACCCCTCTCATTGCTTGTGCACAGATATCCCCTGTATTGTACAGTTATTTGGGAAGCATTTCACTTCTCTGTGTTCTGCACCATGTTTTATTCTTATTTACTTATCTGTTTTGCATCTCATATGGCACACACACTGCCCAGTGCAATCATATGCTACCTCTGTGCTGCAGGAAAAGACTGGAAACAGCTGAAGTTATGGGAAAGGTGGTATTTGCTGAGGATTATCTGCCAGCCCTTTTTGTTTCTGGGAATCTCTAATACCCAGTCAGGCTATTTTTTCTTTTTAACCAGACAGCTTTTTATGGGGTTTGACCTGATGAAATTGGATTTAGGAACTTCTTAGAGTGTCTTGTAGGGGCGGGAATGCCTGGAGTAGATGTTCCATAAATCCTTCTAAGCCTAATGCTTCAAACAGTTCTTCATCTAGTCTTTAATCTTTCTTTAGCTGTATTGATACCTGATTTTCAAGTCTAGCTGATTACAGCTGCTAGATAATTGCAACGTGATATCCATAAAGGATACACAGTTAAGCGTAGCTGTTCTCTTAAGTGAAGCCTTCTCTCTCACTCACTCTTTGAACATAACTTTGAACCTAAAATCTTTCATGGCTTTATTTCCAGGAGATAGGTGGTGAGCAGATACAATATTCTTACTTCCCTTTACCCATGCCATGAAAAGCCATTGCTGAGTGTGGAGGTAAAAATCCTGGTTTAATTGGTCTCCCAGACACAGCTGTTGAGAACTAAATAATTTCAGAGTACTTTGCCACTACTCTTCCTTTAGAAGAATAGTCTTTCTGAAGCCTTGACTGTATTTGACTGTAATTAGGATTAGATTGTTTTACTTTCAATATTTAAGTGGAAAATGAAAACTACTCTTTGGCACACCTGAGCAGTGTTGCACATTGTGTTGAAAGGATGGAGTTTCCTTCTGATCCTCAAAGACAATTAAGTTACTCCCTGAAGCATGAAATTTAATTACCCTCATCAGAAGCAGCATGATGCAGTGGATTAGGACGTAGGAATAAGAATCAGAAACTTTTATCTCTGATCCTAGTTCTATCTAGCTACTGATTAAATGAATCACATAACCTTGCTGTGCCTCCTTTTCACCCACCTGAAGAACGAGGTGTTTGATTTTTTGCTAAGGTGCTGTGAGATCTGTAAAACCACCTAAAGATATCAAGGGTTGCATGAATGCTCAGTGTTCCTGGGATTGCCTGGGTTTACACGTTGCCAGCAGTTATTGGTTTCATACAATGAAATTTCATTTTTGGCAGTGTTTGTTTTGTTAAAGTAGATATAATCAAGCTGATATGCAAATAGGGAGAGGGCTACAAGGGGAGGTGACACTAAAGAGCCATTGTGCACCAGACAAATCTGCTAAACTATTCTTTTCAGATCAGTTTTGCTGCTACATCTTGGATGTGACAACTAATTTTAGCATTGAGGGAGTACCTCCAACTACATACTGCTCAAGAGGCAGAAGAAAGTTCCATCATGATTGGTTTTACTGGGGAATGTAGAAGAAAGTTCAGGGCCAGAGGAACAGATTCCTCTGAGCAAGTTGTTGAGCTCTGCTGTACTTGCAATTGCAGAAGTCTCTTACCAGAGTGATTAGCCATGTCATGTCCATGGGGAGCTACACAAAAAAACCTCACAACTGTTTATTGGATGTGATCAAGTAGCTAATTAAAATAATTGGCTCTGTCATTTAAAAAACCAACAATGCTTTCTCATGTCTCAACCACTCTTGTCCAATAGAGTTTTTATTCGATGAGTTTCTTAGCATGTCTGGAGCACTAAGTTTACATTTTGGAATGGTCAGTAACAAAAATTGTCCTGTAAAAACCTGGATTGCTCATTCCACAGACTTTTTGAAAAGATTAGCTGAATTAATAATAACTCTGCCATTTATTTAGTGGGTTACCTTCCAGGAGAAAGTTGATTACTCTCTTGGAAAAAGATTTGCCTCCACCATACAGCATAAATTCATTTTCTGACTTCAAATCCCTCTGTAGTTCCTCTGCTCTTTGTTCCAGGGCTGAGTCAGTATTAAATCCCATTAAAAGTTTCTCATTTGTAATGACAAGAATAAGATTTAATTGTGAGTGTGCAGTTCATCAGTAAGTTACCTTTTCAGTTCTTCTCAGTGCTCAAATAGAAGTCTCCACATTTTCAGAGCAGGGAATTTTCTTGAAACAGGTTAGGAAGGCAAAATCTTTGTAACAGTGATTTTTCTAAGAGACATTCAGGAAAGCAATTAAAAAAATAATATTTTAACTCTGTGGAAGTTAAAAAGGACAGATATTTTTTCTGTAACTTTTATCTTCTGCCATTTTAGTATTTTTTCCCATGTAGAGTGTTTTCCTATGTGCTGTGGTTGTGTAGTATGCTCTCTGCACAGGAGAAGAGTGTACTACCAAAGAAACTGTAGTGGCTTAATTGCAAATTTCCATTGTTGGCCAGGAATAAGTAGAACATTAAAAAATATCCTTCATGGACAGCTTGTGTTTCACTGAAGCCTAAAGCAGTTTCTTCCATATTGCAATATTTTCCCAGCTGTACAATTCTCAGTAGAGCAGCTGTAGAAAGGAGCTCAGCATTGCAATTCTAGAAAGAGGGCAGACTTAACCTCCTTCCCAGCACTCATGAGGGGATATCATTTCATTCTGGAGTCAAAATCTTGTTGGTCTCCTGTTCTAGGCAAGGTAATTCCTCAATGCCTGACTTATTGGTCAAACCAAGCACAATTGCAGCACATTTTCTTGGTAGGAGGTGGGAGTGGTTTTGATTTCATCTTAAAATCACTAAAAGAATAACAGAAAAGAAAATAATTGCAATTTTTTTTCTAATTTTGTTTTTTTCATGGCAAAACTCTCATGAAAACATCTTCTAATGACATTTTGTGGAAAGTGTGGGGAAGCATTCTTGGAACTACTCACAGGGATGTTAAAGGTCTGATCCAGTGACACCAACAAAGGTCTCAACTGTGTTTAACCTACCAGTTACAGTTATGTCTTGCTTATACAAAAGGGCAAAGAAAAGGGTAGAAAGACACTCAGCATTAAATCAATAGAGGAATAGGAATAACATTTTTCTTTCTCTTAGAAGTAAAGTTTTCCCATTTTTCTCACTCTAATAAAATAAAGTGATCAATGAGCAGGGGAATTAACATTGCAAACTTTGTGTTGCACATCAAGAATTTCCTCCTTTAATGTTAAATCATCTCTTACATTATTGTACAGTATTTTTATTTGCTGCCATTTTTCAACACTATATCATCACACTTCAAATTCTGGACCTGGTGCTGTTTAAGTAATTTTAAGATCAGTAAACTGAAATTAATTTAAAGTTGATAATTCAAAAGAATTACAAGACAATATATTGCATCATTTGAATTAATGAAAAAAGAGTTTACCCAAACTCCTAGAGGCAATTTTATTTTTAATCCTCTGTCTCTATAAATTTTATTGGCATCCTCTTGAAAACATTTTTTTAGTTTTCTGTTGACTGGAGCCTGAAAAGGTCTAATCTGGTTCTTCCTTTTTTGCAGTGCCCATTAATTGTTGGAGCAAAGAAAAGTCTGAAGCTGTACAGAGGCAAGATTAAAACATATTATAAACTTCTGCATAATCATTCAGGGGCATGCAAGATGAAAAAAGTTATGTTCTTTCTTTTATTTGTCCATTAAAGAGAAAAAATTCTCTTTTGGACTCCTAGTGCTAATTTTAATTCCACCCTTAACAAGGTTTCATTCTCAAAAATCAGCTTCTAATATTTTCGCTGCTGCAGGCAGATTTTAATGTGAAACACTCTGACACAGCTGCTATTATTTCTGCTTAATTTTGTAGTTCCCAAAAGTTTCCAGAACCTTTTATCAAAGAGATAAAATCTAAGCCCTTGCCAAGATACACTGCATTTTCCTCACAGCCATACCATGATAAGTGCTGGTAGCAACAGGAATATTTCAGATGAGGGCCTGGATCTGAGGAAATAAAATCACACTGTCACTCAATTTAGCTGTGAGGAGTCTGTTAAATTCCACAATCTTTGTTCTGGGAAAGTGGAAATGAGAGAGCAGAATACAGCTTGAATTCACAGAACTTTTTCTCAAGGAGAGGAGATGGAAGTTCTTGTGTTCCCTCAACCTGCTATTAATTGTTGCTGGGAGCACATGGGCTGATTCATGACCCTTGAAGGGCCCATGCAGCTCCTCATCTCCCACAGCACAGTTCAAGTGCAGTTAGCCCTGATTTACTAGGATTTAAGCACTGGTTCTTTGGGGCTTTTCGCTAATGATTTCCATCTTTTTGTTGTAAGTAGAAGACTCGCTTTCAAATTTTCTCTAAAATTAGAAAACAGTGGATCTGTCAAAGCTAGGACAGTGTCCTGGGTGAAACTTAACTTCTGCCTTTGGGCCAGTGCAAACTGCACTCCACTGAAGACATGGATGGTGACACAGGTGGCAGCACAGGTGGCAGGCTGGCTGACAGCACAGAAACTAATTCTACCTTCCAGAATTAGTTGGAAGGCTGAGGGATGATCACAAAGATGATTGGTGTGCATGGGATGTCAAAACCATAGTCCCAAAGCTTGCTGCAATCAAGCATTTTGAAACCCCTCTTTAACAGGATGAAAGAGTATGTGAGTGTTAATTGGATTCAAAATCATTTAACCATGAAGAGAGACAAATGCAGGATTGAAAGTATTCTGGTTTGAGACTTTACTTGAGAGTTCTAGAACTTCTTTTTTTTTTTTTTTTTTTTTTTTTTTTTTTTTTTTAATGCACTGCCTCTAAGAGATCATCCTGACTTGCACTTGCAATTAATCAGTGCTGGCATTATCCAGAGGAGCATGCAAAATGGCATCCAAAGCACTAGTATATCGATTAGAATTAATCAGCAGAGTGTTCCTTCTGAGGCTACATGCTGCATCAACAACCAGAGTGTCTAAACTATCCAAGTTTCCATGACAACTGGATTGTGGCTTCTGAAGCCTAGAGCCTGGCAACTTAGTCATGGATGGGGGCCTAAGAAAAGTTAGGTGACAGAAAGTACTTTGGCATGTTTGGGATCTAGCACATCACCCTCACAGGGCTGGGAGAGGCCAAAGGTTGTCTCCAGCACACCCTCACATTAAGGACTGAGCATGAAGAAGCCATTTGAAAATTTAGCTCTCCTGGGCTCAGGTTCTGTCAGCAGCATTTTCTATTTAGGAGAAAAGCCTTTTGAGAGAAACTCTGGGTGCTGCCCAGGCTTTCTTTAAGCAACTAATTCTTTCAAGGTGACATATCCAGGTCTGTACTTCTCAAAAGTCTGAAAATATTTATAGCTTGGATTCTGGGTTACTCTGTCACTGAAGACCATGGTGTTATTAGTTCCTGCCTAAACTGATGTATATTGTGGATTCTAGATATCTGAGTCAATTTCTTTCTTACTGCAGCTTCAGTGAAAGACCTCATGGATGTGACTTGTAACAAGACACTGAGTAGTGCCTAAACAAAACATAATGTGTGGCTTTGCAGCATAAAGGTTTAAATTAAAATGTTAATCTGCAGAATTTTTTATTGCTTGAGGCAGTATCCAGAGAGATCATCATGGTTATTATGGCCACTGTTGTGGTAGAAATAGGCCATAATGTTGAAGGCTGTGTGATGATAGCTCTGGGTACAATAAGTGATGCCTTTGTCCTTGCAGTTGTCAGCTTACTGGGCTGATTCATCATTCTGTAGAGTGCTTGGAGGTCATGCAGAGGATAACAGCAGTAATCTATTACCTGCTATTGTTTGGGTTTGGGTCCTGTGTGTCACAGATACAGAATGGTTGAAGTTGGAAGGAACCCCTGAGATTGAGTAGTCCAACTTCCCTTCTTGATGCAGGGTGAGCTAAAGCAGGTTACCCAGAGATATATCCACTCCCATTTCAAATATCTGGAAATAGAGACTCCATAAGATTTCTGGGCAACTTGTTGCAGTGTTCAGTCACCCTTGAAGCAAGTAAGCTTTCTCTTGTGTTTTAATGGAATTTCTGGTCTTTCAAGCACAAGGAAACTGCCTAGTGCTTACCTGTTGTCCTTTCATTGGATACCCCTGTCCAAATCTGTCCCCTTTTCATTCATCCATCTTATCAACACTGATAAGATCCTTCCTGAGCCTCCTCTTCTCCAAACTAAGCAATCCCAATTGTCTCAGCCTCCTCTTGTATGTCAGATGCTCCAGTCCCTAAATCATCTCTGTGGCTGTTTGCTGGACTCAATTCTATAACTCATGTCTGTCTCATGCTGGAAAGTGCTGCACTGGTCCTGCAGAAGTGTCTCTCCAGTGCTGAATTGTGAGGATGAATCACCCCTTTGATCTGTGGTTCCCAGTGCAGGAAACTTGGCCTTTCTTGTCACTGGGGACACGTTTCTATCTTAGGCTCAGTATTTTGTACACCAAGACCCACAGGCTGTCTTCAAAACCACTCTCTGGCCTGTGCTGAAGCATGAGGTTGTTCCTCCACAGAGGCAGAACTTTGCATTCCTTTTTCTTGAACTTCAGGAGGTTCCTGTTGACCCAAATTTCCAGCCTGTCAAGATCTCTCTCAGTGGCAGCCCAATTGTCCTGTGTATCAACTGCTTCTCCCAGTCTTGCTGGAAGCTTGTTGATAGTGAAGCCTGTCCCATGATCCAGGTCATTAATGAAGACAGAAAACACTATAAAACCAGAGGTGAGTCACCCTAGTGACTGGCTTCCAGCTGGGCTTAGTACACTGATGATAACCCTCTAAGCCAGTCCCCTCACTGCCCATTACAGTCTGTGCTTCCATAAGCCAGGACAATGGGATGGGAAACAGTGCTGGAAACCTTACAAAGTCAAGATAAGCAACATCCACTGCTCTTCTCTCCAGCAAGCCTACAATCTCAGCACAGAAACCTGTCAGGTTGGTGAAGTATGACTCCAGTATGAGGAGGTTCCATACACTGTTTCCCCATCTATTCCAGAAGATGGCTGAAGTAGCTTTCTGTTACCTTGCTAAAATGCTTTCTAAAATTAGATTCATAACATATAGGCCACTGATAGAAATTTAATAAAGCTACTGCTAATTAACATCTAATACATATTGGTTATGCTGAAGTAGATCTGCTGATGCTGCTGCCAGGCAGCCTATATATAGTACAGGACATGCAAATGAGTATGGGTCTGTGTAATACAGTGTGCTGTATAGAAGTTATAGAGATCAGAGTCCCAAATCTGCCACAGAATAATGGCAGAACTGATTCCTATCCAAATTTGCCCACAGCTGCCTCTGCTGACCCTGGAGCTATTTTTAGTACCCCTGATAAGTCCACCAGTTAATGTCATCTTTGTCTCCAAAGAGGCTGATACTTGGTATTTCTTTTCACATGAATCTCTGAATCTCAGGAAAATTCCTACCTATTGTAGGAATTTGTACCCCAAAGTATGAATATATTTTGTAATGAATACTGGGCTTGAGTGAGTCTGCCTTTTCCAGTCTTGCATTGTGGTGATATAAAACACCTGCTTGGCAACAGCTCTGGGAATTAATAAAGTTTCTGTGGTAAACTATGAGAGGCCTGGGAATCTCAAACTAAAGTTATTGCACCAGTAACTCAAAAAAGCAATTCCTAAAACTCCTGGCACATTTATCCAGAGGGTTAGCAGTAGCACAGAAATGGAAATCATTGTTGAGAGCCACTGCGTACTTGGAATTAAAATCCATCAGTCTTCTGGAGCTGAGGAAAACAATTTTCATGGCATACAGATGCTTTTGTATTTCATAATCAAAATTAATCTAGGGTTGGTTTTGGCTCTATTTGTAGGGAAATTCGTATCCTCTAATCCTTATAATATAACTAAGTTGAGATGACATCAGAAGAAATAACTCGCACAGAAGCCAGGCATTTAAAATACTCTCAGTCTTTATTCTATTTAATTTCAGCAAAAGCAGATTTATCTCTTGGGGGAGTGGGACAGAAAAAGAGTGAGGATGCCAACATCCTCCTAGATGAGGAGCCTAGAGCACAGACGGTGGAAGATGAGATGTGGAAATGAAAATAACTGTAAACAAAAAAATGAAACTCAGCAGTCTATTTCCACTCTTCTCAATGGAAAAAGGGGGAGGAGGACACCTAGTAAATCATTAGAAAACTGTGTTTGCTTTTCTGAGTTGCACATTGAACTGCAATAGCTGCCAGCAGGGTCCTTGCAGCAGTTCTTGCTTAGGACTTTTCTTTAGGTCCTTCACATACCTGTTGGCAGCTTCCTTGCCTGCTGGGAATTTTGTTTAGTTCAGTGGAGCACAATGACACCCCTGTGTCCATGAGGAGACAAGAAACATGTCTGGAACCAAGAAAAGTCTCCTTGCTTTTGTCATAATGTAGAGTCTGCAATTTGGGATTGATCCATGCTCACAACAGGCACCAATGATGGTCAGTTGGTGCAAATGTCATACACACCTGTTGCTATATTTCCTTTCAGAAGGGTGTCTTAACTTCATAACATCAAATTTTGGCATGCTTCTGGAGAAAGGCATTCTTGTAATGGATGCCAGATAAACTGTGATTATCTGTATATTCTTGTGCTCAGAAGAGGGTTCCCCTCCCCTCCAAAAATGTGTTCTTTCTCACAGCTCATGGACAAGCACAAACACATAGAGGGAGTAGCTGAGGGCACTTGACAAGGAAATCTTTTTGTAAGACCAATAAAAAATATGGGGTTTTGCCAAAAGGCAAAATGCTTAATATTGGTGTTTAAAAACAACTTAAGGAAGCACAGGTTTTGTTCTCATCTTTCAAAAGTTTCAGCTGTTGCTGCATTTCCTAATAGGCTTTATTAGGTCCTGTTTGTTGGACTCCAGCTGACCATTTACAGCATGCTACAAAGAGACTTTTCCTTGGCACTGAATTCTTCCTGTAACAGAAATGTGAAAAAATGAATTAGTAGTGGCTGAGTGACTTTACTCTTGTCTCTGATCATTTTTATGGTTAGTGGACAGGCCCTGATAAACTGGAGTGAAGCAGGGCATGGGATCCATATCACTGCTGAGGTAACACGTGCTTCTTGGGAAGCAGCCTGTCACAAATGGTGTTCATTGGTTTTACTGGCAGCCTGTGCCCAAGGATGAAAAGGGAGTTGGGTCAGACCATGTTATTTAATATTTAATTCCTTAACATTCTCCATGCAGAATTCCAGTATGTTGGCAAAAAGACAGATACTTGCATTTTTACTATCTACCTTTAGACACGTCTTGCAGGATACAGAATTGGAATCAGGGATCTAGGAATAGTTCTTGTGCTCTCTGGCTGGAAGTTATTTCAGGTAAAGCAGCAGATCAGAGGGGAGGAGGTGGGCATTAAAGACAGCCAGGCATTGATGTCTTCTCTAGCTTCTCAGGGAATAAATTAAGCTCATACAGGCTTTTTGTTCTCATTTACTCTTGGCAACAAGCAGGCTAAGTTGAAGCAGTCCTGGAGTGTGGATGTTAATCTCCTGGGCTGCTAATTCACTTCCTTGATTTACTTGCTGGGAATTTTTGTCACTTGGGAGGGAGGTAAGTAGGAAAAGAGGGACAGGAAGTGGAGGAGGAGAAATGGCATGTTTTAGATGTGGCACTTCATGCACAGATAGACGTTCCAGCCTACTGCTTTAGAAGAAAAGTGTGTTTCCTCAACCAGTGATGCTGTGCTGGGAATTACAGTTATTGCACAGCCCTGGAGACTGCTTTATTTCCTGAGTGACTAAGAGACTTCTTGGTGAAACTCAGGAATGATATTTAAAGGGGGTGTGCATGTGTGCTACAGATTTCATAACTTGCTTTGCACAGAGAGTTAAGCTTCCTTTAAACAGCAGGCAGAAATCTGGGGGCACAGAAGTGTGACAGAAGAGAGAAACAAGCTACTCCTCAGTCGGGTTTCCACATCTTAGCTGGGTGGAAACCTTGGTGCTTAGAATCTTGCTTTTGCAAAATCCATGGGAGGGAAAGGCCCTGACTGTGGGCACTGTGAGGGAAGTGAGGACTGGGGTAGGAGGCACAGCGTGACCAGCCCCAAGTGGAGCTGCTCCTCTGGGGGATGTGGTTCTTGTAAAGTAGCCTTCCTTACAGCCCTTCTCCTTTGTTCTTTCCTCTTGCTGTATGATGAGACCAGATGGGTGTTGCTTCAAAGGAGAGTTGGACACCTGGAGAAACCATTTCGGGTCTCACTGGAGTACATTCCTCGTGGGAACAAGAGCCTGGCAGCCGTGGATTCCTTCGCCATGAAGAACTGCAGTTCAGGTAACAGAGTATTTCATTGTTTCCAGCTCACAGTGCTTTAATGCCTTTTTGGAGAGAAGCACTGACTGCAGCAGACACCACAGAAGGAAAGGTTCTTGTCAAATAAATAATTTAAATTTTTAAAAATAAATTAAGTAGGGTCCCTTTCAGGGAAGGATCTTTTTAATGTTGCCTTAAAACATCCTGTCATGAAATTTTAAAAAAGTTTATTGCTTTGGTTTGGGTTGGGTTTTTTTGTTTCATTTTGTTGGGTTTGTTTTTTTTTTTGATTTGGAAAGAATAGCTATGAAAATTTAATTTTGGAAGAAAAGAAGCAGTATTCATCCTGGCTAGCCAGATGCATATCCTGACAACTTCACTTTTCTGCAGCAGTAAGTAGATGAAAGGTTCTTAGACAGACATCTTGCAAGCTATCTTTTTTTATGTTCATGGTTACAAATTTTGGGGTTGTTTTTTAAACAACTGTGGAAAACTTGATTCTAATAAAGTATGTCTTTCTTTGGCAATGTTCCAAAGCAGTTATTGCTGAGCAGCCCCTAATAGCTTCATGTAATGTGTGGAATTTTAATAATGGGCAACCTAAATGGGGGTTACTTTTTTAAATACAAGCTATGTAATCAATCCAAGTATGTAAATTCAGTGCTCTGTGCCAGAAGCAGCTGCATATTAGTTCTACCAGTTTTATGGACTCTGTGAATCATACTGAAATCTTTAGGTGGCGTGTCAGCAAAGAATATTACTACTTACAGCTCTTAACACATTACTTTTTGTCCATTTTATTTATTTGGAGCAGTGCTGAGTTGAGCTCCATGTCCTTCTTTTCAGCCTCTCTAGGACAGGGAAATGTGCTGCAGAACATACATTATTTTGGTCATTTACCTTGCTCTCCACAAAGGCCAGTTGTATTAAAGGATTTATGGCACTGTCTGTACATAAAGGTGCTCTCTGAGCTCCAACAAGGAGCAGCCTGGCATTGTGCTGGAAGCAAAGGCATGCTCAGCAGTAGATGCTTGTTCTGCTGCTGGTGTAAGGACACAAGTCATCCACAGTGCTTTGGGAACCCAGTGCAGCAGATTGTGGGCACAGGAACTGCTCTCTTGGGAGCACTCAGGGGTGAGCCTGAGGTGCTGCTCTGTGAGCTCTTACCAATACCAAGCACTGCTGTGCAGATGACAGATGTCAAGTGCTGGGGTGATTAAAATACATTCTGAGCAAAAGAAGGAGCAAATCTCCCATTTTGCCTGCAGATTTGTAGCAAACAGCTACTCCTCTGCCCTGCTTATAGGACTCAGGGTAAGAACAATACCACCAGAGAACAAAACCACTTGTTCTCTTATTTTCAGTGGGTTTAGGTCACTAAGCCTTTTGTGCACAGCTGAAGATGTGGCAGTGTACTTTTATGAGGAAAGAGCTGGTGATGAGCAGCTGAGGGTGACACCTTAATCTTGGGAGAAAATAGGAAAAGCAATAAGAAAAGATTAATCTAAATCTAATTTTTCTGCAGCTGTTAGAAGCCTTTGGGCAGCTTAGCTACTTGGATACCTTAATGCCACTGAAGCACATAAAACATTGGTGAATTTGGGAAAGAAACATCTGAGAAATAGAAACATGCTTTCAGCCTGATTTTTCTAAGTCTTTTGAAGACTGTAAACACAATTTTAAAATAAATTAAGATTGTACATACAATCTTAGGAAGTTAGGAATCACAGAATGGCAGAATATGCTGGGTTGGAAGGTGCCCATGAGGATCATTGAGTCCAAATCAGCCATGCACAGGACACTCCAAGAGTCACAACATGTGACTGAGAGCATTGTCCAAACCCTTCTGGAACTCCATCAGCCTTGGGGAGTCTGTTCCAGTGCCCAATCACCCTCTGGTGGATTGAAGAAGGTCGAAGTTTGAGGTTGGAATTTGCTTTTGCATGTTGGTGAACCCATTATTTTGAGTTCATTAATCACAGAAAGGATTTCTCATAGAAAAAAACCATTTCATCTGAACTGAAAAAATAACAGTTTATATGGGATTGAATGGGAAATTAAAATTAAGAACTTCAGTAGATTCTGATGCTGATAAAATTCTAAATTTTTTAAAAATTCAAGATTAAAAAATTCTAGTTAATTGCCACTTGATTATCTTCACATTTCCCAATTCTCATAATAGAAGGAGAACTCTTAGAGTTTTTTTCTCAACTTTAGGATTTGAATCTGATCAGAGAGCCTCTACAGTCAATACAAAGACTGCTTGTATTCTGTATGTTTTGTCTCAGGACAACTAGCAGGTAGCATTGCCTGGACTGCTACAACCAATTGACTTTCAATTACTGACTAAAACGTGAAGCAAATTGTGTTTGTCAGTGTGTAAAACCTAAGCTATTGATTGCCTAATTCTCTTTCTTACAACTTACTACTTAAATGAGTGCTTTGGCAGTAGCCAAAGAAAAAAAATACAAATTGCAGAGAAGTAATGTATTAATTTAATAACAACAGTTAAGAAATTTGCCACTTATACAAGTAAAGTAATTGGTACAGTGGCATTTTATAGTTGATGGTAATTTCTAGTAATAAAAATAGAGTTCATTTCCTAAGTAATGTATTGACTTATTTATGATATTTAATGGGCTTCTTACTGATTTTTTATTGCAGTTGTAAATTAATTAATTTGCTAACTTATTTCCAAAAGTCTTAATTATAGCCCTTATTAGTAGGCACAAGTAAATGACAAGACATTGTTTTACTTAGCAATGTTTGATTTACCAATTCTAAGTAAATTTTTACCTAAAGGGTGTGGAGACCAAATGCTTCTGAAATGTCTTAGAGGTTTAATGATGCTCCAGGGCTGTTAAAAGCAGTTATTTCAGACACTCAGCCTGCCCAAGAGGAAGCACTTAGCTTTCAAGTTTTCAAGCTCAGTAAGCAACATAAAACCCATTTATTTTGGAGGGGGGAGAGCCCATGTGCTGTTGATTAAGTTAATGCTTCTGTCCACTCAGCAATAGCCTTTTTTCAGTAGATACTGGAAGTACAGAAACACACATTACCTTTGGAGCTGGTAGGCAGTTAGTTCTGTAATGATCTGAAGGCTGTAATATGTATGCTAATTTCTGAAATTTGGAGTTGAGGTTGTACTGAAGGCAAAATCCTTGATCTAAAGCACAGGACCTCTCAGGAAAGGAAAAATGTTGAAGATCAGGAGGTGATTTTACTGAAAGAAGAGGTAGGAAAGGAAGAGTAAAAATGCAGACTTAAAACATGTCTGAAGAAATATGATCAGCTTCCAGATAGACTTTTTCATGATTCCTCTTGATAAATATTCCAGCAACAGATTTATAAATCAGCTGCCAGAGATCAATAAGGACTTTCTCCAGACAGGATTGCTTGTGCATCTGAATCATTACTGAAATGATGTTTCTGTGCATTCAGACAAAACCTGGATATGTATCATTCCAGTTTTCCCATGTGCTCTGTTTTTGCAGTTTGTCTTAGAAATTAATTTGATGACAGGATGTTGTGGTTAACTGAACTTAATGAAATACCAGTGAGCCCCTTTTCAAAATGAGTTCTTGATTCTTCCTATTGGAAAATTGCATAGAAAAGTTAACCTCTTTCCCAACAGAAAACTGAGATTATATCAGTGTATGAGACAGAATCACAGAGCAGGCCAGCATGGAAGGAACCTCAAAAGAGAATCTTTTGTGTGAAAGGGAGTCTAGGTGAGATTATCTAGGACCCTGACCAGCTGCATCTTGAGAACTTCCAGTGATGGGGACTACACCTGATCCCTGGGGAGTTGCTCCGGCAGCTGCATCTTCTCACTGTAAAAATAATTAAATAAACATTTCAAATTGAAGTCCCACATGGCACACAGATCATTTAGATGCTAATAATTAATTGGAAAAAGAAAATTGTATATCATTTAAATTATTTTCAGTCAGGTAGAATTTCAAGATATTTACAGAAGTTTTATTAAACCACTAGATTAATTGTGACATGAGTTTATGTTTCATTATTTGTTTGGTTGTATTTATAGAATGGAGGAGAGAAGGTATGAACCTTTAGTAGAATCAAACATGTCATCTTATATGGTCTGGAGATCCACCTCTGTCCAGAAATTCTGGGGAACAGATGAACAGAACAATGAGCAGTCTGTATTTTGTCATTGTCATAAAACTGAAGAATAAACGTGATTAAAAAAAGAAAACTATCCATAATTTCAGAACTAGCTGTCTCTAGCTGAGATTTAGAATTAACATTTGCCATAATATTACTTGGCTTATCCAGTTAATTTTTGTGTAAAAGAAGCTGGATGATTTCCTTTGGCATTAATGCCATGGTTAAGGACCTTACCAAGCCAGAGAAAAGGTCAGAGCTAAGTGAAATCAGCAGGATTATTCAGTATGTTGCTATTATGTTTCTTCATTTAAAAAATTAAAATTAGGCAGACTGGCTGCATTTTTGATCAAGTGGCCTATGCTATTTATACAGTTCAACAGGTCTGGTTTTCCTGTGGGTCTAATTTCACTAAGTAGACATTTGGAAAAGCCTTACTATTTTAAGTATATTTGCTTCCAAATGCTTTGGTGATCACCTTCTTCCCCATTCACCTCTGCTCCCTCATGAGCTATGACTGATTATTCTGACTTCAGCTTGTGTGCCAAAAACTATCTCCAACCTTCCTGTGTTTTAATCCTTTAGGGATCTTGTTTTGGAGAAAATACTGCTTTGCAGATGAGGGTGGTGACTGTAGTGAAGTTAAATCACTTTAAAGTCATTCTAAAGGGAAAGTTATTTCACTTGTGGTTTGTGTCAATTTAAGTAAAATAAATTTAATGAACTTGTTATGGGGCTTATCTTTGTTTTCATTTTCATCTTTTAAAAAATGAAGTTATTGTAATGCTAGGAATAAAAAAAAATTAAGCACATTTGGTTTTAATATTGCTTCCAGAAAAGGCACAGTAACTCAATTAGTGGTAGAGTAGCTTCTTGCAGTAATGAATTAGTGATTATGCATTTCTGTTACTGCCTGTGAACACCTACTTCTTGCAGAGCCAGATTTAGACAGTGGTGGTAATGTTGAATAATTTAATCTATTTAGAACCTTCATGTGCTCATCAAAGGAGCAGCAAGGGGGAAGCAAAACTGAATATCTAGTGAATTTGGGTTTCATAGGTCTGCCATGCCAGTTTGGTGACAAATGGGACAGAATGTCCTATTGTTTTATTAAGTAATCAGCTGGCCATATATTTGGGGTTGTAAGATATGGAGAAGGGAGATAAAAATAAATGTTTTATAATGCACTTAAAACTCCTCTTTAAAATAGATGTTTTCATGCAGAAGGTGGAAAGGCCTGAATCTGCCACAGCAGCTCCAAAGAGATGTCCCTTACCAGAGTGAGCAGGTTCACCCTCTCTAACTCAGGAAAGGGTAGGTGGCTTGGGTTAAGAAACAGAATTGAGAAATCTCAGCCTTTAAAATCCCAAGCCTTAATAGTCTGAAGGGAAGGACCTGCTCATAAGGAGTGCTAGGAACTGCTCAAGAGACATTGAAAATGTTGGCACTTGTGGATCTTAAGTACTTTTTAACACCTTGAAGAATTGGCCAATACATTATCTTTTTAATGCTGTATATGATTTTTATCCTGACCTTCTCCTTTAATTAAGGCTTATTTCAACAGGGGAGCCATTGATTCAGTGAAAGAAAATGAACTCTGTAATCTGCTTTCCCCAAATTGAACTTATTTTTATTACTATTAATTGCTGCCACTTACTTCTTGTGATGTTTTAACTGCTTGGATTTATTAAAACAACCATAGGATTTGCTATTATCACTTGAGAAATGGGAAGGACAATGATGATTTACAGATGACCCAATGATTTTAAGCTGGTATTACTCCAGATTCAAAGATTTATGCAATCTGACTCCACTGTGTAAGTAGATGACAGTCTCACTCTCCCTTTTTCTCTCTGTAATAAACCCCAAAAGACTGCTAGCCTGTAGCAGAGGGCATGGAGATCCTTGATTTTGCCAAAGAAAGAGTCAGGGATAGTTCTGCTCTGAGTTTTGTTTTATTTCCATGAAGTTCCCTATTAGCTGTAGAAAAGTTTTGTTGGTTCAAATAGGGCAGGTGTTTGGAGTTGTTAAGACCCAACTATGCAACTGGATTCATGTTTGTGAAGAATTGCAGTGGTCTTTGTGAGGAACTGAGAGACAGTGGAGAAGCTTAGAAAGAGCAGAAGAGGGAGATGATGGAGCAGAAAGGAAATGAGTCAGACTGAGTTAGCAAATGAAGAAAAACATAGAATCCCAGAATGGTTCAGGTTGGAAGGGACCTTAAAGATCATCTAATTCCAACCCCCCTTCCATGGAGAGAGACACTTCCCACTAGTTCAGGTTGCTCAGAGCCCCATCCAACCTGGCCTTGAACACTTCCAGGGATGGGACATCCAAAGTTTCTCTGGGCACCCTGTGCCAGTGCGTCACCACAGTGAAGAACTTCTTCCTAATACCTGATCTGAACATCCTCTATCCCAGTTTGAAGCCATTCCCTCTTGTCCTGTCACTACATGCTCCTGTGAAAAGTGTCTGTCCATCTTTCTTGTATCATCCCTTCACATAATAGAGAGAGGGAGAGATGAGGAAGGGAGAGATGGTGACAAAGCACTAATGCTGGAAGCAAACAACAGGCTATCAGGCAGGAATAATGGGTCTGGATGGTGGAAATGATTAAAAGGTTTGACTACTTAGAAAGTGATTGGAAGAAACATTTATAATCCAATTAATTAACTAGAGCAATCAAGCTTAATCAGATAGTCACTCAATCAAACAGACTGAACTAACTAGGTGGATCATCTGTTGAACCTGCAAAGAAACCAAGTGAGGGAAATGAAGTGAATTGTTAAAATTTAATGAAATCCACAAGAATTAATCCATTAACATTTTAAATCATCAGAAGCAAAGATAAATATGTAGGATGTTCAGATGAAAGCTATTTTCTTTTTGTGGCACATCTCACCGGAGCCTTAGAGGCATTAATGAGCAAAATAGGTTTTGGAAGATGAAGAACAAGAATGAGGAGAAGATGGCACAATAAGGAAAGAAGATACTCTGTGTTTGCTTGAAATGAAATAATGGCAACAGCAAGAATCCTGTTGTTTTAAAATCCTTCTTAAGTGTCACAGATACAAATGGTGGCTACTGAGATGGTTACCCCTTCTCTGTAGCAGTGCAATGCATACAAAATTGAAAAAAAAGATGTAATTCCTGCTCTTTCTTCACAGGGTCGAGTCCTTTAGATTTTGGCTCAGGGCACTTCTGTACCTCAGGGCTTATCCTCTGAAATGTTCAAGTCCAGCTTGGTTTCTGTGTCTGAGAGGTCTCACTGTAAATCTGCCCCAGTCGTGCTATAAGACACTGTCCAGCTCTTCCCTCTTTTGTCCAAAGCCTTCCCCTTTCTGGCTCAGAAGCTCTGCTTGCTTTGTTCTGCTGTTCTGTTTCTGCCAGGTCTACTGCAGTCAGCTTCCTTAGCAAACCAATTGCTAAATCCACCCACATTTCTTTGCAATCCTGCACTGTATCCAGCCTGGGAGAGGTGGGGCATCTCGGTGCCAACACTGACGGATACAGTGAGAGTCTGCAATAGAAAAACTGAAACTAAAAAGCCTCGACCTTGTAATTCCAAATCAAATCCATAATCCATAAATAGAAATGACAACTGAATAAAAACTACTGCATTGGGGGTTTTGTCCCCTGAACAGTTTAAGAACGTGTAAAGGGGGTTTTATGAAAGTTTTCCAAAAAGCAGTGTGTGCCCTTTCTACAAATGAAAGTCCTTTATTCTGTATTTGGAAACTAACAACCAGTGGCTGCCCATCAGAGTCTCAGCCAGTATCATTAAGCCTGTGTGTTGCAATTCTTTTACTCTGAAGTTGTGAAAAACGTGGGGAGAGAGAGGAATGTTTAAAAGCTGCCAAGTGACTTAGGAGCCCAAATTAATGGGAACCACACTCCTTAGTCCCCTAGGAGTTCTCAAAAATGCCATCATTACTACCTGGCACTGAGGCATGCCTTCCATCATGAGCATGAGAAGGGAGGCAGCTTTACCAAGTGCCTCCATAAATGAGGTGTACAGGGCTTTTATGAATTGAGCCTTTGAAAGGCCTGCTAGCAAGGCTTATTGATCCAGAAGTCACACATGGATGGCAGGATCTTAAATTGCAGTCAGTTTTTATTACAGAAAGAAATTTTAAGAACATACCTTTTCCCCTCCCTCCCTTTTTAAAATTACTGCCTGCTGAAGTAATAGAACTGGGAGGTTGCAATTAAATGAGTCAGCTGGATCCTGGGTCCAATTCCAGCCTGAAGTGTACTGTTCATGGAACATGATTGATGGAGCATCAGTGAATTTGTAAGCATAGGCAGAGGTTTGGAAATATTTTTCAGATCTACAAGGAAATATAATTTAGTCAACTCTGTAAGAAACATTTATCATGTTCCAAAAATATCATCAGTGGTAGATCTTTCATTTTATGTGAATACAGATGAACAATGCAGATCTTTGGATGCCTAAAAACTTTTGAGGGCTGAGAAGAAATCTGTCTGGTTCTGTGAGATGATGTTGTGCCATACTGGGATCTAAGCTATTTTGGGGAATTGGATGCACCACAATCCAGAGTAAGTGGTTTCTTGGAGACAACAGAATATTCCTTGCACTTAAGCCCAAATGGTGGACTGGATTTTTAAAACATTATTTAGAACTATAAGCGACAACTTCATAAATCCAGCATCAAGTTATGCAGTTAAAAAAAAAATTTTAAAAAATCAACATTTCTGTAATATTATCAGTTTTATTATTGGTTTCTAAAAAGACACAAAGACACTGTTGTCTCTTTAAGGGCCTCCTGGAATAACAGTGTATGTAGACATGTTCATGAGCATCAGTTCATGAAACCATAACAAAAAGAAAGCAATTACTAGAAGATCAGAAACAATAAGTGCAAAGTTTTGTTGTCCACATCAGTAACAAAACAGTAGCAAAATTACTCACCTGTCTGCAAAAATTGCCAAGTAGCTCACCCAAGTAAAGGAAGTATTTCTTGCATGGGAGCTATTTCCCAAAGCAAAGGAAGTGAGTAACTCTGCAGGTACTTGTGAGTTTCTGCCAGTGAAATTACTAAAGCACATTACACGTCATCCTGATCATTGTTGGCACCTCAACTGTTTGCATCAGCTGAAGATCTGCCTCAAAGATATTTGAGATTTATCAAAGCTTTTGAAAAAGGAGGAGCCTAACAAGAGGTTTGATAGCGACATTGCTGATTTGGACTTCAGTTTCTTCATCATTGCTCATCTCTTCACAGCCAAGAGAGGAGTTAGATTTAAGTTACAACTGTTCTTTCACTGCAGATAAAGGAGGCTGGAGCTGACACAGGATTTGCAATTATACATATTACTGTGCCATTATATCAATTTATTTATTAACAACTGGTAAGACAACTGAGCAATGGGAATAACCTTTTCAGTTCTGTGTTGGGAAAGTTCTACTGCAAGAGATGTTTGCACTGCTCATGTTTGCAAAGAGTGCTTTGCCATGGTCCTCCATGTTTATGGTGTTTATCTTCTACTTCATCTTTGGAGCACCTCTAGCTTTTTCTGCTCCCAAGTGAAATCAGGCAATTCCTCTCATTTGGACAAGCCTACTTCTCCTCTTTCCCTTTAGTCATAAAACATTCCTGCCTGTCTAATCTAATCACAAAACCTTAAAGGCAATTTTTATTCCATTATAAGTTTATATTGTAGCAAGTAGTCTTCATCTTAATTGTTGATTCATAGAATGTGGACTAATTTGTGGCTTTGTGTAGCTCCCCTCAAATTATAATAAATGTGCTTCTTCTTGCTGCTTCTGTTCCTAGCAGTACCAGGCACCAGCAGTAATACATTACAGCTGTCTTTCTCAGAACATTTCTCCCTGGTTCATATTACTTTTTTTTGATTTTCAAGTAAACAGTGTCTTCCTTTCCTGGACAATTAGGGTAATTGCTAAAATGAAACTCAAGTGTCATGGCGAGGCAGACGCCACCAAATGTTAATCAGTCATGCAAAATAACTCTCCCTACAGTGCAAGCCCACCTTGATACTGTTCTGTAAAGACTGCAGAGCTTATTATGGCTTCCATTTATTCATATTGCTATACCATCTCAGAACAGTAGTCTCAGATGAAATGAGGACAGTTTCTTTTCCAGTTTACAGTGCCAAGAAATGGACTTGTCCCTTTCTACCTATTTCTTTATCTTAATAGCATACAGGTGACCTTTTTTTAGCACCTCTACATTCTGCTGATACTGCCTGATTTTTTTCAGTGTTTGAACAAAGGCCAGAAAATCTTTTCAGTGGATAGGAGAAAAAAAAATCTTCCCCTAAATTCCAAGTTGCAAAGCTAATTCAGTTTGCTCTTCTGAGTCTCGACCTCAACTGAACTGTCAGGGAATAAAATCTGTATAATAAACCAACCATCTAATTCACAATATCACAAGATTCAATCTCCCTAGGTAAGATTTAGTTCAGACATTCAGGTGCTTTGTTGTATGAAGTTAGACAAGATGGTATTCATCTTTTGTGACTTCAGCTATCTGAAAGTTAGGCATCATGTCAAAGTCGGTCTCTAGGGTCCCTCTGTAGTCAACAGAGAGAAAAAGAGGCACTTCAGAGGGCAATTCATTCCACCTTTAACATCATCACATCATCAGAGTGTCAGAAAGGGGACAATGCTTTGGTTGAAGAATTGTTGTCTGGGATTTCTAACAGCAGTATCCTTTTAAAGCCAGTGGGTGCTTTAACACCTGTAATCTATGAAGTCTGCCCACCAATTCCTCACTTGTGAATGAATAGGGTCAGGCAAGGAATCTTTAACAAATTCTCTATTGAACATTACCAACACTCACTGGTTACCATGCCAGATCAATCATTTTAGAGTAATTATTTTGCAGGAGTTTATTCAGAGTCTGTTAGAACAAACCCTGAAAAAAATTAAATTACTGTTTTGTGCAAGATTAATGGTGCTATCCAGGCATACTTTACAAAAGCAGCATTACCAAAACAAGCTTCATTCATGCAGCTTTTAAAGAGTGCTTCCAGTCAGACCCAGAAGATTCTCTGCACTGGGAAGCCTCTGTGAATTATAAATCAGAAATCAACCTTGTGTTTTACAGCCTCTCTAGATATTTTATGAATGGGTCAAAAAAAGAAGGGCATATTTCCAGGAACACAATGAGCACAGTTCTTTCACAGAGAAGAACATTCAGATACAGAAGTGGTTTGTGAACAGTAAATTGTTGGTAGCAGCAGAGCTACAACCCAGAGCCTTCTCATGGAGTCCTGTAGATCATATTTGAGACCCTAGAAAAGGCTTTTTGAAAAATCTACTTAAATTGAGTTGCAATTGGAGATTGGATCCCATGCTGCTTTCCAAAGAGTGGTAATAGAAGATCCACATTAATTTTTCATTTACCAGGAGGTGCAATTCCTTCTATTGCATTATTTTGTTTATTTTTATTACCCTTGTGAATGACTCTGTCACTTCTGTTTAAGCAGAAGCAGTAACTCAATACCTTAATACAGCCTCAAACAACATTGCTTCTAAATGAGGTTAAGATCTGTATTATATGCAGCATTTGTCTTGAACCTTAATTCAGCCTGCTTCTGAAAGGATATCTTGTTACATTCAGGAGTAAGTAATTTCAGATCCAGTTCCTGGTGATCATTGAGTTCTAGACTAAATTTCAACTGACAGGACTTCTTAGGCATAATGCACTCTTAAGATGCATGTTAGAGAATTTCTGTTCCATTGTATTAATGTAATCAATGTTTCTTCCTGACCAGAAAAATTTAAACCAAAATTTTTTACTGAGGAGAAAATTGTACCAAGTGTGTATGTGTGGTGTTCTTTGGGGCTTTTTGTTACATGACCATTCTGCTTTAGTAATATTAAATGCTACTAAAAAAAATGAAAAAAAGCTTTAATAATTTCCTGTACATAACCCAATCCCTTTATTACCATTTTTGATTTAAAGAGAGGTCCCTCTTGAGCAGTACTAAATTGAGACACAATTTTCTCAGAGCTTGACCATGCTTGCAGTTTCTTTTTTCCCATTCCCTGTGGTTTAGAAGCAGACTTGATCAGAATATCTAGGTAAAGACCAAGCTGTGTCTGAGTTTTCCCAAAGCTCCAAAGGTAGTGGGAGTTAGCAGCCTGGTGTTCCACAGTATGCCCTCTTTTAAAAAATACTTCTCTTCCACAAAGTTCTTTGCATTGGTTAGTAAGAACATTATCATGTATCAGAATATCTCACACGATGATGGTTTTTAAAAGGGGCTAGAGAGCAGCCTTTCAGCAGCTCACATGAGTCTGGAAGATGCTCAACACAGCCCAGAGAGCAGCTGTCACTTGGAGATGAGAGAGGGTGGCATAAAACCCTTGAGTAGGTAAGAATTGTTGCAGTGGTGTCACCTGTCTGCCTGTGCCTGGAATAAATTAGAGAGTGCTTGCACACTCTGCTTGATGGGCAGAGCAGGAGGGGGAGCAGCAGTGAACAGATGGAGGCAATAACCTCTCCTGCCAATGCAGCTGGGGAAGGATGCCTACCAGTAACCTGAGGGACTTACCTGTGCCACAGCTACAAATAACTCCAGCATCTCACCACACTCTGCATGAACTCATTAGTGCTGGCAGCTGAGAGCTGAAGTGTTGCTGCTGAGGCTGGAGCCTTGCACTGCCAGGAATTTGTGGAGGGGGATACCCTCACATTGTGATTTTGGAACAGTGTAGCTGAAAGTACTTGGGGTCTGTTGGCTCACACTGAGCAACATCCATAGAAAAGCATAAGAGACAAGCTCTGCCTTGTTTACAGTAGTTGGGCCAAACACTCAGATCTCAAGGTCCTTCTGGGGCATTTCTTGCTGCAATTTCTTCAAGAAGGAGCTCTGTATTTTACCAAGTATCTGTAAGACTCAGAGAGGGGTGTTTCATGAAAGCAACATTTTTGAGAAATAAATTATGTTTGTAAAGCATCTCCCTACCTTCAAATATGTGTGTCCACTTAAAAGATGTTTGGGTCCAGGCTTGGTGCTGTTAGGTTCCTTCTGCTGTTTTCCACTACAATGAAAAGCAATTTCCACTTGAATTTTGGAAATCTGAGCAGTTCTAATAGTATCAAATAACTTTGATCAGAAATTGAAAGTGCCTTTTCATAATCTCATCCTAAAACTCTAACAGATATTCAATGCTTCATCTACAGAAAATTTAATAACTTAGCCAGCATCAAAAATTGTGTGACACCAAATATGCATTGCTGAGTGAAGGTAGTGATTTATAACATTGCATGAGAGATGTTAGTATCTAATTTACTGCATTAATCAGTGAATGCCAGATCAGTTTGCAGATTGCATGTAGATCAGTTTAATCTGTCATCTTAATTGTCAGTGAAATTTTTAATGTTGAGTTTACTTTAACTGTTTTCCATGCTGCTTCTGAGATGGAAATAGCAATATAATAACTCTACAGTGCCCACTTGAGACTGTGCAGGTCTCATGGATGGTTTTTTTTGCTACTTTCCACATCTCAGGTTCCCTCAGCCAGACCTGAGTTTTGCTAATATTTGCATGGTTTGATGTGTGCCAAATGGAGAGGACGTTGTCAGCCCTGTCAGTGCTAATGTGGTAAAAAGTTGTCTCTTTGGTGCTCTGAGTGAGGAGAATTGAGTGCACAGGACAGAGCTGAAATGACCCAGAGCTTTCTTAGACAGATGCTGCATTAGCATGTGGCAATTGTTCAGTTGCTATAGATGAGCACTGGGATGCTTGGCTCTCACAATTAAAGGATGAATACTGTGTGTATGTTAAGTTTTGTGCATATTCTCCCCTAGTCCTCTTCCCCTCCCCCTTGCATTGTGGTCCTGAGACAGCTGGGGTAGTTGGGGCATTCGGGGAGGGTGGGCTTGGTGCCACACCTGACCTCCAGCCAAGGTGTGAGAAAGTGCATGGCAGAGAAGGAGTTAACTAACAAGACTTTGGGAGGGCCAGGGACATAAAACTCAGAGCATCCATGTTGTGGGTGAGCACTTGGTACTTTAGTCCTGTGCTCCCAGCACTGCTCTTTCTCCTTATTCAGTCTTTCGTTGTATTTCTGTTAAGGTTTAATAAACCTTTGGAATTCTAAAAGTGAGGGTTGTTCCTCATGCAATGACTCCAGTGATTCTGTCACCCTCTGTAATTAGCATTTGGTGACACACTCAGTATCATCTTCCACTTGAGAGCCTTACACAGGGTAAGTAGCATCTTCATTATTATTCTAGCTTGTTAAAAAAGTAATCTGGTGGGACAAAGCTATTCAAAGCAAACTTAATATTTGTTTTGGCAAAACAAAACAAAAAATTAATGGAAGAAACCAAGTTTTCACACCTTTTCCCTAGGCTCTAGGAGGTTTTTTTTATTGGAAAATATGTTAAAAGGCATAAAGAAAGCATGAAGTATATGAACTGAAAAAAAATTTGAACAATAGCAAGTTTCCTGAAGCTAACCAATGTTTTATTTCAGGTCAAATAAAATCTTTTGAAGTACTGCTGAGCAAACATTTTCCTCTACAGGGGACATTTTCATTTTAGATAGCTCTTAAAAATGAGATTTTTTTTTTTTTCAGTGAAAAAAATTATGCTATTCTAAAAAGTAGCAAGGCCATATATATTCCCCACGAAATGGTTTTTAGGGGTTTTTTCTGTCACAGCAAAAAGGAGACTTATCCAAGGTCACAGCAGAAGACCCATTTTGGAGATCCTGACCATCAGATTCCTGATTTGATAGGCAGCAGTTCTGGAGGTGATTTGCTAGCAGTGCAAGGCCCCTGCACACACAGATGGAGTCTGGTTTGAAGGACCCCAAGAAATGATGCTTGGCTGCTGTGTTTGGGCTGTTCTGTGCTCAGTCCCTGGTTATTTACTTCTTTCTTCATTCCATTGAGTACTGGGGAAAAGATACAAGGCTTTTTATTTCCAAGAATACCTTGGATGACCAATAACTTGGATTTGGCACCCAGTCTTTGCCAGGTCTCAGTTCCCTGGGCCCAGAGACCTCTGAGCTCTCTGACTCTCTGTCACCACCCAGGGGACCTTGGATCATTGATTTTATCCACATTAGATAGGCACTTTTATCATCTTTGTGGTACCACATTGACAGACTGTTTAAAATTATATTGCTCACTAAAAAGCAGCAGTAATGACCTGTGGGATGGGAAGGAAGGGCATGGTCCAAGTGAAGTTGAGACTGAGAGCCTTTGCTGCAACTGCAGCTGCACAAGATTCCTACTACTGCCTCTCAAGAGATCCTGGAAAAGAAGGCAGGGCATTTTTCCTGGAGTATAGCAGCTGATTTTGTTGCTGGTATTCCAGTAAATTTTCTGTATGAATATCCCCTGTTTCCTATGGGTTGCCTTCCTGGCTTTGAGATACTGTGGTGATGTAAGCCAGTGGCATTCTTTATGACTGGTGAACTGCATCCACATCCCATTAAGTTAAAGCCCTGGGAGACCTGGAAGTCAGGTATTTTAACTATTCTCTTTGTAAAAAATATATAGTGGGCATATAAAACCTTTGCACTCAGTATAATTTTACTATAGTGCAGAGAGGACCACGGGCAGCTTGAGGTGAATGGAAATACAAATACAGTGACCAGCGGGGCAGAGGAAGAAACAGGAGGAGTGTCTGTCCCCTAAGACCTTGTCCAGATAGCCACTGACAAAGAGAATTCCTAATGAAGTGTGTACAAAAATTAACGTCAATGATTTCTTGGCTTTCAAATTGATACTTCAAGATCAAATGTAAACATGTGTAAAGTAGCTTCTAAGTAACCCCCAGTCTAATTTATGGCCAAAAGAGTTTGGAGGTTCTTTTTTTTTTCTAATTCAATGTGTTTGTGCACTTTGTACTGTCAAGTCAGTCCTGTCCAGTAGAGCTTGCTTACTGTAACCCTCTCCTAAACTGGTGGTGGTTTTTGCCAGCACCTTCTTTGAAACTGCACCATGATCCAGTAGATGTTTGGTGGAGCATATGCATAATTTCATTCCTTCCTATGGCTGTTAAATTGGCTTGTATTTCTCTTTTCACCTAAATATTTTCTGATTGCCAGTCATTTGGAATACTGTGCATTTATGGCACAGAGGGTACCTGCTACCCCTGCCTGCCACAAGACCAGACTAACTTTGCAGTGGTGCTACCATTTCATATTCTCTTTTTATCACTTGTTTTTTACCAAAATGTTTATGTTTGCTAGGACTTGATTAAGAGCTGTGTCTCTTCCTAATTCTTTATTTTGTATAATGAATCATTTAGCAGTTATAAAGGATTTGCCTGCCAGGAAAAGATACATTTGCATTTTCTAAATAGATTTCTCCAAAGTCAACAAGGTGTTGTGTTTTGCTGAAACCTACCCAGGTGGGAGGAGCATTTTACATAATAACAAAAGTAGCAAGTTTTTGAGAATTTAGTATTGCTGCTGATAGTAATTAAGTGACTAATTAATGGCCAACTGAATAAATTAGCAAAATGGGGGGGAAAAAGAGTTGGAAAAATCTTGAAGGGGAACTTGCACTGAACAAAAAGCTTATTGACAAAGATGATATCAAGGGATATTTTGGGTACACATATGCTTTATGGTGCTGAATTTAAAGATGAGAACTGCTAAGAAAATTGCTTATTCTGAGTAATTGAGTAAGATCTCCTGAGAGTTGATTGCACAATCTATTCACTGATGGGTAAAGAGAAAACCTAGAGTCAGAGAGAGAGGGAGGAGACATTGTTTGTCTCGTTGATCTGCCTCTATTAACAGTAACTGTTTGCTTAAATTCCTATCACTGTATTGAAAATAAGTTTAAAAAGCCATTTTAATATTATTTGACTATTCCACTATTAGTCTAACTGTCCTACTGTGGCTGGCAGCCCACAGGCATCTCAAATTCAGGGCTTGGTTATTCTCTGTACTGATACTGCTCAACTCTTGCAACTCTCTCTGCATGTCCATGTACTTTTGGAAAGTGATCTCACATGGAAAGCATTGACCAAAGAATCTTTCAGCATGCCACAAGAGAGTAGAGTCTGCCTGAAACCAGGGGGGTGATGTTGGAATTGTAAAATTATCCCTTCTTCCATTTTCCCCTGATACCTTCAGTATGTACCTTGGCTTACACAGAGCTAATCACTTTGTTATTCATTAACCTTATTTTTTTCAGTAAGCATTCCCAATTTCCATAAGTTTTGTGCATGCTCAAACATTAATAAAGGACCTTGGGCAGAGATGTGGACTCCAGGAAGGAGTCCTTCTCCAGGCTTTTTTTAATGTTGTGGGCCATTGACCTTCAGCAGCTTTGCTTCTAGGATAATGCCATTGAAGCATAGCAAAGCCTTGAAGCACAGCCTGGAACACAAGCACACACAACTGTGCTGGCCCTCTGTCCCTCTGGACTGGCTTCAGAGCACTGAGAGGTGGGAAGCTGCTGGTGCATCCAGCTGGAAGAGTCACCCAGGAGTCACTGCATCCATGACTTCCTGGTGTTCAGCAGTGTGTGGAGACAGGGTGACACTGAGAGTGTCCTCTGGGCTCCCCAGAGCTAAAAGCTGGAAGCATCCATGTGTTGGAAAGGATGAACCAGGAAGACCTTACAAATATGAATGCTTAGATTCTGAGAATTTGGAAACCATGAGTGAGATTGAAATGAAAGCCACTTTTGAGATACCAAACCTCAGTTACTGAATAACTTAAAGACAATAGAATGGCCAGATAAAAGTAATCCCCTCTTGAACAATGTCTTCTGCTGGAGAGCAGGTCCAAAGGTCAGAGAAGACCTTGCTAGGGTCCAAAGAGTAGTTTTTAGAAGTTTAAAGTGCAACACACTATGGTAAGGTAAGGATTCTTATAGGCTGTATGTAAATGCTATAGAATTTGTATCTTGTGTTAGATTGGTTAGTGGAAATTAGAGCTACTGCTCTACCTCACAGCAAACATTCAGATGCAATTTATTATCTGTGGGTTTGAGGTGTTGTTGCTCACTTTTCAAACAAAGTGGGAATTGGCTGCTTGATGGCAACTTGTTGCCTTCACACAACTGCAGAAGTTGCCACAGTGGAAAGAGGCACAACAGGAAATTCAGTTCCCCAAGCCAGCTTCTGCTTCTACCTGGAGCAACAATTGCTCTTCCACTGTGGGGACATGGCTTTGCACAGTAAGGGATTGGCTGTGGTGTGAGGATGAGTCCCTGCACTGTGCTGAGAGGGACCAAATGTGCATGCTCAGGGTTGTGCTGATTTGTGATATTCCACCTGCCACTCCCAGCAGCCCATCTGTAGTAAGGCCAAAAACCTTAATACTGCTGACAGCTAAAGCAGAGAGACTGCTTAAAACAGTTACAGAAAGATAATAGAATTTTAGAAATGAAAAATCTCATTCCTATCTAAAATGCTGTTTGAATACAGTTAACTCTCATACCTTTATTTGTGCTTTTCATGACCAGGCATATGAATATACCTCTCTTGTTAAGTGGATTGGCAATGCTAAAAGAGAGCTTGCCAAGATGCTGCTGATGCAGGGTTGAGAGAGAGGTTATATCTGGCCTGTGTGGAATCAGCTCTTGATGAGCTATGAAAATACTCTCCAGTCTCTTCTTTTTCCTTGAATCTGGGCATCTTCAGTCCAGGAAGCAGCAGGAGTCAAAGAGTTTGTCTGGTTTGGGCAATTTACAGGCTCATTTAAATGACTGAAATCAGTTAACAAGCACCTCAGTTTCCCCATCTTTAAAATGTTTGTGGTTTTCTAGCTGTGCTGTTTTTAAGAACCAAGAATTGAAAAACATCTACTATGTATAGTGGCAGTGTTGGTTGTGCTTGGAACTGCAGAACTGGAAGAGGCAAAGATAACACTTACTTTAATAATTGAAAATGGATTTGAACTAAGCCTCCTAAGAAGCAAAAGGTGGAAAATTGCATGTATTTCCTATCTAATCAGCTCTTACAGTTTCCCCAAAAGGCACACATGAGGTTTGGAAGCAAAATTTTCATGTCTTTTCTCCAGCAGTCTTGTTTTATTTCACATTCAGTTCAGTGTCTGATGCTGAGGTAGGACCTGAGCTAAATCTGTTCCTGTTGTCTGTAAAGAAGCTTAGAGATCTTGAACACCTCATGATTTTGTCAGGACCAACTGCATGTGGCAAGCAGCATTCATCTTTCAGAGAGCCAGCAATCAGTGTGCTGGTGTTTCCCATGGAAAAGATTGCTCTCTGGCAAGAGCTGGTCTCCAAGCCTATTCAGACCCAAAAAAAGTCTGATGCAAATAGCAGAGCTAATACTAGAAGCTGGACCTTTTTATTTTCCCTCTACAAAGTATGAATTTTGAAAAATTCACAGGAAGTCACAGAAAACGGGGTTTTGGCTTTGTTTTTGTGGGAATTTTTTGTTTTTTTTTCTTTTAAGAGTTGCTTACTGTTACAAATATATAGTATTCACTTGTTTTAGGAGAAACATGAAACCTAGGGGAGAGGGTTTTTTGTTGGTATTTTTTTAATCTCACAAAGATGCAGTGGTATCTAGAAAGATGCAATTGGATCCGAGAGAAAAAGGAAATTAACAGCAAATGCAGCCTGTTATTGAAATAGGGGCAATGAAAAGCAACCAAAAGAAATGAGATTTGGGATTTAAGCAAAATTACTCTATCCCACTGGATTATTCCAAGTCAGAATATCCATATTTATGCATGAAAGCCTTAAAGATCTACTGTGTAGATGAAATTTATAAAAGGTCCAATGACTATGTATTCCCAGTATTTCCTACAGTAAGTATTCTCTGTTTCTTTTGGCCCTTTTTAATTTAATAGCTACCACAGAATGTGTAGGTATCACTGTGTGATGGAAAATCACTCTTTCATTATACAGTTCACTTCTGCTGTTTGCTTGTTTGCTGTTAATTTTTGGATGTGCAGTTGGAGATGCTTATTGACTGGTAACAAATCACCAGAAAAATATACATGTTACCATGAGCCCTAGTAAAAACAAAACAAAAGAAGCAGCTAGATTTTGTGCAAGATTAATAGGAGGAAACATCATTATGTCATTTACTGCACTCAGAGGTTTTTTGTTGTCTCAGGAACTATGAAGCTCCTCAGCCAACTTCCCAAAATGAGAATTGAGAAAACATGAAACTCATCTAACTCTCTTTCCACATTCTTATTTTACTGTAGTTTTTTTAGGAAGCTATTTTTCTCTTCAAATTTAGGGAAGATACATCACACCAACACTACTGTTGGGGAGTCAAAAGGTAGGAAAAGCAACCAGACCTGGTCAAAAACATTTCTGAGAGAACACAGAGGGCCTGGATAGTCTGAATGCTGCTCACCTCTGGAGAGAATTCTTGCAGCTGAAATGTGGCAGTGAGCAAGTGCCAGCTCCTCAGGTGTGCTGAGAGCTCTCTTCTGTGTAAGCAATCCTGCTGGCATTCAGCAATGCTGAAGGAGCAGATGTTTAAAATTTGTATATTAAACACAGCATCCCTACTTTGAAGCAGCAGAGAGGGAAAGCACATTAGAACTGAGCTGGCTGAATTATTGGCATGAGTGTGTTCCAAACCAGTAAGTTCCCCCTTGAGTTTCCTGCCCAATATTTTATTTTTGTCTTAATTCAAATGTTTTCAAATTTCTGGGGTTTATGACAGTTATGACAGTATTCAACACTCACGTGTTGAAATCTCTAGTCAGTTTTCTAACTTAGAATTGATTTGAATCTTTTGTTCTGTGAGAACTTTGGGTATTTTTTATTTTCTGGTTAGATACATTCTGAAATGTTGACATTGTCTTTGAGATGAAAATTCTGTCTCTACATTGCTCTAATGAGCAAGTTCTCTATTGTATTAGCTCACTGTGGGACTGCTGCACCCTTAGTGTCCAGGGCAGGGGATGCTCTCTCAAAGGGAAGCTATTTGCTGCCCTCTGTTCTGCCTTTATCAAAGGTGTGTTCATTTTATACTGTAAATTATTCAAGCTGCACTGTGAAGACAGAGTAAATAATTTCCTTACAGGTTTTTTCATGCCTGTTATCATAGCATCTCAGTTCCTTACAAACGTTAATGAAATGAACATCACAGAGCCCTTGTGATGATTTTATTCCCATTTATGTTTAGGAAGTGAAGTAAGAAGATTAAAGGCAGTTTATGCAACTGGAAAAATGGGTGAGCTTTTAGGCATTTACAAACACAGGCTGTTTTTTCTGCCTGTAGCAGGCAGTCTAATAAAAAAGAAAACACTTCTTCCTACAAATGCATCCTTAGGCAACGATAGTAACAGTAGCAATGCTGTTACAAATATTAAAGTCAAAAATTATTAAGTGTTGACCAATTTTGACTGCCTGGTGTGAGAAACATGGCATCTAGTCTTTTTTTTTTTTTTTTTTTTTTTTTAAAAGCATTTTTTGAGGACAATGTGTTTTCCAAGTATTTCTCTCACTGGTCTCATTTGCAGCTGCAAGTACTCGAGTTCCTTGCAGGTGTCCTGGGGTGGGTGGCTGGAAAATGAGAGGAGTGTAGCTTGCTGTGAACCTTCTGATTTATGTGATCTGCCCTGTATCATGTGGAGTTCAGTGGCCATTTGCCAAGGATGGCTTTGCTCCCTTCAAGCATGAACTTATCTTCCACTTCTCTCACTTTCTTTCCTCCTTTATTTCATATCTTTCGACTCTTTAATGGTGAAAGCGTGGGTATTAGTGACTTGTATCAATAGCAAATTTACTTTGTCCTGGAATTTGGCTATCCTCAGCAAACAGTGAGCCAGCAGTCATTGAATGTCTGTGCTGCTGGAGGACTGAAGATAAAGAAATCAGAAATGGCAAGTCATTGGAAAAATCAATAATCAGAAACTCTCCCAAATTCTCACTATCCTTTCATAGCTAGACAGCAGCTTTTCTGTGTTCACACAACCTTTCAATTCTCCAAGTAATGTTTTTGTAAATATCTGAGTAAAAGCTTTGAACTCAAGCCAAAGGAGGGGCAGGTGTAATTAAGAAGTTAAATACTTGTGATAGACACACATCATCAACAAAGTTGTACAATCCCAGATTTTTAGTGACATTTAGTGGAGGCATATTAAGCTGCAGCAGTAGCTCATTGAAAATGCCATCAAATAGTAGGAAACTTTCTCTGTTTTGAGAGGTAATCCATATGGTTAGTTAACATGGTGGACTTCCATGGATAGGTATTTTTGCTACATACATCCATACATGGAAATTTTTCACATTGTGGGCATATAGGGTCTTGCCTTGAGAACCACTGAAATAAACTTTGTACAACAGGGCTCCTCAAGGATAGCCCAGAGAGAAGCTGCTTGCTGATAAAATGTGACAAGGCTGTACATTTAACCCAGGTCTTTGGAATTTTTGCAGAGTGAAAATGAGACAATTTTTAAACAGCAGCAAAGTTCTGTCCTATTAAGCTTTTCTGTTTTAATGTGTGCTCAGCAGGAGTGCTTCACCCAACTGTGTTGTCCCAAAAACTTCTGGTAGAATTAAAAATTGTGGTCTAAGAATTTGAATCTAGTATGTGAAGGTATAATTATGTTCAGCTTCATTAAACCCTGCATGATAATTAGCAGCATAGCCAGTTTGCCAGATAAGAGTTATTTCTGTGGATGCCTGTAAGTGTTTTTCCATCCCACCTGGCCAAGTGTGGTGGCAGGAAGGCAAAGTTTCCCATTTTGCAGTGATCTTCCTCAGAGACTGACTCACCAGAGCTTGCCAGCACACTGTGATTTCTTTGCTCATCAAGGGACAGGGAAGGAGAGAAGAGGAAAACCAAGTCAGAGAAAATCTGTTGAGAATTGAAATACTATCCCCTTGGGTCCCACAGTGTGAGCAGTAAGTTGCTGATCCTGCATAAGCTAAGCCACATGATTTTCCACTTTCCATCCTGATATATGGAAACTAAGTCCAAAAGCATGGGCAGTAAAAATCCCAGGCTGTCATTTGTGTCCAGGGTCTGGTACTGGATTTGAACACTGCCAGGGATGTTGAGAAGCAGGACCTGTGAGGTACAAAGTAGGCACTTGTTCTCCAAGGAGTTGTTTCTACTTTCAATTTAGAGCCTGAGATGCCATTTATTTAATGCTGCTGTTTAAATAATGATTTATAAGCCTCCAAGCCAGCCATGGTACAGCTTAATTACTGCTGTAATTTATGGATGCCACTGGCTACATAAACACTGCTGTAAATATAAAGGATGTCTCCCACAAATTTTACTCTGATACTTATTTGATACCATTCATTTTCTTTTCCTAACACATCTTCTGTGTGTGACTTGAGGCCACTTCACTCAGCAATCCAGGTCATTCTGGTTCACTTTGCCAGGAGTAATTGGGTCTGGGAACTGAAAAGATCAACTATCTGTTTTTCTTGCAAAGTATTTTAATTAAAATTTGAGTTTCCTTGAGGTTGGATGCAAACATCTGCATTAAGTGGCCCATTAAAAGGATTATTTGTATTTGGGCTTTTTTTGGTTATCTATTTGTTTTACTAGTTAATCATCTCCTTTCTCCAATTCATTTTGCCTTTGTTCTCACAGTAAGCAAGCAAACAAGATGGGAATAAATCATGCACTGTTAACAGAGCCCAGCCATTCCCCTGGCTGCAGCTTTGCTATTTGTGTTCTCTAACCTATACAAGGAGCACATATATATTGGTCTAATGCAAATCTCAGCTAATTCAGACCCTGTCTCCACAGAGATGAATGAGCATGCAAATCTGCTGCTTTGTTTTGGAGGAATAGCTCCTGGAATTGCCTGATTCCCGGTTGCAACTGACATATTTCAAATACTACAGTCAGCTGGCTTCAGGAGATTTGTGCCCCTAGGCTGCAACAAAAACACCTGGGAAGACAAGTCAGTTCTCTTGGATGCCTTGGTTCCATTATAATTAGTGTTAATGCAGTTGTGTGCTTGGAAAAGTGAGTGCCTTTAAAAAGTTTTAATTAATTGAGTAAACAGAACATTGCCTACAGTAACCACTCCCCTGAATCTCTGTGTATCTGCAGCTGCTGAAGTAAAACATGGACATTGCTGAAAAGATTGCAGATAAACTGAGTGGGATATGAAAGCTGATACTAAACATGGGGCTCAAAACCATCTGTGGGGTAATTCAGAGAGACAAGAGTAATTCTGAATTTCAGTAGAACTTAAGGGTCTTTCAAGAATGTCATGATGTTGCTAACTCCTGGAAGTCCTTGTTGACATGTCTCCTAACTTTTCTTCAGGTGGTACTACCAACAGCAGGGTGCTATTCAGGGTGATTGCATGCCTCTAGGAGAGGGGATCACCTACTGGGTTACCAGAGTCCCTTCTTACAGCTTTGTAATGCCCATTTGCACACTGACCTGAGCCCCAAGCGTCTGGCTTGTGGCATGTGAAGAGCTTTGCACCTCACATAGGGAAGGCTCCCAGCTGTGTCTCTGAGGGTGCCTTTTTTTGTAGGAAGTTCAGCAAAGCCAAGGGAGACACCATCTCACTCCTTAAACCCTCATCAAGGAGCCCACAGAAATTGTCAGCAGCCAGCTCCAAGTTACTTGGTCTATTTTTCCTGCAAAGCTTCTCCTCTGTAGTCATGCCTTGACCTGGACTGGAATACAAGGGTGTTCTGCAGTCTGTATGTAGCAAGCCAGAATTGCTCTAAGGAAAGGAAAAAAAAATGACAATAACAAAGAGCACCCTTTTCAGGATCCATTGTCCTTTATGAATAAAGTGTGGCATGTATTCCCCCACTCCTGAATGATTTGCACCATAAAATAAGCTGGAAGAGAAAGAGTGGTTGTTTTCCTACATGCTTCATTAATTTTTAGTTTTGGCAGGCAATATAAATAAGAATATCAAGTGCATATCTAATTGAATCACCAGTGATTTCCAACTCCCTGTAGTACCAGAGAACACGATGTAGCTGCACTGTTTAGTGAGCATGAATGAATTAGGCAAACAATGGCTCTCTCTGCCCAGAGGCTTTGGTTTAATCTGGAGCATTTACCCATTTCATAGGAGACAGGGCAGTTATTGCTGCAATGGGGAATTCACAGCACAGATCTCTTTGTTCTTCCAGGCTTGTCTTCCAGCAGTGACTGGAAGCATGTCTTGTCAGTCAGTGAACTGCATCCACACTCAGATTTTTGTGGAAGCAACTCTGGCATTTCTCAAGCTTAGACTCCTCCATACACACTGACTTCAGGATGTTGCTGAGCTAATTCCTGCCTCCTTCAGGTGCCTGACCTAGAGCCTGGGCATCTTAAAAAAAAAAAAAAAAAAAAAAAAAGAAGGCCCTTGTCCTTCACAAAGGACTTGGTATGAGATAATTCCTACTGTAAGGAAAATGATATCAGTCATGCTACTTGATACCTGACTTCTCAGCTGTCAAGGGAATCAAGTGCCTCCAGGAAAGGATGGTTCTTAGGGAAAATTACTCAGGATCATTTCTGAGTGGACGATACCAACCTCTAATTGTAATGTTTGGTGACCTCATTTCATAAGAGATGTCTCCTTTGCACATTGCTGTATGTCTTTTGCTGCTTAGCACAGGGAAAAGGACTGGTGGCTTCTGTCTCTTGGTATAGTCTGGTGTGGGCTCCCTGACTCAAAGGAGTGCAGGATACAGGAGCAGGAGTAGGCATAGAAGAGAAAGAAAATTATGAGTAGAGATTAAACTGTTTTCTCTCCTGCAGAGAATTCCATATTGTAGCACCAGAAAGACCCAGGCAACTGAAATTCTCTATTAGGTGGACCATCAGACATTTGACAAGATTAAATAGGTAAAAAAAAAATATCAAGCAAGTATTGAATTGAGATTTCACAAAGTGTTCGTCCCTTCAGTGTTATGCAGGATGCTATGACCTGGTGGTTGAAAGGAAGGCAATTTGGTTTTCTGAAGTGTTTCTGTTGGCTTTTTTCTTTTTCTCTAGGATCTGCTTCTCTCTCAAAAATGGCTCTGGAGGGTTCCTTCAGCTGCTGGAATGGAACAGTGATCAGGCTGGGGCAGGCATGTGACTTCATCCAGGACTGTGCTGAGGGAGAAGATGAGGGAGACATGTGCAGTGAGTAAATCCTAACCCCCAGGTTGTACCATCCTTTTCCAGCAGCAGATTGACTTGAACTTCAATGTCTGAGACTTCAGCACTAACAGACTCGTTTGGTGGTATCAAAAGACCTGCATCCCCCATAACAGATGCTCTTTCCCTGGGGGTCTGCCTGGAGTCACCATTTGATATTTCTGGGCTCACCTACATCAGTTCTGCAGCAGCTTCTTAACATGCTCTTGGTGCTCCATCACCTCCAGTGTCCTGATCAAAAATGCAAAGGAAGTATAGCCTGAATAGCTAGATGTCTTAAAGAATTATGAAATGTGTAGTTGGTTAAAAACTTTAATCAAAATGTAATGCAGCATGTGGCAGAGGGGGAGAGGAAGGAGAAAACTTCTAAGATGAAAAATGAGTAGAGTGAGTAGCTTGTCTTTGACCATCTCCTGTGTCTTTGTAATTCCTCTGGTTTTCCACCCTCTCTTCAGGAGTCAGTAGGCCAATAACATACAGCAGAAGATAGATAGCAGCCTGAGTTTTCAGAACTTGCTGTGCCTGAGTACTTTCTAAAATGTGCTGTGGAACTGAGATACTTTAGGACCTTCCTTTAACTATTTTGAAGGTGCCTTATCACTTTTTCTATACCTCTGTACATTTTACCTCCAGCATCCTCCCATCTGCCAGCCTACAAACAGTTAGGAGTGGTAGGTTGTCAGCTGTATGGTTGTCTACAGGGCAAATATATCAAGAAAAATTAATATTAATATTATTCAAAGTGTTTGTGCCACAGCTGATCTAGCCTGTGGGCTGTTACAATAGAATGTTGTTGATTTGGTATGTAAAAAACATGTTTGCTGTTTCTAGCAAGAACTTAACGTGAGTGATATACAACTTCTAGCAGATTTCACTTATTTTCTGCTAATGAAGAAATAAAGTTACAGACTTTATTGGTGTGGAGAACATTGGCTTGACCTGGGATAATCTAGGAAACTGGTTAAAAGCTTGAAATTACATGCTCCTCCATCATTTTAGACATTGTTACAATATGAAATTATGTTATTTAATGACACACTCAGTGGACATTAAATTCACAGGAACAATGTCAGCACTGTGGACTTGCTGCTTCTTAGAACCAATAGTGCTTCATACTAGTAATATTGAAACCTTATTTCCATCTAAGAGCTTTAAAACAGAACTCTAAAACCTCATAATGGCATTTCTGTAGTGTTCTACTCTATAATTAAAAATGGGTTGAAAGCATTTTCATTTCTTTGGAAGTAGAGAAACATCATTTACCCTCAGCTGTGTATTCAGACACACTTTGGTGCCTGTGTCCCATAAATGGCTCTTCACTGTGGGGGCAATCCTGTCTATACCAGGGGGAAGAGCAGAGTTCACAAGGTGGAGTTGTACCAGTCATGGATGCAAACTAAATACTGCCATGGGATGGAGCAGGCCTAGAGGAACACACTTACCTGTTATTGTCACACAGTGGGTGCACTTGTGGCAGGTCTGTTGTTCATACTCACAGATCAGGAGGGTGGCTCTGCTTTTGCCCCTTGCTGCCACCCTGTACCCCATGGTGAGCCCAGTGGAAAAGCAGCCAATGCCTCCCTGGCATGTGTTATCCAGGGCTTGGTTTGATTGTCTTTTCTCCCTCCATCTATAGATGTTTTCACAAGGCAGCATGGCACTTGCAGCTGTGTTGGCAGAGGGATGTACCGAGAATGTCGGTGAGAAAATGCAAAAAGCAGAAAATATTTAGCCAGCTGTTCAGCAGAGCATCACTCCCAGCTTGAGGAGTGGCTTGCATTCACCCACAGATACTGGAAATGAGAGTTCTTCCAGCCAAAAGGTCCAAAAACACTATCTTCCACTCAAGGAACAAAAAAGCAAGAGCCTGGGCTGTGGATATGCCTGCTTATCCACCTATAAGCCTGCTCAGTTCTATGGCTGATCCTTCTGCTTTTGCTTCTTTACAGTGCTGAATATTGTTGGCATAAAGTTTTTTACACAAAACATAGAAGTGAACTAATGTTTGAGGTGTCAGATATATCTGCATGGCAGCCTAACACAAAACATATGTCATCTTTCAGCATTTTAGTTGTCATTTTACTCCTGAGCAACATGGATATTTTCATCAGCTTTTTGCAAGTGTGGTAAAAAGTGACTCAGATTTATCAAGCAGAGAAAAGGGTTTCCCAAATGGTTCTGCTTAGACAAAAGAGCTGTCAGGAAAAGATGAGCTATTCTCAAAACTGAGGCGAGAGGTTTTAAAAATGCCATTATTAAAGGCTTCTATCTTTGAGCTTCAAGGAGGTGTTGGAGTTTTTTGCCTTTCACAGTCTTTTAGCTTTACAGGTACTGATTGGTTTTATTATGATTTTGATTTTTTTTTTCCCAAAATTTTGATTTTTGTTCCTGTCTTAGCTGAAAAGCATCTCTCTACAGCCTGCTGTTTGCTAACATCTCTTTACTTATTAATGGCCAAGGAAACATCATGGTGCTTGTTCTGCTTTGCAACCAATTAGTCTGTGTAGAAATTGTAAAATCAGAGCGTGATGACCCCTGGAGTAAAGTGTGTTGCTGTTTGAGTCACAGTCAGATATCCTTGCAGGAGTAAATGACAGCTTCAAAGAGGCAGAAGCAGGATGAGGTGCTGAACTGTGTGTGTGTGTTGGCTCGGGATCAGACACACAGATTCACCAGCCTGATGGAAGTGACACGCTAGAAATCACTTTGCAGAGCATTCATTGCAGCACACATTAATATTTCAGATAGCACTGGTGGTGTCTCTGCTAGTAAATTCATGTCTTTCCACATACAGGAAACACATGTGCCAGCCACCATGGCAGGCTTTGACTCTGAATTCTGAATTTCTGCTGAATTCGTAAATTGAAAGATAGATTCCTCTATAAAAGTACTTTATTTTTAAATGGTGTAATAGCTGGAGCTGGGTGCCTCCAAAGAGGGACCTTGAACAAAGAAGTCCCTTGTTGATTATACACAAACAATACCAATTCCCCAGCCTTCATAGGACTATTTGGCCAGTTGTCTCCCATATGAGGCTCTGGGAGCTCTTCCCATTCTTCACTGTGTCCCCTGCTTGCCTCTAGGTAGGATGTTTCTTATTTCTAAGGTTGCAGCTTCTGTTAATGAATTCCTTATCTTCTGTCTTGAACCAGCTCTGGGGTCTTCTCTTATTTGACAGAGTGGAAAGTTCAGCATATCTGGTGAAAGTTCAGCTTGTGGCACAGCTTGTGCCTTAGGCTTCAGTAAATTTATCTATTAATGCTAAGCAACAAATTCTATATAAGTAGTTTACCAAATCACTCAACATATGGATAAAACTTACTGCAAAAAACCCCAACATACTTTCTCTTATTGTAGTAATCACATGTAACATACTTTGTGTGGTACAAGACAGACATGAAAACTCAAATTATTTACTAACACAGATGGGCAGGGCTCTGTTTTACAGAAAGGGTGAATTTGTTTTAGCAGTTTTGTACTTCTCTTTTTAGTTAACAGTATCTGGGATTTTGGTTCAATAATCTTTCATTGCAGGGCAGCAAGTCAGGGCAAAAGTTAAAACTTTACTGAAAAGTGATGTATATAATTCTGGCTATTTTACGTTCTGTGACAAATTCACACCAAAAAAAATCATCCTTGGAAAATACTGGTTAATCAGTTCAAGCATGTTAGGTAAGTAATGGATGTATTTTTAAAATGGTAACATTTTAAATAATGGAGGTACCAGTAGTATATTTATTATCTAGAGACCCAGAACTTATAGGATTCACTCAAGATACAATTAACCCAGGACTGGTTCTTCTGTGAATCTGGAGCCATATTTTCCATTTCCATAAAGAGTTTGCAAGCTTGTGGTCAGGAGTTCTGGTCTAGTTCAGAAGAAAATGGTTATCCAAGTCTCTCCTGAGGTTGCATTTGCTCATTTTATGAATTTTAGCTGGAACAGGAAGTAATGTCCTCTTTATCTTTTAAATAAATCTCATAATCACTGGGTTATAGGGTAATTTTCACTCTGCTTCATTGAATATTTAAGGATGTTAAACACCTTAGCAGGTGAGATAAGGAAGACAAGTGTCTGATTCCTGAAAGGATGAACTCAGGCTGTGCTGCATGGTTGGAGGACTGCATGCACACTCAAAAGAGCAGATGGCAGCTACGAGAGTAACTATGAAGTTTGGTTTTCTGGTAACGTGTATGAGTGACCAAAAAATCATTGATAATCAATTCTACAGGGGCCAGTTTGCTTTCCAGGCAAAAATGCATGAATAAATCATGGGTTTGTTTTTATCCAGATACAGCCCAGAAGAGTCTTCCTGAAAGCAAAATGATGAAGTAGCAACCTGTTGCCATGCCTTGCTATGCTCTTAAAGCTCCTGTCTTGTATACACTAATCCTTCTGCTTCTTTCTTTATCAAAAGCTGTACTTATAGAAACAAATTCTAACCTCTGGCAGTTTTGAGCTCAGCAAAGCCATCTGACATTAAAGGATAACTCTGCTGACTGTTGAAAAGTATTTTCTCTTTTTATGCCTTTTTTCTGGTAGAACTTGGCTGGCCAGCTTTGCTAGCATAGAAGCAATCATTGAAACAAACTTATGTTTAAGATTCATGTGAATCTTTAAATTGAGTAGCTGATCTGTTTGGCTTCTGAGATTTCCTCCTAAACTTGGTAAAGGTCTGTACATACAAAGTAGACTTTAATGCTTTTGTTCTTTATAATACCAGTTTGGAATTTCACCCAAAAGTTTAAACTGTAGTATCTGGTTGATTTACACCTAGTTCTGAAGCAAGAGATGACTCCATCTGCTTCATAACTTATATCAGTTACTGATTCTCTTGCTATTAATGGACAAAAAATCTGAGTTAAAGAAAAAGAACACATTTAGATTTTTCTTGAAAGGTATTTAATTCTGAAGGCTTGAAAATATTTGGTTAAGAACAAGTTTAACATCTGGCAAAAGGAGAGACTCATTCTCAGAGTGCTTCAATTTACTCTGTTCTCCATTCATACCCACAAGTTGTATCTTAATCTTACTAAGGCCTAAATCTTCTGAGAGGTCTGTCACTGCTGTTAGTATCCAAAATGGCAGGTTTCAGTAGAAGTAGCCCCTGCCCCCTCATTTCCTTGATTTTCTGATAAAATCAGACCAGCTTCCCCTCATCAGGGCAGTGTGCTAATGTCACTTTCAATCACAAGCACATGGAATGGAGAAGTACAGGTTGGAGAGAAGTGGTAGCCTGAGAGGTCTCTGTGGAGTACCAGCACATGGAATCACAGGTGCTGTACATATTCAAGGTAAGAAAGAGTAGCAAAGAAAATGCACGCAGGGCATGAGACATCTGAAAACTCATAAAACATTAATTTGGAAAAAGGGAATGAAATATTCTGTGAAAGTCATAGTTTCTTATTTATGCCCTTACTTGTTCATCAACACTGAACTTTTTCTGGCCTTCAGGCAGGGATTGCTACTTAGATGACTCCTCCTGCTGCTGTGACTTGTTTACATCCTAGATAGCAAATGGCCATGACATGAATTCCGTTGGATACCGAGCCAAGCTGTTTCAGTGGGAATTCAGGGCACATTATAATTTGTCATTTTCTTTGTATCCCAGCCTCAGGCTGTGCAATGAAATATAATCAAGTTCTGCAGAGGGGGGAAACACAGGGAAGTAACTCTCTGCTTAACAGCTTCACATTTAAAGACCAGGCTGAATGAATTTAGAGGCTTTTAAAAGGAAAAACTTGAAAAAGCCCTGACTTCAGTACAGCTTTTGATTTTTTCATGACAGGTTTAGATGCTTGCACAAAATACCACTAAAATGTGCCTCTTGCCTTGATGTCAGGTTCCAGGTCCAAAACTAGCCCTACTAAAAAGCTACAGATAGAGGGTTTGTTTCACTTTCCTCTGACAAGTGAGTTGTGATTCAGGGTCCCAGAAAATCAAATGTTTGTGGTCCAGATGCTGCAGTTGTGATGTTCCACAATTGCTTTCTCTGGATACACCAAGGACCGTGTGCATGTGCCAATGACAGTCAATTGCCTTTTGAGGGGTGTTAGCCAAAGATGGGGCTCTGTGAGCAGGTATTTGATTGATCTAAAACCTCAGCCAGGAGGGTCTGCTGGTACTTAAACATTTTGAACGATCTGGAGCTTGAATACTGGTGCCTCATTGTCTGACAGCCACTTTATAGATACATAATTTCAGGGGGAAAAGAAATTAATAATCACAACAAATTATATGTTCAAGAGCCTCCTCTTCTCATAAAGGAGCTAATGAAATTACTGGTATCAGTTGACCAGAAGACTCTCTTGCTTTAGAAGTTTGTGGTCTATCCTACTGCTTGTAAGTGAAGAAGTTTTTATTCTGATTTTATCAAGCAGGTAAAAGTAAAAAGAAAAAATCCTGGATATGTGTTTACACATGAAATTTCACTTTTATCTTGCAATTTTAAACAAATTTCATGTATCAGTCTCCTTTCTGGGGGCAAAAGGAACAATACTTTGCACCCTTTGTGAGAAGAACTTGCAGTTTTATGTAGAGAAGTAAATGGAAGGCATGAGATTAGTTTCTGCTTTGAATGAGACCACTATTGCTTTAAAACTGGCAAATTTCAAGGCAATAAGCTAACAGAGCTTTATTGTTTGGAGCTGGAAACTGAAATCCTAAGCCAGTGACAGAGTGAGCAGGCTTCAAAGAATGAAAGTATGGATTAAAATAAACTATCTTCTTTTCAGCCATTCATCTCATGGAAGAGACAGGTGAAAAAACTGAGGCACAAAAGGATTCAGTGCTTTTCCTGAAGCCACATCAGTGCTCACAGAGATGTTGCTGAGCTGGACTTAGTAGAAACCTGGACTGCAAGGGAGGGAATCTTGTAGGGAATTTTTCCCTCTCCAAGATTTCCCTCTGGGGCTGCAGAAGCAGTGCTTAGGAAAGTCACCCCAAGATGTAACCTGGAGCAAGCTGATACCTGCAGAGTTGAGAGCCCAGGTATTTAGGAGACCCCATGGTGTGCAGTGAGATGTGTCCTCTCAGGTTTGTATAAGTGTGTGGGGAGTCACTTAGTCACAGTCTAGGGGTTGTTTCCATCTGCTCCTCCCTCCCCAAGGTCAGGCAGGTGTGGGATTCCACACAAAAGGACAGAGGAGCTGGGAGTGCCCACATACCCTGGGCAAACCAGGTAGGAACAGTCGGTGCAGCTGCTGTGTGAGCCCAGGACCAGCCTCCTCAGCTCACCTGGCTTCTTCTGTCTGTGTGTCTTTGCAGGAAAGCTTCCCTCTGGGTTTTACTGTTCTTTTGAAGAAGAGGATTGTGGCTGGATGCCAGGCTCCCCTGTGTCCCTCCCTTCTCCGTGGCGGATTGGGCGCCCAGAGCACAACCGCTTCCCTTCGATAGAAGGTGTGTGACAGTAAACATAAGTGTAAAGCATCCACAGCAAAAGTGACACACACATGCTGAGGAGAGGGAGTGAAACACAAGGCAAGTTTTCCTCTGCACTCACATTCAGCCTCCAGTGAAACAAATCAAACCTTTCTACTCTCAAATGCCATCTTTCCACTCTGAGTGCTTTGAGCGAAAGACTGTCCTTCTCCCTTTTTGTCTTGAGGGTACAAAGTGGTTCCTCAGTCTCCACCACTGACACCAGATACAGACCTTGACCCCCTATAAGAAACTTCATACCAAATGTACATCTGCCTGACCCTCTACCATACTGATCTGTGTTTTTCTTCCTGATTTTCCTATTTATTTTCTCTGTTTTTCTGTACTGCTGCTTTTTCCCCTGTTCACAATTTTTCTTCTCTTTGCTTCATGATCCCTTGAGTTGCACTTTTATGTATAATTTCTGTGTACCTAAATGCCAGTCATTTCTAATCCTTCTCATACAAACAGTTGAAAGCTTTAGCTGCTGAGAGAAAACCCAATACTGCCCTTGTTCCTCTTGTTTACAGCAAATTATTCAAGTAGCAAAGAGCTATAGCTGTATTTTTATTTGGTTTTAGTCAAGATAAATTCTTTTCTTCCAAGTTACTTTCTGTTCATATAAGATACACTTTATTATTTGCCTTGCAAGTAAGATGAATTTGAAGTTATGGAGCAACACAAGGTCGCAGTGGAGGGAAGGTAGACAGACTCCTTAAGTATGGTTATTGAGTATGTTTGTTATGTAGGTGAAGCTGCATCCCTAAGAAATTGGAAAAGCCTTCTGTTCCCTGGAATTCTGGAAGCTAACATAGGCTTGGGGCAGATTTCACAAATCCTGAAACCCAAAGGTGAGTGCTGCAGTTTGACCTTGTTCCTTCTCTTTCATCCAGGCTGTGCCCTACTCCTTAACACCAGCAAGGCACCAGCAGTAGCAAAGACTGTCATGACCAGCATGGCATTTCCTGCTCCTTTGAGGAACTCCCCCTGTGAGGCAAGTCATAATGTTTTCTTTTCTTGTGTAATTTACAGAGCTTTTATTGTGTATTTGACTCAGGTTTTCAAATATACCTACTAGGTCAGTAGCAAGGCAACCACTATCTCTGATTTTATTTTCTATAAAATATACTTATTTATGCCCACTGTGCAGGGGAAAGATATGGTTGTGTGCTTGAAATATGCTTTGAAAATCCTATCATATCCTGTCCTCATTGCATCACATGATGTATTACAATCTTCATAATTAGGTGTGTATGCTGTAAGAGAAGAGCAGCCAGCGTTACATAAAGACAGAGAGGAAGAATCTTACTGCATGAATAAGCATTATATTTGCAACATCCAAGACAGAATAGGCTTCAGGACTGCCCCTGAGTCATTCAGGAAAGGCAGTACATGCTTTCTCTGGCACAGCTGGGATTTGGGCTGGCAGCTCTTCACGCTGCTGCACTTCAAACCTACTAGTCCTAGTGTAGCCTCGTTCATAGGAGTGCTGAAGTTAGCAGCAGCAGAGAGAAATTCATCCAGAATGGAGATAGGCTCATATTCAAGCAGAAAAGCTATCAACAGTCATAAGACATCAGCTTAAGCAAGTACATCAAGGCTTGCCAGACACCCTTGCTCATGGTTGTCATTTCTGAGTCAGTTGTATTTAACCCTTTAAATGCACCTTCAGAAAGATGATATGTCTGTATCTTCTAATTCTGTAGCTTCACAGATTGTAGAATCACTGATAAGATTTATTTCTGATTTATGACTTTGAACCATGCCTAGTGAGTTAAAACATTTCACATCCTCACAGTCACTCAGAAATCTCACATAAGCTTCTGTATTCTGGAGCAGAGGGATTTAGGAAAACTGATACTACCAAAGTGCAGCTGTTTGTTAGTTGAACACTGAACAGACTAAAGAATCTGTTCCAGTGATCTTAAAATGCAGAAAGGAAAAGAAGAGATGTGTTAGAAAGTTCTCTGGAATGAAGCTACACAGAAGGTGTTTCTTTGCCTTAAAGTTTGTTTTGCTTCACTTCTGTTGGGTATCTCAGTTCATACAGCAAAGTGCCTCTGGTTTTGCTCTCTTGATATTCATGTTCTCTGTCTTTGAAATATATTCTGCCTTGTTATTCCTCCCATCTGTGACAAAGGCATATGCAGGTTCTGAATATTTTAAGACCTTGTTCTGCCGTAGACCAGCAAGAGAGCGAGCGTTTTCCATAATCCACCTGACACAGGAATCACAGTGAATGATTTCCCAATATCTGTGTGGATTTTTTTTCTTGTGTATACAACACTGCAAATAATTAAACTTGCCGTGGGGGGAGAAGCTGCCATGTATCTCATCTGCTCACATGCCATCCCACCTCCGTCACTCCCCTTGGCGCTTAGGAGGCATCCGGACGCATCCAGCGTTGCAGCTGTCGGTAATAAAGAGTGAAGGAGTTTTGGCAAGGGTTTTGTCTCTTGCCTTTTCATATAGTGTAAAAGCTTCTCTTCTCCCTGGGTCCCTGGTGGCTTCAAATTCTATTTTACTGGAACAATCTGTCTGTGCACAGAATAATTTAATTCCACTTCTCAACACAACAGAAGAGGAGAAAGGAGATGTGCCTCCCTAACGCACTTATTCCTCCAACAGGTGCCAACAAACTTCCTAATAGTGGAACTATAGTCAGAAAAAGGGCTGTGAAAATACCATAATGCTGTCCAGTATTTATTCACCCTCAACCTCTTCTTGATTGAACTGGCTCAAGTTCAAGCAGTAAAAAATGAGTTTTCTTTTACCTGTCACTGCTGACAGCTTTACCTAGCATGTCATATATGGGACAGATTCTCTGGCAGCTGAAATCCCACAGAAAATACTCAAAATTCACATTGCAAAGGGATTCCAGCAAGCGTGTGCGTGAATTAGACCCATTTATTCTTCCACCATCAGGTCCAGCCATAAATTTGCCCTTCCTCTTGTATTTGATCCAGCTTTCATGATCCTTTGGATAACTGCTCACTCTCCTGAGAGAAACAAGGAGGTCAGCAAACAGTTTGAGCTTTTTGACTCCCCTCTCTTCTCCCCACCTACATAGAAGCTCTGGGGCACCTGCTGATCAACGAAGTTATTTTTTCCCTTTATCCCTAATTTTCTTTTATCCAGTCGTGTTAGACCAATAATACCCACCACAGCAGAAGCTGACATCATGCTTTTTAGCCTGAGGTGTTCATAGGAATTAATTGCTTCAGCCTCAGCATGAGGAACATCACCTGCCACAGTGCTGTTTACCAGGCTGGAGCATTCTGGGGCTTGGCCAGGATGTCCCTGAAACCAGAACTCAAAGATGATAAGGAAACAGCCAAGCAGTCCACAGTGGGTGCCAACCACAAGCAGTTTCTAATGCTTCCAGCTTGTTTTTCCTCCCTGAGGCTGGCTGTTTAATCTTACACTGTGGCATACTGGAGAAGGAGGTGACCAGCCTGGTCCCTGCTGAGGTTGTGGGCAGCTGTGTGCAGTGGTGCTGGTGTTAGCACTTGGAGACACCACAGCATGGACAAGCCTGGCAGATGAACTGTCACTGAGTGCAGGACTAGTGTGACACTCCATCTTTGTGCTCTCTGCAGCCTGAAATCAGCCACCAGGGCATGCAGGGCTGCCTGCCCTTTCTATGCCCTGTGGGAGGCTCTGTGTTAACTCAGGAAGGGAACTCTGCACTGCCCCACATGCCTCAGAAGATGGGAAAAGAACAAAAATGCACACAGGAGATGCTGTAATAAACACAGCCTGTACTTTCCCACACTTTTGGGATTGGCCCTAATGTGCCTTGCACTTTGTGTATAGCTTTGTATTTCACTTCACTCCTGTTTGTTTTGAGCAGCCTTATATTTTCATTTTCTTTGTTCTTCAGTGCTTTTGGCAGGTCAGAGCAGTCAGTTTGGGATGCTGACCTTTATTCTTGGTTCAGTTAGTTTTTCTCTTTCCTTTTGTTGTTTTATTAAATCTTGGCTGGAGTATCCTGCCTTCAAAGAGTCTCTGTTGTTTGCAGTCCAGACAGCCTATGTTATCTTTTTCATGTTGCACTTTCAGTAGAGCCCTTTGCTTGTTGACCCTTTAAGTCTGTGTTTAAAACCCACTCTGTATGGAAGGGGGAAACTGTGGCACTTCTACTAAATCTTGAGTGAATGCAGGAAGTGGTTCACACAGTCTGTGAAGTGATACTCCATGCCCTGAAGTAGCCAGAGAGGGGAGATGCAACAAAAAGCTCAGGAAATGCTTCTGGAACCAAACAGTCACAGTAATCAAGAGTGAAAACCTTTTAACCCACATGTAAAAGTTCACTGGAAGCAAAGCACGTGTAATTGAGCATAGGAATGCACGTGGAGTGCAAAGAATTAAGCCAAACAGTGGTCTGATTTAAAGGCAGAGTTTTTAGAGCTCCAGCAGTAAAGCACAGCATTATTTGCCTCTTCTGTCACACTGAGATTCCCTCTCCTCTGAGTGGGAATCAGCTGGCATGTACAAGGCTGACAGGGCAAAGAGGAGCTTGGGATGGGTAGGTGTTTCCTCATTTTGAAGAAGGTATGTCATTAGAAGTGGTACTGGTATTTGGGAACCTAGGAAACCACATTGCAATTAAATCCAAGGAAATGTCTTCTCAGACACCACCCATTGCAAAACTAATTGCTTTGCCACAGCTGATAGCCCCTAAGGGGGCATCGTTTCCAAACTATCATGGCCACCTACTTCTCAGTATTTCACACAGAAGTCAGAGAGCTGACAGAAGTGTTGCAGGGTGCCCAGGGATTACTCACCTTTGTGTGGAAGCTGGAGACTGTGTTCTGACCCCTCATGTCTAGACAACAAGGTAATCTCATCTCCCTCAGTCCAGCATTATTGCTGTAAGGTGCAGTCACATGTGCTGATTTGCTTTTCCTTTTAGAGGTTTTCCCTGATGTCTGCATCTTCAGGGCTTGAAGGACTTTGTGATATCTTTAGATCATAAGAAACATGCCTGTTTCTTCCCAAAGTGTGTGGGTTTCTCTCATAAAGACATGCAAGAGGCTGGTGCAGTTATATGGCTCTTGCATCTATCCTGCAATATTTCATTTTGTGCTGGGTTGTTACTACTCCTTCTGCTTGGAAGTCACTCCAGGAACATGAGAAGTCTGGAGAATTATTTTTAGAAAGGCAGAGCCTTGCTCAGCTCGAGGGAATCTGTGACAGAATCCCAGTGCCATGCCTGATAAGTACAAGCCAAGTGCAGCTTTGGTGGGAGCTGTCCTAGAGAAGGAGAGTAACAGCAGAGCTGCTGCTGCCTGCGTGGGGGTGAATCTGAAATTAGCCTTAAATGTTATTGCATGCACCTCCATAGGGTAAGGTAACTCTGAAAGAGGGACTGCTTTGTGATCAGGAACCAGATTATTTCATTTTCCTGGTAGGCCCTGGGTCAAATTTAAAGGGTATAGTTGTGCTGGGAAACAATATAAACAGATCCTGTGACAGTAAATGTGCTTTGTGCTTTTGTCTGTGTTTAAAATAATGAAAATATTTTTCTGATGCCATTTTGACATTTCAGCTAGCTGGTTCTTGAAAGTCACCATTATGTTATGTAAGTTAGTACTAAACTGGGCCAGATTTCTTTAATACCTGAAATTATTTTTTGAATGTAAATGTACTCTCTCACAAAAATAAATATAACATGTTGATGTGGAACGTTATAGTTGAAGTTTTCCTTCTCAGTCAGGTTTACAGATATAAAGATGTTTTCATCCTCTCTGTTTATTAATTCAGTTCTCTTTTGTATGCAGAAGGGTTGCATTTTTTCAAGGCATGTAAGTCAATAATATAAATCATTCCTTGAGTGCATTCTTAGCCTCATGCTTACACCTGCAGAGTGTCTCCTTTTCTCCTCTACTCCTTGAGCTTTAAATAACTTAGAAGCATTCATGGTAATAACATTGACACTGAAAATTTACGAGCATGAAAAATGCAACATAGCTATGCCTCTAGCTCAGCCTTTCATGAGCTTTATTTGGCAGAATATTCTTAGCATACTTTTTTATTTTAAAATACTGTTTTAAAATCTGTACAGCTTATTCAGTGTCATCTGTCTTCTCTTGCTCCCTTTCCCTCCTGGATTTTGTGTCATTGGATCAGAGGATCTATAGCATCTGAAATCTCCTGAATGCTGGTCATTCTACAGAGCTCTGACAGCAAAATTCTGAATGCCTTCTCTTTTGTTGTTGCTTTTATTTTTCTCTTTGTCTGTTTTCTGAAATAAAGTAAGAAATAACGTGAGAATAAATAGTGGGAGAATCTGTTCATATAAAACATTAGCTTCTCTTGCCTGCCTAGGTATTTTAAAGCTACATAATCAGATCAGTTAATTATAATTCTATCATTTACAAAAGGTTTTTGCTGGCACACCTGAGTCCTCATCTGAAGCAGAAGTGTCAGCAGACTACAAGAGAATCTGATCATGCATTGTTGTAGATCTGGCCAAAAACCAGGAACAAGACCTTTTGATCCTCTTTATTATTCATAAGAATCCAAGTCTGAATTGCTGAACAGTAGTAATAGATGTCTTTGCTTGTACTGCTGTGTGCAACCATTTCTCATTTCTAGCAAGAAAAAAATATCATCAGTATAATAAACTTCACATGTCAAAGGTAGCTCATATTAATGTACAAAGCTTACTGAGACTTGGCAAAGGTGTCTGCAGCTGTTGCCTAATTCTGTGCAAATCATATTCCAACTTGCAGCTTCAGTTTCTCCTCAACAATGAGATGTTTTCCAAGTTTCTTTAATACCTGAGTTACATTTACTGAGTCAGTGCATTCACAGCTGAAAACAATTTCTACTGTTTCCCTCCAAGTGAAGAAGACCCAAGAAAACAGTAATGTTTTTCAGGAGAATAAATGTCTGCATTTTAAGAATTCACTGTTCCTTGTCAGGCAAATTTTGAGCAATTCCTTTGAGCAAGCATCATGGAAGGAGGGAGCAAGGACTTGGGGGCATCAGAACTAATAATGTGCTGTCTCACAAGATGAAAATCTTTGATCTATAGTTGAGGTGTTCCTGGCCAGAGAGCCAACCACAGCAGTTCCTTGGGAGCAAAATGCCTGTAGACTCTTCTCTGTCTTCTTAAAAATACTCTACTCCAAGCCCTGTTTGAAGTATGTTTTTCTTTTCCAGTTTCTTTTTTCACTTGTGTTAAAGATGGCCAAGTATCTATTCCTGCCAGGTAGGACCATGATGCTAATAGTCAAGCACTGCTGCCATGCAGAAAGAGGGGAAAGAGAAGCAGCAGCTCTCCAGGGTGTCACTGCAGAATGTTTTATTTATGCTGCTGCAAGTGTATGTCATTGGTCCTCGGTCAGGCATCTTGGAGATAGTTTATGCTGGAATGTTTCTAGCCATTAAAGTAGATTCACAGGTGTCAGCAAGTTCAAACTTCACCCAGAAGGCTCTTGGCATTTTATTTCTCTTTTTTTTTTTTTTTTTTTTGCATAAGGAAGTAAAATAGAAGTTTCAGTTCTCAAGTGGTCGTGAAATTATGCAGCTTGTGCTGGAAAATCTACCTTCCTTGTTTTTCTTCACCTGCCAAGCCCTGTTGATATTGATAAGGATTATTTCTTAGGTATTTCTCTTTCTGGGATGAATTCAGTCTGCTGTTTTTCAGCTCAGAAATTCCACCATCTCAGAGGCTAAGGGGATTCTCAGAAGTCATCCTTCCAGATGGTGTTTGCAGTGTAGTGCATGTAGCCATCTGACCTGAGTTTTGCCTCAATATGCTGTGTATTTACCATGGGCTCTCCCTCCTGTTAATTTTCCCCAGACTGGTTGAGGCCATTTCATTTACTGAGTCAGTGGTTTTGCATATGAACAGCTGATCACCAGCCCTGGTGGGTTCTAAAGCCAGAAAGCAAGGTGCCATTGAGCCACTGCCTACCTTATATGCTTAATTAATTTCTCAGTGATGTTTCTAGCTTCTGAATATTTTGCTGCTGGTTTAACACAGAAGGAGATGTTTGATGCATAATGTTGGGGTATTCCACCAACAGCCCAGATTTAGATTTTTCCAAATGTGCCACTGCTCTGCTTGCAGGGTGCACTGTGTATGTAGTGCCATCTGCCATCATTGATGCTGTATTGTACAGAATGAATGCCAGCCCCATTCAGAAGACTTTACTATGGTATCCAGCTCATCATCTGCTCTGCTTCATTTCAGCAGGTGTGAAAAGACCTGGACTGCCCTGCTGTGAAGCTTAGAAACCATGGAAATCACAGCCAAAAATGCCCATTTGGACACAGTGCCAGTCGATTCACTCAGAGCCAGTTCATTAGAGCTTGCATATTGCACTTTGCCAATGAGCTGATCTCCCACATCTATTGCCAGCTACTTCTTTCCTTCAAACAGCTGACATGTGTGCAAAGGCATTCATTCCAATTCATCAATTGCTTCAGCTTTTGCTCTAGTGTTACATTAACAGCTATCAAAGGCTTGCTCTTCCCTCTCTTCTGACCACGTAGATGTTGCCTCTTACCTTCTGGCAGGTCTCCAGAAGAGACAGAGGTCTGAAAGCTTCTGCCTAGTGGGAGCTTTACCTCTCAAATTTTAAGCTACCAAAATGGCATGGTGAAGTTGCTCCAACTCACCTGTATTAAAAATGTCACATAGTGTGTTGCACAGGGAGTGGGCACTTGGGTCCTAAAACTGGACTCTCAGTAAAAGGTGTTGCTTTTCCCTGATATAGGTGGAGGGTTTTAAATATCCACTGTCATTCCAAACTTCTTAAAACAAATATTTAAGACCTGATCATTTTTCTCAAGGGAAATTCCTTTGTTGGGTCTGAAAGGTATAGATTTTTACTTTAAATTCACATTTTAAAAAATGCCCCACTTTGTAGGCATTTGAAAATATAGAATACCCAACAAGTTCCTTCATCTTGATTGTCACCTGTTAGAAGTTGCCATTCAGGCACCAAGTTTGATGGCATTAGCCTCCTATACCACAAACATTTGTCAGCAGCCTCTCTCACCAGTGCTGGTTCTGGTTGTTGGGTATGAACTCAGACCTCCTCAGCTGCCTCCATGGCCATCATCTTGTGAATCTGAAATAGTTCCTGGACATCCTGCTTGACTCTGCTTTTTCTCTCTGATGTCTGGGAGGTGAAAATCCTCACATTTGATGCTGTGTTTTCCACTGTCTGATATTGTGGAAACAGCCATGGGACTCCATGAATCCTTTCCCAGAACTGGGGTGGGAGTGAGCTGGAAGTTAGACTTGACCAGTGTCCAGACTTCCCCAGCTTGTCCCCATAAGCACTGTGGGCACCTGTGATGGTTTGCTGAACCACTCAAAATCTTACACATCGATTTTGGATGTCTGGCCAAAATAATGTAACAAAATGGTTTCACAGACACTAACTGGCGTATCTGTTTGTACATTTATCAGTCCTTGGGTAACACAGTACAATGGATTCCAGGCAAGTCCAGTGATTTTTGGATTGGAGAGAGAGAAGAGCCCTATCTAGATTATTGAGTCTCTGTCACAGTTTTGCAGTATAAAGTCACTTCTTTCTTTGTAGCTTTGGAGACAGGCAGATGAACCATTGTGTTTACCCAAAGTCAGTACTGATAATTAATACAATGGATATCCAGAATTTTGTTCCACTCACTCCAAAATTGTGATCATAAACTAGGATTAATAGCAACACTTCTGTCATTTTGATGCCTACATCTGATTTGGCTGCCAGAACAAACTCCACCATGACATAGGAACAGCAAGTAAACTTTAGCAGTTTTGTTTTATGTTGAGAAATGGTTATGGATGTTCTGTGCTATCAAAGCAAGGAAGTAATATTATCAGGTGTTCCTTTGTAAAATACAAACTTAATTCTGAGCCTCCTGACTCTGGTGGTGGCTTTGAAGTGCTAAAAAAATAGAGTGCTTTATTTAATATATATGGATACAAGATATTATGCTGAACACTTTCTTGTATCCAAAATATCCATCATTAATGTAGCTTTAACAAACTCATTCCTTCAGCATTCTCACCTCTACTGGTTATTGAGAAGAAACCCAGCTCCTGAATATAATATATATGGGTATTTTATTTATGCTCTTTATCAACAAAGGGCTAGTTCCTCTTCTTTTTTGCAAGAAAATAAGACTATATTCATATACTATGGATTGTGAAACCAAACTGATGTGGAAGGAATTGTTTCTCTTTTTATACAATGAGAGAGAGAAAGTCATAAAATGAGAAAACTACATGAAATAATTTTACATACAAAGATAAATGCATAGGAATTGATTCAATTACATTATCATTACAAAAATGTTAAGAAAATGGTTCCCTGAAGTTTTTTAATTAATAAAAAACCCACCAAATTATTACTGAACTTTAACTGAAAAATCTGTAGATATTTGGATGGGAAGTAAAAACTGATTTTTGAAAAGAGTATTTGGGGGATGAGGATGGGATTACTGGTGGTGCCTGTTTATTGCAGTTTTTCTCTGTGTTTTTTGCTGCTACTGCTGCTGGAATATAAAAGTTTATTACTGAATAAGTTGTTAGTCTTAACTTGAATCTCTTAGGTGGCATCTTAGGGGAGTGTAGTCTTTGTACTGCTCAAAATAGAGGTATAATCTTATCCCTGTCAAATCAGCCACATATGTGAAAGCTAAAACAGACTGTTTAGACTCAACTTTACAAATAAAATTTTTTAAATTGTAGTTTCAATGTTTAGTAGCATATTCTAAGTATTACAGGCTTCCATATCTGTGGAGTTTCCTAAAGGGATGACATGAGTATGAGGATAGGATAATCAACTTTTTGGTGATCAGAAAACAAAGAAAGAAGAACTGATAACTTTGTTGACTTTTGAATAATGTTTGTGATGTTTAATCTCATATGTTCCATTTCTTCTAGCTACGAATGTCGTGGCTCATCCATGGTGTGTTGCTGGGAAATGTATCCCTGGTACTGGTGGAGAACAAGACAGGAAAGGAGCAGAGCTGGACATTCTGGCATTCAGAGAACAGAGAAGGTTTGGGAATATGGCAGTGGATGATCTTACCTCTCCCAGAGATACTGGATAGGTATGAGTCTTCTCCTCATTGTCCTGCATGATGATCAGTCCTGTCAGCACTAGGTGTCTGGTGATGAAAATGGCCAGCATTGCCCCTGGAAGCTGCTCCCTTGGGTAGAAGCTCTTTGTGCTCTGTTAGAAGCAGACAATGAGAATATCTTGAGTATTTTGGGAAAAGCACACAGTTTTGCAACTCTCAAGTGAAAGTTTTGGTTCAAAAACTGATTCCATGGGTAGTCTACAGCAAGGTGCTTAAACTTCTGTGTCTCCATTTCATTGACTGGGAACCACTCTCTTTGCATACTGTTCTATGTTTGGTGCTCTCTCATGGTTTGCTAGAGTTGGAGGTGAGCTCCATAGCTGATTTTTTTTTCTGGGTATCAAAGCCTCTGGTGTTCAATGTGTCTAGATCTGAGGATGAAGAGGTGGGAAAAGAGCCTGCTGCAAAATCAGACAAGGATCCATCTGAACACCTTTGTGTTAGCTGTAGCAGAAGCTCACCTTGCTAGAGGGCTGTGGCAGTCATGCCTCTATTCTGGCTTTAAGCATAGAAGGTTTATCTGGTAGTATATGCTTATTTAGAGTGTTGTTTTTGCTGTTTCTTTACAGTTATCTTTAAAGGAATACTCTTGCTCATTGTTTACTTTTAATGTGTGATGTTTCTAGAGAAGGCACAGGCATACTTCACCTCCTGCTGCCCTGGCCCTTAGGCTGCAAGATGCATCTACTATCTGTGTCATGAGCACTGGGGTCCCTTGTCGTTTTGGAAACCTGTGCCCTAAAAATAATGGATTTCATTAAGGGGTAGTTTGCCTTCTAAGGACTTTGAACAAACATTATATGAATATGTCTTTTATCTTCCTTGCACTTGGGGATGCACATAGGCTGCAAATACAACAAGGACACTGGCAGTGCTTTGGTCCTGAATGTATAATTAATATGTGTGCGTCAAAGATTTTAAAAATGCCAGCATTAAGCTTATTGTGCAGTCACTGGTGAAGCACCATTTGTAAAAATACCTGGCTGCTTCATTCCCCTCAGCTGTGTTTCCTTTGAAGAATGGTATATTTTGCCATTATTATTTATGTGATTTATTTCCTAATGTTGCCAGGGGAATGTTTTGTACCTGAATTATTCTGTACCCTTGTACTATTGCTTTCCTTTAAATTCTCTCTGGTTGCACAGTCAGGCAGAGAACACTTTGATCTTAGGAGTCGGGTTACCAGTGGTTCATAAGAAATCATGGATTCTGATGGAGCTGATAACACGGTGCTGACTATTATGTATCAGGTGCTGACATGCTTTCTTCCCCTTTGCTTACAGAGAAAGACAAATAGGTTCCCTGAAGGAAGGGAGTTTGTTGGAGGTTAAGACATAAGCAAGGAAAACTTTGAAGTTTTGGCTTCTTTTGAAAAGTTTTTGTCGTTATTTATTCATAGAAACTGCACTATGTTAATGATTTTTTCTTCTAAGATTGATTAATTGAAACCAATCCTTCCTGGGAAGAAAGAAGTCTCCCATGAGACTTGGAAATACTGTAAGCATCTTTCTTACCATCTCAAAACTCATTTCTTAAGAAATCTGGACTGCTGCACAGATTAGGAAGGAATTCTATGGAATTATATACCACAATGGTACTGGTGAGTCTCCAGTGTATAAATGGAGATAAATGACAGTTTTATTGAGCTGTAAGTAGTTAATTGATGTGAACACAGTGCTGGTGCTGCTGAGAGATTGCCATGTCTATCTTTTCCTAATTGGTTCTTGTGTCAGAAGCTGTGAGGGTCTGTGTTAGAACCACGATATTGTGCCAATATTCCTATAGGAGGAGCTGAAAGTTAAATCACCTCACAGAAGTAAAGCTCTTGAGTAAAGCACACCAGTGTACCAGTTTCACACAAAATTAAAGTACATTCCATTGCGACTGGGAAAATGAATGGAAAGTGTTATTAATAACAGGATGATATGCTCTAAAACTGCTCAAAAGCATGCTTGTTTAAAAGCTGCTTAGCCATAATTTCCATGTTTGGCTTACAGCACTTCAAAGAATCATTAGGAAGACTTCCAAGAAATTAGATCAGCTCTATCTTTAGAAACGTTTCTTAAATGTTTGATATCCCTCAGGCTGTTGGGAGAAATTATACTTTGGCAGAAAATCACAACTAGAACATTTCAGGTGAATTGGCAATAACAGAAAAGAGGGAGGAGTAAGACAAAGAAGGTAAATTGTGACTGAGGGATGGTAGATGTTTAGCTCTGTGTTTGCCTGGGCAACCTTGGACACAGGCATTCATAATTTCAGCCTGTGTGAGTTCTTACCTCTTCTGCATGGACTTGAAAGAAGCTGAAGTTCTGGCACTTTACATCTTCCTGAAGTTATCTACCCACTTTTGTTCTAGAAGATGTTAGCAGAACAATCCTGAGAGCTCATGTGTTGTGTGGATCAACAGAGTTGTAACCCAATTCCAAATGCTTGGTATCCTTTGGGCATGGGGGAGGAAGGGCCAAGGCCCTGCTCAATCAATTTGTGTCATCAAAGCAGCTACAATTAGAGAAGCCAGTTGTGGACAAGAGCTCCTTAAATTGTTGGATGAACAGGTTGTGCCTACCAGAGGCAAAAGGCAGATATACTCAACATCAACAAACAGTCCTTGGTGTGATTTGTTATCCCCTGTAGAGCTGCTTACCCCTCTCTAAAGGATGCATTATCTACAAATCAAATAATCTGCACAGATTAGTGAAAGCTAGAGAAATGGTTATTTTTACTTACTGGAATTTCCACATCAGTGCAATACTGCAGCATTTGGATTGAGAGTAGAATAGAGTAGAGAACCACCTTGCTTTAAGATTGTTTTACTTGATGGAAAATTGCTATTTGTTTTCCAGTGAAAAGTGATGAGCCTATCAAGGACTGTTCTTTTTTAACTTCACAGATGCAAGGAGGAAACAGTCTTGAAAACCTTGTTGTAGCTGGCAGTTTGGGCTTGTTTTTTTGTACATGTGAATTTAAATTTCAGTAATGATAATGTTGTGGGAATGTGACAGCAAGAGCAAACAGAAGCCTGATATAATTGAAGATGAGTGATTTGTGTAGCTAATAATTAGACATTCTGTTAGTTAAACAGTGTGGTCAAGGTACAGCACACAGATAAAACACAATCACATGTAACTAAGTGATTCTCTGGAGCTTGCTGTAGGCTGATGCTCATTATCACCAAGGCTTAGCAACTGTTTGCTGTGCAGTGTGAGAGGTGGAAAATGATTAACTCTAATAGGCTGAAGCCTGACTGGAAAATTAAAGCTGTAAGAAATTCTAAATCTCTTGATTTTTGCATCCTTCAAGCTGAGGCCAGCCATGTGGAGCAGCACGTTGACTAAAAGTTCTCTGGGACCCTCTAGCACCTGACTGAAGTTGCCTGGAAGTAGACTTCATGTGAGCCAGTCCTTTTCTTTAAAAATATTTCACTTTAACATCTGTAAGGAGAATCTTGTAAAAATGGCTAATATTAGTAGTAACCTGTTGTACCTCAGTGCAGTCTCATGACAGAAGAAGACTGTGAAGAAATATAAATGGAATTTACAGGTATTTACTGGTTAGAAAGGTTTTTTTGGTTTCCTTACTTCTCAAGTTCAATTTTTTTTTTTTGGCATTACAACATCTACATTTTTAGCCAGTCTTTATTAGTAGTGGCCGGATGGAGGAAGGAATAAGAGGAGTTTACTTGAGGTCCCTAGAAATTAAATTTTCAGTCATGAATAGCAGCACCATTTGCCTTGTCACTGATAGCAAGGCCAGGCCACGTCCTTCTAGCAGGGGAAGCATGTTCAGAAAGTGAAAAACTCATTTTCTTTTGGTCCCATAGTGCTCAGAGTGCTTCAAAATTATTTTCTTGCTGATGACCTTCTCCTGAACACAGACTGAGAATTTTATTATGTTGGAAGGGATCAGTAAGGTGACTTACCTGGAAGGCTGGGGAAGGATGAGAGCTTCCTGAGGAAGAAGGAGAAAGGTCTAGTCAGAATTCATGTCCCAACAACTGCACTTTCTATTTTGTTTTATCTGGATCCATTACCTATTCTGATTTTGCTGACTTGCTGGGTTTTTACAAACTACACTGGCTCTCATTAGGGGTCGTGGTTTAGTGTAGGTTTGGTTTTTGTCTGTGGATCTGTGGGGACCGGGCAGAACCAAGCAGCTGCCTAGTTTGGAAGACTGACGCCCGGTTGGAGCCCCTGAGCCCGCCCAGCAGGGTGGCTGGGCCCCCTTTCCCAGCAGAGCCCTCAGTCCCTTTTTTCCAGCAGTACCACCAGGCCTCGTTGGCTGGATTGGCACCAGGAGCAGCCATGCAGCAAGGACCAGAGCCAGGAGCAGCCTCCACCATCTCCACATGGCAAAGACTGCACAGCCCAAAACTGGCACTGCCGGAGACAACGGATGGCGGTGGCTGCCTCAGCATGGCTTTAATGAACTTTGTTTGTTTGGCCACTTTTAGCCAGCCATGCTGCGGACAGAAGGATGACAATGGCAGCAGCTTTTCTTGTTTTGGGCGCTGCAGATGAAGAGAAGCGCTGACTAGAGCTGGCAGCCCACACGGCTCAGCAGAGACCCAGCAGTGAGAGGCACAGCGAGCCATTTCTCCAGAGCAGAGCCTGGTGAGATCAACTTTCCAACGCTGCAAGACTCTATTTCAATTGACAGATTCAATCAATTGACAGAGTCAAAAGACTCTTTTCAATTGATAGAGCCTGAGAACAAACAAACCTACAATCACCAATTGTTGGAGTCTAAATCAAGAATCTCTCTGCATTCTTCAGAGAGAAATCAAAGTGCAGGGATTGAATTGAAACCTTGGGATGGATTGAAGTATATTAAGCCAGTCACACATAAAGTAGAGGTTTAAGTTTTAGAATAAGCAAGCAAGCAAGTAAGGATAAGGTTTAAGCACTCTAGAGAATGGAGGTCTTAGATACCAGTGTAGATGAATGGTTCTAGTGAAGGTTGAAAAACATGGTCCTAGATACTAGTGTTGAAAACAAGCTTCTGTAGAGGTTCCAGGAACATAGTTTTAGACATAATAAAACTATAGTAAGAATATTGCTTACATTTTTTAGGTAGAACAAGATAGACCATGTGCGTAGTTTATACGTAACCTGGCATGCTAGGAAACTAGAATTCTAATAGATTAAGAGGTAATGGTTCGAGTTCATGTCTTTAGCTTGTTGGGTATGTGTGTATAAAATTCTATGCATTGGGGAGAGATTTGCATTTTTGCTTTTGTTCCTGCTCTCTTGCTTTTCTTCTCACCACCATCATCATCACCTGAAGAAGACAGGAGCTGCCAGAGCAACATCAGCCCTGCCAGGACCTCAACAGAAGCAGCTTCTACTTCTAATTGGGACTTTACTGCTCTTTAGCACTCTTTACCAAAAACTTTAGCATGGACTTTAATGCTCTTTGCCTTTTGAGACTGCTGTGCCTTTGCAATAAACAACTTTATAGCAACTAATAGCTGCTTGGCTCTTTAAAGAAAACAACCACAACCCAACAACCAATCATCTCCCAAATCAGAAAAAAAGAAAGGGTAACACATAGATACAGCAACATGTGACTCTAAGGTCAGTGCAGAAGGAGTCAAATTCTAGATGGCAGAGGATGCTTTAGGCTGAAATTCTTTCTTGTAAGGCTATGGTGAAGATATATTTGATACTTCAGACTTTGGGTTTTCCCTGGAACTCATGAAAGTGCATTGGGAAGATGTTCTAAGCCAACTGTAAGCTGAGGCACCAGTACTGAAGCAAGTAAATGTTCCTAGGATCCAATGAGAAATTTGAACAGAGAGAGATGAGAAACTTCGCCCCAGGAATAAAAGAAGAAAACCTCTGTTCCCAGAAATGGATGAAAAGAACTTTTATTTTTTATGCTAGAACAGCTCACCCTTAAAAAAGTACCCCAATAAGTTGACATGGCCCATAAACACAGCTGTGGGAAGGCTGCAGAAGATGGGACTTCATGATTGCAGATTTCCAGGCAGCTGCTATTCATGGGATTTAAAAGCCACAAGAGAACAGTTTCTTGTAAAGAATTCTCCATAGCATGACAAGAGAGACTCTTCTCCTGAAGTAGACTATATTATTTTAGAGGTGGTAAACTGACCAAAAGTTCCAGGTTTTCTCTCTTGATGTTGTAGTGGGAAGGAAAAGAGGGTGTGGGGGGAGGAAAAATGTTCTGAAGGCTTATTCTTATTTTCTTATTTTTCTTCTAATTCTGTTAATAAAGTTTTTCTTTATATCCTTTAAAGTTTTGAGCCTGTTTTTCCCTCTTCCTCCTAATCCTAATTTCTAGTGGGTGCATTGGTGTCTGGCCATCACTAAACCCACTACATAATTGGTGCATTGGCTGGGAAACTCAAATTAGCAAACCAAAACTGCTACAGTAGGTTTTGTTTTCCATACCCATGTGGGATTCCCTTTCAGTCCATGGGAGTGAGATTGTCTGTTCTGCCTGGCTCCTTCAGCAGCTCTGGTCTCAATGGCAGCCACAGCACCTGGGGACCCTCTTACTCATTGCAGCAGTAAGAAGAAATTTTCTTGTCTCACACCCCGGTATCTCCACCAGCTGTGGCTAAGCACTCTTCTTGTCCAGTAATTTTTCTTGCATTGCTCTGTCTTTCTCTCTCATTCCTTTCAGAATTTATATATATATGTGTCTGAGTGTCAGGTTGGAAAAAAAAAGGAAAAGGAGGGTTCTTGGCAATATTTTTGACCCAGGTGCCTGTTTATCTCATGTTATTCCTGAATTTTTTTCACATTCTCGAAGAAGACACAGGGATCCTCCATACAAGCTACTCATATGTCTGCCTTCACATTACCACGAATATATTAACTAGTAACATCTACACCCAGATCTCTTCAGTCTGTCTTACATCCACTCAACAAGCCTAGGGCAATGTGTTGCCCTGAGATGGCCACACATTACTTTGTTAAAAGCAATGAGACTTTAACAACCAGATCACTGCTCTTCTGCTCTCTAGCATTAATTATGTCTGTCTGAGACTGTCTTCTTCTGAAAGAGTTGTTCTGAAAATGTTGTTCTGTGCATCTGAAAAGGGGGTTTTTGTGACAGTGTGTGCAAAGTACCTGTGACAGATTTTGTACACGCATGGTTGTCTTTAATAACACCTTTGAATCTTAATCTTTATTACTAGCTATTAAATAACTTCCTGCATGGCAATTCTGACACTGGAAGTGAGTTTGGTTAACATGCTTATATTTCTCCAAATAATCTTATTTCATCTAAATGTGCCTTTTATCCCAAATAGTAAGTATTCCTTTGTGAAGTGAGCTAACAATGCATCATTTGTAACAGAGAAGATAATGGGAACCTGAATGTAATAAGGGTTAGTGACCTGAAATTTCTCCATTCTGTGAATACCTCAGTCTCAAGCAGGTTCAGCCATAATTATTTTAGCTAGGTAGAGAGAGAAATCACTTCCATCAGAGGCAAAACATTACCAGTTATGAAATGAGATCTGGATGTACAGGCATGCTGTGTTCATGTCACTGCATGGGGGATTGAGTACAGAGGAGATTAACGTTCAATCTTGGTTAATAATCCCTGTCTTTTAAGATAAAAAGAAAAAAAAATAATGATTATGAGGTTTCTAAAATAATGGCATGAAGACAGCTGCCTGGGTCTGGATAATGAAAATCTGAACTGTCTGTATGAGCCAGGGAACAATATTTAGGTGAAATTCAGAGTAGTTACTGAAGGGAAGGAGCTGCAGAATTTGCACAAAATCAGCTTGCAGAGGTCTTCAATGCAATGAGAATGGGTTTTTTATTTCCCTTTCTTCAGAAGAAGATGGAATACATGCAAAACCTAATATTTCTGTGCAATGAAGGGATAGATGATATGAGTAAAAGAGTTTGTCCTCATGGAGGCTATATCAACATAGCTATAAATATATCTTCACACTTTTAGTTCTGCATTTCCCTCTCTAGTAAGCTGCAAATATTTTGGGAAGAGCCAGTCATCCATTAGAATCAATAAAAAAATAAGTAATCAAAAAGAACGAGCTGAACAGGAAACCCACGGTGATGTGACAAAGCTCAGATACTGACCACACTGAAACAAAACCCAATATTCAAATCCTGAGGAATGGGAAAGGTTACAGGCCAGAAGCTCTGATGTTGTTCTGTTTTGGTCAGATTTAACTGAGTTAAAATACACTTTCAAAGAACTGTTCATCTGGATTGACATTTCACAGATGGCGCCAAAGATACAAACCAAAAGAAGCTCATTTTGTGTCATTTCTTATCTGTGACTGAAATATTTGAGCAGTGGTCACCCTTGAGTGCTTTTTGAATTTATGTAAAATTTGTATCCTTCAGACAGAGGAGCTGATGTTCCCCAGAGAGAAGATTGAAACAAGGGGGGAGGATGTCCCCCCAGTACAGTATTTCCTATTTACCTCAAACAGAATTTTTAAAAAAGGCCTTTGTATGTGTTTGCTTTCACAGCTCAGCTAACACTCTGCTCTACAGGGTGTAACTTGTACTTCCCAGTTGTCATATATCTAAGAATCTTCTTTCCAGCTGTGCTCCAGGTTGAGTAGGGACAATGGAGACAATTAAGAAGCAGTTTCCACCAGTCCTCAAGTCACAATTTTTCTAATATCCACCTCATTAAAGTGTTTCATAGCTGCCATACTTTCATTCCTATGAAGAAATCTAGCTAACAAATACAGACTATCTGATAGGGATCTGACTTCCTTGTGAAGAAGTTGCTGGGATTTATTAAGCAACAAAGTCATGACAAACTTGGCAACAGTAATTTGGCTGCTCCTGTATAATTGCCTTTAGGAATATTCTTCCACTGTGTTTGCAGAGAGTGTCTGTGCATGGCTGTGGACCAGTGTCTGTGCTGTGCTGGGGCCAGTGGAGAGACTGGGTGTGGAGTCAGCATTAGCCCTCTTTGATCTGTGCACAAACACCAGTGAAATGTTGTCACCTCCAGCATTGCTCTGAGTCACTGCAGTAACACGTGCTGCTGCTGCTGCTGCTGCTGCTTCAGTATCAGCTCCCACCAAAGTCAGAGGGAGTTATTGCATTGATTTCAGAGATCAAACGGAAAGGGGAAAAAAAGAGAGTGAGCAAGGGAATGAGGTTGTCTGTGGGGTTTTCTCCATCTCACTGATGTGTGACATTTCCATCTTGAGTTTTGATTAAATTTCCCTTAATTAGCCCATTAAGCTAAAGCCACCAAAGCTAATGATTGAAATGCTGGTTAACTGATGATCTTGTTTCACTGGAATTTGAAAGACATCGTATTTCTAAATTAATAGTGACATTAAACTAGAGAAGATAAAATGATGAACTATTTGTTGCAGAAATGCTGGTCTCAAGAGAAGGTTTGTACTGAAACTGCTTTCGTGTTAGCAAAAAATAAGATTAATAGGCAACAAAAGCAGCACTGATGGTCCTAACAGTGTTTAGCATTCACAGAATTTTTGTATTTTGGAGACATTTCTGCCATTTCTTTTCATCCCTGGTGAACTTGTGGAAATTTCTCGAGAGTTCTGGTCCCAGTGTTCCTGCAGGTGAAATCAGCAAGGCTGTCTCTTAACTCGAATTAATTGTAAATAAAAGTAGAAAGCAACCTATTGCATTCTGATACAGGCATGTTACATGGCGCTCCCTTCAACAACAGAAATACTGGTTTGTAGCATGCCTTCAAAGTCTTAGGAGCTGAATATTTGACAATTCTCATAAGAGCAACCCTTTATTGACTGAAGAGGCACGACATGAAATGTGCATCAAAGCATAACACTTTGGGACATGAACCTTAGGTTCTGCCAAGGAAATTGCCTGAAGATATTTTTAGAACTGCTTCATTGCCTGGAGGCAGAAAGAAGGTGCAGGGCAGTCTTTGCAGAAGTATCTGTCTCTTGTGCTCCCTGAGCTGAAGTCTGCAGTACTGGAGGGAAAAGCTGACAGAGAGGAATTGCTTATTTGCCTTTGTAATTAATTTTGCAGCCTCAGTTTAACACCTTACAAACATAAATTCACATCAAAGTGTCCTTGTCTCCAAGTGGCATTTAGTGTTTACCCTGAGGAAACAGGCTGAGGCTCAAATGCACCAGACTTGGTCCCCTCGATGCAGCACCAATGGTCACTGTGTGCAGGGCACTGATTTTCACACAGAGCTGTCTGAAAGATGGGCAGCTGAACCAGGTTCCACCCTACCTCTTCCTGGGCATTTCAGTAGCACAAAACAGGGAAGGAGAAGCTTCTACTGAGCTACAGTCTGTATTTTACAGCCTGAGGTAGTTGCTGGTTCTCCATAATACACCAGAATGAGATCTGTGATGCTTTAGGACCTGTTTCACACACACACTTCAATCATCTCTGCTGCTGGCACTGTGGCTTGCAGGAAAAAGTAGATCAGAGCCCACTGTGCCTGTCCAACAGCTTTTGTTTAAGTCTTGTATGGCATGTCTCAAACTGAACAGCTTATGTTTATGCTAGAGCTTGTAATTTCATTTGAAGTGTTGTGGGATGTCAGCTGTAGAGCAAATGAGGGAGGGAGGCAAGGGGAGGGCAGCCAATTCAGTCAGAAGCCAATTTAATATCCAAGGATTTTATGTTCCCTGCTGTTCTCTTCCTAGACATACCCACAAGGGGTTTCAGGTATCCCAATTAAGAACTGTAAGACTGCTGGCAGCATCAGACTGCACTTTTTATGGATTTGGGAAGGCTAAAAATATGCTTTTGTGATACTCAGACTTCTATGGATGGAGCTGCCACCTTTTGAGCTGATAAATGAATCATTTAGCAAGAAAAATTGTCTTGCAATTTGGAGTTTCCTTTGATACTAGGGATACTCTTCCTTCACCATATCCACTGTTATTTGTGTTAGTCACCTGCTCTTTCATGGCAGCTGCTCATGTCTTCTGAACATAAAAAGCTGGTTTTAGAGAAGTCTCTCCATATGTGCAATGCATATCTCCTAGAAGTGAAAAATTTCAGTGTTGGAACATCATTGCTTTTCTTTACCAGAAATAAAGAAGGAGGAGTATAGTAACAGCATAAATCTTTTCTGTTGTGAATGGATTGTCTGTTCTAAACCCTTTGCACCTTTTGGAGGCTGACAGGAGTTTTTTCTGGTTTGAGTTTTTCTTTGGTTGTGTCAGCTTTTCTGACTCTGTCCCCAGCTGCAGCTTAGCAAGAACACCAGTTGCAGAAGACGACAACGACACTCCAATCTATATGTCCTCAAAGTCACAAATATCCCTGGGGTCTCTTTTAGCTTTTGCCAAACCTCACAGTTTCCTCTGGAAAGCTGCCCTATGTTTAAGAACAATGTGGAAGTTGATTACAGGAGAGTCAGGAGGCTCAGTCAAAAACCACATTCAAAACACAGAATTATGCTGCCTCACAGTAAATATGCACATGACCAGGGCAACTTCATTGGAATTCTGGTTTTGAGATTGGCTTGCTGGTAAAGGAGAGGTAGCATTTAAAACAATAGGAATCACCAAGACTAATGTAAGAATGCTAATAACATATACAAAGCTGAGGAAAAATATTTTAAACCCAGAGCTATGAAGAAAGGACTAGAGTCTGTGAGAAGAAAAAAATTCTGCTGGTGTTTAGATCCTTGCTGAAAGGAAGAGACAAAATTTCTAAAGCCTTTCAAACAAATAGGGCTGCTACTCTAAAATGCCTTGTTCTGTCATCATTTTCTTGTCTAAACTGAAACACCTGCAAGAATTCACATTATGACTGAACATTTATCTCTAAAAGATAGAGCAGGAAGCACCAGCAATAGATCTACATTAAAGAGACCCACGAAAGGTTTAACTTCTGCTGGTGTAAAACATCAAGATACAACAGAGAATTAGGTTTAAATAATATTTTGTGTTCACTTGCAGCTTGTTCTACATCATGTGGTCGTTTCATGTTTTTATAGTCTTGATGCAACCTCTGAGCATTGTATCTGACTGCTGAGCTATGGTTGGCTGCTTTCAGAAATTGTTCTCTTTCCTAAGCAGAGTATTATGATTTTATGTGGCAGATATGCATTGAGAGAACATGAACTTGCTAAGCTAAGAGAAAACTTAAATCCATGAGTACACAAAATTAATGCATGGCCAATATACTGTCAGATTTGAAGTATTTGGTTATGGGTAATTTTTGCTCTTCCTGTTGACATGTAATATCACTGAGGGTGAATTTACAGTGATCTTTCCTTTAGAAATGTAAGAGTGGCAAAATTTCCTGCCAAAAGCCAGCTTTCCTCAAATCAGGAAATGGTTTAAGGTAAACCTCCTCAGCTTCTATAAGGAGATGATGAGTTCTGCTCTTCCTGTGGACTACCCAGTCTCAGTTCCTCTCTTTTGTGACTGCCAGGGCTGTTTGATATCCTTTGCTTCCTACAGAGCACAGCAACACCAAATACTTTCTAAAATGGTTTCAGCCTTTGATTGCCAGTTCCTTTTAGGAACTCCAAATTACTTCAGGAGCCCTGCCTACTTATTTTTCTTAACACTTTAGGGTGTAAATCACTTGTGAGAATAAAACCACTTGTGGGTCTGTTTGTTTGGTTGGTTTTTTATTTGTGCCAGAATCCAGGGAACCTTGTTTTCTGACAACACACATACACACACTTCTGCTTCCTTCAGGCTGTTTGTCTGGAGAGAAGAGGGGCTGTATTCTCTTATTCTCTCCATATATTATTGTATAGCTCAGATCATCTTTCCTTGTTAGGAGTGAGAATACTTTATCAATTTAGTATTTTTATATGTGAAAAGTTTTTCTCTGCCAAAAACTTAATTAAACCAGTTCAAAAACTGCTTTAATTGTGAAGAGCTCTGAATTTCATGTTCTTTAGCAGAATTTAATCCCATTTTTTTCAATCTGTGCAGGTTTTGGTTTCAGATCACTGCTTCATGGGAAGAAGGCTCTGATGCCATTATTGCTTTTGACAATGTCTCCCTTAGTCTGGACTGTTATTTAACAAGTAAGTTTTCCATTTATCTGCAAGTGACTTGTCTTTTATTTGCCATGCAATTGAAATTTGGAAACTGTGGGGCTGGGTGTCATTATCTTCAAAAGACTCTTGAAAGGTAGAGGTCTGTGTCAGAAATCACTGTGCTTAGGCAGAGGACCCCATTCAGGTGCACCCCTTACTGGTGGAGCTGAGCAGGGAATGGGTTCCCAGTTTGGCATAAGTGGGTAGTGAGACATAGGGTGTGGGAGATCAGCTTCCAGCTAAGGCAAAACCATCCCCTATCCAGCCAGGCTGATGCAGAAGGCAGTCTGTGATTATAGATTTCCACATGACCTGGTTTGCTGTGTGACAGTTATCAAAATGAATGACAGCTGGACACTGGCTGGGAAAAGACAGGCATCCTGTGATTGACACTAACTTTGCAATAACATTGGGCACAATACTCCAGTTAAATTAGAACAAGGTTATTTTATTTAGACTGACATGCATTTAAGTCTGAATCAGAAACTAGGATCTTCACACTCTACTGCTCTGGGGAAAAATTTGGATTCTGCTCCTGGCTTTGTGTTTGACTGGCCTCTAGATTATGCCCAGTCTATACCTCTGATGCCACATGTAGATTTTTATTAAACGTTTGTGTCTGATTCATCTTTCATAATCTCATGCATAGTGAATTGCTTAATTTGTAAATGTATTCAATGATCTGTCACTCTGTACCTCAGACCAACAACTTACATGAGGGCTGGAGAATTGCTGCTCTGAACAAATTAAGCTTCTGCCTTGGGCTGAACAACAGAACTTAAGTGTGTCCTTTCTTCTCCAATGCTTGAAGCTGTGACCTCTGTAGCCCTGTTCAGACTAAAAACCTCTAAACCACTTCTGCAGTCAGAGTGTTTCATCTGCTTTGTGTTATGTTAATTTGCATTGCCTGGGGCATGAGTCTCTCCATTTATGCAGTAATACCTCTTGGTTTCTGTGCAGAAGTACAGCATACCTCAAGTTCCAGTATTCAAAGAGACCTTACAATTAGGATAGAATTGAAAAAAATTCATTCATACTTTTACTGGCTAAAAAAATTTTATAACAGGTATTCTGCTTTGTGCTTCCATTCACTTAATGTTGTGCCTACCACTCATTCCTGTTTATTTTCCTTCTGTCTCAGTTCTGTAACAACAATGGAAATTAAATCTGCCCATTTATTTTAATAATGTTATATCCTATGACTGCAGGCTCTTACTCTCAGCACAGAAGTCTGCAGCCCTTATTTTAGCTTCAGTTTTGGATTACATACTGACTCAGTCTCCCTCAGCCATAAACCACTCTGTGATTTCTTATTTTTTAGTCAGTGGAGAGAAGATACCTCGAGGTACCCCTCCAGACTCAAGCAATTTGCTCACCATTAGAGGTGGCCAGAAGAAGTTTGGATGGGAACAAAAGCTCCTGGGAAACCTCCAGCTCAGCAGTGCTCCCTTTTCTGATCCAGCAGGTAAGTGTCGAGTCGGAGAAGCACCATCAGATAGGAAACATTTCCAATTAGCACAGATTTCATTCAGATGTGGCTAAATGTATATTTTCCCCAAAAGCCTTTGTTTAGAGCTTTTCCCAAGTCACTTACATATAAAACAAAATATGCTCTAGAAAGAAATTACCTTTAGCTGCTCACTGTAACTTGGATTTAACTGTAACAAACTGCAAGCTGGTGAAAGAGCCAGAGGGGGCCACTTGAAGTAAAACATGGGCTTAAACTGTTAAATAAGTGTGTTTGGTATCATGGTCTTCTAAAAATTGTCAGGAGTCAAAGTGAAGCATCCAAATTGACTGAGTTTAGCATTTCTTAACCTGAACACCCAACTGTGTTTAATACAGACTTGGTTTGAGCTAACATAGCCTTGCTTTTTCAGTAAACATTCATTGTCCATTTGAAACAGTGCAGCACTGAACTTAGAAATGTCAGTCTTGTATGTTCATGTTACTTCATTCTCCCCTACCCTTCAGCTCATCTTTCCAACCCAGCTGCGATGGTGTGAGCCAAACAGATGCAAAAGTTCCCTTTCCTGCATTCACCCTCCCATCGCTGAATCCCAAATGTTTCCCTCTCTCCTCTCCCAGTCTTTCCCACATATTCACAATAGCTGTTTGGGGCCTTAAAGGTGCATTTCCAGTTGAATCTGCTTCCTTCCCTCCTTGCCAGCCTGTCTTTCTGAGCTGGTTGAAGCAGCCTCAGCCTCCATCCTACCTGGGGCAGCGACAGGAGAGAGGAGCACTTCTCACAACTGCAACCCTCAGCACTGTGTCCTGCTCTTTCTCCTCACCTGGGGCAAGCTGCTTACCTGCCAATTTGAAATACCACCTCTCTTAACTTAGAGAGCAGGGTTGATCTATGCCTCCTTTGCTCTGTCTGTAAGCCTAGGGATTTGCTCCTGCTTGCCTCCTTCTCTCCCACTCTTCTGCCTAAGAAGAGTTCTTTGCATCTATTCTTTTCTGTATTCCACTTTGCTACCTGCACTGTTCTCTTGAGGTGCACTAACTAATGGTGTTAGCTCTGATGCTGACAGCAGTCTGGTCAGTGTGGCCAAAAGCCTCACAGCCTTCAGAGCCTCCCTGAAAAGCTGGAGCCAGGAGCCCACTCTGTGCTGCCACAGCAGAACAGCTGCTGCTGCCTGAGCTCTCTTGTGAAGCCAGCTCTGGCAGCAGAGGCTGAGGGGACACCTGCAGGGTCAGCTGAGTTGCCATCACTTGGAGTTTACTGGTATTTTGTGTCCTGAGCATCCCACAGCAAGAAAGATGCAGGAGCATTGTCAGGAGCCTTAAGGGAGCAAGACAGAGGCAGTGAGCTGGTATGAGAGGATGCTGGGCTGGGTGAAGCTGCAGTTCAGCTGTAAAGATTGTGTTTAGCTCTGTTACAGATGTTGTGTGTGAGCTTGAGCTGTCACAAAGGTATAATTTACAAAAGTATCTTTATATGTTCTCTTTGAAGATACTTTGAAGTCCTCCCTGCAATATCTGTATCTCTGTTTCCTGCCTGTAAGTGGAGTTGTCTTTTAAGTGCTCTCAGTCTTGCCCTTGGGTCAGTCATCTCATGGTAGCATCCCTAGGCAGGTGTAGATTATGGATTTCTGGCTGACTTTCTGTAGGCAGTGATATACTTTCCTAAGGCAGCTATACATTTCCTTCCAGGGTACCTACTGTTTTAGCAACCAAAAAACCATTAGATTTTAGATGCAAAGTTAATGTAAAGTGTGTGTGGGCTAGAAATCCTGTGGCTGTAAATTCTTTTGAGAATTTTTTTATTTCCTGCTTCTCACTAGACTTGACATCATTTAGCTCTTCTGCTCTCTGTCCTATCTGAGGAATTCAATTTAGAGAAAGGCTTGGATAGTAGAAATAAAGGGAATCAGATTGCATGAGGGTAGAAGACAAGGTCACTGAGGTACTTTGAGCAATTAAAATAATTTGTGATGACCTTGGGGTGAAAATTCAAGGCAATTCCAATCTAAAACAGCTTGCCTATTTTCTGGGCTTTATCCTTGGTTTTGTTCATATTCTGTCTAAAATTGTCTCTAGCCCTTGGGGTTTGACATTACTCCTACAGCAATTTTCTCCCCTTGTGCCCTCAGAGCAGACAGGGCAGAAACAGAGAAGCTGAGTGGCAGTGAGAGTCATTGCATTTCTGAGGGTCTCTGCAGCACCAAATCTCCTTTTTCCTTTGTGTTCCTGAGCCCCTGGTTGCTGTCAGGAAACACTGCAGATGCTTGTTTGGTCCCTAGGCTATGTATTTTACCCGACTTTAATCCTGTTTCTTTCTGCATCCCATAATGCATTTAAGAAACCTCGGGCTGAGTCTGTTCAAGGCCTTTCCTTTGATGGGCACATATTTGCTCTTGTGTGAGTGAACCAACAGCACCAGCACCACCCTGAAGACCAATATGAGCTCAGCTAAAAGTAATTACAGTTAATAGGATCTTTGACTTGTGTGATGGATCACATGCTATAGTGTTTCCTTCTTAAGAAATCTTACTAAAACAAAGAACTGTGCTCCTAAAGCTGATGAGACAACAGGATAATAAAATGCCCTCCCTAAGTCCCCAGGCCAGTTCAGCCTTCGCAGCAGGAGCTACAGGCTGAAAGACAGGTAGCACTTTATTTACACAACATTAAATCCAAAAAAATCTCTGTTGTTTTCAAGGGCATGGGCTCTCCACTTGCTCCTTTGTGTCTGAGCACAAACTCTTACATACCCCTGCTATTTTTGCCTATGTTGGCACCACCAGCCCCCCTGTCCTCTCTGTTCTCAAGCCCTGTACTTACTGACTTGCTTCTTCAGCCTTGCCACTGTCAGAGTGCCTCCAGGTCAGGCACACTGGAGATGCAAAACACACAATACAGCCACACTGTCAGACATCCTACAGCTCCCAGAAATGCATTACCCACTGTAATGTGTCACACCTGGGATAACGAACACACTGGGTAGAGTAAGACCTGAAATGCCTACAGCTAATGTGGAGCTGTTACTCTCACAAATTTCTTGATGCCCAGGACAAGCACAGAAAAATTCCTGTGGTTTTCAAATCACAGTTACTTGCCATGCAAGGTGGCCATTAGATACATATTCACAGGGCAGTGCAAATACTTTCCTTTTCAATTAACTAATGATGTGTTATTTGCTGGAATACTGGCTTCTTGCTGAAAGGTTGCAGGTGAAACTTGATTCTAGAAGCAGCCTGGAAAAATAGCTATAACAAGGTCTGCATATACCAGAAGATTGAAACAGCTTTAATGGAACCAGGATTTTTCGTTGAGATGGGTAAATCTGTACAAAAGGCTGAGTGCTGTTTATTCTGTTGTAAACCCAGGCTTACTTTGGCTTTGGTTTTAAATTGGTTAGTTATTAGTTTAAGTAAAACTGAAAGCTTCTCAAGCCATACTATCATTCAGCTACCAATTAAAAAGTCAATTTATATCAAACCACTGCAATTTCCTTTTATACACAAGGCTAGAATATGGGAAATTTGGGCATATAAAGATACAGTGAGCAATAATGAGGAACTCGAGGTAAACAAATTACTATCACAGAAGCTGAAGGAGACAAAATAGGATTCTCAGTAGGCAAAAGGAGATAACAAGACACAGAGTAATCAAGCTTTAATTAAAGATTTCTGGTGCTTCTGAGCAGGCTTTAAATACCATGAGGATAGCCTCTCTTCTGATGTTTCACCTTGTCTTCTGTCCCATTGACAACTTATTTGTGTCAGGGCACACAGTACAAGAATATTAGCCCTTTTCCCCTCAAATCTTGCATTGTTTTGTCCCTTCTGCTCTGCATATCTACCAGCCACCCTGCAGACCTGGTTTCTTGCATGGAAATTGCCATCAAATAATTTTCTTACCCAGACTGGGTTACTGTTTTCCTCCAGTATCTTCCCCACAGGATTTAGTGGTTGCACAGATTTTGTGTGAAGATCAGGGAGAGCAGTGATTTGAGTACTTCCATGGCTGCTTCTGGGAAGAACTCTCAGTCACATTAGTTAATCAGATGAAGGAGCTGAAAGGGACAGCAGAGCAAGTATTAAGTAAAAGAAAATTACATTTGGTTGCTCTTTGTATGCAATTATACTAACTGAACTATTGGTATAATGCAATAAAGGTATCTGCAGAATTGTATTTTTGAATTATGCATCAATTAACACAGTGAATAACAGCCCAGTGCCCTTCCCCCAACAAAAGTAACATTCTGAGCAGTGATGGAAATGTTTGGACACAACAGTGGGATCTCACAATATGTAGGTATGAATTTCTTTATTGCAGTGCTTACACTTGCTTTCTCTGTAGGATTAAAAATAGCAATGGTGCAATTCTGAAAATCAGCATGAAACCAGATACAACCTAGCAAAGCTGAATTGGCATAATTGCTCTCTAGAATTAATCATGCACTTGAAATAAACAGGGCAATTCACAGGTTTCAGACCTACCTTTCAAAGCTGCTCACTCCTAAGTATTGCAGTTTAAATTGTACAGAAACTGCTGTAAATCTCAAAAGATGTTTTTAAATAATTTTTCCACTTCCACCCAACTTGGTCTTTGTTATCTAATGTGCATTTCTACCATCCTTTATAATCATGAACAGAAAGAAATTAAAAAAATTGGTAGCATGTATCACTTAACATCCTTTACAGAAGACTCTGTGAAACATAAAAAGGAAAATATATTAGTTTTCTTCATGCTGCTTTGTTAGTGCCTGGTTTCAGAAGGTGGAAAAAAACAAGGCCTTCTCATTGCTCTCCAAAGTCAGTAATGCTCTTACCCACTTACACTTTACCATAATTTCCTACAAGAATGCCCTGATAGTGTTCCCTATTTATAAACAACTAAGAAAAATCTAAAACATGTGTCTTGGTTTGAAAGACAGGTGTCTGCTAAGGAAGGCTGGAGCCTCTCTTGAAATGGAGAGTGTAAACCCTGTACCTCCAAATTACTGTCATTTTGAAATTAAGGAGCTCTCAGGCAAAGATATGGGAAGAGGAATAACAGTTCTTTACTATGAAAATTAAAATAAAAATACATTAATACAAAACAACAAAACACTGACAGAGTCAGAATACAACCTGACACCCTGTCAGTCAGTCAGGGTGTTGGTAGCAGTCCCATTAAATGGTGGCTGCATCCTCCTGCAGTGGCAGATGTGGTTCAGCTGAAGCAGTGCTCCTGTAGAAGGTGCAGTTTTCCTCCAAAGGTGCAGTGATGATGTGGAAGGGTCTGTTTTTCCTCTGAATCCAGTGAAAAAAGGATGCTTTTGTGTTCCAAATCTCAGTTTTTGTCTAGGTAGGAAATGTTTGGCTCCTCCCCCTGGGTGGAGCATCTCACAATGGGATGATGTAATTTTATCAGTCATGCAGTGGGACTGAATGGCCCATTAACAGAAGATATCTCCTTGGAGGAAGGATGAGTTATGGAAAGGATAAACCACATCCTGCATTGCAACCCAAGACAGCATGAATCAAGCTTTTGAGTATTTCTTTGATATTATACTCAGGATCAATCTAGCATAAATTTGTCATCACTGCAGATATTTTTCCTGTTGAACTGAAAGACATATCCAAGTCTTCCACTGCTGCCCTTATTTAGAAAATAAAGACAGGAATAGTAACTCCAGAAAGAGTGGAGAAGCCAATCTCTATTAGTTGGGCCATATCTCATAACTGGTTCTCATATTGCTGGCAAGTCTCACTAACTTCTATGATCATTTTATATCCCCTTAATGCTATTTTGTAGACAGACTTAACAGGTTTGGAACTGTGATTGTCAGCACAACCTAGTTCTGCCATTTACCATCATCTTTCAACCCTCTGCCCCATTAATCTCTGGCAAATTCAATCCTGTTAAAGGTAATTATCTCCAATTACTGCTCACAGAACATTGTTAAACTACAGAACCCAAAGCAAAATTGAAATCCTTACCTCACTGAGCATGTTTCTTATATATGCTTGTAGTGTATTTTGCCTACAGGCTTCCAGCATGAACCAACTCTGGAATTATTGGTAATGTATAACTGAGATTGCTCATGCACTGAATAAAATCTACAGCCCTCCACACTACCCATGGTGCCACTGGCATCCAAATGTTAGTGAAAATTATGGTGGGCAGTTTCCTGTAAGCCTCTGATTTCCCATATTGCCCAAATATTGACAGGCAAGGGAAGCTCATGGAAGTTTTTACAAATAGATGAAGCAAACATTCCACGTTAAATGCATCAAGCTTAATGACATCTGCCTGAGAAGAAAAGGCAAAATGAACTCTCTGAGGAAGAATTAATTGCATCCAGAAGTTCAGCCACTGGGGGTTCTTATGCCTCTGAAACATGAGAATTTATAGCCTTTATTAATGTGGATTTTTACTCTGTTGTATGTAGGAATAGCCTTTTGGTCTGAATAGAGGTAGTCACAGCAAGTTATATAAACTGTCTACACATTGTTTTAAAGCACTGATGCATTTCACGAACACGTTACGTTAAATAAGCCAAGTACCATGGTGCTTGGTTGGCAATGTGCTCAAATCACTAAAGTTTCAGTCACTAATGAGCTTAAACCAGGTTCAAACCAGCTTGATTTGACAAATGCCAGTTAATGCATTTAGGCCCTTGAGGTATAGCCAAAATGCCTCTGTCTGTTTTGTGGCATGGAGTCTGTGTGCTGTACATGTGCCAATGAACTCACTTTCTGTGTTAGAAGTACAAATGTGCCTTAGGCTGTGCTCCACAGTTTTCTCTTCTGTGTTGCTGCTTGTTATTTGCAGCAGTGCCTGCAGCAGCATTGCCTCAGGCTGCAAGTAGTATCAGAGCTTCAAACAAATTAGTCATTTTAAGCCTTGTGGGGCTTTGTTCATTTTGTTTCTCAAGAGCAGGACATCACTCCCCTTTTGCTGTGGCTGAAATCCAGCCCCTTGATTGCTGTGCATTTCATGTATCTAGACAAACTGTGTGAAACCCAGAGATTCCACTGTGCAAAGGGATGAGAGACTGTGTGTGTAAATATATCAATCAGTGAATTCACGATGGAAAGATAAGTTATGAAGGAAGAAATCTTTTTTCAATTGTTTTAATAGAGCCAAAAAGACATTTTTGTGCAAAATGTTGCTTCTGGGACCTTGCCAATGTGTTGGGAAACTTGCCAGGAAGCAGCAAGGCAGGTGAGTGAGGGAACAGGCAGAAACTTAATGTTTCCTCTGCTATGTTTCTTTTAAAAGGGAGGATTCTATCAAATTAAACTAATGTATAAATTATTCACTGAAATGTAGTACCCCAATCTGAATCTCACCATGATCTCCATCCACTTCTTTTTTTTTTTTTTTTCCCACCTCAAACAGAGATTTCCATTTTTTAAACCTGGGTAGCAGCTTGCAGCTACCAATGGCAGAATGTGAAGGGATCCTATATTCAACTATCTGTTGTTTTCCTTCATGGGAATGCTCAGCTGTTTCTGGACACTGGGCATATGCAACTTGTGTGAAGTTGGGCAGAATTCCACAATCTGCTAGTTTTTGGGGGAGGATTAGCCTGGAGAGTCCTACTGTTCTTCCCCCAGTGTGTGAGGTGCTTGGCACACACTGCAGAAGGAAGGAGGGATGTGCTGTGCACTGTGCAACAGACCACAGTTATTCACAGATGGAAAAAATCCATGCTTCTCACCAAGCTACTTAAGGATTTTCGATTCAGTGCTGCTGCTTTAGTCTTTGGAGATCAAAATAATGCTTCAAACTGAATTACTGAAAAATGCTGTGGCATGCAGCAAGCTGTAGAAATGCTCTCTCCAAGATCATAAGACATGCTGCAGTCATTTCTAGAATCAAGAGAAAATCAATACTTTGCAGGGAGTGAAATCTTACTTTTAAAAAAGCAATGATGGGTTATTAAGGCAGGCAGCACTCTGTTTTGCTACTGGGTTAGTGGTTTCAGATGTTGGGCTGCTGTTACATCTGCAAACTGAGGGCTGGCTTTGTGAAATGTGTAAGAGAGAAGGGGGGGAAGGGAAGTGTGGCAGATTTAGTCTGTATCCAGAATTGTAACTAAGATCCATCTGTCCTAATTATCTTGAAATGAGGGGCAGCCTCTCCCTGTGTCACATTATGTCCCATTTCATTGGGTGAGAAAGCTGTTCCATGTTGGACTGGGTTCCAGTATTGATGAACAGAAGTAGAGCTGTTTGCACATCATTGCAGCAATGACAAATGGGGAGATCGTGCAACACCTGGCTGTAGGTTTTACTGAAATCCCTGCTGGTTTAAATCAGGTGCAGTCTCTCTATGGACTTCACTTGAGCCAGTCTTCCCCCTGCAATGTTTTGGACAAAGATCACTCCCCAGCTCTGCTAGTTCTGAAACCCATCTTTTCCTGTTCTTGTCTACCATCTACTGAATAAAGCAGATAAATATTCTTGCTAGCACTGGCTGCAGCTGCTGCAGAACCTGGGAGGCTTTACAGGCAATCTTGTATACACTACTGTGTCCATTCCACAGGACCACTTTAGAAATCCAAGATACCACCTCCTGTTCTCAGTCATCTCCAAGTTCCTTACATCATACTCCCTGGCATAGCTGTGGTCTTTCATTCCACATCCTCTCAAGTTCTGAAAAACCAGATTCTAAAATCTTAGTGCAGATTGACTGATCTCAAATTTCCAGCAATGTTTGCCTTGACTCTGATATTGCCTCTGCACTGGAAGTGAGTCCCCTCTAGCCTGCCCTAAAGGCAGAAAATACAAAAGCTGTTCTGGTTGCTTTAGTTTAGAGTCTGAAGGAATAAGGTCTACAGCAGAAGGATATTCTCCTTCTGTTCCACCAGGGCTTTTAAGGAACTAGAGGGCCATTTCAAGCATTTTGGAGTAAGACGTAGTTCACTGATCCCCAGTCCCTGGAACCCAGTGGGAGCCAAGAGCAGCCGGTTTCAGGTCCAGCTGTGCTGTGTATTACACCTGGAATTGTCTAGAGATAATTTTTCCAAGGTCAAGTAGGCAGATATCTAAGGAACAAGTATTATTTCAAGGGACTAAATCAGAAATGTAAAGCTTAACTATAGCAACAGTCTGCACATGCTGTGGTGTGTCCTAGGTTTTATCACTTCCAGTGTTCCATTTTGATTCTCTCATGTTTTGGGCTTATTGTCCCCTTGAAGGTCACCCCCCTCTACCTTTGGGAACATGTTTGATATTTCACTGAAGACATCCAAGTGGTTTCTTATTGTTCCACTTACCTGCCTGCTTTACTAAACATATGTTTCAGTGCAGGTGGCTAAGCCCACTGGGGTATTGCAATGCTAAATCACTGTGATAGCTGACAGAATGAGTCTCTCATCTTCCAGTTACTGCAAGATTTTCCTTTGGGTTTGGGGTGGGTTTTGCAAGGATAAACACAAGTAACTTCTGGTGCCAGACTATTCAGAGCTACTGAAGCATTTTGCTTTAGTAACTTCTAGACCTTTCTTAGGTCTCCTAGCTGTTGTCTTGGGGGTTTTTGGGGGGGGGGGTACATGAGAAGCAAAGGAGGAAAGGGCAATTCTTCAATTTGCTGTCTAATAATTTTAAGATTTCATACTGTCAGTCACTGCAGAAGGATTGGAGAAAGAAGTGAAATTAGTATGTAAATGAAACAAGTAAGAGTGACAAAATCTGTAGAGGATCCTTGCAGGGGAGTTTTGAGGAGGGGTGGTGTAGATTTTTCAGTAAAACAGGATTATTCTCTGAGCAGTACTTAGATTGGGAATTTTCTTACAGAGTGGTATTTTGCACAACACTGTATTACCAACATTTTTCAGAAATACCAGTCGCTTTATTTCTTGAACTTCTGTCAAATTATTTGATCCATTTCTTTCACTGAACTTTTTTTGTAAGAAGAATTTAGCTTATCTTCAGGATTAGTTTGTGATAAGGTAATTCATACTTCTTTCCTGGCTAAGCTAATGTGTTTTCTTGTATTTCTGGAGGGGGAGCCTCTCCAGTAACAGTAATGGTAGAACTTTTGCCTTGCTCATCCACACACATGCAGACCATCATTTCTAGACCACATCAGCTTAGACAACAGCTCTGAATTCCAAGAAGCAGGTCAAGCTAATCATAGAACATCCTAAGCTGGAAGGGATCTGCAAGGATCATTGAGTCCAACTCCTGGTCATTGAGTCCAATTGATGCCCTGTCTGAACTAATTAGTATCACCCTGAAGGAATCTGCATGTGTGGCATTGCTTTTGTGGAGAAGCTGGTGGAGAAAGGGTGGTGCCCTGTGAGGAGGCCATATGGATTGCTGGCTGGACCAATGTAATTCATAGAAAAAAACTTCAGATGTGTTCTGAATCCTTTCTCTTCAATGGCAATAGAAATACCTAATGGAGTTTATTCGATTGTGCATGTTAGATTATTAATAAGTATGTTTGATAAATCATGTCATGTTCACAAAAAATGCTTTGTCTGCTTATTTACCACCTAGATCTTAGTTTTGATTGTATATTAAGTATTTCCTGATACACTAGAAAATAGGACAAGGTGGGTTTTACAAAAGCATTGTGGTCTTGGGACTACAATGCCCCTGAAAGAATCTTTAAGGGAAAAGGACGTAATTGTCACCATCATATACTCAAATTTTAAAAATTAGATATTTTTTTTTGAGGCACAAATTAGCAAAGCCTTGTTCCAGAAATCTGTTTGTACAGGATTAGTACTTCCAGTTGATGGAAATGGCTGTAATAGGGAGGCATTGATTTACACCCACAGATCTGGCCTAGAAAATGCAGAGCTGGATGCTTGTTTTATGTGCCTCAGTCAGATGTTTTGCTTTCTGAAGCTTAATTTGAGTCTCCTGTGAGCAAACAATTATTCAAAATGCAATTAATCTATTGTTATGTTTTAATCACTGTGATGGGTTGTATTAACAGGTTTTTATCTAATTAACAGTTACTTCCCCATTTAAAATAAATTCAATAACCAAATGTCTCTAGAAACTGGAAGGGCTAGAATGCACCAGCCTTGAGATTATGAATGAGCACTCTGCCCAGAGAGCAGAGCCTGAAACTGGGGGGACTCTTGGACTTTTCTCTGTCCTCTTTGCCTTTTTGAGCCTTAGCAAAAATAAAACTGTGTTTACTGTTGTGATAGATTTCTGGAGATGAAAACCTGTCAAACACTGAGATACACAGAATGACGAGTCTTTTAAAATAATTCTGTGGGTGTTTGTTTGGGTTAAAACCTCAGGGCCAGTTCTGCTCTTGGTGAAGAAGCAGAGCAGCTAAAGATCAGAAGAACTACTCGGTTTTTGGATGCTGGGGTCATGCTTTGCACGTGTCCTCCTTTCAGATCAGTGGTTGTTCACAACCTGTGGTGCCAGTGGACCCTATGGCCCCACACAGAGCCAGTGCAATGATGCCTACAGGAACTCCAAGCTCAGAGTGGTGGTGGGAGCTGAAGGGATTCTCCAGGGCATTCAGATCTGGAGAGTACCAGCAACCAACACGTACAGGTAAGGGAACTGCCTCTCATTGTCCTGATGTGTCTGTGTTTGAAACTCTCCAAGCTGCAGATACAAGCTAGGCATTTCTAAAGTATTGCACTCAGAAGTTTGGCCACATCTGCTGGGGTTTTACTTATCACTGAGCCTTTGATTTCCCATCTCTCCCATCTCAGATTTGTTCGCTGGAAGATGCAACTTCTTTGGTGAGAGAGAAGAAACTTTCTGAGGCAGGCAAATCTTTAGCCTAAATGGTTACAGGTTGGGAGAGCTCTCTCAGTAGCTGAAAAGGAAGCATTTTCACCTCCCCAGAGTAAGAGGAATGCATTTCCCATTTGTCATTCACTGAGCCCTGGGATCAGAATGAGGTTTTCCCACCCTTCACTTGTCGTGGAAGGCACAATCATGTGTCAGAATTTCTTACAGGACAGCTTGCATCAACCTCTGCTCAACAGCTTCACTTTTTTGAATCTAGACACAGCAAGTTGAGCTTGTAAGCCTGGCTTACCACAGTAGAATTGATTTTGGAAGCCAGCCACCTAAAGGTAGGCTCTGTGATACTGAGGGTTCTAACACTTAAATCCCCCTGTGGAGTGATTTTCAAAGAGAGATGATCAGATACAGTTCAATGCTACTTAATCAGATTTTCACCAATCATTTTTTCTTTTTGCTCTTTCTGGGGAAAAAAGTACAATCGAAGGGTAGTTCCCTGTATCTGAATAGTGATGTGAAGCCATTACATGCATCATTTTGTAAGAAGAACTCTCACTTTGAACCAGTGACTGTCTAGGGTGGTTTTTATGCAGCATTCTGTATTGAAAACAATGATGGAATCTTGGATTTCAAAGCAAAGCATTCCATTGAAGGCTTAGAACAAATTTCAGTTACAGTTTTCTGATCCCATCTTTTTTTTTCCTTTATATTGAATAAGAATGCAAATGTTAAGGCTAGATGTCAGTCTCTAATAGAGGTCTAGGGCAAAGCAGTTTTGAGAAACTGGCTAGGCTAGGCACAAGTTCTGCCTGAGTGCCTATTCCTACAAGGATTGATGGTAATGCAGAAAGCATATTTTACCCAGCTATCAACAAGGAGTTGCCTGAGGTGAATAGAATTTTTCAGAACCAGCACCCAGTAAATATGGTTATAAAGTACAGCCCAAAAATGAACAGGCAAAACAGCCCAGAAGCTTTACAGCACTGTCATTCCTTTAATATCAGAGTCCAAGAAGAGCCAGAATTCCTGTGCAACTGTAAGTTGGTTTTTTGCTGCACAATACAGCCCCTGGGCCCTGCAGGGGTGACCTGTCTATTTAATTCCTGTAAATGACCTAGCAGACTTTTAGGTTCTGTATAGATAATGGATGTGTAATGTCGTGTATAGCATACATATATATATATATAGGGATGGCATTCTCTTCTGCACCTCTGAAGGCTGTAGTAGAAAATTCACAGCCTGGGGAAAGCAGGAGGCAATTGTGGGCTTAAATTAACTTGACATCTTCCTGATTCTGGTCTGCTGAAGGGGAAGCAGAGTCCTCCAGCATAGGATGGCCCTAGGAAAATGTCAAGTTGCAATATGAATTTCAGGGCTCCCAGAGTCTGGACTTACTGCCTGTGCTTAGCTCTGCCCTGCAGTCCTGCTGCAGTGTAAGTTTTCCTGATGGGCACTGCTGGAGACCTGACCCAGGGAGAAAACCCTCCTGCTGGCTGCTGGGCTCTCAGGAGAGCTGATGTTCTGCCATATCAGTGTTCTACACTGTGTAATGTACACTCCTGTAATTGCTCAAGAAGGATATTGATTTTGTGAACATGAGGCAGAATATGCATTATTAAAATACAGACAGCTCTATTTTGTACAAAACTCTGCCAACACAAGCCAACCACACCCATAGAACTCCACCATCTGTGAAGGTCTGAGTAGGCTGCCACACACTCTAGTGCCAGCATTTGAAAACTGGAGTTTTACGTGCTCTAGTTCACTCCCATGGGACTTCACATTGTGTAACAATGAAGTTAAACTTTATAAAAGAATGGTTTCTTGTTTCAGATTTCCTTCTAAGCATTCAGAAGGTCTGGTCATCTAGGTCTTATGACAAAGTATGAGAGAAGTGGACTGTAATAAATTATAAATTACCATCCTTTATCTGACTTCTATCCATCTTTAAAGGAAGAAGTTTAGGTCCACTTTGCTGAGTGCCCCATTTGTAGTCTCTTCTACTGTCCTCTATTCTCTATGGTCACTTCATGTAAGGTGGCACAAGAACACAGCCAGTGGTGTACAAAAAAGTGTCACTCTGAGTCAGCCAGCCTAGGCACAGCATTTTCTCATGCTCTCAAGATTAGCTCAAGTGTTTCCCATAACCTGGATGTTAGGGTGCATGTTTTTTTTCCAGCCCTGGTTTGCACAGCCTGGTTTGCACTCTGCACATCCTGACCCTTCCTGAAGGTGTGGCTTCTTTTTCAGATCCCACAAGTGTCATAGTAAAAGAAAAGAAGGAAGGCAGTGGAAAGTACTCTGTATTCTTGCTCTGGATGGGCTGAACCTTTCTTCAGGGCCAATATGGTTAAAAGGCTTCCTTCCTCCTGTAAAAGAAAGGTGGTCCCTTAAAGTTTGATGTCTAGATAACTGTTTAAATAGTGACACCCATTTTGAATAGGGAATGGCTGTCACCTGAATATACTGGGTTTTGTTTGTCTTCAGCCTTTGAATGAGGCCAGTCTGGGTTTCCTTAACTTTCCAATATCACTGCTTGTATGCAAAATCTGTTCTTACATGGAAAAGTATGGCCCCTACTGGCAGCCAATTAGTCCTGCCTGGTAGTGCACCTCATTAGCCATTGCAAAATTCTGCAGCAGATCAACTCAGTCTTCAGATTCATGCAGCATCTGTTCAGGGTGGCCCAGTGCTGTGTCCATCACTTTTCCTGCTGGCTCTGGTACAGCCTGACTGAGGACTGATTGCTTTGGTTATCAGCAGTGGCATGAACATAATCATGTCACATTGCCAGGATCTAATATGCTTTATGATACACTGCCTGTTTGCAGGCTGGGCTGTGCTGGGCAGAGAGAAGCCAGGTGCTGGAGGAAAGGAGGTGTTAAAGCAGAGCACCTAAGCTGTGCCTGGTAGGAAGCTGAGAGTAATTTTTGAGTTCTGACTCCTGCAGTCTCTGGTTACATGCTCCAGGTGGAATTTTGCTCTCCAGAAATAGCTGGAAAGCTACTAATGTCAATGGAGAATTACCTGTGTATTTCAGATCTAAACTGAGCTGCTGTGCTGTCATTCACCTGCTCAGGAAGTTGAGTACCTCTGTAATGTGTGTTTTATCATGATGTTTAAAAAATGCTTTGAAGTCCTTTGCTAAAAGCTGCTTTAAGTATGTCCATTGTTAAAAAGGGAGAGGGAGGAGCTGAGAAATACAGTGTTACAGACACATTTTTAGGTACATCAACAACAGTAAGTACCTCTGGATCTTGACTGTTTAAAATGAAAATCCCAGAGCCTTAACTGAGACTGCAGCAGCAAGTGTGTAACCTGCCCACTCCCCAGTGAGGTGTTCCTGATCACCCTGAGTCTGGCCAGGGGCTTTTGCCTTCCTTGTTTACTGCAGGTAGTGTCCATATATCCATACACTTTACTTTCTGTATTCCTCTGGTCCTGGGAATAAGAGAGCTCTTTTCCATCTGGTCCATGCTACCAGGACCCGTTATGCTGTCTGCTTTCTCAAAATCTCCCTCTGTCAGTCTCATGCTTAATGTTCTCTTTAGCCATATGTCCTATTTTTACCAGTTCTTCTCCTTCTGTTCTTTCTCTTCCTTGCTGCAAACTTCTCAAGGATGTGCCTTCTGGGAAACAAGATGTGTTTCATATATTTAAGCTGGAAACTATAGGGACTTGCTTACTCTGTTCTCAGCAGTGGTTGCCCAATAATCAATGTGAAAGAATCTGTTTTGTAGCTACCCAAGCTCACAGTTTCAAACAGAGCAGAAAAACAGTCTTCAGGCTTTGGGTTTAGATTTATTTAGAATGTCAGATCTTCAGAGTTCAGCTTTGTGACACCATGCTCAGGTGTACAAAATGCTTAGTGCTCAGAAATGGTTTGTGTTTCTTTCCACCTGCCTGGGACAACTCAGGTGACAGCCTCTTGTTTTCTTCTTTTCTGCAGCATCTCAGGCTATGGAGCTGCAGGTGGGAAAGGAGGGAAGAACACCATGGTGAGGTCCCACGGAGTGTCTGTGCTGGGAATTTTTGACCTCCAGAAGGATGATACACTGTATATCTTGGTGGGACAGCAAGGAGAAGATGCTTGTCCTAGTGTAAGTGATTGCCTTTCTTTTTTGCCTTAGTCCCTAGCAATCCATGGAGTTTGGTCTTTTCACACAGAAAAATGTTGTCCTCAAGGGGTTTGTGGCTATAGGAGTCAAAACCAGTGTAGTTTTACTTGGAGACTATGAGAACATGAAGCACCATGTCCCTCTGCTCTCTTTTTTCAACATTTACACAACAGGTGTTGATATTACACAACATGTTCCTGACTGGTTTGAGTATCTCAGAGCACTTGTATGGGGGCTTGGAGAAAAAAGACCTGGAGCCCTGCCTTCTATTCCTCTGGAGATCAGTCTTCAAGGCTGACTTTGAAGGGTTTTGCCCTTTTTCCACTATTGAGCCCAGCCCTGCCATTATCATATACTCTGCACCTCTGGAGACACCCACATCACAGGGAATAGGAAAGACAGATCAATTGCTGTTGGGTTAGTCCTGATTTTTATGTTACTAACCAACCCTTACTGCAAATGTCTGGACAGAAAGATGGGCACTATTTGCATGCACAGTAGTTTATTAATTGTTTGGAGGAGGATGTGGGAATAGGACACTCTCATGGAGCAAACTAAGCATTATCTGGTGAATTTTCAAGTACAGGTTTGAACTGGACATTTAAATGATGTGCATTTCTCAGCTGTTAATGGCTGGCATCCAAGAGATGGAAGCTTAGCAGTCTGTTAGAGCAGAGAAAGGTTGAAGGATATAGACAAGTCAGAGGGGTTCTCAAGGCTGGCTGCTGAAGTAAATAATGTTAAAACTAGAATTACACATATCTACAAACAAACCATTAATATAAAGTCTTTTTGAAATGAGAAATGGCCTAACTCAAACGTCCATCCACCGTCTTTAACTAGGACATTCCAGCTGAGGGTAATATATGGACTCATTAAATTGCAGGCCACTGTAATCTTAGTGAGAATTTATTGAGGGCTAATGTAATTCTTTCATTGAGGCAAAGAGATTGCATTGACTCGTAGAGGGGACTTTTACTAGATTGGATTGTAATCAGTTATGTCTTTGCCATGAAGGATTATATTTTTTTGTAATCTAGTGGTTCCTTTGGGTCATTGACTTTGTCATTTTATTAATCATTCCCACCCAACTCCAAATCAATTAAGGAGAGGGAAAAAAACAGGGAAAGGAGGACTGTTAGTGCTTTAGACAAGGCACACACAAAATGCCACTCATTCTCTGGCACAACTGAGAAGATATTTTGGGTCAGCAGAATAATTTGGAATTTGAGCATGGTTTTATCAGGTTCATATACATGAAAGTAGAAGGAAGCAGAAAGTCAATCCTACTATAAAAAATGTTTGTGCATTTTCCCCTAAAAGTGTTTTTGGTTTAGTCAGTTCAGTGTGTAATATATGTGCAATATAACAAAATAGTGTTATTGAAACAAAACATGTAAAGTGAAATAAGCTAGAAACAAAGTTAGCAACTTGAAAATGCTCACAGAAGAGTCCTTGTCGTGCACTTTAATGCTCCAATTTTAAACCAAAAAAATACTTAGGTCATAGTCCTGAAGCAGGGATAAATGGTGGTTTAATGTTGTGATTGAAACCACTTAGTGAATTCAGGGATTTGCCTAATACAGAAAGTTCACTATGTTCAGTGATAATTGATGGAAGGGAAAAAATGCTAAGTAGAAAATGTGGAGGATTTTAGTGAGGTATTTTACATCAATGAACATTGCAGTCAAAAGGTGGGATTGCTGCTGTTTTGGTAGGTACTGGTAGTTGTAGTAAAATTGCTGCTAAAATCAACAGCACATTGGCAACTTGGCCTCAACCAACAGAGGACTGGAAATGAGGTAAACAAACTTGGGTTCTCTCTGTCTCTGCCATTTGGCTGTTGTGTGACATGGGACAAGGCACATCCTTGCTGAGTTACTCCCTTCCTCCACTTATGAAACACAAACTGTTAATGCTAGGAAATATTTGCAGCAAATTCTGCTACATTTTATGGAGCTGTTTTACATGATAATATAATGTAAAACATGACATGTCACTTTACATTGTAATAGATACCAGCACTGAGCTTGCTTCAAAATAATTCAATTAAAAACAGCAACAAATTCTTCTGGTGAAGGTTGAGGCAAAAAAAACAGATTCTTCTTGAAGCACGTCCACTTGGCTCTGGTCATGTAGTTTAATGGGAGGACAATTTCTCACGTTGGGATGGTGAAGGGTGTACAAGGGCATGGAGGTTTCTTACCTGAATTCACACCTGGCCTTCTGTTTGCAGACCAGTGATGTTATTCAGAAAGTCTGCATTGGAGAGAACAACGTGATTGAAGAAGAGATTCGTGTGAACAGAAGCGTCAGTGAATGGGCAGGAGGAGGTGGAGGCGGGGGCGGGGCCACTTACATATTTAAGGTATGGAATCAGTGTCCCCATGCACCTTCAGCATCAGCACATCCTTTATACACCTCAGGGTCCACAGAGTCTCCTCTGGGTATCCTTCATTTCCACTTGAAAGATGTAGGGGTCTGGGTTGGCCCTTCACACTTTGAGCTGCTTTGCAATGTGGCCACACTTGCTTGGAGTGGCTTGGAGTAACCTTTGCAAACATAATGGGTAGAACTGGGTTAGGCTTTTTTCAATAAAAACTGAGATGCTGAAGGGTAGTTTTACAGCAAAGGGCAAATTCTGCAGGACTTCATTCAACTCTATCATTGTAGAATGTGAGACTTCAGCTACACATTGGCCTGACAAGGAAGGTTGAGGATAGCCTGAATGTTTTCTGGTGGCAGTCCTGCAGCTGCAGACCACTGATATTTCCTGTCCTGTGCTAGCTGAGACAGAACTCATTCAAAACTCTGGTTTCAGGCAGGCCTTTGCCAGAGCAAACACTGTGCAGAGCAATGCTCCTTAGCTGTTTCATTTGATAAGAATCATCACATGGGACATTCCAGGCTTTCTAAGAGCCACCACCATTCAATTCACCACCATACAATTCATAGAGCTACTGATACTGCTGTTTCCTGTAGCAGAACTTGGTAGGACTATTCCTTAATTTTCTATTCGTTAAATTTCTGGGTGTGGGTGCATAAATAATGCAATGGAAGTGCTGAGCAGCCCTAGATGCCTCCTTGGTACAACATGCAGTAACTATCATGTGGTTGAACATGATACATGACATTTACATGTCTGACTCAGTTTGAACATTGCCTTTATTTCTGAATTTGTTAAGATGGAGAACGGAGAACCAGTCCCCTTGATAATTGCAGCAGGGGGTGGTGGCAGGGCCTACAGGGCCAAAACGGACACATTTCATCCAGAAAGACTGGAGAATGATTCCTCTATTCCAGGGTTGAATGGAAATTCAGGAGCTGCAGGTAAGGAAAGTTTATTCCTTTTAAGAAAACCTTTGTGAATATGTGTGAAACCTTTATGAATATTGCCTCACAAGAAGGTGAGGCAAAACTGAAAATGCAGTTCAGGGGGACCAGAGGATTATAACAAATGCAAATGGAAGGTACCCACAGTGTGGGATACTTGGCATAAATAAGGGTATCCAAGATGGTATAGCCAGAGTAATGGCAACATTCTCCCAAAATAATGTAGTACCTCACATAAACAAAGTTGTTTAGTTGTTGATGTGGGAGTTTGCAGTGGCAGTGTGGCTGTCCTGCTCCCTGCACTGCTTTGTGCTGTGTGGACATACTCAGAGTTTCTCTGGCTTATGCAGGAAGAGCATAATTGCACCATGTCTAGAAGTCTCTGTGAAGAGACCTTAGACTGAGCAACCAACAGGGCTGAAAGTGAGTCACTGGTAAGTATGTTATGTGGAGAGCAGCAGTGGGACATGTTTTCAATAAATTCAGTTTGTTCTGCTTTAGAACTGACATCGGTTCTTTTCAAAAGTGTTTTAGTCAAAGAGAAAGGGAAGGCTCTCTAAGCCAGAAATAAGTGGTTGGAGAGTAGGTAGGGTTATCCTTCTACATTTTCTGTAGAAAATACTTGTCCTTGTATGGTAGGTGAAAAGAGGTGCAGGTGATGACTTTCAGCTGAGGTGTTTTGAATGGATGCTTGTCCTGCAGAATTTATTGCACAAAAAGTAACCCCTTTCCTCTTCTCTCAACTGCAGGTGGTGGAGGTGGCTGGAATGATAACACTTCCTTCCTGTGGTCAGGAAAATCCTTGCTGGAAGGTGCTACTGGAGGAAGATCCTGCCCCCAGGCCATGAAGAAGTGGGGGTGGGAGACAAGAGGGGGTTTCGGAGGGGGTGGAGGGGGGTGCTCCTCAGGTGGAGGAGGCGGAGGATATATAGGTAAAGTGGCTTCGTGTTCAAGGTGTCCCTTCCCCTCCTTTAGTGCTAATGATCAGCAAAATGCTGATGATAACTCTCCTGTAGTTAGCATATTTGATTGTTATGTACTAGTATGTCTGTGTGTTGCCTTTTTAGCACTAGATGAATTTATGGCATTTAGTCTTTGAGCAAAGAGCCAGATTCCAGTTCTTCAGCTGCATCCCTGGCTTTGAGCTCTGAAAAATGTGATGTTAACATCCTGCTGTGATTCCTGAGCTTTTCATCTTGGAGTGACAGTGCTGGAGGAGGAGCCACAGCTATATGCTCCTGTTGTTTGCAGGACTTTGGTCCTGGAGACTGGCAGCCAGGCTTTATGCCAGGGGAAAAACACAGCTCCTCCCCTGCCCTGCTGTGGGTCAGCCTTGGTCCTGCACAGGTGTCTCTGGGGGCAGAGGCTCAGGCTGCCAGCCAACACCCCTCTTAATATGACTTCAGTCAACAAGGAGCTAATTTCATGTGCCTCTGTGTCTCAGGGCAGCTGTCAGATGGCATTATGTTGATTACAACTGGTGTGGACCAGATTCAAGATCTCTACTGACCTATAGTCTCCTGGACCACATAGTTTCTGCAGCCATCTGTGCTGTGGTGGACTCTTTAACCCCTGGTTCTCCACAGCTCAAATTAAGTACATGGTAGACTGGAAATCTTGAGAGGAAGTAATGAGTTTAAATTATTAAGTACATGTTTTGTACCAATGTTCCTGCATAATGCTTATTTTTCCAACAGAATAACTAACATCATGGTTTTCTTTTATTTCACTGAAGACAATTAAAGGGAAAAAGCTGTTTTTGGGTGGGGTGGGGGAATTGTTGCATGCTTGAAGTACAAAATATATGGCCTATACTGTGTTTCTAATATTTGTTATGTATTGCCCATACTTTGCTTCTGGTATGTTCTATATGCTGAAGCACAAATGAGCAACTCATAAATTCCTTCAGTCCCCACTTCTGGTGGACCACCCTGTTTTTAGGGTGCAGAGGAGAGGAAGGATATCAGGTTATTCATTCCCTCTGCTGACACAGTACTTACCTGGATCAGCAAGGGTACTAACTTAGCCCTGAAGTACTGGTGCTTTCCAGTCTCTTGGCTACATAAATTTTGAGAAGGTCTTGTATATTTTACAGCATATCTAAATGGTTAAAGATGAAGTTTGTGCCTTAATTTGTAACAGTCTACCTAAACAGGGCTAGTTAATTGATTGTCACAAGCTTCTATTATTTAATTGAAGTTCTAGAGGTAAAGTCCAGTAGTTCATGCCACAACTTGCTAAATATTCCCTATATATTAAATGCTTTAATTTATCTCTTTTTTCATTTGGATGTCTCCCTAAATATTCTGAATTCATGCATGTTGCCATGTTTGTCTGTGTTTTATTGTTTAATGAGCCTTAGTCTGTTAAGGTAACTTCTGGTTTGACATAGGTGGCAATGCTGCAGTGGACAATGACCCAGAGATGGATGGGGAGGATGGTGTGTCCTTTATTAATCCAATTGGTACTTTATACACTCCAGCACTTAAAGGTATTCATATTGGTCAGAAGTCTTCTCGTGGGCTTATTTCATTCCAAAAATAGTAGAACCCCTTACAACCTTTTGGGGTACAGCTCAGTGTCATGAACATGAGGAGGCAGAAAGTATATAAAGTATAGCAGAGAATAGACAGAAGTAGCAGGGAAAAAAAAACAGGGAGAGGAAACATCAAGCCTATTAGGAAATGCTCCCAGCAGTACAGTCTACCAGCCTACAGAATAACTTTGGACAAGGAAAGTGATAACAGAGCCTCATAGCTCAGATACTTTAGGAAAATAAAAGACAAAACACCTGACTATTCACTAACAAGCAAGTTCCTTAGAGCATCCCTTGGTAAAATATCCAAGTGATGCCCAGCAGTGCATGGGAGTGATAAATACTGCCACTCCAACCTGTGTTTTGCCAGAAGCCAGTGTCTTTAATATGTTTGCAATGTGTGGAAACAAAAAAATCTACTTGTTAAAAAAAAGCAAAAATGTTTGCTTTTGAGCAGCCAGAAGTATTTTCAAATATAGATGCACTCTGGCCTGGTAGATTCAGCCAAAAAGTTTTGATATTGCAGTGATTGCTCTTGAAGGGAGTAAAGGCTGGGAAAGAAAAGGGTGAGCCCAAGGAAATTATGAGAATGGTCTTTACAGTAATTAACTCAGCTTCTTCATCCACTCCCTAGTGACAGAGGGGCACGGAGAGGTGGAAATTAGGCTGCACCTTAATTGCAGTCACTGTGAGATGGACGAGTGCCATGTTGATCTTGAGACTCAAAAAGTCATTTGCTTTTGTGAGCCAGGCACAGAGTTGGCTGAGGATGGTGTGTCTTGCACAGGTAAGTAGGTGTGTGGGGTACTGCTAACATGTGGGACAGAAAATGCATGGCCAAAAGCTTTGGGCTGGAAAACATCCTGAAAGTACTGTCTACTCTTTCTTAAACCTGGCTGCAGTTGAATGTTACCTTCTTTCTTGCTGGTGTATGCTGCAGAGCTATTTTGGCAGGATGCAGCCTCATTAATGCTGAGGACTGGGGCACTGAGCAGCAGTGCTGCTTTGCTCTAGAGTATACAGAACACAGTTTGGTATTCCAGGCAGATCTGAGAAGAGTCAAATTTTGTGCCTGCTTGTGCTGGTGTTCAGAGTCTGCTCTGAAATCCTGAAAGTTTGCTTGCTGGAAGAATTTTCCAGCTGAACTTAAATTCCAGCCCAGTTCTCTAAAGAACAAACAAACAAACAAACAAACAAAAAGAAAAAAAGAGAAGTGCAATGTGAAGGAAAATATGATTCCTTTGGATTTCGACAATTAAGGTAAAAGTTCAGAAACTGTGAGAAATTCTGTGCAAGATTTCTCTGAGAAAAACTAAGTACAGTGCCTGCACTTGCCTTTATTTCAAAACCATGTGCTCAGAGCTCCATTAATAGGTTTGCTCCATATTCTTGTGCAGCAGTTAGAGCAGGTCACCCCAGGGGTTTGGGATCCTGCTTTCAGCTTTGTTACTGACATGAGAAAATTGTGGTGTTTTTAACATTCCTGCTTGCAAGATGGGTAAAAAGCATGGTCATTTTGTCAAGGTGAAGTAAACCTTAATAGCATGATCCCACATGAGGATGCAGTTTCACTACACTGTTATCAGGTTCTTCTGCCTGGATTACATGCATTTAGGAGATGAGGTATTGCAGTCCTCCTTCTGCTTCTGCTGTGATTTGGCACTGATAGCAGCACTTTAACCCTGACAATGTAATGTTCTTTCCACCCCCCCCAACCTCCTGCCCCTGACTTTTGTGGTCTTGTTTTCACATCCAGGGAGTTTGCATGTTAATTCATTGATAGTGAACCATCTGTTTTAATGGCTGATATTAATTGAGGAAAGTGAAACAATGAGGTATAAGAAGTCGCAGATCCTGACAACTGGTCATGCCAGAGGTTGCTCCTACACTATTTACTCATCAGCAGATGAGTAAATGGAAGGAAGAGTAGAAAAAAATTTGATGGCAAAAAAGTGGCTCCTGGAAGATAATTTCAGATATGTAATTCCTTCTCCTTTCTGATGCAGCTGAGCCAGTGGTTCGCCTCCCTTTCTCCTTGGTCTTGTCTGTAGTGACTTCAGCATTGGTGGCTGCTTTAATTTTGGCTTTTTCGGGAATCATGATTGGTGAGTGTTTCTCTGAAAAAGATATTTTCATATGAGGGCTGGATCTGAGCAAGGGATAATTGGGCCCTGAGAGGCAAAAGGATTCAGGTTTTCAGCTACTGCTGTATTTAATGACACCTTCCCACACACAACTTCAGATTTCTGTAGCTGTTTCTAACCACAATGACCAATTCGAGGAGGCTTCAGTTACTGTCTGCATCTCAAAAGAGACAGTATTGTTTGTGTTGCACTGTGAGGCTCCCAGAACACATCTGCTTCTGGTTTTGTGAGATCTGGTGCTGTTTAATGCCTAAAAGCTTCTTTATTTGTGTGCCTATGTACAGATTTCACCTCTTAATGTATGACATTTATGCTTAAACTCTCACATAGGTTCCCCTTTCACAAACTGCTACTTAGAAGGATGTAGATATTCTTGGCATTTTTGTATTAAATTCTGAAAGGTTTTTTTCACCTTTTTGTGTTCTTGTTTTAAACAATCACTCACCTGCTTTTGGTGCAAGCAGAATAGATTTGAATCAATGAAAAGCAGTCAGGGATTCAGGATTCAGGCAAAACCATGGCTCTGACACCTTTCTTTGTCTACACTCTATGTATGGTTTGTGGGAGGAGAGGGATGAACCTGGAGCAGGAAATTAGATTTGCACAGCTGTTTCAGTTTTAAGAATTTCAGGAGTTATCAGTTGCACACACATGGTCCTACATCTATGATTTCTGTCCTGACAGTACCTTTTTACAATGACTAAATACTTCTCAGGCTTGGAAGAGTAATCCTCTTTCCATCCAATGAGCCTATCTTTTCCATCTCAGGAAAGGGCAACGATTTAAAAAATCAAAGCAAAGGCAGTGAGGAGGAAAAAGGAGGACAGGAAGGGTTGGTGGATAGGTCATTACATCCATCTGCCTTTGCAAGTGCATGTTTACCCCTTAAATTTTTCCCCTGAGCAACATCTGCTGGAGAAGATGCAATAACTATTACCGTCACAGTCTCTGGGCTCAATCCAGCTCCCACAGAAATCAATAGTGATTTGACCTGCTCATGATTGTCATCTTCTTTTGGAAAAAATCCTGCAATATCAGTTACTATTTCAAGGAATATCCTCAGGATGTCTTCTTTCAAGGTGTGGTTTTTGATGGTGTTGCAGAAGTAGCAGTGAAATGATGTAAGGAATAGAACACTACCATAAACTGACTTCAAATGTAGTCCTACTCTCTTGTTTAGAAGCAGAGGAAGTTTAGAAAAAATAGCTTTTTTTATGTACAATGTGTTATTCTGAGGAAACAGCTTAGGCTATACATTTTGAACAATACGATGCAATAATTCATTTCAGACTTTAGTCACTTCTGTGTGATTTAGGAAAGTTGGTTATACCCCAGCTCCCTCAAGTCTCAAACTAGACTTGTATTTAGAAGGCCTGGTTAAACTATAGAGCAGAACAGAAACATCAGAACTGTGAACTCTGAGATCTCTCCAAGTGAAATTAATTTCACTTTTTCCAGATAGTCCATGAGCGAGCCTGTTTCTTCATAAGACGTGTAAATCAAAAGTTCCTGGGTATCTCCAGATCCCATTTTTTATCTGTAATTATTTGATATACAGAAATATGCCAGTGCCACTGGCTGGTTTGGTTCCCTGAAGTCTGGCCACAGCACAGTGAATCCCAGTGGGCAGGGCTGTGGCAAGTGCAGTCTGTGCACGTGGTTAACTGTGTTCTCCACGTTTAGTGTACCGCCGCAAGCACCAGGAGCTGCAAGCCATGCAGATGGAGCTGCAGAGCCCAGAATACAAACTGAGCAAGCTGAGAACCTCCACCATCATGACAGACTACAACCCCAACTACTGCTTTGCAGGAAAGACCACATCCATTAGTGACCTGAAAGAGGTGCCTCGAAAAAACATCTCCCTCATCCGGTAAATGCATCTTTGCCTTCGCCATCCTTCACGCTGTGCCCCCACATATCCTGGCTGTCCTAAGAGGTGTGAACACACAGCTCTGAGCAGGCACATGCAAATTCTTGCACACTTTTAGGTTCATACCCCTTTTCAGAAGTTGTAAAGCTGCAGTAGTTAGGCTCGTGTGGATGGGACTAGATTTGGGCATTCACCTTGACCTTCTACAGGTGCAGTGTTCACCACCTGGGATTGTGAGGAGAACTGAATACTCATCTCCAGTAATTTGGTTACATCTTTTACAGGCTATGCTCTTTTAAATCTTTGATCTTGGTAACGACAATGACATCCTTAAGTGCAATAGCAAGGAAAGCAATGGATTTGAGAATGCCAGACAGTATTAAAAAGTCAGGGGTATAAAACCAGCAAGATAATCACATCTAGATGAGAACTGGAAAATTTAGAAGTGTCTCCTAAGAAGAACTTGAAAATTCTGAGTTCTTGCACACTTTGCTCTACTGCAGGATACTTGTGAATGTGACCTGGTACCATACAGTGTTACACAAAAAAAAAGTGGAAGCAGGAGTCCTTGGAAAACTGGGAAGCTTAAGGTGCTGAAAAAATGATGCTCAGAGCAGTCTATGCAGTCTGCAATGTTTTGCTCTTATTTCATTCTCCCTTGCCTGCACATCTTGCTGGATTGCACCTGGAGGATTCCAGTGTACCCTGTGCTGCTGCTTCCTTTGTCACTTGGACTTGGAAAGGATTTTTGAAGTATGGCAAGCAGATAGCAGAGGATAAAGCTGGGAATTGACAAGGGAAGGGAAAGTGGGCTTTTTGGAAGGAGGGTGAGTTATGAGCTGTAAAGATCTGGTTTATCCCCTCAGTTTGTAATAGGTTGGTGAGGCAGAGCCAAGAATGGTGTCTCAGGTTGATACCTACAAAATGTTGTTACACAAAGTGGTTGAGTAACAGGCAACAATCAATGTGGTTTCACTGCCCAGATTGATTCTATCCTGGCAAAACTACAGACAGAGCTTATGGAACAGCAGAGCAGACTGTTCCTCCTTGTTCATGTGGATGGGAGGGCAACAGCCCATGCAAAAGAAGTCCACTGGTACAGCAGAGAACAGAATCAATGCAGCTCTCAGCCCAGACCTGGCTCTAGCAGGAGAGTGCATGCTGTAGCAGAGAGCTTTATCAAGAGCCTTTTCCCCAGTCTGAGATGCAGGAATGCCTCCTTAGAGGCTGGAAATAATCCTGCCCAATGTGCAGCCCATGCAGGGTTAAGAGGGACTCGGGATTTGGGGTGCAGCCTCATCCTGTGCCCCATTTCACCATGTCATTATGACAGGCCACTGATGTGAAATAGCTGTTGTTGTACCAGTTGAGGACTGAATAGACAGGTATGCAAAATCTGTATCACAGGGACATAGGATGGGATCTTTGTATGATTACACTTATTCCTTTCTCTTTTTCTTGTAATCTTATTCAAAATAAAACTGTAAGTTTCCTAATATGATCACTGCCAGAAACAATTCTCAGCACAAATTCCTAGAGCTGAGTGCCTTACTAAGCACTGTCATCACCATTTATTGGCTAAGGTACTTGCCCAGAATCACACAATAAATCAGGAAAAGTTATTTGGTTTAGAATTCAGGTCTTTTGAAAATCATTGTGCTTTGTAGTTTCTTGCTCTATGTTTTGTTTAATGGTGATGCAGAAATATCAGGGGAACTGTTAATGTGTTTAGGGTGTGTAAACACCAAGACTAAAGTCCTGTCTTTATTAATCTGTTTTGGAGCACCCACCACTGAGCACTGATACCAAAGCCATAGATGAGTGCTCTCTGTTATGTGCTGCAATGCCTGCAGCTCAATTTCACTGGGGAATGTTCACTTCTATGGATTGCTTTCCCTTCCAATTAAATAAAATGTAGGTCCATGAAAGATCTCACCAAGATCTGGTCCCCTGCATATTGTCAATATCCAGTTCTCCCTGTTACACTGCCGTGAAAATTGTAAGCCGGTTCTGCGAGCTGTGTCCACAGTGTTACAATGTGTGTTCTCTGCAGTAAAACCTTCTTGTCTTCTCTGGTCTGTCCAGGGGTTTGGGCCACGGAGCCTTTGGTGAGGTATATGAAGGGCAGGTGACAGGGATCCCCAGCGACCCCACTCCCTTGCAGGTGGCTGTGAAAGTAAGTGACAGTGTATGAGTTATCGTGATGCTTTCATGCACCTTTCACCCAAGAGTCCCAATGCATTGTAACAGTGAAGATGAATGAAGCCTTGCTGTAAATCCTGAAGGACATGGCTAGAAATGTTGCTGCTCTGTTGCAACGCTCTAATCCATCACAGCAATGGTACAGCTTGTAGCATACGGGTATGTGAGACTACTAAAAGAGGTCTGTGAATTGCAAATAGGCAGAGATTTCCCACTGTGGCAAAGAGCCACAGTAGACTGCAGGAATGAGAGCTAAATCCATCCTCTCTCCATCCTCCCCATGCTACACCTGCTTGGTAATCTGTCCAAAGCCTTGTGAGTCAGAGGCCAAAGGACCTTGCAAGTAGGAGATGGCTGGTCTTCCAGGGATCTCACCACTTCCTTGCAGGATGGATATGCATTGGATGTGAAGCTAAATCCTAAGAGACCCTGGCAGAGTTCTCCAGGCCTTCAGCAGTCTAGCTGGCTTGTTTTCTCTTAGAGATTACACAGCAGCACAGTTCTGCTGCTGGTGATGGATCCCAGCCTTGCTGGAAGATAGGATCATTGAACTGCAGAGAACTCAGGAGCTGTGATCTCATTCCTCATCCTCCATACAGCAGAGTCCCATATGTTGAACACTTCTCTGTGCACTCTGGGCTATTTCCTTTGCTGGGAGGAGGATGGGCCAGTTCTGGTATTTACCTTTCAACAGGTTTCACAGTCTAGTTTAGCAATGCTAAATGGTTGTCTTAGAGGGAGGTTTCTTTTGAGAAAGAAGGATTGCTGCAGACAGTGTTAATGCCAGCTGTTCTAATCTGTAAGATGAAGCATCTTCTCCTTGTTAACCTGTTCTTTCTTTCCCAGACATTGCCAGAAGTGTGTTCAGAGCAAGATGAACTCGACTTCCTCATGGAAGCTCTCATTATTAGGTGTGTATGAATCACATGAACACCACTTGTGTAGGCTTGCAAAGCCCAACAAAATAAAGAAAAAAGGTGGTGTCCTCTCAGTACATCTATACAGTAGTTTTAGCACAAAGAGAATATGTATTATCATCCTTTTCTGTTTTTCTTACAAATGAAGAGGCACCAAATGATTAAAGGCTAAATTTTCAAAAGGATCCAAATTGGTTTTCATTACCCAAAGTGAAAAATTTAAAGCCCAAATTGTAGAATTGATATTTTTTCTTTGTCTTGAGAGGAGAACATACCTTAGGAATTTGGGTCTGACTAGTCAAAACTAACAGATGACATTGACGTTATGCTGCTGTCATGTCATGTGCCCAGAATCCATGGAACTACTTTCCCATCATATTTGAGAGGTGGGGAAATACAGAAGTATTTGAGATTAGACCTCAAGAAACATCCTCTGCAAGCAGATCCCCATGTCAGTGTGTTACTTAGAACAACATTGCCCTAGGATGGGGAAAATTACAAATAGGCTTTCTTTTCTCTGTTATCAGACATGTTCTGCTTCCTATGCCCCACAAGTCTTGCTGTAGCCCAAAAAGAATGCAGAAAACAGGGAGAGGAAAAGCAGCCAAAAGCCATTGCTTCCCTCCCTCTGTCTGTCCCTGCAGTATTCAGACAGACACAGAATGCAGGAGTAGTGCTTTAGCTTTTTCCAGTCGCCCTACCTTTGAGATTTGTTATTTTCTGCGGAGAAAAAACAAAAAACCACAAAAAAAAAACAAACAAAAAAAAAATTTAAAAAAAAAATTAAAAAAAAGGTTTGCATGTTTTCTGCTGCTGTGCTTTTGGAGTCTGAGTTGCTCCACAGCAGGGTGTCCCTGTCTCCACAGCAAGTTCAACCACCAGAACATCGTGCGCTGCATCGGGGTGAGCCTGCAGGCGCTGCCCCGCTTCATCCTGCTGGAGCTCATGGCTGGAGGGGACCTGAAGTCCTTCCTGAGGGACACACGGCCCAGACCGGTGAGCAAAGAGCTGCCTTTGATTCACAGAGCTGCTGCCACAAGGCAAACACTCAGCTGTGAAAGAGCTGATCTATACAGGTGCTATTTCCCAGCCTTTTAGGTGGTCACAAAATTTCTGCTGCTGTAGCATCACCTGGCAGGAGCCAGGAGGATGGGGAACAGCTGCTGCTGGGGCTGTGCAGAGCTGCCTCATCCCTGGACTTTGCTAGATAACATTGCAGATGCTACCTAAAGAAAGAACAAAAGCAAAGTCTAAAAAAAAAAAATGTTAAACTCAACCCTTACCTCCCTCTCACCACTTGGGGGCAGGCTGGGGGAAATTGTTGAGCTAGTAAAATTAAAAATATCAATGCATTATTCAAAGTGCTGATCAGATACATTGCTGTGGATATCTGTCAGTTCAAATTTGGCATAGGCAAGGAGGCAGTCCAGCCTAAGCTGTCAGCTTAATAGAAAATATCTTCAGTCCAGAGTTTTAAAGATTTTCCCCACTGAAATCAGCATCAATAGGAAGAGACAGTCAGCTAGAAATGTGGAAGAAATAAATCATGATTTCTAGAGAGAGTTTATTTTTTCAGTCTCTGAGTCCCTGGGTCAGAAAGTCACACAGATATTGCTGAAATTTAAGACCAGGGCCCAGCTTCATCCTTGGTCTCTAAGTTCTGCAGAGGACAAAATGCTGCATTTTATCAGTACAAGAGAGACACAAATTCCCTCTAACAGATATCAATAAGATTCTTCCTTGAGGCATCTGGAAACAGATCAACTTTTTTATTTTTGCCATGCAGTGTGGTTTTCAGACATATAAAATGGTCTGTGAAACTCAGAAGCACTGCAGTCTTGAATAGGTTGCAGAAAAGTGACTCTTTCATGGATAAGGAGGCTAAACACCCAGAAAGGAAAGTCTGAAATCTGAGCAAGCAGGCTGTATAAATACAGGCTGTTTTTCTGAAGCACCTAGAGATGCTCCTACAAATGGGCTGAACTTGGTGGTAGGTGAATGGGGAAATAATGTTCTGCAACGTGGTCTCCACTCTCACACCCAGAGCAGTGTAAAATGGCTTGGGAAAGATGTGCTGCCAGGTAAGTGCTTCACCCAAAACTGCCAGGCCAGGCTGTGCAAGATGTGTGAAGAGGCAGTGAAACAGGATGGGGCTTGGCTGCTTAAATTAGAGAAGCCAGCTCAGTGATGGTACAGGTCTTGTGAGGAGCTACCAAGAGCACTAGTCCTGCACAGCAGGAATTTTTACCTACCTGCAGTAAAATAAGCCAGCTGCTTTTGTAGATGAAACAACCCTTAATCTTGACAGGATGAAGTCATGGGAGCCTTCTGATCTGAGGAGCTTTTTTCTGTTTGGCCCTTCCTCAGTCATGAGTTCTTCCTTACCACAACTTCTGCTCCTGTCAGCAGCAGCTGTGTGCAGCCCCTGTGAAAGCCCATGTCAGAAGAGGCTGATGGTTCACTCCATTGCTTCCTTAGTGTTTCTCTTTCTGCCTTCACAGTCACTCCTTCCATTCCTCTTCTTTCTTTGTCTTTCCTGACCTGTTTGAGGTTGCCTGAGACTGACCATAACAGCTACCAGGCACAAGGCCAGTTTCATCAGCTTGAAGATTCTCCTGGTTTCTGCATTTAACTTGCTCCCAGGAGTGAAGCAGATCTTGAGTTGATGCCTGTGTTTTCTGCTTTGTCCCATGTCTTCCAAACTTTGGGAAAACTGAGTTTCGAATGCAGATGGGTCGTTGCAAGCTGGAGCTGATTCAGAAAAGCAGCTTCCATCCCCTCTTTAACAGCTGGGTGAGTGTGGACAGCCTGACTCTGTGCAGACACAGATCCACACAATTTTACTCTGTTCTAATACCTTCTTTCCCCTTGCCTTGCCCTGCTTCTGCAGCCATCCCATGTGGTGTCTGCCTGGCAAGAATGACAGGGTAATCCATTATCTGGCTGCTGGGGCAGCTTCTGAGGGACCAGTGGCACCTGTGAGCACTGAGAAATCAGCCTCTGGTGCGTGCTTGACTGCTGGCTCACAAACTAGGAGGCAAGGAGACTATGACTGATGAGAAATGAGATGTGTGCAGGGCACTGTGCTCTGTCAAGTATGGGATGTGGCCCTGGAAGTGCATTTGCCCTCTGCATACACTCGAGGTGTGACAGTCTCTGTACATAAAGCCTGTGGCTCGGTGCTGGTGGATGTATCTTTGCACTGCTCTTAATGAGCCCTGAGCTGCTTTGTTCCTCCCATTGCTCATTCAGGGAAGACAGGCAGAAGGTAGGCATAGCAGGATGGATGTCTGGCTTTTCAGGGCTGTTAAAGGAAGGGAAAGACAAGGGACAGTGTAGAGTGAAGAGGATTTGATGAGCTTTGCATCCAAAAGGAATTAATTGAACACACAAGCCCTATCTGGCTGGGTGGCAGAGATGCACTTCTTACTCTGCAGTAAAAACCATGTCAATTACTGCCTTTCCCCTTATTTTCTTTCCACTTTTGTATTTTCCAGCTAATTTCTTTTAAACCTTGTCTTTCCCACCTGCTTTTGCTTTCAGCCTAATTACAAAAAAAGTGATTTATGTGTTCAGTCTCTACCTGCATCCCCCAGTTGCTCTTTGCACTGCCTTGCCAAAGATCAAATTCATTTGCTAGTTTTGTATAGACTTAATAGGGGTGTGGAAGACATTAACTTGACACAAATTCCAAGGCTTATAGAAGAAGAAAGCACCATGCTGGAGAGACCAAGCTGTGACCTGTGTGGCTTGGAACAAGACACATGCAGCATGCTGCCACACACTTGGACACTGAAAAGCAGGAAAGGCAGCTGAGGGAATGGAGCCTTAGCTCAGTGTGAGCATTGCAGAATTGTCCATTCTGGGAGGTTCAGTGCTGATCTTTCTCACACACAGCACAGCAATCAAAGCCCAGCTCTGGGAGAGAAATCATATATGGATAAATGATTCCCCTCCTTTGTGCTGTGCAGCCTGTTGCACAGAGCAGTGATTATACTGAACAATACACAGAATTTCATTCACCTTTAGCAAGATTCAGCCTCACCTGGGAGGTGTCACACCAGTGCTTCCAGCATGCTCACTGCCCTGAGCAGCAGAGCATTGCAGCTGGCATCATCCATTCATCTGGGGAGCAAAAGCTGTAAAGCAAATCCTTTGGTTTGTCTCAAGGCTGCCCCCTTGCAAAATGAATCCCAAACCTCCATTTTTCAAACAAATTACATGGCTAAATTGTCCTTGGCTGGGCAGTCACATCTGTTTTAGGATTGTATTTAGCCAAATAAAAGGTGGAAGGAATTCATCCAAGGAGTAAAAGGAAAGAAGAAGACAAAAAAAAAAAAAAAAAGGAAAAAGAGAAAAAAGGTATACAGCTCAAATCAGCTTGTGGCTTCAGTGTACTGGCTGCTTTGCAGTATAGCTTGAGTCTGAAATCAATTGTAGAGTAAAGAATTGGGCTTTTTACTCAGTTTTCACTTCAGGTTTCTGACCCTTGCTCAAAAGAGCAGGGAATGGGTAGATTGAGATATTAATTTCCCCTTGGTTATGCCCTGCAAGGAAAAAAGATGTGCATTCTTTCTTACTGTAGCCATCTTGTGTAGCTGGTGAGTCACTTTAACTCACAGAGGTAAAAGAGATTATTCCTCCTTCCCCATGAAATGGCAGGGAAAGAGCTGCTTTATGTTTGCAGAAAATAGTTATTCTGTAAAGAGGAAAGTTGAAGGGGAGATGCAGCCCAGTGTTTTAAAAAATCAATGATGTATATATATGCAATGAATTCTACTGTGTAAATAATAAAATATAGGCAGGTGGTACAAGATCACATTTTGGTTTATTGCCTTGCATTGAACAAAAGAGGCTTTGTTCACACAGAGATGCACCATTTTTTAATTATTTCATTAGTCAAGTATTGAGGCCGGGTTTTTTTTCCCAATATCTTCAGAGGTCAATAAGTTGTTTTTTTGTTTTTAATTTTACAGAGGGTTATGTTGTTTTTGTTTTGTTTTTGTGGGGTTTTTTGGTTGTTTTTTTGTTTGTTTGTTTGTTTGTTTGGGGGTGGTTGGTTGGTTGGTTGGTTGGTTGGTTGGTTGGTTGGTTGGTTGGTTGGTTTTTTGTTTTACCAGCCAATGTTTAACTACTGGCTACTGCAGAGCCTGGGTTTATTTCCAGCCCTAGTTTGCAGTGGTTCAGATCAGGTGGGATGGCCAGCACAGCATTGCATCCATCTGGAGACAGGTTTCATTACAACAGATGGGCTGGAGAGCCAGCAGCCCCTGCCACTGGAGAAGCTGTGCTGATTTGTGCTCTGCTGTGAGTGCCCCAAGGGCAGGTGTGCCTTTTGGGGACCTGGCTGACTGGCTGGTGTCCTAAGAGAGAGCTGAGGAGTGTGATAAGCTTTTTTGTGCAATAACTAAGGCTGATAAACACTTAGCTATGGAATGGCTGCTGTGGCATGAGCAGTCAGTGCCACCAGTTGTTTTTCATCACTCCACTGGCAGCAGCACTTTCCTCCTCCCCCGCAGCACTGACCACAGGGATCACTGATTCCCACCTCAGGGCAGCAGCTGATGGTTTGGCCTCAGGGGCTGAGAAGTGCTGGTGTGAATCCTGCCCTTTCCACCAGAGCATCTGGCTCCTCCTGGCAAGTGCTGTGGACTTCATCAGAGGGACAGGGCCAAGGAGTTGGCAGCCTTTGTCTTCCAGAGCCATTGGCTACACAAAACTCTCAGTGCTCTAAGGGGCAAGATAAAACCTACACAGATGTGGAGGAGGGAAAGAGCAAATGTGACTCATGCCATTATACCAAATGCCATTCCTGTGGTTCAAGGTGACTTTAGAGAGGAGCTGGCAATAATACAAAGAAACTCAGTGAAGAATAGGTCAGGCTACAGACCGCAAAAATCATGCTGGAAATTCAGAAGAATCTGCCATAAGAACTGGGGTAAATTCTTACAGGGGCATCCCAATGGAACTGGAAAGTCAGATCCAGCTGATTCTGTCTGTTCTGATTCTGTCTCTGGGATCTGCACATCACTTCATAGTTCCTGGGTATGAACTCTCTCATGTGCATTTTCCTAATCCCTTTGTGCACTGACATCAGAGGTACATCACTTGCTGGAGCTTCCAGGGCTGTGTCAGTGACATTTCTGCTTTTAACCCTTGTGTGTCCCTTGTCTTCTGGCAGAATCAGCCCTCCTCCCTTTCCATGCTGGACCTGCTCCACGTGGCCCGTGACATTGCTTGTGGGTGTCAGTACCTGGAGGAGAACCACTTCATCCACAGGTGGGTGAGCACAGCCTGGGCAGGACTTGCAGACAGGCCAGCACAGGCTCCTAATGCCCTGCTCCAGATATATTTATGTCCTGCTGCACTCTAGTGGCTGGATACCTCTAAACAAGGTAGACAAAATCAGAATCCTGGAAGCAATAAGGAGAGGAGCTGCTATAAATCAGGCTGGCAAAGTTCTGCAGTTTTGCCAAAGATCCTGAGCCCTGTCTCAGGGCCTGCACTTCTGCAGCCCATTTGGCTACTCTGCAAATGGACACAATCTTGTGACAGAAGTCTATAAAGCTCTCCCTGTCATGAATATTATTTAGTGCCTGTCTGCTCATTTGGGAAGCCTTTTCTTCTCATTCTTGAAGAGCACCTGTACAAGCACAGCCAGGAGGGCAACATCAGGTGACCATTGCTCCTGCAAAACAGGGTGTTTGGCAAGCATCTAAAATCTGCCTGTGGGGTAGAGATGAGCAGAGGGGTGGCAGTTCACAGTTCTGAGAGCCACCCACAAGGTGCCATTGTGTTATTCACACCTCAAGGTTTACTCCAGCCCAGCAGAGTGGAGCTTGGAGCTTCACCTGCACACACAGATCCAGGGCCACAGCTTCAGTATTCAGAGCAGCAACTGCACATTGGAGTTCTGCCTGTCTCTGGCAGTACAACAGCCTTTTGACAACACTTGAGCAAGCACTGTAGGAGCAGATCAATGGATCATTCCCCAGACAGCTTGATGCTGGGACTAGTACATTGCTGAAATCAGTTCCTCTTCTTGCACTCCTTAGAGACACAAAAATAGCTCCCAGGGTGAAGGGAGGCCCTCCCTTTCAACTGGAAGAGGTTATGTCAAGTTTAAAGAGAAAATGTTAAAGAACAAAACTCTTCCTGCTGTGGGGATAGATTGGAATTGGGGACACTGCAGTTATCCATAAACATTGACTTTTCTGGATGTTTTGGGTTCTCTGCAGCTCAGGAAAGTAGGTTTGTTTTTTTTTTTTCCTTTTTGACTTGCAAAACTGTCAAATGATTAAGTGGTTCTTCTTTTTCTTTTCTTCCCTTTCCTTTTAGGGATATTGCTGCCAGGAACTGCCTCCTTACCTGTCGAGGGCCGGGGAGAGTGGCTAAGATTGGAGACTTTGGAATGGCCAGGGATATATACAGGTAGCAGAGCCAAGCCCAGGGACCTGCAAGTGGGAAGTCACTGAAATAGGGAGGAGCAGTGTTTGTGCAGGCTCCTGTGCTGCTCTGTGTGACCCTGGTGAGGCCAGAGTGGAGAGATCCCAGCCTGGTGAATCCCAGCTGATGCCTTCCTGGTGTTTGCCTTAGACTGTCCTGGAGACTTTTCCCACTCCTGGCAGTTTTCTCCTGGGCAGTGAAGTCTAATGTTCGTGGGAGGTGTTCTTCCTCCCTCTTAGACTCTGCCCTCAGTTTCCTTTCTTTATGTTCTCCACACTGAATGGTGTTGATGTACCCTTTTGTTTTGTGGTCCCAAATCATTCTGAGTTTAATCTCTCTCCTTGATGCCACCCCTGCACCTTTGGTTTGGTGTCATCAGTAAATCTCCTCAATTTACTGCAGCTAAAGGAGGAAGGTGCAGAAGAAGGTCAGTACAAAGTAATCACCCAAACTGGAATTCATCCAGGACACAGGGTTAACTACCTCTGCTCTTGCAAGAGGTGCCAGAAACCCTTTAATGACCAAAAGCAGTCAGGGCTGCAGTTTGATGTCTCATCTTCCACAGAGCCCCTCTAGAAGTGCAGCTCCATATCCTGCTGTGCTGAGGAATTGATCTGCCCTGACTTGGGAGAAGGAATGCCTTGTGTTCAGTCACCCACACTGTTTATTCCAGTGCCTTGCCTTCTTTTTTTCCTGCTTGGGGATTCTCCTGTGCAATTACTGAGCCAGGCTTGGCTCTGCTTAGCTTGAGCTCTGTCAGTATCACAGCCTGAGGTGATGCAAACAGAGTGCCAGCTTTCAAAAAGCCAAGTGTATCAGAGTGCTTGGGTTTTTTCCCTCCACAAAGAGCCCCCATGCTGCCCCACTGTCAGAGGGGGCTCTGCTGGGACAAAGCAGCATCTGTCACCCTCACACAATCAGCAGAACTGACTGCCAACATGAACACTCTGGTGCTGAGCTTTCAAAGGTGCCTTTGAAGCCTGCATATGTTTCTTTGTCCAGCAATATCCCTTGGATTGCTCAGGCTGTGTGGCTATGATCACTGACACCAGCTTGCATAAGCAGCCTCCTGCAGCTGCCAGGATGGGATTTGGCCTTGCAGGCTTTATTTTAAATGACAGTGACTCTAAAGGACTGTTGTAACTCCTGTCTCAGGAAGATTTTTGTGATACTGTCCCAGTTCTGATGGTCTGGCATCCTCCTCAACAAGCTCCTTGTTCCTACAAATGGGTTTGGATTTTACTCACAGTGCTTTAGACTGGGTATATATGGGATAGGTTTGGTTTATTCTTGCTGGGTATGTCCATATGTGAGATGAGGTGAGGAGATCTTGCTGTGGTTGAAGAGGGCAGGAGGAGGCTCTGCTAGCAGCATTTACTTTATTAGTAATTCACTAGGAGGATGAGGATATCTGGTTTGCCACATCAGGCCTGAAGTGGTGTAGCTTAAACAGCACTTCCATGGTTTGCTCTTTTTCACTACTTTTATGAGAAGAAGCAGGTCTTTTCATTTAGATTGTTCCACCAAAATTAGTCTCTCCTCTGGCTCATAATTTTCATATTTGTAATTACAAAAATCCCATATTAATGGCATTTTCTGAATTCTTGGCTGACTGTGTTGTTTTGTTTGTTCTTTGCAGAGCCAGCTACTATCGTAAGGGTGGGTGTGCAATGCTGCCTGTCAAATGGATGCCCCCTGAGGCTTTCATGGAAGGGATATTCACATCAAAAACAGACACATGGTGAGCTTCCTTTCCTCTGTCTGTCTGTGCTGTGACCCCTTTTGTAAACTGTGAATATTTTGTAAAAATTCTTGTTCACTTGCCACATACTGGAAAGACAAGCTGGGTCTTTCAGTGTTCGAGGAGACAAGGGATGAGACAGGTCAGGGCTGTGCAGGGCAGGGGAGCAGGCAGGGAAGGGAGATCAAAGCAGATGCAGGTGCTGCTCCAGGCAGGAAAGCATTAGTCCCACACTCAGGAAAGCAGCATGGAGGCTGCAGGCACCATCCATCCTGCCAGTCAGGGAGAAGGGTGTCACACATCGTGGGTTTGCCTTTCTCCTGGCCTACAGCAGCACCTGGAGCTCTTGGGTGGCTAGAGGTGGGGAGGAAAATCAGATGAGCAGGAGGCAGGAGCTCAGGGGGTGTGTGAAGGGGGAAGGGGCAGGACAGCCCCTGAGCAAGCCCCAGCAGAGGGGTGAGCTCCACACTCTTGTACAGCTGAGTTCTGCCTGTCTCAGCACCAAGCAGAGGAGTTTCCCATTGCTGCACCTCTCTCTACAGTTTTAACCAAGGTTGGGGGTTCCCAGATGTTGACCAGCTGAATGCTTTGGAGCAGTCCTGTCCCAGCCACTGTCCCCACAGCTTTGCAGGCCACAGCACCCAGGCTGTGTTTGCTAGGGAGGGTTTTTATTGTACTCTGAGTGACAGGTGGGGCCTGTGGTCCTCAGAGCATCGCTGGGGATTCACTAGCACGATATTTCATGCAGGATATTCCAGAGGAAAAGCTTGCCATCACTCCTGTCTGTGGTCAGTGTCTCAGAAAAGGATAACCTGACTTTCATGTTTGTTGCCTCCACCTGAGCAGTGCTGAGTACAAGGGCAAAGCAAGCATATTTACCTACCTGCATCACAGGCTGCACTCACCTAACAGTCAACTACTGGTATTTGTTAAAAGTTCTAAGGTTCACTGTTAGAACTGTGCAGCTTATTTATGTCTGAATCCTACTGCAGGATTCCCAGCAGCTGCCTGATCAAAGGTGGCAAAGAGCAATGCTGATGGTGCTGAACCTAAGGGCATTGCCTACTGGTGATGGCCATTCCAGTATCCCTCACTTTATTTTCCTTTGCTTCTCTATTCAGGTCCTTTGGTGTATTGCTGTGGGAGATATTCTCTTTGGGATACATGCCCTACCCCAGCAAAAGCAACCAGGAGGTTCTGGAGTTTGTCACCAACGGAGGAAGGATGGATCCACCTAAAAACTGCCCTGGCCCTGTGTATGAGACTATAACTTTGATATATTTATGCAAATAAGTTTCTGTTTCAAATGATTTTTCTCTACTCAAAAGTTAATGACTTTTAAGATTCACCTAATCATGGCTAATCTGTTTGATTAAACTTTAGTGCCAGTGATTTCTCTAATATTTAATTTTTCTGTTGTTTTGGAGAATAATTCAGGGCCCATTTGAGAAGTCCTAGACACTGCTTGTTTGGTCAAAGATGACAAAATATTTCTCTGTCTTAGGTTAGCTGTGAAACTTCCATGCATCAGACCATTCACAGGCAGGGAAAACTGGGCTCCTTTATCTGTAGCCCTGCCTACCTTTAGTGTACTGTCCAGGGGATTTCAGGTGGCTGAGTAATTTCTCTGAAACACTCTGGATTTCACCCCACTGGTGGTCACATTCCAGTGATTACCAGTGCATCAGTTGTCCAACTCCAGGGAAGGCAGAGAGCTCTCATCTGTTAGGAGCAAGAGTGGTGATGAATGTCTATGATTCCTAAGCTGCCATGAGTAGTTGTCACATCCCATGGGATCTGCCATTGTGAATCTCTCCTGTTGTGCCCTTCCAGCTACCGCATTATGACCCAGTGCTGGCAGCACCAGCCTGAGGACCGGCCAAACTTCGCCATAATCCTGGAGAGGATTGAGTACTGCACTCAGGTATGGGTGTTCATGGCCTCAGATGAGAGGGGTGGAGAGGGTTCTTCTTGGGGAGCTGTCTAGACAAGCTGGGACACAGGATGAGGAGGCAGCACTGCTCTATGCAGTCCAGGGAGGCTGATGTCAGCCTGGGACCCCTGGCTGGGATGTTCACCTCATCAGGTGCTTGATCCTTCTTGTCTTTTGCTGCTGACAGGCACAGGCTGGCACAGGCTTACACAGCTTTACAAAGAGCACACCTGTAGCTCTGCTTCTGCTTTTAGAGGGCAGATTCCAACATGCAAAAGGGCAAAGACAGGCCAGCACCTGCACTGCTTTCACATGCCTCATCCTGCCACTCCATCCCAGTCTTTACCCTTAAGGCAGTCAGCACTGAACAGAAATGGTCCCAGCTCAGAGCACCCTTTGCAGGTGGTTTCAGCAGCTGTTGGCAATGTTTTAATCTGACAGCACTGGAGAAGGCAGGTGGAGATGGCCAAGCTAAAAGAGTGGGGATTCTTAGGCTGGGCAACAGTGAAAAGATGTGGCTGGCTTTCCAGACCAAAATTTGATTTTTTTTTTTTTTTATTACCACCAGTTCAGCTTGTGAGGAGTAGAGCAGTTTGGAAAATGTTCTCCTGCCTGCATCAGTGCAGGTTCCTTGTATGAACTCACTGTTGTTCGCTTCAGTCAGTTTGCTTTCCCTTGCTATTTGGGAAGCTTGATCTGGTTTTTATGTGTGTTTGGATCCTGGGCTTGGGAGACGATTTTTTCTGCTATCTGTAGTTTGCCATGGCATCTAGCAATAAGTAAAGGTTGCCAGGATCACTGCATTTTCTCTCAGTTTAATTTTCAAAACTGCTTAAATAGCTCAGAGCTGCAGTCCCTGTGGATTCAGGCTTCAAGGGGTCTGCCAGTATTGTCTTCACTCTGCATTCCCATTCCTCCCTTGTTGTGTGGAGGCAATACTAGATGACTCCAACTTTCTCAATATTATCTGAGAGTGTTATGAGCTCTGATATGATATAGATTCCAAAAAACATTCCCACAGGAAATTTTGCTGGACATAAAAAATGCTTTTCATTGGTTTTGTGCCTCTGCTGTTGTATGGTGAGTTTAAGGGTTACTTTCTTTTAAAGAGTTGGATTTTAGGGCTATCGTGTTGCATCTCACACCTAACTGCACTTTGTCTGCATCCCCTCCTCATGGAATGTGGGCTCTGGGTGGTGGGATGCGTTGAGATCACAGCATGGCAGCTGCTAGATGTGTCATTTGATGCCTGATGGCTGCAGACTCTGAGGGATTCCCGTTGTTCCCTTCGGCAGGATCCCGATGTCATCAACACCGCCTTGCCGGTCGAGTACGGCCCGTCAGCCGAGGAGGAGGAGAAGGTGGCCATGCGCCCCGACGACCCAGAAGGAATTCCTCCTCTCCTGGTATCAGCACACCAAGACAGAAAGGATGATAAGCAAAGCCTGCCATCTCCACCACCCCTGCCGTCAGCCATCGCTGCTGGAAAAGCTCTAGGGAAAGTGGGAGCCTTGGAACAGCCAGTGCCAGGAAAGGTGCAGTCAGGCACAGGGGGGGGACACATCAACATGGCCTATGCCCAGTCCAACCCCCCTTCCGAGCTTCACAAAAGCCGGGGCTCCAGGAACAAGCCCACCAATCTCTGGAATCCCACCTACGGCTCCTGGTTTGCCGACAAGCAGGCCAGCAAAAACACTTCTCTGCTGGAGAAGGAGAGGCCCGAGAGGGAGAGTTTGGGGCAGGAAGGAAACTGTACTGTGGGGCCCAACATTGTGACTGGCAGGCTGCCAGGCTCCTCCCTGCTCTTAGAGCCATCTTCCCTAACAGCAAGTGTTAAAGAAGTGCCTCTCTTTAGGCTGCGCCACTTCCCCTGTGGGAATGTCAACTACGGATACCAGCAGCAGGGCTTACCCTTGGAAAGCTCCACACCGCCGTGCGCCAGCGGTTACGAGGACCCTGTCCTTAGAAACAAGAGCCACATAACCCAGCAGGGGCCCTGAGAGCCCTCACCCTCTCTTGACTTGTCCCCCCTGTGGCCCCTGAGCCTTGAAGAGATGTCCTGTTACCCAACACGAGCAAGGCGTCGGACAGCATCACCTCCTGTTTTGTGCAAACTTGCTCCAAAAGTGCCACCCTTGAGGCTGTGATTTCTACTAACCCCAGAGGCTTCAGACCACCCCGTGGAGTCCAAGGAACAAGGGGGAGGGAGGATGCAGGGAACTGCTGTTAACTGCAAGGCCCAGCTGCTGTCGCATCGACTCATCCGCATGGTTGTCGTCCTGCCCTTCCTGTGAGCTTCTCCCAGTTGTGCGTCCTCTGCTTCTGTGTCAAGCCGCGGCTCACTGCCACGAGTGTTTCATGTCTGGGCTTTTCTGTGCCAAACTTGTCGTTGCTGTGGAAGACTAGAAGGTCTCCTGCTGCTGGCAGAGCTTGTGGTGAGTTTGGGAAGAGCGTCCTCGATCCGAACCGAAGAACAATACGACAGCGCTGAACGGTGGCACGATGGCGCCTTCTCAAGCCTTGTTCCAGCTGCAATCCAGTCGTCAAAAGTCCTTGAATGCACAGGGTCGTGGGGGTGCTGGCAGGGCAGTGGAAGAACCCTGGTCACACTGCACCACTTGGAGGGGAGAGCAGAGGAAGCAGAGGATGGGTGTAGGTGATATGAGGCGTTCAGGGGACGGGAATTGTTTGGCTGGGGTTTTCTTTGGCTTGTTTTTGTTTATCTATGCTTAAGCACCAGAAACAAGTAAAGCCCTTTAAAATTCCTTCTGTCCTACAAAAGTAGGAATGTCCTTCGTCAGGAACGTGTGAGTGTCAAGTGGAATCAAGGTGAAGCTTTAAAGGACTATGGTATGAGAGGGACTTTCACCATGCCCTGAAAATGAACATCCACCTGCATACCTCGAAGGTTTGGAAGAGACTTTGACATACCCTCTACAAACAACAACATAAAGGCAGAAGACTGCATCGTGCCACTGTCTGGAAGCCAGATACTGTCTGTATTGAAGGGTTTAGAGCCCTCTTTCCTTTGACAAAATACATGTATGATAGTGGTTTAAGGACAAACACTCCATTGACTCACTTTGTACAACCCGTGCATGAAAAGTATTCCAGTTAAGTGTATTGTCAAAACATAGATGTAGGAAATAATTCATGTGTAAAGATGTGCATTAGTAACTTCAGCTTAGGGTTGGGAGGAGCTGTTTTAGCATGAACGCTATCCAAAAAAGGGGTGCTTATTTCCATAGAAATGGGAGTACTGGAGCATCAGCAAAGGAGTGGGAAGGTATTCTTCAGTCTGAGACTCTTAGTCTCAGTGAAGTGAACCTGAGTCTGGCCCTGGATCCAAACATTGAGGTAAGCTTCCTGTCTTCATAAGGAAACAAACCAGAATCCCTATATGTCCTAAACTCTAGGATGGGCAGATTGAAATTGGAGGACATGGCTTGGGCCACCCCCCTTGTAAAAAAAACACATTGCAGGGGAAGCACTAGTGTGCTTTCCTAATCTGCCTTTCTGATGTCATCTCTGATACACATAATTAAATCCTTTTTTTAGACCAAAGCCAAAAGCAGATTTGGTGACAGGTTAACAGGCTGTGCTCATGTGTTGGATAGCTTGGGTCAGGGGCTGCTCTGAACTTCATGTTCATCTGCTAGAGATCCATCCCAGTGCTGCTGCATGGGTTAGGGGGGATACCAAGGGTTACACTTACAGGCTTCTTTGGGTTCAGCTAAGAGGGTATTTGTCATCTGCAAGGTTATTAGGCTGGCAGCTCTTGCTGTGAAACAGCCACTGGGGAGGGATTCTGTCTAGCTTAGGACTGTGTTAGTGTCATACCAGTCTCTCTCTCTCTCTAGCTCAGTAAACTCAGTGGGGTAGTTTCTCAAGTCTCGAGAAAGCTGATTAATTCAGGAGGCAAGCACTATCTGAACAATTTATTATACTAGTACATTATTCACATATAGTAGCAATTTTCATTTAAGTATTCCAGCTTTCTCAGAAGAGCTGAAGCTCCTCATTGTTTTCTTTAGCTTTTATTTGCAATGGAGCACACTCTGAGTTTTTGCTGCCTTACAGAGTTACTGAGGGCAGAAGCTGACCTGTTTACTGATGAGCATTTTCAACAGAATGCACAAGAAAAAAAGTTGCTAAGTGAATGATCTTTGACTAGCTGAAATTATTCATTCTTGGATCTGAGGCAGCAGCTTCGATGCTGCACAAATGCAGATAAGTTGCCAGGTTATGATGTTAAAGGTGGCATTTCTAAAGAAACTTAAAAAGCACAAGCAGCAAGAGATAGTTTTAAGTCTGTAGGTGTGAAAGGCAGAGTGTGGTTACTGCTCTGGGCTTGTGCTGTGCAGTTATTTTATCACAGAATTTCTACTGAAATACTCTTGCAGAATGGGAGATGTAAAAAAACATGGAGTTAAACACGTTCCTGCTTCTTACCTATGGAATATGTCAAGAGATAATTCTTTTGAGGGGAAATGGTGAATTACCACTGAAATTCTCCAGTCTGCTGAGTACAGTGCATTGGGACAAATACTGTTCAGCAGTGGCAGCTGCTTTTAAGTGAGCTTCTCTCTAGCGTCTCCAGTGCAAAATGCTTTGTTGTGGGTTCTTTAATGGTTTGGATTTTCTTGGTTGGTTGGAGGTTTGGGGTTTGTTTTTATTATTGGGGTTGTTTTTTTTACTCTCTCTCTCAACTTGGAATTCAGGAATCCAGTATGGGCTTATTTTTTAATGTTAAAACCATACTGTTTCTGACCTCTTCCACAACAAGCATTTAGTTTGTTATCCCTGTATGATGTCCTAGCACAGTACCCCAGGTTGCAAAAACTGTTCTGTAAATATTGGTGCTAATCAAATCTTCTCACTTAGTAACAAGAGCTGAAACACTTGCCTGTGCTCTTTCTTAGAAAATAAATGCTACCATTAATTGCTTGGACAAAAGGGTGCTCTGTTACTTGTGCTCAGGCTGCAGTTGCCATGAGCATGAACCAGAAATTTTAATTTCTGTGTCTAGGATGATTCACCTGTTCAGTACTCAGAGCTGCAGGGACCAGAAGGGATTTAAGTCACCATGGGCTCACCAGACCAAAGCACTCTGTAAATCCCAAATTCCTCTATCAAACCCTTCCATGCTAGGAGAAAAACAGATTCAAGTTATTTTAACCCTCTTACCCATTTTTGTCTATGACTTATTTTTTAAATTATAGTTTGCTGACACACTGTATATTTTTAAGGAGCTTGTTTTAAGACTGTTAATCTTCTGTGTTGGTAATTATGATGTTCTGATTTATGTCTTCCTTATTCTACAGTGGAAAAGCGGGAAGCAGTATGATCTACAGGATGTAAAGCACAACTGGGAAAAACCCTGTGCTACCCTTCTTATGCTCCGAAAATGGCTTATTTCCATGTGGATGTTACCTGGTTTCCTATAGAAGATGAGTAGTTTCTGATTCTGTGAGCTGCTGGAGGTAAACTAGGTCTGGATGCCTGTCTCTCTACCTTTCCAGTTGTCCCATCATCTTCCCTTTGTGCCGCTGAACCTTGTTTCTCCACCATGTGCCTGGGAATGAAGCGAGGGTGGTTGTGCTCCCCCAGGGTGCAGTGATGGAGCTGGGTGGGAGAGGGGCTTGGCCACAGTGAGAGGAGGAGCAGGGACCCCAGGTGGAAGCCCCAGAGCTGTGTTAATTCAGCCAGGTCAGTCTCAGACAGCGGTGCTGGACCGTGGGTGCTCCGGCTTCCCTGCACAGGGAGCAGCCACAGCACAGGACTGGAACTGGGAATGGCTGGTGCCACTTTGTACATCTGCTCCTGGCTTCTGGGGGATGAGAACCTTGACATGGGAATAGCATAAAACAGCCTTCCACAGCAGCAAAGACATCGCCATCCATCTGTCCCAGAGGTGAACCCATCAAGGGAAATGTCCCAAGTGTCCACATCTGGCTTCTTTTAGTACCGAGCTTCATTATAGGAGTGTCTGTCTCATGTACAGCTGTTTATGCAACATTGTTTATAAAGGAAGGGCCTGTGCACTTCAGGGATACTATGAAGAAAAATACTAATATATGGTCATTGAGTATTTTGTATTGAATAGTGTATTTGTATTGTAAACAAGTGTAGTGAACCACAAGGCATGAAGACAAATAAAGTGACAGTAGCTGGATTTCTCTGTGTTGGGTTGTGCAATGATTGGATCAACAACAGAAGGAGGTCTCTGGACATCCATTTTTACTTGGCAAAGTTGCAGAAATATTAAGGTGATGTGTAACAGTGGTGGGAGTTTTGAACTACTTAATTAACGTTTTATCTCAGTCTCTTCTGCCTTCACTCAGAGCCAGGATTAAAAAATACACAAAGGAAACGGATTTTCTCATGTTTGGGCTTGGTTGTTTATTAAATCTTATCAAAAAGTACAGAGCATTCAGCAGCACTTCTAGCTGCCTGCTAGAAGCGAGGAAAATGGAGGAAGATTCAGCTACTACAAGGTGTCTTAAAGCTAAAGAGTCCAATAGAGAATTAACACCTATATTATTCATCCTTTTAACCCAATAACTAACTTCCTGTGACCCTTGTGTGACGCTGACTGACCAACCAGAAACTACTCCCTGAAACCATGAAGAAGGAAGATGAACACCAAAAGAGACACCACCTAAAATCCTCCATCTAGTCCCATACCTATTACTATACTATAAAACCCTCAAATTTAAAACCCTTTACCACGTGAAAGCACACACTTCTATTTCACTACACACCCGTGATTTTAACTTCACCACTCAGATTTAGAAGCCTTCTCCAAGGCCTCAGGTCAAAAGCAGTGTTCTCCAGGGTGTCAGTGCCAGAAAGCACAGAAAGCTGAAAACCCCAGGTTTCTGGGATCCAACAGTGATGAACACCCTCAGGAGAGGGTTTGGTGGTACCCCAAGCCACCTTCTGAGCTCACAGCAGCTGTTCCAGACTCCTTTGCATTGCCAGTGTTACACACCAAGTTTCTTACAGGGGAAGGTGCCCTTCCCTCTGTCAAGGGAGGCTGGCTTTTGCCCACAGCAAACTGGTCAGTATAAAAAGAGAGCAAAGGGTATGGCTGAAGATAGCATTTGGGTGTTTTCCTAAATGTATATTGAGTCTGGACTGAGAGTAGGTCTACTCATAAACTGTATTTTAATACATTTTCAGTACTGAAAATGAGGGTATTGACTCTTGTGACAATTCTAAGAAGAGGTAGCTCCTGTCCTGAAACACTTTTTATCCCATCCCATATCACTCCTATGGCCCAAGAAATGCTCCTTGAAATTAGGACTGACTTACTATAAACTTTCTCCTTCACAGGCTCATTCTGCTGCACTGTGGTTTGGTTAACAAGCCTTCTCCAGCAGGCAACTCTCCCCTCCCTCCTTGTTTTTTTTTCTTCCCTGTCTCAACTCAAAAAGGAGCTCTCCTATGCACTTCCAGGAACAGGGCTGGTCAGCAGCCAGCCACCACAGCCTGGTGTGGATCTGGCACTGGCTGGAATCTCTGCTCTAATTCTCCTTTCTCTCAGAGCTGTCTGTCTGCAGCCAGACAGGGAAAAAGATGCTCTGCTATGTGGCTTTCATGGACAGTCTGTTTCCACCTGGTCCTTGACAAGGCTTTTGCAAACTCTGAACAAGCCATGACAGAAATGCTGATTTGCCACCTCTCATGGGTCACAGAGTTAACATGTCAGAGGAACTGCACTACATCTTGCAGATCTGCACAGCCAGCCTTGGTTCCATGTGCCTCAGATGCTGCTGACCAGCAGCACTCTGGTAGAGCAGGCTCCCTGCCCAGAAAACCACTGCTGTCACCATCTGCAAAACAGCCACTGAGTCCAGCTGAGCTGAATACCCTAGAAATTAATTCCCCATCCTCAGACACCTCAAGAAAATTCTCATCTTCCTGTCACGCACCTGTGGTCTCTCCTTTCCAGCTAGTGTTCAAGAAAACTTGAGATTTAATTGCTAAGGGTACTGAGGAAAGACATTTTCTTTACTGGGACCTGAGACCTGCTGTGGGACAAGGACTGGCCTCCACAAAGTGCAGTCTGCACAAAGTGCACAAAATTGCTGGGGAGCATCTGTTTGTTTATTTATAAACTACAGATGTTTTACTTACATAGTTTCTTGGGACTTTGAGGACCATTTGGCTTTTCCTAACCAGACCAGGGTTGTGATAGTACAGTCCTCTGCACAGCACCTAATTTCAAACTTCACTGCCACTTATTTTCAGAACTTTTCTATGACACAGTATCCTCCTGCAGGAGTTTGAGTAAAGGATTATGGCAACTTACCTTGGATTTAGGGAAGCACAAATCCCTTTCCATCATCACCTTGAAGAGAGCCATCAGTAATCCTTTCTGGAATGGACTGATTTATTTCTGTTTCAGACAGCATAAATGTACAGTGCTTCTTGCTTCCTGGCAGAAGATTCTCAGAGTTACTGAAACAGCTCCATCCTCCTAACACTGAGACTTGCTCCTCTAAGCTACAGTGCTCAATTACAGCTAGAGCTTCCAGGAGAGATGTGCTGCTGCCTGCAGCTGAAATGGAAGGGAGAGCACAACACACCAGTGCCAGATGGTATCTGTGCCCTCTCCTGTACCTATCAGGCAGTTCAGTGAGGCCAAGGCCCTGCTTCCAGCTGAATGCATGGAGCTGCAGAGCTGTGCAAGGTGCAGCCTGACACCCTTACAGGAAAAACAAGCTCCCACTGAATCATCTGTGCAAGACAGAGTACACACAAGTGGTGTGACTCTAATAAGCTGCCCCAGCTTGCTGCCTCACCCACACACTTCTTCCCATACCTACCTCCTGGAGAACTCCAGCTACCCCTCAGATAAAGCAGTTCCACCCATTCCATCAGGTCAGGCAGGGAAAAGAGCATTCCTGATAATGAGTGTCTCCTCACATACACTCCACTGCTCACCCAGGAGCACCAGGCTGTGACTGAGCAGAGTGTGCTGTGCAAAGCCTTTGTTTGAAACTGGCAGTTCTGTGCTGAACAGGCAGGACAGAGAAAAGTTTCTGATTCACAGTTGGCAGCTGCTGCTCCACATTGAACTCCATGCACTTAATTTGTACAGAAGAAAGAAATCCACATTCTGTAAAGACCCAATGAAAGTTATTTTTGCTCTACTACTTAACAGGGCTTCATTTTATTAATACCAGCAGGAAACAGATATTAGACAAAGTAAAGTTCAGTACATCACTGAATATCTCCATCTCTAAATATAAAGCATTACCTTTTTTTTTTTACATTCAAAATTTACAGTTTTTATATTCAATTAAAAATTCCCATGAGTTAGAATATAATGTGCATTATTTTAAACACAGATCAGGAAAAATAACTACAGCAACATTTAGAAGGTTACAGCAGCAGGATTCTGTCTAAAAATAGGATATTACAATTTAAAGTGTCACTTCTTCAAATAGGCAAGAGCAAGCAAATCATTTAAGAGTAAAATGACTGTTCTGGAACACAAACCCATCCAGTTAAGATAATGTTTGATATGCTGAGGAATTAAAACATATTCTATGTTTAAAACATGGACAAAAGATTAGCTGTTCTAAAAGGCTGGTACACAAATGATGTCACATAAAGGCCTATTACAACCCTGCACCTAAAATTATTCTTAATTCATCATAAGATCTCACAAAAAATTTATACTGGAAACTGTTCCAAAGCAAACAAAATTAAACATGTATCACAAACTAATCAAACAATGGCAACAGCTTGCTTGAAAACCCTGTATCTGTTCCATACCATTGGCAGGAATTACCTTGCTGTATTCATACAGACTTAATTTATGATAAGGGTATTACGTATTCCACTCTGCATTTATTTGCATTTTACAACTGTGATACTCATTGCCTGCAGCACCCCAAACAAAAAAAATAGTCTCTAAAAATGAGGGAAAGCTCTCCAGGAGAGTGCAAAGTGCATTACTTTAAAGAGTGCATCTTGTATGTAGATCCTTCTACAAATGCAGAACAAAAAGTGCTTGTTACTGTACAGACTGACATGCAGCATATTTGTGCTTTTTAAAGGCTTTTTAGTTAATTGCTGCTCTTCACTAGGAGAGGGGCAAATCCTTGTATTTATCAGCCCTTTTGCATTATAGAGAGGAAGAGAAAAGAGAGATGAACGATAAAATGCAAAAATACTCCACAACTGTTTGGAAAGGTGGGAGGGAGGGGGTTTGGCTTTTTTTCTCCTTTCTTATTGCTAGCAGCTGGTATTGGAATTGACAAAGTGCCCAGGAACCAGGCTAATGTCACCCATCAACCACCTCCACTGTCAAAAGCAGGCAATGCACAAACATTTCCAGTTCATTACGACATGAGAAAACCCTCTAAATACTGCATGAACCACACAGGAACTTTAGAGAACGCTGCAGACGCTCTGTTCTCCAACTGGAATGGCTTTCAAATGATGCAGCATCTTAAACCCAAGATGCTTTAATAACCTTCCAGGCAAGGATCATTAAAGTAAGAAAACTCAACAGTGGTTTTACTTCTTAACGTGACTGAACACTTTTTTATCTCTCTCTTTTTTATATATATATATATATTTTTATATAAAATATATATAATATATACACACACATACATATATACTTATATATGTAAAACGCAAATGCAGATTTAAAGACTCCAAAGCAAGTTTGCATTCTGGGAGGGGCTGTTAGGTGCTTTAGGACACTCTGTGAGCACAGTGTGGCTCAGCAGATGTCATCCACCAGCTTCGTGCCGCTGATGCCGCGGTAGGTGACCCTGCTGGGTCGCACCAGCACGCCGTGGTTCAGCTTGCAGCTGAAGTAGCGCTTTTCCCCCACGGAGCCGTCGTTCTTGCCCTTGGCGCTGCGGAGCTCCAGCCCCAGCCAGATCCCAGGGGCAAAGTCTGTGGGGCCAATGTACCTGATGGTGCCCATTTCGTTGGAGCTGGTCAGGAGAACCTGGGAGCCTTCGTGCAGCTTCACGGGCCCCTCGCAGGGAGCCGTGCTGCTGCTGCTCCAGCTGCGCCGCAGCACGGAGCTCTTGGATCTAGCCAGAGAAGAAAGACTTTTTTGGTTCCCTTTCTTTGTTATAAAATATCCAGGGCAAATCTGTAATTCAAGGAAGAGCATGGGGGAAAAAGCACATCCTCAAATTCCTTTTTAGAAAAAGTGGTTTCGATCTCATGTCACTAACAAACCATGAAATAACAGTAACAGGCTGCTACACTCAGCAGTCTGAAGTACTGGAAAAGCAATTTCCTTCACCTGATGCTAGAATCTACAATATTTATAGTGGGTGATAGTATTGGTAAAGTAAGCCATACAAAACATTTTATTTGGGGTTTAAAATAGTTTAACCAAAAGAACTTTTAACATACAACTGTCAGTCAGGATCACCAGAACAAAGAGAAGTCCTTTACCAAGAGCCTCTGAACTTCACCCAGCTGTGTGAAAATACAAGAATCTGGAGAATATGCAGTGATGAATGACTGGAAAACAACTTTAATGTCAACGTGAATTCTAGGACTATATTCCTGGATGCACATGGAAAAACAGAGTACTACTGGTCCATTTTGGAAAGAAAAAAATGAACATGTAAAGGTCTAGATATCCTATATGTATTTTGAGCATACAATTCTTTTGAGCAAAGCTAACAGCCAGCTCTCCCAAGCACTTGAAACTCATAACACTCACCTAACAAAGGCATTTCTTCTGTTTATCTCCTTTTGAGAAGATGCAGAAGTGGTGCTTAGACTGCGTCTAAAACCTGAGTGGAAAGATTAATAAGCTGTGTAGGAGTTCTTGAGGGAAAAAAAAAAAACCCTTATGAACACATATCCTTTGTATTTTTAATACTGCTTCCACTACATTTGCTGCACATTCTCCCCTCTAATTTGGAAATTAAATGATGAAACTTCTAATGAACATATATGCCTATGTTTGGCTTTTCAGAGGGAACTGAAATTAAATTAAACCAAACAAGGGTAATCTGAAGGTCTTTTTACAAAAAGCTTAAGTAGAGGAAAGAAAACCAACTACTTCAAGCATGTTACATAAGTTTTAGTAATTTCATAAGGACGTCCCCCTATTGATCCCATCATCAATCTCAATTTGCATTACTGAGCAGGTTCCATTTCCCTTTCTCTCTGATTAGAATGCAATATTAGCAATAAGAGAAGACTGCCAATAATTGTAACTGATGCAATCCTTTCTGCTAGTAGAGTGTAAGAACAATACAGTATTTCACAGTTCCTTCTCCAGCTACATTTTTAGGAGGGGAGCAGCCAGCCTACTGACTAGCATTTGGGGTCCCTGAAAATCTCATGTGCTTTTGGAGAAGCTGGCCTTGTACAGATGGTTCTGGCTGCAGAGCAGGGCCTGCAGGGGCTGCCTCACCCAAATCCCAGTGTCTCACACTCCTACCTGGAAAAGTGTGAGTTACTTTACTCCATGAAGTCTCTGTGAGAGAATCCAGAGAACCCGTTAGTCTGAAAAGCAATAACACAATAACGAGGTTATTTCAACTAAACTCTGAACAAACCTACTGGCTTCTTGTCAAATATTGATGAGGTTTTGATTCTTTCCTCCTCCATCTGCCCCCAAGAGACACCAACATGCCTACTGCACTCAGGCTGCTGTTACAAGAAGTGCCTGGAGCAAATCAATGTATTTGAGTTACTTGCCTCTCACCCATTGAGACAGCAGGTATGATTCTGAGGCAAGTTCCTAACAGTTCACCTGAGCTGACTTATTCAGAGAAATAAAAGCAAGAACATGTCTGGCAGGGTAACTACATACAAATATAGGAGCAAGGAGTACAGAACTCCTTGGATGCTCTTCTGGAACCTAAGGAAGAGACTACAAGCAAGAGGTGCATGCTTTGGATATTCTGCAGTTAGCTGAGATAAAAAGTGCATTTCCAGTCATGTCCAAGGGCAATTTCCTTTTATAATTGAATTTAGCAGAACACATCAGGATTGGGTCATGAAAGTAAGGTTTAATGAACACAGACTATCAGAGGCCCTGAAATAAAAACACTTGAGGTAGATGCAAGAGAAACAGGGAGAGATGCATTTCCAGTTTTACACTCTTCTTTCAAAAAGCTGATCTAAAACCACCAGGTTTTAATATAGGTTACAAACTTCCATTTGCACAAGAAAACATCTGTATCTTCTGTATCTGTTCAAAAATTTGTTTCACATTGGGAATGTATTAAAAAATCCTTTGGCAACCCCAACATGACTAGAGCTTCAGTGCTCACCTCTGTACACGAGATGGGGGTGCAAATATGCCATATCTGGGAAGGCAACTGAAGTACTGCACTCCTCCCACAGAGCCATCATTCTTCCCATGGGGCTTGTCCAATTCAATTCCACACCAGAACCCTACATTGCAAAACAGTAAGATCAAGTGTTTTGTTTTGAACAAAACACTACAGGCTTTTCTTCATCTAGACCACTGGAACACCCACATCAAGGAAAACAGTTTCTAATCAGAAAATGTCAATATGCTAATAGTAAATATGAATATTATAAAATATGCAATTATGCAAAAATTATACCCTAATAAATCTAATTATCTCAGCATTTTTATATGCTTTCAATAAAATTACTGACATTTTAATTAAGGTGAAACATTTGAGGAATATATATGTGTATGTGTATATATATATATATACACACACACTAAAGTCAAATAGAATGTTACTGAGCATAACTGGTTACTGGATAACAAGGAGACAGCAAGGAGTAGCACTGCTGTTTCACATTTCCCTCTCCAGTCCTCTGATCACGTGGTTTATGCCTCATCTGAGATCATCAACAGTTAAATTAAAGTTTTGGAATTAATTTGTTCTTTCTCTCCATCTAGAAAGTTATAATTAATACAAATTGCAAGGTTGGTTGTGTGATATCAAGAGAAGGGTGCAAGAATGGGAACTGGCCATCAATTAATCTCGTACAGAACACGGAATAGGCAGCAAGATGTTAATGAGCTTGATCATTCATAACCTGTGATAAATGTGAGCTAATTACATAAAGGTGCTAAATTTCATACTCCATTAGTAGTCCTTATGCTATCCATCCCCAGAAGATTCAGAATTTAATTCAAGTCACTTGGTACTAAGACACTGGATAAAACTGTAATTCTAATTATCAGCTCACGAAACTCAAGAATGACAGCTTATGAATTAGAAGGGCTCAGTGTATCAGAAGTTCCCCCCTTCCCATTTTTAGAATTAAATAAAGATCTGCATTGCAGCAAAAGGAACAAACCTTGGGTAACTTCCAGAGCTTTGATACACATTAGAACTGAAATACTTAAACATGCATCTGTTACATTTTCTATAAATTAATGGGTTAGCAAATGGTGATGATCTGACATCTTTCCATCCTCACTTCTTACAATAGCTTGTTTTCCTCCAAAAAATTATGTTCCTGTTTTAAAGCAGAGAGGGAGGAGACTTAACACTGTCAAACAGCTTTCTGATTTCACAGTTGTTAGTGTGTGTGGTAAACATACACTTTTCTCTCTGATCACTTTGTCAGCAACAACAGAAAGAGTGATGACATTCAAGCCAGCTGGAGTTACCTGAGGGGGTAAAACCTGAGCAAGGGCTGCCTACAGTGAAACTGGGGAACTGGGCAGGGATGAAACAAGCACAGAGCCTGTACCATGGCCTTGCATCCTGACAGGGTTTTTTACATGCTGATGCCACCCAGTGTCACGACAGAGTATTGCAAATCACCCAGCAATCACACAGCCCTCACCTAAACCAGGCACTGACATCAACACCTACCAACTGCTTCTGCATTACTCTTTCAGTAAGACAGAGAAGATGAATTTGGAAATTAATTTCCACAATGTAGAACAATCAGCTGCCTTTGACAGCACTTGGCTTCACTGTAAAGTGTTTTCAGTAAGGGGAAGGGAGAAGGATGAGAAAACGGTGGTAGGGGTTGGGGCTTTTTGAGATATTTGCAACTTTATTGATCTTATAACCCAAAGGTTTGTTAGTTAAAATTGTAATGCTCACACTTACCCTCTTAAAGATGCCAGTAAGTTAAGAAATGAGACTGGGACATGACATAAGAGTGCCACTATTGTAAGAGACAAGCTGTGTCAAAAAACCTTAATACAAAAAGTAAGGAGTAAATGATGTGATCTCAATAAACTATATACACCTTTGCAGACTAAACTGAGAATTTTCAGAAAGCTTTGTTAAGAAGTTGGACTCTATGATCCTTGTGGGTGCCTTACAACTCCGAATATTCTGTGATTCTGTAACACCTACAACTTCACCATCAAAGTATCTCTCCTACTTAAGTCATGATAGTAGACAAGTAAAAGCCACTTTTTAAACCATTATTTTTTCCTGACAGTTGTATTAAAGTAAGTAAAATACTCAGTGAAACATAGGGGGTGGGGAGGGGGGGAGGGAAGGAGAGGGATAAAGCACTTCTAAACAAACCAATTTAAATTTGGAATTCTTTTGGAAGGAGTGAGGGGAAAAAATGCATTTCCATTCATGTGCTCACATGTAAGCTATTCCATACCGATTTGACAACATACACAGAGCATTGCACATACCTGGTGCAAATTTTGTTGTCCCATAAAATCTAACAGTGCCTGTTCTCTGTCCCACTACCAGTACTCTGTCCCCAACGCGGATTTCTCCATCAAGAGCATTTTTCCTCGTGGTTGGGGAACTATACAGCCCTGGTCAAAAGAACAAGATCTGAAATTAATGACATTAAAACTGTAAGAAAGTTTACAATAGCAAACTGATGAGTGAACACAGTATTTATCTCTAACCTGGTGTACCTTCAACACACGGCAACACAGATTTTGCTTAGACAAAAACTTGCTTTGTGCCAGCATAAAAACTGGACTACAGCCTTTCTTCTGCTCTGAAAAGGTACAGTGACCAACTATAAAAACACTTTGCATCTTGAAGATGTTACAAAAATCTTACTAGAAGTTGCCAAAATTAGGTTTATGGTTAGATACTTGTGAAGTAGTTTTTCTCGAACTATGTCAAAAAAAGAATCTGAAACAACACAAATAGTTCTACCTAAGCACTTAATGCAGCAGTGAACTCCCCACTGTGAAAATGCCCAACAGACCATACCAGCACTAATCTTAGATGAGGCAGAAGACACTCTAGTCAGGGCCTTTTTACTGCTGCTCGTTGAGTTCCTCTTCTTGGAGTAATTCCGTTTGCCTTCCAAGGAGGCAGTAGAAGAGGAAGAGCTGCTGTACCCAGGAAAACCTAAAGATATAAATGAAAGTTGTCCTTCAGGGATTGTATTTTGGAAAAGGACAGATTAAGCAGAAAGGAAAGCTTTTGTAATGTGGAAGTTATCTGATCTCTATGGAGAGAAGAATACAAAGTAAAGAGCCAAAGTCAGACCTTGTTATACAGTATTTGTACAAATACCTGTCAGGAATGACACAGGTGCACAAGGCTGTGCCTTGGGAATATGGTGATAGCTGAGTGCTAGAGGAGGTCTCCAACAGCCCATCTTCATTCTATTCTATTTATTCTATTCTATGAAAGTTCATCTAAACAGTCCCAAGCACATTTATTAAAACACATGAGCTTCAGTAATACGAGATCATACCACCAGCCTTTCAGCATCCAGCCTACTAAAGATTTGATGAGAAATGGAAGGAAGGTGGTATTATGTGAATGAATTATTGCCTGGATTAAAGCCTACTATATTCCATTACATACTGTATTAATATTAAAATCTGTACCATAAAACAAGAATGGAAAATAAATCACTGATCTCCATTTGCAAACCCTAAAGTCTGAACTGTCCAGTAAGACTTATATCTTTCCTGCTTCCTATTCAAGGCTCTTCCTCTTCTCCCCTTCTGAACCCCTTCTGCCCAAAATGAGACAGAGTACAGCAAGACACATCTATGCCTCAATGTGAAAAATTAAGATACTATTGCTTATCAAACTTTACAGACTTCTGAGAAGCTTAATCCATTAGTTTTCACACGCAGCTTGATACAGACACAGGGTTAGTTTGTTCAATGTAATTTAATTATCCAATTTTGCAAAACAGTAAAGAACTGAGGAAAGGCAAAGGCAGTAGTTCCAAACAAAAGCTGAGGACAGAAATCTGAAGACTCAGATACTCACTGCAGCTATGCTACAATGAAGAAAATGCAAATTACTGACTAAACAGTGACTAAACAGCTCCATGTCCAAGGTATAAACACACATGCATTTGCAAACATGCTACAAGTCCTTATTTAGAAGCCAGTCCTGGGATGGATTCACTGGAGGTCAGACCATCATTTTTACAGGGATGCAACAAAAATGGCTCCAACTAAACCTGTTACCAAGATACTTCATTTTGTGGGAAAGCACAGGGTGAGAGAAGGAAGAGCAGAAAGGACTTCAGCAGGCCATATAACTGATTCCTTTTCCTTCAGGCAGAACAATTATTTGTTATTCCTGGCAGATGAGTATTTGGTCTGTTCCTAAAATCCTCCCATCAGGGAGATCTCAAGACTTCCCCAGTAGTGTATTTTACCACATAACTATCTCTAGTGTTACAGGGTTCCCCCCACCCTCAATATAAAACCTCAATTCTCCCCCAGGTTAGATTAAGGTTTTTTTACCCCCACTACATATACATGGTTATACTATCTCTTAAGTCACACAATCACAAATTTCAAGTCTTTACTCCTAAGTAATGTTTTATAAATCCAGTTGTTTTCTTTTCTGAATTCACAACTGTTCACTGTTTAGTCACAAAAAATATAAAAAGATGCTCTCCTTCACAGACCTGCTGGAGCAAGTCCAAAGGAGGCCATGAAGATGTTTGCTTTTACCAACACTTATATTATGATTTTACAGACAAAACCTTGAAGGAGACAACTTTTAGGGTTTGTTCAAGACAGCTGTACGTGAGGTCCCTTTGTGTTTCAAATTCAGCAAAGTACTGCTGTGTAGAAGTTGTTATCCAATTGTGAAACTAGATAAATGCAGAGAATAATTCACATGCAAAAGGCACTCTTTAAAAGCTAGTTTCATTTTTCATATCTGAAGCCTGTTATTGCAAGTCTGCCCTGATACAACACCAACACTGTTAAGCACTTTTAGATGGTAACACTTTATTACAGAATCATGAACACACAGGTAGAGGAGAGAAAAAAAATGCCAACAGAATATTAAAATCTAGGCAGCAACAATACAAGGCAAAAGGTCTCTCTCAGAAACCTTAGCTAGTAATTCTGCAGATCCTCTGCAAGATCATTTACCAAGAGCCAGTTTTAAGGGCTTTTCTATGTTCCTGCCCAAGTATTTGGACAGAAGTGGTTACCAAATGAACACAGAACACCAGCCAAACATCCATACAGATTACTTAGCTCCTAGAAAACTAAATACCTACAACCTGCTTGGGACTTGAATTAAACAAGCATGGCAACTTTTTCTATAGTGTAGATACAGGGCTTTGGCAGAGGTAGGCAGCAATAATACTGCCTCAACCATACAGAAAATTTTTCTTAAAATGTTAAAAAAAAATAAAAATTATTTCATTACCATCTTTTGCAGGTACAGTTTTTCCTCTGTTAGCAGTCAGAAAGTTGTTTTCAGAAGCACTGTCTCTTTTTGCTCTATTTAGGCCTATAAAAAGAATATATACAATTAAATATACACATCCTAACAAATAACAATGATTTTACAAGAAAGTCATGCACAAAAACAATTTGACAGATTTGCAGATTACTGGATGCATGGAAAAATGGATAAAACGGTACGATTCCTTAGATACTAGATAAATGGGTAAAAGGAGAACTGCAGAATTGTTTTGATGGATAAGCACAGATATTACACCCCTTAACACATTAAACCAGTCCAAACTATCCTGCCAAACAATAAACAAATGGTCTATAAAACCACCAATTTTTATCTTGGAGGAATTTTATTTAAATCTTTTAAACGATCATATCTATAACATTCACTTTAATAGTACTTAAGGTCTACTATTCAGCTAGTATTAATTTCACAATTTCTGCTTTAAAGATTACACATCAAGGTTTTGAGAGAGATTTCAGAGCACATCTTCATTCAGACTGCAAATAATGATGTAGGAATGCCAATATGATTTTTAAGAACTTAAATCTCAGAGCAGCAATCCTGTGATAGGTGTAGGAACTCGTACTCTCATCTAAGTTATAATTTGCAAACAGTCATTTTGCATTTCTGACAGTTTCCTACCCTAACTCAATGAAGAACAAGCTTATCTATGATTTATCCTCTCCCTGCCATGAAAGAAAAATCACATCTGTTTTATTTATCTACATCTCTCAGTTAATTTAGCCACAGAAACTGAACTAGTTTGTAAATGTAGCGTATTTCCCAAAATTTTATGGCCATTAAGGCATCAGATCAAAAACCTATTTATTTATGACTGAGAACACATTTCTTAATTTTATATCAGTGATCCTTTTCCTAGAAACTCAAAAAAGATCTTTTCTCATCAATCTGATGGATTATTCAAATCCAGTAGAACCAAATAAAATTTTAAAACCCCTATACAATATTATAAGTATATTTTACTTTGCAGCTTATAACCTTATCTACAAAAAGCATATTTATTTTTCTTGAACCATTACAAACCAATGTATTCCAGGGAGGAAATTTAAAGGGAAGAAATGTGACCTGATGATGCACAAACACTGCAAACCCAAGTTCTACCTCTGCAGCTGTGTCCTTCCCCTGCTCCTGCCAGCCAATCAGCCAGGCACATTAATTCCAATGGAACCCTGTGCAAGGACTCCCTGCACAAAGCACCTTCCAGACACATCCAATGGATGTAAGCCCTCCTGGGTAAATGATGCTTAACTCACTCTGATTTCTACCTTAAGTCAAGGTATCAAATTTTTAAATTTCACAAAGTCACAACTGCACCTTTTGGAACAGAAAAGGTGGGTAATGACTAAATTGTGTGGAATGAAGCTGTCTGTGACAAAGGAAAAGTCCCTCTCCATTACAGTTTAATGGGTTACAAACAGTTTACAGCAAAGTGAATCAAACATTGGAAAATATTTAACAGAAGAAGTCAGCTTGGATCTGCTCCTGAGCAGTACTCCTAACAAACTGCTTATCCCAAGAAGCCTTTTATGCAAGATGCCCATTTATAAATAGCTTGAATCTTGTGCTAATTGTAAATACAGACACTTAAAACTTATTCCTCCCTTAATCTATGCAGAGAAAAGTTACATAAGTCATCCAAAAAGCTGCCCAAATGCATCTTTTCCTGGCACCAGCCTGATGTATTGCTTCTACACCCTGCATATTATGGGTAAAGTGTGCAGTGTTTTGGGGTGCTTGGGTAAATTCAATAAGAATGTGTAGTTATCTTCCATTCCTTAAGCTCTGCTGCCTGAGTGTGAGTCACCTAAACAGGGCTCAAAAGGTAGAAGAAATGCTAATGAAATATTTACTGACATTATTACATAAGCAGCCAAACATGGGGGGCCAGATTATGCATGGCCAGCACTGCACACAGCAGGGATGAGCCTGCTCTCCCAACAACTTGGAACCTGAGCAGTCAGAAAACATGGATCATTCACTCCACAGGGAGAGAACTTACACAGAAGGATTAAGTAATTTGAGTAAATTACTAAGAAACTAAACCAGAGCCAGACACTGATCCCTATAACTCCAATCAGTGGACTGAGGCTTTATTACAAGGACAACCTTTCTCTTCTAATTTGGCACTGGTTTTACTCAGATAATTTAATTAGTCTATAAAACATAATGAGTTAAATAGTTCCTTTATCAGTTTGCCAGAAAATTAATCTCTTCAATTTCTAGGCATAAAGGTATACAGATTATTTACTAGATTTTCATTCTTTGCAAATTCTCCAGGAATATCTTAGTAAATTGAACCTCATTAAGTTGAGACACTTAACTGGTATCACAGCCAATTAGAAATTACTTTAATGGCTCAAGAATAAATGTTGTGTTGAGGGGTTTTCTGTATAGAGTATGTAAAGAATAGAAATTGTCACAGTACAGCAGATCACTGTAATCACTCCACAGCTACACACAACATCCTTCCAGGGCCCAGTGAATTTCCAACCACAACAACATAGGAGTTAATGAATACCTTATCACCTCATCCCAGGTTATGAACTAATTACAAACAAGAATTTTAATAACAAGATTTACTCACTTTTGAAGATTAGTATCTCTCCATCCTGTGTCAACAGGCAAGAAAATACTCACCAGAATTCACTTTGGAAGTTATGTGTGTCACATCTACTTTCTTGGATTTGACCAAAGGTGAAGACTGCACAGAAGAACTTCGTACAGAGCTTTTTTTGTGCTCAGAAGCCTTGCTTATTTTGGAAAGGGGTGCAAAGATACCTGGAGAGAAAATTGTATGTGCCATCAAAGAACCATGGATAATGGCAAAGTAACAAAAATTTGCAGCTACACTCTCTCACATCAATTAATTCAGGTGGCTATTTTTAGCTACCATTGTAACTTGCTTTGCTGACAAAGCACTTGCAGGGTAGGAAGGACAAGCTCAAGTGAAGAGTGACACCAAAATCCTTATCAAGCAACTTGAACAGAGTAAATTGGAAACACTCAGTAAGGCTATCAATTAGAATCTCCTTTTGTCCTAACAGTAACACTCAGTCTCCACTGCTACAAAACTCAACACCTTTATATGTCCTGTGTGGCCATGGCACCTCAATTAGAACACCTGAAGTGCAAAGTTATAAAACAAGCATGAATGTCTTACCAAGGAAGACATAGCAGGTAAAGAAACATGGCTATTATTGTTACAGTACAAACAAGTCATTTCAACAGCATACATGAAAAACCAGGAAATCTCACAGTTTCAAGGAAATAATCAGAAATTTTGACTGGTTGGTTGTTTCAGTCGTTTTGCAAATAGCTGCAGCCAAAACTTTAGGAAAAGTTCAAGAACCAAGAAATCAAACAAAGCACTACAAAGAAAAGCAACAGTATCTGCTACCTGTTTTCATCCCGCATAACAGTTCATATCTTCCAGTATTCTTTACAATTTGGGGGTTTCAATATTGAAGAAAAAAGAAAATAAAGGCTATACCACGTTTTGGTGCACACTTGAAGTACTGGACTTTTCCAACACTCCCATTGTTCTTTCCTTCTGGTTCATCCAGCTCTACACCAGCCCACTGGCCACTGGCAAATTCCGTTGTGCCACAAAATCTTAAGGTACCAACCTAAGAGAAAAAGCATCAACACAGAATGGGTTTGTTTAACAAGTACTGTTCATGAGAAAATAACACTGGTTATGACAGAGACAGCAAGTCATCTCCAAGCTTTTCATCACAAAAATGCAAACATTTCCCTCACTTATTCACATTCCTACCTTTCAACACCAGTCAATAAATTTTCCAAAAGGTCTTAGTCTTTCTGTGTATATTTTGCATTAAACAGCAGCCATGGTTATGGACAGATGTCACAACAGACAAGAATTAGACAGTAAGAACCACTGTAAACACAGCCCTAGATCAGCAAGGTACAGGAGCACATGCCCAATGAGAGGTTTTACTTTCACTGTTTATACAATGAGAATTCCAGAATCAGGGCTAGGTATCTTCCTGAATTGGGGGTTCCATAGAAAAATTAGATTATACAAATCTGTGTGTGCATAAATACATGCATATAAGTATATATATTTTATATATATAGCAAAGGTTCAAGGGTAAACTTCAGACAATAATTAATTTTTTCTTTGGAAAAGATTCATAAGTCTTCTGTTTCCTCCTTATGATTAAACAAAATTTGAAAAGCCAGCAAATGTTTTAAACATTTGCTGTTGCTTCAATATATACTATAAATTCTGAGCAGATAAGCATATGAAGAATATCAAGATAGACCAGTCTTGCTGGTTGACCTCATTCTCCACAAATATGCATTATAAGCTCATACACTTCATCCAAACAGGGCAGGAATAACTACAAGAGATGCATTTAACATTGATTTAAATTCCTTTTTATATTTGATTTTTAAATTACTTTTAGTAATAAACTTCGATCTTTCAGTTGCTCCTCATCTCATGTGACCTTAATGTTAGTTCATTTTACACTATGCCTCTACTGTTTAATCCAAACCTCAGAGAGTAAACAGATAGAAACATTTTTTTTTTACTATAAATCCTTCCAGCTGTTCTTTCCTAATGTCTGTAAAGAAATCAAGAACACCCAGAGCCTCTTCTCTTATGCTGAAGATCTCCTTTATACTTGATTGTTATAGGCAGGTATGTCACACCAATCCTGAGACCTTTTAGCTACTGACACAGGGATCAAATTCAGCCAGGGGAAGTTCAGCCAAGCAGCACCACAGATTCCTACAATTCCTCCACTTACTTTCCAGGCACCAGCCAAAAGGCATTTACTACTTCCTGAGCACAGACAAGAGACCAGGCAGCATCTTAAACCAGAGGTGGGAGATAGCAAAACTGCCCTAGAACCTGTGCAGGCAACAAGCAGAGGCTCTCTCCCACATGAGACAGAGCAGGAGCAGTTTTCTCCCAGCTGCTGGTCTCCCTGCACTCCCTTTTCATCAGATGGGATCCAGATGGACACTCAGCCCAGCAGATTAGGAGCTGGTGGAGCTGTGGGGCCCCAAGCACGTACACAAACACCTGCTCACACAGCTTCCTACCCTGCAAGACAATTGGAATGACAGCAGTAGGAGTCAAGGGAGGAATCCATTCTCCCTCTGGCATCTACTGTGCTTGGCTCTCTAGCTTCATTAAAGCTGACATATCAGAAGACTGCAGAAGCAGAAAAGACAATAGGAACCTGTAAATATAGCTCAAAACAATGCTGTTGTTCCAAGTGCCCTCATCCCAACTTCCATATTCCAGAATGAGAACTGATGCAGAAGAAGGTTAAAAACAGGGCACCATTGTCATCATCCTATTTTCACTTTTGATCCACCCTGCAGCAATTAAGGAGTATCAAGGGGGAGGGGAAGGCAGGGCTGAGAACAGCTTCTCCATTCAGGCAAATGGAGAAAGGGGTGGGAAGCAATGTGGGAGCACTGCACAACAGCTCCTCACACACAAAGGAAGGAAGGGAGGAAAGCTGCTTTGGAAATGTTCAAACAGCACAATCACATTCCTTCTTCCCACCTGCTCTAGAACAGATTTGGCTTCCTAAAAGAAAAACAAGCTGGCTGCAAAGCCCTGCTGGCCTTTGACAGCACAAAAACAGCTTCCAACAACTTCTTAAAAAACACTGTAACAGCATAATCAATTGGAACAATAAAAGTAACCAAACCCAGGCAGTTCTATCCATGCACAGTGAGCACATTACAGCACAAACCATTCTGTGGGCCTTACTTAGAGGAAAGATACACAAGAGCACCAATTTCATCACTTTCTTGCTCTAAAGCCTCCCTTAACTTGCACTTACATTATTCTCCCCTTGCCACCACTGTGATTTCTGATAAAGCAACTTCAGCCTTTAAAGAATAAGTGACCTTCTGTACATACTTCAGTTAAAACACCTTCTGCATATCCAGTGATTACTTCGCTTTCCCTGACCCAATTTCAAGAATACACCAAATTAAAAAACACAATGGAAGCTGATGCACACTCTTTCTGGAGATCACTTTAGAACATTTCAGTTGTGACAGTTAAAAATGTGATGTTATATTAGGAGAGCTATTAAAGTGAAAGCTATTCAAATATAAAATTTTACTGACAAATGCTTTCAATATTTACCAGGAAAAAAGTACTTCTTTAAAAGAGTTCCAGCACTTATATCCCTTGCTATCAGACCAAATAAAAAGTCTGAATACTGAATGCAATATTAATGTCACAGTTTTCAAATATATTTTTAGAAAGCTGGCCATCATGGTAGTTTCTAAAAAGCTATTCACATTTGAGCTGGAGCTCTATTAGCTACATCCTTATACTTCCACAGAACCATGTAACAACCCTGTTGGCACAGCACTGCTTCAAAGATTTTAACTGCATTGCACCAGTGAAATTGGGTTACTGTAGGCTAAGCAGAACTGAAGGGTTTTTTTCCCTGCCTTCTGGAAACTATCAGGAGTACTTCACAATAAAGCTGGGCAACTCACAAAGTAATATGTGAATTTTACCATCACTTTGATGTGACACCAAAAACGTTAATAAAAGCTGAGCCATGCTGATGTACTATAAGAGACTGTTAAAAACCATTTAAAGACACAAAATGCAGCCTTATGCCTGTAAAAACTGCTTTTCATAACAATAACCTTACCACACAATTCTTCAGTTTATTGCTTTCTGTAACCAGCTCCCTGCTGCCATCCTGAGATCACACCTTCCAGAAAGCATTTCAGACCTTCAAATTGAGGTCCATCTCCAAAGTGGTAAATAAATGGACTCTCCAGGAATTCTGAGAGTACCAGATTGGTGGCCATACCTTCTGTCCTGCAATAACAACACGATCTCCCAGTTTCAGGCCAAGTGATAAAAGCATGGCTCTGCCTGTGACATGGTCATAGGTTGGAATCATGGCTTTGGAGATGTCACATGAGAGAGGCACTGCATCCAGCAGGATCTGCTTGATTTCCTTTGCACTGGCTGCTGCATCTGCCATTTCCAGTGGCATATCTACTGGATCAGGAACCACATCTGCTGGAATCCGCCCTTTGTCATTCTGTAGAAACATAACATAGCACAGGATTTAATGCTATTACAAGTTAAACCTGATCAGATGAAACCACAGCATTTTATGAAGTGTTTGTCTTTATTAGATATTTTTCCTAGAATACAAACAACTATGAAGAAATACACATTTTCAAATAAGAATACCAAAACATCCTTAGATAGATCAGCTATCATGTACAGCTTATAATTTTTGAAACCAACAAGTAACCAACATTTTCAAATTTAAGAGCGTTATTAGGACTCAGAACACCTGAAACAAAACACTTGTGTGTATCTGAACACAGTTAGGAAAGCCAGGCAGACTTCTGGTCTGTAATGCCAATACCAAAACACCAACTCCTCTCAAAAAAAAAAAAAAAAAATCTATCTTTACCCAGAATATAGCTTGCTCCTTGCTAAGGCTTATTCCAAATATAAGAGGGAATTTAATTATGTATGTTGCATGTATATAATATGCAAATGTGATGGCTCACATGAGTACCTAAATAAATACATTCAGGTTTGTCTAGACACAGACTATCCTATGAGAGATAGGTTAAGAACAGAGTCCTTTCCAAACACACCCCACTCCCAGAGAGCCGTGATTGTGATTTCCTGCATGTCCTACCTGACAGCACAAGTTGTTGGAGTACCAGCTCCCCTGGAGTTAACCTCAACTCCAGGCCAGTTGCCCAGATAGCAGGTACTGTCAGGCTGCTCCAGGAACAGTTCTACCTGCAGATTTCAGCAGAGTGGAGCTTTGGCTGTCTGCCCATTGTCACAATGTTTGTGGAAAAAATAATCATTACAGTCTTCCAAATTTGTCTCAGCTGAGCCCCTGGACTCAAACATTACCAGATGGAATGATGCAGAGTAAGACTGTATTTGTTTTGGTCCTTCAAAACAGACTACAAGTTCAATGTTTCTTGAGCATCCTCTCAATTCATCTCAAAGCTAGAAAAGTATAATCCTCACTCAGAATTTACTTTGTTTCCAAATGATCAAACTCTACACTGTCTCTACTGTCAAAACCTTATTGCAGGTTTGAGCAATTCAACACACACCATTCCTTAAAAATCTCCAATCAATCTGTAAGTAAAGAATTACAGTACCTTAAAAACAGGATGTAGTTGGATTGAAGTTGAGTGGGGAGTTTGAGTTTGTAGTCATAACATTAGAGATTATTTTGGTCATGTAAGTCCCACAGTTCAGCCCACCAGGTGCCCTGCAAACCTCTATGCCAATACAAAGCACAGGCAGAGCAATGGCAAGAAGGCAAAGTGGAAACTCAGGATGTCCCTTCTCAAGGGCACAGCCAGCTCAGAATGCTTGTGCAACTACAAAGCAGAGTTCTCTGTGACAACAGACTCCTAAACATACAACTGCCAGAGAACTTGAGACACATTCATGCACACTGAATGAAGAGACAAAGAAAAAACCCACCATTTTTTAGGAGATCTAGATTGAATATCATAGGCAATAAAGTTCCAGAAGATTTCACACCAACAGTGCCACATAAAATCATGACTTTTGAGTACCCTTAATACAACTATGATTTCTCATTTAAAATAACCCCTGCAATTAAAAATGGATAACTGAGATAGTGGTTTTGCAAAAATAAGAAAACTTTCCAAGGCCTTCCCCCCAAAAATAAACAATAAAAAGCCCCACACAAAACAACAAACACCCAAATCAAACATAAAACTCAATCAAAACCCAAGACTGTGGCTAGACACATATAGCAACACTTTGCACTATAACCTATGCCCACTATTAGGTTACTAAGCAGAGCAGGTGATGTTTGTGCATTCTCAGTTACTCATGCTCATTGCTAAGCACAACACTGCATTTCTGGAGGACAAAGATTGCACTGCTCCATTTCTGAAAAGATCCCCACTGCCATGGGGACTCAGCTGTTTCAAGACACCCATGAGTAATAATAAATGAAAGCTCAAACAACAAACAGAAAAACCTCTTGAAAGTTATTTGAACTAATGAACTAGACCATGACACAAAAACACAAACTTCACCACACAAGTAGGACAAAGTATACAAAATCATCCCCTGTGAGTTGCAAATATCTTTTTCTGAGGCACTCTAAGCCCACGTAGCACACCTTTAGCTAATCAAAATCCTGGACAGACTGTTCAGTTTTTCCAGGTACCTTTTTCACCTTCTGGTGCATCCACAACCTAACTCCTTACCCTAAAGGCAGGATTTGCTCCATGTTCCAGTAAACACTTGACAGCTCCTGTGCATAGGTTAAATGCAGCAATATGCAAAGCTGTTCCAAAATCAAAATCACTACAGGTGGCATCCACATCTGCAATTAAACATCACATGTGAGGTATGCAAGTCTGTTACATGAACATTTCCCCCTACAGACTCCTTGCAAGGACATTAATTTTTACAGTTTATGTCAGCATTTACATAGGCACACCATTATTTATGTACCAAATGCATATGACAAGTAATTCTACACAGAATATCAACCTTATTTGCATCTGTTTATTCACACCACGAACCAACCTGGAAGATGAGCATGTACTTTCACTCATTTTTTAATACTGATGGCTTAACAGCAAAGTTGCTGCTACTCAGGATGCCAAATCTACTGTGTCAAGATTAACAACTGAGTAACTTATATATTTTATTGCTTCTAGGTGTCAAACATCAAAATGAGATGCATCTTCAACCAGTTGTTTTCCTTTGTGAGCAGACAGCAGGGCAAAGAAAAATTGATTATACATCTGCTTTACACTGATTTAATTACTAATGGCCAAGAATGAAGTAAGAGGTGGTGATTGTTATAATTTCCTTGTTTTCAAAGAATTGCACTCTGAAGGGTCTTGAACTGATAGTTTGGAAAATGGAGCACTGCATTTGACTGAAAGCAATTTAACACAATGTATATTTCTATCAGTTGTTCCCAATATATCTTTCAATCTGCTATGAAGTTATTACTGCTCTAGAAGATTGGAGTTTAAATGTCTGTTTAGTTCTGAGGCTCCTCTCTTAAATTATAAAAGAGAGATGTCATTTTGAATCAGTTAGGTATAGGACTGTTAATTAAAAGTGCCAACTGATTTAATACACAAACCAAACAGACCACACAGACCACAAGTATTAGCAGTCATGCTCCAATTTGAAATACCAGTGAGGAACATAAAACTTTACACCTCAGGGCTGAAAAGTCTCCTCATATTTTCCAGTTTCAGCCTTCATCCCAAAAAAACACTAGCCCCTCTCACAATGCCATAAACAAAGTATATCCCAACTGCATCAACATCCTTATACAGTTACACTAAATGAACAAATATAACATCAATATATATACAAGATACACAGTTATATATGTCTGTATAGACTATGTAAACATGTTAAGTTCATACATACTAATAAAATTGATTCCATTTTATGAAGATCAAAGGTAACACACTTGCAATCAGAATTTAACAGTTTTGCAATTGCACTGATTGAACACAAACATGAAAACAGACTGCATTCACATGTCTCAAGTCATGATGAGATGTACCCTTTATGTACCAAAGGTCAGAAGACATTATCAGTTAAAAACCAGCTAGAAGCTGAGGAGCTGTATACAGCCATTGAAACTTCTGTGGAATACAGCCAAATATTTTCTGCACACATAGGAACCAATTTGCAGAAATACTGGTCAGTAGCATCAGCTACTGAGCCAGCAACAGTTGCACATATTCCTATTTTGAAAAACAGCTGATGTGTGGTTTGGTTCTTTGAGTTAGACTCTGTGACTTCCTCAGATTTGCAAACTTCATGCTTAGATTTTCTGAACAGTTCTCTTACAGCTTTGATCTAAGTGGGCATAGTAGAGGTGACAGGAAGAAAGGCAAATATCAAAAATGTTGCCTGGTAACTACCCCCAAACTATCTAGAGGAAAATAATATACAATTTTTGTATTTAAAACCTCTAAAAATCCAAGATCAAACTAGCTCTTTCCAGTAACAACTGAGGAATAAATCTGTAAGAAAAATTTAACTACAGAGCATCATAAAGAAAGCAGTTTTGCAGTAAATCAAAAGCAAACACCTGTACTTCACAATGGGTGTCTCAGAGTCAACACACCACTGTCTTGAAAAGTTATTTATATATTAAAACCATTTTTTCTCCAGTTGAGTATGGATCCATCCAAAGCATGTTCTCCTTCTACGTATGTTCTTCCTTCTCTGCAAACTGCCTGATGAAGTATGGAGCTAAAACTATTCTACTAACTCACACTTTCCATTGTTTCCATGTCAGAGGGCAAATAATTTTATATGTTTACTGAGACAAAAAAATCAGCTGCTTATCCAAGAACTGTCAACTGCCGAGACATTTAACTTGGAAATCTGAGCAAAGTCCCACCCCTTCTGTAGGAACTGCACAAAAAGAGAACACCAAATGCAAATAAGATCTGAAAAGAGACCTAAACTGCTGATGCAAGTTATGGAGACCAGGCTATTGAAATGTGGTGTGGACTTAACTACTGTGCAGTCTGATTTTGCCTTTTGTTACCAACCCACACTTGTCACCTCCTAAGCAAGTCACACCAGCAACAGCATAGCTTAACAATCACTTCCATGGAGATTCAAGATCTGGTAAGCAAGCCTTGGGTACTCTAAAAGCCCAGCTTTTCAAACTCTTAAGACAGAGTCCCATGGTAAAAAATTATTTTGCAAATTGGCACAATCAGACGGATATTCAGCAGAACAAATTCATATTTGTACAATTTTATTGATAAAGCTGTTTACTGGTTTTGCTGTCCTGACCAAATTAGAAACAAACAGTTCTGGTTCAGAACCATTTCTGTATTTCCCTTTCCATTAGTATAAACACGGCTCCAATTACCAATCCTTCACAGTATCATTCCAAAAGTTATCTATTTATGCCAAACACTGCAGTCAAATTATTCCTTAAACAGGACCTTCTACATAGCTGAGAAATGGGAAAAACAAGCAAGTCAAAACTGCCTCAGTCACAGGTTTGCTACATGCAATTGCCAAATCCTCACTACTCCTTTAACCTTCTCCTTGCATTTTAAAAACTTCTCAATGTTTAAGCAACCTTAAAAAACACAAGATTTTACTAGAACGGTTGTATCTTTGGTTTTCTACAAACTTTCTCTTAGTTCTCAATAACTTAAGATTAACCTGTTTGCTTTCCAGTGTATTTGAAACTTCTATTGTCTTGTACAAAGCTCAAGTTTAAAAACCAGCAATGGAAACAGAACAGTATACCACTAAAAAACAGGTTAAGAGAAAAATGAACCAAGGAGGCTGAATAAAAGAATAAGAAATTATTTATGTATAATGGATGAACGAACACCACACTTACAGACCACTATACATCAGCTTAGGGTCTACAAAAAGATGGACAACTACATGAAAACAAAGGTCACAATGCCTACCTTTTGGCTTTGCATTTTTCAAAATAAGACTGATCAGCTCTGGAACATCAAAGTAGGCAGCATAATGCAAGGCATTCATATTTGTCCAGCGGCTGCGTAAGCTGCTGTCAGCACCCAAATCAATGAGCTGTGCTGCAAATTTTACAGCAGTTTCAACATCACCTGCAGGGTAATTTTCATAAATTATGACTTAGTGAGTTATTTATTTGAAAAAACACACGTTTATGTGCAACACAAAATGTACATGAAGCCCTTCAAACTCACAGCAGAACTATCACTATGCCTTTCTTTTTAGGATTAGTATACAGAAATCTTTGCCCTCTGTCATAAAGAGCTGAAATCTCTAGGGTATAATACCACAATCTGTCTTTCTCTAATATAAGTACTGTGTCAGCCATCAAACCCAGGAATTTTAGTACCTGATAGAAGAAAAAGAATGCTGAAGTTTATGTTAAAAGATCTGCCAACACCAGGGAAGACGACCTATGCCAGACTTCTCTCAAACTCAGAGGAGAAGTGGGCTCAGGTCAACAAAAAAGTAACACAACATAGAAAAGTTAATAGGGGTATTCAAACAGAGTTAAATGTGCTCGCATTTCCAGTATTTATGACCATAACAATGCAAATGAAGTTTATTGTTCTCTTCTGACATGAAAAAGGTGAAGGAAACAAAAGAAAAAGAACAGCCAGTTGCATGAATGTTCTGCTGTACAAAAACTACAGCAAAAACTAGATCAAACTTGCAGCTTGCACCTCAGTCTGAAACTGCCTTTGCTACATGAAGTATCTGTTTAATCTGGCACTACTGTGTAGAATCTATACCACTAACTCAGCTTGCTCCCCATGGCTACAGCTGCAGTTCTGCACCTTCCTTGCTCACGGCCACTACAGGAGAGAAAACCAAACACTAAAAAAAGAATCTACTGCAAGGAACAATTCTGTAACAGTCAGCGGGATTAGTTCATGTGACTCAATTAGGTTTTTACATCTATAATGACTTATTTTTTTTACTCACCAATGCCATGAGCCCCTGATTTGCAAGTGTAATGCAGGAGAGTCATATCAGTCAGTCCATCTCTGTCATTCACATTGCAACCTCTTTTAATGATCTGACAGGCAAGTGGAAAACAAGCACATTTTAGCTCTGGCATATCTCTGACATCACTACTATTGCCTTAGTTATTTCAGTTATATTGATTGACTCCTGGATTCATTGCAAGGGCTAGTAACAAAGAAGCCTACCAGAACAGACTCTCAACTGCAGAACTGAGCAACATACACAAATGTAATGAATAGCATTATAATTAACCAAGCTCTCCCCTTGTTCTTTGATGTCTCAACAACTACCCACCCCACTGCCACACACCCCCAAAACTAAGCCCCCAGTTATAATATGGCAGGGTCAATTTTCACTGCACTCCCCCACACGTCCAGAAAAACCCATAATCCAGAAGAAAAATAAGGAAGTAGGATAGAAATACTAGAAACACATTTTGTGCCTAGGAACTATTGCCCTTAAGGTCAGGCTTCAATGGTAGCTTCATATACTGGAGTTAGGGATTACTTCTAAGTAGGAAATAAACACAAGGTGAAGGGTCTCAACACAACTGCCTTGAGAGAAACATTGTTTATACCAGCTAAGCAAATGTACTGAATTTTATCCATCATCTTTCTTTTTCCAAATAAAACCTGACAACATGTGGAATACAAGGGATGATCAGTCACTACTTGAGAAAAGGCAGAAACTATACCTGCATTTATGATTAATTCTGCTTCTGAAGGAACTGGTTTTATTCACTGTCAACACAGTATTTAACATTGAGAGCACTCAAGGATCTTCAAGGATTTTTATCTCACCTCATTCCCGATAATATCAATATTCTGCTGGACCTGTGGAACCCACTGCCTTAAGATAGCAAACAATTCAGAAACTGATGTTTTGGGGTCGAAGAGTATTTCTTGGCACGCTGCATCATTGGGATCGAAGAAGGAAAACTCTGTCAAAAAAGAAAAAAGTCCTTATAGAAAATCTTGACATTTAACATACATCTAGTTTTTCAAAGTCAGAGGCAAAGAACAGCAGAGAGAGTCACTTCACTACTCATTCACTATTCACTACTCACACTGGAAAAATCAGAATGCTGAATTAATTTGGAAAATTGTCTCTTAACATCTATTTTTCCTTTAACACTTATGTCTTGCTTATACTTCTGAAAAAGCTTTGAATCAGCAACCAATACAACAGTACTGCAGGAGTGATTTTAAGTTTAGGCAAGGAGTGACAGAGATGTATGGTGATTCTGCTAATAAGGGTTTACTGTTGCTCAAGCCAGGCAAAGGCTGCAGGTTCCAAGCTGCTCCCAAGCACAGACAAGCCTATTGATCCCTCGAGGATCAAATGCATAGATGATTTCTCCATGTGCTACAAAATATGTGTTTTCCTTCTTCTTTCATCATAATTTACATAGAACATATTAAAATATAGCACACATTCTAATCAGGAAGGCATTCTGTGACCTCTGCTATTTTCAGGTATTTCATGAATGCATCAATCCCAGCTGGTGGCAGCTGCAGGAAAGAAACACCTTCAAAAATTAAGGCCCCAAATCAAGACCAGAAAAAAAAATCACCACTTTTAGAGATTTTAAGCCTCATGTTCTTCCAGGCAACCCAAACTGTAAATATATAAAACACCCTATCATAAAAGTATATGTCACATTACTCAAAGGAGTGTGTATGTCTACACACATCCTCTATTTTAAATTTGTGGAATTTCTTCCAAGTCTGGAAGATTATATGAAAGAATCTGGATAGCAATGGCTGTGAGGAGAGGGAATGGAAGCAGAGTCTACTGTCATCAGCAAATACTGAACTGTTTCTCCTGCTGCAGCTATCGGGGAGTTGCCTCTTAAACAGGTTTTGGACAAATGTACAAGCTCTCAGACAGGACAGACGGGTTAAGCACCACACACCATCACCCATCTGGGTGTGGGACATGGCATAAATCACCTCTGGGTGAATCATCCCAACCTTTCCCCAAAAACAGCATACCTGACTTCTAGATTGCATCAACAGATAAAAGTACATAGAGAGTTTGCTTCCTGGCTATTTAGAGCTCCTCAAACTGCATTGCCTTGATTCAACAAGAAAGGAAAAGGAGGACTACTTCAATGATATTTAACATGAATTTTTATTTTCACCTAGCATATAAAAAAATCCAAACCCCTTATCTCCCAGCACGACACGAAGTGTGCTTCTTCCCTACATCCCATGGATCAACACACATTTACTGATTTATCCACCAATATTTACCTTCCACATAAACCACAACTGATCTACAGCTGAAAGCTATGAAGCAAACAGACAACTAGGCAACAAGATTAATGATCTCACACAATATTCACAGTTCTTACTCTACCTGGAAGATTTCTAGCCACAAACCTGATCCAAATTATCTATCAGAAATCAACTCTTACAATCAGCATGGTAGAGAAAAACTCTGAAACTGTACCAAGTATTAATAACAACCACCTTAAGTGCTTAACAGGTGATCAGCTGTAGTCTTTGCAAACCAAAGCAATGCTACAGAAAATCTGTTGAAGCAATGAATCCCATGAAAGGATGGCAATGGCATCTAGATATTTTAAAATATTATTTTCTCCCCCTCTATCTTTCCCAAGTATTAATTACCGTGCTCAACTGCATTAAGGAAAAATAAATGCACTGAATGTAAAGACCAAGAATGTCTCTCTGTCATGGTTTAACCTCCTTCATCCAGATTCAGCCATGTTACTGTTACAGAGGTGACAGCAATCTCCTATAAAAGGATTTTTTATTTAATAAGTAGGCAGAAACCAGGTAGAACAGATAGCAGTGAGATCATAGGGTTATTAGAAGATGCCACAACAAAACAATGTTTAAAGAAGGCAAATGGAAACTTTATCTAAGGGATAAGAAAGCAGAATGGAATAAATCATGGCATTACTTAAGAGTAGACTAGGAGAGTGATGAGAACCATGTAGAGACACATTCATGTATTGAGATGTATCATATGGAACACTTACATTCTCAACCTGAGCTAACTTTTAAAATGGTCCCAAGAATGCTGAGTCTGTCAAAGACACATTACATGTATTTATTTTTCCTGAATACAGCTGATTGCTCTAATCATTATGCTATTAATATATTTTGCAACATTTAAAGGCATTATAATTGCAGCTATCAGTGAAGCTCCTTACCTACAGTGACATTTTAACACATAATATACTCCCAGAAATTTTATTATAATTTATATATGTGAAGACAGTTACTGAAGACAAACATTATTCTGACAGCTGATCAGAATTATACTTGCTACAATTTTCAACCACTCACTTTACAATCCTTACCACCACAAAAATGTATGCTTCCAACAGAAATATCCTCTTCAGTACATCATTTTCATACTAAAGCACAAGAAGTGTAACTCTAGAGGTTTAAAATGTAATGTAGATTAACTTCCCTTACTTACCCCAATTTTACATCTTAACACAATATCCAATTCTACACTGAGATGTGAAAGAACTACAAATGTGACCACATGCACAGAAGTGTACAAAGGAAATTATATAATTTGTAGTGCAAGCAATAAGAAAAATGGGAAAGGTATGGGTCATCCTTCATTTCATTTAACAGAGAATCTATTTAATAAGAAGAAAACTTTTTCTGGAAAGAAATAATTAAGAGTTTATAGCTTTTTTAAAATTTGTAATTCAAATTTATTCTGTGCTAATTAAAAATTCATTTTCTGTTTGAAGTACATACCACAGTCTGAAGGCATTGGTGCTGCAGCAACAGAAAAAGTAACAGATGTTTCAGAGTTTGGGAATAAGAATCGTTCTCTTTCAATGAGGGAATCTCCTTCGAAGGAAGGTTCTGGGAGATCCTCTATGGTCATCTTCTATAAAGCCACTTTAGAAGGAAAAATAAAATCAGTAAACAACCTCATTGGAAATAGTTTGGTTTGGTTCTATCATAGTAAGATATAACATGTAATGAGACTAAGATGTTGCAAACAAATTATTACTGCCATTGCACTGTTACACACTAATAAACTAACAAAGCTCGTACAGTATAGTGTCAAGGTTAGCCAACTTCTAGTTTTGACTTCCACCACTAAACTTCCATGTAAGTAATGGAAAACTTAATATTTTTCCCCAATTTCCCACTTGAGCAGTAAAGAAAATATTAATACTCTAATTAGCAAACACACACTGAGGATAAATGGATTAATGTGTTTCATAGCTTTATGAAAATGTGAGGCATCAAGTACCTGCCCTCATACTCTGCATGCACATTCCCACCCTTCACCATGAGCAAGAACATGCTGCCAGCTACTGCTGCCTCCTCTTTTTAAATTCTCAGCTTTCATCTTCCCACACACAGCTGCAGACAATTCATCACCGAGTGATTCACTCCTGGACTCACGATTCCATATCAGCTCCTTTCCCAGCTCCTCTCCTGGATGTTTTAAAATAGCACACTTACCACAGTGCTGTAACCTTCACCCTTGTGCTGTTTCCAGTCAACTTCCCAGGCCTTACAGCAATCTAGGAAAGAGAATCAAGACTAAATGGTTGTAGAGTTATAGTGACAAAATCTAATAATCAGCCCAAGTTACATCCTAGCTATGGTACACAGGTTAAGATCAGAGGAAAGCTGGCTACCACTTGTAAGATATTTTATCAGGCAAATCCATTAACAAATAACAAAAAAAACATTATTCTTAATAGAAACAGACATGATTGCACCATCAGAGGCTGCATCTCACAGTTGAAAAATTGAAATTTTGCATCTTGAATGATCATTAAACACTTGGGACAAAAGCAACATTTCTACTAAACAACCTACACTTTTATTCTGGATATTGCTATACAGTGCTTTTTTCTCAGGAATTTGCTTAGCCAGCCTGCTTGACAGAAAGAAGCCGTGGAGCTTCAAGGAATGTTTTTTTTTTTGCACATTTAATTTATACCCAAGTAACTATGAAAAACTAAAAGAAGACTTATTTTGATTTTTGTACCTAATGCACAACAAGCTATGAGTAGATTTAGTCAAAAGAAATCTGTCACACTATTTGGGACTTCTCAATCTATGTGCTAATATAACAGGCATTTTAGCAGTGGATTACAGATGCTAATCTTGAAGTACATAAATTAAAGCCTCCTTTTCTTGCCCATCATACACAGTTCTCCATGTGCTCAAGTTGGAAATAAAGGTCCACGTGAAAAATGTTCCTTTTTCTCCCAACTAATTTATTTCCTTAGTCTTATACAGCTGTACATGTTCTGGCATGAAGATCAAGCAGGAGGCCACTGGAAGGACAGGACTATTTTTTCCAACAGCATTATCATATTGCATTGGCTTATGTGTTCTTTTATTCAACGAGGCCAAAAATATCTCTAATTATTTCAGTTAATATTTCATTACAGTCAGGAAAAGTTAAGAGTTTACATTTCAGTGACTTAATAGCTGTCATAAAGATGACAGCAACAGCTTTCTTGTGTGAGGGACTAGAAAGTCCCTTAAGTTGCAAATACCTAATTAAATTCCTTTTGAAGGGCAACAGTGAAATCAATCTGCTTCAATCTGATATTCCTTCAGAGGCTTGGCAAAACAAAACAAAGCTTTGTAAGACACATAAATCCACAAGTTTCTCACAGGCAGCACCACAGAGCTCTCACAAAATGCACAAAGGAACAAGTAATATGCATGAATACAAAAGGTGTATTAGCTGAGCCTCTTAAGCTGGAAAAAGACACACACAAAAGAAATTAAAAGCTTTTTGCACAGCCCTACACTGAGGGAACAAAAGAAACACAGTGAAAAGAAGCCAGACCTGATTGAACAGATGGTAACAGGAAAAGGTGAAATTTTGTGAAGTAGGACAACGTTAAGTTGTTTTAACTTGAAATCAACAGAGCTATTTCAAAATTAATACAAAAAGAGTGTTTATGGCACACAGGAAAGCAGACCAAACAGAATACAACCTGTGCAAGTAGCCAGGGCATCTGTTATTCTGCAGGGCCAGAGACAAGAACACCATCTATACTCTGCCAAAGCAAAGCAGCCAGGGAAACAAGTCATGCTGTCAGGTAGGTGGCATGAAGACCCAAGGGCTACAATGCAGACCCAACTCCATAAAGAATGAATTTACATGTCCACAGGAGTGCCAACACCTCCAATGGAAGTGTGCACACCCTCACACCACGGGGTCTACATCTAGAAATGTAGCACATGTCACGACACAGCACTGAACTATGAAATGTCAACACATTCTGCACCCACAACCACCTCCAGAGGCTGCCAGCTCAGGTGTAAGAGCTTCCCAGCCAGCACACACACAGCTGGAAAGGCAAAGGGAAAGGAAAAGGCTGAAAACTACTACAAAAGAAGTGAAAAAGCATCCCCACGCCATCCTCATAGTGACTTCTGCTGTAAGGAAAACCAAAACTGCCTGAGGTATTAGCAACACCCAAGACACACTTTCCACCAAGATTCAGCTGGAAAATCCTGGTGCAATGGAATGGGAGGCCTTCCAAAAGAGCAGTGACTTTCCTGTACTGGTAAAAGAGTTTAGAGCAGAAACTATTAGAGAAATTACATGAAAGAAAAGACAGAATTTTTCTGTTCACAGCATTGTCAAACTGCCACTGAGCACAGTTATGATACAGCAAAGAGTATCATACTTACTATTTGCCAGCCATAAGTTCTTCCAACTGAATTATATCTGAAAATGAAAAAACAGAAATATCAGGAAAAGAAACTTCAAAGAGTTATCAGATGCATACACCCTTTTGCTGACAAAACTGAACAGCAACTACAGGTTTCTTGACATCCACACATTACACAGGAATGCATGGTAGCTCGGCATACACATGTAAAAAAAGTTCCATAATGGAGGATCCAACTTTTTCATGTACTCTAGTTTGTAATTTATGATAAAGCACAAAGCTTTCCTGCTTTAAGACATATAAGCATTTAAGAAATATAAGCATATAAGAAATAGCAAACGCTAAAGCACTTCAAGCTACAACATACAGTTGTTCTGCACTTTGATAGCTGAACCTGTCACAAATGTGATGCTATTTTTGACAACTATGTATAAGGCACTCCTTATCATGTGCTTAGATGTGCTCAAGAAAAATTAAGTTCAAAGAACAAGTTTCTTACACATACACCACCTGCCCACTCCAGAACATTCACAGCACGAGTGGCAGACATGCTATATACATGTACTAAACCAAATATTTTGGGTGACGTGCAACATGGCAGTGTTTTCACAGATTGACTGAAATGTCGGGGTTGGAAGGGACCTCTGGAAATCATCCATTCCAACCCCCTGACAAGGGACAGTCACCTGGAGCAGGTGACACAGGAGCGTGTCCAGGTGGGTCTGAATGTCTCCAGGGAGGGAGAGTCCTTAACCTCCCTGGGCAGCTGTGCCAGTGCTCTGCCACCCTCAGGGTAAAATTCTTCCTCTGCTGAGGTGGAACTTCTCCTGTTTTAGTTTATGGCCAGTGCTCATTGTCCTGTCACTGGGCACCACTGAAGAGCCTGGCACCGTCCCCTTGGCACCTGCCTTCGAGATTCGCCTATTTACACGCATTAATGGGATCCCGTCTGTCTTCTCTTCTCCGGAATACACAGGCCCAGCTCCCGCAGTCTCTGCCATAGGAAAGACGCTCCACACCCGCACCTTTGCGACCCCCGCTTTGACAAGCTGCAAATTCCCGGGAGCTCAGGCCCTGCATTCTCCCTGGTCCCCTGGTCACCTCCCAGCACACGGGGGAGCCCCGCTCTCACACAGGGCGGGCCCGGAGCAGGGGGACTCACGGTGACACTGCCCGGCCCGGGTGCCGCAGCCCGGGGTGGGGGGGGACCGGGCCGGCCGCGGCCCGCCCGCTGCGGCGAACCCTGCACCGCCACCCCGGCCCCCGCTACGCGCCGAGGGAGGATGGGGAGCGATGGGGAGCGATGGGGAGCGCCGGGAAAGCGCTCTGGGAAGCGGCAGCCCCGCTCCAGCCCTACCTGCTCTCGGCCGAGCGCAGCCCGGGCCGCCCGCGCCCGCCCGCCCGCAGCCCAGGGAGCCGCGCGAGGCCCGGGCCCCGCCCACCGCTGGCAAACCACGCCCCTTTCCGCCCTCCGGCCAATGGGCGGCCAGCGCGCCCCGCCCCGCCCCGCCGGCCACGCCCCCCGGCGGAGCACCTGAGGGGTGAAGGGGCGGGGCCGGCGGGGAGAGCGGGAGGGGACACGGGATGGAGCGGGGACAGGCAGGAGGTGGCACCGGCAGGAGGTGGCACCGGCAGAAGGTGGCACCGGCGGGAGGTGGCACCGGCAGCAGGTGACACAGGCCGGAGGGCTCGCGGCCCCGCTGGCACCACTGGTTCAGCACTCGGGACTCCCCAGTTGTCTCAGTAGGAACAAAAGGAGCAGCTCCCGAGAAGGGTTTTCAAAGCATGCTCGTCCCATGCTGTAAAATCTAATGAGGATCTAAATGCAAAGATTGGCACTCTTGGGAAACGCCTACGTTGGTAATCCCAGCTTCGTGCTTGATCCCAGCCTGCATGAAGGGAATTTGACCTGGATAAGACCTCAGCCAAGTCCTGCTATATTTTTATGCTCTACGTGGATCACTATTAAATAAACACAACTGATGTTTACATTCAGGGTTTTGGTATTGTTTTTGTAGTGATGATATTAAAAGGAGTGGGGACAGGAGGAAAAATAGGAATGACAAGTGGAAAATTCCTCAAATTAAGTGCTGCAAAGGTCAAGAGTTGCAAATTCTCTCAGCTCCCAGAGACTCTAAAACTGAAAGGAGAGAATTGAATTGCAGTTGTGAAAGTAAGTGTGATACCAGATGGCTACAAAAAGAGCTAGGAAATTTTTCCACTTCTTAGAGTGTTCCATACCTTGGAAAAGGCAAAGAAAAAATGTTCCAGGAAAATGCAGGCCTGCTACTTTAGCCTCAAGGCTACTTAGGTTCAAACTCCTTTTATAAAGACAAGCATGTAAGCAAGACCAAACGTGAGCTTTGTACTGGCAGTCAGTGTTTGCCTTTTTTGAGATGCTTGGTGCTCTGGGCAAAGGAAATGTTTTATTGCTGATACTGAATAACAGACTTTAGTGAAAAGCCTGGAATGGTAATTATTAGCAGTTCTGGAGAAGACTAGAATTTAGGAGAACTTCAACAAAGATAAAGCACAAGCACAGAGGGAAACAGTGTTGAGTTGAATGCAAAGTTCTGAACTTAGGGAGGTTACTGATGACATTCTGGGATATTCTCCTTGGAACTAATCTTTCACATTTTCCTTTAATGTTTTTTAGGTGAAAAAAAAAAAGAACTAGCAAACTGATGAGATAAAAAACAAAAGCAAAAAGGAAAGAATTGCTGTTAGAAAGGAATGAACTGATATAAGAGTGAGGTATGGGATCACTGCATGGAAGTGACTGAGGAATGATGCTGCACAAGGAGCATCACTACGAGTATGAAGCAGTGGCACAAAAACATTTATCTTAGGATGTGTAACCAGAGAGTTGTGGCAGGGAAGGGAGGTGTTTGTGCCAGCAGGTCTGGCCATCTCCCTGAGGAATCACATATCAGTGTGAGTACTCTTCTTCAGCAAGCAGCAGCTAATCCAGTGTGTCTTGAGAGGGCTTGTCAGCACAGCCAAGGAAAAGAACAGTCTATTTTAGGAGGTTACCAGAGCACAGCTTGTTTAATGCAGCAGAGTGAAAGCTGAGACAGAGGATATAGTTGCCATAAACCACAGAAAATGGGGTGTGAATTCAAAGATGGTGTTGAATATGAGGACAAAACTGTGTGTGATTGTTTTTTTATGCTAGAAAATGAAAGCAAGGACCTAACAAAGCATCTCAGGTTCTAGAACATCCTTCTGATCAGGCCAGCAATGGCAGAACCCCAAACATCTTAGCTCAGAGTCCTCAGTGCTGCAGCTGCAGAGGAGACTGGATGTCATTGCCTAACAAAACCCCTTCCTGTCTGGACTTCCACCTCTGGGCCCTGCAATGGAAAGTTTATAAGAATATATATTTAAACCATTTGCTGTACCTTAGCACATTATCCTTTTCAGCCACTCCTATAAGCCAGGATGTGAGTGAAAATAAAAACCTGCTCAGCCTATCCTGTCTGACTCATTTGGTGCTGCCATGGGCAGCAAGGCTGCTGAACACCTGGAGAACTCAAAACAATGGGCTGCACCAGCTCTGACCAGCTTGGGAGGAAGACAGGGAAACAATGCTTGTGAGCAACAAGCCTGTTTCAACTGAAATATTATTTCATTTCTTGTTTCTTCTTTGGGCAGAAATAGAGCATTACTCACCCCTTCATCTCCCCAGATTCATGTCCCAGAGGAAAGCAATCATTTAAATGGCTTAGGAAGGCATTGCAGCTTCATGTGGAGCCACTCTGGAGCAAGGCTTGGGGCAGCAGGGAGGTTCTTAGAGTGAGTGTGCACACACACTGTGGTTAGAGACACTCTCTGAGGGAAAGCCAGGAGGAATCCTCAGTTTTCAGGGAAAGCCTGAGAAGTTTTAGGTAAGGGAACTGGGAACTGGAAAAGGCATAAGGCTAATTAGCTGCACGCTTTTCTAGGATAATTTTCAGGAGTACAAGTTCCTGGACCTCACTTCTAGATCCAAAATTAATGCTACCACCTTCCATTAGAAAGTGCTGAAGCCCTTGCTGGCCAGTTAAATTGCCAGTCCCTCACCTGAAAAGAACTCCCTTGCCCTGAAATGGCTCTGCAACCACAAGTCTGCTTTCACTCATGGGAACTGCTGCCAAGGCCAGTGGAACCCTCTCCTTTTAATTTTATAGATTTGCAGAACTCTGGAAATCTATGCTTAAGACTTCATGCTGTTTCACATGGTTCTTTATCCTGACTCTTGTGTTTTGACAGTCACTGTCTTACCCACTGAAACCAGCAGTGAATGTGTTGGTTGGGGCAGACAGCAAGCACCTAAAATACCAATGGAATGCCTTGCAGAAAGAAACTGTCACTAACTGACCAGAACACACCTTCCAAAAATAACAGACAAATGTAAATATATCTCACAAAACTACTGCTGACACTAGTCAATTTTTCTTGACCTCTTTGGGTGTAGGCAAACCCTCCAAAATTACTGTCTTTAGTTTTCTTCCTTCATTAATTCCTTAAATAAAGTTTTTTTACTGGAGAGGAAAACCAGTTTTCTAGCTTTTTTCAACAACTTTTTTTTTTAACTTGTCATTCTGCTGTCTAAAAAGTACAGATGTTTTTGCAAAACAGGTTTTTGAAAGCATTGGGGTCATATTTATTGCCTCGTGCAATCAGACTGAACCACTTTACTTAGAAGTTAGAATAAAATAAAAAAAATTAAAAAAAGACAGCCAATTCTGAGAATTTTGTTTTTCTCTTGCATCACCATCACTAGTAAAGGCTCTGTATAGACTCTCTGGTTCTATTCAATTCTTTGCAACTACATTTCCTTCAAATCATGATGCTCTTATTCTTTACCATTGTCAACAGGTTTCCACAGGGGAAACAAAATGAAGCTTCATATGTGTCTCTGCTAGTGATTACAGAAAGGAGAGAACCTACTCTATATCCCAAACTGTAGGAGAAGCTGAAGTAAAAAGAGACTATTTCTTATTTACTTAGTGCTATCTAGGCCAACAATATGAACAGCTCCCTGGTTATATTCAATTTGCTCACATGAAGAAAGAAAAAGTGAATTTCTTTGAGAGTAAAATAGCTCTTTAAAATTGTTGTTATCACTCAAGTTCTCCATAATTCCTCAGTGAGCTCTTTTCCACAAATACAAACCTTAGATTTTTAAGACTTGGCATAATCATTTATGTGCATTACCTATTTTATCCTCTCTTTTGTTGTATGATCATGAGATAAACTACTTTCCTTATAATTTTTCATGAAGAAAAGCATTGGGATTTTTGCTGAAGTGCCTCAGAAGTACAAAGGAATGTATACCTACTGGTATATAAAAGTATTGTTAAGAAAAATGCAGCTACTTAAGTGTTTGGAAACAGGCACATCAAAGATCTCACAGAAGCAAATATATCTGGGGTAACATTAAATAGTCATATTGCATACACATGCAGACAGCAATTAAAGCTAGTATAAAACAGATTCCTAGTTAAAACACATTTTCTATGAGCCTGGATCTTGATTTAGTAATAAATAATAAAATGTATATTGGTTTACTATTAATATTTAAAATAAAAAATGACTGCATAATTCATAATTATAAACCAGGATTTTGCATTTTTAACCATTTATTTATTTCTTGTAACGTATTAATGCATGGTGTGAAAATAAGTAGGACAAAAATTTGAATGGCTGATCAAAGGCAAAGGGAAGAGAAAGAGCTTCCTAAATACGACCACCAAGTGACAAAGGGTTAATTGTCAAAATTCCCAGTGTGAACAATGGAGCTGTTGTAGCTGCTTTTTGAAAAAAAAAAAAGACGCCAGAGATTCCATAGCACAAATATTAAGCAGCTACACAGAGATGTCTCTCAACTCACACTGTAAGCAGAAGAGGGACATCAAGGCTACTTACTTGTTCTCCTGCATTTTCCTAAACTAACTGTGGAGGGCTACAGCATCCTGACCATTAGCATCACCAGGATGAAGCAGCTGCATAAGTCTGCTCCACCTCTCCCCTTTGAGCACATTAGATACATGCCCAACAGGGAATACAGAAAGTGTTAGGGTGTTTCTGTAAAAAACACATTGTGGTGAGACACAGCAGCAGACAGAGCCTGAGCTAAATGACTGACCAGAAGCAGAGTTGGGAGGGAAGCTGATGCTTCCCAGAAAACCCTTGTGGGAAATGACTGTGTCATCATGTATATTAAGTGCAATGTATGTGTTCCTGGAAAATTACTTTGGAGAAAGAACATAGAGTTTTTAAAATCTTCCTGGGAATCACTATAGTGCCTTCTTCCCTGTAAAACCAGGTAATTTTGCTGCCTCTGCTGAAAAGATAAAAGGATTTGAACAACAGGGCTACAGAGAATAACAACTTCACACACAGATTGCAGTCCAGCCCTGAGGAATCAATCATGTAAGCAGTTACTTAAAGTCTGAGAATGTTTCATAGGCTTGGCAGTATGTAAAGATTTTTGGGAACTGGGGAAGATACACATGGCCACACAGGTGGAAGTTGCTAGAGAGAAGCTGTAGACTTGTCAGCGTTTGAGTTGGCCAGTGTTGTCTGCAACTCCTGCAGCACGGAGGAAGGGCCACCTTCAGTATAAAAGCTGTACCTGGAAATGAAAAAACAAATCCATTTAGGCCACTCTGAGTAGTGAAGAGGGAAGTTGGGGGTGGTTGCTGTTATGACCTTCATCCACATGCCACCCTTCGCAAGTAAGTACCTGGAAAAGACAAGTATCTTCTGCCTCATCCAGTTCCTTGCCTTCCCTAGTTTCCTTCCTGTTTGAAGTGATTCAAACAGGTTTCCCTTCCCTTCCCTTCCCTTCCCTTCCCTTCCCTTCCCTTCCCTTCCCTTCCCTTCCCTTCCCTTCCCTTCCCTTCCCTTCCCTTCCCTTCCCTTCCCTTCCCTTCCCTTCCCTTCCCTTCCCTTCCCTTCCCTTCCCTTCCCTTCCCTTCCCTTTTTCAGATATGGATCTATATTTTTTAATTTATTAATTTTTTTTCTTTCTTAGAGTTTTAGCCCATGAAGCATTGAATTTAAGAGAACTAAGCCCTGGCAAATGGAAAAGAAATCAAGGTAAGCAGGTGACTTTTGTAAGTTCCAATTTTATCCCAAGACACTCAGACAATGGGAAAAATGAATTTTCATTTAATTTTTAATTTTAATTTGAAAATAAACATTTTGGATCCACTAGATTCAGATGCTGTCTTAACAAGCATTTTCAGGTTGGGAAACTATCTAGAAAGAAAAAAATAATTTTCAAGAATGATCATGTGAGAGGAAGGAAAAAAATCCAAAATCTTGTTTAGAAGTCACAGAAGGAAAAAATAAACAGCTTGTCACTTGCAAGCAGGGGAAAATTTTGAAGAATCTCAAGGCAGAAGTCTTAACAGGCATTTCTGACCCATTTGATTTCCTGTCTTTTACTCTCCAACAGGTACATCCGTGGTCAAGGTCACCTTTCTCTTGGTTAAGGAGAATCTAATGATGCTTACATGCCATGTTCAAATAGTTTCCCTTCAAAAAGGCTTCAAAATCCAGCCTCTTCCTTTGGATCTCTGCATTCAATTGTATGTTATGATTTTGTAACAAGGGAAAAAAGCAGAACAGGTACCAAGTTCTTCTGCCCCCCTATACGCAGGAAAAAAATATCTGCCTTTATAAATACAACACTGGTGCTGACTGGCTGAAGTCTGCTTACCCTAATGAGCTTAAAATCTTATTTGCAGAGGACATCTGTCAAGGCAGAAGTGAGGTACACAAGTGCTCTTAATCCATTAGCTCTAAATCCAGCCAAGCTCTCACACACCTTTTTTTGAATCAAAGAAGAAAACCCAGGCGGGAACATACAATGGAACAGGGCACAGCTTCAAGAGCAGATCCTGTGCAATAAGCACATGGGATTTTAAGATGAACAACAAAGGAAACTGGCAACAAAACTGGGATCATGATGGAAGACTCCTGAGAAACAGGCCAGTCTGCAGCTCAGGATGACACAGTGAGTTTTATTTTTACTTGTGTTTTCCCTAGTTCTTCTGGATTTTTGACCAAAAATAAAGAAGAAGAAGAGATGGGCTGCACACCTTCTCGCAGTGAGATTGCTGGTACTGCTGAAAGAAGTGGTGTTAAAGCTTTGAATAAACCCAAAACTGTTCTGCCAATTGATTCAAGAGATAAAGGAATCCCTCTGCTGGTTAAAGGTTCATCTTGCTACAATATTGATGAATATGGGATTCAGAGGAAGGACTATGTGGAAGAAGAGGAGGAGGATGAACTGTCAGGGCCGGATAAAAATGATAACTCAAAGTTATCTTCCAAGTCTCATTCAGATTCCCAGATTAGCAGGGAAGACAAGAAAATTGAGAGGATGGCCACAGATGCTGAAGTCATTATGTCTGAACTGATTGAGTCTCAAAAACACATCACTGAGTCCATAGAGATCAGAAAGCAAACCTCCTGCGAATCAGAAGCATCAGCTTTCATCTGGGATGACAAGAATGAAAGCAGCTCAAAGCAAGTCCCAAAGAAAGGGAAGAAGAAAAAAACCCATAAGCTGGCAAAGCAAGGCCAACCCAACAAAAGCAAAGAGAAGTCCATGCAGGCCCCGTGTGAGACAGAGAAGAAGGTAGACTTCCCAGAAGTGCTCGTCAAGGCTCACCAGAGTGCATATGCCTACTTACACCCCAACCTCTCCAAGTATGAAGCTATTCTGCACATGGCCAACCAGGCCACCCAAACTCAGCTTTTCCTACAGCAGATGATCAGCTTCCTTGTGCTTCGCTTTGATGAAATCAACCAGCTCTTGGAAGAAATTGCCAACGATGGGGAAAGTCTTCTCAAAGATGTAGGTGGGAGTCTGGCATGGCCAGCAGAAAAGGACGATTTGAAGGAGCATCCAGATCTTCTGCAACAGCTACTGCAGTACACGGTCAACAAAATGCAGTTGGTGAGTGGGATGCTGGCCTCCCTCACGTCCAATGCCCTGCAGGAGACGTGCAGCTACCTGCAGTCTGCTGCAAGCAACCTGGAAGGCAAGCTGAAAGCAAAGCAAAGCTTTGATGAGCACCTGCTGCGGACAGTAAAGCTGCTCGAAGCCTCGACCGTGGGGCCCTCTCAGTCCCACGGGGATGACAGGACTCTCTGTTCTGAGGACAGTGGCATTGGTGTGGACAATGAGTCCCTCAAAGAGTTCAGTGCTCTCAGCCAGCATGGAGGACAGCCAAGTGACTCCTGCACACAGGGACATCCATCCCGAAAGCATGCTGGAACAGCGGAGCGTGGGAATGGGGGCACAGCGTCAGGGGGCACAGCTGCATCCCATGGCTCTGCTCTTGGAAGGCATTTTAAAGGCGTGTTTCATTCATCTGTGCAAAGCAGGGAAGCAGCTTCTTGTCAGGGTGGAGTAGCAGAAGGCACTTCTACCATGCCCCAATATGCAAACTTGAGCAAAAGTTCCTACAACGCCTTGCAGTCTGGTTCTGCTCAGGAAGGGGAACGTTTCAAAATCTGTGAATCAACAGATTTTCTTTCTGATGAGGATGAGGATGATGATGATGATGAAGAAGAGAGCACACTGGGGGAGGATGATGACAGCACAAGTTTATCAGAAATGGGGAAGGATGCTCTGCCAAGGTCCCTGTCTTCACCTGCACTCACTGATAACATTCCAAGGCAGTCCATCAAAAGGACAGAGAACGTAGACACAGAAGAAATAATTTTGAAGATGAAAGATGCCATCAGTGAAAAAATCAAGTTCGTCCCAGCTAAATCCAGGCGTAAAGAATGGATAGAGGATGAGAGTGGAAGAGCAGTCCTAGCAAAAAGGCCCAGTACAGCAATAGGCAGACAGAGAAAGTTTGGGAAACAACGGCGGTCCAGGTCAGAGGAGTCCCTCAGGAGCCAGGCAGAGGACCCAACACTCCTAGAGCTTCAGAGGACTCAAAAGGAGCTCAGCAAAAGGCTGGAAATGTTATGTGGAAAGGATCTAGCTAACAACCTGGAGCTTTGGAAATCAAGAACTGCACCTTATTTGCAGAACGAACAAATTACATCTAGGTCCTCCCGCAAGCTGAAGGCAGGCCTCTCAAAAAATTTCAGCATCCTGCCTAACCAGGATAAAGTCCCTTTGCTCACATCTGATCAAAATCCTGTCCTTCCAGTGAATGAAAAGAGAGTCAGGGAGCCTGTGACAGCTACTGTGCCTACCCAGGAGACACCAGGAGGCAAAGAAAATGGGCCTGCTGGAGCACAAATGTTGAGTGGCAGCAGCTGTACCTCCCGGCAGTCTGTCAAAAAACTGATTGAAACCTTCAGTCCTAGTGGTGATCTTGCAAAAACCACACCTCTAAGATCCTTAGGACCAATAAAGTGCATCAGAAAATTTGGACTTCCAGTCATCCCACCCACCACTCCCTTTCAGAGAGGCCTGGCACCTTTAAATCGTATTTCACCAGTAGAAGACACAAACACCAACAATGTTTCTTCTAGCTTTCCAAATGCCTTTCTTCCTGCACCACCTGCAGAATTAAGCAAGAAGGACACAAAAGAAGAGACCAGTGAAGACATTGAGAACCTGCCACCACCACCGCCTGAAATGTTAATGGACACTTCTTCTGAAAATTTATCTGAGCCTGAAGAAACTGCAAGTAGAGAAGGAAACTCTTCAGAAGATGCCAAGAAGATCACCAAACCAGAACTGCATGCTGCTAAGAGATCACAAGTTTCCCCAAAAATGAAAGCCTCCCTCCAGTCCATCGACTTGTTGCCAAGTAAAAATATCAGTGGCCCCAGTGGGGTGACTAATAAAGGTCTAAGGAGCAGCAGGCCAGGGGATGAGAAACAGCACAGGTACTCTCTGGAGCTGAACCCTACCAACGTGCACATCCCTAGCCAGGAGGAGATACTAGCAACCCAGAGGAAAGAGGCTGCGGATTTATACAAGCAAACCCATAAAATTATTCCTCTTCGAAATCCCAGTGAGGCTTCAAACCCCGAGAGCAGCAGCTCAGACAGCAAGAGCCCCAGGTCCCCCGACCTGCTCCGGAGCAGCGAGAAAGGCTCCCTGTTCACCAGGAGGGTCTCCCCATCGAGAACTGCTCCTTCTTCACCCACCGAGAAACTGCTTTTCAGCCCCCCAGCGCACCACAGGCACTCTCTGCAGGCCTTTAGCAGCACGCAACCGAGCTCTCCCACCGTGCAGAGGAAACCCAGCCCCCCTTCTAGCCCCAGGATGCCCAGCCCACCTTTGCAGAAGAAACTGCCCTCTCCACCATCACAGCGAAAAGCGCTGAGCCCTCCTGTGGGGCAGAAGCAAAGCTCACCGGCAGCACAGCGGCTGGCAGGCTCCCCAGCTCCATCCCCCAGCACCCCCTCCCCTCCAGCCTCCCCATCTCGCTCCTACAGGGGCCCAAGGGCCGGGCTGGATGCTGGGGATGAGCACCTGCTCTCCCCCTCCAAGAGGAGCAGCAATGTCCGTTCCATATTCTGCCCGGCCACCTCTTCCTTATTCGAAGCCAGAGCTCCAGCGGCACCCAGCAGAGGCTCAGCCGGGGTGCCCAGCCAGCTGGAAGCCGCAGCACACTCCCCGAAGGGCAGCCTGCTGTTCCGGCAGCCCGCAGACCGGACCAGGAGGCTGTCCCTGAGCGCCAGCAGCCCTCGGCCGTTCGTGAGGAGAAGTTCCTCCGACCGCCGGCCAGGGGCCCAGCCTCATCCTCCGGCTCCTCTCACAGCTGCCAGCGACCCTGCACTTAACCAAGCAAGGTAAGGAACTTGATGAAAGCAGACCTATGGCACCGTGCTGGCTTTCTAAACTTCTGATGGGAATTTAATGTGGTTAAGAGGCTTCCCAGAAAGGTTCATGTGCAGGAGAGATGGCTGGGCAAAGATAGCACTGTTTGATCATTGTCAGTCCCTTCCAACTGAAATAATCTATTTTCTTGCCTCAGATTTCAGTAGACTACCAGTCTGAATGAAGAGTTAACTTCCCTTGCTCAAGCCTTACCCTTACATAAGCTGTGACAGGCACCCTGGGGAAAATTCAGTGTTGGCTCCATGGCACAGAACTTCCCTTATCTGTGTAGGGGGGCTAAGGGCATCCACATTCAATTCTTAAAAGCTCTGAAGCAGCCCTCAGGTTATAAACATAAATATTTATGAGAAGATAGTCTTGAGCCAAGAGGAAGGGTGTTGTTCTATCATCAGTTTCTAATCCAATATAAACTGTTCATCTGAAAGCTGTGCAGGAGTGTTTCAATTCAGCTGGCAAGAATGAGAGACAGATAATATATAGGCAAGGATCTGTGTGGACATAATTGTAGCCTGGCATTTTGAGCTTCTTGTGCACCGTTTCAGACCTAAGTGCTGATGTCAAGTCTGCTGGGTCCACAGCCCCAGCCCAGTTTTCCAAGTGGAAAAGCATCCCATAGCTACTGGAGATTCATTGCTCTGAAAAAGAAATCAAAACACCAACACATGTCAGTTCCATGTTTGCTAAAAGTGGTGGCCTCTTATTAAAAAAATTGGCTTAGCTTTAAATTTTGTCTAACACCTAAGAAAAAAAAATCATAAAACCAGCCAGGAAATAGAAGTGGGTATTTGGGAATACTCAAAGATGTGTAACAGCCTAGAAGTACAATGTTGTTATTCTGGTTTCTTAACATCTTAGGATGTGTAAGTCAATTAAGCTTTAAGCTTCTCTGGTAACCTTTCCACACATGAGCAGTATTTTTGCTCTTGCCCCAGAAGAGCTGCAGTCACATGGCTCATTCCCTTGAAGAGGGATAGGGATTGAAAGATCAACCCCAACAGGATGAAACTGCACTTGTAGGTGCACAAGCACTGTGAGCACAGGGACAGTCATGGGCACTGCAGACAGATGTCCAGGTTATTCCCACTCCAAACACAGAATAAGGACTGAGTATCCCATTCTGAACAAAACATGTAAAAAACACTGGGAAATGGAAATCATTTTGCATTCCCAGTTCTAATATTGCATTGTAGCCTGACATTTGAATATTTCCTAAAATTCCTGTACAGTGTTGCTAGGCTTTTTGTTGTTTTTATATACTGTGTGAAGTCAGCTTTGTCTACTCCAGTGCCTGGCAGCAGAAATAAATGTTTTTAAAAGAGGTTTTATGTAAAACCTTGCATGACAAAAGCCCCTGCAGTTTTATGGATGGATTTTAAAACCAGTCTATTATAAATTGGGGTATATTATCTTTCTATCACAGTCTGTCAGAGTATGGTGAGTAATATAAAAAAAAACCTCACTGTAAATAAAATCATCCCTTTGTGAAAAAAGTCATATATCCTAGTGTTATGATCTACAAGTATTTTGGAAGGACAAAATATATATCATGGGTCAAATTCAGCTTATTATTCATCCCAATGAACATCAACAGTAGTGCTAGTCAGTTATGCCAAATTTATATTAACATAAGCAAAAGGGAAATTTAGGTCATTAATTACCACACACACTGATTTAGGATTCAATACATAACTGTGTGTTTTCTTACACCCAAAATAAGCTGCCTGGAGTAAGTTTTATGACCTTGCATTGAATGGTCAAAAATGAACTATCATAGGCAATGTGCCCATGGGCAGAGAAGGACCATTTTAGGAATGAACATGGGGTAAAAGCTCTGAGAGCTCCTCACATCACTGTAGGTCCTCTCCTCCTGCTCAGGACTGGGGTGGTTGCCACAGCTGTGAGCACCACATCACCCTGTGCAGATGCTGAGCCCTGCTCTTGTAGCAGGTGCCTTAATAGACAAAGCACCACACTCTGATCCATCCTTCTCCTCCACGTTCATTAAACAGCCAGGACTTTCTTAGCTTGGTAATTCACCCAGCTGACTGAAGAAAATCTCAAAATGTCTAAAACTAAACCTATGCCTAAGCCTAAACCTAAGCCTAAACCTAAACCTAAACCTAAGCCTAAACCTAAACCTATATTTCCTCCTTCTAGCAATGTTTGAATCAGGTCTCAAACTCACAAACCATTACCACACAGCTGTCAGTCTCTTTTCCTTCATTCCTTCCCTTGCTTTACCTCTTCTTTCCAAACATGCCTTTTTTTTGTCTGTGTGGTGTTTTCCTATGTTATTTTTCTGTGTTATTAGCAGCTTCATTAGAGAGGACAGAGTCAAACCTGAGATACTATCAATCTTTTATAGGTAAAACATTATGAAGAGCAGCAAGTTATCCAGTTTCTCCCATGCTCACAAACTCAGGGACATAAGAGATATATCCCCCCACTTTTCCCAAACCAAATTAAAATATCCATTTGCTGAGAAGTAGGTTGCCAATCTGGCAGAGCTTGTACAAGCAAAAAAAGGCAACTGTGTTGCCTCTCCCACACACACCCTTTTAGCAGAAGCACACACACAAAAAAAAGAGACAACTTCCATCTTATTTTGCAAGCTGGCATTGATGGGCATTAAATGTCAGCATTGTTCAGAGATTCATGTGTCTCCTGCACACTCATTGCCTTCCTAGAAGGCAAAACCCATTCTTTTTCCAAGCATGTCTTCTGCCCATCCCACTTTGTAAGGACTTAAAACATTAGTAACCCCAACTAGGGCTGGAGCTGGAGCTTTTGCATTTAGTCTTAGGGTACCTGACAAGAGCTTCAGTTTTCAAGTCAGTTCAACTGGTTCCTATTTGAACAACCTGTGGCTGGATAGACTGAGATAACTTGGCTGGTTTCTAAGCTTGGTCATTTGACAGCAATCAGCAATTATTGGCATCTCAGTAAGGCACAACATGTACAATTGCTCTGTTCATAGAAATTCTGTTAGTCTGTAACACAGTTGCTGTGTATGCACCTTAACAGAATAGTATTTCATTGAGACTGCTCCTCTCCCAAGTGGTAGAGCAGAGAGAGAAGATAAAATGCTATTGTCTTTAACATTCTATTCAGTGAGGGCTTGAGAATGGATGGGGTTGACTGAATCAGGCTCAAAGCAAGTAGCCCAAATGAGCCCTTCTGCAACTGGGGGATATTTGAATCTGGATTTGTTTCATGACTGGACATGTATCACAAATCTCTTCATTTAGCAGTTCAAGTCCCAGCAGTTAAGAGTAGGAACATAACAGCTTGTCTGTAGTTGAAAGCTCATTCAGTTAAGTAGTTCATATACTTAAAATACAGTAATGATTCCCAGATAGCTCTGAAATACTTCCCCATGTTGAGCTTAAACCATGAATTAGCTGCAGCAACACAGGGCACACTTCACACACTTGATCAGGAAGGCACGGGGTGTGAGATCCAGTAGATCCACTGCTATGATCAGTTTGATCCATAAAGTCCCTGTACCCCCAGGGAGTGCCAGAGCAACCTCAAGAACATCATTTACACCTGCTATGTCTCAGTGCTCCTGTCACCAGAGTGAGAGGAGCAGATGTGCAATACCAAAGTCCCCTCCCACAGTCATGCTGGCATGCTCAGAAACTACTGTAACCAGGCTAAACAGATGCACACCAGAGGTAAGACCTTTCCTTTCCTTTCCTTTCCTTTCCTTTCCTTTCCTTTCCTTTCCTTTCCTTTCCTTTCCTTTCCTTTCCTTTCCTTTCCTTTCCTTTCCTTTCCTTTCCTTTCCTTTCCTTTCCTTTCCTTTCCTTTCCTTTCCTTTCCTTTCCTTTCCTTTCCTTTCCTTTCCTTTCCTTTCCTTTCCTTTCCTTTCCTTTCCTTTCCTTTCCTTTCCCAGTCTGAAACAAGGCTTTTCACTCAAATCTGCCCCTATCTGCAGGGAAACCCAGTCTCACACTGATGCCCTGTAAAACACACAAAATGTTTTCTTCCCATGGGAGGTCTGGGAGGGAGAGTACAGTGATTTGGCATAAGATGAAGTCTGGGTGGTGCTCACATGGAGCGTGTTCAGGAGGAGATGGAGAATGACCGGGCATGGTGCAGGGTTTGTGCTTTGTGGGTTAACACTGTCTAATCAGTGCTGTTTTAAAAAGCCATGAATCATTAGCCTCTTAAGCATCTTTCCTTCTGCAGCTTGGAGAAGAGCCCTAGAAAAGCAGGTGACTCTTGGAGCAGCTTGGAAACCAGAGAGTCCAACAGATCCGCTTCCCACCCCGAGCTCTACGTCGTGGGCCAGGGGCTGCAGAGAGACTGATGCCCCCAGAGGCAGAGGCACAAGCAAGGACAGAGGCCCCAGAGGGAGGAAACAGCCTTACCAAAGCCTCCAAAACACAGCTCCATCTTCTGCAAAGAAACTGTCTGATGGCATTGCACCAGAAACCCAAACTGGGCTCAGCAATCTCATGAAACACCAACTGGCTGCTTCTCCTTTCATTCCATGGTTTAGCTCAGAGGTCTACATGGAGCAAAATGTAGCTGGGTGAGTCTAAGGCAAATTCGGTTGATGAAGGCAATTCCTTTTTTCCCAGTTAAAAAATTAATACAAATTATCATTATTCAGCGTGTTATTTATTCAATAGGCATCACAGTCTGTGTAAAAAAGTGCTGTTGTGACTTTTCCAGGAGGGAGGTAAAACCCTGAACCAATTGAATGTTACTGCAATTAAACATCCATGGTTTCAACAAAGCCACATTTTTACCCTAGGTGTTTATCAATATGCAGAGAGAGAATAATGTCATATACAAGTTTAAAAAAAGCAACCCCTTTTGAAGGAAAAAAATTAGGGATGTAACTCCCTCAAAAAAGCCTTTGATCTTCTAAATCACCTTTGATTACCAGATAATCTTATCACCTCTAGTTTCCAGGCTTAATCCTGATTAGTTTTGCAATAGCCCAATCAAACAACATTATAAATCACAAGGCATCTAAGGACACATTTGGAGGTTTCGTTTGTGTTTGTTTTTGGCTTTTTGTAAAAGAAAAAAAATGCCATCATGGAAAATCCTGTTGTCCCTGAAAAACTTTCATATTTTTTTTCTGATTTATGCAGTTTGAGGGTATTTATTGTAATTTCCCTGGATAGCCTAGACAGATTCTTGTTAATAAAAACACAAGTTATTTACAGTCAATTAATCCTAAGCTTCTACAGCATTCACTGGAATACAGTCTCAAAAATTACTGGATCTTCCTCACCTAACTAATGTATTATCATAGTTAAGATGCAATTTTTAATTAATGAAGTTTTAGTTTCATTTGACATGTTTTCATCTACAATTTCAGTACAGAATAAGATTTACCAAAAAAAAAAAAAAAAAAAATTGTATCATACTTTGTTAGGAATAGTTTAAATTTTTTTCCTACAGTTTTCATCAAGGTGGTGTCTAAGAGCTCCACCTTCACACAGCATTTTTTCCCTTCCTGCCCACCTTCACAATGGAGCTTCACCTTCTCCAGTACAAGGGCTACTCTCTGGATACTGAACTCCTGAGCTTTAGTCCTGTGCCTTAACCACAAGCATCTTTCACCAAGTACAGTGCCATTTTGCACCACAGACACAAGGAAACCTTAATTATTATGTTTAAAGTGGGGGTTTGAGTATGGAGAAGAAGTGAATATTGGCAGTGAATAGATACTTTGGATGCTCAGGGGTTTGTGCGCTTAAAGAGGCCAAGCAGCCACAGCCATACAGACATCAACCAATGCCCTGTGCAATCCTATGGCAGATGCACCATCCCCTGTCAAGCTGGAAAATCACCAGGGAGATACTGCAAAGCTCACCAGCAGTGTCAGCTCATCAGAACTGCAGTTCTCTCCCTCCTGGGTAAGAATACAAATGTGTTTTTGTATGCATTTTGGGTTGGTTTGTTCTGTTGGCAGTAACCCCCCAGAACAGAAACATGACAGCAGGAAACTGGCACTTTGTATGCCTGAATGCAGCTTTGCAGAGGAGGACAGAGCAGAGTGGGAGGACAGCTTCTCCTCAGCTACTACAATCAGTTCATCCCTTTATGGCTTCATGCTGAAACTTCCCTGCACAACTGATGGGGAATGAGAGAAAGCATTTCTTTACATCCCCAAGCAGCAGATCCTTCTACAGCAGCACATGGGGCAGCACTTCACTTCAGCAGTCAAACTGGAAACCTCCTCCCACACGTGCTCTCTGGACATGGAGTCAGCCAAAGCATCTTTGCCCAAAACCTTCAAGGTTCCCTTGGAGATGTGTACATGAGCTGCCATCCTAGCCCTCCATCCCTCTCAGCTCTGACTGTGCTCATCAGGAGGCTCCTTGCAAACACAGTCCCACCTGAAGATTGTAGCTGCTGGAGGATGCTGGTGCTGCCCAAAGGATGTGCAGCAAACTGCTCATTGTGCACAAGACACTTCTGGGGGAGTGATCTGCAAGTTTGTAATGGGAACTCATGATTTACATGTAGTTCAGAGACTCTCTTTAGTCCAGTAATGTACAGGACTCTTGCAAAAAATGTGTTTACCTTCGATTTGTATTGTTAACATAAAATTGAGAATAACTCTAGTATGCAGGAAATGATAGTCTGCCTCACCACTTTTTTTAAAAAGATTAATTTTTTAACAACAATTTTGGTCAACAATTCAATTTTCCACAGATACAGCATTTCTGGAATACAGTTGTTTTGTAAGACCAGGCTCAATTTTAACATTTGTTTTTTACTGATGTAAATAAAACAGAGGTTTATATACAAGGTATGAGTTTGATCTCCCATATTCTGTATTGCAACCAGTTTCAATCTTAGCCCAATGTTATACTGTTGATGCATTCCTTAGTGTACTAACTAATGCCCTGAAGTATAAAAAGTCCATTTGCTTCCTCTTCCTCCATTCCAGCACGAGCTTGTCTTGTGTTTTGCTGGTACATCAATTAACTTAGATTGCATTTCCATTCAGCAAATATGTCTTTTTTTAAGCTACAACATCCAGCCTGGGCACTGACAGACCAGAGCACAGGTCAGCTGTGCTTCCACCCCTCCCCTGCCCTGATTTTATCCTGAGCTACCTGTCAGTCTTTTTCTCATTTCAGCAGAGTTGCTGTGTAAAATCACAGCTAGCTTAGGAGGCACTGGCTTGGTTTTAGGGGTTAAAACCAGAGTGCACTCGCTGCAGTGGAGTCAGATTGCAGAGGGATTGAGCACACAGGATCAGGTTTCCAGCCACAGCTTCTTCACAGCTGTGAAAAGAGCAGCCAACAGCTCTGTGCTGCACTTTATCTGCAGACCTTTAAAAAGCTGGCAGCTGCCCTCGTGTTTCCAGTGACACTGCACAAATCTCAGACTTTGAAGGGGGTTATAATTTCATTCCCTTGGCATCTGAAGATGGCTAGAACACTATGGCAACCACACACACTCCAGCTTCTTTATTCTAACTTCAAGAACCACCTCAGCCTGGAGGAGACAAGAGAAGACCTCACTGCAGTTACAGCTTCCTTGGGAGGGGAAGCAGAGGAGCAGGCACTCATCCCTTCTGTGTGGTGACAGTGACAGGATCCAAGGAAATGGCCTGAAATTGTGTCAGGGGAGGTTTAGGTTGGGTATTAGGAAGAGATTTCTCACCCAGAGGATGGCTGGGGATTGCAACAGGCCTCCCAGGGCAGTGGTCACAGCACCAAGCCTGACAGAGTTCAAGAAGTGTTTTGAGAACACTCTCAGGCACGTGGTGTGAGTCTTAGCATGTCCTGTGCAAGGCCAGGAGCTGGACTCAATGATCCTTGTGAGTCCCTGTCAATTCAGAATATTCTCTGATTCTGTGATTAGCAACATGGCTGAGAATGCTTTGCAGGTTATTGATAAATTCAGCATATTGCAGTGTTAGTACTGCCATACCCCTTAACATTCAAGGCATCTCATAACCATTTATGAATTAAGAAAAGTGCTCTGAGAAGGTATCACCTTTGCTATAGGAAACATAACACAGAGATAAAGTAACCTTTCCTTGCTGTCATGTCTCATCAGTAAAGAATTGCCAATATCTTCTGAAGAGAGAACCTGCTAGATTAGGAAATCATTAATTCTTCCTCATCAAATGTACTCAGTGCCATCACGACTACAGCACGTGGAGATGCATTTTGCAGGTATGAACTTCAAACTGTGCTTTTGATCTTCCTGGGCAAGATCCTTTGGGCAAGGTCCAAGGTGCTGCAGTATGGATTAGGGGCTCACTTCCCCATTGTCCTCAGGTAAAGGTGAAGGGTAATACCAACTCACAATTGTGTACTGGATCATCTCAAAACTGGGGTGAAGATCCCAAGTTTGCATTTCTGGCCCACAGCCCTTTTTGGATGAATAATGAAAAAGTTAATGTCAAAAGAAAATGTGCAGATAGAGACAGTAGACACTCAGAGGGACAAGGTGATCAAGGCCCAGGACCACATTATCCCTCTGATCCCATTTCCATTCATCTCACATATACCTGCCCTGCACCTGTCCTGTTCCATCACTTCTAGCACAAAATTACCTTCAGCCCTCACATCCCCTAGTTGTTCTCCTCTCAGCAACATTCTGATTTTCAAAATTTGGCCTCTTAGGTCTCTTCCTTTATTCTTTTCTCTTTCTTTACAAACATACAACTCACTGATTGCATTAAGTAATAGTGTGAGAATTTCTGAAGTTGGACTGTATAGAACACACCCTTTATCAATGTTATTTCAAAGGGAAAAGGGGTGATAAGCCTATCTTACCCCCTATTCATCTCTCCTGCCTTAGTAAAGTTTTCCTCAAGGCACAGATAAATTGATTGTACAGCAATGAAGGAGAAACTGAAAGCTTTCAGTGCAGCAGGCTGCTCTTCATTGATTAATACTACTGACCCACTGGCTCCTTAGTCAAAGCCTGAGGATGCTAACAAAGACCATCCTTCCCCAGAGCAGTAGCTATAAAGCTGTGAACAGAACTTTTCAGGCATTCCAGCAGATACACAGATATGTGGCAAGGCAGAGATGACTCTGCAATTAAAAACTAAACCAATAAATTTACCAGCTGCTTGGCTTTTAAGTGTCACTCTGTCAATCTTATGGGGCCATTTTATTGCATCCTTACCCCCTCTTATAATTAGTAGAAGTTTAGTATCTCTTACATCCAAACTGGAAATTCAACCTGCCATTACAATACAATGTTTTGGAATGTTTTACTCCTCTTGGAAGTTTTGTGTCCCTTTGCTAGTAAATACAGTCAACATGGACAACCAGGGTGCAAGGCAAGGCATCTTTTGGATCTTTTTGAATAGTGAAGGTTTCATCAACAACCAGATATCCATGCAGATCCTTTCACCTTTATATTTCAGGGAAAAGACATGCATATGCATGCACATGTGAACTATTGTAAGCAGGTTCTCATAGCATGGTTTCTCATGTGGATAAGTCAGGAAACAGGGAGCATCAGGGACACCCTGCTACCACAGTGCTCTGCAGTTGAGCATCTAGTTAGAAAGGTAACCAGTTACCTAATTATGAGTCTTAGAAACATTTCATATTAGTCCAAATAACATATCAGCAACAGCTTGAAACGGGCTGCAAAAAAAAAAAAAAAAAACAAAACCAAAACCCTCTAAGGTGCAAAACAAAGAATGATCCTAGAATATATTATGAACAATTTTTTAAAACCCTCAAGAAATATTAAGTTCTTTATGTTGAAAAACTCAGTTCTTCAGAACTATTTATCCTACCAAGAGCCAATAGAAGAAAGCATGTACTGCACCTCTCAGCTCTCCTAGCCCAGACAAGTAACTGATGTCCCATTTTCAGCCCCACAGAGTTCCCTTGACAGCCAAATAACTGTATTAAGATTTTCCACAGAAGAACTGCCACTGCAAAAACCACAGTAAAGGACTGCAGCAGGCACTTAAATGCTTGGTGTATTCCCAGTTTCCCTGGACTGATGAGTGGCTCTGCAACATGTCTTCTCCCAACACACAATGAAGATTGTTGTGACCTGTTTACAAACCAGTAAAAATAGAAAAGTACTCATCAAATAAGCTTAATAGCTCTTAAAGCCTCTTAAATAAATTCTTAATAATTTCAAGAATCCTTTGATTAAGGTTTAACTTAGACTCCTGCAGGACAAAGGAGACTAGGACTTCTGTGAGTTTCTCTACTCTTTGGGTGATAATTCCCAGGAGACTGATATGCTCCAGAAGTACAAAGCAACAGCTCTGGGAGTGACTACTTCCCACTTACTCTTTTGGGGATGAGAAGCCAATCCTGCAAAAATGCAGGGAGAAAGCAAGCATGGGTGCCAATGTATCCAATTACCCTAAGCTTCTTACCTCAGATTTTCTTTTCCTTTTAAACTTGCACAAAACTGAGCCAAGACCCAAGCCATATCTAACTTTATTTTTTAAGCCAAGCACTTTCCAGTACTCTGAAGCACCAGCAGAAGGACCATGCATCATTCCTGTTTGTTGGTGTTGGTGTTTCTGGTGTGCCAGAGCAATGACTTTGAAGAGAGACAAAAATGTCCTTATTCAAATAGTGGGTGTGCAAGGAGATGTGAGGTTTCATTGCCTTTTCTAGGATATTTTAGAAAGATCTGAGACAATACTGTGGGAGGGAACAGGTTCCTCATTTTGTCTCCAAAGGACACATTCACTCTGCTGGTGATGGCAGCCCCAAAAGCTCACAGACTAGTTTTCCTTGCAACCTGCCACCTTGCCTGGGCTTTACTAGGCCAGGACTAGAGCCATAGCTAAGCAAACACATGCAGCCATGTGACATAGAGTTTTTCCTTCAGAAAACCTAATTAGCACATTCTCATGTGTTTTCTTCTGTAACATCAGAAGCTGGCAACCAGGAGGACTTTGCTATCAAAAGGTTACAGTTTGCACTGGGCCCAGAAGTGTTCTTCCCTAAGGGAAAGCAAATTGAAATGTGATGTTTAAAAAGCTTCAAATGACAATGAATGGAAACTGTGAAATAATTTCTGGAAAGGCAGCACTGTCAATGATCATGCAGCCCACCAAGAGCTGCAGCTGAATCCAGAATTGCTTGCTCCAGTTATTCAGGAATTCATTACACAGGCAAGCACTGATCCATGGTAACAAATGATCCCAATTCCATTGGACTGAATGGATCCCAGGCTGGGATATAGATTTGAGGAACCATTGACAAATGTTATTGACCTCACAGCCCACTCATCCTTCTGCAAACAAGTAACAAACAGCACTGTTGGACTGCTGTCCTGGATAAATGTACATACACATGACTTCTCCAAAGCAGTGCATCTTTCCCCATGACCTCTTCTAACCTATGAAATTGTGATTGAAGGCACATCTGAGCCAGATTTGGATGAGACTGCAAAGGAGCAAAGCTTTGGGATTTGGGCACACTTCTCTTTGCTCAGGCATTTTGTGAGAACAAAACACATCTAGGTAGAAAACTTCTGACTATGCTGGATCTGTTGGGTCCATCATCCCCCAAACATGTCAATGGGTGGCCCCATTGTATTGCCAAGGCACAAAGAGCAGCACAAATGACACAAAGAAAACATAGCAAAAGAGGAAGAGGAGAGGAAAGTGAGGAAAGATAAGGTGAGACACTGGCACATCAAGTGGGCTGCACTCTGATAACCTCTAGGCCAGCAGGTCCTGGTCTTAAAATTAATGCACCAAACACGAACCAATGACAACTGGGGAAACAGAGAACTTACTAGAAATATTAACAAACGAGCTCCCAGGGGGCAATGCAGGTGAGTTTCTTATCTCCATAACTAAAGATTGTTTACCATTATTAGGATGATTGTTCCCATAGCCTCTGGCAAAAGCTTTTGGCTTGTCCAACCCCAGCAGAGGATGGATGCTCAGGAATCCCACCTCTACAATCAACCCATCAACATGGAGGTGAGGCCCCATGGGGCTTTTTAACTATTCAGAAGATTTCTTTGTTTTTATTTTTAATGAAACTAGCATGCATTTAATTCTTCTGAACAGTACTGAGTTAGCAAGTCAGAAGAAAAAGTTGGAAGGCTCTGAAAAAAGATCCCTTCTTGAGGCTGGCTTTCTGTCAATACCCAGTAAAGACCAACACAGTTGTGAATGTTATTTCTGCAAACCAGAAAGATTTCTCAGCCAGCAGGCAGGCCCTGCTGTTTTTATCACACCATAATAACATTGTCAGGGTTAGACCCGATCAAAGAACAAAAAATTTATCTGTACTGAGACCCAACATTGATGGCCTTTGAAAGAAACAGGACTTGTATCCATGTCCAATTTGTGCTCACCTGTGGCCACAGTCACGTTCCTGGCTGACACTATGAGTGATTTTGCTACTGTCCAAAAGGAGGAAGCAGAGTAAACTCATGACAGAATGTTGTGATGGCATGGGTGTCCTTGCAGGATCACCTATAATTGTCAGCCACCAACTCTGATACAGAGCCAGCACTTACCACCATGGACCAGTTTTCCCTGAAATCTGATGGGTTTTTTTTCCATTTGGCTCAGGCCTTTTATCTCCTTTCTATCCTCACCTTTTCCTTCAGTGGTCTTTCCTTTTCCAGTAAAGTCCATGTTTGACCCCGTGCTTCTGTCTCACAGAAGTATCTGGGGTTGAATTTGGGAACTCTCTTGCAGTAGACAGTGACAGGTGCTGTGTCCGTGTCACCCACAACCTTCCCAGCCCCAGGGGTCAGGGCTGGGTTTTGCACTTTGGGGATTCTTGTTTTGTTTGTTTTGGTTTGTTTCTCTCACAACAAATGGAGTGCTGGCACATGAACAATGGCACCACATGTTAGAAGTAAAAGAAGCTTTGCACTCCCATTAGATGTCCCAAGTGTTCAGGGAGCAAATTAGCCATCCAAACATTCCACTTTTGCCCTGCTTTATTGTTCCCAGGGTTTATTCCCTGCTTTCTTTGCTGCAGAGACGGTGAAACCCAACATAAACATGACCTGCCTCAAAACATTTCTGATCTTGGCAGCTCCTAACAATTCAGAATTTCCTTAATGGAAATGGCATGGGGCAGGTGATTCTGAAATACTCTCCAACAGAGCTGTTAGAATTCAGAGAACTAATAATTCTTTACATGACTTCACAGAGGGTAAAACCATGTGGCAACCAAGCAGTAAAAAAATAATACCTTTCTTAAATCAGGATTTTTATCCCCTGTAGAAGTGTCAGGTCAATAATAAAAGAGCGACAGGTAAGGTTTGATGGTATTGCTCATTTCTAATCCAGAATTTATCCAGCAAAAAATGCCACCTAAATTACTAAGCAATACTTCTCCCCAGCTGCCTTCAGTATTTCAGCTGCATATCAGCAATAAAGAAATCATTCCAAAGGGGCCATGCTCAGAATTTAGCAGAACTAAGCCTGAGCCCAGGGACCAGTGAGTCTGATCCCTTTTTCTGCATGAGCAAAATTGTTTCTTCAAGTCTCATCTCTCCTATCTATTCAAAGAAGCTTTGCACTCTGCCCCCAGTAGATGCCCCCAAGTATTCAGTGGGCCATTATGATCAGTGTATCTGTGGGATATAAACTGGCCATGCAAAGATTGTCCTTGGATGTGGCTGGGGTTTATTCCTGCTTTCTTTCCTGCAGGCACACCCAAACCCAACATTAACATCAGCAGCCTCAAAATAATTCTTGTCCTGGTGCTCCTGGAAATTCAGAACCATACTCAGAGTGTTTCCCTGTCCCCAGGGACAGGCTCCAAGGCTGGGCTGTCACTTCACAGAATGAAGAAGAGCTGCTGCACTTGCCAGCAGCTCAGGGGGCTCACGATCAGTGCTTTGAGTGCAGCTTTTGTGCACACTCTGCCTCCCTGAGCTGAGCAGCATTCCTGGGCATGGACACTCCTGCTGCAGCCAACATCCTCCCAGCACAGCTGCAGGAATGAGATTGCAGCAAGTCCTGGCTGAAGGAGTCTCCAGTCTGCTGCAGCCCTTCACCTGCAGTGGAATCATCTTGTGCTGCCATGGGGGAGCAAAGGGCAGATGAGGGTCTCCTCAATGTGGTGGTGCTGCTGCTGCTCCCTGGGCCTGATTCAGCTGCTGGTGCCTTCCCCCACAGCTGTATCAGGAGCCTACCTGGAAAAATGACACTGCCAGTGCAAGTGACAGCCACCGATGCCTGCCATGGCCCTGCCCACAGGGCATCCTGCCTACCAAACTGCTCCAGACAGGTGATGTTAGACAACATAAAAATACGTTCAAACGATGCATTCTCCATATTCTGTCAAAATCATGGCCACACAGCCCACATGATGGGGGCAGAATGCTGTTGGCAGAATGGGGGCAGCCCCAGCAGCTGCTCTCCCCATGGCTGGATGGCCATGGCAGAAGAGGCAAGTCTCTCACCCTGCCCACTGCTGTGGCACCAGTGCCCTGGAGTTGTTCCCACTGAACTCAGGCTGCTGCTACAGCAGCAACATCACTTCACCCATTGGATAACAAAGCCTTGGAATGGCATACAGGAGCTACTAAAAAAAAAAACAAAAAATGAAAAAAAGGAGGGGGGAGGGCAGGGGGGTTAAAATAGTTCACTCCTTTTAAATAGAGTACCTGTATTTAAGCAGGGACAGTAAGCTAATCATACTGGGAACTGGTTTGTAAGCCTTGATTCTAGCAATTCCCACCAGTCAGCTTTTCAGATTTTTTCAGTAGAAAGGGGTAGGTAAGATTTTACAACATATTCATAAGCAAGTCTGAGCACAAGACAAATACTCCCAAATCTGCCACCCATGGGGAAAGGAAGAAGAAAAGCAGATGAAACAAGTGCCATTGCAGCTAAATTGGCTGCATCTATCCTCTGAGCCAACCTTTCTTTACAAAAGCACCTCAGCTCAAACACACAGCTTAAGATCAAGGAAAAAACGTGTTTTGAGAGCATTTAAAGCCTGATTCCCTTTACTTTCAAGGAAAGGTAGATGCTAAATTCCTTTAAAACACAAATGCAGGTGTGTTAGGGACTGCATCCTTCAAAACTAGGAATGGAAGTATAGAATTGCAGAACTGCTTCAATTCAAAAACCCCTTTAAGACCAGAGAATCCCCCTAATAACCTGAGAGTGCTAACACTGCCAGGTCCACCACTAAAGCATATGTGCCATGTGTGACCAGGCACCAGCTGGATTGAATTCCATCGAATTCCATCACTCCCTGGGCCTGCCCATCCTGACAGCTTTTCCCAGGGAACAGTGCACTCGTCCAAGCCAAGAGCAGCCAGCTCCTCTGAGAGAATGCTGTAGGAAATGCTGTCAAAGGCTTTACTAAAGTTTAGGAAGGCAATACCTCTCAGCAATACCCTCATCCACTGGGAAAGTCATGGGAGACCAGCTTGGCCAGGCAGGACCTGCATTTCATAAGCTCCTGTGGGCTGGCTCTGGTGCCTGGGCTGTCCTGCATGTGCAGTGGGATGGCACTCAAGGTGATCTGCTCCACAGCCTTCCCTGGCAGGGTTCAGTCTGGCAGGCCTGTAGCTTTCTTTGGATCCTCCTTCTGACCCTTCTTGTTGATGGGTGTCCCATTTGCTATCTTCCAGTCACCTGGGACCTCCCCAGATAACCAGGACTGAGGAGCAATGACTGAAAGTGGCTTGATGAGCACATCCACCAGCTCCCTCAGTACTCCTGAGTGGATCCCATCCAGACCCACAGACTTTGTTGTGTCTAAGTGCCATAGCAAGTCACTAAGAATTTCCCCTTGGATTAGGGGCACTTCATCCTGCTCCTCACCCTGTCTTCCAGCTGGGTACCTGAAGAACAATTGATCTTACTTTTAAAGGCTGGTGCACAGAAGGCATTAAGTACTTCAGCCTTTTCCTCATCCTTTGTTCTATCCTTATCTTTGTTCTATCCCCCACATCCAATAAAAGGCAGAGATTCTCCTTAGCCCTTCTTTTGCTGCTGATGTATTTACAAAAATACTTTTATTCTCTTTTGCAGGTTTCTGGGAAGAAAATATTTCCTGTGAGGCTGGTGAGGCACTGGGAACAGGTTACCCAGAGAAGCTGTGGATATCCCAAGCCTGGAAGCATTCAAGGCCAGGTTGGATGGGGCCCTGAGCAACCTGGTCTAGTGGAAGGTGCCCCTGCTACAGCCAGGGCTTTGGAAGTACAGGATCTTTCAAGTCTTTTCCAATCTGAATCATTCTGTGGCTCTATGATTTCCCTGCAGCAGCTAGATTAAATCTGGGCTTTGTTCCTTATAATTTTGTCTCTGCATAACCTCACAACATCCTTAGAGTCCTCTTGCATTGCCTGCCCCTTTCTCCAAAGGTGATAAACTCTCCCATTCCCCTGCATTCCACCCAGAGCTCTCTGTGGGACCCCTTGGGAGTGGGACTAGAACAAAAGCAGGGAGTCAGGTATATCTGCCTAGGTCTCATTTCAAAGGAACAATAGCTAGGAAATATGTCAATGGCAATTCTTGGCTGGATAAGATCACCTCCTAAATGGAGAGGACCATGCCCCATTGCCTTAGGTATTAAAAATGGCCAAGTGAAAGTTAAACACCAGAAATTAGTGTATGCTGTAGCTGCCTCTGCCACTACCTGTAACACAAGGCAGCTTCCACATGCCTCTTTTTTTTTCCTCTCCCAAGCAGTTTTACCTCCAAACTAGCCTGCTATACAGCATCACCAGGAAGGGCATCCCTTATGGCACCTCCCTTCATGGTGCCCAAAGGCTTAATTGCCTAAATTCAGCACACAGAACCTAATGGGGGCCAGCTAAGTGATATGGGAAACACCAAAGCAAAGCAATGTAGAGCCACCCCTTTCTCACTTGCAGCAAAACCACAGCAAATGGAATAACTGTGGCAAAGCAATATGCCTGCAGCCTGGGGGAGCCCTGGATGTGCAGGATTCACCTTCAGCCTCTGCTGGCTGGGGCATGGAAAATGAGCTGGGGCTGATCTTGGCACAGAGGAGGCCAGTGGCAGTCATTCACTGCTGAGTGCAAAAGGGTGTTACAAAATGACTTTTTGAAGAGGGAAAACCAAGCACAGCTGCACTTGAAGAGCTCCAGGCCCTGGTGATGTTTCAGTAGACAGGAACTGAACTCCTTGTCACCCTTCTGCTGGTTTTCAAAAATTAATCCTCTGGAATTCCCAGCTCATTAGCACCCAGAAAATCAAAACAGAGACCTCAGCCCTGTGGATGAACCCCAATGCAGATCCTTGTGCTACTGATTCCATCTCTCCCCACTTTTCTAAGTCGTTGGTGGCAAGTCCACCTAGGTTAGACACAGAGCTCATAAGCAGTGCTCCTGTAGTTTTCTGTACAATTAATTAAAGTGAGATTACATATCCCAAATTGTGTTCTGTTATGGGCAAACTAACTGATTTGAGGAATTTCTGGAGCAGCAAATTTGCTTCCTCCAGTATTTACTGTGCGGGGCAACGAGCACAGAGAAAAGATTTAATGTTAAAAGTATCACCCCAGCAATGTTTTTTTGATGAGTCCTGTCCTGAGCTTTCCTTAGGAAGATCTGAAAGGTTCAATGTCACCAGCAAAAGCAGCAAACCAAGAGCTGGGAGGGAGCTGATCTGAAAGCCAAACCTCCTTAGCTCCTTCTAAAAGGGCTGGAACAGTTCCTCATTCCAACGAGGTGGAGTGCTGGACACCCCAGCCCTGTGTGAGGATGGACACAGGTTTGCTCCCACTGAGTGCTGTGATGGTTTCTGCTGTCTGTTCTGACCACAGAATTCTCAATGATCTGAAGCAATTTCATTCAAATGTAACACAGGTTGTGAGTTTTGTATTGAAATGTTTCATCATGAATAACAAGCTTTGGGAGCATGAGGTACAGAGCTGACAAAGCACAAGCACATCCTCCAAAGTGTCTACTTTAATTGTCCATTTTATTACTCTTCTATTTATTCCACTCAAGTACCAGTACTGCTCTCATTGCTTTAGGAACCTTAAAATATAACAGTTCCCACAGCTCAGCAGTTATTCCCTGCTCTTAACAGCAGTCAAGCACCTCTGTCTTTTCCAGAACCTAGATCCACAATTCAAGCATCCCTGACACATTTAAAGCCTCCATCCACCCAACCTACAAGGTATCACCTAACTCCAGAGGCACTGAAGCTCCTAGAGAGCCTAAGTGCTCCTGGGCTGATGCCTGCAGAGCAGTGGTGCATCTGCCTTGATGCTCACAGCCCCACATGATGGTGCCCAGAGGACCAGAGCAGGACAAAATGCTGATGTTCCAGTCAGTACCAGCCAGCTGGCAGCATCTGCCCTGGGTGAGCTGGAGGCTACAAAGAGGTAAAGGAGTAATAGTAGTCTGTCACTGCAGCAAACTGTAGTGCTTACAGGGAGGAAGACAATAAAAGAGCCTCCAGATGTGACCATGCAATGCATTGGAGCTGGCTGGTGAAACCCTGTGATGGTTTGGCTCTGTGACCTGACAGAAAACACCATGTTTCCACCTACATTCACTTCCACTGTCCAAAAGCAAACAAAGCCAAAGAAAGGCATGAAAAGTGGAAGTCTGCAGAAGCCGGGCTAGCTCTGTTGCCAATTCATTGCCTGGCCTCCAGATAAATATAAATCTTAAGGCCAGAAAAAATGTTCAGGTCCTCTGCAGGCCACAGATTTGAACCTTAGTTTCTGACAGGGCATTATCTCCACCTGAAAATACAAATGTTGGTTAGGAAGCTGCAAAGCTCTCAAAGGCTCTGGGGTGATAAATAATACAGGAATAGGAGTGGCTGCCATGGTCATTACATCAGCAGCATGTACCAGAACCCCAGCTTGCACAGCCCCAAGAGCTGATTTATAAACACTTCCTCAGGCTTCATGCAGTGTTGGTAACAGGAATCCACAACCAGGTCCACCCTCCACAGGCAGAGATGGGTGGCACAGCCCATGCTGGTCAGGGCCAGTCCTGCCACAGTTCCAATGGGAATTGGGATGTGAAGTCCCTGTCAGCCCATGAGCCTTTTTCCATCTCCCTCCCCTGCTGTCCCATTGAGAAGGAGGAGGAGCAAGAGAGCAGCTGGGTGGGCAGCTTGTAGCTGGCCTGGGTAAACCACCATGGGTGACATTGCTCCACTGGATTGACAAGGGGACATGAACAATGGAACATCTCCATGTAAGCTCCAAGGGAAACACGGGGGGACCAGACTTCACGCAGCCCACTCTGGTTGCTGTAAGATTCCTCAAATACAAAGGCAAGGGGCACCACCACAAAACACTGCATAACTCCTGGAGGTTGCCTTTGGCAGGGTCTAAAAGCACAGCAAGAGGGCTGCAGCTGTTCTAATGCTTCTCATTGCTTGCAGCTGAATTGGTATTTCTGAATTGAAAGCACAGTGCTGCACTAGAGTTCTTCCCTCAAGGCACACACCAGAGTTGAACTTGCATGGTGGCTCAGTTTAGTTTCCCCAACATCTCCATTGAACACAGATTTCTTGCAAACACACAGCTCCCAACTGCTCTGTCAGCTTTTCCACTCTTCACACAGTGAGCTGGAAGTGTTCCCCATGACATCAGCCTTTAAACCCTTGGGAGCACAGAAATGCAGTCAGCTGCTGCTGCCTTCCCAAAGCATCTCCAGCAGGCGAGGATCAGGCAGGCAGATTGGCACACAAACACACTGCAGATGGCACAACAAGGCTGGTGAATGGAAGGCAGGAAAGGTCTTTAGTGTGGGGCTCCAGTGGGGTTTATTGCAGCCCCACAGGGCTCCAGAGACAAAAGACAAGGAGCAAGGAAGGGTCAGGGTTTGGGTATGGGAAAAGAGGGACAGAGCATGGGATCAGGGACCAATGGGAACAGGGGAAAGTGGTGCAACAGCAGGTAAGGGACTGGGAAAACCAATAGGATAACAGGGGTGGAATAATGCAGCAAACTGGGGCCACTGGGGATCAGGGAAAGGGAGAACACTCTAGGGAGGGACCATGTGAGGGCAGAAAGGCCAGTGAGGAAAACAGAACTGGGGTACCTTAGCATGAAATTGCAAAGGGCAGTGGAGAGAAACCCTTTGACATCATGCCCTAGTGTATCTTCAACAACTTCAGTGTCCCTCCTTCCAGAGTTTGTGACTGTTGTCTCTCTGGCAGGCCCCAGGGCCTCCACAATGCAAGATGCTACAATTCAGACTAGAGCAGGTAAAACCCTCCAAACTTTCCCTGTTGCCAAGATAACAGAGCACTAACATACAAAACAGCATTAAATTAAATGCTGTTTTTTTTGAAACAGCTCTGTTTATTTGACCCTAGCAAGGGAGAGGTGATAACCAATGGAAGGTCTGACAAGTAAAATGATGCTGAGAGGAGTAAGAGTTTGGTTCTCTTGCAAAGTGCTTTTAGAAGCCATGGAAACTAAAAGCACACCTTAAAAAAGAAATTTATGGAAGATAAGATTCTCTGCTCACACTAGCACCAGAGAAACACACTGTGCAAACAAGCTGGGAAACAGATATTTATTAGCACTTATCTCCCATTTCCACAGACATTTTCTTACAAGGTTTGGATGGCATCCTTCACAGTCCCTGAGTGCATTTGAACTCCAGAAATGCTATCTCTGCCTTACTTAAAAAGGGATTATGAAGGTTTGTCCTTTTTTTTCCTGCCATTCCAACATTTCCAGAATATTGCAGCATCCCTTCCCACAGAGAGCACAGACCAATGCAGGGTGAGACAAAGGGCCACTGTGCCATGCCTCAGCAGCTCTCCTAGCCAGGACCAAGAGGGAAACAAAATGTTCAGGTTGAAGTCTGAATTCAATGGATTTGAATTTAAAACCAAAAACTACAGCAATAAAAACACCAAGAGCCAAAACTGACATAAATGGGTATTCTTTTGTGAGTACCTAAAAGAGATAAAATTAACATATCAAAAGTGCTTTAAAACCAAACAATTCTAAAGAAAAGGTCAGCTTAAATTCTGTTTAAATGTTTCAACCTCTCTGCAATAAAAAGAGACAAAACCCTTCAACATTTCTTCAGTTTTCCTCTCATTCTTCATTTCACCCTCTCCCTTTTCTGTCCTTCCACAAATGTACCATTTCTAAGTTGAATTGAAATCTCATTTCAACTTCAAGTTTCCAGGAGAGCAAAATACCCTACTTCTGAGCTAAGAGCCATCTTACATCAACACCAAGATACACCTCTCCTAAAAGACAGTGGGACTAAAAGGAGATGACCCTCTGTCTTGGGTTGCAATACAAGATGTGACCAAATGTATTCTATCCCCAGGTGGGAAACCAGGTGGGGCAGTGTTCTTTATCTTTTCCACAACCCATCCTTTCTCCAGGAAGATCTTCTGTTAATGGGCCATTAAGCTCCATTGCAGGACTGGTAAAATTACATCATCCCACTGGGGAGACGCTCCAGCCAGGAGGAGGAGCCAAGCATTTCCCACCTAGATATAATCTGAGATTTGGAACATCAGAGCAGCTGTTTTCCACCAGATTCAGAGGAAAACCAGACCCTTCTACATCATCACTGGACCTTTGGAGGAAAAACTTCACCCTTCTACAGGAGCACTGCTTCAACAGAACCACATCTGCCACTGCAGGAGGATGCAGCCACCATTTAATGGGACTGCTGCCAACACCCTGACTGACTGACAGGTTGTATTCTGACTCTGTCAGTGCTTTTTTGTTTTGTATTACTGTATTTCTATTTTAATTTTCATAGTAAAGAACTGTTATTCCTCTTCCCATATCTTTGCCTGAGAGCTCCTTAATTTCAAAATTACAATAATTTGGAGGGAGGGGGCTTTACATTTTTCCATTTCAAGAGAGGCTCCAGCCTTCCTTAACAAACACCTGTCTTTCAAAGCAAGACACTCTTGAAGAGCAGTGAGGGCTGTGGGTCTGACCCATGGTGAGGAGACAAGGTTGTCCTTGCCTGTCACACCAGAGGACATTCATTGACCTACCAGCATGTGCAGTGGGGTTTCCTACTGGCAACATTTTGGAAGCACCAGAAAGGACCTGGGTGCCACCTAGTGCTGTTCTACTCAGGCATTAATTGTATAGAAATGCAAATGCTAATTATTCCCATCTTTTACAGGCTCAGCACACTGTGCATCAGGCTGGCTTATCATCCTTCCAGCAGACACCTTTGGAAGATGTGTGCTCAAATCCTCCTGTGCACTCACAAGCACGCTGGGTGCTGAGCAGATGCACAGCAATACTACACAATAAAAAACTATCTTGTATGAGCAGAGTGGCAAACCAAGTCAGAATTTATGAAACTGGGAAAGGGGGTGCAACAGCCCTTGGAAGCACCAAAATAGTTATAGTGAAGATCCCTTCACGAAGCAACAAGCAAGCACAGGTATCAGTGCCTTACAAAGAGAATCTTCTGTGGTAATTACCTTAGAGAGTAATTGATTTTCAGAGAGAGGGAAAATCTTTCCCATAGGAATATTTTACTGGAAGCAGGGGACTGTAGAACAAGAACTGTCACTTCGAAAGTCCCTTTATTTAAAGGCAATTTGGCTTGAAGTATCCACCAGAGTTCGTATTTTCCAGAACAGCCCTCCCTTCATCCTATTAGCTTCTTTCATGAGATGTACTCCTTTCCCAAATCTCTAATTGTAGCTACAAACTCAATTTCAGCCATACACCTTGCTTTGAGGAGCCTGAACACAGCATAGGCTTTAGAGAGCCACAGGTTTGGAGAGGACCCAAGCTCCTTCCAATTTACACATTCTGGCAGCCAGTCAGATGAAACCACCATAATTACCCATGTTCCTGCAATTCCAGAGTTCACACCATGGGATATTTTGCATTACAGAAATCACACTGCAACTCCAGCAAAAGCAGAGACTACCAGCCTTCACTGTCAGCCCCCCTTTCCAGAAAGCCAGATTCACTGAGGCAGGAGCCTCAATCTGATGACAGGAATGTCCAATTTGAAGCAGCTGAAAGGGTCATCCATTCCTGTACCAGACAGTCTGTGTGAGATCATTCCAGTCTGGCTTAGCCCTACACCACCTTTTTGGGGAGGATCACAAATGGTCTCACCCAGTAGTGAGCGGGCAGATTTACCATACTTTCATTGATGTGGACATGAAGAGTGCTGGTGATGCCAGTTTTCCTGCAAGGAAACAGAGTCTGCACAAAGCTTCTCTCTCCAGTCCCCTCCTTCCAGGGAGCAGGGAGCCAACACCCCAAGGGCCACAGGTCAGTTTCCAGGAGACTTAATTTTGGTTCATGCAGAGGCAAAAGGGGCAAAGGGCAGGACCACACAGAAAATGAGTCTTCCTTATCACCAAAGAATTCTCTTCCATGCAAAGGTTAAATACAGTACCAAGCCAACGTTTCATCGCAGGACAGCCCAAACGAGAACTTGGCTATCAGGCTGTGTGCCATCTCCATAGTTTTTGGGTGCATTTCTCAAATGTCTAAGCTGATGTTGCCAGGAATCAGGAATTCTCAAGAACTAGTTGGGCATCCTAAACCTTTCTTTATTTTCTCCCTTTCCATGTCATCCTCCTCCTCTCCAACAGCACGTTTTGCTTTTGTTTGTTTCTACTTAACCAAGGTCATTAAGATACTTGTTTTGGGACAGAGAAGCCATTAGCAAGAATCATTTAGAGGATGAACCTGATAACGTGTTTGTTTTGTTGGGTTTTTTTTTTAAGACAAATAAATCGCTTCCCATAGCACAGAGGGAGGCCAGAAGTAAAACATCCGTTAACTCTGACACTGAACAGCGTTTAACAGACACAGCTGCAAACCCACACAGGCAGCTCCTATTCCCCTATGAAACTTCCAAGAATCAGACAGAACACTGAAATACTTAGGGAGAGAGAGGCAATAAACACTTCTCAACCCAAGTGCTGGTGGGGTACTAAGTCCCTTTGGAAGCAGGACCATAACGAGGCAAGAAAGTGAGCCACCCTGCCTTATAGCGGGGTGCTTTTGGTAACAATGTGCTTACGCCATCCTCAAAGGCGGGTCACAGGTTGTTCCTGCGAGGTGACGCAAGGAATTTTGTGGAGCTGGTCTGACACCCGCTGGCCATCTCTGGTATTGCTCCTTGCCACAGTCAGTTTATCTGCTGTAACGGGGAACGCCACCGCACGAAACACAGCAAACAAAGAGCCCAGAGGCCCTGCAGGGGTGCCTGGACAGACATTAAAAACACACTTATAAATGAGACACGATAATAGCTGGGCAAATAAAACTAAAAGTTACACCTGAGGGTTACCATCCTATTGATTTCTTGGCTGCTTAACTGCAGGTTTGCACTGGACTTCTCATGAATTCTCTTCAACCTCCATGCTCTAAATGAGCAGCTGGTCTGTCCTCCTCATTTTCTTCATTGCTCCCAAACTACCAGAAGTAAATTAGAAGGGAGGACCTATCTCATTTAGCTTCTCTAAACAAAGGAGGACACAGTTTAGTCCTTGCATGGCTAAGACCTTGGTGTTTTGCAGATAAAGTTTTAAGGATTAGAAAGTGCGCAGCATTGTCAGTTAGCAGCTCTCAAGTGAGGGCAGCTTTTGACCAAGAAGCCCAATTGTTTGCAGCTGCCACAGTCACAGTGTCACACAGAGCAGCTGCTTGAGGGCTGAGGACAGGGTGAACTGGCTGTCCTAACCCCAAAGCAAAAGACCAGAACTTACTCCCTGCTACCAGTTGGCTGTCACTGAAACAGATTCACAGAATCTAAATGTGTGTGAGAACCAAGAATGAACAAAATGCTCTTAAGATCCCCCTGCTCTTCCTGCTGCCAGGTTCTCTCCCAGCCCCAGTGTTGGAACAGTTTCTGGTGCAGAGGAATGATGGATACAGGCTATGCCAACCTTACAGGTAACACAGGGCAGTGCTGGCAAGTTCCTGAAGCCACCTTTCTTCTGCTTCAACTTCTGGAAGAGCTGGGATGCAGACAGAGGGAGGACCTTGCAGGACCGATACACAGCTGGCTCTTTGTGTTACTGCACACCTCAAAAGCTCAGCAGAGCAGCACTCACCCAAAGAAACACCCCTCAATTCACTACCCTCTTTTGCCCAACTCAAAGCCTACCTGCACAGTGACAGCAGGATTCCCTTAAAAACTGACACATCAGTTCAGCCTCGTTTGGTGGCTTGAGCACAGACAACCAACAAGTGTTGGCACTTATGTTCACAGTATCTCAGAACAGAAACAAATAAAGCCCAGCTTTATACAGTAGTAAGGCAATGATTTACTGTCAGTCAAAACCCTCTGAAGACTGTGAAAGCCTCCACCTGCTGCCATTCTACCTCCAGCTCTCCAAACCCAAGAACATCTCTTCCAGCTTTGTCCATGGCACAATGCCCTGCACTTCCAGACAGTGCTGCAACTCCAGTGCAAGCTAAGCTGTGGACAAATCAATGGATACAACTTAAAGGGACAGAGACAAGAAGTCTGTAACAGATGCTTTGCAGAACATCATAACCTTTTAGGCTGCCTTCCTCCTCCACTAGGAATCTGCTTTCTACAAGCAACATTTCACCTGTAACCACCACCTGAAGCTACCTAAGGTCTCTCTCAACAAACACCACAGGACAGGTATTTGGTAAAAGAGATGTATATTTATTCACTTTACAAAGAGGGTGGTATTTGTTGCAACAGCTCCATTTATAGACAAATATATTATTGTACATTATAGTGGTGAATGGCTCAAACCTTTACCTTGTTTTGCTTTTAAAAACGTGTTTGCACCACTTCAGCTTCCATTAGCTGAGCAAATAGCTGTCCTTGTTCTGCCACTGAGAGATTAAAAATCCATAAGAAAAGTATAGCTCTGTGCTATGTATTCACAAGCATTTATTCACCTTCTCCTTTCCCTATGTCACTCCCCTCTCCCCACCCAACTCAACATGGTCTGTCCTCTGGGTTAGCATTAAATTTATATACAGCCTCCATTAAAACAAAATTAGGAGCCAGTGATAGTTCTAATGTCCTTTTAAAGCACAAGAAAAGTCATTGATTTGTACATATAAAAGTATTGAGTTCAAATTTGTTAAAAAAAAGGAAAAACCCATTTTTAAGTTGAGTTGGCATTTACATATTGCCAAAGTATGGCTAAGCCAATGAAAGGGGGGAAGAAATAAATTTCAGGACAGAATTTAAATATTACAAAAATATTTTTTTTTTCTTTTTTCTGTTTCTTTAAAAAAAAAAAAAAAAATCAAAAAGATGCCCAATTGCTATTGCTAACTGAAGCATGGAAAGAAGGTATAGACTAGTTGTCTTTGATCCTTGAATATTTGAAACAAATTCAATGTAAAGCTGAACCAAGTTTCCCACACAAACAGCGGTGGCAGATTTATTTCACTTGAGATACAAATGCATGTCCACATGACAGGCATAATCTGACCAGGAGGTGGAGGAAATGTTTCTAAGTAAGCGCAGGGAAGGAGGGCGAGAGAAGGCTGGCACGGTTAAACATTCTGGATTCAGAAATGCAGTGCCCCACAGATGCCTCTGCACACAGGCTGTGCAATGCTTTGCACTCCTGATATGCAAATACAGCATCTTTCAGCAACAGGATCCAGAATCAAAGAGCTTGGTGGCCCACTTGCTCAAACCGCTAAAATTACTCTTTCGTGCTGTTATTCTTCTTCACTTTCATTTTCTGGTTCCAAATCAGAATCGCCATTGATTTCCTTTTCAACAGTCATGTCTTGATCATCAGATTGTTCCTCACTTTCATCATCTTCATCCCAGTTTTCCTGGGGGAAAATAAAACAGAAATGTTTAAATCTTTGTCAGTCACACCATTTCTGCTTACAAGCAAATGAGAGAAGATCTGGTCTAACTCCACTTACGTCAGAGTCTTTATCTGCAATCATCTCATCATCTGAGCCTTCCTCCTCCGAGGAGTCTGCAAAGAGAAAAACCTCTCAGTCTGGGGAACAGACTTTAAAATGTCATTGTGCAAACAAAGTTCAGTCCCATGTGCTGCCAAGTCTTCAAACTGTGCTATTTCCATACCAAAATAGATTCTACCAGGAGATGAGTTAACCAACATCACTTAAGACCAGGTCACTTCCATTACCAATACACAAGGTGAAGATGCAGTAGGAGAAAAGCCAAACTGGAAGTATGTGCTCATACACTTGGACACTGTCTACACTGATGTCCTGCTGACTCAACATAGCAGTGCCTTCACTGTATTATAAGGGCAGGTAACACTAGAAATTTAGGTTGCCAGGTAAGTTAAAGCAGCACACTGAACTTCCAATTCACTGATTTCTTCATTTGTGAAGCAAGGCTGGGAGGGAATTAAAGAAGATAAAAAGAAGGCAAGGCATGAGCAATTTAACTACAAGATGTCTTAGCCAATGATTTTCCATGGACATCCCACAAAACCCTTCTAACTGCAGACTGTACACTGGTAGATAAGCACAGGAGCATGATGAACAGCCATCAAGTGTAGGCTGTCATGTGAATTCAGGAGCTGAGCTACACTTAGCATACAACACTTACCATCCTCATAGACCAGCTTTGCAGTCTGATTAACCTCGGGTACATCCTTAACTGCTTGTGATGCTGCAACCTGAATGGAATTTGCAGATTAGTCTCAGATTAAATCATGTATTTCAACTTTAAAAGACAACAGAACTCTTACCAATGTAAATGACATCTACATTAGGGGTAGTGCATATTAATTCACTTACACAGCTGGTTTAACATCCAAAAAAGTACAAATGACAAAGTAAAATCAGAGAGGCATCTGTTCCAAAGTGGCTTGTTCCCTCCTATTTATTCCTCTTTAAAACTCTATGGGTGAACAGACACATTTGGCAGGACAAAAGAGTCCCAGTGAGCAGGGACTGACAGGATAGTCAATTAATGGCCTGCTCTGAGCATTCTCAGTGTCCCTGAACAGCAGCTGCATTAAAGTGCCCAGGACAGATTGCATCAGATGCAATCCCAACAGCAAGTGAAGTCTGCAAACAACACCCCTGCACATCCTATGTTATGCAGTTGAAGCTCACCTGGGTGACAAGAATGAAGAGTCTTCCATGCAGGCGGGAAAGCTTTTGCAAAGTTTTTACTCTGCTCTCCATCAACTGGTACAACATTCCCAGCTGAGGAATAAGGTCTGGCAACTTGGGAGAAGAGATGGATGAAAAAAATGAAACTGTTAACAAACACATCCCAAATGTTTTTGGGGTTTTTTTTAACTATTTTTTTATGTTTGGAGCAAGCAACACTTGCTTACATTATTCAAGATAGAAGGGAGAGCTGAGGGTTCTCAGGAACCACCTGCAGCCCGATCAATTAACACTTAGCCATGTTTAGAAGTATTAAAGCTAAAGTAAGGTCTAGTGACACAGGCTAAATTATTCTTTGCCAGTAATTTTGTTCCCTTTCACAGGTGTGACATAACTTAGCTTGGTTTGACTTTTGAATGGCTATAATTCTGTCAGGAATGACTAAGACAAACAATTTTATCAGTGATGTCCAGTAGGTTCAGCAAAAGTGGTGTAAGCATAGTTCCCTATACACTGATTTGGGCACTGCCATATGCAGAGAGCAGGAGACCATTTCTTGAAGAAAGAAAATATGCTTATTTATGCATTTAAATGTAGTTTTGCCTAAGTGCACTGGCATGAATGAAAAATACTTACAGTGGAAAGGTAGGATGCATGTAGGGTAAAAACAGACTTCAGCCATCGAACCATTAGTGAGGCACTGGAAAAGAGAAATAAATTATATCCAAGAGATACTGGCTGAGAGACACCCATTTCACATTCTAGATGCTAAATAGTTCTACATAAAGTGTTCTCTTTTCCTTAGAGAGGAAGATATATGCTCTCTACGGGTGGAAATGTAAACTTTGGCTATCCACATGAGGTATGCAAGTTATTTGTTAAGAAAGGAACAGACATTTCAGTGAGGGACTAAACTAGGCAAGCTCAGGGGTCTGTGCTTCTGAAATCTTTTATGGATGGTCTCAATGGATAAAAGATCAAAGCACAACACTTTCTTTTCCACCTACAATGAGGGAATTTATATTTAAAAAAAATAAACTCCACCCAAACCAACCTAACCCCCACAACTCAGCACAGCCCATCTCAACACAGCTGTCCTTATGGCAACACAACAAGATGGAAGGGGGGAAGCTGGTTCTGTTATTAAACACCACATTAGGGATGTCTAAATACATTTGATTATTAAACAAGCTCTACACCTCAGAGTTATTATATTTATTGATCAGGTCCATAATATAAACATTTGGGGCCTTCAGTTACATTCTCAGGGTTATAGGCTCATTGCAGGTATCCTCTTCCCTAATTCCACTTCGGCCACCTTGACAAAGCACTGCTTAAGTGTTTTAAGTTCTTCTTTTCACTCTCAATGAGGTGAGTATTTACCTCCAGATGCTGCAGTTTAATTGCAGTTACTTTGGAAATCTTTCACATACATGGTAGGAGGGACCATAACACACACATGTGAAATGTTTTAGGTGAATTGAACCGTAGCTGAGTTGTCTCTTACCTGTATGGGTTGCCCTGCAATCTCTTTGTAAGCTAAAAGGACAAAAAGAACAGTCAGCAGTAAGTAACAACATAACAAATTTAAAACCCCAACATGAGATTATTTGACAGCCCCAGTACTGGGACAAAGTTCTCCAGGTATTTGAGGTTTGCTAGGATTAACCACTGACAGACTCCAGAAAATTACACTTCTGGCTGTACCACCCTCTAGGGTGGTAATTTGCAGAGGCTGGGTTTCAGTATTACAAGAAAGCTGGAACTCTTAACATACAAAATATCCACTGCAGCTTAAACCTGGCAGGAATAACTAATAGGAAATCTTTTTCATCTCTGTTTATCTCCTTAGTAGAGTAGTTTGTTACATGGTGGACAAGTTGGGGAAACAAGTGAAGAGAGTATCAGGTAAAGGTCATTTCACACAAGTCTCAAGCTTGGCTTGGGAGAAGACAGTTACACAAAGGTCTGACTATCCACTGAGATTACAGAGCTAAACACTTGCATTTAGATTCCCCAAAAGACATCCCAGGGAAGAAACACAGCATCTCATTAACATAAGCCTACGGAGGTGCTGAAAGAACAAACATTCAGCACCAGGCCATCTGCAGAATTCATTTAAGATCGGTGCCATAAAAAAATTCAATCTTACTTGTGGTCAGCACACCAAAATACAAAAGAAATTGAACCACTAACTTGTATAATAGAACATAATTCACATAATAAGAGCTACTAACTAAAGTTTGGTTTAAAATAGTAACGTCCAGTCAAACCTAATCATTAAAGTATTTCTGTCCAAATGAAAGAGTTTATTTAATATCACTGACTAAGCAGTTCAGAAGTCAAATCCCTTTTAAAATTACTGCTAAATGATGTTCAAAGTATAAGTACAGCAAATGGACTTTATGATGCCTTAAACCATCGTCCATGTTAGTAGCTGAAAACAAGATGTAATGGTGATTATTTGCCATGGACTAAACTAGCTTTTGCTTAATCTCTTCCCTTCCTTCTCCCACGTCATCATTTAAGATAGCAGTACGTGACCTAATGCTCTTCCTAGCTTTGACAGTGACACCTGGTCCTTTGGTGAAGCTTCAGCCAGAAAAGATAAAAAGTGTATCAGGGATAAATTAAGAAACATTTCAGGCCTCTTACAGCATCAAACCATTTTCAAAAATAAAGAGACATATCCTGGATTTTAGTAGCTAGAAGGCAAATCACATGTGGTTTGTATGGCAATACAAGACAGTAATGGAAGTACTTCCTTACCTCATGCAGCAGTGGAATGACAGCATGTATAGGCATTCTGGCTACTGTGTTCTTTACTATATTTTCTTTCCTTGTGTTAAGCACTTTCTGTTAAAATGAAAAAACACATGTTATTCTCTGATCATATATGAGCAATCAGCAAAATCAAAAATTCTTGTCTGTAAATCTCTTCCTACTCCACTACTTTTGTAAGCTGAGGATAATGAGCAGAAGATTTGCTATGAAAAGAAGTTTCATTTTCCAAGTCATGTACAATTAACAAAGTAAAGACACTCAATAAACCCACCTAACACAATCTAGCATTGCCTCTGTCCCACCTGCCCCATGTTAGAAATCATGCACTACAGGAACATGAAAATCTCCCTTGATATTTTCTGTTTGACTTCCATAAATGAATGCCTTTCACCAGCATCTGTGACAAGAGATGTCTATTCAGCATCAAATTCTTAACAGTTTCCCCGCCCTAGTACTATTATGTCCAAATGCAAGGATAAGCTTTTCAAGTGAAACTTGTCATCAATTCATTCTTCAAACAGTACCTGCTTGAAAAATGTACCCTCAGGAGACTAAGCACAGATTATGCTCATCCAAGCTAAAGGGAACATGGCTGCATCACTTAGAAAACATCTGAACTGTGACATAACAAATTTATCATAAATGAAGTGCCTCAAAGTTCAGGGACTGACTCAGAAAGCAAGGCAGGTAACAACAGAAAAGTAACACTACTATAATTCATAATAGCACTGCCTTGAGCAGCAAATCAGCAAAAAGTACCTGGGAGAAACAACAGGTTCTGAACTGCTCAGCCTTCCCAACTTTCAGGAAGGCTCCCTACCAGTCCCACTGAACAGATTCAACAGCACACACTGAGTTTGCAAGACTTACATTTAAGATTTCTGCATCGTTGCTTTCCAAGCCCTGAACCAGCAGCACAGCAAAGCTGTCTGTCTGGGGAAGGCCACCTGGAGTTTTGACTTTGCTCACATCGATATCCAATGCCCCAAGGCGCTCCTCAATGCTCTCCTGCAGAGGGGAAATAAGGGCAGTGCTGCGTCAGTGTGGTTTCTCACAAATATCAGCTGAAAGCAAAGTACCTAACTTAGAGCATTCCTGCTAATTCTGCTGGAAAAGAACACAAGTTTTGTGTATTCTTTTTAAATGCACTGACAGAAGACAGGATCAGAAAACAAAAGCAGTTGAAGTTTTGGCTGAAAAGCACTGATCTATCTAACTTGGCATAGGCAGCAACAAGCGTGTGACAAAGTTCTGCAAGAACCACAGGCAGGGCACAGAGGGCTTGAATGAAGGAAGTGTTTTAAGCAGGGGGACATCTCTTTCATACAGAAAGATGGTATCATTAACCTTTCTTCCACAGCAAACAAAATCAATTCAAGGTCACCTAAAGAAGGTATAGCAATGATTTACAATTCTAGTTTCTCCATTCTTGTTGGGTTTGAAAGAAGAAGCCCTTTACCTCTGTCTCTCCTGGTTTCCTCTTGTTTTTCTTCTTCTCCTTTCCCGAGGCTGGAGTTTTGACAGCTGTACTATGTCCTGGAATGCCAGGAACTAGAACTTTGGTGTCCGAGTTCACAATAGGTGTCTTTACCTAGTACACAGAGATAACCACATTTGCATGAATTGCTAATATCTTAAGCTTTCTTCCAATTTAAAATACAGATTTCATTCTGAGACTCTCACACATATGGTAAACCAGACAGACACAACCCATTTTCTTCACATAAATATTAGGCAAATCCAGCATATTTAGAACAAATAACCTCAAAAACCAAACAGCTAATTTTCATAATTAACTAAAGCAATGGTCTTTTTTGAATCACCTGTGAACGACTTTTCTTACAAGCTTTTGCCATAGCATTCACAGAACTGTTTGTATCCAACAACAAATATTTGGATGTTTGCTGGCAATAGATACTACCTGTGCTTACTGTCAGCTCCATAAGCCACATGCATATTAATTCAGCATCCACTGGAAGGCAATAACTGACCAAGAAAAGCACCACAATGTAACAGCAAAAGGTAGTCACTATACCCATCATTGCCAACTTTTTTCTTCTAGGGATTGCTCAGACAGAACTCAGTTGTCTGAACTAGGCTGTGACCACAGTGACAAAAAGAGACAGCTTAGTTTATACCACACATGCTAAGGTATCACCTTCAATGAACACAAAGGAGATGGAATTTTCTATTTAACAGCCAAATGCTCCCCTGACTCACAGAGAATGTAAGGTAGTATGCCACTTCCAGAATATCAAAAATGCATTTTCTGCCACTTCCAGAACACTTCCTTAAACCATAGCACTTCTATCCAGGCTTTTTTTTTTTAAATACTTCTGAAGTGATGAAAGTATAGTCTACTACACTGAGCAAAGCAACTTCCAATTTCCAAAAAGTTGATTTTCTGCATCAAGAATTTTGTCATAGAACACCAGTGGTGACAAAATACTTTCCCCTTAGCTCACCACAATCATAACTTCTCCCACAGGGCATGCTCAGACAGCCAAGAGAAATGCGTCTTCACTGGAATTCAGCAAAAAGCGAAACCAAGATGGGTATCATCACTGCACGCCACACAGGCCCTACATCTGCCCCTGCAGTGCAGCCCTGCTGCCCACCAGCTCCAGGACTGAGGCATCAGCACAAAACACTGCATGGCTGATATCGAGTACCACATCTGGTAGATAACTAAAGGGTCAGAAAAACAGTGCTGTCTGCTCATTCACTGACACTCCAAGCATTTCAAATCATCAAAGCCTTGAATATGCACAGTGATTAAGAACTTTACAGTCTGTCTCCAAATACCCAGAAGATCCTGCATGAGGGAACACAGTGCCAAGTAGCACAACTGGACACTGCTGCCATGCAAGTGCCAAGCTCACACTCCCAGGTCCCTGTGAGCAGGAACACATGAAGGCAACATAAAGAAAGGTTCCTCTGCATTTTATTTAGACTCTCCAACAAAGTCATCCCACCTTCACCCCAAACTACCAGGGTAAGAGAGGCTGTACAGATTCAAAGGGAAGGACTGATCTTAGGCAGAAAAACCCCACCAATCAGTCCTGTCTCTCAAGCAGACCTGCTGAGTTACAAGATGGCCACTGTGTGCTCTTGCATGTGCCAGGGCACACAGCAGCCATGAAGATCTCTTTATCCACACCTGCCTGAGTGCTATGGACAACTGCAGCTACCTCTGCAGCTCTGAACAGGTCCTTACAGAAATCCAATCTCATTTTAAGAGAGCAGTGAATGCTATCTACTTTGTTTCTGAAGTACAATAAGAGAAGCAATAAAATCACATTTCATGCAAAGCTCACCTTTGTTACAGCAGCATCTGTTTTAAGTGATAACACTTTCTGGACGTCCCGTACCAAACATATGTGGGATTCACTGGTGTTCAAAGACTAGGAGGACAGGAACAAAACCAGTTAATATATTTGACACTCACACCTGTGATTCATTATGCTACGGAAAGATGAGAGCAAATTCCAATGGTATAAATTAGAATGAACTTTTTTTCCACTCTAGAATAGCAGCTCCTTTGCATATCTGCCTTTTGTTACCAGATCTCTATACTCTCCAAGGACGTTTACACACATAAACTGGAACTGTATTAAAACTGGTTTCAATGGCCTAACTCAGCAACAGCTGAAATGGCAATAAGTCAGCAATGACATCAACCTGTACTCAACTGAAAAAATGGAAGAATACAAACTGCCTTTCCAAACAGCTCTGGGCAACAGTTACATCTCCCAAAACAAGGGCAAGGAATATGTTTTGTATTGTTATATCATTTCAAAACAGTAAAAATAAAAATAACAAAGCCAAAAATTTCCCCAACTGAAAGCAGCATGCAGTCCATATTACAGAACCAAACCCTCTCTGTTGAGTTTTACATACCACTTTCTCTATGATGGGCTGTAAGGTGTTTCCATATACCAGCAGCAGAGACTGTTTGTCTTTGCAAAATGCAGCTGCTAGAATGGGGACTGGTTTCGGTGTTGAGTCCCCATCATTCCCAGGTGTTGCTATCTGAACAGTACAGTTTGATGTTAAGGGTTTTTTGCAATAGCTGGAAAAAAAAAATCCAAGATGTTTAGCTTGAACACTTCAGTGTCTTGCACATCTAAGCATCTTTCATTAGAAGGTCCTCAGCAAACTCAGCCATTTTACACCTTTTAGAGATGGCCAAGATGAGGCACAGACACACAAAATCTGGGTTAAAGCCACACAATACCAAAGTGCAATACAGTCCCCAACAAGTGAGTTCTTCAAAAATGTGTCCAGTAACCCAAGACAAAGAGGCAGCTGGAACTTGGTTCAAGAGTGTATACAAGAGCTTAAAGGCAGCAGCATAACAAAACTGAGCTTTGCCTTGCAGTAACCCCAGACCTTTCCCAAAGACACCCTCAAGATGAATCCTAACTTACCCATTCAAGATATGTTCGAATAAATGCAACTGCCCATCTCTGCACACAACGGCTAACTTCACAGGCTGAAAGAAGGCACAGCAAGAGAGTTTCATTAGATCAAAGAAAAACTCTCCTGGAAGTTCAGGACATCAACAGACAGTTGTATGGCTACAATTTGCATTTTTTCAGTATTTAAAAAGACTAAATCTGAAAGGAAGATGAAAGACATAATCATACAGGAACATTCAGTACAAGTGTTAGAAGATCAATAAGATAACTCACAACTGTACTTTATCACTAATCATACATCCTGAGTTAAACAGTTTGCACAGTAGCAGATATATGTCTAGAGGCACAGCTCTGCAAAGGTGCTGACACTGTGAATATGCTTAGAAGACAGAAACTGAGATGACTCTTCAGAAAACCTAAATGACAGGGGTCATTTAGTCATTATAGAATACTCTCCAATACGTTCAGGAAAAGGGAACTGGAAATACTAGAAAAATATAGCATGAAATACTGCTCTGAGATATGTAATATAAAGGCAGCAGGATAAAAATGTTTTAAATAATTATGGGAACAGTTTGTGAATACGTCTCATTTTTCACAAGGCAACTACTTTGAAAGACTTGTTAAAACTGAGAGACTTGGAAAAATATATGCTGCTACTTTAACTCATTCAAGGCCAGTTAAAAATCCAAATGCAGTTACACTGCCAAAACTACTTGAAATCAGAAAAAAAAACAGGATCGCACCAAACCAGATTTCTGGAAATCATTTATTTTGTGTTATTCTTTGCTGCTAAGTTCTAACAACCATTTTGAATTACTAACTTGTTCTAAATGGAAACAACTGACATTTCCACCATCACAAACAAAATTTCTGAAACCCCCCCCCTAAATTTGCTCTTTCTATCTTTGAAAATGAGCATTTCAAACTACCAGCTTTATAAATAAAGCATCTGTAATAAATATCCTTACACCCATGAAACGGCATTTAGATCTCATCTCTTCGTAACAGAACCCAAATATAAACAAAGCCTCTTTCTTTACATCCTTAAAAGGAAACTGGTAAGTGAAAACTGTTGAACATATTTGTTTACAAACTATTGGCCCTACCTCATCTTTGACTTCTGATACAGTCAGGTCAACAAAAGTTGGTTCTTCTGTTACTGTGAAAGACATCACAGCATTCTTTTCTTTCCTATCTGATCTGATCTGCCTGGAAGACACAAAAAGTACACATTATTTACCACAGCACAAACAGCATCCTCTGCATCAGACAAGCATCATAAATTACCCATGAATGTGGTGGTATCTACCATATCCCAAAAGCACCACGCTGACATTTCAGTGTTCACCTTAGAAAATGTTCTAACTTCCAAGAGCAAAGTAACTCCCAAGTGAAACTGAGCAAGAAAACTTTGAATAAACCTTACAGTAAGTGCAAGGAACAAGGAAGGTTATTACACAGTATGTTCTGGCACACACTAGTGATACAAATGGCAACTGGAAGCACGCTCAGACACAGCCAAGGAAAATCTCGTCTTCACTCAACAATCAGTGAGTCGAAACCACCATTAAAGAGATCATCACCGCATTTTTCCAGAATGCCACTTCTGCTTTACCTTGTTTAATCACAGTCACAAATTATGAAAAGCTTACATACCACACACTCAATAATCGGTCGTGTATAGCTCCAGACAAGAAATAAAGTCCTGTAATTCCATCAAAGGGTTTACTTTCATTCATAGGTTTCACTGTGGTAAACATTAATGATGACACAGATGTAGCATGGCCTGTGAAATGCTAAGAGAAAAAACAAGATCTTTCCATGATTGTTGTAAGCAGTCATATGGCAAAAACCAAAACATTAGTTAACAAAGAACATTAGGAAAGATTTGAGCATTATTAAGTCAACAAGGACAGCTCAGTGGTTTTTAACTAGTGATCAGTTTCCTTCCATTTCTGCATGTCAAGGAAACTTCTTCTGACCTGCCAGGTATTTATCAACATTATAAAACTTAAATGGGGTATCAAAGGCAAATTCACTGGGACTAAATCCATGCAAAAGAAATCACATCCACCTGTACTGCTGTTACTGTCACAAAGCACTCCCCTCTGCCCCCCCCCAGTTTTGCACTTCAACCTTTACAATGAAACTAGATTCAGTTTAATTATAAACTTTAACAATGGACACATGTGTGCTGACACATACCACCCCAAGGGCCCCCCAAAAAACTGGTTCTTCAATCTACTTTTGCAAATAGTGGTTCTGGTCATTATGGAATGCAGACATACATGGTAGCTGCCATGTGCCAGCAAGCCCACAGTAACAGCACATGTGTACACACTCACCTGACAGGAGATTCAGAGACTATCCCTGTCCTGTCTGCTAGCAGGCAAGAGAACACGGCAGCATTCACGGATCAGCTAAAGCATGGCCATTTGCTCAATGTCTGAGCCCTGCTCAGGGAACAATAAGGAGTTGCTCCTATGCCTTCCAACTGTTTCAACAGCAAAACTGATAATGCCACCAGTTACATGAAGTTTAGCAAGGAAACTCGAAGGCTTTGTGGAGGGACTCATGTTAAAATCCATGCCAGCAGTAACTGATACAGTGGTGAACTGAGTTCTCCTGACAGAAGGGTACCAGACAGGGACCCAGTTAAAAAGGACAGCATCCATCTTTCTCCTACAGCCTTGAGAAAGGATGCTGCCAGCATGCTCAGGAACAAAAATTTCATGTTCTCATTCAATTCTCAATAAGTGGAAACCACAGTTTAGGGTACCATCACAGCAAAAATGTCCAGCAATCCTGAAACTGCCAATTGTATCCTCACACACGGTGAAATGTTTTAGATGCCTGATCAGGAAACACTAGATAGGTAGTATCACTAATCAAGAAGGGCATTTTTTTGCATGTAGTTTAACAGAGGTACAGAAGTACTTACTCTGTAGACTTCTTTGGTCTCCAAGTCCCACAGTTTTATAGTTCTACCAGCTGAGAGCAGCATTTTTCCATCTGGACTGATGCATAGACAGGTGACACTGCTATTGTCACCTTTCCACTTACTAGAATTTGGATGGACAGGTTTCGTACAGAAGGAGAAAGATGGAGAAATAGAAAAAACAGTATTCATTAGCATAATCTCAAAACCACCATGACAGAAAATTTAAGACAAAATTTAAAAACCAGTGATTTAAGTAATCAAGAGGTCAAAGCTATCCTGCTTCTGCACTTCACCTTCAAATCTGTTTACAAAAAAACACAACTCAAAAATACGAAGCTATTCAACACTGAACTGTACTTCTTTTTTAATACTTGCTTATTCTGTTCTGAATTCCTCTTGAAGTTTTCTACTTCTGAAAACAGGGCAAGAAGAGCCATACCATTTTCAAGACTTCTCTATTCACCAACCTATTCAAACAACACTAAAATTCAGAATTTCAAAGCCTATTCAGTTACTGCCCCTCCTCCCAAGTCTCTGTCACTGACGATAATAAATATCACCTTAATGGTCTATGGTTCAAAGCACTACTTAAAAATACAACAACAACAAAAAAAATAAAGATGCTGCCATGAAAAGCCTGAATGTGCTTTAAAGAAATATTTATACTATGTGTTTTTCACAGGACAAAACTGCAAGGAAAGTATTAACACAAATCCTTTACAGATAGAAAATAGCCTGTGACCATGTTTTTAATTGTAAGTGGCCTTTCTGGAAATACTTCCAAATAACTTTCACATGCCCAAGCAACACCTCTTCTGTTTTTTAAAAGAGAATCATTTACTGTATCACTTTTGATAGAAGTTGAAAATGTTACAGCCCACAAACCTGAAAAATAACATTGCACCTTACAGAGAGTATGATAGGATTTTGTATTCTCTTCCAAAGACAAGGTCATGACTAAAAATTTAAACCATTTATTACAGTAAACCAAGAAGGTATTTTTAAATGTACTAAAAAGATGAGTCAAAACTGAACTGCAGAATACAAAGCACAGCAAAAATACCTTGGTTTTCACTTTGGATACTCTTTATATAATTTTTACAGGAAAGAGTTTTAAACAGAGTCTCAAAGGATATGTCCAGAATGCCTCCAAGTAATCAAGAGTATTCAAGACATGAAAAAGCTACAGAGAGACAAGAAGTCACCCAAAATGTTTCAATCTACTTCTCTGCAACACCTTGTCTTGCCTCTTCAGAGACTCTCTCTTCCCCAAAAGCTTGTCCCTCTGCCAAAGGTTTCATGTGTGCTGCACACACCTCCTGAAGTGGCCCTGTGGAGTACTCCTACAGTAGTCAAGAAAGTCAAACCTAAAGCCACATTGTTTTCAATTCCCTTTCTAGCAAACCATACATCTCTAGGAACATGTCTAGAAGCCTGCAAATCAAATTTTAAAAATTTAAAAACACTTCTCTACCCCAGGAGCAACCACCCTGATTTCTCTGTGGGTTACACAAATATTAATTTCCAGGTCCTGACAGGTGTTAAGGAATGCAGGCACTCTCATGTGTAAAATGGGTGCGAGCAATTATTATGGATAATTTGTTCTTTCTGGTAGGTAAAACTTTAAGAGAACTGATTTCTTCTACTCTTTCCAAATTGAAATTATTAGGTATGACTCGTAACATTACCACAGAAAATTTTCAGGCAAAAACCACTGATGCTACATTCCTCATGTAACTTTCTATCTATACACTCTGGGAATGATTTTCTGTTGCCATCTTTAAAGTGAAAAAACACAATTCAAATTACATTCCATAATCACAGCCCCCCACTCCATGGTTCCTAGTATGGGACAGGGACAGAGGGAAACATTCAAGAGGTATGACAGCAAAAACTCTCACTTCTCCTGAGAAAAAGCAGGGCTGGGACCCATCTCCAGTACTTGTACATGAACACACGCACTATGGGATGCAAACAGGATGAATGAGATGTCCGTGGGCAGCTTCAGAGCTCTGATCTCATTGGGCTCACAGAACAACAGCGGGATGCCTTGCAAGACAAGGGCCTTTAGGAAGGCATTTCAGCAATGACATGACAGGAAGGCAAAAAGAAGAGGGGTTTCTCTACAGGAAAGTGTAGCATGAATGCATGGAACTTTCCTTTGAAACAGGGCATGTGACAGAACATAAATGCACAGAAGAATAATCCAGGAATCAAGATGGAAGTTTATACGACAAATCTACCTGGAAACTATTTCCAGGCACTGGAAAGTCAAAAAAAGTTTTTGGGCACATCCAGTATAGAATTACAAATAGCAAATCATGTCTAACCAACCTGATTTCCTTAATGAGACAAGCACCTTGGCTGATGAGGAAAAACACACACAAGCTGACTTCAGCAGCTCTTTTGACAAGGTCACACATAGTATCCTTGCAGCCAAATTGGAGATACATAGCCTGAATGGATGGTCTCTAAGAAGAGTAAGACCTGGCTCTATCACTGAGTTCAAACAGCTGTGATCACTGGAATGAAGTCCAGCTGGTGGCCAGTCACTGCTGTTACTCCCTCTAAGGACATCCCAATACTGCTTAATACCCTCCATAACTTCCCCTTGTTCTGGTCTTCATCAATGATCACAAAACAGGACAGAATGCACATGTAACAACTTCACACTCAATCCCAAATTAGGGAGAGCAGGTGATGTCCCAGAGGACAGGGCTGCTACTCAGGGGCATCTCAGCAGGCCTGAGAAGTAACAGGCTGTCAGAATCTCAAAGCTGAAGAGGAAAATGTAAAGTCCTACAGGTGAGATGGAAAAATTTCAGTATAGGTCATGGACCAATAGCTAGAAAGTAGCTTTGCAGAAAAGAGAGTTGCAGTCCTCACAGCTAAGCTGCGCACGTGCAAGCAGGGAGTCTTTGTGGCAACGTGGTGAGCTGTGTATGATCTGCATTGGCCAGTGCTTGCCAGCAGGTCAAGGAATGGAACTCCTCTGCTCTGTGCAGCTCTTGAGACTGCACCTGAGCTCTGCGTTTAGTGGGACAGGACAACAAAGTCACTGACATGGGGAAGTGAATCCAGCAGAGGGCCATGAAGGCACCTGAGGGACTAGAGCACATAACAGAAGAGGAAAAGGTGAGGGAACTGGGTGTTTTAAATTCTAATAGAGAAGGCTTCTGCTACTTTACATGGGTCTCAACATAATACAACCTAAGGATGCATCTCTCCTAGGGATACCAAAGAGGCTACTGCAGTGCCCATGCCAACCTTAACAAAACCAAGAACATTGCAGTAATAACCAACAGTGGGAAATGTCACAAAAAAAGAAAACAACATCAAGGGAAGGATCAAGGGGCCATCACACAGTAGGCTTTTATTAAAGAAAGGTAACCAGAATTGTTAATAGAAATCTTGGTTTCTTCTTTAAAGTTTAAAAACAAATTGACTTTATTACACAAGAAAGTAAATGCCTGCACCAGACATTTTGTTACTGTGCACTAAGCTGAATTTTGCTCAACAGTACTTTTAACAGTAGCAGCCTGCTCAGACAGCCAAGTGGAAGTGTCCCCACTGCACATCAGCAGCAAGCGAAACCAGATGGGTTATCATCACAGCACGGCCCTTTGAGCAAAGCTGGGTGCATGCAGCAGGTTTTACTGGAATGAGATCTTCCAGTATCTGCCCAAAGATTTTTTCCTAGAATTTAGATTTTTCAGCATTTAGTGGAACTTTTAGTCTTCCAGTGTCACTAGAAGTTAGCATGGAGGGATCCAAAACCCTCTCAGAGCAGTTTCATCTAGCCTTTCCAATACACAGAGGAAGACACCCAATATCACAATTATGCTTTCATCCCTTAATAAAATCACTTCTGATCTCAGAAAAATAACAGCCAACAGTCACTTTGTGGGCACGAAGCCTGAAAAGCAGAGTGCAGCATTTCCAAAACCTGCAAGGGAGAAGATGCACAAAAGCAAGTGTAAAAAAAAAAAAAAAAAAAAAAAAAAAAAAAAAAAAAATTAAAGTGAAAAGCAGTGCTACTCACCACTTTACTTTGCAGGTCTGTGTGTTCCATTCCACGATGTGTTTGTCATCTGAACAGCTATACAAGCAGCAGCTGTCTTGATGCCATCTCACACAGTTTACTCTACTGTCGTGACCACCATCCTACAAAAGATAACAGAGGGTCAGCTCACTGGAGTAGTCTTGATATCTGAGTCTTCACCACCCCTACAATGTCAACAAGGTGCTCTTTTGAGAACTGAATTCCAATCATTGGCATCTTGAAGAGTGTGTTTGGTTTTAAAGAACATACATGGCAGTTATATAAAGATATTTACTATTTTGGCACATACACGTAGTATTTTGGCTTGTCTCACACAGCCTAGAGGAGACGTTGTCTACAACTTCCTCACACAGAGAAGCAAAGGGGCCAGCACTGATCTCTTCTCTCTGGTGAACAGTGACAGAACCTAAGCAAATGGTAAGAAGTTGTGTTGGGAGCAGCAGAGTTAGGGTGGATATTATGGAAAAGTTCTTCCCCCACAGGGCACAGGCTCCCCAGGAAAGTGGTCACAGCCTAAGCCTGCCAGAGTTCTAGAATCATTTGGACCATGCCCTCAAGCACACGGTGTGATTCCTGGGGCTGTCCTGTGCAGGGCCATGTAGAAGCCCAGAAGACAGTCCACTGTGTATATCTCAAATACTGACAGTCAGCCATGGAATCAATCAACGACTGTTGGTAAGAACACACTGGTGCCTGGAAGAGAGGGCCATGCAAAGGTAGGACAGCACTTTCCTGGTCCATCCTTGCTCTGACTCCTGGTGATCAGCACAACACTGCACAGCCACAATTTCAGGAAAGACTCAAGAAGTGGTCCTGGACTTTTGACAAAAGGCACTCTCAGTAGGGGGTGGATCAAGACCACCAAAAATCCCCCCAAAGCCCTCCAGCCCATTTCCAGAAAGGTCTAGAACAAACTGCACAGGATACTAATTCACATAGAAAGTAAGTAACTTTGCTCCAGGGTGGGCAGAACTTAGCTATAAAAAGGTGCTCCCACAAAGCTTGAATGATGGATGCCCCAGGACATTGGACACCCCATCAGTTGGTTTGATGCTGGAGCCAGGACTGGTGACTTTTCTTTCTTCATTCCTTTCTTTCTCTCTCTCTTTTGCCTTACCTCTTATTCAAAATCCACTGCTGTGCATTTCAATTAGAAGACACCAATTTTCATGCCAAGTGTATAATTTGCTGATACAACTTGGTAGATTTTTGTGGAGCCTACACTTTTTGTCAGTCCTTTTTGACCACAATCGTCTACACACCTGCATGCTCCCTTCAGTTTCACGATGGGATGCCACTGGAGAGGAGCTGGGCTTTGGTGGTCCCTTCCAACTGAGGACAGGCTATGTTTTGATGATTTTTCTAGCACTTCAGAGTTGAAAATAAAAATTGTCCTGCCTGCTATTTTTATACACACAGTCAAACAAGGCTAACGGTATGAAATCTGCTTAAAAGGAAGAATAGCCACAGGTGTCTTGCTGAAGTCATCTAAGTGTCTCCTTTCTTAAGGGCACTCAGAGGTGAATAGCCTTCCCTTTGTATCAGCATTCAGGAACAGACTATCATCAGACCACAAGATTCTTTAAGCAGTATCACTTCTCTTAACAACCAAAATCTCTGCAGCTCCAAATATAACCTTGAATTATTTATGAAAATATTTAATGGAGACTATTTCACTATTTGGATTGTAACAACCTGCTCAGATTACTCCCAAAGGTATTGCTGCAAATGAGCTTTGAGCAAGACAAACTACATTGCAGCAAGATATTCTGTTCAGTGAAGATGGCTAAAAGTAACATCTCTTATTTTAACAGGAATAATCTTGTAATTCAACCTATATGTGAAAAAACAACGTACTCAAAACCTGTTGTTTTCTATGGAAAAAGGGTGTTTTCAAACAAACAACTATACTTTTCAAGCATAGTTTTCCCACATAACAGATATTCATTAGTTACTGTCACTTGCACATATCATAATTCTCAGAAATTGCTGCTTTCTCTAAATTCATGTATGTTTATCACCCTACCTACAACTTTCAGTTTAGAAGCAAAAGTATACCCAAGTATCTCAAAAGTATTTCCCAGCCATTCATATGGATTTATTTTGCTTGTTATGTAACCCACAACTAAAATGGAGGTGCTTGGGACCTTGGAAAAGCAGAATTAAAGTCATTGTGTATCATTCAAAAAAGATCATATGCTGAGAGAGCTCAAAAGCTTCCACAAGGGAAATAAATGGACAGAAGAGTCCATCAGTGACATCTTCCCAAGCCTTGATGAGTTCTCTGCCCTTCCTTCCTACAATGCCATGCAGGAACGAAGGGTATGACAGTCCCACCGAGGATTTTACTCTCCAGTGAGGAATTTCACCATTACTTTTATTTTTAATGTAAAGCAGCAAATCCATGGACAGAGTTAATACACTGCACTAACTTAGAAACAAAGATTTTTCAGCCTAAACTGACTGAAACTGTCAGTATTTGGTAGCATGTGATGAAGAATGTATTACTTACTAGCTTGCTCTGTAATTCTCCTTTTACTGTGCTGTACAACAAAATACTACCAACTGCTGTACCAATAGCCAGGATATCTAACTGCTTGTCCACTTCTCCAACTTCAGACTTCCGTTTTTTCCTCTGGGGGCCATCCTAGAAAACCAAAAGAGAAAAACCATGAAATAAATTAGTCTGACTAGCTAATGAAAAGCCTTAAGAGACGTTTGAGACCCAGCCAGCCAGCACAAACACCACTAGGACACAAAATGAACACAGAAGTGAACACAATCCTAAAACTCATCTTGTACCTCCAGGTACAGGGTAACAAACTTGCTATGAGTCACCTGGAAACACCTGGTGGAAGCCATTTTGCTACCACCCCAACCATATGCATTTGGGGAAAAAAACCACATTTAAGTTTTTCACAAATTTCGTGTCCCAGAAGCAGAAATAAAGATTAACACGTTCAGAATACTTAATCCACAAAATGGAAATGCTTGATCATGATCAGTTTATTTTATCTCAAAAGGTAATCGAAAGAGTCTTGTAAATCTGAAGCATTCATAATGCTTCTTAAAAATAAAGTGCTACCCCATTCCACAGAGGGAAGTGACTGGAATTCAAAGCAAAGTACTCTGCCCAAGTCTTGCTGTCTCCAAAGAGGTCCTCATACGATCAAGCAATTCATAGGTTTTCACTCTCTTGCTCTGCAAGTGCTATCAGCCACCTCAAGGAGGGATTTCACTTTGTCTCCTTCAACCAAAAACTTGAGAATGCAGATCACTGGGAAGGGGAGAAAGAATAAAACTGGTTCTTAAACACGTGAAACTAAAAGAGGGTAGAAGGAGTCATCATATTCATTCTCACTGGGTTAATCACTAATTGAACACACACAAAAAAAGAAAATTAAAACTGTTCAAGGACACAAATTTTAAAAAATCCCTAATTCCACTTATTAGTTTTTAAATTGGATCCTGATAACTCTCCTTACATTTGTTACATCACAGCAAAGCATTCTCTCCAATTTAAAATTACACACGTTAATGCTTCCTCTATACAGATCCATTTGCACTGACAAGCAGCCTGAAGAAGCCCGAGGACACTGATATAATGTGAGCAACCAGTTTTGTTCAAGTTCCATGTGGTGTAGCTAATCTATTTTACAACAGGTATGATACAGTGAATGCATAATTTCTACTCAGGTCCAGAAATATGACCATCAGGATGTGGTAGTTTTCACCACAACTAAGATATAGAAGTTTGATAGTGAAGGATAAATACTTCGGTTCTTTGAAGTAGGATTTTCTATTCTTTCTGTATTTAACATCATCTAACATGTTGACATCTAACACCATCTGCAAAGAAAAGTGTTTTGGTTCAGCCAAGAAATACGAAACTGCTGCAAAGATAACTTTTACATGAAAAGCAGACTCTTGAGAGATTATAATTAGGGGTTTTGCAAGTATTTGTTTAGGCTTCATCTTTGCTAAAGAGAGAAAGTATTTATAAAATATTAAAAAACAGATGGTGAGAAACTAATGGCAAGTAACTGAAACTGCTGCCTGACATGCAAAGACAAAGGCCACAGAGTGGAGATGCAAGTACAACTCATGTGTTTTCTGGTACTTTTCAATCTCTTAGTTTTACCAATTACCTCATACACTCCCACTGCAAAGCAAAACCAACTTAATAACAGACTTTATTTTCTTCCCCTGAAAAAATCTTTCAAATAAATTTTTTTCACCCTCTATTTCAGTTTGCTATGGCAGATTTCCTTGGAACAACTCAAGGGCACAACAGAATTCCCACAAGTACACAGTTATTTCCAGGGTCAAGAGAAAGCAAGGGACAGCGAAAGTTTCTCCAGTTTTTTTTTTTTTACATGCATTTCTTTACTGACCACCCCTTATCAGTAATATGAGTGGAGCACTTTGTCAGAAAGTTCTGCATGAAGAAATGTCAGTGGAAAATTCTGACACCTGTTAACATTTCAGATGACTTGAAAAAAAACACTCTAAGAACTTAAAAAAAAAAAATTAAACTTCCCTACCCTACATTAGATTATGGCAGAATGGCAACTGCACTTAACACCCATGGGGAATTCACTTATTGATCAGGGTCTTAAATAGAAGAGCACCTTGTTGTCATGGACAGGATTTCATTTTAAGATTTGTGGAAAGTCAAGCTTATTTAGAAATCCCTCAACTTTGCCTGAGAAAGCATCATGTTTTAATTCATAAAGATGGTTAAAAGGAGTTATTTGAAAAGGAACTGTGCACACGTTTTCCCATGTTCTTCCTTGACTTGATAAGCCACTGAGACTTTCTAAACAGGAATCTGTTCACATGCGAAATAAAGCACTTAGAACACTGAAATGGGGAGAATTCTAAAGGTCTTGAGACTTGATGGTAACAGAGCAGTTGCAGCTTGTTAGGAAGAAAGTGGAAGAAGTTTTTTCAAATGTTGGAGGTCCACTCTTGCACAAGACATCCCATGGAGGAGGTGATGAACACTGCACATGGGAAGCACTGACACTGGAAGCACGTGGGCAGGGAGCATCCCAGTAAAGCCACCCCTGCATCAGCAATTCCAGAGCCTGCAGTTCAAAACGTGATTTCTAATATTCCCCTGTAACACACGGCCTCCATTAACATGGCAGCAGTCCAAAACATACTGAGTTTAAGTGTAATTTGGCCAAACACCATTTATAGCTACCTACTGGCAGAGTTCTACCCCTGAACACCAGATACTAGAACTGCTTAGACAGATGTCAACTCTCCAGGAACAGAAAAATGAAGAAAAAAAAATGGGGAAAAAAAAAAAAAAAAAAAAAAAAAAGACTAAATAACACCAGAAAAAACATATTTAATAAAATGTTTTTGGCATAACTATCCCAGTTTTAGTTCTACAGCTCAGTCTAAGGAGAAAACCAATGACTTTTAAAGGTTTTACAGCACAATTATTGCAAGAAACAGTATGTTTCCCAGCTCCACTTTAAAATGGACTAGCTTCCAAGCAGGGGACAGGATTCAAACTATGGAATAATTAGACAGCACTGAGAGGTAGCTAAGGTTATTTTCATATAACTTTAAACCTGGTTAAATTCAAAGACTGCAGGGCTTAGGAGTGTGTCTCTAGAAAAGATTATTTAAAATAAAGTTGTAAAACCCCTCAGAAAAGCAACTTCCTGTGCTTGATTTATGGCACCACAGTAGTACAGTGTGTCTACTTTAGTTTTATCTCACACAGGACAAATTAACCCCATTTTCACATGCCAGTTTCTGTGCATTTAATAGCAAAAAACCTATACAGTTTTACAACTAATGAACAGATTATTTTTACTTCAAAGTTACCTGACAAAGGAATAGGTTCAGGCCATCTAAAACTGACTCTTTCTACTTCACTCTTTGCATGTCCTGGGAGTTTCCAAAGCTCAGAGACTAAGCTGCTCAGCTGAGCAAAACAATATTGCACTCCTCTGGGTTGATAATCTGTGTTTTAAGCATTTTGAAACAGCCTTAACAGCATCTCAAATACATTGAATTGCTGATGTACCAAAACATGCTTTAAAACGCACCCCTTACTTCACATGATAAAGGGGGTGGATTTCACATAATTTAGCCAGGTTTTGCGTTCTTTTTTCCTCAGGAAATGGTATGTTCCAGCTAAATAACTACTTCAACATAAAGAGAACAAAGAGGTACCCCAGTATACACTCCAGATCTCTTCAGAGGTTCAGTGTTCACCTGATGTGACATTAACTAAAACTTGATCCAAGGTGGAGAGCATCCAAGTGCTCCTGATGCATGCTGTGAATAGAACTCCTGAACATCTTTTTGCACGATTCCTGGTCTCAGGAGGATGAATCACAGTGTAGCACGGGATACTTCCAAGGGTAAGGAAGTGTGGAGAGATACTGCCTTTAGGGGAAAGCGAACTGAGTGCGTGCACAGCAGCCAAGCTGCTCCGCAGCATGGCAGAAACGTGCCATAAGTAACATACCTCGCTCCTTCAACGAAGGCTTCTTCCACGCAGATAACACGAGAAACAAATGGTTTTCAACAATCAGTGTTTCTAACGAATTTTTTGTTTCAAAAAAAAAAAAAACCACAGAACAAGACCTCCAGAGCCGCCTCCCCCGCGGACACGTGAAATTTACCTTGAGCAGCGCAATCCCGGGAAGGGGAGCGGCTCCCCCCGGACCCCCTCACACGTGGACATACCCCACACCCCGGGGCCTCAGGGAGACGGGACAGAAGGGGGCCCGAAGGCGGCGGGGCCCACGGGACCCTCACCCCTCTCGCCGCGCCCCCGCTCCCCGGCCCGCCCGGCCACATGGCGCCGGGAGGGCGGGGTGAAGCCGAGCGGGCCGCGGCCACGCGTCAGGGCTGCTCGGCTCGCCGCCATCCCCATCCCCATTCCCTCCCTCACGCGTTCCCCCCCCGCGCACACTTCCCCTCTCTTCTCCCTCACGCACCTTGCCGGGGGTCTGCCGCGCCCCCGCCGGGGCCCAGGCCAGGCACGTACAGGCGGCGCTGAGGTGCGCGGAGGGCACGTACTCGTGCTGCAGGCGGCTGCCGGCCGTGTCCCACACGCGCAGCCGCCCATCGGGCCCGGACGAGGCGAACAAGCGGCACCCGCGGGGGGAGAAGGCGCACGGAGGGGCCGCCATGGCGCGCGCGCTCCCCTCGGCTCTGCCCGGCCCGCCCCGCGCAGCGCATGCACCGCCCGCGTGCTCGCCCCGCGCGCCTGCGCCGCACGCCCCGATGACGCCGTACGGCGTCATCGGGGCGTGCGGCGCAGGCGCGCGGGGCGACAGCTGCGAACGCGAGCCACGCCCCCTTTCCCCGCCTCCGGCCGCTCCATGAGGGTCTGGCGCGCTCTGCGGCGGGCGGCTGCCTCCTCTTCCTCCTCCTCCTCCTCTTCCTCTTCCTCTTCTTCTTTTCCTCGGAGGCGGGCATGGGAGACTTCGCTGTCTCCGCTGGAGCGGGTGAGGCGGCTGCTGCCGCCCGAGGAAGCGGCGGCGGTGGCGCGGTGCGCGGCAGCGCCGCCGCCGCCGCCTCACGCTCCCCCTGAGGAGAAGGAGGTGGCGGATCCGCGTTGCAGCCCTTTGCGCGCCGGGGAGCTGGCGCTGGCGGAGATGCGGAGGAAGCACAACAGGCCGCTGAAGCTGCTGTGCCGGCTGGCGGCGGAGGCGGTGCTGAACATCCCCAGCGGCGCGCTGCCCCACCGCGACATCATCGGGCGGCTGCCCGGGCAGGTGCTGCGCGCCTCGGGCGGGGCGCGGCTGCTGCTGCGGCGGCCCTCGCTGGACGAGTACGTGCTGCTCATGCCGCGGGGACCCACCATCGCCTACCCCAAGGTACCGGCTGCTGGCTGGCAGGTCGCTGGTCGAGCCTCACCTTTAATTTTTCGCGTATAGTAACGTTCCGTGTTTTTCTCGCTCGCAGGATGTAAGTGCTATTTTAATGATGATGGATATCCACCCGGGAGACACCGTGTTGGAAACTGGCAGCGGGTCTGGTGCTATGAGCTTGTTTCTGTCAAGAGCAGGTGAGAACCTGGCTTTAGACAACACTAACTTGCCGGGTTTTTTTTCCCAAATACTTACGGTTCTCTTACTACTCAGCTCATAAAAGCTGCAGTTCGCATGTTCACAGATAGTTTGTTGACTTGAAGAAAAATGACATCAGCACAGGGACTGCAAACAGGGTCGTTGTGACTGTGCTTACAGGACTGTAGTGTAAATGGTTACTGAAGGCCTCACAGAAAGCTGAGTTTCAGCCATCCCAGCTTGTCTTGTATGTTGGGCCCAAGTTTCAATGTCTGCAGTTGCACCTCTGCTGCTTTTGCCTCCTACTGCTATTGCTTGGTTTCTTCTGATCATCTTTCTGGAATAAACTAGTGTTTGGGGTTTTTTAGTTCCGTTGGGATTTTGAAGCTAGCATGGGATTATCCTCAATGCGAATGTTGCTGCTGTAGGAGCTAGAAGCTGACAAAATATCAGTGCTTCTCTTTGCATTTAGAGAGAGGGAAAGGAAGAGTCTAGCTTTCCTCATCTTGCCCTACAGGTAGACCCCAAACCCAAAGAGATGGAATTCCTGCTACTGGCTATGGCAAAAGCTAGATCTTGCTAAATACAGCAACTGATTTTTCTGCCTTCGGTATTCAGCCTACTGTGGCCATTTCATACAGGCACACCTGAACTTGACAATTATTCCTCTCACTTTTCAGTCTTGTCCAAGAGATTTTTTCTAATCACATTAATTTAGCTGTAAATGGGCCAAGTTGGCAAAATCATTGGCATTACCATGCTGCTAACTCTGGAATCCAGGGGAAGAGTGCAGTTGTTGTGTGCCAGATCAGCTCTATTTTGAGGAGTGGCAAAAAGAAATGAAATTGCATTGCTATTTTTAAATGTATTGAATTTAAATTGACACCAAATACAGCCAGTTTTAGTCACAGCTGAACATACTTTGGCACTAACACAGAAATAAATAGATTTGACTTGCTGTTTCCTAATGGTGGCTGCTTTTGCCACCATTAAATACACACCAGTGATACCCAACAAGGAAAACAACTGATACGTGGGTAAATGCTAGAATTTAAATCTATTGGACACCTTACCTATGTCCATGGAGTTATTTGATTTCCAAAATTCCTGTTGATTTAACAGATTTCATTCATTTCTAAATTATTATTAATCTTATATTTTCTTATATTTATACTTTCTTTAATCATTCCCAGAAACTACTGACATGAAACAGGATAAAGTTAAGAGAGTGGTATTTGCCATGACTTTAAGATCTTTGAGAACTGGAAAATAAGATGTATGCAAACATGACATACTGTAGCTTCATAGTAATGAAGTTTTGCCTAGCTATTTCCCCTTGTTCTTATTTTTTAAAAAGCAGTTTCAAAAAGTAGGAAATACTTTGAATGAGCGGGGGTAAGGCTGACACCCCCCACCCCCCCCCCCCCTTCAGTGTGAAGAAAAAATTTTTCTTTTATGAGAAATATTGTAAACTTGGCTTGTGTTAAATTTCAGAATAGTAAATTTAGACTTAATAATTTATTGCTGTTGCAGACAGTAAGAGGAAAATTACACAAACCTGGGTAAATCAAAGAGTACACTGGAAAACTTGTCTGTGGGGCTGAGATCAGTGAGCAGGCTTCCTTAGCCTGTGAGCTGTGAGCACTGGTGCAGAGTTCTCAGCTGGTATCTCTGGTTGTTCACACAGAAGGATCTAGCAGGAGCCACAGATGCTCAACTTGTCTTTTGCTGCAGGAGTGACTTCATGAGTCTTCTTGGGAGCAGTCTGTACTGCTATCACTATGCTTTATTTCATTTGTGCATTGATGGATTTCTGTCTGTGAAAGAATTAACACAGCACTTTTTCTGTATATTGTTGCATATGTGATAATTTCCTAAAGGGGAGATGGAAAAGTGTACTTATGTTATAGACTATGGATTTTGCTTTTGTTTTGTTGGGGTGTTTTTCCCCAAATCTTTATAACAGCAGTGTAAAGTGGTGAGGAGTGTCTTCTGTTTGTTTCAGTTGGGCCCAATGGACGTGTTCTAAGTTATGAAATCAGAGATGATCATCACAATTTAGCTAAGAAGAATTACAAGCACTGGCGTTCTGCGTGGGAAATGGGACACATGGACGAGTGGCCAGATAACGTGGAGTTCATTCTTAAAGACATTTCAACAGCTGCTGCAGATATGAGATCTGTAACACTTGATGCAGTGAGTGAATCCAAGCAACTCTCCCATTTGACACGTGCCTTTTCTCTATAAATGAAAATCTCTAGCGCTGCTCTATCTAGTGTAACATGAGAAATAACAATCCAGGCACTCATCAGTTAAAGAAACATTGTATTTTATTGCCAGATACAAATGCTTTCATTTGACAGTGACAAAGCTGTACTATAAAAATATTACAATTAATTACTGCTGTCTTGTAAACAAAGACCAACTCACTTTCTTTTTTGTCTTTTTGAGAAACTGTTATTTTTTGAGATACATATTTCAAGCATTACATTTCAGAAGAATACATAACCTTTTTAACAAAGGTAACTATGTGACCACTCTGCTATCAGCTATATAGAATCACAATGTAACTAAAGTAATTTAGAGAATGCTATGGCTTGCTCTCCTGTCCTGCTTCTTTGTATACAGATTTTCTAAAAAGGAGTCATGCTGGGGAAAATAGCTTGATGTTAACCACTCTTCCCTGTAAGGCAAACTACTTACAACTACTTACTTACTAAATGCTTTAAATTAATAGCAAATTTTTTTAAATGGTGCAAGCAACATACAATAAAAATACCATTTCAAAAAATGTTTTAAGTAACAGTCCTGCAGGAAGGATCAGATATTGCATATCCCATTGTTCTACAATCTGAATACCTTCCTACCAGCAGATAGACAAATTGCCAAAGACACAAGTTTTTTTAATCTTGAAACTGACAGCAGGTTAGACATTGTAACCATAATGCACTCTTTTTATGCATTTGAACAATTTTTTTTTTTTTCCACATTTGAGAAATAGGTATTCAAATGTGTTAGTAAATGTAGTCTTCTAAAAGTTTTTATTGCTGTCAGGATTATGGGATTTAATTACTAGGAGGCTTACTTAGTTGGTCAAATGCTACTTGCTATTTTAATAGAAATTCATTTGGAAGTAGAAAAGACTTTCATTTTGTGGAAGTATTTTTGTGTAAGCACCTCAGGTTTTGAGAGGCAGTAATAAAACTGGCTGATGATTACATACTGCTGTTGTATGCATCTCTTTTCCATAAGCTTTTTTTTTTTTTCCCCCAGCTTTGTTGTATGCTATATTGATAGATGTACATTTGTTTTTACAGTGAACATTAATATGTCTTTCTCTTGCAGGTAGTTCTGGATATGCTGAACCCTCAGTGTGCTCTGCCTGTTGTACACCTAAGCCTGAAACAAGGTGGGGTGTGTGCTGTGTACTTAGCAAAGTAAGTATTTATTTCTGGCACCTTTATTCAGGCATTACCTGGCCTTGGGACAAAACCAAGCATCTTCTGAAATACACATCCAGCATTAATGAAATGGTTGACAAAGTTGGGTCTTTTCCTGATGTAGCTTTCTTTGGGAGTTGTACTCAGTATAAATTACACTTGGCCAAATCCTTTGGCATCTACTTGGGGAATGTTCTCATTCTTGTCAGCAAAGTTCAGGCTTTATGGCATCTTTAAAGTAAATGCACTGTTCTGCAATGCAATAGCCAGGTTGCTCCTTAACCCTAAAACTGAAGGACTTGTGTAAAATCAAAGGTAAAGAATATGCCAAAGTCAGCAGAACTGAGGTTTTGTGATTTCAGTTTTCAAAATACTACTTTATCCTTTGCATTTCTTCAAAAGCATCACACAGGTTATTGACCTTTTAGACAGAATACGGAGCTGCAAGCTTCCTTTTTTGTGTGAAAAGATAATTGAGGTAACTCACAGAAGCTGGTCAGTACTCCCTGCTAAACTCAAGCATTGCAAATCAAGCCAAGTGGTGGAAACTCAAGAAAATATTGAAGAACCACCTCAAAATGAATATGAAGAAATCCATATTCCGGATCAAGCAGTTCTCAAAGAAAACAAATACAATGGTAAGAGCTTTACTGCTGATGAGATACTCTATTACTGCACTTTGATAATCCAATATAGGAAGAGGCAGGATGTTTTCTTAGGTCAGCTGAGAATAGGCAAGGTTTTGGACAGCATAGACCTTGTCAGGTTTAAGAAAAGACTACTGCTATTTAAGTTGAAGTGTCCTATTAAAAATCTAGGCCAAATAGAAAATAAATTTTAATCTGCAATAAAGAATGACTGCCCTTCTACTACTGTTTTCAATTTTTTGTTTTTTAAGAAAATTCAGAAAAAAAATCAGAAAATTCAGTTCTTTATATTCGTCTCATAGCTGCTTTAGAGGACCCTGATGGACTTAAGGATTTCTTAGGAGAAACAGTGGCCAGTATGCTCTGTTTAAAAATTAAGCTGTTCTGGCAAATCCAAAAATGCTGACATATTTATATGTATATTTATATGACAGCTGTAAGTAAATATACAGTATGGATCTGCAAATTGCAAAGAGTTCTGAATATACTGATAGGTAAAAGAAAACACATCAGGGAAAAATATTACATGCACACTATCTACTCTAGTCTGCATGTAGGTCTTAAACTTCTAGGAACAACGTAAAAAAAAAATGTCCTTCTCACAGAATCACTCAGTGATGCTGCTGGAACAAACCACTCAGTGCCTTACATTGCCCGACCATCCCACTGGCAGGAAGCTCATTCAGGTGAGACACTTGGAAAAAGTTTATCTTAAATGTTTAGTGGTATTTTTATTTCAAATAAACCAACTTTTGGGGTGTTTTGTACTTGTATTTGGTATGTTCCTATATCTGAAATCATAAAACTTATAATAATAAAATAATCATTGTATATTGAAATACTAAAGTAGTAACTTTTGTTTTTTAATTAGCATTCCTTATCAAGCTGAGAAAGTTTCGACCACTGCTTTCTTGATGCTGCTGCCTCCTTAACTGCTAATGTGAATATTGTATCCGAAAAAAATAAAACATAACAAAGTAGATGCTACATTTTGCAAGTTGTGTAACTTTTAAGTAATGATTTTGACCTCACATCAAGTTTGAAACACCAACTGTTATCCCACTATGTAAAGGAAAGAATTTGAAGTGGATCATCGTGTCTGGTGTTGTGATGCAGCCCAGATTGTTCTGCAAATCACAGTAGCTGTTTCTGTCTTATCAGGTGCATTTTATTCTCCATTGTTTGTAAACCAGTCCATGGACTTATCTTGATCCAGACTGCTACATGGTTGCCTTTTTCTGGACAGTCTCTGACAGTCTACCAGAAATAAGGAGAAAAAGATTTTTGTAAGAAAACAAGCAATCAAAGGCTGCCCTTTGAAATGAATACTTTGCTGATTTCCAACTGATGACTGTGGGTTTCTTTAAGAACAAAGTTCTTGAAGCATAACTTTAAGAGATATTGAAATTCACTGAATGTGTTCACTTGATAAAGCTGTGCTTATTTCAAAATCAAAACAGTTGTTGACAGGCACAGCTTTGGTTCCCTTCCAGCACTTGTGCTGCAAGTTGCCTGGTTAATTGTGAAATTCACTTCATACAAAGTATTCTCAAATCATTGGAGGAAACACAGTTTTTTCTGTCCCTTGTCAGAGAAGCAAGATCTCTCAAGTAAAAACAGACTTAATTTTAAGTTATTTTGGGTCTTATCTGAGCAAGTGGTGATGCTTAACACATTAAATTATTAAATTATGTTTTGTAAACACCTGATTTTCTTTGTTTCTCAGGAAATATTCAAATGCCAAATTTTTCAAAGCTGAGGGATCTCTTGAGAATTACATTTGTACTAAAACTGTCAAAAACAATCTTACTGTAGCAGTGAAAATTTTGATAATAGCGAGAACATATGCAAATAAAATATACAGAGCTATAAATAACTACCTGTGTGGTAGGTAAGTATATTAGGAACTCTGTCCTGGTTAAGTACAGGAGAGTATCTTTGCAGAGCTGAGGCCTTATGCAGATGCCTGAGGAAGTTTACATCTCAAGTGTGCTTCACTTTTAATTATAAATTTAATAATGGGTTTGCCCCACAACTGCTGTATCTAGCGGAGGATCCTAATGCAATGGCTGAGGATGCAATTGTGAGTAGATTAATAGGCAGAGATTCAATTACATAAACAATTCTCACAGTAAGCTCTTGTTTTCTACTCATACCCCAGTATTAAAAGTCTTGTATCAGTTGTCAACAAATGAGATACTTAGAGGAAAATGGGAATTGTGATTTAACCTACGTCCAAACCTATACCATAACTGAGTATCCTGCAGTTTCTGAAAACATCCTCTCAGCAAGAGCACTTTAACTCACTTTGCACACACCAGTATTCTTATTGTTCCAGCCAATCCATAAGCATTTAAAATGCTATTCTCAATTTCATTTATAATGCAAGAATAGTAACAAATGCCTAAGTAGACTGAAATGCTCCCAAAATCTACTGTAGTAGATGAAAGCAACATGAAGAGACTCAATATATTCACAATATTAAACCATACCTTTGGCTTTATAAGAAGGAGAGTCGATGAGCATTTTTTCATTTGCAAAGGTGTGATTGGATTTCTGGGACGAGTGTAACTCTGTCATCTCCAGAGTGTCAGAAGACGAGGAGGACGATGACAGTCCGAGGCGCACAAATCTGCCTTTCTTGCCGCAGAGCTGGCAGTCTGTGGGAGTGGCGCTGGGGCCTCGGGGCAGCTGCACCTGATCGTTGTAGTTCCTCACAGCTCCGCTGTGGTGCACAGAGCGCTCCCGCTGCCAGATGTAATGAGTTGGAGCGATAGCCATCACCTATGGGATCAGGAAGAGTAATGGGAAAGCATGCAGCTGAAAACCAGAGATCCTGTTAGTGCATGGCAGGGAATTAACATAGCTGAAATGGGCATCTTATCTCACCCATACTGTCCCACTTTGAAGTCTGCTCCCTTAGGCAGGAGTAAGCAATCCTGATACCAGTCAGGTATCAAACACCAGGTCATGCTTGGGATGTTGGCACAACATGGTGTCTTTGGACAGCTCCTAAACTTCAACTGACAGTGTTCATCATCACTGAAATAACGACGGTGGGAAGCTGGGAGGGTTTGCAAGGAAAAGCAGCCTGCACTTGCCTTGTTCCTTGTGCTTTTCCCATAGTATCTAATCCCATCCTCAGAAATGGGCCTCTAGAGTAAATAGAATAAATACTTTTCCACCATCTGGAAGTAAACATTATGTACTTAGAGCATGACAAGGGTTTTTCCAGATACACACTTCACCTGAAAAGTGAGGAGTATATTTTTTTTTCTTACAAGTTGTAAAGCACACAAAATTATTTCTAAAGTGGATGAAGTGAAACAAATGAAGGTAGGTTTTAAATAAAAAAACATTTTCATGGAGTAGATTCTAGCCAATAGAAACTTCACTTTTAAGCGTAGTGCAATACAAAATATTCCAGTTTACTTTAAAAACACAGTTTCAAACAATGTATTTTAAATGGAGAAGGAAAAAATATCATGGAGAATAAATGGACCGTTACATGTTAGCAGCATCTGTTCTTTCCCATGGATCATCTGTTTACATTAGGGAAGAAACTGTACAGAGCTAAATTGCTAGCTGGTGTTAATTGTTGTGATTTCAGCATCTACAATATTAAATCTCCCTCCCTACCTCTTCACAGCAGCGTCTGCTTACAATAGCCCTGTAGTCAATTCTACTCCACAGTTGATCTCTTAACTTTAAGAAATCAGGGAAGAGCTTTCTCCAGGCTTTGCCCAAAGCCCATGGGAAAATGTCATACTTTGCTTCTTCATTGTCTTCTTCAACTGTGTTTGCCAGATACCTTCAAATATATATATGTTTATGCTTGTAAATATTATTCAATCTTAAACCACTATATTAGAATGATTTCTAACATAAAATAACAGACATAGGGAAAAACACTAGCAAAATACAGCCTCCTCTCTGGAATACAGTATTTTCTTAATTAGTTCCATATGCATCTTTTGGGTAAAAAAACCCAAGGTTTTATAAAAATAGTTTTACCCTAGAGTTTCGTAAATTAGTAGATAAGCAAGAACTAACACATCCTGACGTCTTTCTCCAAGCTGACAAGAAAGCCTTGAACTAAAATGAGCATTTTCTGATTCATTCTTTAAATTAATTAAATTTAAAATGCTTAAAACTATCCAGAAATCTTAAACTTTCAATTTCTTATTTTATGGATTTTACCTATTCTTGGAAAATTACGATGCTCATATTAAATTAGGAGCAAACAACTAAATACAGGTCTACCTTCAGTTATAAATTAAAAACTGAAGTAATTTTTTAAAATGTTTCTGTTCTTCCCTTTGTTCACTTCTGTTACTTTTAATTTTGGATTGTCTTCTCAGACAACAGGAAAATGTTTACTTTTATCTGGATCTGCCTGATACTAAACTCCTGTAAATCACACTTGAAAAAATTAGGACTTTTAATCTTCTCTCCAGTTTTCTCACTTGCTCCTGACCCCAGTATTCTCTCTAGTCCCAGTCTCACCAGACCCTTTGTCCCCTTCTAATCTTTTCACTGTTCTGGCCTGGCTTTTCCACCTTCAGTGGAGTTAGAGGGCTCCCTTCTTTCTCTGTGGATGTCACCCACAGTAGCAGTGACAGTAGAAGGAACAGCCACCTTTGCCCCTGCACTAGTGTGCAAATCAGAGCACCTGAGAAATGATGTTACCAAAAAAGGTGACCTGAACGCCATAACACTGTGAAAGAAAATGCAGAACCCTCTGCAGGTATAGCCAGATACAGAGGGTTATGTAGGCCTAGTAAAAATGAATTACTGATTCCACCACTGTTTCAAAGTATAGGCATTTTACAACTGTTCAAAAAAGTTACCACAAATTCTTTAACAATATTTTTTACTGTTGATTCAAACCACGTTGACAAAAACTTTAATATCAAGTTACGCCTGAGATGCCTGTCATGGTGAAATGTTTTGATACAAATGCCTTAAAGTTCAGCAAAGATATGAAATTGGGTTTTATACGAGCACCTGTGAGCCACATGTATGTTTCTGTGTATTGTCCTGCATATATTTCCTGTAATGCTTTAAAAAGCTCTGGGATTCAGTTTGGTAGGCAGAATGCCACTGTGTGTGTCACTACACCAATGCAAGCAACCCCTGTCTGCTACTCAAGCTTGTTCCATCACAGGAAGAATGGTGAATTTGCACTGTTTATGTACAGTGTGTAGAGATTATCATAGAACCAGAGAATGGTTTGGGTTGGAAGGGACTTAACGGACCACCTAGTTGCAGCTCCCCTGCCATCCCCTAGGGATGTCACCCCCTAGATCAGGTTGTTTATATATTGCCTCAAGGAAGTCTCATCACATAATTATCAGTGTCATAAAGAAGTAATGCAAAGTGCATCCTAATGAAACCAGATAATTTTAAAGTACTTACAGAGCCACAAAGAAATTGATTCTGGTATGCTCCCTTGGTGTGAAGTTGGCTCTCTTGAAATAAACGAAAGTCATTGCCAAGAGATACTGTTTTAAAATGTAAAATGAAGCATCAATGTGTTATTCAGATGTAGAATTCCTAAATTGATTCACACATCTTCCACTAAGATATTTTCATCATTTTTAACAATGAGGAAAGCATTAATTAAGTTTCTTTAAACTTCCATGTGAAACCATTAGAAAAAGATTATATTCTGTATTTGCATTAAAGTGTCAAGTAATTAAGGGCAGATTTCGTGCTCAATGTATGTTTATTAGCTAGGAAGGAAATATACTTACTTTGTCTGCAATTTCACAGCAACAGTCCATCCAAAGGAAATCTTGGATTAGATCATCATCTGTAACAAGAGAAAGCTGTAGCATTTACAACACCAAAACTGTTTATGTTAGAAGGTATAAATAAATAACAGCTGGTCTTTCATTAAACCAAATAAAAGAAAAGAAGTGGGGGAACAGAGAAATTGATGCAGGAGGAGAGGTCAAGTGTGAAAAAAGCATACATGATGGAAGAAAACTCTACCAGAAAGGTAAGGTGGAAAATCTGTTGACTGCATTTCATCCATTCTCAGTAACAGCAGGTAAAAGTGAAAAATAACCAGTATTTTTTTTTTCTATTTGCATAATTTCTTCCTGCATTACATGCTTCCAGGCAATAGCACAGCATTATTTCAGAGGAACTACTGCTGGGATCCTGCACCTTGATTACCTGGCAGCCTTTATAGAGCAATACTTGCTTATTTTTTGGTCAGTGCTTCATTATCCATGACCAGGTACTGTAATTACCACGAACTCTCTCTCCTTCACTGCTGTATTTAAGGGTCAAATAAAAACCAGCTGTAATCTTCCACTATTACTTAAAGTCTTTGCTAAATTAAATAAATACAAAACTTTATATGAAAGAGACATGAACAAAGAAGAGATACTCCAACTCCTTAGATCAACTTCCCGTTCCACTTCTTCCCCCAGGTGTTTATTCCCACAGTAAATAACACGTTTAAGAGACAAGGAGTCCTTTTCTAGGCCTCACATAAAACAAGATACACGTTGTTTTACATATATTTGTTGAAATATAAGAGAAAATAGGAAGGAAAATTATCATAAAATAAAAAGTAGCAAAACACTTTGGTTTCATTTTAAATTTAAAAGAATATACTTTTCATCAGTTTGGTAACCCTTGTACTTTTAACTTAAGCATTAAATATTTATATACCAAAGTACAACAATAAAACATTTTGATAAAGAATTGCCATTAGTTTTGACATAAAAAGCACTCTCAAAATTACTGAGCTTATAAAATATTCTGTTCAGTCACTTCATATCTCACATTATTAACCTACCAAATAATTTAAAGAAAGCTGTCATTTCCTGACGCTGAATAACTAGACATGGTCCCTTGGGACATTTATATTTCTGACTAGGAACCCCTTTTTCACAATTTCCTTGACGGCCTTTAAAAGCAGGTCGCTTTAGTCTAGTAAGTTTTTTTTGCTGATGTGATCTGGATGCACTTGCTTTTACATGAACAGTGACAGTGGGAGGTGTCTGGCACACCAGATTGTGTTTCATTTCGTTAAGCAAAGGTTCCTGTTAAAAAAATAAGAAGAAATTAACTACAAAAATAGTCAGTTTCAGCACTAGTACATTTCTATTTGTTCTCATGAAATGTTTCAGTAGAGTTTGTATGTCAGATGATGGAAAATTAATTTTATCAGTACTGATCATCTATCTAAGTCTGCGCCCTAAGACAGCCACGTAGAGTTCTTTGATTTAGGTCTAATTTTATAAAGTTTTATTTTTCCCCAATAGAAGGAGCCTTCAATTTTGTTTTTTCTAGTCAACTTTGGAAAATGGAAAAAAGGAGTCTTTCCAGGAAAAGTAGCTGTTTGTCAGGTCCTTGTAGCTCCACACAGATCTACCAAAAAACCTGTGTTTTTTCCTCCAATTTGTGATTTTGTCTTTTTTTTAAAGTAATATTAATAGCATAAACACAGCAGAACTGTTGATTGAGCCATGAAACATTAAAATCAAGTCTTGAGCTCCTAATTGCCTTTGGGAATTAAACTTATCCCTCGTGTCAAGCTGCACATACCCTGAAGGCACAAGCAAGGAAACGTACCTGTGGTGATTGCAACGGCAAAATTTAAGGGGATATCAAATGGATAGCGAGGAAGGGTGTTTTTTGCCGGAATTACACGTATTCACGGATTAATTTACGGGATTAAATGTATATAGTAGGTCTCTGGGCAGGGCGCTGTTGGAGGCTGGCTCACCGCAACCCACGAGGCTCCCCAGCTCCCGGGCGGCCCCGCACGAACACAGAGGGCCCTGAGGCGAGGCGGCGAGTGCGGCTCCCGCCCCTCCGCGCCGCCCTCAGCCGCCGCCGCGCCTCACGCCTGAGCGCCCGAGCGGCGCGTCTCGCAGCCAATCAGCGGGCGCGGGGCAGCGGCCCCAGCCAATCGGGTGGCGGCGCGCTCTCTGCTCCCGCCCCTCCTGTTGCCGCCCGGAGCGCGGCAGCCAATGGGAGCGGGGGCGCTGGGCTGGGCGGTGCCGCCTCTTGCTCGCCTCGCCACCCTCAGAGGGCGGCAAGCCCGGCTTGGGCTTTCCAGCCCGACAGACAGCGCTGCAAAACATCCATCCCAGGCAGAAGTTCTTTACTGTCAGAGTGGTGACAAGGCAGGGTGCCCAGGGAAGCTGTGGCTGCCCCGTCCCTGGCAGTGCTCGTGGCCAGGCTGGATGGGGCTCTGAGCAGCCTGGCCTAGCGGGAGGTGACCCACCCAGCCCATCGGAACGAGATGATCTTTAAGGTCCCTCCAAACCCAAATCATTCTATGGCTAAGACATTACCCAGGATGATAAGTATCTCCCCAGGACCCGACTCTAAAGATCTTTAAAGACAGAGGTACAGGATACCCTGCTGCTGCCTTTCTACAGAGGCAATTAATGCGAGTAGTAGTGTGCAATTAGTCTGAGGCAGTCTGTTGAAATGTAACAAGAAGATTGAAAAAAAAATCCCTTTGCTACTAAGATTCAGTGTGAAATCTTACTGATGCTTTTTCTCAGAAGAGCTAAAGATTTATCTTAGGAAGATATCTTAGGCAAGACATCCATTTTCATTGTTTCCCCCTGTGCAGGCCAATTAAAGTGTAACTGGCCTCATTGGTTATAGTAATGAGAAGAGAGGCCTCTTTACACCTTCCTCATCTTCTATTAATAATTTGCTACATTATTTGCATGCTCTGGGATATTCAGGGAAAGATTATGCCAAGTTTCTGATCAGGGAGAGAGATAAAAAACATACCAAGTGGTAAATGTACCAACTAACAACATATCTGTATGGAACAGGCTGAAATCAGAAAACTTGACAGCAAGGTGGGCAGGGCAAAAGTCTTTTTCTTTGAGGTTCTCACTTCTTGGATACTTATTCACAGTGAGTTACCCTGCATTAATTGTTCTCTCTTTTGCATTCATCTACGGAATTCAAAGTCCTCATCAATTAATTACTGTTCATCTGATAAGTGTGAGAAACAGAGGAGAGGCGGGTTACAGAAGCTTCCACATAACCATCTAAATCTTTAGGACCAGGAAAAAAAAAATCTTTTTTCCCCTACTGCAAAACATGAAACTTCAATGATAATTGTGACATGCATACTTCCTTATTCTTTACACCTTTACATCCATAAAAAGTGACTTACAATGTCAATCTACAGAGCTTCCAGTAGGTCTCCTACTTCTAAAATAATTTTTGGGCTGGTGGTTCTGCAACAAAATATTAAAATACTTGTTTTTTCACTCAAAAATCTGTCACAATCAAGTTATTGAACAGTATTGTGACTCTTCCACCCATGTATTGTCCCCAGCCTGCCAGAACTGAGGTGTCTGCTCTGATTCAGACACTATTACAAATGTTGCAAAACATTGGATCAGGCTCTCAAGGAAACTGAACTTGTGGGAGAGAGCTGTGAGAATGTCTGGAACTCTCAAGGATTCAACTTGAAAGCATTATGGAAAAACATCAACATGAAAAGGCTGATCTCTGAACACCGTGAAAATAAAGAAACAGAACTTTACCTGACTCTAAGTCCTCTGCATGAGATAATGCAATTAACTGGTTCCCAACTTGGCTTTTTATTAACTACAACTTTCAGAAGGTTGTTGAACAATTCATCCAAGAATATCGGGAAGAGTGGAGCTTTTGGACTCCCAAGTCTCTTGCTGGACATCAGGGAGCGCTGTTTCACCACCAGCGATTTGAACCGATACAATGCAGCATTTGTCCAGCTTAATACACGGGGTTTCATGTTGTGCCTCTTTCCTAACCCTTTCTGGAGGTGGTCGTTAAATCAGTTTAGCCACTCTTCATCTCTATATAATCACCGCTTGAAATTACATTTTTAATATACACACTTATAAATAATATAAACATAAATATGTGAATATATTTTCTTATTTTATATCATATTTATATGAATAAAATTACTAAGACTTGGACTTGAAAGACCTAGGATTCTTACAAAATCTTATTTTGGGGGGGAAAAAAACCTTCCATATATGCACTGGAACTCAATTATATGAGATATAGTTATATTTCTAGTAAGAATTTGGTCCAAAAAGGCAGCTGCAGAGCAGTTTGATCCTCTTAAATGAAAAAAAGGACTTAAAATTTTCCAGCGAATGAGTTTTTTATAGATAAATTAAGAAGCATCACTGAAGAAAAACACAGGAATAGTATTTTTATAAATTACATTCAGGATATACATACTTTTTTCAGATTTTGATATTTTCTATATCAAAATATATTTTGCTATGAAATTATATTATTTAAAATATGTTTGGCCCCTGATATCCTTTTCAGTGATTTTTTTTTTTCCTAAGAAAGATAAAGTACCCCAGGTAAAACACCTGGTCATTCTTTTCAAAGAAAGTCATGAAGGACCACCATTCATTCTTGTAAATACAGATCATTATCCCAAATAAAATATGTATTTTTCAGTTAGAGACTTTTCCTACTTCCTGCAGAGTGCAAAATAGGGGAAAAAACCTCTCTCTTCCCTGTAGAGATGACTGCTGATCCTGCTGGGGGAACCTGGCCTCTCAATTGAATACATTCCAAAGGAAAAACTCATGGACTGAGAGCTCCATTCCTAAAGACCCATAGTGAAACTGAAACATGAAACAACTAAACAGTAAGCTTTGGACAGGAGGTTAATTATTTCAGAGTAAAGTCACAGGAGTAAACTAAAGTTAAAGAAGAACAGATGAACCACCTGAACCCACATCTGTCACTAGAAACCTGTTTTATATGTGGGAAGAGAGTAAGAATTTAGATGAGTTGTGTGAAACAAATTATTAGGACATCATGGTGTCTGGACTAGGACTAAGCATAACAGGCTGAACACAGTTTACCAGTTTGCTACTGGAGTAGTAAGCATGGATACTGGAAAGGTTACTTACATTTAATCCTTGCTTTTGACAAATGTTACAGTATGATTAAAATTAAAAATGGTTCAGTGCCACTTATGTGAATGTCACTGATGGATGAATGGGCAGGAAAATTGTTTCCAGCTTTGTTTTGGAAAAGAACATCTGTGCATACAGCAGTGTTTTCTAATATTTCAGTTGCAGAACAGCTGTGGTTATTCTCAGGTACTGAGAAATTCAGGAGACAGAAGGAAAAAATTATTTGGAAATTATGCAGTGAACAAGAAGTGTAGTGACTAGAGTAATAGAGCAAATGGTAAAGGAAAGGGGAGGCTGCCAGCAAGCACAGTGCATGTTTAAACATGCTGCTCCTGCATACCTCAAAACAGCCAAGCTCTCTGCAGCAACAAACCTCCATAAAATACCTGGGACATAAGTCTGAACTTGTTCATTCCTACTGTAAATAGACTGATATATCTTGTATGAACTTAACTAATTCAAAGCAGACAGGGGAAGCCTTTAAGATTTATTTTTAAGGATTGGCACCTGTGCGCTGGCTGTAAAAGAAACAAAGTAGTCTTCTCTGAAGAGTTCCAATTTCTCTGTAAAAATAAATAGATGAGATAGGCTACATTAGGTCTTCACCATCATGTCACAAAAGATGAGTGATCTCTCAACATCAGTAACTCAAAACTAGCCATGCATATTTCACATTAAAGGGAAAGGAGATTATCTGCCGTGTTTTTCCTTTAAGTGTTTTTTGTACTTTCTGACATCATCCACCATATTGTTTTTTAGCCGCCGAAGATTGCATTTTGGACTTGCAAGTATTTAATAACCATGGCTATATTTGTGTCCATGCCGTTTTTTCATGCTGAATTGTGCAAAGAGCCCTCATAAACAGGACTCCTCTCTGCCTCCATGGCCCTGGAGCCATTTGTTCCAGCTGCCAGGAGCAGGAGGCTTCCTGAGAGGCAGGTGCAGGAGCAAGGAGCAGGTGTGTGCAACTGTGCCCAGGGCGCTGCCCATGTGCTGTGCATGCGCAGAGGGACTGGATTGCCTACGTTCACACTGGAAAATGGGAACTTCCCCCTTTCCCCTCTCAGAACTAACAAACACCAGACTTCAAAAATCTTCCAGGTGAATATGTAGCTGAACAGGGAAAGTTTCAAGAACTTGACTTAAGAAATCATTTTTACAAAACGGCATTAGCTAGAAAGTGTTTCATTCCATCTGGCAAATGACACAAGTGCTTTGTATCACTGATGTAATGTCTATCTACACATTAATATACTAAACTACAAAACATTCAAGGAGCCTATTATCCAGGAAATATATCTTATCTATGGACATCAAAAGTAGAAAAACATTGGTGCTTTCAAATTAACATCCTAATTCTTTTCCTGAAGGCAGGTTTCCTAAATAATAGCTGTTTGAGTGGCTAAAAAATAGGTGGGAGCCTTCAAACTTTTAGCTAGCTGGCTTATGATTCTATAACTAGGCAAAGTGTGTAAATTTCACCAAATTTTTCTAATCTTTTTTTCCAGTTTCAAAGTTTGCTAGTCACATAAATCAGGTCACAAGCTCGTTTAAACACAGTATCTATTTATTCTCTTTTTTTATACTGTTGAACACAATTGAATCTTTGTCCATGACCACAGCCCCTATAATATAAAACAATAGTGGTAATTAGGACAATTTTTCTGTTGTCAAGAGCCATATTTACATGGCATGGCTTTCAAATACTCACCCCATGAAAGGTTTAATCAAAAGTAGTGTAGCTATAATTTCTGAAGCAAGAGGAAATTGTTTTTATGTGGAATAATTTGGCACCCATGCTCTTGTACTGCTAGGAAAGGAGCAGCATCAAGTTCAGCAGGCAGGCATCAAGTTCAGGGAAGGCAGAACTTCAAGGACAGCCCTTCAGAGACTAAAACCAGACAAGTTAAAATGTGACCTGGAAAAAGTCCAGGATTTACTTTTTTTTAAACTCCCATCCAATGATCCAGGCTCCACACAGTTAAATCAGAATTGCCACAGTTTGTTAAACATTGAATGCCCTTCCCTACAAGCAATGGGTTCTATAATTACTCCACAACAGGTCAAAAAGCTTTCTTGTTTCACCAAGTTCAGTAATCACAAGTTGTAAAAGTTCTCTCACTCAGAGTTTGAAGCAATAAAATGACTAGCACAAGGGCTGTAAATTAAAGTACAAAGAGAAACAGATGAACTTTGGTAACAGCTATTGCTAACTGGAAAAAATAAGGGAAATTCCTGAACTGAGAAAGTAGTCACAACACAAAAACAATTTATTTCAGCAAGAGACAAAAAAAAGCAAACCACTAATGGCATGGCCAGCTCTTTTAACCCCACTCTCTACTGTCCGCTGTGTCAGTGTTTGTGGGATGAGATTTTCTACCCAGCTCATGGGTGTATTTATTCACCTTTGCTTGGGATATGACTGTGCACACAAATTAGAGTGAGGCAAGAGTGGGTGGGGATTTACAGCATGTCAACTGCTCCCTGGAAACTGCATGCTGTGACCCTGTTTTCATTGAGGAATATATGGTTCTGCCCACTGCCAGGTACAGCCGTGTCCGTGGGATGTTACTGGGGGTTACAGACTAAATCCACCTCTCACTCAGCCCATAGCAACCTGCACAAGTCCAGCACAAGCAAATCCAATGGCAGGTTTTATGACAGAAGTACTAATGTGCCTTCTGATAACACCACACCACACTAAGAGACAGGACAACTCTGTATAACCATCTACTCCATTTCTGCCTACAGCCCAGAGAGGTTGTCATGCAATCAAGCCTGTTAAAAACTACTTAGGACTCTCCCAAACAGTTTTCAACAGGTGTTTTGACAAAGTTCTGTCTGTATCTTCTTTCACAGAGAATGGCTAAAAGGGGAGGAATAAAGTATCTCAAATTCCCAAACTGAAATAATTTTAATGTAAACAGAGCTGCTTTTACTACAATTTGTGATCTCATTTTTGCCTCTGAACCCTTTCCAAACTCTACAAACTTGAGGGACTGGGCACAGTATGAAATTAGAATGTCTGCCTCGCTGCTGTGCAGTAGTCTGGATGAGGAGTTATAACAGTTTTTACATCTAATGCTGGTTATTTTGTCAGCTTTGAATGCTGACAATAGATGTTCTAAAAATGCTGTCCTTGTGAGAGCCATGGAGATGCATTTTCAGGTACGTAAAGATGAGGGTGACAAACCTGTTACTGGCCCCACCCTCTGGAGTTAAGACTAAGCCCTGCCAGAGAGGTGAGGATGCCACAACGTATCAGACAGGCTGGTTTCTATAATCCTCAAAGACACAAATAGAACATACATCAATTGCATGAGCATTTCTCTCCTGTGGCTACACCCTGTCTAGTTTTATGAACCTCTGAACCAACAGCCCTGTACCTCTTAGTAGCTACTCTTACTTTCAAAGGTCTCCAACCTGGTAAAGTCCCAAGCTGTGGGCTTCTGAAGCCAAAGACAGCTTTGTGAGGGTTGCCACGGCCTCTGAACTAATTTCCATCTTCTGCGTGCATGACAGTTTTGTCAAAGTGCACAAACACTGTGTTACTGTTAAAAAAACAAGTCATGATCTAGAAACAGACCAAAAAGACCCAAACATGTAAAATAGCTTTTTCCCCCATATTTTTAAAAAGTGTTTTTTACAGTAGTTAGTCTAGCAGAAAGACATGACTGCTCATTTATTTTCTTATTGGCTCTATACTTGACCAGCTTCATATGGCCAAGACATTTAAGTTTTCCAGGATTCCAAATGTTCTCATTATTCAAATCAGTACAACAAGACTTACCTGTTTTCTGTTAGTTTTCAAACGGGCAGGAAAAACAAAATACATAGAAGCACCAGTTGTATTACAGTCCTTTGAGCAGCAGCATGTGTCGATTTGTGACAACATGGAATCTTCTGAAACACATAATGGATAAGGTACTGTACATAATTTCTCAACACTGTCTTCTTCCTACAGTTCTTTCAAGGTTTCATTCTATGCAGATGATGAAGTTTGACCAAAAAAAAAAAAAAAAATTAATGCAAACATTCTGAAGCTGTCCTAATAAAAAGTTCCTGAGCAAGTCTATAATATAATGATATATGTAGCAATATATGCTGTCCAAAATAACTGTTGGCACTTTTGAGCATCAGTGTTTCTGATTGTTTCTATCTTTGTCAGCTTAGCCAGTTGAAAGAAATGAATTTTCAAAAGCCATTAATTTTGTTAGAAAAATACTAATAAGACTATGCTTCACAATTGGTATCATCCACGACCTATTTTCTAGGGATGATACTCTGGTTATCTTTAGGAGGGTACACCCAAAACCAATCAGGTTTGCAGTCTCCGAAGAATCTCAATTAGACCGAGATTGCCAAATACCCCAGTGGCATTGATCACGCTCTCTCCTCTCATCTCTCTGATCTGCTGACCACAGTGCATGTCACAGCCCCACCTTGCATCGTTTCCTGATACTTCGGGAGTGACTCACACATCCTTGCGACTTTCCCTGAAAGCAGATTCCGTCGCTTTTCTGTGCCTGGGGAGTTTCACAAAGCCCACTTACCTGATTTCTAGCCAAGACCTGGAAATGACCTCATGTCATATCCCAGTATCACACTAATTCTTGCTGGCTTCAGAAAGAGCTGGATTTACCTCCTTGGATCAGATTCACTATTCACTCAAGTCAATAGAAAATCTCCCCCTAGAATCAATGCCTCTTGAGTATTTTAGTGAACTAATACTTTATCCTCCAAACAGATCTGGATCTGATGTAAATCACAGAGCAAAAGTAGAAAATTACAGATCACATGAGTTTACATACTCCATGTGCGTAGAGTTTGGTGGCCAAAACTTTTTTCTTTTTGCTATATAGTAGAGCCAGAAATGTGCTCGAATCATTTAAATTATAATTTGTCTGAGCTATAATTATGCTTTAATAAGGGTAAACCACAACTAGCCTACACTGCAGTGCCTAATCAGCAGTCAGCTATTCAATAAGAGGAGGTATCTCCAGCAGCCGATAAAATCATGCTGTTTATAACCAATATGCAGGGCCTTACCTTTAGAGCTGTGTGCTGAGAAAAGTTAATATAGAATAGCCATTGAACATGGTCACGTATTTCAGCACAAAGAGGTACAAGGACCACAAAAGGTACAAAAATGACATTGCCTCCCAACCCTCCAGACACCAAGGTACCTGTGTAATAAACTTCAACACTCAGGCCCTTGTACCTGTTTAGCCTCATGTCTGCTCCACTGACTTTGTTTCTATTGAGAAGCTGCCCTCAAAATAACCTGGGAAGAGGATAAGATTAACTCTGCTGTGAATGGTCCCTCATTTCCATTGCCTTGCTGGTGAATGACCTCATGTAGAGCAACTCTCCTTCAAAAATACTGAGCAACATCTAAACAATAACTTCTTCACATTTCGAAATCTGATGAGACCAGAGGTAGCAAGGTCCTTATTAGCCCCTGCAAACTGAAGCCAAATTAAATGCTATACTAAAAAAACAAGCATGAGGCACCTATGTTTGTAGCAGAGTTACCATTGCACTTTCTACAAGTGCTAACTCACATTTTGCTACCTGTCACAACACAAGAGTGCCAAAATACACTGTGAGAGGTTCTAGTCCACATAAATACCCTAAGACCATTCAGCCAGCAGATATTAAAGGTTATAGCTATATTTTTAAAACAATGATATCTATGTGGCATTTGAAGGTGATTATAGAATGAAGTAGGGCAACTTTCAGCAGTAGTCACTCCAAGATTTCAAGACTGCTTTGATTTGTAAAACTAGGCACAGAGGTTTACCTATACAGAACAAGAATCAGAAGAAGAAGAAGAAAGAGGACTAGCTGTACCCAGTTCTGTTCTCGACATTTACGTATAAAAAAAAAAAAACAAACAAAAAAAAAACAAACCAAATAAAATAAAGGTAAAAGCCTATCATAAAATTTATTGGTCCCTATTATCAAGGCTTACATAGGTCAGCTAGGCAACTTGATAATGACAAGACAGCTCTTATCATCTCAGACAAGCCAGTACTTTAACACGGAATAAGAGGTTTATGGTAAGGCAGGCATTTCTGAGCTTATTGATCCTACTCATCTTTCTGGAAAATACTGTCATTCAATGAAAGCAATGCAAGACATCCATATCTGAGACTGTAGTCTTCCCAGGTTTTCATATTGCTAGGTCAAGCTTTCCTTTTGAGCCTTTGGTAAGCATAGCAGAAGAATATACTTATCAGTCAGAAACCATGCAAAACCACAGAAAGGATCAAGATAAATGCCGCAAAACTCTGATTCAGGCTGTACCAGGAGCAAATCCAAAGAGCAGTCCTTTAACTTGGACCCATCTGAGACAACAGCAGGGCACTGAGGACAAAAAGAACCTATAAAACCAAGTACAACACAAACGCAGCTGTGCACAGACACTAAGATAGTTCACTGGCAGTTTCACTTTCAAACATGCAAAATTTTCATACTGTTTCACTTACTGACACCTACGTGTACAAAAGCAGAAACATGTTTTTATTGTACACCAAACCGGTAAGGGGAAGCTTCAAGTTTTTGGGCAGAATATCATTCTGGTTTTATCCTGTAGTAAAATAACTTGTTTTTCTAGGGTGCTAATATATCTTTCAGAAAGATCTATGCATATTTTTTAACTGAATAAATAATCTCAAGGTTCACAAAGCATTGCTAGTGTACCATACCTATCTTTTGTCTTCCATTTTGGCATTACTTTTACACTTTGGAAAGCCATCTTAAAGCCTGTAGCTGGCTCCTCGGAAACCTGGCAGTGCTCTGGTACTACCTCCCATTTTGTAGGTTCCCACAGAGCTGCGCTGCTCAGAGACAAAACACTCAGAACTTTTTCCTGAGCGAAGAAATAAAGCTACCGCAGCACCAGGAGCGTGTATCTTCAGAACGACCTTGAAGTAGAGACATCTACTATGTATTCTAGAAAGGAGCCAAAACCACAGATAAACCACATAACACATAATCAGTTGAGATCCTTATGGAAGTGTTAATTCTATAGAGAAAATCGCTTGCTTTTTAATTTACTGAGGAATTATCAGAATTCATGTCAAGCACGGAGCCGTTCGCGCGGCACCCGCGGATGCGAACAAAGCCCACTATGAAGTGCGAGCAGTCCCTGCTCGCTCTCAGCCCGCCGAGAGGGCAGCGCAAACACCACCCGCCTGTCCCGAGGGAAGAGCCCGGGGCCACCAGGCCAGGGCAAAGACCGCAGGGCTGCTCCGTGCTCCGAAGGTCAGCGGGAAGCCGGAGCCGGGAGGGCCGTGGGCTCTGCTCCCTCTGCCCGTGTGTCACAGGGCAAACACGCCCGGGAGCTCCCGGGATGACTAACACTTTCCCCCCGCCGGCGGGGCAGCTGTCCCCCGGCTGCCCGCGCCGCCCCTCCGCCCGGGCGGGGTGCTCCTACAGGCGGGGTGGTTTCGCAGCCCCGGTAAAAAGCGGGCACGGCCGCGCCTCAGAACGCCCCTCGCCCGGCCGCTCCCCCTGCCCATTCCGCAGGAGAGGCGCTGCTGGGGCCGGGCCGGGAGCGGGTCCCGCCCTGCCCAGCCAGTTTCGCCCAGGTGCGGGGGGAGGCGGCGGTTTAAGAGCGCGCCCGGCGGCCCGGGGGAGGAGCCGCCGCTCCCCCCGCGCGTCCCAGGTGTAACCGGAGCCGGGAGGGCGCGGCGCAGCCACCAGCACCTGCGGAACCTGTCGGGCGGCTCACACCGCTCCGCCGCCGCTGCCGCGCACACACCGCTGCCTCCGCGCCCCCGAGCACCTTCCGCGGCCCCCCCGCGCCCCGCCGCCCTCCCCAGCCATGAAGCCGCTCTGCGGGGCCGCGCTCCTGCTGCTGCTGCTCTGCGCTGCTGTCTCTGCCCAGGACTGTGAGTGCCCGCACCCCTCTGTCCGCCCCGCCCCGGGACCCCCTCCTGCCAGGCTGAGCGCCCTGTGCCGCCAAATGCGACACCATTCCTCTCTCCGCCGAGGGCGCGGAGGGGCAGGAGCGCCCGGCCCCAACAGCGCCCCTTTGTCCGAGCCCGAGGGGAGCCCGGCGCTCGGGAAGGGAGGGAGAGAGGGTTGGTGCCCGGGGGGAGCGGGGGCTGCGGGCACGCCACGCCCGCCCGGCGAGGGGAGGCTTTGTCCGTCCCGCCCGGCGGCGGAGCGCGGGCGGCCGTGCCCCCGGTGCCCGGCTCGGTGGGCTCGGTGGCCCCCGGTGCCCGGCTCGGTGGGCTCGGTGGCCCCCGGTGCCCGGCTCGGTGGGCTCGGTGGCCCCCGGTGCCCGGCTCACGGCCGCGCTTCTCTTGCAGCGTGCGTCTGCCAGAAGAACAAGCGCGTTACCAACTGCAGGTTGCAGCCGGACGGGCGGTGCCGCTGCGAGGCCATCGGCTCCGGTGTCTCCGTGGACTGCAACACCCGTGAGTAAAACGGCTCGGCAGTGTGGGTGGCAGGGGAACGCCGGGGAATACGTGAGAATTTGAGTCCTCAGCAAATAATGGAGGCAAGGAAGGAGTTCTTCTTCCTGGTCTTACAGGTCAACTGGTGTTGGAAGAAAAGTGTTCAGGGTTTCTCTACTTGTACTGATGTAGGCTCCGTCTCCTCTTCAATATTTGCTCTCCGGTTTTTCAAGATTTTCTTGAAGATGAATCTTTAGCTTCCTTGCAAGCACATATCCTCACTTTTCCTACAAATCTAAAGGAAAAGAGCCATGTGACAAGACCTCTCTCAGGGTTCAAACTCAGATAAGATGTGAACAAGCCTCTAGCTGTGAGAAATGGAAGCTGTAAATCCTAAGGCTGGACTTGTTAGGCCTTTGCCTTGAGAGGCTGACATACCCCTGTTGCATTGACTTTATGCACCACCTACACATTAGACATTGTTCTTCCTTGTAATGGCTTCGGATTTAGCTGCCGCTGATGTAACCTTTTGTTTGTAGGACTCAGAGCTCTGTTTTGGACATGCGTGATCTGATGCTGCTTAACGCGACTTTCTGGTTATTTTTAGTGACTTCAAAATGCCTGCTAATGAAAGCAGAAGTGATGGGCTCAAAATCCGGTCGTCGTGAGAAACCAAAAGATGCATTTGAAGATACCGATGGCCTCTATGATCCTGAGTGTGAAAACAGTGGTGCTTTCAAGGCAAAGCAGTGCAATGGAACCACCTGTTGGTGTGTGAATACAGCTGGAGTTAGAAGAACTGACAAACATGATGCAGACTTGAAGTGCAATCAATTAGTCAGAACGATGTAAGTCTTTCAACAGGGTGTGCTGTGACACGAAAACATTCCTGTATGAGGCTCTGCCTTGTGTGAATGATGCACTGGGGATGAATGAAGATGGAGCAATCAACACTTGGTTACTGCTGGGTTTTTTTCTTCAGAAACAAGGAGGCGTTGAATGGGTTTGGAAGAGACTTTGCTTGCCTTGGTTTTGTCTCATTGTTCTGTTTTTTAGCCTGGGGTTAGATTGTTTTGGAATGTTTTATATGCCTGTACTTCAAGAATATTCATTGTACTTCAGGTGGATCATTATTGAAATGAAACATGCTGAGAGAGATGCTCCTCTGAATGCTGAATCTTTAAAGAAGTAAGTGATTATAGTAATATGTCATGGTAGTGTATGCATGTCCTACTAGACATCTAGTGTATTTCTAAACAGTTGCTAAGAGCATTGTCAGACCTGTGAACTCATTTGTAAGACACCTTAGCCGATCCTTCATAGAATTGCTTTAATTTGTATTGGAAACAAATTAACTGCTAAAGAGATCCCCTTCCGTTTAAAATTGATTGCTAGGTTTTTTCCCCCCCCCTCAAATCAATATGCTAAAACAAATGGAAGGTAATGGATGAAACTGTTGAGAAAGTAAACTTACGAAAATGGCAGAAGGACTGCATAAAGCAGCAGGAGGAAAATGAGAGTTCAGCCTTTTTTTCTTTTATTTTTTTTTTCATTTTGTTAAAACAAAGTCCTACTTGTAGCTATTAGATCACCTCCTTTCCAGAGCAAAAGCTGCTGCCCTCTAGCTCTTCCTCTGAGCTCTTCAAAGCTTTTTTGTCTAACGCAGATGTTTATTTTACAATAAGTGCATCTTCACTGTTAGAAATTAATTGAACTCTGGGTTTGGTTGAGGCAGAGTTGATTTTATTGGTTGCAGTTGGTGTGGTGCTGCATTTTAGACCAGTGACCAAAAAGGTGTTGGTAAATCTGCCAGTGTTTTAGCTGCTGCAGAGCAATGCTTACACAATGTCAAGGCCTTCTCAGACTCTCACTCTGCTGCCCCAGTGAGGAGACTGGGGATGGGCAAGAGCCTGGGAAGGGGACAGAGCTGACATGAATTGATTGAACAGATAGTGCATATTGTATAATGTCATGTTCAGCAGTAAATCTGGGGGAAAGTTTTTTCCCAAGTAGCCATTGCTCAGAGGTTGGCTGGACATTGATCTGTCAGGAATGACTGATTGCATTTACATCACTTGAGGTTTTATATTTCCCCCAACCAACCCTTTCACTTCCCAGACTGTCTTATTTTAACTGATGAGGGTTGGTTTTTTGTTTGTTTTTTTTTTTCTTTGTTTTTGCCTTTGTGATTCTCTTCCCAATCCTGCTAGAGGGAAGTGAGTGAGAGACTAGGTGAGGGTTTAGCTGCTAGCTGAAGTCCACGCACCACAGAGACTGCAGAAGGAAACAATTACACTATTCTTCTCTACTTCTCAAATGCTCTATGTGAAATAATACTGTTTTTACAGCCATGGCTTTCACATTCTTGCAGGTTTTTCACGGATACCATTACCAGTCGTTACCAGCTGAATGGCCGCTATATAGCTAGTGTTCTGGTAAGAGGCACAAAGTTTAGTAAAGTATCAGAACTTCCTTTTGTTGTAACTTAAAAAAACTCATATTTGACTAATGCAATACAGCATGAATTCCAGTAGAAGCTCTCAAAATAGTGATTAGTTAGCAAATAGCTGAACAGAAATGCTAAGAAACTACACTGCTCTCCTTAGTCCATAAATAACATCTTTGCTTCATTTAAAAAGTGGAATTTGAATCCTACTGTAAGCAGCTGGCTTGAGTTCAAGAACCATAAACTTGATCCAGGATGCAAGTTCACAAACTGGATCATAATGTTTTGGTGAATATTTGATAGCTGGATTTAAACTTCCTCCTTCTTAAGACCATACTATATTTTTTTTTTGCAGTATGAAAAGCCTTACATTACTATTGATTTGAAGCAAAATTCCTCAGCCAAATCGTTTGGAGATGTGGATATAGCTGATGTGGCCTACTACTTTGAAAAAGATGTAAGTGTGTCACGGGTAAAGGCTGCTGGAGGCTGGGTGTGTGTCTTGCACTGCACTCGGGAGTCTGGCTGTGTACTGGCTAATAAAGCAAGGTGAATTATTCTTGTGACAAGATAAATGCCTGCTACAATGTGAACTAGCAAGTCTCTCTTTTCCTATCTGTTTCAGGTAAAAGGTCAATCCATCTTTCATAATGATGCTGGGCTAAATGTCAGCATTGACAACCAACCAGTGAAGGTTGAGAAGACGGTGGTCTACTATGTTGATGAAATAGCACCCGAGTTTACCATGAAGTCTCTGACTCCTGGCCTTATTGCTGTCATTGTAGTGGTAGTAATAGCAATAGTGGCTGCAATTGTTGTTCTGGTAAGTTCTACCAAAGCTGCCAAGCAGAACGGTACTGGTACAATTTGGGAAGTAACAGAATATATGTTTGGACTGATGAAAAGTCTTCCTTTGTAAATTGGCTTGCTTCTTCAGACTCGGGAGGTGGGAAATTGGTAATGGGCATACTCACTGTTTCAGGTGACAACTGAGGGGTGTCACCCAGAAAACAAGTACTGGGAACAATTCACAGAGGTGAACAAAGTGCTTCCTGGTTGAAAGTAGCTGAGTGTGACAAACAACCTTGTTGGTACCTACCTCACTTTGGAGGGATGGGGAATGGACAGCTTCAAGTTTTGTGGTTTTAAAGAAAAAAAAAAAAGTTACTTGTGTATCAGGACTTTAAAAATACTTCATTCTTCTCTTACAGGTCCTCACAAGAAGGAGGAAAGGGAAGTACGTGAAAGCTGAGGTAATTAATTTCTGTTTGTGGTGCATGTTTGGGGAGTAGGTTAACCAGGAATCCAGAAACTCCGAAGTTTGTTGGTTAAAAGCTTGCTTTGAGTGCTTCAGATGTGTTTGAGGAGACTGAAAGTATTCGAATTCTGTAGCTAGTTTTCACCTCCCTGTAGGTCTGCACTAGTTTCAAAGGCAGCTGATGATCTGCTGCTTTTCCCAGGGCTGAGGGGGTGGGGTTTGGTTTTACTGCAAATTCTATTTTACATATGAATAGCAAAGGGCTGTGCAATCCACAGGATGTGCTGATAGTCTTGTTCTGTGATGAACAAATACCTTTACTGAGGTATTTGCATGGATCTTGCAGTTTCCATTGAAGAGCTGCTTTCCAATGGAATAGCAAATGGTGCTTCCCACCAAGTGTGGAGCCTTTTGTGAAGGAATCCAAACAATGTTGAAGCTAAATAGTATTGTCTGCTTTTTTTTTTTTTTTTTTTTTTTTTTTTTTTAAATATCTGGTGGGTTCTGTTAGTGTTGCATGGAATCCATTTGCTAATGAAAATCTGAGCAAGTCCCGATGATTTATTGAGTTTTAAAGTTTAGAAGTAGCACAGATGTTGATCTCCTTCTACCTCCTCTCCTCCAGGTGAAGGAAATGAACGAAATGCATAGAGGACTGAATGCTTAACTAAATCAACTGAAGACAAGCCACATTCAAGCAAGAAGACAACAAAAACATTGGAGGCATGAATCTTAACTCTTAAAAGTTTCCTCCTGAAAGGGAGGCTATTGTGCTCACTTAATGATTGTTAAAACTTTTAACAACCAAGACTGATAACTATTCAAGTACTTTTACTATTTGTTGAGAGTTAAATGCACCATCTTACTCAAGTAAAACTTAACTATTGCTCCCTGATTTTATTTTTTTATGATGATGAAACGAGTTGACAACTGCTGTTACTAGGGTTTTGGAGCATACATGCCTAAATGCTTATTTTACCCTTGTGGGAGTTCTATTGAAAGTAATGATTTTGTAGCCACGTTATAATGAGATTGTCTGCTGTATAACTGAACACAACGTTTTTATGGCAGTTTGTACATATTTGAAGTTGCTGTAACTTTTTTATGACTTGAATTAATAAAACTTTGAAACAGGCTTCTAATTCTTCCATGGTGAAATTATAATCTACTAAGTTATCATGCTTACAAATTTGTAGTTTGATTCCTTAGAACAAGGAACCTCAGCATAGATTAATATAATTCTAGAACTCCAACTAGCAGTGCTATCTAGTATCTCAATAGCATGATATTTTTTTCTTAAAGCTGTGAAACAAGAGTGAAATGATAATATATAGCTTGTTGTATAAAAAACCAACAAGCTGAGAATGCAGTCATTTCAGGAATGCATAGACTATGTAAGTATTTAAAATAAGTCTCTAACCTAGGACATCTCTGGTGCAGGGTTGGGGTGGGCAGGCTTGACATCTGATGGTGGAGGTGGGGGAGAGCAATTTACTATTATGTTAATTTTGTCTGTGGCAAAGCTGTTGCACAGCAAGTAGCTATTTCTGCTGTTATTCTCTGCCAGTGATGCTGACCAGGCTTCTACAGGCTCTCAGCCTCCCAGGACATGAGAGCTTGCTTTGGCTGTCAGTAACCTGTGCAGTGGATGTTGGCTAGCAATCCCTCCAGCCTGTCTGATTTATAAAGGAAATGCTGTAACTCCTGTTGCCAAAGAAATAATGAGATGCAAGATAAGGAACTGAATGACAAACCTTGTTACTAATGTGTGTGTTTTGACCCACCCTGGCTAAAACAGGAAAAGTAGGATGAACTACTGAGGATATTCTACATACAGCTGATGAAATTAAATGTGAAGCATTTCCCATCAATGTGCCTGCTGCATGTCACAGGGAAGTTGCTGAACTGTGCTAGTGGTGTCACTGTCACAGTCGACCAGTATCCCTTCAACAGGGTGGTACCTCACATGCATGCATTGCTGTATTGGATAATGCACAAAAATCCTGAAGTAGAGAATTTACTGGAATGCTTTGCAGTCTTTTCGGGCAGCTTTGTCAGTGATACATTCTGCAGGGCAGGCTCTCCCTCTGCTGATCTGTGCCATTCCTTTTCTCCCCAAGTATGCAGACAATCTGTTGAGGTGTGATGCATTTTGTATAATTCTGTAAGCTGTTAACCAAATAAAGCCAAGTTTTCAGTAAGGTGGTCTTGTGCTGAGTTGTATGTATTATTGTCTTGCCCTGTGCTTCAGTCTCCATCTCCTCTGCTTCCTTAAATGCCTGCAGTATGGTATCCTTGCCATTTCTTTTTTCTCCCCAGTATTCTAATGCCATTGTTTTCTCTCCTTCCCTCCCTGTTTCACAGCATATTTCTGGCCTGTGGGATGGAAAGAGTTTTGTGTGCTGGGGCTGGGCTGGAGCTGCACGTGTGCAGACTTGACTGGACAGGCTGGTATGTAGCTGCTGTGTGGCCTGGACCTTGTCCCAATAGGTTTGTTTGAACATCCTCTTCTCCCTGCTTTTCCCACACTACAGGGAGGCATTCAGACACTTTTCCATTTTCTTTTACTCGGTGGAGCTTTTTGTGTCTCATATGAAGCTTAGTGCTGTATTATGGTCCTCTTCCTTGTCGAATTTGCCTGAAACTAGCTAGGGGATTAGAAAACCAGAAAGTTTACAGAAATTCTTAAAAACCCCCAGAGTTTATCTAAATCTACAACTGAAAGGAATGCACTGTTTCTAAACTCAGTTGTTATGGAACTAACATGGTGCTGCTCAGATCTCAAAATGGTGATCAGTAACAGTTTTTCACTAGTTTCCCATCAAAAATAGTTTTGATATATTGGCCTGTGTTATTCTATTTACTAAACACTGCACTTGTCCAGCTGCATAAAAGTGTGCATTTATAGAGAAATGGAAAAAGATGAGGGGGAAAATACCAGAGAAATGAGTGTATTGGTATCCTGCAGCTTACTGTATTTCATAGATTTTTATATCGAGACTAATGTGATGCAATTTAAAGAAAAAAAAAAAAAAACTGCTATCAGATTGTGTCAACTCTTCACATGTCTGTGATAGTTCTCATATATAGAGCAATATGGCAAAAAATGACTGCTACTGAAAAATAATAAGATATTAAATGGTCTCTGTTTTGAAACTTGGTTACTACTTTTAATACTATTGGAAATCATTCAGCAAAGTTAAAGAGTTTCCTGTAAAAGAACCAGACTAATAGAACTTGATAAAGGACTGGTAGTCACTGTATCAATTTTTAACTAGGTAAATATTTTGATGCTTCCATTTGCCTTATTCATTAACTTCCTTACGTGAAGGAGCATATTTTTAAAATCTAAAGTTCTGCACAAATTTGAAATACCATATTTCCTCTCTTTTCACATAATGTCAATTTTGAGAAAGCACACATGGGCAGATTGAAAATGTATCAAGACTGGATAAATGAGATTTTTGTGTTACAGAGAGGGATACACAAAATGTAAGAAACCCTAGTAATAATACATATCTTAGTCCCTATGTACAACATTGGAAAATAGTGTTTGTATAGGCAAGTGCAAATTGATTACTTCCTCATGAATTATTACACTAGTAATTATATATTATTATTACTGCTAAATAAAATTAAATATATGTTTATGTTAAGACAATTACAGACTTTTTAGAAGAGGGTATGCTAATAATATCTTTGAGAAAACATGACTTTAAAGTCTAAGCAACTTTTTTCTAAGACCTGAGTAATGCCAAAGCAGAGTTTCCACAGCTAGAAAATGAAAGGTCAGTGTTGCATCTGTGGGGTCTGTTGGTAGTACTGTACCCATTACTCTCCTGAACAGTCAGAGTAGTTTGCTAAGAGAAATAACACTGTTTGTGAACCATGTTTATTTTTGTCCTTGTCTGCTGGGCTTTGACCACCAGAATGCAGTGACTTTGGATGACATCATGAAATAGCCAGAAAAATATTCTAGGAAACTAAAAATGCTAGCAGCTCTGCTGCTCCAACTTTGCAAGTGCTAGTTAGGGAATTCTAGCAGTTCCCAGGAGAGGCTGCAGTCTGGTAAAGGTCACATCAGTCAGGCACACTCAAGGGTATGATCAGAATACTTGACCCAAACCCAAAAAAGTTTTATGAACTTTGTTAAAATCCTTGTCTTAGCAGGGACATGCAAGGGCAGATGCAAAAAAAGAGGTGGTGTGTGATGGTAGAAGAAACACTGACCAGTTTATAGTGTGTAAAAACCTCACACATGTAACAGGTGATTTCTCTACTATCCTCTAAATGCACTGCAGAATTCTTACACTAGCTTGCCAAGTAGAGCATGGCTGTGCCAAATCTGAGTGGAAAAATGTAAACAAAAGAAAGTTAAAAGGTTCTCTACAAGGCAGCAGCCATATTTTTCTGTTTTCAAACTTACCTTATCTAAATATTCTTATCTTGTTAATGTTAAGTCTCTGCTGCACAACACGTGTGTGTGCACACACAGGTACCCATCAGTCTGATACCAGATTTTCTGGTGACATCCCCACCAGCACAAAAGCACTAGAGCTGCCACAGATCATAGCTGTCTTCTAATTAACCACTGGTGAAAAAGAATTTTTTTTTTTTTCTCTGTAAAGTGTTAAAGGACACCCATTTTCCTAACTGAAAACCCATTCTAACTTTTCTCTATGTGCTACTTATGCCTAAGAAAGCAAGAAAATTAATTAAGGTCTAGACAGCAGCAGCTTTCCAGCTGCCATGAGCATAACAATTAGATAACAATTCGTGTCGCTGCTGGTAGGACACAGTGAAAGAAGCTGGCCTGGCGACAGGGAAATGGTCCCCGCTCAGAGCTGAGCTGTGCGCATCAGCTGGCGCTGCCCAGAAAGATCAGTGGGATACAGGAAATGGCAGAGGCTCCGAGGGAAGGTGATCAGCGCTGTGCAAGGGATGCCACCCCACAAATGCTGTTCGGGGCTGTGCTCACCGGGCTCGGGGCATTAGCGGCCAGTTTGGGCGGAGGCTCGCTGCGAATGGGAGCCTGCGGAGCTGCCTTGAGCAAAGGCAGGGACCAGGAGGTGCAACCAGCCCAGGGCAGAGAGAGGGAAAGCTGAAACACGCAGCAATTACTGCTCAGCAGACATTATTTTACCGCTTTTGAAGATGACAATGAGGTCCCTGGAGTCCACTCTGTCTCCAGATGCTTATATGGGACACTCCTTTTCTCCCTGTCCTGTCTCCTGCCTTATCTGTAACCATCAGGGTGTACACAGACGAGCTGTCCCAGCTATTCAAAATGTGTGTTCTGGGCTGACCTGGTATTATCGATGCTTGGCAAGTGCATTCCCAAGGTAATCTACTTGCTAAATTACAGCTGTTCATGCTGAATTTACTAGGTGAGTATTGCTGCAAGCAAACACTTTTGGTGAAGTACCAGACCAGATAGTCTAGCTGCTTCTGAAAAGAAGGTTAGGAAAAGTACACTTATTCATGCTGAAATAAATACATTTGGCTTGCCAGAGCAGCTCATTTTTACAACTGTTATGGAGATAAGAGGAAGATTTTAGGCTACTACAACACTGTCAAAGCTCTAGGGACCTGCCTGCCTACTTCCTTTTTAAGTCAATTTAAGGCAGACTGGACATCTTCACCACAAGAACCACATGTGATCCTTCAGCAAATACATTTACAGAAAAGCTTTGAAGGCCTTGGCTAGAAAAGCTGTGCTCCCTCAGAGGTACAGCATTGGAGTTTAGGAGGGGAAGGCTGAAGTGGGATGGGAAGCCAAAAGGCAGGAATGGGGCAGAGGTGGGGGCACCAAAGCCTCCCCTGGGGTGAAAACAGGCAGCACATGGCAACACCTTCAGACCAGGGTGGCCCAGTAAAAAGTTAGTTCAGTGTGAAAACCTGAAGTAGTTCTTAAGTGGGCATCTGAAGGCCTTTTGGAAAAGCACCTTGACACTAAGAAATATTAAAGATGAACACATTGATTTACCAGTTGAAAAGAAGAGAGAAGTCAGGTGAGAAAATCTAAGAACAGAGGTCCCAAAAGCATTCCTGAGCTGGAAACAGGTGGGAGGGAGGAAGGAAAGATGGATGATGAGTTTCCAGAAGCTGACAAATATAGGGAAAAAATGAGAGGGAAAGCAATGGTGGGCAAACAAGGGGATGTTCTGTACAAGGTACACAAACCAGAACATAACATTGATGCAAGAAATACTGAGGCATGTAAAACAGATGATGTGTTTTGTCTGTAGGTGATAGTGTGCAGGCAGCTGGATTGGGATACAAGAATTTGGGAATTGGGGTACAATGGTTTCCAATTGGAAAGATGAAAAGCAGTGCAAGGTAAGAGAAGTTTCCAAGATTTGACTTAGCTGATGAAACATGGTATTTCTCATTATTCTTAAGATAATAATCACCAAAAGACAGATTGCCACCTATACTATTTCTATTCCTTCGTGCCTTTACAGTGCAAGATAAAACAGGTAAACAAAACAAAAAAGAAAAATGCTTATGCTATAAATGAGAAACAAAAGTCTCGATTTTCAGCAAAATTTAGATTGCTTTATTTTATATAGCCAGAGCCAGCAGCGCTGGGGAGGCAGAGGGGTCACAGCCCACTCCATGCTCCATCAAACTTTGGTTTGCAGCTCCCTTTTATAGCATGGTTTCCTTGTAGTCATCAATAATTGTTATTTTTTTGTGTTCATAATTCTGCCAGTGGTCCATGGGATCGCTGGAAGACGTGAGTCTCTAGAAAATTTGTCAAGTCCCACAGATAACCATCTGCTCTTGGTAGATAAGGAAGTGGCAGAAGTCAGGAAGTCTGGTCTTAGGGATAGGCTGCAATTGATTACTCAAAGGCAGGAAACCTGATTTTGCAGAATCTGTTGGGCTGTGTGAAAGCCTTGTTTGCAAGCTGCCAGTAGATACAATTTATTTAGAAACATAATATTCCTAACAGGAGGATTTAAAACAAAATGATTTAATCATATATTTTCTTTTCTTTAGTGTCATGCTTCATTTCAGACCTATGTATTCTGGTTTATACAAACCCCAATACTTTTATAATTAACACGAATCTTTTATCAATTATCACAATTTGGAGAGTGCAAGGAAAAGAGCATGAAAAATCAAAAACCTGAAGCATTCTGGACATGAGAACCACCTTGCAGCCAGGAATGGGGACAGCTCTGAGTGCCACAGGCCAGTCCCTGGCCTTTCCACCCCTGGGCTGGGTGATCCCTGCGCGGCCGCTGGGGCGTTCGGAGGAACTCTGCCCAGGCGGTGGTGCAGTCACCGTCCCTGGCGGTGTTTAAGGAAAGGCTCCACGTGGCACTCAGTGCCACGGTGTGGCCGACACGGCGCTCCGGGCGCAGGCTGGATGATCTCAGCGGAGTTTTCCACCCGAAGCGTGGAGGCAGCGCGGAGCGCGGCCCGCGCGGCACAGGCCGTTGCCGTGGCGGCGGCGGCGCGCCTGCGCGCTCCCGCGAGCCGGGCGGCTCAGGGGCGCGGCGGGCGTGACGTAAAGCGCGGACCGCGCAGCGATTGGGCGCCGCTGCTTGGCGCGCCAGCGCGCGCGCGGCGTGCTCGGCGTGCGGCCGCGGCGGCAGCGGGAGCGGCGGCGCAAGATGGCGGTGGAGCCGCCGCGGGAGGCCGTGTGGCCCGAGGGCGCGGGGGCCGAGGCGGGCTTCGTGCGCGCCGTGCTCTCGCTGCCCGAGAAGCCCGACACCACCGTGCGCTTCTTCGAGCGCGGCGACTACTACACGGCGCACGGCGCGGACGCGCGGCTGGCCGCCCGCGAGCTCTTCCGCACCCGCGCCGTCATCCGGCAGCTGGCGGGGGCGCCCGGTGGGTGCGGGAGCCGAGGGACGGCGGCGGGCGGGCGGCGCCTGCCGGGGGAGGGAGGTGGCGGCGGTGGCAGCTGTCCCTGGAAGGCCTGTTCGCCCCCGGCAGGCCCTGGTAGCCCGCTGCCGAGGCCGGCGGGTGCCGCAAGGACCGGCCCTGGGCGGTTCGCGGGCGGCCGGGCTCGGCTGGGGCCGGTCGGGGCGGTGCTGCTCCCCTCCCGCCTCCATCAGCGCCGGCAGCGGCGGGAAGGGAGGTGCTGAGAGCCGTCCGTGTTCCTGTGCCCGCCCTGGGAATCACTGAATGAAGTTCTTTGCTTTCTTTGCTTTACTTTCTTTTTAAAAACTTTGTGTTTCTTTGTGTTTCATAAGATTTTCTTACGCTGCTTTTCGTTTATCGCTTGGTGTAAGGCAGCGCAGCTTGCGGATGTCGGGTGTAAGAGCATCGGGATAAATTATCTTGTCGGAAGGTACAAACCTTAGTGTTAGCCTTAATCTCGAGGAACACAGCGTTGTTGAGTTATTGGTTCAGATTTTGCAAGATAAACCTCTTTTAATGAATTTTTTTTTCTGTGAGCAATAGCATTAAAAAGAGCATGACGTTCTCACATGCTTTTTTTCACTTTCTCTTGTGAGCAATGAGCTCATATGTAAAGAAAAACATTGAACATCCCAGCTCCTCCTAAAGCTGGATGTGTCTTCCTGACTGAAAACATGCATCAGTATTATTGTTGTATTCAATTTAGAAGTAATTTTGCAAGTGTAATCACATAACTGTCAGCTCCAATTTTAAACCCTCTAAAACCTTATCTACCATATGCAACTAAAAGCATGAAACTGCACTTGTTGCTTTCTGGATGATTTCAAAGCACACATGAACTTCAGCTGCTCCCCAACCCCTCCTAGTGTATTGTATTGTCTCAACTGAAAAAATAAGAAAAATTGTGTTTTGTTGGGACAGTTCTGCACTGGAAAAATGAATATAATTATGTAGAATTAGGGTTTTTTACCTGTTAAAAAAAAATCTTGCTAGGTGTTTGAGGAAAGAAAATGAAAGAATCCTATTTAAAATAAACCTGGAAGTTCCTATGGGAGTAGAAGTTTGCTGTTTAACATCTTTCATGTAAAAGGAGGAAGAGTCTCAAATGTGATTAAGGCATGCTGCTAAAAGGGGGATATGATATTCCCTGTAGCTTGTGCTTACTTGGTGTATCATCTAACACCAGTCTGACTTAGTTCCACTTCCCAACCTGGCAGAAAGCTTAATGTATTTCCCTGAAATTTGCTCAGTAGTGGAATCCCCTTGTTCTGTGTGTAGGCTGCTGCTGGAGATGGGGAGGTACAAGTGGTGTTGCTCCTCTGGGCAGCTGCTTGGAATTAAATTTGTTCAGCTGCATCATCTGCTTGCACATACAGGAGCAGAAGCAAGAAATCTGTCAATTCAGTGCTTTCCAAGTTAGGTTTTTGATGTAAACTTATTTTTTTTATGGTATGTTGTTTTTACTGGATAAATTATGGTAAAAGGGAAATGTCTTGGCACACGTGTTGTGTGAGTGTGAATAGGGTGGCAGTCTTTTCTGTCAACAGAAACTGCTTATCCAGGAAAGAAAAGAAAGGAGAACCTGTAGCAGACTTCTATTCTTTAGATCAAAATACATGAAATATTAATTAGTAAACTAAGTCAAGAATATTGTGAGAGGGGCAGGGTGAGACGAGCATATCTCTTTGTATACATTAACCTACTGATTAAGTGAAATTAGGAATTTTACATTGCTTTTATTTGGAGAGGGAGTATACTTTCTTCATTAGTATTAGCCAGTTGAATATTGTGGATTTGTGTTGTTTCATGGATTCTACCTGTTTGCTTCTTTGACATTAAGACAGTATCTTCTGAAGGCTGTTCTTGGGGATTTTGATTACAGAAAATAAGCTTTATGAACAAATTCAGATATCTACTAATCTTTTTTTTTTTTTTCTTTCTTTTTTTTTATTTGGTAGGAACTCCAAAGCTTGAGAGTGTCGTGCTTAGCAAAATGAACTTTGAATCTTTTGTGAGGGACCTGCTTCTGGTTCGTCATTACAGAGTTGAAGTTTACAAGAACAAAGCAGGGAGCAAATCTGTCAAAGAAAATGATTGGTATTTGGCTTACAAGGTACAATTTTCAACCTTTCTTTATAGTTGTGAGATGAAAGAAAAAACCCCATGGCTTTTTCGTGCATGGAGTTCTGAGATTTTAAGGGAGTGATGATGAAAAATCACACCTGATTGTTACATGTTGATTATATAGCTGTTATACATATCATTGTATTTTCTAGTGCTCTAAGGCTGAAAGAGCTTGCTCTGTGTCTTTGCCAAAGGTTGGGAAATAAAGGAAACCTGACGTGCTTTCCTCTGTGTAGGTGATATGTAAAATTCAAATGGTGTATTTTATATGAATGGACTATTCAGTACTTAGTTTTATCAGTTCTTTTTTAGAAAGAAATAAAGAAAGCGTGTGTGTGCACTCCTTTCAAAAAGTATTTTTCTTTTTCTAAATAGGGTTCTCCAGGAAATCTTGCCCAGTTTGAGGAAGTTCTCTTTGCCAACAATGATATGTCCACAGCCATTGGGGTTGTGGGGGTTAAGCTGTCTGCTGCTGATGGACAGAGAGTAGTAGGAGTGGGCTATGTCGACACTACACTGAGAAAATTGAGTGTTTGTGAGTTCCCAGATAATGATCAGTTCTCAAATCTTGAAGCTCTACTGGTTCAACTGGGCCCGAAGGAGTGTGTGCTGCCAGGAGGAGAGACTGCAGGAGAGATGGGAAAACTGAGACAAGTAAGGGAAGCACTGTGGCTGACAGACTAAATCTCTAAAAATCTCAGTTCTGGTTTTTTCAGTCAGGCTCTGATTTGTGGAAAAACCAAGGACTAATACTTTAATCTGAAGAAGTTTTGATTTATGCATACAAACAAAAGTTCTAAAATCTTGTCTGTCGTTCCTCTCCCTTTACCCTAGCAGTAAATAAATATTCCTTCAGTGTTTGCTTCTGTGTGGTCAACATCTGTCCCTTAAATATTGAAATTAATTGATAACTCTGTGTGTTTATAAACAACAGGTCATTCAGAGAGGAGGAATCCTGATTACAGACAGGAAGAAGGCAGATTTCACAACAAAAGATATTGTTCAGGATCTCAATCGCTTGTTGAAATCAAAAAAAGAAGAGCAGCTGAATAGTGCAGCACTGCCAGAGATGGAAAAGCAGGTGAGCAATGTTCAGTGTGCCTCTCCTTCTAAAAAGTGGAGTGGTGTGTGCACCTGGTGTGAGCTGATCTCTACATTCTTGCTGAAGTGTTCAGCAGCTCTGCTCAGCTTGGTCTGTGTCAGAGCTGGATACCAGGGGTCCTGAGAGAAATGGAGAAATCAGAAATCCATTCACTTATCTATTTGAAGCAGAAGCTCTGGTAAGCAAGTAGTCTGCAGAAGAGATGCCTCCTGTTCATAATCTGTCTAGCCTAAGGACTGAAATATAATACCCTGGTTATTTTGCATGACAGGAAAATTGGTATTTGAAAACAGAGTAATGTTTATGATAATATTTTTGTGTTGTCTTATGGCTTAAGTGTATGATTTAGTCCCTGCATGTTTGTTCTTAGCTGCAAACAAGAGGCAGTTTGTTGAGATAAACAAGTTTCAAAATGCCCTTCACTGCTGATGCTCACTGCAGGTGTAAGGTTCAGAATTATCCTCCCTTAATGTGTCATTTCATAACAGATGAGAGTTGTTTGAAGTGTGTTGCAGCTGAACAAGTCAGTCATGCTGCTGCCTCTCTTTTGTGCTGGCACCTAGCAATGTCGTGCAGTGAGTCAGATCAGATGCTTGTTCTGGCTGAAAACTAACCCTGAAACCATGTCCTGAGATGATCCAGCATATCTCATTTATCTGCAGTATAACTTGTTTGTGTTCTTGAGCTGGAAACATCCTGATAACAGCTTTGGAAAGCTGGCAAGGTGTGCAGCTTCACATTTTGTTTATCAGATTATGCAGATGGCTCGTGTGTTGTTCTTGCACCTGCCTAGAAAGACGCTGCAGTGTGGTAGAACACCCCTGTGAAAATGTAGTCTTGTCAAACAGGATGAATCTCTCACAGCCCTGCCAGAATTGACATGGCTCAAAGTCTTCCCCAGGTGTAATGTTCTAGGAGCATTTATCAAACTCTCTTGGATTCAGGAATGTTTCTAACTAGAATGTGATGTGTTGTTTTAAAAAAATCCTTCAGGTTGCTGTTTCGTCTTTGTCAGCCGTTATCAAGTTTTTGGAGCTGCTGTCAGATGAGTCTAATTTTGGACAATTTGAACTGACTACTTTTGATCTTAGTCAATATATGGTTCTAGACAATGCAGCTGTTCAAGCTCTCAACCTTTTTCAGGTAAGAAATACACACTTGAGTTAGTAACTGGTTTACAATATATTTAATTACTTAACTGCTTGACAATGAGCCTGACTGCCTGATTGCAGTTCCCCAGATCCTGATTAATGGCAACTTCTACATTTTAGCTTTGTTCTCAGCTATTCCCCTGCAATGTGTGTTTTAAACACTTAGATACTCTTACCAGCTTTTTAATTTTTGTTTCTTGTTGTTATATTTTAAATGTAGAAGGGCAGTAAAGACCATCAAGGAGGTAGGAAGTGACCACAGTAGTGCCATGTTGGGAAAAGAATACAAACCTGAGTTAGATGGTGTTAGTGGAACATGTAACACATGGCAGGAGCAATTCCATTGGTGTCAGGAAGGGAGGGCTGGCAGTGAACAGGATAGTATTGGGAACATTCTGAATGTGCCATGTCATGCTAACTGTCATGTTTTCATGTCAGTTTTTACCTTTTTACACACATTTTCTACAAATTAGACAGGTTGGCAGACCCCTTCATATCTCCTGCCAAGCCAGTTTTTCTGCTTTGCTCATTTCTGTAGTTAGAGGAAGATGTGGACTCAAAGTGGTGTGTCATATCAGCTTTTCTCCTCTGTTTTCACATTAGTAAGCCCTGCTTAATAATCTTTGCTAGGATCTAATCTGCTTGCATTTCAGGTTTATAGGAAGAAATCACAGATTATAGCCCTGTTTACTTTGGAGGAATTTCTGCAGTAAAACAGAGTGTGCATTCAGCATCTGAGCTCGTTAGCCCTGGATAGAGATGTTCTGAATTTTTAAATTTTTTTTTTTATTTCCTGCTGCTTGCGCCTCTCTAGGGAATGAAGCAAAAATTACATTTCTTCTCAAGCTTTATGGAGGGTGTTGTAGGAAGTTCTGTTTTAGCTACCTTCCTTTACAAGTCCTTGCAGGTATTATGTGTTTTGGGATAGGAAATACACTGCTGTGTCTGTCTTCAGGGGCTGTTGTGAGCCTTGGAACAAAGGATTTTCCATGTAGCAGGAAGCTGCTTGCGTGGTAGGATGTGTTTGTAGATGTATTTGGACAGCAGTAAAGCAAAGTCAAACTGTTTTGTAATTTGAGTTGCTCTGTGAAGTGTGTAGGTAACGTTCTTATGGTGCAGCAGATGCAGTTGATTATATGGACTGTACCTTAAACATTGGATGTGCTGAAGTAGGTAATTTGTGTATAATACATGTATGTATTCTGTGACAGCTTCTTACATTCAGAAGTTTTTAGTATGTAATACTGTCCAGAACACTGAAAATAGGTCCTTACAGTTTAGGTATTGGATACTCCAGAGGCTGAATGTGTCAGTATTCCTTCTCATGACATTAATTTACTTTCCTATTGTTGTGATTCTAGTTCTGCATACAGGAGCATCCAGACCTGCTGCTTGTTGAATGCTTGCATGCTGTTTTAATTGTAACTTTTCTTATGTAGAGAGGGTTGAGATTTTAATTTCAATGTTGAGAGTTGAAACAAGCTTGTTTGTTCAATATTAACCGAAAATTTTGTTTCGTAGCTGTTTGTGTGAAAATCAAACCAAACCACAATAAAAATGCCCAAAAGACTCTCTGGAGTCAGCTAATATTAAAGCTGAATTGTAGGTAATGAACTATAATTTGAACAGAGCTAAGTTTAGAGGTGTTTATACCACTGCAGAGATGATCTGGGGAAACTTGAGAGAATTCAAGTAACTGTTCTTCTCCATTACCTGATTCTGTTGTGTTGTTCCCTCCTCAGAGAGCCCCAAAGTTCTCAAAACTAAACCACTTGAACTCAAGTCCTGTTTCTTCATGCTTTTTTTGTGAGGGACAGGACCCCTATTTTTTGACCTTAAGAAGAGCAAACTAGCAAATATGTGGATGTATTTCCACTTTTGCTACTCAAAGTGCAAACTGATGACTAAGTACACTTTTAACTTTGCTGTTCAGTCAGGATTGGTTCCAAAACCTATTCCTTGCTTGCCATGTTCCAGGGACCAGAGTGTGTTTTAATGCTGCACTGTTTCATTTACCATTTTTGGTGGGTGCCATGTTTAATACAAAAAAACCCCATGTTCTGTTCTTAAATAGCTGTGTGTCATTCAGTGGGTGTAAGTTTCTAACTAATTTCTTTTTCTCTTTTTTTCCCCTTTATATATTTTTTTCCCCATTCTTTCCAGAGTTCTGTGGAAAATGCAAATACTGCACAGTCTCTAGCTGGTTTACTGAATAAATGCAGAACCCCTCAAGGACAAAGACTAGTTAATCAGTGGATCAAACAACCACTTATGGACAAGTCCAGAATTGAGGAAAGGTAACTATATTATGTGTTTAATAGACTTAACCATGTTAGTAACTAATTTATATAAGACCCTTTCTTTTTAAGCACAGAATGCTACAACCAAGAAATAGTGTGGTTGGAGTCTTTTGTGTGCTGCCCTGTAGTGCACTGCAGTTACAGCAGAATATATTTTTCCTTGAGATGCAAATTGACAGGTTACAGTTAAATTAAATGCTTTTTACAATTATACTTTTTAAAGAGGAGGTACAGTATATTTAGATGATCTGAATGATGCTGTGCTACAGGCTAAGGTGGTGCAACAGCCACTTACTGACTGTTGTTCAAATGCAAATTCTCAGTCTGTATAATAATATTTTGATGTTTACTGGTTTAAAAAAAAAAAAAGTCAACAAAACACCCAAACAAGTGGTTGTGACATCTTCCTGTTCCCAGAAGAAAGCTACTTTTGGCTGCAGTAGGTAATTCTAATCATGCCTAGATATTGTGGGAGCTTTTCTTTCTTACCCTTTGATCCTGCCCTCTGTCACTGTGTGGCTGCCCTTGCAGTAGATAACAGTATCAGTTGATAAGAAGCCTTAGAGAAGCTGGTGAGTCTGTGCTGAGACTGTACAGATAATTCCCAATCCTTCAGAAAGGAAAACTGCAAAGGCTGTGTTCCTACTGTGTTTGTTTGTCTTGAGTATGTTCATCATGCAAATACAAGTTACACATTTTTTTAAACCACTCCTAGATATAGCTGTATTTTTATCTAAAACAAAATTTCATGCAACTGTAGCAATTAGGAGGTTAATGCATTACAAAATGTGTATTAAAGTGTATCTTGACAAAAGCAAAAGGCTGGAAAATGGAATTTAACTTTGATAGGTTCTCTGAGGCTCATATTTCAGGTAAGACATTGCAGGTGTGTCTGTATATGCTGTTGGGCACAGGTCCCTACTACCTACCAAAAAAAGAAGTCTTGGCTTGGGCATGCTGATATTTAAATAAGTTATGTAAAGAGTAGTTGTTGTGGTTTAAGTCCAGCTGGCAGCTAAGCACAAAGCTGCCTGCTCACCTCCCTAGTGGAATGGGGAGGAGAGACAAAATCCAAAACACAGCACTGTACTAGCTACTGAGAAAAAACAAACTCTATCCCAGCCAAAACCAGGATGGTAGTTTTCTCTTGAGATTTCTGGAGACTGAATTATTCTGCTTATCTTCAACAAATTTTTCCACTTTTCCTAATCATTTGCAGAATAGTGTGTAGTAACTTGATCAGAGCCCACTTAGAAATGTTAATGTTATGCTGAAAAAGTTTGTTCCCAGGTTTATTGAACACTGTATCTTATTCTTGCATGTGTTACAAAGGCTTTCATTGTTAGTTCTTGACTGAGTACCCAAGATCGTCTATATCTGTCAGTTTTGGATCCTAATATTTGAGCCATATTTAATTTTATGATTGATTTTATGATTTTAACATCTTGACAGTTAGAGCTCCCATCTTGTAATTCTTTTATGTCAAAGTAAACATTAAAAAGTCTTAACTTTTGTTGACACGTTTGCTTATTACTGTACAGAAATCTTCCAAGTTTGGAAGAGACAGTGCTTTCTTTACAAAACTGGGGTTGAGTTGTAGGCAGAAAATGTAACTTGACCTGTTTTGTAGAGTTACTATCACCTCTGTGTTTTGTGTTGCTATTCTGTGTGGCTAATGTTGGCTGTATGTAGGAAAAGGTATATTTAAAGGAGGAGGGGAGTAATTAAATGGAGTTAAGCTCTTAGTGAAGCTTGAAAAGGTCAGTATATCCAAGTGTTACCAACTTGAAAGAAGTCCACTGATAACTTCCTGTTTCTTGCCCAGCTGCAGAGTCTTTGGAGCTGCAATTTGTTAGAAGTGCTTTGCTTTAACCTCTACTAATGGGCACTGAAGTACCATAGAGACCTTTTCACTTTATTCTGCTGCATTCTGTCTGAATGCATCTCGCTTTCAAGTACTACTTGGATTAATTCAATTCTCTGAGATAAAAGCAATGTAATTTACTTGTAAGCTTCATCCTCTCAAACTTCATGCTTTTCAAAGGGTGTAGGCCTGTTCTTTTTTTAATCCCATGGAACAAGTATGATAAGAGAAACTGTTAGTGGGGCTGGTGAGATGTGCTGACAGATTCAAATATCTTTTGAAGGATGTGCAGTCGCCAGTTGTTTTCTGAAGACTTTACAGTATATGGTGGCTGTTTTAAGGCTTGCAAACCACAGTTCAGAACATAAGGTGATTTTAGAAGGAAATTCCTGGACTGTTCTTTTATGTCTCCTTTGTCTTCAAGGGGAGCTACTTGTTGTTTCTGAGCTTCAAGTGTGCTATGCTGAAGGACCACATTTAACACTAATCAGTGCAAAACCCCTCAACCCAAGCAGAACTGCCCAAGCTGGACTGATGTTCAGTGGCTGTTTTGAAGGAAGCCTCTTGTTCTGCTTATATAGGAGGTATTTGACTTAACTGTTGTACCAGTAGGTGTCTGAAAGTTTGACACTTTTTTTTTCTTCACATTAGGCTATTGTAACCCTCTGCTAAGACCTGCAGGTGGTGCAAGTCCTCTTTTGGAGATAAAGGAATCCACTTCCTTCAGTAGTTTGTAATCTGCACATGTTGTTAACCAGTATGGATAAATGGAATACAGAGCTGCATCAGCAGTCCATATTAACTATTGATACAGTAACAGCACAAATTAAAGTACATGATGCACATACTTCAGATAAAATGAAGTTTATTGACAGGAGCAGCTCCTCATGAGAAAACAGAGGCTCCTGATAGCTGCCTATCTTGTAAGACTTGGGGTTCTGCCAGTATCTGGCTGGTTTTCCTTGATTAAAAAAGTAATTATCAGTCATAAGTATACACAGTACAGCCCTGTTTCTCCTGTGTGGAATGTTCAGAAAGCAAGCACGTTAGGTTCTTTCTCCTTGTCTCATAGTCAGCATATTTGAAATTAAAATGTAGTCACAGTGCTGCCAGCATGTGCAAATACAAATATTAATTGCATAACCAAATTGACTGCAATACAGCAGGCAGCTTCAGTGTGTCATGTTTATTCTTCAGGTGCTGGAAAGTCTGAGAAATGTGGCACAGTATAAAATAGTGGTTGTTCTGTTGTGTCCTGAGAAGAGAGTTCATACTGAATATATTTAAATAATAAACTCTTATCTGACATTTATACACACCATAAATAAAAGATTTCAGCTCACCTTTTTAGTCCTTTATGTATGCTGTGGTTGATCCTCTTATGTGCCTGTGTCCCATGGTGGAAGAGATGCAGGGGTCTCAGAGGAGTTAAAGGCTGTACTCAAACATCACTTGCTCTGATCCAAGCCTATTTTGGGCTTTCCTCCTGTGTTTCTAAATATCATGGAGACCACATTGTAGAAACAGATCCTGGGTCTGGCAGAGTCAGGAAGTAATAGATTTGGGAAACTCAAGGTAAATAAATGACTTGAAGGGTAAAATGTCCAAGTTTGTAGAACATTTTCATGCATCATGATTATTAAAGTAGCAGTTTGTTTAAAAAATAAAGAAAATCCAACCCTAACTTCTTGCCTTGAGGCAAGAAGAAGAAACATAATCAAAGGCCCTGGCTCTCTGGGGCACCTTGGGTGAGGCATGAGGATGGTCAAACTCTGGAATGTGTGCTTGGAAAGGTGGAGGGATCTCTGTCCTTGCTCAGTGTTTGACTGAAGTTTTGAGCAAGGGCTGTAACCAGAGGCCTGCAGTTCCACTGTGGATTGTTCTGCAGTGAGTTTTCACTACTTTTGTGTTGTTTTCTAACCTGCAGCTGTCCCTGCAAAGCATTGCAGATAGGTTTTGTTGCTTTTGTCATTCTGGTTAGCAGCTCTGCAGGTCTTCTGTGCATTTCTGAGTACACAGCCACAGACTGATTCCAGGCAGCTGAATTAGGAGTGTGTGGTGGCCTGTGCCCTCATTAAGGGAGGGGAAGTTTTTCTAAGTGACCTCTTTAAAACGCATTTTAGGCACTGGGAGTGCTCCTAATGCCTCTAGGGAAGCTTCTGAAATACAGATTGAATCTGAACAGATTTGAAGACAGAAATGTGATTTCTTATTGTCATGGAGATAATGATGCAATAAATATTTCCCATGAAAGAAGTTGTCATTCCAGTGACATGAAAATGGTATGGGCTTCCAGTAAGCCTCTAGAAATGTTAGAAAAACATCACCTTTGTCATTCCAAAAGTTACCATCACTAAGTTCCCTAGAGAAATGTTTGGAGCTTGAAATCACTTTAACTATGCTTGCTGCTTTCAAAACTACTAATTTACCTCTATTTTCATTTGGATTACCTTGTAAAACTGAGGTTGACATTGAGTGCTGTCTAGAGATGTTTTACAGGAGCTCTACTAGTCAAGCACATGTCACACAGGCCACTTCTCTAGGAAGGAGTTGCCATCAAAATCCCAGGCACTCAAAGCCTATTCAAAGGTTTAGACTGTTGTGTTGCAAGAGATTTATTTTTAGTTTTCTTGTCTGAGGACAAGTTTTCTTGTCCTTTCATGACATCTTCAGGTGTGGGAAAGACAATGTTGGTGTTTGTATTCTGTGTGTTATCCAGATTGTTTGTGTTCTGGGTCAGGGATCAGCAACCAGTGTTGCAAATCTCTAAATTATAGGTGGCATTGAGTGGTGCAGCACTGGAGCAGGTAGTCATAGTATCTCCTAGCTGATACTTCCAGCTCACCCACTTCTTCCTGACAAGTCCTCACTTGGTGCAAAATAAATAGAAGGATTAAGCTTTCAGTCATTTCTTTTGTGTCTGAATTTTGAGGCTCAACAGAAATGAAAATTAAGCTAAGATTTGATTGAAATGTCAGATTGGTTTTCAGACTTGTAAGACACAATGAAGCTGCTATTTATTTAGGGGAAATGTGGATCTGTAGCTGCCATACTGTTCTTTGGCTCTCATCCTGCTAAAATGAGGTGGATGCCACTTACTACCATAGTTAAATTTTGCTTAGAATCTATGTTTGAGTATTCAGGACTGTATGGAAACTTACTGTGCAGAGGTGCAAAGCTCTCAGGTTTGTAACAGTGTCCTTGGTAGTCACTGTTTTGAATGCTGGATACAGGAATATGGTGTATTGTCTGTGAAAGAACAGTCACCACAGTATTGTTTCTGCTTTGTTTAATTTATGTCCAAAAACATTAGAAAGGTGGCATGTTAGGACACTGCAATGGAAGCTCTTGGCAAGAAAATTTTGTCTTGACTTGTAATTTAATTTCATTTACCATGTACGAGGATTGTAGGAGTCTTTAATGTTTTGTTGACAAACCGTTTTGAGTTTCTTCCATGCAGAATGCATGCAAATGAAGAAATATTTGGTTTTCCATGCCTAAGAAATAGAACTTGTTCAGTATGCTCTTAGTTTGCACAAGATTAAAGAAATGCAATTTTAAAAGGGTATTAGTGTTGATGAAGTAGTGTAATAAATGTAAATTTAATTTTAATGATGTATGGAAACTTGTAGGGAATAAAGCACAAAAAAATAATAATGGAAATACCTTTCCTTAGCTGACTCTAGTCTTTGAAGACCATGCAGTAATAGTTTTGTCACTGGATCCCAAAATGCCATATTTAATTAAAAAGCAAGAGGGGCAGAAAACCTCCATGGTTTAAGGCATTAAGTTGGGAAACAGCCTCTGCTGCTTCCCATCTTGGGTTTCTCTGGAAGGTTTTGGGTGGAGCAGTTTCACTGTGTGGGGTTAATGAAGGTGCCTATGACTGAGTAGTATTTGCTGAATTCTTGATCCATCCACTTCATTGTTTTTTGTTACCATATAAGAAATGGAGGTTTATTAGGAATTCTTAAAAGGTGGGCAGTGGTTTTGTCTCAAAGTCTTAAATACTGTGTTGTTCTTGTCTTTATTGAAACTAGGATCATTTTGCCTTCGTGTCCTTGACACTTGCTCACACTATCTGTTCTGTATGTAGGCTTTCTTTGGTCTTCAGGATTTAGTGTGAAAATTTTTCCTTTGTTTTTGACTCTTGTGCACCATGCAACAGCCTGTGTCCCTGAGCTGTTTCATGGATGGCTCACACTGTCTGTAGCCACTTTAAATCAAAAGGTTCATTCATGCTTCCCTGACAGTGGACTACCACCTGTTCCCTTGTAATTGGCACTAGTGTTCCTGTAGCTGACTCATTCATCTTTTGATTTTTGATTGGGCTTTTATCATGCTTAAACAATCAAGAGTGTCATGTTGGATAGCAAATAATCTGGAAAAACTCAGCAGTTGCCAAAAGGGGCACTCCATATCTCCTACTTTCTTTTTTTTTTTTTTTTTTTTTTTTTTTGGGGTGGGTGGTGTCCTAAAGCCAGAGATCAGTTTGATTTGGCTTGTTCATGTGATGAACACTAGTTCATGAAAAAGTAAGGAAAGTTGTCATCAAAAGTTAATAATTTTGCTCCTCTGCAGCTGGTCCATGAGCTGTTATTATGAACATCCTAAGTGCAGGTCAGCAAATACCAGAAGCCAAGATTTGTTCAGGTTTAATTATCTGACTTGAGTTTGCTTTCTGTTGGTACTTTGACTGTTTTAGAGATTATGCCAGTTGATTTATGTTGTGAGTTATATTGCCAGACTTGCTACAGGAGGATAGAATGGATATCTGCCTATCCTTGGATTGGAATAGTGAATCTGTGAAATGGAAATGTGCACTTCCTTTGCTCAATAAACCTGGTAGTTTCCTGACAAATTTGCTGTGAAGATGCTATTTGAATATTTTTAGCTCCTACAGAAAACAGATGATGAAAATTTTATGAAAAAGACTATATGCATGGAAATAAACATTGGGAAGACAAAAAATATGTCTCTGACAAAGATTTTGGGAGATACTTCTTGTTTTATGAGCTATCCTTATATCACTTTTGTCTGTACAGTTCCTTGAGGGTAACAGACTTTAGTCCAGCAAGATTGTGATGGGGTTTGAGGTGGGAAAGGATTTGTTGTGCTGAATATTCAAAATTCAACCTTAGTGGTAGATACTTTGGTTTTTTTCTTCTATAAACATGCATGTTTAAAAGTTGGGGACACTGTTTGTCCTTCTGTGAAGTAGTGTTACTATAAGGTGAGAATTTCCCCTTTTTATGCCACTTTCTCTTCTGTGGAGCTGTTTAATTCATTAAGGGTAATAATTTTGTTATTCCTTAGCTGTGAAAGAGGAGGAGAGGAGAATCAAATCTACATGGTGCTGTTACATAAAAGTAGTTTGAGTGGCAGTTCTTGGTAATAATTGAAAAGTACTTTGTTCTTACTTGGTTCTGGCTAGAGGAGGCCAAGCACAGCTCTGCTGATGTGGTGCTGCTTTATTTGCATGTTCTTCAGCATGATGCCAGGCACTCCCTTCCCTCAGGGAGTAAAAATATTGCTGTTGCAGCAGTCTGCTTCAGGAGCAAAGTCTTAATTGCATCAAGTGGTACTTTGCTGACAAGAATTAAGACCAAATATTTTATTTTTCTGCTGAAGATTGATCTGCTGAGGTCAGAAAGTTCATAAACACTTGTGCAAAAATAATGAATTATTGGTAACATCAGACTTGGATAAGTATCTTGGGAAGAAAAAACCCCAATGTTATTTCAACTGCTTTTCTTGATAATCCTATTTTGTTTTTTGTTCTGGTCTTTGCCTCATAGTCAATACATACAGCTTTCAAATCTTTGCTTGGTTTTTATTAAAAATGTTTACTTTGTGCAGGTACCCCTGATAGAATCCCAGGGCTTTAATTTGTGTTCTAGCCTTTGACATAGTACTCAAATAGTATATTCAGAAATTCATGTGGGGTGGTAGAGAGTCTGTTGCTCCCCTGATTCATATTAATTTTATGTTACATAAGTATAACTGATAGAGAGGAGTGTGAACTCTGTTTATTTGGAAGACTGCATTTATATGAATTACAAGGTTTATCTGTTAATGTCCTGAAGTTGGAAATATCCATTTTTGTTATCATGGTAGGATGGTTTAGGGACTAATAAGGAAAACTAGAAAAGGCATGAGACTGATTTTGAATGTGGCTTTCTCTTATTTCCCTTAATATTACAGGTTTAACAGCAGGAAGCCTGATCTGTCCAGCTGCTCAGTAGCACACTCTGTACCCAGAGCTCTGGAAAGTGTGTGCAGTTTGATTTCTGTGGCTCTCCTAGGGTCTAAAGCTGCTCTTCAAACGTGGGACTCTGTATTACAAGGGATTATACTTCAGCAGGGTTGTGAAAAATAGGATGTTCACAGTCTCTTCAAGTTACGTTTAAGATTAAAAGACAATAGCAGTGGGTTCTGAAGAGCTGCACTGTTACAATGGAGTGAAAGCCAGTTGTTAGTGCTAAGTACATTCTGAGGGCTTCAGATATGTGCCTGCAGATCCCTTGGTTTAGCTCATTTAAAACTTGAGGGAGAGGGTATGGCAGGCAGAAGAGCAGTGGGTAGCAGCCCTGCTTCACCCTGCCTGGTGGCAGTGCTGCTTTCTGCCAGCCTGGAAGTGTTGCTGGGACTGGGGCTTGAGGGCATGATTTCCTAGCCAGTGTAGACCAACATCAGGACACAGCTGGGCTTCTCCACAGCTGGCAGGGCCACCCCAGGGTGAGGAGGCAGGGGTGAGAAGCAAACACAGCCACAGCAAATGAAGGTGTGTGTTTAAGGAGAGGGCTGCAACTGGGAGCATCACCCTCAGTGTCAAGCAGGGGTACCCACAGCTGCCTCTCCCAGACTGCCAGGTTTTGTTCCTCCATGCTTCCTGGCTTGTCTCTGCAAAGAGCAGGACAGCTTTCCAGCTGTTTTGGCAGAGGGGAAGTGTTGAAACTCTGTTTGGGTCTAGAACTGGGAATGATTACAAAATCTTCTAAGACGCTGGGGAATGCTGTAATCTTACTGGGGTGACAGCATTGTCTTTGTAAGAGCACAGACATTACAGGTGAACTGTGAATTGCATCCCTCTGGGGCTCTTTGTTCTGGGTTGCTGTTTCAGTTCATCTCCTGTCTTATACAATATCTTCTCATTTGTTAAAAGCCTGTAATTTCACATGCCTCACATAAAACAGTAATGAACTTCAAATTCTGAATTGAGGAAGAATATTCACTGTTGTACTTCACTGTTATCTTCAAAGTTTTCATTTGTGAGCAACTATCTTTTAGTCTAGCTTTTTGGGAGTGCTTAGATCGTGGCAGTGGTTTTCAGAGAGGGAAGCTGTGAAGTAATTCGATAATCCAGAAACATTTGTAGCACATTAACTGAGGAAACAACAACTTTGTGCTCACATGGCTGGAGGAAACAATGACAAGTTTGCACTGTTTGGGCAAGGGCAGGTGGGAAAGAGATCTTGAGCCATTTAGCGTGGAGGAAAATCCTTTGAAGGTGCAGGCTGCTCTTTTTTTTTGGCAGACAGTAGGAAGAACTCCTGACTCCCTGGGCACAAGCCTCTCACCTGGACATCTTGGGATTGCCTGAGTTGTCTGCTTCTGAATTACAGGCCCTTGTGTGTGCATGCAAATTTCGGAGAGCTAGAGGAGTGCTTGCTCACGTGAACAGCTTGTGATACTCAGACACAAGATTTTGGACCCTGAATGATGTTGTATGGCCAAATTGGTACAATTTCATTAAAACAGCAGTAAGATTTTTGACCCCTTGCTTGGGATATTCTGTCTCATATGTAAAAAGTGCTGGAGAGGTGTGTGTACAGCTCATCCAGAAAGCAGCATTCTGAGTTCTTGGTGAATCAAAAACTAGGATTCAAATCCAGTGTCTTCAAAGTACTGGAAGAACTGGTGCCTGTGGTGAGCCCTTTCCAAGGCTACTCCTGTGGCTTGGGTAAATGTTGCCATCAGCTGGAGACTCACTGCCAGAAACCAGAGCAACTTCTGGCTGTGCAAAGGCTCCGGTATGAGCTGAGTGGGGATTGAGATCGGTGATCCTAAGCCTGTGATGTATGACTAAAATAAAATCACTTCTGATGGCATTAGTCTCTCTGAAGTTGCTGATTCTTTATTCCTCAGGGTTTGTGTTAGATTTCTTTCTAATTGTTTGCAAAGACTGCTCTAGTTTCATTTTAAAAAAGTCTTTTGTGCGTAGCTCTGCACTTCCAGAAGTGTGCGTGGGTTGCCTTGCTATTTTGCACTGTTATTTCTTTGTGCTTGTCTGAGAAATTGTGGATGTTATTTATATAAATGCATGCAACAGCTCTGATTGTCTGAGGCAAAATGACCTGGGATGGTCAGTGTGATTCTTATGCTGCTGTGTGCTGAATTATTAAAGTAATTCTCAGTATCAGGGTTCAGATTTTTGTATTTAGGCTCCCCTGTGCCAGTCTTAGGTGTCTGCCTTAATACTTCAAAGGCTATAAAGCAAACTGAATGCATAAAAAGCATACTTTTTGGCATAAAAAGAGCTTTGTAAATTTAAGGTCTCTACTGCTTACCTGAGGTAGCAAACTGGATTATGGCTGATTTTTTGGGAAAGAGGTGATTGTCTAGGGAACGACTTGGTCACTGGGAGAAGTTTATCAAGGGGGCTTAGGACAGTGCCTTGTGTATTTCTGGTTGGGAAAAAAAAAGCCAGTATTTATCAACTACAGCAACTTGCTGTAGTCTGGGCTTCCTCCAGGGTGTTAAAATACTGTGTGCCTTGTGTGAAAAACAGTCCAATTAGGACAGGTAAGGTGGTGGGTATCATTTTATGTGTCTAGATAAGCTAAGTCCTGGGAGGATTTGCTTTGGCTGCATTGGATTAAGAAGAGATCTGAGTTTGAAAAAACCTAAGGGAAACAAAATAATGGTATGTGAGGTGTTTTTTCACCTTTCTGTGTATAAAGAAAGCATGGAAACGTGTTAAACTAATAAGCTGTGCATGTTCTGAAACTTGTGGTGAGATGAAAGTCTCAGTATATTTTAAAGCAGTCCTTAATATGCTGCTTTTGTAAGTGGTATTTCTTGATTAAAATTCTGCATGATCAAGTAGAACAGTTGGACAGGAAAGTTGATCTTAATCTGAAGTCACAGAAATCCTTTAGCAGGCAGAGAATACAAATGTATGTTCTTCAGAAGACCCATCTGTTAGATAGTCATGGGAGTTGCAAACTTTAAAGTCTTCTTAAAAGTAAGTCAGCTTCTCCTGTAAGAGAGTGCATTCATAATTTGAGTGTTGACACTTTTTTCCTTGGGTTATGTGGAATTTTTAGTTGGTACAGTTTTTTTTTTGAAAACACCTATAAGTAATTGAGATTTAAAGTCACTACCCTGAAGTAATACCTAAATATGTATTACTCATTATTAAGTATGGTATTAGTGATTACATATGGATCCCAGTTTAATGAAATGATAAAAATAAACCCCAGAGTCCTTTTTTTCAGCAGAGGTGCTTGAGGAAAGTGTTTTCTTTCCTATATGCACAGAGAGGTGCAGAGGTGTCCAGGGTTTTGTAGGATGTTGGTGGAGGACAGATAAAAACTTTAGGTGTTTTATAACTAATCTTATTGCACACTTGTTTTTTAGTGCTTTTTGGTTGGGGTTTTTTTTTTTTTTTTTTTTTTTGCTCTTGCTGGTTTTTTGTGTTGGTATTTTTGTTTTTTAGGTTTTTTTTTTGTTTTTCGGTTCATTTTTTTGGGGCTTTTTAGTGGTGCTGGCAAATCCTGCTCAGGCATTATAAATACTCTATTATTTTCTTTTTTCATAGAATCCATATACAACTCTGGCATAGTTAATGTTTTCCTATTAACTTAAACTTCGGTATTTAGCTGTGTAAAAATCTAGAAATATGATTAAACCCTCCTGACACCCTGTGTGTTGAGGCACCTTGAAATGGTGATAAAAAATGCTGCATAGGTGTAGCAAGGGAAGAAGCAATCTCTTCTGATGTCAAATGTGATGCAGATACCAGTGGAATGGAAGCAGTGTGTTGAGGCTTGGGGAAGTGTGTGACATATGTTAGATGGAAAGCAGATTTTTGTTGTCTTTTTCTGTGTGTGTATGGTATGTTGGCCTTTTGTGAGTAGTTGGTTCAAGAGATTCCACTCTTTCCCCAAACTGGGGAAAAGTTGGAATGTTTTGAGTTGGATTTTGGACTATCAGAAACTTGGGGATGAGTGAGTTTTTCCCTCTCTGTCTCCCAGAGCACACTAAGCCTAATGATTCTTGTTAGTGCACAGAATTCAAGGCCATGGTTATCCATAGCAGGAATAAAAGGTGGTCACTGTTTCCAAATTCAAGACAAGCACTTGTGTTGATTTTCAGTTACATTAGCTGCAGTCTTGTTTGCTGTTTTTGCAGATTTATTTACAAGTTTAAATAACTGTCTTGAAACAGAGATTTCCTTTATGTTCTAGTGTGGTTTTACTACTTATAATTTCTGTTATCTTGACTGTGCTGCCTTAGATCTGTGGTGGAAAGTTTTGCCCTGTTTTCCTTTCCTTTTGGCTGTGTGGCAGAAACGAGTTATCTAGTGTTGTCAGCTGTTGTTTAATTATAGTTTCTTGGATTTTAAAAATTTGTTTCTTTTTGTGTTTCCTGTTTTTTATTTTTCCCTCAACTGAACTTTACATTAAAAACAACCTGTCATTTGATTTCATTATTACTTGTGAGCATTATTCATGGCTTATGGTTACACACTACCTTTTTATTCAGCAATCTTGTATGTATTCTTACCAACAAGAAATTGTTATGCAAAATGTGGTGTGAACACAAACCTGTCAGATATATCTTTGTGGTTGGCAAATGTAGGGGGGGAAGATAGAACAGTTCCAGGAAGGTCATGAAACTTTAGTCTAATTATCATGGTTTTGGCAGAGAAAAATTGTTCATGCTGATCTGAGAACTCTGAACTTGTCACTGTGGACAAAAGAGGAGGGGAAAAAAATAAATGAGAGCTTTTGAAACACCTTGACAGGTCTTATCCAAGCAGCTGTAGAACGAGCTGAGGGAGTTGTGGGATGAAAGTGAAGGGTTGTTTGTGCAAAAGGCACAAGGGGGAAAAAAAAAAATCTAGATACTGGTAAAGATAAGCTCAAGTCTGCAGAAGCTTGAGATGTTCTTGAATGACTTACAGCAGCTGTGAGAAATTTAGTAAGTGTTCAGAAGTGATTCTGTGCATATATCCATATGCTAGGATTACTGATTTTCTAAGGATCTCTTGGAAGAGAATCTAAGTTCTGACTTTCAACATAAGCCATGAGAGGGCAAGATAGGATCTGATGTTCATGGTGAACTTGAATTTTGTACATTCTTGTGAGTGTGAAATTGGTTATCAACACAAGAAAAAAAAAGGAGTTTTTATACTTAAAATTTGAAAATTGGAATCATGGAGTAGTCAGTAGCTTAAGCATGTTGGATAAACCCAGAAAACTCTTGTTTCCCGCTGCAGGCAGGAATAGTATTTTTCTGGATTAAAATTCACTTTGATAATGGATAAACATTCCAAATGTGTCTTATTTTCTTCCTGGTGCTTTTTTTAAGTGAAGAAATATTGGGATTTTTTTAAGTGAAGTCAGGTGGTTTTAAACAAGAAATTAGTACAGTTTTCCTCATAATAAAACTTGAAGGTATTTGCAAATAGTTCCTCTTTATGGGTTGGTGGTGTGGTGGTATTTTGATAATGGAGAAATAATAAATAAGTTTACAAATCTTGCATAATATCTGGGAAGTGAGAGGACATAACATCAGGATAGTGCAACCTCTTTTGTGTTTGCCAAGCCTAAAACTGCTAAAGAGCAAGGAAGGTAACAGCAGGAATACATGGATATGCTAAATGGAGAAGTTTACAGTAAATCCAAAGGAATTGTTTCCAGATTGCAGGACTAAAAATGACTGAGCTGCTTGGTTCCTGTGGGGAGGTTCCTGTTGGCAAGTTAGTCCCTTCTCTAATCCATTGGGGGGAAGGGGGACATCTGGTTAGTGGGCTCGTATTTAGGGTCTTAAGAAGTTTTATCAGGTTTCTTTGGTTTGGCTGAGTTTTAATTGCTTTTTTTCCTTAATATTTAAACAATGTCTGGTCTTTAAAAGCTGTGTTTGGTCAGCAATTGCTGCTGGCACTTCTGAGAGAACTGTTTGTGATGTGAGTCCTAAGTGAAGTCTGCTTGGTAAATTGAAGGGATTTGTGATAAACATGGCAATGTGTCTGCTGTGACAAGATCATGTAGTTCTTGTTATTTCTCCAAACCATTTGACAGAAGTCTGAAAGTTAGAAATCTTGCTCAGAAACACCAACAGGGATGGAAAACTGTTTGGCTTCTATGATGTTTCTTATACAAGTCTTGTTCTGTGTTGTTGTAGTAGGTATCTTCAGTATATACCTGTCTACTTCTGACAAGCTCTCAGTGCATGCTGAAACTTTAATGTTTTTTTTTGAAGTAAACACCCTTAGGTGTCAGTAATGTCAATCTCCAAATTTATGTATTGAGGCTGTAGTTGAATGGATAAATGCAGAGGTAGGATCCTTCTCTCATCTTTTTAGTTGATTTATTTTTGGTATAATACAGAAGATTCACTGGAGTATGGAGGTAGAAAACTTTTTGGAACAGAAGGACATTCCTTTGGAATTTTTTTCTATGCAGAAATGTACCACTACCTGTCCAGGGCTCTCTATCTCTCGTGTTTGGCATTTGCCAAAGCCTTTGTTTCCTGACTGTCTTGGCTAATTACCTGCTGCAGTGGACTGTGTTAACCCCTGTGTACTGTTGCCAATGTCTGGCACTCTGCAAAGCACTGCAGTGTGTAATGTAGAGATTACTGCTGTCAGAATGACAAAAAAATTGTCATTTCCAATGCAGTTTGCAAATGGCAGATGTTACTGTAATTGAAACAAATGCATTTTTCTGCCAGTAAGCAAACCAGCAGGAATAATATGGTGAAAGCTGTCCTTTCTTTGCTTACATGTCTCTAGATAAAATTAACTTCTCTGCTGAAGCAAAGATATTGATAGATATTATTAACCAGAAATCAGCACAGTATGTATAATATGTGGAGGTCTCTGAAGGAGGCAGAGCTCTTCCTTGGTAATCCAAAGGTGTGATCAAAGAACAGTGACCTCCCCAGTGTTCCAAAATTAACGATATCCAATTTCTTTTTTTAACTGCAAGTGCAAAATGTGTAGAGATGGCAATATTAACTGATGCAGAAACTGATGCAAATGTATGAAAATGGGCTCACATTCTAGTGGAGAAATACAATTTAATGCTCTGTCACTTCTTATTGAGATTTATGCTTGCACTTAAAGAATATTTATTTCACTATTTTAAAATCTCCATACCTAAAACTAAAAAAAAAAGAGCCAAACAGAAAAACCCCCAACAAAATACCAAATCAAAATGTCAGGGAGCAGCACCAAGGGAAGGCAAGCTGGGAGTCAGTGGTGACAAGGCTGGCAGACAGTATCCTCATTGAAGAGAGTGCAGTCCCCCAATGCCTGCCATGAGGCAAGCAGTAGTTTGAAAGTAGTTGGCATGGATTTACAGAGGGAAAACTATGGCTGGCTAACCCAATAACCTTCTACAATAAATAGATTAGGTGGTTAGATAAGGGAAGAGCAGGAAATGTTGCTTACTGTGACTTGAGCTGTCACTGTCTCTTGTCTCTCACAAAGTAGGGACTAGGTCGTTGCAATGTGGAGGACTGAAAACTCACTAAGCTCTCAGGCTCAGGAGCATGAAGTCCCCATGGAGGTCAGTCACTAGGGCTGTGTTCCTGGGGTTGACACTGGGGCCATCCTTGGGGATGCCCAGAATGTGCCTGGACACTGTGCTGGGCAGCTGGCTTTGGCTGTGATCCTGCTCTGAGCAGGGGCTGGAGTAGTCAGTGCACAGAGGTGCCTTCCAACCATGAGGATTCCCATCCTGAGCTCCAGGCTTGCACAGCTGCAGTGTCCATGCTGGCCTTGATCACAGGGAGATAAACTCTGCCACCAGTGGAGGTTTTTTTCTTGCTTAATACCTCTTCTATAGACTTCTGAAAGACTTTTTTGGTAGTGTAGGGGAAGGATTAATCTCAAAGACAATTCTGAGTCAGCTTTACTTACAGGGTAGACGTTGGTATTTGGCTTGGAACAATTGCACTCCAATGCTGTTCATTAGATACCCTGACTGTTCAAAGCTTGATACAGGTTAAATCTCCTTGCTTTCTCAGCTCATGTGTTCTCCTGTTTTCATCTGGGCTTTTTTACTAGGGGGGTTAGCCAGTGGGTGCAGCCATAGAGAAGGTACAGATAGAAACTGTCAGATAATTCTATAAAAGAATTACAGATCATGTCATGTTAGTCATGGTTATGAATTCCTTATGCAGGTTGAACTTGGTTGAAGCTTTTGTGACGGATCCAGAGCTGCGCCAGCGCCTCCAAGAAGATCTGTTACGTCGCTTTCCAGACCTCAACCGGCTGGCAAAGAAATTTCAGAGACAAGCAGCAAACTTACAAGACTGTTACCGAATGTACCAGGCTATCAATCAACTGCCTAATGTTGTACAAGCACTAGAAAAACATGAAGGTAATGCTGCCTCCATCTCTTCTCAGTGTTTTGTAGTATAGTGATGATGCAAAGAAATAGAGCCTAGATTTCCAAAGATTACTTTTTTCCTGTGTGCTTTTGTTGCAGGAATAAAGCTTAAACATATTTGAAATTTAAATGAGCTGAAGTTCCAAAATGCCAATCAGATGCTTAAAAATACTCATAGCCAAATCTTTGCAGGAGAATATGTTCCAATTAGTTTGTAGCTGGGATGCTTGAACTGTTGGGTGATGGTATGGGAATCTTTCATGTGGATTTGTCTCTAGGAATTCCTGACCAGCCATGTGTGTACTGTGATCTTACAAACAAGATACCATTCGTACAATAGCGTTATCATCCACTTTGGGTTGTAATTAAACAGAATCCCCCCAGTTTAAATATTAGTGGTATAACTTAGATGGATTGGTTTTTCTAATCATAATGCTCCTGTATTTGATATAAGTAACATGGCAAAGTTTCTCCCAGTCCTCATTAGTAAGAAGCACAATGCTCTGATAAGCAAGTCTAAAAAATACAAAAGCTGGTGTTTTTTTTTTCCTTTTCTGTGTGTTACCAAGAAAATGCAGAATAAAATTATCATAACAAGGGCGTGATTCAATTTAGCAATAGCAGTTCTAACCTATGAGAAAGCTCATTTTTGTAGAAGCCCATTGATTTGTTAGAAATTCCCTTTGTGTAAAGCAAGCACCAGAGCCTTAAAGACGATTGTTGTTTGAAATGGTGTGGTTACAAAAATTTGAGTAGAAAATAAAGCTACCCAGTGTCTCATACTTTCCTGTACTACAGCTGTATCTGTATTAGTGCTTCAAGTAATGAAACTTCTACATTATTAATCTTGAATCAGTTTTTGGTTACTAGCTGCGTTGTTTCCAAGTGCAGTTAAGATCTGAACCTCTGAAGGAACTGATAGATGTAACTCCTTTGCTTGTTTTTATCTTTAAAGAGCTGTGCCACTCTTTAGCTGCCTCAGTCATGTCCATTTGGCTTTTCCAGAAAGACTCTGCTTCTTTCAGCCTTGACATGGAGCTCTTGGATTGTCATCCTATACTGGGGTCTTAGTTCAGAATGCTGGCTTCCTGTCTTTTACTTTTTATATTTGTTGCCATTTGGTTCAACAGAGTTCCTCTGTCATACCATTGGGGTGGGAAAACAATGCCATTTTTAGAGTTTTGAGGAGCAAGCTGTGTAAGGCAAACTGCTAAGCTCACCATATGGAAAAGTTAATAGACTGCAAAAGGTTCTTCCTGTTCTACACATGAATCAGTTGGACTTAGTAGGGCAATCATCAGCAGCATATTAAAGATAGTTTAAAATAGTTGGTGTGTTATTTTTCTTTTTCTTTGTACTTGTACCACCTGTTCAAAATACATGAATGGTCTGGTAATTTTCAGTGTACATGAATGATTCAGACTGGATCTGGTGATTTTTTTGTTTCTGACTGTACAGAATGTTTTAGCTCATCAAGGGATGGAAAGTCAGATTTTTGACAATTCTGAGTATGTGCCAGTTTCAGAACTCCCTTGCCTATGAATGGTTATGGGGATATAGAGCAACTATGGAAATACAGAACAACCACAAAGTCATCAGCTGTGACTGCCTTTCCCTCAGTATGAAGGAAGTTTTATTGAAATCCTTGTTTTTATGGATAGTGAAACCTGAGAAGGGGGGATGATGAGTGATTTCTAGTTTGGCTATAAGAAGTCTGCATAAGATGGGAAAGGATTCTGAGTCATTAAATCATTTTGCTCCAGCTGGCAAAAGGGAGCAGTTGTTCATTACTCAGATTGCTGGGGCATGAAATTTGGGTCCTTACAAGATTTGTCTTCAAGAAGCTGCTGAAGCATCTTCCTTGCCATCTCAAACAGACACTCTTTTAAGTCTGTAGATATGCAGAATACAGGAATTGTGTGCTGGGTTTCAGGTGTATTTTTACCATACTGTATACAGTGACCTGAATATCCCTTACTGCTTGTTTCAGTCCTGTTTTTTCCTAGACTGTTGCACTGGTGTGTTACAGCTGTGTTGTGATCAAACTTGCCTGTTTCCCATCCTTTGTCATATCCAGCTGATTGTTCCCTTACTCACAGTGGAAACACATTTATCTATCCATGTGTCATCTTACTCAGTGTTATGTTTTACTTCATTTCTATTAGCCCAGTTTTCAAGGTGTTGATCTATTTCTGATTTATCTTATTCCAATCATCCAGTACTGGTATCTTCCATATTGTATATTTTAGTGACATTTATAAGTCACCTTCTTTTATGCATTAATATGAATTCACATATCTTAAGATAAATGCTTCTGTGAGCCCTGGAGGAACTGATACCTTTCAGCTTGTTCATCTTGTGCAAGTGGATGATGTCTTCTTTATCTGCACTTTGGTTATGGTATAAATCATAGATCTTGCACCTGGGCACCCCCTGTGACACCATGCTGAATGTTTTATAACAGCCCAGATTAGGTCTGCAGAGTCTCCTTTGTCTCAGGCATTCAGTATTTCAGACTGAAATATTGCACTATATGGATATTATCTGCCTGTAGTAAACCTTTATTATATTTTATCCCAATTTCCATTGTTCTTTTCCTTTTATTGCACTTTCAGTTGCACTATCAAAATGACTGGTGCACTTAGTCATCTGGATTTTCTGTTTTGCCTGGATAGAGTAGTGTCATTTTGCTGCCAAACTAGCTGTGTCTTTCAAGTCTGAAGATTAGTGCTTTATTTTAATTGCCAGGCAACATTTTTAAACTGTATTAATAGTCAAGTCTTTAACATGTGTAATAAACACTTGTCTGTGCTTCAGAAAGTAAATTATGGTTTAAATTAAAAACTGCACCTGGGTGTAGATGGGCTTTGTGATCAATATGCATCTCTGCCTTTGATGGTGCATAGCTCTATTAGTCTTTCAGTGGTTCATTTCCATCCTAATATTGAGTAGGTCCAAAAGAGGATTTTTTTTTTTTTTTACTATGCATCTTTTCTATGAGTTTATGAATACAGGTGCAAGTCATGTTGGAGTTTAATTTAGAATTTTTCAGTGGTGTTTCTTGCTCATATTCTTGTAATGCCAGGTGTTTTAAGAAAAACATATGCATATAACTTCTGTAAATCCTCATTATATGCTGACTCCACTGTTTTACTTTCTTCAAGTGCTGTATACTGGTTTAAAGTAGGATTAAAAGTGGAAATAAATTTGCAGTGTATCAATTTGACCTGACATTTGTATTTTATTTACTTAATAAGTCAATGGATTCTAACTTTTGATTGTTACATCTTCCTGTGCTGTCTGAGATGTACCCTTAAAGCTTAAATAATGAAATGGCATCATGATACTTCCCTACTTACTCCTTTCAAAAAAAGAAATTAAAATTGCTACTTTAAGTCCAAGCACAATCATTTTTCATTGACTCAAGAATACTGAAGATCATTTAATTGGCTCTTCCTTCTTCATTGACTGCTTTTATTTTATAGGTTGGTTTAGATGTGTCTTCTTACAGGAGGGAACCAAGATATTAAGAGACCAAGCAAGAAATTTGGGATTGAAAACAAACTTTATTTCATATCTCGTGGTTTTGAAGATTTTTAGTAGGCAAAAAACTCAATTTTTACAAGTTCAGTAATCTTTCAACAATATGTAATTTTTTTCTCTACTAATATATATTGGATATTATTTAGAGCTTCCACTTTAAGCATTTGTGGGATTGGGGAAACAAAAAGGCATGGGAGAAAAAGGAATCAACCCAAACTTTTTCTTTCTACTTCAACTCCAATGTTGAGAGAGGAGAGATACACTTGGATAATCGTGTCCTCACTGTGTGACTTCTACAAATTTCTGTGGAATTTTTCTATAAATTTCTATGTCACTTTTTCTTAGGAAAGGCTAGGACTTTTTCTTAGTCTGGTAAGCAACTGAGAGGTTCTGGAATAGCCAGAACTTAATTCTGCATTTCTCTGTTAATATGCAAAGCCTTGCCTGTAAACATTAGAGGCAAGCAACATAATTCTGTACATAATTCAGTGAGTATAAGCTCATAGTGTTGGATTAATTTTGAGGCATTTTTTGTAAATCATATAGTCCATAATGCTTATCTTTCTGTGATTTAATCATAACTTGAAGTGGCTGCAAAGATGTAAACATGCATTTACTGACAGAACATTTCCACAGCTGGCTGCTGGATATAGGTGCTTATTTGTAGCTTATATGTACCTGGAGAAAATACTGCTTTCACGAATTTGGCAATATCTCTGTTAACTGTGAACTGCTCTTGGTGTTCAGTGCTTTTGGTGTTCCATGGACTTCCAGCCAGTACGTGTTCTATGCAGTTTGACTTGGTGCTGCAGAGTATCTCTGTTAATTTTGATGCCTTCCTATCTAGTGGAAAGAAGTGACTGTAAAGATCTTTTTTGTAGAAAATAAAAGCAGATAACATACACTTAAGTTGCTATGTCCATATTGTAATTACCAAATATTCCCAGCATTAGGTAATATTTTATTAAGAAGAATTAAAATCTCTCAGTGTGGATAAGACCTACATTTTTTGCAGAAGGCATGTCAACTTTTTATGTGCCAGAATGGTAAAATTCAGACAGCAGGTTTGCTTTTATACTGTTGTTTGTAGTTTTACTCATAGTAGAAAGGACTTAATACCCCCAGTTATGAACAAAGATGACAGAATAGGTACAAGCTTAATCAGAATGTAGATGGATAATGCCAATTTTAGAAAAAGGTACATGTTTTTCAGTGAAATAGTCATAGCCCATCTTTGTAAAAATAAACCAGCTAAGCAGTTGTGTTATCTTGGATAAGAGAATTCTGGTTAATTTGTGGGAGTTTGTGAATGATAATTTTTCTTCTTTGTTCATAACAGGAGCTCACCAGATGTTGTTGTTGGCTGTATTTATAACACCTCTTACTGATATCTGCTCTGACTTCTCAAAGTTTTTGGAGATGATAGAAACAACATTGGACATGGAAAAGGTATGAATTGATGTGTGGGTGGGATTTACTCAGCAATTAAAGTTTCTTACTGAGCTTTGCAATCCTCTCTATACTCACTAAATTTAATTGATTATCTATATTAAGTAGCTAGTGATAATTTGGCTGTGAAATATATAAAGACTGTTGCTAGTATATCAGGGTACTCAACAGAGCATTCACCTACTATCTCAAATTATCTAGCAGTGAAAAAATACTTTGGATGCTTTGGGTGCTTTGATGCTGTGGACCTGAAACTATTTTTTAAAGATCTCCTCAGTATTAAAAGTGGAGAAGTAATTCTGTCATTTCTCTACTTCTTTGCATTTTTAAAGTGATATGTCTCAAATCTAGCATGTAGCCAAGGTATGTTTATTACTTGGGGAGTCTTTTAGGATTCTATTTTCTTTTTTTTTTATTAACCAGGAATTAGGATTATCCTAAGTGAAGGTCACAGCTAACTGTAGAAATAAGAGAACTACCTAAACATGTGCCAGATGTGGTAGTAAGGACAGTTTGTTGAACTTGTGAAAACTGCAGTGGCTTTAAAATTTTGAGCATGCATACTTTTCTCCAAAGGCAGGAGCACTGTGTTTTCTTTCTTTGTATTGTGTTGTGCATCCATCAACTGCATTTTACTGTTTATGGAAGGACTTGTTTGACTGACATGTTGCTGTAATTTGTGATGTATGGTAATGAAGAAATTTATAGCTTTATACCAGTTACAGACCATCTGTTGATGCAGTTTGTGTGCCCTGGGACTGTTTTCTTTAAAGCTAACAGCTGTTTAAGCTTTCACCCTTCATAGTCCAGCTCTTCAAATTTCTTTTCAGGTTCTACTTTAGAAATGTTTTGTTCTCTTTCTAAACAAGTCAGTTATTTTTAGTCAAGTCCCATAGAATCTGGCATGTTTGATTTGGTTTTCCCCTCCCTTCAAGGTAGTGGAAAATGTTGATAGATAAGCCAACATTGATTTTACCAGAAGAATAAACCTTGTCCCTATGAATATTAGAATTTGAACTTTGACTTGAAATTCCTCTTGGATTTTGAGGGAGTTCAAATAAAATACGCAGTTTTATTCTGAGTGCAATTGAAGGATAGGTTGTCATAGCAACTGAATTCTGTCAATAATCCATTCTAAGATAAAAAGAAACATCTAAGTTCAAAAAGCGTGGGATATGGTTATTCATTTACCTAGCTGTAATAAAAGTTGAGAAACTGTCACTTCCATTCCTATTTATCACAGAATCATAAGGGGCCTTTGAAAAACCATCTACTCTAACCTCCTCCTCAAGTCAGGGCAACTTCAAAGTTTGGTGGTGCCTTTGGTACATAGCCACCTGGCAGTGGAAGCACAGGGAAGAGGGAGAAAAAGGATGAAATACAACATGCTTCATCCTTGCCTCTGAAAACATTAAGCTTAGAAAGAGCTGTATCTGCTTTTCAACTCAAGAGCTGGGTTGAAATTGGTAGGATTTTAGTGATACTGTGTAGGTTCCTTCCTAAATCTCTGGAGTCTCTTTTGGGGCAGAAATTACTGCTTCAAAAAACTTCAGTTTGCAAAGGCTTCTTGTTTTGAAACACCTCATGCTTTTACATTCTGTCTTGATTAGCTGCCTAAGTCTAGGATAGCAAACAGATTACATGCAATTTCATTCCCTCTCACTTTCTCTTTTTGCCCTTCCTGCTGCTCAGTTATTTGTTTGCAAATAAATGTACAGACAACTCCATTTCAGCAGAAAGGAGTCTGTTAAATTGTTATATTTTGCTTATATGGAGTATATTATGTAAGAAAAGAAGTATTTGAGATGTATTTGTTTTGCAGTTGAATTAGACACCACTGTCAAAAACTACATTGCATCACAACATTATATATGTTAAAAATTGAGTGAACTATTAAGTAAATTCATTTCACTGTGAATGATCAGGGAGAGGATTTTTATTTTATTGCCTATGTTCATATAAATTTTTTCTTGTTATTTTTCTCTAGGTGGAGAATCATGAATTTCTTGTCAAGGCTTCTTTTGATCCTAATTTAACAGAATTAAGAGAGAAGATGAACGAACTGGAAGAAAAAATGCAGTCCTTACTAAAGACTGCAGCCAAAGAACTAGGTAGGGTTTGGAACTGCCTTTGATTTGTGTCTTGATTTTTGGTTTGTAACTTGGTCTTTATTATTTTTTTTAATCAGCATTCCAAAATATTTCAAAAATTATCACATATGATGCAGAATCCATTTTGTAGAACTGTAACTCATACTCTTGGCTAAGTCTAGTTCTGTTTTACATTCTTTGAGGACCTGCACTGAGACTTTTTTTTCCCCTTCTGTGCATGATCCTGAGTGTCCATTCAGTTTCCTCTTGATGTTCCATGCAAAATGTAATTTGTAAGCAAATGAGACATTTAAAGAGTTGATTATTCTATGCAGAAAATTCCTTGTTCAGCTGATGAATCAGGCATAGAAAAAGCCACCAACTTGTAATGCAGATATGGCAAGGAAAATTGGCAACACTATACTTATTTTGGGTTACACCTTTAAGAGCTTGCATTTTTTTTTTGTCTCTATGTTTTTTTAGTATAAAGATGATACCTTGGGTAAGAAGAAGGAAAACCAAGATTGTGTAGGGATGGAATGAGAAATCTTGTGACAGAACTATGTGTTTGTTAGTAGAAGGATCACAAGAGTACAGGTGCTGAGCTAGCAGCAGCAATGCAGATTGTCCTTGCATTTTTCACCTTCCTGGAGAATTCATAGCAATACAGTAACTGTGAGCCTGATTAGAATATGCAATTTGAGAGCATCTTAAAGTAAGAGCAGAGAATGAATCCATATGTTTGTGTTTGGTCTGTGTATTTCTCATACCTGTACAGAATGAAAGAAGTCTACTCAGTTAGCAAATCTACCCAATTAAATCATGGGAGCTGAGGGTTAGTGAGCAGGAATAGCACAGGCTGCAGCATTTGTGATAATACAGGTGGTTATTTTTCTTCTTTTCATCTGAAAGGTCTGGAAGCTGGCAAAAGTATCAAACTGGAGACAAATTCACAGTTTGGACATCACTTTAGGGTAACTTGTAAAGAGGAAAAAGCTCTCCGTAACAATTCAAAATATGGAATCATTGATACACAGAAGAATGGTGTGAAATTTACTAACAGGTATGAGATGATATTGGTAATTTTTAAGCCTATTTTGAAAGTAATAGAACTGTGCCTTTATAATTATGCTGATAAACTGGATTCCCTACAAATTTTCACCTTTTTAATTGGTTCACAGATTGAAATATTGAGCAGGTCTGTCATAGAGCTTGTTAAAAGCTGCATTCCCCATTTATGTTGCCAACTGTTACTATTTTTGGTCCTGTGACTTGGGCTAATTTCTCTGTTTTAGCTGCAGCAAGTATCATAATTGCTTTTACAGTGAGTGTTTATACAGACACAAGCTGCAGTAAGGAAAGAGCTATTTATGTTTATCACCAAATGTGACATGCAGAATTTTGTTGGTGATTACCTTTTTTTCTCCCCTTTGTTCCAAATCCTCTCTAATTTCTGTTATTAATTCCTGTATATTGGGCTTCAATTCTATGGCTCTTTTGATTGAGCTGTTAAAAAATTTAGGTCATCAGGCTAATTGCATTGAGGCTGTTTCAGTGAGTCCTTGTCTGGACAACAGTTCTGACACAGATCAGCTGAAAAGTCTATATTTTTTTTGTTGAATTTTAGCTCTTTTAGAGCATTTTAGCAGGAGCAAGGGCTGCTTCAGTCATCAGATGTTTATCTGTTCTTCAGTGTTCTTACACAGAGCAAATTAAGTAGAAAGTTGCAGTGCAGAGTTGGGTAATAACTTAGCTTGAAGGCTGCTTCTTATTCCTCACTCAAAGCAGATGCACCTTGGAAATTAGGTCCTTTCTCAAGCTTAGATGGGTTAGCCCAAGGCTTTGCCCAAGTGCCCATCCTCTAAGTATCCTTCACAGCCTTGTGGGGTATGAATTCCAGTGCTGAATTACAATTGATGAAAACTTGTCTAATCAGATCTAATGAGAATTTTCCTAGCAGAAACTTGGGATCTTAGGATCTCATTCTTTTGCTCTGCATCTCCAAGGAGAGTCTGTTGCCTCTTCCCTTCAGGCTGACCTCAGATTCTCTCAGCCTTGTCCTTGTGTGCCATATACTCCAGCTCTGTACCTTTGTGGTGACCATCTGCTCCAGGTTCAGTGTTGGGAAGACAAAACCCAAAACCAGAGATGTCATCTCAGGAATGCTGAATAGATGGGAAGAATGACTTCCTTCAGCATGTTGTGGGTCCACTCTAGCCAGTGCAGCCAGCATGAGCTTGGCCTTCTCTGCCTCAGGCTGCTGGCTTGTGTTCAGCTTCTTGTCCACTGGGTGTGATGGTGTAGTGACTGGTTTCTGTTAATCACTCACTTGCATAGTTATAAATCCTTATCTTTGAAAAGGAGGGCAAACATATTGGTTCACACCAGCCAATATGTTGGTGTATTTCACACCAATTTACTTAAATGAACAAAGTGTAAACTTTAATTGCAGTTTGTTTTAAAATTTACTGAGAATATTTTTTAAAAACATCCCTGAAATGTAAAACAGTTTTTTTTCCTGGTTCTAAATATGTTGTGAATCTAAATGTATGATGAAGTTAGGCTTTTCTGTAACTGAGAAGATGTACTTAAACCTGTACTGTGTCATCTGTTACTTTCCCTTAGTGAAGCAGCCCATGCATCACTAATAAAAAAGACTTCTCTGTGCTTAGTTAAGTTATAGTTGCTTCTGTAGGTGGTACTAGAAGCACAAGACTGACTTCTGCCTATAGTGTGGGCACACTACTTGGGTGTGTTTCTTATTCAGTCTTGCAGACTCTTGTTCAGGAGGCAAGCTTGAGAAGAATAAAAACTTGTTTCAACTCTTGTGTTTATTTCAGCTTACCTTAGTTTGAAGACCAGAACCTGTTCATAGTGACAGTAATTAACTTAGGATTTTAATAAATGAAAAAAGTTTGTGCCTTCAGATCTGATAAGCCTGTTGTAAGACTCTGGGCTAATTACACAGTTGCTTAGCAGCAAAATGTAGCAAAATAGCCAGAAATTCAATTTTAAGAACTAGTCCTTATCACATAGCAGCTCTATAACAAACACAAATGTTTTTGAGAGTCATGTGTGGATGCTAGAATTTCTGGTTTGGCCCTTATGGGTGATCTTAAACTTGGAATTAATCATGAGGCTGTCTTGGTGTGGATGAATTGCTGGTCAGTTGCTTTGTGGTCTTTGTGCTGAACCTTGCTGTTAAAACAGGTGGGAACACTTGGTGTTTTCAAGACTCAGATGGGGATGCCAAAAGTTTGGCATTGTAGGTGAAGGCAGAACATCACAGCTTCTAAATACTCTTGTTTTGTTCACAGCAAACTGAGCACCATCAATGATGAATATATAAAGAACAGGGAAGAGTATGAAGAGGCTCAGGATGCAATTGTTAAGGAAATCATTAACATTGCTTCAGGTGAATATGCCACTGTTGATGTGTGTCACAGTCTGGAGTGCTGGAAGGGCTTGCTGTTTCTTTGAGGGTCTTTTACAGAGACAAACTGTAATATTGTCCAAAGAATTAGTGTGAAAAGTGAGGTGTGGCTTTTAGACAGCTGTTGAAAGTTTGAAATATTAATTGTCTTCTGTCACCAGACACTTTCCTGGCATTGCTGCAGATGTGCAGTGGTGTGGTGTGTGGAAATGCTAATCTCATAACTGGAACAAAAAAAAAGGCCATAAAGGCCACATCTATCCTCCACCTACCTCCCTGACTTTGGGTATCTTCACCCAAACTGCAGAAGAGGTCAAGGAGAACGGAGAGCTGAAGGAGTGGGACCTGAGGTCTAAGAACATTGATATGCAATATAAGATCAAGCAGTCATTACTTATATGGCAATAACAATTCTTGTTTTCCTAAGTTATTTCCATATATTTTGCTCAAAGACTGCTTGCTTACAGGGAGTTCTCTACTATCTTCACCAAAAGCAGAAGAGACACTGGGGAATTCGGACTGTAGACTCCAGTCCTTCATCCCATTCACTGAAGAAAACCAAACACCAAAACTTAGAAAGTTGGTCCTGGGCATGCTGGGCCATCTAGCCTAGTGTCACAGGCACTCCCATCATTCACACAAACATAGGTGGTTGCTGTGTCTGAGCTGTCTGTGCTGTGTCCTTGTTGTCTTTGCTTGCATGAGCATCAGAATGCAGTGTGTTATTCAGGAATGAAACAGTGGATTTCCAGATGAGGGAAAATAATCAAAATGGCCTCACCTCCTCCTTTTCTTAGTCTGAGGAAGTCTTGGTATTCAAGGCATGAAAACTTCAGGATTACATCCTAGACCCTCCCAGGAGGTGACTTTCATCTTGAAGAATATTGTTGCTGCAGATGAATTATCTTGATGGACTCAGTATAGGCTTCAATGTACCTTCTCAGCAAGAGCAAAAGAGCAGCTAATGGCACAGAATTTGTATCTCCGTGTAAACCAGGTTATGCAGAGCCCATCCAGACCATGAATGACGTGGTGGCTCAGCTGGATGCCATTGTCAGCTTTGCCCACGTGTCAAACGGAGCGCCGGTGCCTTACGTGCGGCCTGTCGTTCTGGAGAAGGGACAAGGCAGGATTGTCCTGAGAGGTGCCAGGCATCCCTGCATCGAGGTGCAGGATGAGGTGGCCTTCATCCCCAATGATGTTACATTTGAGAAGGGCAAGCAGATGTTCCACATTATTACTGGTAAATGTTTCCGTTCTCTTTCTTGTTCGTTATTTACTTTGTAAATGTCTCGAGTATTTCCAATAATGATGTCTTTTTAAAAAGGAAAAAACAAGCCAACAGCAAGCAAAATAAATCAGCAATCTAATAAAATTCTGTCAAAACAATTTCTCTCATCAAGGGTGAGTAGCTACTGAGTTATTAATCTTTCTGCATGGGGAATAAGATTTATTTCTGGAAAAGAAGGGAGAGTATTTGTAAGCTATTATTTATTGCTATTATTGATTTTAATTTTTTTAAAAAGTGTCCACAATGTTCATGTGAAATGTTACCTTTGACTGTGAATATTCTACATGTTTCTGTGCATAAGGCATATTTCTCATCTTCCAAGCTAATAGTAATGGAATTTACTTGTAGTGCACTGTTTGGAGAAGGTGATCACTAATTTACAAAAAGTCATTTGTGAAGAAAAGAGGCTGCTAGAACAGTAGGAAATAAGAAATTAGTCCTTCCTTAAAGTAAGGCCTTAGTGAATGTAACTCCACAAGCCAGGCAACCTCAGGAGCTGGAAAGCCTGACCCTGCTAAAGTGATTTGGAAAATTCCACTAGGCATCAACTCTACTGTAGCCACATTTTTGTAGGCAAGATTTTAAGCAGCCTCTTTGTTAGTGTTTTTTTTGTGGAGTATTGAAGTTGATTTTTAAATGCAGAACATGTTTCAATGACAGTACCATTTTTTTACCCTTTTCTCTGGTGTAATTAAGATAATTTTACTACACACGAAAACATTTTTAGTGTTTATAGATTTAATTGAATCTTAATTTCCATCCAGATGTCCTTAACATACGTTCTGAGTAGCAAAGATCTGAAATTAGAGAATGATTAATGAGCACTTCTAACATAATCAAAAAGAAAAACTGAAAATCTGAATAAATGCATGCTAACACGCTTCTTTTTCTGGTTAGCAAAAGCGTAAAATTGGTTTTAATGATCAGTTTTCTGGATAATACTTTTTATTTCATTTGTACTTCAGTTACAATTAACTACTTAATATCTGGGTTTGCTGATTCTGAGTCACCCATTAGCTTGTACCCAGTCTGTACCTAAGCTGTTTCATTTTTACAAAGGAATTTTAATAATTGTTTGAGGTGAAAACAAATTATGACAATTCTTAAGCAGAAAGAGATATTGATGATTTTTAATTTAAAGCTTACTAGTTTTAGGTATCACCACATGTTTTAGATGACTGCTTATACTTTGGAAAAAATCCCAAAACTTACAAAGGCCTTTAATGTTCTGTGATCACATTTCTCTTGAAAAAGGAACATTCGGTAAGACAAACAAGCAAGAGAGTAATAAGGTTAAACCCTCTTTGTTTTAATTTAGAGCCTATTCTCCTTTAAAAGAACTGTGGAATTGTAAAAAGATGATGCTTTTAAAATATAATTTTTGGACAAATTCTTCTTTAGGCCCTAACATGGGGGGAAAGTCAACATACATCCGACAGACAGGAGTGATTGTTCTGATGGCCCAAATTGGGTGTTTTGTGCCGTGTGAGTCTGCAGAAATAACCATTGTGGATTGCATCCTGGCTCGGGTGGGAGCAGGAGACAGCCAGCTGAAAGGAGTGTCTACTTTCATGGCTGAAATGCTGGAAACTGCTTCAATCCTTAGGCAAGTCTTGTGCTTCTGTGTAATTGTGTTGGTTGGGGTTGATGGGAAAGGAGGCACTCTGAGAGATGCATTTATGAGTTTTCTTTTTTGGTGAATCTTAGTGGACAATATCAAATTCTTTTTAGAGGGTACATAAGTTCTTGAAGTAGCCTTCTTTTTATTCCAGTGGTCAATACAGCGTTGCTACCAAGAGGCCAAAGTCTAAATGGGACAAAGAAACTAATTTGGAATGATCTGTGTGATGCTGTGTCTGCACTATATTTGTAAATACAAAGGGTCTTTTTCCTCTTCCATGCTCTGCATCCACAGCATAACTTGTGGTATTCCAATATCCAGAGTTCATTGTTAGCAAATGTTCTTGTGTTTCTAGGACAGCAACTGAAAACTCCCTGATAATCATTGATGAGCTGGGAAGAGGAACTTCTACTTATGATGGCTTTGGCTTAGCTTGGGCTATCTCAGAATACATTGCCAGCAAAATCTGTGGCTTTGCCATGTTTGCTACACACTTCCATGAACTCACAGCTCTTGCTGAGCAAGTGCCAACAGTAAATAACCTCCATGTCACTGCTCTGACCAGCGATGACACGCTGACGATGCTTTATCGTGTCAAGGAAGGTAAGGTGTGTCTCAACTTCGTTTTGCCCTGAGAGAGAAAAATCTTAATGAAAGAATAACCCCCCCCAAAATTCATGTCATACTTCAGGCTTGGGCTTTATAATATATGTATTCTTCTCTGAGCATAGACAGTGTATGTGACAGGAACTCTGCCCATGTGTGAATACAGTAGGTGATGTTGATTCTTCTTAAGCTTTCTAGGCTATTTTTAAGTTGATGTTTTTGAATTGCTTCCTTTTTCTTTTTTAAAGACAGAGAGAAGGCTTCCAGAGGGTTATTTTCTGTATTCCTAAAGCAGCCATTTTAACCTGCTCTGATGGAAGAGACTTACATTTCTTAAACTGTTCTTCTAAAAGAAATAAGTGCACCTTTTATGTCCTGACAGTTTTTATTAATGTCAATTTCATTGTAATAAGACTTTCTCTTATGTTGCCCAATTTATACAGTACTTTGATGTAGGAAAAAATCATATGGGTAATTTTTAGCTAATGGCAGCATAGTGAAACAGCAAGTAGCCTGTTTTGTTAGTATAAGATCAGTTAGGTGTATTTAAAATCTTTCAGTGGATCCAGTTATTCCTTTCATTATTAAATTACACAATTTTAATTAGCCATAAATTTCATCTATTCCTCCTGCTTCTCTATATCCCCCATAATTTGTTTTTGCTCCCTTCAGTAGGAGCCTGTATTTGTTGCTAAATAAAGCAGAGCTGTAACTGTGGCTTGCAAGGTGTGCCCATTTATGGCATTCTGATTTAGTTGTGAACACTACAGTCATTTTGGATTGTTCTCACTGGAGCATTTCAGTCTGGTTAGCAACCTCTGGGCTGAGATTTTGATTTTAAATGTGGGCACAGTATTCCTTCTTACTCTGTATACCTCTTAATTTTCCTCTTCTGAGTTCCACAACAAAGGAATGAGTTAGATAACACTTGAATGGGTGGAACAGGGTTACTATGGAACACTCTGGCTATCTGGATCTGATACCTTGCTGGCTTTACTCCTATGACATTACTAATTGCCTATTTCTTACTCATTTTTTCTGGGTTTAAATCCATGAAATTACTTCATTTCTTGCCATTAGATTACATGTATGACCACTTCTAATTTTGTGTTCCCCTCTGGCTTTAATCTTGCAGTTAGGTTTTGGGTGCTTTTCTGTAAAGCTTGGGAGACTGCTCTGAGCAAGGGGAATCACAGCAGGAGCAGTACTGCTCTCCTCTGGCTTTGCTGAGAGTCTACTCAAAACTGAGTGGATTAGCTCTGTCTGCCACAGCCCTGTACTTTTAAACTCTGTGTCCTTGTCTTTTAGGGGTCTTTATTCTTTAGAAGTGGGTTTTGTGGGGGCACTTTCTCAGGGAATGCCCAGTTTTTGCTCTAATATTACTCCAAATTGCTGTGGCCCTGGTTCCCAGCTGGTCCCATGGAGAGGAGGGGTCTGTGGTTCTTTCCCAGTTTGTAGTTTGCTGTTTCCCATCTTCTCCAGCACATGCTGAGCTCCTTCCACAAAGTGAAGGTTCATACCCTCTGAATGCATTGCTCAAATAGGTGCTTAAAAGGTGATTCAGTGTGGCATTGGAACTGAGGAATAATAGTCAATCTGCTGCAAGTGTACATGGAAACCAAGTGGTTTTGGTGCAGCAAGAGATGGTGATGTACAGAATCTGCAAACAAGCCATCTTTAGCTGCCTTATTTTGACCATGTTTGTTGAGGAGGGAATCAATATACACTATATCAAACTCTTACCTTCTACATCCTTTGGAACAGCAGCTCACACAATAAAACCCCCAAATATTCCCCAGACAGTTGGGCGAGCTCTCTTTCTTCAACCCAGTCCTTTTGTTTCTAAAACCTGTATTAATTCAGCCATTCTGGTCATGATAAAAACTGTAGAAGCCCAGTTTCATATTTTTCTTCAATCAGTTTTGCCATTTTTAGTCTTCTTTGTACATGCAATATCTTTCCATTCCATCCATTTTCTTGGAGATGCTATTGGGCATGAAGACACAATATTTTTTGTCTATCTATTTAAACCTTAGAGGAGATACAGCACTATGAAATCTTCATCTTTAAATACATGGTCTCCAATCAGATACCCATCTTTCACCTGACTTTTTGCTTTTAGTGTTGTGCTCTTTCCCTTTTAGAATTATTATATTGCTCCATCAAGGATGTGTGTATGGGCAGCTCAGTGCCATTTGAAATATATAACTAAACCTGAAAAGCATGACAAGGAACTTTTGTACAGTGTTTTCAACCATGTCCTCATGCTTCAAGAGTGACAAAATCACCAGAAGAGGAGACACATGAAGTACTGCTCTCCAGGCCTCTGCTCAGGATTCTCTGAGCTGAGAACTGAGTTATCTCTGGGTTTGGGAAGGTGTCTTTTTAATACAAAACCAAGAAGACTAATTTCCTTTAATAAACCTGAGAGATTACAGGGTTAATAAACCAGAAAAAGTCTAAATGCTAAGTTTTCCATCAGCTATTCTTTGGTTACCCACTATTGAATAGATGATTAGTTAAAAAAAACAACCTACCATTTTGCAAATGTAATTAATTTATTCTGAACTCCTTGCTGGAGACCAGAATTAAAATTATGTAGTAATATCTGTGGGAGGACAAATGGAATTATGATAATGTAAACAAATAAGAGCTGATAGATTTTATCAAAGGGCTTTTAATACTGAAGTGAAAATTGTTTTATGTATTCTGAGCAATTATGAGGGCTTTTCTCAAACATGTTATAAACAGTGTGTTAATTGAAGTAAGTGTGAAGTTACAGTTGAAAGATTTTGATATAATTGAAGATGACTCCTGGAGACTGAGGAGTTATGTGGTACAGATTCAAAGAAAGAGAGAGATGATTGAGACTGCAACATTTTTAATATTTATCTATACACACACATATATGTATTTATATAGGTATAGAGTAAATGTCAGAGATACCTGTTAAAAATGTGAATAATTATATTCTACAGACTGTGCCAAAATACTTGAATAAAAATAATTGTACAATTTCATTAAAGTACTAGAGGGAAATTCTCTCTGCCTGAAGAGTTTTTCATTTCTTTTTGAAGCACTGTGGAGCTCTGCAATTACTGCTCTAATGGAGCTTAATTAAATAAGAGCATATTTTTTATTCTGTGTTATCATTTTTAGCAGAAAAGATAAAACAAGAAGTGTTGGGGAGAACCAGATAATGTCACACACTTAGTTCTTCAGAACTATTAAAAGCATAAGAGCTATTACAAGCATGTCCATATAATCTCTGTGTAGCCATATTATCTTCTGAGAATTCTTAACTGTTGGGGTTTTTTCTCTGCATCCAGGTGTTTGTGACCAGAGTTTTGGAATACACGTAGCAGAGTTGGCAGCTTTCCCAAAACATGTGATAGAAAGTGCAAGAGAGAAAGCTTTGGAGCTGGAAGAGTTTCAAAACATTGGCAAGTCCAAGGAATCTGAAGGAGAACCACCAGCCAAGAAATTATACAGAGAAAGAGAGGTTTGCTATCAGAAATAATTTTAAACATTTGAATAGCTAAAGCAAAATCATTTAAGGATTCAGATTCTCCCAAAGCATGAGGATAATTACCCTATAATGTATTTTTCCATAACAAAATGGCTTGGCTATGATGCTCATTAGGAGTTCAAGAGATGTTCAGGGGTAGTGAGTTTGATTTAGACTAATTTCAAGTTAATGAAGGCAAGAATTTTATCTAAAAACATGGATTTAAGATACAGCTTTTGTTACCATTGTGTAGAACATTCTTGGTTCTGCAGTTGGGTCATACTTGGTTTTGCTTCCCCTTATTTGAGTGTTCATGGGTGCTGAGTTCTTAGAGCCCAGTGTGATCTGACCTGTTCACAGAGAAAAGCTGAATACCCAGCCCCTCCTTTGTGCTCTTCCATGCCCCATCAGAACTGTCACATCTCAGGAGCTGATCATATCAAAGAGTATGGCAGTCAGTACCTGGAATGTCTGATTTACAGGTGTCACAAAACAAAGTTTCTTTAAAGAAAAGGAAAACAAAGGCTGCAGGAAGCTTTTACAGAATGTCCTGTTGTCTTGTTGCTGGATTAAGAGTCCTGACAGCATCTGTGGCTGCTGCTGTGTGGCTTGTGTTGGTTTTTGTCAGTAGCTGGGTCCTCCTTGCTGTGTGCATACAAACCTGCTTCCAGAGCTTAGTTCTGTGTCCCAGCAGTCAGCCTGAAACTCCACATGTACCAGTGTACATGTCAGTACCAGTCAGCCTTGTACCACATGCATGTTTTATTCTTTGGTGTTTCAATAATACCTAATATTCCATAAACCCTCTAGGCAATAGAATGGCAGAGCTTTAGATGTCTCACCCAGAGAATTTGTCTGCCTTGGTTAACATCATGTGTAGAGGAAAAAGGGTGCTGTTACTTTTTGGAAACTTCTGCACTGAAAACTACTTCATCAGTCTTAAATGATAAGAGGAAACTTTTCAGTAGAATTCTGTGGTGCAGAGAACTAGACAACTTGTGCATTCTGGGCCAATTGTTTCCAGTGCAGGGATTCTGAATACTGTTCATTGCAATGTTTGTTCTTGCTATTTAAGTCAGATTGTTTAGAAGCTCCACTTTGCCTGTTTGTGTAAAAGCATATGCATAAAGCTTAATTATCATCTGTTCTCCTTGGTGACGGCCACTCTGCAGTTGCCTGGTTACAATTTGTCCTTCTGCATGTTGAAATATTGGTTTTGATTGACAGTCCCTTCTAAAAGTAGCTAGTTTGGGTAATATGACCATTCTGATGCTGTTGCTGCTGGCAGTCCTCACCTCATGTGGCTGCACACTGAAATTAAATGTGGAACTTACAGGACACCATAATGTTAAATACTGTATTTATGCTGATCAACTGGTGCTTTTTGCTCATGCATTGAAAATGAACTTCTGGTACCAGCGTAAATGGTTTGTTCTGGTGTTCAGAACTTGATAGCAAGGACAAAAATAACCATAATTTTTGCCTGCGCTGAGTTTCTACTGATGAACAATACTTTGTATCTGTAGGGAATTTGGAAAATTCCTGCTTGCAATCTAAACATCTTTCCTGTTTTCTTTTCCTTCTCTCCGTTTCAGGAAGGTGAAAAGATAATTCAGGATTTTCTTTGTCAAGTGAAAGCATTGCCCCTGGCAGATATGTCAGAAGAAGACATCAAAGTCAAGTTGAAGCAGTTGAGAAATGATGTTCTGGCAAAAAACAACAGTTTTGTGAATGAAATAATTTCTCGAACGAAAGTTACATCATGAAATGTGTGAGAATAGGATACAGGTCTTAAAGCATATTTTGTATTGAACTATAATTTTCTTGTCTTGTAGCTTTTATACTTTGTTATACTTGTACTGATTTATGTAGGCTTTTTTTTTTTTGGATTGTAATTATTTTGTAAAAAATTCTGAGCACATTGTGTGTCAGATTCCTGCTTCAGTTGGGATTATTTTATCCTTTTAGAAGTTTGCAATAAAATGGTTTTTCATATTGAGAGTTACTGACTGCACAAACAAAGCATGTAATACTTTACCAGAAGTGTGCTAGAAAGTCTAACAGTTGAGGTGTCAAACAATTGCCAGAGCCTTGGAAAACAGTAGTGTGTACACAGAATCTTTGTCCTAGACCATGATTCTTTTTTGTGTGATGCAATTATATTAATTAATTTACTAAAGATTTATGATGCTGTATTCATGCTCCATTATGAAGAAACCATCTAAGTGTGCCCAGGTGGCCAAGAAGGCCAATGGCATCCTGGCCTGTGTCAGAAAGAGTGTGGCCAGCAGGACCAGCAGTGATTGTCCCTCTGAATGTGGCACTTGTGAGGCCACACCTCAAATCCTGTGTCAAGTTCTGGAGCCCTCACTACAAGACATTGAGGTTCTGGACAGAATCCAGAGAAAAGTAGTGGATCTGGGGGAAGGCTCTGGGGCACAAGTCTGAGGAGCTGCTGAGGGAGCTGGGGTTGTTCAGCCTGGGCCAAAGGAGGTTCAGAGGAGATCTTACCACTTTCTAAAATTCCCTGGAAGGACTGTAGCTGGGTGGGGATTGGGCTCTTCTCCCAAATAACAAGTGATGGGACAAGAAGAAACAGCCTCAAATTGCACCAGAGGAGTTTTAGATTGGGTATTAGGAGAAATTTCTTTACCAAAAGGGTTGTCAAACCATGGAACAAGCCACCTGGAGAAGTGTCAGAGTCACCACCCTGGAGGTGTTGGCAATGGGTGTAGATGTGGCACTCAGGGACGTGGCTCAGTGGTGGCCTTGGCCATGCTGGGTTGATGGTTGGATTCCATAATCTTTGGTCTTTTCCAACCAGATAGGGTTGTGGTTTGTCAGAATTTTTTTGCATGTGTACCTGCACAGGGCTTGGGGGGTTTGAGGTGGGTGGGTGAGAGGATTTTTTTTTGTTTGCTGTGTAAATGGTAAGGCTTGAGTCAAATATACTACAGGCCTGCTCTTCCTGCCTGAGCTGTGGTTTTGTAATGTAAGCAGAGGCTGGGGTGAAGTTACATTTTAACTGGAACATCTGATCTGGACATGATTAGTGAAGGGTGTCTGCAAAGTAAGAATGGATTGATTTTTATCTCATGTGCTTCTCTCATTGAGACAGTTTGAAAGCATGCCGGTACAAGTCTATTTTCTCCTTGAAATTTAGCATTTTAAATTGTAACTGAAGAATACTACCTATATTTAAAACTGTCAGCGTTGAAAGACTAATGGGAAAAGGTGTTTGTCGCAGGAGATGATAGAAATAAAATCATGCTGAAGATGTTATTGGCAAACTCTTACTGTGTTCAGAGATTGCATCAGTGGGTGTGTGCTGGGGACAACAGTGCTGCTGTTAAAGCTGTGCTATAGCCCTGTGCCAGGGATTAATGTGTTGCAGTGGTCTGCATTTAAACATTTAAATAGTTGTAGTGATGTTCAGTTTGCTGTTGGATAATGCTTGTACTTAGACTAGGACTGGGATGTAATGGACCTGCTTAACAGAAGCACTGAAGGCTTGTTTGAGAGGTTGAGGTGCTGCATAACACCTTTCTGGCCTTTAAATTAAAATGCATTCTGCTTACAAAGACAAAAACAGGTCTGCATCTACAAACAGCACAGTTGATGCATGGTCTGGAAAAGCCTGTGATGAAGGAATCTGTTGCATACAGTAACAATGTATGTTTTAGGAATTTTGATTGTTTCAACCATCAAAGTATCCAAAAATGTTGGCTCAAACTGCTTTAGGTATTGCTAGAAACGAGCTGTTCCTGTGAGGCAGGAGTGGCTGGCACTGACAGGCTGAGATCCCTGTGGTCTGAGCAAAGATGCCCCTTGCTCAATGTGTCCATGTAACCAAGAGAACAGGCATGAAACCATCAGAGGTCATCTCTTCCAGGAATTTCTCTGTTATCCCTTTGGCCCTTGTGTGCACTTTGGCTGCCAAGGAGTTCCTTTCTGAGCTGCTGCCAGCAAGAGGAGCCACTTCTCTGCTTCTCTCAGTCCCCTTTATGTTCCTTGTGTCTACTCTCTCCTTTCTGGCTGCAGTGCATCAGTGCTGTGTGTCTGCAGTGTGCTGAGGACAGGCTGCTTTTATTTTTGTATTGCTGTTGCAGGCTGATAGAGGTATTCCCATGTGGCCAGATTTGCCTGTCTGAGGGTGGAAGGTGCTCAGGAGTGATGGACCAGCCTTGGGCAGCACTTTCTGTGTGCTTCAGAAAGCATCTGATGTATCTGCAACAAAGAAGATTCATTTTTTCTCATGCCCTTCAACACTCTCAAGGAAGAGGGGTGCAAGTTAACAAGATTTTAAAACTAATCTTTTGAACTGTTTTTCTCTCTGCACTACACTTCCCCCTCCCTCTGCTGCTGGATATAGGCAAGAGGAGATCAGGCAGGGTTAAGTCTCCATATGTCAGTGCTGCTTGCAAACTGGGTTACAGGTAGTGTGATTTCATGTGAGCAGGCGGGGTGGCTATTTTTGCTAGTTCCAATTTAGCTTTTTGTTCAGAAATGTACCTATGGGGCAGCAGAAATTCCACAACTTCTGCTTATTACAGAGCTGTGCCAGGGATGCAAAGATTATCTAAGTTTCTAAAGAAACTAAGGAGGCTGTTGAGGAGCAGTGAGGCCATGTACTGTTAGCTTTGAATAATGATGCAAAGTTCTCTTTGCTTGTTCACCTGAGAAAGCCTGGCACTGAATGCTGCAGGCAAGTGATCTTTTTAGTCTCTGCTGTTCATCCAGAAGGCTCTTTGTGAAGAAAACTGCATTAGCTGGGGTAAAACAAAAGAGGGGACATGAGCAGACACTGAGTGAATTAATTTTCCTTTGATGATTTCACTTCCTTTCTGATCAGGAGCACCTGGTAGCCAGCCTGATGGAAAAGTGTTGGGTTTACCTCTTGGGTTGTGGTCAAAGGCTCCATTTGGGGTTGGATGACTCCAGGGATCAAGCTCACAAATCCAGGGAATGCTGCCTGCTAGATCTGGACTCATCTCTTGCAGCTGTGCCTGATAATAATGCAGTCACCAAGTGGCTCTGTGTCTCTTTCCTCTGCTCTTGGTGCATGTAGCTGTTCTGAGCTGACAACCACCCTGTGATTGACTGGGTCTCAATTTTCCAGATACAGTAAGCCTGGGGGAGAGCTGATTGCTGAGGGCTGGGACTGTGTGAGCAGTTTCATTTGGTTTGTTGCAAGATTATGATGATTGTTTAAACTGAGTTTCATGGCATTAATTTAATGAGTTTTCAAACACCCAACACAGGCTGAGCAGTTTCTCTGGCTATGAAGCAGTGAGACAATTGGTCTTGTTATTCTGCAGTGGGGCACATTTATTAGAAAAATCAAGAAAGAGCAGTTGCTGCTCTGCATCTGAAGTGTAGTGTGAGGTCATGCATTGAATTGTTTGCCTCTTGCTGACCTGGGAAGAAGGAAAAGAAGTGGCTTCAGGAGCTTGAAGCCTTACAATACAGGGGAGAGGTGCTGTCATCTTCCTGAGATGGCTGCAACCCTTGCAGTGTAACTTGGCTCTTGATGCTGTTTGCTGAAAAAGGCCTGTTAGCTGTTGTCTCTCAGATGTTCCTGTTCCTCTCCCAGCCTTGCAGCTGCCTTTCCCAGCCTGTTGCCTTTCCTCTCTATTCCTGCCAAGCTCCTGCACTGTTCCTGTACACAGAGGAGCACCTTACAGTGCTTCATTTATGTATGTGTGTCCAGCTGCCAGCAGAGATTTTTATTTGTCTGGGGTGGGACAGGGGTAGATCCACCCCTACACATGCTGCTTTGCCAGTCAGATTGAGAGGGACCAACCTCTGCCATTAAAGAGGGAAGTGACAATTTCTGATCATTTTTAGTGGCAGCTGGGACTTACCTCCTGACTTGGTGTCCCCTGTTGCCTGACCCAGCAGCAGTGCCTGCAGCTGAGGGAGACAATCCTGTAAAGCAGATGACAGGTTGTGTTTGCTGCTGCAGAGTAGTGCTTTCTCAGAGGTGAGAAAATGTGTTTGCTTTTTTGCCTTTGTGAGGAAAAGGTGCTTTGGCACCTAGTTTGAGCTGCTGGATTTCTGTGGCAGTTTCCTTAATTGTTCCATCTTTGTGGGGACGGTTGGGAAACTGAAAACAGCTGTGCTAAACAGCAAGAGCCGAGGGAAGAGCTGAGAATAAATAGCCAGTGCCTGTAAGAACATTTCCCTGCTGATCCACCCCTCCTGCTGCATGCTGCAAAGCCATTGCTTGTCAGGGTGATGAGCTCGCACTGGGGCTGGTTTCAATATGTTCACTCTTTCTCCAAAAATCAAGCAGCTGTCCCCTGTGTTGCTGTGGACTCTGGCAGTGGGCCCAGCTGCCATGGCAAAGAGCAGACCTGCACAGGGAGTGCTGCTGCACATCACTGGCAGTGTGGTCCCATCTCCAGCCCTGCTGGACTGTGCTGGGGGGAGGCAGGAAGCTGGGCAGCACTCCTGAAAGTGTCTGTGCCTGCCTGATGGTGCTGCTTTATATCCTGACAAACATGAACTCTTTCCTACTGAGATTTTGAAGTATCTTCTGTCCTTTGTGCACAAAGCTTCAGGAAAGCATCCACCACTGTGGGCTTCAGAGCAGAGATTGTCAGTCTTTCCAGCATGCCTGCTGGTTTCCCTTGTGTGGCTGCTCCCAGAAGCCTCTGACAGCAGGCAGCCCAAGTTTTGAACCTCCCTTCACCCACCTGACCCCCAATCCAGAGCTGGCTGGGGAGCTGCTCTCCCTGTGCAGGTGCAGCCAGAGTGACACTGTAGGGGACAGAGAGAGCCAGCAAACTGTGCCACGTGCTGCATCTCCTCCCCAGGGCCTGTGGTTCAACAAAAAACACTCCACAGAGGATCAGAAATGTAGCTGTCAGAATGTGGTCCCAAGCCATGCAAGGAATGGCAGCATGTGTTACCATGGTGCAAGCCTCGTGGGTTCAGGTGATGGGGAAATGCCGTTCAGAGGCAATTCCCTCTGCCTGGATACCTGCAGTAATTTTTCCTCTTGTCTTTCTGCTGGAGGTTGTTGCTGACATGAGTGTCCCTTTCTTGGTTTTCAGGGTCTCAACATAATGGCAAGTGGTTTCCTTATGCTTTCATGTGCTAATGAAGAAGGTAAAAATAAAAACCAAGCTTCATATCAATGTTCAACACCCAAATAACTAGCATGATTTTTCTGATGCTCGTTTTATTGCAGATGCTCTGGCTGCAGTCTTTTTTTGCTATGACCTGGGAGGGCAGTGTAGGAGTTTTGGTTTCTGTACCTGCTGACTCTTTTCACCTTGGGCAGTAGTAGATTTTTCAAGCCCACACTCCCTTTCTGCTTGCAGGAAGTCATCTTTCATATCTTCATTTTGCTGTGGCATTTATCATTCAATTCAGGGACACTGGGATGCTCTGGAGCAATTCACTTGCACATTGGTGGCAGTCAATGACATTAAAAGGTAAAAAAAAGAAGCCTGCTGTATAAAAGGATGTGTACTGTAGGGCCCAAGGCAGGTGATGTAGGGGCAGGAGATCAGAGGGGTGCATGCCCCCAGGGTTTAAAAGCTGCACTTCTCCAGGCTGGCACAAAGGTCTGAGATGACAAGAGTGACTGCACCAGCTGGGAGCAGCCACCTGGGGTAGCTCTGATAGTGCAGAGTCCATGGCATGGTCTCCTTTGGTCCAGTTTGCTGTAGGAGCCCTGGCCCCCAGCACAGGCTGGCCTTTCTCCAGGAGTGTTCTGAAAGGTGAACAGCATTGCCTTTAACTTAAAGAAATTAATCTGAGACCAAAACCACCTGTTTGAGGTTGCCCCATAAAATGAACAGCATTTGCTAACTGAACCACCAGCACTATGAAACACTTGCATGGCTGGGTGGCTTGCTTAAAATATTTGATGTTCTGTGGGGGAAGCTCCTGTGAGACCCCAGCTTGGACCTGTCCTGTGCAATGACACAGCCCTGGAGCAGAGTGAACCTGGCTCTAACAGATCTAAATCTTATTATCATATTCCTGGTTATTTCCCCTACAGTAGTGTTTTAATGGTGTCTCTCTCTCTCTTTTTTTTTTTTTCTTTTTTTTTTTTTTTTTTACACTCTGGGGAGGAAATCAATTTCTGAGAGGGAAACCTTGCAGAAGCCCCTCTTTCTGTGCTGCTGTAGCTGGATTTCAAGCATGATGTAGTATGATAGTATGATACAACATAGGTTATGAGAAAACTGCAGTGCTGTTTATCTTTCTGCTGTAGAGAGACACAGGATTAAGTCTGTAATCTCTCTTGTAAGAGATGTGCTCGTTCAGTGTGAATCAGAGGAGCTGCATGAAGTAAATGCTTTTTTTTTTTTACCCTGAGATTAGATAGCTGTTGATTTGGCCCATGAATCCACACTAATGCTGTTGTGCTCTCAGTAATTCTCAATGGTTTAATTTCTCTCTGGAGTGTAGTTTGTAGATAAAAGTGTGATTTTCTTACTGGAAATCTTTGAAAGCTGATGAGTATTTTACCCATTAGTATTACAAAGTTCAGTTTTACTGTTTTTTTAAGAATGAGAACTGATCTCCATCAGTGACTAGATGCTTATTTATCCTGTGCACAAGAGGAAATCAAACCATCCAAGGCTTTGCTGCACCTCCCACGCATCCTGGTGCCTGCACTTAGGATTTTTCTTTTGCTATTACCCTTACCAAAGGATATCATGCAAGACAGAGTGCTTGAAGGTGTTTAATCTGAACAAGGATTTTTTTGGGGAGTATGGTAACCAGTGCAGTAATCTGACATTTGCAGATAATGCCTGAAAACTTGCTCTTTGGCCCTTCCAGGAGGACACAGTAGCATGGGAAGGATGCCTGCTGTGAAATCCTGAGCTGCTGTGCCTGCTCTGGGCCAGTCCCTTTATGAGGTCTGTCCAAGTAGAATCTTTATCCAAATGGGGAAATTTAGTCTATAAAATAGATTGCAATGCATCTGGTCTATAGAGAGCAGGCAGCCAATAATGCATTTCACAGGGAGCTCAAAGAAAGCTCCATAACCATCAGTCAGGAGGGTTTTGGAAAACCTTCCCACGGGTGTAGGGGTCAAGAGCCTTGCACACCTTTAGGATGGTGTTGGTTGCTGAAGGAGGGATGCTCCTCTCTGCCTCTCCTGCAGTTTAGTGTCTCCCCAAACACAGTCCTGCTTTGCACTGCAGCCAGCACAGTGCAAATGCTCAACGTGAATTCCTCTGGTTTTAGTGCTGTGGAATTGGATAGACAGACAGGGAGGAGAGGAGGAGCCCAGCCATGAGGAGCATGAGCTTAAACTGAAGTGGTACAAACTACAGGGTTTCTACTTCACATACCACAGACTGCTTGATTTTGCTCTTATGTAAGTTAGTGACAAAACTTCCACCAATTTGAATAGAGCAGAATGAGGTCACCATGAGTCTGTGGGTGATGTTTAAATTCTCACTTCCTGGGGTAGTGAAAACAAGCCCTGAGCCCTTTGAGACTGAATGGAGTCCTGAACCTGAAGGCTGAAGTGTGGGGCAGGTGGGAGAGGCTGTAATTTTTGGGTGTTCTTTACATGCTGCTCTAAAAAGGCCACACAAAAAAAAAACCCCAACAAAAGCTCTTTGCACTCAGAAAATAGTCCTATTTCTTCTTCTATAAAAATGAATACACTAGCAAGTCTTTCAGATTCAGCTGAGGGGAAAGTGGCTGTAAAAATTGGTGCTCCTGAATGTGTGCAGGCAGGGCAGCTCCAGGACTTGGATGGCAGAAAGCTTGGATGTCACCAGCTTGTCTTGTGCCTGCTGAAAATTCACCTGTCTAGAAAAGCTTTTTCCCTCTGTCAAGCCATGTTAGGAACATCCATGAGAGCAGACAAGCTGTGATGAGTAGGGTGTGAGTCTCTGTGTCAGAGTGTGAGCTGTGGAAAAACCTTGGCTGGGCTCTGCTTGTAGCAGAGAGATCAGCTAGAAACCAGCCTAGCAGAAATAAGTTCTCAGCTTCAATGTACCCTGAAAGTCAGCAGTTCCTGTCTTAAAATGGACTGAGTGGCCAAAAATGGTTGCTGGAAAGACTATATGGAAAGATACTGGTCTTTATCCAGTTCAGAGCAGAAAAGCACATGGAAAGGGATCCTCATTGATGTCCTGAAAGGAGACAGGCTCTTTGCTTCCCTCCTGAAGCAGGACCCTAAGTAAAACTTCTTAGGTGTCACCCTTGTCTTCCCAGTCAGCCCCTCTCTGGGGACACCAGTATTTATTCTAACCCATATTTTTAGTGGCTGTCCAGATAGAAATGTCCATTGATAATATATTGGGATTTAAATTACTAAATTTTTTCAGCAGTGGGGGAAAGAAATCCATGTGGAGACCTCTCACTTCTCTCTCCCTGGAGTGTCTCCACAGCCTGTGGTAGCTAATCAGGGCAGAAAAACCTTTGCAGTTTGAACTGAGCACCACACCATTCACAAGGCAAATACTGCCTACTCAGAGCTCTCCTCATGGTCTCAACATCCACCTTGCAGGTGCTTTAACACCACCCACAACAAATTTCCTGCCTGTACAAGAAAGCACTGAACCAAGCAGGGACAAGCTCTCTGAAGGATGGTGCTCCCAGACTCCCAGAGCTGCCAGCATGGTGTATTAAACACCAGTGGGGTACTAGAAAAATACTGGAGGGTATAGGGCTGATGCTAATAACACCCAGCTGCAGTTTCTGGAATTGTAAAAGATTTTAGAGCAAAGATGTCCACCAGTGCTGAATGATGCAGTGAATGCATCCCCTGACTGTATGAGGTGCTACTGGTGCTGACTTGAGCATATCAAGATCATCTCTTGCCCTTAGAAACCTTCTCCTCAGCCCTGGGCATCTGTGGGTACCAGCAGTGTCTTGGAATGATTCTCTTCATGGGGGTTATTTCTCTCCTGGCAGGTTGTGCAGGCCCTCCATGTCAGTACCACATTTCTATCAGGAGTGGAAGATGTGGGAATGGTGCCACTGCTGATCCAAAGGGCTGATGGGCAGAGAGGAAATGTGCCAGATAAACAGGAGAGGAAATTGTTAAGATTGGATATTAGGAAATGATTTTTCATGGAAAAGGTTGTCCAGGGAAGTGGTGGAGTCACCATCCTGGAAAGTGTTTAAAAATGATGTAGATATGGCACTCAGGGACATGGTTTAATGGTGGGCTGGGCAGTGCTGGGTTAATGATTGAACTCAGTGGTCTTACAGGTCTTTCCCAATCTTAATGCTTCTGTAATTCCATGATTCTCTGAAAGTCCTCCTGTGAGCAGCAGTGTCACCCTGAATGCCAGGCTCCTGCCAACCCAACAGCCCTCCTCTCCTTCTGTTGGGCAAAACAATTTCTTTAAAACCCCTTAATAAAATAATGCTCCTTAAAAATTGGCTTTTGAATCTTCTCTGCTGGAGTTGTTGTGTAGTTATTTGCTTGAAGGGCATCCAGGAGCACTCCTCTGGGCACCAGTGCCAAACCATCTTCTGCTTGCAAATGGGATGGATGCTGGCTGTGCTCTGGATGCTGCCCCAGGCTGGCAGGGGAGCTGAGTGTCAGTGTCTGCACAGCTGTTGCCATGCCTGGGGCCCTGTGGCCCTGCAGCTGATGCAGGTGCCAAGGAGACAAGGGCACTGTGGTGGCACCCATTCCCCTGCTCAGAGCTGGGATCCTCAAGTGCCCTGCAGGTCTGACCAAAGTGAGAAGCAGGAAGGTGAGGAATGGCTGAAACACCCCAGCTGATGTGCTGAGACCCCCATGGTGTCCCCATCCCTCTCAGCTGTGCAGGAACAGCCCTGGGGGAAGGCTCTGCTGAGATGGCTGCTGGACAGCCCCCAGATGCAGCCCAAATTGCCCCAGAGCCACCCAGGTCTCCCCACATTTGGCTTTAGGGCTTTGGGCACCTGGTCCCATGCACAGGGAGTTACCCCCCTTGCACTGCCTGCTGCCTCTGCCCGGGTTAAGTTGTGTTTTCTGCTGTGGAGATGCTCAGAGGGTGTATGAGCCCTCTCTATGGTATGTACTGGCTGTACCCATCTTCACCACCTCTGTGGAAAAGCAAGCAAGACCCTCATGACATGAGGCAGGATTTTGCACTGGTTATGTTTTCCTTTGCTTCAGAAAATATAATTATGTGCTCTAGCAAGAAAGTGCTGCAGAGCCAGTCTGTGCCTCTGGGTTTCTCTTTAGTCTCTGCTCTTTGTAGGTGAAAACCAATCAAAAAGAGTGAACAATCTCTCATAATTGTTTTCACGTGCACTTTTGATGTAATTTTTTTACAGCATTCCAGTGTAGATCAAAATGCATTTAGGTTGGGATGTGATACCATAAAAAGTCAGCTCGTTGACTTTTCAGTGCCTAGGTACAAAGCAAAAACAAAGTAATTTTTAGGATAGCTTTAAAAATTGCTGAGAGATGCAGCTGTCTTTTCACTGGCAGTTTCAAAACCCAGAGCTCTGCTTTTTTTAGACTACTTTGATAAATGGATGTTTTGTTACAATCCCACTGAGCTGAGCTGCTTTCTGATTTTTGCTTCCTAATTCTGATACCTGCACGATGGGAGGATTTGTCCCCACCAGCTTTTCATGTGGCAACATCTGCTTTCAGCTCTTTCAGTTTATTTAATTATAATCCTCTCAGTGGCCTGGTGTCCCCTTCTATCAACTTTGTGTGCACAAGGGAGTAGGTCTGTTGAAAAATTCAGAAACTGCTGAATACCTGTGTTTCTGTTGGAGCCAAGATGCTCAAGATTTGCAGGGCCAGGACTCTGATCATCTTAATGAGAAAAATGTGCTGCCCACAACACTGGTCTGGGGTCCAAGGATTTGCTGTTAATTCCTGCACAGGTCTCCCATGTTGTGGAGGACAAGTCCTTGGCTCTGGTACCATCCTGTGCATAGACTCACAGAATCATTCAGGTTGGAAAAGACTCACGAGACCATTAAATAATGTATATGAAATGAGGATGCCAAAAATGCCTCATTCAGAGGCTTGTGGAGAAGCTTGCAGCTGGTCACGAGATGCTTGGAAATCACCAGTGACAGAAGGGAGCCAAGATGGAGTGTCTGATTCACCCACAGGCTTCTCATTATTGAAAATGCTCTGAGGGGCTAGAAACATGGTAATTGCACTTCAGATGGAAACAACGACTAAAAAATTATCCTTAATGTTTCATTTTTTTTCCTCTAAAGGGCTGTGGATACAGCCTGTAACTGCCTATAACCATTTTTAATATGAGGCAACTTCTGCTTTAATGATCTTGCAGGTCTCTAGGATATGCTAACATTTACCATCAACTATTTGATCTACATAGGAATATTTCACTTCTTCAGTACTAGGACACATGATGCTCATGAGAGGTTGCTTAATTATACCTACATTTTAGAGGATGAGAGATAAAAATAAATATTGGTATGATCAACATGATTATCTGGGTATGAATAATCTTGTCTATATTTACTTTTTCATTTCCCATTGCTGGTGGTTTTTACCTGATTTGCAGAGATTTCAGGGATGAGTGTTTCTCTCCATGCCCAGTTCAGATGGATTGGTTTGATTTTGCATTGCAAATGCAGTTGATGTAATGAGAGATGGGCTGTTGCAGCTCCTGGCATGCACACAGCTCTGACCAGGAGTGCAGAAGAATTCTGATCCTGTCTGACCAGGCAGGAGTGAGCAGGGGAGAGACTGAAGCACATGGATAAAGCATCTTACCCCAGAGGATCCTTCTGGTTTGGTCCCTCCATTGATTTTATCACTTATTTTCCCATGTCACTGAGCTGCATAGTGTGTTAGGCTGAAGTTTTTCTTCCCAGGACATCACACCACTTTCCTTGGCCATGGGAGCCATGCATGCAGTATTCTGCCAACTGATTGACTTGTAGGTGGTGATGGACATATGGACATAAAGCTTTGCCCAACAGGCAAACCCCTGCAGTGTTGGGGTGAGGGAAGGGGGCTCCTCCTAGTTCTGCCAATGTGCCCAAGGGAAAAGTGTCCCCAGCTGTTTGCCACTGTTCCAGGGCTGGCTCACTCAGGACCATCTCTCTTGGTGTCAACATCATGTGTGTTAAAGGTGATCAGAGGTTTTCATGCAGAAGATCTGTGACACTCAAATGTCAATAAATTCCAAAATAAAGGGTTTGATCATAGCATTATGAACTTCCCACATGAACCGTTCAGAGTGACTGGAGGGTGGCAATCTAAATATAAAGGTAATTTCTTTTTTAAAAATGACTTCAGGCACATATATACAGCTTCAGTTGACTTTCAAGAGGAGTCTGTGGGAACATCTGACAGCAAAATTAAGTTATATATTTCTTGTGGGAGTTTGTTTCCTCCAAAAACAGCAAACGCCTTGATTCCCTGGCACTAGAGATTTTTAAACCTCTAATCCTAGCAGGATATGAACTGCTTTTAATTACCCTCAGTGGCAGAATTTTGTCCTTTGAAGCAATCACTTGGGACATGAAGGGGAACAAGGACATAGAGTGCAAATGTGAGGGTGATTCACTTTCAGAGCTGGTGTGGTGATCAGCTCAGCCATGGAGGTTTTGGCACTGATTTTGGCAGGTCACAGGGTCACACACAGCTCTTGTATTACTTTGGGAGAATAAAGCAGTGGGAAGGAAGCAGAAGACTTGGAAGCAGGCAGAGGAGTAAATGGGGTAAGAGACCAATTAAAGTGGATAAAAGTGAAGAGAAAAAGTGGGCATGGTGAGGGCTTTAACAACTTGTACAGTACATTTCAAGGGTATTTCAGGTGAAACCTTTTTTGGAACACTCATTCAAATTGTGTCATTTCCACCAAAATAACTGGTCACATGACTAGGGCGAGGTGGATTTTAACCTTTATATAATCTTCCTGTATAAATGCAAAAGTTGGACAAAATGTAATTTTTGGATATGGTGGAGAGGGAATTGCAGAATCAGTCAGGTTGGTAAAGACCTCTGAGATCCTCCAGTCCAGCCTTTGACCAAACACCACCATGTCAACTTGGCCATGGCACTGAGTGCCATTTCCAGTTGTTTCTTGAGCACCTCCAGGGATGGTGACTCCACCACCTCCCTGGGCACCTCTTCCATGAAGAAATTCTTCCTGATGTCCAATATGAAACCCCCCTGGCACAACTTGAGGCTGTGTCCTCTACTCCAATTAATGGTTGCCTGGGAGAAGAGATCAACCCACACCTGGCCACAACCTCCTTCCAGGGAATTGTAGAGAGTCATAAGATGAACCCTGAGTTTCCTCTTCTCCAGGCTAAACACCCCCAGCTCCCCCAGTCACTCCTCATGGGATTTACCCACTAGATCCTTCACCAGGATCTGGAATTCTCTGGATTCATTCCAGCACCTTGAAGGTGTTTCTGGGTGTGTGTGACCAGATGCTCACTGGAGATGGAAGGACAATGAAACCCAGTCCCAGGAAACAACAACAGCACTCATCTCAACCTGATGAATGCTTGCTTGGTCTGGAACCACTGAAAACCCCAATATACAATAAACCCCCAAATCCCAGTGCACAAGGTCTAATGAATCACCTGTAATTGCCTCATCCCTTAAACACCAGCCCCATGCAGGGCTCTGCCTGGCACATTTACTTCTCTCAAAATGAAGGCCATGTCTCAGTGAGCTGGGAACAGGATGGGAATGTCAGAAATGCACATGTGCCCACTGTGGGGGAGGCTGGAAAGGAGGGAAGCCCAGCAGTGACATGCCAGCAGCCAGCCTGGACACTGAGCTGGCTCTGGTATGAGCATGGGATAAAATCCCAGTGACACACTTGGGACCTGGAGGCAGCCCCATCATCCCAGTAATGTCAATATAAATGCAGCCCTTATATGAGGGCTGGATTCTGCTGTAACAACTTGGATTAAGGGCCATTTTTACATTCCTACCTCTGGAGAGGGTTTTGGGGGCCTGGAGACTGTATCCATTCCTGGAGGGTCACCAAATGTCTGAGCAAGCCAACCCAGGCTTACCTGAGGGCAGCATGGATGGGCTTCCCACCAGCAGCAGAAACAAGGGAAATCCTCTCCCACTGGACTTGCTGCCTTCTTCCAGCTCCTGACATGCACCAAGACTGGATGATTTCACACACTGGATGCTTCTGCCTACACCAGGACAAGCCACTTGAGAGACCACAGGAGCAGCTGTGGCAGCTGCTGGTGCTGCTCATCCAGGTGAGTTCTCTCTTCCACTCATTTGCTTTGTTGCCTTCTTGGAGAGCAGAGCTCAGTGAATTATTTTTTTCCCATTAGAAAATGAGCTGAAGTAGGTGGTGGCTCCTCAGGGATATATTTGCAAATCAGGAAGGCACTTGAACAGTAACAGCAAAATACAGTGGTATAAAAAGGGTAATTATTAAAAACAAAGTAAGATATTTTCTGGTTTTCTGTAATTATTAATGCCTACCAGATAAGTAGGATTTTCCCACCACACTCTATGACGGAGAGCTTTATGGTTGGAATTGTGAAGAATTTGAAACAGTCTGAAAATCTTAACTCCTGGGAGCATGGGACACCCTGAATAAATCCCAGGGGAATTGGACTCCCAGCACAGCAATTCTGGGGACACCCAACATCAATGAAATGAGAGCTAAACAGCCCAAAATCTCCCTGTCCCCTTCATTGCTGGGCCCAGCACAACTTTTGGTGGCTGCACCTCTCCCACCCTTATCCTTTCTGCTGGTAAAGTGAGTTGTGTGTGTTTTGGCAGGCAGGGGCTCACAGGTTTTGTGTCTAGCTGGACACTGCAGCAGCAGGTGCCACCCACAGCCTATGCCCAGCACCAGCTCTTGTTTTATTTAGCTGAGGAGATGGGGACAGCAATAGGGGCTTTGCCTGGGTTTATAAACCAGAAAGGTTTGCCCTCTGGGTGCATGTTATCTAGCAAGATTAGCTAGCCTCCACATTTGGTGGAGGCAGGGACATTTCTCTGTTTGCAGTGTGATTGATCTTTTAAGTGCCTTTCTAGCCAATATCAAAATTCCCAAGATTTATCTTAATAACTGGGACAGATGGCTTCTATTGATTTGAATGGAAGCTGTGGAGAGGGGATATATGGGGAGTTCCTTGTAACTGTTTGCAGAGCAAACAGTTTCCATCTGCTCTCTATTTTATTGCAAAGCAAAGGATCACTCAGCTGCAGAATTTAACAGATGACCATTGGGTACATGGGCAGCACATCCCACCACTTGTTATCCCACCTGTCTCTGCTCCACCACACAGCATCTGGGGAGTTGTGGGGTCTCCACATATGGCTCCATACATTTCCAAGGGGGTCTGTGACCCAGGAGGTGCTTCTGCCTCACCTCCACCCCCCATGCTCAGAAGAAAAGACAAGAGGACTTGCACACACATCCCAGACAATGTTTTTTCTCCTGTTTATTTCAAAAGTCTTTGCAGTAGCTTAATTGCAACATTCCAAACATCACCTGGAATTTGACATCCTCCCAGATGTAAGAGAATTCATACTTGATCACGTTTCATGGCATTAAAAACCACACAGGAATATTCCCTGGACACCACCAGTGGGTTCTTCCACAGTGTCCTTAACCAGCAGCTACACACATCCTCTGCCACTGCCTCTGCCTTCTGGATCCATAACCATGCTCCTGTGAACAAAGCCCAAAATACCAAGCCCAAAATACCCATTTTTGTTTGCAAACCAGTAGAAACATGATCTGTGTTTGATTGGCTCTGTATATGGCTTTTAGTTCTCTTCATTCAAAGATCTTACAGTGGGAAAATCCTGAGCTGATATCAAAAGTGGGACTGGTTCATTAAGAGCACTCACAATTATGGCATGAGTTGGAGGCTAAGTTCCTGTCAACCCAGGATTAAAGCATTTTTAAAACTGCCACTTGTTTAAACAGATTTCAATCTTGAAATTTATTCCAGTTTAATGTTTTGCAAGGAAGCATTATCTGAAAGAGAGTAAAAAAATCAATGTGTTCCAATCAACAATTTTCAGGAAATTGTATTTCTTCAATTCACCTCTTAACTTGGTTAGCACAACCAAAATTGTGATAGAAAAATACATGCATCTCCTTTTGACTTCTGCAGGCATTTAAGTCATTACATCTATTTAATTAGGCTATTTGCTACCTGCAATTCAACCAAGTCACTCCAGATTCAAGCCACAGGAATACTTGCTTCTTAGACCCTACCATCTCTTTTGGCTTCTTTAGGTAATCTCTGTGTCTCCCTTTGACTCTTTGGGAGTACAAGTGATGTCAGGCACTGGGACCTGCTGCAGCTGTTTCTGGATGGCAAAATGTCCTTTTTTTCTGATCAACACCCACCTGAAATTTCTCTGGGTAGTTAAAAATGTCCCTGGCTAATACCCATATGCACCAGTGACAGTAAATTGCTTGTGTAACACTTGCTGCCATCCTCTGATTTCAGTAATGAAATATCCCTAACAGCTGCAGAAATTTGTTCCAAAACTGCCATTTTGGTGCTGCAGCTGTTTGCAGGGCAATGTCCAGCACCCCAAATACCCAGCTGATGCTCTCCTGAACCCAAACTTCTCCCACTGCCATGAAAACATCTAGCTGCTGCAAACAGAGGCAGCTCTGCTCACAGCTTCTCATGTGAGATCCTTACCACCTCACCCACGATTATTTTGCTTGTCTGAAATGCTGATAATGGGTGTCTGAGTTTTCTGTTTGGGTTTTTTTCCTCCTTTTTTTTTGAAAAGCCATGACACTTGAAGGTCAGCTGCCAAATGGACTGAATGATCAGTGCAGGAAAATTGAAAATGGTAACATCTTGTGTGTAGGCTGTGAATAATGGACAACACCCTTTTGATCATTAAAATAGAAAATGATCTGTTTTCCACTGTTTTTAGCCCATTAAGAAGGCAGGGATAAGAGCACATTGCTGATGATCTGCACCACTCTGCTGGCAGCACAATCCCTGGCTGCAGACCAGGGCTGGCTGTGGGATGGATCCCATCCTGGAGGAGGCAGCTGTGGCTTGCCATGACATTCAACTACTCTCCAAAAACCACCCCAAGGCAGGGCCATTCTGTCCATTTTCTGCTGGGGGCTGGACCAGTATCCATGGCCCATGGGCATGCTTAAATGCAGGCATGGAGGCAAGTCTAGCTCTGAGTGCTGTGCACACCAAGGCATGTCCTCATATGTATTTTGCTTTCTTACAGATAAAGCAAATAAAAGCCTTGCATGGCCTGGTGCTGGCAGAAATCAAGGCTTTTCCCCAGAAGAGGCAGGTGCATTGAGCATTGGAAAAGAATGATAATTTTGTGACACATGCCTGAGCTTTGGGGTCCAATTGTATATTTTAGCACCTTACTCTCTGTTCAGAACACCACTCACTTTTGTTGATTCACTCTACTGGTAAGACAATTTTTCTTGTTTTTACTGATAAAGATCTCTTAGCAAATATAGCCAGACTTGGTAATTGATTCATCTTGTAATATTTATATATGCTGTCATCCTATGGAAAGCCTAAACAAATCTCTCTACCCATTTTATGAGGAGAGAAGGATGACAGTAGGATTGCTGCTTTGCCAGTGCAGGAGGAACAACCAAGGACTCAAAGGTGGCCAGAAACTGCCCAGCACAGGCTACACACTCTGCTCTGCTTCTCAAAAGAGGCTTGATGCTATGTCCATTATCTTTTTTACTTTTTTAGTATTGGCCAACTCCCAGCCACCAGACCAACCTCCAAAATAATGTTATTGTGACCAAGAGTCCATCCTTTGACCCTGTAGTTCTGTGGCCTTTTTGATAAAAGTGGTCAGCAGCCAGCTGAGCCCTGTGATTTATGTTTCTTTGCTTGAATTGGAATTGCATTAGCATGCCCTTGGTTAGCAATGGCCAAACAGGTACAAATATTGAGGTTTTGAAGGTTTATACATGCAATTCTGTTTGCAGCAAACAGGCAGGCTCAGTTTCAATCCCTCCACAATCTCTATTCATAGGAGCAAATGTACAGCATAGGGCATTTTCCAAATGGAATGTACATACTTCTGACTTGAAGAATTTTAAACAAATTAGATAAAATGGGCAAATGAAATAGGCAGGTCTTTTTACACAAAATGGAACCATTAGCATCCTTCACAGAATTCATGTCAAGCAATTCTGTTGGTAGAAAAAAGACTCAGTTTGCCAGTTCCAACCATGATGTAATTTACAATCAGATTTTAGATTTTACAAGACAATTTAAAAAACATTCAGAAAATTGACTAATTTTGTGTGTCTGGGAACATTTGCTGGTGTTAATATTTCAGCTAATTTGCAATCAATGCAAAAAGGAAAGTGATACCAACCAGAAAACAGCACAGAGCTGGTAGTTCCTTCTAGAATTCAACGCAGAAATGAGCAAATACCAAAACCAGGGGAATTAGCTGCAGAAGTAAAATTTTGAGGTTTGTAGCAGGAGATAGCAATTCCAGCTCAGCTAAAGGGATCTACCAAGCTGTACCCTTTCAAAAAGAAACAAAACAAACAGGAATATTTTTCAACAGATTATCTCGAAACTCGAGTAATTTAATTGGCTTGAAATTTGGAAATAATATTTTTGCTGAGTGTATCCAACAAAGTAGTATTCTAGTGAGCTAAAAATGGGTTTGTGTATGTAGAATTATAACATTTTTATTTTTGTAAATAAACAATGTTTACACACACAACCCCCGCACAAACAATCCCCAAACCATTTTTTAGGTGTTGTGCTTTCAGATGCTGAGGTTTTACAATAAAACTGGAACTGAATTCTTGCACTGCCTGTGCAGCCCATGGATGTTACTACGACCAAAAAATTTCCTGTATATAATTTTACTTGCATGGAATAAGAAATTATACCCATTGAGAAAACCTGGTGCTTGATTTGCACATTGTCAGAAATACTAGTAATTTTTTCACATTGTGTAAGTATCTTATTATAAAAGCATTAATTTTGCATTGACTCACTGGCTTTTAAAAGCACTCTTACAGTCTGCAAAGTACAAAAGGAATATGGGGACATCTTTGTATTCCTTAGGTTTGAAAATGCATCACCTGCTGAAGGTCTGATCCTGAAAACACTTGGGATGTTGATGATGGGATGTTGGGATATTACACACTTTCAAACCCAGCTACATCCTCATGCCAGGTCTGGATCTGGGAGCTGGCTGGGACACACCTGGGCATGACATGGCCCTGGGACTAGGAGGACTTGGAGGCATGGGAATCTGCACCTCTGATACACCCAAAACACAGCATGGCTGCTGGGCACTTGACTCCCTAAAATCAGTGCTGAATGAAGATGGTGACTGAGTGTGGTCCCTCTTCCCCCTGTGTCTCACAAAATACCCCTCTCCACGTTCCAGAGGAGGTGGCTGAGTCCCTGCTGCCACAGGAGCTCCTGGGGGGTGACAGTGTCACAGCACTGTGTGATGAGGAATAAACCCAGGAGAGAATGCAGAGCAAGTCTTTGGTTTTCTGCTGGATTTGCTGGAGAACACTTCTAAGCTTCTTCCTTTCCCCATGCTTTTCATTCCTCAATAACACATTTGCTCTATTCTTTTTCCCTCATGCTAAATCACCAGACTTTTTTAGGCAATCTGCAATAAACTGTATCTGCATTTACTCCCTCTGTTTTTTTTCCAGGGAAGGACAAAACACAATACATTTGAAGGCTGCACATCTGCAGCCCCACTTCAAAATTAAAACTACACCACTCTGGATCCTTAGAGTTGAAAGTTTGGATTTGACCTCAGACCTCTTTTTGCCTATGCAAAATGCAGGGCAATTGCATTTTCTTTTTGAGGGTTTAAAGAGATATTGTAATTAGAGGGTGGATGTCACCCATTCAGCAAACAGAGAAAGAAAAAAGGTGTGTGCCTTTATTGGTAGCTGCATTCAGACTGAGGCCATGTAAATTAAAGCAGTCCTTCCTCACTGCCATTGCTACACAATGTATTTATAATGCATAATAAACCACTTACTGGGTATGTGCTAACATGCACAGCCTTTGTGTCAAATCTCAGTGGAATTTTCCATACTTTCCTTTATTTTCCACAATGTTGTGCTTCTCTTTTCCTAGCATTCATAAAAGCATAATTTGAGCTCAAATATGGACATATTCACAAAAAAAAAAAAAGAAATTGCATATTTGTTGTACAATGTGCAATGCACCCTTCATTAGTTATTTTGTGTGAGTCAAGTAGTCATTTCTCCTAATTGAATTTATTATGTAACACAGCATTTATTGTATCATTTAAATGTAACACTGCAGACATGTTGGTTTGGAAAGGCACATTAGTAATCCAATTAGAGCAGCAGCCATACCCACAGATTTGCCAGGCTAGCAATCAGCAAAGTATGATTTTGTTGAGATTAGCTCTGAACATTGATTTGCCACTGAATATTTTTCAAGTTAAAGGCTAGAAAAATACTAAAATGTGAGAATGGTCTCATTGCTACAGCTAATTTCCATAGTCATAAATTCATCCCACACAGGCAATCAGGTTTATCCTGAGCACACATGCCTGGCTATATGACCTCCACCCCTGCTAAAGTCTTTCAGCAGCAAGGCATGACTGAAATATGGGCAAATGGCCACAGTACACTCAGATTTTCACCCAGAAAGCTGGGGAGGAGAAAAGACTGAGTGCCAGGGCTGAAGCTGTGCTGGGACAGCAGCACTACACCAACAGAGCCATTTCTGGGTAACCTGAGCACAGCACAGGGCAGCCCCAGAGGGCTCTCCACCAGAGAATCCCAGTGGGATTCCTGCCTTCCACCAGTAATCCTGGTTGCCATCAGAGCTGGTAAGTGCCTGAAGAACCTCTGTGTGCACAGTTCCTCTGCAGGGAGGGGAAGCACAGCCTTGTCCCTCAGACACTGCCTTCTGCAGCCAAGGTCACAGATTGCTCTGAGATCTATCTACACTGTCCCAAGGACATCCTTTGCACTGCAAGGAAATCAATCAATCCTTTCAAAATGAGAACTGTGCTTGCAGATGAGAAGAAACCAGTGAAAACCAGATGACATCTTGGTGTGACTCCAAACGTTGTCCAAGACACACACAGGGAAGACAGACCCTGAGAGGTCAATGCAGTGACTTGCCCAGTGCCACAGGTTTCACAAGGAATTATTCCTTGTGACTGCTCTGTGCTGACCTCTGGGGTTAAGGGAAGATGTCACTTGAATTTGGTCATTGTTGCTCATTGGTTTTCACCTAAGTTTTAATTTTCATCTGCAAGCTATGAGTGCAGGTGCCAGGTGAACATGGGATCTCCCTTGCCCAGGCAGCTCATTTCTGGTCTCAATAGGGGCCAGCTCACAGAGAAGTCCCAATTCCTGCAGCTTTCTGCTGCTCCTGAATGCTCTTCCCTGGGCTCAGGCAGCAAAAGACCAATCTGGGGCACAGGGTCTGAGCTCAGGTCTGTGCTGCCTGTAGGCTCAGCAGGCAGCTGGGATGTCTTGGTCTATGTCAGAGAAGAGTTAGTCCTGCTTGTATCAGGGAAGCTGAACTTTCAAAACCTAACTCAACTATATTCTTTCAAGGCTATCCATAATTAAATTTGAAAAAAACCCAACCCATTTCAAGAATGTAATACAACTCCCATGTTACCTGAAAAGAAAGTGCAATCTAGTGCAGTGTGCTTTCACTTTCTCACTGTGTTCCTTCTGTTTCCTTCTGATTTCTTGTGCTTCAGTCTGTGTCCAGGTATTGCTGGTATCTGCTTTGTCTGTGAAAATGAAATACCAGGAGGAATTGCACTTGGTGCAACTGGTGCATGTTTAGGGATTAATTCATGAATGGAGCTGCCCTGGGGAATCCAAGCTGGACCATAAAAGAGTTAGGTGCCCAAGTCTGGCATGTTCAAAGAGGAGTTTTCATTAAAAAAAAAAAAAAAAAAAAAAAAAAAAAAAAAAAAAAAAAAAGCTAAAGGAAGAGCACAAGGGACTAGGAAAGACTGATCTCAAGCCCCCTATGTCCTCTTGGCTCGTGCTCTCATGCACAGGGGTGATGGGTGCCCAGGTAGGGCTGGCAGGCTGAAGAGTAGAGATCTGGTTTCCATGCATCCTTGAAAAACACTTCTGCTGCTGAACATGAGGGAACTGCAAGGCCACCCTTTGGCTGGTGCTTCCCAGTGAGACCCAGGTCAGTAACTGAGCTCTGACCCTCCTATAAACTGAGCTTTGCAGAGCCAGATGCGTTTGGGGATTTTTACAGGGGGGATTTTTTATTAGAAATGACCTGGTGGTCCCTGTGGTTGGCTTGTATCAGCTTCTGGGGACATGTGACCTGCAAGCAACAGGGCCACTGTTAAATAACTGGGCATGCACTTTCTGTGTCTCTGAGGCTGAAGAGAAGCAGAATGGAGATTATCAAGGACCTTGGGTGCAAGTAAACATTGGATCTAAGTGAACAGAGCAGCAATCTAATGCCCAAATCCCTTCAGATGCCCAGCTCTGGTCCAGCTTCCTCTGGAGTTAAAGAACTGCACAGGGTCCTGCACAGGCACACCTGTGACTGGTGGTACCAGAAAGACTTGGAAACATTTCAATCATGTTACAGCAAACTGTGAATCTGCCTTTGCCTGGACTCAGAAAAAATACTGAGGAGGTACATATAATTTCATACTACTTATTTGTCAGGCTGAAATAAGTAGTTTGAAAACAATTCACAAATTTACAGTTTAAACAGGATCCTAATCATAGTTGTAGTATTTATCCTTTAAAACAACTCATTGGGAAAAAATCCAAACCCTTAATTTGCAAATTTGTTACCATAAAAATAGGAGTTCTTGAGCTCACAGAATGTTGATACATTTGTGCAAAATAATAAACAGGTAATTCTGTTTTTATGAGTGAAATAATTAAATGGCAATTCTGCTGTGGCTTGGGGCCCCATCTGTTCAAACTTCTAAGTCCTTTGGGACAGAGCCTGTCTGCCCTGATTTATGTAATAATTCTAATGAGTAATAGTACCCATGATGACAAATGCACCAAGATACAATATTAAGAGAGGCCAGGCTGCAAAAAAAGAGCAGGGTTCCATTCACACTTTTGATAAACAAACACATAAATCATCACAGCAAGAGATTCACCTGTGGGGGTAATCCCAAGTGGAAATAGCAAATTCTCATTCTTGTGGTTCCCTGCCAGTGCTGTTTCCTCCTTGCATCTCTGGAAGGCACCTGCCTGAACTGGGTCTTCCAGCAGTCAGTCTTTTCCAGACCATGACCTGTCCCTATACATCCTGCCTAAATTTGTCCCTCAGTGGGCTTCAAAAGGAGCACCAAACACCTCTTCCTGCCTCCTTAAACAGGATGGGTGCACAGACAGGAAGGCACACTGACAGATGGACCTTGAGGAGTCTCTCTGCCACCAAGAAAGCTCCTGCCTCTTGAATGCAGCCCTACCATACAACAGAACCTCAAGTGTGAGTCTGTGCCAGCTGGAAACACATTACCATCATCACTGCTTGTTTCTGGCCAAAGACATCTTGATAAAAGCTGTGACATTTACAGTGTGATACAGACCCATGTGGGATGGCTTTTTTTGTTAGGAAAAGGATACATTCACCACCATAATTCAGCTGGCAGGCTCAGGTGTGCAAAACCTCAATTTTAAAGTTGGTTTTCCAAGGGTAAATTCCAAAACATTTTGCACTGCTACAAATTTAAAAGGAAGCAAAAATGATGGCTACTCCAAACCCATGCAAAACAAAGTAAATAGAGAAAAGTATCTATAGAAAACTTCATGGAAATATTTTCAAACATTTTTAATACTCCTAGTTTTTGTTCATCAGCTTGTTCAATTTATTCAGGGATCAACCTACTACTCATGGTCTTGCCTACAAATTTTCCAGTAAGTTTCCAAGAGGAGGCTTCTCAGATTACAAGCTTAAGTTTTGTTTCTTGCTTGGAATCAGCAGAAGCCTTTTTATTATCCTCATAGTGTAGTAGAGAGAATTTAGAGAATTTAGCCCATGATCCAGAGCTGTGCATGTATTTTTGAAAGAGGTTTCCAGCAAATCCTCTGCATCCACTCGTCAAGCTAAACTACACACTCTAGACCAGGATTGCTTTTGGCTCTTCAGTGGTTTGGGCTAGCACAGGTTAAATACAGCTTAAGATGGTAGCAGCAGTAGCAAAGGCCAATTTATGACTTGGTATCAACATTTTGGGGGAAGCCAGCTTCAGGGGGAACTCCAAAGCAATGCTCTTCTGTATAACCTGCACAGTCAGATTTGTGGGAAACAAATGCATGGTTGGGGACCTCAAAGAACTGCAAGGAAATTATTTGCATGAATCTCTGCAACAATACTGCAGAATAAAAGGTGCAAATTTAGGACAACAGAGAGCCTACATTCATTTTAGAGACTTATTTCAATGAGAAAGTAACAAAGTAAGCATTTTTGTGGGGAGGCAAACATTTGACACCAGAGGTGCATACCAGCCTCTCTTGCATTAAACAAAATCAGCTCTTGAAGGCAACAATTACTGTTTTGTTATTCATAGGTAGGAACAGTTTTGCACACTTGAACATGGTCTTTGGTGGTCTTTCAGACAAGCCTGGTTAACCCCATCGTTTGTAGGAGGAGAGATCAGCCCATTCCATGCTCTGCCACAGGAGTCAGTGGGATTACTGAAGGAAGCACAGTCACCCATGTGCATGTCATATAGAGGCTGCTACAAGGAATTGCTGAAGAGCATTGAGTACAAGGCTCAGGATCAGAACCAGATTTCAGCAAGCTGTGAGATACCAGTCACCCAAGACTTACCAACCCCATGTTTGAATCTGGAGCCCAACTTGCCCGCTTTATGCCTTTTAACAGAGAGTTTGGGTTCAGGCTCTATTCCGAAGAAGAACATGTTGGTTTTGACACCATCCTAATTATGCACATCATCCTTCTATAATTGCACCACATTCTGCATCAAAGACATCCAAGCCTCATTTAAAACTCCCTTAGGGGAAAATCGTAACATAATGGCAAAGATCTCACTGCATATTAAAGAAAACTTATAAAACCCCCAGAAAGTAAAACGCTCAACACCCAACGAATACCAAGGCTGTCTCTGAACTGTAAAACCTTCCAGTAGCTTACAGTGGCAATTCCACCCCGACCAGCGCTTTATTTCCGTTTAAGAAACGTCAGGAGTTCCAGAAGCTCTACCTAGAATCACTGGTTTCTGCCAGGCGGTTGTTCATGATGGCCAGGGCGCCGACGCCCGCCGAGAAGCCGTTCTGCCTCGTGTTGATGCAGACGTTCCTGGGGTAGCCGTTGGCCGTCTCCGACAGCTGCTTCTGCAGGATGGCCAGCGACACCTTGCTGGAGGCCGTGAGCTCCCTCATGGAGATCATCTCCCCGGAGAGCCGCCGGCCCTCGGTGTCGCTGTCGTACTGCCCCTCGGCCTCGGCGGCCGCGTTGTGGCGGCGCAGGCGCGCTCCCGGCGTGATGGCGTTGCGGCGGCTCAGCCGGCTGCTGGATTTATGGCACTTGGGGCAGCACCGGCACTCCAACTTCTTCAACGCCCAGTTCAAAATTTGTTTGATTACGATGGAGATGACGTTAAAAAGGGAGTATATGCAACACACCCCCAGTAATATAAACATGAAGTTCCCGAATCTGTATAATCCCTGATGTTGGTACGTTGCCTTTTGGTTGCTTACCAAATCTCCAAAGCCGATGGTGCTGAAGGTGACAAAGCAGTAGTACAAGGAGTCCACGTAGTTCCACCCTTCCACTGCCGTGTACATGGCGGAGGCGCAGCAGGAAAGGGTAACAGCGAAAATTCCCAGGATCAGCATGACGTGGTAAACCGACGGCTTCCAGCCCACGAGGCTGCCCACCCCGGACACAGCCGACCCCCTTCGGAAGTTGGGAGGTAGGAGACCACTCCTCTGCAGCTGCCTCTCGTAGCAAGCCCTCATGATAAACGCCAGGAGGGAGATGATGCGCTCCAAGAAGAGGTTGAAGAAGAGGATGGTCCCGGCACACCCAAAAAGGCCATAAATGATGAGGAATAATTTCCCAGCCACGGTTGCTGGCGTGGTCATTCCAAAACCTACAGTGTGGAGATAAATGGGCAACGTTAGTAACTCAGGATATATGTACCTTAACAAGGCTCCCACCTCTCTGGACAAAAGGAGTGATATCTCCAAGTCAGCTTAGGCCAACACGAAACTGAGTTCGGCAAAGAACGAAGAAGGCGCCAAAAGTTAAAGCGGATGACTTAAACTCAAAAGTCAGCAAAAAATCCTTGCAAGATGAGAGGATTATCATCTGTATTAACAGAGCAAAACCACTCAAAATGCAGGTGGAAGACCCACTGAGCCCAAACCTTTTCAATGAGGTGAAGAGGCCATTTTCCTGCTCCCACGAGTCAGCCAGCACGACCTGATGGAAAGTTTAAGTTCTCTGTTCACAAGTGTAACATTTTTGTCATAGGGGTCTGATTATATACCATTCCCACTGGGAAGACAGAAGTTTTCAACAGTTGTTGAAAAGTATATAAAAAAAGTTGTATAAGTTGTATAACAGGAAAAAAAAACAAACTCAAAACCCACACCCCAAATAACTGAATATTGTTTTAAAAATAACAGCACTTTTAAGTTTTTTCCAAATCCCAGCTGTGACTAGCCCACCTGGTATCATCACAGAGGGAAGGAAAAGCCATCAGGCAGCAGAGCTGCCTGGCAGACTGGGGGTATGGGGAACTTGCAGATGGATAATTACAGCAGGGAAAAACACTGCTGCACAGATGAATAGAAAAATCAGAGTATACAAACTCTGCAACAATATTAATTTTACTATTCTTTATATTAATTACTTATTGTAATATTACTTATTATTATAACATTACTCATACACAAAGTTTTATAAGTAAGCAGTAATGCCTTGTAGCTAACAGATGGTGAAGAAACAGCAAAAGTGAACTCAAATTTGCATGCAAATAAATAAATCCATGTTATTTGCTGATACCAGTTATCTTATGAAAAAGATTACATATATTTCAAATCCTATCTCAAGAAGATTCTTCTGAAACTCATTCTGCAGGTATTGGCTTTATTTTGCTATTCTTCCCTGTAAAAACATTTGGTGACTCAGGCAAAAAACATATTGACAGGACTGAGGTGACTGCTTATGTCCAGTGAATAAATAACCACATTTAATATAAAGTTTTGTGAAAAATCCACATTCTGAAATTTCACTGCTGTATTGTTCCCCCAAAACACCAAGCAAATAACATATTCAAGGGGTAAATATCAACACCAGACTATATAAACAGAAGTTTGTGAAGAAAAAGCATAGAGCATAATGAAATCATTACATAGTATAATGAAATAATTACATCCAGTTTATTACCATGACACACCTTTATAAACACCAACAGAATAATACTGCCTATATATAATGAGCTGAGATTGCTGCTTGAAATCTATTTATCTATTTTTGCAATGACTGAATTTTTCTGGGTAGTTTGTCTGTGCTCCCTTCCCACTTTGTTGATAGAGAATTTCCCACTGGTTGATAGAAGAATGTAAATGCTCATGACAAACTCAGATCTTTTTAGTGACATGAAGAAGCATGAGGGAAGAGGTAATTCTAGTTTCACAACAGATTTGGCGGCTCAGAAACAGCTGTGTGCCAGCAAGTCAGCCTATGCCTCATAATTTGAATAACCTGAGCTAGTGAAAGGTGTCCCTGCCCATGTGAATACACAACCTTTCAAGTCCCTTCCAACCCAAACCATTCTATGATTTCATGATCAAAAGCATCATTGTAAAAAGAGTATTTTGTGTAAAAGTCAGTGAAAAACTTGCACAGTACTACCAGAAAATATTACCAAAGAGGTTATTACATTTTGCTTTCTGGACCCACCGTCTCTCCATCCTGCAGTGTTAACAAGACCACCTTTGAGCAGACCTCACAAAGCCTGCTATGGGTGGACCTGTTCTCTGCACTGGGCTGGCTGCTACAGCAGTCTGCTCATTTAATGATGAGCATCTGAAAGTGCCTGGTCCTCAGAAGGAGCTGGGGAGCCTGTTGTGGTTGCCAGCTAGGGACACAGAGCCAACTCGTTATGGAGAAGGCATCTGCTCCCCCTGTGCCTTGTCAGCAAAGCACTCCAGCATGTGCTTCACAGCAAGCATGTGAACATCACCATCAAAATAAATGGCTTTATTGTCACACATATGGCTAGACACACTTATTAATTAGGAGGGAAAAAAAAAAGAAAAGACAGCGACAGCTTGGATCAAGCTGTAAATGCGCTGAAGCTTTTTAGTATTTCCTGGTGATCCTTCAAGGGAAGTGGGCAAGTTTTGTATTTTTGATGCTGAAGCAAAATTACACCAAAGTTCAGTATGCAGCTAGGCAAGGTGAAAGGGCCCATCACAGTGATGAAATGCTAATACATAAAGCAGGGAAAAAGTGAGGCCAGGCAAACACTGAATCATTTAGGTTGGAAAATACCTTTAGGACCATTGAGTCCAACTGTTACCCCAGCACTGCCAAGCCACCACTGAAACACATCCATTAGGTCACCAGCTGGCTGAGAGAAGCTTTCTGTGCAGGGTCTTCCTCTGCCAGCTGTGTCTGTCCCTTGGTGTCACCCCAGCCATGAGGAGCTGGTCCTGGTATGTTCTGCACCTCATCTCTGAGCTCAGCCCTCAGCCAAGGCTAAGAACACCTGATGGTGATGCCTGGATGAAGCAAACTCATCCAGAACTGCCTGTGCTTCCAACACAGTGCAAGGAAAAAAGCACAACAGGGCTTTGTGCTTTTCATGGCCCTGAGACACATTTTACAGGTGCCTTGGGGTTGACTTGGTGTGGCTCAGATGCAATGTCTGAACCTCCCTCATGCCAATTCTGCCCCACCACCTCAGATACAAGCTCTGTGACAGCATTAATTTCAGCTAGTTGATATTTCTCCTCCCCAGAGAGAATCAGTAAGAGAGGAGCTGACACAAACTCTCTTCAGCAGCCTCTCATGGTTAAGTGCTGGCATTTAATGAGACCCTCATCCTGACTTGCATAGCAGGTTTGTGGTTACCATTCTGCTCATCTGGAGTTTTAAATTACTTAAGCTAGGGATGGATTCAGGAGGTAGAACAGATGGACAAACTTGTGACATATGCTTCCTGTTGCTCTTGCTTTCTTTTCTTTTACTCACTTTCTTATGACTAAGAGATGGTTGATGCCAGAAGACAAAGGAATAGCAGCTTTAGTACTTGTGAGCTCTTCTCTCAGTCAAATTACTTTGACAATGATCTTGTCTTACTGTATTTTGAGATTAAAGGGGGTGACAGTTTTGCAGTAAATACGTATTTACCCAGAGATGCAATAAAGTTTTGGTCACTTCAAACACTGAACACAAGAAAGCCACAAAAGAACAACACAAGAAAGGGCATAATGTGTCCCTGCCTTTTTCAGCCACCCCAGCTCTTCTTATGCAGGTGTCCTGCCATAGACTTCACTCACACAGCAGGCCAGCACACTGGAGCAATCATTTGAAACCCCAGAGTGAAACAGCACTTAGATCATCAAAGCAGCATCACCTCCATACCACTACATAACCATCATGCAGTTATATTCAAGGAAATAAAAAGAAACTAAAATGGTGGAAAGTAAAAACAAATGGCTCCTCAGAGATAAACAACAACAGAAACAACTATAACCAGAATGCTGCTTCCAGAGGGAAAGAAGTTCTTGCAACATAAAGGCTGAGAGATGGGGGTTACAGAACACAACAGAGGAACAAAGAGCTCCAATTTTCATGTTTTTCTGCTTCCTGTCTTTTCTGAACTTGCTTTACTTCACAGTTCTCCAATAGTCCTGGTTGGTCTTCACTGGCACATAAACCATACTGTACACTTATGTAGGAACCAAACATCCTATTCTGAATCCCATGTTTGGGTTCTGGTGCTTCCTTCCACCCTTTCCCATCTGTTAGCATTTCATCATTATTTCCCCTGAGAATCATACCTGTGTATTTTACAACTGCCTCTCATTTATTCCCTAGCTCCTTACCACCTAACATCCAGAAACAGTTGCCTTGGATACAGGGTCACAGCTTGGAGCTGACAAAACTGCTGCATCCAGAGCTTTTATCCAGGGAGTGGGAATACCATAAGTCAGTTCTTCCAACCAGCTCCACATTTCCAGACTACAAATGAGACTTCCTTTCCCTTTAACATCTTTCTCAACCTGCTTTACTAAAATTGAGCCCTTTGTGCTCAAACAGTACATTTTTTAGAGCTTTTCTACTGCAAAGCCTTTAATATAAAAGTTGCTGTGAAATCTCATTTGATCTTATTTAGATTAGGATCTGCAAACACAGCAGCAGTCTGTCCAGCACCTTTAAACTGGACCCTTGCTATTTCTGAATAAATGAGATACAACTGCAGTTTCTAGGGCTGGCCTAACCTGTATCACACACAAGCTTGCAGTCCTTGGTGACCCATGTACTGGGGCAGATAAAATACTGAGTGACCATGGAAATAAGGACTGACTTCCATAATCATTCCATCTATCCCTTCATCCAGGAAAGAGCACCATGATAAGCCTAATGAATGTAGTTAAAAATCACCCATGTCTCTGCTGGTGCTCCTTGTTTCATTCCACCTGTGAAACATTAAGTCAGGTGTGTGAGACAACTGCTACTCAAATGGAGCCATGCTGGCAGAACAGAGCCAGGAGATGATTAATTGAACTTTAAGGACTTTCAAAGAGCTCTAGGTGATTATTACAGGCTTTCTACAGCACTGATGTTATTCTATTTACACACAAAATAGATCAGGTTATTGGTTATCCAAAGTGCTGTGATGCCTTACATCGGTGAACACCAGAATCAATCACTCTTGGCATTTCTCTGCTGGCCATGCTTTAAATCACAGGATAAAAGGTCATGGCCACATATTCATTCCTTTTTAATGTATGTTGGGTTTAAAAATAATTGTAAGCCTAAAATAAGACAAGCTTCCCCTAGGGAAAAAAAAAAAAAAAAAAAAAAAAAAGAGATATTAAATTTGTAACAATTATATTATACAATCAAAAGGTGAAATAATAAATAGTTTTTAAGGTACTAGGTGCACATGAAAGGTATAAAAAGAGACTAAGAGAGAACAGTGTTTTTCTGTAGAAGTGAATGACACAGATGAAGCCAAAGTTATTGCCAGCTGTGACTCGGCTGAGGACAGGAGGCAGGGCTGGGCAGGAGCCCCGTGTGCCAGAGCTGCAGCTCCATCAAGGCAGGGGTGCTGGGACTGCCCTGCTTCTCTGGCAGCACATGGTCCTTTCAGCACATGGGCAAGGGGACTGCAATGCCCACAGGCATCTCTGGAGACCAGCAGGGTGTCCTGAGAGGCTGCCCCATGGGAATGCTGTGTAAGAGGCTCCTTGGAGAGAGTGGTGTGATGGAAAGTGCTGGGGAGATCACCAGAGGTGCTGGGGGCTGTGACTGAACAGAGCACTCACGTGCTCTGCAGAGGAAATTTTCTAAGGGAGATGGTGATGAAGGACTTCTGCCATAAAGAGGAATAGGCAGCCAACTGAGGGGTAAGAAGCTGCATGAAAGCCTGTCTCATGAAATCCCCTGAAAATGGGAATGTCAAGACACAGAGTGGGGCTGACACCTGGCAATGTCAGGGGGGTGAGGAGGGGACCCACAACCTAAGGAGAGGTTGTCATGTGTGATACAGCCTGAGTAATGTATTTAGGGTGAAGGATATGCTGGACTGAGAGGAATAAGGGCAAGGTTTCATCTCAGAAACCTCAGCTGTTACCACCTTGATGGGGTACTGTGCCTTGACTAAGCACTGGGGCTGGCCCCAAAGAAACCTGAGGGAAGGAGACAGCAATAACCTCTCAAAACCTGGCTGCTCCTGAACGTTTAGCTTCTCCTCACAGCAGGTTTCCCAAGTGTGTTTTTCTAAGCTGACACCTTCTAGTTGAGCTTTCCAAGAAAGATCTTCAGTCTCTAGTGGGCACTCAGCATGCACACTTACCAGCTCAAGTGGCTTAACTTTTGCATGTTTGAGTGATACATGGCCCTTAAAAAGATAAATGCTGGGGCTTCAGCTTCACCATCAGCAGCTCCTTTCACTCAGCACAAGCAGCCAAGCTTTTTTTCCCAGCTTTACTGCATATTTCCCTTTCTGTGTGCAGCCTGCAAAGGAGTGCACACCAAAGACCAACAAAACAGGTCCACCCTTGCTCACTACTACATGCCATTATCCTGAAGACAAAACCCAATAAATACAGAAGGAGGTCTGCTGAAGTTGCTTTGGCACAGAACCAAGCCAAGGAAGAAGCAGAAGTGTCTCTAAATCAGTTTTATGGTTCTCTGGCTGGGGCCAGCTGCTCTTTATACACCTTGTACAAGCAAATGGGGACTGACTTGTGCCAAGCCATCAGTGCTGCCAGCTGAGCAGCAGCTCTGGCCCAAGGTCTTGCTAAGCAGGCCCCCTTGAAGAGGGAATACTTGGGGAGAGTCACAGGCTTGAGGCTCAAAATCTTTGGCAAGCTTAAGTTCAGTTTCTGGCTAATCCTACTGCAACAGACTGTGGTTTTGAATGAGGGAGAGGGAATCTCTCCTAAAAGGAGGTGGTGGAGAATAAAGCTCAAAGAAGGATGAAAACCAGGAGTAGGAATTCAAACTACACAGAGAGGAAGAAAGTCAGGACCTAAAACTGGCACTGTCCTTGCAGAACTGGCTGTAAAGGGATGGACGTGTCCTGTGGCGTGACAATCTCCCTTCTCTACTAACATACTGTTCATAAACTTTCTTTCTATACTTAAGGTTTTACTGTTCTTATAAACAATACCATCTTCTTGTCTGCTAAACTCTTGGGGCCAGTCTATGGTTTACAGTCATAAAAATCAAGACTGAAATGATTCTCTTCATTTTATGCTGCCTTTCTTGGGCAAGTCTTCAGCAAGATGCTACTAAATGCCCTCCTGTCTTGTCAGCTATTCTGCCCCTTGGCACAGCCAAAGCACTCCAATGGCTTGTTAAAACAGAAAGAATATTGCATAGTGTTGCCTAAACTAGCCCCAAACCACCTCACAAAGGAGGACTTCCAGAAAAAGGAGATAAGAGCAGCATGTTCTTTCTTTTGGTGGCAGCCTGTCTTGTACATTGATCTAAATTAGCCAAGGGCTGCTCCCTGTGGCTGCCTCCACACCTGATGATTGCAGGGTCTGCTTCTGGCTTGTTTCCTTTTCTTATTCTAACAGCTGGGGAAAACCATTTTGCTGTAATCTTCTCTGAAATGGTGGTGGTGTTAATAATGGAAAAATATATCCCACACGCTCCACAGCTGTTTGACAAAGCTGTACTACAGTGAAAATCTCCCCTTTGCACTACAGGCTTAGGGTCTTCACACTCTCATTAACAGCCATCAGGGGGGTATCCAACCCTGCTCATGATCCAGGCTGTGTGAAGAAACACCTGCCTTGGCTTACTGCACTGCCCAGGATCACCTAAAACACAGGGGTTTCTGAAACCATCAGAGGAAACACCCCTGCATTTAGAGCAACTCTTTCTACAAATGCACAGAAAACAAGAGCATGGTAACCAAGAAATAGATGAAGTGTGTCTCAGCAACCATGGATATGGATGACAGTAGAGCTCATGGGCCCCAAGGATCACCAATCCCTTCTTGCTCTTAAGATGTGTCCAGTGTCTGAAGCTGTACACTGCCACCTCCTCTGACCTCCCTACAGTCCTCATCCAGCTGGTGATTCTAGGTGAACAGTTTCAGAAGCAGATTTCTTTTGCAACCATAATTTTTCATCATTTAAAGCTGCTTCCATTCTTGTTTCCCTATATTTTTTGGAGAATGTTTTTTTTGTGGATAATCATGTATCTAAGCAACACCCTAACAGAGAAAAGCTTATGCCCTGTCATTCCCAACCATCCACACACATGCTTTTGCTGTTTACTGAAACTTGCAGCTGCATTTCAGATGTCTGTGTACACCTAAGGTTGAGCCATCTCTTTTCCCTGAACTCCAAGTGAAAAAGAATAATGGCATCCAAATTTTGTTACATTCTTGAGGCATTATTGGCTCCTAAAGAACACTTGCACATGAACTGTCACTTCAGTGCCAGCACATCTCACAACACTTCTCCTTTCAGGCTAAGAAACAGCATTGTTTAAATTTCCCAAGTGATCTTGGTCTGTGTCATATTTCCCCACTTGTGGGCTTTCTGAGCCTTAGAGATGGGAAAGGCAGTTCAATGGTTATGCTTTTGGCTTATCTTTTGACTGGATTAAACAACAGACTTGTGGCATATTTTTCTTCTGCCACTGGTGTTTGTGTAGGTAGGTGTTCAGAGAACATCTGTTTCTTGATAGTTGTCTCAGCTATTCTGCTTTACAAAGAATTCACCTACAAAGATGTACCCAAGGGATAAAAAGGCCCTAAACATGAAAACATCCTTTCCACTGTTAGGCTCTTTTTTTTTTTTTTTTTTTTTTTTTTTTTTTTTTCCTAAACCTCTGTACAAACTTCTACAGTTACAATTTAATGAGAAAAACTCTGATAAACCAATCTGGGCTTCTTAATGGTTTAAATATACCTTCACGGGTCCCTTATTTTATGAAGTTTCAGCTGAAAGCAAAGAAGCAAATTCTCAAGTATCTTTTTGCTCAGGCAGCTCTTCCAATTCATTCATGAAGGCACAAAGATTTTAAGTTACTGTAACAGAAATAGAGGGTGACAGAACCGCTGACCAACCAGTTATTTCCCATTTCTACTTCTTCATTTAACTCTTCCTTCCTCAGTATGCATTTCCCTCGACTATTTTTAAATTTAATGATACTGAACAACTCTGCTGCATTGCCAAGACAATTCTGAGCTTCTGAGTTTATCTGAGATTTTCCTGGTCCTTGCAGCTCTGCCAGTAGCAGTTTTTGTAAGCCAGCAAATCATCATATCAAACAGCCTGTTTCTGCCTCTCTCATGAAACTCACAACTCGGGTTCAAGACCTTTACACTGCTGTCACTCCCCCCTGTTTTTTCCACTGGGCATAAAGCAAACCTGAGTGCATGCACACTGAGCTTGAGTGACACTGTGTTTTCTGTCTGACCTCAGGAGACAGAAATATATTGCTAGCACAAAGCTCAGGCTGAGCAACAAGATGACAGGACATATAATGATGAATAACCAAAGGCATTTTAGCTGCCTTTAACTGAAATTTACTGAATTAGTTCTTCACTCAGCTCTCACATGGGCACATTTCTTCTGGCTGCAGTTTGTGTGATTAAATGTGCCTGTGTAAGACTTGAGAATGACTAGGAAACATTTGGCCAATAATTTCTGAAGGGAAGAAGCTGCAGTGGAACAAGCTCAGAAAGGTTAAAATCCAGAGAGGACTTGCTGTGGGGCTACAAGTGTTTCCAAGGTATTACTGCTTCTTTCATGCACCTGCTATGGATTTTTAAACACCAGCAATAGCACTGCCTCACCCACAGTAAGTAATCCCATATGTTAACATCAAACCATTCAATTTCTTATCTTATTCCACTCCAAAGCTTTAATTACTTGTAAAGGCTGCTAATGCTTGGTCTTGTCTAATGCAATTAGATTTAATTTTCATTCTACTTCTCATTTGATTCAAGAAAGATTGCACTGAAACTTTCTCATGCCCAGGTGTACCAGCCAGTGCCATCAGCAGACCCACTGAGCTCAGGGGATGTATTTTACATGGTAATAACAAGTGGATTTGCTTTATAAACCTGGTGTGCCAATAAAGTACCCATGGCAGGATTTCCTAAGGCTCTGCAGACTGGTCTGCTATTGACTTCAGCAGAAGCAGGCTATTGAGAAGGTATTTTATTTGTCTGGATTGCTATGAAATTGCCCTTTGGATTATAATAGAGTGTTTCTATTCACAAAAGGTTTTTATTATCACTACAAACATTTATTGTGCTCAGGAAGACTTTCACATTTCAAATGCTCACCAGCATGAACCCTAATTTTTGTCCTTTTCCCAAAATGCCCTCAGATATGCACTTGGTGCTGACACACTACAAAAACTGTCTCTTTTGATATAGGTAAGCAAGGCTTATTCAGATCATGGCCAAAGGCTATGTTTTCAATATCAAGCTGTGTCAGTCTAAAAATTGCATATTAAATGTTCCAAGCTGTTTTTCTGTTACTCTAACCCTGATGCTACTATGGCAAGAGGCAAAATTCTTTTTGACTTAACAGCTTCAAAGATAAGGTAATACTGCATTCATTAAAATAAAGAAATGACATTGTATTTTCCAGCACACCACAGGCAGTAGGTAATGTTACATGAAGTTAATTGTCAACAGAACTACCCTGTAATTGTTTTCCTCTTCTCTCCACAATGAAGAGCAATTAAAGCTAGCATAAAAACAAGACAGTGTGCTGGCAAAGATAACCCTGTGGTACAAGTGAGAAAAAATGATGAAATCCATAGGAACTGTGTCAAAATGAAGACAATCAGAGAAGAAAGAAACAAACTGAGGAAGAAATGAGGGTCAACAGCAGCATTAACACCAGGGAAAGGGGATGAGTATGGTGAGGAATAGAGAGAAACTGTAAAGCTTTACTTCTGACTTCTCTGGCAGTTCTTAACATGAAAGACTGTAAAGACATCAAACAAGCTAATCAAGCAAACAAATCACCAGCAGAGAAGGACACACTAACTGGGGGAAGGCAGAAGAAGCTGGAGAAGTTCAGGCTGGGAAAGGCAGGTGAGCAGGCAGCAGTAGATGAGCCTTTTGAGAAGGAAAGGGGAATATCCCCAGGAGAACAAAGTGGGGGGAAGATTCCAGGGACTGGCAGAGCTTCATAGGACCACAGGCCATAGAGTTTCAAGCAGGATTTGGCTTTATGAGGCTGCAGCAAACAGGGCAGCTGATGAGCCCAGTAACTGTGATCCCCCAGAGGTACCACAGGCATGACAGCTGGTTTACAGGGTCACAGACACGGACTGGCTGGAGCCACACGTGGATGAGAGCTGCCAAAGGGATGCTTTGGCACACCAGTGTCCAGCTTGCAATCACACCTACAAGCTCTTCAAATGCTCAGGGAACTAAAATAGAGGTGTTTGCAGGACTGTCACTGAAGACCTAATGGAATGCTCTGCTAAGCAGGAGGTACATGCTTGCTAAGCAGACATTGCTCCTTCAGTGACCCGAGCTAGAGGCACCCTGAAGGCTGCAAAAATGGAGAATCATGAATCCATGAAACTCCAGTTGGTCTTTGTTTCAAATCCCAACCAACACCTCATAAGTCAGTATAAAATCTCCCCTAATTTCTGAGATGCTGGGCAAAATTTGGTTTTTGGATGACTGCTCTTCGAAGCTGTGGTGCTTGACATTTAATTTGGAGACCTCACATTTCAGTGCTCCAGTTGAGCACATCAAACTCCACAGCCATGGCAAAAAGAAGTGAAATGTCTTTGTCCTTAACATCAGTAACCGATGGAGAAGTCAATGTTTTGAAACATTTAGCTAGGGTTTAATACTAAAGAAACACCTGAAATGCTTAGATTAATCTGAACTGCTCTGTAGAGATCATTCAGTTTAGATGACCAAAGCACAGTGAAAGCTTAATTTTCTGTGGCTGGCATAAACCTACAGGGGCAGGCAAGCCCTAAAAAGCACTGAAATTAAAATAATACTTTTCTTTTTTTTTTTTTTATTTTATTTTAGAAAGGGTTTTATTTCAAGTATTTGGGTTCCTCTCTCTTTCCCTCCCGAATAAAATCCCAACAAATTCAGGATCAAAATGATTTAATTGTGACCCTTCAGTGAGGATTCCTCAAGTCACCTGCATAATTACATGGATGCATTCCAAGTAAAGCTTTGTGTTGTTGCTCTCAACTACAAGAAAGCAAGCTGTGATTTAGATTACTTTCCTGCTCAGAGCAGAACCTATGGCCACATGCTTAGGAAACTCCTGCCTGTGGTACCCAAAGAAGTTAATGCTCCTATGCAGCTATGGCAAGCAGAAAACATTGCTATGGTGATAGTTCTTCATCTGAAAATCAGTGTAGGAACAGAACTCTGCACAGAAATATGCTGACCATTGACCTGCTGCCCTCTGAGCCTCCTGCTCTCTGTTCTTTACCGAGACTACCCAAGCGAGAAAACAACTCTCAGGAATCCACCAGCACATTGATCAAAATGTGACACACACCAAAGGAATCAGATCTGCCTGGAACACACTCTCACTCTGCCTGCAGATTGTGTACAGGATGGCAAAGACAAATTATCTGACACTGCAGCTTAATAACACTGCTGGCTCTTCCAGCTGCTTTCTCATTCGCTTTTGTTTGATTATTTCTTAACTTTAAGAAGGTCAACTCCCCCTTAACTTGAAACCTCTGCAAAAGCTGCCTGAACCCCAGAGAACTGCAGAGCCCTGGGGAGGTAACACTGCTGCTTACCCTGGTTTGGCTGTCACCTTGTGGTTATGTTTGCCATATAGACAGAGAGGCTGCATTCAGGGAGAGAAGAGAGCCAGAACCTCCTGTGGCTGCAGCTCCACATCCTGGAACACAACAATGCATGTATGTACCCCTTAAACCTTCAGACCATCTAGGTTAATTGTGGGATTTCTTCCCAAATTATCCTGTGTAGTGCCTGCTCTCACCCCCTGGCTCCGGGCAGTGCAGGCCAACATCTCACCTGTGCTTACTGAGCTGTCCAATGTGCTTTGCACATCACTTCCATTAAATTATCACCCCCAGAACATCTGGACTGACAGATATTCTCACAAGACTATGATACAGAGCCAGAGGATATCTTAGAAGTGAGTGGCTATGGTGCTTAGGTTGTGGAGCACAGGCAGAAGTGCTGCTGAGTTTGCTGGGTCCCTGCAGAGGACCCAGAGAGGTCTAACCTAGCTGACACCCTTAGCAAGGAGAGAACAGCTGCCAAAGCCAGTGAGATGGCAGAAAACACAGAATGCTGTGTCTCTTACTTAAGAGCAGAGCATGCCCCTTCCCTTTGGGTGGAGCAATCAGTCCACAGGAATACTGAGTCATTTAACAGGATACCTCAGGGATAAAGCAAGCATGAACAGTCCTGCTCACTCCTACACACTGTGCCCCCCAACACCTGTAACCCCTGCACAGCTGCACAGAGAGAGGATTCCTGCATCTCTTCTTCCCAGGGGCACTTCTCAAGCACACTTAACCCAGACATGTTCCATCCCAAAATCATCTGCCCACAGTAAAGGTGCTATAAAAAACCACTGTGTTGAAAAATCACTTTATGTCAGAGTACTTCACATGACCTCATTTTTTAATGCCTGGTATGGATTTCTAGTATCTTCTATCACTTGATTTTTGAAATATGTACTTACAGATAAGAGGCTTAGAATCCAATTTTAATGAGTCTATGTTTCAAAATGTGAGTCTATGTTTCAAAATGTTCTACTATACAGGCACTTGTTTAGTAAAGGTATATTCTAGCACATAAGAGGGGAAAAAATCTGGGTACAAAGTCTAGACTCATGGACTGAGTCAGAAATCCAGATCTTCAGGCATTCCAGAGTTGCCTTGTGTGCTGGGCAGAATAAGTCACTGCTACCAGAATACAGGGAAAGCTAGAACTGATTATGCCTGCATCTGAAACATTTCACCAGGAAGAAATCTGGTCTGAGTTATACTTTTGCTTTCAGTTTTTAACAAAGTGCTGGGTACTGTAGGTGGCGTGCATTTGTGGAGGGAAGTAAAAAAACTCAACTGAAAACCAAAGTCTACAGTCAGTTACACCAAAGAACCAAGAATAAATTTCACCTAGCTGCTCCTTAAAGAAATCAGAATAATAATAATAATTGCCTAGAAACCCAGTATCTTTTGGAGTGCAAAATAATGACTGAATAGGTGGTGTAGTCTGACAGCAAGCAATCAGAAATTAGACTGAAGGATTTTTACATAGCTCTGAAAATCCAAATGTGTCTAATGAAAACAGACTCAACATTTCATTATTCAAGCACAAACAATGCAGTAATAAAAACTGAATATCCAGAGTGCTATCAAGAGGGTGTTTTATGGACTGTAAGGCACACAAATTGTGGACCATTCAGGAAAATGCTTTAAAATTGGAATTTCAACTCTCACTTCCTAAAGATCCCATTAAATGTTTCTCACCCAGACTGTTTGATTGTGCCCCTGAAGAATTAGGGAAGTGCAGAGGTGCAGCCAAGGAGGCACCTAAGAGATGGAAGCTGCTTGGCTTGCAAAGGTCCTGCTCAAGGAGACTGGATGCAACAGTTCTCTCCCAGCCTGGCTATTCCTAATTTTTGTCTTCACAGAAGGATGAAGAACTGGAGTCTTTCTCAGCTCAGCTAACACAAACTCCAGGGGGACTTGCAGCCCTGTCCCTGGATGACTATATTTCAATGCCTACATGTGAAAGATTTAGTAGTTTTATGAAAACTGTTGAGAATAAAGCGAGGGCTTGAAAAGACAAAGCGAGATTCCTGCAAGTTGGAATCCTCTAGAGATGAGAAGCTGAGTAACCTGTGGGTGATTTACCCTGGAGAGACACTGAGTCTGTTTTTTAAGCAGTGAGTAAGGAAGCTTTCCACCTCTCTAGGATGGTGGTGTGTTTAGCTGGAGTAATAAAGTTGCTTTGACACATAGAACTCATGAATCTGATGAGGAAGGCAAGTTGTTTTGACTCTGCATGTCTGGTAGTTCTTGGCAAGGTTGGGTAAAAACAGCATTCTTGTCAATTAAGCATGACACAAAAGCAACTCAAATTGCTCAGAGCCAGGATGGTGTGTGAGCTGACAGTGGAATCAAAGGCAATCCAGGTGGGTAGGCACACAAATGAACTGGCAGGGAGGGAAAAGCATGGACCTTGAGAGAATGGCTTTGGAACTGCTCTCCCAGGTGACACCTTGCTGCCCTCCCATTTGGTTTCTCCCGTGCTGGGACCACAAGCCAGATTTGAGCAGGTTTGACTAAGAGCACAGCACCGTGTTCTAGTGGAACAACCAGTTAGTCCATGGGGGTTTCCTGCTTTTGCTGGGCGGAACTGCCAAAAATAACCCAATACAACCGTGTGGTGGAAGAAACCCGCTGCAGCTGAGCTCTCTGTGGGCTTTGCCTCTTCGAGCTGCAGCAGCCTGAAGAGGCACACCAAGAGAAGCACTGAGCTCCTCTTCATCTGTAAAAGCCACGAGCTCCATGGATGGAGTGCAGCAGCCTCAGGATGCTGGGACTCAGGCAGACACACCAAGTACTGTGAGTAACCCAGGAGTATGCACTGGCAGGCAGAATTCCCAGAGGAGGGGAACTCTTGTCAGAATCCAGCCTCTGTTGCACATAAACCAGCCTTCAGCCTCCTCCTGGCATAGGAGATGTGACATTATTGACTCTGAGAGCACTGCCCTCGGTTGGTGCTACAGGAATATGAGAAGCACAACTCTTGGTTCTGCCATTTACACCTGTCAAAATCCCCTGCTGAGCTCCTCAATCCCTCTGCCCAGACACAAATGACTGCAGATGGGGCAAGGAAGTGGAGGTGGAAATGCAAAGCAAGAGGAAACATTTCATATTTCAATAACCTCAGAGAGAAGAAGCCAGAGTCGGCAGGGAAACAATGTTTACACATCACCTGAAGATTTCTGTTTCCCACAGCAGGTGTAATGAAAGAATAGGTTTGTTAAAACATTGGTTTTTTTGTTCTTTCATTCTGATCAGCCCAAATGAACTCTTTTAAATATATGTTCCTATGATGAAGAAAGTGTAATGCTTAATTAAAAAGGTGCTTTAATGACTGGGCTACCAAATGCAATTGCAAAGCAAAAGTTAACTGGATTCTTCAATGCAAAAAGTAACAATACCTGACAACACTCCTGTACTCACCATCACAATACCACTACATGGATTAGTCACTATTGATAAAACATTTTCCATACCTAATGAATGTAAACACAATAATGAGCTGAGAGTTTCCTCCTCTTCAATAAAGGGAAAACACGACATTTGCACTCAGAAGACACCTGGCTTCCAACAAAACTTAAAAACTGGCAGAGTTAAGATCTCGTGTTCAGGGACAGGATTTCTCAAGCAATAGTTCAAAAGCAGTAGATAGCCACAGAGTTAAAAAAAAATACAAAAAAAAATCCTCCCACCAGAACTCATCATTTGCTTTACAAAGTGCTGGTCTTCCTAAACACCAACGGGATGTAAAAAACTGCAGCCGGCTGCAGCGATACACTTGTGCTACAGCTGGAAGACACACGGCTTGGCGCTCCTCGAGTCTTTAAACACATCCACATCCAAAGTTTGCCGGCAGTTAAAGCCGGTACCAAGCCAGCCAAAGCCTGGCTCCCGCTCAGCATCTCCACCTGCCCGCGCCGCCTCTCCCCGCACCGAGCCCTTCTCGGCGGGCAGCCGCCGGTCGGGCTGGCTCCTCCGGGCCGGCGGAGCGGGGCAGCCCAGCCGGCAGCACGAGTCGGCCGCGGAGGGACGGCGCTGCCGCGGAGCGCTGCGGGCGGGACGGCGCCGGTGCCCGGCTCCGTGCGGCGGCGGGACCGCGACGCCCGGGACGGGAGGGCAGCGGGGACCGAGGGACCCGGCGGCGCCGCCGAGCCCCGGTTGCCACAGCAACGCGGCGGCGCCTCTCCCCAAACTTTGGTCGCTATAACGACGGGGCCGCGGCCGCGGCATCCCCCGGACGGGCGGGCCCGCGCTCACCTATGGTGGAGACGACGGTGCCCACGAAGTAGAAGGCGCCGGGGAAGTCCCAGCGGGGCCGCAGGGCGTCGACGCGGATGCCCGCGGCCATGGCCGCCTCGTAGCTCCGCAGGAAGGCGCGCAGCTCCGGCAGGCTGATGTTGAAGATGCGGCTGAAGTTGTGCAGGGTCCGGTTCCAGCGGAGCTGCGCCGCCGCCTCCGACGGGCTCTCGAGGGCCGAGAAGACGGTGGCGCCGGCGCTCAGGTACGCCGCGATGAGGGCGGCCAGCAGCAGGAAGCGCCCGTTGTCCTCGTTGAGGGGCGCCAGGCGCCGCCGGCGGCAGGAGCCCACCGCCCCCCGCGGGGGCATCATCCGGTGCGCGGCGCGGCGGGCGCGGCGGGCGGCGGGCGGCCCCCGGCGGGGCGCGCGGGCATGGGGCGGCGCTGCGCGGAGCCCGGCGCGGCGGCGGCGGCGGCTTCGCTGCAGGGGCCGCGGCTCTGAGTCATCCCCCGGCGGGGCTGCCCGCCCGCCTGGCGACGGCGGCGCCCCGGGGCCGTCGGCCGCGCCCGCCCGCCCCGGGCCCCGGGGCCGCGGGCTGCTGCGGCGCCGGCCGGCTCGCTCTGGCCATGCGGGGCGGCGGCGGCCCCGCCGCGGGGGAGACGCCGCGGGGAGGCGGAGGCGGAGGCTCCGCGCGGCGCCCGGTCGACGGCGGGCGGAGGGCGGGAGCGAGCGGCGCGTCCCCCGGGGAGCCGCATCCCCGGCGGGGACGCTCCCGCAGCCCCGCAGCCCGGCCCGGGCCGCCGGAGCCGCCGCTGCCGCGCCCCCGGGGCCGCCGCGCCCGAGCCGGGGGAGGGATGGGGCGGGACGGGCCGCCCTGCCCTGCCCTGCCCGCTTCTCCCCGCCGCTCCCGTCGCGGTCCCGGCCGTGTGTGGGATGCGCCCCGGCCGCTGCGGAGGTGGCTTGGCTGCCAAACCTTTCCTCCGCACCGCCGGGGTGTTTTTGAGGGAGTTGGTGGTGGTCGGTGGGGCTCTAATTACTTAATTTCTGGGTGTACGAATCGTTGTCGCTGATCTGACTCCGCAGAGGTAGACCCAAGAAAATGATACGTTTTGGATTCGGTGCCAAATGCCCATTTAATCTTAGCTAGTGTCTGAAAGGTGATTTTTCCCCGCCTAAGATGTTGGATTCTGTCTTCGCCGTTTGCCTTGGAACAAACACTGTAGCCTTTTTTATCGGTTATGTTGCAGTAAGAACTGCAGTCCTTTCTGGGGAGACTTGAAGTAAACAATTACATTCGTATTTTTAAAATGAAATGAGAATTCTCACTGATAAAGTATTGCAAAGAGGATGGGAGTGATGCCAGTCCTGCAAACATATGTGTAGGGGTTGATAACACGTGTAGGAAAGATCTGGGCTTGGAGGAGGAAATGCTCCCCACAATTTACAGTTGCCAGTGTCAGTCTCACTGGGATGGGAGCTTGTGCCCTGGTAATGGGTTTTTTTAGCCTAGGTTCTATTTTTTCCTTTTTTTTTTTTTTTTTTTTTTCTTTTCTTTTTTTCCCTCTACAGGAAAGTATTTGCTGCCTCTTGGTATCTACATGATGTCTTTTAGCAAAGGGCTATTTCCCATCACTAGAACCTCTCCATAGCTTCACACATTTATTTCTTATTTTGGATCTGAGATTTTGCTTTGCCATGAGATTTCACATTATTGGCAGCTCTCTCTTGGCCACATCCATAGCAGGAGAACTTCCTCCCTTTCTAACAGACTATTCATACTTGTCAGGTGAAGAGAATGGCTTGGGTTTACACCTATGCTTCCTAGGAACAGGCCACACATAAAATGCAATTAATTAGTACTCTAACCAAAGTATCACGTTTTGATAGCCACTAATATGTCTGAACTTAGGGGTTTTGCCATTATTGCTTCTGTGCTAAAGCATTTTGTACTGTAGAGGTAAAAAAACAGTGTCCAGAAGTATCAAAGGAGATCTCCAATCTCTGTTGTGCTCAAGGCAACCAATACCACATGCAACCCTTAAGAAAAAAAGTGGCTCCTATTTCAAAGTATCAGTTCTGTCCCATTATAAATATGACAACTGAATAAAAATATAAAAATTAAACCAATAAATCAGAAACCCAATAGCTGTGGAAAGCAATAGCAGATCTCAAGGACACAAGATGCAGAAAAACACTGTGAAAGTACATCAGACCTTTATATAAAAGACCATTGAAATGAGTGGAAAATCTCCCATGGATGGTCAAGGGTCAAGGGTTTAATAGGTCAGAAATGGGCCTTTTAGTGCCAATGACTATAGTTAGAAATAATCTCCACTGTGGTAATCCAGGAATGATTATATGCAGTCTGCTGTGTGAGATGATACAAAACTAAGCTAATTTACCTGAATTTGCAGGAGTTTTGTTGCTGCAGATGGGTCTCATGGTTTAGATTCCTGGTGCTTTTGTGTTTGCAAGGAAAGTAAGACTGGGGTTTTTTTGTTTGGTTGGTTGTTTTTGTTGCTGTTTTTTACTTTCTTGTTGGGAACGTTAAAAAATGAGGGTTCTGTTCTCTGGAGTCCTCAGCAATTTCACCTACTTGAGAGGCCCCTGATGGTTTTAGTGAGAAGCCAGTTAGCAAAGTTTGTGTAACTTGTACCTCACCATGCCCAGCATTGTCCCCTCTTGGGGAATGTTTGGCTCCTAGATGGGGAGTGAAAAATTGGCCATTTCCTTGGGTGCCAGAACAGTTTCCAAGCAGTAGAAGCTGACTGGCTCTGGAGTCTCTGGAGATGTTCTGCCTGGGAAAGGATGATGCTGGTGGGATGCTGATCAGCTTGAGGAATCACATCATAGATATGAAAGCCTACCAGTAACTTTCCATGAAGAAAAAAGCTCAGCTGAAGCAGCAAGGGACGTGGTTTAGCTGCTTCAGCATGGACAAGATTGTATTTCCAGCATCACCAAATCATGGTTTCTAAGAATTCGAGCTGTTGACAGATTTTCAAAATGTTTTGACAACTCATTTCAGTAAGATTTTTTTACTTGGAATCTTGAAAATTTGTCACCATTTTGCAGAAATACTTCTGCAGGTTTTTCTGGTTATAAAGCTAGGGGGGAAAAGTTTTGGGTTTTTTTTTGTTTTTTTATTAAAGTCCCACTGAAAATGTTTGGTCCTTTCCAAAGTAACTAGCTCCTGGAAAAACTCCATTAGCTAGATGAAAAATCCTTCAGAACTGTGGCTTAAAGCAAAGTCATGGTGACTGTGACCCAGATATGAGAGTTTGAGGAAACATCCCAAAGCTGCTGCTGCTGCTGCTCTGCTTGGGTAACGCTCTAAAAGGCTGTTTTATGGTTAAATGAAGGATGCTTTTCTAAATCTGCTTGAATAATTGAATGAAATCTTGAGGGATTTGGTGCAAACATCACTGTCTTTAAAACCATTTGCCTAGAAATTCTTTAAAAGCTGATGGTCAGCTGTAAGTTGGGCTTTGTGCTAAAATTAGATCCCTGAGCTGTGGGAGTATTGTATGCATGGCACCCCAGCCATTTGGTTTGTCAGGAGGTCAGTTGTTTGTGAAAGCAATTATTTTAATAACTAAAATGTGGTGTTTACATTATTAGCTTGGCAGTTTAAAGTGAAGCTCATGCAAAGAAATGAGATGGGCTCATTAAATGTTTAATTAAACCATTGTCTGCAAATGGGTCGTACTGCTAAACATCACATCTCTTATTAAATAATAAAGTTTAAAATGCTGTTTTAAACCTGAAAATGACCAGTTACTGTTATTCCTTTCAAGGGAGTAGTTTGTGGGGGTTTTGTTTGTTTGTTTGGGGTTTTATTTTTTTGGTTTTGGTGGATAAAATACTCCAAATTCTCAACCATGGTTCAACTGTGTGAATCACAAGCAAATTAGCAGGATCACTTTTTTTGACTTCAGGGACACCAAGACCTCGACATTTGTGTTCTTGATTCCAGTACAAGCTTCACTCACACACATCCCCACTGACTTTATAGCAAATATTTACCAAGAAAAAATACCAAGTACATAATTCAGGAGCTTTTTACCTCTACATTGGCATGGAAATGTCTCAAGTAGTTATTTGGAAGTGTCTCATACAATCTGAAGGTAAGCATGCCATACAGTCCCTGACCTGAAATGTATTGCTTGTTTGCAGTAGTGGGACATATTTTCTACCTTGACAGTGACTAAAGGCAGATGAATATTTGCATGGAGTTAATGTGCAGATGGTTTTGTGTTGCTCTCCATACAGCCCAATATGGGCTGTATATATTAGTTTTTGTCTGTAACATGTACTGTACCAAGGAAATTATTTTTCAGTGAGTGGCCTTATGGTGAGCCTGGGTGCTTGACAAGCTGTGCAGGCAATGAGATGATGCTCTTCTTCACTTGTACCTCCTAATGGACTTCAGGGAACAGATCCTTTGGTATCACCTTGTAATTAGAAGAAATGGATGAGGTGATTTGTAGTCTATGCAATCAGAGCCTTGGTACCATTGTAAGCAAAGGTTTCAGTCTCAATGTGTAACAGAAATGAATGTGCCAAATTTTTGAGTTAGAAATGTGGGTACTTTAGGATAGAGGGCTCTTCCCAGTACCTGACTTGGTGTGATGACAGATTGAGGCAGTGAAAAGTATACTAACTACAAAGTATTTGGGGATGAGTGTGTGTTTCCATGGAACCTCAGATATCACTAGTGTCTCCTCACCCTCCCCAGACACTTTTTTTGTTTTGAAGCAGAAGACCACTCCTGTGACCCCAATGGCCTTTTGTGTTCTCATGTTTTCTGTCTGTATCAGGGTGAACTTTTGGGGAGGGGAGAGAGAAAACAGGCAGGCTTATTACTGGTCTCAAAGCCATGAGTTACCTGTTGCAGACAATTTGGTTGAAAACTAAGACATTTTTTGTGTTGATTAGCAGGTGGTGCATGTGGAGTCTTGGCATGAGACAGGTGGCTGGGCTCTGTAAGCTCCCCCCACTCTGCCAGAGGCACTCTGGCTTTCATGGGAGCAGCACCAAAGAAGCTGATGAGATCAGCTTGAGAATCCTTTGGGAACCATTTCTTGTACTCCCAAACTCAAAATCAAGTCAGGGTGAGATGCAGGAGTCAACCAGTGCAGGTTTTGGTTTGCTAGGTCCAACTGCTAGTGAATACTAAGAGATGTAGGGAAACAGTATTGTTAACCAAAGACATGATTTTACTAGGAGAATACTTCCACAGGTTTAAGAGAAACAAGAAGCAATTGCTGCCTGAATCAGAGATTCCTTCCTTCTTCCTGCTAATTTATGAATATGCAATGGTCTTTTGTTTTTGTTTTCCTGAGGCTCAGTGATCTAAATACTACTTTCTCACTTTCACTGCTCTCACTGAGAGAATGATCTAATTAGTGCTGCCAATTACATTCAATTTAAATCTGATGAATAGCCAATTTCAGAAGGCCTGATTCTGTCTAGAGCATCCTGAGCCCTTTAATGTGTTTGCACTTGTGCTGCCAATGGAAGCCACACCCTGTGTCTTGTGCGGGTAGCTCAGTGTTCACATGGCTTACTTTCCTCACAATTTTTGGTATGAAATCTCACATTTTATGGGAAAACCTTCCACTGTGGTGGCTTGTGCTCTTCCTGCATTAGTTTTGCTAATTTGTTTTCCATTATTGCTTTGCACAGGGAAATCTCAGTCAGTGGCTTGGCACGCTAGGGATTTTTAAAACGTGTTAGTAATGGAAAGCTACTATTCTACTGCTCAGGAAGATGCAGCTCTGTAATATTTCTGAGACACTGCAAAGGATAATTTCTAAATGTACAACCCAATGTTGAATTCATGTAGACTGTTAGGCAACAAACCAGTTACCAGATTTTCCTTGGATCTCACCTTGTTCAGGGCCTGGCCTTTCAGGAGAGGCCTTTCAGCATCCTTCAGCTGTCCAGGTGAGCAGCTCAGTTTTTGAAAGGACTGCAAGGCCAGTTAGGCAGTTCTGTAACCTGCCATTTCTCTTGACAAAAGTTTGGAGGAAAGAAGAAGAGCTCTTTGTAAATCTCTCTGTTAGAGATGTGTCCCCTGTATTCTGTGGTTGAGCTTCACGGTAGAGAGGGGAGGGATGGACAGACAGATGCATGGATGGATGGATGGATGCAGAAACCTGCAGAATGGGATTGGTGCAGCTCCTGAGAAATCTGCATCCTCCAAGTCCATGCTTGCCTGTGTACCGATGAGCTGCAGGGAGCTTGCCAGGAAGAGAAGTAATTTTAGAGTGTGATTTGGAAAATGATTCAGTTTAAAAATTGCTATTTTTGAAGGGCTACTTTCAGCTGGGATCCAGTCTCCAGCCTGTTCCCAGAAGCACTTGCCTTGCTGCAGCAGAGCGTGGTGAAAAGTGGAGGAGGAATGTCTGTCTGGGAGCCGCAGCCCGAAATCTCGTGATGCTGCTGGGAAACAATTCATGGGGATGGGGCCTCCTGGCATTCACATCCCTTCCTGCATTTGGCAGGTGAGTGTTTAACCCAGCCAGGCTGCTGAACATGGCAAAGGACACTCTACCCACCCTCCCTCCATGCTCGAAGGAAAGCACAGGAGTGTGGGTCTGGAAATGGGGCTGCTGGGCAGAGTTTCAAAACAGGAAAGCCTGCTTTATCCTTTGACATGAAGCCAAGGACAGCATGAGGAATTTATGAACCAAAGCTGTGAAATGGCAAACACCTTTTTCATGCATTTTGAAGATGTATTGTATATATTTGACAGAGCCTGTGCCTGCAGCTCCTGCAAATCTCTCCAGCCAGTGGCACCGAAATGAAACCAGCTAGGCTGGTACTCACTCCATCAGGCTGAGGCTTTGCAGAAGTTCAGGACAGGCAGCATTTGGTCACAGCACTGAAGGAAATATTGGCAACCCCTTTGGCCTGTTAGATTTTCTTTCTAGGGTGAGAAGTTTCAGAGAGCAATTGTGTTGATTACACCTGTCAGTTACCACCCAAGAGGTGAAAATGTCCCTTTGCCCTGGATTTCTCCCTCTTGTTTCTTTCAGGTAGGTGCTGGCTGATGTTCCCCTAAGGTCATTTACCTTGGTAAGCTTTTCATAAACAGGTTCCACTTGTGGCTGAGCAACTTCACACAACTTGGTTTGTTCTTGAGGATGTCTGGAGTGGAAGGGTATGGCTGAAGACTTTGCTGTGGTTCCTGTGCAGGTATATATACAAGGAAAGCAACATATCTTTAGGGCAAAGTCTAAGCTCCTGTAGGAAGCAGAAGGTGAAGAGAATGTCATGGTGAGAAGGGCTTCATTTTACAGCTGTCCATTCTTGCTTCAAGTGCAGTAAGCAAATGGGAAATATATCAAGCTTCAAAAAAAAGGTAAAATTCCAGTTTGCTATGTAGAGGGTTTTAAAGGACCTTTCTAGATTAAGATTTTCTGTTATTTATGACCACATAAATGGTGTTTCATATGTAATACCAAAACATTCTTTGTGCATCTTATGAAAGGAAGACAATTGCTGTGCCACTGAGCATGCAAAAATGTCCCAGGGAAAACATTCAGCACCAGTAATTTTCATCTCTGGTCCTCTTAGCCTGGAAATGAACTTCAGTCTCCCATTTTCCTGTTTTTGGCCTGCATTCTCCTATTTTTAGAGGTGGCTACTGCCCATATTCACCCTGGGCACTAGGGGGAAATGAAGTGAAGCTGTTTTGGCAGCATTTTGCAGTCATTTCACAAAGATGCAATCAAAGTAATGCAAAGTGATTAAACTTGTTACAGTGGCTGTAATGCATTGTAGGTCTAGTGTGGCCAGTGCTCTCCCTTTGGTTTTAGAGCACTGGGGTATTGATTTAGCATTTAACAAGCACTTATCTAGTGAAAATGCACTAGTGGAAACATAAGAAATAAAAATGCACAATGAAGAACATATGATATTGAAACCAAACCACATGGCATGTTTCAGGTCAGGAAGAGCTTAGGTAAGGAATGAGGTGAGCACAAAGAAATAGAGGGATGACAGGTGCCTGAGAGTGGACACTTCAGAAGTGGAGTAAAAATTGGTAACCCTGGGGAAACTCTGTGTGTGAGTGCAGCTCTGTAGCTCTGCAGCTGGGAGAAGTGCAGGAGGCAGGGGTGGAGAATAAAAAGGAACACAGACTTTAAAACTTTCTGGAAGCTCAGGCTTAGAGTCCTCTCAGCAGATTTCCTTCTGGCTGCACAGTCCCCTTGCTGGCCCTTCAGGTGTGCTGACTTTGAGTTAAGCTTGGTCTAGTGCAGAGCTTGGAAAGTTTTCAAGCAGGACTTGCCAAAGTGCATTTTAATGTTCTTAATCAGGAGTTCATTGGGCTGGCAGAGGTTTAGGAGCTATGGGATTTGTCCCACATGGACACCCAGGGGCTGCTGGCTTCCCTGGGGCTCTTGGCTGTCTCAGCAGAGCCATTCCCATTTTACAGTGGCTCTGTGTCAGGTCCAGCCATGTGCCATCCACAGCTCCTGACTCCTGGTCTAACAGCCAGGCCATCTGAGTCAGGATTAGAAAAATGGATTTCTCACCAGTTAAAAGTTGACATATTGCATCATCTTGATCCAATAATTTCTCTTCCTGTTGCCTTATTTACCCTTCTGCCTTTGGTCCTGTTTCTCTCCCTAGGTTGAGAAATATTCCAGAATAGAATGGCTTTTATTTACATTATCATAGCTCCATTGGAGATGCAGAGAAATCCTGGCAAGCTTCCCATCATCCATGAAGGAAATAAAAAAATTAAAAAAGAATCTTGCTGGTGTGAGAACATGATACTGGGGAGACCTTGTTATGCTGATAATGATATAAAGGGAAAATGATGGGGAAAAAATGTGTCCTAGCAAGCAGGCTTCATTTCTGTCCAAATGCCAGTGTGGCTTATTAATTTCTAATGAAGTGAAATATATTCATGCTCTCAGAAGTAGACTGTGTTGATTTAATTTGTGTTTTATGATCAAGATTCTAGATTTCATATCTTTTATAAGTAGTGAGCAGGGATTTAGCTGCATAAGACACATTAATATCAATATAATATAACTCCCCAGGCACTTCTTTAAAGACTATTTTATACATAACAACATGGAATTTCACCTCTATATTTCTCTCATTCTCTCCAAGAGAAAACAGTGATAGCTAATCTGAAGGCAAGCACACATTTTATTATTGCTCTCAAAGCAGTAAGCATTTTTAGTACTCTGAATTTTTCCTGCTGACAAACAACAGGCAGTGTGCAACATAGAAATCAAATAGCTGCTTTTTTTGTGGGCTGGGCTGGGGAAAGCAGCAGAACAATCTCAGGGAAGAAATCACAGGTTATTATTTATTTTATATGATTTCAGTGCTCTGCTTTCAGAGTTTTTTTTTTTTTTTTGCTTTAGAGAACTGGTATATACTGAGTGAGGGAGATCCTTCTCCAGTATAAAATATTATTAGAAAAGGAATGTTCACTTTTCTAGAGGAAATTTCCTTCCTGCTTCTTTCCTCATGAGTAAAAATGATCCAAATACTGTTGGGAATTGAAACAGGGAGGGAAAATGACATGTTTTCCAAGCAAAACATGTTAATTTTATTTTTACTTTGTCCTTACAAACCATGTTTCTGACTTTCATCCCAACCACTAAATTTATCTCTCTGTACTAAAAGACAATTGTCACTTCTTAGACACTTGTTTATCCAGGAGAATGCAATCTGGAGAGGATCCTAGATGATTTTGAGCATTTTCCAGCAGAAGAAAAGAACTCTCAGCATTGCCTGAGGACTGTTAGTGGGTCTTGGACATGCTGAGATGTTCTGTTTGAGCTGGTGAGGACCAGGCTCTGTGCTGTGCTGTGGGATGAACCAGCTCCTGGACTTTGCAGGGTGCACCTGTGGGATCACACCTGTATCATGGCTGCCCTCAAGTAAGGAAACATTACATTTGTCAGAGTTTAGTCTTCCTCAAATTTGGCTTTTCTGACTTAACTCATGATTCAGATAAACAAAATTCTGGTTATTCTGATGACACCTCACAAGGTATGTGACCCAGTCACAATTTGCCCTGGTTTGGGATTGCAGAACATTTCTTTGGCTGTGGATTGATTACATTTGGCAAGTATGGAGCTGTGCAAGTCTGGTCCTGATGGAGACTGTGCACTGCACTAGTCAGTGGTACTGTTGTGTATCAATCCCATGAAGCAAATTCTCCCATCTGATCAAGTGCTGAAGTTTAAAGGAGCTCTTGCAATACAAGAGAACATAAATCATCACCTTAACTGCAGCCTGTGGTAACCTGTGTCATGGGATCCAGCCTAACAACAAGATAAATCTATAAATCTTCTGGATTTTATCAGCTGGGTGTTGAATAATTATGAGCTCCCATGTCTCACACACACACAGAGGAAGTGTATAGCTGATAGAGATGTAGCCCAGAAGTTCATTATTTGGCAGTTGTAGGAGTTTTGAGTCCCAGGGAATGCCTGACCTTAGGATTCTTCTGGGATACATAATATTTAAGTAACACTGGATTTCTTGGGGCTGGCTAATGCATGAATCAGAGGGATGAAGGTCAGGGAAAGAAAAGGTGTGTTTAAAGAATAACACTGGCCCAAAAGCAAATGGGTATATATTGCCTATGCATTCACTGAGAGAATATTTGAGAATGTTCCTAGCTATTTAAAAACAAATTTCTAAACAGTCTTCCAATAGGAAGAATGAGAGCAAAAAGCTGGACTGCCTGTAAGGTGGGGTCTGAAGAGTGTTATATAAAATGGTGTCTACAATACCAGCAAACTGAATTTATTGGCTAAAGTGCTCCAAAACATCATCAGGTATTTTAGGCTGGATAACACACAGACCTCAGTCCCACAGGGTATTTCTTTCCAATCACCACTAAAAGGGGCGTTGCATTTCCACACTCTTTTTATAGCATTATTGACTTTTGGAACTCAAGTAACTTGTAAGCTGGCTGAGGAATGCATTTAGGAGGAAAGGCTAGGGGTGATTTTGCTAGAACATCCTTATCAGTGGGAAAAAAAAAAAAAGTTACATCTGTTATAATTTACCAACATGAAAGCTCCTCAAGGTCTCTGCTGTTCAGAACCCAGCAGGAATTTTCCAACTGAGGAGGAGGAAGAGAAATGTTTACTAAAAGACAGATTGCAAACATCAAGCTGCCTGTTCTGCAATTGATCTTTTACTCTGAGAATATCCAGAAGATCTATACTTATGGTTAGGCTGTTATTTGGAAAGGCAGTAAAAGACATTCTGCTGAGAACTGCTTCATATTAAAGCCTGCAACTTGGGGAGCTTTTAAAATACAGCAATTGCCTTGGATGTTCATTTCAAGGCAGACCCTGCTCTGTACATTTAAAGTAATGGTTTGTCTTTCAGATTCACTGGAAAAATGTTGGGTTTTTTTGTTTTTTTGTTTTTTTTTTTTTTCCCTTGCTTGCTTAACAAGCATAAAAATATCACAAAGGAGAAAAATCAGGATATTATATAGGTTTTTGTTAAATGCCACACTGTAGCCCCTTCCTGAACTAAAAGAGGCAAAAAAAAAAATTAAAAAAATTTAGATACTTCTGTGCTTCGAAGTCTGGAAGGTAGATCCAAATGTTCTTGAGAAGGGAAGCTGCCAAATTCAGTCCATGGGGCTGTGCTAGCTCAGTGAAACGCAGTGGGAGAGGCCAGAAATGGGGGAATGATGTTGGCTGAATGATCATATTGTCATTAGGAGAGGCACACCTACACTTCTTCACATTGACCTTTAGTTTCTTATCACTGCAGGTTGATCTCCTCTTTTGTGCTCTTTCCCCAGCCTTTTAAATCAGTATTTTCTTGATGAGCAGACAACTCAGAAGAATTAGAAGATGAATTTCTCCTAGGAAGAAACTTGAGTCTTTATCAACTGCCCCTTCATTTGCTGCTGCTAGGAGATTGAGACATGGAAAAGAGATTTATTGTTCACTGCCTGGTAACATGAAACTACATCCCCATACACATGGCTCCTGTCTGGTACTTATCCACAAACTTGTCTTCAAAAAGCTTTGCTAGAAGCTGCATTCTCCTCTTCCACTGCCTCTGTAATTGCCAAATCCTCTGCAATAAAGCCCCTCTCAATATCATTTCCAGCAGAGGTGTGATATATAAGCTAGCTCCTTGACTCTGATATTAAATTCCCTGGTATTAATGGATTATGGCCTTCAGCATTGCCAATATTATTGTGAACAATATTGTGACACTGGAAACTCAATCAAACCTCACCTTTTACATTAATTGTTACACAGTTTTTACCTTAGCACTCTGGAAGGAAGCAATTACTCTGGATCCATGGAAACATATCAAATGTAAAAGACAGCAAGTAATGATTGTTGTCCCTTCACCCTCAAAGAAAACAGATAAATAAAATAAATAAAGACACTGGTGAAAGAAAAAGGGATATAAATGGGGCCATAGGTTATAAGAAATTCTGCCTGCTTGCATCTACAGTGCACTAACAGTTCAGCAATTTCAAAAGCAACTGAGTTGCTCTCACAGCATTTTTTGATGCATCTTTTGGGAGACCTGGGGCTAAAGATTGCCCAGATGTGATTTGTAATTCTACTTCCTGCCTGTTCCCACACATGCAGTGAAAAGTCCTGTATCCTCTTCTTTTTGAGCATAGCTGGCTAAAGGCAAGGATCCCCAGGGAAATCCACAGCAAAATTGTGTTCCTGCTTTATGATGACAGTTAACTTTGAAATTAAAAACTAATAAAGGAAATTCTAACTGAGCCCAAAATGGTACTGGCTTTCTTGACTCAAATTTCAGGGTTGAATAACTGGAATTTCAATATCATCCCATAGGTGTTTGTGGAGCAGTATTGTCCCAAATGGTTAGTGATGCAGTGCTTTTTCTGTCCTGCTGAATAAATCTATTTTAAGTCAATTCCCAGTAAAAGAGTCTGAAAACCTCCTCTTGCTGTTGGCATTGTTTATTTGCAACAGTAAAAATCTGCCAAATTCCAGGCTTCATCCTGAAAACACCAGGAGCTCAGTCCCTTATCCAGCAAAACCATTCATCACAGACTTAATTCCACAGCACATGAACAGTTCCCAGTGACATCTGCACAAGTAAGTAATCTTCAGCAGCTTCATCCCCTGGATCTGAGGGTTTTGTGTGTTCAGAGAAGAGCACTGCAAGGAAATGTTCACCAGCAGAAGGCACCTGAGGAGCTGCTGAGTGATTTTCCACAGAGAGGGGACCAGCTACAGTGAGCCTTGGGGGAGACAGGAGGCTTGGCTTCATGCCTTGGAATTTATATTCCACTTCATCCCAAAGACTGGGCTTGCTTGAAGTTTGTCTTGGGCTGGGAGTGTTCAGGCCAAACACAGTGTCAGGCTTCCCCAGCCTTTGGAGATTCCTGTTTGGCTTCAGGGTTGTTTCAGGGGTTCCAGTCCCCCTGCAGAGCTGTGCCCAGTGAGGGAATTGCTGCAGGAGGTGGAATGGTGCAGCATTGTCAGACCTCAGAGATGTAAGTGGGTGCTGGTGAAGGAGGATCTGCTACAGCCTGAAACCTGGCACAGACATCACTGCACTGATGGAGCCTTCTTTATTCAAATCTCATCACTCTTGGCTGACAACAGGAGTAAAAATCTTGAATAGAAATGTTTCTGTCTGTAATTATAATTGGATTTTACAAACCTCCCCTCTCCACTACATTGGTCATGCAATGATTTCCTGCCTCTTCCCACACATGCAGTGAAAAGTCCTGAACCCTCTTATTTTTGAGCATAGCTGGCTAAAGGCAAGGATCCCCAGTTCTGGGCTTGTTTGGGAAGAAAGCCTGGTATGGCATTGGCATGAATTGCTCTGTAGAGAGTTTATGAGGGCAGGTTCACAGGAGAGAAATGGATAGTATGGCCTTGTGCTGACAGGAACTGTTACTGACATGGAAAAAGTTTAATTTCAAACTCACTATAAAACACGGAGCCAATAATTTTGTGGGGAGTGAAGCACATCAAGCACACACATCCAAGCCTGGCAAACATGAAGGGGGCTCTGACTCAGGTGGGTGGAAGGCAGGTCAGGATGAAGCCACCTTGCTCACAGTGACTGGTGGTGTTTGGATAGGTTTATTTCAGTCCAGTGCTGTGCACAAGGTGTCCTCTGGCTGTAGGATTACAGTAAGGGGCTGTGGAGTGGAAATCACCTTGTGCAACAGAAGCCTTAATGTTCAGGAGCTCAGAGTGTGGCTCACCAGGAATGTTCTGTAATAATGTAAAATGTGGTGGGGCCTTTGATTCTGTTTTGTTGTGTTTTGTTGTATGAGAGCTGGCTGCTGCTTTTAGTGACCTTCCCAAGATGAGCTCTCAGCTAATGTGGAGTGCATTTGCAGTGCTGGCTGCATGAAGTGCACTCTGATGGAACAGTCTTGCTCCATTTCCAGTTTCTGCATTTGTCATCCTTTGAACAAATGGGAAAGAAATGGTTAATCATTAAACTTTGCAGATAATACTGTTTACAGCTACTGAGCACATTAAAAATGGTTTTCTGTCCTCAGCAGCTTTGTGCCTTTGAGGGTTCTGCTTGTGTACAGAAAAAAAATTCATTTTGCTCTGCTACAGACAGCAGCACAGGAGTCCAGGGTTTGTCCAAATTCTTGCTCTGAAATCCTACTTCTGTTCTTTCTCAGCATTGCTTGTTCCAACCCAGGGTCATTCAGAATGAAAAGATAACCTGAGTGCATGGAAAGCATGAAAGGCACAGGTCATGGTCTGCCAGTCAAATAAACTAGTGTGATAAACTGAATCCTGCCAGGGGAGAAGCAGGCACGGAACCTCACATGGAATTTGGTGCTGCTTTTGCCATTCAGACAGTTGGCCACCTTGATATGTGAAATACCACCTTTGGCTCCAGTATTTTTAATGTAGGGTTTTTGCTCCTGCATGCTGTGGGCCACTTATGAACTGTCAGAACAGGCAAAAATATGTGAAATGCTCCTTCAGACTAAGCAAAGTGATTGCTTGGAAAGGCACATTGCCTTTTTTTTTTTTTTTGGGGGTGGGGAAATTGTTGCTCCCAATATAGAAGGATAGGAATATCATGTCATTGAGTGTTGTTGTTTTTTGCCAGTATGTGGCAATCTCAGCTCCTGAGTCTTTAGTTTGCAATGAAACACAAACTAGAGTATCATAATCAAAGAGTTTTGCCCCTTAGTACATCTTTAAATGAATGCATATAAATTACAACAGTTGTAATCAGTGCACTATATATTTTTATTAGTATGAATGAGCTCTACAGACATTATTTATGAGGAATCAAGTGAGATTTTATGGTGGGAACCTTGAAGGGGCTTCTTTCACTTAATTAATTAAAAGCAGCTCCACCAAAATCAGCAAAATGATGTGACAGTAGGAGGGATCAGAGATTTCTCCTCCATCTTTACTGAGCACTTCTGAATTCCTTCACAATCTGGTAATTAACAGAAGACTAATTTCTAAGCATCCCCTCTCCTTTGGGGAGTATTTCAAAGATAAAAGACATGTTGACCTCTCAAAAACAGAATAAACATGTCCCTAATAAATAATGACTGCTTTAGGGAAAAGATTTTCTTGTTAAATGTTGCAAGTGGAACTTAGCAACTAGATTTGCTTCAGCTGAGTTGTAAACTGTCCTGCTTGTATGGAACATGGGAAATAAAACTGGAATTTTATTCGATGAAATTGTAGAAGGGACCAAGAAAATGGCAATTACTGGCTGAAAACTGCCTCTTGGGCACTGTAGGGAGAAGTAAGTCCCAGTGTAACAGGACCAATAAATTGTCATGAAAGATAAAGAAATGTCTCTGTCAGTGATTTTGTAAAATTGTTTTGAGCAGCTGCACAGTTTTGCTGGAGATTGCTTGCAGAATGAACTGGAAACACTTTTCCTAATGACCACTGTGCAGTTTAAAAGTCACATGGTTTTCCTTCATGCCCATAGGGCTGGAAGTTCAGAATCTTAATCAAAACTTTTTTCCTCTGTCTTACAGCAGTACTCATAGCCCTAAGGACAGCTACACAATTTGGATAGCTTTGTGAAAGGAGATAGACTGTCTGCCATAGGAACTCAGATCCTAAAACATTCAACATGCAGCTGGCAGGAAAGGCAAGCAAACACCCAATGGTTTAATATAACAATGAAATGTTGAAGTTGTCTTGATTAAAGCTCTCTTCTATCTGCCTCAACTAATGCAGACTTTGTCATTTTGGAGCAGAGGGGATATTCTGATCATCAGGTGAAAGTAGAATTTAATCCAATTATTTTTCTGGGGAGCCCAAGACATTGAGTCTAATTCAAGCCTGTCTTTTGGAAAGACTTCAGTAAGTTGCACTGATTAATCACACATGAAGTTTAAAAATGTACATCTAGTTTCTAATTCAGATTTGCCTGGCTCTAGATTTCAGACATGAGTTCTTGTTTCATATTTACTGTTTGAGTTCTTGTTTAGTGCTTGCTATTTGTTCTTTGTGAAAGCATTTACAATACAGACACTTTCTGGTTTTATTTTTGAATATGACAGAATATTTAGAGTTTCCTAGATCTAAATCTTATGCTGGATTCTTCTATATTCTGACTGTACTTTTGTAGAGTGGAGCTCTTCCCAATTTCAGTCTGAACCTATGTCTAAGAAATAGAGAAAACAAGGCAGAATAAAGAGAGGAAATAGGATGCTCAGGGAGAGACATCAGAAATACAAAATGCTTGGTTCTGGCTGATGTCCAAACTCCTGCCAGGCTGTCTACAGTAAGGCTGGGTCACAGACATGGCTTCACACCACCTCCGTGCCAGGGGAGGTTCAGGTTGGATATCTGGAGAAGGTTTTTCACCCAGAGGGTGTTTGGGCACTGGAACAGCTCCCCAGGGCAGTGTCACAGCACCAAGGCTGGCAGAGCTCAAGGAGCATTTGGACAGTGCTGTCAGGCACATGGTGTGACCCTTGGGGTGTTCTGTGCAGGGCCAGGAGCTGGACTTTCAGGATTCCTGTGGATCCCTTCCAGCTCAGAATATTCAATGACTCCATGATTTTCAGTGTTACAGCATCTGTTTGCCAGTAATTTGCACCTTGCTTAAAAAACAGAGTCAGGTACAATAATGCATTGTGTCTCTGTAAATATTGTAAGTTACAAAACAGAGTTATATAAGTCACATTGCAGCCATGGAAAAGACCATTGTATAAATAAGGAAACAGTGGAGAAAAGGGAAACTCTTAGATGCCTTACTGTCCAATATATAAATTGCTACATATAAGACACTTAAACTACAAGAAGGAATAAAAGACACTGAAAAATGAGGGAGAAAGCCAAGAGATAACCTGAGGACACAGGCTGGCAAACTGGTCTCAGCTTACAAGGGTGACTGGAGCCATTCAGAAATGGAAAAGAAAATAGTTGTTAAAGAAAGAGCATCTGTGGGGAGGTGCAGCACAAAGGGGGCTGTGGAGCTGCCCTTGCTGCAGTTTCCTGGAGGGGACTGTGAGTGACTTTCTTCCAGTTGCACCTGTGACACAGAAACTCTGTGCACTCAGAAACTTTCTCTGTCAAGCTGTGGCTGTGTTTGGGCAGAGTGCCTGACTGCAGCTCCAAGGTGGTTGCACAAACCTGAAGGGACCCCCAGATGAAATATATGTTTGCTTTAGTAGTTTAGGTGATAACAATCTATTTAAACCTGTCTGGTTTCCACAAAGATCACAGTAGGAGTCTTTTCTCACCTGTGCCATCCTGTGCTTCCATATTTCTCTTGTACAACCCTGGAGTGGGAGAAAGGAGAGCTGTTCACAAGAAAGCCTCTGAAATTTAAAAATGGAAACCAAGTGTTTTTCCCAGTGTTTTATTCTTAGAAATACTGGAGTGATGTGACATAGAAGGGTGTGAGTCTGTTCTGGCTGGTTCCTTTGGGTGCTCAGGGTGAGACCTCACAGCCAGCATTCTGCCTGCAGTGTCCACAGGGCTTTCAGTGATTCAGGGAAATGTCTCAAGCAGGAGAACAGAAAATAAATTCACTGAGCACCTTCTCAATCCCTTTCTGTCAAGGTTAACAAAAATTTTTGGGAATTAAACCTGGAATCTATTTCACTCTCTTCTCTTTTCTCCTCTCTTCCCCTTCTTCCTTCTGTTAATCTTCCTTGCAGAAAGAAAAATCCCCACTCAAATCAAGAGGGGCAGTTCTCCAGAAGGAGCTGGGAATTAGTCTTGTAGCTGAAATGAAGCATAAAAAAGTTCTTCAAAACTTTGTCATTTATTTATAAAATACAAGACTTGGGATTTATTTGTCCTCCCTTTCTCATTAATCTTTGCCTTTTTCAGGCATTCAGGAAATGTATGTCAGCCCCCCTCAGATTCATTAAAAGGAATAAAAAAAATTTCCTTTATCTGCCTTCTTTTGCTGAGCATTGTAGGACTGGACTTTAAGGATGTTTTTGGGAAACATTTAAAAAAAAATACTTTGAAAATGAAATAGAACCTTAAAAGGAATATCCACCTCCAAATATGTTGGGTGCTCTGTGTCTGCTCATTTCAATATATATGAACCTGACTAAAGCCTCAGACCTGGCTACTTCAGTATCAAGAAATCTCCTAAATAATCAAAAAAATCCTTCCTAAATTTGATCCATTTCTCGTTTCCTTTCTCACCCAAAGCTACCCCAGATAACAGTGCATTTTAAAAACTGACATCTTAGACTATTTAGAATTATTTGTGGGTAGTTACCATGTACCCTCTTGCACTGCTATTAACTTGCCCAGCTGATGTATGTGTGGTCTTGTGAGGATAATTTGTGGGCAGGGTGGTTTCTCCCCTGTACTGGAAGCAGGTTTTGGTACAGCTTTCTGTAATTTATGTCTCTCTGTTTCCATGAATTTAGGACACCCCTGCCTCACCAGTATATTTCAGGCTTTACTAATTTTTGGAATTTTCCTGCCAAACTTTATGTTGTTAGTGGAGATGATGGGAAGTGGGACATACAACCCTTTAAATCCCATGTTACAAATCTGTGTGCTGTGGGTAACTAAGAGCATTTATATATCAGCCTCAAGGTGAGGGTAATAAATCTTGCTCATCAACTAAGACCACTTATATATCAGCCTCAAGGTGAGAGTAATAAATCTTGCTCATCCTTGGGACACTTTGCCAAGTGACTGATTAAAAGCAGGAATTGTTCTCTTTGCAACTGGCCCATAAAATCCCAAACCAATCCCTCTCTTCTCAGTTACTCCAGTACCTGTAGTAGAAGAAAGCTCTTGGTTCTCTGAGTAGACTTGAATATTCCTCTTTTAAACTTCTAGCCTGCTCTTCACTCCTGCTCACTGTATCCTGCAGGTATTCAGTTCTGTGAACACTTGGGCTACACAAGAAAGAGAATTAATATGCTTTTTTTTTTTCTCAATGCCATTAGGCTGCAGGTGTCAGTCTGCAGAGAGAGTTTCTGGAGAAGGCATGTCCTGCCCCAGGAGAAAAAGCTGGAGCAAGCAGCAAGGCTGCCAGCAAAAGTGCTTTTTGGAGGTGGACAAGTGGGTGATTGGCAGTGCTGGGGAGGCAGGGGAGTATTTGGGTGGGGAAAGAAGGTATTGAAACAGAGAAGAGGTTTTAACAGCAAATGTATGGTGGGCATAAGGGAGACAAAACACTGCTTAAGAAACCGTGTGATTTTAAAAAATACATTATTTGGCTGTCAAGTGAATTATGGAGGAGAAAGGGAGATTATTCATTGGATGCATCACAGTGACAGGACATAAAGGATTAGACATGCTGTGTGAGCCATAAAGCTTTCACCAAGCAGGGAAAGAGTAATGATCTTGGTTTTACTGTGCTGTTTTCAGGCTGACAAAGTTCTAATTTTGTTTCAAAAATAAAATTGTGGACCAAATAGAAAGGGCTCTTAAATTGTGTGTGTTTGCTTCTGTGATGGTGCTGCCTGTGCATAAGACAGTTTGATGACTCTGTCAGAGGTGTAGAGAAACCTCATGCTTCATGGGAGCCCAGATGATTCTCAAAATAAATGCAGATAAATTTTCTTCCTATAGATCACCTTTCTGGCTGCTTTTATTTGCTTTCAGCACCCTCTGTTAGTGCAGGATGAATCCCTGGTGGCTTGCCAGAGCTGGCAGTCTGACCACAGCTGCTTGTGGGAGGAGGATTGTGTTTGATGTGCCTGTGCTGGCTCCGGCTCCCCCAGCCCAGGGTCAGGAAATGCTGCTCTGCAAAGTGCCTCTCCTGCCTCCCAGCCTCCTGAGCCATCATCATCATCACCCACCAGCCCTGGGGAAAGTGCTGCTGCCACCTCTTGTGGCTGTGCTACCCCAGCACACAAACCTAAACCCAGCAGAGGCAGGGGAAGGACCTATGCCAAGGTGTATTGACCTAACAAAGGAACACCACTGCCCTGCCTTCAGCTGGGATAGAGTTAATTCTTCTTAGCAGCTGGAACACTATTGCTCTGGATTTAGGGTGAAAATAATGTTGATAACACACTCAGGGAACAGCTGAGCACTGTTCAGCAGGTGGTGAGCAATTTTATTGTGCTTCACTTGGTTTGCTTGGGGTTTATTCCTCTTTTTGTTATCTCCTTTCTGTCATAATTTAAAATGTTGTTATTAATGTCATTTGCTTTATTTCAATTATTAAACTGTTTTCATCTCAACCCAGAGGTTTTACCTTTTTCTGACCCTCCTCCCCAGCACACCAGCCCAGAGGGCATGGGGTGAGCAGGCAGCTGCCTACTGCTGCTATTACCTGGTTGCCATCTGAGGTTAAACCATGACAGGCACTTCCATTTTATTGATTCATATTTATTATGACTTGGACAGCCCCTTGACTGGCTGTGGGGGACACTTTGAAATTAAGTTCTAGAATATTTTGTTTGCTAGAACAGCAGGTTCTCCTCATTTAAAACACTCAGAATGAGGTAGTTGGTGAGGAATGTAAAAAATACACTTAAATCCCTTCTGTAAGCAAAATTCAAAATTCAGAGGAGCAATTTAACCTCCAAAGCTCACAAGAAAACAGTGTAAGTGTGGTAACCTGCACTTTTTTGATTCATTCACTCTTTTGAATCATTCTTATGTGGTTCACACAGGCTGAGTGAAAACACAGACCTGACCTGCTAGCTGCTCTCTTTTTTCTTTTTTTTCCTTCAAGCTTTTCCCATTTTTCTTAATTCTCTCCCTTCAGTTACTTAACAGTAAATTTATCTCAATTTCCAAACTGAAGATAACAAAGAGAAAGTTATATTAACTGCACAATCAACATATAAAGGCTGTGACATATGAATGAAGCACCAGAAAGATAATGAGATATTAAAAAGAATTATTCTGATTTATAAGCACTGGAGAATTGCATTTTCATACCCTCTAAGCTATTTGAAGGCTAGAAATGTACTTGAAAGAAACTTCAGAAAGGTTTCTTATGCTTGCTCATTGGTACTTTCATAATGTTCATGTCTTTCCCTTTCTCATAACTTCCCACTGATGATAGCCTTTATTAAATGAGAAAATTCTGTTAGCAATTCCTAAGTGTATTATCTTCCTCTTTGGGCTTCACTGCACAATTAAACTAATATCTTAGACTGCATTTCTCAAAATTATCTGTTTCTTCCTGTAGCATATTCCCATTCTTGTCAGCAACTGAAGCATGCTCTTTCTCACCAGCTCTTTTTTTTTTCCCTTCTTCATTTTGGAGAGGCAGTATTGCATAAAAACAAAATGTGAAATAAATATTTCTAAGCTTGAGTCACAAAAAACTTCAGCAGATCCTTTCTTTATTCCAGAATGTTCTCTTTACCTGTTTTAACATTTACTCTTTAAGTGGGTCCCCTCTCTCATGCTGAGCCTCTTCTTCTCTGCCTTAACTAATATTTCTTCATTAAGCTCTTCATCAAACACACAAAAAGGAGGTGTTGTGCATAATGATTTGGGAAAAACCCAACATCAATCTCTTATCTAGAAAAAAGATCATATTTTATTCTATATTTCATCCCCCTTTATTTTGTGTCTAGCTTTGCACTAACTCTTGCATTCCAGCTTTGTTCTCAATCCTCCATAAAATTCTATTAATTAAATGCCTTTCTCAGTCACTCCTTCCCACTATCTTAAATATGAATAAGGCTGGGAAAGGTCATCAGCTTCAGCTGCTCTTTTAATACAGAGTGGAGCCAGCTATAAAACAAAGCCCAGATAAAATCAAACCAAACCTGGAAGGCCAGAGCTGAAAAGCAGCAATTGCTGGGCTGTCCCCAACAGAGCTACAGAAGTGCTTAATTCAACCCCAAAACAAAACTGAGAGGATTATTGGCAAGGACTTTATGAAAGAAAATGCAGTGGATAATATTGATTGCAGTTGGCTATTTTTTCCTCCAGAAAGTGCTTTGCAAACACCAATTAACCATGGTATTTCACAACCTGTGGATCTCTTCTAGTAGGGATTTTAAGCTTTGGTTATTCTGTGAGCCCCTCAAGATCTGAAACAAACTCGACAACTATTTTTTTATTTTTTTAGTTATTAATCAGTAGCAATAGCTGGACAGTTATGATTCAGCAATTGCATTGTGAACCTTGTGTGCTTGGCTAATCTTTTGTTTTAAGGGAAAGAGAAGACAATCCCAAGATGAATGGGCTGTCTGGACCAGAGCCACCAGGAGTGAAGTCAGCAGGACTGAGCAGTAACTGGGGGAAAGGCAATTCTGGAGACCACAGCCATTGACCACCCACTAAAAACAGACCCCAGGCTCAAATGGAGGGAAGAACTGTGCATGCAGACTAATTAGCATGAGAAATGAGAGAGAGGAACCAGCAAATAGAGGGTTAATTTAAAAAGTTATGTAACCAGAGTGGATGCATTTTGTTAAAATGTTTAATTAGTGTAAAGTTTGGATGGTCAGGTAGCCAGTCTTTTGTGGGTTACCTCTCTACTTTGCACAAACTAGAAAACAATATTAGAAACACCTCACCTTGGTGTGTGAATTGATGCTGAGCACAAGGTAATGAGCTGGCACTGGGGACAACAGAACTAAAAGCAGAGGAAGTCTCAGTTTTAGTTTCTGTCTCCATCTCTCATACTGACTGTGCAGCACAACAGCAGCTGCTAAACCCAAAAAATCCAGTGGCAGTTCTTCTTTATGATGGGTAATCCACCAAGCCCCACAGGTTCCAAAATACTTGGTAGAACACAAACTGTCATCCTCATCCTCTCATGTATCAGGGACAGCTGTTTATTTTCACTTTGACCACCAGTGTCTACCTTCCATCTCCAACTTTCTCTCTTTGCCATTCCAGAGATCTGAAATGAAAAGAGGGATCTATTTTGAAGTGACAGCATTAATTTTCTTTGCACTGCTAAGTAAAATTGACCTGTCATTTTAGGCAGAAAAACCTGCTCTGCAGCCACACACATGGTCTTGCCCTGCTGTTGTGCCAGGAGCAGCCTCAGCTGTGGCACTGCCCTGGTGCCATAGCAGGAACAGCCTCCTCACTGTTCTTCAAGCACTGAACACCTCAAAAACCTCTAAACTCTTCTGATTTTGGTGAAGACCTTGAGAAGAAGAGAGGGATGAGGAGTTTTACCTGGTACCAGTCTTCTCCACAGGTGTTGTGACTGGTTCCTGTTTATTGCAGCACAGCCCCTGCCTCATTGCTGCAAAGGAAAAAAGAGTGAGGTGTGGGACCCCAAACCAGCTTGGTTGTCCCTCAGCACAAAACAGACACAGCTGACACTGACACTGGGGCTTGATTGTCACAACCCATCCATTTTCAAGCATTTTTTTATTTAGCACAGCTTATGAGAAGCAGAAGGTGTTTAACTCCAGATGGTGTTACCTGGTTTTAAATGTCCTTTCAAGGGGAAAGGCTGCTTCCCAAGGGCTGTCTGGTTTTCCAAGTTCCACTGCAAGCAAAGTGAAACTAGAAAGTTTGGAGAAGGGTAGTCTAATGAATGGCATCCCAGCCAGGAGTAATTTAACAAGCTGTGGCTTCTCAGCATCAGTAAAGTCAGTAAGATGGGGAAGGTTCAATGTCATGAGGCACCCCACAAAGCTGCTGGGTGGCAGGCTTAAAATTAAAATAATGAAGTATTACTTCATGTGGTTGGTACTTGAGCTGCAGAGCTCATTGCCACCAGCCACTGGAGGCCTATCATTCCAATGGTTTCCAGGAGAAATTAGCTCATTCAGGGAAGAGATGTCTGCCAGGACCTGTTAAACACAGAGATGCTCACACACAGCCACTTTCAGGAGCCATGGAAGAATTGCTGTACATGCTCCTGCTTCCTCTTCCATCCCTTAAACATCCCACCAGCAGCCAGCAGGGAACTTGGGTCTGACCCAGTGATGCTGTTACTGTGCAAGGATTGCTCAGCCCAAATCAGGAAGGTGACATTAAGCACCACAAATCTCTGTGCAAATAACTGCTCTACTTTACATGTGTGGCAAGAATGTGGGACATAGTGAGGTAAATATGGACACATAAATGAGCCTGCCCAAAATGATGTAACAGCATAAAAGGGGCCTGAGGGCTTCCCTGGTCTCAGTCTTGCAGTGGGATTGTCCCTCAGAGAGTTGATGCAAAGTAGCTGTATGGTGCTAGAACAGGAAAATTAATTTTATAATAATTACAAAGCACAGAGGAAAAAAACCAGCTATTTTTTAATGTTGGATAATAGAAATACATTCAGTAGTTATAATGATCCCTCTAATCTGAACAGGATCTGAGTTTTGTATTTTGGAAGAGAGGGAATGCTCAGACATAATTCCAGTGCAGCTGCAAACAATGCTTTTTGCGGCTGGTTATCCATCCATAATTCAGGACAGTGAATTCAGTGTTTTAGTTTTGCACAGCCCATTTATTTCCAGATTGCTCAGGTTTTCCACAGTATTTTAAGTGGTAGAAATCGTGCCAGAAGGCAACATCTCTGCAGCCTTACCCAGGTGTGTGTTAACTACCATCAGTGTGCCCCCAGGTGCCAGAGCAGGGGTGAGAGCTCCTGCCTGGGAGCTGGGAAATCAGGATACAGCTGGCTCCTCAGCTTGCTGCCAAGGTGCTCTTCATTCCGCTGTTGAAACCTCCCTTGTGTGCAGGAAAAGCAATCCCCATTTATTATGCTGTAGGGAACACACCAGCTGGAGAGTCAGTGTAGCCTTCTGGTTTTGAGGTTTGTGTTTGGGTTGCCTTGAGAACACTGCAGTCTTTGGGTTTAAAAATATATATATATATATATTGGTGGCCCCACTGAATTTTTTGAGGTGGCAGACCCCTGGCTATATGAGTTAAATATGATTTGAAAATCCTGGGATGCTGAGCTACTGTGTTTCTTTTCCATGTACAGGGTGTAGTTGGCAGCTAGACCAGCATTAGACATAGTCTGGATGACCTGCAGCTGCTCCTACTTTAGCTCTGCAGAAAAAGTTTTCTAATGATGCCCAAGTCCTGCTGACTCAGCATCTGATTTTTACATGCTTTTTTCCAGGAAAAATACCAGCATTTTTCAACTAGTTGGCCTCATCCTCCCTCCTGGACTCAAAAAATCTATGAATCTGAAACACAGAAGATGAAGAAAGATTTCTGCTTGTGTCAAGAAAACCCTTTTATTTCTCAATGTTAATATTTCTAATTTACATTTACTGCTTGGGGCTTTAGAGATGATGTGGAACAGCAACTATGAACCCTCCTTTCACATATGTTGGGGCAAGCAGCTATTTATAGCTTGTGATTTGCAGTTGGAGGAAGAACCATAAATATTCCCTAATTCAGCAGGAAAACCGCTCCAGCAATAAAAAAAAAGAGCCTCAGTACATAGGAACAGCATAGGATTTGGGCTGTATTGACTGTGCTGTTTCAGCTAAGATTTATCTGTTTGAAGTTTCTGAGACTGCTACAGTCTTGTGTCCATTTAAAGACAGGCCAGCCCTATGGGGCCAGTTGTTAAGCTTTGCATTATTAACAGGATGGTGTGCAAAAAATGCTCTGTGGAAACAGCCCAACTCCTTGGCTTTATGCTCCTGCATGTTCCTGGAGGAGATCTAAAAATCACTGATGTGAAAATTTGCAATGTATTATTATGCCTTTGGGGACATGATAATAATCTGTGATACCACACCTTTAAACTATCCATCTGTGATCAGGAGAGAGGGGAAAGGGCTGTAATTGTTCTGCATGTTTGTTGAAGAATTATTTCACTATATATTTGATAAATTGATCATGTATAATTTTACAGTGCTAAAAATAATTATCAGAATAACTTTTTGCAGTTTTTTTTTTTTATTTTTGATTTTAACATAGCTGGGCAGATGTTTTATTGCAGTTTATTGATGTTGTATTTTTGATGTCTCCAAGGGGGATGTGTAATAGCTCTTCCCTGGTCAGAATTTCTCAATACATTTACTCACATAATGCACCTATTTTTGGTATTTCTTTTGCATGCAGTTGCAGTGGAAATAAATGTTCTTAATCCCAGCCAACTGAGATGCAAACATTTAAAATTAAATATAGTTACTCATTTTAAAAGGTCTCTCTTGTCTTTTTATTAGAGCTATTTATTTCCTCAAACCTGCTTCACACTCAGATCACTAAAATGAAGAGCAGTGTGACCCAAAACAGGCAGAGCTGTGGCAGACAGTGGAAGGGAGAATTCTGGCTACTTGGTCTAAGTGTTGCCACTTATCCCTTGGGCTGGAAACAATCTGCAGAGACATGCCCAGTCCTCTGTGGGTCCCCTCATCCTCTCAAAATATTTTCTGCACTCCTGAACAGCTTGCTTTCTGCAGTGATGTGCACAGGCTCTATTGTGCATTATGGATTTCTGCTCTGAGCTACGTGGGCTGCAAAATGCTTTGAGATTCCAAACCAAATGGAGATTCACACTCTGGTTCTCCTGAGCCCTGTACCCCTCTGAAAGTTGAAATAAGGCTCAAGGCAGCTGGATGATTTTGGTTTTTTTTTTTTTTTTTTTTTTTTTTTTTGATAGTCATAGCAATTGAGATATTAAAATCAATGTCACGAGCTGTCACTTATGGACTGCATTAGCTCTGCTCTGCCATGATGTACCTGCTCTTCTCCACCACACAAACCTTCTGAAACTGCAAGGGAATAAACATTTCTCACCAAGCCTAAGTGCCTTCAGCTCTCAATCTGAATATGTTTGGATTTCTCACTGAGTCTGCCAACATCCATTAGAGTCACCATTAACGGGCCATGGTGGGATTTGAGCTCATCAGTACAATTTACAAAATTGTTTGGAGCACAAAAACTTTTAGGAGCAGCTGAGTGGTGAAGCCATGCTCAGGGGACAGGAGTTTTCCTAGCAAACAGTGGAGCAGGAGGGCAGCTTGGGAGAGGAGCAATCACTCTGGCTCCCTCCCAGATTAATGGAAATCAACATCTGAATCTGTGATAAAAAAAGGTGTTTTGAACCTTCTCAACAAGCAAGAGAGGCAGAAGAAGGCACCAGGGAAGACAGCCAGTCATCAGTCTATCACTAAGAATTGTTTTAATTACTAAGGGGACAGAAGAACAGGGAAAATTGATCTCTGATGCAGTCAGAGCTTGTCAGATTTGCCATTCTTCCCATTTCCCTCTCCAAGTGCTGCCTCACAAAGTGCTGCTTTTGATGCCCCACGTGCCCACTGATGAATTAGAATCCATATTTGCATGAAGGGATTATAATAAAGCTCCTTTGTGACTTCACACACAAATTTCCCACTCCCTTACAGACAGTACCCATCAGCTTTGTGTCCTCTGGATGCTGTGGCATCATAATACCCAGATCAGCTGTAGTGTGCAATTTTAATTTGATACTTTAGCAACAGCCAAGACCCTGTTTTAGCTGTCCCTGTGCCTCCCATTACTCTGTTCATAGTCTTTAAGTTGGTACAGCCAGCCCTTGAGACGGGAGGCTACAGCAGAGCTGCTTGGCCAGCCAGCCTAGCTGAGAGCAGGGCTGTCAGAGGAGCTTCTGGAGATGATGCACCTCCAGGTAGATCTGCCAAAGCCTAAATCCAGGTGTCAAGAACACACCAGTTACCCATCTCTCTCAATCTTCCATTCATTTGGTTTTGAATCACAAACCATATCTAATTGCAGCCAGGTCTGGCTTCTGCTTTTTAAAATTTCTAGATAAGTGCAGAACTGAGTTGTGGGTTTAGCCATTCTGATCTCAAATTTGGACCAAACTGCAGTGCCACTTGGTATTTGCAGCAGAGTGTCACTAGCAGTGTGTTTTCCCAGGGGATGGGCTGGGCCATGGGCTTCTGCATCACTCTGTGGAAGCAGCAGGAGAAAATTCTTTATCTAAGTTCCATTCAGCTGAAGCAGTTCCTTATTGGAAGCTGCCAGCCATGATATGAGCTCAGGGAGCATGTCTGCCTCAAGTGGAGAGGCCCCAAGAGAATGAGGAGAGAAGGGCACAATGGTGGTTGGTTCCACACCCTGTTAAAAGAGAGAGCAGGATTTGTGTCAGAGGTGAGGATAGTTCATGGCTGAGAGGGCTCACAGGGGTGGTGGTGTGGCACAAAGCTGCTTGATTTGTGCAGAGACAGAGAAGCTTCTGCTGGTAATTCACTGTCCCTGAGGTGCTGCTGCTCCTGGCCCTGAGCCAGGCAGGAGAACACACCTGCCAGGTGATAAATCCTGTGCTCAGGCACCTGCACTCTGACTTCAGCAGACTGTCCTCCAAAGGAATTGCCAGTCTCCTGTGTTACTCTGTGTCCTGGTTTGAAGGATGGGTGTCTACCAACAAAGGCAGGAACTTCTCTTTGAAATGGAGAATGTAAACCCCCTCCCTCCAAATTATTATAATTTTGAAATTAGGGGGCTCTCAGGCAAAGATATGGGAATTTGGAATAACAGTTCTTTACTAGGAAAATTAAAATAGAAATGCAGTATTACAAAAAACAATCCCAAAAACACTGACAGAGTCAGAATACAACCTGACACCCTGTCAGTCAGTCAGGGTGTTGGCAGCAGTCCCATTAAATGGTGGCTGCATCCTCCTGCAGTGGCAGATGTGGTTCAGCTGAAGCAGTGCTCCTGTAGAAGGTGCAGTTTTCTTCTGAAGATCCAGGGATGATGTGGAAAGGTCTGGTTTTCCTCTGGAATCCAGTGGAAAGAAGGTATCTTGCTGTCCAAAATCTCAGTTTTTATCTAGGTAGGAAAGGCTTGGCTCCTCCTCCTGGCTGGAGCATCTCCCAGTGGGATGATGTAATTTTATCAGTCACACAGTGGGACTCAATGGGCCAGCAGCAGATGATATCTTCCTGGAGGGAGGATGGGTTGTGGAAAAGATAAAGATGATTGCCCCAGCTGGTTTAAAGGTGGCCCATTAGCAGATGGTATGTGCCATGGAGATAAGGAATCACTGCCCCACCCAGCTTCAACAGATGGTGATAGAACACACATTTCTGGCCACATCCTGTATTGTAACCCAAGACACGCTGGTGCAGGACATGCAGGCTTTGTCTGCATCAATAATCCACTCTCAGTGAGAGCTGGGCTTGGAGGATGGCCCTGACTGTAGCCAGAACCCCTCAGGCAAGGGTGGAAAAGCAGGGACACAGCTCCTGGGGACACAGTCCTACCAAGGGTTCCCTTTGCTTCTCTGCTTCCAATCACAAGAATAAACACATTGGTTAGCTGAGCCTGAGCCTCAGCAGTGTTGTCTATTTAAAATGTAAGGGTGGAAGTGAGCTATTTTTTCACATATTTTGAGGCACTTCCTGTGAGGTGTCAAAAAATAAGAGAAACAGTCAGGGAAAAGTAAACAACAGGTGGTTATTTATAAAAGAAAATAGTTAAATGTGAGGTACAGAAGTATTCCTTATTAAAAGAAATTAATTAATTCCTTGATCACCTAGCATGATCTTGTCTAAAAGCTCTTCTTCAATGTATGTTTTAAGGAAAGTATGATTTCTATTTTTTATAATCATTGCTTTCCAAGTCCTAAAGCTGTACAGAGCAGTCTGTTTCTCTTCACCTCACCAGGATTTATAGCTGCAGTCAGCCTTTTGAAGGAACAGACATCACAGCCTTCAGCAGGTGTGCAGTGACCAGAAAATGATGCAGCACAAAATCCAGAGAGGAGGTGACATGACATTTGCCCTGGGATCCTTGTAAAAATGACAAGGGAAAGACAGGAGTGTTTGCAGATTGCATTGTGAGCCCTGCAGAAAATCTATCAGCTAAACCAGGAAATAATCTTGGGAATGACAAGCCTCATTGAAGGTTAATGCTTACAGAACTGTGGGAACTGGTCCCAGTGGCACATTACTGGCCAGCCTGGAATAAAGGTGTTTTCCATGAGCTTATGTGCCAAAGGCAGTGTGGCACTTCTGAATTGCAGTATGCAGTGTCCTGAGCCATGCTGAAGCTGGAAGGACCCCATGCAGCTGTAGATAACTGGTGGAAAAGATGCTGCATAGCTCAAGGAGCAAGAGAAGGAAAAACCATGCCATTTAAAAAAACTTGTCTGGTGGTGACAAGCACTTCCAGCACAAACAAACAAAATAGATGCAACAAATAAAACCTGTCAGGACTGGCTGTACATGATTTCTTAATGTGCAATTGGCATTTTCCAGAGGCGCCTATTTTTTGAGCTAGGTGTCTGAATTGCACGCTGCAAATAAGTAGTTTAGTGCTTGTGTTGCACAAATACATATTTTCTCTATGGAAATGTCTTCTTGACATGTTGGACACCAAATAAAAGTGGTCTAGAAGTGTATGCACACCTGAGCCAGCTGATAGTCTGGGTGGTTTCTCTGAGCTGGATGCTGTAGGTGGCACTAGTGGTGTAGCTGATGTTAAATTATGCAGCGTTTATCCCCTTTTGGCTGAAGTTGTAATTTTTGATTGAGGTAGAGGAGTTTGCAATTATCTGCAGGGCTGTCACGTGTTAAATTGTTCTAGTTTCATTTGTTTTAACTTCATGAATACTCTACTGCCGCTGGAATGACCTCAAAAAGCCCTTCTCAGAAAGCTGTGATTGGCACATCTCTTCTATCCATGCAAAATGGAAAGGTACATTTGATATATTGGAGCCATTATCAGCAATCTGGGCTGAGTGAATAGAGCCAAACCTATTTGCTTGAGCTGCAAAATGTCTCACTAAAATAATTAGTTTCAACATGAACAGGAGTTGAAGATTATTTTGTAATCTGCTGCAAGCATCAGTCAGCAGTGTCACAATTAAAATGGTTTGCTGAGATGAATACCATTTTGAATTTGTTGTTGTGATGTTACCTACCTGAGTGCTTGGCTGCTGTAAATCAAGTGACTCTGCTGGAAGCATGGGGATGAATGCCAGCTGGAGATCTGACCCATTATCAGACTATAAAATTCTCTTTCCAAAAGTATTTTACTGGGCAAGGCACCCAGATCTATATATACATTCCTTAATTGAAACAGATGGCAAGAGGCCATAAATTTTTGCAGTGTATAACGCAGACAGGTATCAAGGACACATTTATCAGCATCATGGTGAATCACAGGAACATAAAAGGGAGCTCAGAGAAATGTGCTGTCCTACAAAAGCAACAGGATGGACTCACAGCTTCAAGGATTTAATATTTGGTATGTGCTCTTCTTTTTATCTAGCTGTTTCTGAATTCCTGTGCTTGCTGCAGCAGCAGCAGGTTCAGTGTGGTGGCAGGGTTATAGAGCAGGCACTGGTGTGTGCAGTGTACCTGGAATGACTGGATTTTATCAAGCATGCTTGTTAAATGGCTAGAGAGAGGAAACCTGCCGTGAAATCCAGAGGAATTGAGCTTGAGCTGCTAAAAGGAGAGTGTGTCTCAGCTCCCTTTATTTCCTGCTCCCTCGGCTGGCTGAAGACTGTTGAAGGGGGAAATGTCTACCCTGGCTTTGCTTGTCAATATTTCCCAGCTCAGCAGACACAAGTGGATCAAGTATTGATACTCCTGAAGATAGCCAAGACACACAAGTAGGACTTGGTTTCACTTTTGAATTTTAATATGTTTAATTTTCAGCACTGGAGTGCCACAGCAGACAGATGGGCTGAGAAGGTTTGGTCTTATGCTGATGCCTGGAGCAGGAGCATGGAGGGTAACAGCTGGAGCTCTGCCACACTGCCACAGCTCTTGCCTGGCATGTGTGGTGGCAAAAGATCCATTTCTCCCAGCTGTGCTGTTCCACATGCTCTGCTGAGCTGGTCAGTGCCAGCTGTGCAAGGGATTCAGCAGCTGGAACCAACTCACATCACTCCATACATTTCACAAGGGGTCAGTGAGGAAACCACTCTGGCAACAGCAAACACCCCCTGAGAAATTACATCCTCTGTCCCTTCAGCCAATCTGTCATGGATCAGAACTGCTTTGTAAATAGACCATGTGTTGTATCTCTTTATTTTATCTTTTTAAGTGGGAAGTTCAGGGTGTCTTGTGAACTACTGAATTCTGAATAATGAAGCAAAGAGCAGTTGGGAAGTGATTGACTTTGACATTATATATTGTGTTCTTTGACTTTTTGGTGGGTTGGTCTTTTTCTTACTGTATATTAATGCTGATAAGTGAATCCTTTCCTTTCCTTTCCTTTCCTTTCCTTTCCTTTCCTTTCCTTTCCTTTCCTTTCCTTTCCTTTCCTTTCCTTTCCTTTCCTTTCCTTTCCTTTCCTTTCCTTTCCTTTCCTTTCCTTTCCTTTCCTTTCCTTTCCTTTCCTTTCCTTTCCCTTTCCCTTTCCCTTTCCCTTTCCCTTTCCCTTTCCCTTTCCCTTTCCCTTTCCCTTTCCCTTTCCCTTTCCCTTTCCCTTTCCCTTTCCCTTTCCCTTTCCCTTTCCCTTTCCCTTTCCCTTTCCCTTTCCCTTTCCCTTTCCCTTTCCCTTTCCCTTTCCCTTTCCCTTTCCCTTTCCCTTTCCCTTTCCCTTTCCCTTTCCCTTTCCCTTTCCCTTTCCCTTTCCCTTTCCCTTTCCCTTTCCCTTTCCCTTTTCTTATTTTCTGTTTTTTTGTGGGTTTGTTTTGGTTTTGGGGTTTTTTTTTAAAATATCAGTCTGTTAGCCTGCTCTTCTTACTACACCACATACATATTTTTTCATGCATCCATTGAGGGAAGGGAGGAAGAGCTCTGAAACTTTTCCCATGACCTTGAGTTTTTCTCTGGAATCGTGTCCTGTCACAGTGTGATGCCTTTCAGCAAAACCATGACTTTATTATCATCATTATTATTATTGCTATTATTCTTTCCAGTTACAGCTAGCATACATTGGGCTGCTGGTTTCTGTACCTAACAGAAACTCAGACCAAGTCTGGCTGCTCTCCAGCAGAGCAGTTCAGTGCTACTGACAGCAGGGTCCAAATCATCCCAGCCAAATTTGAGCCAGCTGTAAAAAAACACCAGAATTTTATTTCCCAGCTCAGTATGATGCAGTCAGTTCAGTGAATTCCTTGTCACAATAATAAGCATGTTGACACCCATGAGCACACATCACAGCACAGCTTCCCAAAGTGCTCATGAAGAAACTGCATGTATTGTTGAGGGAGTGTAATTAACTAAATTGTTTTTCAGAATTCAGACAGCACGTCATGATTTCCTTCTTATTTCTTTCTCTGTCTTACTTCTATTGATGGTTTGCCACTTAGATAACTTTTTAGCAGCTCACTTTGAAGAATCAGGTTCAAATTGGTGCTTCATTGCCCTCTCCCCTGTTTGTTTCAGAGAACAGGAAATTCACACATCCTTCCTTGGGAAGCTGGCACATGTGAGTGTTTTCAGCCACCCCCTCTGCTGTCCCCATCCCTTGCCTCATCCATTCTGAGATTGGAAACTCTGCAGGGTCGTGGTCACTTTGCTGTCACCCACATCCATCAGGGAGCTGCAGTGCTGGGCTGGAAGTGATACTGCTGATTAGAGAGCCAGCTTTACTCTTTGGAATAATTTAAACTTCAGCCTGCTGGGTTAAACTCTGTTTACAGTTAAACCAATGATGTGCAATTAAAGAAAAGAGCCCAAAATGTTTTTACAGAGGGGAAACAGATGATCCCCAGTTGGAATGCAGCAGCCACAGGAGACACAGGAGTTCTAGATGTTTCTCAATGCTAAGATCTTTAATGTGCATAAATAAGTGCAATATATGTTGTTATAGCTACATAGCTGATATAAGGAGAGAAGAACACTTTTTATGTCCTATGCCATGAGTGCAAAAATGCTGACAAAAGCATTCACAGAGGAGCAATGTCTTTGTCCCAGTAAAGCCAGCATGGGCCACAGGGAGGGACACTTAGCTCCTACTTTCAATTCCAGTCTTGCAATAACACTCAGAGACACCAAAAATTGTAACTCTTCTAATCTTAAGCTGGGGTTGTGACACACAGCTGCTCTGGATGCTGAGACTGTGTCCAGCTTGGACCCTGCCTGAGGGGCAGGATCTGCTGATGGCTCACTTTCTCCAGGAGCCAGGATGGCTCACAATCCTTTTGCAGCCACAAGATAAGAAAAAAACTCATCTTCACTCAGACAATTAATTGTTACTTCGTTTTTCAACTGGGTGTTGGAAGTAGTGCCAGAAACCAGAATTGGGATGGCTCAGGATTCCTTTAAAAGTGAAAATTTGAATCAAGATCTATCATCCTGCTGCCCTGACAAAATATAGCATTTAATGGTGTTTTTCTTATGCAGGTGTCAGCTGGTGTCTCTCCTTACCAGCTGACAACAGAAAAAGGCAATGTGTCCAACAGAGCAGCTCAGGAGAGCTGATGTCTAAATGTTAATGTGACACCAACAAAAAATAATGGAAAAATGTCCCAACAATACCTGTTCTTTTTTGTTATTTATTTTCTTGCCTCTAATAAGATTAAATATCATTCTCAGGCAAAAAAAAAAAAAAAGAAATTTGATAGCTTAGGGATATTTTTTCAGTTACATTTCTTCTTCTGGAGTGTAAGAACCTGGATTTGTAAGAACCTGGAAATGAAAAGGGGGCTCCACATAAGAAGATGCTTTTATTGCTCAAGGAAAGAGCAAATTGGGACTGTTGGGAAGCAGATCCAACTTCCATCAAGCTCTTCTGTACTATGAAAAACAAGAATGATTCTGGATGTGTAATGGAAAAGTATTTTTAAAAACTAGTCCATGGAATTTATTACTGCCCCATTCCAATGAATGTTTAATGGATAATGGAATCTGAGAGGATACTGTACTCTGGATGTGCTAGCTACAGTGGAGGGATTAGCCAAGACCTGTTTGCAAAAGTGACACTTCTCTGATTCTCAAATCTGTCTGAGGTATTTATATGCTGAGGAGCTGTGAAGTGCTGATTTGCTACTATATTTATGGAGGGTTTCTCCATTGAGACTGAGCCTTCTGCAGGTGGACAGAAGTGCCCCACAGCCACAGGAGGTGCAGCTAAAATTCAGTGTCTTCCCAGACTCTTTGCTAAAAGGCAGGGGTATAGAGTGCAGGCTTGGTTTCTGATCCAGGTGGAGTGCAGGGAAAATGCACTGATCTCCAGGAGCACACAGCAGGACAGGTCAATCCTCTCAGAATTCCTCTGCTGATAGGATGGACAGTCTCATCTCTGTTTTAGCACTTTTGCAAAGCTATTGGCAAAGTCCTCCTGTGGATGCTTTTTGGGCATTCTCTTCATCAGTTTGAAAAACTGATGATTGGCACTGGAGCAGGCCCAGAGATCTTGCAAGGTGATGTAGGGAAGTGAGTGAAAATGGAAAGATAAAAAGCGTGGTTTGCTTAGCCTAGAAGAACAGGAATGAGAGAAGATCTCAGGTAAAGAGGTTTACACCAGATAAACAAATATCCTCATGCAGAAGAAAGCAACCCATAGAGTGTATTGCAGAGATATCATCAGCTGAGATGGAGAAAGCTGGGAGGACCCAAACCCCTCTCAGGAAGTGTACTGATTTTTTCTACTTAGTGAAGAGCAGATGGGAGAAAAAAAGTTTGTCAGTCAGTTGGACAAGCCACAGAACTTTATCACTCTTGGCTCCAGATTTTATCTCATGGTGCATTTTATCACTAGGGGTTTGATCCACTAACATGAACAGGATTTTATAAGCAGTAGCTAACTCAATAAACACCATTCCCTCCCACGGGGACAAGTCCTGGAGCTCTTTCAGTCCCCAGGACTGCAGCAGGATTTTCTGCATTCCTGCCACATTCCTGCTGGGAAGCACTTGTCATGTGGTGTCCCACCACCACTGGATCAAAGCCAAGCCCAAAACCCTTCTGGGAACAGAGTGACCAGAAGGCACCACTCTGCCTGGCATCTTCCCCAAACAGATCTCAGCTTCCAGGTGCCAGCAGGAGGGACCAGGATCTTCCTGTCCTTGTGCGCTTGTCCTAAATACAGGCAATCAGGTAAAGTTAGGTGGATGTGGGATGGGTTATCACCAGGAAAGCTGCTGTGTGGGAGGAATAGGGAATGGACCACGAGCTGGTGCTGCTGCAATGTGTCAGCTGAAACTGCAAATGGTGATTTGCTGTGCTACTTATCTTGATGCATTTGCATGAAGGGAAAATTACCCTTCCCAGGAAAACCAGTGGCTTTGCAGCCTGGCAGGGTGCAGCACCTACTTTCCAAGGGCTTTTCCTGTCAGCTCAGATGAACTCTGCAGTGCCAGGTGCTGCTCGCAGACTAGTGAATAAATTCCTGCCAGAGAAACACAAGGCAGGTTCCAGGTGACAATAAACGTGATTTATGATGGAAAAAGAAAGGAATACCTTCTCTTTCACTACCATTAAAACTTGAAATATTCATTGAAATCAAGCCTTTTCCCAAGGATTCTGCAGCTAAACCTTGCTCAGAAGCTGCAGGACCTTACAACATCAAAGAAAAATATTCTGCTCTCAACATCTTCCCCCATCAAAGTCAAATTAACTTAAGACCATGATCTTTGTTCCTGGCATGTAGCCGAGAAAGACAGGGTAAATGTATGAAATAAAAATGGTTTTTGGAATTAGATAGTGCTGTATAAGTACATACAAAGTATCTGGGACATTCTTGAGTTGAGTACAGTAGTGCTGTGGCTGTATTCTGACTGATTCAATGGACTCTCCATAATCACCTCCCCTTCTCTCCTGGAGCTACTTTTCAGTCCCTTCCAAAGCAGCTGAGGTGGGAACACAAAAGGTAGAGGAGCTCTTACAGGGGTGTTGCTATGATGGTAAAAACAAAACATCATTAACACAGGCTCTTCTGTGTGAATTTGATGAATCAGCTAAGGATGAGCTAGCAAAAACTTATGACTTGGGAGAAATTAGTGAAGCTATGGAGGAGAAATGATAAAACCCTGATAAAATGGTTCAGTGGCAATGCCTTCAGCTGGAAGGCACTGTAGGTTCTGAATTTGCTCTGACTCTTGTTGTTTGCCAAGAAGAAAAGATAATAAAGCATTTTGGTCACGTGTGAATTTTGTGAAGCCGCTAAGGTGAGCAGCCCGGCTGCCCTGCCCATGGAGCAGCTGATCTAGGGGAAAATTGCAGTGCCACGCCCAGGAGGGGTTTTGGGAGTGAGTCTGGCTGGGTGAGACACGATGTGACCCTGTAGGGTCACACAGCATGGGGCAAACCTCACACACAGCTGGGAGCAGGAGGAGACACTGACCTGGTCTTAGGATGGTCCAGGCTGATTCTGTTAAAGTTTTGTTAAATTGCTGCTATTTCATGTTTGGTGGCTGTTTAGAGTGATCTTCTCGGGCTGTCTAATGGGTAAAGCAGGTAATGAAAGGAAAGTGAAAGCACAGTTTGATAAGGAACAGGAAGATTGCTGGGGTGCTGTAGCTCAGTTTCAAGCAAGGTTCAAATTTAAAGGGTGGGCAACTCCTAGCTCAGTTCCTGGCCAGACTTAGCCCACCACTCTTTCACTGTTCACAGCACATCTGTTCACTTCACTTTGTTATCCAGGGGATACCACAGTAAATACACTTTGCAATGTCTAAATTTACTCTAAATGTTGAGTAAGGGCAGAAGAAATTCCAGTTCTTACTCCAATTCCAATTGTGAGGTCTTACACAAATAAACCTATCAGCACCAAGGAAAAGACAGCAGGAGGCACTCACAATGTGGCTGCTTCTCTGAGGCATTGCTATTGCTGATGCTTTTAATACACCACAAAATAAATCACCTCCTTCACAGTTAATAAAATTTAGGATGTAGCTCTCTGTTTCTGCTATATCTCTCCAAGAATGGAATGGGTCAGCAAATTGTGTATGACATTTTCAGCTGCCCTTCAGTCTTTAAGCAGAAATTGAACTGGTCAATGTATCTTTCCAAAAAAATTAACATATATGGGCATGTGAATATCAATATTAAGCTTTTCCTAATTTTAGGCAATTGGTAGATATCACTGTTAAGAAGCTCTGAACAGATATTATGGTTATTCTGGAACCATGAGCTACTTATAAAGTTTAAAAATTATTTCTAATTTGTTAAATGTATAGTTCTCAAATTTGGCTGTTGTTTAAAGAGGAGGATTTTCAGCTTTTCCTTTTCCATCCCATTTGTAGAAGCTAGGCATGTTCCTCCCATCCCCACAGCTTGCAGACAGGTGCTACATTGTCTCTCTGCTGACTAATTTTCACCTAATTTTGACCTTACATCCTTGTGGCTATAAGTCTGTATCTTCTTCAGCATCACTTTTGTTGGCAGCAAATACCAAAGGGAAATGTTTCTTTTCCATTCTGTAATTTTTCTGCCCTCAGTGATCCCTGTCTATGGAGGAAATTGGACTTTTATTTCTGTGTTTCCGTGGGAGCTGAGGTGAAGAGCAGCTTCAGCAAATCATCCTAACAGCTTATTATTTCCAGTCCTCCTACATGATCCCTCTGCTTATGTAACTCAATGAAGGATGCATTTCAAGCCAGTACAGCCAGTGTGCTGCCATGAGACAAGAGGATTCAAGCCAAGATACCATTATGAATATTGATGTTCAATGAATCTTCTCTCTTTTAAAAAAAATTTTTCCCCTTTACTCAAATGTTCAAAATTGCAGGACAGCAATTTACTACTCACAATATTTGTTTTTTTTTTCTTTTCTAACATTTCCAGGTCTTTGATATTGCTCCCATGAAGATGTGAATACACTCAGAAGTACTTGATAAAGAGCCAGGTACTGAGCTTTGTGCCTTTGCCTTGGCACCAGAGTGACTTTACCTCTGTGAGTTGGCCTCAGTGAGGGACAAGTGCAAGCACAGCCACAGGAATAACACAGAGGTGAGAAACAATGAGGCAAACTGTAAAACAGATGAGCATGCCTGGTGGTGGCCTCACCCATCACTTCATCTTCTGCCCATGGGTGCAGGGCTCCATCCAAAGCACCATCCAGGTTCATAGCCTTGCTCCTCACTGGCACCATTGCTGCATGCAGGATTTCGAGTGTAAAAATGGAGACTGAGCAAAACCAGTGTTCTTCTCTGTGCTACATTCTCAGTTCCTGGCTGCCAGGACTGTTTGTCATGCCCTGGCAATGTACACCCTCATTTCCAGAATGATTCTATAGCAGGAAGGTTTCCCTTCTCTCTCAAACCCACCTCTCATCTCAAAGTTGCTTTAGTAGAGTTCTCTCACCTCTATCAAACTCTGCACTGCTCTTCTGAAAGCAATGCCCACATTTTGTCCCCTCCACCTGGATTTAGCTCTCAAGTCAGTGTCATGCAGCTAAAGGCAAAATTAGAAATTAGATCTGGTATTTGCATTAGACACAGAACCAGACTCAAGGGGTACAAAAGGATCCATTTTGTTCAAGTGCATTCATTTTTAGGAAGATTAGTTATCAATTTGTTTCTCAGCTGAACAACTGTTTCAAGGGATAGGTTGAGCAGCTGTTAATGAAATTCTGAGTCAGCAAAAACAGCCACAAAATAAACATAGAGAAAGTTGAGGTTTATTTTAGGAGTCAGAAATAGTGTATTTCACAGAGGAAGATGGATTAGATAATCATCAAAAAAAAAAAAAAAAACAAAAAACAACCCAGGAACTTGCACTAAAGAATCAGGAGCAAGAATGGAATTTTTTACCTTATTTTCAATGAATCATGTGAACCTTGGAGGAAAAAAAAAATATTTTGCTCTCCTTCAGCTAATCTTCATTAAGAAAAGATCTTTCAAAGAAAAACCAAGAAAGAAAAAAGTTGAAAATAAAAACAGACAGTGTATTAGGATCAATTCACACATCGTGTGTCAGGATGTGGAGAGTATTGGAAAATGAAGCAATGTGAATTAGAATCATAGAATGGTGTGAGTTGAAGAAGAAGAAGGACTTAAAGATCATCTAATACCAACCCTTTCACTAGGCCAGGTTGTCAGAACTTCACCCAACATGGTTTTGAGCACTTCCAGGGATGGGGCATCCACAGCTTCTCTGGGAAACCTGTGCCAGTGCCTCACCACCCTCACAGTAAAGAATTTCTTCCAAATAGCTAATTTAACTTACTCCCAGTTTGAAGTCATCCCTCCTTGGTCCTGTCACTACAGGACCTTGTAAATACTTTCTCTCCAACCTTCTTGTGGCTCTGTTCAGGTACTGCAAGGCCACAGCTGGATACCTTCTCCTTTCTAGGCTGAGCAAACCCAATTCTCTCAGCCTTTCATCATAGGAGAGTTGCTCCTGTTGTTTTCCCAATCAATGTCAGTGTCCTTCAGAAAAATGTTCACACTTCAGGAGCTCCCTCCAACATTTAAAACAATTTTGGTTAATGGGGGGTTTTGCAGTTCATGAGTGAAGCATTTTGAGTAACTTATTCAAAAGGAATTAAAGTTGCTTTTGCAATAAATTGAAAATGCCAAAACTGTTAGTGCTTTCCAAGGGGAAAATTAAGTCAATGAAGCCTGAACTTCTTTCTGTGCTATTAAATGCCACCAATAGAGGTACCAGCACCAGCTACTGATAACAGATGCACTGGAGCAATGATGGTGTCTTGTGGAGCATCATTCTGTGATGATCACAACAGCCCATAGGTACCAATGACACCCTTCTCATCTTTCATTGTCCTCATGGAACATTTATAACAAACCACTGACTTTCAGCTGCTATCCCGACACTGCTAGTGCTGCCATAAAACATTTGGCAGCTGTACAAACTCTGTAGTTTGCCCTGGAAACTGTTAAATTTCTTAGCACCCTGTCCTATCTTTCACCAATCCTCCACTTGCTTTCACAAAAAAGAGACCTAGTGTGCTTCCTGTTGCTGCTCCTGCCAAATATTTCCTTCCCTGGTGCAGGAAGGAGGAGTGCATATGGCAGCTCTTTTGAGAAGGTGCAAAGGATGTGAGGAGGAAATCCCTCTTCATTCCCCATTTTTTAATGGAAGTGCAACGTAATAATAGTGATTCAAAAAATCAGTAATAAGTGCACACTCCTGTAGAAGAATACCCACAGTATTTTCTTCAGAACTGTTGAAGAAAGCTAAACAGAGGATGGAAAGAAATTGTGGAGTGGCAAGGAAGCAATAGGAATGCTTTCCCTATTGCAGCAAATGACTTGGTGAAAATAAAGTATTTATACCCAGTGACACTATTCCACTGCAAGCAGTGGAATAAAGGCCAAAAGGTCAACCTGAAATCAGATATATTGAAAAAAAGATGCAAATACTCTGATACACATCATATGAGAATTCTTAGTATAGTAAAATCAAAACATCTCCAAAGATCTTTAATATGTTATTTACAAAATATCCTGCCCTAAAAACCCCAAAACTGTTTTGTCATCCCTCTCCTAAAATGTGTTCTTGAGTGCAGGAATTCTTTAGGGTCAGATGGATCCAGTTCACCTTGTTGTTCAACCAGTATCAACTGCATCAAAAAATACAGTTGTTCTCCCTCTTCATTCCCATGGTTCAGCTCATGTCTACAGAATACAGGATCAGGTAGGAAACTTGCTCCACACCTGCAGGTCTGAACTGTGCACATCTGATTAATAAAAGCTCAAACAGTGCTTCTCCAGAGCAAACCTGCCAGTTCCAATCAGAGGAAACATGTCTGATTAAACAAACACCAAGGAAGAGATCCAGTGATGTCTGAGGATCAAATTATTTGTACCTCAGCAATTTGGTAAAGGAACCAAAAGGATGCTCAGCTAAATGAGTCAGTTTGGTCTGCAGTTTATAAATACAGAGTTGTGTATTTATAGCAAAGTGTCCATCCATGATGTCTGCAGCAGCATCTCCCACTGCTTCTGCTGGGGTAGGAGATCAGCTCCCATGCTGACAAACAGCCACTCCCTGTCATTCATAATACACAACAAAACTAGTGTTTCCTTCTGCTTCTGATTACAGCTCTGTTAACAGATGAAGACATTTGGAAAAATTTATATTCAGCCCTGGCAGTCAGTGCCTTTTAAATAATCTGGTCTGCTTCCATTCCTTTAAATAAACTTGCATTATTCATAGATCTAACACCAATCCCATGACTTAAGTGCTATCATATACTGGAATTAAATCATAATAATTCAGTTGTGGGGGGGTTGTGGTTTAGTCAAGACTTGAAAGGACTTGGTAATGCTTGCCTTTATCACCTCCCAGCAGCACCAAAATACATCTGGGCACAGAGCCACCAGAATTGAGAAAATAACAGCTAGCACAGGATTTTGCTGCATAAGCTACTATGAGCTTATTAATCTGTCTACCACAGAATATTTTATATATCTTCCATATATTTCAAATCACAATTGACCAAGCTCTAAATGTTTAAAACATCACCTCAAGGACCATCATTGTTCTTGACCACTTCATTCCTCAGGCACAGCAGATCCTTCTCTGCAAGTACAGAACTCACTGGTACAAAATAAACATTTCCTTGGAGACTGCTCTGTGGCTGCAGAACAGATTTGTACAAGAATCTGAGCACCATCTGAGATTCAACAGGCTCTAACCAGACAGCAAGGTGTTCTTCAAGGGGTTGTTTTCCCAATAAAAACACACACCACAGCCAAAAATGTCTCTGTGCAGTGTATTGCTTATGAAAACACAGTGTGTGCTTTCTTAAGGAAGGCAGTAACTTCAAATGACAATGCTGCATGGAAGAGCTTAGCTATTGCTAATTATTATCAATGGCTTAAAAAGCCAAATTGAAACAGAGTGGGTTACACCTAAAATTTTCACCTTTGTTCTAGTTTTACCTCTCAGGACTCTTCTCTTTTGTGGATGCAGAGAAGGGGATGTGTCTGATGCTTCTCATGTTTATGAGGAGAATTGGACACACTGTGTTTGGCACTTTTTCAGCCTCCTGCTCCCAAGTTCTGGATGCTGTGGGCTCTCTGCAGCTGGAGAAATGGGACCCAGACTAAGCAGATGCTGCTTCAGGGGAGACTCCTGGGTTGCTGGAGCTTGTGCACAACTTCATATTTCTACAAAATGTGCCTCATGGCAGCACTGGCATATGCAGTTTTTTGGTGAAGAATAAGAAAACACTTCTTCTATTTTACAGCCTTCCAAGTGATAATTTTGCAACAGCTTTTACTGTTTCATTGGAACAGTGAACGTTTTGAAGTAGTTTCAAATCAATAGGCAGTGCACTTTTATTACACTGTTGTAATCATGATATACTATACAATATTTTTACAGCATTTCAAGACAAGGAGCTTCTTATTTTTTTTCTGAATTCATTATTGCTTTCATTGGAAAAGTGCCTCAGCATTATTTAATTTCTCAGCTTTTAAGTTGCTCCCAGAGCATCAGTGCACTTCTCTGCATTAAAAATAAAAAAAAAATGACAAGGGAAAAGACAGATTTCAGGGCTCACTCTGACATTAGCAGTGTGAACAAAAAAGCAAGCAGGCAGATTTCTGACATTTCTCTTCAGAAAGGGAGAGTTATCATATTTTTGTGGGCATAACAAGTGAGATATGAACGGGGACCTCAACTTTTAACTGCTCTGCTTTGTAAACCAGACTGTGATGGATGCTCAGCCTGTGTCCTGGTTAGGAGATTTTTTGGTGATATTGCAAGTTACTAGGGCAAGGAAAAATGCAGCAAAATTTTGTTAGGAAAGGAGTTGTGTGTTTCATTACATTACCTTAGGAGACATATTTTCATGCTACCTCCTAATTACATAAAACTCAGTCATGTGTTAATTGTAACTACCCTTTGTTACCTAATATATCTCTTTACAGACTATTATATACTTATGTTAACATTCTACTGCCTTCTTCTTATCAGCCCACTTTGTTTTAAACAGGAAACATTTCATATGGTGAGGGACTAAAATAATTCCTGAGTGTGAAGATCCTAAACAACATGGCTGCGTGGCATGAAACAGAAAAAGAATAACATTTTCCTCAGAGTGATTTTCACAGAAAAAAAAAAAGAAAAAAGGTGATTTGATGAAACCTAAGTATTTTGGGGCAAACACATTCATTGGAGCCAGAGCTTTCTGCAGGGTGTAAAAACATTTTCTCCTCGGGTTGCCCAACTTCCCTGCTGCTACAGGGAAAGGCTGGCAGTGGTCCTGCCTTCCTGCAAAGCCCCTGCCTGGTTTGGAATAATTTGGTTACAGAAAGCAGCCCTGTTTCCTTAGAAATCATGCAGGGCATGGTATTTTTTTTTCCTCATGTACTGTCCCATTGGAATACAAATGGACTTTCATTCCATCTTAGAAAGACCTCCTTTAATTATTTCTGCTGCTGTCACCCATGTAGGTGATTGATGAGGCTGACCTACACATGCAGAAGGGAGCTCACAAGCAGTGTGTAATATCTCTGTTAGCCTGGCACATTATTCTTTGCTCATGTCAGCATCAACAGAGCTGCTTGCTCAGAGCCAGCACACCAGGGAGCTGATAACAAATCTCTGTGGAGACTAGACCCAGAATTATGTTTCCCTTCTGAAGGATATTAAAAAAACCCAACAAACACAACTTTTAAAGAAGACTGCCAAATGCAGAGGAGACAATCAGGTTAGGAAAGTGTGGATTTCCTGGTTTTGACTTGGCCAAAGAATTTCAGCAGGAAAAGCTACTTTGCAAGCAACTTTAGAAATAGTAAGGGAAATAGTAAGGAAAAACACACACTTTTTGCACAAAAAGAAAAAAGTCTTCAAAGTTACAAAGCAATAAGCACAGAGCTAACTTCAAATAAATCATGAGCACAGGGTGGTCTCATGGAACTGAAGCCTAAAGTGAACCATACAATTTGTGTTCACAGATTTGCTTTTGGACATGACACCTATCAGTGCAAGATATTGAAATCAAACACTCCATTGCATTAAGAAGGATTTCATTCTTAGGAACATCTTTGAATAAAATGGATTTATCAGTGAGGAATGACTCCTAGCATTTCAGAGTATAAAATATGTTTTAAGAAAAATCAGCAGTACCTTTGATGTTAATACCAGAAGGGTAAAGATTTCCCCTTTCCTTTGTTGAGCTTTCCCACTCTTCATTTAATTTTCTTTAATTAATTGTATGAATTTATTTAAGTTGTAAAGTTTCCCAAAGGTTGAACTCCATGATGCTCATTTTGATGAGCATGTGTATGAGTGAATGGAAACCTTTTGCGTTATTGCATGTAGGTGCAACAGTGACACCAAGGTCACTCAGCACTGTGCTGTGCTTCTTGGTGGATTATTTGATTTATTCTGTGTGAAGGTGGTGATTTATACATTCATAGGAAAAGCCAACACAGGCAATTTACATGGTCCAGTAGTTGACTCTGTGTCAAACTGTAATGCTGAGGAGCCCAAGATTTCATTATCCATTTTGAATGCATAACAGTTCCTTTTGCTTGTTCTTTAAATTGTTGCAAAGGGTGCTGAATGAGGGCTGAATTTTCCTGTGTTATAACACCACTTTCAAATCCATGTTTAGCTCATTCTACTGCTGTTATTTCCACCCTGGGTTTAATAAAAAACAAGGGAACAGTAAGTAAGGCAGAAATGACAGATACTTTTGTGAGAAGAGTAGGAAAACCACACAAGAGATTCAAGATCAGGCTTAGTGGATATTTTAGCTGCAGAGAATCAAAAGAGTACAAACTTAACAACAGCTAAGTGCTGTTGAAAATATCAGCCAATACCAGAAATTATATCAGTATCCTAAACAAGCCCCTCCATCCACAGCTGTTTTATAATTGTCTCTGTCAGAAATATGGAGGAGAACATTCAGCAAGTACTTTTAAAGTTTTGTTGATTATCAGGAAAAGGAAAATGGAAATGTCTGTTAAAGACATGGAACGGATCTTCCAAAAAAAACCTTTGCAATTTTGAATACGTCTATTATGCTGGTTACAGGGAAATTAGGGCAGAATAGGAAAGCTAATGTCACATTTTTGAGGTGGATTAAGCCAGTCTGGCCTTTGGACAGAGCAGGAGCTTCTTTATTTTAAAGAAAATTTGGAGAAAAAACTAAAACTTGTACATGACTGCTCAGCAGGTCAGCAAGTAAGGATTATCTTGTTTGAAAATCACACAGCCAGCTGTATTACAGAGAATTTGAGCTCTGGAGCAACAGGCTGTGCAATGACACTTAGAGGAACATTAGAAAACATGGCACAGATCTCCAGGAGGCTGTTTAGAGTAACACCACAAATTCCATGATGAGAGCTCTGAGTAAAGCAGAGACAGATTTTGGTCCAAATTTCTCCTTTTCTGAAAGAGAAGATAAAGGCTGTGACTTGGTTTTGATCTTGGAGGTATCACCTACTAAAGCCTTTCAAGACTACAGGTGTATGGATAGCACATGAATTAAAAAAAAAAAAAAAGCTAAGATCATCTTTATTACTGCAATTGCAGTGAAAAATGGGAGGAGGAGTTTTCCTGCCTTTGTCTCAAAGACTTTAAAGAAAACAACTTGTAATTGAGTTTTCTCTATATCCCATGAATTTCAGCTGGATGCAATAAACCAGCCAGGATTTCTGCCCTTCCCTTTGCATCCCACAATAAATTACTTTTTCCCTCTGATGCTCATAGACCTTTTCTAAATGCATCTTGCTTGTTTCTTTGTGAGCAAAGAGCAAACACATTTTCCATCTTAGTGGCCTTTATTTCAAATGAGAGAAAAGATAAGAGGAAGAATAAATAGCCTGTGCCAGAGAGGAGAGTGGTTAAATGTTACTGTGAGGGACTGCAGAGAAAAGGGCCTCTGAGTGTGGCATCCTTTCCAAATCACTTTTAAGAGGCAATGGGCAGGAGTGTTCAGCCAGGTGTCACAGATTGGGTGCACCAAAATCTCCTGCTCTGTTCTGTTGAGTGTTGTGCCAGATGTTTGTTTGTTTGTTTGTTTGCTGGAGCCAGCAGAAAGTAACTAAGTCAAACTTTGCCATTTTGCTCATTTCCAAGTGGGTACAGCTTGTCCCTCACCTCCCAACGAACCCCAAGAATATTGGTTGGCAGGTCTGGAGAATTAGAAACCTTTTACTTGTGCTGTGACAGGTGGCCATCGCACAGAGGTGTGAGAAGAAACCATCCAAAAGCAGTTACTGCTTGCTAACACACTGACAATGGGTTTCAAGGAAAGCAGGAAAATGTGGTGGCAGAGGAGATGAGCCAAGCCAGGATGCTCTGTCAGTAGGAGAGAAGAGAGATCCACCAACCCATTCCCGGAGTTAGCAGAGCCGTGTATTTTAGTGGTGCTGTTTTCCTTCCTTTCCCATCCTACTTGCAGTCACTATTTACTGTGACTGGGCTATAAATAACAGCAGGCAGTGAAAGCTGATTTCAGTCCAAGGTACATATCCAGGAAAGCTCATAAAATTCAGATGCATTTCTTGAGCTGAATGATCTTCCCACCAAAGGGCAAACGTGGAAAGGTGATTCTCTGAGAATAAACACAGAGCTATAAACACATTAACCTTGCTCCTGGCTTCACTGGCATTGTGTGAATCAGGTGTGATTGTGGCCATAACAGTGACCACCTCCCTGTCCTGCTGTGCAAAGGGCAATGCCTCCTTCTCACTGAAGAGAGAAAGCCAGGGATTTTCTGGAAGGTGATTCTCAGTGTTTTCTAGAAGGGGGAAATGCTCTCACCCATAAGCCTGAGACACAGAACACAGCTTCAGGCATCTGACATATCTCCACCTTAAAATATCACCTTTAAACAAGCCCAGTAAAGCCTCTTCTGGTGGCTGGTACATGAGAACTGTGCACATCAAAGCACACAAGAAAGCTCATTGCAGCTTCTACATAAATATATCCAAGGCAGAGGTCTGAATATTTTTAGAGGCCTTTTTTGCTGCTGTGTTCTGCATGGCTCTCTTTCAGTGTGTGCCTGGTGTGAGTGTCTGCATGAGTCACAAACTGATTTTAGCAATCAGAAGCTTTACAGGATCTGGACATATTTGCTGGACACAGTTTGTCTAAACTCAGGGAAAAGAGTGAGGTCATTTTGGCCAGGTATATTTTAGAGGACATATCATTTAGCCAGGAAGAATGCAGGTTAGAATTAACTTCCCTTGGTCTGAAATTTCAGGGCTCAAGGATTGGTTTGTTCTGAAAGAGTCACAGATTTAGGAAAGGTCTTGCATTCACCTGCAGATCCAACTCTTGTTTTTTTTTTTTTCCCATTGGTTAGTCATGTCTTGAAGGTAATTTCAAGGGATATCAGGTCATAGACACACACATACATGTATGTATAAAGAATCAGCAGACCTGTACATTTTGCACATCCAGAACTGCTCAGAACAGGGAAACTGCTGGGGTCAGTTTGAGCCTTCTCACCTGTGCAGAATTCAGTTTAAGGTTACTTAGAGGGATTGGATATTTGTAATTTTAATATTTGGGGGGGGGTTGTTTGGTTTATTTTGTTTTTTATTTTGGTTTTGGAGTTTTTTTGTCTGTTTTCTGTTTGATTTGTTTTTCTAATAATGCCTTGTTTTTAATGTGTTTCCATTAAGACATTTTTAATAAAGTCCATTCTGAACACCTACATCAGTAGAAAACACTGTGAGACAGAATAATTTTGGTACTGGAATATGTCTGCAAACCCCACTAAACAACCAGCCTCAGAAATGCACTGTTGTCTAGGCTGGTATTTTAAGGTGTATCACAGAAAAGTTCCCTGTGATGTGGCATGGCTACTCAGAGCAGTGAGATGGATATAATGGGATCTTATTATAACAGATAAATTATTCCCTCTATGGACCATTTATTGAGGTTTTCCAGACACAAAACAGAACTTTCTTTGTCCCTTTTCCTGATTTTTGACTGAGATGCTTTCACTGAGTGTTGCTGACCCAGTGGGAAGGACACCAAAGATGTTTTATGGGGCACAGGCAGTCACTATTAGGATTTCAGTCCAGGAGAAACACTGGGAACAACCAGAATTAGCAGCAGGTTCCAGTGAGAGGGAGAGGAAGGAAAATAGCACTGATGCAGGAATGGCACAGGAGAGAGGAGAGCACATGGCCAAGCAGCAAGGAGTGGAAAGTAATGCTCCTGATTTGTTGTGATTTCTGCTGTTCTTTTTCCTCTTCAGCTGTCTGCCTGCAGAGAGGAACAGAATGTGCCACAGTGAGTGATGGAAAGAGGAAAGCATCTCCTCCAGCAGTAAGTAAATTCAAAAGGAGCTCTTTCCTTTGCATTGCTAATCTTGATGGCATATACAGCCCCTGAATACATAATCCACATTGATAAACCTGTGGAATACATGCAAATTGCCTTTCTCGTGTGGTCAGATTTCTCAGAGCATCTTTTTGATTTATTCAGTCAATTTTCAACCATCTATCTAAATGTATTTCTTAAATAGCCATTTCACAAGTTATTTTTCCTTTCTTACCAGCTCTTAGATAGGTGGCCTGAGTTTGCTACTGAAGATGCCAGAGGACAATTACAAAAAGAACTTTCCAGTTAATGCAAGAGTTCTGTACTGGTTACTTATTAGTAATCAGTGACAGCCTGAACTGATTTTGCTTGAGCATACATTAAGCTCCTCACTGTTCCTGAGTATTAAGAAGTTAAAACCAAGCATTTCAAAAAAGCTGTAAAGGGTTTATGCCTGCTGAAGAAATGTGAATTGCATTACAGGCAGTGGTGGTGAGTGACTGCTTTTCTTAGCATCTCTTGTTTTTCTTGGGCTTTACCTTCCTCTCTGGCTGTTGGTTGATAGCAGTGCCATGAGTGAGGGGGGTCAGAAGAAACTTGCCAGGATTCAGAATGAGAGGATGATGGCCACAGGGGACTGCAAGCTGCATTTCCAGAGAATGTTCTTCATCCATCAATGTCACTTCATGAAGTTTGAAGAGTAATAAGAAGGACTTTGAGAACAAAACACTCTCAGTAAGGAAAATTGTACCATTTTGGTAATCCACTTAAAAGGTGTGTTCTAACAGAGAGTTGATCCTTAAACAACTTATTCCTGAAGCCCTTTTTCTCCATAAAAAGTGTGATACATGTTTTCACTTATTAGCTCCACCTGCATGTCTTTAAAGTACAATTCCTTTATAAACCACTATTTTCTGGAGATAAATATCATGGCCCTATAAGCTGTTACCTTTCTGATAGAAGAGGTGTCCTGTTGTTGCCAGCATCACAATTTCCCATTAGTGGCACATTTGCAGCTTGCAGCTAAACACTAAATAGACTATGTTAAGTCACAAATCCCTATAGAGCAGTTGTTCTGGTTGAACATCAAATAATTAACAAAATCCCTATAGAGCAAGATAGGTCTCTTAGCTCCTTCACCATGAGGGGCTGAATGATTTTGGGATGATTTATTGTCATTAAAGGGAATGTTCAGTCTAGTCTCCAGAGATCAATATGCATGAAATAAAATTCAATGGCTTTGTAAAGACATAACTACATTTGTATCACCCTTATTTTATATGGATGCATTTTATGGTTTATTAGTTATATTTTTACCACAAGTACTTGGGATTCTTCTGCAGTACATACACTTTTTGTAAAGTATTTTTATAAAATATGGAACCTTACCAATCCATTTAAAATAAATTTGTTTTATTGCTTTTGTATATTTCTAAACATAATTCTTCACTATAAGCTGCAACAGCAGAGAACATTTCAACTCCTTGTGCCCTTTTTCTTCCCTTTATTCTGGATTTTTTGAGAGAAAGGCTAAAACTCTTATTCCTAAGCCACAAGAAATGCAGTATTTTTATGCAGTCTTATCTGTGTTTTGCTGCTACTTTGCTGTAATGCAGGATAAACCTTGTTTACTAACCTCAGGGTTAGTTCTGGTTAGTGCAATGTAAGTACTTAGACAAAATGTGAAAACCAGAGATCTGTGGGGCCACATCTTACAATCCAATTGCTTGGCAGTGATATATTGTGTAGCTTTCAGGGCTTTTGATTTGTTTTTTACTGACACTTTATTCTTTTACTTGCTATTATATATAATCAGTCTTTAGTTTTTAACCCAGCATGCCTCATTTTCAAGAAAAATCCAAGCAGAATGTACAGCTTTCTATAAGAAACATAGATTTTGTGCATAAGCTTCAAGACAGCACTGTATTTTTCCCATATGACAGGCAGTTGCTTACTAATAAAATAGTTTTTCCAACATTATGAAGGCAATAAAGATAAATATTCATGTAGCCTGACTTCCTGTGCCTTGAGAGACATCATTAGTTTTTAAATTCTCTGCTCAAATGGACACAAGGTGTTTCATACAAGCTGCCACAGTGATGCCACATCAAACCTTGAGGAGGTGCTGCATGAGTGAATCATGCTGTTTGGGAAAAGGAATTCACCATAACCCAGTCAGAGCTTCTCTTCTTCTTCTGTGGGGTGAGCCTCTGTATTCTGAAATACAAGAGAAAGAGAGTGCAAATGATATTTCTCCCATTGTGCTGATCATAGAAAATACTCTTCTCTCCACCTTTAAACCATATACCATATATGAAACCATGTACTTATCTGGCTGTATAAAATAGGGGACACCTTAAAATGTATTAGTGTCAATGTTTTTGAAAAAAAACCCCAAAAACCAAACAACCAAAACACTCCCAACCTTTATATGCATCTATACTTTAAAATATTCCTGCTCTGGAACTTTTCCTTATGCTTTGCTTCATACCAGTGGTAGACATGTAGGGATTTCATGGAAGCATTATTGAAAATGGAAACATAGCTTTGACTGTAAGAATCAAGATGCTTTAGCCTTCAAAATTTACACACATTACTTTGAAATTGCTTACTTAGGGCTACCTGAAGCACTTGTTTGCTAACTCAGCAAACAGGGAGTCAGTTGTTACCAGAACAATGCCTTCTCACAGAGATTTACCCATCCAAAATCACAGGAGGGCAGGAGAGGGAGGATGTTAGGACTAATGGAAATACACTGCAGTTTTATTTCCCAGCCCAAGGGAGGCTGGGGAAATGGAGGTGTAATAATTGTGCAGTGCAAAAAGGAGCAAGTTATTCTTGTACCTGGGCAGCAATGGAATCTGTGCTCCTCCATCTAGTGGCACTGTTGGGTGGGCAGAGGTCAGACCCTGTGCTGGGTCCTCCTCAGCTGCCCACTCATCCCCCACTGCAGGCACCTTTAAATGATCCACATCCAGAGCTTCATCTTCCTCACCCTAACAAAGGAGGGCTGTTGACAAACTGGGCAGCTGGGTTTCTTGGTTTGGTTTGATTTGGTCTTGTTTTTTTTTTCACTTGATGAGTCAGCAGTGGTAAGATATGGACTGAGGGTCCTCTTCAACCTGCTTGAAATTTCCTTCACCCCTTGCTGAGCCCACCCTGTGAATGCTCACCTCCTACAGGCTCAAGACCCCAGTAGTCATGACATGAAAAAATCATATAGCAATTTTTTAAACACTCACAAATCAAGCAGTGATGGTCTGCATGTTTCTTGCCTGATGGCTCAGCATCTTTTTGTGTCTCTTTTGTCCCCAAGTGGCATATCAGGAGCTGACTTCATCCAGGCAGCAGGGTGCTGGGGTTGCTGTGGCAATGATTTAAAGCTGCAGCTGCTCCCTTTTCTGCTGTTGATCTGTTCATGCCTTGGATGCAGTGTTTCCAGCCCTCCTTGCTGTTCCACAGCAGCTCTTAATGCTCTTCTGGGAATGGTAGTGCTCTTTCTGGGTGGGAATATGGGTAAAAACTGCAGCCTCCTGATACAATATTCAATATTGCAGAAGTTCAGTGGAGATTTGTTTCTATATGTTCCTCTTCCTGCATGTGAGTCCTTCCTCCCCACCATTCTGGTTCCTGGTCCCCTGGGCATCATCAGGGCTGCTGTGCCCAGTCTCTCCCCAGGGCTCTGAGGGACAGACAGCACTGCAGTGCTGACAGGAGTGCAGGGGTGTAACATCATCCAAGCTCAGGATGCTGGGCTCTCCCAGGGCCAGCCCAGGGTGAGAGCTGGAGCTGGAGCTGCAGCATCTTTGGTGTGAATGTGCAAGATTAATTAAAATCTCCATCAAACCACAGACCTGCTTGTGCTCAGACTACTGCTATGTTACCCCTTCCTTTTGTTCTGCTGCATTTCCATATAGAATTTCAGTTTCCACATTGAATACAGATCAGATAGTCCCATTTTTTCACATAACTTTTCACAGGTTAGATGTCAGCTGGTTTCCTCACAGGTAGCTCCCTTGACATGTGTACCTTACTTCACAATTATAAAATCCAGTTTATTCTAGCAGTTTAGAGCTTGTTATTAATTTCATTTTAATACAAAAACAAAAAACAAAACTTAGAGGATGCATACACTTCTAGGAAGGACCTTATGAGGATTTGCCTGGCTTGGTCAGTACTAAACATAGGCTGAATTTTCTACTTCTCTGCTCCCTCTACGGCAATATCAAGGTCAGCTAGTTTAAATTCCAAGATATGCTGAAGGTCAAATGTGTTTTTCCACTGTTCTCTATGGCAAGATATATCATAGAGGAAGAAAATTACTTTCTGCAGACCTTTAGTCCATGCTTGAATCAAGATGGGAGAGAGTGTTTTTCCCTCTAGATAGTTAACACTGTTCTGAGCTTGCACATTAAACTTGGATGCAGGATGGGTGGGATCAGGCTGTGTCCACCCTTGCTCATCTAAACACACTTGTGCAAACTTAGGGCCACTGGTCATTGCAAAAATCAGATTGCAAAGGACTGGCTATGAAGTCAGATCCCAGGTGTATGTCTTCTTCAATTTGATCCAGACATTAAAGGCAGGTTCAACATTTTATTTGTTAGCAAGATCTCCTAGATGTTTGTACTCCAGTTCAGTTCATCCTCTAGCAAAGTTAATTGCAACTTGTTAAATTAGATAGTATTATTAAAGTGCTAAAAGTCATTGCCAAGCAATAAGTTTGTGCCCATGGTTGCCTGCCTGGCAAATCCCAGAAGCTCTCAATAAAAACTGGATGTGTAAGTTTCCCCTGTTCAGGTCCCAGGAAAAGTCCCTTATATGCTAATGGTCTGGAAATATTGAGAGTTTATAAATAAATATTTATAAATAAATATTGAGCACTTACTTGAAGTAACAGCCATGGAGGCTCCCCAGTGCCTGATTATTCCTGCTGCTGATTTTCCCTGAATTCTCTTTAAAAAACATTTTTACATTATTTATTACCAGGTGTTCTAGTGGCTACAAACACCACCACAAAGGGAAAATCTACTAAGATGTTTTAATCCTACAGTGGGAAGAAAGAGAAGTTACTGCTGGTGTGCAGGACTCTGTGCAGGGTTTCTGTTGATAAATTTCTGGCTTTTTGCTGAAGATGGGGTTAACTGGGGGGTGACTCAGCCCAGCCAGGTACATCACTGGAATCACTCAGGTTTTTGTTCCCATCTCCCCATCTCTGTCCTGCAATCCTTTGACCCTGGGTATGTTATAATTCAGTGAGCTGCAGGTGATTAATTATAAATCACCGAGCTGCTGAATTATAAACCAGCCAGCAGAGGGATCAGGTGGAGCCTGATGGTGACAAAGGCACAGCTCAGAGCCCCAGCTGTGGCTCCTAAAGCTTGCTCTTAGCCCAGGGCTGTCCACACTTCCCTGCCATCCCAGCAAGGACAGAACTCACTAATTTTGGTAGAGAGGGAAAGCAGACAGGCAGAGAAAAGTCTGTGTAAAATCTTGTTGGAGAGCATCTGTCGTATGGCTGAGTTGCTGGGGTGCTGAATGTGAAAGATGGGGGTTAATTAGTGCTCTGTGTTAATCCAACATCATTCCTACCAAATGAGCAGAATTCTGGTCAGTGCTGAGTGTGTCTGGAAGCCCCACAAAAGCAGATGGAGCTTCTAGAAATAGGAAGAGGGCAATAAAAGGCATAGACCCCCCATGCCAAAAACAGTACTGCAGGTCTAACACATCCTGAGACAGCTGCAAGGGAAAAGGAGCTGCAGGAAAAATTTACATCAGTGCTGAGCCTTTCTCTGTGAGAGGTCTTTGCTTGGGAGAAAAACCCCCAGTGATAATCATCATATCCTCATTTTTCCCATATTCATGTGAATGGTAAGGAGAATTCCCCTGGAGTACATTATTCAGATTAGCACTTCTCACTGCAAGGGGACACAATGTTAATTCTGTCTCTGTTCTGTCTTTATAATAAATGGCTAAAACACCATCAGACAAAAACAGCTTTGTTGTGGAAAATGATGGTTTTTAGAGCAGTCTTCTTGCACAATTTTAATGGCTATTTTTCAAAATTTTCCCTTTATTTAAATGCCACTTATTATGAAGGCAATTTTGCCACTTAATTATTGTTGTTGGTTTTTTTGTTTGCTTTCTTTTGTGAGTCAGAAATATTTGCTTTGATTCTATTTAGGACAAGTGGATGTTCTTAGAGCAGCACAATGAAGAAAAGTGTCCAACCTATATGAAGTCATGCATCTCCCTCCACTGAGGAGCCTTCCTGATTCTTGAAGAGACACAACAGCTCCCAAAGTCTTCTTTTGTGGGGAAAATGATGCAGAATTAGCTCATGTTTTGTTTGCCAGCAGCTCTAAACTTCAAATGGCTCTATTTGCAATTAAGGCTTGCCCAGCCTCTCAGATGTCTCAATTAGATCACTCACAGCTCGTGGGCCACATGCTTTGTAGTGTGGTCATTTTCCCAGCCAACACATCCTTTTGTTTAAATTCCTTACCTGAACACTTTTGATCACAGCTTTGATCCCAGGAATCAGTGCTCCCCTGGCAAGCAGAGGAAAGGCAGGAATGTCACTGTCCACGCTTCCTGAGAAACCTTTCAGAAAGCTTTGATTAAAAAAAGCTTTGATAAAGCCAATGCATGGGTGTGGAGGAATTGGCTCCTGCATATCTCATCACAAGGGTAAATTTTGCTAATTAGAATTTGAATTGTTCATCAGATTTTTTTTTTTTTTTTTTTTTTGCTTTTGCTCTTTCTTCATAAAGTATTCCCCAAACATTGAGAATGACAACTTAATAGATGTTAATAGATGGTATGATCCTGTAATTTATGGGCATTATCAGTGAATGGTATTTTAAGTACACTACAGGGTATCACAGATGACTATAAATCACAATCAGCAGTTGCCTGCTTTATTATTTTCTAGTATGCTGATCTGCTATAATTTGTTAAATATCTATTAAATCTCTTTACCCTTGTAAACTGCTGTAAATGGGATTACAATATTATGTAACTAAAATGCAAAATTAAAGTGATTTGAATTCATTCATTCTTATTACATCTTGCTGTCTTCCAATCATACTTCTGACAAGAAGCTTTTATGTTCTGTATTTACTCAGTTGCAGTTCCTCCCACCTTCCCACCTGGAAACTCAATCAGCTAATGCTTTTTTTATTATACAGGTTATTGATGAAAGTATTAAATAATGCCAGGCAGTCTGCAATCAAAATTACTTCAATTATAGATACTAAAAGCTTTTAATAGAATATTGATAATCCAGGGGCAGCACTTTTCTGGGGGTTCCATCAGTTAATCTGTAATTTAGGATACTGTTAGCAGAAGCCATGGTGTTGGAGCTGGCAGTGGTTGATGCTTTCAAAAGAGTGGTGATTTCCCCAGGACAGCTCAGCACATCCTGAGGAAGACAGGGACAGCAGAAGGGCACAACCACAATGGGAAAACTGCTGCAAATCACTTCATCCCCCTGCCCTCTTGGCTGTAACCTCCACTGAAGTTTGTCCAAAATATGACTCACGGATTATGAATGATTTGGAATAACTTATAATTAATTCACTGTTTATCATTAGTAAGTGTATATTCAGAAGTACATACACATATGTATGCACATAAAATTTTTCGCTCTCCTTTTTCAAATTACATTTCCTGAACTGAAATTACTGTCTCTGATTTATTCTGTACCCTTCATGCACCATTTTCAGAGTGGAATTCATGAAACACAAGCTGCTCAGCAAAGCACTAAAACAATTTTTTCTCTGCAAACATTTGCTGTTGGAATTGAAACAAAAATCCTTTGGGTTCCACTGTGCTGAGAGACTTAATATCCTGTCATGCTTTTTCTTATATTTTAAAATTAATGACTTTGTATTTGCATTCAGTTTTGCATGAGAACATTCTTGCTTGCAATTAATTCCTTGTAGTCTCTCTCAGCAATGCTCCTTGCCCTTATTGGATGATGATCCAATTCTAGACTCCACTGAGGCTTCAAGTAATCAAGAATGAGGAGGTTCTTTCATTTTTTTAAAAGTTGATTTATTCACTCCTATTAAGAGTTTGTTCCAGTTGCTATCTCCCATCCTCTGATATATATATATATATATATATATTTCACATATACATATGTAATTTCTATATGTATAGAGATATGGATATATAAAAACACATGTGTGTATATATATTCTGCTAATTAAATGTTGCAATATGGGATGACCTTCACAACAAGCTGTTTGAATACTGGGCTTCATTCCATTAGACTGAAATTAATCCAGACCCAGGAAAAAGGTGCATTCTTCACTTTGGGTAGAGTGATTCTGGCAGCTTCTTTGGCAAGTCTGTTTCTTGTCCTTGCCCATGCTGGCTTCAAAGTGACAGAAGGAAAGGACATAACAATAAGGCAAGAAAATGAAAGTAATTTGGTCAAACTGTAAAGACATCTAGTGTTGGAGGAAAGTAAATTATATGTCTTGCTTTGACTGAAGCCTAGTCATGCTGTGTAAATTATAATTTCCCGAATCCCTTATTTTTTTTCCCAATTTTAGCCCACTGAGCTAGATTTCCCATTGCCTTTTCTGGTCTGGCAGGGTTAAACACTGTTGTTCAAACTCAAGAGTGTCCTGCTTTGCCTTTGCTGCAATAGCTACAGGAGATGCAAACTGACTGACCCAGTTTGGGTTTATAAACATGCTTCATACCAGTGGGTAACTGCACTCTAGAAGATATGCCAGCAAGTGCCTGATCTCAGCAATGCAAATCACTGGTATAAATAGAGTAAAAGTTTAACTAGTTCCCTTTGTAAAGAGGCAGTCTGAGGTTTTGTAGCAGTGCAAGGACCAGGGGGTTGAAAGGCTGCTTGCAAAAAATAGATGAGCTTTGTCTCTCATGGCCACTAATACTGTGGAGAAATAGAGATTTATTTCTTTATGCAGCATGAGGAAAAGCCGTCTTTTAGTGCAGGATTTAAGATGATAATTGGTAGACAGTTACTTTAATAAGAAAATATTCTGCCTAGAGTCAAAATCACATGCTGGAGGAAAGGTCATAAAAGATATTACCTTGAAAAGCTGGAGAACAGCAGCATGAATACACAGAAGGGATGTGTCTGTACCTTCTTTAACCTAAGGTAAGTGCAGGGAATCAAACAAATCCAGCTTCTCAAAATCAAGGTCTGGGCCACCCTTGAATGATAAATCAGGTGTCCCCCAGTTAGAAACTGTACAATGTCCCCCAGTTATAAACTCCCTGAGGAATATCCTTCCCATTGAAAACAAACCCAAGCAAAATGTTTTGCAGGAGTATTCTGCAGTGGCAATTTTTCAATGCCTCTATTTTTACCAAGCTGGCCTCTCCCTCAGAAACCTGGGAGGTGGGACTGGAATTCCTACAAACCAAGGCTGTGGACTATGGTCCATTCTCCTGAGTGACTGCAGTCCTGGTTTTTGGGGGAAGGCTGTGGACAGGGACAGGGCAGTGCAGGAGAGGACGGGAGGTCAGGCAGGTGTGGGTTGGGCACTGAGGGGTGAAGGACAAGGGCAACACCTTTTGTCACCTGTAAGAGAAGAAGTAGTTTCAAGGTAGTGTTCTGTCTTCCTGTCCAACTAGTTGGCAATTGACTCTGCCAATATCTTTTTAGGATTTGCTGAGGAAGGATGAGCATTAGGTCACAAAAACTTAGATATATACATATAGCGTGTAATCAGAACAAACTTCTGGAGAAGTTCATTGCTTATCCTTTTTGTTCTCCTTCCAAGACCAGAATTTTAAAGGTCTAATTTGGGTAGTAAACTCGTAAAGAAATTGGATATGCTGCAAAACTTCTTTCAGAAGGTTAATTTTAAAAGAAGTATTTTTAGTTCTTTGGAGATTGGTGGGAACACGAAACAGGAGAAGTTAGTCACATCACCATCATTTTCTAACTTACTATTTCCTTGGCAGTCTTTTTAAAGTTTATATACAGTTCATAAAGTGATTTGAAACATCTCTGTTACATTCATGAAGATGTTCAGAGCTTCCTGATGCTTCCTGACAACAAGCTCTTTAAAAGTGATCATGAGAATTTTTCTAAAATTAAATTATCCTGACCTGCAATAAAACATCTAAAAAATAACTGCAGCCTTATCCTGGGAAACAGTTAACATTCCAATCTGCATTGCTGCCAAGGCTTCAGCAGTTTGTGAACACTCGAGGGAGAGAAAGACTCTATCAATTACTGATTTAAAAATCACAGTTATTCAGAACTTGGAAGACTGAGAAGCTCCTAAAGGCTGTTGATACCAGCAATAAACTTTGCAGTTGTCTGCCCCCCTGATGCTCAAAAATTCAAGGCATGTCTTAGCATCCTCTCCCTTCAAACACTACTTTCTGAAATTAGTTTTCTGAAGGATATAATTTCTGTATGTTTGCTGCCTAGCCTGGCCTTGGAAAGGCAATTCTTTGCAGTGACAAACTCCACTATCAGTGAACTCAGAACAGCATGGGTCACTTCATTTTACTGTTTTGGGGGTTTTTTTTCTAACAGTATATAAAGCAAAGATTGAAAGGTATTGAACATTTCTCTAAATACTGTCATTTTCAGGGAGCATTTGGACTTCACTTTTTATTTACCTGAGTGATAAAACACCAGCATGTGTAACTGTCCTTTCCATCGACAACAAATAAACTCTCCTGTCCCTTGTTACTGTCAACTGCTATATCTCCTCTCCTTCTTCATGTGATGGGTTTTTTTATGTTTGATTTTTTTTTAATTTTTGTTTTGGGTTATTTGTTTGCTTGTTTGTTCTTTTATTTTTCCCCAAGAATAAGAAACAGCGCTTTATGGACACTCAATTTTCAAACCTTATTTCTGATTTATGAGGGGTGGTACAAACCTGATGCTGGAAGAACTTTGGAAGAGCTCACCCTGTTAGTACCTTGGCTGCAGGTAAGGAATGATCAGCAGCAGCTGCCAGGGTCCAGCAGTTCTGCTGGTTGCTTCAGAGAGATGCTTCATCACCAGGAGCTCAGATATTTATTGCCCTTGCAGCTGATGGAGAAACTTCACTCAGGTGTAAACTGGCAGGGAGGAAGATGCAGACCATGGGGTTGTGGGTGAGTACAAAACAAGCTGCTAGAGAGTTAAAATAATTGCAGGGTGAAATCCTCTGGAGAATAGTGCAAGAGCAATTTTTTACTACAGCTCTGCCCAAACACCCCTCCCTGCTCTTTCCTCTCCCAGTCACCAGCAAGTTCATGGTCCTCCTGTGCATGGACTGGTATTGGCTGAGGAGAATGAGGTCAGACTTGTATTATATATTTTAGGGGATCATGCACCTCCAGCTGAACTTGATATTGGCAGGATAAGACAGTTTCATAGGCTTTTCCTAAATTTAATTTAAATAAGCTGGAAAACCCAGTTGACCTGTAGGTGCTACTGAATAGATTTACTACATCTTGAAGCTAACTTTCTGGAACATTTAAATTTGGAAAAGCTGAGACTGAGAAAAATACATAGCAAGGCTGACTATATTTAATCCTAAAGCCTCAGGAAAATGTCGAAGATGGCATTGCAGTAAGAAATCCTATTTTTTTTTTTTTAAGAACTGCATGTGGCCTAAGCAGACACATTGTTTTCTTCTGGAACAGCAGATGTGGAAAATGTCAGTTTAGAAGACAGACCTTTCAGGCTGCTAATACAGCACTTACATAGATTCATAAGCTTGTAGAATGGATCATTACACATTGTACAAAAATCCATACCATCTTCTTGGCTTAATATAGTACTGAAAGAAATATTTCCAAGATTTCACTGGAGAAACAGATTGGAGATCATGACAAAGAATGAGCATGTAGTGTAATTTATAGCCTGCCTGAATTAGACTTCTCATGTCTGATCTGCAGTTAAAACTGGATGCAGTAGACTTAAGTCGGTTTTGCCAGCTAATGAAAACTTGTATCAGGAGAGTGGCTGTTCATTTAGCCTGGCTGTGTGCTGATCTGGTCCCTGCAGCTGCCTCCTGATCTTGTTGATGTGTTTAAGGAACACACATTTGGTACTACATGCTTCTGGAGGTGGTGTATCTTCACACTTCCTGCGGAGACTTAGCACTATACTCTGCAGAATAGTAGAAACAAAAGCCTGGAACATAAACAATCAAAATTCTTCTGGGAGAGGGATCTCAATGGGAAGCAAAGTCTCAAAGTTCAGCCCCACGTAGGGGCTCATGGCCAGTTCTGCTGTAGCTCACAATTAAGATCTGAAGAATGCATGAAAGTCATTGCTCTACCTTAAGCTAATTTGTCAGGGTAAGTATTTATATATTTTGAAATAAAAAAGTAGATAAGAATCATAGTAATAGACAAAACAATCCAATAGTTAACATTTATATGCAAGATTTACATATGGATGTGGAAATTAATGTAGGACACTGACACAGGCAATGCCCCCATTACCATTAGTAGTACAATAAGGTATTGGACATTTGACTTGAATGACAGATTAACACCACACATATTTATGCAAGACCTGTTGGTTAATTGAAAATACACTAAAACAGAATGCCCAGCTGTTTCTCCATTAGAAATACTGTCTTTCTTCTTTAACTAGAGAGCCTCATGGGGTTTCCACAATCTGCAAGCCTCTGCAAGGGAACCCTTGAAGGATACTTTGGTTTGCAGGCATCCTTATGCCCTGTGCTGGTGGAGCTGAAGGGCTGTGGGTACCTGGAGCAGCCTCTTCAGGCTGCAAATGCCCCTCTGGCTCTGAGGGCATTTAATGCTCAGGGTCAAGTGTGACAGGGATGCAAAGAACACAGGAGTGTGTGGGAAACAACAGCTGCAAGGAGCCAAAAAAAAACCCCACAACAAAACAGAAACAGCAAAATCCAGTCTGGAAAGATGTATGAGGACATATGGAATGGCAGAGATGTAGTATACAACAGGAGGATAGTGCAAGTCAGGCCAGAGTGGTGTAGAGGCAGATGGGGGACAGAAGTGTGTGCACAGGAAGCTTGGAGAGGGATGTGGCTTGGGCAGCAGCTTCTCCCATCTCTAGGAAGAGAGGGAGCATTGGAGTGGCACTTTGCCTGGGTTTTCTCTGAAAGGCATTGCCAACAGTGGATGGGAAAACAATTATGAGTTTGCAATAAAGATAAAAGGCAGTTTGGGAGTCATGAGCTGAAGTGGCTTAAACTTGTGAGGTTAGTAAAGCTTTAACACCATTCCAGGGGTCTTGTGTATGAAAAGGAAAACTCAGCTCTGCACACAGGCTGTCTTTGAAGTGGTTACAGCAGCTCTGAAATTACTTAATTTCAGCATCCAGTAAGAAGAGCTGTAAGAATGACCAACAGGCCAGGCTTTCATTTTTCAGAGGATTAAATTCCTTCTTCCTAGCACCAACATTCAGATTCTTGACATTCAATCAGTGTTCAAAACACAGTGGGGCCTCTTGTTCCTGAAAGCAGTTGTAGAAGTGGAACTTTTAAGCTCTTTAATTGTAAAAATAACTTGCAGTTGCATCAGTACAGGGGGAGGATATGAGTAAAGAAGATAAAGAGTTCACTTAACTGAGACATGTCAGATAAAAAACTTATCTTTGAGAGAGGCTTTTACAAAATTCTGTTACCATCACATTGCTGAACTTGCCTTATTGCTGATCCATTACACTGAAAGGGTGAGGCTTCTTCTCTTATTTTAGATGTGTGCTGCACCTGTTTTCTTTCTGCACTGTTAATTCCACAGTCTTCAGGTTCTCTAGAAACCCTTTGGTCTTCTGGATGTCCATGAAAAATGGTGATTCTTCCAGAATCAGAGCATTCAAAAATTATTTCTACATTTGTGCACTGAGGACCATGTGGAAAGTTAAGTGCAAAATGTAATGAGCATGAGAGTACAGTAGAGGCAGCATTTGTGCCTGCTCTCACCACACTGCACTTATGTGTGAGAATTATGTAAAAAAAAAAAAAAAAAGCAAATTGAAGAACCTGCCAGATAAATGGATAATTTGTGCCTGGTATATAATGGGAAGAAATGCAGATACAGAAATCTTGAGCACCAGGACAAGATCTAGTCAGCAAAATTTTTTCCTATAAAAGGGCAATCTAATGGACAGCAATGGATCTTGTTCTCCTGCAACTTGAAGAACACCAACACTGAAAATTTAATTTTTCCCACCAACAGATCCTATTTCTTACATGCTCATTAAAGCCTTTCTTCCCTTGTTTCTGTGAAGAATGCAGGAAATGATTGGTGACTCTTCCATGTTGCTGGGGCATGGCATTTTCACAATGTAGGACAACATGGAAACATCTGCAAGGAAAACAAGATGTTTCCACATGAGGTTTTCTTTCAAAATCTGTTTTTTTAGCAAATCTAGGGTTCACAGGCTGTAACCATGAAGGGAATAAATATCTTTTGCAAGGCTTTCTAAAACCTCTGTCTAGTTGACAGGGCAGCAGCTATTGCTTTAAAAGCTGATGTACAAGGCATCACCACCCAAGGGCCACAGAAATTCTTGTGGAGTAGGGTTGAGATCAGCATCTGCATTCATGTGCTGGACCTACTCTAGCAACTTTCTAGAAGGAACATACTTTTGTGGCCATGGCTGCCTGGGAAAATAAACTTCTGCTAAAATAATGAACTGTCTATGCAAGGCAGGGAGCAAAAGTGCAGGGGATAGAACTGCCCTGGGAAATAAATTTGGATTATGCCATTTATTTTAAAAATATCAAACTGATCCCAGTTCTCATAATTTTCAAACCTCATTTGAATTAGCATTTCCTTAAAAATGCATCCTCATATACAGCCTTATACACTGGTATAATGTTTTTTTAAGGACTCAAACAGTTTCTTCCCTACAGACTGGGGGATTGGATTGGATTGGATTGGATTGGATTGGATTGGAGAGTCTCAGTGACTTAGTTACCTTTAGCTACTTAAAGCAGCCTAATTCTACAACTCTGAGGTGACAAAGAAGCTCTTAATACCTGCATAATTTCTTGTAGTCTTATTACATGAAGACAAATTGCCTTTTCTGTGGAGCCTTGCCTTTAGATTAATAACAAATGTAAAAGAGTCGGTAGAATTGTATTTCTGCGAGAGAAATTGATCTTTTAACATTTAAATTCTTTGCCACAGGCTTTAGTAAATCTTTCAGTTGAAGGTAAGATTAACTTCTCCCCTACAGTTCCAACATCTTGGCTTGCAGTGCTTTTAAAAGATGCATGAAGGATGGATATCTTTGCCTTTCAGCATTTTGATCAGATCACTTTCATTTTGCCAGATCCTATCATGGCTGTAAATTTCAAAGCTAAAAATAGACTTGGCTTTTTTCCCCCCTTATCTCTTAATTCTTTCAAATAGATAATGATTCAGTGGTGCCTTGTGACCTTTCAAGTCTAGCTCACTGCATGTTAAGTGAGCACACTGATTTGGAGAGCAGAAGTCTTGTAGCTTAAGGTTTTTAAGAAAGCAGTTAGGATATTTCTGATCTTTTATTTAAAGCAGTAGGTAAGAGCAAGATGATTTTATTCCCTCACTGCAGGACACACAGGTGCCAGCTTGGGAGCCTAAAAGCCTGATTCTGGCTTTTCATTTTGAATAATCCTATCACAAAATCTTTTCTTTTTACAAGACTACTTCATGACATGTAATATAATATTTAAAACATTAGGTCCTGCTGTCCCTTGTACTACCTTGCATCTTGAGTAATTGATCAAGGCAAACTGACCCCAGACTTGTGTCATCACAGAAAAGTGCAAAGTTCAGTTGCTGGCTCTGGTCTGCTGTGGCTGCAATAATTATTGATACAAAGGGACTCAGTCATCATCTTCCTTATGCTATGACAGGAAATAGTTATGACAGGCTTTTCAGAAAGGACTGTAGCAGAAGATTTGATTAAGTGTTTAAGATGAAATCCCAGTGTTGGAACTTGAAAGATCCAGCAGGACACATAAAATAATAAAGAACTCAATCTTTGTGGAGGGTGCCCCTCAGCACCAGATTTCCTGCTGGTTTCTTCAGCATGCCCTTGTGGGTTATTTCCCAAAATTCCTTGACAGCCCCAGACAGCTCGTATTCCACACACACTGAAGGGAATTTTAGGAAGCTGGGGAATTCAAGACTGTAAATCCACTTTGCTGTTTTAATTTCTGTTTACATGCAAGAAGGAAAAAATTTGTTCTGGTCAAATCTGAATTTGAAAATTACACATTGAGTAGAAAAAAAATATTATCAAACTAAGCACTGGGTAAAATTGGGGTCTGGGTGTGGGAAGGGATATAGAGGGATAGAGTTTGTGAGAGAAGGAGAGGCAACAAGGATACTGGAAAGGAACTGCACTGAAATAAGTGCATTGAACTCTGATCTTACCTCACTCCTCTGGCAGAGTTTTGCTGTTAAAACTTCTTCTTCTCCACTCATGAGTACAAACCAAGGAAGAATGAAAAAACTAAAATCAAAAGCAAAAATCTAATTTCCATCCTAGAGGATGTTTGATATTTATAGGACACCTCAACAACAGGATTGGAACAAACAGCTTGAGCAGATAGATTATTTATATGCCATTTTCTGTTTTCTGTATCATCCACCTCCTTTGTCTTTAAGCAATCTGTGGGAAGGAACATCTCAGTATTTGTAGCTAGCTACAGCACAGGGATGCTTCTTGCTTTGGTTTTGAGGTTAATGGATTGACTTTGCTTTTTAAATGGTGAAAGTTATAACTAAGACAAGCTATCAAAACAAGTAAGAGTGCTTAGAAATTATTTGTCAGCTCACTAATATGTCCAATTCAGACAAATCAGTGAAGTCTTCCCAGCTTTGGTTTTGTTTAACTGAATATCAGTTGGTGTGGTAAATGTAGTTCTGCTGAAACTGTTGTGTTCTCCATCTCTCAGCAAAACTTGAGAAGCATCCCTTTCTGAGTGCATGCTACTCTCAGTGAAGTCACAATGCTTTGTGTACGGCAGAAACCACCTCAAAATAATACCTAAGGAACCCAGAGATGAACTGTCTGGACAACACCTGTAGGGAGGATCAGTAACCTTTTTCTTTTAAGTGTGACAGAGTCTTTTTTACCACATCATACAGAAATTCTGTTACAAAACAAGATCGTGAACCTGTGTCACAAAACTGTCCTCAGGAGTTTAGAAAATGCCCAATTCATAGGCAGATCTAGAAAAATTAAACCCAGGACTACCAGCTTCTTTGGTGTGTTGAAAACACAGTCACTACGATGTGTGTGCTGGGTGAAAATTATTTATTTGCACTTGTCCTGGTTGCCTTCCTTGTGGGTCTCCACCTTTAAGCTGTTTGAGAGAACGATGTGACTGCTACAGTAAGGAAAAATATTCCTAACTCTATTGGCTCTCAGGAACCCAGAAAATTTTCAACATTTCTTGTGACAAGGTGTGTTGGGTTGATGTGGCCAGAAATGTGTGTTCTATCACCATCTGTTGAAGCCGGGTGGGGCAGTGATTCCTTATCTCCATGGCACATACCATCTGCTAATGGGCCACCTTTAAACCAGCTGGGGCAATCATCTTTATCTTTTCCACAGCCCATCCTCCCTCCAGGAAGATATCATCTGCTGCTGGCCCATTGAGTCCCACTGTGTGACTGATAAAATTACATCATCCCACTGGGAGATGCTCCAGCCAGGGGGAGGAGCCAAGCCTTTCCTACCTAGATAAAAAATTATATTTTGGACAGAAAGTTACTTTCTTTCCACTGGATTCCAGAGGAAAACCAGACCTTTCCACATCATCCCTGGACCTTCAGAGGAAAACTGCACTTTCTACAGGAGCACTGCTCCAGCTGAACCACATCTGCCACTGCAGGAGGATGCAGCCACCATTTAATGGGACTGCTACCAACACCCTGACTGACTGACAGGGTGTCAGGCTGTATTCTGACTCTGTTAGTGTTTTTGGGATTGTTTTTTGTAATACTGCATTTCTATTTTAATTGTCCTAGTAAAGAACTGCCTGAGAGCCCCTTAATTTCAAAATTCCAATAATTTGGAGGGAGGGGGTTTACATTCTCCATTTCAAAGAGAAGCTTTTGCCTTTATTGGCAGACACCTGTCCTTCAAACCAGGACACAAGGGTAGGACTCGACTGGGGGCAAAGGGAAGGAAACAGAGAAAAAATGACAGTCTGGCACCTGGGATGAGAAGGGACAGAGCATGGTGTCACCAGGGCAGGACTCTTCAAAGGGTCCTGTGATTACAGGAGGACCTTTCTCCCCAACTTAGCCAGGAGGCACCTTGGCATCCTCAAGGAGAAGCATCCTCAGGGATGGAGACACAGAGGCTTTGGGGCTCTGGCAGCTTCCTCTGGTTCCAGCAAGTGCCTTGGAAAGATCTGCATGCACCCATCAACATTTCTACATTTAATCTTCAGCCATGGTTGTTCAAACAATACTCAAGTCAAATATCTGTCACTCAGCAGCCTACTCATGGATGGGAGTCTGGATTCTGATTTTTGTATATGGAAGTCTGTTGCAGATGCCAAAATATATTAATTTCTCCTCTTTCCCCTCCTCTTTCTAGGAGTTTGATTTGATGATCCTCGTGTGATGATCCAGCTTGAATTCTAGGATTCCGTGATTTCATGAACTATTTTGCTTAACAATTTAGGTGACTTGAACTTCCACCATTACCACCTGAGGTTTTCTGGGGATCTGCTGATTCTCTTTGATTCTGCTCCTCCATGTGTGACAACAGTTTGTGAAACAGGTGAGATTACAGCAGTCAAAGTGAGAGCTGGGAAAGGAAGCAAACTCCACAAAAGCTTTGGGCATAGAGAAAGAAGAATTATCTGAGGGCACCTTCAGCCATAATCTATTCTTCTGGTAGCTACCATTCACAAAGGAGAGGCTGCAAGCAGTGAGTGAGAGGGTTTGTGAGTAACATTTCCACTCTTCCTGAGCCCATGATCAGCTCCAGTGGTTGTAGCATATGGAAGCAGAAAGAACAATTTCTCAACAATCTGTGCTCTGCAGCACTGCAGCAGGTTAGTGCTGGGAAGGGTTACACTGCCTCTCAATAGGGCTGAGCTCAGTGAACCACAAGATGCAAGATCTGAATAGAGAGTTTGAATACTTGATCCTAGATAGAGACATTTTCAGCTAAGGGATAAGCTTCTGTAAGCCAGGAACAAGAATTCTGGAGGGATTCTAGGTAGAGCACAAGTGGTGCAAACCACTGCATTTTGAATATGGCAGCTTCACCCTGAGGCAAGGGACATCTAGAAAACCCTCCCCTGGTCCAACCTCAAGTAACCTGTCCATGGATTTGCAGGACTTGTCATCCAGCAAAACATGACATTGTAAAATAGAACCAAATCCAAATCTTGCAGACTGTCAGAAGAGTCTTCCCAGCACAAATGATCACAGACTGAAGGAAGGATATAATACAGAAGGGGGTTGATGCAAGCAAGCAGAGAGCAGTGAAAAAGCAGTAAGTACTTTCCTGATAAGCTCTCAGGGAACATCTATACTGCAGGCAAAAACAACAGAGCTGGCAGCAGTGCATGACAAATGTTACAGAAAATGTAGTTAACACATACCTGTACACAGGCCAGGAGCTGGTGTCATAGCACTAAAGCTATGGGAATTTTGACAAGGAGAACACAAGCCACAAATATAAAGACCCTAGGTTATTATGAGGATTCAGTGGTTGTTTTTTTTTAATTGAGGTCACCTTAGCAGCAGCAGCACAAATACACTGAAAGCCTAGCAGAACAAAAATAGTAATGAGCAAGCTCTTGTTCTGCTGATGTTTTCTGATCTCATAACTTCCAGATGGCCAGTGTGGGGAAGAAGATGGGGCACTTTCACATCTCTGACATTCTTATCTTCTTCCCCTCAGTCTTTTCCACCTTTTCCTTCCTACCTTTTTAAAGAGGTAGCCTTCCTACCTTTCCAAGCCATTCCTGCCAGCTCAGCCTGCTGTGTGGCAGCAGTGGCAGCAGGAATTACAGAAGTTCTGGCTTCTTGCAGTCCCTTGATAGCCCTCACATGGGTGCAGGGTGTATATCTTTCTTCCTCTGCCCTGGGGAAAGCAGAATGCCCAGGAGAGATCTGACCCAGGCTGCAAGAAACACTTTGGATTCTCCTTGCTGGCAGGAGCAGTGTAAGCTGTCCCACTGGTGAGTTCTGCCTGGATGAGGTTCAAGAGGTGCTTGAAAAACTGTCAACCTGCCATTGAGGCAGCAGGATGCATTTCCCTGCAGTCAGGCTCCAGCAGACAAGCAGAATCAGCCTGAGAGCACAAGCCATGGTCCCAGAGCAGTAGCCAGCACTTATAAGGATCTCAGGAAGAATGAAGCTGGCAGGCTCAGGGAAACATATTGCTAAAAATACACTTGGCAGTTGGCAGGAGAGGAGTGAGGCAGAAACCTGCTTCAATCAGTGCTCTTTGGCCACATAGCCTTAAAACAGCAGGAGGCTCCACAGCAGGCATTCCCTGAACATCATCCTCAGTGGGACCACACAGTAAATCTGTATCAGTGAGGCCACACCTCAAATCCTGCACCCAGCTCTGAGCCTCCCACTACAGGAAAGGCACTGAGGTGCTGGAGCATGTCCAGAGAGGAGCAGTGGAGCTGGGGAAGGCTCTGGGGCACAAGTCTGATGAGGAGCAGCTGGGGGAGCTGGGGGCGTCCAGCCTGGAGAAGAGGAAGCTTGGGGTGACCTTCCCACCCTCTACAACTCCCTGAAGGGAGGTCTAAGCCAGTGGGTATTGATCTCTTCTTTCAAGTAAAAAGCCACAGGAGAAGAAACAGCCTCAAGTTGTGCTAGAGAAGGTTTAGATTGGGTATTGGGACAGATTTATTCACCAAAAGGGTTATAAAATATTGGAACAGACTATGCATGGAAGTGGTTGAGTCAAGATCCCTGGGAGTCTATGCAGCACTTAGGACATGGTTTAGTGGTGGGCTTGGCACTGCTCAGTTAATGTTGGACTTGATATTCTTATAGGTCATTCCCAATCTACACAATTCTGTGCTCCTATTGCATCTCACCTGCCAGCTACATCCTGGCCAAGGAGTGTGGGGAAAGCACCAGGCAATTAAGTAACAAGCTGCAATGCTTTTTCACTGTCAAAGTTATTTCTCCAAACTTCCTAAAAGGTGCAATATTGTCACCATAGCTTTCTGTTTCATTGTGAAGGCACTGAAGCAGGTCAGTCTTTGGGCTTTATAAGGAAAGTTTAAAAAAATCCTCATCAATAGGAAAGCTAGAAAGGAAGAGAACTCAGGGTAGGAGAGCAGATATGGAGGAGGAGATGAGGAGGAGGTGCTTTTTATTTACTGTCAGGGGTGACATTGCCTCCTAGAAGAGGAAAAGTGCACAACCCTTGCCAGGCTTCTGCTGCTCCAAGTATTTGTGTCCTGCCTCTTGCTGCCTGCAGTGTGTCACCCACACAGTGTGGTAAAACACTTGACCTCCTCTTGACATTCTCTTCTAGTGAACACCATGGAGAGGCAAATGGAGAATGTCTGTGAGACAGACTGGGGCTCTTTGCAAAGACTTTTAATAAATCATTGCACCTTCTTGTCGGATTTTTGCATCCTGGGTGCTTCTGTGAGGGCAGAGCTCCTGCACAGCTTTGGGGAAGATGAATCACTCCATCCCAGTGGCAATAATGATAAAGGAAGAACTTTCTAAATCATCTTTTGCTGTGTTTAATTAGCTGACTTCTGACTCTTCAGTGGGTAGGTCTGGTAAAGCAGGCTCAGTTTAGGAGTATCTTATTTCTCCTGGTTATTTTAAGTCCTCCACCTTGCAGTCCTCTGCCTTGGGCTGGTAACCAGAGTGAGAAGGTAAGGAAAAACTGCTTCTGGCAGCAGAATGGGAGAGAGGATGTGCTGCCTCTGGCTTTCCAAAGTACAACAGCCTTTCTGGTAAGAGTATGAGTGTCCACAAGTGATTGCTGCTGCTGCTGGTCTTTGTTTGAGTTAAAAACATTTTTCAGTTTGTGAAAAATAGCAAAGTGCCTGGCAATTCTGAATGAGTCTCCTACAATCTTTTGGGGTAAGGCTATTGTAGTTTGTACTCTTCACAAGTACAAGTGGCCAGAAAAAAATGTGCAGGGATGTAGTGTGTTCTCTTCATGGGTGAGATGCAGCCCTTTTCATGTGACTCAGAGCTTTAAATCTGTCCTCTTGTGTAACCCAAGAGCTGTGATTGCAGCACAACACTTTTGCTAAAAGCAGGCTGCTTCCTATGGGCTGTTCTGTGCAGAGAAAATCTCCCTGGAGAACTTCTTAAAAGGTTAGAGAAAGAGATCCCCTACTAACTTCTGCTTCACCATATAAACCCATGTTACCTGCCATCCAAATAATTCCTGCCAGACATGTTTCACTTCAGCAAAATTTAAGCAAACTGCAATTTTTGGTCAAAAAATTTAAAACTGGTCAAAGTCTAGATTTTCTGGAATTGATTCAAAAGCAGTCTGTGCCTTTGTGTGTCAAGAAGTTTAGACAAAATTGAGATTGGTGTATGGTACCTGGAGAAGAAGCTTAATTCAGCCCCATTCAGCTATTTCTTTTTGGAAGTATGCCTCATATTTTATAAAATGTTTTCTTTGTAGCCATTGTAACACCACAGATATAAAACTCAACAAGCTGGCTGGAATACTGGAATTGGACTGAGAAAACCTCAGGACTTCAAATGATTTTTCTGTCTTCTGTAAGGTACTGTAGACATCTCCTGTCCATATACTCTTTGCTGCTTTTCATCACATATGGTAAAAATATGCAAAATCCCAGTAGTATATGAATTCAATTTTTCTCACTGTTCAAAAACTCTGAAGAGTCTGCTTCAAAATACTCTATATTTTGCCTGTGATAGTTTCAAGTCCTTGCTACAGGATGCTGGTGTCCCCAATCTGAAATGAGGAGAGAGTAACCCTGCAAACAGGAGTGCTGCAGTTCCTTGCCTGTCACAAGAACATGTCAGCACTTCATTAAACTGCCCAGAGCTGGCAAACATAAGACAAATGGACTTGATTCTGCAAAAGAAGCAGGAGCAAAAATAACAATTTTTCATCCTCTGTGTTGTGTGGATTAATTGGACAGACATTCAACAGATTGGGGTAAGAGTCTGAAAGGACAAGAAAGGCAGCGGTTTAAAATATCATATTCCTACAGCTGGATGTTGGCTGTCTGTGAGCTATTAGGCCTTGTAAAGGCTGAGAGATTGATGTTTCCTGGCATGGGCCATGAGATAGCCACCTCTAGACACCCTGGGAAAATCAAAAGCTATCATGAGGTCCATTAGCTGCAAACTCCAGTCTATAAGGTCAGGGCTGAGGCATAATGGATACAAGAGCACATCAGACATTTAAACTGGAGTTGCACCTCTTTCATAGACAAAAAAAATCTTCAGTTTCTGGTGGTATTTCTCTTGCTGAAAGCCATTTTGTATCCCTGAGTGTTGATGATTTCTAAATGTAAACGTTTGGAGCTGCTGAATTGCAGTGGTGCATTACCTGTGGGCAGAGAGATCAAGGCATTCTATGGAAACACACTGACCTCAGATCTGGGGGGAGAATAAAGGCAAGAGAAATGAAGCAGCAAAAGAGTGAACATAATTTTGAAAATGTAAAGCTAAAATAATATTTTATATAAATTAATTTACTGGAGACATTTAACATACTTTTATCAGGTTAAGATGCAAAGGCAAAACGTGTAAGGACTAAGCTTGTTTTCAGTCTAGAGGAGGAAGGGAATCTAGCAAAGAGGATAGAATTGTGGGAAAGGGATGCCAGATAATAGCATGAGTGAACATAGAGCAGAAAAAGGAAAATTATCATCCTGCAGTGGAAAATGTACCTTTTACTGTGTAGGATGGCTCAAGCCTCCTTATGCTGCTCAAATTAATGACCGACTAAACCACAACTTTTTTAAAGTCATCCTATGTTCTCAAAGGAAATATAAAGCACCATTTCATTAAAACTCTTGGCCAGTTTTTATTTGGCTGGAAGATGACCTGTTTTTCCATGTCTGTCTTATAAAATCTATTTTTTCTCCTTATCACTCTCTTTCACCAGCAATACCACTAATGATGCTTTAAAACACTGGGTGATGAAAAAATATGAAATAATCAGAGTGAAAAATACAAAACCACTCAAAATCAGGGGGAAAAACACAGCTTAACTCTGTGACAGTTAATGGGAAAAGAAAGTCTTTAGGTAAAGTTAAACCAGATTTCCCTGAAAATCACATAATTCTTGCAGGAAGGCAAAAACTGTTCAGAGGAAGGGTAACAAGTGCACATGACTGTGAGATCCTGAGGAGATGCAGAACTCTTTGGTGCAGCCATGTCCCACCCTCTACCCTACACATGGGTATCCATCACCCCACCAGAGCAGAAAGCTGGGTGAAGGTGCAGGATTTGCAGATCTAAGTAGTTTTGCTGTCTCATAAAATAATAAAATCCTTTTATTTTATGTGCTGTGTCCAAAGGGCTTTGCACCATCTCATACTGTATTCCAAAATCTATTTTCTTCTGCTCTGCTTTCAGAAGTCACAGCTTTGACACTGGAAATGTTATAAACAAAGGCTGAGGGAGCAGACTCATGGCTCTAACTCCCTGCTCAGTTTTCATAACATAGACCTTGCTACTTGAGAAAATGGGAGCTTTTTTCCCAATGCCTCTGGAAATTTTTTTTTTCTTTAAAAAAAAAAAAAATCTCCTGATTCTTCTGGGAAAAAAAAAAAAAAAAGAATTCTGTCCTGAATCTCAGGTCTACTTACAGACTAGAAACAAGACAAGCAAATGTAACAGCAATAGTCACAAAATTACAGCAGGTATTCATAACCATCACACAGGTTTCAGAGAGGGAAAAGATTTCTACTGCTGGAAATGATGTACCAGAATATTTTTATAAGTTTTGATGCTTTTGACAAGCATGAGACTAACCTTAATAAATTACTTATGAATGCAGACCTATCAGAACATATGCAGCAGCTTCTGAGAATCTGAGAAAGGATAGCAAGCTCCCGAAAAACTGATTTAATCAAATGCAATTAAGGAGTAAGAGGTACCAGATACATGCAAACATATTCTCTCCATCTAGAAATTCATATTAACAACTCTCAGAGAGCATTTTCAAATTTGCTATTTGCTGGTGCTCAGGTTTTTTGTGTGTGTGTGAGATTTATTCCCAGGATACATATCGCTGTAGCTAACCAGAAAATTCTGCTTTATTGTGTTGTTATTTATTAAAATTCTCTTCAGGGAACAAAAGCCAGGCCTAGCAAACCCAAAGAGCAAAAGATTCTCTCTGCCCAGTGGAAGCCACCTGAAAACTAAAAATACTTGCTCCAAAATTTCCTGTTAGTATAAAATTCAACCCTTAAAAAACTGTGTAAGTAATTTTCATGTGTTAACTATATTTATTTGCTTTGTCTGACACCTATATTGGTTACCAACTCTATCTCCAAATCATTTTGGCACAAGTTGTGCCAAAACATAGTTTGAACCATATTATCAACTAAAATGTTGGAAGACTTAACAAGTAATTCCTTCTTAGCAAATAACAAAATAGAAACAAGCATCAAATATTTACTATAGAGAAATATTATTACTTAAAACTTATTCTGTAGAAATAAATATTAAGAGAATTAGACCTGTTTGGCAAATTATTAAATCAAATTACTTTCCCCACCCATAAAATTTATATTTCTTTTTTTAGGTAATGAAGAATCTATCTTGTGTTTGACACATTACCCCTTTCAATTTCTTTAACCCACATCCCAGAAATAATTAAAATGAAATTACTCTGTGCAATGAAGATTAAAATAAAGATAATAGTTTAAGAATCTGAACATCAGTTTTGGTGAAGTCAAGCTGCCAAAATCTGAAAAAACTAGAGAGTCTTTCTAAATAGAAAAAATTAAAACCCACACTTTGGTGAGTGCTTCCTTGATGGGGACTGCATTGGTCAGCATCACACAAAGACAAAGCAGAGTGAATTTGACCATGCCAGACAGCCTGAACTCTCCACACTGGTGGCTGTGCCCAGAATGCCACCCAGGCATCCCAAGTTTCCATAGGAATATTGCACTGGAAGGTTTGGGCTCTCTAGAATGGCGTGGCTCTTCTTTTATTCTCAACGTTGTGGCAGAGCATGAAAGGGCAAAGGCCATCCAGGATCCCAAAGAAACATCCCCTCTGAAGATGGGACCATCCCATGGCTGCCAGTCTGGGATTCCCTGAAATACTTCAGGAGCATCTGAGCTGGCACAGTAGACACAACCCAGTTTTTTGAGTCCCTGCACTGTTTAAATGACTTAGAGTCCTGTTAGCCCTTGTGCTGGTAGAGCTCTTCCTCTGTAGGAACTTTCAGGGAATGCTGTAAATCCTTCAGTAATTTTATGGTCAGAGCAATATAAAGCAGTTATTTTGGGCTCCAGCTCACAGTGCCATACAATTACATCAGATTCTGCATTTTCATTAAAAAGAAATGGCAAGTTTCTTGCCCTTACAGAATGCTTTAAGCTTTAAGATATGGAATTGATGCAATGTCATTTGCCTGAGGGCCTGAAACAAGAGCTCTGGAGAGACTGATGCAGTGTGATATGCTTGTGAGCTTGAAATGTGCTCCAAGGAGTGTGAACTCCTGTATGCAACTTCATTTCATATTTATTCCTGAATCCATGGTCCCAGCAAAGCTAGTGACAACCATCCCTGCAAAGAGCAGTAGGAAAAGGTAGGAACAGATAATTGTGGCAAGCCCTGCCTACTCACCAAATCATTGTGCCCTGCAAATTAATGTGGGCATTACAAGTTACACTGCTGCTCTTCCTTCTTCTCTTACCAAAAAAAAAAAAAAAAAAAAAAAAAAAGAGGCTTTTATTTTCCATTGCTACTTGCACTGCTTAAGTATGACCAGGAGCAGAAGGCTCCTGGGTACAGAGTCATTGCAAGGCTCATTGGCAATACCTATGGGCTCTGAGTTATTTTATTCCAGCCCCACATATTGGAAATGTCATTTGATAAAAGGGTGTAATGAAAAGTAATGTTGAAAGTTCATGAATGTTGCACAGCTTGGTAAACTGTTATTTTTCTGTGTAAAGAGCCCTGGAAGTACACATGGGGATAAGGGAAAGCCGAATCTGTCAGGAAACTGTGTTGAACAATTAGGCACTTAAGGCTAGCAGCAGAAAAAAACCAGGACTCTGCAGAAAAGTAGAATTAATGAAAGCCATTCTTCCCTTTGAGCCATAATGTTATCAGCCTGCTTTACTCCTACTTTATAGAATTGGCTTGTCTCCACTTTTTAAACTCAATTATGTGATATAACCAAAAGCATCATCTGCTCTTTTGGTACTTGTTGCTATTTTCATCTGTTAAGTCATTTAAGTATTTTTGTAATTAATAAAGGCTTTTAAATGGGTTTTAAGGCAGGGAGAGCCCTCTCTGGGCAAAGCTGTTGTAATTGCTCAGCTTCTAATCAGCTAACAGTAGTTGGTTTGAATATTTATGAACTGACAGTGTAATCTCAAGGGACTGAACATATGCTTATTTCTGATTTATTTCTGATTTACTAGAAGAAACCATGACATTTAACTGACTGAGGTCTCTATCCCACAGTGAACTCAATATAACCTTTGGTATACTACTGGCTTGCAGAATAAAGAAAACCTTAACAAGGAGTTAAAAGGAAATGGAACTGAAGGAGGGAGTCATAGTAAAGCATCTGGAATACAAATAGAAACAGAAAGATAACTACAGAATATCACTGTATATGAATGCATTTCTACTTCTCCTTACTTCTCTCTCAGCAGCCCTGTTTATCTGGCTACATTTCTGACAAAAAGAAGCTAAAATAAAGAGATGCTCAGACTTTTTTTTTTTTTTTAGGAAATAAGAGAAATAAATTGACAAACAATAGGTGCAGAAAGAATGGAGGCAGCAGCGTGGGCTACAGCCAGATTTGCTGCTGTGGTATCACTTAGGTAAGAGGTTACTGCTGGAGCTCTGCTCACCACCTCCCTCTCAGTGTTACTGCCTCTCCAGGATCTGCAGGCGTCGCTGAACATGCAGATTTGAGTTTTGTTCTGCCTTCAGGCAGTCACTGAGAGTGTAACCCTGCCAGCAGCTCCAAAGGCAGCACTCTGCAGGGGCAAGAGCACCCACCCAAGGATCCACCCTTGAGCTGGGAGCAACCCCAAAAACCCAGCTCAGCTGCCAGGACAGCGCCTCTGACCAGCTCCACTGGTGTCACCCCAAACCCACCAGATTTTTGCTGCTGTAATAAGAGCAGAGTGTGACACATAAAATCTCCAAACAGAATGGGAGTGAAAGTGCATCAATTTGGAGGAATAGGAAATGAAGGAGAAAAAGTTAAGAGGAAAAAAAAATGAAATGAGGCAGAATCTGGCTCAGATGTATAAACCATCTGTAGTGTGTATCAGTGTAGCAACAAAGATCACAGAAGCACATCATCACAGAATATGCTGAGTTGGAAGGGACCCATCAGGATCATTGAGTCCAACTCCTGGCACTGCACAGATTTGTCCAAAAGCTCCTTGAGCTCTGTCAGCCTTGGTGCTGTGACCACTGCCCAGCCACCCTCTGGGTGAAAAACCTTTTCATGATATCCAACCTAAACTTCCCCTGGCACAACTTCAGGCCTTGGGTTCTGTCACTGCTCACCACAGAGGAGAGATGTACAGCAGTGCAAGCTTGAAGGCCACATGGAAGAAGAAGAAACTACCTGATGCAGTGGTTTGTTTATAACCAAGACCTGCTCCAGGGGTTCAAAAGGTTCCAGGCTTCCAGAGGAGTCTTTGGCAGTGATCTGTGCAGCACATGTTGGTAGAGACTCTCCATGTGCAACTCAGGTTTAGAGAGGCTTTTTGACCTTTAAAGCTATAAGAAACACTACTAAATATTTCCTCTCTAAGATGCAGCACAGTTCTGCAAAGAAATCCTGGGGGGTTTTTTTCTGCCTGAGTATAGATCTCACAATTTTTCCACAATAAACCATGAAATTCCTCAGTCCACCCTGCACAGAGGAATGTGAATGGAGGTGCTGGGATGAGACACTGAGAGACCACTTGAGCATGAATTCTTCCATCCTCTGATGGAAGTGATGCTCTGAGGATACCTGTTTCAGTGGGAAAACCAACTGCTGAGTGTTCTCTCAAGAGCCAGTTGAAATGTGGGAGGGTGCTTAGCATCAAGCTTGTCCTCAGCACAGTAATCCTATAAATCCAAATCCAAAGAACTGTTTTTCATGACTTGAGAGCCCCCTGTGGCTGCAGATTTGGCAGCAGCATCTGACTTCATGTTCCAGAAATCTCGCAAAAAAATCTCACAAAAAATCTTTATGGTGGGAAAGCAAGGCACATTTGATCCCTAAGCCTTTAACATGTATTTCTCATTATAAACCCTAGTTTTTGTCCTTTTTTGCAGGCTTGTGGGTAAGTTTTGTATGACTTACATAAAGACTGTAGCTTAGCCCTCCATATTATTGTGCCCTCAGTGTATACTTGCTTTTATCTCCTACAGGCAATACCAGCACCCCAGAGGCAAGCAAAGCATTTGACATTGTGGGTTGGCTTTTACACCAAGTGGGAAGGAGCCTTGTGCCAGCCCAGTTCCTTTCTATTGGAGTTACTCCTTGTTATTTATTAAGAATCATAACTTTTCAAATTGGCTTCCACAGTTATGAGCCTTTCCAGAACAACACAACTTTGAGATGTCATTTGGACTGGGCTGGTGACTCAGACAGAAGTGTGTCTTTGCTAATTCACAGTTTATTCTGTATTTTAAAAAGCTCCACAGAAGGGGCTGTCACTGTCTGTGAGAAGTGACTACTCACTGTCATTTCATGACTTTCACACACAAGTAAAAAGCGTGTTCTCACCTCTATCAAATAAAGGTAACATGACAAAACTTTAGACTGTGCCCAGGAAGCCTGTGAAGATGAGCAACTACTATTCTCCTGACTTTTCAAATCCCTTAGTCTGGTAGTGATCCCACCCAGGACTGGGTTGACAGCTCTACTGAGCTGCTTTTAGACCTGTAGGGATTGACCAGCCCATACTCCACTGAAAATGTGGAATACAAGAACAGAACATCCTGGCTGGGTCCAACTGCTGGGACCACCCAGACCAGATGCTGTGTCTCCAGCAGTGGCAATGACCCTGAGAAAGTATCTGAGCCTGGGCACTTTTTGCAGCACATTCCCTCAGTACTCACAACTGCTGGATTGGGGGTTGTGTGGTTTGAGTTAGGACAGAGTTAACTTCTTCTCAGTGACTGGTACAGGGCTGCCTTTTGGATCCAGAAGGAGAATAATGATGTTAACACACTGATATTTTGGTTTTTGCTAAGTCATGTTTATCCTAAGCCAAGGATGACTTTTTTTTTTTTTTTTTTTTTTTTTTTTTTTTTTTTTTTTTTAATGCTCTGCCAGGGAGAAAAAAAGCCTCTGAGGGGGCATAGCTGGGATAGGAGACCCAGACTGGCCAAAGGGATAGTCCACACCAAACATCATGCCCAGAATATAAAATAGGGGAATTACACAGAAGAGGGAATGGTCTGACTTCAGGAATAGGATGTGGCATCAGTCAGTGAGTTGTGAGCAATTTTATTCTGCATCACTTGTTTGTTTCTTTTTTCTTTCATTTTAAAAATCATTATTATTTACTATTTTATTATACTTTACTTTGTTTTCAATTATGAAACTGTTCTTATCTCAACCTAAATGTTTTACTTTTGAGATCAGACCTTGCTATGGAGAGCACCAAAGCATATCTGCCACGTTTTTGACCTCCATCATCAGTGCCTTGTTTGACTGCTAATCTCCATAAACTTGGGGATATTCATTCCACCAGCCTCCCTAAGTTAAGGATGAAGATGCTGAATAAAGCCTGCCTCACATCCAGTTTCTGAGAGAACTACTTTTTGACCATCCACTTCCCTGAAAATGACACTTCTGCCTTTCCTTTTTGCTTCTTATCCCATAATCAGACTTCAGACCACAAAGGCACCTTTCCTCACATCCCATGGAAACCTAATTTTTAAAATAACTTTAATACCTTTTCAGAAGTCTTGTCAAAGGCATATCATGCCTACTAACAATCCTTCCTGTAATTCACAAAGTCCTCCTTGTCCTTTTAAGTCATCCACACATGGGTTACTCCATGAGCCCACTTGTCATTTGGTTTCAGAATTACAAGCACCTTTAAGTAGAATATTTTTATTTCTCAGTTCCACTGTGCAAGGACTAGTCCAGGTTCCCCTCCCATGTGATGCACCTGCAAGCAGAAGGTGAGTGATAGAGCTTCATTTGTATATTGACAGCTCAGAGATTTTCTAAAATGAGACCTAAAGAAGCAAATATATTCTTTATTTAAATTAAAGAAGTGGAACAAATATATGGGGCTTAAGGTGTGATTATTTAAAGTCTAATCAAAAGAAGAGTCTGGGATTTCACCCTGATCAAAAGAGAAAGCAACAATGACTTCAGGTCAAACTAAATTGTTTTGAAACCAAATATTATTATTTTTTTAGTTTTAATATACTTTCATGCCATCTTAAATAGTTAATTTCAAGGCTAAGCATTATTTTAAAATGAAAAAAAAGGCACACACTAAAATATATTTAATTAAAATAAGCTTTTAAAAATTTTAGGATGTTTTCTGTGTTGATGAAGCTTACTGGCCAAATTCTGGTCTGGATTTACAAATAATTCCAGTTGATCCAAAAGTGCATTATCAGCAAATGAGTATTTTGTATGAAAAATCTCAGCAAACCTTATACACAGATCTCCCCATCTGTAATCACAAACAAAATTCTGTCTACTACAGTATCATGTGTTTTGACTGAATATCAGACAACAGTGCTGTAATTCATGCACAGAGAAGTCTAGTCTGGAAGTAATCTTACTTCTTCCTCTCCAAACTGTGTAAGGTCAGACTTTCAAACTGCACCTCTCACACTCACTGATACCTCACTCATGTTGATCCATGCTAAAAAACTGAACTAAGTTGGTGATTTGATGCCCATAGGGCTGGAGCCCCTCTCCTGTGGATGGTTCAGCCTGGAGAAGAAAAGCTCTGGGGAGACCTTAGAGCACCTTCCAGCACCTGCTGAGAGCTGGGAGGGACTTTTCACAAGGGCATGGAGTGACAGGACAAGGCTTCAAACTGAAAGAGAGCAGGTTTAGATTAGATATGAGGAGGAATTCTTGCAGTGAGGGTGGTGAGGCACTGGCAGAGGTTGCCCAGAGAAGCTGTGGATGCTCATCCCTGGAAGTGTTCAGGGACAGGTTGGATGGGGCTCTGAGCAAACTGGTGGAAGGTGTTCCTGCCCATGGCAGGGAGGTTGGGACTGGGTGATCTTTAAGGTCCCTTCCAACCCAAACCACTCTATCATTCCATGGATTTGCAGTAATTCATTTTTAGATGTCAATCCTCTTAAAAATAGATTTGGTTTGCACCATAAATGTTTTCCTGTCCTTAAATCTGAAAATCCCTGGAGTGTCACCTCTGAATATATCTCATACTACATATAAACTTCGAAAATTTTTACTTATAAAAGTAAAGAAATCCAAGTTACAAGAAGTTACCATCAATACTGAAACAAAAAGTCAATCAGAAAGAGGGATTTGCACAGGGTGTAAGTGTGGTATGAAATCACAATCAACTATGTATGAATCACTCTTTCAGAAGACAAATGCAGGTACTTAGTGATCTAACCACATGCCTAAGGGAAATTTACATGCCAGTGATGTACTCTCCAGAACTTAATAATGAGTATGCATCATTAATGTGGCACTTAGCAAATCTAGGGAATATAATTTCTCAGTCAGGCAGAATTTCTCTTAGCTTCATTTTTTTCCTGTTATCTTGCACTACAATTCAAAATGAACAATCATCTAACTTTTTTAACTTAATAAAAATTAATTTAAAAACATTTTTAGTGTTTTAGTGTAAGAGAGCTCTTGTTTATCACACAACAAGTTGGGAATATATTGAACAGTACAGATATTAACTGGTTTATCTTTTAGCAAGAGCAAAAAGACTAGGGAAAGAGGGGACAAAAAGTTAAGGGTGTCAAAATATTTAAGCAGGGGAAGAATGACAATTTCAGCATAAAAAACTGAAAAACATTTGGAAGGACCCACTACTGGCTGGGCTTCCTGGCAGGATTTGAAAATACCACAAGAGGGATGCCCCCCCTGCAAACTTCTTTACTGTTCTATGTAAACTTGGAATTTTCCTAAAAAAAACCTACAAAAATCTACAATATTACTGTTTTGATTTGAGTTCTTTTTTTTCAACAAAACTCTGGAAGAGGGGGAATGTTGAGCAATCAGGCTAACCAGTAGTCTAAATGTGTTATACAGGGATATGAGAAAGCATCATTTATAATACCTTGTAAAGGACCTCAAAATTTTTCTATTTTTTGATTCTTAAATGTCTGTAGAAGTCCAGCTCTTGAACACTAAAATAAAAAGAAAAAAAAAAAGAATGAAAAAGTATTACTGAAAGACACTGTATTGACATGATCAGTTAGGGATGGTGATGGTGTGGCTCCCTCTACTGCAGTATCCTGGATGATGCTGCTGGTCCCTGCCTCGGTTCCTGGCTTGGCTGAGAGAGAAAAGAAACAATCCTTTTAAATAAAAACAAACCGACCAAAGATTACACCAATGGAATTTTGCTCACTCAGAAATAGCTTTATGATTCTCTGAAGTCACAAAGACACAGCTAATTTCAGGCAGCAGGGCTGGCAGGAGGACATAGACACTTCATTTAAAAGAGATTCGGGTGCAGCTGGAACCTTGTGGCTCCTTTTGAGGCAGGGAGGTACCTTAAGGAGAGAGGGGGTATTCCTCCAGAATCATGTCTCAAGATTCCTTTCCCTCCTGTTTCCACTGATTATTCTTCTCTTTTTTCAACTACTTTTCTTTTTCTCTCCCATGTTCTGATGCTTCTTATCTCATTTTGTGTGTGTTTGGGGGTTTTATTGCATTTATTGTACCTCCATTTATTGTTTTGGGTTTATTATTTCTGACCTTTTTGTCTCACCTCTTTATATGGCAAAATGCTTGGAAAGGAGTTGTTGTTTTTTCTGACAATAGCATTGACCATTGCCACAAAATCCTTAAAGCCAAGAAAAATGCAGCCCAGAAGGGAACAGGTTTGGCATCCTGATGCTGCATTGCAGTGCACCAACACCATAAAAATTAAGCACTAACCACACTCTTCCACCCACACAACCATGAGAGGAAGGATGCTGGGGCAGGTCTGTGCTTCTGCATGTGCCCCACCTCAGTGTGTGTGACATCAGTGACAGCAGTGACATTGAGAGAGCTGAGCTGCTCTCAATCAGTCAGCTGCAAGCAAGAGACTGAGGGCTGGGGGCTGCATTGAGAACTGATGTGGGAAATGGTTGAATGGGAATTGGCTCTTTAGGCAGACCTGCTTGAAATCAGGCAGTAAATCTAGAGCTGCTCTGCAGGCACTGGAGTGACTGCAGTGCTTGTGCAGGAGGTCACTGCTGGGTGTCTGCAGCAGAGAGGGGCTGTGCAATGCTGCTCCTCCAACCTGAGCACTGCCAGTGAACATCTGTGATTTGAGCTCACATCTGACTGTGCAAACAGCAAACAGACTCCTCTTTGTCCACTCCTGGAAAGCTGATCCCTTTTTGGGAAAGAGAGCCTTCTGAATTTAACAACACTTGCCCACACCCAAGGGTACATGCAGCAGAATCATCCCAGAAGGGTGCAGGACTGTCCTGTTGCAAGTCTCAGGGTTGTTTTTTTTTTTTTTTCCTGGTTTTAAAATACCCAGGATTACATAAGAATTTATTTGAAAGGAAGGCAGGTTCTTGACTTTCATTGTTTCAGGGAAATATTTGAAAATTAGATCACTCAGCATCTTGGAATGAAATTTAAAAGATCATTATATTTGAAAAACTTGTTATTTTTTAATGCCCAGAGTTGGCAATGTAGCATAAGTCTGCTGTCAGCTCACAGATTTTACTTAAATTAGACACTAAAGGACTTCAGCAGTCCTCACAAAAAAAAAAACATGGGGCCATCTGTTACCAAAGAGTTTATTCTAAAATTACAAATCTCCATTGCAAGTGCTGCCCAGCTGTAATTGGCTGTGAGGTGAGTAAGCTACCACCTGAGGGCAGAGAAAAAGACAGTGAACAAAACTTCACTCAGAAAATTATCAGATTTTACTGCATCTATTTAGTAATTTTTCCAACACAAAATGCTTCAAACTAATGAAATGCATCTTCTATTTGCAAAAAAAAAGACATGTAAAAATATATGCATTAAAAAGAACCAATTCAATGAGCTCGTTTAAGTGTGAAGCAGGATTTTCTCTAAGAGACCCTGTGTTAAGATTTAAGGAAGAATGTAGGAGGAGACAGAAGGAAACAAGTGAAAATTATTTAGGTGTACTTCTATTAATACAAAATCTGCACTGTATTATTACTATGAACACAGGATGTTCAAGACACGTGGTAACAGACAAGTCAAGCACTGACGTGGGAGTCTTCTGGCTGAAGCTGCCTTCCTGAAACTAGGAATAAAAGAGGATGTGTCAAACAGAAGACCATTAAATGTGAAGCTAAAAAAACAGTAATGAAAAGGAAGTGTGTAAAATGAGGCCTTGTTTCCTGGTAACCCTGTGGAAAAGTCAAATTTAGTGATAGAGATTATACCTTAAATTATGCATGAATGAATGTCACAACTCTAAGCTTTAACTTCTGAAGTTCAGGCAGCACTGACAGCAGCAGACTTGCCATGCAAGTAGTGTAACCTCCCAACCACTCTGTAAAAGGAGAAATACAGATATTTGCTGTCTGGCACAGACACACGAGCTCCCATTTGTGATGAAAATCACAGTTCACAGGTTATGGAGCCCCATACACAAGATACTTATCATTCATGGCTGCAGCAGTTCTGTTCACAGAGAGATAATTATCCCATTATCTAAAACCCTGCAATTTTTTCAGAGCTATATAACTTGTATATTTTGGGTACCTGTGCTATACAATGAACACCCAGCAATGTTCTGCCATAAAGGTTAGCTGGAATTGGTTCTGCAGAGCAATGTAGGAAGCCCATAGGGACTATGGGGATTATTCCTTGGATGAGGAAGAGTGCCAGCAGGGACATCCAGTATTTGAGGGGGAGAGCAGCCTTTGTGGGGTCTGGATCACAGCAAGGGGCTGCCTGAGTATCAGCCTCAAGGTGAGCAAGTGTGGGCTGGCTGCACATCCTTCTCGAGGTTTCACATAGCAGGCTACCTGCTCTGTCCTGGCAAAAAGCCTTACATGTGCCTCTTCCAAATTCTCCACAGGAAAAAAGACAAAAAACATTGCAGTGATCCTAAAAATGAAGCTTCAAATAATGTTTTTGCTCAGTGCAGATCACCAGTCAGTGCAGGACTGCAGAGTTCCATGGTAATACAATTGTCACTGGATCATGACTGGATTGTTGGCTTTAGCAGGCAATTAAAGGAAGGGGTGGATGAGGACACCTTTTTATATCAGCTTATTTTAAATATCAATCAATCTTAGGGTTTTTTTAATTAAAATAGAAACTTGCTTGGGAAAGAAAATAATTTTTAGAGCTGATCTATGGAAAGGATTAGTGTATTTGGCACTATCCCTAATTTGTCCTTACCTGAAATGAATTCAATTTTAAATTATCTGCCTCTCCAAGGTGCGGATGCCAAATAGATGCACAAATAGATGTAACAATTCTGTACTGTAGACAAATTGTCCCTGTGTCACTCCTTGCCTCACTGCTTCCCCAGCCTGCTTAATTGCCATATCATGAACCAGCTCCATCCAGGTACACCTCATGCATTTTTATCTTCTATTTACCACTAAAGTAGCAGATGATGAAACTGACTGCAGGTTGTAATATAACTTATTAAGTAGCAAAACAATTATACTAGCAACTGTTTTCAATAATAATTATTAGGGATCCACTAGAAGTACCAGCTGTTGTATTTGTTGCTTTGATGCTTTTCCAAATACCTAAGTACTGTTAAAAGATAATGAACTGGACTTTTTATTCAAATGTGGTGTTATTTATCTGCAGGGTTTGCTGCTGTTTCTGTTCAGTTATGGTGGTCAAAACTTTGTGAAAAGAAGGAGGGGAATGAGGACAGATTGATAACCACCTACAGATCAACACCTTACAGCATAACATTGTCCTCATGTCTGTGAACAGCAGCTTGGTGGAGAACATAATGTTAGCACTCTGCATGGCTTCCTTCTCAATGAGAAAGAAAAGAAAAACAGCTCCAAGTGGAGCTCTTGGCAGGGACTGGAGAAGCCTGTAGAGAAAAGTAAGAGTAACAGAACAAATTAAATAATGGGAAACTTTGTGTCTGTAGCATGTGAAAGGAGATATGGTGTATGCAGCAAAAAAAAAGGAGATAACCACAGAGAGTGTTCTGTCCTTGCAAGGGGTGGCAAAAAAGGTTTAGGAGCAGGTGAGAGCACTGACAAGTAAAGGAAGGTGGACAAATTTACTATCATGGAGATGAGCAGGATGAAATCCCTGGTAATTCCATGGTGAGCTCTCAGCCTCCATGCTTCCCCTGGTTTATATTCTACCACACACACCAGGGAAGGATCCCTGCTCTACCTTGGGCCAAGCACAACTTGTTTCAAGGAGAAGCCACTTCAGAGATCTCAAGCCCTGTCTCCCTGGAAGATCCATGTTATGTGGCTCCCAAGCCCATCTGCTGAAAGATAACACGATAGTGAAAACCAAGCTGCATTAAAATAGCAGCATTATAAAACTGAGGCATCTTACAGAGTGAACTGCCAGGGTAGAGAAATGAGTATTGAACCAGCTCCCTAGTGCACCTACAAGGACACTGGCAGTGAATTTCATGAAAACTTACTCCTCTTAATGAATGTGAGTACTTCTGCCCTTCTGCCCTCTGTGCTGCTTTACAAGGACTAACCAAGCCATTATGGGGAAGATTTCTAGACTCATTTCAATCAGTGAGCTCTCAACTGTCACAAGCTCAGTGTATGCATACTGAAAAATAAAGTTACATAAATACAGAGCTGCTAACAAAACAGAAACTTGAGGAAAGAGCCCTCTCAGCACATCTGCATAAAGAAGTCTGCAAAAAAGGGCTCAGAGTAGTAGTTCTAATGAGCTATTCATTTACTGGTTACCATTTCCTTCTAAAAGTATGCTCATTCTGAAAAGGCTCATAGCTAAACAGTCTCCCTTGCTAGGAAAACCAGTTATCAGCTGAGGTCTGAGCCAGAGGATGGATCTTGTGTGTCACTGGGCACAACACTCATCCAGTGTGAAACTCAGAGCATTATGTAGAGCAGAGCAGGCCACCTCTTCCCATGCCACCTCACCCTTGTCCCAGCCTGCACCCACATCAGGAAAACAACTTTTGGAAGACATTTCCCCAGATTTAGTGCCAAAGTCACTTGGCAATAGATCAGCTCCACATAAGGAACAAAGTTATAGATTTTAAAAGGAAAAAAAGAAGCCTCTTCTTGTTTTTTTGCCACATTGTAATTAGTGGGAACCAATCTTCCTTCAGCTCTCCAAGCAGTACCTGGCAGGAATGCAGGACTGAAGTATTTAATGTGACAATTCTGGTTCTTCATCACCAGGCTGCTTCCCAGCTGCCTCTCTCATGCATCACCAATGCTGACAGGTGACAACTCTGAAGCAAGAGGGCATCAGGACTGCAAAATACACATAATTTCTTTTTGTAACACCTATTTACTGATTCAGTACTGGCATAAAGCTTGGAACTTGCTTAACACTGTCCATCCAGCTCAAATTTATGTCCACTACCCTGACAGCTGCAAATATCTCATGGTACTTTATTAACAGATCATTCCATTATCAGTCTTTGCAAACTTTTAAATCAAAACTCTTTGTTTTCCACAAGAGATAACCTGATTTAAACAGGGATTGACTCAGGGAAATGTCAGGTGCTATACAGGTCAGACTGTTTGATTGCAATTGTTTTTTTCTCTGGATTTGCAAGTTATTTTTTCTTCGCAAAATGAAATTATCAAACTGCATCAGTGAAAAATCCACAAGTGTTCATACTATCAATAGAAGCACAATAAAACAGAAGGCAGGAAACAGGATAACTGTGGGTGGCTACTACACTTTCAAATAGCAGGAGCATCTTGAACCCAACAGAACCAGCAGATGAATGTTCCTGTTCTGTGGGAGCAGGATGGAATCATGAAGAAGAGTTTGATCATCTTCAGCCCTGGCCCATTTTTATTTTGATTCCTGCCTTATTTTTTTTTTTCTTTCTGGTTTATTTTTTTTAAGACATTCTATTATTATGCACAGATCTATACCATAAGACATGAAAAACATCTGAATTGGAAATGCAGTCTGTCTGCAGTTCTGGTTGAGAATTAATTTCACAGGTTATGTTTAGACTCTTGATTTTTGAACTCCTGTTTCTGGTAGTTCTGCTGCATGCTGTTCTGGCAGCTCTCATCTCACTTCAGATTTGCATCTAAGGCACAATATAAGCAAAGCATCCTAAAATGTAATTTATTCAGAAATCTTACTGTTCCATCTCTTCTTTTTGCTGCTTTGTCATGTAAAGAAAACAACAGTTAAAAGGTTTTAGTCATACATTGACATTAATGGGATCCTAAATAAACATGCAGTTCTTGCTTCATTTCCCACTGCTGTACAAGCTCTTCTAAAACTGGTACAAGGAATCTGCCTGTCTGCAGACATGCAAAAAAGCAAGCAAAGAGGAAATTAATCATCTTCTGATACTAAAATAAAGGTGGTTTCTCAGCCCAAATACAGGAAAATGAGTTACTGCATGAACAGTGTCTGATTTACGTGTGCTGGGTGCTGAGAAGTGGTAAACTTAGTGCTGGTGAAAAAGTGCCCTTTAAACACACTTCTAAAACACCCTGCCTTTTTCCAGGCCTACACAAAATGAGTGTATCAGAATATGTGATTTTTACCAGCCTAGCAGATTGATTATGTTTAGGTCAGAACAACCTCAGTACTAATAAACACTTTGCCATGGTTGCATTTTCCAAAACTTGACACTTTCACTGGTTGCCTTATTTGCAGCATTCACCTCATGCTTAAACTCTCCTTTGGGGCAGTTTCTAAGGAAGGTGAACACTGCCTTCAGGCCTGTCTACATCAGCATGATGAAACTGTTCCTGTGAATTGTTCCACCTCAGTCTAAGTGCCTGCAAAGCACTTGGGTTACCTCTGATCACCTCACCTCTGTGAGACCAAAGCAGCTCAGAGAAAGGACACACACTAATTAAAGTGGACTCCTCTTTCCACTCCCCAGAAGCTATTTCCACCCAGAGTTATTTCACTTTTTTTTTTTAAATAGTTTCTGGGTATTTGCAGCAGCCCTATAAAAACAGTTAAATCCTGTGATCTTTGTCCACAGTCCTTTCTTGTGCCAAAAATGAAAATAAAAGATACTAAAAAATTTTGAGAAAATGTGTTTATAATAAAGGAGAAAAATGAAAGTTGCTACATTTGTCCCAGTGGGACAACTGCAAAATATTGGGATAATAAAATCCTAACAGTTTTGTTCAAAATGAGAAAATTCTACCTATAATAGCTAGGCCTTTGGGGGCTTTTTTATCACTTTAAGATCTTTCTGTTAGCTCTGGAAGCAAATTTGTCACTCAGCTCAGCAGACAGATAGAGAAGGGTAGTGCACATAGCTGATGCTTCAAAAACACACCAAAGTGAAATTTCCTAGACTGTCTTGACATTAATTCTCACAGATAACACTCTCTTAGCAAATTCTGTCTGAAGATCTTTCAAAAGTTTGATATCAATTTTTTTTTTCCTTGAGGGCCCAGCCCCTGCCTGAGCAATGCCCCCTGCAGCTGTGCCCTGCAGCCCTTCCTCCTGGATTAACCCTGGATCTGATCCTGCCCTCAGCTTGTCTGGGGCTGTTGTGGTGCCCAGCACCATGTATATCCTTCTTGATATACATGACTTCAATTTTTTCCAGAAATACCTCAAAATTACCTTGTTAGCCTTTTCCTTATTCCAGCAACTAACAATATATTATCCTAAACTCTGGATGACAGCCTATGTGTAGCAGGGGGTCACTGTAGAACCTAGAAAAGCTAGGTATAGACAAAGTTGTTTCAGTTTCAAAAAAATTGTGGTATTACCTTGAAAAAAGACAAATCCTTGCCACTTCCACTGTTTCTAGAATGGAAAATGTTCAGAACCACTTTGGGAGCTAAAAATTCAGTAATAACACCTTTTGTAACCTCCTATCAAACATCTTCAGACTTTCATGCTTTAATTATTCTAGAACCTACTCTATTGAGATTGGCAGAAAAACAAGTAGAATTATGTATTTTACTAGGGAGAAGATGAAGACCCTGTCCTAAAAAAACCCTCAGCTGGAATTAGTGTGAATGGCTCTACCAGGCATTATTGTGGATGGAGAAATTGGCACCAGGAACAAGCAGGCTGAAGAGAGGGACACGTGTGCCAAGCAATAGCATCCGAGTGTCTGCCAAGAACTGTTAAGCTCCAGAGACTTCACAGTCCTGCTGAATCCACAAAAACTGATAAACTGAGCACAGACACTCTGCCAAATCTGTCCAAATGCACTGGCACCTGCCATGAGTGTTGTACCATGCAGGCTACATCCATGAAGGCTGCTACATGCAAAACTACAAGATTATCTGTCTATCTATCCATTTATGGATATGATTATATAAAACACACAGACACACATATATAAATGATGAAACAAAATGATCTGGAGGGACTTCCTGAACATCCTGACACATCAACACACACCTCTGCTTTTAAGTAACCAGCTGGGGTTGGTCTCCCAACTCCTGCTCCACTTGTCAATGCAGGTGTTTGTGAACCACATGAGGGAATAAATGAATGCAGTGTATAATGAGTCCCTTGCTATTAATAACAGCATAACAAAAAATACCTAATAAATGCTGTTGTGGTATGTTTCCCCCAGCCTGATCCCAGAGAAAAGGGGATATACAACAACCCATTATTCCAAATTTAAATGTCTGCATTTTTGTGGATATAATTTTCTGAATTACAGACTTAGGTATGTTTCCTGTGTGGCATTTTTCAAGTGGCTGTCACCATAAATGGAGGCATGCCCAGACACACACACAGGGACACCCCAGACCTGGAGAACTGATATCATGGACTGGGACAAATTAAATGTTGGCAGGCCCCTCTCACAAGCTTCTGGACCATGTGGTCTGTAAAGTCTAAGGATCACAGTCTCCTCTTGAGACATTCACAGTGTTGCCAAATCAGTAACCTGTCCCTCTTCCAGGGCTACCAAACTCGACCCCAACAACAAAATGACTTCTGTGCCACTCATACCATCTTGGCTCAGGAGGCCACCAAATTCACCCTTCATGTTTTTGTGTCATCTCCATTCCTCATGTGAACAGACAAGAGTCATCTCCAGGAAGAATCTGCCAGGAGTCTGTTCAAAACAGTCTTTATCTTTAAACCTGGGCCTGCTTGCAGCATTCAACCAAGTTTTTTCCCTTTCTGCCTCATCCCACCTCCTTACTTCTACCTGCCCATGGATGATCACTGTAACCTCCCAGAAAAATTAAAATTGTGTTGCCTATTTACAGCAAAAAATTGATGAAAATGAGCCACCCAAACACTTGTGCAGGTTCTGTTTCTGGTGAGTGTTTTTGATAGGAACAGCAACACCTACTGAGGGGGTTATCCTGCAGTGTGCTCCACTTCCAAGCACTTCCCAGGCCACATGCAGTGGAATCTGCTGTACTTTTCTCAGGACAATAAATGCCTTTGCTTTTGTACTTCAGTTCAAGGCAGAGACCACATCAGGTTGTTTCTGAGTGCAATAGATGACAAGTTAAATGGAAGTTACTTTTTGATGTTAAAAGGAAATAGTTCTTTTGGAAGGAGCAAGCTTTCAAAACCCTTCTGTATCAGCTGGATTTGCAGGACCTCTTGTGGTTAAAGCCCTAACTTGCAGTTCCATTTTTTCTGGCAGTGGGAGTGCACCTGTGGCTTTTTCTCCTTCAGCTGTGCAGAAGAGAGGGAGAGGCTTTGGCTTGAAATATTAAGCAGCAGTGGAGTGAAAGGAAAAGCTGTGCTAAGTGGCATCTGGTGACAGCAAATATTTTTTCTGTGGATTTAAGCTTATAAAAATAAGTTGTTATTTTTGGTCAGTGCTCTTGTATCTCAAGCATACCAGTCAAGAATGATGAAATGATATTGTCTTATGGAGTCACAGAAGCACAGAATATTCCAAACTGGAAGGGACCCACAAGGATCATCATAGCCCAGCTCCTGGCCCTGCACAGGACAGCCCCAAGACTGTTATAATGCATCAGAAAATTGCTTTTAAAGGACATAGCCTCATTAATTAATATGAAAAAAAACCTCCAAAAACAAAAGAAGAGCTCCTGTTATTTTAGCTGCCACTTCTTAGCTCTGCTGTGCATCTGCCAGTGAAACCAGCTGAGAAGTGGGGCTGGCAGCTGTCCAAGCTTCTCCTTCAGCCATGCACCAGCTTCTCCTCTTCCACCACAGTGCTGCAGGGCAGGAAGGAAGCTGCCCGATGCCACATCTTCTCCTTCCTGAGGATGTATTTGTGGGAAGGATGCAGCTCATGCCATCACACCATTAACCATAACATGTGGTCCCCGTGGCAGGCAGGGAACAGGGATTGCAGGGCAGTAGCTGTTGTCCCAAAATGTTTTTTTTTTTACTTGGTGAGAGACCATTCCACACAGAGTTGAGGTATTTGATTTATTCACAGTTTTGCATAGAAAGGGGTGCTGAGTGGCAAAGCCACAATGCCAGCACGATGACTACCAAAACCTGTCAATATTTATACATTTTAGTGAACAAAGGCATTAAAGTTCATTGGCTAAAAGTTAGATGGTTCTCTTATTGATCAGTATTCTATTTTCTGCTCATTAATGATTCTCTCGCTTCTCCTGCTAATTAGTCCCATACTCAGTCTTTCTCTTCTTTTGGGTCAGGGGTTTCTTGGGTCCATGAGTTGGTGATGGTGGTCACCATCTCCCTCTGCCAGAATTACCTTTTACCCAACTGGAGCTGGTTCAGCACAGTTGCTGAGTTGTCTTTTTAGTTTTGGGGTCCTGCCAAATGTCCTTGTGGCCCATAACTTGTTTATTCTTTCACTACCAGCAGCGCATCCTTCTCCCCCGGCTTTGTGAACCTCCCCGAGGTCGGGGATCACCCCGAGCCCTGAACCTTAACGAGGCAACTCCACCCACAAGTGATTTGTTATACTGACACCTGGGACCGCTCCTTAGCTGCTGTTTCTAAAATCTCCCTTCCTGCTGACCAGGCTGGAAAGCATACGAAGATCAGACATCGGAGAACACCCATCTTTCGGAACTTTTTCGATATTGCACGTTTGGCACCACCGGGGCCCGCGGTGACAGGCGGGCCGGGCCCTCCCCTCCCTCAGCGTTTCCCGCCACGGCTGAGGGCGGGCGGGGCGGGGCCAGGCGCTCGCCCGGCGGGTTTGGCGCGCAGCGCGGCCCGCGCTCCCGCCGCGGCCATGTCTAGGCAGAGCACCCTGCTTCGCTTCTTCTCCAAGGCCGCCCCGCCGCCGGCCGCCGCCGAGCCCCGAGCCGAGCCCCGCAGCGAGCCCCGCAGCGAGCCCCGCCGCGCCTCGGGGGAGCGGAATGGCCTGCAGGCCGCCGGCAGCCCCCCGGGCGGGGCGGGCCGAGCGGCGGCGCGGCGCGGGGAGAAGGGCGCGGGGGGCGGCGCGGCCGCCAAGGGCCCCAGGTACCGGCGGGGACGGGACGGGGAGAGGAGAGGAGGGGAGGGGAGGCGGGACAGAGCTGCGGTGGCAGCGGGGCCCGCGCCGTGTCCGCGTCGTTGTCCCCCCGTCGCTGCCCATTCCCTGGATGTGGTGCCCGGCCGGGCCCGCAGCGGCCTGTGCTCCCGGCGGGACAGTGGGACACCTTCGGGGCCGGGGCGTGCGGAGGGGTTTGCTGTTCGGAAGTGGTGGCGTTTGCTGTTCGGAAGCGGTGGTGCCCTCGTGTTTTAAGTTTGCTTTCCCGTGCTGTATCAGAATGACACAGTGGGCCGGGCTGGGAGGGACAGCGAGGCGTCTGGCCCAACCTCCCGGTGCGAGCAGGGTCATCCCAGAGCGCACGGCACAGGACTGTGCTCGGACAGCTTTAATATCGCCAGTGAGGGCGACTCCACCTCTCTGGACAGTCAGTTCCAGTCGCACACACAGTTAAGAAGTTCTGTCGTGTGGAACTTTCTGCCCTTTGTGTCTTGTCCGAATGCTTGTGCCACCAAGGAAAGCCTGGCTCCATCTTCTTGGTAACCCCTCATTTAGATAATGATACATATTGATGAAGTCCCCTCAGTCATCTCTTCTCGAGGCTGAGCAGGCCCAGCTGCCTCAGCCTTTCCTCTTAAAAGACATCCCCATAATCATCTCTGTTGGCCTCTGCTGGACCTGCTCCAGGAGCTCCGTGTCTCTTTTGTGCTGAACGGTGGCAAGTGTCCCACGTGTGTCACTGGTTGTGGCCGTGGCTGGGGTCAAATCTGGGGAGGAGGAGAGAGCAAATAAAAGCTGTGTCAGCTGCTTTGCAGCGCAGGTAGAGTTTATTCATTTTTTGTAGCCTGAGGGTTTTTTAAGTCTTACTCTTTTCCTTAGTTGCCTGGTGAAAATTGGTTTCTACAGGAAAAGGGCATGTAGTGACAGGAGAAGGGGGAATGGCTTCAAACTGAAAGAGAGTGAGTCTAATTAGATATTAGGAAGAAATTCTTCACTGTGATGCTGGTGTGACACTGGCACAGATTGCCCAGAGAAGCTGTGGATGTCCCATCCCTGGAAGTGTTCAAGGCCAGGTTGGATGGGACTTTGAGCAACCTGATCTAGTGGAAGGTGTTCCTGAGCATTGCAGGGGAGTGGGACTAGGTGATCTTTAGGTTCCCTTCCAATCCAAACCATTTTATGATAAAGCTTTATCTCTGTGGGGATATGGCAGAGCTTGGAGGAGCAAATCAAAAAAGTTTAAGAAGTGTTGGTGGTGGTTTTAAGAACTGTGTAATCCAGGATGCACCCCATGGGAGGCTTCCAAATACCATGAGAGGGCAAAATGCTCAGCAGCAGTGTGCAGAACATTTATGAAGAGAGCTGTTACAAATGTTTGTGTTCCTTTAATTACACCTTTGTCCTCTCTGCAGTGTCTCCTGTGATTATTCTCCTGGGGACTTGGTGTGGGCCAAGATGGAAGGTTATCCCTGGTGGCCGTGTCTCATATACAATCACCCCACTGAAGGAACAATAGTCAGAGGAAAAGGAAAATCCACTCGAATCCACGTGCAGTTCTTTGATGACAGCCCTACAAGGGGTTGGATCAGTGTTAAATACCTGAAGCCATATAAAGGTAAGAGATAGAAACAAAATTGGTTGAAAATGAAAAATGTCACTTGTTCTGGAATTACGGTCTTGGAACATAGGATATATTTTTCTCCACAGAGAAAGAGCAGCAAAACCAAGAGTAGAATTGAGCATGTTTTGTGCTTTGTAAGTGACCAGTTTTGAGTGTTATGGGTACATTTGTATTTATACAGTTCTTGAAACATAAAACACTAAGCCCTTCTGTTTTTTAGATTAGAACAACTAATTAAGCAAACTTAAAGCTTGCTAATGTTTTAGAGATATTTCCTTTATTTCTCCCATCAGTATAAAAATTATGTAAGAGACAAATCCAGTATTTCCAGATTTATCCCTGAAATCCTTAAAATGTTAGGAGTGTCAAACCCAATTCTTAAGCAGCTGTTTAAGAACTGCAGTATATCCAGAATTAAAAGGCTAGGCCCAGAATATTGGGTAAAAAAAATTAATTCTGCTGCAGTGTTTCTTCTCAGCAGTGCAGCAGTTTTGTAAATAAAATATATAGCTTGAGAGTTGAATGTTGGTGAGGGCAGTGCTTGTAGTTACAGGTCAGAGTTGGTGTTTGTGATACTGAAGAAATTACATGGCTAACTAGTGATAATCAAATATAATCAAGGCTTAACATTTTGTGTAATAAATCTCACCTCTTTAACAATCATAATCCATTTTTCCCTTTTTTCATAATTTTATTGTTGCTGAAAGCTAAATCATTGGCCGTAAACTGTCTTGTTTTTGTCTCCTCTATACTTCAGTGTACTGCACTTCAGCCATAGTTTATAAATTAAAAAGGTAATGTTATTGCTATGAGTATTATCATAATTTATTGCAAGTAAATTGGTCCGTGGTTATATGTGTCTTTCCTGAAAGTATTTGAAAACAATCAAAGTATTTTAAGAGTTTGCAGTTGCATTTAGAAGCAAATACAGGTAAGGGGAATGAATCTGTTAACCCAAAGAAAATTGTGAAAAAGAAGTTTAAGCACAGATAGACATCTGTCACAGGAAAAGTGTTGAATGCAGAACAGAGTAAAAATACTTAAAATACCTGGTTTGCTTTAAATTCAAACAAAAAGCGTCTTTATACACAAAGGAAGAGTGTTAGATTCTTTGGGTGAGGAAATGGAGACATTTCTTCGGTTGCACTGTTTTTTGTACCTGAGCAAATGCAGACAGCAGAGTGCCAGACCTGTAACAGGTGGGCATGGAGAAGTGGAGGTGCATAGCTGTTGGTTAAGTGAATGTTCAGGTGTTGAGTGTGCAGATCAATTATATGAGAAGATTTTTCTCTTGACATTGTTCAGTCACATTTAATATTAATGCAAAATACTTTTAGACTGCCCCATTGCAGTTGGAGAACCATAAGGGAGGTCTGGATTGTTGCCTTCGTGCTGTTGAAGCAGCTGCTTGTAACTCTCTGCTTTGCTGCTGCAAACTCAGAGTTGATTGTGAGTAAGAATTTTGAGTTGTTTCTGGGGTATTTGGCCTCTTCCAAGTCTGCTGCCTTTGTCTGCCACTGGTTTAGAGCTGAAGCTTCAGTCAGTAGTGGTGGATGATGGGACCTGAAATCAGTCTGTAGATTGGTTGGCTTTGGGTTTGTGTCATGTGCAGGAGGAGCTGTGGTGCTCGGGGGCTGTGCAAGAGGGTGAGGGAATGGAGCAGCTATTAATAGCAGGCTTTGTTCCCTGCCCTGCAGTGTCAGGCTGAGTGGCCAGCCTGATTGGCCATCAGCTAATCTGGCTAATGGGCTGGGCTGGGTGCCTGGCTGCACTTAGAGCAGCAGTTTGGAGGCCAGCAGAGCTTTGAGGTCTGTGCCATAGGTGGCTTGTGTCTAGAAAGTGAAGATAACTGGTTGAACTTAGCTGTCATTGCTGAAATAGCCCTGTGGTCTCAGTCAGGACTGTGCTGGCTGCCAGTGTGAGGTGCTAAATTCAGTACTAACTACAGTCAGTGTGAGGGTGTTCAGAGCTCAGCTTAGGAGTGCTCACATGTGCTAATGAGTTACAGAAATAGAAGCAGTTCTTCAAGTGCTGGTGTAGGTAGGCATTTCATTTGTGAGTGTGTATACATTCCCCAGGGGTAGTTTATCAGCCTGAAGGAGTGATAAGTTGCTGTATTTAAGATGTGGTGGGAATGAGTGGTAGCAGCACAAAAGTTCAGTTATCCGAATATGAATGTTAGTTGCCTGAACGCTTTTAAAAGTGAACTATGAACACTGTTCATCAGTTCCTAACAAATCTGTGGTTTTTACAGGTTCATCAGATGGGGAGACGATGAAGGGAGGTATGTTTTACAGCACAAAGCCTGAAATTAAAAGAGCCATGGTGCTGGCAGACGATGCCATGAGCAAAGATAAAACCAAGAGGCTTGAACTGGCAGTATGCAATGAACCTTCAGACACAGAGGAGGAAGAGGAAGAAGTGGAGGTAAAATGTTTCTTAATTGCTGTAATTGGCAGAAATATTGCTAGAACTTGGAGGCTGTGACTTGGAACTAAGCAGGGACTATCCTGCAGTTCTCTGGTACTGTAATCACAGTTTATCTCCTTGTTAATCCTGCACACATATGTATCCATATGTCTTTTTTTGTACTGCTTCTGTGTTGTCAGTTCATATGCTGGTCTCCCATCTTTTCTAGTTGGAAAGACAAGTCTCTTTGGTGTTCTGTGTGGTAAGGACTGACCTCTGAATCTACTTAACTTCTCTGACTCTCTTCACTCATCATTCCATGGTGACCTACTTTTTCACTCGGAAATGCTTTTTTCTGGTGCATCATTTTATCTTCTCTATCATGGTCCAAGTTGCCCTAAGTTTGAAGTCTGAAGTTTTAGTGTGTCTTAATGCATAAATTTTTCGCTTTTTGACTACTCATCTAAGGCATTAAATTGAATTTTTGGAGCCCACCCTCATCTCGTGGAGTAGCACTAAAATGCCAGTTCTCGCACTGTTAACACCAGTCTTGGTGGAGTAACTAAAAATTGATGTTTTATTGTATTGTATTCATGTTGCGTTAATTCAGCTATTATTTCATAGCACCATATGAGCACATAGTCTTGGAATAGATTTCTTTGGAGAGGAATGGTATGAGGAAACTGTCAGTGGGATGGTGGTTTCCCTTAGCTCCTCATTGACTCAGTCTCCAGTGTGACAGTGTCCTGAGGGACAGGTGCCACTCTAGGCTAGGCATTGTGTTATATGCAGTGGCACTTTGTACTCACTCCACTGCTGGTTTTCCATTAAAGTTTGAGGCTGAAAAGGTAAATAATGGAGTTACTTTTCTTTCTCCTGCACATGCCATATTCTTTTTTGTGTAGTTTAAATGCTTTGTTAATCAGCATCACGTATGCACAGTAATGGATGAGTCTCTAAAGAGCACAAATAAGAATAATTATGCCACTGGCCAGTAGCAATTCGTTATGAGTTCTCTTAAGGTAGGTGAAATTGGCTGTGGCTCTGCTGTCTCTTGCTTGAAGCATCATAGGTACTGTGTACCTATGTACATTTTTGCACTTCTTTATGCAGCAGTATCTTTGTAGCCAGAATTATCTACAGACAAAATAATTTATTTTTCCAGGAGATGAGTGAAAATGCCTCAGGCGACAGTGAAGACTGCAATAGTGAGGAGGATGTGAAAAGCAATAAGCGAGTGATGAGCAGGGAAAGAGCTGTAAAAGCCAAGAGAAGGAGAGTGTTGGATTCTGACAGTGACCACGATGGCTCTGATGCGGAGTTCAAGCCTGATGGGAAAGAAGCAGCAAGCAGTGAGGAAGCCAGTAGTGGGGTGGATGAAAATGAGTCTTCTGACACAGAGACAGAGAGTGTTGCAGAGAGCCCCGTAAAAGTCCCTTCTAAACGAAAGAGAGGAGAGGTGAAAAAGCCTGCTAAAAGGAGTAGCTTGGGAAATGGATGTTCTGAAACTCCCAAAAGAGCAGCAACAGTCTCTTCAGAAGCCAAGTCTAAGCTGACATCGTTTGCAGCACCTGAAAGTTTTGAATCTCAAGCAAATGCTTGCAGTGGAAGCACTGGTGGCTTCTCAGTGTGGGAACACGAAAAGCTTGACTGGCTGCAAGAAGGGAAGAGGAGAGATGCGCGCAGGAGGCGTCAGGGTGACCCTGATTACGACCCCTGTACTCTGTACGTGCCTGAGGATTATCTCAACAAGTGCACGCCTGGCGTGCGAAGGTGGTGGCAGCTCAAAAGCCAGAACTTCGACGCCGTGATTTGCTACAAGGTTGGAAAGTTCTACGAGTTGTATCACATGGACGCAGTCACTGGCGTGAATGAGCTGGGCCTGATCTTTATGAAGGGCACCTGGGCCCACTCGGGTTTTCCAGAAACCGCGTTCGGCCGCTTCTCCGACGTGCTGGTGCAGAAGGGCTACAAGGTGGCGCGCGTGGAGCAGACGGAAACGCCCGAAATGATGGAGGCGCGCTGCAAGTCCGCGGGCCACTCCAGCAGGTTTGACAAGGTGGTGCGCCGGGAGATCTGCAGGATCATCACCAAGGGGACGCAGACCTACAGCGTCATGGACTGCGACCCCTCCGAGAACCACAGCAAGTTCCTGCTGTGCGTCAAGGAGAAGGAGGACTCGGCCGGGACGCGCCTCTACGGGGTCTGCTTCGTCGACACCTCCGTGGGCAAGTTCCACGTTGGCCAGTTCCCAGACGACCGCCACTGCTCCAGGTTTAGGACTCTGGTAGCTCATTACAGCCCTGTGCAGGTGCTGTTTGAGAAGGGCAATCTGTCAGTGGACACGCAGAAGATACTGAAGGGCTCACTTATTTCTTGCATTCAGGAAGGGCTGACCTCGGGTTCCCAGTTCTGGAATGCGTCCAAAACACTAAAAGTCCTTCTTGAGGAAGGATATTTCAAGGAGAAGCAGAATTCTGAAAATGGATGTTCTCTGCCCTCTGTAATCAAATCTCTGACTTCAGAGAGTGACTCCCTGGGATTGACTCCTGGTGAAAACAGTGAATTAGCTTTGTCAGCTCTTGGGGGATGTGTCTTCTATCTCAAAAAATGTCTGATTGATCAGGAGCTGTTATCACAGGCAAACTTTGAGGAGTATGTCCCTGTGGATATTGCTACTGCCAGAACCATGAGTTCAAGTAGTTTGTTTGCCAGAACTGGCCAGCGGATGGTGCTGGATGGAGTCACCCTGATGAACTTGGAAGTCCTGCAGAACGGAACCAATGGAACCATAGAAGGTACTTTGTTGGAAAGGATTGATTCTTGTTGTACACCATTCGGGAAGCGACTCCTGAAACAGTGGCTCTGCGCTCCGCTTTGTAATCCTAAATCCATCAACGATCGTTTGGATGCTGTCGAGGACCTCCTGGCAGTGCCAGATAAAATGTCTGAAGTCAGTGAGTCCCTCAAGAAACTGCCTGACCTGGAAAGGCTGCTCAGCAAAATTCACAGCATCGGGTCACCACTCAAAAGCCAGAACCATCCTGACAGCAGGGCCATCTTCTACGAAGAGCTCAAATACAGCAAAAAGAAAATCGCTGACTTTCTGTCTGCCCTGGAGGGATTCAAAGTAATGAATGAGATTGTCGATGTCATGGAGGAGGTTGCCAGCGACTTCAAATCCAGAGTCCTGAAGCAGCTGGTCACCCGCAAAGCCACAAATCCCGACGGCCGCTTCCCAGACCTGAGTGCAGAGCTCACAAGGTGGGACACTGCCTTTGATCACAACCAGGCTCGGAAGACAGGAGTGATTACCCCGAAGGCAGGTTTTGACCCCGATTATGACGGAGCACTGCAGGATATCAAAGCTGTCGAGGAAGATCTGCGGAAGTACCTGGATCAGCAGCGCAAGCTGCTGGGGTCCAAATCCGTGCAGTACTGGGGGACAGGCAAGAACCGGTACCAGATGGAAATCCCAGAGAGCGCCGTGTCTCGTAACCTGCCCGAGGAGTACGAGCTGAGGTCCAGCAGGAAGGGCTACAAGCGCTACTGGACCAAGGAGATCGAGAAGATGCTGGCTGCCATGGTGAACGCCGAGGAGCGCCGCGACGCCGCCCTCAAGGACTGCATGAGGCGCCTCTTCTACAACTTTGACAAGAACAGCAGGGACTGGCAGACAGCTGTGGAGTGCATGGCTGTGCTGGGTAAGAGCTTTCTTTGGCTGGGTAAGAGCTGTCCTTCTGACTGTCCTGGTTTGAAGGACAGGTGTCTGCCAATAAAGGCAGAAGCTTCTCTTTGAAATGGAGAATGTAAACCCCCTCCCTCGAAATTATTATAAATTTGAAATTAAGAGGCTCTCAGGCAAAGATATGGGAATTAGGAATAACAGTTCTTTACTAGGAAAATTAAAATGGAAATACAGTAGTACAAAAAACAATCCCAACCCTGACAGAATCAGAATACAACCTGACACCCTGTCAGTCAGTCAGGGTGTTGGTACAGTCCCATTAAATGGTGGCTGCATCCTCCTGCAGTGGCAGATGTGGTTCAGCTGAAGCAGTGCTCCTGTAGAAGGGTGCAGCCTTCCTCAAAAGTCCAGGGATGATGTGGAAAGGTCCAGCTTCTCCTCTGGAATCCAGTGGAAAGAAGGATAACTTGCTGTCCAAAATATCATTTTTTATCTAGGTAGGAAAGGTTTGGCTCCTCCCCCTGGCTGGAGCATCTCCCAGTGGGATGATGTAATTTTATCAGTCACACAGTGGGACTCAATGGGCCAGCAGCAGATGATATCTTCCTGGAGGGAGGATGGGTTGTGGAACAGATAAAGGTGATTGCCCCAGCTGGTTTAAAGATGGCCCATTAGCAGATGGTATGTGCCATGGAGATAAGGAATCACTGCCCCACCCAGCTTCAACAGATGATGATAGAATAGACATTTATGGCCACATCAACCCAACACACTGACACAGTGAAACTACCCCTGTGGTGATGAAATCTGATCTGGGGAGCTTGTTGCCAGCTCTTAACTTGTCATTTGAAAGCTCTTGATTGTGGTAACAGCTTTGATAATTAGCTGTGATTCCCTGTTTACTTCCTGTCGCTAAACAGCAGGACAGTTGCTGGGCCTTGTTTGCGAACTCTTCCTTCATTCCTGTTGTGTGGTTGTAGATCTGCAGCCAAGTTCAGTGTAGCCTGGTGGTCCTCACTGCTTCCTGAGCCTTCTGTATGGATTAGTGCTCCTTTCCATCTGAGCTGGAAGCTTTCTGGGCATCCTTTAAAAATGAAAGTGCTCAGTGTCAAGCTTTGAAGAAGGTAGTCTACTAAGAAGGCTTCCCCAAATTGTCCTTAAATTTCTGACATAGAACAATCTCTTGCATTCCCTTCTCAGGACTGGCATACTTCTGTCCTGTGCATTTTCTGCTAAGATGAAGCACTCTGAGAGGTCTTTGTTCTTTGTTTCTGAATGCCACTAGAGCAGAAAAGGGAGGGCAGGCAGGGAGTGTTGGCTGGGAATGGATTTGCTGGGAGAGCTGGGAAGCAGTCACATCAGCTACACCACAGCCCAGGGCAAGTGCTGAATTGGTTCCCAGCAGAGGGGACTTCAGTGTCCAGGCTCAGCTGTAATGTGTGTACATAAAGTCTCTAAAATTATAAACAGTCTCATTGTGTAGGTGATCAGCTTTTAGAACCTCAGGGCTCAGCTAATTGAGGGTATTCTGCTGCTGTTTTCTGCTGGACCAACAGACTTTCAAGCAGAATTAGGATTCTTCACAAAGTAACTCACTGTCACAGAAACTGGTTTCCACCTTACTTGTTCTAAATTGGAAAAAAAAAAAGGAAGAAAATAGTATTTTATGCATGTACTTTTGAAATTAAGTGGTGTGTTAAAGACTTAACTAAAATAACTATAGGGGAGTGTTTTTATCTTGACATCTGTAGAAATCTGGAAAGAATGAGGAAACACACTGTAAGTATTCCCACCTTTTACTTGTTCTGGGTGTTTACTTGTTCTTGGGTGTTTCCCTTATGAGGAAAATGGAATAAAATAGAAAATTGTTTCTAGAAAATTTCTGTTCAATGAGTAAATGAAGAAATCTGAAAGTGTGACTGACTGGAATTTCCCTTAATTTTCTAGATGTGTTGATGTCCCTTGCTCACTACAGTCAGGGTGGAGATGGACCCCTGTGCCGACCTGAAATCCTGCTGCCTATGGATAATGCTCCTCCCTTCCTGGAACTCAGAAACTCCCGCCATCCGTGCATCACAAAAACTTTCTTTGGGGATGACTTCATTCCCAACGACATTGTAATTGGCAGCAAGGAGGAGGGCAGCAGCAGTGAGGCCTCCTGTGTGTTGGTAACTGGCCCCAACATGGGTGGCAAATCTACACTCATGAGACAGGTGAGTGTCACGTGTTCCAGGGTACTGTGGGGTTTGGTAAAGGAACTGCAGGGCCTGGCTCTCATGGGGGTCACAGCAGGTCCCAGAAGTGGGCTTCAGGGTATGTACCATTGCACAGGCTGGTAGAAAATGCCCATGTTCAGACAGATTTTCTGCTTTAGGGAGGGATGTTTTGTTTGTCCTTGGAGAGGAAAAAGTGATTGAGTACTGTTTATCTTTTTCAAGTTACTTACCCAGGACTTGGCATCAGCTGGCAAAAGATGCTTCTGCAGGTTGAACAAGATGAATCTAGAGATCAGCAGGGAGGTTGCAGTATGAACACTGCTTGCTGTGATAATTTGTGTTTTGAAGGCTTTCAGAGTAGCTCAGCCGTGCCAGAGATGACGCTGCTGCAGCCTGGAGCTGTTAAAGCAGCGGGAAGCTTTATGTACTCCAGTCCCTGTTTCAGGGGAAACACAGCTTCGTGGCCTCGCTGTGTGTGGCACTGGAGCTGCAAGCAGCAGTGCAGATGTGAGTGTCCCTGTTTGCTGTGCAGGCTGGTCTCCTGGTGGTCATGGCCCAGCTGGGGTGCTACGTGCCCGCGGAAGCCTGCAGGCTCACGCCCATCGACCGCGTGTTCACGCGGCTCGGCGCCTCCGACAGGATCATGGCCGGTGAGTGTCTGACACTGCACACAGCGCTGCTGCCACCAGCCTTCTGCCTGCCTTGAGTGGCAGGGTGGAAAGGGGACAGTGTTTTCCAGGCAGAGCTGGGCACTCCTCTCTTCTTCAGAGTGGAGACAGGATTGCACTGAGGCTTTTTTTCATGTGTGTCCCCATTCAATTTTTGACAGACTCACGAGATTACTTCCTAATTGAATTTTAATATTAAAAGCCTAACTCCCAGCTGGATGCAAGTCTGAGGAGTATCTTTTTGTAGAATTGATTATATTCTCTCATTTATACCTTTTTCTAAGTGTTCTGAAATAGGATAGTGAAGCTGTTGCACAGGACTTGTTTTTCTACCTTGCAAGGACTATAGAAGTCCCTTGTTTCAATCAGAATGCCTTATGTTTGATTTCTTCTGATGAGGAAGAGAGTCAGATATCCTCCTTGGAAGCAGTAGTTGAGAGTTCTTGGAGTATTTTGTTCCTTCAATGGAGAGGAAGACACAAGTGGAGGATGACATGACAAGTGAAATGGTAAAGTCTGCCAGTGGTGATGGGCAAAGTGCCACTGGGCTAGAAAAATAAAATTAGTGTTGTGATAAGAGTACTATCACTGCTCATTTAAGGAGGGCAGAGATTTCCTGTGATCTCTCTGCTGAAAAATGTGGGTCAGTGAATATGAAAGGAATTAAGCCCACTGAACTTGCTGCACAGAAGGAATTTGGAAATGAATCATTCTGAGTTCTTAATTAAAAAAAAATATTTACACTTCCCAAAATCAAGGCTTTTCTTTGCAGCTAGAGAATATTATTAAGGCTTTCTTTCCCCAGCTTGTCTCCATTTTGTTTAATTTCACAAGAAGGAATCAAAAGTGTGGAAGAATACTTAAGTGCTTATGGTAGAGATGAGAAGGGCCCTTCTTTCATGAGCGATGGTCTAGCAAAATGTAGCATTTTCAGTTTTTTTCAATTAACTGATAACTATTTCTGACATCTCACATCGTGAGGATGAACACTGCACAGAAAGAGTTTTGAAATCTGTTCTTGATGCATTTGTGATGCACACTGTGTAGATAGGAAAGCACAGCAGAAGTTCCATGGCAGTCACTTTGTAATGGATGTAAGTGGGACTTTTATGAAGTTAATCTTTTCAGTAATATAATTTTAGGGCTTCATTTTCTGAAAAGAATAAATGGTTATTCTTTAATATCATTGAAAACATATTAAATCCTGGTAATTTCTTTAAATAAATGCAGAAAATCAGGATTGGTGGACACTGCTCAATAATTCATATTGGAAAACTTATGTTAGAGCAAAGCAGTGCTCATGCAGCATGAATACAGAAAATAAATGCTTGCCTTTAATGGAATAAATTGCATTAATTGCTGCTACTTGTGATTATTTGTAGTGATCCCCACAAAGAACAAGTAAATCCCAGCTTTTTAACTGTGGCTTTATCATGTGGAGGGTTGTGAATAATTGTGTACTTCTGCTCATAATCTGCTAAAACCAATTTCAGGTGTAAATTTCAGGCCTTGTATTATCTGGGTTGCTGAAACTCCCATGAGATGCTCAAGCCTTAGCAGCAGAATATTGCTTTTGCCATACTTCATTTGAGGACAAATAAAGCCTTTATTAGCCAAATTGTTCCCTTGTGACCTCACAACCAAACCGGTAATTCCAGTCTCTCTGATTTTTTTCTTGTTTTTTGACTGGAAGGCCACACACACCTTTGGCCTGTCCTGTGCACTTAGAGCAAGAAAGGGACAAAAATTTTCCCCATCTTGTAGTTTTTGTGCCCCTCTTCTTGTCCAGCTGTTATTTTTGACTGGTGCTATTAAGTTAAGCAGGTGTGTTGGCCTAAAAACTTAATTGTGCCTCTGTCTATATCTGTACTCTAAAGGAGTACAGCCAAAACTTACTTTTAATGGTGAATGGGAACCTGCTGTTTTCACACTGGAAAAACAGTGTCATGTTTTTGCTCATCTTCAGTTTGCTACTGAGTTTCACTTTAGCTTAACCAAGATTCTAGTGCAGATTAAATGAGGTTTTAGTTGTGGTTCTCATGTATTTGACTACTTCATGGCTTTTTTTTTTTTTTTTTGTCATTTCCTTTAAAGGTGAAAGTACCTTCTTTGTTGAATTGAGTGAGACTTCCAGCATTCTGCAGCATGCAACAGAGCATTCCCTTGTTCTCGTGGATGAACTGGGTAATTAGACTATTTTGTAATAGATGGAAGCTAAATCTGAGGGATGAAAGACTGGCTGCAAGGTTTTTGGGCTGTCTGAATGGCAGCCAAGCACACAGGGCCAGTTTCATCATAATGCTGCTGGTGTTTAACTGGTGTCTCAGCCTCTCTAACATGAACACATCTTGGGTGCCCTGGGAACTCATCACCACCTCCCACCCACAGTCATTATTACCCTATTTCCAGCTGTGGTTTCCTGCTTTTCCTTTGCATAATTACTTGCAGCAAACCTCAGGAGAGCAGAAAGATCTTTTTTTCTGCAGTGCAGAGGAGGGTGATTGTTGGGGCCAATTCTCTGGTCACTTCCCAGAGATGGCTCTCACCTCCTCTCATGGGAGGGGAAAAAACAAACACTGGCAATGCATTGCTGCATTTGTCTGTAGGGCGTCTGTGTCTCCAGCAGCATGTGAGCTGTGGATGACTGGACTGTGCCCCGGTGTTGCTGGGTGCCAGAGCTGTCTGTTGTGTCCCCAGGCAGAGGCACGGCCACGTTTGACGGCACGGCCATCGCGAGCGCGGTGGTGAAGGAGCTGGCGCAGAGGATCCGCTGCCGGACGCTCTTCTCCACTCACTACCACTCCCTGGTGGAGGACCATTCCCACAGCGGGGCCGTGCGCCTGGGCCACATGGTACGTGTGTCAGCACGGCATTTCTCCTGCTTTGCTGTGCTCTTCTGCCCCGACAAACCGGTCTTGTGAGAACAGGACATGATATCCCATGCATTTCTTAGGCTGCAGGTCAGTATTGCAAACTCTCACTTGTGATTTGCTCTTCCCAGGCATGCATGGTTGAAAATGAGAGTGAAGATCCAAGTCAGGAAACAATTACGTTCCTGTACAAGTTCATTGAAGGAGCCTGCCCAAAGAGCTACGGCTTCAATGCGGCAAGACTTGCAGATATTCCAGAGGAGGTCATTCAGCAGGGGCACAGAAAAGCCAAAGAGTTTGAAAAAACAACTCTGTCACTGAGAATATTTAGGTAAGGCCCTGGCTTTCTGTATCTAAGTTGCAAATTGCTTATAGGAACCCATTTTAATATTTAGGCAGTGGCTTTTACTCAGTCACAGCACGAGAGGCAGTTACAGCTGCTTTTGTGAGGGCAGATATGATGAGCAGTACTTTAAGCCTTGGGTCACTGCCAGTCTGAATTTGCACACAGAGGTGCTGGGGGGGCACTGCTCGCAGCCTTTAAACCAGGCCCAGCATCCACGTCTCCTACAGCTGTTGCAGGAATGGGTATCTTAAACTCTGCCCCTCAGTGTCCATGTCAGTAAAAGTGGTTATTCCCTCAGGTACCTGTGCCAGGTGGTGGATGGAGCAACCAGTGATGCAAATGCAGTTCGGAAACTCATGGAGATGATCAACCGGCTTTAGGAACTCGCACGGGTTTCTCAAAAAGGTGGGAACAGACAACATTATGATCTAATAAACTTTATTTTTTAAAAATGACCATTTTTCCATTGTCTTTCCTAGGAAATTAAACCCTTTAATTCATACCTACCCTCTACATAATGGTTATTGAGTACTCCACAATATATTAAGTCTAGATGTTATGGTACATGCATACACTTTCAGGCTGTTGATTACCCACTGTCACCAATACACATAAATGGAAAAAAGCTATGAAACTGTATAGGGCTGTATATATACTTGTCTCAGCTTCATTAGAGCAGGAAATTGCTGTGATTTCCAGCAGGTTATGTAAGTAATGTCCAGACTGTTCAAAAAAAACTATGAACAGAGTAACGTACAAGACTGTTTTGAGGAGACTTTCTACTGTGTACTTTAAAACATAGTAAAATTTCTTTCACAAAACTTAGTTACATGGGTACTTTGTTTTATAGTGCATTATAGTCTAGGAAGTCTCATTAAAACACTCGCTTTTCTTTCTTTTGTTAGGGTGGTTTGAGTACAGACTATTGCTGGGGCAGGGGAGGAGATTATTCTAACTTCAGAGGACACCAGAAAAATTGCTGGATATAATTTAAGATTAGTGTTTTCTCTTTCATAGAAAGAACGTACATACTGGGACATGAGTACAGTTACAGCAAGTCTAGGTGTGCTAACAAAACAGGACACATTCAAGTACAATAAGATTTTTTGCTTGAAATTAGAAACAAACTACATGAGATTAAAGCATTAAAATCATATTTCTCAATCTGAATAAATGTTAAAAAATCAAAAGAAATGCAGAAGTGCTAGCTCACATTTTTACCATGTTACAAAAGCAATTGGTACCCATGTCCATAAAGGCAGCAACAAAGAATGCTGCTTGTCTACAGAATAGTACTACTGCAAATTGGACTGCGTTTTCAATGCTACTTGTAAAAACACCAGCTCTCAGAAGTTGGTATCTGTACAAAATTGCAGCTTATTTTTCTTCACTTCTGTCCCTTCAAAGTCTTTGTTTACACAGTAATGCTAAAACGCCCAGTTCTGTTATCCTGAGTCAACATATTGCCACTTTCTTTTTTGGTAGGTTGAGCTCCATAGTGTCAACACCTCACACATCCGCTTTAATACAGTCTCTTTCTGCAGAAATGGGCAAGTGTAACTTCCTCCAAAAAAAAAGTTTTAATAGTTATGATATTAGAATGGCAGGACTTTCTTTCTGAAAAGGAATTCAGTTGTGCTGCAATGTATTAGATTCTATAGGTGGAGCAGAGTCATATAGTGTATCTGTATCGTGTGTAGGCTCTCCGGCGAGCGTACAGGGATTGGACAGTGTTCCAGCACCACAGTCACAGAAAAACCTACAACACAGAGAGACAGCTCTTAGTGGCCATTCCCTCCTGCTCTGGGAGCAGCCCCACGCCCTGGCTGGAAACATACCTATCATGTCTAATGAATTCTACGTCATGTCCTTGATGGCACTTCTTGATGCAGTTCACACAGATGGCGTTACGGTCTGTGGTGTTGCAGGTGTGACATCTGGAGGGAAAAGCAGCATGTTAGGCAGGAACCAAAACCTGACCAGCTCTCAAGGGAAATGCTCCAGGAGGCTGGATGGCCAGAAATGCACTGAAGGAAAGAGGGTGCACAGGACTGCAAAGTTTGAGAATTTTACACAAACTTGGACTTCACAGCACACTTTTTGTTATTTGTGTCACAAACACAGTTGTGCTGTGCAATCCCTGGGGCTCAAGTTCACAGAAACAATCTCTTTTCCTCAAGCCCAAAGTCAATTCCAGAAAATGGGGACTTGTTAAATCCTCTTCTGTTGCAGCTGAGGAAGAGCATTCGTTTGTGTGTTCACTGACACCCAGTGACTGTTCTTAGGGGCCTTGCTGGAAGAGAAAGGGGTTTATTGGAAAGCCTTACTGTAGGGGATGGGAAAGAACCTGTTACCTGTAGAAGTCATGCATCGGGTAGCTGGTGTAGCTTGAGATCTTATATAAACACTGGCCTCTACTGACAGCTTTCTCTATGGCATCTTGATTGTTCATTATTTTGTTATCTGTTGGGGGGAAAAACATCCAGAACTAATCACATCTGGATCAATGACTTTATATTTTTTTCCCTTGAGGCATTGAAGCAAAGGGTCCATTAGGAACAGTTAGTTCTATACCCACACTTCAGTTTGGCATTTAAGAATATAAAATCCTCAATGCCCGCGTGACCAGAGTGCCATGCACTCCTGAAGCAAGTAACACTGTTCCTCTTTGCACACGTGGCTTGAAATACCTGATAGCTTCCATTTAAATACTCTTCTTGAACTTGGCTCTTAATGAATGCTTAGAGACACACAAGCCTTCCTAACAGGTCTAAGTTTTCTGCTGAGGAGCCTGAAACCCAATGTGTTTGAAAGCCTCTCATTTACCATAATGCCTTTGAAATATCCCTTAGAAAGAGGAAAAGGATGGCTCTTTCCCCAAGAAAGTTTAAGAATAAGGTACTTTCCAACATAATGGAAGTGGTAATTAGGTCTGACCCACTCCAGTACTTCAAAGATGTGTCCAAGGCACAGTTAATTTGATTCTCTCTGTTACTCAACTACTTGATCTTTTGTCTGGTCCCAAAGTGCACCTCAAAAAGTTTTGCCCGCTCCCAGCAGCATCAGAGCACCAAGTGATGCCATCAGGAAGCCCAGGTGCTGGGAAGCAGGGAGCCATAGCTTGTGTTTTAAGAGGTGCAAATCATCCACAGGAAAGGGTTTAACAGCTACAGGCAAATATGTAAAAATCCAGCAAATGGAACCTTTTTCTTCCTGAACTGTCTGGCATTCAAACCACCCTGCCCATCTCAACCAAGAGAATCCTGTTTCATGCATACTTCCCCACTATACAAGGGAATTTTATATATGTGAACTGTTCATATTTTCTAAAAAAAAAAGTGTTCAGGATTGTGAATGTTCATATTTTTAGATCCTGTTTCTTTACTGGACACTTCCATTGCACTCAGAACTGGAGTGTGAGATGGGCCAAAGATAAGGAAACAGCTCAGAAGTGATTTTGGGACAGAAGAGCTGATCACAGAATTTTAATATGACAGCAAAACCTTAAGTTAACTTTGAAGGCATCTAAATCTTAACACATGTGGTCATTACCTTCAGCTGAAACTTAGTCAAAACTCTGCTTAAGGTGGTACTAGCTGTGAACCACAGAGTATGATAAACCTAAGACCCAGCACCAAACAAGTGACCAAACACAAGCCAGGAGGACTTGGGCTCACCTTTCATTGTGACATTGACACCAGATGCTAGAAATAAACCTCCAAAGCGGTTGTTGAAAATCTGATTGCCTTCTAATGTTGCAGTCGCATGATTTGTTATTTCAATACCTTTAGTGGGTCAGGGGAACAAAGAAGAGAAAAGAGAGTGGCAAAGTTAAATCCCTGGTGGTTGTGCATTTGTTCTTCTCTTGTAATCTACAGCTTGGTTGGTTGGTTGGGTTTTTTATAAGCTGTCACAAACTCAAGGGGAAGAAAGGAAAATTACATAGCTACAAAACTGCACTGTAATTTGTTATAAAACTGAGGTTCAAATGCTGCTTTGAATGTTTTCAAATAGCTACTGGCTGGCATGCATGGTTTCTGGGAGGAACAACACACTACTGGTTTATCTGGTAATAAAATGGTACTATGATCATGTTTATTTTCAAAGGGGATATGATTTTTGAGTGCTTGGAGCTGTCATCTTCATGTACATTTGAAAGTTCTTGTGCACATACCTTACCCTTTAAAAATATATTTTTTAAAAAGTTCTGAAGATGGGCACCTAAAATTCATTTCGTTAATTCTTAGCTTTTATCAGTAACCCATGTCTTCCAAGTCATTTGTCCGGGACTGCTCTTGACAGCAACCTATCCTTCCCCCCCACCACACTGAAACAACACCTTTAGAGGCTCTTCTCAGAAAACTTGCTTCTTCTGAAAGAAAGATGGGAGAAAACTCAAGAATGCAATTTTAGATGAAATGGAATGGAATGCAAGACGTATGAAACTGTGATGATTAAACAGTAAAATTGTAAAAAATCACTGTTAAACATTCCTCATCTCTTTTCGAGCAATAAATGCTCATTTTTGTAATTTTTCAACTTTGTGGAGTGAGAAAGTTGAACTTGAGATGCAATTCAAAGCTCTTTAAAATGTATATTTGCTCAGTTTCCTAGGTTTTAAAGCAGTGATAAGATATTCATACCAGCATCCAGCACACCAACTAGTAATATATCCTAGACAACTTTACCAATTGCTTCTAAAATAAAATAATGAAACATATTTCACAAAAAAATGAGAAAACAGAATATGTGTCATTTCTCAACATGCTGTAATTCCAAGACTGCTGAAAATACACCCTGACTACAATTCAGAATTTGGAATTCTGAATTCTTTTAGAATACACTGAAGGATATTCCAGTCTCTTAAAACCATGGGTAATGAAGCTAGAGTAAACTTTGTTAAGAGCTCACTCCTAGCTTCCAAATTTGATTTAAACAGCACAAACCTGCAGCAAATCCATCAAATATTCGGTTTTTCCTTAGCACAGGGTGGCTATTGGTGCTGATAAGAACACCAGCTTGAGCATTCCTGAAGATATCATTCTCTTCCAGAAGACCTATGACAGACCAACAAATGTTACATTTGAACTTGGGAGTGTTTCCTGACCTGTAACCTTTATGTGAAATATTTTCAAAGGATCTTATGTGTCACAATCCTGCTAATAACTCCTTTCATTTCGAGAATATGCACAGCAGCACTGACATCAGTGATACCAGTTTAAAGGAGTTCTCAGTGTATAATTTTGGAAGTGTATTTTTTCAGTACACAGCCTGGAATTTGCAATCATAGGCACCACTGCAGAAAACTAAGTTTTTCTGCTTTCCTAATTTTTCTAATATCTCTCCTTGTTTTCTAAAATTAGCAGACTGCCAAAGCCATTTTTGTTATAGGACAAGATTACTTTAAAATGCTGAGTTAAAACAGTCAGGGGATTTCAGACAGAAATCACTTCTGAATTTACAAATATATAAAAGATTCCTTGAAGATCTGTGGGTCTTTTTCCCCCTGAACCTTGGCAGAACCTAAACTGCTCAGGTGCATGATTTTGATTACATGATTTGAATCCAACACTGTTTCAGTCAAGTGGCAAAGCTTACAAGAGCAAATGGGATATAAGGACTGTCCTAAGCAGCAATCTAACAGTTATCTTGGATGAGATTAATTACCTCTCTGCCTCCCACAGATTTTAGTATTACTAATGTAATTAAGGCTAAAAAGCATTTTAGGGTATGTTCACTATAACTATTTTATCACTTCAGAAGACAAGAGCTGTGTTTCTAAAGAGCACTTTAAAAATAACACTGCTTAGACTGAAATTTAACTCTTATCCAGAATATTCAGTGAAAAACAGTAAGGGAAAAAGTTACCTCTTCCCCCATTAAATATACAGATGCCTCCATCTCTTCCATCATGGATTTTATTTCTTCTTAGTGTAGGATTACTGTCTGTTTTAATCCATACACCAGCCATTGCATTATCAAAGATTTCATTGTCTTCTATAAATCCAAGCCCTAAAATTGAAGGAAGGGTGGGGGAAAGAAGTATAATAAGTGAGATTATAATATAACACCACAGAACACAAACAATTCTGGATAAACATGAAAAACAAACCTACCAGAATTATAGACAAGAATACCACCATTCTGACCACCCCAGATCTTGTTGCGTCTAATTTTGGGGTTGCTTCCAGTTCTGGAGTGAAATGTAAGCAAAGAAGTCATTTTAAGGTCATTAAAAAGAAGTAATTTATAGTAATTTACTATATCCCAAGGCCAGACATCTCAAACACCTCCAAAGAAGTGCCCCATGGATCTCACTGCTTAAAAATCTTAGTAAAATATAGTTCTTTCCAAACATAATTTAGCTTTACAGACTTCAACAGCCACATACTCCAGTCAGTGCCCAGGCTGTATTTGTAACTTTCTTGTAGGTTAAAGCAGAGAGTATTCTGACATACTGGATTTCAGAAAAAGTTATTTTTATAAGCAAAATGACAAGAACAGCTAAAAAGACACAATAGAGCACATAACAAGCTACATCTGTTTTGACAAAAAATCAGAATAAACGTTACCTTATCTGAACCCCTGAGTACATGTGATTATAGATGTCATTGTCTTCTAACACGCCATGTCCATTGTCATAAAAATAAACTCCAACCTAACACATCAAGAATTATATTATTAGTTCCAAAGTAATGAGGCATAAAACCACAGGACTTTCTTTTCTTGTAACCAGAGAGCAAAACTCACTTGTTTCCCACTGTGTATTCTGTTTCTCCTCAAGACTGGAGTGCTCCCTGTTGTCACCCAGACTCCAGCCAATGTATTGCTGTAAACTTCGTTTTCCTCAATCACACCTTGTCCTTTTTCATGCTAAATACAAGATGGTTTAAGAGTTAAGAAAACCTGCTAATCACCAATACTTTTTCTTCCTGCTGTACCCATCCCTTTCACCCTGACTTCTTTACTGTAGCAAAGTAATTCCTTTCCATTTTTCACTTTTTTTTTTTTTTTTTTTTTTTTTTTTAAATAACAGCATATCATGATTTTGAATATTTGCCATGAAACAAAGAACACCCTGCATGTAAATCATTCTTTTTCAAGGCTCTGCAGTGGTATTTGTAAATGTCTGCTTGCTGTTGGAGAGGTGCCTCCCCAGTGATGTGCACTCATATGAAAGCCCTGTCTCAAACCTACACCCAGATGAACAAAAAAACTGGTATGGCTCTCAAGGTCACTATCCCCACCACACGTCTGGACCCAGAGGTCAAACAACAGTTTTCTCAGTCAGGGGAAGGAAGTGTTCTGGTTAAATTTACTCAATGAAGAGATGAAGCTGAACACTTGCAGCATTAGCTGGACCTTAGGTAACCTCTGGCAGAAAGACAGACATATTTCTGAACATCTGGTATTGCGTAAAGGAACCTGACACCTCTTTCAGTTCAGTTAGCAGAGCCCTTGCACATGCTGGGAACTGTGCTTTATTCCCACTTTTTCAATACAAGAGTTGCAATTTCTATCATCCTGAAGACAGTAAAAAAAAAAAGTCTTCACTGTGGTTAGTGGTAAACACATTGCACTCCAAAAGAGCTGAACAGACTTTTTCTTTTAAATTATGACATACTACTATGAAAACTAAGCTTTTCCAAAAAGCTTTCAACCAAGCAGCGATAAAATTCTGTAATCTATCTCCTTTTAAATATTTTATTCTGTAATAGGAATAATTTAGTGGCATTCATAAAAGCCTTCATCTTTTAAATAGCAGCACTGGCTTCAGTTGCTTACATGAACATGGTTTATAACCTAAGAAGCACTGTAAGCACAAACATTGCACAGAGGTTACTTTTCCCCAACATTTCTAAAACAGAACACAGGTTCCTGTCCTAGGCTGCACTTACTACATAAATTCCTCCATGTTGACCATCATGAATCTTGTTGTGTCGAACGATGGGACAGCTGTTTGTTCGAATCTGTATTCCTGCTAAGGCATTACCTGTCAACAAAAGTGTTATTTAATACAACTTACACATTCATTTTTCTCAGAAATCAATATGCAGCAAGCAAATCAGCTTACCATAAATGTCATTTCCTTCAATAAGGCCTCTTCCATCACCAAAGATATAAACACCACCTTGATTTCCATTAAAAATTGCATTGCCCCTAAGAAGAAAATCAACATTATGAAGTTAGTCTAATACACTGTACAATACTACATATGTATGTAGTGGCCAGGACTGTACCCCATTCAGACTTAAAATAAAGAACCTATGCTCTGTTGTTTTGAGAATATCGTACCTCTAAGTGCACACACAAATTAAAAATGCAGTTCAACTGAACACAGAAATTTCATTTCTACACATACAGGAGTATTTACAGCTCCTCATAATTTAATTAAATTAAAGTGCACTTATCCTATTCCCATCAAATCTCTTCTGTGTAGTAAAATAATAATGTGGAAAACCATACCTTATTGTTGGGTCACTGTTTGAGGTAATCCAAACACCAGCAAAATTGTTTGCATAGATTTTGTTCTCTATGAATTGTCCTCTTCCTTTTTCATGCACATAGATTCCTCCAGTCTGGCCGTGATGGATTTCACACCGCACCACTGTTGGGTTGGCATATGCTTTCACTTCAAAGCCTGCTATCCTGTTTCTGTGGATGTTGCAGCTTTCAAAATAACCCTTAAGACAGAAAACATGCAGTTTCCTGTAAAAGTCCTTTTTAAAATGAAGGTTATTCCCTCCCCTCCCTCCCCTTTAAATTCAATCCTCATTTAAAAGGAAACAGTACAAAAACTGACAACATGTAAGTACTTATATAGCTAATTAAAACAACTGCTGACACTATATAATTTCATTCTTCCAAAAATAAAATAATGTTTCAGAGACACTGTTTTTGTATTGCTATTTATGACTACTCATGGAATACCAAGAAAAAATGGCAACTCTAGATATAGCACATTGAATAGGACTCAGTATCAGGTTTCCTCAGCAGCTCCTAAGGATCAGACTCCTTTTTAAAGGCCACAGAGCCCACAGGCCAGACACAGAAAGGACAGTGCTACGGAGAAGACTACTTGCTTGTTTTCAAACCCTCAGCTATACACATTTGGCAAAAATATGATTTCTTAGGAAGAAGTGTGCTAAATTTCTTTGAAACAACTGATCAAAAGTGGAATTCCAGTATTTTTTCCAGAGTTGGATTGGTCTGAGTGGCTAAGTGGTACAATATGTTCTTTTTTTCCCCTTTTTTAAAATGGTGCACACAGAGACACTGTTACAATAGCAGTAGACCTACAACACAATTGTATTTAAACAAGAGCATTATAAACAGTATTGCTATAGGCAGGGAAGAAAAAGGCCACTGCACAAAGCCATCCCAGGCATGCTTCTTCCATGCCAACCATGGAGCAGCACCATGAAGTGGCCCACCTGAAAATTCATCTGGAAAAATAATTGTTTCTGGCCTGATGATTTCTCCAATTCTACTTCCAGGGCCTTGCTAAGTAACTGTGTCAGCTCTTTCACAGCATTTTCCTCAACATGGTCCTAGAATATTTTAATATTCAAATTCAACCTATTCTTAAGGTGAACTTTAATGGTATGTCATGGCCATTTTGCCCAACCAGAAGAACAGAAACTAATCTGAAAGACAGGACGAATTTCTTACTGGAGATGGTAGACAACCACACCAAGTGATGTACTGTAATTTGTGGATGGCTTAGATACAAGCTCCTAAAAGATCTAACCCAAGAGTGTCTCCAGCAGGCACCATTTTTCCTGTAGCCACCCAAGTTAGTTATTTAGACCTGCTCATTATGAGACTTGTTATACTTGTGCACTAAAAAAAAACCCCAAAAAACAAAAACAAAAAACCCCAAAACAAAACACCTTCCCCCTCCCCCCAGTTCCTGCTACTGCTCAGAGTAACTGGATTCCATGCTCACATGATCCAGGAATGTCTCAGGCCTGGAGTTTCTACACCTATCACGTGGAAATTCCTCAATTTACTGCCAACCTAGGCAGTCAGAACTCTGTTTCACTGTGCTGTGAATTGCTATGGGACTCCATCAAACGCTGACTATAAAAAATCAGGAATACATCCAGTTTAAGGAGGAAATCAAGGCAGAATGCTCTTCTCCCTACTCTGAAGATTGCAGTCAGGAAAGGCAGTGTATGGATTAAAGATTCTCCAAAAAAGTACTATCCATGTGAACAGCTTAGCTCCTCAAACTCCTCTGGGTAACAAAGTCAATTGGAAGACACCTATTTTCTGCAGATATTCAAATTATGCTTTTTTCAAGAACTTTGAAGAAATCCAATCCTAAGTGAGTTAAGATGGTTTCAGAGTGCTCAAGGAAGCTGCACACTAACAGCCAGGGGAATCCAAAGATCTCCTCAGAAATATACCTTCACGTCAACAGGCAATCTTTTGACTTTTTATCCTGAAAGGAGTCACTTTTTTCCCCCCTAATTTTCCCTTAAAATGAAGCCCTCAGAGAAACTTACTTAAAATGATAATATGGTATATAAAGCCTGATTCTCCTGATGGAATACACAATTTCATTTAAAATTTTACTAAACATGGTCTGACATCTTTTTAATTACTTCACACATTATTCTCCCTCTGAGTGCCAAACGTGTTTATGGCTGTAGCACCGTGATGAAAGAAGAGGGGTATTTCAGGTGTGCTTCATCACACATGAAATGGATTCCAGGTAGAAGTTGCAAACATGTGGCCTGCAGGATCTCCACAAGCTTCAGCAAGCACCAATATTTAACTTGAAAAATGCTGGACTGCTGATTCAGAAGAAAGTGGGAATCTGCTGTAAACCTCTGGGAAGGAAATGCTCCTCCAAAGGGGGAGAATAAAATAAAATAAATCTGCATCTCAGATTCCTTTATAAGCCTGACTAGTGGGCAGGAAAGTCAAGGCTTTCTGCTGAGTAAGATCCCATAACATTCAATATCCATAAAAAGAAACTGCATTAAAGAGTCCAGTCCACCTTAATCTGAGTCAGCTTAAGCTTTGGGTTGATGCAGTTAAAGCCAGTGGATTTCTGCATCTGTTGAGACCAAGTCTGACCATTACCTGTGTGCATCACTGTTAACTCCAGTCAGTTAAACCAAGAGGGCTGCTGTTTGTCAGAAACACATGCTTTTCCACCATTCTGAGCAACCACATCAATCCCAGGCTTCCTATTTCTGATACCTCTGTTTCCTGTGACATTCTCTGTTGATACCAACAACTTTTTTTGGCCCAAAATTCACCCCCTAGAAAGGGTTAATACTGACTTCAGTCAGATGCCCCCAGGCAATCCCCGGTATCTTTTCAGCCACCAGAGCCACACCCCTCAAAGAGACATTACTGTGCCTTTGAACTACAGCCTAAGAGAGGTGATGAACTTGTGGATCCCAAAAAACCACATATGGCTTCAAGGCAACATTTTGTCTTTGGAAAGCTAGCCAGTATTTTTTTAAAACAAAAACCGTTTCCAATTATGGAGTTCCATGACCTATTATCCACAGGGTCCACCAACACTGCTAACACAAATCTTACAGCCAGCTCCAACTACAAGAAGTTAGCACCATCAGGCACTGCTGATCCTCTCAGCACACTCGAGCTGCCCAACCCTTATGCTCTGTCTAGCTGTTGGGCAGCTCAAGCCCAGATCCTTTAGGGAGATTCTGCCAGGCAGCTATTGAGGTCAGAAAGGTCAATACCCCTTCCTCTGCAGAGAGGGACTGCAAGCCTTATATTGCCTCAACCTCCTTCTAAGGATGGATTTCATGTGTGCTAGGTGTTTGGCTTGGACTTTGTGGTGGTTTCTGGTTATAATTCAACAGCTAACAGAAGAAGAACCTGCAGGGAACAGCACCAGATAGTACCAGAATTGCTAAGCAAAAACAGGCCCCTATGATTAAGAAGAAGGAATAAAGGATGCATGTAGAAAAAGTATTACAATCTTACACAAAACTACCAAGTAACTTTCTGCTTGAAAATCCTAAATACTAAAAAGCAGCTCTGTACATCAAATTTATTTACAATCCCAGGCAGAGCATTAGCTGTGGACACAAAATGACAGCTACTCTGATAGTATATGTGGGCAAGAACACTGCTGCAGCCTGTTAAGATCTGAGAAGGTAAAGGAATCAGAAACAAACACCACAGCAATGATAATGCTGATGTTCCCATCTAGCACACACCTTACAGAAAAAGATGTGATCACAAAGATGGGATCCTGCACAGCTGGAAAAACTCAGAAGACTTCTTGCATCATGACTAACTCAGTAATTGAACTTTTTTCTTTCTTCATGTTGTCTAGTCTAAGAAACATGGCTTTAAAATGCTTTAGAGTTAAAACTTTGAACTGATGAGATTTTGTTGCTGCTTCTCAGAGGATTTCTCCCCCTGTTATTTCTAAAAGGGCTTTTTTTTCTTTCTCTGTTTTGAAAATTATGTTACAGAAACACAGAGGCATTTCATCTATATTACTGTTTGAACAATACGTGTATTAAAAAGATATGCTTGTGTAAGATTTAACATTTTCTAAATATTTATTGACTCTGGTACTCCCAATAGGGTAGGGAAAAAAACTGCAAAATCTTAAAAAAAGACAACAGGAAACCAATATAGAAAAAGAGTAACTACCTATGCTTATAAAAATTTGCCTTCCACACCCTCGAAGGGTCCTTATTTGAGAGTGCATTTTATGAAACTTCAAATTAAACATAAAGAAAATCACATTCAAGATGTAAAACAAACCCTTTATTTTTATGCACAGCAAAAGGCAAACTGAATTTTTAATGTAGTCTGCATAGCATGTGGCTATATACTTAATTTTTTTTTTACTTTATATACACATTTCTTTAAAATTATCTGATTTGTAGTATTTAGAAGACAGAGATGTAAACTAGTCATGATCACCCAACTTAGACACATGCTGCTACACTTTAGTTTCATCAGAAAGAAACCCCCCAAGCTTCTCATTTGGGAGCAATGAAAATGAAAACTGTTTTGCCTAGAGCTCTGATTTAAACTGTAAAATTATGCTTATTCTTACATTAAATTGGAACTTCTCTGTTGTTTGCGTACAACTACAAAATGCAATTTATGACAGATGCCTCTTAACTCATCTCAGGCACCTGAGAGGTCAGGGTAAGGCATCCAGGGCTGTCAATGCCATGCTGCATTTTTAATGCCAGCTTGTTACATATCTGTCACAGCACTAAGGCAAACGTCAGGATATTACCAGTTTAGAAATAAGAGGTTAAGTTTCTACAAGTATCAAAACACAAAGAACAGTCTGAGAACATGAAACTGAAAAACAAAGCACTCTTGAAACCTTTTGGAGACAGCACTCCAGCACAGAAACCCACGGGAAAAGAACGTGTAGGGTAGGAATTCAGCACTGGAATGCACTTATCCCACTGCACAGTCACAAGCAATATTAAAAAAAAAAGAGAAGTGAGAGAAGCAAAACCACAAAATCCATTGATTTGTTTAGGAATATAGGATTTGTATCTGAAGGATACTAAGTCACTTTGTCACTTAACAAGCATACAAACATTACCAATGATGTCATTTCATTGACTCTATCACTAGACATGATGCAAAAGCAGAAGATGCTGCCAAAGCAGACTTTGAGATATGGGGAGACTGAATCTTTCAAAGGAGTTTATGACTATGAAATATTTCAATAATATTTGATGCTGAGATAAATACTATTCACACATTCTCTTTAATGTGCTACTTTTCCCCTTAAACAAAAGAGAAACATTTATTTCTATTTCATTTTGCTTGTGATACCACACTGATCACAGCTATAAAACAGGCATTTCATCAGTAAGAAAGAAGATCAAATACACTTTTATTTAAAATTAATCAAGTGAATTCAGCCTGGCTTTTAATTTTTTTTTAATATTTCAGTACTCCTATACTTAATATTTATACTTCAGTACTTAAACAAGAAGCAGCTCCTACCCAGACTTTCCAATTAACGCTCAAGCCTACACACAGACACCTCCCCTGCAGGAGCTGCTGAAACACTTTCCTTTACCAGATTTTCCATAGCTGAAATCACTCATTCCATTTTTCCAAGCCTGTTTAAGTCCTGAAGGGATGTATGGATATATGTACTACCCACTGAAGTGGATGAGAAGTGCTTGTACAGTATATTAACACAGCTTCATGCAGTCCAAACAATGAGATAATATAAACCAAAGACATCTGCCACCACTCTTAGCAAACCAGCCAAACATCATTGTAGAGTACAGAAAATGATGTAAAGCCATCCATCAGAAGAGGGATTCTCAGCTGGTGCAATCTTGCCCAACACAGAAGTATGGTCCCTAGGATGTAACTATTGGAGTGGAGAAGAGGCACCTACCAGCAGAATCCCACTATGTTTCACCTTCCACTGGCAAAATTTTATGCCAGCAGCAAAAACAGCAGCCCTGTGACCTGTTTGCCTTCTATTAAAACTAGAAAACCACAAATCCAACAATGACAAGTAGCACTGCCTCAACTCTTTATCTGTGCCTTCCCAGCAATCTGGACAAAAAAGAGAAAGGCCTCACTATCTATTCTATCCATAGTGGATTTCCTGTTAATGCTATTTCCAATCTGCCAAGAGATCCCAGTCACTAGAGACCACCTGATTACCATGACTTTTCAAATGTCATGGAGAGTGGCTTGGCACCTACATCAGCCAATTCCCTCAGGAGTCTGGGATGCATCTCACTGGGTTCCATAGACTTTTGCACATTCAGGTTCCTCAGGCAGTCACAAACGTTATCTTCGCTTATTGTGGGAGTGACTTTGCTCCCACTGTCCCTGCCTTGAGGTCCATCCAATAAAGAGGTGTGGGAAGACAGACTGCCAGTAAAAACTGAGGCAAAAGTTGCTGAGTACCTCAGCCTCCTCCTCATTTCTTGTCACTGCTGTTGCTCATGGTGGGGGGGAATGTGCTTTTTTTTTTGCCATTCTTTTTCTGAAAGACATACCTGTAGAATCCTTCCCTGTCATTCCTTGCATGCCTTGCCAAGTTCAGCTCCATTCATGCCCTGGCCTTCCTGACCCCACCCCTACACAACTGTCTCTGGGCTCTTCTCAGGTCACCTGTCCTTGCTTTCATTGCCTGTGCATTTCTTTCTTGCCCTTTAGTCTCAACCCAGCAGATCTCTTGCCTTCTTTTCCTGATTTCTCACATCTGGGGATTAAGAGCTTTTGCACCCTAAGGAAAGCATCCTTAGAGATCTGCCATTTTAAGAGTGACTAAAAGAAAACTGCTTGTTTTGCCAGCTGGGCATGGGGAATTGGGACTTTGTCATTCAAGCAGGAAAAACAACGATTTGGCACTCTTCGTAAGACATGCAGAATATTTTCCTAAAACAAATCAGCAAATCATCTTTTATTTCAGTGACAAAAATCTATTCTATATCAAGGGCTACAAATGTAACTTCTTACTACTGTACATATAATTGGAAGTGATGAGCTTCACCCCACACAAAAAAAACATATTTATGAAACGAGACCTGAATTCTGATAGAAATTCTGTGTTAAAATTCCACAACTAATTCCCTGAAATAAAAGTCCTCTTCCCAGAGAAGGTGTACATACCCTGTTTCAGAGTTTTAATATTAAAATAAGGCTAAGTCTCCACAAAGCATTTTTTTAAAATTTCTAAATCGCCCAGCACCTTATTTTTGTTCCTTTCAAAGGGAAAAGAATGAAGTATAAATGTAAGCCTGCGGTTTACATTCTATTTCAAGAGGTACTTCGTCACTGCAACACAATACAATGTAACAAGCTGCCAATCAATTGAAAAAAGCTTAAACATCTTTCAGCTAAAATTGTCTTTGAAGTCTCCCACTTAAGAGCAGAGAACAACAGCAGGAATATTTGAAGTATATGTTCATGAGTAAATGCACGTCTTAAAAAACACATTTCTCCAATGGTAGGCAAAATTTGAAGACTTCAGTTCTACAACATCTGTATTTCTTTCTTCAAAAGAAAATATATAGGTTACCATTCCATGGTCAAAAGTGAAAACGCCAACGTCACGTCCGTGGTGAATGTGATTCCGTCTGATAATGGGATTTCCGTGGTTTTTAACCCAGATCCCTGCTAACGCATTATTGGATATCTCATTATCCTCATATATTCCCTGTGAAATAAAAATGTAAATTAAGACAGGAATCAGGAATAGTAAACAACTTTATCAAAGTAAAGAAATTAATATGGAAAATTACCTGTGCATGGTCTGTAATATAAAGTCCAACATTTTCACAGTCGCTGATGTTACAGTGTTTAATAGTAGGACAAGCTCCCTGGCCACTAACACATACTGCAGAGCCAACTGGAAGAAAACAGTAGAGTTACCATAGCTTCAAAGCACATTGTATTTATAAATAGTCTGGCAGGGCTTTCGCAAGAAAAGTTAGTGTGAACTGATATTTAAAAAAGATTTTGTGTGCACAGAGCCAGAACACTGCAAGCCACTGGCAGAAAAACACTAATCTCATCATTTTGCAGATGCAAAAACCATGGTAGGAGTTGCTTTAAAATCACCCTGCCAAGGTTAAACAGCTGCCAGGACAATGGTTTATATAATAATTCATGCTTATGAAAGTTCTCACTCATTTATTTCCCTGTGTCAGGCCTACTGAGGACAACAGAAATCTAACAAAATTTTCTGTTAATTACTGCCTTAGTTTGCTTCCCTTTAAAATTTCACAACTCAGTACTTCAAAGAGGCCAAACAATAATTTTGTAGCATACAAAGACACACTGTCCACCCAACATTCAGCAGGACACAGATGCACAATGTGGAGTACAGAATAAACATCAGAAACCAACAGGTCTTTCCCCAGCTGCATTACAAAACTCCTTGAATTATTTCAGTTACCATACTGTAACCCAGAAAATAAGTATTTTCCAGGAAACTAGGACTCAAACTGCTCAGGACTTCAGCAGATCAGCTCAATTCCCTGAACTCCATGAAGTGTGACAACATGAAATTCTGCAGCCACTAAAATCAACAATTATTTCTGAAAGATAAGAGCTCATCTCAGGGAACCTGGCCTATGTAACACACATTCTTCACAATTAAACATCACTAAATAAGCAAGCCAGTACCTGCTCTGTTAGTCAGTTTTCATATATCCTTCTAGCAAAGCACCACAAAGACAATGCTTAAATAATTCACAGACTCATTTACAGAGAGATTTTTTAAAATTCCTAAAGAAATTATTTTGATTGTCTACTCTGACCTTATGAATAATACAGGCTATACTAATTCCCTAAATTAAGTCCTGCTTCAAGTCTAGTAGCAGGAACTTCAGCACGTATCTTGTAGAAACGTATTTAAATTTTGATAACTTTTTGATTTCCAGCAACTGAGAAACTTAAAGCTTGTTAGCTGGCTGGAGGGCTGTTGTCCTTTTAATTTACACTTTAATTGCTCATCTGAGTTCCTCCAGTTTTGGCACCCAGTTCTCTTTGTATCAGTGTATGCCATACCCAATACATGCACACGTTTGGTGCAAGCACTTTGCTCCTTCAGCTTTCTCCTTGATAAAGTAACAAATTGCAGTCACAGTGTTGTTCACTACAACTGAAGTTTTCTGCTTTACCTTATATGACTTTTCACTGTACAGCTTCTGAATTTTCCAACATGTTGCTATGGACACCAGAAAAGAGCACTTTATACTGAAGCAGGTCTAAGCAGAGGCACTAACAATCTCAATTTCTACTCAGGATTCCTACAGGTGTAACTAAGGATCACATCAGTTCTTTTGGCCAGTCGAATATATGACGACTCATATTTAGCACTTTATCCACAGTGGCTCTTTAAGCTTTCCCAGAGAGGGGTTTAGCACTTAGAAATAGGAACAAATGCAAGTTGTGTGTGTAACTCTGCACTTTATCAGACTAATGTGAGGTGGTGTTTGACAGTCCACCTACCAGGGAGGTCCTAGCAACCCATCCTCCTGGTTAAGACTGTAGTTATATTATATTCATATTATATCTATAATACTCTATAAGTAAAGTTCTCATTGTCTACAGGTCTCATTAATACAATGTTATTTCTTCTCTGCAAGTCAAGAAGTTATTTCATCTTTGAAAAAACTACCAAAAAAAATTACAGTTACCCTGAAACTTATTTTTCCTCTATTTGGTGTAGGCTCCGAGCATTCTGTAGAACTGCAATATTTTAAGGCACTGTGTGTTGATGTCAAACAGTTTTCAAGGATCTCTGTAATTCTACTGAGACTGCTGCCTTCTTTTGGTCAAAGAAAGTAATCACACGTGCCAACAGTGTAATGCAACCATTATAACTTCCTGTAAATACACACGAATTTGATTCATCATATATTTTAAATTCTTCATTGACCAAACCCCTGCATTTATCCCTCATCGTTCCACCCCAGGATCAACAGGCAATACTCCTGTCATACTTCCTCCAGAGTAGTCTCTCCCCTGCCACCTCCCCCAGGGACAAAGACCATCTCATTGAGGTTTCAAGTTACCATTGATACACAATAGGAAGCCAGACAATTTCTTGGCTAGTTCTTTCTAAACTCCTGCATGATTTTAGAATGTCTGTATTAACAGCTGTTTAACCTCATCCACAGTTACTGTCAAGAGTGGGACGTGTTTCATTAGCCCTCTAGGGGATGAGGGCATTTATCACTCCTGCCTATTCTCATTAAATATGGAACAAAAATTACACAACAATTTGCCATTCAAATTTTTCCATTCTATGATGGATCAGCATCACTGCTACAATTCCCTTTGTTCCCCAAATTAAGACACAAGAACTGTTTCTTCTAGACAGATGTTGCATCTTGTCTTATTTATCAAGTTCTTTGTGGCAGTAAAGTAGTATGTTTTAATTTTGGAGGGAGGTCTCCACAATTTCCTTCAATTCCTAATGTCCTATTTGTATTAACTGTTAATAACTTCTTTTTTCTTGTATTTCATAATTGCTTTCACTCCCCTTCCTCCATCTCTTTTTCTAAGACTGAGGAGCTATGGATTTTTGGAACACAGTGTGATGTTCTAAAAGCATACCTCTATCACATTTTGCTTATTGAAATGAAAGCAATCTTTATTCTGACTCACTTCACTGGACTTGAGTATTGATTGTGTGAAACTGGTCCTTTTGGAGTACAAAGCACATGTAGTACTGGTTTAAGCTTTATTTTATTTACTCAGAATATAATGATTGCACATACTTTACCAATATTAATTTTTTTTTAAAAAGGAACATTTTTTTTGCCATCCACTACTACTTTTATCCATTGAGGTGAGGACTAACACACATTTCTTCCACAATGAATGCAACAGAACATCTAGACTCAGGATCTTGCCTTTTAAATTTTATTGGAAAACCTTTCAAAAGATGCTTTAGACTGGCAGCAGGAACCTCCAGCTTAATTCACTTGCACTTTCATAGCTCCCATCTTTACATATGACATACATTAAGAACTTTACATACGACATAATGTAGAAATATGCTTTAATGCAACTTTGAGATCTACAGAAAGGGTATCAAGCATGTGCCAGGAAAGAGGTTTTGAATGCCTGTGGATCAATAGTTCAGAGATATCAATTATCTGGAAACAGTAAATGCCTTTTCTGGCAGACTGCCATTCTTCCTCTGTTTTTATACAAACTCAGTACTTCCTGAGTAAGCAATAGCAAGGCTTGGTAGGATTAAAAAGCCAGTTAAACTTGATAATCAGTAAGTGATGATAGTATAGCCTACACACAGCCTCAAAAATGGACCAGAAATTTTAATTTTGTAGAAGAGAATCAAGAGAATTCAATACACTAAACATTCAGAAATCCAGAGTCTTGGAGGAAGCAAAACTTCAAAATTCTCAGAAATGGAAAGTAGTCATGAAAATAATTATCAAAGCTTAATTTTCATAAACAACGTTCACAAAAATATTAGGATCTATCTATCTATATCTATAGATATGGCTTATCTATAAACATACAAACATATTTCAACATGAAGTCATGCAGCTCTTCAAACTAGTTTAATTATCAAGCTGAACGTGGTCATATCTCATTTCTCCCACTGGTTGTCAGGGTCCCAAATATTGGTATATGGTATGTTCCAGAACACCTTTTCTTCATATACTTTGGCTTCCCAGTATTAGCATTAACACTGGGATAACTGGGACACTGGGAGCAGCTCACTGTTCTTTGCTCCTCTTTTGCCATTTTTAACGCTTCCAAGTATTTGCTGATGTGTCTCCAATAAAAGAGATGGTGATGCAAAGCACAGAGCTGCCTTGACCAAATGCAGTGGTTTATAGTCCAAAACCTTCAAAAAAGTGCATCTTCCTCTAGAAGGCACACACCAGGAATCCTTCCACCATTCTCAACATGGCTTCCTGCAGTATTCTTCACAGGCAGTACCAGAAAAATGTAGTTTTTATATTTAGTTGGAAGAACGCCTTCCTTTTTCCTTGCCTTTATGTTGAGCTGAGCAACCTCCATGCACAGCAGCCTGCTGCACAGATCCATTCCTTCTCCCTAGCTGACCCTGGGGAAGTTCACATGGCCAATTCCACATGAATACTCACTACCTTAATTCTCCTGAACCTCTTACTTGTGACTCTCCAACCCCACTTCATCTGGCTGTGTTCAAAGACGTTCAACTTGCCATGTCTTGTGTCTAGTGATTGTGAATGGTCATGTCTTCCTGCCGGTGACTAAACTGCAATCCAGCTCCTCACTTCCAGACACTGACCCCTCCTTTCCTCAACCTAGACTACTGATTTTTCCCAAATCAGGCGGTATAAATTCCTCATTGTGTTTGATGGTCAAATGAGTCTTTCAACACTTCTGCCTGTACAGCTACTACTCATCTTCTGAATGTATCAAATCGTTCCACTTGGAAGTGAGCTCAGCTCAGCAGTTACATCTTGTGATGTTTATTGCCATCAATCCCAATACTGAATATCACAACGAACCCAAATGAACAAGTCCCAAGTGTAACCCTTTCAAATGTCCCATCCTGCCAGCTACAACTAACCACCAAACCCAGGTATGTTTATTTAACTGTCACTTCTCAATTTCAAACCAACTGCCCAAAGAGATTCAAACAGAAAACCAAGTACACATTATCACAGAGGTTTTGGACACAAAGAGGTCACTCTAATAATGACGCTCCGAGGCAAGTTAAGCTTGCAACCTGTATTGAATACCTGCATCAAAAGATAAAAATATGCCAATAGTAATCATACTCAATTTGTTGTGTTTCTTCAAACAATAAAAAGCCCACTAACCTGTACAAGTACTTCGAATAATGCAGTGATCTATAATGGGACTGCAGTTCACGGTAATCTCTAAGCAGTGGTGCGCGTTGTGGTGCTGAGCAGATTTGTCATCAGGGTTGAACTGAAAAGGAAGAAAACAGAAATGTTGTATTTAACTGCTCAGGCATTAAAATAAATTTTTTAGAATATCTGCTTAAGGGTGAGAGTCTTACCCTGATTGTCATATATCCAACATAGGCATCTTCAGAACCCTCCATAAAAACGAAGGTGGAATCTCTAGTGTTTTCTATGATAACTTTATCTGCTACTTTTCCAGGTGCTGCAAAGAAAACAATTAGGTAGTCTTAGTTTATGCAGCTGAAAAAAAATCCTCAAAATACTTACAGAATTCTGTTCAAAGCAATAAAGGAAAATTAACACTATTGCTGGCACACAAATAGTCTTCCTGTTAAAAGGATCTTAAAAAAAGAAAGTTTCAAAGACAATGAAGAAACTAATCTTTAACTAAGACAATCTGGCACCAATTTAGTAACTTACATTTTAGTAAGTTAGAAAAACCTCCTCAAAAAAACCTTATAGATCTAGTTTTTGACTACTACTTACAGCAAATTGAATGAACAGCTCAAACATGGGTACCAGGCTAGAGGCAGTTTAACTCTGCTCCAAGTACAATTTCTTCTGGTTTGGAAGACCAATTTTCTTAATGCTAAAAACATACATACCATCACTGACATGAACCACTATTTACTAATCTACACATGACCCACAAGTGACCTCCCCACACTTCTCCAATGTAGGATTCAGAGTTTTGAATGGATATCCTCATTATTCTTCATTAAAAATAAAATAAAAAAAAATCTTACTGAATTAGATTTAACTATACTACTGGCAGTATGTGCAGAAGGTTACGATGTCATTTGATTTCCTGTGTTACCAGGGAGGATCTGCTCTATTCTTTATCCTTAAACCAAAAGCAGGTGATATTTATGTTGGGATGGCATGAGCCAGCAGAGGGAGCACCAGCTAACCACAGCCACCCACTGGAATAAATTCAATGACACTCATTCACAAGCAAGATAATTTGTCTGATTCAAACCTGCACATTAAACATGCAAGCCAGAAGCAGCCTTCCCTCAACACACCAAACAGAAAGGTGGAAGTTTCACGTACTATAGCAGATAAGTTATCTGATAGTATTTTAAATCATTCCCAACTCAACACAAACATGAGCAGGTATTTGCCCTAAATTCTGTATTTTATTGAAAAGCCTAAGCACAGGATTCCTCATGAGCAGATCCTTTTCTGTTGTCTGTTGATATTAGTACAGACAAGCAGTATGTCCTGTTCTTTATCACTCTGGCAGAAAGATGTCAGTCAGAATGAAGCAACATTTACATTATTATCCAGCTTGTTCTCACTATCTAAAAGCCTAATCTCTGCTTTCATTACTGCAGAGCTGCAAATATTTTAAGGTAGTCTGGCTCTCCTCTACACCACTATTCACTTAGTACTAGATAACAACTGAAAAATACTTTGATGAAGAGTTGTGTCATCATACAAAACATATTTTTGTGGTTTGGTAACATTTCTCTAGCTTCACCACAGTACAAATGCAGTGACATAAACAAATCAGTGTGTTTCAGCACATGAAAAGGAACAGCACAACAGTACTGCAGGTGAACCAAACCCAGGATATGAATAGAGCACCTAGGAGGACATGAGAGTCATAAATCAGAACTTTCAGGGTGGGACAGAAAAACTGCACTTCACATTGGATGCCCTGAAACACTATTAAACAGAGGTTTGTGGAATTGTTTGCAAAGGACTTGGATTGTGTTCTCTATGGATACCTTGCTCTCATCACACAAGTTCCTCCCACACAAGTAGTAACTTGTGAGATGGGAAAGGTCCCAGAATGCCCATCATGGAACATGCCAGTTAGTAAGATCAGTGCACTTAGATTTCCCTAGGGAAATAGTGAAGACTTCCTTAAGCATTAGTATCATTCCAAATGTACCAATGAAATTCTTTGCAACATTCTACTGAATCTTAGCAAAATCATCATTCAGAGAAACAGCTCTATTTCAGCTTTTGGCTTAGACCACTTTAGAATAAAGAAACTGGTATCAGAACTGGAAATGGAAAAGGACCACTAATTTTGTGATCAAGCAAAACACAGCTCCCAAGAAGTCAGTTTCCTGGAGCCTAAGGGAGTCGTGCTCCCCAGGATCAGAATTCATGATCAGCTTAAGGACCATTTAGAAATAATGGAACGGAAAGCCTACAGTAAGGGACTTTCTAAAGAAATGTAAATTAACTGGCTATTTCCTCAGAATTATTTAATGTCTCATAAGGAATAAAACAATTTCACTTTTCCCTGCATTAGAAGACAAAAAAATCACTACCTTCTGCAGGAATAACTGTGATCCTGTCCAACTGTACCAAGCAAAAACCAAATAATCTTTTAGATCTTACAGTCTACAAGATGTAAACCACAAAGGTCTAAACTGGTCCAAAATAAAGCTCCCAATTCAAACATGCAGAATGGGTATTTGAAAAAGAACTCAGGAGGCATGTGAAAGTACTCTTGCATTCCAAAGAAAAAAATATCCATTTATAATAGTTTTCTTACCATTTTAAATTTTCCTACCCTTAAAATGACAACAACCATTCTTATTGGTTTTACCATTTTTTTTTGACTGAAGGATCCTTTGATAATCCATTTTCACTTGCACATTATTTAAGTCAAATGGAAAATAAAGGGAAAAAACGAAAGTTGTAGCTCTGAAAATACACATTCAGTGAAGATTCTCAGATCAGGACGTGTCTGTACAACTACCGAAACTCAGCAACTGGGAGATTTTGTGTCTTGAGTGAGATGAGCACTCCACTGAAGGCTCCTATTCCTGCAGCAAACATCCCCCTTGCCCCCACCAACCCTGGAAAACAGAATTCTTTTTAAAAATTAAAAGGTATTTCTGTCTGCTGAACCAGATGCAACAATTTCCTTACAGAACTTCTCCTCTTGCTTGTTTCTTGGTAATTCAGATATGCCAGAGTATTAGTAATATGTCCAAAGCCTTCCTCCTGAACCGATTCTTTCCCTCAGATTTAGGGGAAGAAATAATGCCAAAATTAAACAGAACAAAAAACTCAGAACACCAGGCATTATTCTGTAAGCACATTTTGCTTATGTGACAAAACAGAAGCTTCTTGCAAGTTCAAGGTATGTTAAGCTGCCTTTCCAATAACGTTGTCCTTCTTCTGAAGCCAGAAGAATAAACTATTAAAGAACTTTGAGTAGAAATGCAGAGATTTGGTGCTGCCTTAATCCTACCATTCTAAAAAGCACGCCAGACTGAACAGAGAAGTGGTAGTTCTCCAAGGCTTAGCGGTTCACTTTAATTTGTTTTCTTTTCCAGTCAAATGAAAATTGACTCTCTCTACAATGTCACTCACCATTCAGTGGAGAAAGTCTGAGGAAGTGAAGTCAGCAGTGCCAAAAACTGAAATATAAATACATCAAGCATTGCTGGACTCCTCTTGGAGGTTTTGTTCCCCAAGACAGCTATTCTGTTACAAAAATACACAATAAAGATCCCTGGCTTTTAAAGGACTGTACTTAAGATAACTGTTTTTCTGAATAACTTAGGTTAATTCCAGAGGAAGGGAAAGCAGATGGCTTTTCAAAACTTAAAAGGAAACAGAGAACATGCACAAGTTTATCCAGATATCCAAGCTATCATTTCAAATGTCATGAAGTGACTGATAAATTTGGTATCTTAGGACAGTACTGATCTGGTTTCTCAGGATTTTAGACACTTCATGAATATGACTTGCCCTATTTGTACTGTCATCCTCTCTTCTGTGAGACAGAAGCCAGGGGTTTGCCAGCCATTTGCCTGCAGCCATGTCTCCATTAGCAAGCACTGCAGCCTGACACAGGAGTGGTACCACAGAGGGAACCAGTGCTGAGGATCAGCCGCTCCCAGCACACACTGCAGCACAGGGAGGGGAGAAGAGACTCACTTTGCACTAGTCCTCACCAGGTCCCTCTGACTGAACACACACCAGCTACTGAAGGGCAGTAAGAGTATTCCAGGAACATCTCTTAAATTAGTCTCATCCAAAAGGAATCCAGTTTGGGCTCCAAAAGCTCTCCACAACACAGACCAAAGCATTCTAAGTGGGCACGTTCAGAATGTTAGCTTCAGAAATGTAGTCTCAAACTGACAAACTCACATACTAACACAGCCACATCTTGCAGATCTGCAGGGACAATTTTTCAGAATAACACTGGAACAATCTGACTGCATTGCTCAAAAGCATTCTCCCTGCCAAGGCTGCAAAACCTAGGCAAGAAGTGCCAGAACAGTCAAAAGCAAAACAGTTGGTATGAGGAACAGATAAATACCCAAAAAGAGAGACTTAGCAAAACAAAGAATATATAGGTAGGAAACACCCACCAAAACAAACAAAAACCCCTACCCTTAATAAACAAAACAAAAAACCCCAAACCCACCACCCTCAACAAAACCACAATCCAGTAAACCTGACCAATCCAGAGAGATAAACACAAACAGCAGATAATTCACTTCTGGATCACCACAGGAGCAAGAGGTCTGAGACTCCTTAACCAAAATCTCAACCAGACAGCAATACAAACTGAATTCCTACCTAGTTATCATTCTACGGGGAATTAGCATGCTCCTAGTAGTGAGGAAAAGCAAGCAACTCCACAAGTACCACAATCTGCAGCCTGGTATATTATATTACCTTCCTAAACATTTCCTAGTCTCCAACTCTTATTTTCTTCTGCATAAAGGTTCCTGTCCAGAGGAACAGTTGGGAGAGAACAGAGGAAGAACCCCTAGTTTCAGAATCTTTCTGCTGGATGGTCTCATATCCTTCCTCAAGATGCAATTATGATCCTGAAGAAAATGGGACAGAGCTTGTTCCCACTGCTGGTTTCTACTCTGGAGATAGTTTTTATAGATATACATATGTATGAATGCAAAAATTTCAACTGCAGTCCTATATAACTGAATAAGCTTTCTGACAAATTCTTTTTCTCCTAATGAAACAAAAAGATAAATTAAGTTATTCCAAGAACTAGCAAGAAAACAACAGCACTTCAGTGTGAAGCATCAGCTGCTTTTGAGTTAGTGACACTTGTACAAAAAGCACTTATTTGCTAGGCAGTCAAGAAAGATGGGCATTTTTACTGGGTATTTAATACACCTGAGTATCATGGTAATTAAGGCAGTAATTAAGACAAGCTCAAGACAGTGATGCTCCCAGTTTACATACCTGCACCAATCATGGTGATTGGAGATTCTATATATATCCATTCATCAGTATATATACCAGAGTGAACAAAGATAAGTCCATCAAAATGAGCTTCTTGAACTCCACCAAGAGCATCCTCAATGGTATCATAATACTAGAAGAAAAGGAGCAAATTTAGAGCAATGTCCATTTCTATTTCTAGAGATATACAAATATTTTTAAGAATCACTTTAGAAACGTACCAACATATTTTCTCTTCCTTTGTATCTTGCAGGATTACTGTAGAAGTGTTCAGCAAAACCTGGCTTTACATGTGCTCCTTTGTACTGAAACAAGGAAGAGAGTTTGTGATAGACAGGTGGGCCTGAAAGTACTGACAGGAGATCTACTAATTCCCTAATTAACAAGCCATTTGCTGATATCAGTTTGTCCCAGGAAGTAAGAATCATATACTGACCTCCCACTCTAGGCACACAATTTGAAATGGCAACACCAAAAAAATCTGAGCCTAAGGAAGTGATCAACTAACTAAGAGTCCAGCTACTTACACAGCCATAAGCCTTGAAACTTAAAAGCTTCATACACCTGAAACATTCCACAAGAGCTGTCCTTACTTCCATCTCTTGATTCTCTAGCAGTTTGCCACAAAAAATGCATTTATATGGTGAGGAAAAGAGAATCTCATACCTTCAGTGACTGAATGCTTTAGTGACTGAATACTGAACAAAGAAGCCAAGTCAAGCATTTGTCCTCAATGCACTTCAGAAATTCATTAATCAACAACACATGGCACTGTGTGATACACTCACCTCCACGTGCATTTCCCTTACTTATGTTTTCCTAGTATCATGCCCAGCCATTTGTTCAATACCTTTGAAATTTTGGATTAGAGGTGCAATCACATTCCTTAAAGAAGATTTGTTTACCTCCAGACAGGCCAGCTGTAAATCAGTATTTAGCCAAAGAGACATTACCAATATATGTTTGGTTCACCAGAGGAAGAGGCACACAAATCTGATAACCACACACACTGGTTTAGTAAGATAAGACAAAGCATCCTTCACATTGTGAGTCTCACACTATGACAATCTCTCACACAAAATTTCAGCAAAGCAACAGCCAACACAGAAGAGCTGGATACTCAAGGACTCCACTTTACCATGTGGTGTCTCCCTAAAGAGCACCCCAAAACAGGAAATAACTTCTGAATTCCCCCTACTGCCCAACAACACAATGACCTTAAAGTCTAAACCCAAGATAATTACTGTTGTCAGCCACATTTCAGAAGTTGGTGTTTTTACTTTTAAAAATACCCATAAATTTGAATATAAATGAATAAAATTGTTACCAGCTGCTGGAAGCTTTCTTTCCAGGGATTTGGATGTTCATACTCTTCTGGATTAATCTGATAAAATTTACCAGGTTCAGGATGCATCATTGGACGAGTGTACTCAAATACTTCCATATACAATCTTTTCCTGAGCAGAAGAGAAAATTAATGCATTTCTGATTACTCTTTCATTTTAATATAAAGCCAGCAGCTAATACCTGGATTTTCTTTTTTTAACAGAATTTGCCAGTGACAGTGAATACAACCAAGATCAGTACCTACCACCTAAAAATAATTTTTTTGTTATACTGACTTTTGTGTTTTTATGACAGAAATTTTAATGTGTTTTACAATCCAACAGAAAAAGTTCTCAATGTATAATTTTCAAGATAAAACTTAGACACAGTTACACTATTTGTGAATCAAACTGTGCATTAACTACAGCATTGCTTTAACACTTACAAAAGCCAGCAGCACAAGTAACAAAACTTAAGACCAAGCATGCCACCATCTCTTCTTCACCTTGCCAAAAAAGACTGAAAAATGAATTCACTGAGAACAAGTGATGCACTGTATTCTAAAAAGAGTTAATCAGTGAACAAATTACAGTGGTTTAAAAAGAAGAAAATGGTACACAGCAGTTGGATTCTTTTCATTAGTGCCAGAATGCAAATAATTGCAGTGTCTGAGCCTGCTGATATTAAGCCCAGACTTACAAGATGCCACTGAATCACAGAAGTTGTAATTCATCTGACAAGACATCCACAAAGCTGTCTTCAGGACAGAAAAAAAGGGGTAGTTCTGTGATGTTATTTTAATATTTTTCTTTTAGTCTTAATCTTTAGTTTTAAAACAAAGCAGCTTAAGAAATATGATGGTTTTTTCCATACAAAAAATTACAAATTTACTTCCCATTTGTTCAAACTCTCAATAACCTAGGGGTAGAGCAAACTCATATAGAGGAAAAAAGTCCAAATATCCGACCATTAAATAAAACAAAACTCAACCAAAAAAAACCCATTTAAGTAACACTAGCCTCAAAAATGTTCAAGGGGGAAGAAGGAATGGCAACTGAAGGAACAGATTTTTTAAAAACAGGCACTGTTCAGCTAGTATCAACATTACCAGAGAATCAAGTTTTACAGTTTAATACATAAATCAGATATTCACAAGTAACAAATAATGCTTAACTAAACCAGACATAATAAAATACAACTGGTTTTCCTTCAACTAATTGTAACCAGCATTTCAATTTTTCTATTGTACTGACATCTTGAGCAGCACATCTAGTATTTCTCAAGATAATGAGGAATAGCTTTTCACTTACCACAAAATTGGATCGTTAGCCAGCTCACTGAAGCGTTTACACACACAAGCTGCTCTACAGAGATCCTGCTCCAGCAGGTAGGAGAAGATCTTTAGAACGACTTCATCTGGCAACTTCTCCTGAAGATATTGTTCTGCAGGTGCTGCTATTAAATAGTAATCAATACAAGGTTATTGATATATTTAGTGAGCTCAAATTCTGACTGCAGAAGATTACCAACTTGTCACTTGAAATATTCCCATTTAAAATGCCAGTTATCTCAAGGCAGCCTTTCTTAAAAAGCCTTTTAAAAAGCCTTGTTTCTTCTAAAACCAAAAAATACAATAGAAGGTACAGACTTCAAGTCCTCTTTCCAAACTTCATATTTCACCTTTTCCATTGGAGGAATCATTCTGCAAGCAAGTGCAGATGTTAAGCAGGCTACTTACTGTGCATGTTCCAGAAATGCTGGCTTCTCACTGCTATTAGCTTCATTGTGTTTCAATTAACCCACACTATCCATACAATAATAATAAGGCAGTCCTAAAGCCAAAATGTCAGCAAATGTTTCTGAACACAAAAGAATTTAATCAGAAATAGTCACTGTCTGGAAAAACTACTAGGAAGACTTTCTTGTTCTCCCACAATGGACACATTAGGGAAAGAGGACATCTGGGATGTAGGAAACCAACAACCATCAATAATTCTCAAGTCCCCTCCTTTCACTTACTCCCATTTATGTTCTCCCTTTCAAAATTAAAAATCTAACCAGAAGAAGTATTAGTCTTGCCAGATGCATTTCTTCAGAGAGGCTGGAGAAAGCTGTATTCCTATGTCTTTGTGTGGAGACAGGAGTGCACTTTATTAAACCCCTGCTCATGGGCACATGGACACTCCAAATACAACAGCTCCTTTGGGAAAGCCCTGCCAGCACTTTGTGACCCACCTAGGACAGGAATCCCCAAAGCAGGCAAGTTCTGCTTGCAAAGGTCACTTGTCTGGCTAATGCCTCCAGAATCCTTTCTATGATCCTAAAGGCACAGCCACACAGAACAGCTTCCAAAGTTTAGAGGATTTGTATGCAAGGCATTTAAAGTTTGTGAAGCCTACTGACTTGACCTTAAGAAAGATGACCTACTAAATAAGAGGGAATAACACTCTGAAAAGTAGTATGTGAGATTTCACAGATAAACAAAACAAAATAAACAAACTGCCTCAGGATTCCCCTGGGCAAGGCAGCACAAAGAAATGTGTTATTTCCAGCTGTAAGATGGAGAAGACAGGAACTGCAGGCACTGAACTGCAGCTTTTTTACTCCCCCTTTAACTGGGGTCTGCAGATCACATCACCAGAACCTGTGTACCGTGACAGAAGTGATTAGAGCTGTTTTTCCAGAGTGTCATGCTTACACCTCTGATCAGACCAGGTAGTAGAATTTCTGAAATATTCCTGAGATTACAGCACCTGCCCTGAATGTGTTTCTTATTGTGCCATCATATGAATGTCCCCTTAGTGATTCAAAGGTACCAATTTTATCTCAGATGCCAGAGGGCAATTTATGCAGTATTATGCAGAAGGCATTTATGCAGTTGACAGTTACTCACAGCAGTAACACAGTTTACAGCCATAAACTATAGGCATATGCCACTTCAACCCAACAATAATCTATGCTGTGCTGAAGTGGTAAGTGCCATCATTCCACAAATCCACAGTTATTTGCTCCCACAGTATCCTATCCTCCTCTAGAATTTTTTTATGATCAGAGCCTTGCTGTAGACCATTGCAAGCTACAGAATGGCTAGCATGGGACACAAGAAAAGAAACAGAAATGAATGCCCAGAAACTGGCCAAGACAGTTCTCTTCTGCAACAGCATTATTAATGGCAGATTACAAAATTATTTTAATCAAGGAAAAACAAAACAAAACAAAACAAAGCCTTATGAGCCAGGCTGAACCCAGTAAGTTGGTAAAAATTATGAAATGCAAGTAGTCTGGAAAGGCCTTCTGCTCAAGAGACACTTGGGGAGCCTGAAGTCTGAAGAGTTTAGTGAAGTCCTTTAAGGAGAACATGGTTGGGCATCACCAAAATACATTACATGCAGTATCAATGCTGGTTTTTAAAAAAGTCTTTCCACTGGAGATATAAAGGTATAAAGGGTCCCCCCTGTGTCAAACAGGCATGAGCAGTTTGTCCTACAGTCCTAATTACTCCTGAAATGCATCACACAATAACTGGACCTTGCTTCTGAATTAATCTTTTTCTGGTAGCTTTCCAGTTAGATGTAGTCTTCTACTGTCTTACTGAAAGCTGAAATGTTATATGCAGATGCAAAACAGTAAATTTTCCCAAGCTTTCCATGACCTGTCTTCTTCTAACACACAAAACCCTGAGGCATATTATTTAAGCAGTTACTTCCATAAACCACCTGCAGGTTTTTTTTTTTCATTTATCTATATCAGGACATTGAATAATTTTTTATTGAACAGGGAAGCTCACTAATATAGTACCTTCCCACTGCTCCAAAGTTCCTGCTTTCCTCCCTAGGCTCCATTTCAAAATTAAAATTGTTTCCTTACTGCAGGGGACAATGACCAACTTTGAAAAAGTGTCAAAATACTTGAAATAAAAATAATAATAAAAATTTTAAAGCCTCAACCTTCTTGCCCCTGAAATTTTTCAAGGTGTATTTACTTGGAAACTTAGGATCTGCTTTCAAAATGAAGATGATGATTTTACAGGTGTTTGCTATCCTCACTCGTATTTATTCAAAATCCTGTAGAAGTGAGCAATTTAATTTAAATTGCCCTTCTGCTCAATTAAGCAGGGGTTGATTTAAGATTTCTCCACTCAAATCACTGATACAGTGATTACCAGGTGAAATTCTCCAGTATGATTTGAAAAAGCTAATTTGCTCCTTAATGCGAAGACTTCTCTGTATCCAAGAGAGACCTACATGATTTTGTTCTAAATCCACACTTCACATCTTCGATATCTTTTAGTGATGTGTCAAAGCAAGGATGTAATCCATGTGTTCTTCCTCTCAGTTTACAAAAATGAGCCAGAACAGTTTTAAAAAGCTTGTTTGGCCACCAAATCAGAAGCACTTATACACTCTTACTCCTGACAGTTTCATGCCTGTTGATGAAGTGAAGGTAATGTACAAAATGCAGACTCATATTAAAAGAAACCCAACCAGTTTTTCAAATAAGTGTCAAAACAAGACAAGATTAAAAATAAAAATGAAGTGTGAGAGGTCATCACCAATCTTTACCTTTGCCCTAAAGTAAGTTGACAGTTGAACTATTTATGATTTAGCAAGCATTAATATACTGCACATCTGAAAGTTAGAAACACAGCTAGTTATGTCATTCCATTTCCACAGGACATGCATGAAACTAATTCAGTTTCATTTTTGATCATTTAGCTGATAGGAACTAGCAAAGTAATACCAAGACAAAGAACAGGGAAAGCTGCCTGAAAGTGCATTCCCTTCTATGTACAAAGACCAAGAATGCCATCCCAAGAATCCAAAATTGTAAATTATGTCTTATATGATTGCCTTTTTTGTCCATTTTAGTTGAGAAGATTGAGACAAATAGCTTTTGCTCCATAAGGGCATTTTCAGTAAAAATCTTTTCTTGTTAAGAAGCAAAAATATGTCAGAAACATAGCATGTATTGTTCTTGGGAAAGTATCTTAGGAAATCAATAGGAAAAGAAAAAAATCAATTTAAAAAGTAAGTTCTATAAACTTATTCATGTTCCTAGTGTACAGAATAAATCAGTGAACAAGCCAGTAACCTCGAGTCTCAGTATGTACTTCAAATCCATAGTTCAAGGAAAATAGAAATTTAAAACAGCAACACTCCCAGCAGAACTAACTCTGAAATCTGTATTAAAATACACATTTTTCCAACTCCTGGCTCCACTCCAGATAGAAACTCTAGCTGACTGGCATTTCTCCTTTCAACTTTGCTGAATTTTCCTCCACTCAGAGTCTGTACAAGAACAGTTTTCCACCAATAACTCCTTCTGTATTTCTAGTCTCTCACCTTCATTCCATCTACAGTTCTAAACACCTGTACAGCCCAGATGACAACACAGAGCTGCCACTCATGACAATACAAAAAGTCTCACAACTCAGTTGCAACAGCTATCATTACCTACGCCAACAAAAAACCTGAGGTGGACTGTGTGTTAAAATAAATGTCACCAGAACCAATACTCATTCAAATTTAGAGGAATCTCTTAGAAACTCAACAGGAAGGATAAAAAATAACTATCACCCATACTGGGAAACAGATTAATGGAAAATGGTTTGAATTTGAGGACACTCCTTACTTAAATGGCAACTGGTTTGAAAACAGTCCTAAAAACAAATTGTAAAATCACTGTTTAGAATTCCTCTGTTAATTCTATGCTGCAGAAGCATCCACAATCCCTGTACTTTCCCCTCATGAGCTCAAGAATCTAACAAATGGAATGCGCAGTGGAAGCGTGGAGAATTCCCCTTGAAATCAGTGTCATTCATGTTATAAAGTTACACTTTTAAAGGAAAGCAAAAGCACAATAACAAAGCAAAAAAGTGAATGAAATGGAAGAAAAACTAAGAACTGTCAAGAGAAACAGTGTCTGTGACAAGACAGCTCTGCACAAAGCTGCAGAGCGCCAATGAGGAAATTAATCAATGCAAAATGACACAAGTTAATGTCCTATCGGTTCGGGCTATTTCAAGAATATAAATCTGAAGTTAAATGGTTCTTGAACGGCTGCTGAAATGAAGAGTTGATCAAAGAGGGGGAGAATAAAACAAAGGGGAAAAAGAGAGCTCAAAAGACAAAAAGACTATGCTGTGAAGAAAATGAGAAGTCAGAAAGAGCAGAGCAGACCTCAACTGAAGGAACAAAAACAGTCCCAAAGCCTTGTGCCAACTCTTCAGTTTTAATTTACAATATTAAGAGAGATGTGGACTAAAAAAAACCAGAAGCAAGAAAAGCAGGAGAAACCACATCGATGGGAGATGGCAAGCATTGGTGTTGATTTTCCAGGCAAAAGTGACAGCAGATCTCCTGGAACTGAAGAGTGTGTTAGAAGATGAAAAAAAATAGAAGCAGAGAGATTGAAGAATTATAGGGAAAACTGAACAAGCACGGGACATGTACCTGTATATATCTACTAAGTGTGTGAACACAAATAAAATACACAATACAGTTATATACACATGTATTGAATGTGTGTTTATTATGCAATGTACATTTACTGTAGATGTGTGCAAAAGTCTACATTATGTACGCAGGTAGATGTTTATTTACAAACATACCAAGTCTTTCCCTCTCTCCACAATGAAGTGCTGTGGTGACATACCCAAACTACCCCTAAAAATGCAATGGAACAATGCCATCAATATCAGAAATGGTAATTAGGCATTGCAGTATAATTGCTCCTAGCAGTAGCTTAGATACAACTATACAGCACTATGAGAATAAAAAACAACCAAAACATGCCTGCAGTGAAGCAGACAGAACTAAGGACCAGATTCTAAAAATTCTGATTAAAATCATGCTACCAAATTTGAAGTTCAGAACAAGCTTGTAGTTTTGTTTTGGTATTTTTTCCACACTACAGCTTCTTAATTGGAAAACACACAGAAAAACAGCTTGGGGACAACATTTGTGGGGGAATGTGTGACATTAAAATGCCTCTACTCCTTTACCCTCACCCCCTTTTTAGTACAAAAGTTATTACCTGATAAATCCTGGGATTTCCCAGATACTCTAGCACGTTTTGCTCGGTGACCAAAGTTTTCAGTAGCTGAAGTAGAGGCACCCTTTAATGAAAAACAATTACTTCAGTCAACAGACAACTTAAGATACCACAAGCATCATATTCTTGAAACAGTAACAATTCCTTTTCAATTAAAACCAAATAAGTTACCTCCATACTGCTCTTTGTAGGACAAGCTGTTCTTTTAGGTAGAAGAGTTTTTCTGCGAAGTTGGTATGGGCTGTTCTGTGCACCAGGACCTGATTCTTCTGCAACCATATCTGCAGGTACATCATCATCTGCAAACAAAACGAGAAATTCCATACTTAGAATTGTAGTTTTGCTTTATAACAGGAAAATGCTACAGAAATTTTCAGGTAAGTACATAGTCAGAAGGGTGCTAGCGAACAGAGAACTTCTAGCTAAAAAAAGAAAAAAAAGGTCATTATCAGAGCATACAAATCTAAGTTCCCTCATGTGTACTTTCTACATACATACATACACAGCAGCTACACCAAAAGCAGCTTAAGAAAAAACAACCAAAACCCTAAGCTTTTGGTTTCTCTGCAAGCATTTAATTCACTATGCTAATTCAATCACCTCATTACTTCAAATTTTTTACCTAACACTAACCAGCAGAATGAGGAACAGTGAAGTGTCAATTATTAACTCAATGTTATCAAGAAATCCTTTAGTAAACATAGAACTTAGTACAAAATTCAAGACCGAGTTTTCCTCAAACATCTTGGGAATAGCTCAGGCCAGCACACAAAGCCTTCTGTAAAATGGAGGTAGCTTTAAATACATACATTCTCTTCACCTAAATTACACTTGAAAAAGTAAGAGCATATTTTCTCCCTGCCCTTTAAAAAAGAAGTGAAGACAGTGTCATGAGTATAATTTTAAAGGCTTTGATTCATTAGTTTCAATTTTCTCTGCACATGTATTTATGGAACATACTTGAAAAAAGCAAGGAATAATTACTCATCAGTGCATGCCCTATAACTAACATTATAATATAAAGTTGCAAAAATTTTAAAAAGGCCAGAACAAAAAGCATCTAGAAAATAAATTAAAAACAACTCCACTTAAGAAAAACGTATACTTTCTACAGATGCTTAACTGTGAGAAAAAAATTTTGCATTTCCTTTTCATTTTAATTGCCTTTTTCTTCTTAAACTGAGCAATATGTGATGTGAAAATAATAAGTCATAAAAGCCATGCCACAGAGCCAGCAGTTTTCCTGAATATATTAGGTAGAAGAGACTAATGTAAAAAAAAAAAAAAAATCCACAAAAAAAGAACCCCTGCCACCAGTAAAACTCCCCTTCTCTTCCAATACTACAGGAGTCTATTTAAAACACAAGGCAATGCAATTCTGAAGTGACTCACTCCCATTTCAAAATCTTGATCTCATGATTTTCCTAAGAGCTTCTGGTTTGGGGTTGTTTGACATAAATTACAAAACATTGTGCTTGTACAGGATTATACATACCATGCAGCCTGAGCTGATACATCAGTGAAAAAAAAAAAGAAACCCAAAAACCCAAACTATTTTTCCCCCTCCTTAGCAGATATTTATAAACTGCAATCTTCCCATGTACCATTAGAGATCACAACACCCAAACAGAGGACAGAAGCTGGTGCAAAGATGAAGTTCACCGGTGATGCATGCACCACCACACAGGCTCCTCAGAGCAACAGAGGAAAGCTTCAGCACCTCACTAATCCCCCTGACAATCAACCTGCAAGTACCACCATGATCAGCCCTCAGCCAGCCCAGCACCTGGTCCAGATCAGCACAGCCAGAAGACCACATGACTGGGAAGAACCACCAACAGCACAGGTTTTTAAGGACCGAAGTGAGCTTTGAAATTTCTATCAAGACCCACCACTTTTACAGTGAGAGCCACCTCCAAAACTTCAGCTGGAAGCTGGCTCACACTCCCTGTCTGCTGCTCCCCAGGCGCACCTTGCATCTGACCCCTCCACTGCCTAGGATGGATAAGTATTTATGAATTATGCAAAAAGCCTAAAGGACACTAATAGATGAACTGTAGTGAATTTTCCTGTGAAGGCATGTCTGGCTCAGCATGGGGATCACTGTGTGTGTGAGGTCAGTGAACTCAGAGCAGACTCAGTGCATACTCATGGGTCAGTCACTTGGCTTTACCTGTTTCTTTGCATCTCTGATTGAAAAAATCCTCTCAATTTAACAAGGTAGACAGAAGCTGCTACAGGAGAGCTCCCAGCCTTCCCTGGCACACCAGAGCAGAAAAGCAGCCGTGGGTGTGAAGCAGTCCCTGCCAGAAGGAATTCAGGCACCACCACCAGCCCCAAGGCTCCACACAGCAAAACACCCAAATGTTCTCAGACGCTGCAGCAGGGGCCGATTTGCAGCCCTTGTTTCTATTTTAGATTTGATACAGGAACTATGATTACTGTTGCTAATATCCCCCAGAAGCTACCTGGGGACTTTGAGCACGGTTTCTCAAGCCCCGCCTCCCCCCTACCCTATTTTGCATTGAAGACGCATTTGCAAGATGACTGTCAGAACAGCTGGGTTTCCCCCCTGTTCTGGATGGTCAGTAGTTCAAAATTGCCACACGAAACACAGCAACAGTGTAATAAGCAAAGGTAACAGGGGGAAAAAAAATAGAAAGCAAAGCAGAAAATTTTGATCTCTCACTAGGTGACGGCAAGGGCACAGATAAGCCCCAAGCAGGTCTTCAGAAGAATACCCACTGAGGCCACAAAGGGCAGAATGTATTACTGCTGGGAAGAGACAGCAGAAGACTGTGGGCTAAAATGGAAGGAAAGGTCAGTTTGGCTGAAACACTGAAGGACTGCTAAGCAGAAGAGAAATATATTCATTTTCTTGCCATGTGTTTAGGAAAATGGCAGGAGTCCCACTAAAAGATCACTTTTCTAGCACAGATGTCATTAAGGAATAGGCATTCACTCACAGCAGGTATCAGAATTAAAATCTTCCTTTTTCCATCTGAACACCAAGGAAGACAAGGGAAGAGTACCATGATGTCTCTCACCAGCAGTTTTTGCCACACTTCCAAGGGGCTTCTGCACAGATTTCTGACACTTCAGAAATAACATCTGATTCCATTTTTCCAGATGCAGCCTGTGTAGCTACTGCCAAGTGAAACAGTACCAGGAAACCTGAAGGTCTTGAGTGATCTCTTACAGCAGTAACCTTGGTGCTTGGTTTTAGCCTTCCAGATGCTCCCTGTAAGCCCTGAACAGATTAAAGCAACTACACTGGGAGCCTTCAGAGATGGTCCTTACAAAGTAATACTACTTCAACACTGCATACTGCCCTTCCCTGAGCAAAAAAACTCTTAAACCAGACTTCAAGAGCTCTATTTTGAAAATCCTTCCCTAAAAATCACTTCAACATACACCTGCTTTAGAGTAGAAATATGTTTTAAAATACAGAAGCTCAGTGCCTCCAAAATAGTTTGAAAAAACCTATTTTAAAGTGTAACAATATCAGGCAGTAACATACACAAAAAGCATTATAATCACATTTGTTGATGACAGAAACATAAAAGTCAATAAACAAATTTGGAAGAGTGTGTGTGTAATATTAATATCATCATACAAACACCTGCTGAAATGACTGCCAGATGCTGTCACAATTTTAACCAAGTCAATATGTTTGCAGTTTTTAAGAGATTAAATTAAGCTGAGTCTGCTCTCAAATAAAAATATTTACCTGAATATTTTACACCAATTATATTGGATAGTAAGATAAAATTATTTCAAATAAAATCATGCTTACTGAACTTCATGACTCTGACAGGTCAAAACCTAAATTTAAATTCAGAATTATCTCACCTGATAGTTCAAAATTACTCATGAACCTGAACTGTAACACTATAAACTTTAAGACCCACAAAAGACCAAAAAGGACAAATACTTCCAAGAGGAAAAAAAGAAGAAAAATCTGCCATTCTGGCAACTACTGTCAAAAGTGCTTCGCATTTCTGTAGATGCTGTGGCAGTGAGTACATTAAAACAAAGGAAAAAAAAAATATATACAATTGACTTATTTTGTAACATGAAGATCTAAGTTACAGAAGTGACAGTGTTGTCAAGAGCTATTTATTTAAAAATATATAAATCTAAGTCACTTCTAGAGAAAATTTATCATGTCCACAATGTCTTTTCCAAAACACGTGCATGTGGTTGCATTTCTACCTTATATATGTGTTCAGATATTTTCTGAAAGCATTGTAAATATAAATGACAACTGTAGAGTTGTTACATTCTTTAAAATGAAAAGAAAAAAAAGCTTTAAATTCCCCCAACAGACTCATCATAAAAACAGGGGAGAGGGTCCCAAGGAAGACAGCTCATATACTAGTCTGTAGGGTTTGATCACTTAAGTTTTCACTTTAAAACATCACATTTTTCTGCTGGTTTTCTCTACCTTCCCCAAATGGGGTAGGAGGAGCAAAACCAACCAAACAAAAAGATTCTTAGTTAAGAGAAGCAGAGTCCTGGGGGTGGCAGGTATTTCCAAACAGACACTGCACTGAAATTGCTCCTGCAGGCTGGGGGGAAGAAAGTGGTGAGAAACCTAACCAACCAGTTTTAAGACAGGAAAATCCATATCGAATTGAGAGTGATCTTGAAGAGCAGCTCTGAACAATAAAGTTACTCTATACTGAACCTATTTGAATGAAGCCATGATTCACCTTGCTTATCAAATAAATTTTAACAAGAAGAGTTCATTAAAGAGTTCAGTGTTTTAAGTAGAACCAGTACAACTTCAGAATGAAAAAAAAAATTCCAACATTGTCCATCTTCATAACTAGAAAAAACTGCAAATTAAGCAACTAAAATGTTAACTGATACAGCTCATTTGCTCTGGATTGAGCTCATCTTGGTGTAATCTGACAAAACCCATACCAAGCAACCTGCCAGCCTGTGAGATGATAGCCCCAAGTACTTGATTAGATCCCACTTCTGGATTAGTTCAAAATTCCAACAAGGAAGAGAGGATTACACAAATTTAAGGGAGTAGAGAGGAAGGTACCCCCAACAGAGCTAACAATGAAGGCAAGTAACTTACTGAACAGAAATACAAAGGTAGTTCTGTATTTGCACTTACAGCAACATCTCTGCAGCAAACTGCAGAGACCCAAAGACCAAGCAGAACACACCCACCTGCTACTTTTCTTTAAGGAACAAGTCTCTGGGAGCAAGCTGTTAAATAAATGCATATATCAGTAGTGTGACTGACACTCATCCTGTGTCCTTGAAAACATTCCTAACTAGTGGCTGACACCTGAAAGCAGATACAGTACCAACACATGAAAGATACTGAATATAGAATTTGCACATACTCTGTATCTCAGAGCAAAGGTTTCTCACACCAGTAGAGGCTTACCCATTGATTCCAGGCAGCATTTAAGGATTAGTTTAAATTATAGATGGCTTAAGGTTGCTTTTGAAATGGAGACCATTTTCTTTTGAGAGCTATCTTCTCTGAAGAGGAAAAAAAAAAAAAAAAACAACCAAAAAAGAAACCAAACCAACAAAGAACCCAAACCACTAGCTAGGAATACCACAACCAAAAAAGCCCCCAGAAGCCCCCCACCCAAAGCAAACAAAAGCAAACAAAACTAAGAAAGATGACATGCAAAAATAACAGAGCTCAGATCCAACATGTCCTAAAGGCAGGAGCGTTAGGGTGGTCCTTCACAGTCAAATTTCACTTCTCTTCGGTGGACTTAGGAAAAAAAAAATCCATAAGAAACAGGAGGCAAGCATACCGCTACTTCATTTTATGATGAATGTTAAAAACATGGTTTTAAAATAATAGCTGCACTAATTTGCTACTAACAAAGACCTTAATAAATACTGTGATATATTTTTTAATTAATATAGAAAGAAACCCTGCAGTGTTTATCAAGCATTAATCCAGAGCAGCACAGCTTCCTGAAAGGCAAAATCTAAAAGGTACTATTTAGTGTAAGGTTCTGATGGCACTGGTCAACAGGAAGGATTAACCTCTGACTGGGGAGACAAAGCTGTTTGTCTGGAAGAGACCCTCCAAGAAAAAGATTCTGAGTCAGAACTGCTACTCAGAGTAGCAGGTTCTCAGTTTGGAAAGGGGACAGACCTAATATTAAAAATGTATGCTTTTGTAAAGACTACAGAAAGATCGGACTTCCTGAACACCATATGGAATAAAGAGATTCTGCCTTCTGGGAAGAAACAACCAGACACAATAACCATTACTGACTATTAGACTATTTTAAATATACATACAATTTCTTACTGACAATAAATCAAATATATACAACAATACGCAAAGCACACTGTAGCTTGCAACATTTTATCAAATAAACAAAAATTGTGTGGAATACTTTGAAATTTTCCTGTATGAAATTTATTTCTGAATTGAAAGGGGGGAGGGGGGGGAAAATTATGCTTTATCTATGAGTTATAGTACTTGTATGGAGCAAAATTTAAGAAATACACACACACCACAACACCTTCCACCCAAACAATCAAACAGCACCTTTTTTGCATTTACATTTTAAGCTTTTAAACATCAATACCCAAATAAGATATCTTATTACTCTCTCTGGAAATAGGTCGTGCAGTCATGATGGCCTAAAAAGAGTAAGAATAGATCAGATGCTCAAACTCTATCTATATTTATCCAGAAGCTCATGTTAATTTTACAACATATTTAGCAGTATTTTCTACAAGAAGAAAACCAACTATGTCTAGCTACACAGAGAGTTTCTTAAAGCTGAGATTATTTCTTAAGTGTTACTCTTAGATAAAAGTTGATTTCCATGAGATCCTAAGAATCTGATCTTTTCTGTTCCTCTGCTAGGTCAGCTGGCACCCCCAAAACGCTCCACAGGAAAGCATGGTTTACAAAGCAAGGCAAAAACTTAAGTTCTTCGACCTGGCACAAAAAAAAACTAATAGAAAAGGGGACAACTGGGGAAGGTACACTGGCTGCAAGTCCAAAACTTGTCCTCATCCATATTTCTTTAAAAATTATTAACAGTCACAAATAGCTATTCACATCTTTACACTTGATTCCCTAGGGAACTCCCAGTCTAAAACCACCTAGCACAAAAAAACATGTTTTAACACCAGTTTAAAAACCCTCCAGCTACTGTGAAAAATATATTCCTTTTCAGAAGCCAGGATTAAAAAGTGATAATGAGGATTTGATGAAGAATTCTGGTTTCTTTCCGCAACCATGTCCTCAAAAGAGATATTTAACATCAGGTTAAAGACTGAATTTCAAAAAAAAAAAAAAAAAATCATTAACATGCACATTTTTATTAGACACACAGAATAATTGTGCAAGTACCTGCATACTTGAGCTACTTGTTAAATAACTCATTTTAAAGAGGGAGGAAAAAGACCTTTTTCTTAGAACAAGCAGCTCTAATGATCAGCACTACCACTTAGAACTGATAAACTAGAATTTCAAAGACAGATGTTATTTTCTGGTATTTTTTTTAATGACATTGTTTTCCCAAACTGATGGTAACTGTATTATAGCACCATCTATAACATTTAGCAAAGTAATAACTCTCCAGGTGGCTGCTGTGCAAGATTAAGGGAACTTCCCTCTCTGCTTAATAGGCAGCTTGACTTCTGCTCTGACAAGCTTTCATTGAGAAGGGACAAGGAACCCTTTTTGGGTGCATTCCTCATTAAGAAAGCAATACTTTCAAAGCCGTGGCACTGCTGCATGGCTCCTTGATGCTACTGTGAAAAAGCCGACCAAGTAGATTTTAAGGTTCAGAAATACAGTGCTAGGAGCCTTTCACTGTTACACTTCTGAACAACATTAAATAAAATAGACTATTACTATAAGCTGATTTTTTTTCTTGTCTATTGTGACAACTATACTCAAGATTCCAAGTAGGACCAATTAAAATTTCTACCTGGCCGAATCGCTTCATTTGTTAGGGCAGTCAGATTACCAGTCTCAAAGACCATCTCCCTCTCTGGCTGAAATAGAGCAGCTTTCATCTCATTAGAAAAGCACAGCCAGTGAGAACAATAAAAAACACTGAAATAGGTTCCAGGATCGCCACTTTATTCTGACCAGAAAGATGTCTCTGATCAAGTTCAGGCAGTACTTCAAGGTGCCTGAACAAAGAGGTGAGAATGGAACCCTGTGACCACACCCTTGGGGCCTACAAAAAATTTCAAAATCCCATTTTACCAGGAAGTAAAGTGTCAGACAAGAGGGAATTATAGATTCTCCAACAGCAACACCAAAGTCACCAGAACACATAAAGAGAGGAATAATGGAACCAGTCACTGGTACTTAAAACAAAAAAACCAAAACTAAAAAAAAAACAAACCCAAAAAAAACCCCATGCAAACACAACCCCCAAGAAAACAACCAACCAACTAAATAAACCATAAAAAAAATACATATTAAATCCAGAGAACTTGCTTCCATGAACAATGATATCAGTCAACTGGCTGGACGTTACCAGGATGAAAGCCAGTCTCCAAAACTCAGGAGAAAAATGGTCTAACTTGTATTTGTAAAATTAATAAGAGATACTAATTTGTGAGGACAGATTATTTCTAATAAGCAGAGAGTAACTGAACTATGAAGCAGAAACCTTACCTCTCTAATTAGACTAAGTCTGGATATTCTTGATACCAGTAACTCCAGAAAAATAATTAGAAGTTTGTGATTTCCTCTTTGTATTAACTTCTGGCAGTAATTATTTTCAGCCTCACCTCCTTTAGCACTGCTGAACTGAAGAAGGAGCACAACACTATTCATTTCTTCTCTAGGTGAGTTTCTGATGTCTTTGAAAAAATGTGGGGCAAACCCACAGTCTAGGAATGAGTAAATTCAATGAGAATGCAGAGATTTCACTTCACACATCCACAACTTACACTTTAAGTTTTCTATAGTCCCTAACTGATCCATTTACAGAAATTTTCTGTGGTCCATAGGAAACCAAGAGAAACATGGTTCCTCCTGAAAGAGCAATAAAACAATTCACAAGTCTCGTTATGAATTAACACTATTGCAGCTATTCAAGCACGACCTCTGTAAAACACCATCTCAGGGCACAAACATTTCATCCAATTTTCAGGAAATTAAAGCCTCCCATAGATTTCACTGTCATGAGCCACATCTGCAGAACACTACCGTAACACAGGCAGAAAAAATCAGTATCTCCTGCCACTAAATGTAGTAGCAGATATGGAGATACTTTCCATGCAAAGCCATCTACCTTCTGTGGACTCTCCATCAGATGTGACTGACATCCATCAATACATTGGCCCTGCTGAAACCTCATTATGTCAAAGAGCAGTTTTGATGAACCTTAGGAAATTCCTGGTTTAGTGCTTCAGAATTAAAAGAGCTTCTGAAATGCCTAGCATGACAAGGAAAAGCAGTCATGGATCTGTGTTGCAGTGGCAAAAAGGCTGAGGAAAAAACCAAGCAAGATGAAAGGCAAGGCAGCTCTTCTTGTGTGCTGGGTTCCAAAGGGTGCAGTCAGTATTATTTCCTCTAAGAAAGAAGCAAGAGGAGGAAAACTATATTAAATAATACTTTACAGCTTACTGGGTTTGGCTGTCTTCCTTCCCTACGATACCAAGCAAAGTTTTCAAGCTGACTATTAGTCTATGAAGAAGCAGAGAAACACCAAACAGTCAGAGGAAAAAATGTGGACCTTGTAACCTTGACAGATAGCTGGGAGGAAAACACACCTTGTCTTAACACTCCTCAATTTCAGATGTTCAAGAGCATGTCTCTAGAAAAAGAAAAATGTGCAAACTGCAAAAGGAAAAAATATTAATTCTGCTACCTTTTTTTTGGGCTATTTCTCTCTACTATTACATTGACTTTAAACAAGCACACTGCTTTCTCCTTCTGCCCTAATTCTACAATCAACACTTACAAAGAATTTCAAATATTACAGCTGAAATGAAAAACATCCAACAAAACCCAAAGAAATTCCAGCATGCATATCCCCCCAAAGAAACTGTGAAACACCACTATAAGAATACCTAATACCTGTCAGAATAACTAACAACAGTATTCTGAAAACATAAATACCTTAAACTGGAAAGGAAAAAAATTTAAAATCTTTAGTTTCTGCCAAATTATTGCTCTTTCATTAACCAAAGAGACCCCTTGTTATAAGACATAATCCTTTTTAACATTTCATGAAAGGCTATTTAATGAAAATAATATATATATATGTGTGCTATTATGCCAGAAACATACACACATAATAAAAAGAAAGCAAGCATTTCTTATCCTTGAATTAGTCAAAAATACGTTGTATCTAACATATGTTGTAGTAAGGCTGAATTTTACAAGCCTAACTGTGGCAAGGTTCACACACAGTCACTTATCTGATCCTTACTCAGAAAATTTCTCAATGACTGTTCCTATTATTTTACTCTAAATTACCAACTCCAAGGTGCCTGTCAAGAGCAGGAAGGCATGGTTCTGTTTAGCTTCAGTGAAATAACTGACAAAACGACGTGTGGAACCGTATCAAGTGCCCAGTATCGTCGGGGTGCAGGAGGGACATACTTATTTGCCAGCATATATGTTATTATTAAGACGGGTTAAGAAATCTGTCATCAAACTATAAAACACCACTGCAGTAGTCAACATCTCATTCAAAACTAAATTTGTAAAGAGCTATAGTAAAAATAAAAAAACTGCTGACAACACCAAATACTGTAGGGCTAAGGGCCTACCTAAACCTGAACTGCTTTGAGAAAAAGTAAATCCTCCACAGAGAACTACTATCATTATTCTAACCTTCTACTCTGGGAGATAAAGGCTAAATAGCTTTTCTAACAAATTCTACAGTATTAACATAGGATTTACATACAAATTGGCAGAACAGGATCATCTGTTTTCCACTGCCAAAACGTGTTGCAAAACAAACATGAGAAAAGCTGGAAAGAAGGTTTAGTATTATATGTTCAAGGAAATTGCAGCACAAGGAGGACACTGTTCTTCCTCGCCTTGTACATTAAGGATCTCCTAAACACCTCAATCCAGAAGTTACTGCTCTTGGATATCTGGAGAGGGGAAAAAATAATTACATCCTGATTTTATTAGAAAACCAAACGGCATATTTTTGATACATGAATCAAGTTTTTACCTTTTTTTGTTGTTTTCTCTGCCTTTAAACAGGCTTATTTTTACAGACACACACTTCTCTTTTTAAACTTAAACACTGTGTGAATTCTGCACACATTAAGTTATCCAGCCCATTCCACAGCACTGCATAACCAACCACCCCACGACACTCAGCTGGTTTTAACTTTGCTGTTTTCAACTGCAAGGAAAGCAGGCTGTCAGATGCTGACTGATGATGTATCTTTGCCATTAAAAGCAGTATCATGCATGAAATGCTGCATCAATGAACTAAAAGCTTTTTAAATAGCTATTAAATTTCCATTAGTATTTTCTATTAACACTGTCATTTCACATTGTGAGGAGCTGTTAGATATACATGTATATAGACATAAACCCGTGTAGGTTTATGCATACATACAGATATCTAACAGCTGTGTATAGGTGCATTCAAACTTCAGAAATGTTTTTAATGAGTAACAACTGATTTTGATACAGAAACTCTGCTTTCAGTAAAGCTTCAGAGACTAAAATACCAACAACTGTCAAGGTGTGTGGGTGGTGTTAGAAGGCAAAAATCTGTATTTGGCTGTTAATTATGTCTTTTGGTAATTAACTACAACAATAGCAGATACATTTTTCCTGATAAATTCTGAAGTTAAATGGAATGGCTGCATAATTTAAGAGTTTCTAGAATGAGACCTTTTGCAGTGAACACTCTCAAGTTTAAAACCACAGATGATGCCCTGTATCTGATGAACTATTTTCAACCACTGACAATTTCATTTAAAAATAAATCTAGCTTCTTCTCTTAGTATCTCTCAACTGTTTTTCTTATGGTCCCAATTTGACTAAAACTCTGTTACACTAAACATTATGGAAATGCCCATCTAAAGAAAAGGCCTTATAGATTCTGCCTTGCCAAAAGAAGTTGGTGCTTATTATTTCCATTTCATATTTATTCCTAACAACATTAAGAGGAAATAAGGTTCAAGCAGGCAGAATAAGCTTGGTTACCTGAGAGCAAGTGTAAGTCACAAAATGGAAAGAAACTACTAACTTTTTTGGTTTTGTCAAAATTGTCCAGAAATACTGAAAGTTTTCAATAGGGCTGTCTTTATTCCTCCACAGTCTTTTGTGTCTAGTCTTTTAGTATACCTACAGCAGAATCCTGAACTTCTCACTTCTTAAACAGGTCCTCCTTCTCATGCACCTGAATTCCCATTTTTAGTTTCCCAAATTCTCATTTTAAGACCAGACAGAAAGGGGTTTTGCCATTTATTCTGTCTCCATTTTGAAGGTCTGAGACACCACACTTCCTATAAATTTGTCATGCCTCAGTATGGTAAATTTCTATTCACAGAAGTATTTTTAAATCATGTGCATTAACTGTAAAAGCTGTTTGAACACATGCAGCAACAAGCAATAGGGAAAAAGTATGGTTGAAGAAGAGACCAGTAACACCTCTTCCATCCAGACTCTCAAAGTCCTTCACTACACACAGTAATGTTGTGCTGTGTGCCATTGAAAGACAGATTGAAACAGCCATCAAAAAATAAACCCTATGCTAAAAGCCCACAAGGACATAAAGAGATTTTTAAGAGGAATGTTCTTTCTCACAATGCCAAAAAAATCAAAGATAACCTAGAAGTTGCACATTAAGATGGTGAGTTTTCTCCTTTCATGTCAGCACAGTTCCATCATTATCTATTGAACTCAAATGTTTTCTCTCAGATATCAACACCAAGCAGTGTATTTACAGACCAGAAGACTTTGGAAAGTCAGTGGACAAAACACATGCAGAAAAAAGGGAATCAATAAACTCCTTTTCTGGTTATTTTACCTACATTTCCCGATTTTTTTTTCCCAAAGAAAGGTTTTTAAAAACTGATTAGAAAGTATTCAAGGATGTCAAGATGTGGCATGACAGCTGCCCCATGGTGAGGCTCCCCTTCCTGCCTTGACTAGTGCTGACAACCCCTTTATGCCCACGTTCCCAACGAGCCTACACAGTTTGATCTTGTCCCTTTGAAGACTTTTTAGTGTTGATGAAAAGTTGAATATGTACAAAATAGAAATGTACCTGTGTACATATGCAGAACTGTCAAAGCATTCTTCTGGAGACAAATCCAATATATGCATAAAAACACACTGTGAGAGAAGAGTCACAGGTGTACAGACCTGAAACTATTCTGAAGACACTGATCCACCAGAACTGATAAACACCCCTTGTATAGCCAAATTGCATCAACAGACTAGGTGAGTCAGAATACCTTGGCTGAAGAGGGCTGCCATTTCATATTACTGATTTATTGTGGTTTTCAGTTCATCTGACTATATCCTTAAAAAATTGCAGGAATAAAGAGTATTAATGTTAAGAAGAAACATCATACTACAAACAACACAGATGGCCGACAAACCTTCAGGTAAGTTCTGAATGACAAATAATCTTACAGATAATTATCTCTTCTGCAGGACAAACTGCTCAAATATTAAAACTAAAAACAAGGATTTCTCTGGCCCAAAGCACTGCAGAAGTTCACAACTGTACACAAATAAGGAGAGAAAGCATTTAAGCCCTGGAAAGACATCAGAAAAAGATTTCTATAGGGAGATTTTTTTTTTTTTTTTTTTTTTTTTTTTTTTTTTTTTTTTCTTCTTAAACTCTGAGGGTAAAAATCAGCAGAACAGGTTGCCTGGAGTTTGTAGAGTCTCCAAACTAAGTGAGCCCTTCCCAAGATGGCCATGGCTTTCTTAATTAGGCAAAGGCAGAAGACACCACCACAGAACAATTCAAGAACAATGCTGCTTGACTCCAGCATTCTCATCAGGTAAATGCTCTCCCGTTCCTGCTTAACATACCAAGGCCTGAAGTATTTACCCTCCAAAGTTCTATTACAAGGCCTTACCACTGGCCTTCACTGAAGCTCCAATCCAACTGTTTTGCTACAGAACATAAGTTTGTAGAACTTCAGCATCTCAAAAACCTCAGCCCATTTTAACTCTGCTGAGTACTCCTCACTTCTAAAAATTCCAGGCATCAGGACATTAGGACAGGAAGACAGTGTTTTCAACCATATACAAGTGAAACTACCCTGTTACACAAACCTGGATATTTTCCACACCAGCGTTACTATGTTAAGTTTTCAAATAATCTGTATCAAAACATATTTTGTCAGCAAAAATCTATTATGAAGAAATTTAAGTTAAGTCAAAACATCCTCAGCACAGCAATTCAAAGATTTGATTAGAAGTACTAAAATATAACTTGCTTAAGTAACAGAAACTCCCTTCTTCTCTTAAATTTCCATAATACATACATTACATCATTCCTTCCCAACTGTCAGACTCAGTTTCATTTCATCATCTTCCTGGTCCAGAGATTTGAGAGAAGAAAAACATCACTGCTGTGCATTTTGACCCAGAGTGAGGCTGTAAAACATCCCAGGGCCTTCTATACGCTTGAGCTGGCAAGTGGAACATCATCAAATCTTTATCTGTTTGTTTTTAAATAAACAGTGTTTTTGTAAAGGGAGAGCAACTGATAGGCTATTTGTAAAAAAAAGCTGTTTTAGAGAAGCAGAAACGTTTCTACAAAATTGAATGCTCATGAGTAACTGATAGAAACATAATTCCTTTTCAATTTCTTTAATTACATCTACAGAAAAAAATCCAAAGAGGTCAATCTCAAAGCCAGTGCGCGGAAATTTTAAACAGGAGGCCTCAAGCTGCCTCCCTCCTCACCTTTCCACATTAAAGACCAAAAGGTAATGAGGCATTAGTGTTTACCTGGAAAAGCAGCACAAAGAAGTAAACAAACCACCGCCTGACCGTGTGATCTTGTTTACACTGCTCAAATGTGGTTATAACTGAAATAAAAGCTTTGATTACAGGGCTACAGAAAATTAATCCCTTACTGCTAGAGCTGAGAAAGAAGGGAAGACAAACTCCAAGACATCCATCAGACCTTTGTGTAAGAGAATTAAGATTTAAAAATCTGCACTGCCAAGGCGGCAGCAAAGCAGGGGTAACCTCCAGCTCTGTTCAGCAGTGAAGCCTCCCAGACACAGTGAGCAGAGCAGAGGCCATGGGCAGAGCCCCTGGGCTGTGCCTGGTGAGCTCTCCCAAAGCACAGAAAGGACTCTGGGGTATCTGCAGCAAGCTTCCCGCTCCTCCTCTCCCCATCCCATGCTCTTCCTGTCATTTCTGCTCATGCCGGCCGGGATAAATGACATACAAGTACCTCCTACTTAAGGGTGATCTTCAAAATAGTATCAATGCCCCCTACTCCCAAGTCTTTCACCTGAAATAAGGTAATACTTACACTATTACTCTACGCCATCTTTGCACCAACCTGTGAATGTCCTGCTGGTATAGAAAGAGATAAATCAGTCTTTCTCCGTATTACTAAGCTCTTACCAACTACAAAAATAAAATTAAAAAAAAACCCCCAAAACCAAACAGTAAGTGCTACTGTGCCAATTCACAGTTTCAAGGATCTTTGCAGCTGTAAACTGAAGTATGCTGGAACACATGCTGGCTGAACATGCTGAAAAACTCACCTGTTAGACAAGATTGCACCAGCTAGAAAGTCAGAGTATTAATATATTCTACCTCCTACACCTTCACTCTAAATTACAGTCAATTTGCTAAAAGCGAAGCCACACACAATCACTCTCCCTTACAAAGTATGTTCCCAAACTAATGAATCTACAGGCTGCACTAAGATGGTTATATAACATCAGCAAATTGAATTTATTTTCCAGGCCCTATTTTCTGTCAGTCTTTGTAATCATCCCCTCAGTTTCAGCTTCCTTCATCAAGTCATCCTGTCACAGTTTCACCTGTTCTGAATTTACCAATCTGACACACCTGCAAACTACTCAGTTGTTCCACTGTTATTAATGTGCTGAAGCACCTGGAGACGCAGCCAAGTCAGTCACTTCAAACACTTACAGCAGAAGGGAAAAAACTTAAACTTACCCTGAAGAGCTCATGGACACGGTTGCAAGCAAGGCTAGAACAGGAGAAACTTAAGATAACACAGAGGCACAGTGAGTTTGTTTTCACACAGGCTTAGACTGGTATGTTGACCGAGATGAATAATGTTCAAAGCTCTGTCCCTGCTGGTTTGCTTACAGCCATTCCTCCCCTCCTAATTGATAATCTGGGATGAGGTGATGGCACATTGTTTAAGAACTCTACACTCAAAAACTTGCTTGAAACTACTGGAGCCAAACCAGAACTGGCTGCTGCCATCTTGGCACACACCACACCATTCATGAATTAAAGAATTAACATCTTTCAAAAGTAGGTGGGGAGGATTTAAAAGACATTGCTGCTTATATTCTTTCACCTGCTGCTTCTTTCAGACATCACTACTGTAAAGCAAGGCTAGAAAAAGTATTTTCTATGAACTCATTTGAATTTAAACACTACTGAAAATTACTGGTGAAAATAAATGAGAATCTAGTGAGCCACAGTTTCCAGCGTTTGATCTGAATGACTTTACCTTGTGTTAGCACTTAGGAGGAGATAATTCAGTACCAAAAGTCTAATTTCATTAACCACATTTATCCCACGTTTTCCTTTACTGAACTGGACAACTATACAGTCACACTTGTGACAACTGAAATTTTCATAGAGCAGACACCTCCTCCTTCCAGCCCAAAGCTACCAAAACCATCTCAATGCCTCTCCTGTGCTTCTGAAACACCACCCCCAAAAGGGCTTTGGGCAGCAGTTAAACTGGAAAGAAAATACACAGCCCATGGCTTCTATACTCACAGTTAAGGACTGGACAAGTGGACGTTATCCAAACCCTGTGAATCCAAAAGCTTACAGCTAGAAGGCAGGCAACAGAGAAATACACCTTGAAGAAGCCTGTTGCTGTATAGGAGCTGCTAGACAATATTTTTTTACTTAGATGTCAGAGCATATGCCACCACTGGTGACTAACAAGTAAAGAACACAAAGAAATTTTGGTGCATCAGTCAAACCATGGCTGAAAAACTATGAAGCCTGACATCAAATCAGGCTGTGATCTTTGAAGTGTAGTACTTAATAGTCAGTGAATTACTTCATGTCAGTGCTGTGTGCATGTCTGATACTGGCACAAGATGAGAAACAGGCCAGTGAGTGAACTATGATGGAATTAATTTTTACTTCTATATGATAGACAATAGACACTCATAGCAGATGGTTGCACTGCACCATCTACAGTGATATTCTGGGAAAATATTATGGTAGTTGGAATGCCCAGTTATAACCAGAAATCAACAAGTAAACAAAGCTGAGACATCACCATAGAGAATAACTTCCCATAACAGATGCCTCTCATTTGCCACATGTAGAAAAATATCTCCAGAAAAAATATTCTACTTTATATCTCAGACTCTCAAAGGACTTACAGGAGGTCCTGCCTTTGGTGGATGAAAGTTCAAGACTCTTGTCACATAGCAACAGCTACACATGTGTGCATATATATACTGGCTAACTAAAAACAAAGTAAGAACCAACCTAAAATAGTTAGAATAAGAGCCAGAACCACTTCATTCTGCTCCTGTCTCTTCATGTTTCCTGTATAATTTAATCCTGGAGAACTGCAGTGCTTCAGGGAACACAGGTCAATGCCAACAATTCAGCACCAATCTAGTACAAACCATCACTCCTAAACACAAGAGGCTTTTTATTGACTATCTAGTATCTTTACCTTGAAGGGAGCCTCTGAAGTGTCTAAGTGTTCCTAGAGGAAAACCTTGCATGCAGAGCATCTACTGACTGATGATCCTGTCTTTACACAGTCACTCCACATCCACCTTTTCCACAGACCAACACCTGCCATGGGATAGCAAGACCATAGATGCAAACTCAGAACAATGAATTACAGCGAGATTCAAATTCTACACATGTAGAATGTGCAAGACACTGTCCATTTGGAAGCACAAAAAGCCCCCCATTACACAACTACATTTATATAGTCTGTCAGATCTGAAGTGCCAGCAAGACACGAGCAGATTCAGTATCACTCGAGACTCAAAAGAAAAGAATCCTTCATGAATTGCTCTTAAACTGTGAGCATTCGAAACATTTCTAGCAAGTGAAATATATTCTGTGCACTCAATTTCAAGCATGCCACGAGGGTCACAAACACAGTTAAATCCAGCCTACTAAAAAAAATGGGTATTTCCCCCAATGAACTAAAATATGTAATACTTGTCAACTATTAATTATACTGCATCAAGTACAGCATTCTTACATCTCTGTTCACTGTTTTTCTAGAAAACAAAAATGGGATATTCTCCATATTCTTATATGTATCAAAGACAGTTTACAATTGCATTGAGCTTTGTCATATTCCCCCTGTATTTTGGTTGAGCACATGGAGTATTATTCATCTTTGTTATATTCATGCTCAACATAGGTAAAAAATTGTCTTAAGATGTACTCTAAACAATTGTCAGATTGAATTCTTGACATGTTTATTCTCAAACTATGGCTAATTTTAAAAAAACTATTCTTATTCTATAGGTTGAACGAATAAAATTATACAAGAAATGCTAGTGTATTGATTGAAATAATTTGTTCACATGTAATTTCATGACTGATTTACACAGAATATGTATTTTAAGAATAACTCCTTAAAACACTGCATTATGTCTCACCACTCTGAATTTAATCAAGAAGTTACCTACAGCAACCCTTACTCATTTTCCTCCACATATACTAACATCCATCCTACATCCAGATGCTGTAAATATGGTGGTTTGGGTTCACTTTCTGAGGTTTAGTTGATTACTGAGGTTTTGTTCACAACTTCACAAACTAGTATTTTGGTAGGAACAAGTGCTGCTTCCAGTAACTTTTATATTAATGCACATGGGCAGCCTAGCAAACCATACTCCTCAAAAAACATAGGCACTTTTCAGAAGGAACAGTCCACAGGCATCTTCATGCCTCCAGGCAAGAGGCTGGTAGCTCCTATAAGCAACATACACCTCATCCTTTTAATTCAACATACAAAAAAGTAAATCATGTAGGACCAGATTAAGCCCTGGCAGAAATACAGTGAACAGAAATAACAAATTAGATACTTTCTGATCAAGTACACTAGTCAAATGCAGTTACCAGAATGAAAAAAAAAAAATTAAACAATTATAACAACCTGGACTGAGAGAGTACGAGTCATATTTAGAGCTCAGACTAGATTTGTTGCCAAGTAGTAAACTGCTGAATACACATAATTAAGCACACAAACCCAGCATTATGCTAACAAGACTTTAAGACCAGCACTTAGGTGAAAGACTAAAACTATCTTTCAAAGCAGCAGAGTCTTCTATATTCCAAGGACAAGAACCATTTATGCTATACTTAGTGCCATCTATTAGTCAAAAAATGTCATAGTTTCTGGGAACAAAGTAAAGTGCTACAAAATAACAGGTTTTGAAAAGCTTGTTAATAACATTTCACACTTGAGAACCAGAGCCTTCAAACTTAAGAAGAAAAGTAAGTCATGTGCATCTCAAAATCAAAATCTAGTCTGGCTATTTAAGCTTAGATTTCAAGACAAAAGAAGACCCTTATAAAAATATTCTATGTTCTTAAGGAAACAAATGGAAAAGGAGAGAAGTTTTCCCTTAATGAAAAGTAATCAATGATGGCTGAAGACTTGAAAACCTTCAGCTATGGCAGTGTAGGGAACAAAATCTTAAAAAATGAATACTTCTAGAACAAACGCAGCAATAAAACTGTCAATCACACAAGTGACAAAAAGTTTCTTTTGTGCCTTTATTGGACAAATAAAGAGGTGCAGTCATCTTCATTACAGAGCAGTTCAAAATTAATTTTCATCTTTTATAAAGCCAAACCTTACTGTCAACTTGCTCACTGTAAACAGAAGACTTCTGACTTCCCAGCAAAGAACAGACTTGGGACAAAAAGGAGGGATGAAGTCCCACCACCACACTCCTCCCCATTGAAGGCACATATATATTAAAACACAAGTTAAAAAAACACTAAAAAAAAATGGTAATATCTGAAGTCCCCTCCTGCAATGGGACAGTCTCAGACAGGAGTTCCCCACATAAAGTTGTCTCTGATGTGCCCCTATCAGGGAGCATGGTGCCTAAGATCAAAAGCAAGGCAACTAAGTCATGGACTTGAACGTCTCAAAATACAGACAATGTCAGGAAAGCTCTTTAGCAGAAATAATTATACTGGAAGTAGTTTTGAAAGAGCCACTGAACTTCATTTCTGCCAGTACAAACGACTACAATGTCAGTGCCCTTTCTGGAGACTTGTAACATTTTATTCCACGCCATTACAACTTTATTTTTTAAATCAATTTGAAAAATATAGAAAACTAAATATAATTTCCTGCAAATCTGAAGCAATTATTAAAGTCAAATGTTTTCACCACATCTACAAGCAAAAAAAAAAAAAAAAAAAAAAAAAAATCCCATCAAAAATTTGCTTTCCCCTAGCAAACAACATAATTTAGTAGGACAGATAAAAGAAAATTTTAATTCTACACTGTTTTCTCAGATGCAGAAATGAAGGGATCTCTCAGACACGTTCTACTGCATGCTCACAAAACTCCAACCTTAACAGCCTGGAAGCCCCACACCTACTCCTAGACATAATTGTGAAAAGCACAATCAACACTGTGACAGATTCTGAGACCAAACTATGGACTCATACCAGAGCAAAGACAATAAATGCACACTGCACATATTCCCTTTATCAATCTCTGGTCTAATGGATGGAGAAGTGGACAGAAGTAGATAAAGCACCCATATGCCAGGTACCATCTTTATAAAGGTCCTTTTAGAGCAGTCAGTTGAAGGTTCAAGATAGAGCAGAACATCATCTGTCCCAGTCCAGACTACCACTGAGTACTAGGAATCCATTATTTAAATTATATTGCTTCCTAGCCTCTCCCCTCAGCACATCAGCTGGCTCTATGGGATGACCAAGTTACAGCAGTTAGACCTATGCCAGAGCCAATGTAAATGCTAGACTCACTAAGAATTTCCAGAACCACTAAACTATTAACTTGTGCCTAGTCTTGAAAAAACAAAAGAGCCAACAACCAAACAAAGAGAGGGAGCAGTACTTCCCCTTCTGATAAAAATATTCAAAGCATTTCAAATTAAAAGCCATACACTGCTTGACTGCCAATTGCAGTGTTCTGTCCAACTACTTATTTTCCCAACAATTACCTTTTATAAAAACTCACCCAATCTTCCTCAGATAAAATGTTACAAATATTTTTCTCTCTTTCTGTACACAGCAATGTGCAAATATGATCAATACCATTAGGAGTTCCCACATCCCTACCCAGAAGCCTATGATAGTTTCTAAAGAGGAAAATGTCAGGGTTTAAACCTTCCACATGAGCTGTAAGTTATCTCTATGCACTTCCTTTGGTATCTGTGCTTTCACAAGGTAACACTGCATTTTAGTACCAATGTGCAATTTTCTTGTGCCATACGTATGGCTCAGTGCACCTAAAGGCACACCTATGTGTCATCATGTTGTACCTTCACAAGCACAAAGAAGAGTCTATAAGGGCACAGAATGCAAGTTACAAGAACAAGTTATTTATTCTCACAGAAATGCCCACTGTTCCTCTTGGGATTTTTAAAATTAATTGCGCAAACAGTTAAAACAACCCTTACTCTCTGCCTTACCCACAAATAAGGGCTTTGACTGACACACACTGGCAAATAAAGGAAAAAAAAAAAAGTCTGCCAGGCAAAGCAAGCCTCAATCCTGCCAGCTGCCCCTTAGAATGTAAGTTGTTGCCCCAATGACAGATGGCCATACAGCCCACGTGGCACTGCAAGAGCAGCTCCAGTTTTCAGCCCAACCTAATTAAGCCAACCAATTCTCCTTTACCTTCGTATGCTGCCCTGAAAGATTAAAGCACCATCACAGCCATATTCTGAACCATTCAGTGATCCTTGTCTTAAACAAGGATCAGCCAGCTGGGAGCACAGGACAACAGGCAACTGAGAGCAACAACTCCCAGTACACCCATCCAGATTTTAGCCTGGGACAAGCTGAGCACTAACATAAAAAAGAAAACAGGTATTGTACTAAAAGACACCATGCGGTGCACAACTAGAGTATCAACCACAGGAACCCAAGGACATCATGTTTAATTCCGTTCCTTCCCACAGATGTGGTTCTATGATAAAGATAAAACAATTTAAGTGTATAACACTGCCAGACAACAGGGTGCAGACCTTTTCCCACCAGCTCCCACACGCAATACCCAGTGATTGTACAGGTACACAGTCATTAAAATAAAGGAAGGAAGAAGCAAACCACTGAGAAAATCCCTTTTGCTGGCCATTTGCAATCACACTGCTTAAAATATCAGTGAAACTCTGCCTACAGACTTCCCCGGTGATTTTGGGCAAGTTATGCCATCTTTTCACGCTTTCATTTCCCACTGCTGATGTCAAAACAATGGTACATGACTACATCCCAGGTGTGCAATGACAGCTACAGACATGACTGAAGGCCTGCAAGACCCATGAGCTCTGCAATACAAGCATCCAAATTAGTAAAACAAAGGAGATCCTTTACCAGTATCTGAAATTACTCTAGACAACCACTAGTGGCAGAATAACAGACATTTCTCCATGTTTAATGCAACTCCAACACAAGACCTTCAGGAAGAAGGGAAGGATTAAAGTTGAGTGCACTGATTAGTATTCTTTATGCATCACTGAATGCTTGAACAGCTCTTTTCCAAGTAAACTCTGAGCATATACAAGAGCAAGAATTTCTGTGCAAAGACCAGTAAGTCAGGAACCTTTTGGAGTAGAAACTGCTCATTAGTTCTTACTCCACCCACTGCAGTGCTCTTACTAGAAATACTAAAAGAGGAAACAAAGAACCACTGAATTGTTCCACTCACTTTAAAAACTAAATATGCACACATATATACAAATCTACTTTTAAAAGAAAAAAAAAATTATTTAATTTAAACTCTTAAGGTCATTGAGTCTACTACAGTGACTATCTCTGAAAGAAATTTTATCTAGATGGGGAGATTTTTACTAGCTAGATTTGCAGAAAGGGATACTTAAGAATTGTCTCCATATATATAGTGAAAAATACCTGACAGAGGGGATAAAGAGGCAACCTTGGGAGGAAATATATCACTGTTTAAAAAAAAAACGAGCAGGCTGATTTTTTTTAAACTGAGCAAAAGACTCAACACAAGCAGGATACCACATTCTTAAACCTTGCTCTTCTGATCTCTTTGCCCTTTCTCACCATATACTGATTTCAAAAGCTAAATGAATTAAAATTCATTTTCTGTAATGTATTTGGCCATTTCTGTAGTACTAATGAATTTGGGGAAAAGACAAAATAAGTCCCAGAAATCTTAAGCAGGCTCAAGCAGTTTCCCTAGCTACCATAATGCACATACAGCATTTATATTACTGCAAATTATAATCCTTCTGCCAATAGGACCCTATATATGTTACAGGAAATAAATCTTAGTTAATGTTTAATACTCATTATATATACATAATTTTAGTCACTACATTTGCACCAAAACATCATAAAGGTAATAAGAAAAAGAAATGGTCTGCTTTACTATTTAAAACTTCCTCATTATGAAAGTGGTAATTATTTCCACCACGCAAATGACATAAAGAATTGAAAATTTCTGCCTTCCACAGCCATTACAGCACCACTTCACCAGACGACCTGTTTGCTAATACTGGTAGCCCAGAGGAATGCTCAGGGCCAACGTTGCTGATAAGGAAGAAACATTGTGATAACAACTAAAGTGTATTTAGTCTGAAAAATCACTCTGCCCAGCTCACTATGATTCAGGTAATGTTCTTGATTCCACACAATTGTGCAACATTTCTAGATCTTACACACACACACAAATACACTGGCAGCTTGGAGAATTCCTTGTGACACAGGTCACTGAGTCAACTGAAATTAATTAAAAACTATGCACTCATTCTGCTGGGATTTACCCAAGAACATGGGAATGAATCCACTCTCAGCACCAATGGATAACAGGTATTGTCTGGCAGGCCTTTGAAAGAGAGGAGTTAAAAATCATGCTTTTTCCACACACTGCCTACTTTTAACTTCCATTCTATTAATCAGCATATGAGCAACCCACAGCAGAGTGAAAATTCAAAGCTTCAGTTTCTCAAAAATGTTGTCCAGAAAACATAGGCTGAAAAATTAATGAAGTGAATATGAAAACTGATCTTGAACTGGAACACCATATACTATTGAGACTGAAATTCTAAAATAAAAAATTGTTTCAAATTAATTTTCTGTTCTTCTCTCTCTTTCCCCCACATTTTTACAAATCTACAGATTTCAACATTAGTATGACCAATGCATTTTCCTTTAAACTTACATATTAAAGTTAGGTTGTCTATAACTGAAAAATCAGAATAATTTCCCCATCTCTTCTTTTCTGGCATTTAAAAAACAGTTTTAGAGGAGATTGGGCTGTCAGTAAACATTATTTCTTGTTTAGACTTTTAAAGTTAATAAGCTCAGATGTTCAAGAATTATTTAGACAAAATGGGAGATCCAACATCACATTGACTGATGAACTGATCTTCTCAACAGAGCTTCATTAGACAGACACCCACTGAACCTACTGGGATATTCCTTTTTCAGCTACTTAAACCTTTCAAATTAAGGTAAAATTTGACAATGACAAACAACCATACTGATACCATCAAGTGTCTCAGCAGAATATTGATCACAAGCTGCTGATCAATGAGAAGAAATTTGGCAAGATATGAAAGGTTCTAAACTTGTTATCAAAGACCACTTGAAGTTGCTCAGATATCACCCATTATCATCACAATCACACCCATTTTTCTAGTCATCCTGACAGCAACAGTAGCCCAAAGCACTAATCCTCTCTCCTCCCACTGATGCTTAGCTGGCCAAACAACTCTTGTGTTGAAGGAGGTTCTCTCAACAGCAATCTGAGGCACATACCTTAGAGGCTCAATTATTTTCGTGCTTTGTGGAGACCTAGAAAACTGAACCAGAGGAAGCTCCAAATGGATCTCAATACAAGAGGGGTGAAATTAGATTATTTTTAAGGTTTCTTCCAACACAAACCAGTCTGTGATTCCATGAAAAGTGGTTCTTCTGTGATGGAAAAACCACTATGCACTTTCATACGCTGCAATCACCCTGGACCTTTGGTCTCCCAAGGTTGCAAGAGATGGAGCTCAGGTATCTCTTGTCCCTACCCATGGTCTCAACTTGGACACTTCTGCAACACAGGTCCTAACAGAGCAAATGAAATTTCCAAGTAAACTCTGGTTTATTTTGAATAACTGCTCTTCAAAGACTGTGCATGAATGCCCAAGAAAATGGTCAGATATTACAATGTTCAGAGAAAGGTGAGGCATTGCATCTTGACAACAATTAACGTAACAACCATCCAAGGACTGTAGTTCTTCCATCAAGATGGCAACAATTGAAGGAAATAGTAAACATGAATTTGAGCAGCCACTACACACAATTTACACTGATGACCCAATAGCATTTCGGTCACCTTTCTGGCCTCTTGCTTTCCCAATCATCAGGAAAGGATTACTCAACCAAAAAAGCATTCCATTTTGTTCTCATCTCCTAGAAAACATGACTAAAATTTGAAGTTTTTCCCATGCTTCTGTAGCATAATGTACTTCCTTAAGATACACAGACAAATTAAATTTTTTAAAAGTATGTTGATAAACTTTCCATCTATTTATTTTTCACATGATTACAGCAAGTCTGCACCAAGACCTACGTCTCAAACTCCAATTAAAGTAGAAATTAACACATTTCCTCTCACGTTTTCAAGTACAAGCAGCTTGGGAACTGTAAATTTTACCCAATTATCTCGGAGAAAAAACATTTATTGACAAAATAAGAATGCAAAAATAGGGAGGATACTTTATATACACACAGGATCAGTAATGCAGTAATTAAGTAAGGAGATGAATCTGTGTAAGAAGAGGAAATGGAATAGATTCAAGAGCCAGTTCCGAGTTTCTCTTCTCAGTAAGGCAGCAAGACAGGATGGCTTTATCACGGTACTGAAAAGTATTTTCCCATAAGCATTTAAGTAGTATTTTAGATTTCTGGCAATTATTGATGAACCAGACTGGACTGGATTTTCTGTTGCAAAAATCAAATTTCAAATAAGAACTGAGCACTAAAAAGAAAATCAATTGTTTTACCTTTCATGTCATTTCAGATCAAATTCAAGTGCCATTTGTAGTAAATGGGAATCCTTCAGTTAGCCAGGATTTCAGCAGGCTTTGAATCAGAACATCAAAAATTGTTACTGTAGTGTTAGAATTATTTCAATTACCAAGTATTACCTGAAAAAAATCAAGGTAAAATGTACTTCTTCAAAAACAAGAAGGAAGTATAGCAAGACACTGTGAAATAAACAACTTGTTCCATGTGCTTTTAAACGCACTAATAAAGCTCTGTGCCCTCTCTAAAAAAAAACACCTGGCAATTGTAACATCTGACTGGTTTTCAGAATGGCATCTTTGTAGCATTTATTTCTTCAGCAACAATACAGGACATTGGGGAAGTCCTCATCCTGCCGTTGCACAGATACAGCCAAACTAGCTGAGAGACAGAAACTGCATTATTGTTTTAGCCAAGGCTCTTCAGCAGGTCTAACAATCCACATGGAGAAGGGAGTGCCTTGCAAAAGCATAATGAAAGAGGGTCAAGCTAACTCAAATTACCTTCCATTTGCCACAGGCTAAGAGCATACACATGAACAATTACTGTGAATCAGACACCACAGATCAGCTGACATATGGTAACCTGTCATCCTACAAACCTGTCCAAATACAAAGATAGCTTGAAATTTAGACCTGCTGTAAAGCTACAACTCCCCCCTATTCAGAAAGCAAGACACTAAATGCTGGAACCTTTGCTTCTGGATGTGTGAGCTGAAAACAAGCAACAGAAGAGAACCCACAAATGAGAGCCCTTAAGGTAAATAAGCTGTTTCCAAATACTACAAACTGGGATTACCAAAAGGAAATAGTTACTGTAACATGACCTATTCATGCTAACCTTCAGCATAAAAGTATGCACACAGCACGATGACCAAGAGACTGCACATTCAGCTCTTCTGCTGGTGTGGACAGTGGTTATTTAGAATAAGTACAGGAATTCCAAGTACAGTTGTTGATTTGGCCTTGTTGCCATGTAGTGGCAATTCAAAGTAGGACAAAACCCAAAGCTTTTGTTTCCCAACCTCATCCCCAGGAGTGCTCATTTCTCTACACTGTGCGTACCTACTAAGCTTAGTGCAGTCAACCAGCACTGAAAAAGTGAGGGAAAGCTTGATACGCTCTACCAGCACTAGACTGGCACTCACGTGGTACAGCTGAATCAGTTTTTTGGAACACAGAACTGGCTGTGCAAGAAGATAAACACTACTATTACTCTGATACTGGAATACCAGTGATACTCAGCCTGTATGGGAAGCATATCTATACAGGCTTCTGTGGAGTAACCTACATAGAATCAAGGTACTGCTGCTCAACAGAAACAAACCTTGGAGCCTCAGTGACAAGGTTTCCAGGCAGAGCTCAACTATGCAGCAGTTTGAGCTCCCAGAACAAAGCAGTGCCTGAACTCTCACATGTAAGACATCTGAGGGACCTGACAAACCTGGCAACGGAATGGAAACTGCAGGTTTCTGTTACAACGAACAGTAGGTTTCATTGTATGTCCCACAGAACGGAGCAGAGCACAGAGCCTCAGCAGCACTGCAACAGCTCCTCTCAAATACACAGGACTGGCACCAGCCACTAGGGAAGGCTGCGATCCCACAGGACAGCCAAGCTGATCTAAGGGTGACCTGCGAGGGCAAGGGCCAGTCCCACCGATCCCCGATTCTCTTACGCACTCACTCAACCCTGCACTTAGGTAAACCAACAGCTAAACCAGCAGGTAACTCAGAGTGTTTTGGAGGCTTGGTTTCTGTGGTGATAGGGTCCAGGGAGCTAAGGGTGTCAAAGCAAGGCAAAGGCTGAGCATGGAGTTAGAAGCAGGAGAACCAGGACAACACCTTTCTCTAACAAACAGGCTCCACAATTACTTAGTTCTCTTGGAAAAAAAGCAAGTAAAGAAAGTATCTCAGAGGAGAGCACAAAAAAATAGTCCCCAAAAGCCTACTGAAAGAACTCCAGGTTTTGTAAGTATTCACTGCTTGTTTATCCCAGCCTCTACCCACAAATGAATAATAATTTAAGAACAGGCAGCAGTATAATCAGGAAAACTGTTATTGAGAGGAACCACAGTAACTACTATTCAAGCTATCTTTTAAGAAAGATTCCAGATACATATTTTAATACCTCAAGAAAAGTTCATTAAATTTTCTAACAGGAAGTACAAGCATATAACAGAAGATGCCTCTAAAGAATCCTCTTTACTTAGGAACCTACATCTAGAACTTAATCTTTTCCTCTATAAAAATTTAAAAGCAATAATATACTACAAAAGCAGAATTTTGATGGTCTGTAATTTCACTACATTTTTAAATTTGCATTCTTTCCCTCCTCCCTCCTTGGCCCCCATTTTACAAGAACTGAAGGACTCAGACTAAACACCTAATCTAGATATTCAAATACTACAGCTTAGTACCATGAACAAGAATCACCAAGTTTTGTTCCCCTTCCAATCCAAGCACTGAATAAAGAAATATACAAGTAAGAAACAGAAATACTTAATAACCTGAAAACATAAGACTATTAGGTAATAATGAATTCAACTGAACAAACCTTCCATTTTCTCAATTCCTTTTAGTTCAGTCAGTTCACCTCTGCTTTGGTTACCTATATGTTGCACGGCTCTGGTTTAATTTTCCTATTGCATCTGTTGTAATGTATAAGACTAAATATATTTCATCATTAATCTATACAATTTAGAAACCTTACAGAAACACTCTACGTCCTCTTCCTAGCAGACCAAGAAGTTCACAGGCACAGCTTGCAAGAGGAAGTTTAAGTGTTGCCACAGGTGATGCACGTTAACAATGCACCTGGTGCATCCTCCTTCCATCACCGCAGGGACCCAGAGGAGAGTGTGGGCCTTTCAAAGGAGTTGTCCTGGCTGCAGAGGCAGCCCCTGATGCCATCCTGTGTGTGTGTGCTCACTGTGCTGAGCACACACACGGCACAGCAGCTCTGCACAGGCACTGCACATTCAGCACTCGTGAGGCGCAGCAGGCTCACCGTGCTGCTGAGGGAGCTGCTGCCCATGGAAAGCAGCCTGCCAGCCTGACCTTCCCAGGCAGCTCCTAGTGCTTCAATTCTGTGCATATACATCAGAGCTTCATACCCAGTGCACAGAATGTTTATTTGTGCTCAACAACTGAGGTGCTTCATGCTTGCACACCTGCAGTAACAGCTTGGCATACATTGCACACCTTTGCTCTACTCTGTGACTGTGATTGTCCCAGGAAGCACCAGAGCAAGGAGGGGGGCACAGAGCATTACCTTCCCCCAAAGCACAAAGATATAAAACAGACCCATGAAGGAGACTTCATTATCTCTTTAACCACTGGGCTCCAAGTTTTTGTAACACAGAACATAAAAAAAGATTTGGCATTTCTGGGAAACTATAACTGAGGTTAACAGTCTTATGATTGACTAAAATATACTGAAACTATAAGCAATGAACACTACTGTGTATGCCAAGAACAAACACACTTGATTTTTATCTCTCCAAATGAAATAGAAAACCTTTAGCATAGGTTTAGGCACTTGCCCTATATGAAGGACAGCAAAGGTACACACAGATGTACTCATAATGCAGAATGAGGCTTAGAGAAACAGAAGTTCCACTTGAAGAACCAAGTTTATAGACTCTAAATTTTTATCTCTAAGGTACACTTTGGAAACTTTTCATTGCAAAAACAAGAATTATGTTTCTATATGTGAATATACCTTTTCACAGCCCATGACTCACTTTCAAGAAATAGAGAAAAACCTTAACTAGTTTTCTTTCCATGTGAAGCAACCAATGCCCTACTTGACTTCTTGTCTTAAGGGAAGACCCTACAAAAACTGAAACCCATTTAGGTGCTTTGATGCAAGTCTGTGCATTTGCTTCAGAATAAGAGTAATCTAATTCAGTCACTGTTACTGGCCTGCACTCACCAAATAAGCCTTTTGGTGCACATACTAAAAAAACAATCACATATAATCATGCATGTGCTTACACACATACACTTCAAACAGAGCCAAATAAAGACTCCTTACCTTTCCTAAGATATTTATCTCAACATTACAAAATTCAAACGTTGTGAGAAACGACTCCACTGGAGCTTAGTTTCTACATGTTTGATGTACACAGCCTACCCTACTCTTTTTCCCAGTACGTCAAGGCCTCTGTCCCCTAAACAGACAAATGACTAATTCAATTACCTTGTGTGCTGACAGGCCAGCTGGTTGCTCCTTCTTGGCATGGGTAGAGAGAGTGAGTTATAAATGTCTTTCCCTCATTGTCTTCATCCTCTGCCCAGCCAACAGTTTCCACAAAACTTAACTTCACACCCCTTTGTCAACTTTGCTTGAAACGAGCTAACAAGTTCAGAAGTTGCAGAATGACACAGACTGTATGGGTGTACGTATCTTGTTTTCATTGGAAAATAGACTGGCGCAAGGAGGGGAAGCAAACTTGCAAGGTAGGTTTATGGCTGCATGTATTAAACTTGCCTCAGCTCCGAAAGTATTGACCCAGCTTAACCCAATCTAAATTGGAGCTGCCATAGCCCCACCACACCCACAAGCGTTCAGTGTGATCCCTTCCCTTGCAGCAGAACTCGTGCCAAAAACCAACCTGGGAAAAAAAAGGCAGTTAGCGTTTGGCGCAGGCAGCTCGGGAGCCAGCTCCCTGCCTGGTCACATGGACACCGCCACCGCGCAACAGCAGCGGCAGCACCGTGCCAGATGCAGCTGGGGACTTAGCACACAGGAGCCGGCCCTAAGAGCACTTAATTCTAGACATGCAGCTCAGAACCTCATTAGTACTACAGCCAGTGATGTGCTGGGTTTACAGAGGCACATACGCACTAATGGAGTTATGATTTTGAGAAGAACAGAAACAAGAAAAAAATATTCATATGGCAGCTCTGAGGTTGACAATTTCAGTTGCATTCTGGACAAAATCTTCTGGTCTTTTAAAATAAGCATCTAACCTTGTCTTCTTCCTAAAACAAACCAAACCTATACACTCAAGGAAGAAAGAATAACACTATAAGCAAACATGGGACTATTTAATCATAAACATTACCAAGTCCAGATTTCCTTTTGGGTAGACCTTTGTTCTAAAGAAAATAAAAGGACACATCTATTCTATATCTTTCATGCAGAATTGCAAAACCACTGAATAAACCACTGGTAACCCCACTGGTGACTGGGGAGAGTGACTGGGGAGAGATCAGAAGGGAGAAGGTAAAACAGAAGTGGCACAGTGTAGCCAGAGTGGCTAATTTAGATGGAAGGAGGTGTGAACAGCAGAGCATAAGGCAAAACATCTTGGGAAGTGTATCCTGGTGACATCTTATCTTGGCTGTGTAACACAGTGAGTCTGGGGGAGAAAACATTTTTATCTGCCATCATTTATGATCTTCCTTCTCCACTAACCAGAACACAGGTAACCAGAACAGCTATTGTTCATCAATGTATAATATAGATAGCATTGTTATATATTCATTAGATTTGCTTTTTCATTAACATAAAATGAGAATCACTTCAGTATAAAGCACTGCTTTGTATGATTTTTAAATTCTTATAAGGAACCTTTGAGGAAGGATTTTCATAAAAGCATTTTTCCCAGTGATCTATTTATCAACAATAGGCATCATAACTTGATTTTTACCCAGTAGTGAACATGTAATAGCTGTTACTCAGTTGTAAAATACTGTCTACTTACGCAGCATTAAATAATAAATAAAGCTCAAGATCTAGTACATGTTTTACCAAGCAATCTAATGATATGAAACAAGAAGTTCCAAAGATTAACTGAGCTGTATTATCAACTCTGTCCCATGATAGCCGTGGTTATAAGTACAGAGCTGTATTATGAAGGAGGAAAGAAATTAACAATAACAAAAAATAATGCCTGTTCAGTCACAGCTGCACTCACAGTATACAGTAAGAGAGGTTTTTTAAACAAATTTATATCTGAGTTCAATAGAAACCCTTTCCTAATAACTTATACTGATTCTTTTGTACAGCCTTTTTTAGGATGACCTACATTGCTTGGGAATAAAGGTGAAAGAAGTCAACACTGATTTGCATGGTATAGTCTAACCCCAGTATATTGGCTTTTAATTTAGTAGCATTATTCATCAGCCTTTACTGCAATAGCCCTGCACAAAGCGATCAAAGTCACAAGTAAAGCTGAAATTACCTTCCAGATACAGTGGATCAGACCTTGCAAATCCTGAGATAGAACAGAAACTGTGCTAAAGACACTCCAAATGTAGATGGAACACTAATGACAAAAAAACCTTAATACTGTTGATACATTTTTGGGCAAGTGAGACCTAGCACAACTGACCTTCAAAAATGGGAGGAAAAAGCTAGCAGTGATCTACATGGAACGGTAATTTCCACAAACCATGGAATTTGATTTTGTTATAATTTCATCACCACTGAGTGGTCAACAGCACAGAACAGCATAAAAAAAAAAAAAAAATAGGTGAATCCAGAGTTCCAGAAATGTCAAAGTAATACAAACACACTGCAGCCTCATATTTTAATAGAGGAAGTTTCTGCCTGTATCTTTAGCAAATTAGTAACATATGAACAGTGGCAGTCTAATGTAAAACCGAATAATCACTGCATTTAATCCATAAGCATATCATTCTGAATGCCTTTTATAAGTTGTATTTTTCACCTGTTTAAAATGCAAAGTAAACCATGGAGTTGAAAAAATCCCCTATATTCTGCATATGGAGTATCAATGATGAAAACCCTCAGTGCGTGTCTTTCAGAGGAAGAATTTCTTTTTTTGTTGTTGTGTTTCTTTATTTTCTGTGTTGTTTGTCTTTTAAATGTCAGTATACCAGAGAAGTAATTTTAATCATATAATTACTGAAGATTTTGGAAGGTTTACACAAGACCCATAATTGGGCATAAGACATCACATCCTCTGGTTATATACACAGCAATCTGGTCTGGGTAACATTCTTTGCTCTGACCAATGTGTGCGAGGGGGGGCGGGGGAAGGAAGGGGAGGGAGAGGAATGGAGAATTAAAAATACTTCCTCAGATTAAATTTTCTTTACTTCATCTACTTAAAATGTTCTGATTGCATAAAATGCACTAAAATATTTATCGCGATGCATCTCCGTAGTTAAAATACCTTGCTCTCAATGTGATCCCAGATATTCAAACAAAAGACATTCAGCTGACAATGAAGCCTTTTCTTTTTTTTTCTTTTTTTTTTTTTTTTTAATTTTAAAAAGGCATATGTACACCTAAGACCGCACCACGGATCAGTCTCCTTTATCACGCCGGAGTTGTGACAGGTAATGCATAAAAAATTAAAATCCAATCCACCAGATAAGACATGCAAAATGTCTCCTCCAATCCCACCCCCATCTCGCCTTAAAAAAAAAAAAAAAAAAAAAAAAAAAAAAAAAAAAAAAAAAAAGCCCAGCCAGCACCAGCCCTGAACAGTCGGAGCACACGCACAGTGGCACCCCCAGAGCCACCACTGGGGCGACAGCGACAGGCCCGAGGGGGCCGCCACCCCCGAGCCCCCCTGCACCCCGCTCCGGGCTCCATGAGGGGCGAATCCCAGCTCGCCGCTTCCTCATGCCCTCACACAATGGTGCTTTCCCCCATTAGCTCCGAATTGTCAACATTTTCACGCTAGGCCCCGGCCGGGCAGGGCTGAGGCGCGGGCGGCCCGAGCCCCCGCTCCGCTCCGGGGCGGCGGGGGCGGTGTGGCCGGGGGGGATCAATGGCTGACGGGCCGCGGCCCCCCCGCCGGCCATGGAGCCGGAGCCCAAACTGCGCAGCAGGCGCGGCGCGGCGGGCCCGGCCCCGCGGAGCCTCGGCCAGACCCGGAGCCGCCGCCCCCGGACACCATTTCGGGGAAGGTGCCGCCGCAAGTCGGCCGGCACCACCGCCTCCCCCCGCCCCGCAGCCCCCCGGGCGCCCTCCCCCCGCGCCCCTCAGGGGCCCGGCCCGCAGCTGCCCGCGGGCAGGCACCGCTGCTCCCGGGGGGCGAGGGCGCCTCGCCCGCCCGCGGTCCCCAGGGACGGGGCGGGGGTTCGGGGGGGTGTCCTGTCCCGAGGGGCCGCGGGCGATCGGCTCCCCCCTCCCCGGCCGGGGAAGGGGCCGAGCCCCCGCCTCCCCCCGAGCCGGGGCAGAGCCCGAGCCAAACAAAGCGCGGCCTGAGCGGGAGCCAAGGGTGAAGCAGCCTGGGCTTTTCCTGCCGGTCCCCGCGCAGGGCGGGCCCCGAGCCCGGCTTACCCCGATCCCCGGCGGCGGCGGCGGCGTTGTTCCTCTCCTGCTGCTGCTGCTGCACCGGGCGCGGCCTGGACACTCGCCTGGGTCTCCTGTTGGCGGCTCGGACCGAGTTCATTTGCCGGCTCGTGTGGGCGGCGGGAGGGGAGGGGGGGAATCCTCCGGCAACCGGTGCCTCGGCGGGGACGAGGGCGCTCGGAGGGAGCCCCGGGGCGGCCGCCTCGCAGGCGCAGGCAGCAGGGAAGGGCGGAGGGGGAATCTCCGGGCGCGGGTCCCGCCGCCGCTGCCGGCTCGCTCGAAGACAGAGGAGCCGCCGGCTCTCCCAGCGCTGCTGTGGGGGACGATGGCGCCGCGCCCCCCCGTCCCGGCCCCCGGCGATCCCGCGGTCCTGCCCGGCTCAGGCCCGTCGCTGCTCCGTGGCAGGAGGAGCCATTGACACCGCCAGGGACGCGCTCGCGAGCGGGCGGCCGTTGGGCGGCCGCGCTGCGCCAATCGCCGCGCCCCACACAAACGGCATGCGGCGGCGCGGCCAATCGGCGCTGCCGTACTATGGGTGCGCAGGCCGGGGCGGGGCGGGCGGGCGGCGCGGCGCGGGGTGGGGCGGCGCGGTGCCGATAAAAGGCCGGGGCCGCGCGTGCGAGGCGGCAATGGCGGCGCCCGGGCCTGGCTGTGGCGGCGGCGCCCGTGAGGAGCCGGGCCCGGGGCGGCCTGGAAGCCGCCGGGCCCGCTGGCAGCCGGTGGGGGCCCGGCAGGCTGCGCTCAGGCCGTGTGTGATGAGGGAGAGAGGGCGGGCGTCTGGCGGCGGTGCCGTGTTGTGGTGCCGTGCGCCTTGGTAACCCTGCCTGGGCTGGGATTAGCCGTGCTCTGGGTGCCGGCTCGTTTCGGTTTCCTGGCTGGTTGGTAACCATTTTTTCCCCTCTGGATTTGTGTATGTTCCTTGGCCGGTATGCCCTCTCGTGTTTGTGCTACCTTTTGCGGAAATAACGATAATGCTCTTTATTTTGGGCTTTGGACAAGTGTATGAGGCTTTTCCTCCTTTATTTTGTGTGTTGTGTTGGTGCTCAGCTGATGACCTCAGAGCGAGGAAAAAAAGTAAACGAAGCTAGCTGTGGTCTTTTTCCTTTTCAGGGGTCACTTAATAATATGGATGGCACAACACAAGCAGTAAGGAAGAGATCTCCTCTTTGTAGAGTTGCTCAGGAATCTGCTTCTAATGCTGCGAAGGTGGGTTTGTGTGGAGTCCTACTTAAACTAAGCTCTGGGAGCTTCTGGAACCAGGGCCCTTGTCTATGCCTGGAAAGCAAAAGAGTGTTTTCTGGTATGAAATATAAATAAATGATGATAATTAAAAACACATTAGATAGGAGCTTGTTGTAAGCTGACAAATGAAGGTATAATATAGTTAAAGGAAATGGCAGTTTTTGAAAAGCAAGAAGCTTCAAAAACATTCTAAGGGAAATGACAATGATAATCTAACTCTCATTTCACATTAGACCAAATATAAACGTATGAGAAATTTCAGAAGTTGTTAAGGAGCATTTTTTAGACTTAACATTTTGTTGCCTTTAAGAATGTCTTGAGAAACAGTGGAGGATGTTTTTCCATGTCCAAGGGAAGTAATTCTTGCCAACTTCTCCGATATTAGGGGTAGAGATAATGAAGTCAAGCTCCCGTGAGAAGAACTTCGTAGGGAAAAAGAATACAAACATCAGTCTGTTGGGGGCCAGTTTCTGTCATGGCAATTACCAGGCTACTGTACTGAATATTCTGTAGAGCTACATAATTACATGTAAATATCATTAAAGTATCTTTATTTTTGGTAGTAGCCTTGTAAAACTCTGCTTTAACTCTTGAATGGGAAGAATAACCCTAGCCAAGTATTGTGCTGCACTTATTGTGCCATGGTTAAGGATTTTTTTTCTCCTCATTGAAAACTTCTCATCTTTAAACTGGAGTATTTCAGTTGTTTGAGTCTATTCCTGTTCTAGTTGTGCTCTCTTCACCAAGCAAATGAATTCTTGGTGTCACAAGATTAGCTGAAATTGCTCAATGTAGGTACGCTCCAAATTTTTAGTACTCTAAACCTTTGAAAGCTTGTTCAAGAATAGATAGCAAAATACTTTTCACATAGAGCCTTTAAGAATCTAAAGGTTCTGATACTAGAATGAAACTTTAGTTAATCGAAGCAAACTCTACCTTAAGAAATCTTGAACTAGTTTGAAACTGAATGGTTTCTTGGCCTACAAAAACACTTTCTGTAATTAGCTCCTTAAGGTCCAAGATGTACTCTCACTGACAACCAAAATACATTGAGGGCAATCTGTAGAAGTTATGCAGAAGTTCGGGATAAATGCTCTGATTTGAAAATATGAGAACCTCATGCTGGATAATACAGGCTTGATTTGGTTACTAAATAAATTACTGGTGCAAAAAAACAGTGATTCCTGTAAGTACTCAGTGTTTGCTTACAATGCATGGAGTAAAGAAATATTTGTAGTGCTCTTTTCTGACATTCTTGGCTGTACTTTAGAGAGCCTGAAAACTCATCAAAATATTATCAACTAAATATCTGTATCTCTTCTCATAACTGTTAAATGTATCCTTGTTCATAATTTCAAGTTTGTCAGTCTTTAAAATGTTCTGTTTATCCATCCTGTGTCTCTATTGCTGCTGTAAAGTCTCTGAGAAGGAAAACACCATTCTGTGATGGAAATGGCACTGAAATTATTAATTTGGGCTTCATTGCACCACTGTGGAGGTGCTTTAAGCCATCCTGTACAATGTGCTAATAAGCCATTCCTGAATGTGGGTGTGATTTATACTGGCAAGATAATTTAGCCTTTGTTGAGACAGCTTTTTCTTTATTTAAATTGGGAAGAGAGGGAATGGGAAGTGGAGCTAAACCGTACAGTGATCTTTTTGCATAATTGTCGACAATAGAAATGCTTGCTGGGCTGGTTATGTTGGCCACAAATCACCTTTTGGTGACCCTTGAACAGCCTCACATTATGAACAGAAAGGTGTAAGACCTGGGTGAGGAGCTTGCTTGGAGAATTTATAGCATAAGCAATTTGGACAGAGTTGTCTAGTGCTAGCTCATCATATTCAGACCATCTTCTAAGCTGCGCTGAACTTCAAATGTGTGTGTATTTAAATGTTAATGATAACTGGTTCTCTGCTTCTTCTTGAAGAGTTGGCTGCTGCTTTGAAGAGATCACCTCCTGCATGGAGAAAGAGATGCCATAGAGTGCTTAGTGATAACAGTAACTTGTTAATTATGTGTTAACATAGAATAGGTAGAGATGAGGCAGCTTCATAGAGAGATGTAGTGCAAGTTGTGATGAAGGGGATTCCTGTTTGTGAGGGTGATGTGCAGAGACAGAACAGCAACTTTGATTGGCTGACTTTCTCTAAAGTGAAGACAGTTAAAACAACTTAAATATCAAAGTAGTGAATCAGTGTTTCTTTTCTAGAATCTCAGAGTATTGCTGAGAGATTAGAGGTAGTGGGGTCACAGAATAAGCAGGATGGGGAAGTTACTGTGGGACAGTGTAAAATGTTAAGTCAGCAAGGCTGATTGAGGCCAGGGTGATCTGCAGGAATCACCACTATTTTTATTCTATTTAATGTATATGCTAACTAGCAACCTGAAAAGTCTTGCTTCAGAGCCTGTTAGAAATGCTTTGAATGGGGAGCAGATTCATTTAAGTTGTCATGATGCATCCTTACCCTGAAGATATGGGTATTGCTTTAACAGTTGATCAAAACAAGTCTATGATAACACATTTCAATGAAACTGTAATCTGTGCAGTACTTCTATGGGGCTCACAAAACGTGAGGACAGACTTCAACTTGTATATGATGACCTAAAACTCTATTTAAAAATTATTTAGAAACAATAATTTTGAAAATTGGAAAACAAAACAATTAACCCCCCTGCTGAATTGCTGGCTTTTAATTAAGTGGCAATTGCACAGTATTCTCCCTAGCTTTAGCTTCCTAATATTTGTGAGAGAACAAGAAATATTTTGAGAACATGGTTATAGTTTATTATACAAAGCCCACCACAGAGCATTTAGCTATAGCTTGTGGATTTGAATGAGAAATACAAGGAGTCATTTTTTTATTGTGAGCTTGAATCTATTCAAGTGGTTTTGCAAAGGAACTATGTCTCTTCCTCTCTGTATGGATGAAAGTGAAGTAGAAAGGGCTGAAATGCCTTGTCCAAGAGCATTTCCAGGCTATTAACAGGGCTATGAGCAGAAACCAGGGTACAGGAGTCCTTAGCTAAGGCTTTCTCCACAGTGTCATGTTACTGCTTTCAGAAGTATAAGAATTTTGCCTATTATTTCTGACCATCTCATATGCTGCTAATATGTCCCTGGACTAAAAATGCTGCATTGAAGATTTGGGACTGACCCACCGTGAATTTCTGGCTTGGAGCTCTTTAAACTTACAGGGTTGTTTCTCCTAAGATTGGAATATGTTTGGCCTTTCAGAAATAGCTAATGATGGCTGTAATTGGTTGAACATGCTTGCTGTGCAGCTCAAAAATTCCAGTGTCATTTTGTTGCAATGTCTCTGACCCTCAGTTCCTCTTAATTGCATTTTACAACCCATCTCATGCAGCTAGAATCTTCCCACTCTTGCAGAAAAAGACTCTTAAATCTCTTCTCCTTTCACCTGGAATCCATGTCTCCTAAAATCCAGCTTGATGTTAGCTGACCTTCCTGGGTTGCCTTCTGGGTAAATGTCTGTGGCTGGGATGTTTTCTGTTGCTATACCAACCTGGTTTTTGCACTAAAAATAAAGACCTCAGGGTGGGGAATGTGTGTTGTTTCCTATAAGCTCACATGACTGTTGCAACATGTTTATTTAATGTGTTAATTCTAATTCTGCCCTAACAAAAGCTCTCTGGAAACATGAGTGGTACTTTTATTTTTTTAAATAAAAACAACTTCTAAAAAAATGTCCTGGAGGGATTGTGTCTGAGTTTTAAAGCATTATTAGCTGTCTTGGTCGAAATTTCATAGCTGGATAAATATCTACACCACTGCCTTCTGGATTTTTTTGGGAGTATGGTTAGGGGAGGGAGAGGGAATATGGAATTGTTTCAAGTATCCATACTGTATTTTCAACTGATTTTTTCTGATAGTACTTAGTGAAATCCCCAAACTTGGTCCTCTGGATTGTACCAAATTTAGGGTTTTCAGATAGTCTGATCTGCTACAAAGCTTCATTTTTAAAATTAATTAAAATAGATTGGGTATTAATCACATAATTTTATGGGTGATGAGCTATTATTTTGACTTGGTGGTTCTCATTCACTCAAGGTTTGCTTCTTGCTGTTCATTTTCAAACATGCATGTACAGAGATCAGATATGGGCTTCACTCAGTTTTTATCCTTGGAGCCTACTTCTGCACATTGTATCAGCAGTATGTCCATATGATGAGTTCTGTCTTTAGAGCTGGGGTTTTCTGTCCCCCAAATAAGGTTGATGTGGGTGTTATTTATATTGCCTTGGAGAGGATGCAGCCTGAAGAGATCTTTCAACATAATGAATTGAGTCAGGTCCCAAATGAGAAATGTTTACAAGAAGTACATCCAATACTCCCAACTGGGAAAATCAATCATTTAATACCAGGAGGCTTGAAGTTACATGAGAGTTCTGGCTCCAGATTTAGACCTACCAAAGGAAAAAAATGGCTACTTTATGAAATTTTTTGCAGGTTGGAGGGTGGTTCTTCCCTAAAAATATCTGGGTGGGATTCTGAGCTCCTCATTTTTACAAAGTACTTAGGTTCCCTGAAGCTGGTCTATCACAGGCCTAGAGAGGCAGGAGCAGTTAGGGACACTTTGCTTCCTCTTTGTTATGAACAGCTAAATATGAAGTGAGTATGAGGAATCCCTGTCTTCATTTTCAATGTGTCAAACAGTTGGCAGCATTGTAGAGCATCCAAAGGTGGGTTGCTTAAATGGAATTTGGTATCTCCATGCAGAGAGGGATCAGTTGTGAGAAGTGATGCTACTTTCAATCTTGAAGGTGGGAAATTAAAAGTAGTCTCACCATCAGCACATGTGTACAACTGCTTTCACCTCAAATCTGGAGAGCAGGTGGGTGTGGGTTTTATTGGTACTGACAGTTTTAACCCTAACAACACCTGTTTTTGTTAACTGGTAGGAACAAGTTCTTCATGGTAGAGAGATTAGTTTTTTTACTTTGCTGCATGGTAGACAGATGCCATTTTAAATATCCTGCTCCAAAGCTGTAGTATCCTTTTCTACTGTAAGCATTCTCTCAGCATAGAAAGACTGGACCTGGCTAGGAGTAGCATATTGTGTGCATAAGTCTTGCCAGCTCCTTCTCTAGTTTGAGCAGGTAGAAGAGAGGAATTTACATCCTTTTTCTCCAGCTTGTCTCAGGTGGACCTCTTGGTTGTGCCTTATCTGATAAATGGGGATAAGGTCTAATTATTTTTATGATCAATAAATATTTCATCAGCATTTTAGAATGCCCTGAAGAGTGTTCTGCAGTTAGGCTCCAAATTGCTGTTGCCCTTAAGAAGCAATCCTGCTGTTCACAGTCATATTTTTGCTGCCTTTCTGCTGTACCCTGTTCTATCAACCAGCATTCCTGCAGCAGCACAGCCAAATCAAGGAAGTAAAATGACTGCAAACTAATCCAGCTGAAGGCACAGCTATTTTTCAGACATGTTCAATGGTAGTGCAGAAAAGTCATGGGAAGGGATGGCCCTTACATGAAGGAAGCTTGAGACAGATTGGCTTACTATGATCCTGGAAGCATCCCTTTAGTATTTCCCTGGGTTTGTGGGTGAAAGTCATTCCTATTAGGTCTGTTTTGTTGGAATGCTCTCAGCCATAGTTGTGCTGCTGTAGGAGCTGTCTGGGCTGCTGCTGAAGCTCCATAATCTGCTCTGTGGTTGAGCTGTGCATCCAGGCAGGTGGCAGCATGACCAACTTGGGAGCATGTAGGGAGTAGAGACTGTAAGCTACACAATGACTTCAAGCAGTCAATTTCTCTCTGTTGCCACGTGGTGGTGGTTGTTGCTGTCAAGGAGCTTCAGACTTCTGCTGCTGAGGGCATGTGGCAGGTAAGTTGGCAAGAAATGTCTTACAGATCAGTACCTATAGATGACTTTGTCTAGTGCTGCATGGTTTGTCCAGTTACCCACACGTTGGTGATATGTTTGCTTCTATTTATCCTCCATTTTCCATGTACACGTTCTTCCACCTCAGCAGGGTCAACTAATCAACAGGAGGTATTTTCCTAGGAATAACTGACAAAATATAATAGATTTTAAGGGTAGCATGCTCCCTTTTGAGTCTACTCAGCTGTTATTCTAGATCTAGGTGGTTTTCCTATTCCATCTTTATCACATTAAAGGCTTGCTTGTGATCTTTTTGATTCCCTAATGATCTTGTTTCCATGGTGAATCCCTAATGTGTCAGGTTCTTATCATTATCTTATTTTATGCTGATAAGCAGACATGGAGGATAGATCATCCATTCAGAAGAATGTGTGTGTAAATGAGATCAATGGTACTATAAAATCCTCTCCACCAACTCTTAGTGATGAACATGAGTGTGATCTAGGCCTTAACAGAATTTATATGGTATATGTAAATGTGCATTCACATATAAGCTGTCAGGACAGCTTACAGAACAACTGATTTAAATATGTTAAATAAAATCTAGTTTTCCTCCACTTGGCTGTGTCCAGTATACTCAGATTCACTGAGTCACTGAGTTCCTGAGTCTTACATCTTTTTGTTGCTTAAATTTTATGGCTTTTTCACAGCAAATCAGAAAAGAAAAATGGGAAATCAAGATTATCATATATTTTCAAGTCTCAGCTAAGCTGAGAAGGAAAACTTGAGTAAGACTAGTGTAATACTCCAGAGAATTTTCCTTTAGGAATTGAGTAAAGGGAAGTGATGTCTCTATGCTAGTTTATGGAAACAAGTTACTGACTGTCACTCCAAGTTCATGTTCAACATCACTAGAGAAGCTGTTACTCTAGAAGTTTATAAATGTTCAACCTTTATTGTTTGTTTTGTAACAGTTGTTTCTTAACAGCTGATCCTTGTCTTTGTTCTTTGTCAAACTGGTCATCTTATTACTGTGTGATTAAATGGTTTACTTTGCCTTGTAAGCTGCTTGGCAAAACCAGACATATTTTGATGCAGGTTGGGTTTTTTCAGATGTACATCTGTGTAGATGGCATTTCTTCTGTGAACCACTTTGGGTATGGGCTAATTAATAGCTGTTCACAACAAAAAATGCAGTCAGTTTATTTTTTTTTTAAGTGAGGCAGAAAACTGAGAAGAAGGAAAAGCATCAAATCTAATTTTCTTTCTCTATGCTCTGTTCCAACATGGCATTAGGTACAGTAGTCAGTGTTGGGCAGTACTGGGCTGTGGCTGCTCAGTGCTGGAATTTTGCATAGCTCTGAACATGTTTGGGTGGAAAGGGGAGGTCCAGCTCTCACAGTCACAGAGTTTCCACAGCCTGTGTGAGCATCTTGACAGGTCACTGGTTCTGTTGCACCACACTCTGTTGGGCTATGTGTGTGCAGGGTTTCCATATTTGGCCTGTGAGGTGTGGAAAAAGAAGGTGGCAGTCCAATCTATGAGTCAATTTTTGGAGGTGTGGAAGAGTAGTCAGTGGAGGAACATAAAAAGGTGAAGATTGGGGAATGGAATGTTTGGCGTTGGTTTTAATTAGAAACATCCTGTTCATCACTCATATGTGAGATAAAAAGGGAAGAATATCCATTACTAAAGTACACTGAAAGAGGAAATATCTGTATTATAGTGAGCAATTCTAATTGAGCTGCCAAGTATAATTGAATTGGAATACATACCCTAGTCCAACAATATTTCCCTTATTGCAATCTATGAGTGAGAGTCAACTGGCATTGTATTTATTCCTAATCTTTCTGCAACTGATGACTTTTGTCTAAAATCCAAAGTACTTCAGGACTAACTCAGTATTAAACTTAGCAATTACCTCTGTCAGCTAAAAGATGAATAAAGCCTTACCAACAAACCCTCCTTTCATAAACCCAAGGCTTCTTGTACTTGTCACTTCAAAAAGGTACAAAGATAGCACTCCTACCATGACCTAGAAGAGTGACTCTGTAAATCAGAGAAGGAAACTGATACTTACAAGGCTCAGAGCTGAAGTTTTTTTGGTTTTGGGGGGGAGGCCCTTTGTTCTTGCCAAGGAGGAACCAGCCCTGAACTCCTTTGCTCACGTTCTCCTAGGTGTGGTGCTGTGACTCGATGAGAGAGGTATGTACTGCCCGTGACTGCAGCTAATCACCTCAAGTGACCTCTCCCTTCAGCACTGCAAACCAGCTGCACTGAGACTGTTACTTCAATTTTACTGGAAATTAGATTAAAATCTGCTGCTCCTGGATTTGGTGAATTAGCTGGCAGTATCTTTAAAATACTTTCTAGAGCATTTTGGATGGTGATGTGAAACATGCATTATTTTCAAGGCTTAAAACATACTAAAGTAAGTGAAATGATCTAAGATCCTTCCACATGTCACAGGGAAAAGCTTAAGAGGTTTAAATTCAGAGTGTTCTACATTATAAAACTTAACAAATATCAATATACATGGGTACAAGTAGTCCTACCCTCCAGTTGATACAGAAGACTTTCCCCACTTTCTATGAATGCATCTGTGTAGACTGAAGCTTCCTCTGAACCAATTTTCTGGTTTCTGATTACTTTGCAACGTCTTCACATGTTTTTTAAATACTTTGAATTACTATAAAGCTGTGATGTGTCATACCTAAAAATATTGCTCCTGATTTCTAAAATTTTTCTAAACTACAAGGCATTTTTGTCATTATTCCATTCAGTTCATAAAATTGTTACAAGCTATTGTACTACAATGTAAGACATAAATTTTAAAAGAAAGAGAAGTGCAGGAAGTTTGAATGATACATGACCATGAATTTGCTCATCTTTTATATAATGCCTTCTTGAGGTGCTTACATTTTCAGTACATTAATTGTTCATGATGAATACTCTTGCATAAAACATTCACAGGTAATTTTCTGAGGGCAAAGAATGACTAAAAAGTTATTCACTAAAGAGCAATCAATAATCTGTATCTAAAAAGAACACTCATCATGTGAACTAAACTGATGTAACAGGTAGAGAAGTTTGCATATAAAGAAGAATCTGCCCTTTTAACAGAAGCCATAGAATTGGTGTGGACTGGTGCAGAGGCAAAATCATTATTTTCTAATAATGTTTTGTTGAAGGCGATGAAAAAACCCACTTTAGGCAAAATATCCATATCTCTTGTGGTAAAGCTCCAGCAGGTAGCCACCTCTGCTGCAGGTAATATATGATCACTTTTGTGCTGTGTCCTTCAGGATGGATAATAATAATCAGTGAAAATATGTTTATAGAATATACTAAAATATCAGGAAAATAAATTAATGGATCTATCAGGCTTCTTCCAGGCAATAGATTTTAAACAACTTGTCAAATATTTCTTGGCTGTTATACCCTTGCATAAGAGCTTTCCCTGGTTCATAAAGAAAATTAATGTAAAATCAATAATGGTGTTTAAAAATTCACCAAACACTTCCCATCCAGTGAAAGTCTCACTTTCACTCACTTTCAGAGTGCCACTAATGCAACAGTCAGAGTGGGGAAAACCGCACAGGCTTGACCTTAGTGGTTAAAACAGAAGCCTGTGCAGATGGAAGATGCAGTGAAGAGATGCTTTCAGAAGCAACCAGGAGGACCTGCCTGCTTCCCCACAAGAGCAAACCTCTAAACAGAGCCACTGTGAGCATCAGCTTGCAAAAGTCTTGTTTGAAGATGCAGTCGAGATGCTGTGCTGACTTCCTGCTAGAAGATGCCCTGAACAGCAAGCAAAAGGAAAAAGAAAGGAGGAAAAGAAAAATCACTTCAGGGTGAAAACCACAACAGAAGAACAGTAAATAAGCTTCCTCTAGCATCATAAAACCCTATGAGCTGCCAGATTTCAGACAACGAAGAGGGAACGTTTGCTGCTTTAGGTTGCTTCATTCTGCTCTTGCAGAAAACCTGAGATCATTGTGGAAATGGGAAGAAACAAGCCATAAATTAGATTTGTATGTTAGTTTTTTGGGTTTTTTTTAAATAAAAGCACAAAGAGAAATAATACAGTACATGGTGATTTGTGGGCTATATCTGCATTTAGGTGATTTTTCTGGTGAAGGAGATGCATTGTAATTATCATTTATGTAAATAATACAATTGTAGTTACCCACAGTTGCCACATTTGATCTGTGAAAATAAATAGGATTTGTCAGTATCCCCTCCTCTCCCCGTTCCTCCCCTAAGTGATTCAGAACTGTTTTCCAGCCTCTTGCACAGGGATGTTCAGCAAGGGCAGAAGGTGAAGTGCAAGCCTGCAGAGCTTGGAGGTGGTGGTCTCCAAGAGCAAATTTCAGAGTTTGCTCAGTATTGTCATTTCCAGGCATCTGTGCCCGTGCTCTCTTCATGGTATTCACAAATATTTGGAAATATTTTATTACCGCTTTATTTCCCCAAGGTTTTTTTTTTATCTGAGAGAGTTAAAAATTAATTTTTCTTTTTAGGTTAGAATCCAGATTCACGTGGAAGCACTAGGCTCCCAAAGCTGTGCCTTCAACCAGGAGACAGGCGATGCATGGGAGAATTGGCAGAATTGCACTGCTCTGAGCACTTTTGGAGACATATGCTGCTTTTCCCACTCCTGCAAGTAGTCCCACAGATGCCTCATGACTATTCACTTGAGTCATGCTTGCAGAGTTGACTTTTTGGTGGTTTGGATTCCCAGATTCCTACACTGCGTATTTAACAGCGGAACAAATTCTGACTTGAAGGTGGAAAACCGAGAGGATGCGCTTAACCAAAACCCAATGTTTTGAACGCAAACTAAATCGCGTCGTGGCTCAGAACGCTGCTTGGTGGAGATGAGACATCTCCAAGCACAAGGAGAGGCGAACAGTCGGGAGCGTGTTTGGCTCCGCGGGGACATTCCCGGCGCTGGGCACCAGGTGGCGCTGGCCCGCGCTCCCGGTTCCCGGTTCCCGATTCCCGCTTGGATCCGCCGGCGTTTGTTTTGGAAAGGAAGCTCATGGCGAGACAGCAGCATCCCTGCCCCGCTTGGGCCGGAGGGAATTTTGGGAGCGAGATCGCTCCATCAACAAATGTTAGACAAGCTGAGAAAACTTTAATTTGCTTTGTCTTTTAACAATTCCGTCGGTTTGGTTTGTTGAGGTTGTTTGTTTGGGGGTTTTGTTTGTTTCTCTGGGTTTTTTTATGGAAAAAGAGAACAAATTCTGTTCACAACAGCCCTTTACAAAGTTCAGAATATTACATACGCCCTGCAAATGGAGATTCAAAGATTCATTGGGTATTAGAGATGGTCTGAAAATGGTAAACGTTTCTCAGTGCTTTCTCTAAATTTTCCACAAAGCTTCTGGAACATTTGAATCAAGTGACTATTCAGTCAGTTCAGTTTTCAGGCAAGGAAAGTTGTTTTCTTTTTCCTTGCTGGTAGTATTTTTACAAGAAGAGAGGACAAGATCAGGCAGATGGAAGGGAAAAAAAGTGTGAAGGAATTGTAACATCAAAATCTTTAAAACTGTATTATTGGTTTGGAAAAATGAAGACACTAGTTGTGTAGCTTCTGCATCTAAATTACAGAATATTTTTAAAATGCCTTTTAAAACTAAACTGCATTTTAGTTTTAAAAATTGTTGCATTTATTCAGAGGCTGCTGAGAATGAAAAGTATTGATAAGCTCTACTAAGCATTTTCATATGGAATCTATTTTCAGCCACATACCAGAAAATGTCTTTGTTATTTTTTTGAATGAGACCCTAATCTCGGAATGACTTTTCATTTATCAGAGCCTTTTAAGTCTGCTATTGTGTTTCCAGTCAGATCCTTTCCACTCACTTCTTTTTTCCTGTGTCAGCCTCTTACAAACTTGCCACAGGGCAAAGTTCACAGTTATTTTCCACAGGCACAAGGATTTCCCTTCTCAGGGGTGCACTTGGGCTTTATGCAGTGGAAGCCAAGCACAAATTAATGCCAGCTCTAAGAGTTTGTGATAAAGTTTCTTGTGGTTTATCATACTTAATAGCAAACCCTCACATTTGTGATTTAACTCTTTAACAATTCAAAAATTCAACTTCTTCCCTTGCTGTTTAGTCAGATGAAATGGCTTAGTGGTTTTTTGCATCACCAGCATTGGCATTTGTGTCTGTATTGGTGTTCTTATTTAGCATTGTGTTGGTTCCCACTTCAACTATAATTTGGTAATGTTCAAATACCACTTTATAGAAAAAAAAAGTAAGTTCTGGCATCTGGTGTAGAGAAGTTGGAAAACGTGAGTGCAGCATGCCAAAAAAATCCCCAAAGAAATATAATTGACTCCTCTTAAAATTTAATTATTTTCTGGTTTTTTTTGGTGGAGGGGAGGGTGGAGGGGAGGGGTAGATTACAAATGTTATAGCACTTCAATTCCCTGAAATATATTTATTTTAACTTTTTCCAGGGTTTCCAGGGTTCAAGTTTACTTCTGTGTATTTTATGGACAAGAAACAGCTGAAATTCTCTCAAGGGGTTAAAAAAAAGGACAAAACCTGTTTGTTCTCTCCTAATTCACTGTTACAGATTTTATGACTCCTGGTATCAAGAAGGATTTGTGTTCCTACCCTTGACAGAAACTTCCACCTCCACATCCTTCTGCAGTGAGGATGTGCCAGCTGTCAGCCTGGCTGCCATCTCCCACCCTCCTGCAGCTGAGCAGAGCTTTTAATCAGTCTTGGAAAGTGCTTTGCTGACCCTTCCCTTCCGACAGAGGCTGATGTTCAGGCTGCAGCTCCTCCTGTGGAACGTGCTTTTGTATTCCTGCTGGGCATTCTCTGCCTTCAGCTGGAGCTGGGACCAGCAGTTGTGTCAATGACCAGCTGATAACAGGGGAGAACAGAGCATGCATGAATCAGAGAAAGAGCCAAAGTTGTCCTGGTTAGTGGCACCGTGGGCCCAGGTTGCTCAGTAATGGTTCACCAAATATCAGTGTGAAAAAATAAACAGTCAGGTTGTTTAGGTAGCCTAACTTTTCTGTTAGGGGCAAATAAACGTCTGCAACACAAAATGCAAGTGGAGGGCAAGAAATCTGGGGATTTGTGTTTTGGAAGAGTTCTGTTTTGGTCAGAGTCAGGTCTCTGGGAAAGTGGCAGCAAGGAATCAGTACAGATCAGCCAGGTAGCTCCAGAGGTCTGCAGCCAGCCTTCTGGAGGACACTGAGAGGTGACCTTTGGCTGATTCCCTTCCCATCTTTCCACACTCTGGTCTCCTCCTGCCGTTTGATTGCTTTGTGCTGTTGAAGCTGAGCTCCTGGGCAGGGGGAGGCTGCAAGTTCCATTTACTGGGAGCCCAGTGAGCATCTCCAGGCTGCTGCACCACCAGCAGCTGTTAGCAGTAACAGCAAAAACAACCAGTTGTAACAGAGTGTGGAAAGGGGAATAGCTTGCCATTACCCATGTCAGGTTTAAAGGATAAGAACTGCATTTCCCTTATTACTGATGATCCTCTGGAGAGCTGTTAGCATCTCCCTGGATAGGGATCCAGTTTCTGCCCTTACCCCGTATAACCTCATCCGTTTCAAAACAAGATTTAATGTCATTAGAGCAAATTGGCATTAAGGCAAGGGATTTTGTCCATGGAATTCAGGTTGTCTTTACTTATTTTTCTAAGCACGTGGCATCAGAAGGATCATTGAGAAATTTACCCAAACCAACCTTTCTTCCCAGCTACCTCAGGTCCAGCTTGTGTCACTAACCTTTTTGCCTGTGCTGCTTTCCATTCTGCTAAGTAGTAAACAGCCTCTGAAACATCTTCAGGATATTTTATACTCCCTTTGCTCCATCTCATCCAGGCAAAAGGGACAGTTGTGTGGTCTGGTTGTCAACTGGGAACTTGGTCAGCTCCCCTTGTATTTTCAAGATTGGTTTTAGAGTAATAATTCTTTCTGGTATTACTGTGAGTAAATTATAATTCAACAACAGACAAGTGTATATGGCTAGCATTTCATTTTATGCATTTCCCTTCCTTTTCTGTAATATTTTTCTTTTCTGCAGTTTAGTATGGGTACCTACTTCCATGATTGTGTCTGGAATTCCTGAAGGAGTGATTTAGGATACCTTACTATCATTGTCTTTGCTTGCACTTTAGTACTTTGAAATTTCTGCATTTCGAGAAAAGGAATAAAATTCCCTCCAGTATGGAAGTGCTTAGATTTCATTGGTAGTCTTTTAGTGTTTCAGTCAGTGCTTTGTCTCCTGGTAGGTACAACTCCTCTGTGAATGTCTCTCTAAAGTCCCTCAGGATACCTCCTAAAAGAATGTGGAGTTAATATGACTTGCAAATTGTTTTAAGTGATTTGTTTATTGGGTAGCCCTGGCTTAGTTCATTCTCCTTGACAAAATGCAATCAGTTGCTTTGCATCATTCCTCATAAGCTACAGTTAGAAACTTCTTTTGTTTTTCCAGAGAAGGGTCTGAACCCTGACCCCAGCAGCACTTTGAAGTCTTCCCTGACAGACAAAGATAAAGCCTGAGGTACCCAAATGTCCTGGGAGGGATGTGACCCTTCAGTGAGCAGGGACCTGATGGGGTGGGCTTGTTGCACAGGGCCAGAGATGGGGAGGAGGATGACTCTGCATGGAAGTGTGGCTGCTCTGGAGCCCCTGTAATTGCAAATTGTAGCTGAAAGCAGGGGAGAATGTGATGTGAGGGGCAGTGTCACTTCAGAAGATTAAGAAATATGCTTTAATGGGGAAAGGGGTTTTATCTTTGGATAAATCCACGTGGATGTGTACTGTGTTTCTTGGATCTAAAAGAAAATGAGTTGGAGATTTCCACTATAGTATTTTGATTCCAAGAGAGGCAGTGGTCTTGATAAGCAGTAAAGAAACAAGGCTTACTGTGATTCTTTCTACCTTTGAAACTTTCAGCAGAAGAAATGGAAAGTATGGAAAGGCAAATAAGAGATTGTGATATAGGAGAAGATTAATTCAGATCACATAGCAGATAAGGGTGTTCCCAAAGTTCAGGACATTCTTTTAGGAATATCCCCTCATAAAAAGGAAGTGTCAGATGCCTTAATCCAACTAAATCAATATTCATGACATGACATGTCTGTGGGCATTTAACATTCTTGCTGTAGCACCTTTGTAACTGTATTCTCCTATTGCATAGATGTGTCCCAGGCATAAAAAGTTGAAGAGATAAACATTTCATCTTCATTGAAGTGTAGGCTATATGAAAGATGTTAAAAAAGACCCTGGGACTTTTTTTTTTTTTTTTTTTTTTTTTTTTTTTTCAGAGAGCCAGAATACATGAGATAATGTCAGATATATATATTAAAAAAAAAAAAAAAAAAGTCTTATATTTGCAGTGAGAATATTTCAAGTGAAATGTTTCCATCTGAACCCAGGAAAAAGACAGAGGAATGATAACAGCAGATTTCTTGTCAGAGATCAGCTGTCAGAGTGAACAGATAATACTTACTTAATGGCATCCAAAATAGAAATTCTCCAGATCAATCTGCACAGTCCCTATAAAAATAACAAAACCAGGAAAAAATTACTTCTTAAATAATTGAGAAGTTTACAGTGACAAAATGCAAGATGAAATTAGGCTCTGAGAGATTAACTAACACAGAACAGTTATTTTGCCTTTCTCTCATTATTTTCCTTCCACTCCTTTGCTGCTTTTTTCATTTTTTTCTAAGGCATATGCTAAGAATGTTTCCAGTGAGTCATTTCAGACAGGTTGAGCAGATATCTAAGGGAGCAGCCTTTGGTAAATCAAGTGGGATCATACAGGTAGAACTGGAATTCAGCATCCCTTTGTAGCTGAAAGGCTTTGCTTGTTCAGTCCCACAGATGCAGCATGGCAACAGGGATGTGACATATTGCTTTTTTAGGGGAATGTGCCAGAAACTGGGAAGGGCAGATCAAGCCTTCTGAAAGAAAATCAGACCAATTAGAATCTTGTCTCATGTTTAATTAACTTGAAACTCAATCTCTTATTTCTAGAAAGGAGTGTTTGTGGGAATGGAGGTACATGGATACCAAATCATCTTCCAAAACATTTGGAATTCACTCTGATAAGAGTGGTTTTTGACAGAGATTTATTTCCAGCTAAATTCTAATGCAAGGTGCCAAGCAATACAATCCTGTGTGAACTGAAAAGCAAGAGGAAAATCCTGCTGGTTTCTGATTGCTGTATATTGAGCCAGTCAGTCCAGCTACTACAATATCTGAACATCTCAGTCTTTAATGTGTGTCACTTCAAACTTCCATATAACTAAAATTTCCTTTAAAGGTCAAAATCAACTTCTTAGAAGCCACTTAGAATGTGAGAATCCATTTCTAAGAAGGGTTTGCATGCATGTAACAGGTGAAGGTATATTGCAATATGCTGGTTTTTATCTGAGTTTTTTTTAATTTATAAAATGTATTTTTTCCCAGGCTTACAACCAGCACAAAATCAAATGTAAAATTCAGCTAGTCAGCTGATAAAAAGCAGAAAGTGTCATCATCCATGACACTTCAGTCTGCCAGTTCTTATATTTTTCACCCACTTACACTGTTCTCTTTTTGTACATCTTTTTGCCTAGGGAAAAACACAAAATTTATAATACACCAGGAAAAAAAAAATCTAGCTTTTTCCACACTAAGGTGAAAGCTCCAAGTAAAACAATCATCTCCCAACATATCCTTGTCCATGTTTATTTTAGTCTAATCTACTCAGATTTTGTATATTTTTAGAGCATCTTCATCATCATAGTATTTGATCATTACCTCCTACAGACTACATATGGAAAGAAATACCCTTGTATATGGCTTCTAGATATTCTGAAACAAATGAGAGTCCAAGAGGAATAATCCTGGATGACTAATGACATCCTTAATACCTGTAAGCATTTCCCTGAAATGCAGCAAGTTCTGATCTTGCTTTGGGAAGATCCACACCTGAAGCCTGAACTGCTGGATAATAAATGAGGAGCAGAATGCCCCCACTTATTTTAGTTCCTCTAAAGCTGTAGTGGAAACTTGTAGCTGATCTGTGCTGCCATGGGATGGCTGGGTGGGGCAGAGGCAGAGAGGGAGATGGGTAGCTCAGGTGGTACAAATCCCCTTTGCTTGTGTAATAATATGCTTTAATAAAGGGAGCACAAGCAGCATCTGTGCCTTGGCTGCAGGAGCCTGAGAAGCAGCTCTGAGGAGCCTCAGTCCCACTCACAGAATGAGCTGCATGGGAGCAGCTGTGCCCCATGGATAGGAGGAAGGTGCAGTGCAAATCCATAGGAACATCATGGAATAATTTTAGGCCTTGCACATTGTTGGCATGCAACTACTGAGTGAATGTATCCTGCCTTTTCAATAGGCTGCACAGGGCTGGGAAAGAAACAGACCTATCTAATAATTTCCTCAATAAAACCTGAAAAAAAGATGAAGTGGACTCTGTAATGCCATGCAGACAAGTGATATAGTATTCTTATTCATCTTTTAATCCTGTTCTTTCAGGTGTCTAATTTGGTGCTTCCCCTATTAACTTTCTTATTTCTTCTTGTGCGGTACATCAGAGGTCACTGTGCCTCTTGTCATCATATTTCCAGTTTATAAGAGGGCAGAGGGAGCAGAAAGTAACTACAAGGTAGTTCTGAATCTTTCATCTTCATTTCTAAATCCTGTAATTTCTTTAAAGTACATACTCTCCTTCTTTCTTACCAGCAGAAACAAGAACTTATTTGAATGTCAAACTGGGCTTTAATGAATCTCATAGGATAATCATAACAGCAGCTGTCCAAGTTAGTTTCTTTTAAAAATTCTGTATGATTTAAGTGCTAGCACGAGAGTTTGCCTTTTTCTTCCTCTCATACATCCCTTTGAAAACAAGGATGTTAATTTGCTAGTTAATGCCTTTTAAGTGTTTCTTCAGCTAAGATACTGAGCACAGCTCCTCAAACACGCCAGCTGAAATGGAGCACGTGCTGCTGAGGAGAGAGGCACTCAAGTAGCTGATATTGCAGTCATGACATTATTGATATAAATATTTAAAAATGTCTTGAAATAACGTTAGTTACCATTCAGCAAAGGTTGGCTCTCCTAGAATGGTGATTGCTAGATATTTTTATGGTTTGCTAACTTGGTTCAACAAGGCCTAAAGGGTTTATTTACCCTCCTCTGAGGAAGCATTGAGCACATGCAGGGTTTTTCCTGTTATCTACCCTTCAAATGTCTCTCCTATGAAGAAGGACAGGTGTCAGTAAGTTGAAGTTTTGTTGACTTTTCTTCTAACATCTGGGTGTCTTGTGGATTGCTAGCAGATGCTTATGCCTTCCTTTGGGAATAGAAGATGTCTGAGGGTGCTCTAAATTTGAATCACTTAACTCACACATGCATCCCAGTCCTAAACTGAGGATGTACAGCCAATATTTAAGGCAGTTCCTTCATGTAGGAGTCCTAGCCCAGCATCTCTGTCTAGTTCCCAAGTGACAACTCTGAGCACCAGAATTACTTTAACGAGAGGCAAGGCAGACAGCCAGTTTCCAGGCTGTTCACATTGCCTCCTCTTCTCCTCAGCCTGCCAAGGTACAAAGTCCTTGCATAACCCAAACACTGAATAGCAAGGCAGCAAGAGATGAAAACCTGCTTGCACACTGTAAAGGTAACATTAGAAGACTTTGTTGTGATGCCACATGGTGATGCTTCCCATGACAATGTGCCTGCTTACCTGTTAACAGAAAATGTAATTGCAAAGCTTTAGCACTTCACTTCTGGCCAGCATTTCTGCAGTTGAGCTCTTACCCTATCCATTTGTTTCTGCAAAACAAGTAGGAATCAGCTTTCTCACAGTGCTCTGGTACTGTTTCAATTTATCTTTAAAAATTTTTCAGTGTGTTTAGCGACAGGTTTGTTCTCAATGATTTTCATTCCCAGTGTGTTCAGTTACACAAATGGGGACAGTTTCCTTCATGGGGACATTTTGTACTTCATTTTGCTTCCATCAGTCACTGAGGCTCCATCCTGATGTTTTGTAAGGCATCCCTCAAGAGTGCTGTGTTTCACACCTGCTTTTCTGAGGAGAAAAGAAGAGTTTAGGTTTTTCCTAGTATCTCAGAGCTGGCTGTCTCTAATCCTGCTTCACCTTTTCTCTTCAATTGTTTCAGATTTGCAAGTTAGATGCCACTAGTAGCATAGGAAGGCTGCAGTCACTTCCAGCCTGTTCTCAGCACTGCCTACAGACTGATGCAAATTGGCACATTTAAAGCCCAGGCAGACAGCAACTGTGTAATCCAGTGGCATTTCCTTCTAAAATTTTCTGCACAGAAGAGGAGCTTGGAAGGAAGTAACAGTTTGGGGAGAAATCCAATTCCAGCCCCAGAGGCAATGCTGCACTAAGCAGTAAATCTTCTTGTCTGTGTCTACAGAAAGAATAAGGAACTCCTGGCTTGCTGGCTGTCTCTGTAGCCAGGGAAGAGTCTGCAGACTTGCTGCCCCACTCTTCTATACCAAACCTATTTGGCCATGCTGCAATTCCCTGCCAGTGCATGCTCCGGGTTTTCTTTTCCACAGAAACACGGATGCTGCCAATGAAGGAGGATGGGAGAGATGCTGTGTACCTTATTTCAACCTGACATGGCTTTAGGACATGAGCAGAAAAAAATACCAGAGCCAGGCACAGCTCTTTTTTTTTTTTTTTTTCTATTTTTTTTTTTTTAACTTGCTAGGTATCCAACAATTTTAGGCAAACTGATGTGAAAAACAAGCTGAGAAAATCAGGCAGCATCTAATTCAGGCAGAAAAGTACCTACTAAACTGGGGGGAAATAGAGACTTAAAGCTAGTCAGTGCTGTAAAGTCACAGACATTCACACAGCTTCAAGGTAGCAATGCCTCCCATCTAATTCCAGCCCAATCTGTCACTCAGCTTTGAAAAAGGCAGCGTGAGCAACAGTCATTCAGTAGCAGAAAACACTGGCATCTATTGTGCCTGCACATCAGTATTGGAAGGATGATTTCTGCATGATTTCGTTCCTGAGGTCCCACTGGGGTTTTTGCTATTCCTTTTTAGTAAAAATAGATCAGCTTCTAAATTTCCCATTGGAACCATGTTTTTGATCAAAAAGGCAGTTTCTGCCACATGAACAACTCTAGCACACTAACAACTCTTTCATCAGGTGATGTAAGAAAAAGTCTTGTGTTTAGGGTTGCCCAGCCTGAGCTTACTGTCCTTCAGCCTGTTGAGCTAGAAGGTTGAAGGCTGAATTGCTGCCCTGCCATCCTCCAGCCTTCCCATTCCAATGACTGCTCCAACAGCACCACATGCTTTTCTGGCTGAGTCAAGGGGATTGCTGTGGGTGGTGCATGGCAGTGACATTTTGGGAGAAGGAGTCCAATGTAGGAGGCCAGACCAGAGAGGAGACACAGAAACCCAGGCTGCAGCTCTCAGGAGATGTGTTTTCCCTGTGCAGCAAGATGTAATTTAACTTTGAGCTGACTCAAAATAAAAGGCTGAAGGATTTTTCTCTCCCACCTCCCTTTTACATCACATGGGTATTTTTCTCTTTACCAGTATCTTCAGGCTTTCTGTTCCTCTACACAGCTACAGCCTGTTCTGCTTCTGGGAAAATCTGGGGAAAGGAACTGCAAATAGAAAATACGTCTCCTTGTTTCTATCCACCTCTTCCCTCACATGCTTTGGTAAAAGAAAAGTGTGGATCTAACATCTCTTCTTCTTTAAGTCCAGATTGCTTCCCTTAATGCTTTCTCCAGTGGTTTCAGCTATACTTTTCTCTTCAAGAAGAAATAAACCACTTCACATTTAAAAGTCACAAATTGTGGCTTCCATTTTGTGAAAAAGGCTGGGCTCCTTCCAGGCTTAGAAATACACTTAAGTCTGCCAGCTTTTGTCAAACATTACCTTCCTTTAACAAGAAATATTCATACTTTTTGGATTAAAGAAAAGAGGAGAAGCAGCCATTCAAGTGCCTTTTATAAGAGGGAACGTTCTGTATTTCCTTGGGTGCAGACATGGGGGAGGAGGAATATGGAAAGAAAAAAAAAAAAGAAAAGAGCAGACAGAAATACCCAGCTGAGGGCCAGTCTGAGTTTATAATTGGTATCAGATTCTTCCAGTCTTTCTCATAAAGTGCAATTCCTATTGATTTCTGGAGGTTCCTCACAGGGTAAGCTAATGTTTAACATAAACAAGGGTTACTGAATCTTGAATCTTAAGAGGTAGGGGTCAGGAAGTTCTTATCAATTGAACTGCTCTATTCCTGACTGCAAAGCCTGCTTAATTCAGGGTTAATTAACCTGTTCTTTAAAGTGGAAATATTGTGGAAGAGCATGATCATTACCATTTATATTCATTCTAATATTGTGAATTCCAACTCCCTCCCCATCAGGTCTCACTGAGAGCGATCTGCTGAAGGAGAATGGAAAGTCTTTTCAAAATTGTCTTGAATTCTGCCATATACTCTTAGTTTAAGTTGTCTGGCAGTGCAAAATCAGATAAAGTGTGAAAGGCAATAATGCACACATTTTTTATTCCAGACTGTTTTTTAAGTTTGTGTGATACAAACCCCCTTCATTGCTGCTTGCTTACTTTTTACATCAACCTTTGCCACCTATCCCACTCTGATTTGCAGGAAAGAAACTTTGATTTGAATTTTACTGAGATGCCATGCACCTTAATAACGCTCTGGAGTGATTGGAGTGGAGACTGGATTCCAGGGCTGGATGCAGGAATGCTGCCAGGAGCTAGTTGCAGACAGGGGCTACAGCTGTGGTCTCTGAAGGGACCTGGCCACTCTGTCCATGCATCCTTTCCCTGTGTCTTGCAGTGCTTGAAGGTACTAATTTGTGCACATTTTTATTAATGCATTCTGTCCTTAAAAAATTAATTTTTTAAAGATAGTAATGTGTATTGTCTAGTTGAAAGATTAATCACAAGGAGGTGCTTGAAGTGTAGGCTTTTCTAGAGAGGTGCTACATGTTGTCAGCTAGTGACTCTTAATGGCAGTTTCCAGTAGGTCCCCTAGCTTTTGGAAGTGACATACAACCTGACAATCTAGCAAACCCTGCAAAGTGCAAATATTAACATAAATGCATATTAAGTTGCTGTGTGTTAGCTCTTGACTGAAATAGAGAGTGGGGGTTCCAGCAGAGACAAACAAAGAGCATTGATTTACACCAGCTTGTGCATCTGGCCCATCACCATCTCCTTATAGCCTTCTTGGAGGAGGTGCAAACTAGACAAAAGCTTTTCCTGGAACATGGCAAGTAACTGTGTGTTAGGCTGACTAGTAGTAAAGCTGGGGAATCTTTCTCAAAAACCATTCTGCTGGATAGCTGATTCCTCAGGTAAGAGCTACTTACTTAGTTAAATCCTCCATTCTAGTCCTGCCTCTCAGGTACATCTTCCTTTTCAGCTATCCCTTTGAAATCAAAGTGTATTTTGAAGAGCAGCTCTGATGATCCAGGATTTCTGTGTGTCTGATCAGTCTGTCTTTTGGAGGAGGTCCTGGACCAGCTGCTCCCTCTCTGTGCTGAGCAGAGCTAGGGCCCTGGCAGCAGTTCACTCCAGCCTGCCTGTTTGGAGAAGGGGCAAAAGCCACTCCAACACTCTCTGAAAAACTCTAGTGTTACTGCACAAGTGCAAAACAAAGCAAAGCATGTGAAATAACAGGGATGCTTCCAGAAAATGTCAGCCCTCCTGCTCAAAGGCAGTGTACCTGCTCTGTGCCCACAGTGTGCTGGGGTGAGAGCCATGTGCTGAGCACCCAGCAGCTCCCAAGTGTCTCCTGAAGTACTGCTGGTGGTTGTATCTGCTCAAAAAGCTGATTTTGTTTGTAGCATAATTTGATGGCAGTTTTCTTGGGTGTTTTTGCCACTCTAATAAGTATGCTGTGAGTGCATCTGCAAGCATTCATATGTTAAGATAAAATTACTGGTCGTGCTCATCTCCCCCTGTGCCACTGCTTCTAGTTTCAGTAAATGCTTGTGTGCCTGCATGCCCCTGTACAGACAGATGCATGTGCACAGCACCTGATCCCCCTTCTTAATTATTTTTAGCCCAATTCCCAGAGTTGTTCTGCTTCCTGCTGATGAATGGGAAATTCTAGTAGTGCTGTTTCATTTCACCAGCCTCTCAAGTGTAGAAATTATGGTAAATTTGAGAACAAGTGAGATTAGATTGATAGTTACACCTCCTTCTTTAATTAGCCAACCATGGGATCTGTGGAGATAAGGGAGGGGAGTAGGAATTTACCATGGTGAGAGAGCTGGAGGGTCTTTCTTTTCTGTCCTTTCTTGTCCGCCTGTTCTCACTGGCAGTAGCCCCTTTGGTGATGTGGGGTTTTTTTACAACTGCCCTGGCTGTGCTACATCAATGGTTTCCCTGACCTTGGCTCAGTGATTATGCAACAGAGCGTTGTAAATTATCTTGTCACCAGAATCTCTATTTAGGCAAGATGTAACCCGCTGCATAATAATGAGCGCAGCGCGCTGTTAGGGATGAGAAAGCCCCTCTGCCGAATGGAAAAGCACCACACACTGGCGCTGGGAGCCGGCACGTCAGGAACTGCTGCAGAGTGCTCAGCAATCTTTGGCAAAAAGGTGTGAACCGCTGTCTGTAAGGCAGAGGCAGCGCCGCGATCCCCGGCTCCGCTCCTGCAGCCTCCGCGCTGCCCTCTCGCCTTGCTGGCTTCAGCTGAGTGTCACACCTTCCCTTCCCAGCAGAATGATGGAGAATGTCCCTCCCGTGGCACACCCCTTCGGCATATCTCTAGACCAACTCATCAGCAACTTTTAATTTCTCCCTCCAAAAACCTTGGAGGTAAAACCTTGGGCTGCTGAATTATTATTACTGTATCTGAGGGAATCACACTATCTGGTTCTTACTCCAAAGATTTTACAGTTAGTCCTCCGGCACAATACCTTCTCATCTCCCTCTCCATAGTAACAGGGGAGCTGTTATTTTTGTATATTTGTTAGGAATGTAGTTAGCATTCACTGAATAAAATCAGAAAGCAATATTTCACATAGAATAATTATGAATATGTATTTACTTGAATAAGCTGTTGATTTTGCATGAATTCTGCACACTGTTTCCTAGGCAAATATGCTAATGATTGATGTGTGAAAATTTACTTTATTTTGGGCTTGTCAGACTAACTAACACAGTGATCCAAATCCAGAAAATTGTTTCCTTACGCCTAAGGAACCATAACAATTACAGGAATATTCCAGGGAAGTTGATTACTAATACATCAAACCCTTCTCTACGGATATGATGATTTTGCAGCAATATTTCCAAACAAAATTTACTTTGCTGCTGTCTCTTAGCATTGCTATTCAGTCAGGTCCTCATGGCTGTATCAGCTCAGACCAATGACATTAGAATCCTTTCACATGGTCTCTGTGACAGCACCACGAGCAGTGATGCCAATGAGCACTGAAAGGGGCAGTGCCAGAGGGCCATGGCCATGTCAGAGGCACTGGGGAGCAGTGGGTGTTGTTTACCTGAACTTCAACAAGGCTTTTGACAGCCTCCTGTAGTATCCTGGAGGATAAGGATACTGAGGTGGAGACAAGAGAACTGAGCAGGAGGATAAGATGAATGCAAAATTGACTGGAGCACAGGGCTCCAGGTATTCTGTGCAGCAGATCAGAGTTGAAGTAGTGACTGGTTGATGGTGGTGCTCCTCAGGGTCTGATATTATTTAATGTCTTCATTAAAGATGGGCAATGGAGTGGGATGGAACCTCTCCAAGTTCACTGATGGCCCAAAACTGGTGGAAGAGTCAATGCACTAAAGGCCAGGGCATTGAAGAGGGATGACAACTGGCTGGAGAAATGGGTTGAGAGAAACTTCACCACGTCCAATAAAGGCAAATGCAAAATTCTGCACCCAGTAAGGAATAATGTCCAGCAACAACCAGAAAGCAGCTTTAAGGCAAGACCCAGGGGTCCTGGTAGACAAGTTTGGTGGTGAGGCACTGGCACAGGTTGCCCAGAGCAGCGTGGAGCCCCATCCCTGGAAGTGTTCAAGGCCAGGTTGGATGATGCTTTGAGTAACCTGGTCTCATGGAAGATGTCCCTGCCCATGGTAGGAGATAGGAATGATGTGAATTTAAGGTTCCTTCCAACTCAAACCATTTTATGATTCTGTACTGGCTCAAGTTCAACAAAAACCACCAAGATGCAGCATGCTGGAAAGTATGGAGTACAGGGACAGGTTGGGAGAGCTGTTTGATCATTTGGAGAAGAGATGGCTCAGGGAGTATCTAATTGCTCTCTATAACTACCCAATAAATGACTACAGACATGATGGAGCCAGACTCTTCTTGGGGGTGCACTATGAAGGCAAGAGGCAGTGAATCCCAGTTAGTGCAGCAAGGTGGATCCCAGTTAGATGTAAGGAGGAAAACTTCATGGTAAAGAAGATCAAGTGCTAGAATAAGTGCTCAGAGAGGTTGTAAGCTCTCCATTCTTGGATATACTCAAAACCTATCTGGAAAAGGCCCTGAGCACCCCCATCTCACTTCAAAGCTGACCCTATTTGGAGCAGGAGCATGGACCAGACATGAAAGCTGCCTTCCAGCTTATTTTATGGAGAGTTTATGGCAAACACTTCTAGTGGATTTTGCACTTGGAAAACTACTCCTTTTATCTGTATTTTGGATATCTTTCATGTCACAGTAAATTTCTCCGAAGAATGGGAGTCTTGCCAAAGAAAATGAGTGCTGAGACTAATTTGTATCATGACAGTCTGGCTATGAATTTCTAATTGTATCACTCTAAGCCCTGACTGGTTCCATACCTAGGGTTCTCTGTAGCTGAACATTAATCACCAGCTTCTAGGGATGAAAACCTTCCAGAGCTTTCATCCCCATCTCGTGGGGGATGCAAGCTGTGCCCTTCAGTGGGCAGCCACAGTCCCTGTGTCCCAGCCTGCCTGCACTGAGCAGCCTGTGCAGCCCCACAGGGGTCTGGAGATCTGTGACCACTCTCCAGAGCAAGCATCAAGGAGCCAAACGTGCATCCCGAGTGTCTCCCACATCACTTGTGTTTGGAGAGCTATGCAGAGAACTTCCCAGCTCTCCTGAGTGTTAGTCATCAGGAACTGTGCTTTTGACATAAGTGACACCCAAGATTTCACAGTTCCCTTCCCTTAAACATGTGCATTCAAATCCTAGAGGCAATGTTTAATGCAAAAACAAGTTAAATAAGCAGGTTTGCACAAAAACTCTGCTTTTTTTTTTTTTTTGGTGCTTTTCCTTTTTGAAATGTGAATAGGACTTTGCTTGCAAACTGAATTTAATTTTTCAGTCCTGATGATAAACCAGAAAAACTATCTTGATGTGAGTTTGTGTCTGGAGGAGCATGCTTTGCACTTTGCTCAGCCATTTCAGTGGCAGGGTACCAATTCTTCCAATTCTCTGGCTGATGTGCTCAATGAAGCATACACAGAGAAGTGCTCCCAATTGTTTAAGAAGATTTCTTAAGCCCACAAAGATAATTTTAATCTCTGTTTGTATGGCAAACAAATATGTAAGAGGAATTAAACTAGTGGGTAACTGCATGTTACAAGATTTTTGAGCATTGCTCTATTAATGTGACTGATTGAGTACAAGATGTGTTGCTTGCCATTTCCTGGAATAAAAAAATGAGCTGTTGAGTCTTAATGTGCTATTCCAATTATGGTTATAAAATACTGAATCAAGTCTTTCTTTTAAAAAAGGGGGGAAAAAAAAGAGAGAACCATTTGGAATTAAACAGTTCAACAGAATTAATAATGGTTCCAGATGGGCCTGTATTTGGCACTAAGAAGTGTGTGAAAGGAAACATTTTCAACCAGAAGCTTGAATGATTTATAAGAGTTCTTGAGAGATTTTTCACTAGTAAAGATGCCCTTTCAGCCTTTGCACATTTGGAGCTAACAAAGGAAGTGACACTCAGTGAGTGAAAATCTTGGCATTGGTGAAAAACACACATATGTTCACAAGCAGAAGTGCCTGAAATAGCACAATTAGCAAAGCCAGGTTCTTGACACACTCTCAGCTCCTTGTTTCCCTATGAGTAAAAGAGGAAGAGCAGCAATTCCTCACCTTGAAAAGGTACTGAAAATAGGAAATCTTTTGTGACTGTGGGGTAAATAGATACCATGGTACCTGTAGCAATATGGTGAGAAGAAAAGCAACATCTGCTTGCAAGTTAAACCTTTTCTTAGCTCTGGGAGAGACAAGACACTGGGCCAAAAAGAGAGAGGTCTATGTTTGACAACAGTTATTTTAATATCTAATGTTGGGCAGACTTGGGATTACTGGAAGAAGCACAAGGCAGAGTTACAACCTTTTATCCAAAAATGAACACTATCTAGTGAACTGGCTAATTGTCTCCCTCTTCCATAGCATTCTTGTTATAACCACAAAGTATTTAGCAGACATTTAACTGCAAGTCAGTAGTTGGAATCAGTGAAAAAGTTGGCATTGAGTAGTCAATCAGCCTCTTTACTGGTCACCATGATTCATGGATTATATTAAACAGAGAAACAAGAAACAGATTACTCATGCTTCATGTGTTACATTAAATCAATTATTAATAGACAGCTGGGTATCTGATTGCCTTTTCCTCTGTTATGAACTTGTGGGAATGATGAGCAGCAGAGTAGAAGTTAATAGACTGCCCCAAACCACATTTTTACCAATTACAGCCTGGTGTCAGTGGATGGAAATTACTGAACTTTGCATCTTGCCTCTTCTGTGATTTACAGCCCAGTCCTTGATCAAGACTTTAGGGAGGATGTCTTTTGCAGGGGGAGTGGAAATGACAACATAAGGCTCCTATTTCATGTTACATCCATTTGTAACCTGCAGATTTGACTGCTTTTCTTCCTATAAAGGAGACATCCCCTCCTCCTTCTGCCTTGTTGCAGCCAATGCCACAGAGTCCCTCCTTGCCAAATTCCACCCTTTTATTCCAATGTCCCTTTCCTTTATTTCACCACTTTAACACTTTCTGTCTCTAATGCCAGTCTTTCTTTGCACATAAGACTGCCCAATTATTCATAATTTCTGGGCCCAGGTTCAACAAGTCTGTTTGGAGATGTTGCTCTGCACACACAACTTCCCTTCAAATTGGTGGTCCAGAGGCTTGTATCAGGCTTCCAAGAGTTTATCCTTTCTAATGAATAAATGGCATTCTTATTTACCTGGTTTAAAACATTAAAAAATTATTCCACATGCAAGTGATTGGATTCCATTTCTTCTTAGCCATCATTTGCTGACAATCCCATGGCTTTATCCTGTGAGTATCCTATCCTTGTTGTAATTTAAAGGCAGATGTATTGTGATCAGAAATTTCATTCACTAATTCCAGTTGTTGAAAATAACCAAGAGTTAGCCTTTAATGTTTTGTTTTTAATTGCATCTTAGTGGTTAAGCAGTGTATCTCTACCCTCTATTAATTATACACTTAAGAAATATTGAAACTGGTCCTTTCATTTGCTGAATTTTCCAGGCCTTCTGTTCTTTTCCCTTTACAGCTGCATGGCCTTGGGAAAAAACAAAACAAACCTAAACCTTGCAGGCTCCATGTTGGGTGTAGGAGAGTTTTCATGTTGTCCATGCACTCTGTGCTCTGCAGGTTGTGCTCCCTGCTCTCTTCTGCTCCAGGTGCTGTGAGCACAGGCACAGCTTCTCGAATTTATCCCTTCTAAGGGGGTCCACAAGGTTGCTGAGTTCCTTCTTTTCTTGCCTGCTTTGTGCTCTTTTGGTAAAAAGATTGGTAGAGGATCTGACCATGTGCTTTTTCTTCTCTCTGCCTTATTCATCAGCTCTGTGGAGTGAAATGTATCATGTTGTCCACTGCTCTGTAACTTTTCCATTGATCCAGTATGTTCAGATGAATCTGATTTCTGGTGTTTAAACCAAAACTCATCCAAGCAGATGGAAAAACTTCTAATTCTCCCAGTTTCTGGGCCTCATAAACTTGGCTTGTCTCTGCAAGTCCTTGCACCTTTTGTATAATTATTTATAACTTTGTAAAGTAATTTGGAAGTTTTCTAAATGTTGCCCAAATGAAATATCAGGGCTTCACACCCCCTCTGTGGAGCTGTAGATGAGCTAGAAAACTCAGAATTTTTTTTCTGCTAAATAAAATAATACTAAAAATTTGGAGTTAATATTGGGCTTAGGCAGGCAGAGCAAAGTGCCAGCAACTCTGCCTTGGAAATATAAGGAGAAAAGCCAAACCTCATAAACATTTCCTTTCAAGGAAAATCGGTTTTGAAACAATGTAAATAAAGACATTACCAAAAACATGTTTTTCTTCTAGGACAGCACCATCCAGAAACCATTATTTTTTTCCATTTTGGAAATAAAAAAGTCTGTGAAAAACTATCAAAATCTATTGTAAGCAAAGCAATCTGGACAAGAATAGGAACAATCAAATTAAAATTAACCTTTTTTTTTTTAGGATTGTAGGAGCTCTCTGTGGATTTTTGTTTTGTTGGTTTGTTGTTTTTTTTGCTTTGAAGGCATGATTCTCAGCCAAAAGATCAACTTCAACAGAATTTTCAACCTATGCTTTTGTACAGGTTTCCATAAGATAGCAGATGCTAATGCTAGCATTTATTCACAAAAACAACTTCAGATTTGAATGAGCCACTAGCAGAAAAACAACCTTGCTGCTGCTCCTTGCCAAGAGCCACTTTTCCTGCCTTTTTCCTGACCCAGCCCACAATAAAGGTAAGAGTTGGAACTTGAATCCTGCAAGACCCCGTGGCAGGCTGGATTATTCACCTATGGTAGCTGTGTTGCAGTGCTGTGACACAAGCTTTAGGTCTGCCCCTGCACAGCATCACTCCATTGTTGGGATATATCCTCCTCTCCTTAACAGCCCCTTTCCAAGAATGAGAGGCTTTTATCCATTCCCTACTGACTGGGAAAGGAGAGGGCAGTTCCCAGCCCATTCCTTGGTCTCTAACAAATCCTTGCTGCCCCAGTGGTAGGATCCCAGGGAGGAGAAATTAAAATGAGGGAAAGGGCTGTACTTGTAAAGCAGATCCTGGGACATTAAATAACTACCTGAGCTTGCAGGCACACAGCACCTGTGGGAAAGGAAAAGCTGCAAACCCCAAGTGATTGTTTTAAGTACGATTTTTCTTCTAAAAAACGCAATTCTGCAGCAGAACCACAAGCATTCCTGCTGTACCAGAAAAAGGCTTTTGAACAAACTGGCAGATTCTGAAGCCCACTAGAAAGTGAAGCTCACTTCTGCTTTCCCAGTTGCCTAGGTGATTAACATGAGACAAACACAGTTCTTTCTATGGTTAGTCTTAAATCCGTAAGACAAAGAGTTTTTTGGCTTTGTGTTGCCACTGGGGAAGGTGTTTCAACAGCCGGGTTTCTCAAGGGCTGTGCCCTCCTCCTGTCCCTGTGCTTGCATGGCATTTGTGCTGCGAAGGTCACCTTGGAGTCACCATCCCAGCACCCTCCGAGCTGCCTTGGGGCCAGGAGGGGACACGGTCCCCGGGGGCACCCGAGTCCAGCGGGTGTGTGCCTGCATGCAAAGCTCCCAGCAGTTAAAAACACCGAGCCACAGGCAATTACCATCGGTGCCATTAACACCCTGCAAGCACCAGAGCAGCGCAAGGTGGCTGGCCGTGAAAAGGAGCAGATTGCTGGGCTGGAAATCAGAGCACCAGGCTTCTGTCTCTCACCAAACCGGGCAGCTCGATTCATTCCTAATCCTCCTGCTATTCCTGCTCTGCCGTCTCTGTTTGGAGAGCAGATCCTTTGTGACAGGGATGGCTCTCCCTGGCTGTTTGTGCAGTGCTCGGCACAATAGGCTGTGCTCCCATGGATGGCTCCCAAAAGCACAGCCTTCCGACCAGGCTGCTGGTGCAGAATCCATCCTGCGTGCTGCTTCACAAAACCCGGCTCTCTTGCGGTTTTCTTCTCCTTCCCGAGGATTTCAGGCTGATCGTAAAGCAGCATCGCCAGGAGACATGGGAATGCTGCTGACAGATCAGGAAAGAGAGCTACAAAAATGTGGAATGAGATTCTCCACCTTATATAGCCTTTTCCTGCCCCTCTCTCCCGCAGTTCAGTATCACAAAGAGACAAAACCTTTTTCAAGGCAAAAAATTCCCCGCATGTCTTCAAGGTTTTGCCTCCTGCTTCCTCTCCCTCTTCCTGGGCTGCCACATCTGCAGATATGTGCTTCCTTTAACGTCTTCACTTTCTTCCATGATTCTCTGCTGACCTCTGGAAACTCTCCAGGGATTACTGCAGCAAATTTTATCTGGGGAAAAATGGTCTCTTCTTTACAGAGGCAGCCATTAAACACGTTTTATGCCTAATCCATGTTGAGGTTATAAGCACCTAGCCCTATTTACCCACAAATTAGGATTTTTTTTTGTGTGTGTGTGAGACTTGAATATATATGCATTAGTAGTAATATTATTTTTAATATTGATTTTTTTTTATTTTTATTGGGAAGCACAAGAACATTATCACCCTTCATTTAACCTCTTAGTTCCATGGTGGAGGGGACAAAATGGCACAGGATTTATTCTAAAGATGGGCTTGTAGAGGTGAGGGATTGCAGTAAAATTTATCTGGCTCCTGCAGAAGTCAGAGATGAGGCTGGAGGGATTAAGCTGGTGCTGCTTGGGCTAAAGTAGCCCATCACCTGCTTGCTATCTAGGAGGGGAAACCATTCTCCTTGGGGCCAAAAACTTTCTATTACACTGCAGAGCAAAATGGAGAGCAGCCTTTTCCATCCTGTGCTTTGTGCATGGATTTGAAGCTGCTTCAAAAAAGGAGGGTTAAAAAAAAAAAAAAAAAAGAAAAAAGGAGAAGAAGTTACTTCAGACGTTTCCTGGGTTGTTTGTGTTTGGTGTTTTCAGCTGAAGCCAAGCAGAACGAAGCGAATGCAGCCCTGGCTGTTTCCCTGGCTGGCAGGGACACCTAGTGGGTAGGACAACGTGTGCTGGTGCAGGCAGGGGAAAACACGTGGTCTTGACTTCCCACCAAGGGCAATATTTCATTTTCTGAGTCATGGTAGCCTAATTGATGCTCATGTTATCCTTTGGAATTAGCATGGAGTCAGGAGGAGTTTACAGCCAAACCTTCTTCAAGGAACAGAGCGTAATGTGAGAAGGTGATGTGAGCAGTGTTACCAGGCTATGCTAACAGGAGCCACTGCCAGCCTGGCTTTTGTGCAATTGGTTCTTTTGTAGCCTGTCACAGCCATAACAGCACCTACACGGGCTCTGTGTGAGAGCTGACTCGGTGCTGGCATAATCCATCTCTGTCTGCAGCCTTTCACGGGCTGCTGGGGCCACTTCTGTTCCCTTGCAGACACCTACAAAATGACATTTACTGCTGCTCTCAGTGGGACAGCTTTGGCAGGGAAAACCAGCAGGAAGCCTAGAAGGAAGAGGAGGGCAGTGTGACCATCTGCCTCCCCCCAAACCAGCAGGGCTGTTCAGAATGGGCCATGCCCAAATCCCTCCTGCCTCCTCACTGCTCCAGCACAGGTCAGGCTTTGCTGGCCCTGGCCCTTGATTGCATTCCTTTAACACATATTTTTATGGGAAGAGGTTGTTGAGTAATTCCTTTGTTTCCATTGTGGGGCTGTGGACAACTTTTTTCCTGGCCTCTTCCCAAGCACCTGCCTGAGATGGTTGGCATGTGGATGCTACATTCCAGATCAGTGGCATCCCTAAAATCCTCCAGCCTGTGCCAGAAACAGAGGCGTTACATGTGAGAGATTTCTTGCAGGGGAAAAAAACCAAACCTTTTTATAAACATGGTAATTTTTTTTTTTTGTTTGCTTTCAATACTTTTCCTCTGCAAATTACAAACTGCAGAGGCTGGGAAGAAGCAACCTCCTGCCACCACTCTGGGGACATAGACCCCAAAAAGATTCTTATACTTAAAAATATGAGATGAACTGCAGCTTTTTATTCAGAAACAGGTAAACAAAACAACAAGAAGCAGTTATATTCTGGACATTTTGAAATAATCTTCTGATCTAATTATGTGCTAGCAGTAAAACTGACACAGTTATGGTTATTAAGCACTTCTCCTTTTTTCCTCCTTTTACCAGGAATCCTATCTTAGGATTAATAGGCATTTGCATCATTTCAGTCCTATCTGCTGTATTAAGGAGCATCTACATCATCAGCAAATATTTTTATTGTGCTGACACTGCACACAAAGTGAAATGTGAAGGTACAGAGCTTTATTTTTTTTCTCTGGACTCTCAACATCATTTGAATAGCTTATGCCTCACAAATTCCCTCATTAAAGATGGAGACTTAATTCTCATTTAATGAAATTAGTAAATTTGAAGGAAGGGGTAAAAATTACTTCTTTCCAACATAGCTGCACAGTTTTGTAGCAGGATCTGAATATCTGTATTCTAAGTACTGATGATTGGGAGAGACAGTAGACAATATATCTAAAAAGACCTTTGGCACTAAAAACTTGGATTAATACATATAAGCTAGCAAAATGCAGTTTATGCAAAATCATGATTATCAGTGTGTATACAAATAGATGAAAAAACTCTCAAAGTGTTATTGCCAATGACTCAATGTCAATCTGGAAGGAAATTTCAAGAGAGCATTCCAAGCAGATGTGCAGAGATCTTCAGAACTGATTTTAGTCAATATTTTTATTAGTGATTTTCAGGATAAATATAGAGTGCACTTATAAAATTTTCTCAGTCTGGCAGGCAGGATCAGAATGCCAAATGCTAAATGGAAGAGATGGTCTCAGATCAACAAGATGAAGTTCACTAATGACAAGCATGAAGTGCTACACTGCAGAGGGAGATATCAAATGCATAAATATGAATTGGGAAATAATCAGCTCAGCATCAATATGAGAAAATGATACTGTGTGTATAGTGGTTCATAAATTAAATATGACTCAACAATGTGATTATGCTGCAAAAATTGCTAATCCCACCTGGAGTTCTGTTAATAGAAGTGTTGTACGTGGAAGAGGAGAGGTTGTGCAGGCATCCTGCAGCTCCTTAATTGCAATCTGGTCACCTGAGTAGACCATGCTGCCCATCACCTCCCAGACCTTCCCTGTGCTCCTTCTCCTGGGCCTGTCCTCAGCCAAAGCCACTCTTTGTGCCTTCCTCTGTGAAGGATCCTCGAGCTCTTCTTCTCTTTGGAAAACTACCCGTGCTGCCTCATGTTGTTTCCTCGTATGAAAATAAGTTACAGGTGATGCCGGGGGTGGTCTCCATATGAATCCTATAGGCACATCCTAAGTGTGTCCCACACAGGCAATGTGTGCTGCTCAGGGGAAGCTTGCAGGGACTCTGGCAAGGAGGGCACTGCTGCTCTGGCAGAGGTGCTGGCTCCTGGCAGCTCTGACACTCGGGAGCATCACCCAAGCCAAGACTGTCGCTCCCAGGTGCAGCTCCGTTCAAACGGCAAACAAAACACTTCAAAGAAACAAAGGGGACTGTCCCCTGAGAATTACCACTGTCCCAGGCAAGAGAAGAACATGGAGGGGATTGATTGCATTTCGTTTTTTAATCCTAGCGAAAGTTTTGGAGGTATCTGGTTGTGGGAGTTTTCTTAACTACTCAGGATTTAATGCTACTTGGAGCCACCGTGCGATGACCATGGGAGCTGCCCCGGGGCTGTGACACTGTCACAAAAATTCCGAGCCCTTTCCATCGCTTCTGCGGGCAGACCGGGATGGCGGGCAGCGCTAGGAATCATCCCTGTGTCAGAAATCACAAACAGATCCCCAAAAGCCTGGAGGGAGCGGCGCGGCTGCTCCCTGAAGCCCGAGGCTTGCCGCTAGATGGCAAACTTTAATTTTGAAATCCTGGAGCTGCTCGTACCTGGGGCCGTGCGCGGGCAGGGATGGGGATGGGGATGGGGATGGTGGATGGGGATGGGATGGGGATGGGATGGGATGGGGATGGGGATGGGGATGGGGATGGGGATGGGGATGGGATGGGGATGGGGATGGGGATGGGGATGGGGATGGGGATGGGGATGGGGATGGGGATGGGATGGGGATGGGATGGGATGGGGATGGGCATGGGGATGGGGATGGGGATGGGATGGGGATGGGCATGGGGATGGGGATGGGATGGGATGGGGATGGGGATGGGATGGGATGGGATGGGGATGGGATGGGGATGGGGATGGGATGGGATGGGATGGGATCCATGGGATGGGATGGGATGGGATGGGGATGGGATGGGATGGGGATGGGATGGGGATGGGGATGGGGATGGGGATGGGGATGGGGATGGGGATGGGGATGGGGATGGGGATGGGGGTGAGAGCCAGGTCCCAGCAAAGCCACGGGGGTCAGAGGTCCAGGGGGTCACTCAGGCAGGCTCGGGGCTCTGCAGGACAGGTCTCACCAGCAGCTGGCCACTCTCCAAAGATCCACTGCCCCTGCTCCTCCCGCTCTGGCTTTTCTCCCTCTCCTGGCCCTGGGCTGGTTCTGGGTGTTCTGGAGAACAGAGGTGTTTTTCACGGCTCAGGGCATTGTATGGGATGGGAAAAAGCCTTTTCTGCCCTTCCCTCCCTGATGGTTATCTCAGAAAGCATTTACGAGGTAAGCTAAGAAAGCAGCTATGCTGAGCCTGGTCTTCTCCAGATCTTTATCAATCCCCAAGGAAATGGGCACAAACTGAAAATCAGAATGGTGCCAGCATTGCAGCAACCTCAGGACTTGCCATATTGTGAGATGTACATAAAGCACATAAAGTCTTGGATGTATTTTAGGAAAGACCTAAAAATTGTCTAAATCAATCTTAATTTTCTTATGAACTTAATGAAAATATTTATCTTCCCCATCAGCCATGTGTACTGCCTTATTTTAATCAGTTAATTTATCCCAGTTTCTTCACACTGGGAAACTCCAACCCAAATGTGAGATATGTGCTCCCCTGTATAGAAATAAACTGATCATGTTTCTCATACCACAGGTTTTGGACCAAGAGCTGAGCTTATGAACAGCAATGCTTCCAACATAGAAACACCCAGATCCTTCAATGGGATAAATCACATTTCCTCCACAAATATAGTTCACTGTTCTGTGTCACACTGCCAGGATAAGCATTTCTCTCAGCAAACAGTGTTTTTGTGGCAAAGCACAGTGGTTAACATGGCAACTTCTGTGATCCTGAGGGCTGCATAGGGTTCCACATGGTTTTCCTTGCATCTGCCAGTCATGGCAGTCCTTTAACATCTTTTAAAATCTTACTTACTAAGTCATTCAATATCCATCAGTTGTTCTCCACACACCAGAACCCATGCAGGATTTTGCAGTGTGCTATAAAAAATAGGGCTCACTTTACTCATTCTTTTAAATTGCATGGTATGGGTGCCATGTGAGCTGTATTCTTCATTATCTATATTTTTATTCTTTCTCAGTTTTCTGGTCCAACAGCCAGTGTCATTAACTGTAAGCAAAATCAGAGCCATTCCCTCCAGCTGACCAAGAGCTGTCTCCTCCCCATAGCACTCAGTCTCCATTTTGAAGCCCAGACTTCCCAAAGTGGGGAAGCATCTCCCATGACTCCACACAGCAGGGTTAATCACCTAATTTCAAAAGTAATGTCCTGAAAAAACAGAGCTTTTTTTACCAACTAAAGCAATATTTTCTATCTAGAATTTAGGTGTTGCAACCACATGAGGAGTTCAAAATACCCTTGGGTGGATAAAGGATTTCTGCCTCCTGGCTCTTGGTGAATCCCTTCCCTGGGGCATGGGTGTTCAGAAGGTGGTTCCTGCCTCCTGTTTGCTTTCTGTGGGTTTGGGATATGTGGTTCCTTATCCTTTTCTGCAAATGGCTGCCCAAACTCATGTTTTCCAGATCACTAATTACAGGGTCAAACTGAGCCCAGGTACTTTCTTCTCCTTTTCCTTCTCCTTCCTCCCATCTTGGGAACTATAAGTTTCTTCTGAGTTTTTTCTTTCTTCTTCTGACATCTTGTGAGGACTGGGCAGAGATATGGGATACTAGTGATACTTAGTAATGTGGAAATTCAGTTTTAGCTAACACAGAGCAAATAATGAAGCATTTTTCAAAGTCTGGTTTCCCTGATGAATTCTTGCATCTGTACCTTTCAGTAGCAAGAATCACAGGCAGGTGAAAAGATCAATGTAGGGTCAAATAACAAATTAGTAATACATTGTAAGTTATTCCTTCCTACAGGCATAGGCTGAAAACTGTAAAGAAAGTTTTGTTATTAAAATGTATATTAATTTTTAACAGAGAAGAGCTAGCTTTGGGAAGGGTGAGGCTGTATATCCTTTGTTTTCTGACTGGAGAAAGTAGCAGGTAGTTACATAAGGGCAGGGATTTGGTTTGTTTTACTTTATTAAGGTCTCATTCAATGCTGTTGCCTGTCAGGATGGACATGAAGGAGGACCTGCAGTAGCTCAGGACCTGTAGTAAACTGGGACATTATTCCCACACACTGTAACATTGGGGGAAAAATTTATTTGGATGCTGTTAACACTTCTCTGAGATCAAAAAAGCATTCCCTATGTGAGTGTGTGGTGCAAGGGGGGAGCATTCCCACCCACTCAGTCAGGATCTCACCAGCAGGAGGGACATGCCCTGTGGCTCTGAGCAGTCAAAAATGTCAAATTTCAGACTGTCTTCTTACCTATGAGGAAGGAAAGCAGATCACAAGCCAGTTTTCAAAACAACCTTCCTTTTCAAAGTGAACTCACCTTCTGTGAGAGGAGAAGGCAGCTGAAATGTAATCTGTCCATGGGAAACTGCAGCCTTGAAGAGTGTGGCTTGAGCAGTGAAAAGGAATCCAGGGAGGACTGGACCACTTTGTGCCAGCAGCTGGACATCCTACAGCTCATTCATTATTGCTGAGAGGTGTCACTTGTGAGGGACAGGGAGCCACAGAAATTTCCAGCAATTCCAGAGCTTCTGTGAAGGATGCTGGTCACAAACTGCTTCCCACTGGCAGAACATGTGGGAGGCAAAGCTGGCACCAATGGCACCAAGAGGTGTGTTATCCAGAGGCTCAATTAGTTAGTAGTGCTTGACTGAACATTTGCAATTCGTAGCTTGACAGAATTTTTTGAGTTCAAAATTATATTGTTTACTATTTTTTCTTGAGTCTCTAAAAAATAACTCTTTTCTTGTGTGTTATGGTTGCCTGTTGCCCTACATATTATGCAAAGAAATACCTAGGGTAATATAAACCCAGACATATTTAAATAAAAGACATATTAATGACTACTGGATGGAGAAAAGGGGAATAATTATTTGAATTTTTCAAATTTTTATTGTCCTTACTCAGAACAAAGCAATGTTTAAAACCTGCAAAATTTATTGTGAAAGGGATTTATTTTTTTCTTTGTGTTTTTCCTGACACATCTTAGACATGTTTTGATTTTTGTTAACTATTTGATAGCGGATTCCTAAGGTAGTGGAGAAAAAAAAAAAAAAAAGAAAACAAAAGAGTAATTTTGGCAATTGCTTTTCAAAGGGCACTGTTAGCATTCCAACTGTTCCATTTATGCAGCAGGGTAGTAAATAAAATTAATGAATGAAGAACTGGCATTATTTGAAAGCATTAATTGCTGATGCAAAAGGGGCATAGGATTTAGTCTTAGCTGCAAAGGCAATAAAAATCATTTATTGTTAATTTTTAACTTTATATTTCCTCATCATGAGTCAGTAAAAATCCTAACATCTTAATTTTTTTTCATGTCTTAAGTACAATGGATTGCATTTAAGAAAATACAAAGGTTTTCTCTTTTTTCAGTAATATTGTCTAGCTCTCCCTCTACCCCCAGGTAATAATTAAATGTAGAGCATGGAACAGCATAATCTCAGACTGGTATGAACTGGGAGCTAATCCATGGACTCAGTTGTGTGACAATGTGAGAAAATGGTTGGAAGATCAGAGTTAAGGCTCTGCTTCTAGGAAGACTCAGTGAAGAGCATATAGCTCTTTTCCTGGAGAGATTCTCTGGAGCCTTTCACATAGTTATTTATGAAAAATACACCAAATAGAAAAAAAAAAAAAAAGTTGAAAAAAAAGAAGATATTTCTAATTCTAGTAGTTCCAAGCCGTGTCTCAAGGTTGAGCACAAAACAAACCATACATAAATAGTAGAAAACAGTCTGCATCCTGTTGCCATGACAATGCCCTACTTATAGCACATTAAGCTGATTCATGTCTTTTCTCACCTCACTGTTAATAAATTATGGTGGCTGATGAGAATTAAGCCAGCTGGAAGAGCCAGTGAATGTAAGAAGCAAATTAATTTGCCACTTAAACGTGGTGTCCTTCAGGGGAATTACCCTCTACATAGCAAATAATATCTTACTGTATATGTAGAGCAGTAGGAATTAGTTGAAAGAGCTAATCTTTGTTTTCTTTGTAGTATTGATGTATCACAGCTTATTGGGGGTGCAGCCCCACTCGGTGGCAGATGAGGCTCCTGCACTCCATCAGTGAAGATTACAGGGATAAATCTTTAAAACATTGATTCCCCAAGTCTGAGTCATGTTTTATCGTTGAAAGTGTGGGACATTTGGCCAGCAGCTGCTGCTGAAGGGTGTCACCTGCAGTCCAGCACCTTTATGCTAAGCTGGTGCATGGTGCCTACATGTGCAGGGTTACAATGGGACAGTCATTTCCCAGCTGATGTGTCAATGGGGTTTATGCAGGTCACAAGTGCAAGAATGCAGCTGAGAGCAAGTATTCATCAACGGTGAGCAGAGTTTAGGCTTCTTGATTGATGCATATTCACAGTGGAAAAGATTTTCTCCTTTTTCTGAAGGGAAGGATTCCAACAATGGTTATGGTAGAACTGAATAAACTCTGTATAGCTCATAATGGCAGCCTTTAACAGAAACCAGCCACACTTCATTCAAACCTTTGTCTCTACACTCACTTGAAGTCAATAAACTAACAGCTGGAGCTGGAGATCTGTATTGGAGGGCTTTCCAACTCACAAGTATAAACCCCCTTGAAAAGTAGCATATGCTTGCTCTTGGGGCCTGAAATCTGTGAAATGCTAACTGAATTCTGCTAATAAATATTCAGCCATCTTCAACTATTTGCTCAAGTGCAGGAATCTTACTGCTTTCCCTATATTTTTTCTTCACTGACTTTCTTCTTGAAGGGTTTCACTTCTCTCTCAGCTGTAAATCAAATGCAAATTTTCTTTGGCACTGCACTTCAGTCCGAGTTAACCAAAGAAACATTACCTGATCAGAATCACCTGAGGAAGCCAAACTAAACAGTTGTTCTGTAGAGCTTGGCTAAGCTAAGCCCTCCTCCTTTTAATTCTTAATTTCATCTGTTCCTTTCAATGAAAAATCACTGGAGGCTGGCACCATGTATTCCACTTGTGCTGCTCCTTGTCAGCCCCTTCTGGCTCTTCAGGCTGCCTTAGCAAGGCTCAGCCAAGAGGATGCCAAGCACACCTACTCCTGGTCCTCCCCCACTGCACTAATTCAGACTGGGAGACAGGAAAGAGATGCCCCAAGCCCAGCTCTTCTCAGCAAAATGATGTTTGGGGACCACGTTGTTTCTCTCCCCCGCGGTGCTCAGGAGCAGCATCTCCCTGCCTCTATGCCCCTACACACGCTAAGCGGGACAATTAAAGGCCACTTAATTATTTGTTTTCCTCGCATTTCCGCTCAGAAGCCGCGTTCCCGTCGTGATCCGAAAGCTGGGCTTTGTTTGGGGCAGGAGCATTGTCAGCACGCTGGGGAGCAGCACAGCTGGAGAGCCGGAGCTGCAGCTGCATCCCTGGGGATGGATCCCGCCCGTGGCATCCATGGCTCGGCCCCGTGTCTAGACACTCCTGCCCGTCCTTTCACAGCAGGAAAACTGCCTCCCTGATTACGTGGGTTTTGCAGTTCAAAAGCGTGCCTGTGCACCTCATCCGATGGCTTTTCCAACAGGCACACATTGGGAATTCGTGCTGTATATTGTGTGCAGTCCTAAGCTCCCATCTTCTTCCATCCCTGTAGTGCTCATCAGCTCCACGGCAGTGTTAAGGTTTCTTTTTATTTCCACACCAGGTGAAGAGGATGGACTGTTCTAAAATGCCTTTTTTTTTGTCTTTATAAGACGTGACCACAGCTGAGACATTTTCTGAATGGATTCAAAAGCATCAGCAGCTTTAAATCCACGAAACTAAAATTCCCACACTTCTTGCGATTTCAAGGCACAACACAACATTTTATTTTGCATGAGATTGATTTGTTACCAATTAATTTGGATCCTACTCTGAATTATGGAAAAATTAGCACGTGTGAGTGCTGCAGGAATTTTGCATTTAAATCTGCTTAAGACTTTCTGAAAATCACAGGAACTGATGTGATGCTGATTTCCAGCCTCTCAAACAATGAATCTGTACCTTACTTTCACTATTCCCTCTCCTGTTTTGCCTTATGACAAAAGTATTAATGATCCAAAGTGGCATCACACACGAAACTAAACCCCAAATCTCACAGGAGACAAAGGAGTGCCACCTCCTCTCCTCTACTGCCATCATCCCTGCCCTGCCAGAGCATCAGCTGCTGCACAAACCTCTCCCCTCCAGTGCAGCTGAGCAGATTTGTGCCAGCTCACTGACCCTCTTGCTGTGTCTGGAGGCCTCTGGATTCCAGGGGCTGGAGCTGCAGGAAGGTGACAAGCCATTTCCATGTTTTTGATTGTTTTCCCTACTCAAAAAAGCGAGAGAGAAGAGATTTGGTTATTTCTAAAGCAAGCTACAAAGAAAGGATGTGCTTAGCTAATGTCCATGCAGCTTCTGCTGGAGACTCATCATGGCTGGGTGGAAAAAGCAATAGCATAGAAGGCTTTGTCATGAGAACAGTTGTGTTTCCTTCTGCATGTGCTGAAAATACCAAAATCTCAAATCAGCCCATGCAAGTGAAGGGTCATAACCTCCAAAATCTGCCATTACCTTCCTGCCCTCACCAATAATGTTGTTGATTTGAATTAAGAAATGTCCCACTTAATGCATTTTGGATGCCTGGGAAGTTCTTCCTATTCCCTCTGCTCGTACCTCTGAAAGAGGGAGGCATGGGGTGAGGAGTCTTTATAGATCAGCTTGCAATCTTCTCCATCTGTTTCAGTAAATAGTAGGTAGAAATCATGAAAGGCAAAGCAAAAAATCAATGCATTCCATTGCATGACACTTAGCACAAGGATGTCTGACTTATGGAGCCTCATTCTAAAAATCACTTTATGGATGATTTTTTTTTTTTCCCTCTCCCTGGGTTACTCTAGTTCATCTTCCTCATAATGAATCTCTCCTTCAGTTTCCATTGTGCGCACATGATGTGATTCCTGGAGCTGCCCTGTGCAGGGCCAGGAGTTGGATGTGATTCTGTGATTTTATGTATTGCTATTTTAAATTAAAGTGAAACAATTTTGTACTATAAGATCACAGAAACAGATTTACAGGTGCTATATTTTGCCTTTTCCTAATTTCCCCCAGCACAGCTATGTACAGTGCTAGCTTGGGGTCTGACTTCTTGTGTGGTTTTCTTAAAGCATATTACATTTAAAAAGAATCCATCAAATGTAAGTCTAAACACAGCAGCAATTTGTTCATTAGGGGCTTTGAAGATAGGTAGCCTTCAACAACCTATGCTATTAATACAACTTAGAACCACCTTTGAGTAGTTGTGTTGTCAATAAAATGCAGAAGGAAAACCAGTTTCCAATCAACTGGAAACACCTGAGTTCAAAATTACCAAACTGTGTGATTTCATATATATAAATGCCAGTGGTTTTATCTGAAAGTGCCAATATTACATGCTAATATCAGGATATAAATGATACCCTTGCTTGTTAGCTTTAGAAATATTAGTGCTCCTGATGACTTTTTGTTTTCTGAGATACAGAATTGAGGGGGTTCAATCACTATTTTTCAGGCAGAAACACTCTGGTTGAAGTTGATTTGTCCAGCACTTAGAACAAATGGTCTTAACATTGCCCTAATTTTGTGTGCACCTTTATTAGAGGAAGATGTTGCTGATAATGCAGCCACCATGTCAACGTGTCTGATCTTGCTCCCCCAGAAAATAAGTGGACACTTTTTTTCTCCAGTGGTTGGAAGCAGCCCAAATCTTCTGCTTTCCCACACTTCAACATCTTGCTCTGTGTGGGGTGGGGAGAACCTCTTACCAGTGTGACTTTCATGCTCTCTTTAGAGTGCTTTAGCCTTTGGTTTCTCTTATTTACAGTCACATCTTGTATATGGGCAATTACAGCCATGATTTATTCTGTAGAAAGTATGCTGGGGAAGTGTGTAATTTCTGACACTATAAATATGGGGAGAACCATTACCAGATGATGATCAGCTCCTCCAGGGTTATGAGCCACCACAGAGTTTAACAATTTCAGATCCATGGTACTTTGCAGTGCTTTTGCCTGGAGACTGTATGAAAGCCTTTTTTCATCTTTAAAGATTTTTTACTTTGAAGTTAGTTGCATTAAGATAGCGAGTGTCAAAAGCTGTGCACAGTGAGCTATGGCTTCACTTACTCCCTTTTTTTTTTTTTTTTTTTTTTTTTTTTTTTTTTGAGGGGAGTGATGTCTTTCCCCCTGCAGAACAGGAGAGACTCAACACAAGGCAGAATCCAGGGCAAAATGCATAGGCAGAATAACTGTAACCAAGCAGAAACTCTCTGTCCCTTCCTTCCACTGCTCCCTGACTGAAGGCTCAAGGTGAAAGTTCTGCATGTGTTAAAAACTGAAAAAAAAGAGAGAGAGGAAGGGATCCAGGTTGATTAGCATTTCTAGACCACTGATAGTGTTGTCAACTGGTCTGCAACCTACCAGGGGCCCCAAAATCTCCACTCGAGCAAACGTGGGCACTGCAAGACACTCGTGGCCAATATTTGAGTCAGCACTTCCCAGTGTGTCCTGCTTGGCCTCTATTCCAATGAAACACACACTGAAATATGAGACCTAAATGTCTCCTTTCCTGATCTGAAGCAGTGGCAGAATACTGTCATTGACATTGCTTCTGTGACAAAATCTGCACGGTGGCTGGCAGCCACCACACCCAATGCTATTTGCCTTGTTGTTGTCAGCAGTGTTAACTCCTCATGAGCAGAAAAAAGCCTGTTCTCTTGCAGTGCTCCCATCCCTCTGCCTCCCTGCTGCAGGGTCAGCCATGCTGTGAGCAGTCCTGGCTGTGCTTCAGCTGCAGGTCAGCAGCAAAACCTTTGACAGGATGTTTTCTGTCAGACTCAAGGTGTTTGCTGCACTTCTTTCATCCCAAAGGTAGATTAGGAGCAGTAGTGCCTGTGGTTGCTTTAAACAGTGCCATTTATAGGTCAGACCTGGGGAAGGAGGTGCAGATTTGGTCAGTCTGACCTTTGGCAGCAATCTGATTTTGTAAGATAGGATAGGGTCACATGAATATTTTAAAATAGCTGATTACTACATCCTGTTCTCTGAGGTGTGTGTGTGTGTCTGTGTGTGTAAGAACTTTATTTCTAATAACCATGTCAGTTTATCTGTGCATTCTGACCAGCTTGGTGTGCTTGGAACAGTTTAACACAGCTGAAGTCTGTCTGCAGCTGGCCTGTTGTTCAGTTTTTCCTTATGGTAGATAATATAAGGAAATTCTTTTCTTCTCTGTTACAGTGCAAGCACAGTTTGATATCTGTGTGCTTGAAACAACAGTGTTTCTGCAGAGGCACTTAGCATTTATGGAAAATCCATTATGGTCAATACATATTCTTCTAATTATATGATCAGGAGACTGTGCAAAGTGCAAGTTCCCCATCTGGTTCAGCCAGAGATGCTTTTTCTATTTTTTAATTTTTTTTTTTTAACCTTGCTGCTGTTTAGTTTTCTGTTTATTTTCTCCCAGCTGGACTCCTGTTTCCCTCTGCTGTTCCATTCCATGTTGGCTTGCTTCCCATCTTTTATTCCTTCCACAGTTAGAAGAGCTCTGTCCTGCTGGTCTTACACTGGGTTCTGCTGTGTGCTGACACCAATGTCTCTGCTCCAGGAGCTCTCCCTTTCCTGACCTGCTCCTGTGCTCATGCCCTCAGCTACCTCCAGCACTGACCTGCCTTAAAAATTACATATTGTTTTCCTGGGCTCTTTATTTTTTCTTTTCTTTTTTTTTTCTTCTTTCTTTCTGGTTGACTCAATCATGATGGAGTAATGATTGTTACAGGATGCAGGTCCAGAAGATGTTTCTTGCTTTCTTTATTCTTGCAGGTTTTAAATTATTTTTTCCCCATGCTTTGGATTTTATGCCTGACAACAGAATTGAAACAAGTGAAGTGTTATAAATTTTGCTAAGCCCTCACAGCATTTTGAGAGTAACTCAGGAATCATGAGACTGTTTTTAAGAGATTAGAGCTTTTTTATTTTGTCTGGGTTTTTAAGAAGTCCTTTGGCTATATTTGGGTCACATTTTCAAGCTTTGTTCTGCGACTGTGAAGGCTAAAACTTTATATTTTATAATAAAATTGGAATTTAAGGGGGCATCACTTCAAACAACCATATACTGCAAGACATATAATTTGAGAGATGCCAATTCTTCTGATCTTCTCCCAAAATATGTTTGCACAGTGACCCCTTCACTACATTGGAGGTTTCTGGGTTTTTATTTATTCAAGCCACTGTTTTTTTATTTGTTTTCATCTATTGCTTTTGAACACAGCACATATGTGCAACCTGGGACAACTGTAAATTTTGTGATGGATTGGGAATAAATATTTCCATGCTGAGCAAGAACTGTTTCTTGCATTGACACCTCACCTCCCTTCCCTGGGGCTATAGGATCTTTCCCAAATCCTCTCTGTGTGCAGCTGATCCAAGTGGAATGTAATCCTTTGGATGCAGTTTGGTTCACCTGAATCAGCAGAGCATTTTGTGTGCTGTTCACCTCCATACTGCAGCCACACCTGTAGGGGAGCTGCTAATCTTATTCTGATCCACAGTGGTGGCAACAAGCAGGTCACTTAGGGAGTTAATGTCAGCTGCTCCACTAATTACTGCAGGAGAGTGATCCCCTCATCCCCAGTGAAAATGTCTAACTCCAGCCTACAAAGCACTTTCAGTGCACTAATTCTGTTAATGCTCCATTACTGCTTCATTTGAGCTGTGTAGTCCATCTCCCAAAGTGAGGCAGTAAATCCCCAACCAGTTCCAGAGCTGGGAAAATGTACAGACTAAAACATCATTGATGACATTATTGGGCATTGCTTTCTGTTGGGCTTGCTCTGTTTCTTGAAGTTTATCTAGACAGATCTTCCCTGCTAACTCTTAGCTTTGGTTGCCTTCATCCTCCACTTTACCTTGAAGGGAGTTGGATGCCAAAAAATACCCTGTGGACATGGATCTGATCTCTCTGCTCCTTAGATATTGAAATATAAAATGAGAATATAAAGCTACAAAAAAATTGCAATACTTTAAAGATAATCAATGTCTCAGAAAACCTGACAGTGTCAGGTTTATATATATCTATAAACCAGGTTTTTATATATAAATATAAAAATACATAAATGAATAATAAAAGAAATGTATACACTAACCTCCTCAAACACAGAAGAATGCCTTGAAACATCTGGGTAGGTATCCTTGGGCTTGAGATCTTGCTTGTCTTGGCCTGAAAAGCTCCACAGCAGTCTCAGTCCATGAGAAATAACCTGGGCACTGTACAGCAGCAAATGTTATAAGAATAACAGACAGAATTCTATGCATCCCTTCACCCAAAGTCCCCAGTAAAGACATAGCTATGTACAAAGGGTCTTATCTTCCTAAGTTTGGAAGGCTTTAATTTTTTTTTTTTTTTTTTTTTTTTTTTTTTTTTTAGGTAAATGGAGATCCTCAGGCTGGCATTTTTAGAGATTCCTTAGATTTTTTCCAGTCCTTCATTTTCTTCACTGTCACTCCTCCTAAAGCCCACTTGTATGCCTCCTTTGAGATACACAAATTGCTTTGGAATTCGTTGTCAAGCAAAGTGCTTTTGAAGAGCAGAAGAAAATGTGTTGTGCTGGGAGTTGCTGGCTGGCTTGGTTTTGAAAGGAGCTCTAAACGAGGTGTGCTCACAGTGACAGATCAATAAATATGCCCAGATGCCTGAGCTGCCTCTAGGCATTCCCTGTTCACTTCTCAGCTGAGCTGCAAAGACTTGAAATCTTTCTTGGAAGTTGTAAGTGGAAGGCAAAGTGAAAGCTGTTGAGCTCCTTGTAGCTCATGGATTAGCAAGGACTGGGTGATGGTGGCTCCTGCAGGCACCAATCTGATACTCCCTGCATGCCCCATCCCTGGGATCTCTGTTGGTCAAAATTCCCTTGAACTGAGTCTTGTGGAGTTCATGCCTCAAAAGTTAACTCCAGGCTGCTTTTGTATCTCTCTTCCTCTTGTTTTAAATGCATGAGCTGTATAAAAGTGTTGTAAATTGTGATATCATGACTTAACCATATTGCACATCCTGCAGTGAACAGAAACTAATGCTCAGAGCTCACTAATTCTGTATATAGAAAGAAATGTTTCTTCAGCCCCTTTTAGGTTTAAAAAAGCTACTTATGGCTCTAAATAGAAGTCAAATATAAAAAATTGCTGCCTGAGATGAATTTTTTGTGAGTACTTAGGAACCAATGAAGTGAATGGTTATAGATGAGGTTGGAATGTAGCCTTAATGACAGGATATGCTGACACTGCACATTATCCTGCTATTAAGTGGGTTTATTTGTACAGACACAGTTGAAGCACCTCATGTGAGAAGGTGAGTGAGTGTCAGAGTAAATCCTGTGCTTTGGTCAGAGGGTGTGACTGCATCTTGTTTGGCAGGGCTCGAGTTTATCTCATGCAAATTGTTCTCTGTCTCCCAGAGCTCAGACTGTGATTTACACAAACTTGGAAAACTGCATCTCTATTTCCCATAGGGAACAACCACCCTGACAGATACATGTGCACCAGCCCAGCAGGTGACACACCTTCAAAGAGCCAAGGCTGACATGGGGAGGGTGGCACCAAGCTGTGCCCTCTCGTGCTGAATAGGGGCTTGTGCCTTTATTTCCCACCTTGGCTCTGCTCTGCTCTGCCAGAGCTAGCTGAAATATAGACTATCATCTTCCATAGTGTTGGGCCTGCCAAATTATCCAGCAAAAAATGTTCAAACACATTGGTCATGTCTGTTGGGCACACTCAGGCAAGAGGCTGCAAGTGTGAATTACTCACTGACCATGGGACAGCTGCAAAGGGAATTCTGACAGACCCATGCTTGTCAGCACTGCAGCCATTCTCAGAAGCCTTTTAAATCCATTGTGTTGTACTTAACAAATTCATTTATCTAGCAAATTCAGCCTGACTGAAGAATCAGTGTTGGTTCTTCTATTTCATCTCCCAGAGGCAGGAAGTGAAGAAGTCTAAAGAGAAGATGGGCACCACTCTGTGATGGGCTGGGGAATCTGGGAATCATAGCTGATGGGGTATGATCCATTGCTGTGAAAACTGCTCTGTTAAACACTGTGTCGCCCATACCTGTCCAAGCACATTTCTATGCACTTCTGAGGTGGGATGTGCTGGGATATCTAAGCCAGGTGAGAGAAAACAATCTCTCTGCTCAACATCCCTAGACACTGTGAATTACCAGGAACAACATGGACTTAGGTTTAAGGTGTTTGTGGTTCTGCTAGTGCTTTCTGAGCCTGCACTGATTTTCCAGTTGTGTGATCTGGTTTGTGAGTTGTTTGCACCTGACATACAATTTGTGATGTGCCAAGCCTCCTTCAGGCAGCTCAGATGCTTTGGGTTATCAATTCTACCAATAATCTTACATCCTCCAGTATTTCCTGGTAACCTGACAGATTCCTGGAAATTTTGGCTTCCAGGACAAGAGTGCCTCTTCATTTTTTGTGGGGTGAACCTGGCATGCTGGAGGTGCACACAAGATGGGGAACACCTCATAGATGTAGGAGGCTTCCTGTGCACATGCAGTGGGTGCTGCTTTTTTGTGTGCAGGTTTTAAGAGTTATGCCATAGTAAGTGCCTGGGAGAAACCCAATTTCAACTTCAGAGAATACTTTGGGACTGAACTATCTCTATCTGAGAGAGGTAGTGACAGACAGGCTTGTCACAAGCGAATGTCCTGACAGGGACAGTGTTGGCAAGGGCAGGGATTCCTCCCAGCAAACCATGTGAACCATGTGAGAGGCTGAGGAAGAGCCAACAAAAAGCATGAGGTAGTTGTTATTCCTGTTAGCTGGTTTATTTCTCAGTGTAAACAGTCCATGTTTACCTATGATATCTACACAGCACCTCTGTGTGTTTCATGGTGGCAACAAAAAAGTGACACAGGGACATGTCCCTTTTCCCCTTCCCCTGGGCATAAAGGGAAATCAAAGCTGGAAAACAGGTCCCAGCTGCCTAAGAGATATTCCTGCCCTTCAGTGGCTCCCTGGGACTGGCCCAGGTCAAATATACATGTGGCTGTAAAAATATGAATGAAAAGAAGTGAAACAAGGTGGCAGTAACTCAAACCCTGAATTGTCTCTGTGAAGGGTAGGATAAAGGATGACTGAGAGACCTGGGTAGATCCCCCAGTGGATAGTGAGAGCATCCATGGCAGTTTATTCTCTTTGGAGTCTCTGAGCATTGCTCTCACAGTGAAAGCACCTTTCTCACACATTGATGGTGCTTCTGCTGCCTTCTTCAGTGGGGACTTCTCTGGGTCTCCCAAGAAACAGCAACATGTGCCAAGGGCTTTGCTTGTGCTCAGGTTCACATATCCCCAAGCCTACCCCAAACTGCTGTGTTCCCTTTGCAGTGTCTGTCTGCCCCATATTTGCTTCTCTCTTCTTTGTCTGGTGCCTCTTGGCTCCTCCACAGTCATGGGATGTCTGCCCCTTAAAACATGGAGCCCTAAAAACCTGCTGGAATAGTTAAAATACAGCACTGGGACACCATGCTCAGCAGAGTACCTGTTTTTGCCTGTTTTGTTCCTCATCTGTGTGTTCTTTAGGTTCTGCTGTGTGCCTTTAGGAAAGAGCTGTGTCTTCAGTGTTAGCTGTGGCTGTTAAACACCATCTTTACATTACTCAATCAGCTTGACAAATTCTTGTCCTTAAGACGATTTGGCCATAGCAGGGAGTGCCAGAGCACAAACCACCAGCCACAGGCACTGCTGGGAGCTGCTGCTGCTCCAGTTGATGCAGGTACTCGACTCTACAGGTGATACTCAGAAGTACCAGTTTTGTTATCAAATATAAGGCATCCAGGCTGACTGTTAGGTTTCATCTGATCACAAGGCAGGCTTGTATTAATCCCTTATCAATGTAGTGCTTTTGATTGAAATCTGTCTCTCTCTTTCTGTGCTCTCTCCCCTTTTCCTCACTGAACATAAAAGACAATGGAAGGGATAGGGCCAAACTGCTCTTCTGCAGACAAGAAGCCAATTGTCTAAAAACAGTAAGTCATTCAAGACCACGGGAGACTGAGGACAGTAGCAGGAGCATGAATATACAAAAGTGCCTACTGTTAAGGCCACAGCTTTAAGTGTTTAAATTCAAATCACATTTCCATTTGAGGTTTGAATTTATGGCAAGAACATACACACAAGGGTTTCAGTGTTCCAAATAAATCTCATCTGACTTCTCAGGGTATTCCTCATGGCAGCACATCAGAGCTGAGTGCAAGGGAGACTTTGCTTTCCTTGCTCTATGAAGCAAAAATATTGAAGTAGGTTATTTTGGTTTGGTTTGGGTTTGTGTGCTCTGTGTTAGTAAATAAGGCAGCCTGTCATATCTCAGCTCTGGTTTTCTGATTGTGAGGTTAGTCCTTGGCTTGAAACACTGTTGTTCTTGGACCTTTGCCTTGAGCTGAAGGGCTCATATGTGTGGAGGAAGAGGAGGAACCGAGCTAAAAATAAAGTGGAACAAAACTCTGCTTATTGCCATGGAGTAGATAATGTTTTCCTGGATGTCTCGGCAGCCCTGTCCTTGCAGGCAGTCAGTTTTCACCACATGCAAGGTGTCATTATCTGTATCCCATATCACCTTCCTCACATTTTGCTCTGTGCTCTATCTAGTATTTTGCTCATGCTGGTCACAGCAACAGCAAGAGAAACAGGCTCTATTTTCCATTACACATCAAGCACAGAGCATTTGCACTGCAGATGTAAGAGGCAGGTCAAGTTCCTTTTCTCCTTCGCGTCCCTCAGCATCACCCTGTAGTGTCTGCTCCTGCCACAGCCCTGAACTGATGGAAGATGCTGAGAGCTGCAGGGACTGCAGCACGAAATACCTGAGTGTCCACAGAACCTGGATCAAAAGCACTCTCTGCCTGCCTTTGTGGAGAAGCACTGAGGGCAGGGAAGGAGGCACTTCTGCACCAGGGCCACTCTGTGTGCCAGGACTTGGTACATGCAGGAGCTGAGCAGATGTTAGCTTGCTCATGGGACCAATGACAGTATCCCCAATTACATCAGATGAGCTGCAAACTAGATGTGAGCAGCTGCCATTAGTCAGGATTCAGAAGAAAGCTTCTGTTGGATGGGACATTCCCTCCTTGCCCACTTTCAGGCTTTGAGTACGTGACCCTAAACCCTCACCTATGAAACCCTGTTGGTGCTGAGTGCTTGGCTAAGATTGCACAAATTGCCCTGTTCAGTATAGATGCCAGAGAGATGGGTAAAATATTCAGATGGTCAAATATTTTCCATGAAAATCTCCCAGCTGAGGTTATCTTTGACCAGTATATCAACATCCACCACCACACAGATAAACAGTGACCAAGGAAAGATCTCAGAGGCCACATCCTCTGCCTTCCCAGCCATGCTCCTCTTGCACTGATAAAACATTGCTGCAGCCTTACAAGTTCAAAGAAATTGATAAAGAGCTTCTATCAGCAATGTGGTTTTAGATTGTTGTGAATAATTTATGCACAGTATCACAAGGTGCTTAGTTTCTGAAATATTGGTACAATAAGCAGAACATAATTTAAAATTTGGGTTTAGTGTCTCAGTACTGAGGCATGGTGCATTTTTAGACATTTTAGAAACCAATCTATAATAATATTTCTCTGTGTGAATAAAACAGAGCATGGATGATGCCTCTGGTGTCCTTTCCCAGCACACACTGCCTGTGCTCAGTGGGCCAGTGGCTGTCTCCTGAGGATCAAACCAGGGTATCTGCATGGAAAATTCCCAGGTGTGGCATTCGAGTTTTGTTATATTATTAGCACACCCTGTTTCTTCTTTTAGGGCAGCTAATTGAGAAGCTGCAGCAGTGTTGTCTTTTCCTGAATCCCCAAAACCACGGAGGTCCCTTTTCCTTTGCAGCACTAATTGAGAACATGCAGTCAGATTGCCTCTGGGAGTGGTAAGTTATTAAAAATCAGGCACTTGGGTACTGGTTTTGTGAGCTGGAATGATGGTAAAGGGCAAACAGGCAAGTCCCTTGTGCAGAAACCTCAGACTGGGCATGACCTGTTGCCAAATGAGCTGTGTGGTGCTTCAAGTGTCTTATTCTAAAGTCCTCTTCATGACTAGGAAAGGGGCTTGTGCACCCAAAGGGGTGGATAATTTTCTTCCTGTGTGGGCAGTTATTTTAGTAAAAGATGTAGTCTCTTCTTACAAACTTTGTCTAATTTAGTGGGGAACAGTAATTTTAGTGTCAGGGAGTGCAGGAATTGTCCATCTGCATCCCAGTCCTGGGTCTGTGCTTTACTTGTCTAGGAAATGGATGCTGAAACACCCTCTACCATCACTTTTTTCAGCAATTAAGGCATTCTCTTTTTCTCTTCCTAGTACATTTAGTTCCTCACAGATTTCTAACCCTAAATCACTTCCCTCCCCTTGGTCACTGTGCATTTCATCCATGCTGGTTGCAGTAGGAATGGGGTGGGCAGGTGGAGCACCCACATCAGCTCCATCCCTGCAGCCACTGGGAATTCAGGGTGTGTAGATAGTGTCATCATAGAGTCATGGAATGTCCTGAGCTGGAAGTGACCCACAAGGATCACTGAGTCCAGCTCTGTCCCTGCACAGGACATCCCCCAGGGGTCACACCATGTCCCTGAGAGTGCTGTCCAAATGCTCCTTGAGCTCTGCCAGCCTTGGTGCTGTGACACTGCCCTGGGGAGCTGTTCCAGTGCCCAAACACACTCTGGGTGAAAAACCTTTGCCTGATATCCAACCTAAACCTCCCCTGGCACGGCTTCAGGCCATTCCCTCAGGTCCTGTCACTGTCACCACAGAGCAGAGATCAGTGCCTGCCCCTCTGCTTCCCCTCATGAGGAAGTTGTGCTGTTTGCACATGACCTGGGACAACTCTCCTAAGGCTCATCTGGATGCAATATGACTCATATGACTTCCCCTGTGTTATGGAAACAGAATGGAGAGCTTTTTCCAAATGTAACCAGCACACTTTCTCATGTCCCATACTTTGCAATATTCAAACCAATTATCACATCAGTAAAAACATGAAAAACTGTTTCACTGTTACAGTCATTATTGAGAATACACGGCTGTAGTTGTTGAAAATGTGCTATCTACATCTACAAACATCTTAGTGAGTGCCAAAAGACTTTACTTAAAAGAATCTTGTCTTTTTCAATCAACCACAGTGTTACAAATAACCACAGTGGTGATAAACAAGTGTACTTGCTTTTGTGGTCGTGGCTCAAATTGTGCTTTCAAGATGAATGTCTGAATATTATCAGATTGATACAGATTTAAAATCTGTATTGTCATAAGTGTGAATGAAGTTTGCCTCAACAGCTGGGAAAACATATTTAAAGCTGGGAATAAATTAATATGAATAAGAGGATGTGTGGGGAGCTGTTTAATACTGCTGGGAACAGAAAGACCAGCTTTTTTCAGTTAATAAAACCAGAATATTTGCAGCCACATTTTAAGATATGGACCTAGGAGTGACAGAAGGCTGCTGTATAAATGTTTTTATTGGTAGAATTTTGTCAGGAAAGACCACAGTAGAAACAGCACTTGTAATGATAAAACTTACTTTCTCCCTAGAGAGATAAAAATCCCCCAATGAATGTGATTTATACGGTAAAAGACTCTACTGCCACTGTTGGTTCTGGAAGTGCTGGTGCCTTATTTTGCCACTGTTGGTTCATCAGTGGGAGAGCATTTTTCTTTTCCTTGTGGCTCCACATTTGGTTTCAAAGTGGCCATGAATGGAAGTCTTCACCTGAGCAGCCTGGAGGTGGCTGAGTGGAGTGGCTGTACGGTCACATAACTGGGAGGAAAATATCCCTGCCCTGAGTCTGCAACATTATTCTGGATGCTATAAAGCATTAAGCCTTGATGTAGTTTTAAAACTTAATGAAATGCCACTACAGAGGTGTTTCAGGAGCCCTGCTGGCTTCCCTTGCTCTTCATAAAGTTGCTAAACAGACTTCTGCTGTGTTTTGTTTTAATTCTCACGGGAAAAGTTTATCCTTTTGTTTCTTTGTAGCTGACTTGTGCTGACAGCCAGCACAACATTGTGCAAGACCTGGAAAAAAGGAAAAGAGAGCAGGAAAAGACTCAGAGGAAACATGACAGAGGATGTACCCACTAAGGTAACCAGAAAGCAGCAAAATCATGGGACTTGCATCAGCCTGATGTTGCACGGGTAAATAAAATGAGGCTAATTCACACTGATTATTTAATTGCCTTTCTGCGGAGTCCAGCTGCAAAGTTCCCGTTTGCCATCAGGCTCAGCATCTTGGATTTGTACACGTGACATCCCCTGGAATGAGAGAGGCTCAGGTGAGGCACAGCAGGGTCAGCCTTGCTCTCAGTGAGCTGCCAGGCTGTTTCCCACCCCACTCTCAGTGGTGCTGGAAGCAGAGGTGGCTCAGGGCTGCTGGAAGCAGGCTGGATGCACATCCATAGTGCTGATGTTACCCTGGTTTGTCACTCTGCTCTGCCCATCCCTGCATCCAAACAGCCTCTTAGAGTGGCATCACAGGGCCCTTTTTCAGACCCCTCCATCCATGGAAGGAGTAGCTGGGAAACAGATGATGCTGATGCAAACTCAAATCTTCCTAATGAGCTCAGTGGAGCTGAACCGCTTCCATCAGCAGAAGAAATTTTCCTTTTTTCCCAGGTCAGAAATGGTGGCCTGCAGCCTGGCTCACCCATGCCCAGCCTGAGTGCTGTCATTTGCTCCAAGGAACAAATTCTGTGTATCTGCATACAGAACATATCTGTGTTTTCAGAAAGGGGTGATAAAGGCCCAAGGGAGGAGCTGAGGGCACACACCTGGATCACCAAAGACAGTGCTATTGATTAAACACCTTGGTGGCTGCTAGGTTTCTTCTTGGGTGGCTCAGTTTGACAAAGTGTGAGGCACTGATTTGGTGTCCTTCTGTATGGCAAGATGTATTGTATCAGCCAGTAAAAGCCTGGATATGTATAATCCTTTACAGCTCATCCATCCCCTCCTTGGCAGACATTTTGCTTTTTTATTATAGGGGTAATAAAAAATAAATTTATATTTTTACATCATCATCATCAGCAAAGCTTTAGGGACTTCCTGAGAATCTGGAAATCTGATTTCAAAAACAAGCAAAAAGACATTTCCAGCAGTTAAAACTCAGGGTTGCACTTTGAAGTTTCGCCACATTTTTAAACAAATCAGTAGCTGTAATTGCATCCAGTTTGAGATCATTGCCATAATTAATTTTAATTAAAGTATACATAACTTAAACCTTGTGAAGGTTTCTTTTGTGGCCTTGAACAGCACCAATATTCACATATGATAGGACATCACCATGCAATTTTGCAGTTTGATGTTGACTCACACAGCACCTGCCAGCTTAGCCATGCTTTGAAAATTCAAAATATGCTCCTGCAAGCAGGTTGTAGTGAATGCCAATACAATGATTACATAAACAGAGGAATTGACTGTCATGCATAAATGCAGTTTTGTAAATACCACATCACACGTGTCCTCACACATGCTGCTAGGTTTTTATGGGATGCAGGGGATTGATTTTGCTGTGCCCTCATCAATCTATTCCATGTGATGATCTCAGTTCGAGGCGATGATGCACCATGGACAGGGATTTGTAGCTCCGGTTGTTTGAGTGACAAATTAATCTCCTGCTCCCCCAAACTGGAGCCAGCCCCAGCTGCTGTGTCATTCACTTTTGGGAAGCTGTGAAAAACAATGAATGCACCTACAACTGACTTGAGAGTCAGAAACATTTGGTATAGAAATAAAAGTGTTCCTGGAAGAACAGGAGAGGCCATTTTAATACTTAATTTGCTTTATTCTCACTATGCATTCCTTTGGCAACTGCCTGCAGGGTTGAAGCAAGTGATATTGCTCCCTTCAGACCTCATATAAAGAGGTTCTGACACAGAAATCAGAAAACCAGCAAGTATGTAAAGGTGTGATATTGTTCATTAGCTTATGAAAATGTCATTTGGATTTAGTAGAAAATTAAACAGAAGTATTTCTTTCATGGATTTGAAACAAATGTTTGGAGAATGTAAATTATTTACCATACAAATCTCCATATGAGCAGGTCCCTGTGTTTAGGTAAGGCTGGAAATAGTAAAAAGTTGATAGGAAGTTGCTTGTCTTCCTGAAATTTGAATTAGTATTCCTTGTGGTAAGTGCTTGTCAAGCACATGGCCAGTAAATAACACGGGTGGTGTAAACACAGCTATGTGACCAGGAAGTTAAAATAACTTTGCTAATGCCTTTTGAGGGGGTCTTCCTGTTTCCCAGATGAAGAGTTTTCCTGCCCAGAACACTCTCAGATGTCTGTAGGAGCCCGTGTTGGCTCAGGCAGCAGGTCACCTCTGTTCTGCAGATCTTAGCCACAGGAATTGTTTCCAGTTCCGCTTCCCTATTGCCTCCCGTTCTCAAAGGAGAGCGGGTGCAGTCAGGAATACCCAGTGCTACTATTGTTGCTGCTAAACCAAATGAGAATAAAGTTGCAAAAGCTCTTGAATGGCCTCCTGGAAGCCAGTGTTTAACTCCTGGTGTTGGGATGAAAAACACAGGTTTTTCTACTCCCTGGGAAGCATCCAACTCTAGTCTGCATCAGAATTGCTGAACAGACTGGACTTTAAGATTGAGCCAGGAGATTAATTCCTACTTTCCTGTCACAGCCTCCTTCCTCTTGGAGGTGGAAAACAAGCCAAAAACCCCTAAAGCAGTGTGTCTGGCCTCTGCTGTTGGCTGCCAGGGCCCTGAGTGCACCATTGACTGGCTCCTGGGATCCCCACGCACCCATTCCCACCCCTGGCTGCTCCTCATGTGCCTGCTGGATGCCTCCATCTGGTCATAGACCCAGTGCTAGGCCACCTCACCTGCCACCAAGCTGCTCCCTGGCATGTCTACCTGCCTCCATCTCTTGGGCAATCCATCCATCCATCCATCCTAGCTCCCCTTTGTTAAAGGGCAAAAATCTGTTCTGGGCTAAAATCCTTTATTGTCAGTATGCTTGGGGAGCTGGACAGCCTTTGTCACACAGAGATGGTCTTTATGAAGAGAGATTTGGAATTTTGTACAGGGAGCAGGGTGACCTGTTGACTGCCACTGAATTATAGGGAGGTAGACAAGTAAACCAGAGTCAGGACAAAAGGAGGTGGTGCTCCATGGGAGCAGTGGTGGAGCTTAGGACCTCAGGAAGTCTTTTCTGGATGGTGTTTCACAAGTTCAAAGGGAAGATGGCAAAGTGCCTGGAGGAGAGGCCCTTTGGTTACTGAATGACAAAGTGCAGCAGGCTCTGGAAGCCCCTGAGCTGAACATAAGGAGAGAATGTCGGGGGCAGAAGGATCATGTTACACTGGTGCTGCTCCTGCCCTCCCCTCTCTGCCCACCTCTGACCATGGCTGGGCACAGAATAATGGGCCAGAAGGGTCCTTGTCTGGTGTGACTGTGGCCACCTTGTCACCTCGTTGGTGGCCTTCAGGAACAAAAGACAGCCTCTGAATGATGGTTCACAGAGATCACCTCTTGCTGAGGTCCTGCCTCTGCAGAGGACAAATTACAGCATTTCCATAATGAGTGGTTTTGTTTCAGAACAGGAGGGTTTGGGGCAACACTGCTGCCTTCTTGTGTGGATGCTTGGCAACAAGAAGTGCTTTTTTGGTGATCAATTTGGATGGAGTGCTTTATTGATGGCTCAAACCTGTGCATATAGGAACAGTGAACAGCAGCAAAAATAAATTTTAACATTATTTCACTGTCTTTTTTTCTTAAACAGTAAGTAAATTCATCATCTTAATTAAGTAGATGTAATCTTTGAAAGTTAACAGAGCAAAATTGCTTATTGCTGGTGGACGTAATTATAGATCTGTCACCGAAGTTCTTCATGAAAGCCTAGCCCTAATACATTGTAATTTTACTCATGTGCAATGTTTCTCTACATTAGGAGCTATGCAGTATAAACTTGATTTGTTTAACTTACCTTTCATGAGTTCCCACAGCAATCAAATGAACCCTCAAGTAAGGAGCAGCAGTTTCCATGCTTCATTCTGCTCCACTGAAGCTCCAAATTCCAAGTTGCAGTAAAGTGGAAAAAAACCAGCATGGTTTCATACCACCTCAGACATGCCAGTGGAATAATTAATTTGGTCCTCTTGATGATATTCTATGTTTCCAAGTCAAAACTGATTTGAGCAAGACATCAGTTCAGGGAGAATTAAGTGCAGTTTTTGTTCATTGTGATAATTTTAAAAAAATGTTTTTCTCTCAGTCCCCTGAGTTTGTCTGATGTTTTTCTCTCAGACAAAGGGGTCAGTGGCAGAACGGATGTCAAACAACGTAACATGAAACGTTAACAATGATTTGCATCTTATTTTGTTTCTCATCATGTTTCTCATCAGGCTCCCATCTCCCCACTGACTGTCTCAGGATGAGTGTGTGCTCTCCACGTGGGTTGGAGGCTTTCCTCCACCCCCAGCTTTTGGCCAAAGCACCTGCAATGTCTGAAGGCCCTGGGCTCTCCAAGAAAGGCAAACAATGCAATTTTGTTAATGCATCACCCTTTATGTGTAGATTAAACAGAAATAGATGGATCCTCAGCTATGGCAGAGGCTATCCCCAAGCAGATGCCAGAATGTATGAGTCCACTGGATAGCTGTAATCAGGTCCAGGCAGTAATCCCTGCCAGCTGTTGCACAGATGTGCATGTCAGAAGCATTTATAGTTCAGGAAGGTTAGCAGGCACCATCTAAGAAAGCCCTCCTCTCTCTGCCCACAGCACAGTGGGCACATCCAGTGGGATGTACTATCAACATCTGTTATTTCCAAATAACTCTCCAAATCATATGAATCTAAAGATTTCTGGTGATAGAGTGTAACAGTCTACAGAAGTGCATAGCTGGTGCACACCCCAGAGCCTGATTTTGATCTAAGTTACACTGTCCAAGATGTAAATCAGAAGTGGCTTTCAGAAGAGAGATACAGCAGAGAAATGAGGCAGGAAACAATGCTCTGAACAGGCAGAGCTTGCAGGTTTGCCAGCAGGACTGCCAGGAAATGCAGGTGCACTGCAGAGTGGGGTCACAGAGGCAGCTGCTTCTCTGCAGATGAGTTACAATGGGTTTCATAGCCACTGCTCCAGTCCCAGGGCAGAAAGCCCTCCAAAAGGTTCTCTAGTTACCCTCCTGGGACCACAGGCTTTGGCTAACTGGGAGACAAAGTGCTGGAGCCTGAATTCTGGTCCCTTCTGCCTCCTTGGAAGGGGCAGAGAAAGCCCCTCATGTTGCCTTGGCAGAGGCAGTTCCTATCAAATATGGGAAATCAGTGTGCAGAAGGTGCTTTTGACTTTGTGCACCCAACTGGAGATGTTCTCACAGACTGCAGAAAGGAAAGAAATTGCTCTGAGGCAGATTCTGTCATCCTAAACTGAGCAAGATGCCCAGGAAAATCCCAGAAAATTTACTCAAATGAGGATTACTGTGCCTGAGCCCAAGCATTTGTCACTACTCTTCTTCACTTTGTTGTAATCCCAGATATTCTAACCTGAACATAGCACATTGTTTTGCTGAAGTCCATGCATACCTATAACAAAGTTGATTTATACTGAATATTTTGTATAATCTTACAGTTCAAACATATATATAGAGTTAAATGATGTGTATACAAAATACACATATATTCACACATATAAAAAGTACATAGACACATATATACAATAATCTCAGCTTCAAAAGACAAAGAAGATGTGGAGGTAGAATACAACCAGTAACTCATAATGGTTCTGGAAGCCTTTTATGAGGGTGACCCTGAATAAGTTAAACATTCCAGTTCAGAAACACCAGCTTGGATATTTTCAGGGGCATATGGAGAAAATTCCTTGCAATAATTACAGAGCTGTAAACTGCTGCTGAGTGGTAACCAATGCTACATGCAAATTTGGAAATTGCTTGTTAAGTGTAATGTTCAGTGATAAGTGTTTTGATTACAGTAGTTTTAGGGAAATCTGATATATGGCAGCAGCAAGATCGAAGGAATATTAATTCCACCTTGGATCATCTCAAGCCTTGAGACTGGCAGAAGACAGAGAAAACTTTTCTCTCTTTCATAGCTCTAAGTTTTAGACAGCTCTGAGTTATTTGGGATTTTACAGGTGAAAGAAAGATCAGGACATCAAGGCCTGTTGAAGTCAGAGTGCAGAACCACCTCGCTGGCATCCACAGGTACAGAAGACACACCACCAGCTCTCCAAAACTCAACAGGCAGCTTCATTGGCCAAAACCTAATCTTGCACTGGAAAAAGAAAAGGAAATCCTGCTCATAAAACCACAACTTTTTACCAAGGCTATAGGAACAATATTTGTCATGAAACAATTTTTTTCTGAAGACATTGGAAATAAGATGTGGAGAAATGCCTTCTGGTGAGGGGCTCCATAGCTCAGAGACCAAGCTCACTGGGACGTGGTGTTGGGTTTTCCTCCCCAGCACTCTGTACAAAGTGGCCTCTTAAAACTGGCTCTGATTACAGATGATGCCCTGGAGGACAGTCTGTGTCTCTTCCCACCCTGTTCCCTCTCTCACCATGCATTTGAGTTTGGGAGCCCCTCGTGAGGCATATCCAAGTTATCAGATGCATTTGCATCTCAACTCTAATTTTTTTATTTGCCTTTGATCTCTGATTCAATCCTCTTCTTTCTTTCCCTGACAGATTCATATGAGGCCAAAACACTTCATTTTTGAAAAGTACAAATGAAAAGTAAGTAACAGAATGTGGAGAATATCCACTGCTAATTCCTGACATTTTAATGAACTCTGTGGTCTCATTCCGGCACCGAGTACCTCTGGTCAAAGCCCCCTCAGGGCAATGACAGGCTCATAAATGAATCTCAGACAGCATTTTTGTGGATTTTCTCCATTGCATATTCAACACAGACTTATGCTTGGTGAACAAAACAAAGGGCTGCAGGACTGTCTTTAACTGGACATCAAAATTTTGTTTGTCCCAAAAGAGAGCCAACAATAATAACCTAAGGAAGGAGAGGGAGGATGCCTGTTCTTTGGTTCCTGACTAAAACCAGCCTCAGATGGGGATCAGGACATTTTCTAGACATACATGTGCAGACACATGATTTTGCACAGAATTGCCTTTAGTCCTTCCAACGTCCATTGCATCCTCTATTTTATCTGCTTTTTATCAGTTTGAAAATTCCCATTCACAAACGGAAACATCCCTGGGGAGCTTCCATCATCTGCTTGCAGCTGGATGCCATGGCAATATGAGTCTGAGAGGTGCTGTGATGCACGTTCCTGTGCTGAGAGGGACCTGCCAGCCCTGCCTGGGCTGTGGCAGCTGCCAAAGCCACCCAGCTGAAGGGCTGGAGATGCCACTCGAGCATCTCAAGGGCCATTCCCCAGCAGGATGTGTCAGCCTGTGTAGAGATCTACACTCCCAGCCATTATTGGCATGACTGCCTCAGATACCTGGCAGATCCATGATCCACAGGCCTAATGTTGGCAAGCCAGCTGCCGGCACTTTGATAGTGAAGTGGATTAAAACCTTGATAATCCGTGAGTGATGGGTGTTGTGAATGTGCCTAAAAGGACTGGCTTGCATAGAAAAAGCTTCCTACACTCAACCAGGACCATTAGTGGCATACAGTTTGCTGGCTGCACTAAGTACATGAAGTATACCAACCAAACAAAATGCTGCATGATCATTATGCTGCCCTTTATCAACTGGAAGGCACCTTCCTGAATGCCACAGAGAAATGCACCAGCTGCTGTTGAATAGGCTTTCTTCCCTCCAAATAAGACCATAGCCAACAGGACATCTGAGTCCAGATTGTTTTCCAATCCCTCATCCATCTCCTGCTCTGACTCATGAGATTACACCCAGCATCAGTGGACTGAAGAGAACAAATCTTATTCCATAGCCAGGAGTTTCAACACAGTTGATCCTTTTGCTCAGCAAATCCCGCCCAGGCAATGAAAGAATGAAATAGCATTTTTTGTCTACAGAATAAAGAAGCCATTTCAATCACCCTTCTCTCCTATGCCTTTTATGCTCTGAGTGATGGCAATGTCACAGGTCAGTATCTTTATCTACTTGGTATGCCTTCATTCTGTTTCTCCAAGTCAGCCCCTCAGAAACAGCCAGCAGGAGCCTTACCAGCCCCCAGCACGTGGGCATAAGAGTTTCAGTCTTCATCCTCTGAAAAAGAAGGTTTAACAAAAATGTAGTTTTGACTGTTAGAGACTGTGCAGCAACCAGACACAAGGTCCTTGACCATTATCTTTCTAACATTTCCAGACAGGGAGCCTGTCTGAAATCATCGACTGGAACGGACTTTTCACTTCTTGATGGAATATCATCCATGGGACAGTGAATTTCTTAGCTTTCTTGAAAAAAAGCTAAGATTCCCAATCCATTGGGAATTGATTTGTACCAAATCAGCCATTGCTATTTGCCTCAACTTCAGGAATGGGAGGAGATTCAAACAAAGGGTAAATTCCCTGATGAATCAGGCTGCAAAGCCACAATTTTCAATGTACCTGGAGTCTGAAACCATGTTGGCCATAGATAGGAAGGATCAACAGTTTATATACTGGGTATAATGTTCTATAGTGTGGAATATACCTTTGGTCAGTTCAGGTCCACCTGTCCAACTATGCTCCCTCTCAGGTTTTTTGGGTATCTCCTCACTGGCAGAATGTGAGACAAGAAAAAAGTCCTTGATTTAGGATAAACATGACGTCGAAAAACATAAAAAGTCAGTGTGCAATCAACACCATTCTTATTCCAAATTCAAAACACAGCTCTGCAACAGCTACTGAGAAGAAATTAACTCTGTCCTAGCTGAAACCATTGCACAGAGTACCCAGGAAGACACAAGGAGCTGGTAGGCTGATCACTGCCTGGCTTTGTCTCGTGCCAGGTGCTCCTTGGTTTGTAAGTGCCATGTGCAAAGGGGACATTCAGAGAGTGTGTCCCAAACCTGTCCTCCCAGCCCTGGAAAGCTTGTGCATTCCTCTTGCTGAACATGAGGATGGCGTCACCTGTAACATCAAAAACATCCAACAGCACAGATCTGTGCTGTTCCTAATTCGGCCAAAACACATCCTGATGGCAGGATGAAAGCAAATCTCTCTGAGGATTATTTCAGAGATGCTGAACCCCAGCCCACCACTGTAGAATGATGAGATGCTGCTCCCCTCCCAATCTCCCCCTGTATGAACTCATCTATATTAGAGGAGATTATAATAACCAGCTGCCTCAGTTGGTGTTTTGAAGCTAAGCACTTGTAAATGCTTGAAGATACTTGTATTAAAGATAGGCTAAGCAAAAGCTGCTATGAGAAGCAAAGCTTATAACGTGCAGAAAGCTTTCAGGTTTTTCATTGGGCTTTAAACCATACCTTTTCTTTGAATTATAATGTTTAACCATAAAATTTTTACTGAGAGGCACTATAATGAGTATTTTGACTGAAATCAAAATAGTTTCTTTTAAAAGTACTCAAGCTCTCTTCAAGCTACCAAGTCTTTAGTCAGATATTTAACCTCAAATCAGAATTTGAACTACTGCCATTTGTCTTAAAATTTTAAGCATCAGCATAAAATTGAACAAATTCATTTCAAGTACTGCTGAATACAAGTTGAAAGGCAATTGTTAAACAAGCAACTACTCTCCTAATCACAACGAAAAGAGAGTGCCGTAACACAAGGTGAAAATAAGCAGAAAGCAAACAGAACACACCATTGATCGAGTCCTTCATTATCTAGGATAGCTTTTAATGGAGGAACCTGCCTGTGTGTCACTGCTCTTATCTCTCCAAAGGCAGTATGCACACACTGTAAAAATCAGTCTCTTCATTTTCTGCTTGAAAAGATCATTGTGAAAAAAAAGTGTCAGGGAGTGTAGGTCATGCTGATTTATTGGCAATTAAACCTGCAGGATTTCTGCACTCTTTTCAAAACAAAGTATCTCTGGGTAATTCAGCCTGGCACATTACATAGTGGGCTAGATACTAAAAGGCATGAATCTTTTTGTTCATGCACAACAAAAACAATTGACTTGGTCTTATTTAGGAAATTGCTACTGTTTTCTGTAAGGTATTTGTTTTATCCATAAAGAGAGGGAGGTAAGTTACCTCTCAACAACGCATGATTCTGTTCCAGTAGTGAAGATGCTGATTTTATTCCTCATCTTTTGTTGAGGATAGCAAGTCTACAGACAAACTTCTCCTGTTTAAGAGTAAACAGATGACAGTGCTAAATATATGACATCTTGCTAAGGCAGACCACATTTGCTTTGCTTCCTGATTGATTTGTCCATTGTTGAGTAAGTTCTTCTGCACAAGCTTTCAAATGAGACTGCATCTTGTCTGGTCTCCTTGTGTGTATTTTCCTACTGCATTATTTAGAAGATTAAAAAAAAAAGTCACCCTCAAGTTACACAGCTAAACTGGAAAAAATATTCACTATTCTGTTTTTCTAGAACCATCTCATGCAGGTTTAGACTTACATAATTTGCTGAGCTAACATAAGCTATACCACACAAACAGATGCAATTAGGATTGATATTCCCATTCAAAGTGTTTCCCAGAGTAGCAGTATTCCCAGATTCTTTCTAATAAAGGTAACTTAGCTCTGCAAGCATTCTTGGAGATACAATATTGAAAAGTCCTAATGTTTTGATGGTAGTTCAATTAATTTAATTCAGTTCTTGAACACCTGCTTGTCTGAGGTCTGGATCTACACTGCTGAGGTGTTCATAGAAAGGTGGGTCTCAGCAGATGTTAACAGACCCTCAGTCCTAGGAGGAGCTGCTCAAGGGAAAAGGAAAAAGCTGAGGGAATATTCAGTCCCTAAAATGAGTGAGTGTGCACCTGTCTGTATATAGCTACAACAAGAATGAGAACAAGAACTTCAGCACTGACTGCCATTCAGGACATAGAAACAGTTGAGAGAGGGCAAACATGGCAGGCAGTGGGGTGGTGGAAGAAGAAATGCTATGAACCACAAACTGCACAATGTCCCTCGTGGCTTTGCCTAGGGCAAGGGAACAGATCAGATTCTAAACTAGGCTGGTGGCAGCAGACAGCAAAGCAGGAGACATTGCCAGACAGAAACCGCAAGCAGAAAGTTACGGCGTGGGAGCTGAATAGGCAGACATACCAACTTGGAGTAATAGGAAGTGCCTTTGAAATTATCACTTCAAAAGGGGCTGTCAATACTCAATGTAAATCAGAGATGCTGCTTGCAACAAGAATTCCTAGAAGAAGCAGGTGTCCAACCAGTGCTGGGCCAGCATTCCTCTTACAGCAGCATCCCTGGGCAGAAAGAAAAGTTAGCCAGAGCCATAAACAGCAGCCTGGTTTGCTTCTGTGGAAGAGACAATGCTATTCCTGGATGGATTAACCTGTTAACTCTTATGCCAGCTTTTTACAGGGTGATACACCAGGTGTAGGTCACCAGGATCAAAGGGCTTGTGGTTTCATGAGGAGAAGTGCTGAGCCAGTATGAAGCCTGGCTGACTGTGCACACGTGTGTCAGAAATCCCAGCACAGTAAGTGGGGCTCTCTGGCTCTCGTAGCACACACCCATGGCACTGCACCTCTGGATCCACCCCTCTGCTCTGCAGCAGTTCCCTTCTTGCCCCTCCCTGTTCTCCACACTCTTGGGTGCAACCTAGGAGTGCTGAACGTGCACTGAGCTTTAGATGGCAGCTTGGCCAAGGAGGTGCTTTCATAGTGCTGGGTGGCACGGGCCAGCTGATGTGTCCCTTGGAGGATCCCCACTGTGCCCTCTCCTCTCAGGAGAAGGAAGTCACAACTGCCAGGAGGAAGGGGTTATCTTCCCAGTGGGCTTGTCCTCCACATGACAGCTTTGGATGACTGTCCTCTGCACTCAGAGAGCCTTCTCCCACGATGCCCTTCTCCATCCATATCTTGCATTGAAATAAGAGTGGAGATCTGAGGATATTGACAGTGACATGGGAGAGGTGGAAAGCCTGATTTTCTGCCCATAGCCGAAAACAACCCAAACAACAAAAATGCTTCATGTTTTTCTGGTTCTTCTCTCTTGCATTCAACCACCTGTGGTGATGGCAAATCACCCAGAACCATGGCTGTGCCCTGAAGGGGAGAGGACAGCCAGCCTCTGGCAGGAGGCAGGAAGGAGGGCTGCAGTGATGACAGCTGCCTTGGCAAAGCAGGCATGGCTGTCCTTCAGTGGGCAGGACATTCAAGGACAGCCTGGAGCAGGGCCAGGAGGCAGCAGCAGCCTCTGTGAGTGTGTCTTGGCTCAAAGCAGGAGGTGACAAGGGTAGGGTGGAGAGCACCTCTTGCCACCTGCCTCAGCCTCTGCAGCCCATCTCCCCCACACCTCTTGCTTCAGGGGGCTGCAGGAGGTGCACAGACATCCTGACTAATGTCTGTCCCTCCTATTTTAAAGGTTTGTGCTGGAAAATAGCACCATGTCCTTGTCATATTTATTGGATGAGTTCTGCTTTGCTTGGTTGCTGTTTTGCTGTAGGTTTCCCTCTACAGCTCTGAGTAGAAAACTAAGGTGGCACAAGAGGGAGACCAAGGTGGTGTGTGGGCTCTGACTGCCAGCAGCCACAGGCCTCCATCGTGGGACAGGGGACATTGCAGGAAAAAATGAGTTAATGCCTTCAGTCTGAAATGTGGGAGCAAGCAGCTTTCAGGGATTCTGCACATAACACCTTGGCAGGGCATCCTCCACACTGTGGCTCCCCAGTTTCTTGGAGGTGATCTAGTGCATGAGAGGATGACACTGGTGGCCTCGGCTCTGTCCAATGCCCCCCACCACCTGCTCCCTCTCGCTCTCACCAACCACACACAGAATTCAGCCTGGAGAATAGATCAAGGTGAGGAAACAGGGATCAAATGTGGTGCAGACAAAGAGCAGAGACAAACACAGCTCTCTTGATCATCTGGTTGCTGCCTGGGCACTAAGTGAGGCATTCTGATGCTGACTGAGGTCAGAAATCAGTAGAGACAGGGACAAACATCAGGAGAGGTGTGAGTGTAGCCCTGATGACCAAAAAATTCCGTTCCTCTAACCCTGCACAGACAAGCTGTTGCTGCACTGCAACTGTACATGCATGGCTGGGAGGCTTAGCTCTGCCTACTGAGCCTTATGGGGATGAGTAGGACACAAGGCAGAAAGTTAAACCTCCCTAAGAGGCTGGACTTTCTTTTGTCCCCTGCCCCAGATGCACTGCTGCAGCCACCAGTGGGTTCACAGGCTGCCAAAGAGGGAAGGTGACTGTGGCTGGAGATGAGGGGGAGATGCAGAACGTGCTCCAGAAAACCTCACATCTTGGGTACTGTCTCTATTGATGAAAAATAGGTAGGTTTGGAAAAAATGTATGGTTTAAAGCCAAAAAGACCTAGCATGGGTATGCTGAGGAAGGTAAAGGTGACAATGTTTTTCAGGAGGTGTAGAAACCCTATTTCATTTGAAGTGTTGTGCTCTAAATTGGTTTAAATAAAATGCTGGTTCAAAGGCCAAGTTTTATTTTTTTTTTCTTTGAGGGGTGTCGACTTCAAGGCACTTACAACTTTTATCTTTTTAATTCTTGTTTGGTTTTGTGGTGGCTTTTTCCACTGAACTCTAAAGGGGGAGAGAGCATGCGTTCCTACTGAACTCAGATTGCATTTTTAGGGGGCAAGTGGAAAGAACTCATGAGCAGACACACTTTCAAGGCCAGGGTGTAAATACAAAGGTTGAGAACAGACACCACCTTTGGTGGGCCGAACGGAACCTTCCACAGAATAAATTGAAACTGGAAGGATCCTGGATTCAAACGTCTCTCTTTCAGGTTGCCGCCTAGCAGGGCAAAAGTCAGAGCAACACACCCTGATCCCAACGGGCAAACAGAGCTCTGCTGGGCCCTGCTCCTCCCTCTGCCAAGGCAGCTGAGGTGTGGAAAGCACACAAGGCACGCTGGTGTGCACCTTCAGAGCGACAGCAATTTAGGCAAAAGAGCCTCTTACGGGCAAAGCGTTGCTGGTACCAGCAGTGCCAGGTCTATTTTTAATGATTTGGGAATGGAGGATGCTTTCAGCAATACATAATTAATACAAGTGCACTTCTGTTGTCTGCTGAGAGGGTAGGAAGGCCCTGGCTAACTTTCTGGGGCTGTAAAAGGAAAAAGAAAGGGTTGAATGAATCATAACGCATTCCATCAGTGGAAATTAGGTAGGAGCCAAATGAAAGTTGCTGAGAATAATTTGTTCTGATCAGAACTCTGTGGCTGGGCTGTTTCTGGAGCTGGTCATGCTTCATGGTGCAGCAGAAGGAGCCTCCCTGCCACCAGATTTGATCTGTCCTTGGGAGAATACCTGTTATAACCTTGAGCCTGATGTATCTTTACTCTTAAAACCCCAAGGGGCTGTTCTCTGAAACTGTTTCAAATAAAAAGAAGAATCAACCCAACCGCCGGTTCCTCCTAACGCGGAGTGGGGGAATTTCCTTGAAACGCATTCCCGTCCTTCCTTAGAAATAGAATTACCACAAGTCATCACGAGGCAGGCTTCAGCCGTACCCTTCAGAAGGTGAGCAAACCTTGGCAAAGTGATTAAACTTTTTTTTTTTTTTTTTTCTTGCAGTGGAAGATCAGCTCCGAAACAGGATTTCCTCCTGCAAGTGACTTCCCGAGGTCCTCTTTATGATGTTGTAAAACTGCAAGTGAGCAAACAGCAGAGCTCTCGCCCTGGGAAGCTGAAAGCCAAAAGCACGAGCGGACGATGCGCTACAGGGCACGGCAAACACGGCGGCAGCTTGGATTAAAAAAATAAATAAATATATATATGTACGTAAGTACATATAAAAAAAGGTGAAGAAAGGGAAGTGAAACTAAAAGGAGAGTTTATGCATTTCTACTTCAAAGTGTTTAAAATTCAGGAAGTGCCGTGTTTCTGGGGGAAGGGGAGCTTCGGTGAGGCGGCGCGGCCGGGGCAGCGCCGGTGCCGCCCTCAGGCCGCCCTCAGGCCGGCGGGGCGCGGCGCTGCCGGAGGCGGAGCCGGGCGGGAGGCGGGAGCGAGGGAGGGCGGCCGGGAAGGAGGCGGCGGCGGGGGGGCCGGGCTGGTCGCGGTTGCCATGGGGAGCGGGAGGGCGGCGCCGCCGCCGCTGCGCAGGGAGCAGCTGCTCCCTGACACATCCCCCGCTGCCATATTGTGTCCGCCGCCGGCCGCGCGGCTTCATGACCGCGGTGAGTGCCGCCCGCCGCCCGCCGCCCCGCGCCTGCTCGGGCCGCTCCGCGCCTTTGCCCCGCTTAGCTTGCGGCTTTTCCCTGGGTCCGGGGGGGTGAGTTCTTTTTTGTTCCCGGCGCTCCGCGAGGGTTTCGTGGGGGAAGGGGAAAGCGCGGGGAGTGTGGCGGCGGGTCCTGCCGGTGCCGGGGGAGGGGGGGCGGCGTGACCGGCGTCCCCTCATTGCCCGCGCAGGGACGGGGCGCGGAGGCGGCGCTTGCTCTGCAGCCGCTCCCGGTGCCGAGCCCTGGGAAGGGGGGTCCCCACGCACCCCCTCCCTGCGGGGCCGTGCGCCCGCGGCTCCTCCTCCCGGCGCGGCTCCGCGGAGCTCCCGCCCGCCCGCTTGCCGCGGGGGATCCCCCTTCACCCGCTGCCCCGGCTGGGCAAGCCCGGCTCCCAGCTGGGGTGATGGAAAACGCGGCCAGCGCGGCGCCGGGAGCTGGGAGCGCGGCCCCGGCGTGCCCTCGCCTCCGGGTGACCCCCCTCGCACCCCGGGCTTGGTTCGGTGAAATGAGGGCGCTCGGCGGTGCTCGGAGCCCCGGGGATGTGTGAGGGTCCGCGGCTCGCAGAGGGGCGAGAGGCGCTCCGGGGTTCCCGCGTTTTGGGGCGAAGTCCAGGAAACGGCCGGCCAAGTGCTCGAGGATCTGCACGTGGTGCTTCGGAGATTTTCCGTCTTTTTCGGGATTTTTTTTGGTGAAGTTGGGCCACGAGTTGGTGGCGGCAGCGGAGCAGCATCCTACTGCCTTGCTGCCTTACTCCTGCTTGGACACACCGGCGTGCTTGGTACTCAGGTTCTGTGGGAGCGAAAACTGGCTTTTGTTGGTCAGGGTTTGGATTATGACAAGGCCCAAACAAAGAGTAAAAGGAACAAAGAAATAAAATAAACCTTGAAGAGGACCCAGTAAAGTCATGTTCCTGCCGTGGTGCCTGCCTGTGGATGGATACTGTATGCTAAATGTGGTGTTAAACATACTGATTTATGGTGGACTTAAATGCTGAGAAAGCAATTTGATTGGCTTTGTGCCTAATCTATGAAATCAAGGTAACTTTATATATAATTTACCATATATATGTGTATATATGCACATACACTCTCCAAATCTTGTTATTGGTGGGCTTACATTTAGACAAATTTAGTAATAGGTGGGTTGTAGTATATTGGCATGTGAATCATTTAAGTTCAGTTTTGTTTCTTGGATTGGGGTTTTTTTTTCCCCCTCCTTAAAGTCTGGTGGGATGCTACACGTATGCAAGAAAAATTCAGGCTTTATCTTATGTCAGGAAACTTGAACTGGTTTGAAGGTTGCTGTTTCTTTTTTTTTCTTGGCAGGTGACAGCTCACATTTCCCAAGCTCTGCAGAAGGTAGTTGGACAGAAGTCTGAAGTGAAAGCTATGTAGTAGCAATTAGTGCAGCACAGGGCTGGAGCTGATGAACTTAGCTGGATGCCCAGCCGTGTTATCTCTGAGCTCAGCTGTGCACTGCTGCAGCAGATCAGCTTCTGCTGGGGCTTACTTGTGTCCAGCTGTGCCACTTAACTTCTGTAGAAATAGAGAGGAGGTGGCAGCTCTCACTTTGAGTTGCCTGAAATACCTGTAGGACTTTGCCGTACTTTTAGTATTTTTATTTTTTTTTGTTATCAGGTGTGCCCATAAACTGAGCAGTGCTGCTGTACACGGTGTTTACTATTGCAGACTGTGGTGGGGATGCTGTGTTGGCTGCCCTGCAGGCCCTGAAGAGAGCTGGAGGCACTGGCCCTGTATCAATCCAGGCATGTGGCCCTGAGCACTCTCAGGGACCTTGCTGGCATAAAACTCGGCTGATGTCTTTGTTGGCAGTGTCTAGACCAGAGGATGAAGTTGTGACCTGCTTTGGGTGCTGCTGCTGGGGCTGTGCTGAAGGACCTCCTCTGGGATTTTTCAGCCCGGAAGTAACATAATTTTTGTCTAAAAGGGGCACCAACCAAGGAGTGTGCTGCCTCAACAGCTCCAGCCCTCACAGAATTTCTGCTTGAGGAGCCTTTCAGTGTCCTCTAGAGAGCTCGGGATTGAAGGCACCAGCATTTCCAGCAACTCTCTGTGTCAGGACGTGCCAGTCCAGTAAGTAATGGAGCAGACAGAGGTGTGTGTAGTGGCCGAACGAGAAGTACTGCCTGGCAAGTGAGTGGAGTGCCCTGGAAAGAAGACAGAGGCTTAGGGACTTGTCAGGCTGATCTGTGCCATCTTTATTAACCACGGGCTCTGTTCTACTCAGTGCAATAGACTTGAAAATCTGACATGTTGAGCAAAAGGAAACTCCTGGTGAGTGACATAGTTTGGCATCTGAAGATGCTGTACATGGATATAGTTTAAACTGGTGAGAAAGCCATACAGTTCTCATGCAGAACTGTTGGTTCCCATAACAGCAGCAGAAGTTTTCATGTTGGTTTTATGCCTTCCTGCCCTGACATCTCTCCTTGCCTACTCACTGTTGGGGTTGAAAGGAGCTGGTATTTACGAGAGGAAGTACCCCAGGCTCTCAGAAGTCTTTTTACATGTGCAGGTTTGTGATACCTTATCAGAAAGAGCTGCACAGAGGGATGGTAGCCAGTGAGGTGGCAGAAAGGATGGGCGTTGGGAGGAGTGATAGTGTGCCCACAGCCACCCCTGCCATGCACCTCTTGATGCTGGTCTGTGCTTTGGGATGGTCTTACTGCACTGCTGTGGTGCAAATCAAGCTGTGTGAAACTTGGCTTTCCTTGCCTGGTTGCAAATGGATGAAAAGCAGCCTCTAGTCCCTGTGAGACTGCTGTCAGCAGTCTGGATGAGTGCTCACTACCTTTTAGCAGAAGTGCAACTTCTGGGTCTTTGAGCATTTGCAGTTCCTCCCCTCCCAGTAAATGAGCCCATTTCGTGCTGGCTCACCTGTAGGATGTCACTGCACTGATGGTGACTTTTCCTGAGGCAGGTAGATGGAGGCATTGAGTGCCTCATCCCCATGTGTGTGTGTTGCCCTCTCCACAACTGAAATGGTGTTGGGCAACTTCCTGCGCCGGGGCTGCTCTGGTGACTCACGGCAGCGCCCAGCTCTGCTCTGACAAGTGCTCACTTGCTAACACTGTCCACATGGGGAGGCTCCTTGTGGCTGCATGTGGGGTGTCTCTTTCCAGATCCAGTGGCTGCCTTGTCTCGTGAAGAGAACCTGAGGTGCTGCTTCATTTTTCTCCTGGCTGCATCTTTATGTGTGTGTTTGTTCCCTGTCACGTTACACCTGCTGATTTGGTGATCATGCTGGGTGATGGTGAGCTCTCCATCTCATCCTCACCATGCTGGGTAAGAAGCATGCAGTGATGTTCTGTGGTGCCTCCAAAATACAATTTAGGTCAGCAAGAAGAGACAGCTCACTGTGCTTGGGTAATAAATTACGTGGAATGGAAGAAGTACTGCCTGATGGCAGCCAGCATCTTTATGACCCCTGGTACTCTGCTTGCTCCCTGTAAAACATTATGGCTGTGGAAGCACGAGGGTTGGGTCACTGCTGCTGAGTGCTCAATGCTGACCTGTATGGTCAACAGCTGGGAAACATAGCAGCTGTGTTTGGGGCAGGAATACCCATTTTATTGAGTGGTTGCTCAGGGGCCCAGGACCATTTTAAGAGAAGCCTTGAATTTGTGCAGATAGGAATACTTATATCGAAAGTCAGTGATGTGGATTTTGACTTTTTTTTTTTTGCTGAGTGCATTCAGAGTTTTTTCCCATTATGTTCAGACTAGGTTTAGTACTCCCTGCTTTTTCCTCAAGGGTTTGAGAATGTTAGGGACTTCATTAAGTTGACTACTGCAGGCTTCATCACCCACCCTTACTCTTCTGCACACTCAGTTTTTGTGTCTTCTCTCAGGTTATTTTTATTTTCAGTGTGTTCCTATCTTGCAGTTTGTTGCTACTTCTAGTTTCCCAGTTTAAGTGTGGTCTCATGCTTGCTTTTTTTTCAAAAGTGCCACTGGGTTTTGTTATGTTTAGATTTGGGGCAAGTACGTGGTTGCCTAAAAGCCAAGTACTAGATATGAAGAGAGCTCAGCACCTGGAGAAGTTTCATGAAGTAGAGGTGAAGGAGTGGGAGCTGGGAAGCTTGCTGCTAAGCAGCAGCCACTCATCCCTCATCCTCTGGTCTGTGAGGATCATCCCCAGATCAGTTATCAGCCAGTTTGCCTTGGTTTAGGCATGTCAAGTTGTCAAAAGCAGGAGGCTTTTTTGTTTGTTTGCTTGCTTGTTTGTTTGTTTAAGCAGAAATCCAAATTCCACACTGGTGGAATAAAATTAAAAACACATTGGCCACGGTGGTCAGCACAGTGAAGAGAATTGCTTTGCCTTCCCTTGGCTTTGGAGGAGAACTTGCACTTTAGGACCTGGGAATCAGCAAGTGGGAACAGCTTTGCAATCACAAAGTTGTACTGGTAATGTGGTTTTGTGATACAGCTCCAATGGTGCTTTCCATTAAATCTTGCAGAAGGGTCACTTGGGGTGAAGCTTCAAGTTGTTGGTTTTTTCATTGGAAATCAGGAGTTTTGGTACTTTTAAGGCTGAAGGAGGCAGAAAAGCTGTGTGGAAAATAAAGCTTTATGTTTTCTAGCATTGGTAAATTTGTACTGACACCAGCTGAAATGTAGCTATGTTCACTCCTGTTTCAGGAGGATGGTGGAGAAACACACAGAAAGGTTACCCTGGAAAAGGAATTAGCATCAGAATTATTTTGCAAGTTACTTGCTCAAATGGCTTAGTTGTGAATATATCAGTGGTTTACTTTTTTTTGCATTTTAATCCACTTAGCAAGTACAGTATTGAATTTAAGGAAAATGACCCATAAGCATATCTTGAAAAGCTATTGGCTGTAAAATATTTTTCATGAAAGCAGTTATTTCCCTCCCCTTCTTGTGTCTCACCAAAGGTTTTTTCCTAATAGTTTAGATTTCACTGCTTGTTTGGGTGTGAGTTTTTTTAAAAATTATTATTTTCATATCCCAGTTTCTTTGTTAGACTCTTTTAATGTGCGTATTTTAAATCTGATGCACAGGGAGCCAGGTCCAACAGTGACTGCAGCCTCTGGAAAAGCTTCACGTTTGCAAAGTCTCTGAAGGCAGCAGTGGAATAAATGTCCCAGAGGCTCTGGGCTGTGTACAGGGTCTGAATTGGGGTCAGGGCATTTCTGAGCTCATGTATCATGTTTCTTTCAGATTTTTGTGTGTGTACATGTGTGCATTTAATTAAAAAAAAAATGCAAACTTTTATGAAAAAAGTTAGATGAAATCTTCATCTTGCTCCCTACCCTTTCCTGGGCTATGATAGGGGTTTGTTTAATCCCTTCCTTATTGAAGAATTTCTTAACTTTTCTTAATATTGGACCTTTGAATTGGTTTTAATTATTTTTTCCCCACCCTGCCTTTAATTAAATCACAGGATGTGGGAAAATATTGACATGAGAGAGACTAGGAAGTATTTCTGCAAATCCCTAGAAAACCTCTCTTCCCCTTTGAGCCCACCAATGCCAAGGTTCGAATGAGTCCACTGAGCCTATGGCTTGTCCAGTCCTTTGGTTGGTTGGTTTTATATTCAGGCTGGATTTAAGAAGGTGATAAATGCCTTTTTAATGTTTTTTAAAACTCATTTTTTTAAACTTTCCTCTGCTTTGCAAGCCAGGAGCAGCGGGAAGGGCCCTGCCTGCTGTAGGTGCTGTCCCAGGGAGCGTCTCTGGGTGTTCTTTGTCACCCAGATGTTCATCTCTTCCACAGCCACTGGGTCCAGCTTGCTGAAATCTGTGGCTGAGAACTGGTTTTATCCTCAGAAGACTGTAATGCCTTTAGTTGTCTTGGATACGTGACATCGTATAGTGTTATAATCAAATATAGGCTTCTCAGGGCTGGGGGGAGGATCTCAGCTGACCTCCAGCAGGGGTGTGAGGTGTGCAGGGCATGGGCAGCCTGAGACAAAGGAGAAGAGTGGGGGAGAGGTTGAATTAGTAGGGAACAAAATGGTTTGGTGTCATCCTTTTAATGCTCCTGGTCAGGCAGATGGGTGCCTTATATTGATGGGTTTGCATTAGTTGTGCCAGGATTTTTTTTCTTTTCCCTTCAGCATGCAAAGACTTGTAGTTGGTCCTGTGCTATGTGCACAATGACTTGGAAGTTTATCCACACTTTGGGTAGGCGAGCAGTGACAGTCATTTATTTGTCTAATTCTTGGGCTGCTTTTGACAGCATTTACTTGTATTTAAGTCAGGGCAAGCCCTTACACTTCTTGTAGATGCAAGGGAATATGGAAAATCAATAGAGGAGTTTGCTATTGGTGTAGTTGTTTGCATGCAAAAGCATGTACCAATTGTCTTAAATACTCTTACAGAGCCTGTTTGTGTCAGGACAGAGGTTGTGTATAAAGCACAGCTGCCAGGCTCTGTAACTAAGGCTGCACACCCTGAACTTGTTGAGGAAAGAGTGGGTGCAGAGCTGCTGTCATTAAGTGTGATATGGCTGAAAATCTTTTTTCCTGGATTAAAATCATGTTCCACTTCTCAGACTTGAGCAATGCATATGCATGGTAAGATGATTTTTTTTTTAAACCTGGAGGGAAATCACTGTGCTGTTGGCAGGCTCCAGGTCTCCCCACTATTAGCAGAGGTGACCTAGTTGCTTGGCTGGTCCTACAGAAATAAAAAGGTGCATTTAGTTGTGGAGAAGGTTGTCCTAACCTGGGGCACTGATGCTGTGCAGGTGCCAAAAGGGCACCTTTCATCTGGTGCCATGGTAAAGAAGGATCAAGCAGCCAGAGCAGCTCTGTTCTCACGCTGGCTTGGCATGGCCAAGGCTGTGGCATCTTCTGACAAAAGACTGAATTCTTTCTTGCCAGTTCAATGAGTCCAAGCATGGTGGCCACTGAAATGACACCTGTACACTTACATCTGCAGTGCTGGTGAGTTTGAGGAGGTCCCCGATGGTGGGATAGTGGCATCTCCTCCAGCTTTGTCCTTTAGGCCTGGATTTTGCTGGAGCTGAAACTTCTTCCGAGAAGGGCTGCCGCAAAATAAGCGTGAGGATATACTCAAGTGGCCTTCCAGTTTTGTTAAATGGTTGACCTTCATTAAAGCAACTTTGTCTTCATTAAATGCTCAGACATCAAAGCATTTGCTCCTGTGGCAGAACATGGCAGTGCTCAAGGTCTGCCATCAAAATTCAGTCACAGCTGGGGGTGTTTGTGGGGCACACGAAGATGTGCTCTGCTAGGCTGAGGACTTAGTGCTCATAACCTTTCTCAAACTTAGCTCTCCAGTGAGTTTGAGAGAAGCCTGCAAAAAATGTTACCTTCTCTTGAAACATTGAGTCTCCTCCAACGTTTTTGTGCTTCTCTGGACCTGACTGCTGCCTTGAGACACCTGCAGCCTTAATCAGCCCCTTCAGACCTGGGCTCTGCTGCTTGGGTCATGAGTGCTCAGTGAAGAGCAGGTCTTCACTGGGCTTTGGATGCTGGGCTGCCATGGAATAGCAGGGAGGTCCTGGTTTTATGTGATGCCAAAAATCTGACTGCTGGAAGAAGGTTGTCTCTCTCACCTCTTTCCTGATGCATCCTCACATTTATTTGAGCAGCCTCAGTTGACTTGGCAGCCTTTTTATCTTCTTACCCTAGAATCATAGTTCTCTGTCTGTAATTACCATGCAGAATGATGTGCTCCTTCACTGTGATACTTTGAGGGCTAAATGCTTTGGTTGGCCTTTCTTTTGAAGGTGCTAACAGGATCCTCAAGTTCCTTAGGATTTGGATGCGTGAGGCTCTGCTTCCAGTTGGAGGTGTTAATACCAGTGAAGAGCAGGATGCTGTGTCACTCTGTACTCATTGGGGGGGTAAAGCACATGGGCAGAGCACAAACTCTTCCATCTTTTTCAGAGGTGTTCTTAAAGCTATTATTCTTGCATTTGCCTGGCTGGAGGTTGCTTTCTGGCTCTGCTTACAGGGCTGGGGCTGTCCCCATGGAAATTATCAAAACATCTGCACTGGAGAGCTGCTTCTGTGCTCTTTCCTTCTCGCACTTTGCTCTCCTTGCTCTTACTGTGGTTTTTCTGCTGGGTCATCCCTGGGCACAAAACCCTGCCAGCTTACAGCAGAGATGGCTTTGGTGAATCCCATAACCCTTATGTAAAACATCAAGCCCCAAATATTGGAAGTGGTGATCTTGAAAGTGACAGCTTGGAAGCTGTATTCTCACAGTCATGTTGGCTTATAGGCAATCAGAGCACACATGGAGAAAAAAGTAGTGGATTTTGGATGTCATTAAGGGTCTGTGTGAATGAACAGGGGCTCTGGAGAGCACGCAAGCACATTTGTGTGCCTTCAGTTGTGCTCCAGTGGCACTGGTGTCGCTCCTGTGATTTTTATTTTATTTATTAGTTGATAATAGTCTAATATGGCCTTTCTAGAAAAAATATGACCTTTCTAGAAAAAAAAAATTCTGATGCGTTCATGTAGAAGGTGTGTGAGGTGGTGAACTAGGATAAGAAGGTAATGAGACGTGGATTTTTGCAATGCATCTACGAAGAGAAACATGACACTAACCTATCTTATTTACTGTAAGTATGTTGCCTGCAAATAATTTTTATTTTCGAGTAGGGCATTAAATATACTAATGATTCTCTGTTAAAACATAGTAGCATGCAAACAAATAGTGCATTGACACCATGAAGTCTACCTGATTATAAGTGCCAGCTTAATAAGTTGTTATATTTTTTCCCTTATTTTTCTGAGAAGGATGAGTCTGCCCAGGGCAATTTTGTGTTGAAAATTACTTTATTGCCCCCTTTCCCCTAAGAAATGAATACAGTGACCTCAGACTTGCATGTGTGTGTCAGCATGTGCGTGTTCTTGATCTGCCATGCTGACGGAAGATTTGTAAAGGGAGATTTCGTGTAACATGAACTGAGAGCTAAAATTACCAAAACATGGCTGTGAGGTGTAAGCTCCTTTGTGGCTGCCTAAAGAGGTGCTGAACAAGGGGACAAAGTTAATCACTATAAAGAGTAAAGAGAGCAGAGCAGCTCGCATTGCAGCAGAATTTTATCACTAGCTCTTTGTTTGTTGTTTTTTTTTAATTTAAGAAAGGATTGCAGAAGTGACATGAGCATATGTATATATGGCTGTGTTTAAAGCCAGCCATTTCTGACTGCCAGTATAAATCTGCTCTGGTGCCTTGGATGAGAAGTAAATTGTAGGGAGAGCAAAGCTATTCTTGACCAGCTATTTGAGCAGCTCACTTTGCTTTAATTTTTTTCTGACTGGGCTGGTATTTAATCATATTCATCATTGCACTTAATAGAAATAAGAAACAGAAAATAAAAATTCTATGGGTGTTTTCAAGCACTGCTACTGGTAATCTGAAGTGCAGGTGCTGTTGTCAACAGAGCTTTGCAATAGCTGGTGCAAGAGCATGTGAGTAGACCAAGAGAGGAATAAAAATTGCTGGTGGGAAATACGGTGTGTTTCCTGGGGGAAGTACAAAATCTGCACCTCGTGACTGCCTGGCACCAGGCAGGGGCTGGCAGGACTGGGGAGCATAAAATGGATTATCCTGTTGCCTTTCTGTGTCACCACTGTGGCAGCTCCATTGCATGTATTGCTCCCCCTCTCCAAAATAAAGAGGCTGGGCAGGGACACGGTGAGCTGGCTGGGTCTGGGGGTGGCAGAGCCAGGCAGTGGGCACTTGGTAGGAGGAGATGCAAGTGCAAGGAGACAAGTGTTTACTGCAAACTGGTGTAAGAAAACATCCAGCAACTGTGTCGAGCTGTCTGGTGAGATGTGATATGGAAACTGTTCTCATCTTGAGCTCTGGCACAGTGACCTGGAGCATGAAACCAGAATAATAGCACTTACAGGGACAGGGAACTGGAATGGGGTTTGGGTTTTCCTCTGGTTGTTTTGTTGGATCTTTTTATGGTTAATATGAAACATCAGCTTTGCTCTGTGCTATTTGCAGCTATGAACTTCATCTATAGCTGGAGTGTGTTACATCTATAGTGTATGTGTGTGTACATGTACACCCCCTACTTCTGTACATTGCTCACATCAGCAGGAATAAAACAGCTGTTCCCATAACATAAGCTGCTGGGAGACCCCTTTTAGAACTCTGCAAGCAAGTTGGTTTCTACTGGTGTAATGCCTCTAAAGCATGAGTAGCCTGCTAGACCATGCATTCAGTGGCAGTGTTTTATAGATAATAGTGTTATAATTAGAGTTTTAGTGTTTTGTTGTTTTGGGCTTTTTAAATCTAAGTGGTGAGCCATTGTTCCTGCAGGTCTGAGCTGCCACTTCAGTGGTTGGTCCCTTCCTGTTGAGAACTGGTCCCAGCACTCTCTGCTGTGCAGGGAAGCCCAGGTTAGGGCAGCAAGCCCTTGTAGAAGGGGAAGAAGATACTTTGGATTCAGGCAGCTCTGTGGATCCCTGGTGATGAACAGAAGGGCTGACCAGATCCTCCCCTAGAAAAAGGCAGCAGCACTTGGGAATGACTGTAACTTGTAGAGGGTTATAAAGATTTCATTTGCACTGATACCACAATAGACTTTATGCTGATTTAAGTTTTGCAATTCCTTTTTCACTCTTTTGATACCAAAGGCAGCCACTGCTAAATAGGATCAGTTTACAATATGAGTGACTTAAGAGTTAATGTGAGAGCTGAATGGATTAGATCCTACCTGTTAAGGTTTTTTCCAGGTTTCAGGTGTTGACATGAATATAGCTATTATTTCTGTGTCTGAATTTTGTGTTTCTAGATAGATACAGCAGTTTCCAAGTGCTTGCCATAAGCTCTGCTATGAACCCAGGGGAGTTAACACATGCTCATGAGTTGACTAGGAGGCTCCTATTGGACCTTGGCTCTCACCAGTGGCTTCAGTGTTCATGCACAGCGTGGGGATGGTGCAGCCCCACACTTGGGTTTGGGGGGCTCCTGCTGAATGTCACTGTGGTAATTTGCAGTGATTTCTGACCCTCTCCTCTGTTGCAGACCAGTCAAGCTAAATGGGTCCAGTCACTGGAATGACTCCGGATAAGAAGGCGGAGACGGCCGGAGCAGAAAAAGCCGCGGGACTACGGCAGTGCCATGGGGTGGGCAGCCTGCCTGACACGGGCCACGCTGGCAAGCCAAAGGCCACTGTGGTGGACAGAGATTCAGCAGATGATGAGCTCACAAATTTGAACTGGCTGCACGAAAGTACTAACCTGCTAACAAACTTCAGCCTCGGCAGCGAGGGTCTTCCGATTGTTAGCCCCCTGTATGACATCGAGGGTGACAGTGTGCCATCCTTCTCACCATCCTGCTACCAGAACCCTGAGAAAAAATCCTCCACTTCCAAACCTCCTTACTCTTTCAGCCTTCTCATTTACATGGCCATTGAGCAGTCCCCCAACAAGAGCTTGCCAGTCAAAGAGATCTACAGCTGGATCCTGGACCGCTTCCCCTACTTCGCCACGGCCCCCACCGGCTGGAAGAACTCGGTCCGACACAACCTCTCCTTGAACAAGTGTTTCCGGAAGGTGGAGAAAAGCCATGGCAAGGTGAGACCTAGTGGAGCAAGTTTGAAACTCGGGGAGAAATGGAGAAGGTTCTGTTGTTCTTAAGCACGTTTTGTTTGGGTTGTTTTCACCCCACTGTGTACTCTTAACATTTGCAGATGGAGGTGGTTTGGAAATGCTGCTTCCCTGAAATCACAGGATGACAAAACTCACTGGGTTTTGTTATTTATTGTTGACCTGGGTACACCCAGCTGTGGTTGTCCTTTTTAGATCTGGCACACATGCAATTGCAAAGGACTGAAATTTCAGATAAGTCTCCTAGGAATTCTTCTTGATGAAACTTCTTAAACTAGTGCATTCTCTGTTTTCCAGTGCTGAAATTGTTCCCTGCTTTTCCAGAATGGCCATGGCTACAATTGCACTGGCAAGCAGAGGAGATTGTGAGATACCAGGCAGGGAAGCTGGTAGTAGGGGTGTTCCCTGTCTGGGTGCAGATGTGGTCCTCTGCAAGATGTCCTTGCTTGTGGGCACACTGGTTGTATGTGGCTGAGTGTTCCTCAGTCCAACAGCTTTCTCAAATCTTAAATTGACTCTTATTATGATCTCCTGTTACACTTAGCACAGCTCTAGCTTTCCAATAACCTTATTAATTCTTGCATTTAATGGGCTGTAATGCTTTAACATATAAGATGTGCATCTCTGTATAGTGCAGACACACTTCTTAATGTCAAGGATACTCTTTTCTGTACAAGTTCTTTCCTCTTATGATTTATATGATTTTACTAGTGACTTTCTTCCTTCCTCTCTCATTCCCCATCTTGTCCCTCAAAGAGCTGGCTCTGACTTAAATAAACTAACAAACCACATACTGAAAGTCAACAAACAAGTCCTGTGCTTGGAGGTCAGACTTGGTGGTAGCAGGCTTGTTATCAGAAATGCCTGCAATGCTTGGAGTGCTTGACAAGCTCTCACTGTAGAGAGGAGTTCTGGAGCTGAGTGGGCATTGGGGAGGACTGTCTTGTACTTGCAGGACTGAACACCACTGCTTCTCAGTACTCCTGCTTCTGCATTAAATTGTTAGGGTGTTGTTTCCACAAGCAGCAGCTTTGCCCTGAAAAAAAAAAGTGACTTTTTATTGCAATGTGGCAAGTCCATTAACTGCCCCATTGCTGAATTCTGCTGAGTGTTAGGACAGGCTCTTAACGTGGCTCAAGGTGCTGTAATGGGGTAGCTGAGATGCTCAAGCTGTCCCTGTGTGGACAACTGGATCTGAGCAGGGACCACATGCTGCTGTAGGTGACAAAAGTGCTGTTAAAGGCCTGGGTGGCCCTGTCCAAGGAGGGTGACATGAGTTTCAAAAAAATTAAGGCAGGAAAGGGAAATCTAAATTGATATGAGTTCCTTCTGTCTGTGGATCTGTCCTTAAATGTTCTGATGTTTTCCAGCCTCATGTGTTAGGAGTTACTTGTCTTGGCATTTGGGTGGCAGGAGCTTGACACTGCTTGGTCCCCTGCTTACCCTGGCATCTCCATGAGTATTGCTGGGCTCAGAGGGTGGCTTGCTGCTCAATGTGACATCTCTAGTAGGAGCAAAATGCAGAATATCTCCCATTGCTACTAGCAAGGTGATGCTGATGTGCTCTGTCAGTGGTTTCCCAGGGCTCTAGAAATTGCACAGCTCTGTAATTCTAAAGAACAGAAACTGCACTTACAAAAAAAACCAAAACCCAAAAAAGCCCCTCCTGAAACTTTGCTGAAGCTTCCTCATTTCTAACAAACAGCAGTTCAATCTTTACCCCCTGCCCTGCTTAGAAAAGGACCAGATGAGGGTACTGCTCCAAATTCTTCCTGCAAAATAAGTCTGTGGCACACAGCAGCATGCCTGGACCCCTCAGGTGATGGAAATGCTGCAGACCTCTTTGGATGAGCTCCTCAGGTGGCACTTCTTGGAGCAAGCAGCAGTTGCTCACAAGCTCATTTTGCTGATCCTGTTGCCTGTAACCATGTGCTAGCCATGCCTCTGGGTGCTTCCCTGAAAGGGCAAGATTATTTGTATTTTTTTTTCTTGGTTAATGGCATTTTGTACTTCAAAGGGAGCACCCAATCAGCTTTCTTCTATGCCAAGTGCCTGTGGAAGCAGAAAGGTCCATGGCATATTGTATCAGAGGAGCCTGGTTCATTTGATAACATCAGGGTATGAAGGGTTTTAAAGCCTTTCTAATGAATCTGAGCTCTTGTGCTGGAAGAGTCTAAATATCTGCCAGTAGGTGATGGATGGCCTGTGCCCCTGCATCTCTGACACCTCCCTGGCTATTGCTGCTGGCTGTCAGCTGTGAAATCATCTCTTTGAGATCAGGCAGCCAAAGAAGGAAGAGTCCTCATCTTTGCCATAATGCTGATATTTTGTTTTGGTTTGGAAGTGCACATTGAAGGAAAGCTGATTTTTCCACACTTACCCCCATGAGCTGGCACTGCAGGGCAGTTTCAGGACACTTGCACTGGACTCCTTTTGGCTGGTGCTGACCAGGAAGAGTTGCTGCAGGAGCATTTTTACTGTGCCCTGGTGGCTCTGGGTGTTGTCCACAAGACCCTGCTGGAGCAGATCTGACCAGAACACCCAAGGCACAAACAGGTGACCCCTGAGCACTAACTCCCTTATTCTGCAGAGCTCTCTCCACCAAACTGTGCCTCATCATGTTGCAGATGTAGCTCTGGATGGTCATAGCTGTGGCTGATTGTTCTGCTATATTTGCATCAGCCAGCTAAATACCTGCAAGCTGCAGGGGTTCAGGGGTCTAGGACAGCATCCAGCAGAGACTAGGAAAATCTGTAGTTGCTTGGACCACTGGAAAAGATTATATATTGTGGTTTTCTTTTAATGAGTGGTGCTGAAGGGAAAGTAACAGCCTTGAGATGCCTCATGAATCAGCATTGCAGTCAAGAGGAGGAACTTGTTGAGCCATGGGATCAGGATGGATGGACATCATTACTCTGCTGAAATACCACTGCCTGCTCTGTGTGCACACAGCACACTGCTGCTGTATCTAAGTAGTGTGTCAAGGTTTACCCCAGAGCCACCAGCTGAAATACCCTTTCTTGTAGAGCTGCAGTCGAGAGCATGTCTGCAGTCAGCCAGGCAGATGAGATTTCCAGTGGGTCTCTGGTAGTGGTGTGATGAACATCAAGGGGGTGATGCTGGAGCAGTCCCAGGGACACCTGCTTGCCTTGCAGTGTTCCTGCTGTGGCCCTGGTGCCCCTGAAGATATGGAGGTGTGATTGTGAGTCAGGGATCCTCAGAAGATACAGCTCTTGGCGCCTACACTGTGATGTTGCTTTTTTTGAGGGAGCAGCATTTGCTCCACAGCACAGGAGGACCTCAAGTGAAAAGGGGTTTGGGGCTGAAAGCCATGAAGAGTCTCCCTGTTCTTTGCTTAGACTTGTTTTTATGATTACAGCAATTCATTAATTGATGCTGAGGAGAAGAGGTGTGAGGAGGCAGGATCAGCATCCACATCAGGCATTAATTTGGCAGGCCTCTGCTTGCATGGATGTGGCCCTGCCACTGTTTCCTCTAGAGGCTGAGGATTACAGGGCTTCAATATCTTCAACAAATCTCCTTTTTCTGGGTTTAGGGTTTTGGTTTTTTTGTTTGTGTTTGGGTTGTTTTTGTGGGTTTTTTTTGTCAAGAGATGGTGATAAACAATCTGTGTAGCTTTTCAAGTATTTGGGCAAAGAGCAGGGCAGGTCCCTTCCATAAGCCTGTGGAGATAGGAGAGAGATGCCTTTTATGTGGTAAACCTTTTGGTGAATGTATTTTATACCTCCTTCCACACAGACAGTATTTTCCAGTGGTTCACCTTCTCAGGTGGATGCAGCTGGTGAGCACTGTCCCTACCTGATGGAGCCAGGACTGCTGCCCAGGTGTGAGGCTGATGGATGGACAGCTCTCAGCAGCATGGGAACATGTGCCTGCAGTGAGCCTGAGCCACCAGCACCAGCCCAAAGCTCTGCTTTGGTTGTTCTTTGGGCTTTGCTCACTGGACTGGTGGGGGACTGTGGTGGGGTGGTGGTAAACAATAAGGCTGGATTATGGGAGGCATTTTGTTTCCAACCCAGATTTCTGTAATCCAGCCCTGAAATGCTGGGGGCTGGAAACTTACTGTCTTTACAAAATAGCTCCAATGCTTCAAAACACAGGAATTATTTTCCTTCCTTTATTTTTGCCGAGATAAAATCCTGCAAGTGAAATTAGAAACATTAGAAAGATGCAGAAAAGGTGATATACCAAAAACTAACCTCAGAACTATATGATTGCCCCTGTTTTGAGTTGCAGAGTAAGAGCCTGGTGGCCTCTTTTCACTGACTCAGGAGGGATTTTTCTTTAGATCAGAAGTAAAAGTTACACCTACATTTCATTCCAACACTTGCCTCACAGTTGAAATGAAATACTAACCTCCAAAAGATAGTTTAGCATTTTAGAGTGTCCTGAATTAGTCCTTGCTAGGAGGAATGGCACAGTCTGTTCTGGCTTGTTTTAAAGGTGGATATTGGTTCTGTGGCATTTCCAGCTCCAGCTGTGGCAGGCTTTCCCCTAACATGTGACTCTTGATTTCAGACCTGGGCTAAAATCTACCGCCTGTCTTTGCCAAGCAGAGGGTGCAGGCAAAGCACAGGAGCAGCTCCATCGCCTCTTCAGCTCAGTGTCTACTTTTAGTATCTCCAAAGGTGGGTGGAAGTGTGGTTTCACATTACACATGACCCAAAGAAGAAGTCACCCTGTTTACTGCCTGTTGCATTGGATCTGTCAGTATCTGGATGGCTTCAGGGTGTGCCCGGGTTCAGCTTGCTGTTGCAATACCCACCCAAAATCCTCGTGTTTTGTTGTCAGGGCAGCAAACTGGAGGAGTACCTTGCTGGGAAGATCAAAGAAGGAAACTATCTCCCAGCAGCTGAAGTGAATGAGGCATGAAGAGAAAGTGCTCACCCAAAGTAGCAGATAAACAGTGTAGAGAAGTGGTTTGCTGATCAGGAGACTTCCTGCTACTCCCTGGGGGCAACAGCCTCCAAACTGTGAAAGGGAGGGGGTAAAACAAAAAGCCAGTTGCCCATGGTTGGGCTACTGGGAAAAGGGGTCTGGGAGAGGTGCAGGAAAAGGATCAGGGTGTTAGTCTGTCACTGAGATGATGGATAGAGCCAGTTGGGAGGATGCTCCCTGTTATTCCTAGGTTGATAAATCATCCTGCCAGCCACCATGGCTGTTTATTAATTAAAAGTAAGCTTCTTGATAAGTATCTTACAGGCTGTGCTCAGTTTTAGCATGGAAAGGTAAGTATAAGGAAGATTCAGGTTTAAAAATAAAACAAACTTGGAGAGATGCAGCAGCTCAGATCTTTATTAAATGCAGTGGCTTCAGTAGCAATTGCAGAGTTGCATTTCTTTCTCAGCTGGGGCTCTCCCTGGCTTGATTTTTCTCTATTGATAGCAAGGTATTTTCTCAGAAAACTCTGTGACTTATATAGAACCACAGACTCTTATGCTTTTTTTAAGTCCTTTTTAGTCTAGAGTAAGTCATGGAGCATCCATCCATAAATTGATATAATTGCCCCCTGTGATTCTGGCAGGAAGAGGCCAGCTGGCCACTGTAGACTCACAGGAGCTTCTCCATGAAGCTTGAGTTTCTGCTCTCATATTTAGCCTCCAGAAATCTTCAGAAGGATCTTCTATTCAGGTGTACAACTGCCCCATCCTTTAGCCATGTATATTTCTATTTCTGTAGCATCTGTTTTCCCCAAAAAATCTGGTGCTGTTATGTGCAGAGCTTTTAGCTGATGTGTCAGGTCAGTGATTATAGAATTGTTTTAAATGTCCTATCTAATTTTCTTCTTTAAGTTGCAAGAACTAGCAAGCTCAAAAAAATAGGTTCTTTAATCAGTAAATTTGTGAAGAAAGCTTTGAGATAAGCAAGAGGTGCTTTATCTTCCTTAAGTTTCAATATCTTAAATTTAATATCAAGAATGACAAGCACAGGGCTGCTTACATTGTTAGGTGCATCAAAAATACATTCATTAAGTTTTCAGATTTTGAAAAAATGGGAACAACCTATTTTGTAGCTGGACATTGAGCAAGATACTTTTCCAGGGTGGTGTAAAGTTTAATGAGTATGTGTATATGTAGCAATGAGTGTATAAACCAAAGGGAAGGTGCTTTGTTTCTTTACCTAGAAACCTGTTAAAGAAAAGATTGCTGATCAGTTTGCTGGTGCCTGGACAGATTCTTAAACTCACAGCTGTGCTTTCGAGTGTTAAAATAAGGTTTGCAGCATTTAGGGGACAAATAGGGATGGGAATGAGGCTTTAGAGAAGGGGTTTTTTAGATGCTATCCTAGCCTGTAAGATGGGTGCTTCCATAGTGTATAATGAGAGTCTCAGGACCATTTTTTTAACTTTGGGACCACCCACAAAGGAGCTGCCTGTGGATGTTGCCTACCTGCAGTCACTGCACTGTGCTGCAGCTTGGGGATACTTAGTTAGAAAGGACTGTACCAGCCTGGTCCTGGATTTTCTAATTTGCTGTGTTTCTTCGTTGCAGGTGAATGGAAAAGGGTCATTGTGGTGTGTTGACCCAAAATACAAACCCAATCTTGTCCAAGCACTGAAAAAACAGCCTTTTTCCTCAGCACTTGCATTTTATACTCCGCCGGCGTCGCCACCCAGGTAGGTGAAAGTTCTCATCTGAGCAGGACGTTGCTCCAGAGCAGAGTGTTGAAGTGCTGTTTTCTGATGCCACCCAAGAGCAGAATTTGAGTGGGCCTTAGAGACCAGCTCAATGAGGTGGGGAGATGCAATGAGCTCATGCTTTCCAGATAGCACATCTGGGTTGTGTTCAAGTCTCTTATTAACTTGGGAAGTTTAAAAGAAGGTCAGGGGTGTGCTGGCTGCTTTCTGGAGAGCCCAATTTCTCCAAGAGGGCAGGCAGTCCTGGGAACTGGAGCAAAATCCTCTTCTAAGCACAGTCCATCAGGACTGTTCTAGAGTGGTGCCTTGTGCTGCTCTGTGGAGGAGGTGAGTGTCTTCTCCTGTAAGTCACTTGTCTGGATATAAAATGTGTCTGTGCTTTTGTCAAAAATAATGCAACTTTTCCAGAGTCTGAAGTGCTGAGATGCTGCTCTGAGAGGATTGTTTTTCTCTGAGGCTGTTTAAAAGCCTTTTGAAGCAGGGATAGAAAAGAGCCTTTGCCATAAATGTAATCTGAGATGGGGAATGCAAGACTTCTGAAACCAGGACTTCCTTTACCAACACAGTTTTAAGATTGGGCAATTTTGGACAATTTGAAGTCAAACTCATGTATCCTGAGTAGAGGAAGAGGAGCAGCAGCTGGGTCAGCCTGGGAAGGCAGGAGGACAGAATGCAGAGCAGCACGTTGGGTGAGCTCAGTTCTGAGAAAGGCATGCAGCTGGTTTGTCTAGTTCAGGAAAGAATTTGGGTGAGATAAGAGGTAATTAAGGTGTCTGTACATTGCCCTTTGCCTTAACCTTACTGCATGGAGTTTCCTTAACAAACAGGAGGAGCTGGGATTCCTGGAGGAGAATTTACTGAGCAGATGTTTCTCAGGGTCCAGCAGGACACTGATCCTGGGAGCTGGCTCCCCTTGCAAGCCTTAGGGGCTCAAGATTTTTGTGTGCCATGGCCTTGTCCAGTGGGGTTTGTAACCCACAAGATATAACCAATTGTCTCTGGTCTCTCTCCAGCCTGGACTGGAACAAGCCAGGCAGAAGTATCCTGTTTTCCAGCTTTCTGTTGCAATTGGGAGCGTTACTAAAATAACCCTTAAACATATAAGTATTAAGAAGTAGTCAGACTGGAAGCTATGAGATGACTGGTAGTATTGCTTGGGGTTTATGGGAATAAAGATTTTTGAAATGACTGTAATTGGTCTCTGGAAGATAATGCTTTTACAGGCTTTAATGTCTCTGTGTAAGGGTATGGACTTCTGGTTTTGGGTAAAACTCAAGCTTTGGTCCTTGAAAGCTTTAATGCTCTGTCTGTGTTAGTACAGCCAGACTTGAAAATGTAGAGAATAATACAGATGGGAAGGGACCTCTGGGTGTTGTCTGTCCTGCCAGAGGTGCAGGGGATTGACAGACTCAGCCTAGGGCAGGGTGTTCAGAGCCTTGACCACTTAAGCTTTTAAAATCTCCAGGATCAGTGCAGCTAAAGTTGTGTTCAGTGTGGTTTACTTAGCTTGGATAAATGCAACATACCAGAATTAGGTGTGAGGAAGGAGACATTTCACGTGCATGCTAAAGTACTTGGAAGATGAAAACTTTATTTTGAAGCTGTTGTTTTTGGTAACTTTTTTTTTTCCTTTACTGAAGGACTAGTCACACTTGCCAACAATTACAAGGAAATCCTGGATCTAATGAAGCCAGATGGCAAAATTCCCACTGACTTCAACACGGGAAGGGTTTTGCAGTGCTTGTATTTATGAGCACAAGAAAATAAGAAAAAACATATTAAGATACCAAACTGCTCCCTAATGAAAGCTGGTTTATTTTCCTTCAATGATAAAAAACATTTATGTGACTTTCCATCACACACAGAAAAACATGCTTAGATTTGATTTAAATTCTGGCCTGATTTTGGGAAAGGGCCCCCCAGGATCTCCCTTGTTGTAAAGAGAGAGGAAGCCCAGAGGTTCAGCTGGAGAGAGGCTGAAATACTGTCCAAATTTATCTTCAGAGTGATCCTAAAATTCAGCTGTGACAGTCTCTGAATTTTCCTGTGGGAAGACTGGTGTTCATAATTATTTTACAGTGTGTTTGTGAGGAGTATGCCTATCAGTCAGCGCGATTTTAAAATAAAATTTAAGCTGTTGCTTTGAGCAGAAGCTTTCCAAAACTGTAATCTGTGTCTAGTGACACTGAAATTTGTATTATCATAGATGATTGGCATCGCTGATGCATTTTATTTCTGCACAGCTTGTTCAACAAGTCGTTGTGAAGCCCCTGGCTGCATTCTGGTTCTAGTGCTACACGAATTACAGCCCTGGGCACAGCCACAGTCCTCATCTTGCTCATACCTTATGCATGGCTTGTCTTAATCAATACCAGGCAATAATTTACTTTGGGGGAGCTCTATATGAACATGATTTTTGAAGGATCTGAGTTAGACAAAAGGATGATGATGTTTAGCATCTCTTTGTACAATGTATCTGAGGGGTGCAAAGCCAGCCATTTTGGGTTAGACTGTTGCTTTCCTTTATTTTAAATTTCTTTTTCCTTACCCATTTTTGGATCTGTTCCCTTTGCACTCTGTGGCTGCTACAAGAAAAGATACAAGACAATGAACTCTAGTTTTGCACATTTTTGCCATTCAGCTGAAGTTTCTGTTGCAGGTTGGGCTTGAAAATTCTGTCACCACCCTTCAGATTCTTCCAGCAGCACTATAAAAGATGCACATTGCTACATTTCATGCAATTTTAATAGTGTGTACTATTTTTGTTGTAGTTATTTCTAACTGCTCACTAATATATTTATAAGAAACTGAATCATTAGAGCTGAGTGTGTAGCAGGAAAAAAAAAACATGTGAAGGCTTTAACTTGCCCTTTATTTTGTGAGGGATTTAAGGGTACTTTATCTCATGCAAAGCTGGTCTGATTATAAAAAACCACCCTGGATAGCATCAACATCAAAAAGCAAATGATCACAAGTGGTCCTTACCTGTCCTCTGAACATCCCTGTATGAGCTAGTGTTTTGTTCAAGTGTAGGTTTTATGTACTGAAAAATACATACCTTTGCTTAAAATCCAGCCTTTAGGCAGGTATAGAAAATCTGTAGAAGTCAGTGACTCTTGCCAACAAGATTTTTGCTTAGTGTGTGTATTTGAAGGTATTTTCCAAGTGCTGGTGGTGGCTTAAATAATGCTACACAAACTCTGAACCAGTGCTGAGCCATCTACTGAGGGAGCAGAAATTGCTTGCCTTCCTGTGGTGAATAAGGTTGGTTTTGTTTTCAGCCTTCTGTGATCATAATATTATGTACAAATCATTTGCCCAGTCAGGGCTTGGATTTGAGCTGTTGAATTTCTTTTCCAGCAGGTCGTCGTCCCCTCACTACCTGACTTCGGTCCTTCAGCAGAATCATGGCCGATCTCTCAAAGGTAAACTTGGAATTTCCTTTCACTCTCCTCCCCTGGTTGTGGTCACCAGCATGGACCACAGCCCAGCTGATGTTGTCTCTGTCCTTGCTCAGAAGTGTTTGCTAGATGACAAAACCCCCCAGATGCAGTACAATGAATGTGTGCTATATTAGCTACCTGTGTGTTACTTTTAAATCCATGAGGTGAATTTCTAGGTGTAATTGGGGCCATCTTGTTCTGACAGCAAAATATTCAGCACATGCATCACTCCCAAGTATGACCTACTTAATGAAGAGTTCAGTAGAAAACGAATCTGAAAGCTGCACATCTCTTTATCAGTTTTATTGGAGACCAAGAACTGAGAACCAAAGGTAGCAAATGTTAGTGTATAAAACCTGTAGTACCAAGAGGAAGCTAGAAAGTGTGCTGGGAGTTGCAGCATATCTTTTGAAGGAGCCAGTTGAGCACAGCTCTTGTACCTTGCTAATAAAGCTTAATTATGCTTTTCCTAGACAAAAGGAATAACAGCTCTGGTTTTTAAGTGCTGAAAAGAGAACGGTACTCAATTTTAAAAGGGTTGAATCTAAAAAAATGTGTTGCAGAGGAGTGTTGTTACACCTCTTTCAAAGGATAGTGAAAGTGGGACCTGATCAGACACCCAGCTCCCTGATTTTGCTGGCTCAGTAGACTTAGAGGTGAGAAGGTTGCTTTTAGGTTTTTGGCCACAAACCAGCAGCTTTGGTTAGGCAGCAAAGCCAAGGCTTTTTGGAGACCAAGCAGCAGCCTGACCCACAGGTGATGATCACCATGCACCCCAGCTGGAGTTCTGTGCTGGCATCTGGGTGACAAGGAAACGTCCCTTGGCTGGCTGCTGCAGGGCTGCTGGGTCTGGGATTCTCAGGGCTTGTGGAGAAAACAAGAAATCCCTCTCCTCCTAAGGATTTTGCTGCTGTGTCCTGTGACAGGTTTGGAGGTTGCCAGTCTGATGTTGCCTCTTCCATTTAGCTACACCAGCATTGCCAGAATAATGATGGGTATCTGGTGTCATTTAGTTTCTGCTTGTGGGGGAGCCTGTTCAGCCTTTCTCTGGTGTTAGAGGCAAGCTGTTTATGTTCCTGGGGTCCCATAGGACAACTCTTGTGCAGATGAACAGAATTCCTTGTAATAAGGTGCTTCCTCAGCCATTCTGCTGGAGAAGTGTAAATTTGGGAAATACTGCACTGTTGAGAAGAGCAATCACAAATTAAGCCAAAGCACATTGTCAGTGACACAGAGCACTGCTAAGAAGCCACTGCAGAAGTGCCTCTCCTCATTCTTTGGGAGTATTAAGGTACAGAAATACTTTTTGTAGGTAGTAATCCTGCATTGAATTATTGCCTCTGATTGCTTGTCATTTTAACAAGGTGATGCTTATATACCAATGTCAGATGATAAATAAAGTGTCTGGGGTAGCAAGTAAGGAATGGGAATATATCACTTCCTCATTACACTAGTGGAGCAGTAATTCTTCATGCTTTATTTTTCTACTTCTTTTTGTCAGTTGGGTGCATATAAATATGAATTCAGGGGCTTCGTTTCTGCCAAAGAAAGCCAAAGCAGAAGGAAAAAAAAAATTGTATGAGCACCATGGGGTAGGGCCTAAAGTATGCTGGATTTAAAATTAAAGGCATGGAAAACAAAGGGGGAAGATGTGTTCATTTTATAACCTGTGTTGGAAACAGCAGCTCAGTCTCCTTCCCATGTTGGTACAACATTCCCAAGGTGTCATGTCCTTCAAATTTCTCCTTGACCAGGGGTGAAGTTAGGGACAGTTACCAAGATAAGCTATCCTCCCCTTAAATTCAGTGATACAGTTAATGCCTGTAATGTGGGGAAGAAAACAAATGCCATCAAAAATGGCATTGCTGATGTTTTGCTTTAACAGTTCCTCCCACAATTCGAGTTCAGCAGAACTGAGAGCCTGTTCTGCTTGCTGCTGGTCCCTTACAGCCCTGTTCTCCACTCACTGCTCATACATATGTACATACCTATCTACACCTCAGATGTGATCTTCTGCTCTCAGACACCCAGGCTCTTGTGAGAGCTCGCTGTCTTTCTTCCTCTTTTCTCTGGTTAGTCCACCATACATATTTCTGTCCTGTGTAAGGAGTATTCATCATCCATCGCAGAAGTGAGCCAAAGAATGGGTTGGATTTCCTCTTCTTTAAAGGGCATGAGCATGTCCTGAAGTGAGTGGGAAAGGCATGCTTGTTTCTTTTCCCTTTCACATTGTTCTGGTTAGGAATGTCACTCTCTGCCCTGTTATCCTCAAGGTGCCCTTCAGAAATGTAAGCAATCTACTCTGCAAGGGATGGCATTTTGCAACAGTGCTTCTCACTGCAGCTGACAGTGCCACAATTCACCTCAACCTTTTCTATGTGCCTATTTATTATTTAGATCCCCTTGCTTCCTAGATTGAGCAGTTCAGTGCCCTTTCCACCCATGTAGTCTCAATTTCTTCCATTTGACTTACTAGTGTGAAGAATTCTGCTGGAGGAGGGAGCTGCGCTCAATTAGTGCTGCGTTAATGGGCACGGCTGCTCTCAGCCTTGCACATTCACACAGCCAGGGTTTGGAGCTGCTGAGGTGCTTTGCTGTGCCATGTGTCTAATCTTTCTCTCCCAACTGGTACAAACAAAAGGCAGTTGTTAAGTATAGCAACAGCATTGTCACATGAACGTCTAATTGTGTCACTGATTCTTGGCTTCAGTGAGTGCAACGTGAGAACTCGGCCTTTGAATGTCATGGTTAAGGTATGAGGCTGATCTGGAACAGTACTGAGCTGTACAAGGGTCATGCTTTGTCTGAGTTTGTACATACCCCCACCCTTGCTCTTTGTTGTAGGCCACTACAGGCAAATATATGTATTTATATGTATTCTTTGTATATTTTAGAGACCTCATCTTGTCAGGCTTGCCTGAGTTCTAACATTTTGCTGCTTCTGCTTCACAGAATCTGATATTGATGCTGCTACTGCAATGATGCTGTTAAATACTTCCATTCAACAAGGGATGCTGGACTGTAAGCATAAGCCATTTTACTCTTGTTTTTCTTCTCTTCTCAGTAACTAAATACTTTCTGTATAAAATTTCAGGAAACAAGTATGGTCTAGTTTCCAAACAGAAAGGGTAGTCAAAAAGTAATTCTGGTTTAATTATTCTTTCAGCTAGTATTGCAAGAGTTTTATTAGAAGCAGCCTTTTTTTTCTTTTCCCATTTAATTTTGATTGTTTTTTCTGCAAAGTTCTATCCCTGTTTTTTTCTGCAAAGTTCTATCTCTGCCCTCTCTGTGCTAGATAGTAAGAAGAGTTTCTTGGCTGCTTCTCTGTTCCTCTAGCTCTTAGCTGAGATTAGGTGGTGACTGTTGTCCTCTGTGAGTGACAGTAAACGGGCACACAGTGACTTTAAATGCTGGAATTCAGTTTCCCTTGCAGCCAGCTAGGCACAGTGTGCACGTGGTGCAGGTGATCTCCCTGGGGCACTTGCCTACTGACACGTCCTGTTTTCCACAGGTGAGAAACCTCAGCCTCTGAAGACTCCCAAGAAGAGGAGCTACGGCAGCGCCTTCGATCCCGCCAGCTCCATAACCCTGCAGGAGGGCGACTCCGCGGCCGCCAGCATCGACCCCAGCGAGGACCACAACTACAGCGCCAGCAGCATGGGCTCCCAGCGCTGCGCCTCCCGCTCCAGCGTCTCCTCCCTCTCCTCCCTGGACGAGGTCTACGACTTCCTCTCCAAGAGCAGCCGCGACGGCAGCGACGGCAGCGAGGGCTTCCACAGCGAGGTGGACACGGACGGCGACTACGAAGACGATCCTCTGGGAGACAGTGGCTATGCATCCCAGCCTTGTGTGGATACCTCCAAGGAAGGTCAGCCCAGCCAGAGAGTACTCGAGGAGCTGTGCCAGGAGATCGATGAGGAGCTGAAGGAAGCAGCGGGGTCTCTGCTCCACCTTGCTGGCATCCAAACCTGCTTGAGTTCCTTAATAAGTACTGCAAAGACCCACTGTCACAAGCAAAGGAAAAAATAATGTGTTTGTCAGTGTTGAATATATACATATATTTTTTTTAATTGTGGCAATACTCTTCTACTTTTGCCCTTCACAAGGGAGATCAAAGCCATAAGAGGACTCACTGCTTTTTTTTAATTTTTGGCGCAAACTATAATTTAGCCATTTATTTTTAAATCACCACCTAAAAAGAAAATATTTAATCTTCTCAAATTAGAAGATATGCATGACTTGTGAAAACCCAAAAGCATACTTCTTAATGATAATTTTAAATTTTTTTTTTCTTTTCAATAGTTGACTAATTTTTTTCAGAGATACGTTTGTTCAGATGCACACTGTGGATCATATTTACATCTCTGCTGGCCCCATCTGCAGAGGTGAATTTTGTTCTGTCTAAGGGCTCTGACTTCCATGTAAAGGATTCAAATTCATTTTGCAATAAGAGAATCTCTTTATAGTTCCTAGACATCCTTCAGCCAAAAAATGTTTTTTGTGGTATGTTGAACTTTATCCCTATTTTTCTTTTAAAATCAGTGGTGATTATTTACATCTTCCTGTAGATTATGCCTTTTTTTTTTTTTTTTTTTTTTCAAAAATGGGTAAGCAGTTCTGTTGGAGTGGGTTTTAACAGTACTGTACATACAAGGATGCCTTAAGTATGTTGCAGAATTGTATACAGCTATCCAAGGTCATCTTTCCTGTTGGTGAAAGGTAGCATGATGTGCCATAAACGTTCTCACCAATGTGAAGCTACTGCTTCCACCAGGTGTTGGGCAAGCTGGGTGAAAATTAGGAGCAGAGCCACTTAGGAAACCAATGTCCACTGTTGAAAACAGTGCTGGATTCAGCCAAAAGTTAACCTTTCCCTAAGGGAGTATTTTCCTGGCTATTTGAATGCCTTTCTTAGACTAATGTGGGTTTTTTTGCCCCTTTTTTCTTTTTTTTTCTTTTTTCTTATTTGTCAGTCTCTTCATGAATTCTGTCCTAAACTGTCTACTTCCAATGCAAACACAGCCATGCTGCTGAAGGTCTGTTGCTCTGAGGGCCCATTCCAGTGCCTCTTGAAGACAACGGTGGTGCTCCTGCTGACTCAATGGCTGTTGGATCAAGTGTGAAATATTCAAGGTTCTTTGTGTTTTGGAATTTAAAGCACAAACACTAGGAGAGAAAAAACAAAAAAAAGTTGGGCTTTTTGGGGTTTTTTTGTGGATTTTTTTTCTTTTTCCAATTCAGTTTTAAGAATGATTTGTTTTATTTCTTGAAAGGGAAGGAAAATACTCTGCTTCATTCCTGCTTTGTGTGAGCACTTGTTAGCCTACACCTGTCACAGGGCAATGTGTGTGCAGGCATGTGTGTGTGTTCTGGCTACCACAAGTGTTGCACTAGCCAATTAGATTTGATATTGGATGTGTTACTGATGGGTAGTAGGGGTAAAACCCACCATTTAAAGGAAAGCTAAGTACCAACCTTAGGATTTCAGGAGCTGAAGGTGTGAATGCTTGGTGGAACTGCTTCTTCTTGCTCATGGGTTGCTTTTGAACTCTCATGGTAATCTGCAAAGGGCAGAGTTTGTGTCAATGTGGAAAGAAGGATTGAGATAGACAGAAATACTGTGAGCAGCCTGAGGTTTTGCTCAGTGCCATGATTTCAGTTTCACACTGTTGAAGAGGGATGCTGTGTGCTGCCTGGCTCCTGCTGAAGTGGTTGCAGCTTTCTGTAGCTTTCAGTGAAAGCTGGATCAAGGTCCAGGTATTCTGGAAGCTGTGTTCATAGTCAACTCCATGGTTTGATTTGGTTCTGAATTATTTTTTGCCTCAGATAAAATCTGAGGAGGTTAATACTTACTGGGAGTGTGGCTGTGCTGCTGTTAACCCTGAAGTTGGTGACAATGACTTCAGCATATCTGAAGGACTGGGATGCTAACAGTGCATTTAATTACCATATGCAATGACCAGTGAGAACCAGTTCCTAACCAGCAGTTAGCAGGGAAGCTGCATCCCATCCATCCTTACAGCTGGGAGAACTGGACCTGTGGAAGGGGGGAGCAGTCACAGCCTTTCCCTGGGACACAGGGTGGTGTGTGGGGCCGTGCTCTTCCTGCACTTCCCACTTTGCTGTCTTCCCTCTCTGCTTCCAAAGGGGAAGGCAGATGAGCTGTGCCCCTGCCCTGTCCCACCACATTGTCCCAGACCTCTGGCCACACGTTTGGCAGCATGGACCGACAGCTCAGCTGTGGAACACCTCTCTTGGCAGTGGGAGAAGAGCTGCCCTTCCTTTCTCTTACATATCTATTTGGTTTGGGTTCGTTTGCCACCTCAGTTAGAGACCCTGGTGTATATAGTATAAATGGAGTATAATTAAAAGTTATTTTGATTGTTGGGCTTTGGGGTTTTTTTAGTGACATATGTAAAATGTTGATGCCAATGGTTGACTTGGATACATTTTGGCAAGAAAAGTATTAATGAACCACATTCAGTTCTTTAAATGCAGTGAAGTAGTGTATGAGACCTGTGTCCATGGGAGGTTGCTCTGTTCAGGGTAAATCTGATGTGATTACTGTACAAACCTATACTGGCTTTTCAGATTCCAATCCTAAATTACTGATCTGCAGGAGTCACATCAAATGTTTTTAAATCCAACTGTAAAATGGAAGTTGTGTGGTTTGCAACTTTTCATCAGCCTGAAAAGTACAAGCTTTAATTAAAGCGAAGTGTACTCATACACATTAATAATGGTGTGGTCAAAATATTTATTGAAAAGAAAAGGTAGAATATTTTAAATGTTGCACCTGCTATTTTATCTTAAAGCACATTCTTCACACCTAACTGCCAGTGCCATTATCAAGTCTGTTTTGTAAATGTACATTTCTTCAAACTAAGAAGTGCATAATTAAAAGTATTATGTTACTGCCATATAGTGATATAAAACATTTTATAATTGCCAATTCATTGTAACTATTATTTATTTAAAAGTGAATTGTAAGAATGCTTTCTGATCAAATGAACCAGAGTTGTTTTTAAACCATTCCCGTTAGCTTGTTTCTAATGTAGCATAAGCAGTGTCCTTGGGTTTGTTTAGAATAATTTTGCCAGTAGGTGACCAATTCTAACCCTTTTTCCTCTGGTTTAGTCCTTTACCCATTTTGAAGACGATTTACAAAAGTTTAGTTTTTTGTATGCTAATCTCTGTTAATTAAAATGTTTATAAATTTTATTTTTACCAAAGAGATGCAATTCATTATGACAAAATATTGCAGAATAAACTTTGTTTTATAACATTTGTGACTTTTCTGCCCACATTTTTCATTCAGATGATCAAAGGGGCTTTTCTAAAATAAACAGCATTGCAAACAGAAAGCGCTGTGTTCTCTCTTTGTCTGCAGACCCTGGCTCTGGTCTCAGATGGTGCTATATTCCACCTTCCCATTCAAACTTCTTCCACAAGACTGGACTAGTGTAAAAAGTGTGAGATTCATTGTGGGTTGGTTAAGATGTTTGTATGCATGTAGGAATCATCTGGGAAATACTTACCAGTCCATAGCAGGATTTGCTTACGGTCACCTTGATCCACAGCTGGCCCGTAATGTTTGAAGAGCATCTAAACTTCTGCCCTCCTGTGCAAAGCACTTGTTTACAGAAATAACTAAGGTCTTTTGCTAATGAAACATCTGTGATCATTTGCTCTTCTGTGCCTGTGTTGCTATGGCCAAGTTGCCTGGATGAGACTCAAAGATCAACAGTCTAGGGCAGGACAGGTAATTTAAAAAATGTGCCCCTGGATGAAGCAGCATAGGTCTTGTATTTTTTTGGGTTTTTTGGTTGGTTTTTTTTTTCAGTCTTTACTTTCTCTAGGTAATGATTTATGATGTCTGTTGGTTCTTTATAGAGAAGGCCTTATGGACAGCACATAGGTGGGAATAACTTCTCTTAATACTAGCAGGAATAGTATTCCCCATCCCATTTTATACCTCAGCTTGCTGCTCCTGGGCCAGCTTTTCTCTCAAATGCACACACGTGCTATGTGCTCTTCCACTCCCTGAGAGGCAGAAACACCAGAGGAGGAAAACAAGATGTGACATGATGTTTGTCTCCATTAAAAGCAGACATTGGTCCATCTCTTTTATTTTTATTTAACCCACTGGCATTGTTAAGCTTGCTTTCTAGGATCTGATGACAACACAACTTTCTCAGTACTTCAAGTGATAACAGTAGATGTTAACAAAGACTTGTTTTACTGTGACACCTAACAAAATTTAAAACACATTACAGAATATATGTGCACTATTAATATATTTGATTTAGTGTTCATCTTAATAGACTAATAAGGGAACAACTGCTCTAATTAGTTTGGACAAAATTACAGCCATGTATCATATGTTAATGATACCTTTCTATTTGTTATTCACTATAATATTCTGAGAACCTTGAGCTCGTTGTTAAATTTCCCAGGAGTGTTTTCCTCTGTTATGACTTTGCTAGAAATTATCCTCTGTATGGAGCCACAACTCTCAAAATAAAGCATTAACTGAAGCAATTATGCACTAACACCAGCTGTATTTTAAGGACAGTTGTTGAAGAAATAGCTAATAGATTTGGAAAAAAAATGGTTGTCTAAATTTGACATGGACTATAGTTATTCTTTCACAGGTTTTGAGGTTACAGGTACCTGTAAGTGTTCTTATTTTGAGTAGTCTGAATGAATACATGTAGCTTAGAGATAATTACATAGTAGTCCAGCAGTGCTGTTACTGTGAACTTTCCCAGCATGTTTAGCCATAAAAATCTTCCTGTTTTTGCTCAGGAGGGTGGTTCTTGCATCTGGGAAGGTGAAGCAGTATCACCTCTGCTTGAATTTTCAGTCTTCAGATCAGTTGGGGTTTTTTCTCCCCTTTCCTCCAGAAGGCTCCCCTGAAAGCTGCCTGCTCTTACTGTTGTAAAGTCCTTAGAGCTGACATAAAATTACTACTTACCCTCTGCCAGGGTTCGTTTAAACAGCTCTTTGTTAAACAGCGGCATGTTTATTTTCCTATTGCATCAGTACAAAAGCAATCATTTCTCTCCTTAGACTCTTGACTTGTTAAACAAGCCAGAATTATTTGTTTTCCGTTTGGAAGACATGATCTTCATTCCTCTTAACCACTTCTCTGTACCTCAGTTCCAGACTGAAGTCAGCCTGCTGGCATGTGCATGAGAAGACTGAAAACCACTCTTCTAGAGTGCTTTTCTTTGAAACCTGGCCTTAATATTTCCCAGCTTTTGCAGCACTCTTGCCTGTATGGCTTTCACTTGCTCACGTGCAGTTGACTAATCCCATTATCAACTAATATGTCCCTATCTTTGTTTTCTTCCATCACTACCAAATGTTGAGGTCCCTATCAGCAGGAAATTTGGTAGTTCATGACCTCGAAGTTGATTTCATGAGATCTGTCATGATCTTTGTGATCCTTCCTGATTACCTTCCTGCTCACCAGGAGCAACTTTTTGGCACAGCCTGCCCAAAATAAAGGAAAGAAGGACCTATCTTTGCTCTTTCAATGTTCAGAGAAGTCATCCAGTGTCCTAAATGTCTATCTGGGTGTTGCTTTTATGCTGATTTCCATAATCTCAATTTCCTTGATACTTTGACTATGTAGTCCTAATGGGCAGCATACTAGGTTAGACTGGATACCCTATTTCTGTATCCATTCCAGAGATGCTGACAGCAGTTCAGAATATGGGTATTTTCATACTTAGAAATGCAGGATGGCTCCTATCAGACTAACCTCAGATGCTCTGGTGTGCTTACGTGCTTTAGAGTTGCCAGGCAGGTATTGAGAAAAATCTCAGTAGGTGCCTGTACCAACCTTAACACAGCATCCCTTTGAAAAACAAGTTTTGTGCCTCAAGGGCTTTTTTTTTTATTTAGTTAACTTGTTATCTTGGTTCCTTACTAAAATCCATAGGTTCCCAGTTGTTACAAGTGCTAAAATTAGCTCAGCAAACTGAATTTTCAGTTATTTTCAGTAAGGGTACATTTTATTCTCTCTCACTGGCTTTGTGCATGTTTTCTAAACTGCTGGTGGAGGTTTCTGTGCTCTGAATACAGTCAGACCTCTGCAAATAGCAGGCATTTTTCTTTTCTTTTGGCTCTGAGTAATTTAAAAGATGAAAGCTCCACCTGTTGAGTTTGGCTGTGATGTGCTGGCCGACAGGTCCTGCTGTTCTGCGCAGGCTCTTCCTGGGGTCAGGTGAGGTGTGGGCAGAGCTGAGCTATTCCAAAAGAGAAGATGTTTCCTTAAATCTCTGGGTATTAGCTCGAGTGCAATCGTGTTGGCTGCTACCTAAAATATGATGTCACCTTGCCCCAATCACAGCCCATTTTCTGTGAGCGTGATGTGATCTCCCCAGAGAAGCATCCTCTGAGTGACAGCAGCATCCCGTGCGGCCGTTGCTAAGCGACAAGATTCGGCTTTCCGCAGGATCTAATTTTAAAGTATTTAACCCTAGATCTGTCAAGGTTCATTATTTCCAGTGTGCTGGGTAATCCTTGTTGGTGCCCACCTTCCCAAATGCCCTGCTCCTTGCAGCGGTGCTGTTTTATTTATCACAGTTAATGTTTCAGAACGAGGAGAAGCAAAATCGCCCCAGGTAGAGCTCGATACCAAATTTCATGTTAGCTCTGATCTATACACAGAAATATGGGACACAATTAGAGGTGAAAATCCTGCATTGTTCTGGGAATCTTCCTTTCTTTGCTGGCTTGTGCAAGCAACTCACCCCTGCTTTCCTTCTAAGGAATGCTGATTTCAAGTGAATGAATGCTGATAGCAATAACAATTAAGCTTCAATTTTTAGTAATATTATGCGTCCTCTTGTTTCATGCTGTATTTCACCTAGGTTAAGAAGCTTGTCATCTTACCTAAAAGCATTTTAAAAAAATGATGTAATTTTAAAATTTAAGGGGGTCTCAGTAGTGGAAAACTTTAATTCTTTTAAATCATTACAGATAATGATGAAGTTCTACAGAGAATTTTTCTTGGTGTTTTTTTTGTGGGGGTTGTTTGGTGTGGCTTTTTGTAAATAGTTATCTGCATTTTATTTCTTTCTAAAATGTAGAGGTCTGGAATGCTATTCAGGTATTTAAAAAAAAATAATCTGCCTAACTGTATCACTCTTTGATTAATTACTATATGCCCCTGTAAGTGCACTCAAGTTCACTGCTACCTTCTTAATGTGATGTCTCACTCAGCTGAGAAAACGCTGCTGTAACTGGTCAGTATCATAACAAAAGAAAACTGTACAAGCCCTTCTTCCCACCAAATGCAGTAATATTTAAAAAATACATTATTAATATTTTAAATGCTAACATTGTTAATCTCAGCCTCATAATCCCACCTAGGATTCTTCCTCCCCCATTGTTAGGGTTTAAAGCTGACACGACGTTGCTCCTCGTGCTGTCTCTTCTTCCCAGTTCATACTCATCCACAAGGACAAACCTGTCCCTGCCAAGGGACCCTTTTTTCAGCAGTCAATTTGATCTGGATACTCTCCTGTTGCCTTTTAATCCTCCCTTCCACCACTCCAAGTTCCCATTCCCATCACTGGGCTCATGCTGCCCAAAAAACTGTTTATGGCTTTCTCCTCCTGCATGGTGTGTTGTGTTTCTCCCTGTGCTTTCAGTGAGGAGCCCTGCCCCACGTCTCCTCCATCCCTCTTCTTTTTCCATCCTGGTCTTTACACATCAAAGACTTGGCTTTAGCTCATTCTAAAAGTCAAAATTCTTCCCAGAGGCACCAAGATCCTTTTAAAAATCATAACAAAAAATACATAAAGAACAGGAATAGTTCTGATTAAAATGTTGCCTGGTAAACTCCTGGTAGATGTCCCAGCTGTTTCCTTTCTCTGCTCATGTGTCTGCCTCTGGAGAGAAGACAAACCCACGACATCTTCGCTGCCGTAACAGCTCCAGGTTTGTGGATGTTCCTTGCAGGGGTAAGTCAGGACTTCTTTCCAAGGCTAGCAGATCTGTATCACAACTGGGATACATGAGAAAGCATCCACTCCTCACTCCATATGCTCATCCTCCATTATTTCTTTCTCTATGAAGTCAGGCAACTTGTCTCTTGGGATTTAATGTATTTTGCTTTTATTTTTCTTTCTCCAGCAAACATGCAAGATTATGGAATCTCAGTCTGGAAAGTTCTAGCCTCTAGAAACCTCTAGCTGAGGTTTCTCAGATATGTCCCCTGCAAGTGTGAAGTAAAGCAAGGAACAAAGCTGTAGAAGATGTATAGGCCTTCAACAACAGATAGCAGAGCTAGGGAAGAGGTTTCATTTCTCTGAAAAAGGGGAATTCCACATAAAAAAAAAAGTAAAATCCAAACTTTTGGAGCTAAGTTCTGCTGTTTTATGGAGCGAGTATCAGTAAGGATTTGCTGTGGAGGGACAGCAGTTTCTGCTGCTGCACTCAGGACTGGTATGTGTTGTACCCACATAGAACATGAGCTGCAAAGTTCAACTCTGACTTATCACAGGCAACTGCCTGCTTAGTTTTTCCATCTTCTTGTCCTCAGCAATTTCTTTCTGTACAAAGGCACCGCTCCCCTGGCCACGCACACACCCTATAGATGACTCAAGCTGTCTAACCTATGGGCTGGGAAGGGACATGGAAGAGAGAGACTTGTTCTCATTTATATTTTTAAATGCTATGGAAACACTGAAATTAGGATAATGAATAGAATAATAATTAAACTGCTCCATGAGGCGCATTATCTATACATACATATATATTTTTTTTAACTAGCCTTTTTTTATCAGAGCAATCGGGTTTTCATGAGGTGAAAGGTTATTTGTAACAAGCAGTTTGTTACAGTCACCATGAGAAATAACGAGCGTGCACTGTGAGCACACATCCTGCTGTTCAGACTTGCCGTTGCTACGATAACAGAAACAAAACACCAGTTTCGGGTGTTCGCAGCTTCCGAGGATGTGGTTTCTGTGCTGCTTGAGATAGTCTGATGACTGAAGATGGCTCTCTTCCAATAGTTTTTGAATTTTTTCTGTCTCTTAGAAACCCTTTTGTTGTGAGTACTTGTGAGGACATATGTGATGACAATGAAGTTTATTTTCCCAAAGCATAGAAAATATCCTCGATAATTTGAAATATGTTGTTTATTTTTTTACCTGCACCTATTCTCGGGGTCTGTGAGTACAAGTTCTGACTAATCAGACCAAGGGGAAGACACAACTTGAGCAGGAAGAGAGGGCAAATGAGCTTGAAAATAGGATGTTTTTGAAACAATCACTGTAATTCTTAAAAAAATTAGTTGTCTTGAGACAGCACCTAGAATTCAACACCCATGGTATCAGCTGCTGAGCACAGACACAAGGGAAGGACAGCCTCTGTAACACTGTCTATCCTTTGCTATCTGCTCTCCCTCCATGGAAACAAAAATGTCATGAGTGCTAGGAGGGATTCCTTTGCTCCACACGTCACGTCTGAGCTTGCATGGAGCTCTGCTGCCATAACCTGCACTTATATTCCCGTGGGTGTGTTACAGAAGGCAGTATTTTAGGGGTCCTGTGGCCACCACCCCACGCTGCTTGGCATTCCACTTCCATGAGCTCTCTCACTCCAAACTTCTGACAAGAGGAACAGCCCCTTGCAATTACTGAGTCAGTGCTGTGGAAGCCTCATGACACCACACTGCGGTGACACGTCCCTGGGCTGCAGAGCTGGGACAGCCTTGCTCTCCAGGGAGAGGTGAGAATTGAGGATTAAGCAACGAAACAGAACAATGAAGACATTTTTTTCACAGCTGACGTTTGGGGAAGTAGCACTTGCAGCTGTCACGGCAAATCAAAAGGATGAATCTGAGAATTCCCTGCGAGAGAGTGAAAAAAACCCCAATCAACAAACAAGCTAACTTGTGTCACCCTTGTTTTTTGGAAATTTACTGAAGCTGTTTGCCAAGAACCACCACGGGATAACTGATAAATTACAGTGTTGTATGTTCCTGACATTATAGGGATTCTGGGATCCATGGGAAACTGGGAGAGAGACAATATCACTTTAAAACACAAGAGGCTGGCCTGATGCTTAAATACACTGAGGTAGGGCTGTTCTGATGAGCCTAAAAATCCTGCAGCCAGCTCTCAGCCTTAAAGCAGTAAACCACCCAGCTTTTACTTGCTCCTTTCACTTGTTTCAAGCAATTGGCATTGCCTCCTATGATAAATGAGGTGATGTACACTCGGGCCTTGCCACTCTGGGTGGATGGAGGCGAATAAATTCTGTTCTCTTCCACTCTGCTTCCTGCACAGTCAGGAACACTGTTGCTGTCAGTGGGGAAGCAATTCATTCTGCCACAACTAGGCACTGTAATTCCCTGAGCTCTGTTTTCCAGCTTTCAGATGTGAAACCTCTCTGCCAGCATCCACTGCACCAGAGAGAAGGGAAAACTGCACCACAAAAGCATCTTTGAAGACAGCACAAACCTGGGAGTACTTGCAAAGTGTGTTCAAAGTATTTCAGGGTAACATTTCAATGAAAGACACATCCTAGAAAATGCAAACTTGGAAGTACAGGTTGGAGTCAAATGTAAAGGCTTTAAATAATTTTCCTATAAAAAAATTACTGCACTGACATATAAGGATATACCATGGAAGGCATGCTGCTCTTAACTCTGATGTGCAGCAATTGCAAACTCCATTTGTTTTGCTAGAGAACTTCTGTGGGGGATGCAAAATGGAGCGGAAAGAGAAGTGTATCTGCTCTAATAGTTAAAAATTAGATCTTCCTTATTTCTTATTTTAGGATTGCTGTTTAAGCTCTTCTGGTCAAGCAGAACATCAGCAAGATCATTTGGATGAATGATGACAGTGTGTGTTTTGCCTATCTCCCCTTTTATACTTCCTAAAAATGCAAAGTGCTGTTGTTGGCAATAGGGATCAGCAACATGTCCTCCAACATTAAGACTTCCTGTGGAGACACAAACATGTTTACTAATCTGGCCCCAGTGTCTTATTTGGGGCTTGCCAACTCCTCTACTGTGATGAGCAAAAGAACAGCACACACACACACACACACACACGCACACACACACACACCATCAAAGCCTCAAGAATAAGGAAAATATTAGCTTCCATTATGGGCACCTTCTATCCACTCCTACTTAAGGGGAACAAAGACAAAAGGAGGTAACAAAACAATTACTTATCACCTCTAGCACTACCCACTACTGAGGAACAGCTATGAAGACACTGTGCTGAAATCAAGCAGAAAAAAAATGATGCCATGGAAATGGAACAAAAACAATAATTTGCTGCTACATCTCTATCCTAGACCAGGAAGCCCTTAACCTGCAAATTGCCAGATGCTCAGCATATACTGGTGAAGTGTCATCACATTTTTGTCTTATTACTCTCTTCCTTACACATCCGTTTCCAGCCATGTTCAGAAACAAAAACCTGGGAGGACCAAATACACCTTTTGTGATGCTTTCAGTGTCTGCTTGAAGTGTGCTGGTGGTATATACATGCTTGAATGTTTGGCCAGCCTGAGGATAAAGAAGCAAATAGGAGATAAGCAGCAGAGCAATCTCTACAGGATGGCTGATTGTTGGAGAAGCTCAAAGTGGCTCTGAAACAGAGACCTACGTATATGCTGGAGAGAGGAGAGCAGAGAAGGGACCTCAGGGAAACACTGGGTGCAGACACCCAGAATCACGAAACCACGGAGTTGTTAGGATTGGAACGAAATAATCCATTCCAACCCTCCGCCAGGGCAGGAGCAGGTGACACAGGAGCGAGTCCAAGTGGGTTTGAATGTCTCCAGGGAGGGAGAGTCCTTAACCTCCCTGGGCAGCTGTGCCAGTGCTCTGCCACCCTCAGGGTGAAATTCTTCCTCTGCTGAGGTGGAACTTCTCCTGTTTTAGTTTATGGCCAGTGCTCATTGTCCTGTCACTGGGCACCACTGAAAAGAGCCTGGCACCGTCCCCGTGGCACTTTGAGGTATTTACAGGCATTGATGAGATCCCCTCTCAATGGTGCCCCGACTGTGGAATTCTGCCGCTTGAGAGGGCATTGCGCGACCCTGCAGGCGTTCTCCTTCATTAGGATGCAATGGATACACTCGGTATCTCCTGCACTTAGGGTACGAGGGTGGAGGCTCTAGGGAGATCCAAGCGCCGCCACTGACACCCACTGAGAGCTACGGGAAGTGACGGAGCGGCCTTTTCTTTTACTGAGTTCCCCATGGGCCCGCGAATCCCCGCGGCTGCCTCAGTTTCTGAGGGTGTCGCGAGTGCCGGGGCTCCCCCTAGCGACAGCGCTGCCCGGCCGGGAAGCCGCGGGACCGACGGGGGCACGGTGCCCAGGCAGGGATGGCACCGGAGCTCGCCGCCTCGCCAGTCGCGATTGTCACGACATGATCCCCCAGCCCCGCTCGCGGGCGAAGCTTTTTGGGTGGGGCGGCTCTCCGTAGCCTGCAGGCCGCACGCAGCCCCCAGCCGTTGCCATGGCAACGGACAGCGAGCCCCGGCCAGTGTCACGTCACCCGGCCCCCGAGCCCCGCCCCCCTCCCGGCGCCATCTTGGAAATTGCGTCAAGATGGCGGCGCCTGCGGCTTAAAGCTCCGCCCCTCCGCATCGCTCACGGCGCGGTTACGTCATCGCGTTCCCGCCACCCTGAACCCGGAAGTGCGTCTTCCCATTGGAGGGCGTGCGGGGCAGGCGGGAGCGCCCGAGCCCGGCCGAGCGGAGCCGAGCTGAGCCGAGTGCAGCCGAGCCGGCGGGGCGGAGATGGCGGCGGCGGCGGAGCTGCAGGGGAAGTACCAGAAGCTGGCCCAGGAGTACTCCAAGGTACCGGGAACCAGCGCCCGTCCCCGCGGGGCCCGCAGCCCTGGCGCCGCTCGGGGCTGCAGCGCTGCCTGCCGTGGGTAGCGCCCAGTGCTGGGCCCGGGGGATGGGGCGGCGGCAGCCGCGGAGGTGCGGAGTGCCGGGTGTGCGGTGCCGAGGGAGCGCGGCCAGAGCAGAGTGGCCTGAGCACATCCTGCGGTACAGACCAGCTCAGCTGTGCCGGGGAAGCGAAACTGGAGTGTTCTGCCTTGTTCCCCGGCTGGGCGCGGGGCTCGGTGTTACCCGCTCGGCTGTGGGCATTTGCCGAGGTCTCGGTGGCGCCTCTCACCTGTGCGAGCTCGTCCCGCCGGGGGCCGGCGGTGCTTGAGTGTCTTGGGAGTGAGCAGGACACTCGCTTCCACACTTGCCTCCTGCCTGTCGCCTTTCTTCTGCCCTAGGTGCCTTTGCATCCTGTTTCTGGCTTGCAGAGACGTGTAGCCCATAGTGGAGAATGCCTTCCCTTTCCAAGGTGCCTGAGATGACTTCTGAAATAGCGGAGCCTTGCTTAATGCAGAGCCCTTCATGCTTTCTTATTCACTAAAAGGCAAAGGAGATTCTTGATCTTCAGTGCAGAGTGCTTCAACAGCCTTGGGGAAGAAAGGCAGCCCTTCGATTTTGTGTAGCCCCACAGCAACAGCTGGCACAAGGCACTTGTCTGGATTTGACACTTCTCCCAGCTTACAGCCTTAAATGTCTTTAAATACTTTTCTCCTTGGAATTGTTATAAAAAACATCATGTGTAGCATCTAAATTGTCCATAGATAGATGTTCTTTTAATGCTTTCACAAAGTAATTGAGGAAAACTTAATTTACTTTGTAGCTTTGTAGGTCACAGAGTTCACATCTTGTTTTATACAGAGGCTCTGTTATTCCTTGGAGATAAATAGTGGCTGAGGAAGATAATGGAGGGATTTTGGTGCTTGATTACTGAATGAGCATTGGACATGTGGACTTCCAACTATAGCTTCCAGGAGTTCCATCTGCTAGATCCTTTCTTTTAGTCTCATGGTGTCCAGAAGCTTTCTTTGAGCTTCACCGTGCACTTCTCAGCCTGTGGCATTTCTTTCTCCTTTGCAGGAACTATTTTTTTCATCTCATCCCATTTCTCCTGCAGTGCAGTTCATTGTGGGACTCCCCCTTGCAGAACCCTCTCCTCCTTCTTGTTGGCTGCTTGTGTGCAGGTGGAAATGGAGAGTAGCCCTGGAGTAGCCTGGTCACTTAATGGTGCTGTGAAAGCCACGGAGAGACGTGGACAAGAGTTTGACAGACTCCAGCAGTGCTGAGGGAAGTCCCAGCCAAAGGATTGCTTTTCCTCCTGGTTCACAGACCAGTCCAGAAGAAGAGACTCTGAAAGCACACAGGTTGCAGCTTCTGGCTCTCTCATGAAGGAGTAGTCAAAGCAGCTTTGTGACAGCATGTATGGGTCAGACTTCAGCTGGGGTCTCTGGGTGCAGCAGGACTGAGCTGCTTCATTCTCTGAGCCTGAGGTGTTCCTGCAGTAGTAGCTGTGGCACAAAGACAGGTGTGTAAAACTGCTGCACTGCTCCTTCTTGCTAGGGAAACCCTGTGCTTGGAAGTTTTTCTGTGGTGCACTGAGAAGTTTCTTGTCTTGCCTTTGTGATGCCTGAGCAGCACAGTGGGAATACTGCAGGGGAAACAGCTGTGCTTAACAATGACTTCTGACCTTTCAAATACACTTGGTCATCACACTGAAACAATGAGCCACTGCTGTTTTACACTGAATCTTGCCTTTTATGCACCTGCCAGAGGTATTCCCAAGCACTGTACAAACTCTTTTAATTTATATCTGCAACAGCTGGACTCACACATGTCAAAGGAATACAAACTGCCTTTGAAGAAACCAGGATTCAAGCAATTTTCGAGGAATGGGAAGATGGAACTGTCAGTATCTTCATTGCTGCAGGGTAGAGGTACTCTGTGAAGTGACTGGGAAATAGATTTCTTGAGTATCACTTTTCACTGCAGTGATTTTAGTGCAGGTTTTCGGTAGTGTACAAGTAAGGCTTAGAGGGCTTTTCCTTCTATGCTTTTTATGCCTTTTTGTGTCTGTTCTCTCTGGATCATCTGCTGCCACTGGTAATAAGTAATTTTGCATTAAACTCCTCTTGAGTTGATAGAGATTTTGACTTTGAGTCCTGCTTGTGTTCTAGAACCGGTTATAAACAGTTTTGAGGAGAAGAGGGGAGACACAGAAATAGCCCTGAATATGACCAAGAACTTCATTAGTAAGGGAAGAGGTTGCAACTTTTTACATATTTGTTCCTAGTTCTTCAAATCTTAACTATATGTAAGTAACTGGTCTTCAAGGACATCTATTAAGAATTCTATTCTATTTGACCTAAATGTTCAGGTGGTAAAGTTACTTCTTTTTCCTTGCCAAGTCAGGATATGAAATGAATACTTTTTTCCAGCCTGATACCACTGCTGTCTACCTGAAGAGAATACTTGGAAAAGCATTCCCACCTGGTACTCTCCTGAGAGAATATGATGCTTTCTGCACTTTCTCATGAATGGCTTTTATTCATTCTGTTGTCTTGCATACTTACTGACATCTCTTGTTTTTCAGCTTCGTGCTCAGAACCAAGTCCTGAAAAAAGGAGTTGTAGATGAGCAGGCAAACTCTGCCTCACTGAAGGTAATCTCTAAAAACTGCCCATGTCAGGTGTACTAAGTTGTGACAAAATAAGTAAATAGGGATACTTTTTACTGAAAAGTAATGTCAATAAAAGAATGAAGAAGGAACTTGATTTTAATAAAAGAATTTCTGTTTTGCAGCTAGCCTGTTCTCTATGAGTGCTGAGTTTGTAAAAGGGGAAGGTTGTTTCTTGATTGTCCTATAGAATTAAATAGCTACTTGGGTATGATCTGTGGTCAGCTCAAGGAAGTGAAATAGATTTTTTTAGGTTAGAAACGATACTTTTTGTCTCTTCAGTGTTTTTAAAAGTGAAGGGATTTTCTAATTTGTTCTTGTTTATAATGTGTAAAAAATAAGTGTGAAAATTTTAAAGTAATTACTTTTGTCATTCAGGAACAACTGAAGATGAAGGATCAGTCACTGAGGAAACTGCAACAAGAAATGGATAGCTTGACCTTTCGAAATCAGCAACTTGCCAAGCGGGTGGAACTACTTCAAGATGAACTTGCATTAAGTGAAGCTCGGGGCAAAAAGAACAAAGTATGTGCTGAAGGCAAGAAATACTTGCTTAGCAGATGTCTGCTCCTCACCTGTCAAAGCCTTATCCTGGTTTTTAGCAGTAGGTATTTTGTGTCAAGGGTTGAGCCGAATGTTCTTGTCAGAACTTGTGTTATTTTACCTGATGTTAGTGAAAATACCCATAAAACAGGAATTGATATGTATAATACATGCTATGTAGTTCTCCAGTCTTCTAGTCTGTCAGCTGACTGATGCTGAGTTGCTATCTTCTCTTATAGATATTTATTAAGTGTTCAAACAACTGGGAAATACTTTGGAGCTCTGTGATTAGTCAGTTACTGTGCAGAAAGCTGATCCTCATTTCCCATCCCCACCTCTTTCCTTTATAATTTTGATGTTGGTAGTTAACTCTTCAGCCTGTGATCATTGCTTTTCTATGTGAATCTTGTCAAATGCTTTGAAATGAAAATTTTTAGCTTATATTCTTTCTGTTACTTCAAAATGACAGAATGATTTCAACACTGTGATCTTTCCCTGCCAAGTGCTTGCTGATTGAACCTAGTGATATCATATTCTAAGACCAACTATGCCTTCTGTTGGCAGCATCACAATTCCAGGGGTGGTGTGCTTGGACTTAAGTAATTCTCAAGTGTCTCTTGCTGCTTTCCTCATGAGGAAACCCCTCTTAACTAATGCTGTCTTTTCTCAATGTGCTGTAGTTACCAAGGCTGGCTTTAAAGCAATCATTCAAATGATGAGTAATATGATCATCTTCCTTACTTTTCCCCTAAACTCTTGCCCATTTTTCTGCTGTCCAGTTCCTTGACAAGCATAGTGCTTCTGACTACATTATTCATGCACCACAGTAAATTGTTCTTTCAAATGCAGTTTGACCCTTCTGTTATTTCAAATTCTGTAAGTTCCTGTTTTGCTAGTTGTGTTTTCAAATTTTGAAGGATGTCAGCCTGTCTTTAGTAGCTTTGCAAGCAATTGCCACTGAGTTTCTTTCCTGTTCATCTGTTATGCACAGCTTCAGTCCCCTGATCTGTGTCAGAGTTCAATCCTTTTAGAAGGAGCAGAACATGTGCTCATATCTCAGGTGGAGTTCACAGGCTGGCATCAAATAGAGAGGTGGCTTATCTGCCCTACATACCCCTAGTTCTTGAAGTATTGAGTTTCAATAGAAAGAGTCTCCCCTGTGTTTAGTTATCATAATACCTTTCTTCAGCATTGTGGTCTATGGGGTTCACTGGTGGTCTGAGTCTTTTGGATTAAGTGAGTGAAAAATGAGGAAACAGTTGGCAGAGAGATGTGTGGCTGATGGGCAGGGAAGATCCTGTGGTTGCCATGGCACTTTGTGCTACAGCCTGCTGAGAGCTGGGACAGATGTGCCTTAAACACAGCTACCAAACCAACTGAGCCTGTGTGTGGAGGGTTTTGGGTTGCTGACTGCATGGGATCATGCAGGATTCCAGTGAATTCAGGTGGGCTGCTGCCCATCCAAGTGGTTGATTCCCTGTGTGTGTGAATGGGACACCTGAGTGGAGGCTTTCCCTTGGCAGTGTTGCACCACTGTAGGGTCACAAGGGTGTGAAGGAAAGTGTGCTGCCTTGAGGCTGGTGCTGTGTGCAATATTCACACCTGTTGATATATCAGTCAGTGTCAGTAGGATGTCTGCTGGTGTGCTCCTTCTGGGAATTACCTGCGGGAACTGGTCTCACAAACCTGGGACTTGGAGATAATAAGTGCATTTTGTCTCTTTTAGAAAAGTGTAGAGCCCTCATCTCAGCTGAGTCAAGAACAGAAAAGTGTCTTCAATGAAGATCTTCAGAAGAAAATCGAGGAGAATGAACGATTGCATATACTTGTGAGTGAAATTTTGTTTTGCCTTTATTTTTGGTTCAGAAAACTGGTGATGCAAACAAAGATATGGAAAGTAAAGTGCTGTCTGAAAACTTGTGGGTTTAGAATCTTGTATGCAAAGCAGTAGATTAGATCAGATTGGTTTATAAAGGTGTTCACTAGGGAAATAAAGTATTTTGACTTTGGATTTATAAGACAGTGTGTGGAATCACATAACATGTGTTTTCTCATTTAGATTTTTAACTTTTGGTGACAGCTGCCCTACTGAAAACAGCCTGGTACTGGATGGAAATTTCTTATTAGTTCATTAGCTGCTTCAGAATTACTTTAAAGTTTGAAATGTTTTCTGCAAGTTGCCATAATTAAGTCAGGAATCTACCAAATTGGAATACATTTCACTTCAGAAAACTTGAGAAAAACTGAACTTGAGCCAAAAGTTTTTTCATGTATCTGCTTTTAGTCAGCAATATATTTAAAGAATGCTTAGTACTGCAAAACTGTTCTTATTAAAGTACTTTGTTCCTGAATCTTTTCCTGTAAATAAAATAAAATTTCTATTTGAGAACTGTTAATTGTTGTTAACCTGATCTGGCTAATGAAATTGGAGTCACTTAAAGGACTGGTTTCATTAGTCAATTGAAGCTTTTTTTAAGAGCTTTGCTTTTCTTCCTGTAGTTCTTTGAAGCAGATGAGCAGCACAAACGTTTAGAAGCAGAGCTGAGGTGTAGACTGGAGGTTTTGGAAATGGATGCTGCCCAGCACCAAGCTGTGGTGGACAGCTTAACGAAGAAATACACAGAGACCATTGAAAAGCTGCAGAATGATAAAGCCAAATTAGAAGTAAGGAGTTTTTCCTCTTGCTTGCAAGTTTGAAAAGTTTTGAAATGCAATGTCTTGCTGTGTCAGCACTTACATTGTGAGATTATCTTCTTGCATAAAGATCAAGTCTCAGACACTAGAAAGAGAAGCTAAGGACTGTAGGCTTCGAACTGAAGAATGGTAAGTGCCTTTATTTCATTAATGAAATTTTCATTGATGTAAAGAAATAATTGCTGTGAAACATTAACTGGCTTATTTTTAAATAATAATACCTTTTTAAAAAAGGGGTTTAATTAAAAGACTTTAACTCTAAAGACTTTAATTATATTATCATGAAGACAAGTGTGAGCAGCACAGGTCAAGCCCCCTTTTTCTTTGCTATGTATAGAACTAGACAATTCCACAATTTCTGCTTTCAGTAAGAACAGTTTTGTCTCCAAGCTTTTAAAATAGCAGTGATGTTAATGAAAGCTTGAATTTATTTGTAATGGAAAACCGTAGAAAGCAAAAACTTGTATAAAACAAAGAAATGTGAGTTTGTAAAAACTGCTTCTAAGAACAAAGTTTGAGTAACATGCTGAGAGAACTGACTCAAAAGAATTTCAAAAAATCCCCCTCCACTGTAAAAGCTTCTTGAGCAATTGTTTTTGCATCAGGCATAATGTTCTCAGCTAGAATATTTGAAAGTTTTTATCAAAGAATTATATTGTTACTTTTGAAATATTTTCATTATCTTGAAGACAAGTTGTAGAAAATGTGAAGTTGAGGACTGTGAGCCGAATCAAATTAGGGTGCATTTCTCTGAAGTTTAAGCTGCATTTTTTAGAAGATACATGTGCAGTATAGAATGATTAAGATGTGTGGTGAATGATCAGATGCAGAGTTCCTTCTTTCACATGTTAACCCTGAAGTGTGTATTTTAATTATGTTGATAGATGTGAAGATACTTGAAGCAAATAGCTCCCCTAATACAAGTCAGGGTTTCACTAAAAATGACTTGGAAAAGAGGATGAAAGTGTGTTTGGCTGCTGTTTACTTTCTTTGTGGTGTTTGAAAAACTAGTCTTAATCTGCTACTATTCAGTTTAGGCTTTGTCTATCATGTTCTATGGTGACTGGATAATTGATGTCATTGTAAGAAGTTGTCCCTGGTATATTCAGTTATACTATATTAAGTTTTTAAAAGTAACAAAGCCTGACACTTCATTTTAAACAGTGAAATCACTCTCTGTTGAACACATGGCAGGATGTGTCTCTGAGAATACAGCCCCTCTGTTTTCCCTGCTTTGTCAGGGGAAGGGATCCATTTGTCTCTGACACCCACACTTTACTCAGACAAGCAGGGGATGTGAGATGTGACAGCCTGCATGCTTTGAAAATTAAAGGGCAGAATGTAAGGCAAAACATGTCAAATTACTTGTTTGTCAGTCCTCTACAGTATGAAAAGGAAATACCAGTACATTTGCAGTTTGTTTTGGAGTTCATTTTCTATCATGCTCAATGCTACTGCTGTAGCTGCTGTACAGTTTCTGTGCAATTTTGGAACTGCTCTCCAAAAAAAAAATTTGTTAGTGTGTATGAGCTACCTATTGGCCAGTTCCTTCATATCTTTCTTGTCTATTTTGGATTATTTTGCTTTGTTAGACCTGATAAGTTTCTGTGCATTAAATGTTGTAAGAAAGGAAAAAAAGCTGTCACTTTGACACCTTCCCTCCCACCCTCCACTATATGTACAGGAGTTCTAGATGTCAAACAGGAAGCAAAAGAGAAGAATTTGGGGGCCTAAATTGGGTAAGGTGTGGAAGGTCTGAATCAATAATGGGGTGTTCTTTGTTGACACATATATATATATATATATATATACATAATGCTGGAATATATTATTATTCATTTCAGGAATCTATTCTCATTATATTAGTAATCTTGATTACTTTGGTTCACATGTATATACACAGTAAAATGCAAGCAAAGAAAATTTAGAGAAAAAATCACTTGAGTATGTATCAGAAACATAATTGTCAAGTCTTGTCAGAACAGGCAGTATCAGTGCTATATGGGGTTTTGAAAAGCCTTTGAGGTGTCTCAAATAGTGATGTGACATATTTAATTGAATTATTGACAACTCATTACCTGCTTATTGGAAAACTACATTGGATGCATAGTAACTAATTTTATCTTCCCATCCAAATTCTAGCAGAAAAGAATGCCTTCATATAACTTATATAATAGTTTTACTATAGGAAAATAAAGTGGATTTTAACTCTGAAGTAAATGAAGCTTCTCAAGAATGGAATTTAGGATTTACAAGTTTATGGTAACTTTTACTGCTTCTGTTGGGCATTAGGATTCGGTGTTGTGTTAAATATGAGATAAAGGAGGACAAATTACTCCTGCTGTATTATTTCTATCTAAATTCTAGAAGGAGACAGATACCTATACACTCAAGGGATGCTTATAGTGACATATGATGTTGGTGATACAGATGAAATTTTAAAGGTTTACAATGTGTGTGTGTGTGTGGTTTTTCGTTTGTCTCTTTGTTATTTAGCCAGCAACAGCTAAAGAATCTTCAAGCAGCTTTGGGCAGTAGACTGGAAGAATCTCTATGCATAATTAATGAAAAAGTACCTTTTAATGACACAAGTACGTATGCCTTGGTCTGGGTATCTTGTTTGATTTTTTGGGTATCCATCTGGAGGGAGAATTAAAATGTGTTAGCTGTAAGAAATATTGGACATCTGAACAGACATTTAGAGGTAACTGTAGTAAGTATTCCTGATACTTGTCATGGTCTTCTTCAGTAGTTCTAAAGTACCAAGTTTTTATATACATAATGAAAACTGAAACTTTTGCAGGCTTTTAAGTGATTTGCCCCTTGCCTTGCTTAGTGTTGACACATTATTGTAAACAGTGAAGGAACATGGTCAATTTAATGGCTGCTCTGTAATGATTGGTTACTCATCTCATGGAGTGTGATTTTTGGCAGGGTATATTCAAGAGCTGCAGTAAGTTAAGGTGGGAGAAAACTGGTGGCTGCAGAGATATTTTATCAATAATGGTCTGCACTTACTACTAGTGGGGAATTTGTCTGGGTGTCTCATTGATCAGGAAACACACAGAGTAGTTCTTACCCGAAGCTGTCTTAGGCACGTTCATCTCTTCATGGGGAAAAAAGCTCTGTGAACCTGAAGAAATGTTTTTCTGCTTCCTTTCCAACTGCTGCTAGATCAGCTGAAGTGCAGAGGATCCCCTGGAGTTAGCAGTGCTCAGCCTTTGCATGGCTTTGGTGCAAGCGTGGGTTAGTATGTGCTGGGTCAGTGCTGTGCTCTGTGTGCTTTCCTAAATAGCTGAACACAAGGGTGGGCAGGCACTGCCTGGGCTCTTCTGGACCCTTCAAGGCTAGGAGGACCTGAGTAGTGGAAAAGCTGAAAGCAGTAAAGAAGGAGCAGAGAAGTGAAAACAGGCTATCTTGTATATTTCATTGGTAGCTTTTGCATTTTTCATTCAGTTTAAAATCTGATGACAATGTTTTAAGTAGCCTTAGGTTCTCTAAAAGCTGATCTGGCAGGGGTGAGTGTTCCAAGCTCTTCTCTGGTTTGGCAATCTAGTGTGTCTTGGCTTAGGAACACCAGATAATCATCTCTCTAGGAAATGTTGACTCCCAAACAGCACATCACACTTAGGTGTTGATGCCTTGAATTGGTGTCCTTTTCACTTCTCTCACTTTGCCTGGCATCTACTGCCTATTTCTACTTCTCTGGCTTCTTTAGCTTGCATTTTTTTATAGATGGTTACCATTGTAGCAAGAACTTTGCTAAAATAATTTATCTGCTCACTCATCTACCGTGGCATCAGGCCTTTGCTTGTGTAGTAGAAAGCACTGCAAACAGAGAACATCTCTTTAGTGGTAGATCAATAAAAGTCAGGAGATGTTTGTTTGCTGTGGATTCCTGCTGTCCTCCTGTAGACACTGTAGTTGGCTTCAAGTGTAACTAGCAGCTAATTTCAGTAACAATCAAATGACTGCTAAGCCTGATTCCCAGAGCGGAAAAAGTTTTCTGAAGCATTTAGTTAGAAGTAGGATCCAATAATTTTGGACAAGGTTTTTTCCCTCTAAATGTAACAACCTCTTCCCATGTGTTAATAGCCAAATGTGAATGACACAAAAGAACTAAGAAACTGTACATTTCCTTTGTGAGCAAATTTTAAACTAATCTGGTTGTGGTTCAACTGAATTGAGAATGGATGTGATCCCTTTTAAATCTCTAAGACTTTGTAAGCTGTTCTCTAGGTATAAATAGCCCTCTGCCCCCTCTAATTGGCTGCTTGTAACTGAATAATCATTCTAGTTACTTCATGACTGGAGAAGAATGCTGAATACATAAAGAGTACATCTTAGTCTAAATTGTCAACATATTAAGGAGCTTTGAAAAACATTGAAACCATTCAAAAATATATCAGTCTTATTTGGCCCCTCCTTGGAATTTAATTGAAATTTGAAAATCTTGAATTCTTTAAGTGTGATTTCTTTTAAAAGATTTTTTTACTCTTGTTTGTGGTGAATATTCTTTAGGCAAGAAGAGTCTACTCTTATCTTTCAAATTCAGGGTTTTCAGATGATTAAATTTGACTTTAAGTCTGAGGCAAGTATTGAACTGCTTTCCCTCCACTTAATCACAGACACCCTTAAGTGAGGATATTTAGGCCTACCTTGTTGGAGTCAGTTGTTTGTATCTCTTTAGTTAATACTGCTTACATAACTTGTAATATTCCTGCATTTTTTAAATCAGTATTTACCAAAAATATATCTCTTAAAACTCTCCACAATTTAACAAGTGCATATAACTCAATTTTTGTCCTGTAGGGTCTACTCGATACAATGCTCTGAATGTACCATTGCACAACAGAAGAAATCAGGTAAGTGTTTCTTGTGGTTTCATGTGACTCTGTGCAACTTTCTACACAGATATTGAAAATAAACCAGTCATTTTAGTACCTGAAATGGCAGAAGATCACCTGTCCACTACTGTCATGATATTCTGAGGGCATTTCTGCCCACTGAGCCTCTGCACTTTTCAAGAAGTTGTGTATATTGTTGTTATGTCAAGGAGTCTTATTAAAGTTGTATGAAATATTCTTTTATTGGGTCAACCTTCAGTAAGCTAGAAGTTGGAACATTTAATTTATAAAGTTGATTAAAACTATAGTAGTTCAGAGGTCTTTAGTTAAAAAAAGGTAGTTTGGTATCCTAAATTCCTTATCTCTCAAACTGAGCTTCTTCAGTCACATCACTTGAGCTCCAGGGAATGTATGCATTTGTAAACTGCACACTGGTGTGTGCAGTAGAATGCCCTATTAGTTAACATTACTTGTCACCAGTCACAACCCTTTCAAGGAATAAATCATGTCACTTTGAGACCTCTGCATGGTTCATTTGCATTTTGTGGGACACTTCCTGCTGAAGCACCTCTTACTTGCAGCAAAATAACCCTTGTATTTTTAAACATTTCTAGGAAACAGTTTCTGTTCACTACTGTAATTTAATGAGATTCCTTGTGTATGTTGTTTATTCAGTATTCAAAAATGAGCATTGGTTTTCTGTGAATGGTTGAATATTTTAAGGGTTTTTACAATAGCAAATCAGAAACCTGTATGCATTTAAAATTTTCCTGTGTTGCTACCACTGGGGATGGGCTCTACAGCACTGTGGGTGTTTTTCTATTTCCTTGTGCATCTCAAGCAGTCAAGTTAGTGCATTAAGATGCTGCTGCAGGAAGATTTAAAATAGTTGCTTTTTCCATTCTTCAGAAGTGCCTGTAAAGAGACCTTTTTCCTAATGGCTGCTGTGAGATCAGGTGGCCTGCTGTTCAGTTTTGTGATGGAAATAGACTTAAATTTCAGGTGCTGCTGCTGAGTTCCAAGAAAAATCTGAATAACTGAATGGAGACTTTCTCCTTTTACTGTTTTCTGCCAGCACTATGTTAGGCAGCTGCATGCTTCAAGATCTGCAGTCTTGAGAATGTTCCAGGACAGATTTTTATGACTGGCTTTGACAGTGTGGAGGCAAAATGTTGGTGTATTAGCACAGACTGCACTGTAAAGGACAGCAAAACAGTAATAGTGTCTGTTTCCCTTCCTTGAATGGCTAATTAACATACACAAACTGAGTATAATGACTGTTTTAATTACTTGCCACCATCCCAGATCCATAATCAAGATTGACCTGATTTAGCAGTCCATGGAAGCATTGAGAGTTTGTCTCTGAAGGATAAGTTATTCTTGGCTGAAATGTCACTATAACATTATACTCTTCCCAACAGAGAATAGTTTGCTTCTCTCTTGAATTTATGTTCCATTCTGGATTAGTTTCTTTGATACCTTTCTGCTTTACTAAAGCCACAGGACAGCCTTACTCATGAGCAGCAGCTGAGTTCTGTCCAGGAGAATAAGAATTGAGTGTTCTTGGTTAGAGAAGCAATCACCTTTAATTCTGGGAGAAAACATCATAGGATTTTTACAAATTAAATTGAGATTTCCTTGCAACCTGGTGTTGTGCTGCTGTCAGTCGTTAGTCTGTTGTTCTTTGGAAATTTCAGACATGGTTTCTGTAATTGTGCTGACCTCTTAAATGTTTTTGTGGCTTGCAAGCTTTAAAAATGCAGCAGAGGCAAACCATCCCCACTTGTGTGAAATGAAGATACTTTGTTGTCAAAGAACAGTGTGCCCTTCTGAGTGGTATTGTAGTTTATGAAGGAAAATAAAGTTAAACATAATTGCTGTTAATAATTTTAGGCTGAAATAATAACGAGAAAGAAATGACTGATAACAATTAATTTTTTTTAAATAGATCTATGTCAAATGCAATTATTTTATAACTGTCTCTACAGCTGAAGCTGCGAGACCTTGCTGGCCAAGCCGTGGCTTTTGTCCAAGAACTTGTAACAGCTCTCCTGAACTTCCACACATACACTGAACAGAAGGTACAGATCTTCCCCATTGATTCTGCAACAGACACAATATCACCCTTAAACCAGAAGGTAAAGTTTACACACTTCAGCTACAAATGTCTTCAATTAGTTAGACTTTAATGAGTGATTTCATGCTAGCTTGTGCTACCTTTGCTGGAATGCTGTGTGTCCCTGAGAGCCAGCTCCTCCTGCATGAGACATTTTCTGCTCTGTGAATTCTCTAAATGTGGGTGAGAATCCTTTTCCCCTGTGCCTCTGCTAGAAGAGCAATATAATAATCAAATCAGAGCTTTGCTTTTTTTAATTGCTAAATTGAAATGCGTTTGTTGAATGTTCAGCTGACTTATTTTAAAACAATAATGCAAAGCATTGCTTTGCTAGATAGAACTTATTTTAGTTAATGCACTGAGGCATAGTAGATGTTGAGACAGAATCTGGTCTTGTGTTTGAAGTGTGTAGCTGTAATATTAAAGGAGAGAAGGTAGGCTTATGAGAGAGAGAACCTGTACTCTGTTCCCTTGTCAAAAGACAACTTCATAATCTGATTTTGGGCTGCTTGTGTGAAGGTGTTTCCTGTAAGTGTTCTGAACCTTCAAGTTTGTAAAGCATGTTGAAATTAATATGAGAAATCTGACTCATTTCTTTTGACACAATTCCATGGAAAGGTTTTTGAGAGTATCATCCAGAGCTTTTAAGGTGTATATTTTGACTTTGTTTTCATATGTTGTGAAATAGAGAAAATAACTGCATGAGGATTTGTGTGAGGATGCATATATCTATGTTTTGGAACAAATTACCTTAAGACCAGAGCTGACTTCATAGTTTAAGGGGATCTGTGAGTATTTAAGTTGCAGTCTCTTAATTTCAGTTTAGTAATTGGTAGGGCTCAGACTTCAGGTACTGAGGTGAATTGTGGATTGCATTGATCAAGTGGCTGCAGTGCATGTGGTGTCAATGTTAACTATCATGAAACTTTCCTGTTCTTTGGAAAACCTCCTATAATCTCTTTGCAGGTAGAAAATATGCTTATGAAGGTTGTTATCCACTAGAGAAATCCCCTTCTGTTTGCCTTCTCAGTTGTTTCAACTGTTTTAGTCAAGAATATCCTTCTGCAGAGATTCAGCATAGTTTGAGAACATTTTGTTGCTACTGCCACCAAATGCACTCAGAATGGCATGTACTTCTTGTGAAAATAATGTGGTTTCATCATCTTTCAGGTTTTCTGGAGCAGGAGTGGTGTCTCTCTTTTTTTTTTTAATGTGGCCCAGTGTTCTAGGGTGACTTTATGATACTTGTATCCGAAATCATCTGTTCTGTTAGTGTTGAATATTAAGTTCTGCAACTTTAAGACCGGTTCTAGGAGTGAAGGGGGAGAGAAGAGGTGCAGAGTTTGTTATCAGAGATTGCACTTGCTGCCCCACATCCTTCACTCAGACCGTGCTGTCTGCAGTGAACAGCAGGAGACAGCTCTCCTCTGCTTTTAGGGGCTGTTCTCAGTCCCTCTGTGGGTCACAGCTCACTCAGGCTGTTCTCAGTCCCCTCTGTGGGTCACAGCCCAGCTCACTCAGGCTGTTCTCAGCCCCTCTGTGGGTCACAGCCCAGCTCACTCAGGCTGTTCTCAGTCCCTCTGTGGGTCACAGCTCACTCAGGCTGTTCTCAGTCCCCTCTGTGGGTCACAGCCCAGCTCACTCAGGCTGTTCTCAGTCCCTCTGTGGGTCACAGCCCAGCTCACTCAGGCTGTTCTCAGTCCCTCTGTGGGTCACAGCCCAGCACACTCAGGCTGTTCTCAGTCCCTCTGTGGGTCACAGCTCACTCAGGCTGTTCTCAGTCCCTCTGTGGGTCACAGCTCACTCAGGCTGTTCTCAGTCCCTCTGTGGGTCACAGCTCACTCAGGCTGTTCTCAGTCCCTCTGTGGGTCACAGCTCACTCAGGCTGTTCTCAGTCCCTCTGTGGGTCACAGCCCAGCTCACTCAGGCTGTTCTCAGTCCCTCTGTGGGTCACAGCCCAGCTCACTCAGGCTGTTCTCAGTCCCTCTGTGGGTCACAGCTCACTCAGGCTGTTCTCAGTCCCTCTGTGGGTCACAGCTCACTCAGGCTGTTCTCAGTCCCTCTGTGGGTCACAGCCCAGCTCACTCAGGCTGTTCTCAGTCCCTCTGTGGGTCACAGCTCACTCAGGCTGTTCTCAGTCCCTCTAGTGCTGGGAAATGCCTCAGCCCAGGCCAGGCTTGGTGGGGCACAGGTGTGAGCTCCCTGTGCTCCTCTGGGTTTTCAGTCCAGAGCAGGTTCAAACAGTTGCAAGAAAAAGAAAAAACCAGTCCAGGGAACCTCTCTGCCTCAGCTAGTCAAAAGCTAACTAAAAGCAGAGGAGAGCTGTCTCCCACTGTCCAGATCAGACAGCACAGTCTGAGTGAAGGATGTGGGGCAGCAAGTGCAGTCTCTGCTAACAAACTCTGCACCTCTTCTCTCCCCCTTCACTCCTGGAACTGGTCTTAAAGCTGCAGAACTTAACATCCTGCACAGAACAAACAGAATAGGTGACTGGGGATACAAGCATCATAAAGTCACCCCAGGACACCCAGTGTGATGACTGCATTCACAGTTACTACTGCAGTTTACACTAAAGCAATAAAATCTGATTTCCTAGACATCTCTTCTCACAGATTTTTTTTTTTTTTTTCCCCTGACCTTCTAGTTAACACGTCTTTTTCAACATAGCTGAAACATACAACTTACTCAGAACCATAATTTCATTTTCCTTTTCTTGTAATTGACTCTGATTCAGCTGTTCAGATTTTGTTTTCATAATTATGTCTCTTGGAGTCTGCCCCATTGTGTATTCATGACCTAATTCCCTCAATGCATGTGACTTTCCAGGGCTTTTGCTGTGACTTTCCAGCACTGGAGCATCTTTTATTGCTCCCTGAAGCTGTAGTTGCTCCTCTATTTTTGATTAATTCATCTCTTTGCTTGGCAAGTGTTCTCAGTGTGACTTTTAAAAAAAAAAAATTTGGTTAGCTACTCTACCAAGTTGTTCAAAAACCTCCCCTTAATATGGTAGAGAAAGTGAAACGAATGTCAGATAGTGGCTTAGCAAACTTGCACTGATTTATTTTTCCCCAACTCCAGGTCTTGTCTGGTGCTTTCAAGCTATTTTCCCCACCAAACACTCAAAGTAGATGTGGACAATTCCCTGCCAGGTTCAAGTATTCCTTTTCTCTTTAAGTGTTGGATTGCTGGGTTCTGCTGGGTCTACAGCATCATGCTGGATAATTCAAGTCCTCTCTCTTGCAACACAAGCCAGGAGCATTCTGCATGTGTTATTTCCTTCTCCTTAGATTTAGGAATTTTTCCTAATTCCATCCAGGTTTGTGCATGCATGGATCAGAGCTTAGCATCTCACTCTTCTTGTAAACACTGTGTTGCAGCACTATAATAGTGCAAGGAATAATTAAAATCTCTTGTACTCTGTTTGCCTGGGATCTTTAGCTACTCTTGTGGTGTAAATAATCAAAGGTGAAGGTAGCTTTCTGTGGGGTAAAATAAAAGTCAGGATTGCTTTTGACTATCTGTATTAATTTGTGGAAGAAGGTTTTTGTGGTACTGAGGTACCAAAATGGAAAGCTGATGGTGTTGTTATGTTTTGGTTGTATGTAAGAGAACACCTTATGTTCTCAAGTTTCCTTTTGTGAAGGCAAAATTAACTATAAGATTTAATTAAGAGGTTTTTAGCAAAGTCAGGCAGGTCCATGAGGCCAAAGTTTCATTATTGCTGAAACTCATAGTTTTAGAAGTAAGAATTCTCCTGTGATCAGTTGGAGCTCCATGCTTTGCATTAGCATAAGCATGCTTTGATTTGTGTTGAAAACTGGGCTTGACACAGATACAGACACATCTCTTGCTCTCATATTGGTTTGGGTTCAGTTCTTCAGCACTTTGTGCAGCATAGCTGTGCAAATATTTGTGCTGATGGACAAGGCTGGGAGGCAAACAGCTTCTGTGGGGAGGGTGGGATAGTTTATTCTGTTGGCCAAATGGTGTATGGATCTAGCCTTAATTGGATGGAGTTGAGAAAGGAATGCAAGAATATTCAAACTAAAAAGTGAGGGTTTGATGTGCTGTGCAGGGCAGTTAAAATGAGACAGGATGCCATGGCAAAGCCCTAGGTGTATTTTTGCCTTCTCACTTTCCCTCTAGGTGTGTTTTTGCCCTATGCAAGAGGTTGCTGCACATCACTGGACTGTTGTGTATCATTAATGACATCTTAGGCATTGTTAAAGGGGACATGGGCTTTGCCAGAATGTCCTGTTCAGTTGTTACCTTGGCAGAGTTCACAGAGTGTCAGCAAGTGCCATTTCAAAACCTCTCTGTGCTCAGTTCTCACAGTATCTCCATGAAAACGCTTCCTACGTTCGCCCTCTGGAGGAAGGAATGCTGCACTTGTTTGAGAGCATCACAGAGGATACTGTCACAGTCCTGGTAAGATTTCCTCCTTTTAGCCTCCAAAAAGGTTTTTACAGAGCAAAACCACTTACCTGTTGTTTTGTCCTTTCAGGAAACAACTGTGAAATTGAAGGCCTTCTCAGAACATTTAGCTTCCTACGTAGGCTTTTTAAGAAAGATTCTTCCTTATCAGTTAAAAAGGTACCTTTCATTTGATAGATCAAATTTAAAGGCACTGTGTCAGGCATGCAGCATTGTCAGCACCTACAACTCAAATATTAAGTCAAACCTTAAAACACTCTGGCCTCTGCTCCATCTTAAAAGGCTGAACTATTTTTTTTTTTTTGCATGTTGTTTTCTAAGCCTTGAGATTAGGCATGGCTTTTTGAGGCATTAGGACTAAAAACATGTATTTTAAAGCCCCTCCACACACACCCTCCCTTACAGTTGAACTTTAAAAATAATGAAGCTTTCATTCATGTTTCTTAGTGTTATTCAATAGCATTGGTACTATTCAGGTGTGATATATTGAAATTGTTACTGCCTTGAGCCTCCCTGAGGGTTATTCCTCATTCAGTAAATGTAGCAATGTGGTAAAACTTGGCCAGGTGTACATCCCTTCTGCTGTGAAAAATCTTTGTTCCTTAGGTGATTGAAGGGAGATGAACTATAGGTGCAAAGAACTATTTTAAGAGAGGGTTTGGACTAAGGAAGAAGAAAAACCTTGATTTATGCCTCCTTTATACCTCTTTACATGCTCCTTAGGAAGCAAAAGAGAATTTATGTAGTACAGGGAAAAGTCTTCAAACTTAAACTGCTGCAATCAGTTCCTTGCTGTGAGAATAAGTCATTCCTGGCTTGTGACAGGAGCACCTAGGATTGGAGATGCACACAGTAATTTTCATGTATTGCTAAGTTCCTCTGCTATGTTAACCTTTCAAAAATAAATTCCTGGTCTGCTGTTGCTTTGGCCTGGGGAGGTAGAGAACACATATGTGCTCCAAAACTCATGAACTTGTTTTTTTTTTAAGACAATTGCTTGCTTTTAAAAAAATAATTCATATATTCCTAGTTTGGAAGAAGAGTGTGAGTCTTCTCTTTGCACAGCTGCTTTAAGAGCTAGAAATATGGAGCTGCACAGAGACATGAAAAGGTTGACTGCAGTCTTTGAGAAGCTACACACATATGTCAGTCTTCTGGCCTTACCAAGTAAGTGTCTTGGTTGTTACCCTGTGACTGGTTTTCTCTGGGTTTTTATAGTGTGCCTTTTGTCACCTCTTAATTATGAAATCCTTAATAAACTACATTTTATTACTAATCACTTCCAGCCCCTCATCTTCATAAGGTTATTACAACTGTCATGGCAATGACTGAATAAAAAGAGCCTTTGTGTGTGTGGGGAAACTATCTCCAAATGCATCCTGTAAATAGCAGTAGGAAATGATTATTGTATAGCTTGAGGTTATTTCAATCTTTGCCCTTTAGAGAGGCCCAAATGGTGTTTCCTACAGCTGTGAACATATCTTTCTGTATGTGTGTCTATTCTGTATTTTCATATCATTTGTATGATATGAAAAGATATTTCATATCTTTTTGAGACTAAAACAATTGATATTTAAGAAATCTGAATAAAAATTAGGGAATTTGAAAGTCTTTTACCTGCCTGCTCTGCCATAATTGATTATATGTATATTTGCTATTGAAGGGGAAATTTAAATAAATTAATCTATTATGACTCATACTCCATACAAATAGTTCTAGTAGGTGGAAACTGAATTATTTTCAAAGCTAACTTTTTTCATTCATGGTCAACTCTTAGTGTTGTGGTTTTCTTTTCCTTCCTATGTGTTACTCTTAGGTACAAGACCAGAAGGACTCCTTAGGACAAATTACAACTTTGTGTTTACAAACATTGCTGCAAGTCTTCATGGATTCCATGACATTTTAAAGGGTGAGAGTTGGGAATGTTATCTTGTTTCATCTTTGCTTCTTTCTTGTTTAGCATAGCACACATGCACTCTCTCTGTAACAGTGCTGAATGTGATTAATCTGATATGTGATAAATCTGGTTTGTTTTACCTTTACGAGCTAAGAAACTAATAAATAAATAAATAATCCATAGAGATGAAATGAACTTTAACTGGTCAGCTGTTTAAACATTAAGTTTTCATAATTTTAAGCAAAATTGGTTTTTTTTTTTCTCAAAATAATATGAATAGTATGGCCTCATTTTGCAGAGTCCTTGTTTTAAAGAAAAAAAGGAGATTGTACACACAATAAGACCCTAAACCAAGAGTTTTGTAGCATAGATAAGTTTAAAATACTTTTTACCTCTTAGTGTGGTCACTATAATGAAAAGTCAATCCAATTAACGCTTTAAAGGAAATACAGAAAATAGAAGTAGTGAAGAAAGCTGTCAGTAGAATTCATTAGCTTTCAACAGAAATGTTCTTCTTAATATCTCACACTCCCATATTCCATAATGTTCTTTCTCAATCCAGCTAATTTTGCACTTTTTAAGATTATTTCAGATTACAATCTGTGGTGGTAATGAGCTGGGATTTCTCCATTCTGTAACAATAGTACTCTTTTTTAAAATAGGTGCACATTGTTCACTTGTCAGACAACTACTTTTTCTTTTAATTAGGCCACATTGAGAATGTTCTTCCATGATAAATACTTGATTCTTTTTACATTTTTGTGTTGTTGAAATTAATATATTTAGGCTAAGATGCTTTCGTGAGTGACTTTCAAAGTTTTGTGTTCTTAATTTGGCATAAATGTGCTTTTCATTTTCCAGATATTTCCAAGCACTATAGTCAGAAAGCTGCTTTAGAACAGGAAGTTCCAACTGCCACACAGAAACTCATAACTACAAATGACTGTATTTTATCCTCTGTTGCTGCTTTAACAAATGGAGCGGGCAAGGTAATGGATATTTTTGTTTCAAACAGTGCCTTAACTTGTGCAGATTTTTAAGAAAAAAACTAAACTTAGTTGAGTGATTTAGAAAATCTCTGTGTGCCTCTGATATTAATAATCTGTAGTTGCATTGGTTATTGAGTTGTCTTCAGGCTAATGAGTTAAAAACTACTGAGTGAGTGATAAAAGATCCTGTGAAGAGGATGCTTTGTGTTAGGAAGGTCTAAGTTACATGGAGCCTGTAGCTTGTTTCAAAGTCTTGTTAAGAAGTCCAGTTTCACTAAATACTTGTCTTTTGAAAGACTGATTGCTCCAATGACTCTTTTGGTCAATTACATTCAAAAAGCCACTTCTCTTGATGTGTCTAGATGGCCTCGTTCTTTAGCAACAACTTGGATCACTTCACCACCTCGTTGAGCTATGGCCCCAAGGGAGGAGCAGAGTTCATCAGCCCTCTCTCAGCTGAGTGCATGCTGCAGTACAAGAAGAAGGCAGCTGCCTACATCAAGTCCTTGAAGAAGGTTTGTTCAGCCAGCATGCTTGCACAGGGAGAGCATGGTTCTGTTGGTGGTTGTGCCCAGGAGAATACAAACTAAGGATTTGCAGTGTTTGGAATGGAAGAGACTCCCTGAATGACAGGTTTTGGCTGAGGAAATGGACCCCTCAGTGCAGTAATGGTACTGAAAACTTCAGACAGTGTAGTTGCCCTCACAACTGAGGGTATGTGCCAATTCTGCCATTACCCATTTCCACTAATTATTTCTGTGCCAAGACTCCAAGGAGAAGAGGGTGGCTGCTTATTTATATTTTCTCCTGTATTCACCAGGAATATGAAGCAAATGAAACCATATTCTTACATTTGCAGTCACTAGATGACATAGGGGGAAAAAAAAGGAGGTTACCTGGAGAAAATGTGCTGAACCAAAGGCCTGAATGCTGTCAGATCTCCCTGTTGCCTCCACTGAAATTAAGAATTAAGTCATGATGTGCTTAGCAGTTGTTACTAAATCATTTTACTGCAATGTCTGTAAAGAGGATCTTAAGATGCCTTTGATCATTAATTAACACTTGGAGTTTTCTGAGCACTTTTTAATCAGCTGTATCTTTTGGGGCAGTATTTCTTGAGAGCTCAAACTATTTTTTCCTTCTGCCCAGTAAGCACTTGGAACATGGGTTTTTTCCCCCTTAACTAAAGTGTCGAGATTTTCATAGGTTTAAAAAGCAGTTGTTGGTTGCTGTAAAGTTGTTTATTGTAGAAGCACATCAGTCTCAAAGGCAAAGAGCCCAGATTATCAAAGTCTGTGTTAAAGCTTTATAGCACAGAGTCCCAAGCAGAGGCAGGAGCAGCAGCAGCTCCCTGCTACAGAGTCCTGAGCGGAGGCAGCAGCTCCCTGCTGTTTCTTCTGTTCTTCTTGTTCTTCTTCCATGTGTGGTGGTAGTGATGATAATCATGGTGGAAGATGCCTTTTTCACCCCAGTACCAGGGATTTTTATTTTTTATTTACCCAATGAGCTAAAAACACGAACCTAAAACATTCCTTCTAAACCTATTGGAATTCTAGTTCTATAGTATAAAAGTGGTGGTAATTCTTACACATAATTTATGCATATAGCTCTATCTATTCAGGCAAATAGTTCTATCTGTTCTATCTCCAAAATGTAAGCAATGTTCTTACTATATTTTCATTATGTTTGGGCCAAAATTTTTTAACTTTTACTGAGGCCTAAACTTTACTTTCTAGGGCTTTTTACTCTCTTAAGACACTTAAAGCATATTCTTACTTACTTAAAACTTAGACTTCTACTTCATATTTATGTGACTTAATAATATTTCTCCTCACTTAAAACTAAAGCTTACACTTCTACTTCATGTCTGTGTGGCTTAATATACTTTAATATCTCTAAAGGTTTTAATTCAATCCCTACATTCTGATCTCTCTCTGATGGACTGAGAGGGGCTTCTGTTTTACACACTCCAACACTAAAGTAAGGAAAGTAGTAAGAAAATAGCAAACATGTTCTGATCTAGTATGTAACATGTTTTAAGAGGGGTTTTTTGATTCTTTTGCAGCCTTGTGCAGATTCAGTGCCTTATGAAGAGGCTTTAGCCAATCGCAGAGTTCTCCTGAGCTCTACAGAAAGCAGGGAAGGTCTTGCACAACAGGTATTGTGGTATACATTGTACTAACATATATGTCAGTGTTTGTAAAGGTAAACTTGTATCAAAGTCTCCAATTTATGTCTGTGGTCATTTGTAGGTATATATGAATATGCTGAACCTTAGAATTAGACTGTAGATGTCTTATAGAGTTTTGAAAGTGAAACCCTTGTCAGGCTGGGTTATCTTCAGAATGCATATGTAGATAGATACAGGAGCCAGGATTATGCTATTGATATCTTCATTTGGAAATACAAGATGTCAGGTAATCTTTCATAATTAAAATAAATGCAAAATAAACACAGGAATAAGGCATACTGAAGGATTAATTTTTAACGCTGTATACTGATTTGAGTCCTCTTTTGGACTATGATGCTGATTAAGAGCAGTTAGAGTAATAGATTAGTGTTTCTGTCTTCCAGTATGCATATATATATCATTTTTTTCTGGAAGGTGAAACAAGGTGGGTAACATGGTATTTAAAAGCCCTACACAGTTTCATATTTTTAAGCCTTACACATTCATATCCATTGCTTCATGTGAATGAGAATAACTTATTGGCACTTCTTTATTAACTTGTATCATCAGCCTTATTGTTCTTGAACTGTTACAGAAGCATATATTTTGATGATTTTTTTTTTTTTGTAGTTGCCAGTTAGTAGGAGGGAAATGAATTTCAGCAGAAATGTGCAGTGATTGAATGTGTTCTGTTACACAGTTGTTTTCTTGCCTGGACAAAGTGGGTGGCTCTGTCTGTGTGAGGTGGGACAGTTGGAAGGGGACAGTTTGTCTTTCTAGCATAGAAAAAGATAGTGATAGTGTCAGGTACACATCTTTCAAGTTTTTATAAATTTCTTCCCTGCTTTGGTTTTTCATCTAGTACAATGTTGCCAGTTTTATGAGCTGTTCATGCTTCAAATTAATTAAATAATGTGGCCATTTTGGACAAAGAACCGCAGCTAAACACACAGCTCAAAACAGTGGTTGTTTACCTGCTGCACTTTGTTAGCTCACTTATGTAAGGGCTTGAAATAATACTGTCCTCAAACATTTCCTGTGTGTGGTTTTTCTCCTCCCTGGGTTCAATAACCTGGACTGTAAACTTTCCCTCCTAAAGGTCCAGCAGAGTTTGGAGAAAATTGCAAAACTTGAACAAGAAAAAGAACATTGGATGTTGGAGGCCCAGCTAGCTAAAATAAAGCTAGAGAAAGAAAACCAAAAACTGAAGAACTCTCTTAGTGGACATATAACTGAATCTATCCAGGAGCATTCAGTTTTGCCAAATATAGCAGAACAAAAGAAGGAAACCACAGAAAAGAGTCTGAGGGAACCTATTAAGAGCACTAGTCTGGTAAGTGACCTTTCCCTTCAATAGAGAAAAATCCACATTCTTTAGTATCAGTGCTGTTTGATCAGTGGAACAGTGAAAATGAAAGCCTTTGGACTGTATTGAAAAGCATTCACTCTTGGGGGTCCTTGTATTTGCAAAGCTGCTTGCACATTCTTTCTGCAGAATTTGGCACTTCTTGGATTTTGAGAGTTTGTTCACTGTCTTTAGTTTTGTGAAGATATTTTTGTAGTTCTGTACTTGTGTAACTGAGGGGAAAATAACAGGTGCTTAATCTCCTGATTGTCTGCAGTTAAAAAACCTTGCAAGTGGTGTGTATCTCAGGTTGGGCCTGTGTTTCCAATACTTTTGTTCATCTCTAGGTATGTTAAAACAAATGCAAGTAGGTAGGTAGTGTTTGTAAATGGGTTTGAAGACTCATTAGGGTCAGTTTGGGTTCAGCAATTGCTTTTGGATGTAGCATGCATTCTTTCCTTGCTCTTCTGTGTTGGTAAATGGCTTTTTCCTGTTTACTACACATATTTAAAATGAATTGGCCTTTCCCCTAAATTCCACTTCAGAAGTGGCATAGTGGTATTAAAAGGAATGTCATCTGTAAGAAATAATAAATCTACTCAGCATTCAATAGAATTCTCTCTTTTTTTGTTTGGTTTGGGGGCTTTTTGTTTGTTGTTGGGTTTTTTTGTTGTTGTTGTTTTTTGGTTTTTTTGGTTTTTTTTGCTTTTTTTTCTTCCACTTTCCTGCTTCAAGATAAAAATAACCAGTGGATTGCTTCGAAATTCCCAGTTTTGAAATAAACCAGCTTCTTAAGTTTTTGATCCTCTATTTGATTCCTTAGGAATTTGAGGAGAATGTTACTCACAAGCCAACATATTGTATAAATATTTCCCATAAACATAAATCTCTAGTCTTGTTGAGATCAAGGGGGAAAAAGCCCTTTTGATTCTTTATGAACAAAACCTTTCATGAAACCAGGTATTGGCTTACACTGCTCCTGTAGAGTTTTGTCAATGCTTACTAGTCAGAGGGAAAGGAAGGCATTTGGAAGGTATTCAAGAAATCCAGGCTGACTTTCCTTCCTCTTAAACAGGACAAGTAATGTTTTAGTGTGCTGTGAATTAGTTTCGTATGATCAAGCAGTTGCATAACCATACAAGCTCAGCTGCATCTTGTTTCTTTTATTGCCTTTTCCCTGTGTACCTCATAGGACAGGAGATATATTTTTGAGAGTTGATGTCAGGTTTAATTCTGTTCAAGGCACTCATGTAACCACTCTTGTTTATGTTACAGGTGGAAGTACTTAAATTTAATTTCAAGAACAGTTTCAAGATTGTTTAAATTCAAAGTCTTTCTATGACTGAAACCAAAATACAGCTATGATACCTATTTTTTTGCAGTTCTCACTAAGTGTATTTTCTTCCTTGTTCTAGATTGGAATGTTGACTGTAACTACTGATAATGAAAAGGTAATCTGTTTTAAACATTATTAAAGTCCATCTGTTAAATACTTCAATTCTGATTCTGCTAAACTTACTGCACAGGTCTAATTACCAAAAATACACAAGTTGACCGTGTAGTCTTTATATACTAAATGGTCAAATTTCTGAAACCATGTGTTCCTTAATTTTCTTCTTCTGTTAGTGAACTGTTATTTGGCCCATGTAAGCATTTTGGAGCAATGTGAACTGGAGTCAGGGTCTGCTCTCTGTAATTTGAGGAAGGCACTGGTCTGTCTGTGCCTCACTAGCTCAAACTGCATCCCAAGCCTCAATTCTTAACCTTTGAGGAGGGGCTCAAGCTGCATAAAAGACTCTGGCTGCAGTGCCTGGGGAACAAAGCAGAGGTCACACTGAAACAAGCCTTGGGCCAGCCCTAGGACTAAATGTCAGCTCTTTATTTAGCCCTGCTATAATGTAACACTTGTTCCAGCGGGAACTTCGGAGAGTAAGATTTACAACTTTCCCTTTTCTGATTTCACAGAGCTGATGCATAGTTTAGTTCACTCCTCCTTGTCTTCTGAAAGTGTGATTAAAAAGGGGTAGGGGGCTAGATGATAACTGGTAAAAGTTCTTAAAGGCTTCTGCACAGTGCTGAACTGGAAGATAATGGCAATTCATGTAAAAACTGACTCCAGTGAGTTAGTCTGTGAACTACCGAGTTGTTGGGCTTTTTTATTTTTTATTTTCTTTTTAAATTTCTAATGTCTTCTGGAACATGCAGCATTAGTAATAGTTATGACTTTTGTATGCTTCTGAAATACAATTAGGTGAAGGAATTCTTCCTTGTTGGGAAGAGACAGTAGGTTTTCATGGAGGTGAAACCTGTTCACTTCTGCAGTGGATTTTCGTGTTCATCAGACACTTGATGTATTAAAGCATTTAAATTCTTACCTCTTCAGTCAGTTATTTGTCCTGTAAGGAAGCCTGATATGAAGATTCCCCATCAGGGTGACAAATTGCAGTGTGGCCTGCTGTAATTTGTCTGTTGTGTTTGGGGAATTTGATACCTTTTGATAGAGCAGCCAGGGCTCAGAAGGAAAGAAGAAAAAAGTCTGTATAGAGGCAATGTTATAATTCAGGTATTCAGTCTACTAAACATAAATGTTGTCTTCTTAAATTTTTCTTTGCCAGGCTCCAGATGTTGAGTCTCGTGAAGACCTGATAAAAACTCACTACATGGCCAGGATAGCAGAGCTGACCTCTCACCTGCAGCTTGCTGATAGCAAATCAGTGCACTTCCATGCTGAGGTGAGCATGCAGGCAATGACAGTAAATCCCTTTTTGAACTTCCACAGGCAAGTGCTATGACAGTGAGTTTCAATATATTGAGCATAATGTTTTATAAAAATCTGTTCTGGAGTATTTTTTGACTGTGGTCTAGCATGCATAAAAGCAGATACTGTAAAAGGACTTTTTATGTTTAATAAATCCTTTGGTAGCCTTGTCTTGGCTGTATTAAGAAGTATAATGTGTGTCATGTATAGGTTTGTTCACATAAGCTTAAGCAGCTGGCTTTAGTTACCAGGGAAGTTTTGACTTAATTTTATAGTCATGCTGATGTCATTCAAAAATATTTGAGTGTATTATGAAGCGATGGAAACAGCTCTCCTGAGAAAATTGGCTGTTAGGCATAAGTTATGCTTCAAGAATGAACAAGATGATTCATTGTATCTATGGTTTCCTTTTCATTTCAAGTCATGAGGGAACTTTTCTTGAACGTAGTGGCTGTTTTGATTTGTGTAATAAATGATGTGGAATACACCAAAGCTCCAGGTTAACAGAGAAAAGCCTCTTAAATATATTTTTTTAATGGAAGATGACATAGTAGGGAGGAACCATCTTTTCTGTGGTATTTGAGCCTTGTATGAAGTGAGTTGTTTGTATTGCTTTTTACTTATGAAAACTTCTGTGGCAGTTATGTGAAAAATACAATATTTAGAGGATTGGCAATATGGTAGCTCTGTAAAATGAAACCTTTAATGCTAACCATTCTATTACCTCTGCATTTAAAAATGTGCACAAGCTCTGACTGAGTTTCTTGAATTCCAAGTATCACAGAAAGATGGAAAAGTCCAAAGCAGCCACTTAAGGATGCCACAGGGCAATACTCTGGAACTGACTTTTGTCTCTTGTACCCTCCCTATCCTGTCCCTGGCAGTGTCGAGCACTTGCCAAAAGACTTTCTCTGGCAGAGAAGTCCAAGGAATCGCTCACAGAAGAGCTGAAGCTCTCCAGTCAAAACATCACCAGATTACAGGCAAGTAAATTGTTCTGTAATGTAATAGATGCATTTTGTAAGGAGAAGTTGGAGAAGAAAAATTATAACCATCTAGCCTGGCCATGCCATTATTAGGCCCTGAGTTGTGGAATATAAAAAGTCTAGTGGTAGGTAGAGAAGAGCCTTAATACACTTGAAATTCTAGGTATAAAGTTGAAGTGAAACATGCTTCTAAGAAAAGGTTATAGTGGCCAAACCTGTGTATTTTAGCACATTTGATGTCAAGGATTTTCATGAAAACTAGAGTTGTAATGTCCAGAGAGGGGGTGGTTGTGTGATTTGATTTCAGATGATACAGGGAATTCTTAATCCTTTCTTGCACCTGGATCTGAAAGTTTAAAAAATGCCAGGTTGATTTGAATTTTTTTAATATAGATACCTTAATACTAAGCAAAGATAGTTTTGGGGTAATCTTTAAGAAGCTGTTGTTAGCAAAAATCAACTCTTACATCATCCTGTGAGTGTCCTGTCCATTTGTCCTTCTCCTCCACACAGCTGAGGAAGGAGCCAGTAGTACAATAAAGTATAAATAAATACACAGTTCATTAATTCCTTTGTGTTTTCTTCACACTTAGTTCATATCATTATTGCTCATCTGTCTGTGATGCTCCATACAGGAGCTCAATTGCAAAATTGCTCCATACAGGCCATGAAGATGTTAGAAGCTTTGAACTGTTGTGCCTATGAACAATTCTTTTTAAACACTTTTTTGATTTGTCCCTTTAAGAAATTCCACAATTGATGTTGAACTTGGCCCGAGATGTTAATTCCCAACTGCAGGTCCAGCAGAGAGCATCTCTTGATCCCATTGAGTCAAGAAATTCTTTGCATACTCAAGACAACTCCTCAGTTGCTTGTGTTCCAGCTTGCTGCTCTTCAAGGACATGTCAGAGTAGTTGAAATCCCTTCTGAGGATCAGGGTCTGTGGATGGGAGGTTTTTATCTGCTTGCAGCAGATGTCTGTCATGTCACCCTGTTGTCCTCCTACTTAGAAGATTTAATAGTCTTCAAGCCACCTCTTCACACAGAGCATGATTTCTTGCCTTCTGTCCTTCCCAAAGTGTGTGTATCCCTTCATTGCTGTGTTCTAGTCATGCACACTATCCCCCATGTCTCTAATCTCAGACAGATCATAGCTCTCTCTAGCTGCTTGTGGAGTGGGGATTCCTTCAGCTTTCAATGCCATGTGTGTTCTTGTGCAGGCCACACTTTAACCCTGTAAACATTACTTGTTTCCTGGCTGGAAGCAATGGTGGAAAACTTAGCTGTTATTCTTTTATGTAAGCCATAAAAAATGGGGGAGAAATCTAAAGGAAACAACACAAAAATGAAGGGAACAAACCATGCTTCAGACTTCAGGTAAAAGAAAAGTAGCTGTTGACTTCCTTTCTTAAAACAGGGCTTTTTTTTTTTTAGCTGAATGGCACACACTTAGCATCAGAAGTGGAGGTGGAAGCGTGCTGCTTTGCCAGGTATCACTAATACTGAGCCAGGACCTCTGGTTATTTTATTTTTCTCTTAGGATGAATTGATGACAACAAAGAGGAGCTACGAGGACCAGTTAAGCATGATGAGTGACCATCTGTGCAGTATGAATGAAACCTTGACTAAGCAAAGGGAAGAGATTGACACACTAAAGATGACCAGTAAGGTGAGCTGGCAGTGCTGGCACAGGACCCTGGCTGCAGCTGGGGGTGTGAGTGTCACATTTGGTGTTCCTGCAGCACTGTCCTTGCACAAACCACTTCACAAGCTCTGATTCTTACTCTGAGCCAGTTGGAAAGAAAACTCCAAACTTGCTCCTTCAAGTTTCAGTGATGGAAAAATTCTTGCAAAACATTCATGTGGGAAAGAACAAGCTCTTCATGTCACTGCTTCACATTAGGTTCTCCAAGTGTACCCTCTGATGGCAGATCACACAATTTTTTTGTTTAAATGTGGTGAAAATGGAACTATTTGTAAATCCAGCTGGTGAGGCTGGATGGTTATGATTAAGTTCTGGGTAGAAGTGTCCCTTCTGCAATCCTTTTGGTTGCAGCATACTCTGTCCTTGGCAGCTGGTTTCTTTCTCTGTTTTATTTCCATATTCCAGCTCGTCTGTCCCTCCTGTAGGAATGAAAAATTTGCCACTTGTATTCTTCTGTGAGCTTGAAATGCACACTTAAATTCTTTACAGGAAAGGAGTCTGCCCACTTGTCAGAAACAGATTTTTAACTTACCTAATGATGAAAAATACAAAAGTCTGCTTTTTTGAGCAACCAGTGATTAAACCATGGTATAGCCTATTCTGATGCTTCTAGGGAGGAACAGATGTTGTGAAAGTCTTTGCCCTTAGCTTGTCTAACTGTGAAACAATTAAATTATCATTATTCTCCTTAATTGTGGGATGCATGGAAGCAGGTGTCACTGAAGGATTAAAAAAATAAAAATAATTTAAAAATCCCTGTTCTGATTAAAGATCCTGTGATGGTGTTTTTCGTTTTTTAGAGTAAACTCTTCCCCCTGCCTTTCTTCAGATTTCTGAGTGTTTTATCTTGGCATTGTATTTTTTAAAATTACTCTGTGGTGTATAAGCCCTTGTGTTTCCAGAAGGAAGCTCTTGGCTGCATTCTGACCACAGCACTTAATGTTTTTATAAAATGTTTTTTGAGATTTCTCACTTGCCATACTTCTAAGAGTTGAATTGGTACTCTGTCTGTGAGGACCTCAGAATCTCACAGCAGAAGCCACACAGGTTTTCAAATGTTACCAAATGTAGAAGGGGATGCAGTTGAAATCCAAATTATGCAGTTAAAGCCCTTATCACTTGGAGAGAGTTGTTGGTTAGATTCAAAACAAATGTTATCTTCAGGAAATAGGAAGACTGAGAATTGCCAGGAAGTAACTATTGCACAAAACTTTATTTTAAGCTCCCTAATTCCTTTGTGGAATTACTGCAGGTCAAATGTGAGTTGGCTGGCTGTGGAACAAGCTCTGTTCTGAACTAGGAATAATCTGTACAACCTGAATTCAAATAAAATTTATTTTATAAAAAAAACCCAGTAAGGTGGGGGATTGATTTTTAATTTGATGCATTTATTGTATAAGAAGTTGTTTGGAATACCGCCTGAAGGTGGATTATAATTTGACTTACCTTCACTGCCCTTACAATATTAGTGGTAATTAATACAATTGAGTGTCTTGGGATGTCCCTCAAATGTCTTTCACAAGTTTCAGTTGTAGTAAGGAACTCTTGTGGTTATTTGAGATATCTGGTACTTGCCTCTGCTGTGCTTACAGAACTAGAGGAATTTTCAGAGCTAATGGTTATAATCAGTCAAAAATTAGAAGTCTGTGAACTGTTCGTTTTCAGTCTGACTGTACCTTATTTGCTGTAGGCATAAATTATCAGACATCAGATCTTGTATGTTGCATGTCTAGATTTCCTTACCTGAATGATAACATTCTATCTGCTTGTTTCTTCTTGCAGGGAAATTCTAAAAAGAACAAAAATCGATAGTTTACAGCTGAGTCTTTGGAAGCTGCCCAGGATGCAGATAGTGACCATTCATTATCCAGTTCCTGTTTGTTCCAGGAAGCAGAGGCTGATATTGGGTCTAGTAAAAACTGAATTGGTGCTGTAAATGGCTTTAAAATATTTAGAACTTGTAACAGATAAAACAGAACTTAATGTTGGCTCTAAACCAGGAAATACACATTCTGTGGATAATTTATATAGTAATTACCTTCAGTTTTTACTGTGCACTTTTTAAAACCAGGTTTTGATTTCATGTAACAACTTCAGATTTTGTATATTTTCAAATATGTTTCTGCATTAACAAATTTGGATTGGTGCAGTAGGTGTCTATTTTTGAGTTCTACATTTAATGGTCAGCACATGTACATTCCATTACTTGTTAATAACAGTGTAAAAATGAGTTTGGAGCCTTTTTTTGGCCATGCAAGCTGTGCAGTTACTGTAAATGTATTACTCCTGTTCTCAGCCCTCTAGAATTAATTGGAATTGTGGCTTGAAATGATTTTTACAAATTCACCAAGTAAATGGGATCATTGTTAGACTGCAACGGTGGAAACCTTTCCTGCTTGTATTTGGCACTTTGGATTTGGAGGTAAAGAGCACAAATAGCTGAATTGGGCTACTTCAATGAAATTGCTTTAAGCCATTTCTATAACATTTTGTTTACACATGTATGTATATATATATATTGGTTAAAATAGCTGTTTAAGGCTAGAGGAAACTGTGATTGTCATTTGCCCCAAAAGAGTGAAACAATGTGTGTAGAATAGATCAGCTTACTGTGCTCTCTTACAGTAAAGAAGAAAATGAAATATGTAGAAGATTTAAATACTGAATTTGCAAAAGGTCTTCATGGAATTAAGTTGTGATGGATTCACTGTGGGGATGCACATGGCTTTTCCTGTGTTCAGAAGTATGAACTTTAGGCCTCTCCTAAGTTTTTTTTTTTTTTTTTTTTAATTTTTTTTTCAAGTGGAATTTTAATATAACAAGTTTTCACGGCATTGATTTGTTGTTGGGGGTGGGGTTTGTTGGTTTTGAGTTTGGTTTGGTTTTTGTTTGGTTGGTTTTTTGGTTGTGTTTTTTTAGGGGGTTTTATTTTGTTGTTTGTTTGGTTTTTTTGTTTTTTTGTTTTTTTGTTTTTTTTTTTAATCAGATGCTGTGCTGCTTCACATTTTCCACACCAATCTTCTGTTCCATAATTTCCATGATGGCACTTATTTGTCCCACAGGGGTTTACTCTGATATCAGATGTGTTGAAATGTATTATCAGTATGTAATAATAAAACCAACCACATGAAGCCAGCTTGAGTTTTTCCTTATTTCTGGCTGTAGAGTGTGACATTGTGGTGGGGTGTTCCAGCTGTTGCTGATGGTGTTGCACCAGTCTAGATGCTCTCAGTGCTTCTCTTTGTTCTGATAGTTTTTCCTTTCAGGAATGCAAAATAGAAGTGGTTGTGAAAGGGAGAGGAAATGGGGAGAGCCTGCAGGGTGTCTTATTGATGTTGAATTAAAAACTATGTGCTGGTGCTAATGAGGGTTGGGAAGTGTTGACTTTCTCTCCAGCCATTTCATGGAAGCAGATACAGCTTCAACTGTTTCATTTAGGGTTGGGAGCTAATTGCTTTCTTCCAATTCTTTTGAAGCTGCCTTTTCTGAGAACTTTCATCTTGCACTGAAGGTACTAATCCAGTTATTTTAATTCTCTGAATCAAATTGCTGAACTGATACTGTTGCTGATACTACTTTTCATAGGTTGCTGCATTTACAAAAGGGTTTTGCTTAAGCCATTTTTACACACTGAATAAAAATAGTATATATTTAGAAATTGCATTTAAAAATCAAATGCATGGTCAGAGTATACCCCAGTATCCAAGCTGAAATTCATGTAGAATGTATAGGCATTTATGTACAATTCCAATGTACATCAGTTTATCAGGATTTTTTCTTTGCAGTCTTATTTGGGCATATATCTGGGTGTCCCCCTCACCAAGCAATAACCATGCTCAAAAAGAGACAATTCTGGTCACTTAAGCTACTTTCAGTTTTTCAGGGAAATTTTTTGAGTAAGTTCTAGATAACTGTAAACTATCAATACCCAAAAATAAAATCTGGCAAAAGAAATTTTAAATCAGTGTTTTGGTACTGCTTGTAATAGTGTTGTAAGGGGGCACATGATATTGGATTTAACTCTGTGGCATTAGAAATTGAATCAAGTGGAAATACCAACTCTTTGTGCTTATTATCTGCTAACCAGGTGCTGCTGAATCTTTCTCAATATCTCAAATGCTGTTAAATGTCTAAATGCTTACTGCACAAGGCTTTGCTATTAAAAAACTGAAGACTTATTTCAACATTGCAGCCAAAAATCTTTGAGGCAAAGTTTTCCATAAAAATGATTTTGAACTAATTTGTTTACAATGGTTTATGCAGAGTATCATAGAATGTGCAGAATCTGGACAAGCAAATTTTACTAATACAATTATTCTTCAAAAATAATTCTTCAAAAATGTGCAGTGTGAATGTTTGCCTTCTAGGTGGTTAATTGGGGATACTAGTGAGAAAGTGTTGTAAAGTGTAACAACCTTTAGCACAATACAGTGTAAAACCAGGGTTAAAGAAAAGTCCTAATGTCAGTTACCTTTTTGATGACAGTTCACTATGACACAAATTTTTAAAGCATTTTTGAGTGCTTAATTAGTTTCTCCATAATGTCAGGTGCCTCATGAATAATCTCTCACTCTCAGGTTAAGTGGCTAATTCAGAAAACAGCACTATTTTAATGGTTTTAATTGGATTAAAAAAAAAATATATATATTCCTGAGCTTTGTTCTAAAGTTACACTAACACATTCAAGGCTTTCAAAATGTTCAGCTGTCCTAGATTTCTGAAAGCTCATCTCCAGTAAATATTCTGTGCATTCAAAATAAATACTTGTTGTAATCAGGCATTAATTTAACTTCAAGATTGCCCTCTTAGGAACCACTGCCTCATTAGTTTGAAACTGCCCAAGGAGCACCAAAGCCATTGTCTGTTTTAAAAGGCCCTAAACTCCTGGAGGTCAGAGGTTTCCCTGCCTGAAAGCTCAACTTCCAAAACAGGAATCTTAGGCTGTCCTCATAAGCTGTGCAAGGGTGCATCCCATTGCTGTTTGAACAATGATTATTTTTAATTGCTGCATCTACAATTTAAACAGCAGCCAGCTGAAGTGTTGGTTTAAAGTTGGTGGTGTTGGTCTCTTGTTGGTGTCTCTTGTTAATCCCTTCATTCTGAACCAGTTCAACATTTCATGGCATGATGGGTGTAAAATGCATTCTCAATGGGTGTAAATATCCAGGCTGGAACAGTTTGTTTTCCTCCCTTTGGCTGTTTATGTGGTTATTTTCCCTTTTCCCCAAGCCACCTTCATTTCTAATTTGTATTTATAATCCTGCTGCTTCACCTGCCCTACCTTTCCTCACTGGCAGATGAAGTTTTGGTGTGAAGGGCTTTGGTCCAGCATCTTTCCTGGATGCTGACTTCACTGTTGAACACTGCTCCTATGGCTCCAAAAAACAGGTTTGCTCTGCCATGCAAGGCATCAATTGCAAACAGGAAAGAAAATCAACTTTGTATCCACAGCGTGCCTATCAGGAGAAGAAGTTATTTACTGGCTTGGCTGAGCAGTATCAAGGCTGTGGGGTTTTTTTTATTAGTGTAAATCCAATGATATATTAAACTTTGGAGAACCATCTGGCCCTGTAAATTGGGCAAACCTGTTGTTTAATACAGTCTGTATGTAAGGTAATTTGAGAGCACTATCTTAGCAACAGCAGGGTCATAATAAAAACAAAGCTTAGTGCAGTAAAAACTTGTAATTGCTGCCAGAGGTCTGATTACTTCCTCCCATGAAGGCTGGATGCTGCTCTAAGAATGCTTGTTCTGTGGCATTTTCTGCCTCTGTCACTACCTGCAGTATTGCTCAGCTCTGACTTCAAACCACATTTCTTTAGAAGAGGCCATTTTTGCTCAAATTCCTGAATATTTCTTTTAATCACTTCCTTTAAGTGCAGTTGTGCCTGCAGTGCTGCCAGCTTGGTTACAGAGGGGGACAGGGAAGAGTTTTGGGGACCTTTGTAAAGCAGGGCTGTGAACTGCAGCACATGGAAACTTGCCTGGGCCAGTTCTCATTGTCTGCCTCTGCTGTGTGTGTAGGCAGCTTTAGACACATCAGGGCTTGTTCAGGATCACCCAGCTCCTTGCTGCAATAAAACAAGTGTGAGTCTCCTTGGGCTTAATTTTCAGGGCAAGACACCCCACTAACAGCCCTGAAAGAACTCTGGTTATGAACTTCTTCCATGGAAATTGCAGAGATAGCATAATAGTAGAAAGCATAATTTATCTGTTTTAGCACTGATTCACCCTGTGAGTCCAAAACTTTCTAAGCTGATGAGGTCTTAACTAATGAAGAAGCCTTTGTGCTGTTGCAGGCCTGGTGTCAAAATTGTAGTTATGGTCTCCCATAAACAACATGGCTTTGTCCTGTGAAGAGTTAAACCCACAAAGCTTAAGAGTCCAGGTAATTTCCAGTTATTTTAGGCACTAGGGATCCTTTCATGAATTGGCTTGGCATCTAGTCAATGGTGGTCTGTAGCTTCCTGCAGGCTCTGTCTCTATAAAGTCCTTTGCTTCTGAAATGAGTGTTACATCACCTTACATCACCCTTTCTGCCCCAGACAGAGCCTTCATCCTTGCCTGCTCTCCCTTAAAGCTTCAAGTTTATTTTCTGCCAGATTTAAAAGTCTTCAGTTTGTGCTTGAATAGTAAATGCAGAACACTGTATCCAAGAAGGATTATTTCAATGAAGTTATGAGCTTGAAAAGGTCTGAGCTGAGAATTTCAGTGCAGTTTCATTAACTCCAGCCTTTGACATAGGGAACAGCTGTAATCCTGGAACTGGTGCTGCACCTTATCCTTTGTGATTTTCAAGCTGTCAGTAGCATGTGCAGGGTTGGACAGAAAATACGAACCTGGAGAGGGGACAATCAACTTGACCAAAAGTTTCTTTTGAAGTCTGGAAAGTCTGGTTTATTTTTAGTCCAAACAAGCAGGCCAGAGCAAGTTTCCCTTAGACTACTGATCTAGCCTATGAGATCAGGAATATTTGAAGCTAGCAAGGACACAATTTCTCACAAAAACGACATTAATATGCTAAATTTCTATAACTAATTTCTATGTAATAAGTATACATCATTTATATAGTGAATATACTAAGCTTGTAAGTTTTTAATAGCAATTGTACTCAGAGAAAGATGGATTTGTTTAATGCAAGGAGAATTTGATTTTTCAAAGCAAAATTTTAGTTAAGATGGACTTTTGCAAAAGTTTCTTGCTAAAATAAAAGGAAAGCACTAGAGGAAAGAGTTAAAATAAGTCTAGAAACAAGTGCTTTTCTGTCTCCACTTACAAATATTTGGTTCTAGCCAGATATGAACTGGCAGGTTTCACTTTTGATAAAATAGTCACAGATGGTAAACATTTTGTTAACAGGCAATATGCTGCAAATCATGTTAAGATCAATTTAAATATAGTCAGCAATGTAAACTGAATTTGTTAGTGTTGTAAAATGTTGAGTGAGTTTTAAAACTGCCTCTAGCAACATATAATACTGTATCTTTCTGTGAAATGCTCTTCAAATTGTATTTACAATAGAAATAACTTTTAATTGTTCTAATTTTTCTGCATATACTGTTCATCAAAGTAAAATATTTAATAATATATGTTTATATAATATATAATATATAATATATAATATATAATATATAATATATAATATATAATATATAATATATAATATATAATATATAATATATATTAAGGAATCTTAAATCTTAGTATCAGGTTTTTTCTCTGATGCTTGAGTTTATATTGCACTGAATTATTTTGGAAGAGAAAATGAGAGCAGAATTTACTGGAGAAGAATAATCTTGTCTTGAAAACATATACACCTGTTTCAGCAAAGGAAAATCAGATTTTTTTTTTTTCAAGGAGATATGAGAAATTAATACCCTTGAATACTTCAAAACCATTGGGAAGAGCTAACGTGGAAGCTAAACAGGAAAAAAAGTTTCATTGAATGTTGTGCAGGAGTATATGAGAGTTTGAAGGACTCATTTTAGAGTATATAGAATATGTAGAATATATAGAATATATAGTATATAGAAAAATATTAGAAATTATTTCCAGTTCTTGGCATTTATGCAAAAGAGGAGGTATTGATCCACTTATTCCCTCTGCTAAGGGACTGAGTGTGTCCTGGGAAAAGGCAGAAGACTGTATTGTTTATGGAAGATACAATTTTTAATAGAAATACAATTTTGACACCAGGCCTGGATTTCAAGGGCAGAAGACTTGCAGGGATGGAATTCCCAAGGGAAGAGGCTGGGATGCTGTTCTGGCACTTCCAGGGCTGCCATGCTGGGATGAGGGAGGTAGGTGGAGAGGAAAATGTGACAATTCACTGGCTTGCAAGTAACTGGCTAAATTATGGTGAAAAAAATTCCCTGCTAAATTTGGCTCTGGATTTTTTAAAAATCAGGGTAATAAACACACAACTTTTCAATCCATGAATGACCATGTTCCTCCCAGTGCCTTTTGCAAAATGGTGTTAAGCTTACAGAAGAATTTATTTGTAGGGAAAACTGTACTGAACACTCCTATTGCAAATGCAGACAGAGCCTGAATAGTATTTTCCATGCATTAAACAGAGGTAGGATTGCTTCTTTTTCACAGAAAACTTTACAGGGGAGATTACTGGGACAAAATAAACCAGTTTGGAGGAGGTCCTTCCTTATTAAAATACAAGGGAAATTTCAGCCACTGGAAAGCAGTGGAGCTGAAATGGATGTATAATGCTTGACAAAGAATTTTGGATGGATTACACAAGAAACTGGAGCTCTGAGTGGGCTGTCCCTGCTACTTGAGAGCCTTTCAGCAGGGCCAGTTGGGTGTCTGCAATCCCTGGCAGCTCTGCTCCCTGTCCCTGGGAATGCTCTGGAGGGTTTTATGGATGGTTTCCCCTCTTCATGCTCCACATTCTGTCTGTGTGTTCTGGCCTTTCTGGAGCAGTCTGTGCACCCTGGTGGGTGTGTGCAGAGGGGAATGGACGAGAAGGACTTTCTGTCACTTTAAGGTAACACAGCTGTACAATCCTGCAGGTTATCCTGGTATTTCTTGTGATAATTGATAAAAGGTTCGCATTAATCATAAAAGTATTGGGGTTTGTATAAACCAAAATACATAGGTCTGAAATGAAGCATGACACTAAAGAAAGGAAAGTATATGATTAAATAATTTTGTTTTAAATCCCCCTGTTAAGAATATTATGTTTCTCAATAAACAAGGCTTTCACACAGCCCAACAGATTCTGCAAAATCAGGTTTCCTGCCTTTGTGTAATCAATTGCAGCCTATCCCTAAGACCAGACTTCCTGACTTCTGCCATTTCCTTATCTACCAAGAGCAGATGGTTATCTGTGGGACTTGACAAATTGTCTAGAGACTCACGTCTTCCAGCGATCCCACGGACCACCACTGCTTACCTGGCAGAATTATGACAACAAAAAAATAACAATTATTGATGACTACAAGGAAACCATGCTATAAAAGGGAGCTGCAAACCAAAGTTTGATGGAGCATGGAGGGGGCTGTGACCCCTCTGCCTCCCCAGCTCTGCTGGCTCTGGCTATATAAAATAAAGCAATCTAAATTTTGCTGAATCCCGAGACTTTTGTTTCTCATTTATAACACTTCCCAAGCCCCGTGCCGCCCGGAGGACAGGCGCTATCCCCGGGGATGGATGCGCTGCCGCTCCCGCGGGATGCGCCGGGCGGAGCCTGTGCTGGCCGCTCCCCCGGCCCGGACAGGCGGGCCCTGCGGCACCGGGGGGGTAAGGAGTGGGAAAGGAGAGGGAAAGGAGCGGGAAAGGAGCGGCTCTGCCCCGGGGACCGGCCCGGAGGAGCGGGGCACGGCGGCGACTCCGTCCCAAGTGGAATTTTCCCGGGAGTTGCGGCGCGGCCGCGAAGTTCTGGCTTGAAACGGGCCGGTGGATGGGGCTCTTTTGTTTTGGTGTAAGAACGTGATACTTTTAACCAAATATTTGGCTCCTTTTTCTTAATTTTCTCCTCTCCTCTCCCTCTCCTCTCCCTCTCCTCTCCTCTCCTCTCCTCTCCTCTCCTCTCCTCTCCTCTCCTCTCCTCTCCTCTCCTCCCCTCTCCTCCCCTCCCCTCCCCTCCCCTCCCCTCCCCTCCCCTCTCCTCTCCTCTCCTCTCCTCTCCTCTCCTCTCCTCTCCTCTCCTCTCCTCTCCTCTCCTCTCCTCTCCTCTCCTCTCCTCTCCTCTCCTCTCCTCTCCTCTCCTCTCCTCTCCTCTCCTCCTTTTCCCGGGGCTTTGGATGGCGGCGGAAATCGGGAGGGTTTGTGTGCCGGGCATCCTGCGGGATTCACGTTCCCATGACTTTTGCCTTGTTAGGGAGGAGGCTGGGGCGAGCGAGGAGTGTTTTTATTTAATTCTTGAAGTGAATTGAATTCCTGGAGCCTTTCTCACGTTTCCTAGCGGTTCGGCTGATGTTGTTAAAGTATGCGCGCAGGGTCACGGTGTTTGAAAGCGCTGCTGCGGAAATCTCTCCCATAAATCCAGCCGGGGCGGAGGGCTTTGGGAAAACACACGGAGCGGATGCAGGGATGTGCTGCGCAGGACTGGCATGTTTAAACTGCGCTGACCATATGTGCCCCTAGTGCGGGTCCCGGGGATGCACTTTCGAGCATAGTGTAAATGAAAAAAAAAAGCAGAAAATATCCCCTTTCTGTCTTTAGGTAAGTGCTCACCGAAGGGGGGCTTTGCAGTAAGGTTTTTTAAAATGTGTAGCTGTTCTGATGCTTGTGGGCTGAGAAAACTGCCGACTAAGCTTTTTTACGGACCCAAGTGAAAGTGACACTATTCTTTACTTCCCCAGTGTTTTTAAGGTGAGGTGGAGAAACTCTGACTGATTTCTCTGCGAGTGGAGAACTGAGCACTGTGCTGTGTAACCAGCTGTGGCTGAGCTTAGGAGCAATTTGTGTAACAGGGAGCGTGGCCAGATTGTATTTACCTGGTTGGAGTTGTAAATCACACCCCTGGGAAAGGCTGCCCCAAGGCAGTACAAGGTCCTGGCTTCATGCTCGGCTTTGATTGTTTTCCTTCTTCATGAATATGAAGTCAGTTTTATTTTGTACCACTTCAAAAGTTACTAGGATTTGAAAATTTAAAGGTCCATCTTGTTGATGATCTCTGAATAAGAAGTTAGTGTGGGTTTGTAAATTAATCTGTGTGTGGACATCAACATGAGAACAGAGATGCACTATCCTGGGCAGTGTTTGACTTTGTAATCAATATCCCTCTAGTCACCACTCCTTTTCTTCAGTTTTTGATTGGTGTAAATATAAGCTGTCACCTTCTGCTTCAGAAAAGCAGCCTGCCCACATGTCTGTCTTAAAAGGCTTTTGGAGAGCAACCCATAGGAGGCTTTTATTAGTGTCTGTGTCATGAATTACACTTTCTGATACGACTGTCATCAGTTGCTGTTAAAAATACATGTATCCAAATGAATAAGGATTTAATTGGCACATTTTCTCCCTCGTGCTAGTGTTCCTGTAAGGCCTTAAAGCATGGAGAAGGGGAGTATCCCACAGCTGGGGTGAGAGCTGTTCTGTCAGAAAATGTTCCTGACAGCTGTCAGACAGTACTTGTCATGTTTAGAAGACCTCTGCAAATCTTATGTCATGGGTTATACTCCAGGGAGGTATTGCCATGTGTTTGTTGGACACCAAAGCATGAGGCAGTTTTAAGGGCAGATATAAAATCTGACTCAGAACTAAAACTAAGTTTTTTAAAAAAAGGGACTATTATGCTGTTCAGTGATTTTCCTAAATACAGTATTTCTGTTAGCTTCCCTACCTTTTATTACTCACTCTGAGATTAGTGGCAAGAGTTTTGAAGTGTTCTGTACTGTGTATTCTTTGTGGCATTTCATCCCTCCATTCCCTTGGACACTGCAAACACTAGCAGAGGACCAGACTTAAACTTCTTTCTGACAACAGCCAGCTTAATATTTTGATATGTGATCTGTGTGCCAAAATAGGCTTTTTTTTTTTTTTTTTTTTTTTTTTTTTTAATCCAGAGAGCTGCTTAATCCTAAAAAAAAAAAAGGCTGTTACTATTACAGAAGTGGGACAGGCACCCATAACTGCATTTCAGCTGCTTCTTAGTCCATGATAAATCTCTGTCTCTGCCCAGGGGGAGAAGAGAGGGAGAGGTTTGGGATGTTAAAGTACTTGCCAAAGCTCTGTGCAGAGTTGCTGTGGCCAGAGCACTTCTGTGGGATGTGCATGCATTCCTAATAATAACATGTTTCCTAAACACAGTTAAAAATTGCTTCACTAGATGCAGTAACATTCCACTTACTTAGTGACCTGCAGAAGTACTGCAAATAAAAACAGATTTATTTTCCTGTCTCTTCTAGGCCAGCTCTGCATGGTAAAATGTCAGCTGGTGTCAATAAACAGTTTAACAGTTTACATGAATCCCTGCTGTCCCTGGGCTCTCTGAAACCTGCCTGTGGAGTATAAGCTGTGCCATCACTGTGGTGATGCAGAAGAGGAGTGTGGCTCAGAGGATGAAGCAGGACTAGCCCAGGGAAATGAGTGTGGGTGGGCCCTGTGGGAGGTGTGTTGTGTGAAGTGAATTAAATATGATTTACCTGTCTTGTCTGTGCAGGTAATGGGAAGGAAATAACTGTAACATCACAGATCAAAAACCAACCTCCAGCTAAAAAACTTTTAAGGGTCACAGGTTTGCCATGAGCACTTTCTAACATTAGGAAAACAAAGAAGTTTTCACAATACACTGCTATGTGTAACTTTGTTTTGCTTTGAGGAGATGCAATCATGTCTTGCATCACACCTTGCAGTCACCTCTTGCACACAAGTGGTGTGTCTGAGAAGGCACTGTGATATCCAGGAAGGAAGAGAATAACAACACTGAGTAGTTAATATTGATTTCATCAGGCTTTTTGTTACTTCTTCTAGGAAGAACAAGCTTTCTTCTGTTAAAGATGCTCACTAAAACATAGAGAACCATTTTGTGGTTCTCAGGATTTAATCCAGTTCTAATTTGAGCTGGTAAACTGTTTCTGCTGTCTTTGATAGTTTTGGTTTCCCTGGCCATCCCATTTGCCAGCAAATGGGGCATGAGCAGGGATCCATCCTGTCCTGCCTTCTCAATTCCCAGCCTGGAGCCCAAAGATGCTCAGAGCCACAGGCCCCTAGACCTGTGTTAGTGAGACCTGGGGCAGTCAGCCACCTTCTGAGATGGGGAATCTGCCCAGTGAACAGGAAAATGCTGGACATCCAGGATGGAACTCTGCTGGGTCTCATCTGCACAAACAGACTGAGAAGTCAGAACTGGTGTACCCAAGAAAGATGCTCAGAATCATGTTGGGTACTCCTGGTAGCTATTCTTACAGACAAGCCAGAGATAAATATGTTTTTTATTGCTCTGGTTGCATTAAAAGGAAAGACAAACAGGTTCTAAGTGTACCTGTATATGATTCTTCTTTATGTACCAGAATTATGCAGTTTGTGGTGTGATGTTATTTCATCTTGCTGAAACAAAATAGTTGCATGTAGCTGTGGCTTGGGAAAACTGTTTTTTAGTTAAAGTGCTTGTTGCAAGCCTGTGATCCTTGGATGTTTCATAGATGGAAGCTGATTTTTGCCTGACTTCTTTCTCCATGCTGTTATATTCACTGGTTCATGTGTTCTGTGAGGTGTCTGGATATGGGCTGAGTCACAGCAGGTAGTGCAGGACCTGCTGAAAAAACCCCTTAGGTGAGAGAGGTGCACTGTGGGGTAAGAGGACCCTTTTGCAGCTTCAGGTCTGCACTCCAGTATCTTTTACTGGTGGCACATAAATTGGATCTCTATTTTAGTTTCCTTTAAAAAAATTAAAATTAATATTTTTAGTTTATTCCATTTAGTTTATGTTATCTCATTCTGAAAGTTATGTTCCTGATAACAAGCTCTGCAAAAAAATCATTGTGAGGAATGACAGTGCAGATCCCATGGGGCTGTGCAGCCATGATTTGTAAAAATCTCTCAGTCTCCTTGGGAAATACCTTTGGGTTTTTTTTACCTCTAAAATCATGCAGACACTTCCAGTAAAATGTCTCCATGATTTTCTGCCTTGATTCCTGTTCCCCACTAAGAAAACAGTGCAGGACAAAGCTGGTGTGACTCACTGCTGAGTGGGGTGAGGCAGGGTGTGGGAATCACTCTGTGCATGGCAAGAGAGGCTGAAGCTGATGGTGTTGCACACAAGAGCAGTCATGCATGATGTTTTGTTGTCTTTTCAAGGCAGCTTTGGAATGATTTCACATCTGAGTGTTAGGGAAGGACTCCCAGAATGGATCTGCACATGAAAAGGAGTTATAACAGCTGAGTTTGAGTGATTGTCCGTGGCAATTTTCACATACAGTGGAAGATGCTCACCATCCAACCTCCTCCTCTTGTCAGCAAGAAGAGCTACTTCTTTGGGGAGCATCCCACTCAGCCACAGCTGAGCAGGCTTGAATGGTTAAGAGAGATGTGACTCTGGCTGCTTTTCTTTCATTTTCCATTTGGGAGCTTCCCATGGGTTCTCCCTCTGGTGTGCATCTCATATCAGCTCAGCCTTTCAAAGGTGTGACCCTGAGAATTGTGATGGGTTGTGTTGATACCCTTAAAAATGTCAATTTTTTCAAGCTAGTGCCTTCAAATAGCAGCCCTGATTTGTAACCCTGCCTGTGAGAGGGAGGTGCACGCTGTCAAAAGCTGAAAGCTTTAATTCCTCCAGCTCTCAGGGCCAAGAGGAAGGAATTCCAAATTCAACAGATTAGCTGCAAGCTCTGAACTTCTCCCAGCTGTGCCTATGCCCCAGAGAGCAAGCAGTGTAAATATAAGGTCACATTGCATTTTGAAGTCAGGGTATTTTTGACTATTACACCAGTTCCTTGTTTTCTAAAATGAGTAATGCAGTGGGAGGCTTAATCCATATCCCAAATACAAGGAAATGCCAAGAAATGCCCATTTCCATCAGCTGTGGCTTTTGCTTACGTTTCTTTCAGAAGTATAGACTGGATTTTTTTTTTTGTGTATCTAGGATAGAAAATACAAAGTTAAATAGAAGTGCAGCCACATATAGTACTTGAGGCAAATCATCATAAATCAAGCAGTATTTTATGTAGAAGTTGTGCTTCAAGTTTTTTTGGTTTTTTTTTTTTTCAGAGTTTAGTAATAACCAAAACAGTGACACAAAGAATATGGCTGTAAAACACAGAGATAAATCTGCCATGTTTTACTTGGATATCACAAGGGCTTAGAAACATTTTAGGGAGTTTTATATCCCATATGTGCTTTATTGCTTAAACTGCAGAGAATTTTAACCTCTGTGGCAAAAAACTTGAGTGATTGTATGGGTGTTTGTAAAAGGAGCATCAACAACTCATGGTGTGGTTATGGGACAGCTTCACCACAGCATGCACAGGATGCAGAGCTTTGCATTAAATTTCTGTCTGGCCTGTATGCAGCAGACAACCTTGCTCCTGGAAATAAAATTGATGTGTAGTAGTGTATGGGGTCCATAGTTTTTCTGGAAGGGTGGAAATAAAATGACCAGGCACTGTCCACAAACAGAGCAGCTCATGTGAAGAGCTCAGCTTATTTGGAAGGGATTATTTAACTCTTTTGTCACACTGTGTGTAGATAAATCTGGGGGGTTTTTTGAGCTTGGAACAAGTAATGAAGCTGGTGTTTACCCAGTACAGCCTCACTGAACAAATGGCACACATAAGGTACCTGCTTGGTACAAAAAATACAAAATTTACAAAAATAATTTGTTTATAGAGGATTTGTAGCTTAACAGTTCTGGAGCTGCAATGGTCCCTGGAGCTAGAGAGGCAATAAGGAATGTATTTATAAAATTATGCTTTTCTGTGAGTACTGTCTGTTAAACACTGCATTTATTTGCTTTATGCTTTGCAGAAGGGAGCTGACCACAGGCTCCTCCAATGTTTTAAAAAAGAACCTCTGCATTTGAGCAGAAGGGGACATGCTTGAGGGTTTTAATTGGTGCCAAATTTTGGGGCAGACCCCTGAGAGTGAGCTGTGCAGGGGTCCAGGGCTGCTGCTGTGAGGGAGGTGACACAAAGGTGCTGTCAGCATGCTGGGGACATTGCTGATGACACAGCAGCATCCTCAGCTCCCTGAAGGTGCCTCTGGATTGAAAGTGCCAAAACCTGGAGTTACACCTCAGAGTGAGCAGGGAGTTATTATTAGTGCTCAGTGTAGGAAGAGGTAACAGCATCCCCCAGCAAGGCAGGAAAGTTGAGCTGTATTTCTGCTGCAGATTTGATCTGGGATTTCTGAAGCAACAAAAGACCCAGTGATAGCTACAGCCTATGAAATCTCTCAATAATAGGGTAGGATTTCTCTTCCTTCCATCCTCAAGGCATCAAAATGAAGAAATTAAGCTGCAACGACTGCTCATTAAATGCTGAGGGACTGTGTTAATCTGATAAATGGGAGGATTGTTTTCAGGCAGAAGAGGATGAATTGAAATGAGTTGCAGCTTTTGGGTTCACTGGAATTAATGCACCTAACTGTTATTTCAGCCAGCTTTTTCATTGGCAGTTTCAATATTCTAAAAATGTATTTCCTGCCTCATATCTGAGCAAGACACCACACCTGCTTGTAATTTAAATGTCACAGGCCACATATCATGTGTGTGATCAATGGGATCTTTATCATTTTCCTTTTACCCAAAGCATTTGGGTTACATTCATGTGGGTCCCATGGGGGGCCTTTGCTTTTTGGAGGCAAAACACATCCATCCTGAAGCCTGAATTTTAGTTTGATTTCAAGGAAGAATGTCCCAGTTCATAGGAAGGAATTTGGAGCATGGTTTAGGACAAAACAGAAATTGAAAGCATTACTTTATTGCATTGTGCAGATGTAAAAGAATCAGATGTAAAGTGATGTAAAGCAGCATAAGACTGATTTTTTTTTTTTTTTTTTTTTAAATGCTGGATGAATGGTACTATCCTTAACATACAAGAGAGTGCATTTCCTTTTATTAGCATTACATTATCCAATCATTTGGGCTTTTTTCCTCCATTCCTAGTAGTCATTTTTGGGCATCTGTGAGCAACAGTAGGAGAACTACTGAACTGCTGAATCTATTTCAACACTTTTTAAATGTGTGTTTTTGTTATCATCAGCATCTTTTTTTCTTTTAAAAAACTCCCATGTAACTGCAACAGCAACAAGAGGTGGAAGCTGTAGCCTCTGAAAGGTCCAGCCAGGGTATTGTGACTGCAGAGGAAAGTGGTTTTTTCCACTTTTTTCCATCTGGGAAAGTGGTTTTCTTCATTGACACTTACTGACTGAAGTTAAATGTTTGACAGGTGGAGTTCAAACATCTTTTTGTTTTGTAATGGGGAAAAAAAACCCCAACCCTGCCAAATAATCTGCAACATTGCATTTTAAAAAGTGAATAAGAACAGACATTGGGGGAAAAAAAACTCCCAAACATCTGGGAATAATAAAGGACTCTGAAAATCTCCATCTGTAACAAGAAAGGGAAGCAGTCTGCACATGTGTTCTTTATTGCAAGCACCCGATTTTATGATTTCTTTTCCACTGGTGCATCTCAGTGTTGTGTGGTTTGCCCCTGGAGCATGGCTGTGGTCACACTGGAGGCTTGTGGCAGCATCCCCTCTGCAGAGAAAGGCTTCTCTCCCATCCACAGCGTGCTTTTTTCTCTCTCTGGCCATTCCTTATCTCTTGGAAATGCCAGAGGAGTTTTTAATGGCAGCCTTTGAAGCTGATCCCTGTGTTTTGTCTACCAGGCTGCCCCAGTGTCCCGGCTGTGCCAGGAAAAAGCCACGCCCTGAGTTAGCATCACATTAGCTGCTCTCAGCAAATGAAGCTTTGAAAAAAGGGCTGAAAACTTTGGAACTTCATCTCTGGGAATAATTAACGCTGAAAGAGCCGTGGTGGTGACCAGAGGGAGAGGAGGAGAAGGGAGGAGAAATATGATGACCAAGTCAGAGACCAAATAGCTGTGATTTTTCTTTCCAAAGCTGCACTTTATGATGAAGTGATTGTGTGGGTGAAGGACACACTGGTAGTTGTGTGTGTCTGAGCTATGATAGTAATTTGTACTTGTTTGCTCCTTTTCTCTCTCTCTCTCTTTCTGTAAGTGGCTATTAGAGTGCTTATAAAATAACTAGCATAGTGCAAATGTTTTTCTGAACAAAAAGGTCGAGAGTTCAAAAACTAATGAAGGACCAGAGTCCTCCTCCATCTAGAGCTCTCCATTGCTCAGCCTCAGAGTAAGCAGCCTGTGCCACAGTTTATGGCACTTTTTTACTGGCTTCAGACTGCCCCAGAAATAATGGAGCAATGATGAAAATAAAGACTTGCAGCACAAGTTTCACTTGGCTCAACTGTAGCATGCCCAGAAGTGAACTGTTCTCTAAATGTTACAGATAAAAATGGCTTTTATGGTTATGTGATTCTGTAGTGCTGTGCAATTAAGCAGCCTGGCTGTGGCTGCCTGTGCATGGAGGGCAACAGCTCTAAGACATCATTAGCTGACCTTAATTAACAGAGTAATGTACATGCAGGTGGTTGTTGTCTGTATGAACTCTGCCTTCCTTGTGCTTTCAGGCAAACGGGAATGTGTTCTGACAGAACAAGAGTAAGTTTCTGTCAAGTGAGTGATGTTTATATGTGCCCCCCTGGTGTTTCATTGTACTCCATCCCTCCTCAGGCACTGGCAATTTTTGGCTTGCTCCCTCAGCAGGCAGGAGCAGCAGGGAGGAAAAACTCGGGGGACAGCATGCCCTGCATAAGGATGCAATGAGCATTTAAATTTCTGCACACACTTTGGAACCACCAAGGCAAGATTAATGATTTACTGGTTGTAGTCCTTCTCTGAGGACATCCAGCTGAGCCCCTTACCAAAGACACTTTGTTTGATGAAGTGTAGTTTATTAATTGGTTTAAAGACCTGTCCTTTTTCCAGGCCACCAGCCAATTCAGTGCTTGGCAGATGTGAGTGCTGTTCCTTGGCCTTGACTTGTGTTTCATCAGCATTTTGTCTGTGGTGGAGGCTTGCAGTCTACTCAGCAGGAATGTACTGCTCATCCTTAGGGCTAACTTCTTGTTTAAAAGTTTAATGCCTTTCCAATGCTTCCTTACAACATGTCCAGTCTCCAAAAGCATAAGCCTGGGTTGAAGGAACTGATGTACAGAGATTTCTGCCCTGGTTTTTGCCCTGATGGCAGCAGCATGTGTACCTTTGCCATCAGCACTGAGTTGCTACAGCTTTTCATCAAAAAAATAATCCCCTCTCTCCCTCCTGATTCTATTTTTGGAAACAGCTACACCATTCTTAGCAAAATGAAGGAGTTTTTTGATGGGGGAAGGAGGGGAAACCTTACCCAGAGGAGATGCCCAGTATGGAAAATCTCTGTGCATATTCAAAGTGATGCATAAGCTGTATAGTATTATGTTGTAATATATATAGGATATAATGAAGCTGAAAGTATTATTTAAGCAGTCCTGTACTGCTGTGGGGCACTCTGCTCTCTCTGATTGAGAGGCTCTGAACATCAGATTCTCTGAACAGCTTGCAGAGCTTAGAACTCACTTCAGTCCCCAACCTGGGAGAGCAGTGGGGTTCATGGGCAGTTTGTCTGTTTCTACACAGCTATCACAGATTATTCATGTAAAACAAAATACACTGAATTTGCAAATTTGAGCTTTGTGTGATTTGAGTTTGATTTGAATCATGTTTGTTGTTCCTTCACAGATGGCTTGCGGGTGATGCATTGTGCACGTACCTCAAGTTTCTCCTACAAGATGTGTTCCCCAAATCCAGCAAACTGGGTCACCTTTGATGATGAGCCTCTCTTCCAGTCACCTCAGAAACTGGCTAACAATCAGAGCAGCTGCAAACCAAATGGCCTTAAGCTCAACCTGTCCAGTGTTCATGAGTCTTTGAGTAGGTCATCCTCTACAGGCAGCACTCCGCTCTCATCTCCTGTAGTTGATTTCTACCTAAGTCCTGGACCCCCCAGCAACTCTCCACTTACTACACCTACCAGAGACTACCCAGGAAACCCCTGCATTCCAAAGTCTGGGATGCACATGCTGTATCCCATCCCTGAATGGCCATCAAATGTTAACCTTCCTCCATCCCCCGGGATTTGCTCGTCCCTAGCCTCGCAGAAACTGAGCAGCCTTCCTCTGAACCCCTCCCCTAATGACCATCCAGGGAAGGCTTTGGTCTCCAAATCAGCAGGTGAAGGAAGCCCTAACCCACCAGGAAGCTGTGAGGAGCTGGCTGCAGGACATTTCCCATACTTTCACAGTGACTGTGCTTTCTCCAGTCCTTTTTGGAAGGAAGGATGCTCCCTCAGCGTGTCGCCAGCTAATGTTAGCATGCACAGCAAGGACAAAGTGCTTGACAGGAGTGGGTGCCATCCCAAAGACAAAGAAGCATGTCATGATCAGAAAAGCCTTAACCAGGGCTCCTTCAGTTACATCTGTGAGAGGCTTGAACACCTGCAAGCTGACAGCTGTGAGGCTGTGGAAAACCCACCCATCTCCAGCACCAATGCCTGGCACAAGCTCTCCCACACCATCCCACACAGCCTTTTCAGGAGCCAGAAATCAGATGGGTGGCCATTCATGCTGAGGATTCCTGAAAAGAAGAACATGATGTCATCTAGGCAGTGGGGCCCTATTTACCTGAGGGTCCTGCCTGGAGGGGTGTTGCAGATGTATTATGAGAAGGGCCTGGAGAAACCTTTCAAGGAATTCCAGCTGCAGCCGCAGTGCAAGCTGTCCGAACCCAAACTGGAGAGCTACAATGTCTCAGGAAAAATCCACACTGTGAAGATTGAGTGTGTGTCTTACATGGAGAAGAGGAGGTACCACCCCAAAGCAGAGGTGGTCCATGAGCCAGAGGTGGAGCAGATGTTAAAGCTGGGCACCACAGATTACAACGACTTCACTGATTTCCTCATGACAGTGGAGGAGGAGCTCATGAAACTTCCTCCTGTTCCCAGACAAAAGAGGAATTATGAAGAGCAAGAAATGACTCTGGAAATAGTGGATAACTTTTGGGGGAAAGTCACTAAGGCAGAAGGGAAGCTGGCAGAAAGCGCGGTCATCACCCACATTTACTGCCTGTGCTTTGTGAACGGCGGCGCCGAGTGTTTCCTCACCCTGAACGACCTGCAGCTCCACAGGAGGGACGAGCGCTACTGTGACAGGGAGCAGGAGAAGAAGTGGATCGATATTCTGGACTGCCATTTCCACAGCTGTGTCAAAGCACAGGAATTTCAGCAGTCCCGGATTATTAAGTTTACACCCCCAGATGCCTGCAGGCTGGAACTGATGCGTTTCAGGACACCCTACAATGGGCAAGACCTTCCCTTCTCTGTGAAGGCTGCAGTGGTGGTTCAGGGGGCCTGCATTGAACTTCAGGCTTTCATAAACATGTCTTCAGCTGCTCAGATCCTGACACGTTCATCACCCTCTGTGAAACACTGTGAAAATGTTATGATACGCTTTCCTGTTCCCACACAGTGGATCAAAGCGCTTTGGACCATGAACCTCCAAAGGCAGAAGTCCCTAAAAGCAAAAATGAATAGGAGAGCGTGCCTTGGGGCTTTGCATGAGGTTGAATCCGACCCCGTAATCCAAGTCTCTGTTGGAACAGCAAAATATGAGAGTGCCTACAGGGCCGTGGTGTGGAAGATCGACAGGCTTCCAGATAAAAATTCAAGTAAATAATCTGTGCTATGGGCTTGGGTGTGTGCCCTCACTGGGTTTGTGCTTGTGCATCTCCATCAGCTGTCGTGGTTTGGGTTTTTATCTGTGGGATGCTGTTGGTAGAAGCTGGAGTCAAGTTTTAGGAAAAAGAGAATACAGACCTGTCAGTTTCTTTAAACCACGTTTTCTCAATTTATTTGATAGAGGCAGATGTACTGTCAGTCATTTCAAGTGTGTGGTATCGTGGAAGCAGAGCTGATCATTCTGAGTAAATCTCAAGTCTGTAGCAGTAAGGCTGAGGGAAGGGTTTATGCTTCCCATGTACCAGCTGGGCAATGGGTGCAGTGGGAAGCAGAAGTTGTTAAAATTATTTGTTCACCCAATATCACACAGCTGATACAAAAGTTGGTGTTGTCACTGCTGCGTCTTGGCTTTCTAGCATCATTTAAGAAATGGTAGGTGTGATACAGAACTAGAAGGTGCTGAGGTTAGATTTGCTGTAGGAAGGCAAGAGTGCTTTTGCAAAGGCTGATTGCTATTACCTCTGTTCATGGGTTTGTCTATTGACATTGTACATTCATGGCAATAACTGCACTCACAAAAAATTCCTCCCACTTTATTCCCATTTCTTTCTGGGGGTGGTACCTCACTGAAAACTTGTAGCAGTAGCAGCAGCTACAGTTTTTAATTGCACATGCAGAAGTAGTTAATTTAATTTAAATGAGAGAACATGACTTTTTGGAGAAGAAAATACAAATATTTGGGTTTAAAATTCCAATTTTTAGTCATGTTACCAGCACTTTTCATAGCACTTTTCTAAAGGCATAAAAATTCTTGAGGAATACCATATCCTGCTGCAAGTTCTGTAGAGTGAAGGCATTTGATCCTTTGCTTGATCCTTTGCATTATGTGTACCTGGGGCTTTGGGGATCTGTGTAAGACAAGGGCACCTGTTAAAGCATTTCATGTAAAATATCCGTAAAATCTGTACTTTTAAAGTGGGGGTGAGTGTATGCTACTCATACATACAGACTAGGACAATCCATATCCATAACATATGGATTGTCCTAATCTTGTATTATCCTGTCTGGGCTAACTGCCTCTTTAAAATGTCCAGAAAAGATTTTACCTTCTTAAGTCCCAGTTTCAGGCATTCTACTGCTAACCCAGGACTAATGGTGGGGGAAGAGCAATGACAGAGAGGGCTGGGGAGACTGGAAAATGGACAGGGAAGGCAGAGGAGTTGATGGAGAGGTGTAGAATGAGAAGGCAGAAGAAGATTCTTCAGGTTTTCAAAATCCCTGTCCTGTTCTCCAGGTTTCAGAGGGTTTGCACATGTTGCTATGACCCATGTGATTTCCCAAGGCTTACAGGACTGTTTGGGTAGCTTTCAGTGTTCTTTGCTATTTAATGTAGGTTTGCTTCTGTAAAATCAAGTCAGCAGTTCAGGCAATTTTAAAGAAGATTATAAGTCTTCTGAATTCCCTGCAGTTCTTTCACCTGAAGATTTGATGTCCACAATTAACTTCAGATTTAAGTTATTTGAAAGAAAGAACTGGGTGTTTTTTGAGGCATTCCACAGCTTTACATTATTTTCTACCAGTGTCTTAAACTTCTGACATTTGAATAATTCCTCTAGCTGAGATCTGCAGAATCATTTGTCTCTGTGAAATGTTCGTGTGTTTGAAAAAAACCATTTTGGTAGTAATACTGCCCAGTCAAATTTTAAATCTCTATATCAAGTGCTCTGTAAACAGTTAAGAGTTTAAAAATAGTTGTCTCAAGGCATGCCAAAAGTCTGGAGACAGTCAGACTAATAGAAATATGTAAACTTTCATAATGTGTTTACCGCAGGCGGAAAAATATGCTGAGGATTTTGCTTTCAAAAAGCCTTTGTCCAAGGCTTCTTAAAAAAAAAAATAAAAAAGGAAGGGAGAAGGAAAGGTTGCCTACAGTTATATTGTGGATCCATTTATAGACACTGAAATATGTTAGTATCCATTGGATTCTACTGAAGTGTTTTCTTGGAAAAGTGCTGGCCAAGTGAAGTCAGTGAGAGCTGCATGAAATACCAGACAAAAGCTGCCTATGCCTATTTGGATATATAGATGTTGTGTTTGGAGTCAGAATTTAGCATTATTTTTTAAAAAAAAGAAAAAAAAAAGAAAAAAAGCAATAGGCTTTGAAGGGCTGATCCAGTGAAATTTCTGTGAATTTGGTGTATGTTGGTGAAACTGGAGCTTTGTGTAAGGAAACACAGAACATGTTATGATTTTAGCACAGTGCTGGGGCCAGACTGCTCAGTGGAGAAGCTGTGTCAGCTGCTTCCCAGGGAGTTCCCAGGGAGCAAGGGAGAGACCAAACTCTGTGAGCACTGTGCTTTAATCACTTGCTGTGTAAATTTGAGCTCTGTAATATTGCCTGCTAGTTCCTCCTCTAGCCTCCATCCTCCAGCCATTGTGTAAAGCTGAGTTCTTCAGCTGATTATTTCTTCTTTCATGCTGCACCATGGAGCCACTGAGGAAGCAGGGATTGAACAACACAACAAATTGGAGCTTGGGGGGGGGTTTGTAGCTGCTGGCAGCCTTGTTACTGCCTTTAACATCTGTGCATGGACTCTGCTGTGAGAGGTGATGTGGTTCCCAGTAACCACCACGTGCTGCTTTTCTTATTTTCTAAGCTGCCCAGGTGGAAACTCAAAGCCATGGCTTTATCAAATGGGTTCCATCCCTGCCCAGCCACCTCCTTCTGGCACTGGCACCACTGTGAGCTGGTGGTTGGTGGTGGCTCTGTCCCACTCCTCTATTCCCAAAGCACTTCTCCCAGCAGGTTGGATAAATGTAACCATTTAGACATAGCTGCAGGAGTTATTAACTTCTAACAGTCCTAATGTATGTAAATCTGTTCTTAGTAATTGTTTATGCTTTCATGTTCAAAGTAAGAATTTTGGAACTGGACCTCTTTTGGCAAAAATAGAATTATTACATAACTAAGATAACCAGTGCATCATTTTGGCTTTAATTGCTTTGCTTCATGAGCCTTTCTTAGATCAAGGTTGCATGAATGCTACTAACACAGGTGACAGAGGGCTGAACAGTGTTAATAAGTGCAAAGTTAGGTTATTAATTGCTTTTGAAATGCTATATGAATGCTAAATGATATCTGGAAACCAGTTTCATAGTTTTACTGATCTTTTGTTTGTTTGTTTTGGCTTTTTTGTTGGTATTCTTTGGAGACAGCAAGAATGGAATGCTTTTAGGAAACAAGAGCCAGATTTTCAAATTAGGGCAGGCTAAAATCTCCCAATTCACAGAAGTCTTAACACCTAAACTGCAGGGTTTGTGTCTCATAAGTTAGATAGTAAAAGCTCAGTAATCTCCCCACAATTTTCTGGTTGCCTGTCAGGAGTGGTTTGTTTACATCAGTCTAGGTGGTCATGTCTTGATAGTGCCTGGTGTGCCACATTTTGGATAGCTGGGCTTGAATGTCATCTTGAATATATCAGGGCTCTGAATGTGTCACCTTAGCACACTGTGCCTGCTCCAACCCACCTGTCTTTCCAGAGCACCACCTCTGCTGTCCTTCTGGCTTTTTCAGCATTACAGTTTCTTTGCAAAAGGATCTTCTACACACAGCCTCTCTTTCTTCTTCTAACTCCAGTGTAACACAAGGCCTGGGAAGCAGTTGTTTCATGGAGCAGAGGTGACAAGAACTGCTCAGTTTTAGGTGAAAACTAGGGGGATCTCCAGTGTTTTCCAAAATGCTGGTCAGTCAATCTGTTGTCTGACAGCTGATGGGAAGAAGTTGCTCTACAGTCCCAGCAGAGCCCAGCAGTGGCAGAAGAGCTTCTCCACAAGTGAAGGGGTGAGTACCTTCCTCTGATATTGGTACAGGAGGCAGATGGGCTGGGGGAAACCCTGTGTTTTAGGCATAGACAAAAAGGTCCAATGGAGGCTGCTCCAGAGGACTCAAGGCAGCATCCTTATCCAAATCCCAAACCTGTTTCTCTGCCTTTGCAGGTTACCACGTGGACTCAAGTGGACATCTATTATCCAACACTTACCATCTGATATCTGCCCAGGAAAATTCCAAGCAGTGATTATTTCTGGATTCCATTTCTCAGAAGACAAAACAAATTGCTAGACAATTCCCATTGCTATTTGTTTCTTCATCAGCCTCCCCCCTAAAAACCCCAGGAAAATTCTGAATTTGCTCCAAAAGCCCTTAGATCTCTGCTGGTTGCCTTCTACCACAAATTAACAAAGCAACAAACCTTTTTTTCCTCAGATCCTGGATTAAGCACAGCCCCAGGGGCAGAGAGTGCCTTTTCCCTGGCCAAGCCACCTTGGTGCTGCAGTTCCTGCTGTGCTCCCCAGGATGCTTCCCTTGTGGCTGGCACAGTGCAGTCTGTGCAGCCCAAGCCAGCAAACAGCACAAAGAGCAGGTCAAGTAAGAGTGTTGCCAAACTGCATCCTGGCACCACCATGGGAGAGGAGAGCAGCTCCTGGGAGCCAAGAGGAGCACAGTTCAGGTGGGATGGCATCTTGCAGTGTGGCTCTGGAGCAGGATGTTCCTCACAGTGTCCTGTTGCTGGGATGATGGAGGATTCAAGGATGGAGAGGCCCACATCAACAGAGGCTCATTCCACCATGCCCAGGCAGTCTGGAAAAGGGACTGTGAGCCAAGAGAGTGTTAGTGCAGGAGAAATGGGCTTGGACACAGCAAGAGGTGACCAGCAGCAGATCATGGACAAGGTTCTCATCACAGAGGTGCAGAGATCTGCCTGTCCATGGGTGCATGAGTGATGAAACATGATCTCTTCCTCACACTGTTCTATGCTCCAGTTTCATTCTCAAGATGCTGGCATGTGGCTGTTAATCCTTATTTCTGACTTTGTTCCTTCCTCTGTTTCCATAATAAAATTCTTAATGTTTCAGTTTTATTTGTCTCTGTGTTTTGTGTTATTGTCCTGAGACTTCAGCCACATGCTGCATGCCCCTGGCATGGCACTCCTTGCAAACTGGGGATCTTGTGCTCCAGTGTCTTTCAGGATCCTCTCCTGAGGTGTGCCCAGAGGTCTGTGTAATGTTACAGGGAAAACCTGCAGCACAGACTGGCACCCAGCACAAGGCTCCTAGGAGCAGTAGAGATGCAGCTTTTTTTTTTTTTCCCCCCTTAAAAAATGCCTGTGAGCCTGTGGATATGGAATATTAGCATGATTTTTCCCATGGGATGGATAAAGCTCAGTTTATGTTAACTCCATCTTCAGTATTTCCTCAATTCTGATACAAAATTGATTCCTGTCATTGAAGTAAGCCAGTGCATAAAGAATGGGACATTATTTCCTGAACTTCAATGTAATGGATGAAAACCAAATATACACTGCCAGGCTTGCCTTTGACAAAATACAGTCAATCCTTTCTCTTCTTTTTTTTTTTTTTTTTTTTTTTTTTTTTTTTTTTTTTTTTTTGTGCCTGCAGCCAAAGCATAGTTAGTTGTCTATGCTGATGATTAAAATCCTGGAGAAAAGGAGAAATGCAGAATTGCTACGTTTTGCCCTGAAGAATTTGAAGAGGATTCTTTTCATTATACTGAATTGTATTAGCCTGCTTTCACACACACAGTCTGCTGACTCCAGTTACTTTGGGAAGCAGGCTTTCACCTTGGTGTTCTGTGTGCCAGGAGAAGTGCTTGCCCTTATCATTGCCACACATAAGAAATGCTGAAGCAAGTGATCCTTAGGATCATCCCTAGGATGATTAAAGTAATTCAGAATATGCTCCACAAATCCTTAATGACTGCTTTGTAACACCACAGTTGTTCTAGCAGTACTTTTTTTTTTCTTTAAGAAATGAGCTATGCTCTTTTCCAAGCTAGATAGGGACTCCAGGTAGCCTTTATCCTGGCAGGTGGGATGTATCTTGTTTGAGCAGCACTCTGAGCTGCACCTTTATCTTCCTGCTGTGGACATAGTGTAATAAATGATGGTACACAAGATAGCTGTAGTACTTGAAATAAGCACTGCAGTAAAATTTCTACAGCAGAGAGCTCTGGAAAAGGGGTTATAGGACACAGGGCAGCACCTCTGCCTTGGCTACACTGGGACCTTCCAGTTTTTATTTCTTTGTGAGAGTAAGAAATGCATTTTTAAGGGAAAACTGAGATTCCATCAAATAGTTTGAATCTAGCCACAAAGCCCTACATTTGAAATATTCTCTCAATTAGAAGCTGAAAGGATCTGGTAAATCTTGTGCAAATTAATTTGTAAAATTGCAGTGACTGTGACAAGTGTGGTGAAGCAGACAGAAAATGAACAAGGGACCACCTTATGCCAAGTAGCAAAAGATTAAAGATAGAATAATCTTGTATAACATAATAACAGTTCTGTGTTTATAAAAGGTAAAGCTGTGCTCTCTTGCTGGGAGATGAACCTAAACAAAGAAAAGATAATTCTCTAATGGTGTGGTGGCTTTCTTTGTCTTTTCCAAGGTTTGGATCATCCACACAGCCTGTCTTACAAACTGGAACTGGGATCAGACCAGGAGATACCATCTGACTGGTACCCATTTGCTACTGTCCAGTTTGTTGTTCATGACACCTGTGCCTCAGGAACAGAAGTGAAGTCCCTGGGCATAGAGAGTGATCTGCAGCCCCAGAAGCACGTGGTTCAGAAAGCTTTTTACAATTGCCAGGTATTCTCAGGGCTGTGCTTTCCATGTTTTCCTCCTCTTCTGCCTCCCTGCTCCCCCATATAGTATTTGAAAAGAAAATGTGCTTTGTATTCTAAACATATCTTGCACGTACTTTTGATAATGACTGAGCAAAAGAATCATTAAATAATAATTCCTTGTCTGATCAAAGATGAGACTGAAAAACAGAACTGTGAATGCAGCTCTTTTTTCCTCATTTGAGCTATTTTTGGGAGTAGTGGTTTTGAAATCTGTTGGGTCTGGAAATATTTTGATTTTGTGTCAAAGCTTTTTTCCATGTCATTGCTGCAGTTCACACTTTCAGTGTCCAATTACTTGCTAATTCTACCTGCTGCTTTTTGTTTTCTACCTACAGGTTGAAATTGAAAAGAAGTGGATTAGGCTTGATGGAGAAGACCCAGATAAGGCTGGCAACTGCCTAATGCAATGAAAGAGGACAGGAGGCACCATCATAGGATATTAGTAGGAATCAATTTACCTAGGAAATTCTATTGTTAGAAGAAGGGCAGTGACCTAGTTTAGGGTAAACACAGTCATTGACTTTTTTTAGTGCTTAGGGGTTTGAGTCTGCAAATCAGTACTCATTTGACTGGCCTGTGTTCAAGTAAACTTCCTGTCATGGGAGTCCTGCTATGAGTAAGGTCTCCTTGTCAGAGTTGCAGGATGTGAGCACTTCATTGACTGACTAATGCATTATTTTCCTGTTGTGTATCTGTCACTTGGGAATGATCTCACACTCTGTATTGAAATCTAAGTGGCACCAATCAAAGGGTTCATGTCACTTGGATATACAATATTCTGTAATAAAAACTTTCAGAGTGCTTATGATCTATCAGCACCTGTGTAAGGTCCAGAAGGACCAATTATATTTTTTAGTGCTGTCTGAAAACACAAGTTCCTAATGTTTTTACTCCTCTAGATATATGTGAGCAGAACAAGTCCAAATAACATTCTCGACCAATTAATGAGTTGGAAATTGGGTGATTACATTGGGAAAAAGGGTCCTCTGCAATAATGCTCTTTATTGTCCTGTGGCTACAACAATCTCCTCCTCAGCACTTTATAGGTTCACTCAATATAATCTCTTGGGAAAAAAAAAACATATGTCAGATACTGAAGTTTCTGTGCCAGCATTAGACAGTTCTTTTTCACTACTGTAGCAAGTGAGATAAGGGCTGGATTCTCAGTGAGTGTAAATCAGTCCAGGCCCATTTCATCTGATGAGACTTGGAAAATTCACACCAGAGAAGACTTCCCCCCACAAGCTGGAGAAAAACCTGGTTGCTGCTGCTTTCTCTGTGTCTCCCTTAGGATGCAAGTTCCAGATGTTGGTATGGAAACAGCAGGAGCTGTGGCTTTGAGCAACTTTTAAGACATGCATGCTCCTGGCTCTAAAGGCATTTTCCATGGGGAAATAATGCAGGAATGGACTGTCACAAGAGACATGAAGCTGTGATGCTTCAGGCAGCCTGAGCTACTAATCACTAATGTCAATGTGTTAACTGTGTTTTCGACAAACAATTGGCCTTTAGGGAAAGATTCTAATACTTCCCTTCAGCCATTTTCCCCTTTGCCATTTCTGCAGGCTGTAATTCCAGGTCTGAAAAAATATGATAAATTAAAAAATGCTCATTATTTTTCTTTCTTTTTTTTTTTTTTTTTTTTTTTTTTTATTTTTGGCTGCAGTTTACTTAACATTAACCTTACTTCAAACTAAAATTAGTGGAGAACAAAAATATAAAAATGCACTGCCTCACTTTATATCTTTATATTTTGTACAGCTTGTAACTGTTTATATGAACACTGTGTAAAAAATACACATAAATGGTATTCCCCAAAAGTAGAAATATGTGGGATATACACAGAGAAAATTACCAGTCTGAGGAAACAGAAGACCATAATATGAACCTAGTTCATCACAATAAACTTTTCCCCCCATTCAGAAGCTGAGAATGAAATGGGTAATAGATTCTATAGTAAGTCCTGAGGGCAGGTTTTTTATGGCTATTGTATTGCCAGAGCCCCAAATAGACTATTATAGTATTTGGGCTTCTCTATATATCCCTTTTTATTAGCAGATTATATTGTTATAAATCTAGGCGAGCGTTGGGCTGCAGTAGTGATCCAAATATGTCTCAGCTGTTGCATTCTCTGTCTGTGCTTTGACTAGAGAAGCTATTAGCACCTTCAAGTCATGTTTGGTGTGTTTTATTCATATTTAATTTTGGATTTTATTCTGCTCAGCTGAGCTAAGGGGCACAGCACTGCCACCAGGGCAAAGTGTTTGTACTCAGCAACGTGGCAAGCTCTGCAGTTTGCTCAAGTCCATGGCTGTACTACAGCTACAATATTTATTAACCTCTTTGCTCAGTGAGATAGAGGAAGCAAAATATGCATTGCAATTACCTGCAGTTACCTTTGTCCAAGGCTGACTTGTTTTATTGGCATTAAACAGCTAATTCTGTAAACCTGTTAACAGTGGTTGCTCTCCAAAACCTGTCTCGCCCAGCTGGCCCCTATTTTTCTGTTTTAAGAAGGAGGAACCTGAATATCTCCATTCCATCTCTTGCCTTTTAGGATCTCCATTCACAGCACTCACCTCCTGGGCATTGATTACCTGGTGGTGTTACAGGTCCTGCAGAAGCTGTGGCTGCTTTTCTGCTCTCAGGTGTCTGCTGTGTCTCAGGATGTGTTTAAGGAGCCTGTGTTGGCCCTTCAAGATACAGGCTGTGGTTTGCAATGAGTGGCTTAAATAGTGAATGACCACCATTCCTGCTAGAGAGTTGTATTGAGGTGCAAATGATAATTCAGACTTACTGAACTCGGTAACATAAAAAGGTCAAGCTACGGCTTTTTCTGTGTTGCAAACCCCTGGATTTTCATCTGAGGCTTGCAGGACTCATGATTAACTTTAATCAGAATTAGATCAGGATAACAGGGAATTTTTTCCACAGAAATACTGCCACACAAAGAAAGTTACTCTGTTTCATGGCTTTCAGTTTAAACTGGAAAATTAGTGCAGCCTAAGATTAAATAATTGCTCTGTTCAGTCTCAAGTTGATGTTTATATACCTTTATGTCAGAATATTTAGAAATAGGCTGCAGTTTAATGAAAGAAAATTTGGGCTGTCTGATGTTTTTCCCTGCCATCAAATTCTAACTTCCTATTATACTGCAACATGCCAAAGCAGAAATAACCAGGCTTCTCCTTTCTTCTTGTTGTCTTGAGCAACTGAACTTACTGAAGAAATATTCTTAACTTTAAGATTAGTTGCTAACATTTTCCATGAATGTTACATCAGCTGATACTGAATAAACACACGGGCTCTGAGTGCTTTAGAAATCTGGGCTACAAGTAGTCTAATTGTAATTTTGGGAAGGGGACTGGAGATGAGGAACAGTTGCTATAACTTGTTGTGATGCATAAGCAGTGTCCAGCTAGCAGAAGGACCAGAGCTTTAAATAACCCATGAGGTATTGGCATCATGTGAGGAACCAGGTTTCACTTTGTGTCTGATCTCTGCTTCCTGCAGCGACTGCCTGCAGTCACTGAAATGCTTCCAACTCTCTGGGTCACTTAGGATGCTGACATTTCACTAGCATTTACTTCAGGGCTGTGTTCAGATGTTATCTGTGTTTCCTTCACAAAGGACCAGCAGGGTTTGGGAGATTTTATATTTAAAACAAATCAATGAGAACAACTATTTTTATAATGTGTTTAAACAGCCTTACTTACAAAGTGTTGTATTTGCTGAAATGGACAAACTTTATCTTTATAAAGTTTATCTTTGCATTCATCTTTCTCATACTAACTGTATTACTCCAGGTAAATGGTACTTGATGTAATTTTAGATTCAAACACTCATTGGAGTCAGTGGAAGTCTTTTAACTCACAAAGTGGGATCTGCATCAAAGTCTCTAAGAATAAAAGAGGGGCAGAAAAAAAGAAGAAGAAAGGAATAGTGCTAATGGTCTTTAGATAATTTTTATGTCAGTAAGAAACCTGCAATGCCTGCTTATTCCAGCCAGAAGAGAGCACAAAGGTAGAGAGGTGTTACTGGATGCCACAGCTGAAGCTTTGCAGTGATTGGGAACAATGGTTCTGCTGCCCCTGGGTAGAAACTCTCTAGAACTGAGGATGATGATGCACTCCATTGAACTTGATACCAAGCCACTGTCATCCTTATGCTCCTTGCTTTGTTTTCCTCCAGATTTTGTATCAGTTGTCCAAAAGAGTTTGAAATCTGAGCACGTTTCCACATGTTACTTTTGGTTGTGTTTATTTTACCTGGCAGACTTCTTTGCTGCAGTATTGGTGTCCATACTTCTATTTTGCATTTATTTGTCTTTTTGATACTTAACACAGTAACTAACTGCTGCAGTTAGTAGCTCTTAGCAATAATTTTGGTAACTCTGAAGCAGTGCTGTTACTCCTAATGGAAACTATAATTTTATTTGAGTCTTTTGTCAGTATAAGTGCAAAGAGATCATGCTGATAATCTTGTAATAACATTTTGTAGATTGCATATTGATTAAAAAAATAAAGTTGTATTTCAAACTAGCAGTTTCTTGTGCCCTCACTAGAAATTTATCAAGCTAGTTTTGAATTTACTATAATTAACTAGTTGATCTTGATCATCAGGTATTGAAGCTCATTAGAAAGAACAGTTCTAATCTGTGAGTAGAGACTATCTCTCAGATAAAGCTGGTTGCAGAAAGTTCAGTGATGTAATATAGTTCACTATATGACATTTATCATAGAATGGTTTGGGGTAGGAGGGACACTCCCTCCAGCAGCTCCATGTCCCTCTTGTCTTGGGGACCCCAGAGCTGGATGCAGCACTCTGGGGGTTCTCACAATGATGTATGGCAGACCCTTTTCTGCCTTGTTTCATAGCACTAGCAGCCCAAAGAATGCCGTGGTTTTTCCTGTTGAGTGCTCCTCTGGTCTCTCTGGGATATTTGAATATAATGTAGCGACAACTGTTTAAGAGTTTCACAAATTTCAAAGCCTGTTCTGTTACTAGGGAAACGGTGAGACCTCTGTGGGGAAATAAGGGAATGAGGCAAGAGGTTTATAAGGCAGCATTCAAAGAGTGGGCTTAGAGAATAAAATAACCATGCCACTTGTCCTGTGCTGTGGTGTCTGTAGTGAAGCAATCAGCTATTCTGCAAAATAGAGTTAACATCCATTTTCACTTCAGTGGTGTGCTATCCTTAACAGCACCTGCAAATGGAAAGCAGGCATCTAGCAAAAGTATAATTCCTTTACAGAGCTTAAACATTGTGCAATGTTTAAAGGTATCAGTGAACAACATGATTCAGGGGCATGAAAAAATGAGATGGCAAATTGCTAGAATATAAGTAAAAACACGAAAACATTTATTTTGGGACAGCTTCCCAGTATTTGCAATGCCTTGTATGGGCTATTTTATAGCTCTGTTCTTAGCAAAAAACAACCTGTAATTTTTTACAACAGTAAGCATAACATGATGTAAGTGGTGCTCATGCTCCCTGCTGAAGCCTGACTAATAAAAATAAAAGCATTGGCTCAAAATTCTGCATTGCTATCCCAAATCCCAGCGTGATTAGGTATTTCTATTTGTGGATGGATACAATCTAGTATTACTTTGCATTGTGATGGCCTTTTTGGTTTAAATTGAAAATAACTGTCAGTTCCATTCCCAGCAGTAAATTCCAAGGGAAAAGAGTCTGAAGTAGGGATGTGCTGGGAGTAGAAGAGAGGTGTGAGGGGTGACCAGCAGGGGTAAGGGAGAGGAGGCAGGGGGTGAACCGGGAGCTCCAGGAGAGGGCAGCAAGCAGAGCGTTTGCATGGAGTTGTCTCTAAGGAGAACTGATGCCTCTCCAAGTTAAGTTGAAAAGTGTTCCGAGGAAAGGGACTGAAAGAGAAAAGTGGTGGGGGAACCCGTGCAGAGAAGTGCCTTCAAGGGAAGGTATTGAGAACAAAGCTGGGAATAGCTGCGGGTGGCTGGGTGGGGAAAGGAAGTGAATGATCTCCTGGGGTGGGGAAGAGGAGCTGAAGCAGCTGGAAAAGGAGCAGGGGGAGCATGGGCAGAGACACTGCAGGTGGCTGTGAGACTGATGGGGGGCACAGTGAAGATTTCCCACCCGAGCAGGGCAGTGTCAGGCCAGGCAGGACCATTGTACCAAGCAGAACCTGCTGGGCCTGGAGCATCCCTGTTTCTCATCTGCACTGCTCTTGGCAATGGTGACCTGTCCTCAGGGAAATCTTGCTAATGCCAGGGAAATGACAAGGTCAATGCTGTAAGGAATGCAATGAAAATATCAAACAAAACCCAGCAGTGAAACAGGGGGGATTTAAAGCAAGAATTTAGGAATTAGCCTGGTGATGCCCAGAGGTGAGCTACCTCTGTAACCTTCTTGGACTGCCATCTAGGAAGGGACCTTCATCTCTCACCTCTCATACCTGCATGGAGCAGGCATTACTGTCTAAATGTAAGTAATGACACTGGGATTTAGATGAGACTTCATCCAAAGTGGAGGGAGCCAACTGCTGCCTGGACAGCAAAGGGACCAGGCAGTTTTAGCCCCCTCCCTGTAAATCCATTGCTGAATATCTTTGGTGCTAATTATGTGATTATAATGTCAAAATGGAAGTGCAGAAAATCTGCTCTGAGTAGGACTACACAAAAGTGGAGCTGGAGGTAAAAAGAGAAGTAAAAAACAAAAATGAAAAGGTGTGTACAGCTGTGTATTAGGACAACAGGAGCCCCTCTGTTTTTCTCAGAAAGGGAAGCTCAGGAATATGACCTTTAGCAGATATTGGGATCCTCATATAAATGCTTCCCACAGCCAATATGGCAATGAAGGTTACTCTCCATACATCTGAATTAATCTTTAGCAGAGTTAAATTGGTATTAATGAGGCAGTAAGAAGGACAGCCTGACAGCTTAGCTGTGCTGCAGCCTGTCTCTCAAAGTCACTTGCTGGGTGATTTTAGTGGTTGCTTGTGCTGAAAATTCCACTGCTGGTGCAAAGGCCTGATGCAGTCACTCAGCTTTATTCTTCTTGAAACGAAAAAATGCAAAGTTAGGCAGAACAAACTGGCCTTGACCAAAACATGCTGCTCTGCTCTTATTTAACTTCATACTAAAACTGCTGGATTTCTGCAATCATCGGCTCAAAAATGAACTTCCAGCAGCTAACTCAAATAAGGAGAAATGATATTTCTGGCATTTATTCTCCCACTGCACCCTGCCTCTGTGTGGTTCTGCACTCCCTGGTAGCTAATCCTCCCCACAGGAGCCAGGGATCCAGCAGCAGATGAGTGGCTATTACAGACAGGTGAGGAAGGGGTGAGATTTCATCCACTGAAGAAGAAGGGTAAAATCAGATGGCAGGAAAAGGATTTAAAGAGCCATGAAGGCAAAGGACAAAAGAGGAGGGACTTGGACCTGTGGCTTTTCTTAGGATGCAGGTCAGGAGGCTGGGGTCTCTCTGGGGGAAAAAAGGGGTGGTATAAGCATCAGTACATCATACCCAGGGAAAGAAGGCAGACAGCAAAGGAGCTGAGGGAACAGGGGCTGAGCACTAAGCCTTACAGCAGCAGGAGTGTGATAGAAAGGCATAAGAATAAGCACAGTGAAACGGCCCCACCCCAGATGGCTGCTGTAATGGTAATTTTTTTCCCTTTGAGGCTTTCTGTTCACATAAGGCATATGTATCAGGGTGAGTATTTAGGAGAGGCAAGGCTTGTTTCATCCTTAATTAGGCTTACTGATACTACACAAGTCTGGGTTTATTGAGGAGCTGAGATATACAGTACTATTCAGTATATTCAATCCATCAGACTGCCATTTTATATAGGTCAGAGCCCTTCATAAACCACCCAATGTCCTGAAAATTTGTCATTAAATTGAATTAAGGGAGAGCTCTTTCCAGAGTTCTGATAAGGTGGATTAAATCAGGTAAAAAAAAGAAAGGCTCTTGAAGAAATGGGAGGCATACATGACAAATGAAAAAGGAACAAATCACAGGTTCCAGTATTATCTGTCTCAGAACTCTGAGGGAAAATATAGAGCTTGTAACAAAATCATGCTGTTAATAAAATTGATTATGAGACTGGAGTGCCATATATCTATGAGTCAACAGCTGAAAACAAAGGGAACACGTTAGAGGATATCTTTAAAATGGAATTACACCTCTGTCATGTCATGTCATGTGTCATGTTATCTCCATGAGGACTGCCTGGATTCTGCAACCAGTTCTTTCTAGAATGATTGCCTTTACTTGGAAAGAAAAAGCAAGGTAGTGTTTGTATAAAATGCCTTGAGAAAGAATTTTGCAGCTCTGCAGTTGTGTGGCCATGTTCCTCTCCAGAAGCAATGCTGGATTTAAACAGGAGAGGGCATTCATGACCAAGCATAAGAGTGTGCTGAGGGTTCTCAGTTTCTTAGAGGGAAGATATTTGAAAATGGTAATTTTTTTAAATGATTAATAAAGGCTTATCATCCAAAAATAAATCTTCTCTAGACATCATGTACCAAAAGGAGTATAAATAATTACAAATTAAAACCTGCCTAGTAAACGAGTGTTTGAGGTGCCCTTAAGCAGCACTATCCCAAATGCAGACAAACCTCTGAAAAATCAGGAGGGTTTGAACAGCATGCTGATCTTTTCCATAGCTTCTTCTTTAAAACTCTTGTGAGCTCTTAAAGAGACTACAGTGGGGAGAGCTGGACTGGAAGATGAACCAAGACAGATGAAACCTCGATGCTGTTCCTGGCTGCCAATTGTGAGCTTAGGCAAGATATTTGAAGGGTCTGTGCCTCAGTTTCTTCTCTTAGAAGTGGAATTAAATGTTGAGAACTTCCATAAGCATGGAAATGACAACAGTGTTGGCAGGACAAGGATAGTAGGTTAAGCTCACCATATCAAAGCTAGCCAGTCAGTATGAGTAATGCTAGTCACAGATACTTTTATAATTTTCCTCTTGTTCAGAAATGACTGAATTTTTTTCTATGCATACCGGGCTTTCTCATGCTGTTCAGCTGAGAGTGCTTGGATGAAAACACACCTTTCCTAGGAATTTGTAAAAGAAATTATATCAGGTGTGTTGCTAGATGAAAATGGAAGTGTCTTGGTTAGCAGGAACTGCCCTCTGCAACCTCCCTGTGCAACTTGGAAAGTCATATTCCAGTTCCCATTTCTGCTTTATCCCCAGTGATATCTGTGTACTGTAAGTAGGTTTATCTGCTGTCCCAGCATGAAGGGAGCTGACGTGTCCTGGTGACAGCCCCTTTGTTAAATACAGAGAGTATAATTTAGAGCAAGTGGGGGATGCCCACAGTGCCTCGTGGGAATGCAAATACAAATAAAAAAAATATGCTGTCCATCTCAAGTGCAGGTAAGGATCATTTGCTTTGGTCTGCAAATTTTCCTGTGGACACAGGCAAAGTTATCTGACCACTGTCTGAGACAGCTGAGTGGCCCTTTGGGGGCCTTTGGCTCCCCAGCTCTCCTTCCTTTTGAAGTTAGGTGTACAAAGTGTTCTCATTCCAAGGCACTTTGTAACCCCCAGACAAACAGAGGGAGGCAGAAAGCAGGGAGCTCATTCGTGGACCTTCTTTCTGCACTTGCCCCCCTGCAGAAGCCCTGGCAGGGTGCTGGCAGGGCGATGGCTCTGTGTCAGGTCTGGCTGCCTGATGAGGAGGTGGCAGCCAGCTGCAGGATCCCCCTCTGTGACCTTCAGGGCCCAGCGAGATCCTCAAGGCTGCAGCTTCTTCCTGCTATCTCTGCTAAAACAACAGGGAAAAAACAGCCAGGAGAAGAATAAGGACACTTTTGGTATGCACTAGCCAAGACAGTTTCAAATGAGCGCTCTGCTTTAAGAAAAAATGTGGTTTATTATTTAAATTGTTCTGTAAGCAAAGCAACATGGCTTGCCTTTTCCTCACAATGATGGAGGGCATACAGAACAGCTGAATATGCAACTGCTGTTTAATTCAAGACTTAAACAGTGTCATTAAACATATTTTCTTGCAGAGAAAAATTACTTCAATAGCAAATTGCATTTGTCTCACTTGTGAAAGCTTATTAAGGATGTTGCTTCTTCTATTTTGTAGGTGTTAGTCTGGCTATTTAATTAAGGGTCTGACAGTATTTTCATTAAAATATTTTCATTTTTCAGGATGTGTAAGCCTTAAAAATTAAAGCTTAATGGGTGAGTCTCGTTTTCACAAGCCAAACTGCACTGTAGCGACATAGCTACCTAAAAAATGTAAAACTAAGGAAAAAGAAAGGAAAAAGAGATTATATTTCTTGCTTCTCAAAACCCTCAGGGCAACACCGAAGGTGCATCAAGACCTAAGTGTATATTCTTCTACACATACGAGATTAATGAACATTTTTCCAGATTAGTAACTGCTAAATTAGCAGATCTCTGCATTAACATATGAACAGGCTGCTGCAAATGTAAGCAATAATTGAGTAGTTGTAGCAGATTGCTGCTGCTTAACTGCAGCACTTAGCTTCAGCTATCCCCGTTTAGGAGGTAATCACGACTTCGGGGTTTATTAGAGCAAAAATGATACGCTTTTGCAGGCAGCTTTCCTAGGTGCCTTCCCACACCGCAGGAACAAGTGCCGGGTCACTCGGAGTTTTAGGGTCTGGCTTTAGCACCGTGTGCGGCAGAGCCGCACGGGTTTGGGGTGTGGGGGCCTGGAGCCTTCAGGGCCGGTGGGGCAGGGACAGGGACAGGGCAGGGGCAGAGCAGGGCAGGATCCGGGCAGGGACAGGAACAGGGGAAGGGGCAGAGCAGGGACAGGGCAGGATTCGGACAGGGACAGGGACAGGGGCAGAGTCAGGGGCAGGGACAGGGCCAGGGCCCGGCGCCCTCAGGCCGGGCGGGGCAGGCCCGGGCGGGGCCGCGTCCCCCTGGCAACCGCGCCTTAAGGGCGGGCAGGGGCTGAGGCGGCGGCTGCCGCTGCCATGGCTCACGGCAGCCCCGTGGTGAGGAGCTGGGCTGGGCTGGGCTGGGCTGGGCTGGGCTGGGCTGGGCTGGGCCGGGCTAGGGTAGGGTAGCCGGGTCTGGCCGCTCCTCCTTGTGGAACACAGGGGACAGGCACGAGGAAGCCGCCGCCCGTTCGCTGTCGCAGGAAGCCCAAGGAGGACATCGAAAGCCATTTATTTGTTTTTAATGATTTTAGTTCTTCTGCTGAAAATGGCCGTCGGTGGGCCGAAGCTGGCACGGGCGGGGTGGCTGCAGGGTGCGAGGGCAGCTGGGCAGCGCAGGGACGGGCGGCCTTGACCCCGCTGCTCTCCCTGCCTCGGGCTCCAGTGCTCCCTCAAAGAACGGGAATCCCCGGGAGACTTGCAGGGTGTGGATAAGGCTCCCTTTTCTTCAAAAACCGCAGTTTGTTCCCGCTATGGATGGCCTGGTTCTGGCGAAGGAGTGCCTGTGTGTGAAGGGATTAAGCTGGAGTACAATAGTGTCTGTGCCGGAACCATTCTTCTCTAATTTGCAAGCATGTGGCGCTTGAGTTTTACAGTTGCTGTGTGCAGTTGTTATATAGCACAATAAATATTTGTACTCACTGTAGTTTGGCAATCCTGGGGAGAGGAATAGGCCCGATGAAAGATTTGCATTCAGATTCTCTTCTGGATTAGCAGTGTAGGCAGAGCGTTTGACATATGGCCTGATCAGCAGATTTTAGTGTAGAGGTACAAGAGGAATTTTTTTTTTCTTCTTCATCTTTCTAGTATCCTGAAAAAGTGCTGGGGGAATCTTTGGAGGTTGATAACCCCTGATAAGAAATTACCCAAGTATAGTTGTTTTAAAGTAGTTGTGTTGGTTGCTTTTTCCAGAAAGTGTAACATATTACTTCTTAATATCTTCTTTTCTTTGAAAAGAAATTGTTTGTCATCTGCACTTTAGAACAACTTTAGATAAGTAAAATATTAATTTGATATTTAAAAAAATTAAATTATTAATCCACAATCTTGTAAGGTTTCCTAAAATATCTCAGCTTCATTTTTCACCTTGTGTAGGATATTCTGGTGGTAATGATAGTCAAGATTAATAAGCTTTAAATTGCTAAAAGCTCATTATCTTACATTTGCATTGGAGTGTAGGAATCTTGAAGCTCATGTATCTGCTGTCCAGGTCTGACTGGAGGATTAGGATTTAATCACTGACATGGGCAGAAGAATAAAAGGAATAAAATGTTCTGTTGGAGTCCTATTGTAATGTAAAATGAATGATCTGTACTGATAAAAGTAGTGTTCAAATTTCCACAGCTAGGTTACTATGCAGCATCAGACTGTTTCCACAAAGAAAGAAAAAAATCTGTTATTTTTTGTGGGTTCCTTACATTCTGCTTTTGATGGAACTGTTAATTTTTAGCAGCTTGTATTATTGGTTGGCCCTTCCTTAGGTTAGGGGCAATGATTCTAGTATGATACAATGGGGTTAGACAAGCTTGTTTGAAAATACAGCACATCAATGTTTTTTTAATATCTCTAGGACTTTATTAAGCATTTACCAAATTATTGGTAGTCTAAGCAATAATTTGAGGCTCAAATCCAGTACTATTTTAGGGATGTTAGATTTAAAAGAGTGAGTGGCTTTGCATCTGACATTCAGTTTATGAAACTGATCTGTTCATGCTGTTCAGTTTGTAACAGCAGTTTATGAAGTAAGATTAGACTTTGTGCTGTCTTTTCAAATGACTTAATGCTCATCTTAACTTGAAAATATGTATTTTTTTCCAATGTAGCCTGAACTATACAAGTCCATTATCGAGGATGTGATTGAAGGTGTGCGGGAGCTCTTTGCAGAGGAGGGTGTAGAGGAGCAGGTTCTGAAAGACTTGAAGCAGGTTTGTTGGGTTCCCTTGCATTAATAGCAGTTGTGTTTGTGTTTTTCTTTTGAGATTATGGACTTCATCATTTCTTTGCCATCCAAAACATGCAAACTTTTGCCCTTAGTGTTACAAGTATCCTGTGAGTCATGTGGGGGCTGCTGAGAGTTGAAATTGGTTGGTTATTGCTACCCCGTTTGTTTGATAGAATCAGTAAATTTACTCTTGGAAGAGCTGGGAATACCTGATTATCTTTTTTGATGCAGTTTGTTTTTAAAGCTGATATTTGTTGACCTTAATAACAATCTTCCCACAGCTTTGGGAAACAAAGGTGGCACAGTCTAAAGCAGCAGAAGGCTTCTTCAAACATAGCCACTGTCCTCCACGGTTCAGCCTGCAGCTGCCACACCGTTCTCACAGCATTTTGCAGACTTCAGCAGGTCAGATGTTCTTGGACACAATTTAAGAATATCTCAGTGATTCAGGGATATTTTTGGAAGACTTAGAATAATCTTGGTTTATGTATATATCTCATGCATGTATCTAGCTTGATGTGGAACAGTAATTATTTGAAAGCAGAATTTGACCAGTAAATGATGAATTCAACTTTAATAAACTGATAGAATTCTGTCTACCTGCTCTTGATCAGCTGCTCATTTCCAGTAGCAAAACATGTAGTGTTTTAGCCTTCTTGTCTGCAGTCCAATAGGGTAGCCCTCCAGTTCCAAATTAACCTGCAGGGTTAAGCTCCTGCTTCTCCTTTTGGTGTGTGTCCTGATGTGTGCAGAGTTTTTTTGGCTCATTTGTGCCATGCAGTTCTGCTGTCAGGTTGGGGTTTAATCTGGTTCTCAATTTGTTAAAATGTAATCCCTTGCTCAAACAGAAGAGGGGAAGCTTTTTAGTTTTTCTTTGAGTTAGTTTTTCTAAAAGCAGCATTCCTGTTGCAGAGGAGTACTTGACTTTCACACAGGCTCTGACATCAGGACCTGTTCTTCTCAATGAAGTCCAGCTGACCACTGTGGCATTGTTGTGGTAGAGTGTAGTGAGTACTCAGCTGAGACTTATCCCAAAGTGAGAGGCTGTTAGGACCTTTGCCCATGAAGGACAAAGCCCTTATGAGATGGTTTAATGAAAATCTGTGTTGTAGTGTATTTCAGGCTTGGGCAGGCATTCTTTATCTGTGGGATTCTTTTCCTTTTTTCTTTTTTTTTTTTTTTCCCTTTATTTTTTGTGTTTGTTTAGGTTTTTTACAGTCTTCCTAGTTGAATCAACTGTTTTTGGAGGCAGGCATTTTATTTGTTCACATGACTAAAGGGAATATACTTTTGTGTTTGCAGGCTATTCGAGGTTTTATATTTAATGAGCATTACCTTCTTACTCTTAAGTTTTTAAAGGGCAATACTAAGGCAGAGCAATCTGTTGAGGCAAGTAAATCTGTTTGTTTTTAAAAAGGGGGTTTGAATTGCCCTGTGGATAGCGATTTTCAAACTAGTTAGGGCTACCTGAATCGTTTGCTTCCAAAATCCTGACAAAAAAAGTTTTCCCTTTGCCCTTTTTTCTGCCGTGGGAGTCAGAATAGGGTGTTTTTGAAAATCTTATCCTACTGTTTCTATTTTTAGCATCACTGGATTTGCTCTGCTGTGAAAAAAATGCTTGCATGTTTTCCTCAAGTTGACAAGGCAATACTTGTGTTCACTAATGAGGATGAAGTTAGATTGCTTTAGTTTCAGCCATGTTTGCTGTAAATTATTGAAAGATAACTCTATCCAAGAAATTAATGTGGTTTTTTTTTAATATAGCTTCTTTTGTCATCCAAGCTGGCAGAGGTTTTCAGCATTTCACAGCAGCAAAACTGGTATGTAGCTGTAGTGATGTTTTACTTCAATTTTGATTATGTTGAACTCCTAAATTTTTAAAATTGTTTGCCAGATATTAATATGCTTCAGGAGGGAGAATTGTAATGCTACTGCTTCTATTGGAGCAGTGAAAAAGGATGGGATATACCAACTGGTTCTGCAAGAAGTAAAGCCAGAAGTGTTGGAAAGACACAGATGCATGTGTTTAGCCCATAGGATGAAAGTAGTGGAAATGCACAGCTACATATACTTAAAAAAAAAATTAAAAAAATTGTTACTGGTTGTTAAAATTGTGCATGGCTGGGAAATACTACTACTAGTGAAGCTGGGAGCAGCATTATCTGTGAGGTGTAGAAATCATCCAGAAGGAAAATGAGTGTTTTTATAGTTGACAAGTTCAGAACTCTGGGCATAGCAAAATTTCTTTGGGGAGCAGCCACTAATTGCCAGAGCTTGATGAATTTACTGAGTGCCTCCTGAGCCTCAAGCTAAGTAGCTTGTCAAGTTGAAATATAATACTGGGAAGATGTTTGTGCAATATGTGAGTTTCTGATTTAAAAGTTGGATCTCCTCAGAACAGCTAGATTGAAAGGGAGCTGCATATCCAACTCTTTGCTTCCCAGGAGGAAAAGGGAATATGAAGTGACTTCATAGGCCTAGGTGAGAAACCTGTGCTGTGTGGAGTAATGCATAAATTTGGTCAAAGTGACTTTGAGTAGAAAAATACCTTTCTGGATGGTGGGTACATTGAGGGGATATGGAAAATGCTACCTTAACAAAAAGGGAGTGTGATAGCTGGAAAGCAGGATACACTTGGGGCAAGCTATTCCTCTGTCAGTGCAGAACACTCTTTACCTGTCTACATCTCAAAAGCATGATGCAGCTTTCCAGAGGCCCTCACTCCTGGTTCCCATGGGTGTTCTAGGTGTGGCACTCAGTGCCTTTCCTGCCTAAACTCAGCTCTTGTGTTGCAGGGCCCCCCACGAGTGGGTGTGACACTTGCTCTCCCGTCGGGAGTTGCTTATCCTTTACAGATGCCAGCTGGAGTGATGCTGCAGCCAGCACCGGGTAAGGGTAACGAGGAGATGTCAAACCTTGCAGTGCCCTGGGGATGTTGGGAGACAGTCCCAGGGACAGTAGATGAAACAGATGAGAAGTTAAAGTGTAGGGTAGAGCCTCCTCTTTGTACTCGGTGTTTATAGTGGCTGCGTGGGGGAAGTAACTGCATTGATTACTTGGCGTGTCAGTTTTACAACTTGTAACAAGTGTTTTCACTTGTCAGCCCAGACACAGGTATCTTCTTCCTGTGTCTCTGGGATAACTGTCTATGTTTTCAAAAAGCTAAAGGCACTGTGGTGCTTCAGAGACAAATTGATTTCTTATTCAAATAAAATCCAAGTATCCATTAACCTTTTTGATCCCATTCTTTTGGCAATAAAACTGCCTGTACTGCTTGTACAAAAACTGCTTGTATTGCTTAGGTGTGATCAGTGGAAGGCTTAGTTCAGTCATTGACTCTTCCCACAAACAGCTGTCCTTTGATGAAAACTGATGTCTCTAGTTATCTGTTTCAGGCATAATTCCCGATGTCATGACACCTATAGACTGTTACCAGTGACTGTGTCTGTGTGAGCATGTGTGTGGGGAGAAGAAAAATCAAATGAAATTTGGAACTTGGCTCTAGCATCTCAGTTCTAACACTGATAATAATAACAACTTTAAGCATTGAGTGGTTTTCTTAAGCTTTTAAGTCTTTAAGGTCTTAAGAAATGATATATAAATTAGTAGTTGTTTGGTTTTTCTTGAAACTAAAATAGGCAGATTATTTTTTTTTTTAGAGAGAATACCTAAAGGCCCCTAAAGGAATGAGCTTTCCCTGTGGCTATGGACTAGTTTACTGTTTCATCTTGTATTCCTTAGTTTCTGAAATGACATGGAAAAATTTAAAACAGGGGTTTTATTTATTTATCTATTTATTTTAATTCTAGTATGTTGTTAAATTATTTGACTTACTGTCACAGGGTACTGTGTAGGCCAAACTCAAATAAAGGTATTAAACATGATGGACTGGATGGAAGCCATCATTCAGAAAGCTGCTGAATGCCTGATTATCAAGAGCTGGAATTGTGCTTGAGGAAAGTTTTACTTTGCAAGCATCCTTTTTCTCATAGTTTGCCTGAGTGTTTGTTCTTGTTTTTAGTGGTGGCAGGTCAGTGGCCTGGATCAGCCTGTAGTTTCACCTGCTGAAGCAGTTTTTAACTCTTCTCTCTGTAGGACAGCTTTACAAGGTGAATATGCCTGTTGTGGTCACCCAGGCCTCAGGAGATGGAAGCATTCTCCATTACCCTGTGCAGCAGATGCTTCATCCCCTGGGGCAAGCTTCAGTTCTGCAGGCCAGCCTTGCCAGTGCTGCACAGGTGAATGCATCTGCTGCCCATGCAGCTGGTGAAACACTGCAGCCCCAGGAGACTGCTGTCCAACAGGCTGTGCTGTTCAAACCAAGTTATGTGGAAAAACAACACCTGGAGAGCTCTGCTACCTTGGTCCAGCAGCCTTCTGTGAGTCTGCAGGAATTTGAAATTAATGCAGTGTTGAATCAGTGCAGTGAACCCACAGAAAAATTCCAGCATGACAATCTTCACACAACTGTGTTTACTCCAGAATGCTCTGAAGGACTTTTTGTTGATGATTCCTTGGCAAGCAGCTCAAGCAGTGTCCTGCTGGATGTGGAGGAGCAGCTGGACATGGAGCATCCGGAGCTGCTGCAGCAGCAGGTGTCTGATGATATCATTGACCTGATTATTGCAGGGAAAGGTTTGGATGAAAATGCATTTCTAAAGGATCAGGGCAGCATTGCTTCCTCTGACAAGGTAAGGCCTTTTGTTTCTCAGCTAATGAAAACACCTCTGTTAGAGATGGTTGTTTGAATACATTTCTAAGTGACAACTAGCACCTCTAAATGAGAAGAACAAAAGTTATTTTGATTTTATGGTTCATTTTTAAGCTTGTTTAGAATAGCAGTAGCTGACTGCTTGTTTTTACATTAAGAATTTGTCAAAACTACTGCTAAAATACTGTGATTGATGAGAATATCAATTTAAAAATAGTGAAAAAAATGTAATGGAGAGATAAAATGTGTTAGACTTACTGATTACTTTTGAGGAGTTTTTTTGAAACTAAGCAGATGTGAAAAACTCCTTGAAAGCTTCCATGTCATTCTGATATGCACATTCTGCATATGGATACTGGTCAATTGTGGGCAAAGAGCTTTTGCAGGATCAGCTGGGATTAATTTTAACTTGGAATGTGTGAAGAGCATTAAAGTTGTATTGAGAATGCATTCAGGATGAAAAGTCAAATTTGATAAGTGAAAATCTCCTTGAAGAAAATTTATTTCCTTGGGGAAAAAGTCCTGGACAACCTAGAACTCAGCTAGAGCTGTGTGGGAAACTTGAATGATTTTAATTGACAAGCCGCTTTCCTGACCTCATCTAATTTTAGTTCCAGAAATTATTTGCAGATGTTTGAAGTTCAGGCTGGCTTTGAGTTGTAGTGCTCATATGTGATTGAGGCAAATTTATTAAATGCAAATTTAACTACAGTAATGCCAAATGTCTGTAAATAGAAAGCATGTTATGTTGCTCATCTGAACTCTGATGGCTGCATGATGCAGACTGTCTGCAGTGAGAATGGGAGGTCTAAACAAAGTGTTATTTTTCTTGAGCTAGGAAGTGTATGTGGATGGGAATTAAGTGCTACAATAAAGATTTAATGAGAGATTGAAGATGGCTGAAACCTTAAAGCTCTTTTACACTCCTATGAATGCTCTGTTTAGGAATTCTAGCACTTTTATGAACAGTGACTTGGAGTACTGAAATATTTACTGTCTCTCCCAGCTTTCTGTATCTTATTTAAACAAAGCTTTTTGAATGAGTTGAAGGAGAGGGATCAGTTCATCTTGACTTTTTATTTAAAAAATAGAAAATGCTATTTTTGGGGGTGAGGAGTAGCTTACATTTTTGTTTTAATGGAAGTTTTTTTTTTTTTTTAATAGAAATTCTAAGTGTCCACTTGATTGCCTTTGTTTTAGAGTTGAGTACAAGGGTGTTTAGAGAAAAGTGTAAGAACTTTTTCCTGTATTGCTGAGGAATATTTGACCTGGGTTCTATTTAAGTTAGATGCAACACAATGTTTGCAAATGTACTCAGGTTTTGCAAGCAGTAGGACCTGAAACTCTCATATTAGTGCCCCAGGCTCATTGATTTATTAAACAAAAATGTCAGCCTTTGTGCTGACGTCCACTGTGGTGTTGATTCACAAGCTGTCCCTGGTCTCTTTCATTCCTGTCCCATGGAACCCATGGAACAGACAGAATCTGATTTACCACTGGAGAAGGATCTCTGCAGTGACATTGAAGGCATAAGTCAGCTGGATGGCACTGGGGATGCTTCTTCCAACGAACAGATACCACATACAAAAGATAAAGAAGAGAATGAATTAGTTGGTTTTATTGATTCAGAGGATCTAAGAGTTCTGGATGATGAGGAAGACTATGATGAAGACTGTGAAAGCTCCTCAAACGTTGAGTCCAGCTGCAGTGATGGGGACAATGAAGACCTCCAGATAGACATAGTTGAGGAGGTAATTTACTTTAAAGCCTTTAGAAGCACATAACAATGTTAGATCTCTCCTGACTGTTGGACCTAGAACAGTTCCTGGTTAGTTTAATGCAGGCATGCACAGTGAAGTTACAAACCTCTGAAGACAGGAGGTGCTGATGAGAAATTATGTGGAAGCTCTTTATGAGAAGTGTGGCCAAATGAAAGAACTATTACAAAGTAACTTGTTTATTGGATGAATTAAAATATTTAGCTATCAGAATTAAAGTTTTATTGTAAGACCCTGGCCACAGTGGAATGGAGTTCTGCTTTTTACTTAAGTAAGATATTTAAAGAATTAGATTTAAATGAGATTTATTTAAATAAGATCAGAATAAAAATCTGGGTTTTGCTTTCCTTCTGAAGTACCAGAGGGGATTAGACAGAGAACAATGTGATTCAAGAACATTGTTCTCTGTTTGATGCCTTGTGTTTCCTAGGTTTTCCTTTTTCTTAAAGATACATGGTTTTGTATTCTATGGGTTTGTTCACAAGAGAATCAACTTGTAGCATTTGGACTTCATATAAATACAACTTGATGAGTATTTCAATTACTGGGATCTGCTTTATCAGTTAGTAGTTTTGCTTTTTTGACCTGTGTTTTTGTTTAGGGTGTTTTGGGTTTTCAGAATGCAAATGTATAAAAGATACTTGTAAATGAGGTTGGTGCAATGTGGTTTTCACAGCCTCCAGGTCTTGTTTTTTGCAATGGTAACTTTATTGTTCTGGGTATGTTTAATTCCAAATATGCTCTTCTGAAAGAATGTATAAAACAGAATTTTAATCTCTAGGACCCCTTAAACTCTGGTGATGATGTCAGTGAACAGGACATTGCAGACTTGTTTGACACCGACAATGTGATAGTTTGTCAGTACGAAAAGGTACAGTAATACACTTTTATCTTTGTTCTTTAATCATCCTAAATAATATCTTCAGCAAATCCATGTCTGCTCTCCTGTCAGTGCCTCCTGAAGAAACTCTAATGCTGTAATAGAGTGTTTAAATGATGTGTTTAGCTAACAATAGTCTGAAGACTTTCCTGCTGTTTTCTGAAAAGAGGATAATCATACTGGCCCATTAAAGGAAAAGGGAGCAATAAGTCTGGCAAAATTATGATTTTTAAAGGTGCAAAAGCTTGTTTATTTCCTTAACTTTTAAGTAAGATCAGCATCTCTGTGGATGTATGTAGGATATTCAGCTGTGAATTAAGGCTTATAAAATGGATAACAGAAAGAGAGGTGTATGTACTTCAACTTTTTCTTTTGTCTTTGTAGTGCTTACTGAGATTTTCCTAGCAGAATTTTGTTGTGTCTGAAAAACAAAGTAGTTAAGTGCCTTTTTGTCCTCCTTCATTTTAATGTTTAAAATTCAACCTTTATTTTGAACTCCTGAAGATCAAATTAAGTCATTTTAGCTATTGTATGGATTTGGATGCTTACATGTCAGTAATTTAAAAGATAAAAAATTGCATATTTTAAAGCAAATATGGAAAGATGTGGCTGTAGTTTAAGAGTATGCCTTGACTTTTTTTTTAAAATATTCTTTCAAAAGAGACTAGTCATAACTTTTTGTGTGTCTCACTAGGCCTATCTTAAAGGTTGTCTGTGGTTTAGGAAACAGAGAGGTCCTAAGAAAATTGTTTTTATAAAACTGTGACAGATTGACTGTTCCTGAGACCAGTTATTTTGCAAAGTTATAGGGATATGTGTAGGAAATGCCTCTGAAATAAAGCCATTGGTGTCTGTTGTATAAAATTTTGCAGCTTCAGAACTCAGACATTACAGTTGCTACAGGTAATGCATACTGTTATCTAGAGCAAGTTTTGTCTGAAGCAAGCTGAAAAATTGCTTGAAAATCTAGAAGATACTAACAGGAAGGTCAGTGTTGGGTATGTCTTATAGGAAATTTAATATCAGATGTTATTAGAAATTGAGAGTTACAGAAGCTAGGGAAAGATGTTGGTAACTTTCCCCTTTAGAATACAGATTTAATAAAACATGTAGGCCCAGTAGAAAGCAGATAAAAACAATTATATCTTCAATTACCTTGTTACCTTTAAGACAATATTGCTAGTAAAATTGCTGTCCTGTTCCTTTTCTTTCTGAAATTGAAAATAGATTGATACAGACAATTCAAGGAATTTTCTTGAGATATTTAAAATTCCTTCTTTTAGTATTAAACAAAACTTTCTGCAGAATGGATTTCCTTGCAGGCCTTTAAAAAGAAACAATATGCAAATTCTTTCTTACTGTTTTTTTAATAGCTGCATTTGCTTTTAAGCCAAGTTTTGATGCTTTTGGCCTGTTCCTAACACCTCTGTTCATGCAATGTTGCTTTGCCATGTGAGAAAGAAAACATTGCATTTTACTTCAGCTAAACTGGTTTGCAAGGTGTGCTGTGTTTTGGGATTGCCCTATTATTTTTATCTTGTCTTGCTGCTGTTGAACTGTTATAGGTAAGACTTTTTTGGGAGGAATTTGTGGGATAGGAGAGTGGGACAGGATGGGATAAGATTCAGGACGTTTCTCTCTTGGGAGGGCAGAGAGTTCTTTTTAAACAATTGAAGTATAATACTTCCATTGAATATTTTGGACCATAAGGATTTTAAAATAAAAACCAGGTGTGTGTGTTTTTTAAATGAATGGTTCTAATGTATATTTGTGGTTGCATTAATTTTGATTATTATTTTTTATCAGATACATCGAACTAAGAACAAATGGAAGTTCTTCTTAAAAGATGGAGTGATGTCCATTGAGGGTAAAGACCATGTTTTTGCAAAAGCCACTGGAGATGCAGAGTGGTGAAACCTCACTCCAGTATGTCCTTGAAGACTGTGGCATTATTTCCTTATAAGCCTTCTGTCAAACAGCTGGACTTTCTATTTTTGTGCCATTAAAAAAAAAACCAAAACCAAAAAAACCTGCAAAACAACAAAGCTGTGATAAAAAATATGCAAAATCTATGTTATTTAATTGTGTTGTTAATCTGTTTAGTTTGCAAACTAAGCCACTGTACTGTTAGCTACTTAGCTGTGTTTGCTGTTCTTTTCTGATTATTTCATTTTTTTCCAATGAAGAAGCACCTTTGGTGTTAATAGCTTTAAAGTTTGAAGTGTTATATCTGTTTGTAATTCAAGAAATTAAAGAAATACTTAGTAATTAGTAAAGAAATACCTATTGATTATAATTAAGTAAATTTTATTTCTTTTTAAGAGGTATGACTTGAAATATAATATTACACTGTTTTATTATTTTTTTCAAAGACTTTTGAGTTGAAAAGAAAGCAATATCTGTGCATGTGTGAAACATGTGGCTATTTCTGAAGCTGCACATTTCTTTCTTTTTTTTTTTTTTGTTTTTTTTTTTGTTTTTTTAGTTGCTTTGTGTTTTTTGGATTTCAGTTTAAAGACATGCACTCTAGATGCAATAAAGGTAATGTCTGGGAAAGATCCTGGAGCTCTCAATATATGAGAATTATTATTGTTTATTGTATACTAGCTATGTCTACTGAGATGCAATGAGTAGTGTGATGTAACATTAAAATGTGATTTATTTTCACTGTCAATACAAAGTTATTTAAGTTTGCTACTGTACTTTCCACTTTGTTCTAGGACTACAGACCGGTAAGCTGTGAATGATACAAATTGTGCATAATAATTAAAGTGTCATCTCATATCCATTTCTAGTGCAGAATTGTTTTTGTGTTCCCTCAGTATAAACTTTGCTTAGAGAAATGAGTACATCCATGCACGTGGCAGTAGCTCACCCTACCATGAGAACTGCATTCCTCCCAGCCCTCATCAACTTTTTCTTAGTTCTTCTAGAAATAAAGGGTAAAAGAAGCTTTGGGCCCTTGTCTTTCTGGGCTGCCTCAGAACAGGATCATCCTGCTGGAAGGGCAGTGCTTCACTAAGGGATGCCTCCCCATGGCTGCTGCTTCCATGTCTGCTGGAATGAGACACTGAGGCATTTTGGTTATCTCTAGTCCCTGAGAAGGGTGCAGAGGCTGGGAGAAGGGAAAGAATAGAAATGTGAAAGCGGGTGAGAATGAATAGATGGAAGAAATGAAGGGGAAAAACCCTTGTTCATAATGGTGCAAACCCTTGTGCTAATGTCATAAGGCATGAAGTAATTTTTTAAACAATTACTGAGTTTCTTGCATGTGTTTTTAAAGCATCTGCTACTCTCCAGTATCAATGACAGGACACTGAACTAGAGCACTTGAACCAAGTGTTACATTTCTTTTGTCTTTTATAGATGCTGCAGCTGGAATGTGAAGAATTGTGTATTCAGAGGCAATTAAAATATTCCAGTGTATGATTTCTTTTCCCCCATTTGGATGACTTGTAGCTGCACTGCTGCTATGCTTCAGACCCATAAATGCACAAGAAATGCAGCTCTTACCACATGATAGATGCTTTTAGGTTTCAGCATTCTCTCACAGGCTCTGAGGTGTTCAAGCTCTGTAAATGTGCACATTATGAACTGTGGGACCATTTCCAATGTCAGAAAAGACTGGCAGCAGAGGTAGTGTGACACAGGAATCCACAGGACACAACTGGATATGCAACATTCACTTAGCACCAAAAAGACTCTGAATGGTGCTTCTGAATTTGACCTGTTTTTCCTGGTGACTATAGAATAAAGTGGCTAAAGAGCACTTAGTTTTTAGCTAGGTTTAAAGATAATATTAGTAAAGAATTACAACTTTGAACAAGACAAATAAATACACCTGAAGTCAGGAATTTTTGTACTGAAAAAGTAATGCTTCTTATTAAAATATAATCTCTAGCCAGTGACTTGAGCAGTAATCAGTGCTTTTGATTTGAATAGTTTATGACTTAATGTTTTTGATGGCTGCTACTTACAGTTTAGCAAACATATTGCTGAACATGTGACAGGATGAGATGTGCAATACTGGTTATGCCCTTCAAAAATAGTTCAGTAAATGGCTGTCTAAAACTTTACACCAGAAAGAAGGTAAAGTAAAAATAATGAGATAGAATAACAAGTATAACTTGTATGAGAAGCTCTGGCGTGAAACTAAATCTCTAATTAAAGTTTTACTTATTTGCTTTCTTTTGTGTGTAGATAAATTTTATGTATATAAATTACAATTTATGCTATGTCAGTGGTTTTTATTTTTTTTTAAACCCAAATTTTCTAAATGGTGGATTTCACTCCATTTTCAGCAGGTACAAAAAGAAAAATGCCCACAGAGACTCTCTTGCTGCTTGGCTGTTAGCTCTGCAGCTCTGTAGGGCAGGTGCTATCAGTTGTTAATTCTAGCTCCTCTCCCTTGCCTGTAGTTTCTTTACTATGTTATGCAGTATGGAAGGTGTGCTGGCAAACTCTTGTCCTGTTGAAACATAATGCAAGTAAATCAGTTATTGCCCACTTAAGATATTGTGCTGTCATGTCCTGAATCATGTGCAGGACTCTTCTGTGGGATTTCAGAAGAAATGAATCTCAAAAATCAGTTTTGAGATAGGTGACAGAGAAGTTTTAGGCCCAGTATCTGTTTTTTTACATCAGTACCTTTGGTTTTTATTATAGTTAAATATCTTATCATAGTCCTATTTTTGATCATTGGCTAAGCTCAGGAGCTCGGGTGAGTAAAGAGGTGCATCATATGGCATTTGTATTGATTGCTAAACCACAGAGTTTTAAGAGTCTGCTCTGTTCTCAGTCCTGCTTCATTCCCCACCTGTGGGAGCTGCTCATGAGCACAGCTGTGCTTACACCCAGAGCTTTTGCACTGATTGAAATCATGGCATTATACTGAAGGTAAGAGTGGGTCAGAAATGTTATTTCTCATTATCACAATTATGAACTAATGATAGACCAGTCACTAGTACAAAGAGTTGCTTTCATTAATGTGAAGCAAATTTAGCTTGCAGTGCAGTGTTCTGGCAACAAGAGGAGTGCTTTGGAACTTAGTTGCTGTCACAGACTTGAAAGCAGAGGACTCAGCTGAAAAGGAGAATGTAGAAGGTTTAAAGTGATTGCAATAGTACTGTTCTTTTATGTATCAGACTCTGCACTTACTTAAATTAGCATGATCACTTAGCATCAGGCAATGCATAGTGAAAGGAAAGAGAGATTTTAATGGGAAAACATTGTCATGAAAAGGTAACTGCTCTGCTACTCTGCTTCATCACCTGGGAATAGAGTTGGACTGTGTGTGCTGAAGAGGCCCTGGTGCATTCCTGAATGCCACTGGCACTGGTGATGTCAGAGTGGACAGGTGGAAATAATTTCTGAGACTGTGCCAGGAGGGAAAACAAGGCAGCACTTCCTTGCCTGTGCAGGAAGCAGGTCTCTTGCTTCTGAGAGGGAGCCTGATTATCTGATTTGTGTGTGTGCACATGTAATAACCCTAAACTGAGTCCTGTGTGCAGCAAGGGGGGGAGTTCTGCGTCTCTTGTGATTTCTAGATCACACATGGGTGTGTATGGGTTAATAATTTAAGTAAACTACACACCAGCTCAGACTGAGATCTAATGTAAACTGCAAAATTGCCAGTGACAAAGGCTCAATAGATCAACTTTCCTCCTTGGTGACATCTTTACAGCCTATTGCTTGAACGCTCTTCCTTAACTGTGTGTAGGTGGCTGTGTAATTGGAAGTTTCTGTTGATGGAATGGAAGTGTCTCGTTTAGTGCCTCTTTTTTTAAACCAACAATGCCAGCACAGCTGATAGGGATGAAAAAAGAAGCCATGAAATGTAGCAAACAGGCTTTAAATATTCCAGGGAAATAGATCTGGAGAAAAAGAAGCCAGGCTGCAATCACTGCAGTAGCTGTTAGCTTCAAGAGCAACTTGACTAGTCCTGGACTCTTCTGGTTCCCCATACAGAAAAGTTTTGCCTAACAGCCACCTTCCACATCTGTCACCACAAAGAAAGAGAAGGGAAAACACCACTTTGAAAGTCAGAACCATTATGTTGCATAAGATTTACTGACTGGCATTTTTATTTATTATGGAACGTTCAAAATATTGTAAAACAATCCCTAGTCACTAAGATAATCACAACTGGCCTTGCAAAGTGCTGCACTTTGCACTCTGGGTTAATTTTCCTTGTGGGATGTCTTGTCCTGTGGTGCAGGATAGGGCTTCTCTAAGGCTGACAAGAGCAGGAGTGCTTGGGAGGCTTTGCTGGGGGCTGTGGCTGCGCCGCCGTTCTTGCAGTTGGAGTTATAAGCAGAGAAATAGTTCATCCTGTAGAGCTCTGCTCGGCTCTTGCAGCAACCAAGCTTGCTCAGCAGCAGGAAGAAATCCCTCCGAAACGCTTTGGTGAAAATGGCGTAGAGGAAGGGGTTAGCGCAGGAGTTGACGGGGTAGAACAGAACCAGCAGGATCTTGGAGTTGGTCACTGTGATGAGAGGAACCTTGAAGGCAGCGGATATGGCAAAGAAGGAGATGGGGGCCATGCAGGTGAAATCCGTGAAGATCAGAATCGCCATTCTCTTGGCGACCTTGGTGTCTTTATTGGCAGCGACCAGCTCCGGGTTCTGCACGGCGACGTAGATCTTGATGTAGCAAGCGCAAATGACGACGAAGGCGACGACGTTCAGCGCCAGGATCAGCAGGATGTAGGCCTGGGCCAGCCCCGTTTCGATGTCCATGGGCAGGCAGATGCTGACCTTCATGTAGCTGCTGACGCCGAGGAGCGGCAGCACGGCGATGCCGACGGAGAAGAGCCAGCCGAAGGCCATGACGGGCACGGCGTGGCGCAGGCGCAGCTTGCGGTCCAGCTGCATGGCGTAGGTGATGGTGTGCCAGCGCTCCAGCGTGATCACCGTCAGCGTGTACACCGACAGCTCGCTGGCGAACACCGTGAAGAAGCCGGCCGTGCTGCAGCCGCTGCCCGTCTGCCAGTCGATGGCGTGGTTGTAGTACTGGCCGCTGGTCTGCGCGTCCACGGCGGCGATGAGCAGCAGGTACAGCCCCATGCAGAAATCGGCGAAGGACAGGTTGCACATGAGGAAGCGAGGCACGGTCAGCTTGTAGTGGCTGGTCAGGAGGACCAGGAGCACGGTGAAGTTGCCGGCGATGGCGAGGATGTTTATGAACCAGATCAGCACTCTGAGGAAGCTGTAGCCCAGGATGTCCTCGCAGGGATTAAAGGCGTCGGGCTCCGGAGTGCACGTGAGGACTTTCGGCTGGCAAAAGTCGTACTCGAAGTCAAAGCCGGCCACCTCGCTGTCATCGAAAATGGTGGGGTAGCTGTAGGGAGAACTTTCATCGTCTGTTCCAAAGGGGTGCGTGTTCCTCTCCACTGAGTCGTCTCTGTAACCGTGAAAAAACCGCCCCCCCAAACAGAAGCGAATTATTTGTTACGTGCTACTCGCATTCTTCTGCAAAAGACAACAGATAACAGTTGTTTTAAAACAGCGACTTCCTCCGTGTGTTTCTACAGGGTGTTTACAAACAAGGAAGCCTTGTGAGGATGCTTTGTGTTTGGGAAGCAGCCTTGGAGAGCAGCAGGGGTCACAGTCCCAGCCACAGAAACTCTCTCTTACACAACTTGCTTATTTGTAAGAATTTCACTTTTAGAGCCGTTGTTCTCATGCTGCTGGCTGGCTGCAGTCCAAGCTGCAGTCACACCTGGGCTGATGGATTACAGAGGTTTCACAGGCAGTGGTGGAGGCCATGCTAAAATAACCTATGGATTTTAACTGTGCACCACTGCTCCCCTTAGGAAAGGCACTTAGCAAATGAATTTCTGAAACTATGTCTGGTTTGGGAGGTGCTGAGGAATTTGCTGTATGCAGTAGTATAGGGCAAGGAATAGTGTGTGGTTCACTAAATCACGTTGATAGCTAGGAATTTATTAAACTTAGTCTGCACTCAATTCCTAATAAAAATGCTGTAGGTTTTTAAAACAGACTGCTAAAATCTCTAGGTCATCAAGAGTGTGGTGATAGGCCTATTGAAGAAGAACTTCCCTGTCATAACAGGTGCCTATTTCCCAACTTCCCAGTCATCACAACTATGAGTGTTTGGTGGGCAAACACTCAATCTGCAGTGTGAGACCTGGAAAACATCTCTATTGAGGGCAATTCTTGAGAAAACTGCTTGCTTTAGGATAATTTAAATACATGCTTAAGCTTCCACATCTACTGAAGCATGTCCATTAAATTATATTCCTGGAACAGGGTCTTTACTGGCAAATGAAACTGAGCTGCTTTTCACCTATTCCTGTGGGGCAAATAACATCCCCAAACTTATTATCCTAACTCTTCTCTCTCTATATGGAAAACTGCCCAATGTCTCGCATTTCTTCGCCTGGCTCAAACTGGAAGAGCAGGGAATACATTTGACTCTATTTACTTATAAAAATGACTGTGATTTTCTGAGGCTGTGTGAATGTGCTGCTATGTGCAAGCTGGATTTTTGTGGGTTTTTTTCTCTTCACTAATAAGAACTCAGGACTTTCAGATGACTTCTGCTCTGGTTCTGCAGCCATTAAGCCCATGAACCATAACCTGACTTTCACTTTCTTATTATAATGACTGCTCAGAGACTTGCTGGGATTGGGATTTGCCAAAGCAAAAATCTTCAGAAGCCAATAGGCTGGGCAGGCTATTTAATACACAGCAGGATTGCAACAGATGCTAATCCAAAACAAGCAGACAGATAAAACCAAATGGCAAGCGTAGGAGGCCTCACCAACCATCAAACAAGATAATGTCCAAGAAAGTAATTATCCCAATGAATCAATCATATTTCAGCTGTATTTAGCCATTGGAATTTTGTGACCATAACCTTGTTTCTTCTAGACTGTAGAATGCTTTGACGCCATGTCAGGGCTGCTAAGAAGTCCCAAGGTCTCCCATTTATAGCTGCAGAGGGATGAAGAATAGCAAATCTTTAAACTTCTCCCTTAAAATCTGGGCTAGAGCCTTGTGTCATCCAGCACAGCCAACACAACAGTTTTGATTTTAGCCTTTCTCATTGTCACACTGAATATTGTTATGTGATGATATGAAAAGACATGTTTAGATGGAGTAAACCACTGGCACAGGGTCATCACACTTGTAGCTCAGGGACTCCATTCTACCCTGGAAAACTATTGATACGCAGAGTTCTAATTATCCTTTCTATAGAAATTAAAAAAAAAAAGTTAACAATAGCAGCTCTTCTTTGAATCACACCAACAACTGCATTTATTTTAGGGAATGGAAAATCTCCATGTAGGCCACTAACTTCTGTAAATATTTAATCATTGTTTTGAAATCCTTTCAGAATTCAGAAGACAAACTGGAATGAGTAAAGCTTGTGAAATCATGAGAGTTTTTAATTCCCCTTTCTTTTTGAATATCCAGATTTTGGTTTAATGATAGTAAAATTACCACCGTGCAGCTTGTAGGGGTGACTGAATTGGCAAGCAAAGACCTGCTTAGTGAAAAAACACATGTGAGTAGCAGAAAGGGGAGGAGGTCTGTATTTGCTCCTTCCATCAGCTCTGTGCAGAGAGGTACTTACTGCATTTCATGAGTCGGTTTCCTCAGGGTGCTTTCACACTCCTTGGAGAAGTTGTCAAAAATGGAAAGCAACAAATTCTGTCTGCAAGAAAGATGAGAAGAAAGTTAAGTTCCAGGCTGGATTTTGGCCAAAGCCTTGTCTTGTCTGCAAGTGATCTTCACTGGCATGTAAGATAAGCCAGTGCTGGCCTCAAGGCAGCACAATTGTTCCTGCAGACATCTGGAAGTGGGAAGAAGAAGACTTCAAATACTGTGAAAATAGGCAGAGGGGCAGGATCACCTCCCTGACCTGCTGGCAGTGCTCTTCCCAAGGCACCCCAGGTACCACTGGCCTCCCTGGCCACAAGAACACACTGCTGGCTCAGGGACAGGTCCCCAGGTCCTCTCCTGAGCTGTTTCCCAGCAGCTCAGTCCCAAGCCCATACTGGTACACAGTGTGAATCTTCCCCAGGTGACAGTATTTTAAAAACTGTCTGGTATCCAGAGGTAGACTTTGCATGCTTGAAGTAAAGCAGTTTGGATAATAGAAGTTAGGTTTGGCAAAATCTCTGGTTTTGGGACTTTGAAAGTAGCAGCCAGGTGAGTACCAGTATGAATGGAAATGGCTTTGGCTCACCTCATTGCTGATGCCCCTGGTAGGGGAACAGTCATTTTCAGATTTGCATGGGATTTTCTCCCCAGCAATTTACTAAGAACAGAGGTACTTAATATAAGAAAGTGACTTACTAAGGCACGCCTGTTTTTATAGACCATGGTCATGCTGCAAAGTCAAGCACCCAAAAAAAGAACACAGTAGAATCAGAAATGTAGTTATCAGAATAAATGCCTTTTCTCTCTGCCAGAATTGCTCCTGCATGTAATACACTCAGAGATGTGATTTGTGACTGAATAAGTTCATTAGCAATGGAAATGCTTGACAGTAGAAACTTTGTTCTGTTCTTGCAGAGTCAAGAACTCCTCAGTAAAATGATGTAGGCAGAGAAAGCATAGACGAACCCCTAATTTTATCCTAAAGAGCTGGAATCTGCTCCTGCCTTCCCAGGACATCCCTGAACTGAAGGCAGGGGAGTGACACCAGGCCTCTCACAACTGCCTGTGCCCCTTTCATGACTCCAGCTAAACTAATTTGGGGTTCCTTTGGCTGCCTAAAACCAACTGGGGCTTGGTTTCTTTGGAACATAAATGCTGAAAAGTGAGGCCCAGCTGTCTGGGATTAAGTGCCCCAAGTTTGTGGATGCAAAGCTCTCCCTGTGCCATGGTTTCCAGTTGTGGGGAGAGGCATACTATTACTTGAGAGCAAGTTTATTACTTGAAATGGTTGGAGCTAAACTGTGTAACCTCTCTCTGTGGGTTTGTAGCAGGCCCTAATTTTGGTAGTTAATTGAAAGCTTGCCCTTTCTACTATGTCATCATATCACCTGTGTTAATTAAACTAAAGGCTACAGGGGTTTCATTTTTTTTTTTTAATTAGGGCAACCTGCTATTGATCAAGGTCTGTCTTCTGTGTGCCAGTAGGCTTTTAATTGAGACACCAAGAAAAACATAAGCTTTAAGCAAACTTAGAATAATGTTTCTACTGGTAGATCCGGGGCACAGGATGGGATCCATTTCTGCTCTAAAATAAATGGACATAATTTTCCTGCCCTTAGCAGAGATTTGCTGTTTCCTGCAAGGCCTTGCAATGCACCACAGCTTCCCTGTAACTGGAATAAAGATAATCAAACCTTGTGAGCTGAATAAAGCAGAATTGCCCTTTTGGAGCTTCTGAAGCACCACAATACAATCATGTGCTATTTGGACTTACTTTTCTGTCCTTAGGTTTCGAAAAGCACAGCAGTGGCTGGGATATGTTAGGACAGCTTCCAGAAGACTGCTGAATTTATCCAGTGGTGGCAGCCTCTTTAAGGAGTAAGATGATGTTGCATTTAAGACCTGGATGGCCTCAAGCCCATAACTGGGCAGGGACTCCAGCGCTGTTGAAGAAATATCCCTGTGAAACAAAGAGAGCATTCACTTTTCTTTTCATCCCTATAAAAATACCACCAAACCATGATGGTAGGTAACAGCAACTGGTTTTGTTTTTTACTTTTTACAAAGGTTCAGATCTACAAAGCCACTTCACACCTGATGCCCAGCTCAGAGACCATATAGCAGCAGGGTAAGAGCATCCCTGTGGCTCAGCAGGTCCAGCCAGGCAAGGAGCTCCCTTGGTCCTGGCTAACCTGAAACCCACCACTCCAGGGTCTGTGTCCTGACCTCTCCATTTGAAATTCATGCATGGAGTGAGGGATGCCTCTTTAAGCCAGCTAACAGGTAGGACACCCTCCTTGCTCTCTGCTGGGCTCTGAAGGGCTGTTCTAGGTGCTTCAATTAAATGGCTATTAATTAAAACACCCAGAGTTAGAGCCAGAGCAGCCCTCCAGGAAGTCCTTGATTAATAATTGTGAGGATGATAATAACAAATTTTATTCAGCACGAGCTAACAGCATGCAGTCAGCTGGTTCACTTTTATAAACAAATTCTGAACCAATATATATTGCCAAAAATATCCATCCTACCAAAGGACAAGTTAGTTTACAATGTCAGAATGTAAGATACAGGAACAGGATCAGGAGGATCTGACACAAATAAAGCAAAAACCAAAATGTCTAAGAGGTGGAGATCAATGCCAACACCACAACTGTGTTTTCCAGGGTGCAAACTCCTTTCACTCTGCAATTTCATGGCATCCCTTTGCCTTTGCACACAGAGGGTAAGAGATCCATCCCCTCCCAGGCTCGAAGCCTGTGTTTGCTGTGGTGACACAGCTCTGGTGGCACAGTGCAGCTCCCACAGACACTCAGGTGAGGGGTGACACTCAGGGGATACTTACAGGACATCTGGCCCTGTGGCCCCTCTCAGGGCATCGTTGTGGATCCGCCTGAGGTTCTTGTTGTCCTTCAGGATTCTGTGGAACCAGAATCTGTATTTTAAAAATGGCTTTTTTGGTTCCTTCTTCACATTTGTTTCAATTCTTTCTCCCACCACAGCAGTGGTTGTTCCACTGCCTGCCTGGGGAGTGCTTGTATTTCCCAAGTGACCTTTACTTCCTCTGATGCCATCAGATCATTGTCATCTACACTTAAATCTGATACATTCCAAATTCTTCTGACTTAAACCAGGAAAAAACAAGCTGGTTCTTTCACTACAGTAGCAAATATACATTTTACCCAAACCAAGAGACTAGTCCCACAGCATGTGAGAGGGATTAAAAAACTATTGATGTTTCCAGACATAAACTGTATATTCCTTAGTTTGGGTTACTGTTTCAAGTTTTGCCCTAATTTATGAAATTTTCTTAAGAATTATGAGCTTTTCTCACAAAAGCTGTACTATTTTAAGGGATGTTGTTTCAGGAAAAGCAGTGAGAGCTGCAGGATTAATGACTGAGTCACAATGACCCTGAAAGATGCAGTTTTCTCATGGGTATTGAGAAACAGAAGACACAGCCAGTTAAACTGAAGGAAGAGCCTCTGTATTTAAATTATTTGCTCTTTAAATTACTGAAGAGGGATAGCATACTCACAATTGATTCAGCTTTGTCCCGTTGAAGGCATGGCTGTGGATGTCCTCAAATCCATTTTTATACAGCTTGCTGGAGATTGAATAAACATAAGGGAAATAGATTTGGAAAAGGTGAGGTTACATTATGTACTACAAGTTTCAAACCTCAGCTCTGCATTCATTTTAATGATTAGAGGCTCTGCTTATCAAGAATGAAGGCAACTATAGCTCTTAAATTAAGCATGTTTAAATTCTCTAAGCTCCTTTCTGTTTAGCTGCTGAAGAGAATTTCTGCTGATCCTCCCCCAGCTGAGGGTCTGGTCTGTGCCTACCTGGGGCTGGGATCCAGAAACAAGACATGAGTCCAGGTAAGCTCCTGGCACACAGGCAGGAGGCAGAGGAGCTGGGCTTTGTGCTGTCTGGGGGTGCAGATGGGAGATCCAGCAGTCTATGAGTTACCAGCTTCTTCAAAGTGCTGCTGCCAGGCTTGGTTTGTGCTGTGGAAGCCTTGCTGTCCCCTGCTCTGCACAGGGACACTGGTGCCACCCTGCTTCCTGCTTCCCCAACCTTGGGCCAGACACCTAAAGCCTGGGCTCTGTTTCCCCTCTTTTCCTTCTTTAGGAGATATAAGCTATGGGTCTGTTAATACCTGTTTGTGATATTAAGTTCATGTATCCAGTGGAAAGTCAATATAGTCACTTGTATATATTATTTTTTTCTGTAATATTAAGCCCCATTAGAAAACTTGGAACTGTTTATGAATTAAACAACATTTCTGTTGCTTTTGGGAAGCACAAACTGGCCCTATGAAACCTGCTCCCAAGTGCTCAAGTGTGGAGAGCACCTGACTATTTGATAGATGGTATCTACCTCAGTACAATGCTGAACCTTAAAGACCATGACAATATGTAGGATCAATTTCCCAATCCACAAGAAACATAACTGCTGGAAAGGCTAAATTAGCTACTTGCAGTGCAAAGTATGACTGCAGGCTGACTTTACACCTCCATAGATTACTTGTGTTTCACCAGACCTTGCTGCAGCAAGAGGAATTACTCCACCTAATTACTGCTAACCACATGGGGTGGGGTTAAAACTTAGCTCTACAATTAGGAGCTGCTGATAAGATAATTCTTTTCTTTTTGTGGTGAGCTCCCAGTTACGGAAGGATGGGAGAAAAATGACTCTTGGCTGTTTCCTGACTTAGACTCCCTCCCATTTAACACACTTTAGGGTTACAGTAAAGACTTTAAGCACCTTTCTCCATCTCTTTTATGTTCATCTTCTTGCACCATTAGCAGAATCATAATTTTGCTGAAGTTATTTTGAGACCTTGTTGGGAGGAAAGAGGCTCATAAGATGAAATGATGCACTAATCCAAGCAATTGCTCCTCTTTAGTGTTGTGTAGGAGCAGCATTCAGTCACGTTTATACCCAGCTCCCCTCTCATTTCCAGAAGGTATTGGTCAATACATAAAATCTGGGTTAAAACTGCTGCCATGCTGGCACATCAGCCTGATGAAGAGTCCATCAGCTGCAGTTCTTGCTCATGTGCACAGCCTGGCAGAGGACATCTCACCTTGGCTTTCTGCTTTTAGTAGTTAATATCCTGCTGATGGTATTTTTAAAAACAACATTGCACAGAAGATGAAGATTTAGATCCCTGGTCCTATCTTCTTTCCTAAGGGAAGTTATCTTTTGGATAAAACTCTGCTCTTCATCTTGAAGAACATCCCCATGTTTCTTAGGCATTTAAAATTCAACACACAACACATATATACATTTTATAGGGCTTAATGTCAAGATTTTCATGAAGTCAACCCACTTTCCTCAAGCAGAAGTGTTATCCTCACAGAAGGAACTGGAGCTAGGATTATTTTACTCACAGTGTCAGTGATTCATTGTTCATCCCTTGGAAAGCATTTTGTGGAATAATTGTCATACGTAAGTTATCACAGAGCTCCCTTTGGAAGGAAAGATAAAAGGTTTTTTTTGTCAGTGACTTAAGAACAAGATGGAAAACACTCATAGCTGGGTTAGGATGAGTTTCTACTTACAAAATAAAATGAGCTTCCAGTGAAAAGATCTGTGTCAGGTCTGGAAATTGTCTTATTCCAGTGTTACAAATGCTCCTAGAGAAAAGCATAATTCCCATTTATTGAAGAAAATATTACCAGAGTGATGCAACAAGAAGCTGACTTGGTAGGTCTAAGTTTAACAGTGCTTTAAGAAGTGACTGACAAATCTAATTTTTAAAGTAGGCTCCAAAGGTATTTGTAAGGCCTGTAAAAATCAAGTTTTTAGAAGTCTCAAGCAGTGTCCTAGAAGAGCAGCCTATGTTCTCACTACATTAAGCTCGAGGAAGAGATTTTAGTTACATCTTTTTTTAGTACCCTGTAAGTCTGAAAGCTTTATTCTAGAAAAAAGCACTTACCAGAACTAATTTGCAGATTTCTGTTTTGTCCATCACTGCCCTGCTCTTGTACACTGCAAGACCTCACTATTGGCTAACTCCAGGTTAAAGCTACTGTAAACAATGTACATACTTCTGGGATACTGCAATGCATGAAAAACCTTTTTTCTCACACTCCTTAATTTGATTTGTCTACTCCTTTGGAGAAAAGAATAAATAAAGCAAAGAGAAAAGGAATAGAACTCTTTCTTACAAGTATTTTAGCCTTGGAAGATTTCTGAATGCTCCGTCCTCAATGTGCAACAGATTTTTTGTGTTCAGAATTAATCTGTAATGAGGGAAAAATATTTCAGTATTAGAATCATTATAGGTTTGGGAGTGCCCTGAATTTTGCTTGTGATTTATCCTCAGAAAACCACCTGAAAATATGCTGCTGGATGCATTTTGAGGCAGTGTTGGTAATAAAAATGGCTTGCAATTTTTGGGCAGCCAGATGAAGATAATACTGCCTGAATTCTCTGGTTCTCTGAGCTAGTCTGGTTTGGATATCCTGGTCACTGGTGGGAGTTAGCATTTTGAGCTTGGACCTGAGTGTGTGTGCCTGGTCCTTTGTCTTGGTTTGCAAAGCAGGATGTAACCAAAAGTATGTATTCTATCACCTTCTATTAAACCAGCTGGGGCAATGGCCTTTATCTTTTCCACAACACATCCTTCTTCCAAGGAGATATCTTCTGCTAATGGGCCATTCAGTCCCACTGTGTGACTGATAAAATTACATCATCCCACTGGGAGATGCTCCAGCCAGGGGGAGGAGCCAAGCCTTTCCTACCTAGATAAAAAAATCTGAGATTTGGAACACCAAGGCAGCCTTTTCCCACTGGATTCCAGAGGAAAACCAGACCCTTCTACATCCATCACTGGACCTTCAGAGGAAAACTGCACCTTCTACAGGAGCACTGCTCCAGCTGAACCACATCTGCCACTGCAGGAGGATGCAGCCACCATTTAATGGGACTGCTACCAACACCCTGACTGACTGACAGGGTGTCAGGCTGTATTCTGACTCTGTCAGTGCTTTGTGTTTGACTTTTTGTATTACTGTATTTTTATTTTTTTCCTAGTAAAGAACTGTTATTCCTATTCCCATATCTTTGCCTGAGAGCTCCTTAATTTCAAAATTATAATAATTTGGAGGGAGGGGGTTTAAATTCTCCATTTCAAGAGAGGCTTCTGCCCTTCTTAACAAGCACCTCTCTCTCAAACCAAGACATCCTTACTCCACAGTCAGATCCCTTCAATTCATCCCTCATTTCCATGACATTACTGATGCTCTTCCTAGCCAGGAAAGGCAGCTCCTCAGATAGTTTAACCCCTTAGGAGCACCATGGACTTCCTTAGAGCAGTGCTTGGTAGGAGTGGATCAGCAAAAACTGGGAGGGAAATGTGTGAGAAGTCCTGTTTCCTACTGGTCTCTCAAAAACCAGGCAGATCTCTAAAGCAAGGAGCACTTTTTGCAGCTGAACAATCTGGTAAAGCTCTGTTTGCCCTAAAGGCTGGTAGCTGTAGCCCAGCTCCCTCCCAGTGCATGACTTACAAAATACAAAGGTTTTAGCATGTGAAAAGGTAAGAAAAGTTGAAATTCAAGGATGCTATTGAACACACTACTCTGATAATCCATTGAATGTGGACTTGAGTGCAGCTTGGCACATGGAGCCCTTGCAGGGTGAGTCCTGCACAGCACTCAGGATTTAAGGAGGATTTATTGCCAGCTTCCTGTAGCTCTTTAATGGCCTTGCTTAGCTTTTGGGTTTTGTAAGACAGGCATAAGATAAGCTATCCACAAACTGTGGGTGAATGCATGGGGTCAAATCTTTCATTCCTTCCCTAAACACACCACTGATGCTAGTGGAAGTGGGGCTCCATCAGAGATTGACTAATCTCTTGCCTATGTGACTAACTGGCTTCAGTGATCACAAAAAAAAAAAAAAAAAAAAAAAAAAAGAGATTAATTTGGCCTCACTCAGTCACACAATTTTCAGCCATTCACTAGTCATGCTGTGCAAAATAGTCAGTAATGAGCTATTGAATCAGATTTAGAGTTCCCAATTCCACTAAATATTTCAGAGCATTCTCCTAGTCACTGCTTTTAACTCTCTCTCTCGGATGCCTGTGCTATGGAGGTCAAGTTTAAAATCAGTGTGTGTTCTGTTTGAGTAATATTTTAGTGCTCCACAGAAGAGCTATGCATACTAAGCAGCTGTATTTAAATAATGTAGGGCTTTGAAAATGGCACCTTCAAAAAGAAAGATTTTTCTCATCTGTTGTCATCTCAAATTATTTCCCTGCTTAGAAACCCTGACAGTGCCAGAGCCCCACTCCTGCCACTGAACTACTGAAAGCAGTGGGACTGTGCAGGGAAGTCTCTGCATGAGTGACATCTCAAAGGCCAGGCCTTACAGAGTGCTCACTATTTTATACAGTGCTTTGGAGAGAAATGTTTCTCATCACAGATCTCAATCAAAGCCAATCAAAGTAACAGAGACAGATTTGGTCCAGGAGTACTTCTCTGCAGACTGTTTACTCCTCAGTGATCTGAAACCACAACAATGGATGCCTTTTTTAACTGGTGCTCACATTTCAGACAAGGTGGGAAGGCTGTCAAAGGCACTTGCTTCTATTCTCTCCAGGGAGTCACTCTGAGAGATTTCACTACAATGAGAACAGCAGACACAAAGCAATACATTACATTATATGATATCATCAAGTCAGAAATATGGTCATCTAATCCACAGATACAGAAATACACAGATATGCATTCAGCACCCTTTATGAACAATTTTTGGATTTAAATTATTTTTTCATTACATGTATGCAAACTGAAAGGAAGTGGCTCTTTTTATCATGACACAGACCAACATGACTGTATTTGGTGACACTCTCAGACTGTGATACACAGATGCTCCTATTCCACATCTGTACTCAAGATTAGTCAATACTGACATAGAAAAACAAAATCCACTTATTAGATGCTTGTTAGATTAAGATCTAAGAGGCTATGCAAAACTCAGTCCTGAAAGTAAATAGTATACATTGATGCAAATATAAGGGAAAGATCTTCAAAATTTCTCAGCAGAATTGATTAGAAGAACACACAAAGTAAACCTCATATTATAGTCTCAAGAAAAAATATTTTCCAAACAACTGGAATGCATCTACACTGCCAGTCAGTATTGTCACAGCCCTGAGTGTTAGCTTAATTCAATTGCAATTATGAGGAGACAACTCTATTGGTGATATGAAAACCCTTAGACAATACAGAATGAATTCTGTGTTTCATTTGTAGTGGCAAGGGGGAATGCACACTAGAAATCACACAGTTAATGTGTGTCTTCAACAATTATCAAAGATTTTTTTCCTCATAATTCAGTGAGAATGTTGTTTGTGGTATTGGGCTGGTTATAAATAAAAGATGGATGAACACCAAGTGGCCTGCTGGGCATTTAATCCTCAGAGACTCACAGGCTGGCAGGGATCAGTGCCTGCTCACAGGACTTTTTTGGGGTTTGAAGCATGGTTCTTCCATGTCAGCCTCAGTTTTTCCATTTACAAATGTTGGAATGGCTTATGGCAGGAGAACAGTTTATCATCTTTCTGCCAAATAGCTGACTCAGAAATTTATAATTATAAAATATGCATTTTTCAAAGTAGCACTGAATTGCAATAAAATGATGAAGTGTTCTACAAACTAACTTCAGAAAAATACATTGATTCGCACACAGTTAATTTGGAGAGACTCATTAAAAGCACACAAAAAGATCAATTAAATTCTTGTTATGGAAGGGAAAATGTCCAAGAACAAACCATTCTTCATTGAGAACATGATATGTACAGTTTGAGAAAGTGTAGCCTCAAGTCATGCAGGTAGAGGAAATTTTGTAGATTTAACTTGGTCTCCAGTGTAAAAAATGATTAAGTTCTCATTAAAAATTCAGATGCAAGTGAATGCAAGAATGCAGCACCACTGGATTCTGCTTTAGTACTGTGTTGCAGTTGGGTATGTGCAGCAGAGAAGTACAAAAAGTGCACCTTGAAAAGAAAGCAGCATCTTCTGTGCTGCTGCTTAGGTTCTGGGGGAGGTCATTCCCCTGCTCTTCCCTGCCCTGCTCTGTCATCAACTTTGTCCTTTAGAGGCCACTCCACGCAGACAAAATAAAAAATACAAAATAATAAATAATGGAGACTCAAGCATGCCATTTCAGCTGGAATGACAGCAGAATGAGGGCAAGAGGGGTGAGAAGAGCCTTATGGTCTGAATCCTTGATGGAAAATAGGTACAATGCTGAGGGTAAAGAGGCAGCACAGACCTGGAGTGCAAAATTACAGCCCTTGCACACTGAAAGATCAAAGAAAGGGCTCAATCCTACTGATCCTCTGCCAAGCTTATTTCTCACTGCAAAATGCTGAATAAATGTCTTATTTGGGTCTCCTAAAAGTGTATAGCCATGGAGTGCCATGGCTGTCACTGCAGAGGTGATGTTCAATGACAGAAATCTATCTCCTCTGCTAATCAAATGCTCCTCTCATCAGTTACTGAGCTGTATCCAGTTCTCTCTGCCATGATTAATATTTCATTATTTGAGATTTAAACAGCTGTTTAAAATCACACATTTTCAAAGGATTTTTGCATATAGTTTACATGAAAAGGAATGCTATGTTTATCCTTCCCCTGTGGTTTTTTTTTTTTCCATCAGTACAATGTATTAGCCACACATCTTTACATTATTATAAAGGGTGATTTTTGTAAGAAACTGAGGAAAAGTCTGTGGAAAATATTGACAACTTACATGATGAAGGTATCTTGAAGTCCTTCAAATGCATGTGATGGGATTACTTTTACAGGGAGATGAGTAAATGATCTGAAAAAAAAAGGAAGAGAGGGAGGAGGGAGGAAAGGGTTGTAAAACATGGAATTTCCTCATTTATAATTGTACTATTATGGGAAGGACAAAACCAATAAGGCATAATGCCACCTTATTTTCCCCTCACTTCTCTGTACCTCTGGGGCCTGATCCATTTGTCACTCATCTCAGTTAAATGGAATTCAAAAGATATTGGGTCAGCTCCTCAACAGCATAAACCTGAGAGTAATCACCATCAAATCAATAATAATCATAACCTATTAAGTAAATTTATAGCCTGATGAAAAGAGGCTGCTGCATTCACAGTTAAAGGAAACTACAGGCTGTTTAAAGTTGGATCTCAGAAGAAGTGGATTTCATAGAAAGCTTTCTCTATTAAAACAGTATCTTTGTGTTCTCTGCACTCTGTTCTCTTCCCAGCAATATCCCTGTACTGTAGCAGTGTGGCATCATGAATGTGGCTGTGCACAAAGTGTAGAAGAACTTCAGATCTGGCTGGTATAATGGATTTTTTTTTTTTTTTAATTTCTAAATTGCATCAGTGTGGTTCCGTGCTTCAAAGCAAGTGTGGAAATTTTAATTTTTTAGTTTCTGTGACTGATAAATTAACAATGATGTGGGAGACAGAGCCACATTTGACCATTCTCCACATCTGAGCCACAGAACTTTTACCAGCCAATTTATCTATCCATGACCACACTCTCCCTGATAACGGCCATAGGAAAATATTTAACATATTTCAAAATGTTATCTCTGTGAAAACAGATAATTGCTCCATTTTGCTTTAGAATGGCAAATATCTAGCCAGACATTTGTTTCCCATCCTTAAACTCATCCCCTCAAGGCTTTTTGACTGAAATGTTTCCGTGCTATTCACATAACCTGCTTTTTTTCATTGTTGTCATAGTCCTTTATATGCAGAAATATGTTTATTATTGTCAATATTTATGTTAAACGTTCATCAATTTTTTTATATGCATGTATATATTTTTATATATTTAAGAATATGTAATACCTACACATTATAAAGGCAGGCTGCCATACATACTGTGTTTAGAGGCTGCAAATGTACCAAGGAGCCTGGAAATCATTTCCTAGCTATGTGCAAAAAGTCTGTATGATTTGGGGCAAACCATTTAGTTCCCTTGGACCTTGTCTCTCTGACAGTAAATTAAGAATAGCAGTGCTTCCCTGCCTAACAAGGGTGATGTGAGGATATGCATGTTTGTCGTGCCATTGTGAGTGGGTCATACCTGCCTCTAGATTGATGCTGGCATGTTTTGCTGTGTGTGAGGTTTGGTTAAATCAGAAATGAAACTAAGTCATGCAGCTCGAAGGGTAGAGACTGGTAGAAGTAATCTGCTGTTTAACACTCTTAGACAAAATGAAAAGAACTTCAGGAAGAAGCAAAAAGTAGAAGCTGGAAATTCCTGCTCTCTAACTCTATAACTGCACCATCAGCTCAGGCTGCTGGGGAAACAAAGCATACCTCTTGTGAAACTGCTTGCAAAAACAAAGGAAATGGAAAAGTGACTGAAGGTGCAAAAATTAAACCAAATCTTGGCTTTCACTTACACCAGGCCATGACCTGTGACATGCTGGTGGGTGAGCTGCTGCTTTGGATGCAGCCCAGAATACTTTCTGGTTTCTGGGCTGCCAGAACACATTGGTGCCTCATCTCCAACCTCTCATTCACCAGCACCCCCAGTCCCTCTCAGGGCTGTTCTCAGTCCATTCTCTGCCCAGCCTGTGTTTGTGCAGGACCTTGCACTTGGCCTGGCTGAGCTCCATGAGGTTTGCACAGCCTCAAGGCTCCAGGCTCTCCCACCTCCCAAGGTCCCTCCCTGCACCGTGCTGATCCCACCACAGCTCAGTGCCATCCCCAAACCTGCTGGGAATGAGCTCTGCCCCACTGACCACACTGCCCACAAAGATAAATCAGAGCAGGTCCCAGTGTGACCCCTGAGGAATGTCACTGTCACTGCTCTCCACTCATTGAGCTTTGACTCACTGAGTGCAGCCACCCAGACAGCTCCTTATCCAAGTGGCCACCCTTCAAACCCATCTCTCTCCAATTTTAACACAGACCAGTGTCAAATGCTTTGCACAAGCCCAGGTAGATGATGTCAGTGGCTTTTTATCATCCATCACTGCTGTAACCCTGTCCTAGAAGCCCACCCAATCTGTCAGACATAGGATTTGCCCTTAATGAAGCCACATTGGCTGTCCCCAGTCACCTCCTTAGTTTCCATTCACCTTTGCATGGTTTCCAGGAGGATCTGCTCCAGGATCTTGCCAGGCATGAAAGTGAGACTGAGTGGCATGAATTTTTTTGGGTATTCCTTATTCCTCTGTAAAAATGGGGGTTATATTTTCCCTTTTCTAAATTCCATCAGGGTGTTAGGTTTCCTAACCTGATCCAGTCTGCTTCATTTTTTTGTGTTCCTCCCAGGCTACCTGTACCTGTTTCCACCCTCTAGTCCTTCCTTTTCTGTTTGAGTTTGTCCAGGAGCTCCTTGTTCATCCTGGTGATTTTCCTGACTTCCTCTTTGTTGGGATGTACCACTCCTGACCTGGAGCTGATCTTTGAATATCAGCCAGCTTTCTTGGGTCCCTCTTCCCTCCAGGGCTTTATCCCATGGGACTCTGCCAAGCAGGTGCCTGAAAAGACCAAAGGCTGCTGGGTCAGAGGTAATGAGCTTGCTGTGCACTCTCCTTGCTGTCTGAGATCCTCAAACTCCATCATTTATGGTCCTGGCAGCCAAGGCTGCCCTTGGGCTTCACATTCCCCACCTGCCCCTCCTTGTTGGTGAGAATGAGGTGCACACTGCACCTCTGCTGCTTGGGTCTTCTGTCATTGGAGACAGAAGTTATCATCAAAGGATTCCAGGAGCCTCTTGGATTGCTTATGTCCTGCTGTGGTTGAAGTTCCCCCTGAGGATCAGGAATTGTGGATGTGAGGCTGTTCCTCTCTCTGTGTCTCATCTGCTCCGTGTTCCCAGTGGGATGGTGTGTTCAGATTTCTTTCTGACAGCACTCAGACTGTCAAACTCAGATATGGCCATTCAGCTGAGGAAGCTTTTGACAAAAAATGTTTTTACAAAGCTACAAAGCTTTTATACATCTAACTTGCCCACACTGCTGGCCTGACTTCTGTAGCTCATGAAAGGAGGAATGCACCTATCTTTAATACAAGTTGCCTGCACTTTTTTGAAGACTATTGTTAAAGGATAAATGTTTGCACTTTTAAGAAAACCCTTAAAATTTCTTTCATATCTAATGCATCATAACCTTTATGCTTGTACTCATTGCTGTCATTCAGTCCTGACAATGCTGTGGCTCTACAGAATTGCAGGACTTCTCATCCTTGGAAAAGGACAGAAAGAAGTGGAGAGCCAGCCAGACTTCCTGGCATTCAGCAGCCCTTGGCATTTCTGTGTTATCAAGATAGATTTTCAATGTACATAATTCTAGGCAGTAAGGTTTGAAATGGCCAGGCTAAATGTATTTAATCCAGGAGCATTGGGAAAGACAGGAATTGCCAGCACATAGACTCAAGCTCCAAGAAAAGCTTTTGAGAGCTCTGGGTGCCCGAGGAGCTCAGGACCACTTTCAGTCCTGCTGAGGAGGACTCAAAGTCCAAGCCCACTCACACCACTGGAGGAAATCACTGTATTATGGAACTGACCTTTTGCAAAAAGTGTTTAGTTGAACTGAATAGTAAAATAAAAACCACGGGCCCAATAGCAATAGGTATGAATGAGTTACTGTAGCTGAATTGGTTGTTGTATTTGAATATATCTATTTTATAGAATTAGTTGTATTTTTTAATGCCCAAAAGGTGAACACATAAGGTAGACTCTTGTTGGTAAGCATTTTAATCTGTAGCATCCTTAAACTTTGTAGGATTGGGAATATTGATTGAAACTACAGCTGAAACCCCACTATTTTCCTAGGATTTTTATCAGCTTCTGGGAGGCAGTGTAAAGAGCTGATTTTTAAAGTCCTGCATATTGGGCATTACCTGCCTGAAATGTGAACTGTGATATCACACAAGCACCCAAACAGCATTTTTCACTAGGTGATGATGGGTGATATAATCTCCTATGGAAGACATTTGTCCCTGAAACTGAATTCTTTTGACAATCCCAAAGAGCCAAATATGCCTCAATGAAGACATGGTAAAACTGTCTATTTCTTCAAGGTTTTGCCATGAAGTTTTGCATTTGATATTTTGTAATTTGGTGCTAATCACATCTCACTCACCCAGCTGCAGAAGCTCTGCACACAGGGGCACACATTCAGGTACAGCAAAGGGAACCCCACAATGAAATGAAGTTTTTGACAGGGCAAAAAGCCTTAAGTTGTCCAATGCCTATTGCTGCACAGCTGGAGTTGGGTGCCTATCCAACTAGACTTTGCTTAAAACTCCAAAAGTACATATGAGATCTCAAAAGAAGGAAAATCATGTTTTGTTTCAAAATATAATGGCATATTAAAGATTATTTTTGTGCTGAGACTAAGAGGACATACAGCTGCTGTAGCCAAAGGGCATTCAAAGGTGTCTGAATAATGGAGGTTCTAAAGTGTTTGTGTAAGGTCCAAACTAAAAACAGGAACTTGAGAAAAGTAAGTTCAATTCAGGACTGTATGAACTCCATAATTCTGCAACCTGACACAAGCCTAGTAATTTTGAAAAAGTATTTATGCAACAATGTCACGTGGCAAGAATAACTTGGGTAAAGAAAAACAGCTGAAATTTCCCTAAGGGATATATACTATGGATATAACAAAGTATCAAAAATACATTTGAAAGCACAGATCATTGCAGATCATCAGATTTTACTCAGATAATATAGCTGGAGTTACATTTTGGAGCTTATTTTCTTGACTGGCCATACAGTTAAGAAGGACTTTTCTGAGGTCTGGTTTCTGTGCTACAGTGTCACTGATGGAAGGGTTTGGCATCCCAGGAACCAGGTTGTGCTAGAACAACCTAAACCACCATTTCCCCCCCCCCAAATTATTAATGCACTTGCAGGCACCAGGCTGCAATTCCCCTGGTGCACGTGGGTACAGATGTGGCTATGAGGGGACAAAAAGAACATTCTCTTGCTTTCTCTTTCATACACAGAGCTGTGCAGGGGAAGAAGAGAGCTAGGAGGACTGGGAGATCATGGAAAGAGAGGCAGTAAGCACTAACAAAGCTCCAAAAACTGCGCGAATAGGAGAGAAGGGAAAGAGTGAGGGGAAGGCAACAGCTAAATGGATAAGAATAAACTGTTGTGAAAACCAAAGGAAGAGATGAAAGGTTGAATAACAACTAAATAAAAGAGTGAGAACACACTGTAGAGTTAGTGACTACATTCATATGTATAGCTTTGTAATTGTATGATGAATGCAAGCTTTCTATTAAAAAATACAAAGAAGTGGAAATTTTAATAGCATAGGTTCAGGAGCTGGATATGTCTATGAAAGACAGGGATTTTTTTTACCTCTAAGTGTAAGTATTTTCTCTGTAGGAGTATCAAGCTAAATCTTGGTTGAACTATTTTCTGACTGTAAAGTTGGTTTATACAGCCAGCCTAATAGCTGGACTTTGTGTACAATCATCAGGATTAAATGTAATATTGAAGCTAGAAAGGAAAATTTTTTTCTCTTCTTTTCTCTTCAGGTCCATTACCTAGCCCTGCTGCTCTCAGTGAGGCAGAACTGGCAGCCATAAACCCATTATCTGTCCTAACATGATCACTGAGGTTGAGATGTGGTTTCTTCTTGGAGTGACAGATGGAAAAAGGAGAAATAAAATATGAAACAAAACCAGAGAAAGAATAACATCACGTATGTTTAGGGCTCTTGAAAACCTCTCTGGATGTGCATTGTCCTAATAAACATGCTTAATCCACTGCCTGCTCTGCATGTGCTGTGAATACTGGGGAAGAAATGTGATGGGAGAGTCTCCTGCTCCCATGGGCTCTGCTTTCTCTGACACTAAAGTAACACAGGAGAATAAGGAGGGAACAAATCCAGATTTTGCTAGAATGTCTGAGGTATGGTTCATATGGCTCTAGATTAATACAAATTAAGCTTTCTTGCTCCTATCCATTCTTGAGCTAGGGAAGAGGAGATCAGGGTTAGTGTCACCCCTAGGGAATTTCAAGAGCAAGTTAAGTTTACAAACAGGTCAGATGAAAATGCAAAACACAGGCTTTGTTACCGAAAGGGTCATAATATGAAATCCCCATCTTAATTCTTGCACAGATAAACAAGGGATCCTGGAAATGGCAACCATCCTATCAGCTGCTTCTCTAATCCCATATTTTGACGCCATTATTGTTTAGATCAGGGCTGTAACTGAGCCCATAAACAACACAACACTTGAATACCTATGTATATAAATTATTTCATCTGGTTTACTAGATCATGAGCTTGGACTAAGGGTGTGTGAGTAGGGAAAGGGATACCTTGCTATTTTAATTTAATCCAAATTCCTAGCAAAGCATTAAGCAGGACGTTATGATGGAACACCCTGCAGAGATCTAAACAGCTGTTAAAACTTTTTTACTAAGAGAGGGGGGAAAGAAATTAGTCAATAATGTGTCAACGAGCTGAACTTCAAGAAGATAGAAGATGCAATGAGCACAGTGAAGAGGATTTTGATGCTTTAGGATAGAGAGAAAATTAATCGCACAAACTTTGGGAGGTTACAAGAAGTCCAACAGAATTGTGGAAAAAAACCCCAAAAAACAAAAAACCAAACCCTAGAACTGACAGAAGACTTAAGGTGATTTCCCAAGATTTTAATCTTTAAATCTAAGCATGCCACTACGAGGCGTTGGATTTGGAGCAGGAAAGGCAGTTTGTGCCTCCTGCCACAGCGGGAGTGCACAGAAAGCCCTGACATCTGCACCCCGTTCCTCTGTCACCGAGGCTACTGGAGAGTGGGACAGTTTGCCCTGGAGAAAAAGTCCGGAAAGGATGCGCGTCTCCTTCCCAAAGGGAGAACTGCGCGTCCGGGTTTGTTTGAACTTTGAAAGTTCGAAACGCAGCTCGGCTCGGCCAGGGATGCTCCGAGCGCGCCCGGCGGGTGGAAAGGCACGGCGGTCCCGCCCCGGTTCCCCGGTTCCCCTGTTCCCGTCCCGGTCCCCGGTCCCCGGTGCCGTACTCACGCTCGGGCGGGCGCGGGCAGCGCTCGGTGCGGCGGGCAGCGCAGCGCTCCGTGGCTGCAGGCGCAGCGCAGCGGGCAGCGCCCGTCCGCGCCCCGCGGCCCCGCCAGCGCCAGCAGCAGCGCCAGCGGCACCAGCCGGGCCACCATGGCCGGCCCCGCTCGCCTCTGCTCGCCTCTGCCCGCCTCTGCTCGCCCGCACCCGCAGCACCGGCCCGCGCCCCCGCCCCCGCCCCCGCCCCCGCCCGCCCCGGGGCGGGATCGCCGCCCGCCCCGCAGGGATGCTGAGCCCCGGCCCCGCGGGGATGCTGCGCCCCGGCCCCGCGGGGATGCTGTGCCCCGGCCCCTTGGGGATGCTGCGCCCCGGCCCCTCGGGGATGCTGAGCCCCGGCCCCGCGGGGATGCTGCGCTCCGGTCCCTCGGGGATGCTGCGCTCCGGCCCCGCGGGGATGCTGAACCCCGGCCCCTCGGGGATGCTGCGCCCCGGCCCCTCGGGGATGCTGAACCCCGGCCCCGCGGGGATGCTGCGCCCCGGCCCCGCGGGGATGCTGCGCTCCGGCCCCGCGGGGATGCTGAACCCCGGCCCCTCGGGGATGCTGAACCCCGGCCCCTCGGGGATGCTGCGCCCAGGCCCCGCAGGGATGCTGAGCCCCGGCCCCGCGGGGATGCTGAACCCCGGCCCCGCGGGGATGCTGCGCCCCGGCCCCTCGGGGATGCTGAGCCCCGGCCCCTCGGGGATGCTGCACTCCGGCCCTCGGGGATGCTGCGCCCCGGCCCCTCGGGGATGCTGAGCCCCGGTCCCTCGGGGATGCTGCGCCCCGGCCCCCGCGCTCCCCCGGGAGCGTCCTGCTCGGCTGACACAGCTGGGAAAGTTACCAGCCACCTGTAGGCTTTGCAGCCAGAGGGGTTCCATGGATTTTCAGAAGTTCTGGTCCCCACAGTCCTACCTAGGAGGGACCACGAGCGATGCTGCCCGTTCCTAGCGGAAAGCTGCCCAGTGCCCCTCTTCCAAGTGAGGAAACTGTGAAATGTGAGCCCTGCAAGCACCCATTTATCTCTCTTGTGAACGTTTTTGAGAGCTTGTGCCTGAGGGAAAATACGCTGCATTTCCCTTAACGGGGTAAATGCTTATTGTGTGGATAACGAGCAGCCTCTTTAGAAGATGGAAGTGGTTGGGATACAAATGTCTGTGTCAAATTGTCATTATTGCTGCTGTTGTTATTAATTTTTATTGTTACAGCTGTAGCTTCGAGAATCTAGGAAGAAGCTATTTAAAACTAGTTAAAAGTCAGGACCTTATTTGTGGCAAGTGATGGAGCAAGCCACCAAAAAGATAATTGTTTGCAAAAGCACACTTTGTAAAATAAGTATAAGGGTATGGGTACATCATTCTATCCCTCTCTTGTGTATCCAGGAAAAGCCAGATTAAAGGAGGGAATGACCCAGCACCACATGGGATTTGCCTGACAACAATTCTTCCAACTTTAAAATCATGGAATCAAATAATAAGGCCTTATCCATTTCAGGAATAAAATGTGACAGGAAGGAGGCATGAGATGTGTGTGGTTTGGAGCATCTGTGTGTTCTCAGCAGGGACTGAGTTGTGGGGAATAGTTAGCAGCTGTTAAGAACTTCCCTGGACTGACTCTCAGCAGCACGACCTGTGTCCATCTGGACCAGCAACTGGAACCAAATCTTGCACAGCAGGGTAGGGTGGCAATGTCCTGCTTTGCTGTCCCTTCAAGAGCTCTCCCATCCACTCAACCTTCTTCCTTCAGTGTCATCTGCTCCATGGTGATGTTAGCTTTTCATCCTGACCTTGCAATGGTTATGAGGTGTGCTCCACTTTCTGGTATGCTTGGCCCACCCTTTTATCTTTTATCCAACACTACAGCAGCGTTGTTCTGATGGATGGTCTACCTAATTCCAGCTAGCAGGTGCCTTTGTATTGATCTCTCCTCCTCCTCTTCCTCCCCCCACTCCCCATCATCTTTGAAATCACAGAAAGTGATGGGGCTGTGAAATCAAGGGATCAGCTAACTGTGCCAGCTGGCAAATGTAGGATAGATAACACTGTGCTCTTGTGAGGACCTGCAATTTCCTTGAGATCTGTCTGTGTGCCCCTGCTGACCCTTTCCTGACACTCAGCTGCCAATACAGTAGCAGGTTTCTGGGCTCCTGTGGCTTGGTTTCCTACAGGAGGAATAATCAGCGAGGCAAAATCTGGTTATACTCTTGCATTATTTACATGTGCCCACATACATTGATTTGGGGAGGGCAGTCAGAGGGCAAGCAAGAAAGTCCTGTCCCCAGACTCGTTCTCCTAAGTCACTGGGTCCCAAGGAGGAGCTTGGTCACTGATTGACTGCACATGCACTTGATGTGAAGAATCCAACTCCCTCCTGCTGGACAGTTTGCCTGTCCACAAAACTGCCTGTACTGCCAAAGTCAGGCAAAGTAATGTATCATCCTTAAAAATACCCCAAACCCAACAAAATTACAAAGAAAATTGGTTTCCATCCTGGAAGACCATGGGGCAGCATTATGGCTGAGTGACCCCTGCTGTCACTCTTTGCCTAGCAGGTGTCATGGGCTGCCTTCATTATCCACAACATTTGATGCTTTGCAGGATTTCACTGATGCTCAGGTGCCTCTGAGGATATTTTTAATGAGGGTGTTAGAGCAGTGTGTGGTGTTTGTTTCCCCAGCAGAGTCCCTGCCAGGAGAGGTGGCACTGCTCTGCCCGTGTCATGCCTGGCAGATGAGGCACTGTGAGTGGCTTCTGTGACCTTCAGGGCTCGCTGCCAGGCTGTGAAGGTGAATTGTAGGGGCAGACTGGCCTTGCTGAGGTGTAACCACTTTGGGCAAAGAATGTTTTGTGTGCTGCAGCCATATCAGAGTGGTGAGCTCAAGCTGGTTTGGGTATGAGCTGCTCTCTTGTCTTTGGCAACAATGGCTGCACAGCACAGGCTGCAGGGGAATTTCTCTGTCCTTGCCTTTCTTCTCTTCTGCCTTCAGCATTTTGGCCACCAAGTACCAGTGACTGTGGGGTGTTTTGTAACTTAAGGCTCACTGAGGGCTGGGTTTGTGCTGATATCAAGACATATCAGATCTCTGAGCCTCCTCCTGCCCATTCAGCAAGTTTGGCATCACAGTTAGCTGCATAATTATAAATCTTATATTTTTAATATGCATCATTATGCTCACGTGTGGAAGAGTATATATCTTGTGATCAAATGCAAAAGCCATTTCATAATCTGTAACAAACATACTTAATTGCATTCAGCCCACTGATTTGCATTCAGCCCCTGAAAGTGCCCCCAAAACTGAGAAATGTTACCCATATATATCAAAATGTTTTGATGCTGATTTTTTTAAACACACCTAAATTAGAACTACAAGCAAAAAAACTTTATTTCTGATGGATCATTAGTCATGCTGTGTGCAGATCTGTTTCTGAGTTAATATCTATTCAAGATGAAGCAGTAATTATCTGTAGTATAGGCATATATTCCTGTTTAGGTGTTTAATCTAAACTGAAAGATCCAGGAGTATACACAGTTTATACATGGAGGAACCTTCTACAGCTCTGTAACTACTACAAAATCTACTAAAAAGTGTTTCACACCTACATTCTTACGTGGCTATGTAATCATAATGAATGGCAATATATATATATATATATGTAATGGTTCAAGGAACCCTCTTTATTCTGGCAGTACTTAAGTGGGAGCTTGAATTCAATGGGTTGAAGATCCACTGAAGTTACAGGGAATTACAGATATGCCTGGTGTTATTCTTCTGCTTGAGTGCTGGCAGAGGCAGGGATTGCTTTACACATGTTGGAGTGCTCTCCTGAATCCTTGCCTCAAGGCCACTGTGCAGAAGTGTACGTGAGCCCTTCTGCACAGAGGAATTGCAGGAGTGATAACAGCTGCCAGAGCTGCAGCTGTAGGTTGTGGGTTTGCTCTGCACAGACAAAAAATGCCAACAGGAAAGTCCTCCAGTCCTCACTTCTCTGGGTCTGTCACTGACCTGAAATGTGGGGTTGGTGGAGTAAGGACTGGCAGATCTGGCCTGGAGGAGCTGGTACAAGGTTTCTCACTCAGGGCTGCAGCCCACTTTGTTCAGAAACAACCCAGACCTTGCAGTTATTGTAGACCCAGCTTAGGCCAGTTATTCTAATTTACTAACTTTCCTTCTCTTTTTCCATTTATTAACCTTAACATGCCTTTTTACAGTTCTTCAGAGAAGAGGTGCCAGTGGAATATTCCTGTGTAGAAAAAATTGCTTCTGAGACACAGAACAGAGCTAATTACAGTGCTACAATTAGCTGAATGCCCTTAACAGAGTCCAAGGGGGGAAATCATAGTGCAGCATCTGCTGTAACATATGCTTTCCTAGTTTCCAGAAGATAACAGTGAGCATGGACTGTGCTTTCTGCCTGAAAAGCAGAGCAGCCCACAGATGCTCCAGTATTTCTTCTACCCAGGCTCTGTTAGAGACCTCTGATGCTGTGTACATCTGTCAGGAGGGTTGTGTGTTGGGTTTTTTTGGGCTGCAGACAGACTTATAAAGATGCAGTGGTGATTCAGATCCCATCATTGCTGAGTGCACACTTCATCCTAAGGGCAGGTGTCACACCAGGAGCAGCACAGAGGTAACAGGCAGCATGGCACATCACAGGAGTTTGTGCTCACTGCTTTCTGTGTGAGGGGTTTTTTTCCCACTGGAAAGATGGAGTGCTTTTCTGTGTTCTGTTTAGTGAACTAAACCTAAAGTGGCTCGTTATTTTCTATCCTATAGATTAACTTGGCCAGAATAGTTGATACAGCCCTACTAATACACCTCTCAATGTGCTGAGCTGTGTTAATTACTGTTGAATTAGAGCTGACAGTGATGGAGCCAGCTTAGTCAAGTACTGCCTCCAATTCAATGCTAACCTCCAGTTCTACAGAAACTACAAAAAGAAACGTGTTTGTAAAGATGCTGTTAAAAATATGTCACTACAGCCAAAAAGCAGCAAGTAGAAGTAACTTTGGACCACATCCATCCTCCTGAGTACTGATTAATAGGAGAGCTTGTTTACAGAAAGTGTGTCTCTGTTATTTAGCCAATTACTTAATGATTGGCTTTCTTCCTAGCTTGTCTGGCAGCACTGAGCTATGATTTGTGGCAATTTCTGACCAAAAAAATACATTAAATTTTTGGGAAGGGCTTTGGCTTGAGCATATAAATCAGTGATTTACCTCTAGTAAAGGCCAGAGGAAAGATGCTGAGAGAGTTTTCTGCCTGACCTATCAGTTAAGTCTGGCTTATCTGTAGCTGTGTGTGAGGTACACTTACAGGTGCTAAATGTGGCCAGAGGGGCTCCTTGTCTGCACCAATGTGAGTGCCTGAAAGGGGCACTGAATGGAAAAAGCAGACTGTGGATTCATACAGGTACAGTTACACAGCAAAGCCTGAAGGCTGGGCAAGCTTTGAAGTAGGATGAGTTGTAAGTTTTATTCACTAGATGACAAATCCTCAGCCTTTGATCCAGTAATCCATGTGTCAGTTGGGTGATAAATCCAATAATTAAGTACAGCATGGTCTTACAGTCACTCTTCCTAAGACTTTCTTTCACCTTTTTATTTATTTTTTTGTCTGTTATCCCAAAATGTCAAAAGAGGGTGGTACAGCCTTTTGCAAAGAGGTCTGAGCCCTTCCACTTCATCTAGGCAATTAGGTCTGAGCCTGATTCCTCTGTCACTTTTAGCACATATTATGCACTGATTTAAAGACTATTTTAAAATAAATTAAAGTCATGGTGACAAATGAGGGGAGCCCTGCTCTTCTGGGTTGTGGTTGATGCTTACCTTGTTGAATTCAGGAAGAAGGCATTATTAAATACATAAAAGCTGTCTCTGTATCAGGAGCTTAAAAACACTCCAAGGGGAACAAAGTCTGTTGTGCTTAGCTGCTGTAATTTAAGAGCCAAATTCTGCTCATGTTTGTAATGGCATAAATTTGAATTTGATTGAACTCTGGATTAACATTGCTGCAAATGAGACCAAAATTGACTTCCAAAGTTCATGAGGCAAGAAGGAGTTTTGCACCCAGCCTTGTTAATCTTAGATATGTGTGCTCTGTGCTGTGGGATGCCACCTTGAACAAAAATACCTGTGGCAAATTTGATCTCTTTTTAATGGTCTGAGTCAGAATGGGTATTTTTTATTCTATCAGTAGATGTCAGATTGGTAAAATTCCACTGAGCTACACTTTGCCATTCCCATGATATTTGCATACTGAGTGAAAAAAATAATGGCATGCTGCCTAGATCCTGAGATTTTGGTTCAAGTATTTCATGGACTTTCAGGTTCAAAAGGGCTGCAATTACATTGAGTTTCAATTGTTACATAAGGCAGCACAGCTTGTGAGATTTTGCCAGTGCAGAGATGGATAGAGGACAGTCTAAAGAGACTGCAGTGATTTCAATAATTAAATATTGGTTTAATAGTCAATATAAGTTCATTAGATGAAAATAATAGCTCACAAACTGTTGCTAAAACATCAGAAATGCATAAATGCAATATATTGATTTAAATTTTTTTTTGGTAATATGAAATGGTTTGGAAAGCAGTTAATACTTCTGTGGGAGTTCATTAAAGAAGAACTTCTTGAGTTAGACAAAGATATGTAGACATAGAAGGAAGAATAATTCCAAGTCTTGGTGTTCATTTCAAAAAGTAGTTCAAAAAGTAGTTGTGTTATCCATCTTCAGCTTGTTCACTTTCTCACCTCTTGCACTGACACCCAAGAGGGTTACATGCCTTCAAGGTCAGTATTTCCCAGGGTGATCCTCTCCAAGGCTGCAGGGCCTTGTGTAATTTGCCATCAGTCAGAAAACGCATTAATAATGATAAAGCATGTAGGAATTATTTCTGCTTGCCCTTATGTAACTTACAAAGCATTCAGCTCTTTTTTCCCCCAAATCAATGTCAAATGATTAGCCTTATATGCCTCTTTTTCCTTCCTTCCTTCCTTCCTTCCTTCTTTCCTTCCTTCCTTCCTTCCTTCCTTCCTTCCTTCCTTCCTTCCTTCCTTCCTTCCTTCCTTCCTTCCTTCCTTCCTTCTTTTCCTTTTCTTTTCTTTTCTTTTCTTTTCTTTTCTTTTCTTTTCTTTTCTTTTCTTTTCTTTTCTTTTCTTTTCTTTTCTTTTCTTTTCTTTTCTTTTCTTTTCTTTTCTTTTCTTTTCTTTCCTTTCCTTTTTCTTTTCTTTCCTTTTCTTTTCTTTTCTTTTCTTTTCTTTTCTTTTCTTTTCTTTTCTTTTCTTTTCTTTTCTTTTCTTTTCTTTTCTTTTCTTTTCTTTTCTTTTCTTTTCTTTTCTTTTCTTTTCTTTTCTTTCCTTTCCTTTCCTTTCCTTTCCTTTCCTTTCCTTTCCTTTCCTTTCCTTTCCTTTCCTTTCCTTTCCTTTCCTTTCCTTTCCTTTCCTTTCCTTTCCTTTCCTTTCCTTTCCTTTCCTTTCCTTTCCTTTCCTTTCCTTTCCTTTCCTTTCCTTTCCTTTCCTTTCCTTTCCTTTCCTTTCCTTTCCTTTCCTTTCCTTTCCTTTCCTTTCCTTTCCTTTCCTTTCCTTTCCTTTCCTTTCCTTTCCTTTCCTTTCCTTTCCTTTCCTTTCCTTTCCTTTCCTTTCCTTTCCTTTCCTTTCCTTTCCTTTCCTTTCCTTTCCTTTTCTTTCCTTTTCTTTCCTTTTCTTTCCTTTTCTTTTCTTTTCTTTCCTTTTCTTTCCTTTTCTTTCCTTTTCTTTCCTTTCCTTTTCTTTCCTTTTCTTTATTTCTTTCTTTTTCTTTCTTCTTGAGCACCTGCAAGCTGCTGCCTGGAGTAAAGGAAGGTAAGAGGGAGTTTTTCTTGTTTTATAGCTTGCTATAACTTTTGCTTGCTTTCCTTTTTTTCTCTACAATTTCTGATTCAGATTAGCTGAGAGATCTTTGCTGCTGTGGCTTTATTGTGTTTCTCTGTTATGTACCATTATTGCTAATGTCCTTCTGAGATGTGTGCTCTACCAGCTGTCTCTGGAACACTTCTCAACTTGTTTTCTCATCAGGACACCCTCTTGTTCTCCCACTGAGCTTAGCCTACTGTGGATGAAAGGAAGAGTTTTGTCAGGCTCACAGGGCCAGTCTTGTTTGAATACCAGCCAAAGGAGACTAAAATGGAGCCCTCAGATGGTGTCTCACATCACCAAAGCCCAATGAAGTGGGGAAGGGCCACAGATGACATCTCAGTGCAGTGCTTCTGATTATTTACTTGTTTGGATTTGGAGTAATTTGTCTATATGTTAATTTAAGATGTCCCACTGCCCTTCTCTCCCATGTACAACCTCTCAGCTGAGCATTCCCTGATGTGATCCCATCCCTTGGGCTCCCCTGGGTTGTAAGAGCTCTCTGCTCCCCCAAAGGCATTTGGGCCAGCAAGCCTTGGCACACTTCAGCTGTGTCCAGTCCCTGTTCCTGCCAGCCCAGGGTGCCCAGGGCACATGGAGCTCTCCCTGCATGTTCACAGTGCCTAGCAGGCACTGCTACCCTGAGACATTTCACTGCTACCCTCAGACATTTCCTGCCTCTTTCCAGCTCCCACACAGCATCCTTTCCTGCTCCTTTCAGTGCTGGTTTGCTCTGTTCACGCTCTCCCACTCCCACACCAGCCCAGGGAGCCAAGGCAGTGCCAGCTGCAGGTTTGGAGCTGCCCTGCCGTGCCTCCTGCTGGCTCCCCAGCACAGATGGAGCCCATGTGTGAAGGGCAGCTGGAAGGAGCCCTGCCTTAGGCAGCCAGCAGCTGCTGTGTGCCCAGATCACACAGCAAGAACCCTTTGGCTCAACTCTCCTGTCTCCACCTCGTTCCTGCTGGCTCAGAGTGAGTGTGGGATTGTGTGCAGGGCTGCCAGAGGAGAGTGTTTTCCAGATAAAATGAAGCAGGAGAATATGGGTGGGATAAACATCAGAAAGATGTTTCATGGATCTTGCCACTGCTTTCCTTTTTCTCTTCTTTCTCAGTGTGCTATGTGCCTTTTCCAAGGGCAGGCTGGCCACAGGATCCTAGAGTGAAACGAGGGCATTCCCTGGTGTGGCTGCTGAGAATGGGGCCAGGTTGTGTCAGTGTGGGATGCTGGTTGCTTTAAGCCTCCACTTCAGCTGCTTTGGGGTCAGATAAATGGGAACAGGGTGCACTTCTTGTGAGCTCATATGTAATTGCTGCAGCTCCACGGATGAAACTTGTTCAGAACATCTCTTGGCTGTGAAAAATGTAGAGGTCAAGATAGTCCCTTTTCACACCTTTCCTCATTACTTTTTGATGTGTGTGTTGTTTAGATGAGCAACTGAGAAACTTAAAAAAGATAAGCAAATATTCTCTTAAAAAAAAAAAGTTTTGCTGCTTTGATCTTTATTAAATAAATATTTAATTGATTACCAAATCCGAAAAGATGGAGGGAGATTCAATGCTCCTTATGTGTCCATGAAACCTTTGTACAGGGGAGTAAGGGGCTCAGAATGAACATAAAAGAAAACATTTTAAAGTGGGATAAATAAAAACTAAAGCAGATGAGTGATTTTTAATTCTATACATTTTAAATTTGTCAGCATGTGTGAAGAGTGAAGTACTTGCAACAGCAAGAACTTATTTGCTTTTTTTTTAAAATTGTCTCTGATGTCTGGGATGCCTTTTAGTTATTGAAATTGCATGGGTGTGACAATCTCATGAAAAGCAAGTTGAGCACATTCATAGGACTGAAGTTTGTTGTATGCATTAATCCCACTGAGTTTAAGGGGATGGATGGTGAAGGCACAGCTGTGGATCCTTCTGTCCTGAAAAGGATGTAAATACTTGCTGAAGCTGCCATGGGAGGCAGGTGTATATCCCATCCTCCATCTCCCCAGATGAAGCTGTGAAACCCAACTTTTACCACCCAGTCCATTTGTTTGCATTCAGTTACTTCAAGTTCATGTAGCTGTGACAGGGTGGAATTTGTCCCATGGTGTAGTCCTGCATAAGACTTTACTTCTATATAGGAACTGATGCAATCTAGGTGTGCAAAAGAAACCTGAATTATGGGTGGTCCAGGAAGATGCCTTTTGTGCAGACACATTTTTGAGAGAGTGCTGGTTTAATGAACCAGCTTGGTGCCAACCCAGATCCAACCAGACTGTCCCCATGCCAAAGTCGAGGCAGATGGCTTGTGAGAAATGGTTTGAAGGGTGGAAAAGAACAGCAGGAATTTTTCACTGGTTTGGAAAGGCTCAGTCTTGATTCAGGAATTGTGTTCCAGAAGAAAAGCACAAGCTGGTTGGGAGATGAAGATAGGTGTGAGGCTGTTCTGTCCCCTCTGCCCCTGGCTTGGGATGTCATGGGAGAGCTGCACCTCAGCACAGGGGCTCAAATGTGGCATTATTTCACTTGTTCCACATACCAAAAGTGCAAAGGGACGATCCCTCTGTCACCTCTCAAATTAGGCAGACCAACCTGATCCATTTCCCTAAGGACCTTGCCATGGAAGGGCACTGTTAGTGCAGATGAGGAGTCATTGCAGAGTTTGGCCAGATCTGTGGCATGAGTGGAGAGTGGAACTTGTGCATCCACTCATGGTCTGACTGAGTGATGAGAGTCCAGAGGCACAGCCCATTGTCACTGAAATCAAAAGCATTTGGTATCAGGCCAAGGTGTGTCTGAAATGGAAAAATCTTTTGAAATCCCATGACAGTTTTAGCCCATCCAAATGAAAGTTAGCTCTAAGTTCAATCCTTAAATACCTCTGCTCTTTGCTCATTAACACTACAGCTGCACACAAATGTACATTCTCTGTGTGGCTCGAGGCCCCTTCAGATATGTCTAACACTGCCAAGAGTGAGAAATGCACAGGGCAGAAATGTGAAGGTGTGATGTAAAATGCAAAAAACTACCAATAACTTGCCCCATTCCCTGTCACCCTGCTGCCATTCCAATCAGCACTCACCAGACTAAGCAGGGATTCCATTTCCATAGCTTAGACATCAAGGTGTTCCTGAAAACAGAACAGTGTGGATCTACTATTTCCACAGTGCTGTTGGGATAAATCCAACAATACATGAACAGATGCAAAAACTATAGCAAACTTTTCCATAGTGCTTTTATATTTAGCACTTTCCAGTCCTTCAAGCATCCCTCTTCACAGGCCAGTGTTACTGAAAGGTAAGAGCTGAGGCATCTGGATGCCAACTCACTCATCAATGGCACATGGGGTGTGCAAGTAATGCTTTAATCCCTGGCTCTTCCTTATTTTACAAAGGTGAATAGTGATTTCTGTGTGAGCTGGTCCTTTGGGTGCTCAGCTCTGCTCCTGCAGGCTCAGATGTGATGCAACAAGGAGCACATCCACAGCTGGGTCTGTTGCAGCCCATTGATTCACCTGGCTCTCACATCCTCAATTTCCCACATAGCTTTTATTATCAAGAACCTGGTGTTTAGAAATCTCTCTAATTTCCTGCCAGTAGGCCAGGTGCTCAAATCCCTACTCAAAGACATTGGTATTTGTTTTTTCTAGGAGAAATACCCACTGGTGCAAAGGAAACTTATCAAAAAAATTATAGGATCAACCAACTCTGTTTGTCTACAGTGCTAGCTGCTCACAAACTCTCTTATGTCTGTACATCTGCATATTTAGGATTTATTCTGTACCTCAGCATCCTCAGTGAGCTTTCTTCATGCCTTTCACTGAGATACTTCAGAGTTAAAGCACAAATGGGATCACTCCTATATGCTGTGATGTTGTGTTACTACTCTTGCAGTAAGAAAAACCTGACACGTTGATCTTGAGGAAACATTTATGATGTACACAAGTTTAAATGCATCTAAATCCATTCTATTTTCTGCTACAAGGAAGTTGTGAGTTTTTTGTCTCCTTGACTTGATTTTTTTCCTTTTTTTTTTCAGATCTTGTCATAATACAAAAGTTGCAAATGAAGGCACAGGTTTTACAGCTTTGTCTTTTCAGTATTTTTTTTTTTTGCATAGAGACCCCACAGTGTAATGTGCCTTAATTAACAGAAAACAAGAATGGATTGCATAAACTCCCAGAGAATATTGTCTTAGCAAATTAAATCTGATTTAATGCTTTAAGCCAAAGACATATTTGCATAGCTAATGAAACTGATTAACTTGGAATTAATTTGCAATGTTTAGTCATAAGGCTTAAAACTAAAGTGATGTTAGTAATGTGTTGATTATTATTAGTACTCAAGATAATCAGGCTTGCTGGATGATTAAATGTAAATACACTGTAAAAAAAATTGGTTCAGGTTAATAAACAATTCGAAATAGGAAAATGCCCCCTGATGATGAAGTGAAACGAAGCAGTGTTAATTGTACAAGCAGAAGTTAAGAAAGCTCGAGTTCCCTCTTGTTTGCTGGAAGTGGGTGAAAAGCTGCTCCTTTCTTGCTTCCCTGTGATTTGATAATGATTTCTTTGTGGTCTTGTTACACTTGTGCCCGGGAACACTCAGTGTGGGCCATGGACCTGGCGTTCCCAAGGGCTGTACAAACAGATCTTGGTGAGCTCAGGGAGGTGTGGGCAGGAGCTGATGGCTGGAGATGGTTTGTGTGCATGGACAGCAGCGACCTTGGCTTGCCAGAAGCTTCATTGCAGCTGTGATGTTTTTTATTCCTTGGTTCTGCCAGCTTTGTAGGAAAGTTTTGGGATGGAGTTGTAAGGAGGACAGTGTAGAGGCTTTCAGAGATTTATAGGAAAATCCCCCCTTGAGATAAGGTGTGTATTGGACAAAGCATGGAAATACTTTAAATTCATTTAAGCACTTAAAAATGAAGTGGTGGGTGTCTAAGAGGTGGTACTGCTCACTTGTAAGGATGCAGAGGTTGCCAGTCCCTTTGCATAAGATTGGCTATTTAAATAAGAGTTTTTTCTGTGCTTTGAATTTTTGTGGTGTAAGAGATCAGAGTTGACTAGACAATTTCTTCACTTGGTTACACTGATGTAAATACCAATTAAATGGATGTACAAATTTGTTTTCATACAAAAATTCATACAGCAGAATTTGACCCAGAGGATCATCCTTTGACCCCACATTAGCACACTCTTATGCTTTTTCTATAAATTAGGTGGAAGAGCTGTAAATCAAATCAACTTTTGCTCGTCAAGAAGAAGAGCTGCTATTCCATTTGAGTTCTCTCAGATTCTTATTCAGGCTGGAGTGTCCACAGAGCTTATAAAGAACAAAGACAATGTTGGGGGATGATTAATATCCTCTTCTGGGTCTGATAAAAATGCAAGTTTGGGCCAGCTGGCTGTTGAGGCCAGTGTGCTGGAGTCAGTGTAAAGGATTATGTGAACTTTCCTCATCCCCTTCACTGTGAAGTCTGTAGTAAGCTTTATCTACAGGTCCAAAGTAAAACTAAGGGTGGTATGACCATTTTTCTTTCAGAAGGTACAGTGGAAACTGCAGCAGGAGGGTAACAACAGGCATGTGGTGATGCAGACTTGGTGGTTGTTGGCAGATGGGAAGTGCAAAACTACCTGTTCCACATTGCATCTCCCCTTCATGTCTCCTATACACTTCAGAGGCTGGGTCTCAACCCTCCATGGCTCTTTCCCAATGTCTGAAGATGTGTGTGATATGAATTTTTTGTTTTCCTTTCTATTTTGCCCTCCTTCCTTCATACCACTAGATTTTGGATCAGATCATTTTGACCCAATTCTCTCCTTTGACTCCTTAAGATGAAGTTTTGCAATGCCTGTGGCTTATAATCCTATCTCTGTTATGGCTGGTGAAGTCTTGATAGCCACAAGAAAAAGGCTAAATTTAACTAAGCTGAGAAACCCTTCCTGCACAGTATCACAGTGTGCTGCCACTCATTCTGATATCTCAGGGGGCCTTCCCTATAGGATATCATCCCTAATTCCACAAATTCTCTAGGATCCTGGGCTGTCAGCAATTAAACAGCATAAGCATGAGTTTTCTAGGCTGAGCAGTACTTTTGTGCAGCTCTGTCACCTCTGTAACTTAGCAGGGGTCTGGTCACATTCACATCAGACAGACCCAGTTCCTGCTCCCTAAATCACCCTTTAAGGTGGCAGCTCTGTCCTCCTGGGCAATGTAAGTGCATTCATGGGATGTTTCAGGCACTGATGTTTGTGTTTGCTGTTTATTTTATGTAAGTGAAGAGTGACTCTGGGCTGAGTAAGGACAGGGAGGCACATCCTGGTGTGAGGGTAAATGACCCAGACTGTGCAGGCACACGTGTGGCTCTGCCATATGGTTCTGCATGGTCACCTCTGAGTCTGTCAGCTGAATTCTTCCCCTCTGTCAGATCAGATGGTAACACCCTTTCCTCTGTGCCATTGACTTTTGGGGTTTTCTATTATGATTTTAGAATAGCTGCCACGATGATGCCCTGGCCTGTGGCTGGATGTTCTAGGTCCTGCTTCAATAAAAGAGTATGGCTTTCATGCATAATTCACAAGTCCCACCAGCTCCTCTGTGTCCAGGGAGCCCTGGAGGGGTCCACGTGTGAAAACCTTGTTCCATGGAAAGGTATCAGGTTTGTAATATTGTCCAAATGCTGCTAAAATATAACCCAGTGTACACACATGTATGTAGCTCCCAAGGGGTGCCCAGATTTTCTTGTTACAGCAAAAATTGAAAGGAATCATAGTGAAAACCACTTAATTCAGGGCAGAATCAGACTCATTGTGAGGTTCAAGATTATCACTGTACAGAGCTACCCTGAATATGACAATGTTATTAGAAAAAAACACCTCTATTGCCTCTGTTACTGCATACAATATCTAACTTGCACTCTGTATAATGCATGAGAACAATGTTTATAACACGAGTTTTCTGCTTATAATGTGATAGTGTTCTTGGTCAGCATCCCTTGATGTTTTACAACCAAATTGTAAGTCCATTTAAGTGATTTAGTACACCACAGCCTGGTTAGTAAGCACAGGTAAACAACTTCTCTGGGAAGATTTAAGCTGTAAGGACAGTCACTATAAAGTCTATCAGAAATTCATTGCACTTCACAGATGGAACAGATAAAAAAAAGTCCTTAAATGCAGACAGCAGGGAAAGAAAATCCTAAATTATCAGGATGCAATGAAATCCTCTTGCAGGGTGCAAATTGTTGGAGAGCAATTTTTATCGATTATTTAAAAGAGAAGATGAAAACTGCTCTTGGTGGCAAGCTATTTTATAAATTTCCAGATGAGCTGTCCCCAGTGGGGGGTTGTGTTGGGTGGACAGTGAAGGCAAACTTATTGTAATGACTTTTTGTGCTGCCAAAACCTGCCACCCATCTACAGCCTGAGAAGTAACCCAGCAGTTAAAACTCTCATGCAGCTCTCATGCAAACCAGTCCACCATGTAAAAGAGTAAATGTCAGGATTTTAAATTTCTTTTCCTATTGTTTGGTTTTTAGGAGTTGCTTTTTTTCCTGCTCTCCCAGCTTCTCTCTGTGACCTTGAGTGCCAGATGCTTGTTTTGTAGATGGTGAGTTGAAAAACCTATCAGCTACTGAAAGATTTGCCATTTAGTCAATCAAGGTGATAACAAGAAATTGAAAAGGAGCAACAATGATCACAGTTGCTGGCTATGAGCATGGGCTAGAGAATTTAGAGCAAGTGATAGTTTTCAGAGCTGTGAGGTGCCAGCAAAGTACAGAAAAGCAGGACAGAGCCAGCAGAGAGGCTCAGAGCTGGAGGGAAGGAGCAGCTGTGGAATGGCTGTCAAAGCCACAAGTCTGACATTTCTGGAAGTCTGTAGAGCTGCAGTTAGTAAAGCTTTGCCAGTTAATGCTGGATCAAGATCTTAGTTGTCCTTCTTAAGCAGGAATCCCTTTGCTTAATGAGGAGCTGTCCCCACAGACTGGCTAAACTGCAGCAGTGAACTTCTCTTGGTGCAAATTTATTGTAGTGGCCCAGAGTGACTTGCTGGAGTCAATGAAGGTGGTGTCTAAATTCAGAGATGTTGGCTTCTTCCTTCAGTTCTGTTGCAAGCCAGCCTTTGAGGGTCAGGGAAATGGAATAACATGTTTGACATAATAAGGCTTAGGAAAAAAATGAAAATAGTTTTGTCCTTCAATCCTGCAGAAATTCTGTTTTTACTATCTTGCACTGAAGAATTTTACTAATAAAGAATTAAATTATCCCAGTACATTTGCTCTTGCAGGGAATTTTAATGCCTGCCAAGTTATACTATGTGTAAAGGAGAAGCTTTGTTTTGCTTAATTTGTGATCCTCCAACATCAATCTTGCTCTGGGAGTATGGGAACCAAAGTGCCACCTACTATCAATTTTCCCTTATCCTTTATAGAAGCAGGTATCAAATCCTTCTTTTGTAAAGACACTTTAACTTAGTAACTGCTTATGCAGGGAGAAAATGAGAGGCTGAAATATTTTTTTGCTTTGTGACCCCATCACTTTCCTGAAAAGAAAGCAAACCATTTCTCTATCTAACTTTCATCTTTCTTCTGCAATAGCCAGACAATAGATGGGCATGTTTTGCTGAGTTCTGGGCAGATTTTACCATGAAAATGTATATAACTCTCAAAAAGATCATGTAAACAACTATACCGGCAATAGGTGTTAAATGGTGTCTGAATTCTGACTGTTGGCTGGCTAGGTATTGACTCAGTGCAAATAAACTGAAGGCTCTTCCCAAAATATTCCTGTCAGTCATTTATAGTGCACCATTCCCTCTGCTGCAGGAGTCCTTACATGGACATCCTTTGCACATGCCATGCAGGAATATTTAGACTGAATTCCTCCTGAAGCCACAATTTGCAGTAAAGTTGTTTTAGGATGGCAAATGTAAAGAGATCTTTGTAAAGAGATCTGAGAGTTTAGGTCTGTGTTTGTATGATGCTTGCAAAAAAAGGCCTTGAGCACAGGAAAGGTAACAGTGACTAATAATTAAATATTAACATCTATAGAACTCTGGCAATTTTCAGTAAGACAAATTGCATTTTCATTTCAAATGTCTGTTATTGGTGGTGAAATGGATTTATGCCCTCACTAAAGATCCATAAATCAATCCTGACCCCCCTGCTAACACCCAGTACCTGAAGCCCATGGCAATCAAAGCAGTGCATCTTTTTGAAGTCTGCAGTCATGCATTTGCTTGGCTGTGCTTAGTTCCAAGGGAATATGCTGCAGGGACAGTGGAAAAGCTCTGGCTTTGCTGCTGCAGACTGCCACAGTTTGTGCAGGGCACAAAAATTAACTGGCTAAGCAAGATGAGACAGTATTTCTTTCCCTGCTGAAAGGAGAGATGTAAAATTTCATGCTTGTAATTATAGGCTTTGTAGATGTGGAGGTTCTGTTTGCTAAAATTTGCAAAAGATAAGGCAGTAGGAGACAGCTGATGTGGTTGGATCTTGTTTCTACAAGGCTGTTGATTTTCTTAAAGCAGTAGAAGTTATGGTGCCATCTCATGAGCATCTGTTTTTGGTGGTCCAGATCTTTGTCACAGATGATTTCTGCAGTGACTGGTTCTTTCCATAGGAATGTAAATTGTTGATAGACCACAGCCTGCAGCCCTCCTCTCCCTGCACAGCCAGGGCTGTTTGCTGCCTGGATTGCTTTTGGTCAAGACACAGGCAGTGCTTCCTTCCAAGACATTTTCTTCCTTTTCTCCATTCCCCTCCCATCCACACCCTTTTCTTCCAGGCTAGCACACAAAGAGTTGTACTTTGCCAAAAAGGTCCCATATGTGCACACTAACTTATTTTGTCCCTTTTGATCAGCTGAAGGATGCAGGGGCATGTTTGACTCACCACTTCTACAGAAAACATAGAGAACTGACTGCTGTAGGAATTGCCTTAAGTCAGATTTAAGGAGAAGAATAAATCCTGAATGTTTGATGCCCATAATGTGCTGGAATTGGATTGGGAGAGCCACAGTTCATATTTCAATCTGTGAAGTGATGTGCTTTGGTATCAAATCTAGGTGAGCAGAATTCATGGTTGGGGCATTAAATCAGGGTTTTGCATAATGTTGTGCCTGTGTCCCTTTGAGGATAACCAGAGCACAGTTCTTGCTCAATAATAAAGGTGTAGCAAGAGAATCTGGTCCCTTAAAAGTGTTATTCCTTTTGCTTTTGAACATTTTACCATTTCCACTGCAAAGGATGGGATAGCAGATGAAAGAGTCCAGCAAACCTTATTTCTCACTGATGTCTTTTCTAAGCAAGCACAGCATTTCAGTTTGATTTACTGCAATTTTTTTTTCTCTCATGGAAAGATTATAAACCAGAGAGTATACTGACTGGAAGAAAATGGCTTCTAATCTTCTGAAACTAATGTTTAATCAGTGATGGAAAGAAAATAAGTAACTAAAAAGCTTCATCCAGCTAATTAAATAAAGATGGTTATTCTGCTGGAAACAGTTAATGAACCTCAAGTAATATAATTATTTTCAGAATATTAAAGCAGGAAAAAAGTGATTACTTATTTAAGACTAAATAATTACAATGTATTCTTCACTATAAGAGGTTATAGATGCCAAAGACTAAATAACCACTGTGCTTCTGATTCTCCATAAAAGAGTGTTTCTCAGGAGTTATTACATCTTATGTCAAGCTTGTACTGAATTTTCTTCTCTTAAGATAATCTCCAATGATCTCTGAGGGAATTTACCTCCCTTGGTGCCTGCTATTATTCTCGTTTTTAGGGACTGGCTGTTTGATTGCCTTTAAAATGAGCTGAGATTGTATTAACTGGTTCTGCTTTGCTGCTGAAACACTGCTGGGGCAGCTGAGTTTGGCCTCACAGGCTCACATCCTCCCTCAGCTGGAGCTCAGCATGTCTCTGAGATGCTGCACATCCCTTCTGCTCTGAGATTGCAGGTAAGGAGCAATTCCTCTCAGAAAGGCCAGCTGTAGCCTAATCACCCCTGTAAGTGCAGCTTCCATTCTGGGACCAGAGTCTGCTTAATGCTGGGTGCTTTGGAAAAAATCCTGCCTGCCTCTGTCCTGATAATCACTGCAATTTTTTTCCTTTTAGCATCTGAGAGCTGGCACATGAGGTGGTTAAGGAAACCAGACTCCAGAATTCCCTGAGTTAGGAGGGGGAGGCTCATGCAAAGCGCCATCCCAGCCACAAATGCCTTTTATTTATGAGGCACATCCCTGAGGATGGGGCAGCTCAGAACAGCCTGTCCTGGGAGGCATCTCTGAAGGAAAGCATTCTGTGCCTGCTCTGCTCCTCCTGTGTCCTCCCTGCAGATTTCAGAGCCACCTCTGCTCCCTGCTGCAGGCAGGTAGAGCCCAGCCCTGCACCATGCTAGTGATGATTGCCTTGGAAAGGCTCTTTGCAGACTCCAGGGAAGGGTCCCTGGTGGTCCAGCCCTCCCTGTCCATCTCTGCAGGGCTCAGGCTCAGTTTGGGGGTGTAGAAGGCCAGAAAGCTGTGCACATTGGGAGGGAATGGGACTGGGTTTCCACCTGCCTCCCTAAGCCTTACCCACCCCTTCCCCATCCAGGAACATAAATAAATAATAGATAAAACCCACAAAGGGCAAAATGTGCTCTGGTTCTCCTCCTTTTACTTATCTGGGTTGTATTCAGTGCCCCACACCACACATACTCTTACTGACTGCTCCTTTCACTTTGCCAGGAGAAGCCACCCAAAATGTGGATCCATATCATATGATCATGGAAATAAACATCTCAGCCATTTAAAATTATATCTTGCACTTGAGAGAGACATGCTGAGGACATAGAGAAACAATAGATTTAATTAGGCTTTTAAAATGTGACACATCTATTATATGTTCTGTTACAGCTTTAAAAAAGTCTTAGCTTCTGTATAATAAATCTTGCTGGAGTACTACCATTTAATTAAATGGGAGTCAGCACTGGGAACAATTAAAATGAGTTTATGCACTTTCAGGGAAACCCTATAGCAAGATGTGCAAAATAGCATACAATAAAATGAAAAATTAAGCCCTTAGTGGGTTTGAGCTGCTGCATATTAGAAATTTGATAAAAAGCATTTTAAGAAAGAAGGCAATTTTACAATGTGGCAAGTAGTCTGTTCTGCCTCAAAGGTACCAGCCCATGTCCCTTGAATTTTTGCCATTGGCAAAAGACTCCAGATGGACTTATGCATCAATACTAATAAGTGAAATCCATCCCTGAGAAAAAAAAAAAAGTTTCTTTGAAGCCCTGAATAGGAGTGGATGTCATCTAGCAGAAAGTATGCATAAATAGGTGAAAAAGATATCTCTGTTCTGAATAGTTTCCAAGCTGCTTCAATCAAGAGCTTCTCTGCTTATGGGATTTGGTGAAGGCAAACTTAATTTTTAGGATATAATTTGTACAGTAACATATGTAAGCAAATAGTGATGCTCTCTTAACTAGAACATGTAATATACATTTTATTGCATATTAAAATCCATTTCAACATTGCATTCAGCCCAGTTTTTAGTGTGTTTCCCCTTCTCTGCCTCAGTATAAAAAAGCAGCCTTGAAATGAACATAAAAACTAAATGGCATTGAATATAATGAAGCAACATTGAGTCTAATGAAGCAGAATTGCTATGTAAACAGGGATGCTTTTATCTCATTGGAATTTTTATGTCCTTGCATGTCTCTCAGCTACATTTTTGTAACCTGATTCTTAGGAAATGTCTGATATCTCTTTTTGATTGTTAGCAGAGACCAAGACTCCACTGTAATGTGTGCTCAGCTGAGTTTGCTGCTCTAGAAGCAAAATGTTCATCACCCTCATCTTGTTACCAGGGGCTGGCTGTAAAACTTAGTTAATTCTGAGTGTGAATAGGTCTGCTAAGAAGGATGGGCTGCAGACACTCAAAGTGCCACTTGGAAGCTCCCTGCCTGTGAGCATTCCAGCCCTTTCCTTATCTGTTAATGCCTCTCAACACCAAACCTCATAAATCTTTCTCTGGGCTGAGAACCAAGCCTTCCACTGTCTTGTTGTAACATAAGCAGGACACAAGCTGACCTTCCTCTGCAAGGGAAGAGTGGAACACCCAGGCACCTGCTCCCTGTCACCTTGGGCCCTTGCAGGAGCTCTGAGAAAGTCTGTGGTTCCTCCACTGCAAATTAAAAGGCTGGTAAAGACCTTCCTCAAATACAGTTTTTATTCCCACCTTCTTTGATTCTGCTCTTTAATATATATTGGCTTGCACCAGAACATCTCTCTAACAGATATGAGCTTCTTGCCCTTTTGGACAGCAGCTCAAAATGCAGCATTTAAATTAATAATTAAATTAATAGAATCTTGACTGAAATATAGTCACTGGAAGAAAGAGAAGGAAACCAGTGTGATAGCTATTGCTGTAAACTCTCCTGTTCTGCAATAGCTACTTCATCTAAAATACCATCAACACTGCCAAATCTTGCAGCTGGTCTTAAACCTCTTGCTCCTGGAAGCTTGTGTAGGTTTTTTTTGTGGCTTTTACTTGTTCGTTTATTTGCTTCTTCTCTGAAAATTCTTTCTAGATCTTTGACCTGTTGCATTTCTCTGTGTGCTGCCTTTTAGTGGGCACAGTGCACAGAAGAGGTTTGGCTTTTAATAGCCTAATAAATACAAGTAATAGCTTGTGATTTGTTTAATATTTTGAACTGAAAGGTCAAGGGTAGGAAGATTAAAAAGTCATTGGGGGAAATGCTCTCAGTAAAAGCCATCTCTTGCTGGAAGTAACATAGCTTCTTAAGTAAGCATAAAATCAGTTTAAGGCAACTCCAAGCCCAAATTAAAGCAGAAAGGAGAATAATGTTAATGTATAGATACTACCAGCTATAGAAGGGTAATTGAAATGAAAATCTAGACAGGGAAATCATCCTTAGTCTCTGCAGCACAGATCAAAATGTTTTTGTTGGATTTTTGAGCATGTGCATCTGTCTGAAAGTCAGGGAATCCAAAGTAATGACTGAATATTCTTGAGTCTCTCCTCTGCTTGCAAAACCACAGATGAGACTGACTCATGGAGCATTTTAAAAAAGCTACCTGGCAAACAACTGCTGTAAATTCCAGCATCTGCCCACATCCCATCTCCTCTCCCAAGTCTGAGCATTCCCCTTCCCTTCTCATTTGAATGTGAGAGATGGAGGAGAAATTAAAGGAGTGTTTTGCTGCAGCCTTTCCCCTGCTCAGAAGGTGCTGCAGTGTGAGTGATGCAGTAAAACAGCTCTGATGATTCAATGCTGCCTCTACAAGTGAGATTTGTGCACTGTGAGAAATGGAGGCCTGGGACAGATGAGTCCTTTTCTCCTCTCAAGGATGCTCTGGAGGGTTCACACATTTTCCTTGGGCCCCAGGCAAGTGCACTGCTTGCTTTCCTCCAAAATAGGCTCTTTGCATCACAGAAAATGGGATTGTGTCTGCAAAGATCTTGAAATATGCTATTAATTTTGCATATTTGTTCTGAGAGACACTGTGGGAGCCTTTTCTCTAGAATATATTTTCATTAAAGAAAATAGGGTGAGCAGACACATGATGGGGATGTCTAATTGTGTATTGTGTAAAAGGCAGGCTTTTTACCATTTTGGTGAAAAGAGGTGAGGAATAGGATCTAGGGCATTGCAAAGAGTTCATTGTGCATTTGAGGATATCTGCTTTTTTTTGTAATACACAGCCCAGCTGTGTGAGAGCTCAGGCATGAGCTGCTTCCCCACTGCCACGGGTCTGCTGGTGCCAGGGAAACACTGGGGGCCACACACACAACTGCTTGGTACTGAGGGTGTGATTAATACCAGGTGTGACATTTTCTCTCAGCACTGGAGGTGGAAATGTACCTGTAATTATCATCCTCTAAGTTAAAAATGTTACCACAACAGTGCTAGGTCATCCTGACCTTCCGTGGTGGAAAGGGAAAACACGATTTAGTACTTCTTTTATAGTTTTTTAAGAGCACCTATTTTTCCCTGGGATGTTCTGAGCAGTTAAAGCCAGCCCTCCCACAGAGTAGGATCATGCTCTTCTTATTTAGTTGCAGAAAACATTTACCATATACTACAGCAAATCACACAATCAATCTTCATGCTAATCATTCTCTGCTGGAAGCTATTTACTACAAAAACTTCTGAAATTTTCTTACTAGCTGGAGAGCTGACTGTCATAGCCAAAAGAGTGAGTCATTTATGTTTTTATTTTTTTTTTAAATAAAACCAAAATTGAATGCTTTGAAATAGGCTTGAGTATTTCAGATTAGATGGGTAAAGGCTGAACAAAGAGACACTCAGAAATTGTCTTCTTCAGTAGGGCTTCTCTTTTAATCCTCCCAGATCTAATTCTAGCTAGTCACTTGTCCCAGCCTTTATTTTCTCCCATGTTGCCATTTAAATGACAGGCCTCTGGTGATTTGCATTCATTCTGTGCAGTGTTTCTTTAGTGCTAACTCTGAATTGCACCAGCAGCTGTGGCTGTGCCTGGGTGTGCAGCTCCCTTTGTGCCCAGAGCAGAGTCTCCAGAGAAGGTTTCAATATCAAACTGCCCATCTGCACTGTGGCAAGTTTTGCCCCTCATGCACAGCTACAGAGCTGCCAGCTGGTTATGTGATTTAGAAATTAAAAAAGTTCTGCTGAGCCCTCAAAACCTGCTGCTTCTGGTTTTATTTTGTATGAAATACAATATCATGTTCTTCTCTATAGCTGAATTCAGCTAAATTCAGCTCTGAGAAGTGAATGCTTAGATTTCTGCTTCTGATTCATAGAATCATAGAATGGTTTGGGTTGGGAAGGACATATCATCTTGTTCCAACCCCTCTGCCATAGGCAGGGAAACCTTCCACTGAACCAGGTGGTCTAGTATTCAAAGCCTCAGCCTGACTTTTTATACCCCCAGGGACATCCAGAGCTTCTCTGGGCAACCTAGTCCAGTGCCTCACCACATTCACAGTAAAGAATTATGGCACACACTCTTCTTCTAGAATATTTGTCCTCCTGATGAAAGCAGAGAGCTTTGGTCTAGTTACAAAATGTCTGGTCCCTCTCTCTGATGTTCCACTGCTTCCCCAGAACATTGCAGTTTGCAGATGGGGGGGACAAAATTATACACCCCAAAATCTCTGCTGGGATCCAGCCTGCAAAGCCAATTAGAAAAATCATTGCCCTCTGCTACTTACCTGTTCACCTGCATGATATAACATGGCAGCAAAGGGACTGATGGAGTGGAATACTTCAGTGTCCAGCTTGTAGAAAACCTGCTGAATGTACAAAAACCTCAGGGGCCAAGTGAGTTTTTGAGCTCTTTTTGCAGCAGTGAGAAGGAACACCTCCATGTATAGGAGAGCTCAGACCTCTTGCTGTGCTCTGTGGCCATTCTGGCTGTGCTTACCCATGGAAAGGATAGAGACACTCACACCAGTTTGGCTTTGAGGGAGTTGGAACTGTCACTGACTCACAGAAGTGAAAAAAATGAGAAAAAGGAAAGAAATGACAGGCATGTGAAGCTATTGGAAGTCTGTGGTAGTCCCATCCAAAAGGAAAGGTATGGATACAGCAGAGATGAACAGGGATTTGAGTTGTTCTGGAAAGGAAACAAAGAAATTTGCTTTTAAATATGTCTCTGGTACAGAGCTGCAGCATTCCTCACCCTCTGCTGCACTGTATATTTGATTTGCTTTCCAAAATCACACAGCTCAAGGTTTGAGTCACCCCCCATTAGGCTGAACAAAATGAAAATGCCAACACTTTCCAAAAGTGTTGGCGTGGGCCTTAAATTGGAAAACAAACATAGCATGGAACTGCCCTTCCCAATGTGAGTGGAGAGAGAGAAGCTATTTAGCGAGGAGTGGAATTTGGAGGACTGGGTCTTTTGCATTGCTCCCTGTGCTGGGGAAAGCACTGGACAACAGAAAACTTGTCTTTGTTGAACCAGACCTGCTTCTTGGCTGCTTTCTGTTCTTGCTTGCTTCTTTTTTATCTGTCTCTCTGCTCAAAAGCTGATTCACAGGAGGAGGTCTAATGACTTAAAGCAGAATTATCTGGGACACCAGAGACAGCAGTTCAGCCCCCAGTGTCAGGGTGTGGGTTTCACCATCTGAGTGCAGCTTTTCTGCTAGGGGATGGAAGGAAGGTGGGAGAAGGTTTGTCCTGAATTGTTAGGGAGTGCAACATGGAGCAGAGGTTGTTCTGGCAGGTGCTCCAGCTGCAGGATCAGCATTACCCATTATTGGATTCCCTCCTCCTCACCACCTCTGCAGATGGCCACAGCAGAGCCTGCAGGCAGTAGGGGTCTGCCCAGCTAAAGGCATCTGGGAGGCTGAGGCTGCAGGAAAATGATGTTAGACTGTGATCTGAAGGTGTCTGGTCAGAAAAGCACCAGAGGCTACAGTGAGCTACGTGGGAGAAGAGTGAATGGGCTGTCAGTGAGAATCATGCAGCACTGGGTTTTCCAAGGGGGATGAGGTGCCTCATGTAATCCTTAGTGCAAAGCAGGCTCAGTACTGTTCCAGCAGGGCTGTGACTCCCAGCTTAATGAATTTAAGAGCCACAGTGATAGACTCTGAAAGCAGCTATCAGTTCTGTCCTGTGCAAACAAGAGAGCAGGCAGTGCCTGAGCTGCAATGTGGTCACACTCAGTGCACCTCTCTGAGTGACCCAGTGTGACCAGAGCACCTTGTGGCTGTGACATGACCACGTTTTCTCTGAATGGGGGTACAAGGCAGGAGCTCCTGTAGGTCTCAGAGGGATTGTAATGGGACAAGTGAGTTCTCCATGGGTTCAGACAGACCCCTTCTCAGGTGAGGTGGGAAAGCAGCTTGTACTTTGTCTTTTTTCTTGTGTCCCACCTTCCTTCCTGCAGCATAAAGAGGCTTTTCCATAAAGATGGAAAATCACTGCAGCCTGATGGAGTCATGGACACAGGAGTAGATCTCTGCTCTGATTAATGATTCCTATCACTTAAAAAAGGGCATTTTAATGTTTTAACTACCCATTTCATAATTATCAGAGTTCTCAGGCTGTACCACAGGGCTGATTAATGCTCACCTCAGGTGTGCCAGAGGCTCACGTTTATTACACACGCTGCACGCCCATTAATCGGCAGCGCTGTCACCCCAAACTGCTTAATTACACTGTCTCCCCTGCCCAGGGCTGGTGTGTGCTGTGCAAAGCCATAAATACTCCCAGAGAACCCATTCCCACTGAAATCAATAGGAGTTTTGCCACTGCACTGCTATGAGAGCTGTGAAAGTAAAATAATGCAGATAACTGTGACTTTCAAGCAGGAGGAGCGGCAGCAAAGGACACATGAATTATGAAAGATTGAACTTAGAGGTGATCTGAAAAAATTAAAGGATAAACTGGAAAATATTAAAGGAGCCATAAGAGTAGGAAAGACAGAAGGCAAAATGAAAATTGGACAAGAAGTAAAAATAAATGAGGGAATTCAAGTGGATGAAGAATAAGAAGTGAATGAGGCAACAGGATTCTGCAAAATGGAAAGGGTAATTTTGCAGCAGAAGCAGCAGACGTTGTTGAACAAATAAATGAATTATGTGTCTCTTTTCACAGAGGAGAATGGGAAAATTCAATGTATCAAAAGAAGGAAGGTTTCAATACAAGGGACATCCATGTGGAACAAGAGGTGAAGAACAGGAATAAGCACATCACTGAGATAAGCACTGGACACCATGGCTGCCTCACTGGTTCTCCTGGGAATTTCTTCTGTGGTGCATATTTGGTCTGCTTGTCTCTCTGTACTTCATCCAAGGTGCTGTTTCTTTTTGTCCAGTGTTTTGGTTGAAGGCAGGATCTGCCTGAGTGCCTGTTCTGCTTCTGCAGCACTATAGTCACTGCTTCACCAATAAACTGCATTAGAATAATGGAATAACTTACTCAGTTTAGACTGCAAATTTAGAAAAAAGAAAATAATTTAATTTTTGGCAGCTCTACCTTTTGCTTTTATCATATAGAATAATTTGCCATGACAGATATTTGACAGTGTTTGAGTCAGCCCAGCCCTAGATGTTCATTAGCTGTCCATCAGAGGAATCTGTTCAACTGTATAACAGCAAAAGAAAAGTCTGCTGAAAATTGCTTTGATGGGCTAAATTAGCACTTGGTCAGTTTGCAAACACAGCAGCTAGCAGGATTTGGAAATGTATTAGTTATTTGACTTTCTCTTGTCATAAATATATTTTAAGTACAGCAGAATAAAGCAAGCTGCATCAGATCTGAATAAAAATTTTACTCAAGATATAAAAATTTGACTGGAGGAGTCTTTAGACCTGAACTTCCAGATATGTTATTTTGTATAAGTAAAGACCTGCTCAGTGTGGTCATTGTTTTTGTCACTTAGTTAGAACCAGGAAGGTATGTGGAAGTATCCTTAAGGAATTTACCTGAGAACAAAATGGTCTAATAGCAGCAGAATTCAAATATTCATCTCTAGATTAAAGAAACAAAATATCCTTAAGGATTATAGGTTAATATAACAAGTTCCAAAAATTAGTTTGACAAGCATATTAGCTTGGTATCTCTGATTCCACATAAATCAAAAGTAAATAGCTAGGCAGGCAGTCCTGGAAAGGTTTCAAGAGAATAAATGAATATTTGTTGGGTGGGAATGAAGAGATACATAGAAAGAAAAGAACAACAATAAAACCAACAAAGAAGCAAAAAGGAAAATCCCTGCTTTACAGGCTGTTGCATGTAGCTGGAGCAAAAATAACACAGTGCAAGGATGGTAATGGAAGATGAGCCCAGGAGCTGTTCAGCTTTAGAGCCTTGTTGCTAGAATATTTGAGGGTTAACTTACCCTCTTGTTTTAGCCAGTGTTAAAATGATGTGACTGTGATGTAGAAGCCAGCCCTGCCTGGCCATGAATGAAGAGGGGCAGCTCTGGCTGGAGCCAGGCAAGGAGCAGGGGTGGGTGCAGTGAGCCTGGGGGCTGCAGCTCCTGCTGGGCAGGGCAGGGGAGCCCCTGGGAGAGGCTGGGCTCATTGCAGGGATGGGGACAGGTCAGCTCCAGAGGTGGCAAAGGGGTCAGTGTGAGGGAAAGTGTGAGGTGAGCTCATAAACCACATCCCTGCAGCCTGGAGAGACAAACTCAGCTGCTGTGGACACTTGGACATTACATCCCTGGGACACTGGTAAGGCTGCTGTCTCCATTGAGTTTTTGTTTCACTGTGGATGAAGAAGTATTAAACAATGCTATTTATCTGTTTAAAGAAAGCTGTTTTGACAAAGACCTGCTTACATTACTAAGGGTACATTTTCTTTTTCCTTTCCAATAATAAATCTTTCATAAAATTAAGGCATTGACATTACATCTCTGTTAGGGTAATTTACTCCCCACAGTAATTTTTGACTTAGTTTGTTCTACATGGAGTGATATTTTAATCATCCTTTCAGTGCTTATTGATGAGGGTTTTCTGCAAAAGATGAGAAGATTAGTTTAAAATTATCCCTTGTGAATTTAAAACAATAACAAGGAAGTGAACACAGTCTAAAACAAATTAAGAAATGTAATAGACTTCATAAAAGGCCGATATTTTATTCAATGTACAAAAATGACTGCAAGTCTTGCTGTGGTGGGGCTGCACATACTCTTACCAAACTATGTTCTTTTGTTTCTTTTTAATTGAACAGACACAAATCTCTCCTTCTCTAAAGGTGGGTGATGAATTAAATAAATGGTTTATATTTTGTCCAACAATAAAAAAGTATTACCTTGACTCAGGAGTCATATAAAACCTGTGCCTCATTTCTGTACCCATCACCTGGGAATAATTTGCATTTCCTCACCCAGCAGGAAGACCCTGGTTTCAGATCTTTGTCCTCATCAACTCTTGGCTCTTCCTCAGTGTGTGTGGGGTTAGATTTCTTCAAAGATTAATTAACTGCCAGGTCAGAGGGAGTGGAATATCTTCCTTGAACACTAGGATCCCTGCAATGCTGCAAGGATACTGAAGGGCATCCTTAAAGGCTGAAATTACAGCTTCAAACATCGATTTATCTTTTTTCTTAAACTACACATGACACAACCTCCACAATCTCCACAGTCTCCAGCACTGATGCTAAGTGGTGATCAGGCAGATGAAAGTCATGGTGCCAGAGTCCTGGGATGGCTGAACTTTCTCAGGGATTTGAGACCTTAGTGAATCTCTACCCAGAGAGAAGTCTGGTAATCACAAGCTAAAAAAGAACACCACAGGGCAGTTTTTGCCAGTCTTTCCCAGGCACTGAAGAAAATGTGTTTTTTAGGAGAAAATATTCCAGGTAAAAATCTTTTTCCAAGGTGGGAGGTGGTGATTAGTTGGAACTGGATCTTCAAGGACACTGGTGACAGAAGAAGCTGAGATGTTGTGTGTGAGCCAGACACAGTGGCCAGATTCCTTCTTGCATTGTGTCCCTAAATGCCCAGATGGGGATGCAGGTTCTGTGTGGGTTTGTTCTACTTTTTCTGTCCTAAATTGTGGCTTTGCCTTGCTAAACCACAGCTGCCCATGTCTGTGCATGCATCTGTAGCCATATGAATGCACACAAACTTGGCACAAGCTGTGCTGGGTCTCCTGGGCTCACTTGCTTTGCCAAGTTAGTGTCACTTTGGCCCACTGCATGATTTGTGAGTTTTGCTGAATTCCTCAGAACTGCTTGGGATTTAAGGCCCTGTTTGAGTGTGAAATGTGGTTAGCTACAGTGAAGTGACTTTTTATCTGGCTGATACACCTTTCTTTCAATTTAGTTGATGAATGTGCAGTGTTAGGCTGGTCAGGTGTTTCCCCTGTGATCCTAGGGAAGCAGCTGGTGGGACTTCTGATGCTGATATGAAATTACTCTCTCTTTCTGCTGGCTACTGACCATGTGGCTGCTGCTGTGTGCTGAGCAAGGGTGTGGAGAGGCATGGGCTTTGAACTGCATGGTGGTGAGAGGTCTCACTCCTCACACTCACAATACCAGTTGTGAGCTGATGTTTTGGCTGGGGAAGGATGAGTGGCAATATCTTCAGTGTGCCCCATTCAATCTTCAGGAGAAAATATTTTGCTGTGCCCTTTGCATCTGTGTTCAGTAATGAAGGCTCACATTGGATTAATTATACCTATGTACTCCATGTGGGCACTGCAAGGCTTAATTAAACATTTCTGTATATGCTTTGAGAGGCTCCTATGGAAAGCAATGCAAAATTGCAACATGTTAATCCTTCCATTGATTCACATTATTGTACCCTGGCCTGCTGAGTTTAATCATCTGGGGGCTCATTGGGTTGAAAGAAAATACTGGTGCTTGTCAGATGGCTAAACAGCACCCAAGTGTAATGTCCAGCAACCTCTGTGGGCTGCAAAATACAATGTTGTAGTTACCCAAAGCTTTCCCTGCATCTGCTTTTCCAGAGTAATGGATAGCAAGGAAATACTTACCAGATATTCTGCATGCTATTTCAATTTAATTGTGTCTTCTCTGATTGAACAGAAGGTGTATAAAGCTGTGTGCTTCTGTGGAAGTGTTACATGGGAGGAATGGGTTTTTCCTGATTTGCACAGCCTGTCAGGGATGGACCTCAGTGTACATATGTTGATGGCAATAAGATGATCATTATCCAGCCCATGCCTCCTCTGTAGGTAGAGAGGTAGGGATGCCCCCAGGGTTTAATTCCCCAACTTTCATTTCCTTCCCCTATTTTCAGCTGCTATTAACTTTAAAAGCAGGCTTTTTTGCATGAGGAAGGATTATGCACAGCACTGGCACCTTATTACTCAGCTGGGCTCCCCGATTGGCTGAAACTCGAAAGTCTTTACTAGTTAGGCTAAAACATTAAAAATGTCTTTTGATAAATGATCTGAAGGGAAAATCAAGCAGATGGCTTTTAGGCCCATCTCACAATGCAACTTTGCAGGGAAATAATAGTTTCAGTAATGGGTTATAGAGCTTTACTTAAATCACTATACTATTTAGTGGAGAGGGGTGAATCATTTAGGCTTTTTTGGGAGGGGTGTTTTTTCCTTCCCTTCTGTTTTTTCAGATTTCTCTCCTTGAAATGAACTGAAGCACTTTGAAGTGCTGTGAAGTTATTCTTTCTCCACTTTTTGTAATTGGTCCATCGGTTTTCTGCTGCTGTCTCAGATTTTTTTATGGGTGATATCCCCTGACTTTCCACAGCCTGCTTCCTGATGGATTCATTTACTGTGTGTGTTGCAGGGGCAGGATTTATGTGCCTCAACCTGCTGCCTGCAGCTAGAGATCTCCTCTATTATACTGGGTTTATAGGGTGAATTACAGCTTCTGGGAGGCTCTGTGGAAAATTGTAGGAAAGTTCTAACCAGCTCATTTGGCCTCCAGAGAGATCAGGGAGGTGCAGCTGGGATGGGCAGGGCTCTGTGTGTGTGCTGGGAGGGCAGGGCTCCCTTCTGCAGAGCACCAGTGTGCCCAGCATTGGTCTGTAGGCACAAATATCAACCCCATGGTTCAGCTCTGCAGGCAGGGGTGCAGCTGAGGTGTGGCTGGGAATTTGTGGCTGTTGTGTGAGACACAAGGGCCAAGCTTGTGGAAGGGCAGGAGCTGCTTTATGCAGTGCAGATGAAGAGGTGTGGTAGGGGAGCTGTGTTTTTGACATGTATTTTATCACCCAGTCTCTAAGGAACAAAGCCCTTTGACCTGCTTCCAACTGAGTATTCCAGCAAACAAATGTCAAGGATCCTTAGCTGCTTCTGGACATCTAAGCCAAAAAAGTGCTGGACTTGTAGGCAAGGGCATAATCCTGGGGATAACACTTTCCTCTTTGAAGCCTCCCCTCAGTCCAGCACTCTTCATTAGATACTGGTGAAATCTTTGGCAGAAGCAATAGATGTAACTGTCCAGATGCTCTAATTTCTGCTTTTAGCAGAAGATAATGACACATTTAATATTTTTTTGTTGTTGTTGTTCAAGTCAAAAAATGAGATGGAAATGTGTATTTACTCCAGCATGGTACTGATTCAGTGTGAGCTGGAGGGCAGATAATGGGTGTGCTCCATGTTCCAGCACACTAAATGCTTGAGATGATGTCTTTGTTACTGTCTTTTCATAAATCAATGCAGCACCCTGGCGAGAACTAGATGTAAAAACATGAAAGTGGCTTACTCCAGGTAAGAGAGCTGTAGGCCTGTAGTGCTTCTAAGAGACTGAAATGAGAAAGACTAAAAATGGGCTCCAAGCAGCCCAAACCAGCAGTTTGTTGTCTTGGGGGCACTGGGTTGTTTGCAAACCTGTGTCACAGCCAGGGGCACAGCTTCTTGTGGGACCACAGTGCCTCTCCCTGGCTGCCTCAGCAGAGCCAGAGGAGTCTGTGCTAAATCTAATGTGGAGGAGAAAGAAGGAACATGAAACCTGATGGGCTGTTGTGTAGGGGGCTGTGTAGGGAACAAATGTGCACGAGGGGGTCATAGCTGTCCAAATTGTGCTGGCAGAAAGAGTAAAGATAAGAGGGTTTTGCTAAGTCTTGTCATATTGCAGCATGGAATAAAATGTAAGTTGCCTCTCATCTCTGCTGTGCCAGGGACTTAGAGAAAAAATATTCCAGAAAAAGAAGTACAGAAAAACAGTGGGCATGACCTCCTATGGTAAAACATGGTCTAAACATGACTGCTAGTCATTATGGTCCTCCATAAAAGGAGTTTTCTCCTGAGAGATGTCAGCTTAAAACACAAGGTCTTAATCTTTAATTTGAATCCCTCTGGGCAGAGCTTTCTGTCAGCCTGAACCCCTTTGATTTCAGCAGCCCTTTGTGGCCCTGGACACACACAGTCTAGCCAGGGGTTTGGGTTCCTACTACACACTGGTATATAGTAGCTTTTCATCCATTTTGATTAAAAGCCCTGAAACTCTTAACCTCAAATGAGATGGGTTCTTTGCTTTGGTTTTTTCCCCCCATAGTCCAATCCTTTGTGTAGTCCTTGGTCCCAGTCTTTCTGGTCTTTCTCAGATGATTGCAGGCACTGGCATTTTATTTTTGGATTGTGTAATGGAGATAAATACAAGAGGGTGGTAAATTAAACTTCAGAGGTAATTTCAGACTGAAGACTCCAGTCAGCACCTCTTCTTTTGAGGGTACAGCTCCACTTGACCCACGAGGGCATCTCATTGTGTGTCTGTAGAGGATGGCAGCTTGGCCAGACACAGAGCAGCATCCCATGGCACCCAGCACCTGGAAATACATTTTGGCTTTTAAGACTGATAAAAGTCCTTGGGAATGATAACTCCTGTGAGCAGCAAACTTTGGAGATAAATGGTACATTGACTTTGCCATTTGCATTTACTGTGCAGCTTGAGATGACTTTTAATTATTCAAAAGAGGCAGAATGTTAGTCACATCTATCTTTGTTTCTCTCCCTAAAGCAAACCCACTCTGTAAATTTTCCTGTGACCACTCTATACCAATATTTCCCTACTGCAGCTCCTTTGACTTTCACCTCATTTTTTTTCCCCCTTCCTTTGAAATTTCTGTTAGATGTTTGAGATGCAACAGAATTCAGCTACATTGAGTTTTTTTCTTATCAGCTAACTCAGAGCAGATTGATCAAGTGTATTCATGCAGTGAACAAGGAGAGGAAACTTTCCAGTGCTACAGGCACATATCTAGAAAAATGCTGTAGCAGTGAAACAGCCTTGTCAAGGTGAACATTGAAAAAACTCCATCATACTTATCCATGTTGGGAAGAAGTGGGTGCTCAGTGTCAGCCTGCACACACACACCTGGCAAGGGGGAGGAGAGGGAAGCTAATTCCTCAGCATGTTTAGAGACATGATCTCTGCATCTCTTCCCTTTGGCATCCACTGCTGCCATCAGCATGGAGCACCTTCTTTCTCCTTTTCTTTGTAAGACAAGACATTTATTTATTTACATATTTATTTACATTTATTTATTGCAATATTAGCCAATTTTTTGGAAAATGCACTGTGAGAAATGTGCAAAGCAGAAGGGAACTGGGTGTTCTTGATGTCAGATTGCAAATATTTTTGGCCAGTCCATTTAAGCACAGAATGGCATTTGTTTGATGAGCTTTGAAGGAAATAATGGAAACCATACAATCCTAAGAGAGAATTCAGATTATAATTGCCCAGGAGTGAAGTATTTCATCTTCCACATGCTCCACAAAGGAAATAGTTTCAAGTATTTATTTCACATCTGTGAAAAATCCTCCCCCAACCAAAAAAACCACCAACAAAATCCACCCCCTCCAAAAAACCCAAAAAAACACCCCCAAAACAAAAACAAAGATTGGAAGGAAAAAAAAAAAAATCACAATTCATTAACAGGAGTTTTAAACACTGTAAACCATGTGGTGGTGCTAAAGTTACAAAAGAAGAATCCTTGCAGATGCACTCTGACAAAATGTGCAGAATGTGGCCAGATGAGATATGACAACAAGTACAAATTATAGCAGTGGCAAACCAGTAAACATGGAAATCTGAGTAAATCAGTCATTTCAAATCTATTTGCCAAACTGTGTTTATCCTCTGCAAAACCTCACCATCTCCACAGGAAGCACTTCAGAGCAATCTCTGCAGGGCATTTGCTGGGTGGAGTAAGGATCAGGGTATTCCATAGCAGCCTTTTTTGCAGACATTAGAGCTGATCTTTCAGCCTAATTGAAATGAACAGTGATGATAACCACTTTTTTTTTTTTCAACTTGAGTACCCACTTCCCACTTTGAAATTGCTACACAAGAAGACATTGAATGCTAGGGATAGACAGATTAAATGCTTATGGTTTAAAAGTCTGTAAAACTGTTAAAAACCTGTAGTTTTTTGTTTGTGTGTTTATTCCTCATCCCTAAGCTACATGGATATCTCGATATTTTGCAACAAAAAGAGTGTTTTTAGCAGATGTCAGGTTGTTTTTTTTGTGGCTTCATCAGTACAGTCCCATCAATTTCAATGGAGTCCCCCTTGCATGTGACAGTGCAAGATTTGTCCTGCAATCTTCTGCTTATTCTTTCTGTCCCACATTTCTCAAATTGAGAAAGTGCTTTGTTTAGAGGTTATGAAAGACCAAAACTAGGATTTCTTTCTTCCTTTTTCTTCCCTTCCCTTCCCTTCCCTTCCCTTCCCTTCCCTTCCCTTCCCTTCCCTTCCCTTCCCTTCCCTTCCCTTCCCTTCCCTTCCCTTCCCTTCCCTTCCCTTCCCTTCCCTTCCCTTCCCTTCCCTTCCCTTCCCTTCCCTTCCCTTCCCTTCCCTTCCCTTCCCTTCCCTTCCCTTCCCTTCCCTTCCCTTCCCTTCCCTTCCCTTCCCTTCCCTTCCCTGTTTTAATCACCAAGGTGTGGCCCTGGATCTGTGAGCTGGTTACAGAGGTCCTCAGTGATGGGAGCTGACATGGGCCAGTTAGCCTTTTAAAAGATATTCTGTGACTAGGGCAGAATAATTGCATTCAAAATCCGTGTTTAACATTCATTTACAGGCTCACAACTGTGTGTGCCATGCACCTAATTTGTACCAGTCTGGGAACATTTCCCTTGTCTCAACACCTCGTGTTGGGTTTTGTAGACAGAAGTTGAAGATCTGAGCACAGACCTGTTCCTGCCTTGGACTTCCTGAGTAACCTTGGGCCAATTACTAAATCTCTGTGTATCAGTTTTTCCTTCTGCAGAGTGGTGACTACAAAACCTGTCACGAAGGGACCTCGAGCTGAGCACATTTAGACGTGGATGGAATATATCTTGGTGTTAATATGATATTCATTTTTCATTAGACTCACCAGAAGTTTTCCTTTTTTCTGTCCTTCTTCCCTCTAGCTATGGAGTTTTCCTACCAGATGGCCCAGAAATGTTAGCAGTGTTCAAGATATAGCAGGCCCACATTGGTTTTGATTATATTCTTTCCTTCTGATTTACATGTTCTGATTTACCTACTTGTAATGAGCACTGAACTGTATTTTTATCAGTCATCTGCAAGTGCACCCTCAGCAAGTTTGCTGGTGACACCAAGCTGATGGTGTGGTTGACACGTGAGAAGGATGGGATGCCATCCAGAGGGACCTGGACAAGTCTGGGAAGTGGCTCAGTGGGAATCCCATGCACCATCCTGGTAAGACTCCATCTGCAGAGCTGCATCCAGCTCTGGGGTCCCCAACATACACAGGACATGCACCTGTCAGGGTGAATCCAGGGGAGGGTCATGGAGAGGATCAGAGGGATGGAGCACCTCTGTGTAAGGAAAGGCTGAGAGAATTGGGACTGTTCAGCCTGGAGGAGAGAAGGCTCTGTAAGAGCTCTACTTATAAGAAAGATGGAGGAAAACATTTCAGTATGGCCTGCTGTGATAGGAGAAGGAGATGGTTTTAAACTAAAGGAGAGTATACTCAGATAGATGTAAGGAAGAAAGTTTTGATGATGAAGTTGCTGAACCACTGGACCAGGGGTGGCAGATGCTCAGGGTTGGACCAGGCTCTGAGAAACTTGGTGTAGTTGAAGATGTCTCTGTTCATTACAGGGGGTTGGACTTTAAAGGTCCATTCCAACCCAAACCATTCTATGATCTGCCATGAACCCAGGATTTTACTGCTCGTGGTAGTGGGTGGTAAGCTCAGCTCAGAAGCCATCATTTTATAAGTCAGGTTAGGATTCTGAGGTTCTTTTAGCCATGTATTTTGTACCACATGTATCTGCACTGCATTTCATCTGTTACTGCTTGGTCTTCAGGAGATGTCCTTCACAGATAATCCACCCTTACTACACTGAATAATTTCTTTCGTAACTTATCACTGAGTTTCATCAGAAGACTGTGCCAATGCATTGCCTCCCTTTGCCCTCTACCTCCACCCCACTTCTCCTTCCTTCACCCATTTCCCAGAGCACTTATGGATGTGTTGGACAGCACAGACCCAGCACAGCCCAGCTTCCTTTGGAGCTCTCCTAGTGACTTCTCCCCCAGTGTGAGCTGACCTTTTACTGCTACCTGTGTTTCCTGTCCCTTAATCAAGCAATAATTCAAAAAGTCATTAGGAAGTTAGGTAGTATTGGCCCTGTCCATGTACTCGTTCTTCCCTTCAAATGCTTCCAGTGGGAGCTTGAGAACTGGTAGTAATGAAGCTTGATGACAAGATCATCACAGGATTGTGCTCCAAAATAGTGCTTCAGATGCTGATCAGCTGCTGATGTTTCAGAAGTGATGCATTAAACTGTCTGTGTGCATAAATTCTATATGTTAACAATGTCTTCCTCTTACACAAACCCAAGATGTTGCAATTATTTTACCTCAAGGCAGGATCTATCTGAAGGAGGAAGTGGAAAGGGGGACAGGACATTCTGAAACTGAAAAATACTGCTCTGAAGCTTGATCCCAAGAGATAGGTAAATCTGGAAACACAGGGCTTGCAACCTTGACAAATCCTCTAGGTCATGATGTCTGGTGGAAACTATTGGAGTATTTGAATTTTTATATATAAGCACATGGAAATGTTTTTATTGAAGAAAATGTGCTTATATATACTTCCTTGCTCATGCATGAGGTTTTAATCCATTTTCTCATACAAGAAATTATGGGGAAGTGCCTCTAATTTACCAAAGCACCGATTTCTTAGAGAGCTGCTTTGTTCCCAGTTTCCCAACTAACCTGCTGTGCTATGGGCAACACTGAAACCTATCTGTGGGGAATTTCTGAGTCAAAGAACTCATAAAAAGCTCAACTGAAAAGCCTAAACAGGGTTTCATTTCTGTTTGATTCCTTTATTAAAAACCATATCCTAGATGCCCAGCTTCCCTACCTTTCCCCTGATGTGCAGTAAAAACTCCTCTCATTTTCCTGGGGAGAAGTGAAATCATCACTGGAGCCAGATCAGACCTTTCATAGGTCTTTATCAACATATTTCCAGTATGTTTCCTTTCAATTAATTTCCCTAAAGATAACATTAGAGATTTAGATTTCTGCAGAAAATTTGTACCGTGCCCCAGTCTAATGGGAGATTTAGGGTGGGGTATGACTCATGGATATTATAGTCCAGGTTTAGACTCCCTGGTTTCTGTGTGGCACCTACAGCCAGCATTTTCCAAGAGCAGAGACCCAAACTCCCCAGACCCCAGCGTGAGCAGCCAGGAGCAGAAACATGCAATCACAAAGCAGCACAAAAACCTTCGAGGGATTTGTTGCAGAAAACATTTGTTTGTGGTTTTTACTCTTTCTAAAATGAGGATTCAATTACTGCTGGCTTTTTTTCCCCTGATGACAAGTTATTATTTCCCTCACCCTTGCTTTGGGAGTGCTTTGCTACAAATGCACACCTGCCTCGCCCAGGTAGGGTCTTTAAAACCATGAGCTGCATGAGAAAGTAACACAAATTGAAGTCATAAAATGGAGCCCATGTCTGGCTGGCGAGTGCCAGTCGCTGTATCAGCACCTGCTGTCTGCTCCAATGCAGGTTTTTATTGTGTTTCCCACACATTGCAAGCTTTTGGCTTCTGTGGAATCACCTTCACAGTCCTGAGCTGTGATGAACCTCCTGTGCTCTTCTGCACAGCTTGCTCCCAGCAGCCCCAAACACCAGCTCTGCTTCTATTGTATGGCTGACAGCAGCTCCATAATTTCTGCACTGCCCTGTGTGTTCAAACCAGCCCTGACTTGCAAGCCCATGGATGTTTTTGGTCAAGCCACAGATACGTACTAATAAAGTGGAGTTTGGTGCTGCTGAATGTAGCAGTGACATTTGTCTCATGTTTGTCCCTTTGATTGGATCAAGCTCTGGCAAAGGCCTTTCTGAAATGCATCTCAGGCTGTGCTGAGTGAGATGTGAGCTGGGCTTTGCTGGCTGGGTGTGCTGGGGCACTGCCACAGACGAAAGAAACAATTATCTCACACTGCCAAACTAATAGCTTTTGCTTATTCCTCAGTGAAAGCATAAGGGCCAACTCCCCAAACCATTGAAGTCAAGGGAAAGATTCCTATTGTTTCACACAGCTTTGGATCAAAGCCATTGTGCAAAGGCACAGTTTTTCAGTAGATTAAAAAAAAATTTATTTTTTTTTTTAAATCCAAAGAAAAAGAGCACGGACATGCTATTTCTAACCCAGCTATGCTGAAATAATGAGAGTGAATAAAGTTAGGGAAAATTCAAATGAAGACATTTGGAAAAATAATTTACTCATCAAAATCCACAGTTTTAGGGTGACTGAAACTATTAATGTCTGGTGAATTCAAGAAAAGGGCTGGGCAAAGGAGCAACGTGGGGGCATTTATCTACAAAAAAATTGTTGGAAAAACAGCATTTCATTTAGAAATGTTGCATGCTGCAATTTAAAAAAAATAGAGCAACACTGCCTTGACCCAAACACACTGTAGCAGATGATTCCCTTCTCCCAAATAGCCTCCTTCCCAGCCCAGCCATCAGAGGAATGCAGGAGCCTGATTGCCCAGCTGTGATTGTAAGGGAACGACTCGAGCTCTGCAGTCTCCTGGTTTGTGTGAGCCAGAGGAGTGAGCCATCAGCACCCCCATTAACTGGCAGGCTAATCATTTTCTGCTGCTTGTTATGGAGAGAAACGGATGTCTCTGCTTAATCAGATGGAATCCTGAAAGTGCTTTTTGGTTCCCGTGGCTTTCATCTTTGGTGCCAGGGTTTTCAGCCCTCAGCAGGAAGAATTAAGGCAATTCCTTTTCTGGCTCTCCAGAAAGGCAGATTGGTTATTACACCTGGATGCAAATTGAGCAGTCTGCCTTTGCTGAGACAAAGAAAATGAGGATGAGCAAAAGGAACAAAAGCTGCCTGAGGTTGGAAGGACTGGCTGTGGATGTATGTGCAGGGGGCTGGGGTGTGAGTGTGTGAAGGCAGGCTGGCTTTTTACAGGCTGCAGGGCTCTCATCCATCTTTAACCATGCTCAGCACTGCTCTGGAATGCTCTTGGCATGAGCTGAGAAGTATCACCTGCACTAACAGACCCTTGCTGTGCTGGGTCCACCCTGTCTCCATCACCTGCTTTCACTCCACATCTGCCCTTTTGGACACGTTCTGAGCAGCTCAGCCCAGTGCCCTTCCTCTGCCAGTGACTATGGCAGATATTTAAGAAAAATAATCAATTACCTAATCAAATTTCAGCCATCAGCAAGGCAGACATGTGCCTCTCAATCCTCCAGTTTGACACTCTCAGATAAACTTTCTACCATGGATATTTATACTTTCAGCTCTTTTGACATCCTGAGGTGACCAGGTCTGTGCTTTAATTCTATACTGTATGAACACAATACTTCCTTCTCTGTGTTTTAAACCTTCTGCCTAATAATTGCATTAGGTGTACTAGTTCCTGGGTTATGAGCAGTAGTTGCTAATTTTTCCAGACTGGCTTTACTGTGGTTGAACATGATTGCCAAGTTCAACCTGCCACACATGTCCCCTCTGCCATCCTTTGTCCAGGCAGAAGCCTGACCTGTTTCTCAGCTCCTTTGCAGAGGCATTTCCCTGCTTGTGCACAGCCATGAGCTTTGATGTTCCCTCTGGGGAGAAAAAAGGGCAGCAGGACAGCATGATATCCAACATATGACCTGAGATGAAGGAATACAGTTTGGAAAAGTGCTGGGATTTTAGTCCTCTCATTTCCTTCCCAAATATTACAGCCTTTTTGATTCCTGAGGGTAACTGAGTTGATATTTTCACAGAACAATGCAGAACAGACTTACACAGAATTAGTCAATATCCTGTTGTCTTACATTCATCCCTGGAGATGTTCTCTCAATATACATAGCTTCATACATCTTATGGCAATATTATCAGCCCAGTACAGCATTGAACTCAGAAATGGCTGCTGAGGTTTCTGTGATCAGTTTTCTCTCAGTGGTTTTGTCAGGAAGTCTAAAGCACACAGACTGGACAGAGAAGGAAGTGAACATGCAAAGGCATCTGAAAAAAAATCTTTAATTTTGTGTTAAAGTGTTCATGCTAGCTTAAAATCCCAACGAGAAGTTTAATTTGGCTGAGTAAAAAAACACGTTTCCTTCAGGAACAGACATTAAAATGAAAATCAGCTTTAGGTGTGGTGCCATGAGAACAGAACACTGCAGAAACCATTTCTCCAGCACTGCAGTCATCAGCTTCACTCCTGACCTCACAAAGGAGCTTGATCTTTGGGGCAGAGCTAAGGAGGCCTTTAAACCAACATTGTATGAAGTGTCAGGTGAACAAAGGGCAAAGATCATGTTTTTAAATCTGTGCAAATCCACTGCCAGTGGTATCTGAAAGGCTGCTCTGGTGTGCTGTGTGTGGAACAGGCAGAGTGCATTCAGCTACGTGGGGAAAATCACCTTTAGAAGTGTTTCCTTCTTTTCCTCTGGTAACTTGTGGGTAATTCCAGCTTGGAATGGTTTGAGCAACCTAAAATAACTAACCCAGGTTGAACTTAACAAGGAAACTCCTTGAGGAGCAAACAGACACCTGAATTTGGTTGATATTTTGGATAATTTCATCTCTGTGACTCCCTGCCCATCTTTGCCAAGCAAAATAATGTTCTTTCACCCTATTTAATCAGTGAGAAAATTCAGCTGGAGAGGTGTCAGATCTAGATCCAGGGAAGGGCTTGCAGGTTTCAGTGCCTGGCACTGCTGCTCCTGTTGGGGGATGCCACATCAAGACAGCCTGAAACTTGGTGTTGCTTAATTTCTGCCTTGAAATGTGTTGGATTATACTCCACCACAGTGAAATTGCTTCAGTGGAACAAACCAGGCAAACACAGCAGCAGCAGGTTCCCTTTGTTACCTGCTTTGAGCATTGGTGGGAAGGGAGAGAGAAGGTCAAATGTTTTTGGGCAGACAGAAGAGCTGCATGTGGATCTTGTGCACCTTGTGTGAGAGCTCTGAGCTCTTGTGGAAATGGGAAAATGCACTTCTGCTTCTCTTTTGTGAGGAGATTGACCCCATAAATGTGCTTTAGCTATCTTCAGGGAATGATGGGTTTGCTCCCAGACCCCAATGGGATTCTAGTGGTGTTTGGGAATGGAGATACAAAGATTCTCAAAGTTATCAGGACCTACATCCCTGAGAGGATGCCTTGAGGCCTGAAGGATATTTACTGTGGAATAACTAAGTCCTGAGAACCTGGGACATCTCCCAGGCAAGGTGGAACAAATGACTTTGGCCAGTGATTTTGAAGACATCCTGGTTTTGTGCTCTGTGAGCCTAAGTCCCCTTGCAGATCAAGGCCTGACATGCAAGCAGGGATGCCCTGTGGAAGACCTCCAAGGAGTTTAAATCCACCAAAAAATATAGTGTGTAACTGGGTGCTTAAAGACACACTGCAAGGACTGGGATTACATGGATAAATTTAGGTTTAGGTGTGCCTATCTTTGAATAAAAACATCATAAATTTTAGCTCTATTGAGAATACTTTGTGTGATTGATGGTGGTTTAGAGGCAGTAGATAAAGAAATGCTGCTGGTTTTGAACATAAGCAAGATTTATTGCAGTGGCTTTCTATGAGTTGAGTCTTTTCAGGATAGGATCTCCTGGTTAAGCAGCAGACATCATGTTCCCTCATGTTTTCATTAAGTGTGAGAGCACGATTACATCAGTGAGAATAAGGATAACACTGTACAGCTCACCAAGCTCCAAGTCTTACAAAAGGCTTCAGAGACAGCTGTACACAGGGGGTGTGGGAGCCTTGCTTTGGACTGAGAGGCTGTTTCCCAGCACTTCCCAGTCCCCTGCCTGCCAGCAGAGACACCCCAGGGTCACAACACATCTACTGCAGAACACTGTCTTGATTCTGGAAATGCCTCAACAAAGGCACTTCTGACAAAGGTAAATATTCACCTCTCACTGCTTGCAGAGAAAAGGCTCTTTCCTTTTTAAAACCTGTTAGGCAAACAAGAAAAAGTGCCAGCAGGATAATTTTCCTGGGAAACAGAGTGCTGGAGAAGGGATGCAACATTTTAAAGCACATGTACTACACCTGAGCTGAGTTGTGTCACCTTGGAATAGCATCCTCTCACCCACCCCATCATCTAATTATGAGTATTAATGGGACTTTCCAGAGTGCATCCACAGAGAAGTGCACTTCATCTCTCTGTTTCCTTCACCATGGCACTGCCTGGGCACACTGTGGGCTTTATTGGCAACAGCTCTTCTTTATTTGAGATGTGTAGAGGTATATTTACAGTACAACAGATTTAATTACTGATACAGAAGGGATAAAAGAGAAGGAAAGAAAGGGATGATCCATAGTCGCCTGTTTTTGTCTCTGATCACCAGGAATTTCATTAGTTTCCTCAGAATTGTTCCCCAAAGGAATGAAACATATATAAATATGCAAGATGAGTTTTAATTACTGAAAATGCATCAAAAGCAGTATATGTTTCCATGACTAAAACCTTTCCTGGAGTCACAATAAGCATCCCACAGAAAAATGGGCCACTAATTAGCAAAGAAAGTAAATTATGATCATGCATGGCAAGATCCATGCTAAAGGAGTTGGAAGGTGCCAGTGATAAATCTGTAAGAAAGGGCATTTTAGGACTTGGGCTGCCACATGAACCTCAAATGAGCAAGGATTTGCTCCAGGATGTGCTAAATCCTCTCTACTGACCATAGCCCTCAGCACAACAAAGGTAAATCCTGCCCTGTTGCTGTAGTGGGAGATTTAGGACTAGGTTTTAAGGGATGTGAAGCACTTGCTGCTCTGGGTGAAGCTGGCATCCAAATGTATCTGCTTTTCTGGTGAAACTGGCAGTTCACTGAAGCCAAATCCCTTCCATCTGGAGCAGATGAGAAGTCTTCTATAATTTTATACAGAAAGGGAAAAAAGCCCTCAATAGTCCAACCTCCCAAATCTTTGTAAGATATGGAGGTGTGTCTGCCCTAATTCAGAACAGGAGGGATATCTTTGAGAGCATAAAAACATCTTTAGGTCAGAGAAATTGTTTCCCACACATCTCTACTTATGAATTTATTTCCAGATACAAGGCAATGTTGTGTCTCTGGGTATTCTGGGAATGTAGGCTCACTCTCAAAGTGTTCCTTTTTTTAGCTTTGTTTGCATGAGTTTTCCTTGTATTTTGCAGTTGATTAGTTTGGATTGATGCAATTAGTGTAATTAAGTGTAATTATGAATTTTGGTGCAAATTCATGTAATAATATATTTACAATGTGTAATTAGGTAATTACAATATATAATTTGCAATATAAAATGTAATTTCATTGCACAATGCTGATTAAATTTCATATAAAAAAAGATATCCTGGCACATGGAAGGGATGATCTCAAAAGTTCATTCTTTTGGAATATCTTTAGGAAGCCCTTTCCAAATTAACCAATCCCTTCTATTTCCCATATGGAACCAGAGCCCTGCTAAAATCTGATTTTATAAAGCAAACATATTTCCTCATTTCAGTGTAGCCAGCTGAAAAAATTGTCCTCACCCTCCACCTACATTTTCCACCCTCTTTTCTATGTACAGACTTTAAAAGTAAAACAGACGAGAAGAGCTCCAATAAAACATGCCAGCAACTTGCAGCAGCAGCAAAAGAGCAGTAACAAAGAGATTTATGTTTTGGAATTGTAATGATTTGTGCTCTGTTTTATCAAATCCATTTTCCTATGTAATATTTAATCTCCAAGCAGGGCATTTAAAATGCAGCAATTAAATGCCTTTATATGCTGATGCATCTCTGAGGACCAAAGATGAAGTAAATGGATTCTACATGTGGATACTTTGAGGATGTCTTCTGGGAAATGCAATCTCCATTTCCATGTCAGCAGTAAATATTAACTGAGCACCTTCACAGCCCTCTGTGGTGTGTTCAGAGAGACTGTTCATCCCTGTGGATGAGGACTAAAGGAATTCCTGTTGTGTTTGACACACATCTTCTCAAGATATTGAGGTCATTGGTCAATGGATGTGATGAGAGAAAGGAAAGTCACTCTCACACTAACCCAGCAAACTATCTGCAGGTCTCAACCTCAGCATGCAGAAAATCCAACTCCTGGGGTTTGGCAATATCCCAGCAGGCATTGCCCCCCATCTGAAAGGCCAAAAGGCTCTTTAAAAACATCTCAATCTCTCATTAAGGCGTCTTTAAGCCATTATACTACGAAGTTCTAGCAGAAATCTCAATCATTTTAAACAATTATTATTGCTTGGGTGGTGTCACAGCCCCATTTCTACTGAGCCATGAAACTACAAAGCTCGACATTCTGAAGCTGCTTGTTGTCTTGGAGAAAATGTGATTAAATGTTTATTTTGGTCAAGTTACCCCCCTATTCATGGTAAATAATTGAAAAGACGACAAGGTGCTATAAAATTTAATTTAAAGTCTGATGTTGCTGGTTAGAACAGGCACAGGGGGAGATGGCTTTATCCGAGCAATGGAACACCTTCCCCAGAACTGCAGAGCTTCTGTAGCAAAGGAGCAAAGGGTTTCATGAGTCCAAAAGGGATTATGAGGTGCTGTCCAGAGTCTTGAGAGACTTTGGGCACCAGCCAGCTTCTGGTGCCAAGCCCTCAGGGTAAGCCAGGGAATACTGGGGAAACGTCACTGCATCCTTGCTGAAAAGTGATGTGATTCCAAGCAGGCACGAAGCCAGCAGCAGAGCCTGAGCAGCAGCCATGCCATTTGCTGCTCCATGCTGACAGATTTCCACTGCAATCCACACCTTGGCACAGCCAACACTTTCCTGAGCTCCAGATGAGAGCACTACCTCTAACCTAACTACAAGTCCTGCTCGACTTGCCAAGGAAAATAAGTCTCAAGTTTCCAACAACTGCATTGTGAACCACTCTGAGGAAATTCCTTTCTCCTCTAGTTTCCAAACAGTGTGGTCTTCTCTATATTGAAGCAGAGGTTTGAGCAGAATCCAGTCTTGACTTTTATTAGGGCTAAAAGTGAAGCATGAACAGGACATAAGCACAGAATAAGGACTGCTGAAAAGAGAGGGGAAACTCATCAGCTGGGGCACTCTGCTCCATGAAACTCTGAAAAACAAGATAATTCACAAAACTCTCACTGGTGCACAAGGAATTAATGCCACTGGTTTCCATTAATGCCTGTGAAGATTACCCATGGAAATATCCACTGCACAGATGGGAGAGTAAATTATGTAGCTCTCCTGTGAAATGAACATGGATGTTACCAAATAAAGGACAGGTTTGTGCATAGATCCTGTAAAAAACATGCTGTGATGTCTGGCTGTGAAGCAAGTCAAAGGGTTAGGTGATGAGAGGATTTGGAATACAAATAAGTACACATAATTGAAATAAAAGGGAAAAGCACATCTTTTGACAGCAGAAGTACATGCTAAGATAGGAACTACCAGAACCAGGAATTGCTTTTTCAAGATATAATAGAGTCCTTCAAAATGTCTGTCAAGAAAATAAGATTATCAGGATGGCTTTATCATTAGAAGAAAGGAATATTAAAAGACCTCAGGTCTGAATAAAAAAGATAAATTTAAAGTAAACTGGCATGGAGTTTATCCATGGTTGGGTTTGCAGTAATAAAGTCAGTGCAGGTATAAGTTGTGTGATTTACAGGCAGTAAGCTTCTGTAAAATTTACAAACTGCTGTTATAAAATGTCACCTTTTATGATGCATTCCTCTCAGCCTGCATATATAAAGGCCACTGCAACAGAAAGAGTAGCAAAGGCAAACCAGTTTTCTCTCCTACTTAGCTAGCTACCTCTTTATGCTTTTACAGCAGCAGCAGCAGAGATCTATCAGCTGATGACCCTGCTCTAGGTTTATTCTCATTAGTTTTTCTGTTTGTGTAGATACACTGCTGGCCTTGTCACTGTTAATAGAAAATTTAGGGTGGTTTAAATGAGATTTTTTTGTAATATGCTCATGGAGGAATGAAGGAAGACTCCTCCCACACCCATCAGTGTTTACATAAAATAAGGGATTATGACAGAGTTGGGTAATTATCTGTTTTTGATTTAATTGCTTGGTCTAAAGCTCTGCAAAGCTTGGGTGTGATACACCAAAATTAAGCTTTTTGTTGATGCTCTGAGCTTCTCCAGAAGCTGCCCTTGGAAACTCAGCATCCATTTCCAGCCTAGCTAGTTGAATCTAGAAAACCTCCAAGGATGCCCCTCGAGGTGCCAAGTCTGTTGCAAGGCTTTGCTGGCTGGTAACTGGGCGTTTTCACCACACCTTTTGGACAAGTTCCAAAACTTAGGGATAATTTTGGCTGGTACTATCAGGTTTCTGGCCAGCCTGGCCAGCAGGTGTCCAGGTTGAGCTCCTCACTGGGGGTCTGTGGTGACTGAGCTCCTTAGGAGTCACAGCCTAGTCCCTGCTTCATGGCAGAAGCACACAACACATTCCTCTCACTTTCTGTGTAGGCTGAGGGGGAATTCCTGCCCAGAGTTCCAATTCCAGGTGAATTAGATATTATTTTGTTGGGCTCTTTGCATCCCAATGGGAGTGACACAGTTACCTCTGACCTAAGGGGAAAGTCCTGATGCTCTTCTTTCAGTGCCAACAAAGAAGAAATACACTCAGAATTAAGATTTTTAACAGCGCTCTATTCTGGAAGTTCAGGAAAATAAATCAATAATGGTGGTGATAAAACTGCAGTTTAATGGTAGCTGTTAGAGTAAAACAATAGTCAGTGCACAGCCATTTTACCACCCTATGGCAATGGTTTCTACAGTTTGCTCTGACAGATTTATGGTTACCTTCATTTAATAATTTACTTCTCTTTAGCACAACCACCACCGTTATAAGTTTGAAATAAGCTCTTTTTAATTTCACTGCACAAAACCCAATAGAATATATATCTACTGCCTCCCTAGGAAAATATTTGAATTTCAAACTGTTCATAAGCAGAAAAACAAATAAATACTGCTTAGGAACCACCTCTTTTGAAGGAAATTGGATGAGCCTCATCAAATTCAGCAGAGAAACGTGTATGAGAGCATGCAGGATGGAGAGTCCTGTGTCTGTGAACCTGCCAGCAAGCCCCAAGAATGTGCTGTGCAATGAATAATAGCTAGCAAACTGGTTTAAATTCCTCATAAAGTTGTGTTGCAGTAATTCAGATCTGGAGTTGGGAGAGTACTGGCATATGGGAGAATCTGGAGTGTCCTGGAAGGGGCAGTTCCATACTAAGTATATAAAGAAAATACAGACCAAGGGTCATGCCAGTACACCTCCACAGTTTCTGATGCCAGGGAGGACTAAGAGCAGGATCATTTTTCAGCACTGACTTTTGTGGAAACACTGTGATTTGAGGTGGATTGAGTCACATATGAGTCAGAGAGTTACATGATCAGAACCTTGTATGCAAGAGAGTCAGCGAATAAATGCAGTATAATCAAGTGGTATTAAAAAAGAATTAAGGAAAATCAGAAAATCAAAATGGGTAGGTGCTGTGGCTTTTAATGAAGACTTTTGAGAAGCTTTTTGAATGACAACTCCACTCCAAGTGACAAAGTTTGGAGGCTGGAAGGTCCCAAAGAAGGAAAATTGTGTGCATCTCTTGGCATTAGCAGTTGGTGTTTCTTCCTGCACTGTCCATATTTCCTTGGATTTTGAGCTTTTTTGTGATATGTTTTGTTCCTGGCCTGCTGATCACTGAAAGCCAGAAACTTGTTAAGTCTTCTAAGAAGGTTTATAGTAATTTGTGGAGGAGCCAGGTGAGCTTATAAAGCACAGGATTAATATTGCTGCACCACAGATTAGGTGACTTAAATCAGGATTGCAATGAGGCTCTGTGTCAGGACTAAAAATAGAGAATAGGCCTATGGGTCCCTTTTGCATAAAGCCATCCTTCTTCTATGAATGTGCTGGCCTGTCCTGTTGAAAGAAATCCCAGCAATTCCTCTGATTTTAATGATTCAGAACAGACCAAGAGCACTTGCTCTTTCAGGTCAGTCTCCTGCACTAATATCTAGTTTGGATTTCCTTCTGCAGCATATGTTAAATGCTCCATAATAAAATATTTGAGCAAATCCAGCATTTTTTCAACGGAATAACATAAATTAATGAGGCATAGATCAACAGAATTATATTATTTCATCAGCAAATACAGAAAGTTGGCACTTCAAAGCACAAAATATTTAGTACAAATACATGTTGTACCCAGTTAGAAAGGCAAAGAAAAGATCTTGATGCACGTTGGAGCATTTCTTCTCTGTATAGAATTACTCTAACAAAAGCAAGTCCTTGAACACTGGCAAACCTCCTTCAGCAACAAAGGACCTAGCACACTTCTTTTTAGAATCAAGTCTCTTTCCTTCCTTTTTTCTGCTGTCTTGAGGACTAGGTAATATTAAGTTGCACCAGAAAACTGCATTTGAAGCAAACTTATTTCTATACTATTGGGGACTGAAGTGCTGCAAAGCCCTGTTTGTGGGATGGATGGGCACAAACACTTTCAGGGGTGATGGAAACATGTGTCTGATATAATTTCTTTCATTTCACCTGCTTACCCAACTATTTTAAGTCCCCTTCCTGTAAAAGAAGAAGTTAGAGAATTAGACTGCCTGCCCCAATCCAAATATTGAGTTTCTGTGCAATGTGTACATGCCTGCACACTATTTTCCCACAGGTTCTCCATATCTTCAGTGCACAGAAGAGCAGTGCTCAAAGTGCATGAGTGGATGTTTGCTAGTTCTGTTTTTCTCATTGTTCCCTGAGCAGCCCCATTAATTGCTTGCACACACCATTCAAACCTTACTCAGCAAACAATTGTTATTTTCCTCCTGGGCCCTCCTTTAATGTTCATTGCTACAGTACCTAAATGCTTCAAAAATATTAAGGTACTTATTTTTATGTCATTCACCTGGACATGCAATAACTCCACTTTTCTGATCATAAAATGCAATTCAGGGAAAGAGGTTAAAAATATCCCCATCTGCATGCCCAGATGGAGGCAGAGGAGTTTGGTTTTCAGCACAGCCAGACTATTGCTCTCAGCTGGAGCTGCACAGGCTCCAGCACAGCCCCTGTGCCATTCTGGGCACCCAGGGTGCCCTTGTCACCAGTGCCACAGGAAATCTGCTTGGCAAAGGTGGGGAGGGGGTACAGCTTTTTAAGGGAGCAGGGAGGCTCTGCCCCTTCTGGGTCTGGAAATTGGGTGTTGAGATGCCTTGATCTGGAATCACCCAGCCATGATCCTCATCGTGTGGATGGACATCATCTCACAGCTTCAGGAATCCCTGCTCCTTCTGCAGGAAAACAAGGAGTAAACAGTGTGTGAGGACCCTATTGCTTCTCCTTGACACTGCAGTAGTGTGTGGCTGCTCAGTTTCCATCTCAGTTCTGTGGTTCAGCTCCAGATAAAACTGGGATAATCTAGGAATGTTTGAGAGGAATTACAATTAATATACAAAACTGATGGAGCACCTGCATTTGGCCTGGATCAAGGAGCCTGCCTGTGACCCTGGAGACTGAGCAAATAGTTTCTGTAGGCACATCTTGCAGGTAGATCAGCTCTTGTCTAGCAGAATGTTGGAAGTTCAGGAATGCCTCTTGCTGTGTGTCTTCTTGTTATACAGTGTTCAGTGCTCAGAACAGTGTCCAGATGGCTGAATCCCTCAAAACCACTGCAAGATCCTTTTCCAAATAAACAGCCCAGAGATGCTGCTGAAGCCATAAAGAAATCTGCAGGCTGACATATGGTTTTTACATGGCTGTGGGCTGCAGAAAAGCCAGAAACAGGACTATTCAGAGTTGATACCACTCTGGAAGAAACATCCCCATCAGAGCTGTGGGTTAAAGCTTAGCAAATAAAATTTGTAATGCATAAGATCCATTCTGCTTACAGGAGTTTTCTCAACAGCTGTTGGGCATCCACACTGGCACATATTCCCTCCCATCAGTTACCAACCCAATGTGGATTTTGGACTGCAAAATCAGGCAGAATCACAGCACCAGGCAGAATGGCCTCAGGCCAGTTTCTGCAGCCCAGTGAGTCTCACACAGGCTCTGAAGTAATTTCTGGGAGCCTTTGAATGACTTACACACAGGATATATTAAATGTGCCTTAGGGGAAGAAAGGCAAAAGACTGAATTATTCTAAGACCTGCAGAAGTAATATTCAAATGTCTAAGGAGTGCTCTGTTGTCCTGAATTGAACCAGAGGAGAGGATCAGTTTTATCATGGCTGATGGGTCTCACACATCAGCTAAACTTTCCCTCCTGCACCTACACAGGAAAATAATTTTCTTGGCTTAGATGGGGGGTAAAACTACCTGAATAGTAGCAGCATTTGCACAGGGATAGCTAGAACACTTGCTAAATGGATTAAAATCCCCCACTAAATTCTGTGACCATCCATCCCCCAAAGAAATAAGATATAATAATAATAAGGAATAAGAAAGAAGGAATAAGAATAATAAGGAATAAGGAAGCAGGATTAAGGTACTTCAGGAAATTGACTGGTGGTTCTGAAGATATTATGAAAACCTCTGTCTCTGATATCATCTATTCAAGAGGTAAGCACTTTTTTCCCCCAAGAATGGGTTTTGGGTAACCTTTCATACCAACCAGTGAAAAGAACAGCTGTTTCTAGTGGTGACAGAGGAATTAGTCAAATGGTTGGTTAGTTGCCTCCTGGGGAAGCCCCTGTAAAGCATCACTGGTCACCCAAGAAACATTTAATTTTCATAGTTATCCGTGAGAATTTGGACCAAACTTGTGAAACGATACAGCTTTAAAAACCCGTGTAATTATCTGATAAGTTAAAAGGATAGGGGAAACAGACATTGGGGTGACAACCAACTAGGATTTCTGATAAGAAATTACTGCTAAGACAGAAATAATAAACATCAAAACTTGGTTTTAATATCCTGAGACTGTCAGTCTTTTTCCTGACTTTAAAACCGTTCTACATATAATTATTTGATTTAATTTTTCAGGGTCAGAGGTAGTTTCAGGATCACAGGATTTTTGCAGTCATGGCATTGCTGAAATGAGAGGGATTTTCTGTCAATATATTCTTAACTTTTTTTTTTTTTTTCCCTCAATCTGAGCTAAGTGTAGATTTTGTGTTGATTTCAGAAGGTTCAGTCTCACTGTCTCCTGTTACCTTTGTATAACAGAGCAGCTACCTTAAATGGAGTAGTTTCTGGCTTCTGGCTGGGTAATTTAAAATTCTCAAATGGAAAGACTGGGAGATAGCATTTGCTAAATAATTAATCACATGTGATCTTGTTTACAGGCTGAATTTTTTTCTTGTGGGGATGAACGTATGCTTGCATGAAGAACAATCCTTTTGCACTAATCTGTCCAGACAAAACTTTGTTGTAGCCAATATCAAACATCATGGGAAATCAACATTGCTGCAATGAATAGCTGTTAAGAATATAAATGAGAGTGGTTAAATTTTTTTTTTTTGGGTTATCTGAAATCCAAGCTGAATGCAGCAGCAACCCTCAAAGAATGATTTTTTAAAAAATATAAATAATTCACTGTGTGCACAAAGCCTGCGTTTTATTTCTATTTAGCTTTGGATTGCTCAAGTTTATTTTTCTGATGTTTGGGAGGTGTGGAAGCACAGTATTGGCCCTATCTTTGCAAGCAGAGATGTAATTCTGGGAGTGGTGGGAGAGCTTGACTCATGCCATGATTTCTTCCAGAGAGCTTGAACCATGACAGCTTTTGATCTCCTGTACTCTCTGGAAAAAGGCAGGAAGCAGGAAGAGTATTTTATGAGCAGGGAGGGGAGGCCAAGGACATTTTTACCCTGTGATCCTGCTAAGGGGAGGCAGCCATGGCTCTGAGCAGCTCTGGGAAGAGCTCAGGTGACACTCCTCCACTCCTCCAAAGTGCATGGAACACCTTGGGCACAGCAAACAGGAAAACCTCAAAAAGGGAAGCAGTAGGCTGCCCTGCCTCAAAGATATTATCAGCTCATACAAGGGATTTCAAATAAATTTGGGAGTTTTTCTGGTACTCCAACTTGTCTTCACATCCCCCTCCAGTCCCCAAATAGCATCTTAGACATCTAAAAACCTGAACCTCCTGCTAGCATATTGAGATTTGTTTCCTGTTTATTTGAGTGTGTTTAGAGCATTGAGGCTGGGAGCAGGGGCAAAGGGAGCCAATGTCAGGCTGAAGTGCCTGCTTTCTGCTAAACTGCTGGGAAAATGCAATTATAACCTGCACTTTAAAATTTCAAAGCATCTTTCAGAATTGCTTCCACTCCATGGCAATAATTATTGCTGTACAGTCATGAGGAAACACCACATTCAAGAATGCTTGGTGTAGTTCATTTGATGAGGATGTGTGTTCAAAGGCTAAAAGAACAATAAATGGAGTTATTCCTCTGAAGGCATTGAAATTCATTTGAGCTGGTGGCCTCAAATGTGTTTGTCAAATACAGGTAATGTTCACTTGTACTGTAAATCACTGGCTACAGAGCTGGTGCATGCTGATGTTTCATGAAAAGGATGTGCTAATTCTGCCTCTGCTTGGTTTTGTCAGCTCTGTTTAGCCTTATAATGGTTGTCTGTCTAATAGTGGACTGAACCTGTGTAATTTAATGTGTTTTTCCTTATTAAATGTAGGTTTGCTTTTGCTTGTGGCAGAGGTGTGAGAGCAGGTCAGGCAGGAAGCTGTCTCAGAACCTGAGCTAATTTCACTTTTTCTGATATTTTATCAAAAATTAAGCAGTCTATCCTTTTTGTCTGTTCTTATAGCCCTGAAAAGGTGATGAGCTGAGCTAACATTACAAGTCAGGGCCTTAACCATCCCCTGAAATAATTGTGGTTTCACTAACACACAAAACATTTAATTAAAAGGTTGAGGGTTTATACAATTCTCAAATTGCAAGACTGCATCCAGTTTTTAATCACATTTTTGAAGTAGAAATGGAAGAGTCTGTGGGAGCTCATTTTCACTGTAATAAATATTTCTCCTGGCAGGTTGTTCTAGGGGCTCAGAAATTGAGTGGACTTCTCTAGGGTCTTGACACAGAGTTTGTGTGATCTTTTCCAGGACACAAGCTGAATAAGTGTATCCATCCTTTTGGAAACAGCCTGGGAATCTGGTGAAAGGAACTGGTAGTGCTAGAAAAGAATTAAATAACCTAGAAGTGCAGCTTTGGCTACCAAGGGAAATACTAAATTTTGATTTTTGAAAAAAAATTGTTACTCAGTATAATTCTGCCTGAAGTTTTCTCACACTGTTTTTGCTCTTGGAAGAGGGTATGTGGGAAAATTGGGTTCTATCCAAGGATATGAATTTGTCTGAAGGCCATTTATGTGAGTGCACCTCACTAAGAAAGCATTGGGTTCCCTCTTCATGGCCTTCTGCCTTTTACTACCACAAAGGAAAAACTTGAGATGTGTTTAGCATTTGGATTTTTGTATGTCAAAACCATGAAAAAAAGAGGATGCAGAGAGGGACCAGATCATATTGCCCTCTGCAAGCCTTGCAGTATTTTGCCTCCACAGACACTGCTGCTTAGCTCAGTTTCTTGGGTTCATCAGTGCAGCTGTGTGGCAAAACTTTGCAGGAGGTGTCCCCAAAGGAGTTTGGTTTTGACAGTAACCTGCAATAAGTTGAGGAATCTCAGTGAAATGGTCTCGAAACTGTCAGAGAAAAACAGTTAGGGATAAAAATATTTTTTTGCTTTCTTTTTTTTTTTTTTTTTTTTTTTTTTTTTTTTTTTTTTTTTTTTTTTTTTTTTTTTTTTATGTATGATTGGCTTCTAATTTTAATGTTTTAAAGCATTTTAAACATCCACCCTAATGTTGGTTGACTCACAGTTGGGTAACATGATGAGCAGATGCCACTTACCTGTTCCTTGGCACCCTGAGCAGATACCACCTGCATTCTAGAAGGCATCATAAACAGATTCAACCTGTTCATTGGCAATGTGAGTGAAAAACACCTTCTGTGTTCCCTGGAAAAGTGGGGAGCTGCCACTTGCCCTCTGCTTATCTGGAGCAAAGAGTTGGCACATAGTTTCTGCCTTGTGTCAGCAGGAGAGATCAGATTGCCATTTGTCTCAGATGCATTCTCACCTTTAGGTTCACTAGATGTCTCATTTTTAAAGAACTGTGAGTTGCTGAAGAAATCATCCCAGCAATAATGATAGTGCTGCATTTGTGCCTGAAAGCCCAGTCTCAGCTCTGTTCATGAGGCTGCTGGAATTTTCCCCAAGTAAAAGCTCAGGAAAGGTGCAAGCTGAGGTTAAGCAGTTTGTCATCATTTAAATTGGCTTGTGAATTGAATTTATGGTGGTGTTGTACAAAGCTTGAAGGATCTCTGTTTTGGTGAGGGGTTCTTGATGCTTTTGAGATTTGCTTTCTCCCTCAACTAGCCAATCAACTGGTGGCCAAAAAGGAGTTCAGGCTGCAGTGAGTACAAATGTTGGCTGGAATGGGCCACTGGTAGCTCCTTTGCAGCAGATGAAACCTGGAGAATTTGCTCACACTGGAATTAAAAGCTTGAACAGTTATATCCCTAAAAGACTGGAGAACAAAGCAGAGTGACCTGGAGGTGTTCTAGCTGTCCTGTGAAATGATGTGAGAAGGACAGAATTCATCAGGGACTTTTCCTGAAATAAAAGATCCTCAGTTTCATTCTCATCTGTGCAAAATATGCAAACTGGGAAAGCACTGCCTGTTATTTATGTCTTGCAGGTATCAGTCCCTGGTGCTGTGGCAGAGAGAGTTTTCTTAACCAATCCCTTAGGCTATGTATTTCATTTTGTCTTTCTCCACAGCTCTCCCTTTGCTGTCAAGCAGTAAATACATTGTTATGTGTCCTCACTTCAGTGAATGACAGATCTTACCCTTAAGTATTATCTCTCATTAAGATGTCATCCTGCCTCTCCTGCCCAAGGCAGCAGCCTCCAATACCTTTGCCTTATTCCCTGTCTTCTTCCATGCTGCCTTTCATTTCTGAATACACTGCCTGTAAAAATTCATAAACCCCCTCATTATTTTCCTTTAAATCCCTTTTAAAAGCTCTCCTAGGCCGTGTTACCCACAAGAAGCTCCTTGATAACAGACCCCTGGATGTAGAGACCACGTTACCTCCAGCAGGTGAGACAGTTCTGTACCACCTTCATTTCTTCTTCTGTGTGAATAGTGGGATTTCGATATGACCCAGCCTGGATAGAGCTCCTGCAGACCTGGAGCAGGAATCCCAGGTTGACTCACACAATTTCCCTCCTGGAGAGGCCAGAAGAAGCTCTCCTGGGCAGCAGCAGAGCCTAAACCAGAGTGGCAGCCCAGAGGGATGGCACACATACGCCTTGCTTGAGCCAGGACAAAACCATCTCAATTTGTTTTTCCCTGTTGCCAAGTTAAAGCTCAGTTCCAGCTTTGCTCTTCTACACAGCTGTTACAATTAGGAGCTGGGTCTCCTAAATGGCTGATGAGGTTTTCTTTTTAAACATTCCTGATGCTGGGAGAGCAGTGTTTAGCTGTGCAGCGAGTGTCCAGCAAGCCATGTGGGCAACAAGATGCAGCTAATACAGAATTCCTGAGGATGCAGGCATCTATTTGAGCAAGCTCTTGGGCACATCAAACTGTCACATAAGATTTCCCTGACAAGCTGGCATGAAATTCAAATTATGGGCAACTATTACTTTCCAGTCTGCTGACAATTTATTGGGAATTGCTCTGAGTGTCTGCTGCAGGCCATTCCTTTAGCTTAACATGACCTGACAGACAGTACCCAGCACTGTGCTTCACGACACAGAACATCACACAGTGCCTCTGAAGAGAGGAGGGGGCAGTCCTGGGGGTAGAAATGCTTTTTAAAGGTTTTGTAGGGAAAGAGGAGTCTTTATTCACAAATGCTCAGGATGGGGGCACTAGGCTTTAATTCCCCTCTATAACCTCAGGAAACTGGTGATGTGCTTCTAATGCAAAGATTTCCACCAGCACCATCCTGCACCATGGTGCTTGGAGCAGCAGGATATTCCATGACCAAATCTATTGCTTGCCTTGTGGCAGCACAGTGACAGCCTGGCCCAGGTGACAGCTCCTGGGACATTACACGTGCCCCAAGAGCAGCAATTCCCAACCCGGGCTCCTGTGGCTCTCAAATTGAAACATGCCTCCAGCCCCTTCTTCTGCAATACAAATGTAAATTGCATTTAAACTCTTCTTCCTAATTTAATTAGGAAATAATATAAATCTCTACTTTCTTTCCAGGTCAGAACTGAATGTGCTGTATCAGGAAAAGACCATGCCCAGAAGGGTAGTTTGGCACAGCCATCTCCTTTGTGTATGAAGTATCTAACTGCATTTCAGACTTCATTATAATTTATCTTGCTCTTCCCTTCTCTGTTTCTTTCCCCTCCATATATTAGGTCCTAAAAAGCCTGCAAACTCACACAGCTTAATATGTGATAAAACTTTTTGCCACACTCTTTTACAAGCAAGTCTCAAATTAGATCAAATAAGAAACTTAGCTGACTCTGCCCAATATCTCAGCGAGCCTGGGTCCTCCCAGAAGGTCTGTGCCTATAAATACCACATTTCTGCAAGCTCAGTAGCAAAGCATGGACATGCAAATGTGAGCTGGCCTCCCTCAACCTGGCAGTGTCAAGCACACCAGCTGCATTTGCAGGCAGTGGCATTGCTCAGCCAGTAGGCACTTTGGAGCAGCTCCACTTGAAATTATCTGGGAAAGCCACAACCCTCTGCCTGACCGCTGTGCCAGTAGAGGTGTTAGTGGGTCCCTGGAAAGAATGAATGTGCCTTTTCCAATTTCACCACAGCTGTGGAAATAGAAAGGCACAGCACTTTGCTGGGCAAGGAAATGCCAGCAGTTTGGTGGGGAGGGATCAGGAGCTGCTGGGGTGATTGGAGCAAGGGAAGTTCAGTGTCAGTGGCCTTGCATGCAAAAGGCTGTAGGAGGGACAGAGTGCTCTGCATTCAGCAGCTGTGCTGCTCTGTCTGTGCAGAAAGTGGCAGCCCACAGGTCTGGGGATGTTGGCTCATGATGATCAGTTCAGTTCAAAGCAGAGTCATGGTAAAGTGACAAGGGAATCCAGAGGCACCATTCTGACTGAGTGGAATTAAAGTCTTATGTGGATTTACATTCGTTTGCCAATTTCTGATTTTCAAGACGTGTCTTCCTGAATTTAAAAGTTCCATCAACCAGCCTCAGCTCTTTGCAAATCAATCCCCCCTTCTCTCTGGGAATGAAATCATTATTTGTAAGAGTTAGGATTACATAGGGAGCTGTAATTACCATCCATATTTTCAGTTCATGCTACAGCAGGGGGGAAAGGTCCATGTGATTTTCAAGTGTTCTTCATCCTCTTCTGTCTATACTCTCCTGGTAGTGAAACGTGCCAAAATTCTCTGCAGACCACTTTCTCCATTTGAAAGGTGCTGCCTGATTTACTCTATGGAGGTGGTGATAACACTTGGAGTACTTGATGCAGGTGTCTCTGCCTGGTTCTTGCAGCCCCTCCTTCCTCTTCTGCCCTGACCCCAAGAGCTGAACCCTGGCTAGTGGAGTTCAGTGCTGCTGGGAGCAGCTCTGGTTTTTCCTTCCTGACAGGGATGTGACAGAGCTAAGGTGAGTGCTGGGGGATTGAATCTCTAATTGGAAACATGGGTTCAGTGTGGGACACATGGGAAAGAGCTTTGCAGATCTAAGTGTGTGGAGCTGCAAGGTTGGGGCTCAGGGCCTTCCAAGGGCAGGGACATTGCACATACAGCACATGCAGGACATGGGTGTGATGTCACATGCATGTGCTTTCCCAAATCCAGCTCACAAAAGGGAACAGAAACCTCCTTGGATTCAAGGACACTTAGGTCCAGGATCTTAACAAGAAACCCCCATCTTTTTATTTATCAGTCAGAGGAATGTAGAACACAAAAGTTTCTCTGCTGTTATTCTTCCCATCTTGCTTGGCTTCCTCCCATCACATTGTTTTTAAGCTATTCTTACCCTTATGTGCCCCTCTATTCTTCATGTGGGTCCTCTGAGTTTTTCAACCTGTCACACATCCTGTTTTCTCCTTGTGCCCATCCCGCATTAGCTTCTCCTTCCCGAATCCCTCCCTGCAAGAATTTGTCACTTGCTCTTTGAAAAGACTTCTAGGCATCTTCTGCTCCTCTCAGATCACATCTCCCAGAGATAAAATTCTGTAATAAAACCCTCTTTGACAGAGTCAGATGGTAGCAACATTGGTTTTTCCTTCCCAGGCTCTTGCCAATGTGAGCTGATGCTGACTGGTGTAGGTCAGATTTGGTGGCTACTGCATGTGCCCCCAGGCTACCCAGTGGATGTGAAATCTGGCAGCTGGACTGCCTTTCAGCTATTTGGCCTATATTATGCAATTAGTTTGGTTTATGAGCACCAGGCTCTATCTCTCCACAGAGCTTATCTCTTCACTGGGTGCTGTTGGAAATGGAGCTGTCATCAGGTGTGCTGTAGATGCCATTACCTGAAGTAATTGTTATTTGACCCCATGTGTGGGAAGTGTGAGAGTTCAAGGAAGCCTCTGAGGATGACTGGGCTGTCACAGTGACAGATGGAAAGGATGAGACCTGACTGCCTGATTCCTGGTTGGTATTAAAGGAGAGTGTGGTGCTCTGTCAACCTGTCACTCCTTTCAGCTGTGCTCTAATGTCTCCAGGTGGAGCTCAAACCCCTTCTTGTGCAGGCAAAATAAATTAGCACCTGAGTTCTTTGAGTACTGACTTTTAAAAAGAAGAGGTTGTTCCCCTTAACTTGGTTAGTGCATCTTTGCCTCTCTTATAACTGTAGTGGTACCAGTCAGACTTAGCTGGGGAGCTGAGTTAGGAACTGGGAACTTCTGGAGATCTCACAGTTCTGGCTGTGGTTCAAATAAAGATGCTGGCTTTGGGATAGATTTATCACTCCCAAGGAAAGAGAGTATCTGATGATGAGGGTAAAATTGGTGGAGGTGAGAGAAATGAGTGATGGAGATCAAAGGGTCTCTGGAGCCATCTGTGATGGTGATAGAGCTCTTTCTTTAAATGGAGTGTTTGGGTGGGCAGAGCTTTAGGACCAGCTTTACTGGTCTGGAAACAATATTTGGAGTCTACATCCAGCCCTTTACCAGTGTGGTAATTTAGTTCAAATTAAGTTCATTAACACAAGTGATAAAATCTGAGCTAGATGCACTCATGTATATTCCTGTCTGTTCATGAAAATGGAATGAAATAAAAGCATTAACTATTCTATCTCTTGGAAGTTGAATAAAATAAATCCTATTTTATAGGTTTTTCAAACTAGATGATAGCAGACAATAAGAATGATTGGACAGTGGACTGGATAATGAATGTCATCAGTAACACCCAAAAAGCAAAACCTCCTTCCCTGCATTTCAAAAGTAGTAAGTTTTTCTCAAACCTATTGATGTTTAAGGGCATAACTGAGGTGCAGGATAGTGGAGACAAGAATCATATTCCTGAAATACTCCTGATACCTTAAAAGGCTCTAAAATCAATTCCCAATGTACATGTATCAGTTTATACCTTCACTTTCATAGTCTTGAGCTGAGTGATTATCAATAAAAAAGTGGGTGACTGACTTAGAGATCAAAATCTGTGAGTGAGGTATTGCTGTCAGTGAGGTGACCCCTCTACAGCTGGCTGGAGCATTTGGCATTGGATTAAGCAGTGCCATTCTTGTTCTTCACTATTTTCTTTCACTTTTTTTTTTTTATATTATTTTTTTTTTAAACGTCAAATTTGTTGAATTTGGATTTTAACCTACTAAAGTCAGTTCAAATGTGCCCAAAGCAAACTTCAGTGAATGCTGAACTTTCTGCAAAAGAGACACTGATAGTTCAGAGCCATGGTTATCCTCACATGTTACCAACTTTTTAATACAGTACTATCTTACTATCTTAGCAAATATATTACTATATTCTGTATAGATGTAGAAACTGGACTTCATTGCAAAGAGAATTTTTTCCTTTTCCCCCAGCAATTTGCTGTAATCAGTAAATTCTGACCAAATATTTAGTCTGCAGAATAAAACTGTTTTTCTTCCAGAATTAAGGCAAAAACTGGATACTGAAAAATAAGCTTATGGGCATGGCTGTGATAATCTGATTTTAGAACTAGTGCTCATAATTTTCTTTACACTGAGAATGATGGACAGGTAAGAAAATAGCTTGGCTGTAGCTCTCTGTTGCAGCTGGCAGAAAGAATTCACTTACCTTCCACCAGAATTTTCAATAAATCTATATTTAGTATCGTTCACAGTCTATCACTTGATGAAATTACTTTCCTTCATGAATGTGCAATAAAGTCTGACAGTGAAATATGTAAGAACATTACATTCTCAATGGCCCTGTAGTGAGCAAAGGTGATCTAACAAAAAATAATATACTTTAAGGAGCAGGCAGAGGGGCCCTGTCTCTGATCCTATTGACAAGGCTTAACAGTGGTAGACCTCTCTTTACATTAGTAAAATTATTCATTTATATGGATGTAGGCAAGAGAAGCTTTTTCCACAGATGGGCTTCTCCTCTCCCACACAACATTTCAAGTGTTTGATTCTGCTAGTGTAAAGTGTGTTACTTTTTGTTAGATCACCTTTGCTCATGAGGTCTAGTTCAGTGTAAAGCCAGAGACAGAAATTCATGAAAGAACCAATTAATTGAGTGATACAGGCTGAAAAACTATTACTACCCCACCCAGAAAAAATTTTCTCCTCAGGCAGACTATGATTTCCCCAATGCCATTCCCTGTTTATATCTGGAAATAAATCCTGTTGTTTCTTATAGAGAGGAGAATTTTAATGTTGGTAGTCAAGTTTCTCTGAGTCCCTGGTGGTTATTATCTACTCTTCTGATGTGGTTAATAATCTCCTTCTATTTTCAGAAGTGAGAAAAAGACTAGCATTTACTTGAGGATTATGGTTTAAACTGATTGATGTGCTCACGTGTATTTTCTTATAACTGGGTATTTTACATATTCTCTTATTATCTCCACTCTCCCTAAGAAAACTGTCTGTCCTTGCAAAGCCTTCTGCTTTTCTCTCTCTCTTTTAATTGTGTGTGTTTATTGGATTTCATTTCTGGAGGACCCCTTACAGAAAGCTTTTTTTATCCTAGTTAAAAGGTGCCACCCTCTTATCAACCAGTAAGGCTGAAATCAAATTTGAGCCCTCCTGTGTGGTACTCTTTATTTATGGTATCACTACAGTTTGCTGATTGCTTTTCAGTTGCTGCTAACATTTTTATTGTGGCATTCCAGGTTTATTTTCAAACATTTCCTCCTCTATAAGGGGTCAGATAAGAACAGACAGAATTACTCATTGCATTAATGTGGGATTTACATATATGACTGTAAATTCCTGGCTGGTACATATCAGCCACTTGTGCATTGTGGTAATTTCTACAAGCTCAGAGTGACATACTGCTGATGTATGGAAAAATTCTTAGAAAAAACCAGCTGAAACCTAACCCAAATTTCTGAAGTAAACATAAAAGCATAGTAACTTTCCTAAGATTGATTAAATTCTACTGGAGTTAAACATTTCCTCACCATCTCTGCATTTTCTCTAGAAAAGAGTGCACAGGGAAGCACAACCCTTGCAATTTAAAAGAAGCAACTTTCTATGACAAGGATAATTTTGCAAGTTATAGTTTTAAATATGAAGAATTAATTTATCTTAAAGCCTAGTTTTAGCCTTTTATAAAAACATAAATATTAATTGACTTTGAATAAGGGACAAAGCAAAATATGCTATCCTTAAACCCCAGCTAGGTTAGGTATTTAGCAACACGGATCAAAAATAACAATTCTTACATAAAATACCCATAATGATCAAAATCAAATTCCAAACCTTGTTGCCTTAATCTTCAGAGGAGTTTTTAGTGATATGGAGAAACAGAAGAAGTGCTGATGATCCATACCTTACTAAGGATACTCAGTTTTTAAGAAGATATGCCTTCAAAATTTACAATTTTATGTCAACTGCAAATCTGCTTGCTGTATGCCTACATCATGTAAAAAATCACTGCAGAAGACAATATCCAGTCCAAATGAGAAAGGTAAGCACTTCCCACCTAATCACAGAAACAGGGGAAAATGCACCTCTCACAGCAGGACTGCTAAAAGATGCAATCAGCTAAGCAGGGCAGGAGTCACATGTGCAGGTTTAAAAAAAAAAAACATTTCTGGTTGAAGTGATGAGATATTGTGTGGCCAGACCTCTCCTTGGGAGTTGGCATGAATCTGAGCCTGCCAAGGAGTTTTAATGGCTCTAGGTTCACATCTGTGTGAGAGGTAGAAATGGATCTGGAGGTGTGAAGACATGGGAAAATTCACAGCATGCCTGGATGCTCTCACTCAGGAGTTTTAAGTGGCTGTAGATCTCTGTGCTTTATGCCTCAGAGAATTAAATTATAGTGAATTAAAAACTCTGCTGCACAAACTCCAGTGATTCATGTGGGGAATATTTAACTGATTATCAGGCTGTTCCCTCCTCTGGAGACTCCTTCCAGCAGGGTCATAGCTTGGCCTGCTTCCATCCTCTCTGCAGTGAGTGCAGCAGTTATCACTCTGTCTCATTAATTGCTTGCACCATCAATTGCAGCTTGGCTCAGCTCTGGGGGCAATGAACTGTGGCACCAGGAATTAGAACTTCTCCATCACCTGCACTTTGGCTTTGGTGCTGGGAATAAGCAGAGAGGACAGGCAGGTGGGAAAGGCAGTGTCCTCGCTTATGGCAGCTGAATCTTGCAAAGCCAATGTGTTTTGCACAATTAAATTCTACTGGAGTTAAACATTTCCTCACCATCTCTGTATTTTCTCTAAAAAGGAATGCACAGGGAAGCACAAACCTTGCAGCTGGAGTATCAATGTGCTTTGAATCACGTGCATCCTCTCCTGCCTGCTTGGGTTTGCTGTGACCTTCCTGTGTGTGTAAACAGGACCCTAAAAAGTGAGGAAAGGAAATAAAAGGGAGTGAGGGCATGAATAAATAGACTCTTCCCTGCCCTGGAGGGGCTCCCCTGCCTGCAGTGGCAGGAGAAGGGGATGCTGTGGCTTGGGGCTCTTTCTGTGCCTGCTGAGGTTTCCCATGGAGGGATCTGCCCTGGCTGAGTGGCAGAAGGCAGGACAGCTCTCTGCCAATTCTGCAGGTCAGGAAGAGAAATTCCACTGCTGGAAAGACCAAAGCAACCATCAAGGCCACAAGACTGGCCTGAGTTAATTCTTACTTGAACTATAAGTTAATCCAAACTAACCCTTTCCCCTTTAATGCAACATTTTGCTGTGGTGGAGGATCAAATTTACCCTTGGGAAATTGATCCAGAGACTAAATACAAATCTTGTTTAAAAATTGCTCTGGATTTTGTGCACCATTTTTTCTAGCCTCAGTTTCTAGCTGTTTGGTATTCGATGCATTTGACTGCTAGATAGGAATTTTTAGAAGCTATCCAAGTAATCCCTCAGGCCTGATGGGGTAAATAGCTGGATCCCCTGGAGCTGGTTCCTTGTAAGCAAACTTTCAAATCCCCCCGAAATTGTCAGGAAATTTCTTGCACTCTTTTCCAACTTTTCAGAGTTTTTTGAGTGACAAATGCTCCATTTCCATCACAGATGGGTAAGTCTCATATGCAGAGAAAATCCAAGCTCCCTGCTTCTATCAATAACCTTTAATTATGCACCTAATGGCTGCTTTTGTCCAGGGCCAACATGCTGTACTGAGAATTCACACTGAACTGATTATCTGCAAATCTGTCCTGCTGAACATAATGTCTGTTTGCTGTAGAGAGCCAGGGGAGTGTTTATCCCACTGCTGCCTTAAAACACAAACACTTTTTCTAGGTGGCTTTGCTAAAACATGCAAGATGCCTCAGTCAATGAGCCAGGCTCTCTAGCCCAGCCAATATTCTGCACTGACTTGTCCATGTTTTGCCCTGTGAACACGAGGAGGCTTTTGCAGGGATGCCATGTGCCACTCTTGGTCTGTGGACAGGAGAAAGGATTTAAATGGGTTCATAAGCACCGAGGGAACAGAGCAACACAGCAACTGGCACCACTCTCGATTTCCTATAATGGCTTTGTTATCAGGACTAGATGGACTTGTCAAATTTCCTCTCCCCTGCAGAAAGAGAGGGAGAAAAGCTGGCAAGAGTACATCCCTGAGGGCTGCACACCCCGAGCTAATCTCTGCAGCTCATCCCAAGGCTGTGAAGAGCTGCCTGAGGAACACCACTCTGTGAAGGCAGCACAGCCAGCATGCAGTTTATTTATAACAACAGTGGGACCAGGAGGAGCAGGGCTTGGGGGAGGGTAGAGCTCTCCACGTGGGTTTCATATAGCACAGGATGAATATTTAGTCCTTCAGGCTCCTCTTGATGCTGTGAGTTGTGTTGTGATAAGGTGGCTTGCCCATAACCTGCAGCTATCAGAGGAGAAGCAGGTCTGTCCTGGTGGTCATAATGCCTAACATCCTGGGAAAATGATGTGATTAATGGGGCTGCAGGCACTTCTTATGTGCTGCAGCAGTGAATTGCACAAACAGTCCTCAGCAAAACCAGCCCTGATAATAATTTCAGTGCAATAGGTGCGTGTCACTGAGCTATATGGGCATCCAGAGGATTTCTGCACTGACAGCTGGGCTTAGCATCCTGAAATGTGTATTAGAGACATGAAGATACAGGAGGGAATATATTTAAGAAGGGGTTTGGTCAGGATTGTCGACACCATTATTTTAAGTGCCTTCTGAGTGAGAAAGGGAGAGTTTCATCCCTGTGTGTGCTGGCACTGCAGGGCTGTGAGTGGCAGCACACCAGAGCAGTGGCAGGGAGTGGCTGGAAGGTGTGTGCCTTGGGTCTGAGACACCTGTCTGCCTTCTGGGGAAGCTGCCTGGCCAAAATGGCCCCAAAGATTTTAAAGAAGGGTACAAATGAGAGAGAATTAGGAAACACTAATTTTGCTCTGGTCATGGTAAGATTACAGCAGTGTAAAGAACAAGAGCACTGAGGCATTTAAAGAAAAGTAGATCTGCAGCACCCTCCCTACCAACACAAGAAGCTTGGGCAATAAATAAGAGGAATTACACAGGAAAAGAAATTGGATGCCCTTGGGAGTACTGAGAGCTGGTTGGAAGCCCAAAATACCTGGAGTGCCCAAAATCTGGGCATAACCTCTGTAGAAACACTAAATTGTGCAGAGAAGTGTGTGCTTTGGGTGCTTGTGATAGGCTGGAAGCAGCTCTCTTTATCAAAAAGGCCTTTATGTACCCCAGAGTGACCTATTTGTAAAATGCTAAGAGTTCTTACATGCTGATGGTCACAGCACAGATACAGATACAGAAGTGACTTAAGCAGAGGGAATAAGCAAAGGAGGTAAAATTTTAAAGCATGTGTACATTCTTCCATTCACACCATAGCCTTAGAGTTTCTAGATATGACAGGTAGTTTCCTAAGGACAAAGAGCCCCCAAACATATATTATATATTAAAATATAATTTAAGAAAACCCCAGTTGCATTTGCTGATCCTAACTGGAAGGCAGACATATCCAGCAATTTCCTCTCTTGCTTCATTTCTGCTTTAAAAAGGAATTCTCAAAAGACAAAATCGTAATGAGAAAAATTGAAGCACCAGAATACACACAGTAATAGAAAACTCTTCAGGAAATATTTATTAAATTTCAAGCCCCTGCAATTCAGCAGTGAGGGAAAAACAGGCCACAACCTCCTGCCAGTTAGAAAGAAGAGCAGTGGTTGTAAGTGGAACCAAATGTGTGTGTAGACATTCATACACGTTCCCAGATAGGAAATTGGAATGTGGGGATCTTAAATTTAACATAAAATTCAGAATATTGATCAAAGAGGCTAAAGACAGTGCTGAACAGCCTGAGGAACAGATGAAACCTTAGCACTGGTACATGGAGAGTCATAGAGAAGGATGATAAAATTATCTTGATACTAAAAAATGGAAATCTTTATTGTGAGAGTGCTGTTGGAACCATGGTAGCTGAAAGATTTAGGTAAAGCATATTTTTCAGGAAGTGATAAAATCTTTTATTATATCTGCTATCAGCATGATTAAAACTATTTGATAGTCCATCAAGGATATTGCTTCTCCCCAAAAGCTTTGCCTCAGGACTGTTCAATAATTGTTTGTTCTTTGCCCAGAAAGAAGGAGAATGGTGGTTTCATGTTAAGAACATGTGTGGTAACATTTCCTCTTCTGTTCTTATTTAGAGGGAATGTTAAACAGCAACTACTGAAGTTAAACATTTTAAAAATCTCAGGGTTACAGTGCTTGTATCCAGAAGCATTGAAAGTGTTGCCTGAGGAGATTTATGAACTGATTGTACTGATTTCTAGCAAGTTTTGGAGCAAGAGGGCTGAGGGATGCCAGAGCTAATATTGTGTCACAATTTAAAAGGGTAAATCGAATGACCCAGCAAATTACAGACAAATTAATCTAGCAACTCTCTGGGGGAGACATAATGTAAAAACAGAAGAGGATCCATAAGTAATGAAAGAAAAATAATAGCAGAAATATTGCTTTAGGCTTATGAAATATCAGTTTGCTCACCTTAATGATGTCAACACAATATATTTTAATTTCTGAAAAATAACTGGAATTTGCCCTATTGATGGAAACAATAGTCTGGAGATATCATGGGGGCCCTTTTTTAAAAAGTGAAATTAAAGTTGTTTTTATTCCTAGGGTGTGTCTCATCCAAGGCAAAGAGGTAAGCTGTTCACTGTATAAATCCTACCCTAGCTAGAGGAGAAGCTGCTGGTAAAAGCCAGCTCTGTAATGCTGCAGAAAAAAAGAGTAAGGACAGAGATGGGAGAGGTATTACTTAATATAGATATAAATACATTAAAGCATGCTTTTCTTTCTTTTCTCTTCAAAGTGATATAATCACCCATTTTATGCTTAGTTACCTTCCCAGGGCACTCAGCCCAAGCTGTAAGTTTGCTGCAGATGATGCTGGGTGAGGTTGTTTGTGCCAAGCAGGTACCACTGTCAGTATTGCCTTCCTGCTCTTAACATTTTAGAAATGAGGAATGTGTTGCTGGTTTAAATGAGCAGGGACATCAGTCTGAAGAGATAAGCTCAGCTGGCAAAAAGCTGGGAATCTGCTGCAGGCCTGGGTTTAGGGGCAGTTAAATATTGTGAAGGGTTGGGCTCTTTGGACAAAGCAATTGGTAGTGCTGTTTACACTCACAGAATCACACAATATTTTTTCTCCTCTAGAATTTTAGTCATCCTGTACAGATGTAACTCTGCAATTATGGGAAGCTGGTTCTTTGTTATGAACACGTGTGCTCAGCTTGGAGATCTCAAGCCACCTTTACAACCTTCATCCCTGCAATAAAAATCTCTGGGTGGCAAAAACTGCAGAATACCCATCTAACTTTTATGAAATCAAACCCTGAGGCAAAGCTCATTAAAAACAACAACAACAACAAAAAAAGCAATTGGAAAAGAATTATTTTATTTTGAAGTACTTTGCATTTTGCTATGTATTAAAGTATATTCTCCTCTAATCTATTCCTATATTTGAGAGCAGGATCTAAAAAGAGATAATCTCATGCAAAGAGCACAGTGACCTGATATATTTACCAGAAGCCAAATGAAACAAGAGTGTTCTCAGTTCCATGTCAATAAATATGTATTTTAATAACAGCTAATGTTGGTTCATAAAGGGAAGCACACTAGGAGAGTTCTTTAACAGAAGATTACACTCTCGGTGCAAAATCCACTTTCCTAGAAAGTGATTGAAAAGAAATATGAACTTACAAAATATCATCTCCAACACAGAAGAGTCTCGGCTCCATTTCTTTTCTGGCTCCCTTAGGAAAGTGTAAAGGCATTATTAAGGCATATCAATCAATTTTGGTAGCACCTTTACTGCCTAATATTATCATTGTGTACATACTGATCATTTCTCCACATACTGTTTACATAGCACATTTTATCCATCCCTGCTCCCTCCTTGTAACAATTACCACGAAAAAAGTGCATGATTTGAATAATGCATGTGCACCAAGTGCTCAGGGGTACTTTGACATTATTCACCACTGGCAAAATCCATGAGACATGTAAAGAAGAGATGGTCCCTTTCTCTCCAGTGCCATAGCCCTTTAACATCAGACCTGGTCTGTACTCCTCACTGACTTCTCCTTCAGACTGTACCTTTCAGGAGAAATGTGTCACACAGTCCCAGAATAAATCAGAGGTGTTACTAGAAATTTAAAAACTGGGCTGTGTCACACATCTCAGCCCCTGGGTTTGGCCAGAGTTCAGTCCCATTTGGATCTCAGGTTTCATCTCCACTCACTGCAGACTCAGAGTCGTGTTCAAAACTCCAGGTGGTTGTGCCAGCATCCCTTTGGCTCTTACATTTATTGCTTGCTTAGCCTGCTGCAAAATGAACTGCAGAAATGTGGTGGAAGATCAAAACCTCCAAATACAGTGTGTCACAGGACACCTGAGGGCATTTCCAGAGACCCAGGACCTACAAAGCTGAGGTTTTAGCCAGAGAAAAATCCCAGACTGCCCTGAAAAAGGTGGAAGGCAAAGGAACTAAAACCAGTCAGCCAGGAAACAATGATTGTTGCAAAGTGATCTCTAGAAAAAAAAGGTCTGAGTCCAAAGCAGATGGTGAGTTTAACCCTGGACTAATCTGAACCCACCTAGAGGGGTTTGATATCACTGACCACACACTGCACTGTCTCCTGTGCTTCAGGAGAAGGTGGAAAAAGGCCAGCCCCTCAGAACCCATGTTGTGTGTGTGTATAAACAGGAAGAAAAAAGCAAAGGAAGCTCCCACACCCTGTGCCTCTGAGAGATTTGAGGCCTGTGTAACTGCAGAATAAATAGACTGTGAACAAGCACTATTAACAAGAGACATCTGATCCACTCCCTGCTCTGCAGATATTGAGAATTTGGAAGTTTCAGGATTGATGCAGCAATCCCATGTCTTAATCCCTTCATTATACAATCCCATTAGTATATCATGCTCATTTTAAACCAGTGGGAGGTCCCAGTTCCCACTATCTTCTATGTAGGCTATTTCAATTTCCTTTTTTTTTATTAATCAGAAACATTTTTCGGATTTCTAGTCTGAACTCATTCTTGATTCACTCATGGCTCTTTGATTTTGTATCAGTACAGTTTTTAAACTATTATTGTTTTCCTGGTATGTGCTTTCAAGCCCATTTAAAAATAATTATGATGATGGTGATGTCACCAAGAAAAGAGTGTTTGAAAAACAGAATTGGGGCAGGCTGCCTCTTCTGGCAATGAGCAGTAACTGTTGACTGTCTGAGGCTGTGACTACTCCTGAAACTTACATTTTTTGGCTAGTACTACTGAAGGACTCAAACCATTTCACAATAGACCTCTTGCAAGTTAGAAGTGAGAAAATTATATAAGTGAGTCCAGAATTAGCATTTCAGAGACCTGGGCTCTCTCAGGACACACAATGCAGTATCTGCATTAGCATCTTCAAGCAGAACTGGAGTGTGTCTTGAAATTAATTTCCTGTCCATTTCTCCTCACTCTACCTTTAGTTCCCACTGTGGAGTAGTTTTGGACCCATTTCAGAGCAGGCACCTGATGCACTCTGCTTGTGAATGTGGGTCCAGCTTTATGGGCCCAGACTAGAAATAAATACACAGCAAGGACTATGTGGGTGCTTTGAACCCAACACAAAAATTATGGACCTCTTCAGATTTTTCTCCCCACAGCTCCATTCCTCCTGGGCTGTGCTACTTGATCAATTTTAGGTGTCCTGCATCACCACAGAAAGGTGATTTCAGGATCTGTGCCTCATGTTTTCCATCTGTAAGGCAGGACTAACTTGTGTTTTTCCTTGAGAGTATTACAATTATTGGTGACTTGTGCTGAGTGCTTACAATAATGATCACAGGAATTTTTATGACCTCTTCCTCTTTGTGGTAGCAGAAATTTCTCATTGCTGCTAATTAGCAACCAGCTGAGCAAAAGAAAAAAAACCAAAGCAAACCATTTGAATGTACCACAAATTTTGCTTAAAATATAAGGCCTGATTATATAACAGAAAACAATATCCAACAGAAAACTATAGCCAAAGCATTTGAGTTTTAGGTCAAATATGACTTTTTGCCTCTTCCAGAATATATATGGTTCCTAGAGTTTTCCTGTGACATTTTTCAGGTAAATGTAAATATTTCAATCTGACCTGAAACAAATTTCTTAAAAAATTTCAGATCAAACACAAAACTGAGAAAAAAAATACAAACTCACAATTTCCTGAGATATCCAAAAAAACCAGTGAAACCAAGCAAAATAAACTGAGAGTGAGATTACTTCTGAAAGAAAAATCCTTGTGTAACCTCAGTGCTCAGCACAAGCCTCCTGTGGTTAAACCACATCACTGGAGTGCAGCTCTGAATCCTAGAACAGTCTTGGTGCACTAATACATCATTAATGTGCCTGCCTTTGCCTCTGAGCTGGCAGAGCATCTCTGCAGAACGTCTCTGCTGGAGACAGGGAGATGTGTTCCCTCTGGGGAGAAGGGCTTGCAGCTCCTTGCAGCTCCAGAGAGGGTCTGTCCTCAGGGGGCAGCCACCACAAACAGCTGGGGCTCCTATGCAGATGTGCTGAGTATATTCACACATTTAAACATTCTCTTTACACCCAGTCAGACTTTGCTAATAACAGTAACAAACCCTTTTAGCATGATTTGACAACAGTTCAGATAGTTTTCTTCCTTGTTTTCTTCTTTTTTTTTTTTTTTTTCTGTCTGTGTCGTGAAGCAAAGACAAATATGTCTGAATTTCTTCCTTTTCATGGTTGCAGCTTGAAATATTTAAACTCAGTAACTCTCTTCTACCCAGCAGTGAGAAAGATTTTCCATCATACCCAAAAGTCATGTGGTACTCCACTGGTTTCTGGTTCTAGCTCCAGCAGGGCTTTCTTTGAGATCTCTTAGAGACTGCAAATCTTAAGCACAAATTGCAAATGGAATTATTTAGCTGCCTCCAGAGCAGCACAAATTTCTTGTGTCAGAATGTCCATTGATTTGTTTCATGATCATTAATAAAATCCACATGGCAAGTATTCTGGGCCTTCATTCTTCAGAGCTCACATGCAGGAGCTGATAGAATAGATTCCATGCCAGTCCCTGTTAGATATTTGTTATGTACCTGATTATTTATTTCCTTGTGTTTTTCATACCCCCAGTGAGCTGAATGTGGAAGGCTGCCCAGGTCTGTAAACCACAATTCTCCAACCTGCCTATAGGAACGGACACACTGATTAATTGCAGGGAGACAATTAATACAAAATTTTGATGCTGTAGAGCATCTGTTCCAATAATGACAGGCCATTCACTTCAGATTATAGAAGAAAAACAATAATGTAATGTGTAGCAATATTTCTAAAAAACTCTATTTTTTGCCTATGATCCTCCAATCAAGCAGATAATAAAGAATAAAGAGTTTTTTCAAAATCAGTCTGGCTTGGTTTAGCCAGGGGTAACAGTTCTGGGTGCATCTGGAGGGCTCTTGTGATTCTGCTTTGTGTCTGCATTTGTTATTTCTGTCCTCATCCTTGAGGCAGCAAAACAACCAGGGAGCCTTGAGCTAGCCCCAGAGGAATGTATTCTTCCAGCACTCTGAAAAGCACTCTGTGCATACCTGATGGATACTGGATAGCTCAGTCCAGGTTTACACCATGATTTAGGTAATGATCTGCCCAGTTTTGTCCCTTCCTGGGTTTAAGGTTAACCCTGCTCTCTGATTGTGTCATTAGGGTGCCTGTGTGTTCATAAGGTAAATCATATTTATGGGATGTGAGGTGGGATGTCCTTTGTCTTCAAGCCTTCAATACTCTTACAAGATCAGTGACAGGAAGGAAATACTGAGGCATGCCAGAATCACAGAATAAGCTGAGTTGGAAGGACTCATCAGGATCACTGAGTCCAGCTCCTGGCTTTGCACAGATCACCCCAGCAGTCACACCATGTGCCTGACAGCACTGGCCAAATGCTCCTTGAGCTCTGCCAGCCTTGGTGCTCTGACCTGCCCTGGGGAGCTGTTCCAGTGCCCAGCCACCCTCTGGGATATACAAACACGTATGTTATGAGCATATGAATAAAGCTCACTTTTTGTTGCAGATATTCCTTTACTAATGACTTTACTAAGTGCTAATTAATAAAATTCAGGCAATCCCATTGGAATAAGTCTCTAGCCTGCATGCAGTAAGAAAGGCAGCAAACTTAGGTATTCTGTTTTATGTTCTGATTTTCCTGTTACACAAACCCCCAAGTACATACCTCAGCAGACATGGATGCTCACTAACACTGCTTCTAAGAAGAGAGAAATATTATCCAGGGCAGAGCATCTGTCTATGGTCCTGGAGACCATAGCCTACATTTTTAATGGGAGCAGCCATCCCACAGTGAGCTCCTTGTTCCTCACACCCTGACTTCTCCCTTCTGTGGTCAGGTCCTGTTGTTGGCAAACCTGGCTGTAGGTTTTTCTTGGAGCCTTGTGGCTGATTGTTGTGGGTCTGGTGTGTTGGGTGGAAAAACAACACCCCCTGGGCACCTTTCCCTTCTGGGTGTCAAAAAGCATTGAAGGGTTTTTCAGTTTGCTTTGCAGTGCTTCTTCTTTCAGAACATGTTATTACATTGAATCTAGCAGCGTTGTGGGTGTTTGGGGTTCATGATGAGCAGAATGCTTGCATACATTCCCTCCCCAGGATTTCACACAAACATGACAACCTTTCCAGGAATAGCTCCAGGAACATGGTGGTGTTTCAAGTTTCATTTTGTGGGAGTTTTGCTGCTGCTGATATAATTTTCAGACTTTTCTCAATTCTTACAAATAGATAATCTTTTACATCATTATAATTAATAAAGTGTGAACATGTTAGGCCAATATAGGATTCTTATATTCTTGGTATTTTATCAATAGATTATGGTGATATAAGTAGCAATAGAGAAAAATCAAAATAAGTTTTCTTATTACAGAAGATTTAACACCAGTTTCTGAGTGTAATCACCAAAGAGTATCTGATATCATTAAGCAAATTAAGGGAGAGCACCAGCACTGCAGCCCATTTAAGCTGCCTATATTCAAAATTTATAACCTGTCCAAGAACATATGGAAAATACTTGTTTCCACAGTCTTTCCAAGGAAACTCAGAGATTATTCTTCTTCCTCCTGATTGTGTGGAGTGTTTTGTAGGAGTTACTGGGACCTCAGAGAGCTGACCTCCATCTATACAGGAGTTGTAACCTCAGTATAGCAGAACTGACTCTCAGAGCACATTGTCTTTTTATTGATACAATTAATCTTTTGTCCCATAAGTGGATAAACCCGGGAATGCATTAAAAAAAAGTCCTTGAAAACACAGTATAAGTCTTTGCCAGTGCAGAGAGAGAAATCCTGAAGTGAATCTGCATCTTTTACAGGGCTGGAAATGATCTGTTTCTCTTAATTTCCTTGTAAGTGCAATATTTATTTGAGACAGAGGAGCAACAAAATGACATATTTGGATCAGTAGGTGGCCAAAGATGCATCAAGGGGAAATCTGCCTGTTTGCTGGGAGGGAATCTCTTCTGCCAGGCTCCTGTAAGGGTTCATTCACATGTGCAGGACTGTCTCCAACTCCCCACCTGGCATTAAATGCATCCTGTCAGCTTCAACAGCAGGGGCAGCAGAATTAAAATTTGGGGATCTTCTACACAGCACAGGAGAATTACAGCACCATGGCTGAGCCCTGTTACAGTTTTTTTCCCTGTGCATATCCCAGTTGCCATGCAGAAGGCAGCAAAGTGCTGAGCACTTGCAGAATGGTTGCAGAAGGGTTAAATTCCCATCAGCTGCCTGTGCTGATGTCCCTCCAGGGATGGGTTTGCAGGGTTGGCCATGGGTCCAGCCCAACCACTGAGCATCCCCTGAAGTTCCCTCCCATGCCAAAACTGAGTATGACCTCCAGGGACCCTCACAGTCCTTTGCTCTCCTGAGACCCCCAGGAGATGCTGGGTGCCTCACTGCTTTTCTATAGGTGGGACCACAAAAATTTGCTTACACATCCCATCCTAACTCCAAACAGTTGTCTCCCACAGCTGGGAAGCAGAGGAATAAAAAGGGCAAGGTCACAAGCCAGGGTAGAAAAATCCAGCCTCTCCCTTTCTATCTGTGAGCACTTTAATCACACATTTTAATCATGCATTTTGAGATAAACTTTGTGCTGTTGTCCTTAAGGAAGGAGTGTTTCTCACTATAGGCATGATGTAATGCTCCTTTTTTCACTTCAGAAAGCAAACAGGCATTGCAGTCTGTGCCTCAATAATGCCTGTGCAGTTAAATAGCTCACTGTGCAGCTGTGTGTGGGAGCACACCACAATGTCACTCCCAGAAAAACTCATTTTCCAGACACAGCAGTGCTGATCAGGAACCTCCCTGGCACAGGGCTGACCTGGATGGGGGAGCAGCCAGGAGACAGTGTCATGCCAGAGGCTGCTTTGCCTGCTGTTTGCCATCTGGGAGTGATGGTGGATCCAGGCAAATCCTCCCTGCAAGGCATCCTATGAACAAGGCAGAGTGAGCACTGTGGGATTGGCTTCCTCCAAGGGACCTGTCCCACATGGCTCATTCCCTCACCTCTGGCTCCATGCCTCCCTCCTGAGCCAGAAGCTGCAGCAGGAGGGAGATGCTGTGGGAAATTCCAGATACTTCCCAGGAATGAAAACCCCAAACCTGTCCTTTCCACCACCTTGCAAGCCTGAGGTACATGAGGCATGGGATGAAAATATCAGTATCTCTGTGGGCAATGGGAAAAATTTCCATAGATGTTCAGCAGCTTGAAGCCCTCCCCAGAGAGCAGGATGAGGGTGAACAGCCCAAGCCCCCTGGCAATTCCCAGCAGGTTGGACGTGCCCTTTGGAGCTCTGCTCACCCACCTCTCTGGGATGATGTGCTTGCTCTGTTTATGCCTGTATTGCCCCAGGAGCCTGAAGCTGCCACGGGCCATGCCCATCATTTGTATGCCAGCTTTCCTGGCTGCAAGCTCTTCTGTATTCCCAAAGGCAAAACGTCTGATTTTTATGCTGTTCTAAAGTTTTCACTTACTCAGAAACTTCTGTCAGCTCCTGCTGCTCAGCCTTGGTTTTCATGTCCTTCTCTGAGCCTGAGCCTTGGGCATAAAAGCCTATTGTATTGCCACAATGCAAGCCCAGAATTTATTAGTATTTTTCCTGTTTCACTAGCACAAAGTGACTGCTGGGAAAGTCCATGGTGATAAACTCTCCTGGGATGCCATGGCCTGAAACTGATCAAAAGTGTTCAGGAAGCAGAGCAGTGAGTGAGCATTTCCAGCTGCTGCACATGTGCCAGGAATTCTGGAGTCCCTGAGGACTGAAGCAGAGGAGAATAAGAGGTGCCCAGCAGTGTCCTGACAGCAGCCAGCACAAGGGCATTACTATGAAAAAGAAATTGTGGTTTGTTTTGTTTAAATGCCTCACCTAAAAGCCTTGCAAGTCTGAAGTTCTCTGGTATAATGAGCACATTTTTCTGAGGTGTGGAAGCATAGGATTTGCTAATCCACAATATTTTTACAAATTGAACTGGTTAGTAAACAAAAAAGCCTCTGCAACTCTACAGAACCTTACTAAGACAGGAAAATAAATCAGAGGTCAAAATGGATCTTTGACCTGAGCAGCTGTACAAGTCACTACATTTTACTTTGCAACAATCTTGAATGTGTCAGGACCTTAAGTCTCTGCAGAAAAAAATATGCCATTTGCCCAAACTGGCTCAGAGGTCAATGGAGGCTTGACTGAATATAGAGTGTGTGTTGCTATGTGAAGACTGTTGGTCTCTAACCTCAAAGCAACAAGCCAGACCTGGTTTTTCTTTTAGTACCATGTGCACATTTTCATTAGATTATACCTAAAATGTCACAGCTGTCTTCCAAATAAAACAGAAAAAGCTCTGGGAGGAATAATTTTGGTGTAAGAGAAGTTTGGAGGCAGAGTGTAGCAGCTGCTTCTCCTTCAGTCATGGGAAGAGAAAGGGTTAAATGAGCTGTCCAGAATAATTTGGTGAGGCTGAGGCAGGAGGAAGGAGAGGGAAATACTGCTCCTGGAAAGGCTGAAGTCCATTCCTAGCAGATGCAGGGGTGGAATCTAGATGGACAAACAGCTATTGAGCAGCAGGGTAGCTGATGCCATCCCATTCATATGCTAAACACCCAATCCTGTGGAAATCCAGGGCAGCTGCTTTCTACTTTAAGAGGAAAGGGAAGCTTCTGAATTATTAATATGGATGGTTGAAACTGGGTATTCTATGCAAATGTGAGTTAATCCCATTAAGGGAATGGATAAGAAACAACCACAAAACTTCTAAATCTGAAAACAGCAGGTGGTCACAAAGCCCCAGGGTGGCTCAGAGAGCTGAGGGGCATTGCACAAGCTTGCCCTGTCCTCTGGCCCCTGCACACCCAGCTGGTGAGCACAGCCCATCCCCAGGTCCCCATCTGGGATGCTGTGCCCTCCATCTCTGCCCACAGGGCTTAGCAGGCAGAAAGAAGACCTGCAAAGAGATAAGGAATGTGGAGAGGGGAAAATTTCATGTTCACAGCAATTTCCCAGCTACTGGCATTTCTGCTTTCTGGAGCAGCTTCTAAATCCTATGAGCTTGGCTGGGCCACCTGTGGAGTGTAGGGTTTATACATCCAGTCAGCCTGATTTTGTGGCTGGAGGCTGCTTAGCAGTGCTTTTTTTATCTGGCAGTGCTTTTAAAGCTCAGCAGCTTTCCTTACTATTCCTCTTATTAACTGGAAAATGCCAGCCAATGTCCTGTAAATAATGTGACAGTGTTTTCATAACTGCTAGCATCTCTGCCTTTCCATCATAATGTGCATAAACCTAATCCTTCTGAAGGGTTTGGGCTTTGGTCTATCCCAAATCAGGACAGATTCAAGGTTTATCCTTCCTCCTCTTCTTCTGAGTCACTCTGAAAAAATTGTCCCACCCATCAGTCTTGATCAAGCTTGTTTTTTTGCCTTGAGCCTCTCTAGTCTCCCCTCTCAGCTGCTTGAGGAGCACAGAATATTCCTGCCAGAAGTGAAACATCCAGGCTGGTTCAGAGAAATGTGAGAGAGGCAAAGGGGAGAAACAGAAATCACTTTAGCAAAAAAGAGGGAAAGAGGACAGGTATGCCTTGGGAGGTGGTGGAGGAAAACAGAGAAGGGGAATACAGAAGAAGAGAAATGTGGTGCAGCTTGGTGAACAATGCAGGAGAAAAGAAGGAGCTGTAATGGCTGTAAGTGGCTCCTGCTCCTTGTAACCAGACTGACTATGTGTTTTCTTCTGCTCTGCATGAGTGGATGCTTCCAAAATGCTGTGCACAAAGAATATGTAGAGCTGGGGGCAAACTCTCCCCACCCAAAGCCTTGGGTAGCTGTGGAGCTCAGCTTGCTTTCATGGACCCTTGAGTAGGCAATGGTGCTCAAGCACCACCTTATTTTGGTGTCCTGCTCTTAGCAAGGAGCAAGAAGAGTGCCCTAGCAAAGCACAACATGCCCATTTCCTCATTTCCTGAGCTCCAGTCTTGCTCTCTTGCTCATCACATGCACCTGTATAAAAAAATTCTGCACTAGAACAAGGGACCTGTCTGAACCAGAGGGGAGGGCAGGGACTCTCCAGCCCACTGCCTGCTGTCCTCCACTCAGCCCCCACTGTTTGTTTGGCTTGAATGCCCACACAGCAGGTGGGACAATATGTGCTCACTTATTTCACATGCTTTCCTCTGCAAGCTGCTCCCAGGCACAGCGTGAACAAAAGCAATTCTGCAGGAGCACCGAGGTGCTGCTCTCATTTTGCAGCACCTACCACTCTGTCTGGGGAGAGCATGCCTTGCATATACATTTGTAGGTTTGCACAGCTCTGGTGACCTCTAAGGGGTGAAGTAGAGGCTGGAGCCAGTCTGCAGACCCTGCTGTGATTGCTGATGTTTGATATCATTGCCCAGGAAGCAGAGAGGGATGGGATCTCCTGGACTGCCTGTCCTGTGCAGGCATGAGGCAGGAAGGATTGACTCTGCCACTAGTGGAGATATCAGTGCCCTGAGAGGACGTGGGAGGACTGCAGGAGTGGTTTATTGCAGACAGGCTTTCTGGCACTAGGAAGGGCTTGATTAGGAAAAGATTTTTTTTTGCAAGGAAACCATAAGAAAATATAAAGTCTAGAGTGATAAGGCAGTGAGATAATTGCATTTAGTGATGATGAAAGTGGTGCTTGGTGATGAAACATGGGGGTATTTTTTGTGTATGTGTGTAAATTTGGCTGTAATTCAACAGAGGAGTCCATTTGATTTGTTTCTAAGTCAAAGCAGATACAAATCCATGTCAGAAGCAATGACAAGCCCACAAGATTGATTTGGTGGGGGGGTCTCGTGATCTTCCAGCCCTTTAACCACCCTCTTGCAGAGGGAAGGCTGTTGGCTTGAAGAGGCTGAGAACTGAGACACTCAAATCAAACTTTCCTTCCCTTTGCCCAGTCTTTCTTCCCTGTTTTTTTTTTTTTTTTTTTTTTTTTTTTTTTCATGCAGCTTGAACAGATAGCTCAGGTGTTCCTGTAGCTCATCTGCCTCCTTTCTGTGATTTTCAGCTCCAAACAGACTGCCCTGATCCCAGGCAATAGGCAGGAGTCACCTGTCTTTTGGGGGAGGACTTTACCAGACATTTTACTTTCAAACAGCTCTGGTGCTGTTTCATGATGCAGAGCCTTGGAGCCCCAAGTGCACATAAAAAAAATGTGTGTTAGGAGTGGCTGGGGGTGGCAGGGCAAGCATGGGCCATTTTTCATAGGCGAAAGACAAGCCTTCCCTCCTCAACATGCAATTTGCTGCAGTGCAGAGGGCCAGCACAAAACTTACACATCATGTCAGCCCCACTTTAAAAGGTCATTTTTCGTGGAAATAGCCCTTGTGCTGGTTCTCTGAACAGGGATGGATGTTGGTCTCTGTGCACAGCATTGCTTGCTCTAGTAGATCCAGCTTAAAAAATTAAACATTGCTTTTTTTCAAATGAGCCACTTCAGTGTAAATCTTTTCACTCCCCTCAAGAATTATTTGTATAGTTTTGCTTTAAATAAGAGAAATTTTATTCTCCTTGTCACCCTCTTCCCTCCTTCCCCAACACTTTTTCCTCAGAGTTTGCCAACATTAAAATAGCAATATAAAGCCTTTGAAAACCTCACTAAGACTCTCCTCAGACAGCCAGGTTCTCTTTGCTGGCTGAAGAGCACAGGACATGGAAGATTTTGCTTCAATACCATCTGGTTTCTGGTTACAGCCTTAAGAAAATCATTCTACTTCTGAAATATGACAAAAGCTTCCATTAAGTGCAACTTGTTTTCCTGGACACCATCCATCCATCCATCCATCCATCCATCCATCCATCCATCCATCCATCCATCCATCCATCCATCCATTTCTTTCCCTCCTTACCTCCCTCCCTTATTTGCAATTCTTCTCACTCTAGCAGCAGTGAGTGTTTCTCCAGGCTTACCCTTCAAAAGCCTTTTTATTCTTTTGGCCTTTTGGGAGGGAAAGGAAACCATGAGGTTGAGAAAGGCCCTGCTGGAGACCTGCCTGTGTCAGCAAGTATTAATTAAATTAGGGCAGATCATCATCTTGCCTCGTGTAAAACCTCCCCTCAGAGAGTTTCCTGGGATGCTGAAACCCCCAGCCTCCAAAGGAGCTCTCCCCATGAATGCCCATGAACCCTGGACAATTGAAGTGCCTCTGGAGCTCTCTGCCTTCCTTGTTCACCATGCAAGTGTTAACTGGAGCTTTGCAGAGCTGAGGGAAGTGTGGGGATTTTGTGCAAGCAGGCTCAGCTCCTCTCTGCAGCCTCAGGCATTGCCATCTGTGCCTGGTTGGCAAGGGGACACCAGACACAGCACTGGTGGTGCTTCTCACCTTTTGAAAAAAGTGACAAAGGGTCTTTAATTAGGAAAGAAGTAACCAGAAGCCTCTTGGGCTACAACTCACAAGGGGACTCTGCACAGAAATAAATAAATGCATTTCCTGATGAATTATTCTGAGAGAGGAAACAAACCAAAGGATTCCTGGATGGTTATTTTCCAGAAATTAGGTCAGACCTAATTAGTTGCATAATTAATTGTCTGATTGCCTAACTAGTTAACTCTTAGAGACCTTTATGGTGCTAAATGCATGCATGCATCTTTTACAGGAGAGGTCCCACTGTGCTTTACTAACTGCAGCTCCAGCACTGTGAGTTGTGGGGCACAGCACTGGTGGTGAGGTGAGATACACTGAGGTTTACCTACAGCAGCAAGGAGAGAGGCAAAATTGTGACTACATATGTTTGCACATGAGATTTGGCTGCCCTTTGAGTGTCCCTCGAGGTGTTTAAGCAAAGGTGAGGCTGCTCTGAACACAGGTCACCTATTTCCTCCTGAATTTCTCATGACTTCACAGATCACCCTCCTCAGGGACAAAGCAGGTCTCCTCTGGTGAACATCAAAACAGGGCTAGCACCCAAAATTAGGGCAGCAAACTGGGAGGTCTCTTCTGAGGATCTGAGAATGATGACACTTGTCTGGTTTGCACAGGTGCAGAAAGGACAGTGAAGCTGAGCCCAAAGGCACCACCAAGTTTATGTTTGCATAACAGTGTGCTGTGGGACAGGCACTGAAGCTGAGCACCAGTTATGATGGCATTAAGTGTGTGGAAAAATATTCTGAGTGTTACCATGAAGACAAACAACACCTTTCTGGGGAAAAAATAGAGTACTGACACCTTAAAGGCTTTTCAGTGACTAATGAGTGTTTTGGTTGACTCCAGTGTAATCACACGAGAAGAGGTCACCATCCACAGAAGGAAGGAAAACTAAAAGTACTAAAAGTGGTGGTTGTGGGCAGCAGTGGTTTTTAATGGAAGGAAGAACAAGCATTCTGGGAGAAAGGTAATGTTGGGTAGCAGGAAAAGTGCTGGGAAAAAGAACCAACCCAAATCTTGGTTAAATTAATGTGGTTGAAACAGTTCCATGGATATGCCACCTCTAGAAAAAAGTCTAGTTCAACACTATTTTTTTGCCCAGTCCAGGCTCTCAACTCTGCAGAGAAAGAGTGCTTCAGCACAGGTACAGCACAAAATCACTGTTTTCTGGTGCTATTGTTAAACTTGGTATTTGGCACAGCCTCCTGACAGACACACCCCATGGTTACACTCAGACACCCCATGGAATCCTCTCTGACTGCAGGCCTTGGTGGCAGGAGTGAAAAAATAGAATGGCTTTGGGCTTTTCTCTGATGTGGGCTCTGGTGGTTCTTGAAGCCCTAATTTGGCTGTGCTTTTCTAACTTTTGATGTTCCACTTTGTCCAGACTGTGTTTCCCCCTCCTCCTTCTGCAGCCTGGGTTGCCTCATGTCATCATGACACCTGTGGGACAAGGCAAAAATGCAGCTGGGAATGTGGGAGAGGAAAATTGTGAATCATCTGTGTAAAATTAGGGTTTTTTCCCTCCCAACAAAGTCCAGGGAATATGTAGTTGGAGAGAGGGATCTATTAATATCACCCTGATTTTTGGAAATTTTCTGGCTCAAACAATGGCTATTTCAAAGCAGACTGTCCCAAGCTTGGCCAAGGGCCAGTTATCCTTACAACAGTCACTTAAACAAATAACCAAAAATGAGAGAGAGACAAGCTGGAAGCTGGAAAATAAACTGTGAGCATTTAAAGCTAACCAGCTCACAATGAGAAAACACAGAACTGCAGTGCAAAGGTGATTTGTGCTGGTGAAATGTGGTGCCCCTAAAGGAGCTGCTATCTCTTTTCCCAGAGACAGCACAAACTCTCTCCTTGTATCAATCTTCTGCTTTTAAAACCCACTGAGTTTAATTTTACCTTTACATTTTATCTCTCCACAGGATTTTTCCATGCAAATTTCTATTGCTTTCTTCCTGGGAACTACACTTCAGCTAAACTACCCCTTTAATGCAGATTTTTAGCAGTGGATATTTAAATGACTCAACAGAAGTGTCCATATTGCTCAATTCTGCCCTGCAATCTTCCACCCACTCACAAATGCAGCACGTTCCCATCTGTGCACTGCTCTCATTGTGAACTTGTTGATTTTTCCTGTTCTTTTTTGGTGGGGGTATGACTTGCTGCAGGTGTCCAGGCTGGGGTAACAAAGACCCAGGCAACACATGGCAAACTCTGCATGAGACAGAAAACAGAAAATACAGTATTTTAGTTACAGCAAGGTTAAACAAAGCATGTATCTGATGAGTTGGGCCTGGAAACATATTTTTGTGGCGCCCAGCATCATTTCTGTTGGAAAACCATTGCTTTACAAAAGATTTTCAATGGACTCTGAGAACTGGAGGCAAAAGGGCTCCTCTGCAGTTTCTTAATGTTTGAAATCCATTCCTGAGTACTTTCATCCCTAATTAAAGGTCACCTACTGGTTTGTGAACAACTGTTAATGAAGAGTTTAATTATCCAGATGACAGCTATAAAATCCTACTCCTGTGCCTGAATATTTTAAAGCAACAATGCCCAGATTTTCAAATATGTGCTTGTAGCCAAGTACTTAGACAAAAGCTCTCACTGAAGAAGAGTGTGTATGTGCAATTCCCATTTGCATACACAATGGGAGATTGCATATGCTCACATTAAAGATGCAAATCTGTGAGGAGGTTTGTATGTGCTTACTTGACCATTTGAACCAGACCTACCTTTCTTTTCTGTTCTTTCATTCAGGGAGGGGAGGGATGGTTAAATTATTCCTTGAGGATAAATAATTTCGCATTATTAACTCTTCTTAACAACAAAGCTGAATAAATTAAATGTAAGATTATCTGCTGTGTTCTCAGTGGAATGATTAGGAGGGAATCTACAGGAAAGAAATGTGGTCAAATGATTTGAAGACTTGCTAAATGGGATGCAAATTTCATCTTGAATTTTTAACAAGCTCAAACACAGACCTGCCTTCTAATGAGCAAACTCTGCTTGGCATATCTGTGCAACCCCCAGAGCAAAGTTGCAAAGAAAATGAATCATGCATGGCTCATTTTCTCTATCAAGTCAAGTTTTTGTTTTGGCACTTTTGACCTGGTGCTCCTGGTGCTCCTATTACCTTTACCTATGGTAGCAATTTTCATGATGCTGCCCTTGGTCTGCCAAGTGGAATTGGCCCCATTTCTCATTTCCCATCACAATACCTGATGAATGTTTCTTGGGGAGGTCAGGTTCGTGTTCTCCTCAAGGTACATGCCTGAAGGAATGATGCTTCCATCAAAAAGATCAAGAAGTTGCTTTTTATGTCCTCACTGCCAGTACAGTCTCTTTGTGTCACTCTGGTGATGGCACCATATGGGCAAAGAGAATAATAAATCTTTGACTCAGCATTTTTGGGGGCTTGGTGAAGACTAAAATGCAATGAATGGCCACAATGAATGGCAATTCTACCCATAATAGACCAATCCCCAGGTTTTTCTTGTGAATCAGAGCTAGACTTTGATTCAGTTTCCTTGTTACCTTTGGACTGTCTCCCCTGCTCACAAGAGTACATGTGAACACACAGACACATGCTTATTTGTCTGAGCAAAACACTAAACAAAAGAGAATTACAAGCCCTGGCTTTAAAATTGAGGGGAAAAAAATTAGAATTCATCACAGAAGAAGAGCTGTTCATATGAACTAAAGAGGAATAATCTGCCTGAATTCCATAAATGGTTAATATCTTATTCTGAAAGAAATATGGGTTAATACAAGAGATTTGTTAAAACAAAGACAGGTCAGTCTTTCTGTGTTATTTGCTGAAGAGGTTTCAAGAACACCTTTCTGTACTTTGTTAGCTCTCCAGGAGGGTTTTCTCTGCAGAGTCTCTCATCTGTAGGTCACAGTGGGGGCTGCACTGCATAAATGGAGCTCTCCAGATAAGCAGCAACATTTATTGCATTCTTTGTCAACATATCTCTGGCTGCACGCTTGTTCTCAAGGCACTCTGTTTTGATATTGGCTTTATTAAAATAGATTTCAGAAAAGGAAATGTAAAATAGTTTAGAGATTGCAGCATAAACATGTTGTTCAAGAGCTGAGGAAATCCACACCAAACACCATGTACATTACAAGCATGGACAAAATGCATCTTGAGTTTCTTTTTTCCCCTTATACTGCTTTCTTCAAATAAAACCACTTAAAAATGATACTAAAAGACCAATATCTCATACAGGGAATGGCACAGGTCCCACAGTGTCCCTCACAATTTGGAGGGACAAAATTAAAATCAAAAGAATAGCTAAAGCCAAGGAGATCTAAGGACTAAGGAGATGGAGAATTTTGTCTTGGTAACTTGCACAGTCAATCTCTCAGCTTTGGAGCTGCCACACGTCCTCCATAAGGCAAGGTGTCCAGTTTTGCAGCTGTAAGTATCAACTCATGTGTCCTCTGGAGGAAAACCCATGGCTCAGTCCCTTGGGTCCTGGTTCTGACTCGCTACGAGACACAACCCTGCAAGGTCTCTTTACAGAGATGTCAATTAGAAAAACATATTTTACTGTATCCTGTATTTTACTGTCCACTTACAAATGTCTGGGCAATGGGTTTGCATGAATTAGATGGTCTGGATCAAGTTCATGTGCCTGATGTATCTGTGACAGGATTAATAGACTGGCTTCTACTATGCCTGTGCTTTCCTGAGCTGCCAGGTCTCATTCCTGCTAAATGGACAGAGCTCAGGCAAAAAAAGTGTGACATGACACACTGCAAGAATTTTCCCTATTTATCATCAAAAGTGGGGTAGTGGGGTAGAACATCCTTCATTTTTAGCCAAATAATGGATCCAGGACCCTTTTAAAAACATAACTAGATTATTTGTCATTTTGGAACATCATCATTCAGTCAGTTCCACCGGGATGGGTTTTAATGGCTGCACACCAGCACATTGTATATGATATAAAGCATTTGTGAAAAAAAATGATTCCTCTGAGTAGTCAGATGATCTTCCCAGAGATGAAGTGTCTTTCCCACTTTTCTCTTTCATTCTTCCTTTTCCTGGATCTTGGAGGGAGTGTTACTTGTGTTGAGTAATGAAATTTCCCCCGCCAAAACACACTGTCTTTGATCTCCCCTGTCTTATGCACTAGGGAGCTGATAGTTCTTCCCTGGCAAGGACTGAATGAATAATCACCTCCTGTTGTTATTCACATAAGATTCAGATGCTGAAATGTGAAGCTGATGACAGGGGAAATTATGGATAGAAGCATCCAGATTTGCTACTGAAATTTTATGAGCTGTAGGTAGGAGACATTCAAAGCACATCACATTTAACCATGAAGACTCCAAGCTTTTATAATTTCATGGGGCAGAACTGTGAGTTGTTTGTGAGATGGGAATGAAGCCCAGACTGCTCCCCTGGTGGTTTCTTAATGCCCACATATCTGCACACAGACACATAATCAGCATGAGAAAACCCTACCCATCCATGAATCTTTGTTGCAATTTGGAATGATGAACCATGCAAAAATCAGATATTCAAATCATGCAAAAAGTCTGTACATTCATTGAGATGTTAGTGAAAACCTCTGTGAAATCTTGATTTTTTTTTTTTGTTGTTGTTTTTTCAACATATGCAGCTTATGATATATTTCAGGTCTTCCAATCTAGACCAGCCTGTAATAATGTGAGTGCTAAGGATTTTTTTTTTTTTTTTTTTTTTTTTTTTTTTTTTTGGGCAAAGGGAAAAAGAAATTCTAAAAGGATTATATAAAATTTAGGATTTCACATGGACTTTTGTGCAGGGATTTAAAAGCCACATCTAGATCCATTGTTTGTTGTGCAGCCCAGGCAGTATAATACATAAATGCTGTCAAATGGCAAACCTGCCTCCCATGTCTTGATGGAGCAGCCCATTGGCCCATGCTGGCATATCCAAGGCTCCCAGACACACAAATGAATTCAACTTTAAAAAACACCCTTTTTATTATGAAGGGTTTCTCTTGCCCTCATTCTTGCTCTTTCTTACCTTGAAAACAAGCCCTGTACAAAACCAACTCTTTGGTGCAAGCTCAGACAAAACAGGTTTCTGTGAGCCTGCCAATCTAAACTAACACAAACACCACCTTGTGCAGAGTAAGGCAGCTACACAGTGTGGAACAGCAAAGATCCAGAATAGCTGGAGATGCCTCCTGCCTCCCTGCTGGGCTCAACAGAAATGGAAACATCATGAGATATTCTCATTCTGAGCAAGCCTGTGCTGGAGGAGGGCTTAAATTGGCCTTCTGTCTTCTGTAACCCCAGGAGATAAAATAAATGAAAAGAATCTAATTATCTGTATTGTTATAACACAACTCACAGGAAAAGAAATTAATTCTACATATTTTTTGAAACTGTATTTAACAACTACTTAATTCTCGATAAGCAACTAACATGTCCCTAGAATGAAGGGAATCTCTGCCTGCGTGGTGGGAGATACCAGTTTATGATCTCATTCATTTCTTGAGACAGTTCTACACAAACAATTTGGCACTTTGTTCTTCAAGAACCAGTGAAAATGATATATCGTCTCTGATGGTTGTTCATTGAACAAAATAGGAAAGCAGAAATAATTTTTTTTTCTCATAAAGCATAAGTTTGCATATTATGCTGAAGTCATTATTCAGATTCACATACTTGCAAGTGATTAGCACACTGCCTCAGACACAAATTTATGCAAGGGTTTCAGTTCAAGTGATTCAGGGGAACCAAAGAATAAATATTGCCCTCAGTGTTTTTTGACGCAGGAGGGCAGTGGCCATTTCTTGTGTGGAAAGTATGAGCAGATGAGGAGATCTCTGTTCTGTAAATCTGGGCCTGCATTTCACAGCACCCAAACTTGCTCAAGAGAATGAAGAAATCCCTGCGGAAAGTCTTCGTGAAAATGGCGTAGAGAAAAGGGTTAGCGCAGGAGTTGATGGGGTAAAACAGAACCAGGAGGATCTTGGAGTTGGACACGGTGATGAGAGGAACCTTGAGCGAGGCTGATATGGCGAAGAAGGAGATGGGGGCCATGCAGAGGAAGTCGGTGAAGATCAGCACGGCCATGCGCTTGGCGACCTTGGCGTCGCTGTTGGAAGAGACGACGTTGGGGTTCCGCACGGTGAAGTAGATGCAGGTGTAGCAGACGCAGATGACGACAAACGCGAGCACGTTCAGCACCAAGAGAAACACGACGTAAGCCTGGGCGAACGCTGTTTCTATGTCCATGGGCAGGCAGATGCTGACCTTCATGTAGCTGCTGACCCCCAGGACGGGGAGGAGCGCAGCCGTGAAGGCGAACGCCCAGCCGAAGGCCATGACGGGCACGGCGTGGCGCAGGCGCAGCTTGCGGTGCAGCTGCATGGCGTAGGTGATGGTGTGCCAGCGCTCCAGCGTGATCACCGTCAGCGTGTACACCGACAGCTCGCTGGCGAACACCGTGAAGAACCCCGCGGCGTTGCACCCTGCGCCCGTCTGCCACTCGATGGCGTGGTTGTAGTACCGGCTTCGGGTCTGGATGTCCACGGAGGCGATGGACAGCAGGTAGATCCCTATGCAGAGGTCTGCGAAGGCAAGGTTGCACATGAGGAAGCGAGGGACGGTGAGCTTGTACTGGCTGCTTATTAAAATAATGAGGACAACGGTGTTCCCGGTAATTGCCAAAATGCTGATGAACCATATCAGGACTCTCAGAATGTTGTATCCCATGATGTCTTCACATGGGTTGAAAGCATCAGGTTTAGGAGAGCAGGCTACGTTAACTACTTCATTGCATAAACCGTAGTCAAATTCATTCTCTGCCGGGTCGAATCCTATGCCGTAGTTGGAAATATCATCTTCAGCTGCAGACCTTCTCCGTAGGATTTTGCCAGGCTTCTCCTCAAAGTCCTGCTTTACCTGAGATATGCTACATATGGGATGTAATTCTGTCCTGAAATTGTAAAAAGAGTAGAGTTGGAAGCTAAAAGACACAGTGTGAGGCAAAGAACAAACACAAATCATCCAGTTTCCAATAACAGCTCAGTTTTACTGGTTAGCTGATTATATAAATTACCCTGGAGCCTGAAATTAATAGTGTGTCTGGTCCCTATTTATAAAATATTATGAAAACAAGTAAATGACTCTCAAACATCATAAACTGCATGGTAAAGGAGAACCTAACACTCACGATGCAGTTATCCACCTGGATAACACACTCTGTAAGAAGCCTCCCTCATTTGAAACAAATTTCTCACCTAAGCTGTCACTGACAAGCTGATTTGTGCATGAAGGAAATGCATGACAATGGACACCAATGTAAGACTGAGCTTTGAGCAATGAGTCAAGTCAGCTGTGCTCATGAGGAGTCTGTATAACCACAATAATGCTACTGTCTCTTAGAGTTATCCCCAAATTCCCTTTCTCCTAAAGGTTTTGCTACCACTATCTTGTAACTCTGTCAGGGTACATAACTCCATTTTGCTGCTCATTTTTAGTACCTCATATCGTATTAGTGACTAGCCAGTAACACAAGTAAATAGCAAAAATAAATACATGCAGCATTCCAAACAATCTCTAGACAACAGATGCTAACAGGAACACAAGGCACAGCAGACCATTCTGCTTAAAAACTGTTTTTAAAAGGAAGTGAATTAAAAATCAAGTGAAGTGAAGCAAAACCAAACCAAACCAAACCAAACCAAACCAAACCAAACCAAATGGAATGTTTTAATGGAAAGAGTGATTGCTTTATTTTCTGTGAGGAAGTATTTTTTTAATTTTTAAAGAATTCTTAGTATCACAGGTAAATACTAGCATTTTTTATAATTTTGTGTTTGCCTTTCTTTTGTGGAGTATTAGCTCTGTGCCCTTCTCCATGCCTAGACCTACAGAAGAAACAAATATTTTGGCTGAGATGATAGAAAGATGACCAGGTCCAATAAATGAAGTAAAAACATTAAATATACTGTGAGTTTTTACAGCAGCTCTTTGGCTGCCTTAGAATTTGGCTGTCCCATGAACTTGCATCCACGGTTTTGGATGCAGACCTAACCTGAGTTACTGAATGAAACAACTGACATTTTATTGCAAAACCAATGCAGTTCAGCTCTGCCTACATTCAGCTACAACCCAGACTGCAGTCTAGGTGTGTAATTTCTAAGGCAGGACCTCAGCTTATCTCCCATCCTGACTCAGAAACCAGTTGAGAGAAGAGCTCTCTGGGCAAGTAAAGTTAAAATTTTGAACAACTGGTAGCAGTCAAAAGGGAGAATTCTTCTTTGTAACCTAATTCTACCCTTTGACTTTCTGCACTCACTACATCTTTGGAAAATTGAGTTTAGAGGGTCTGCAAGAAAGGAAAACTAATGAAGGTCCAGCAGCAGAAGGTGAGAAATATTTCCTATGAGATTCTGAACATCCTCTACTATTATCAATATTTTTTATCTTGCCTGTCAGCTGAGTTGGAAAACTGATTTTCTGTGAGGTCAAATATGCACTATGAAGGTCACAACAGCAATAAGAAGGCATTACATTTTGCTCTCCTGTGTTCTACTCGCATAAGGATGAGTGAAGGGTCCAGAGTATTGATCAATACATCAACAGTTCTCTGGCTGAAAGCAAATATAGGCTTCCAAGGAGCAATAACAGGAGAAAAAGTCCCTGGTGTTTCAGTGCAACAGGCACTTGGGGGCACTGAAAGCCACAGCAATTGGTGGTTCTTTGAAAATGAACTGAGGGAAGTGTTTGTAGCCAATCATTTCTCAGCATGAGGCAAAAATAAGCTTTTTCTAAAATTTGGGAGGCACTACCTGGACCTAAATAGCAAGAGGGCTATGTAAGGACAGCTAAATATTTCTGATTATTGCAATTCATTAATTCTTACCTTATTTTTACAGCCTTTTGCTGGCTCCCTGTACTAGAAGCAGGTAAGATAAAACTCCCACGGGAGGGAGCAGCCATCCTCTGATATTAACTCCTTGTCATATCTTTGCCTGGTGTTTGTCACCCTTTGGGCTGTGCAGTGCACTCAGAGCAGCAAGTTAAAACATTATTTGCAAAGGGATGTGTGGGTCCTTTCTTCTTCTTGAAATTGTGGGTGCCGTAACACAGGTAATTTATTCCCTCTCTTTGTAACTTTTCTTACTGTTTAACATTGTTTTGCTCAGGTAAATTAGAAAAATAAACTGGAGAAAGGGCAACTTAGAGAACAAAATTGAAATTGTCAGAGTGCTCTGGCAAAAATAAACAATAATTACTACCTTTGTACAAGTTGTTAAGCTATTTATGTGTCTCATCTGGCTCTGGTGGCAACAAGATCTTGTGTGCTGAGAAACATGCTCAGCAAATAAATAGTCTTGACCTGTGTTCTGAAATAAGTCCTATCTCAAACCAATGATCCTCACCAAAAAGTGCCATTGAGTGAGTTGTGAGGAACTGATAGTATGTTCTTGTGAGACGAGGCCCAAACACCATTCCTGATGCTGGCACATATTTTGAAAAAGTAGGATTTCAAGTGACAGCTCCTCCAAAGAATAATGATCAAGTGTAAGGAAAGAGTCATATCAATGCCATTCTTTCAGGCAGAAGGTGATCTTTATGTCAAAGAAAGCCAAAATCTTGCTGAAGTTCATAATGGTCTGTGTCAAGCTGAGGGTTTTAACACGTGGCTTTTGCCCTATCCACACTTCAAGGATATTATTTTCCAGCCACAGAAAAACGTGAGGGGGACTTCAACAACCTGTACTAGACTTCTCTTAAGAATGCAGCTTACCTTCTCTTAGGCCAGTACCACAATATTCAAACTACAGATCAATATTTAGCATGTAGTCCTTATTGGAATGAGAGAAAGCATCAAATCTGTCTTATGTTTTAATGTGTGTGTCAGACTGGCAGAGCTCTGCCACTTTTGTGGCGTGTGGCATCCTCCAGAACTTAGAAAGCACTGTTGCTGTAACAGGCTTAAGCTTTCCATTATCACAACAGCACCTGTTTGCTGCTGCAAAGAGTTTTTGGAGAGGTGATTGAGTATGATCCACTATGGTAACTTATTTTACCTAGGGTTTTGAGTGCTGAAAAAGTCTCAAAAAAGGAAAATCAAACATGAATGGGCAGCCAGGAAGGGGATGCACATCCCTCTCTTAATTCCTTCCCAGAGCTCCCAGAGCTGTGATCCTTAGAAATGCCCTTCTGGGGGTGATGAGGCATCCTTTTTATACTCCCTGGACTACCTGGAAGCATTCTGTGAGCCAAATGGCCACAAGGAATGACTGTCTCCTGTGAGGGTGCACTACAAGCCAGGTCACAGCAGAATTCCCACCACAACAAGCAATGCCTGCTGCTCTGAGCCAAGCACAGCTCTCACCAAAGAAATATTACACATGGTGTGATCAAGCACTATGCAAACTATTAATACTCTTAAACAGCCTGAGCAGCCTTCAGTGTACAGGCAGCCTGTGCCAGCTGTCACAAGAACTGCTTTGAAATGAAAGAGGGTGTAGCTACTGTATGTGTGACTAATCTCTGCTGAAGTGTATGGCAATGCTTTCAGTCTCCAAACCAAACACATGCATCCACTTTCCTTAATCTGGAGAGAGGATCTCAGTTTCACACCAATTTCAGTACAAGAGACATCACTGTATGAAAGAAATGACAATTTTTAATTATGTTAAAAAGAAACTGACAGGAAGGGTTCATCCAAATAATAGGTGCTCATAATTTTGCATTTATGCTTAATGTTTGGTAGAAAATATATCTGGTAACTATCAAAGATATGGATAAATATGTTCAATTTTGTTCTGTTGACCAGGGTGGTGCTGTTGTGATCAGACTTGCTCCAGAAACAGCCCCACCATGGCATGGTGTTCCAGCCCAGCCTGGAACATCCACACTGGGGCTTTGTGAGCTCTTCACAGATTTTTTTGGCATTTCTTTGCAAAATTGCACTTACCCAGGCTATGGAAAGCGCTGTGTTATGTTCTCCTTGCCTTCTTGCTAACCAGAGAAAGGCTTCCAAAAGTGGGGCTATACTAAGGGGAAATGAGTGCTGTGGACTCCAATTCTGTGTAGCAAGTGTGTGGCATGGAAGATTTTCAAAACCCAAGTGAGGGGACTAGATACTGAGAGCTTACCATAGGGTCAGGACTCTTTCCTCCAGTAGCTTTCCTTCAATAGCAACTCTAACTTTTTTTTTTTTTTTTAAGAGTCCAGCTGCCTAACTTAATAATTGAATTCTGGGATTTGGGTCCTGATTGGGCCCAAGTAGCCCAGAAGCCAAGTGATTTCAAAAATAGGAATCACAGTGATATCAGTGTTCCTTTGCAGGTCCAGAACTAAACATGCTTTCACTGGACTCATTGGAAAATAGCACTTTGCCACCAGTTCTGGAAGGACTGGACCCATTTCTGCTTAGAAGCCACCAGGCACTGTGTCTGTGTGAGACTGCACAAGTGTGTGAAAACACTGCCTGCTGATCAACTGTTCTAGTGGAAACTCAGCATTTTGGATCAAAAATGGGTGATAGGGGATGGATTCTGTCAGATACTTCTGTTATCACTACAGTCTCCACCATCACACTTGCACTCTTTACACAGTTTTGTAAACACATGTAGATGATATTTATTAGCTATCAGCAAACTCAGCTCTCTTCCCTTGTCTGGTGACAATACAATGCTAAAAGTAAAACAAATGGCTATTAAAGGTATTAAAACAGAAGCAACTAACTGTTTATGCTTTCTCTATATGGTTTTACTTTTCTTTGAAGTTTTATGCCACTTCTGAAGATGATGTCTTGAAATGTAACAATGATTCATAATTTCATAATTTTTTTTCTGCCATCACAAAGTCCAAGTCTTTCAGGACATCCAGTAAAGGGAGAATTTCAAACAATAACAAAGGTTTCTGAAGGTACCAGTTCCTCATGTTTTCCAGTGGGACTGGTTCAGGAGGTTCATTAACTACATAAATATGAACATTTTCAAGACTGCTTGACTGAAGTGAAAATACTTCATGAGGATCACTGATACCTAAAGTCTCACTGCAACTTGCTAATAGAAAATTAAAAATAGTATGAAAAATTACCTTTGGATCTAAAAAGACACCTTAGACTCCCACCCTGCTCTGTTGATTTGTGTGAAATGGATCTGCTCAGAAAACACGTCCCAAAATGCTGTGAGTATGAACTCAACAAACAGTGTATCTGTGATGCTGGCTGGACAGTGCTCCAGCACCAATAGGGCTTTCTGAAAGAAGAGTTTGGGATCACTCAGTGGTCCTGCTGCTCTCCTGGAGTGATGAACAAGTGTTGACCAGTGTCTCTGCAAACACAGCCTTCCCCCTAGTTACCTTCTGAAAAAGTTATCAGATGTTTTCTGTTTAATGTCTTCGCTGTGGCTCCAGGCTGGTCCCAGTGAAAGGTGGATTTATGACAAGTGAGGGCAGAGCTGTGTCTGGGGAAAGTGCTGATGCTATCAAAATTTAATAATTCCCTGCAATGGAGAGGCAGTGCACTGTGTAGCATGCATAAACCTGTAGGTGTTGTGTACTCATTTATTTACATCCTTTTACCTACCTGCACTGAAGAGACCTTTTCAATCCACATTTTGAGGAATTTTATTTAATTCACTATCAACTGCTGAAAAGCACCAAAAAGAAAAACAAATTTGATCACTTACTTTTGTCTTTTCCAGTTTGTAAATGCACAGCAATGGCTAGGATAGGTGAAGTTTGCCTCAATCAAAGATCTAAATTTGCTTAAGTCAGGAAGCTTTTTTAAATTGTATGTAGACCTTGCTCTTAGCTTCTTAATGTGTTCTAATCCATGACTTGGCAGGAAACTGATTTTCGTGCTGGAAATATCCCTTTAAGAAAACATATGAAAATCTTGGTAAAAAGCAAATTTACTTCTGCTCAACAATGGATTTATGTTTTAGACTGTCCTACTCATTCTCAGAGTAGTGACTGGAAACAGATCAGCTGGAAATCTACACTGAAAAGATGATCCAGTGCTAAATTGGTTGATCCTCCAGCAAAATGAGCTAATTTCCATTGCAAACAACAATCAAGTGATGTTAGTCTGTGAGAACAAAATAAAAAAATCCTGTAATGTTCTGGATAAAAACTAGCAGGCATATAAACTATTACTGCCATATGATGCTGGGTTTAATAAATACCCAGTAACTGCAGCAATCATCCCAGAATACTGTTAAAGGATGAAAAAAAGGCTGAGGAAATCACAATACAAGTTTTTTACATGAACATCACATCGTGGGAAGGCTGCTGTGGAAAAAGCAATAAAACACAAAGAGAAGCTCACATGTGGGTACAGATGTGAGGACAGGTTGGGCATATCAGATTTTGTACTCATTAGGAAGAAAAACAGATTAAAGAGAGACAGGGGTGGCATTGTTCAGACTGTTAGGAACAAAAAAAATCCCAACAAAACCTTCTCAGAGGTTTAGAAAACAAATACAGCACAGACTGAAGGAAAGAAGGGGCAGGATTGCAGGAGGTTAGGAGAGATGTGTGTGTGTGGAAGGCAATTGCTGTGAGACAGGCTGTCAGAGGCAGCCATGGAATCAGCAGCCATGAATGCACTGAAGAGAGCATTAGAGGGGCTTTTAAAAGCAAACATGTTCTACCAACACTTAATCTTGACTTGTGCTATGCAAGTGAGGAAAGTGATGAAGGACCAGGGGTGCTCCATCTCCAGGCTAAGAGATGCTTGGGAGTCCATTCCCATAGATTGTAACAGCTGGAGCAAAACATCTCCACATTTCCCCTACTGGGACACAAACCCTGTTCCTCAGACCAACAGCCTGAGATCAACTCCTTATTCTGAAAAGCAAAAGAAAAAGTGAACTGCACAAAATCACCCTTCCTTCTTTAAGCCCTGTGCTCTCACAGCCTGAGACTGATCCAGGATGCAGTGTTTGCTGAGGCTGTTCTGCTCTTTATTCTCCAAGAAAAGAAAAGATTTCTCCCTAATCCAGGAATTGGACTGGCAATATTTGCAGTTTTCTCCCATGTCCTCTTGAAGGTGCAGTTTCCAATTCATCTTTGACATGTTATTTGATCTCTATCACCCAACATGCACAGATTGTTTTTATCATCACGTTAATAAAGGAGAGTGGAGCTGTGTGAGGCAGAGACCAGGTTTTAGCAGCATGTAATAAAGTTTAGACAATTGCTATGTACCTCACACACATTTGCACCTCTGTTTTCTGGTCTGGAAAGCAAAATTAATACCAGGAAAGCCTTAGAAATTCATAGGCAAATGATAAAGCTTGTAAAATTGGTAAAGATGATCTTTGTGTCCCACAATCAAGGCTTCACATCAGGCTCTGAAGGAATGTGCTCCCTTCAACAACTGGGCAATGGGCTGTGGCAGCAGAGGAGCAAACCCAAACCCCACTCTGCAGCTCCAGCTGGGGACTGGAACTTTTACTGGGAGACATACTGGAGTATTCCAAAGTGCAGTGAACTTCTGCAAGGCAGGCTGAGAGAAGCCACACCTCTGCCAGAAGAGGTCCTGAGGTCCTGGGCCTGTTTCTACAGGAGCTGAACCCAGCAGGGGATGAGAGATTTTAGGCTATTGGTTTCTACCTTGGCCCCTTGAAGAGGCAATTAGGCTGCAATGAGGAGCCTCAATTCTCACTTGTGCTGACTACTGCCCTCAGTGCTCTGCCTAATGGAAACTGTCACCCAGAGAATATGCTCATGAGTCAAAAACTAAACAGCAGGTTTCTGCTTAAATCCACAGGCAGCATCACTCATGGCATCATTAAGAGAATGTGTAACTTCACAGCTCTGAACAGGAGCACAGAAAATGTTTTCTTCTTTGGCTTGTTAGCTAAAAAGCATTACTGTGTCCAAATTGGTTTTACACTGCGTGGAAATAAACAAATATGAATAGGAACAGCACTAAAAAATATCTAAAAGTTTACTGAATCTCATCATCTCTAAAAAGTTTCAAAGATATTAAATATTTTTCCCACAAAAATTTTTTTCTTCTTCCTTAAGAAACTTTTCTTTTTATGCAAATTATCAAACATAAAGTGCCTTGCATACCCCTGTGGGGTTTTTTTCAATGTCTGTGAGGGATAGCTATGGATACACCACTGACAAGCCCTGAAAAGCAAAGACTGAGTTATCCTCACACACACCTCAGCACAGAGGTTCTTTGGGATGCTGTTCTCTAGTGAGAGGCTTGATGAATTAAATAAACCTGATGAACAAGATTATAAAGTGGCAGTAGGAAGTCAAACCAGAAGGCATCAGCAACTGAAATACATGTTCTTGTGTTATTTTTGCTTGGCTGTGAGACATCAACCTTGGCAGCAGCCAGTGCAGGAACAGCAAAATGAATCTACCTTCTCTTCCAATCACTTCCCTTTCCCACTGGGAGTCTCTGTTGGATTAGCAAAAATACTGACCAGCTGATGAGGTCTGAAAGGCACCTACAGAAATGGCAAAAAAAAAAAAAAAAATCTCCTGGAGCAGAAATCAGAGCAGGGTAGGCGGATTGGGGAGAACTGGAGCTCTCCTGCATATGTGGGATTTCCAAGGAAGACAAATTGCAGAGGTGGGAAGGGCCACAGCCATAGCTCACCCTGCATTGAGCCAGGACACAGCCAGAGCACTAAGGACACCAGCAAGGGCTGGTGCAAGCCACTGCAGGTCTGAGAGCAGCTCCAGACAGTTAAATGAAATAATGCAGCTGAAAATTGAAGCTATGAAACTCCAAGTTGGGAACAGAGTGCATATCTGTATAGAAGTAATATGTATACTTGTGGGCTTTATTAGATATTTGAATTATTGGCCTGCTGTCAATGCTAAAAATCCTTTAACTCAAAATTTGATGTCTTTCCCAAAGAGAGATTCTAATTCAGCCAAGAGCTGTAAGTCTGACAGAGAAATTAATTTATGAAACTCTGTAGCCTGAACAAGGCCTATGATTGGTGCTGTCTATTTGTGTTTCTGTTTCTTTCACATTACTTTAATATGATGAATTATAAACTAGAAGTTGGCATTAATTGACTCTCTAACACAGGTTCAGGAAGATCAAGAGTTAAACCACCTTGGTGTTCATTCTGTTAAAACACTGCAGTCTGCAACATGGATTTGATTGCAACAACAGCAAAAATATGATTTGTCCCAGCAAAGATAAGATTATGGGTCAATCATTTCCACAAGTGAAAGCACATCCCTGGTGTACACTACAGTGATGGATGAATAAGAAGGCTCTTCTTTCATGATCTCATCCAGGATAAAAAGGTAATTTCCCATCCTCGGAATAGTGGATGTATTGGTAATGGAACAGAAAACTTTTTACACAAATAACTCAGTGTTAGATGGTGAACTATCAAATGAATCTCAACTACAGGCAAATCAATTTGATAAACCTCCAGAATATGATTGTATCAAGTATAGCTTGAAAAGAAAATGCATTTACTTTTTGCTACAGGAAACAATGATTTCCCAAAGAAACATGTTGACATTACTGATGAAAAGATGCTCTAGTGTCAGTATTTTTTTTTTTTTTAAAGATGCTTTGAAGAAACAATAGAAGTGGAGCAGAATGCAGTAAACCCAGCTCTTTGTATCACAGGTGCACTGACCATCACACAGTGGAAAATGAGACCTTCAGAAGAGTTCTGGACTCAATTTTTTCTCCCCCTTTTTCAGATTTGGAACAACACTAGCATCTGTGTGAAATCTTCCAACAGCTCCAATGACCCCTCTCACTCGTTCAGGGTGACTTTTAGACCTCTGGACAACCAGGGCAAGATGCAAAGAGAGGAAGGTTTGGATGAATCAGTGAGACAAAAAAGAATCCCACATCTCTCTTGCAGCCCTTACATGTGGTAGCTTGTGCTCAGAAACACAGGCAGGCTGTGTAAACTCATTTACTTTTGGACCTTATGGCAAACTGTGGCTTGAGGTAATGGTGGCTGAGACCCATGAGCATCCTACTGCTGAATTTTCTACTGCTGAGTTCTCAATCCCCAGCTCATCACCCACCACAGACATCCTGCAGTAGCTCTGTGGGATGCATCTCATACCTATCCCACTCCCCATCCTCGCAGGATGGAACTTTTGCTTCAGAATGAAGCTGCACAGATGCAGGGGCAGGTCTTCAGTGGCAAGTCATTCAGATTTCAGCACTAAGAACCACTCACCCGGTCTTGATTCTGCTCAAACAGAAAAAAAAAGCAGTTTTTTCTAGAGGAAAAATCAAGGCAGAATGACTTGTCTCCTGTACAGTTTAATAAACATGGAGAGGAACCTGGATCTAAATCTCTCACCCTCAGTTCTCTGAAAAACTTGAGGACAAAGTGAAAATAAAGTTCTAGACTGAAATTTCAGTTATGGCTTCCTTTTCTTTTTATTCAGAACTAGACTCTGGTCTTGAACTCCAAGGTTTGCAAGATGTTGAAATCCAGACTGGCATTAATATGTTCTTCTCTGACCTTTTATAATGAGTCAATAACGAGAAAAATGTTACCCAAAAACTACTTACAAAACAACAGGTCCATTGGCTCCCTGGAAGACCTCATTTGGTAATTTTTCTAGGTTGTGATTATCACTTAGATTTCTGAAAAACATGATATTTTATGATGAAACAATCTGAGACAAAACAAAACAAAAAAATCTTGCAGAAGTTACTATCTCCATTTTTCAGAATTGCAAAAAGCCAGAAATAGTTACAGCTCATCCAGGTATGTTCCATTAAATGCATGATTCTCAATGTCCTGAATTCCATTTTTATTGAGCCATCTGCAATAGAGAAAAGGAAAAGAGAGTGGTGTTCTTGTTTATGCTTCATGACCAAAATGCATGCAATTCAAAACAGGGAATCTCAAACAAATAAAATTATGAAATGGACAATGAAATGGTGAAATTCTGCAAATTCTAGCCTGCAAGATCTCTGTAGCTGGAGGAAGGCTTTGGAGGGGAAGGCATGAATAGGGTGGATGAGTGCTCCCATGAGAGATGGCAGCTGGAATAAGTTCCTGGAGCAAGGGCAGAGCTGGTGAAGATGCTGGCACTGCTCATGGCAGTGGGAAGGCAGCAGAGGAGCCAGGCAGACCAGGGTCTTTCTGTTGGTGCTGTCAGTGCCACTCAGTTTTACTCTTTGCAAGATGCTTCTGAGATGCTGGGCCACGGCTTCATCTTTGCAGGTATCAGGGCAAAAATGCTGCTGTGTGCCATGGCTCACATCCACAGCCAGGCAGGCAGAAGAAGGGGGCTGAAGGTCACTGAGCCAGGCAGGAGGGGGCAGAACTGCCCAGAAAGCAGGTGATTTCCCCTACACTGCTGCCCTGACAAACTACCCTCCCTGTCTGCCCTGCTGGCCAGCCCCACCTCCCCAGGCTCCTTGCCCCAGGAGGGGACCACAGGTAGTGAGCCTGGCAATTGAAGCCCCTGGGGCTCTCTGCCAAGCTTTTACTCTGGGGCATTACCTGATTAATGTTTAACGACCTTTCCTCTGTCCCTTTGCAGTCCCAAAAATTTACATCCAGGCCAGTTATATTTATCATCTTTACGGTGCCATCTCTCCCCTCGCCTTAAACGTCACTTCACAGCTCACACCCTCTCACACAGGCCATGACAGGGCTGATGGATGGCAGAAATGGCCTGATTTAATTAAACTGTCAGCAAACCTGGACTCTCTTCTAATGCAGTCTGAAAGCTGAGCATGCAAGTGACCCACTTATCTGAGGTCTGAGGTGGTGAGCTAAGGTCAGCATGGAAATCAGTCATGGGTCTGGCTGAAAGGATTGCTCTTTTGACCATGACAGGCAGATGCACATAGCTGTGTGTCTGTAGTGTCTGTCAGGCTGGATCAGGAGAACTGTCACCCTCCCCTTCACTTGCCAGCACTATTAGACATGAGTGAGCAGGCACGGAGGAGAGACAGGTCCCTGCTCACAGCATTTGAAACATTTATTATATTACATTGATCTGATAAATTTGGAGCTGCCAGGCTGATAGATATGTTTTTAATCACACTATTAGCACTTACTGCACTCTCTCACTGAACATGATGTTAATGCAATGAGATACTAAGGTTGTAAAACAGAGTCACTGTAGCCATACAGTGTGGACTGTATACTCCTGTCACCTGGCTAATAGCATCTGAGTAGTAAAAAGGGCAAAAAAATATTACCTAAAACCCAAGACCTCATTACAGTACACATATATAAATTCCAGTTGATGCAAATTCTCCCCTCACTTCAACCAGCCTCCTTATTGACTCCACTAACTCTTGCATTAGCAAGGTGACAATGGAGGTGGAGATACAGAGCTTGGACATGGGAGCTTTTCCTTATCATTTCATGGCTAAAGCAGATTTTTAAAACTCCAAAATTCATCCAGTGCAGAGGTCACTGGCCCTGAGGTGCCATTTACACCTATTCCAGATCTGGAAAGATCTGCCTTAGAGCCTAAGTTGTATACAGGCCTGGAAGCAAGGTGAATTTCTTCCATAAATTTCTAGCACTTCATTACCAAATGTCTCCTCAGTTCCCAGCCCACCTGTGCTGATCCCACGCATAGTGTAAGACCAGATGCAATCCAAATTACTGGTGGAAATATGCTTGGAGCCTGCCACAGCTAAGACTATTAAAATGGTTTCTCCCTAGAATGTGGGGGTTCAGTGGGTCCTGGATGATTTTAATAATTTTGATATGCCTGCTTTCACTAAATGATGTTGCTGTGAGTCTGTTGAATTGCTGGGACTTCAGTTTCATATGGAAAAATGGCAAATTTGTGCCTAAAATGACCTAAGTTTATCCCAGCACAAGGAAAGCCTCATAGGGATCTCAAAGGGCACGTGCAGAGCCTCTGTCCTAAATTGCTCCAGGGAGAACTAGAGCAAAGCCAGGACAGTGAGTGACCAGGGTGCTGGAGGGCAGGTCTGCTCACACAGCTCCTGCTGCTCCTGCACACACTGGTGGGTCAGGGAGCCTGTGACCATGGGGAGCTGCACGAGGAAGGGCAAAGCTGCTGGAAGTGGATGTGATCCCCCCCACCAGGACAACTTTGCCAGCAACCAGTCCCTAGAGAGGTATCCTTCAATACCCAGGCAATAACCATATCACAGAATCATGGAAAGGTTTGGGCTGGAAGGGACCTTAAAGACCACCCAGTTTCAAACCCCCTGCCATGGACAGCAACACCTTCCATTAGAGCAGCCAGCAGAAAGCTCCATCCAGCCTGGCCTTTGGCACTTCCACAGATGGGCAGCACAACTTCTCTGGGCAACCTCTTCCACTGCCTCACCCCCTCACAGTAAAGAATTTCCTCCTGATATAAGCAATGAAACATTTTGGGGACAGAGGGGGAAGTCAACTTCAAGCTGATCAAGTGGCACAAAGAGGTCAAAACACAGCAAAACTCTGGGATATTTAGCTCACCCTTTGGTGGTATCATGAAAATAAACACAGTATTTGTTGTGCAGTGCTTTGGAAATATATACTTGAGAGAAGTCTGCATGTATGTGTGTGTGTGTGTGTTTAAAACTTGAAGAAGAGAGAGGTTGTGCATAACTGATAGGGAAAAGGGAGAGATAAAGCTAAATGACTTGTTACTGGCCTCTCTTTATTATTGATGATCTGACCTTGCTCCCCCCCAGATTGACATGAGCTCATCAGTCAATTCAAACCTTGCTTTTCTCTCCCAGTGTGCCAGGTAAACCACACAAACATGGTGGGGAATTTTTTTTTCCCAGTCTGGCCACTGGCTAAGTGAAAGGAAGGCAGCTTGTTAGCAAGCAAACAGTATGTTTGATACATAGAGAGAAAGGATCAAAGAAGCCAGCTAGTTCATTAAAATACATGACTGCTCAAATCAAATGTAGTCATCTAACCATGCATCTCCAAACTGCATTGTGAACCCACCCATACCAATGCACTTACACTGGGTATAAATAAACCACATTTCCACAACATCTTCATACATTCTGCCCAAGTAATAAATGTCTTTGAGTGATGTGTCTGACTGTAAATATTTATGAGTAGTGCCATCCTTCTGAACACAATTTGTATCACAGGGAACTGTAGCTGCAGGTGTTTAACCCTGGCATTGGTAATTACTAAATTGGCTTTCTGATGTGCTTCTAAAATAAAGAGCAGGACGAGAACACAACAAACAATCCCAAAAACATTCATCAGTTTCATGGCAGGAAAACAGAATACAGAGATCTCACAGGCAAGGAGAAATGTAAAATCTCAAATTGAATTTGGAAGTGTGTGAAAAAGTGCCCAACTCCTGGTATCCTTGACCCTGTTCTGGAAAAGAAATGAGCTAACAAGGAGAATAATGAGTTTGCTATGTCTACTCACAGAATCACACTCTCAGAACTCAGGCCCATGAATGAATTTCTTTCTATTGTACGTATATTGATATTGTCTTGAATATCTCTGAAAAATAAAATACAATAGAAATGACACTTTTTTGTACTTCTGTAAGCCTTTCAATACAATATGCTGCTTCCAACACAGTATTTTTCCCTTATATTCAATCTGAGGAAGTACTACAGACACAGGGTAATAACCAAAGTTTCCAAGACATTTTTTTTCCTGCAGAGCACAAACCTTCCTGATAAAAAAAGGCTGGAGCAAAACATTTCCAACACCCCCATACTTTCCTCCCAAATAGGCTGAAGACATTAAAATGCATAAAAGCTCGGGTCTATCACCCTGAGGTGGATGAAATAGCTCCTGCAGCAAACATACTCCCCAGAAAATGCAATTGGAGGGGCTGCGAGGCTACCCCTTCTCCCAGCCTCCCAGCCAGAAGGAGGAAAGCCATTAGCCTTTTTGGCCTGGTTCAGCAGGGTCCCTGCCAGCCCATGAATCATTCCCCAGCTGATGTCAACAGGGTTGCTTATAAGCTTTGTATGTGCTTAAGAACTTAAATGCAGGACCCCTGTCAGTGCAGTTTGTAGAACGGACAAGTAGAAATTTCCGTCTTTCCTCAGTTGTGACTGATACAAAGGAAAAAAAAGAGGAAAATTCTGCTGCTGGCTCAATATAGGCCTCAAAGAAGTTAAATAGTGTTGCTCATAATTTAGACTGGGGATATGGCTGTTTCCATGCTGTTTCTGTTGGAAAGCACAGAACAAAATTAATTATCTGCTAAGCTTGAAATTAAGCGAGGTTCCAAAATTATCTCGTGCTGGCAGCCCCATACAGCCACAACTCTGCACTGAGTGACACACAGAGGCTTCATTCACAAACTGGAGGCAGCAGAGGCAGGAATAGGGAGGGAACACAGCACCCATGCAAGTGTATTCCTCTACTGAAGATCTCCCCTTTATAAATTTTAAGACCTGTCTTTGGGACTTAAATATTTGGCACAACTGAGGCCAAGGGGAATTTTGTTACTGACCTCAGAGAGACCAAGGTTTGAACTGAGGTCTAGTTTGGGATTCAATCAGTATCAAGGTCTTTTTATTGTTACAGGGAAGTGAGGATTTGCACCTAAAGAATTAAAAGCTCCTGCTGGTGCAGGACACAGTAATTCCTGTCTAGTTAAGACTGATGATAAACACAAAGGTGTTTATCTGTAGTGCCATAGCTGTTGCATTTCCTCAATGGTTTTGAGGAACAATGAACTGAAGTTCTCAGAATTACCTATGTCAAATGTATTCCTGAAATAGTTTTCTTATCTTATATGTCTGTATGCTATATTCAGGCATCCCCCTCTATGTTTTCTATGCATTTTTATTGATATTAATGGCTATTACTAAGAGAGCCATTAATAATTGCAGGATTAATGTTTCTGCAGGTTGCAATCTTCTAATCAAAGATCTGAAGATGCAGAACTTTGTGTGTGAATTAACAGTGAATCTTGTCCAAAAGAATACTTTCAGTTATGCTAGGAACTGATTGAGAAACATATGTCAAAATATTTTTCAGTGGAAAAGAAACCAAGTTTTTCTGATATGCATTTTTTTAATAGAAGAAGTGCTTTAGAAAATTAACAGCCTGCTTTCACAAAAAATTTTGCACAAATATTTTTTTCCTTGCTGGCATTGGAATTTTCCATAGCAAAAAAAATTTTCATTCTCTGGACAGTTTTACTGCTAGGGGAAAACAGAAAAAGGTAGATAATTCTCTGAGTTTGGTGGTTTTCTTGTGGAGTATTTTGGGGGTTTTTAGTTATTTTTTGTTCTTTTTCTTTACTCTTTGATGTGGCCACTTCTGATGGTACTCAGCTCTGAGATCAGTGACTCTTCCCATGCAGGTCAGAAAATTTTCACCAGGTGGCAACAAATTTCTGCTGCCACTATCCTGGTTTGGATTTCAACTTCTGAAAGAGGAGTCAAAGGCTGTTACCTGTCCCCTGGGCCACCCAGACATGTGCTCACACTGCAGTTAAAGAAGAGTGGTCTGCAAAGATCAAATGCTTTGTAGAAGGGAGACCTGGAGAGAACTGAGCCCTTCTGAGCCACATTATCATCAGTGCCTGCAAAATTATAATTAACACACCACTGTGGAGCTAATAAATGAACACATGGTGAATCATGTCTTGAGAGGCTTTGCTGGAGCAGAAGAACACCCAAAAGCAAACAAAAGTGAAAAGCAAACTTTCAAACTTACAGCAAAACTTTCTGGAAAGAGTGAATCTTGTGGACAGCAGGTAAAAACCGAAGGCCAGTGTTTGATATTAACCTAAGGGGAAGAGAAGATGAAGATTGAACTGTCTGACCCTGGAAAGAAGGCAGCAATTAATGAAGAAGAAAGAACATTAGACTTAAAATGGTAGCCACAAAAGGCAGAGTTTAGCCACAAAAGTGGGGTTTCCCAGAAGGAAACTTGGCACTGCAATTTAAAAAGGTTCTTTGCCAAAGCTGAATTCTGCCCCACAGAGGCAGAGGGAGAAACCCTACCTTGAATGATAACACAGTCCTTCCTGATGATCTCAGTAAATTGTCCATATTAATTTCCCAACAATATCCTGAGAAATCAACTACACTGACATGGGATAGTTATTTTCATAGTAGATGTTTTAAGACAAAAGTATCTACTATAACAGAGGACACACTAATTCCATTAATTGATGCAATTAGGAGAGAATTAGAATATTTTACTCCCCAGCATCTTTGATAGTGAGGAGCCAAAACCATGGGAACATTTCAGCAGTTTGTGCAGCTGGGAATGAACCCAAGCCTCTGTCCTTAAATAACTCCTTAAATATCTCCCTCCTGCCACTGCACTGGCCATCACTGGCCTCTGCACAGTGGTTCCTGTCCCTGAAACACCACCCCAGAACTGCTGACTCTGAAGGAAACCCCTGTGCTCACAGCCAGGGAGATCAAGGTGTCCACAGAGATGGACCACACCTGGTTTAGACACATTTTGTTATCCAGAGCAGTAGCAAGGACAGGAAAAATGTGATGTTGCCATGCAGCAGGAGATGACTGGTGGCTGCTGATGGATGGAAGGAGGGCTGAGTGTTGGACTGGACTGGCCTCTGAATAATTGGGAGCTTTTTCCAGACACCAAAAAGTCTCATGTTTACCCAACCAAACAAAGAGAAAATCTGAATTCTTGAAAGTTTGCTTATATCTTTGTGTTTTTAATACGTGAGATGGTACAGAAAGTAACCTTTCACTGAGAATATTGGTTTCTTGGAACATAGGTTTTTTTAATCCTGGCACTTAGAACAATATTCATTTATTATTAGATATGACTTTTTCTTCTTCTTTTTTTTTTATTTTTTTTATTTTTTTTTTTAAACAGAATCATTCCTGAACAGCTGAATTGTGATCAAAGGACTGGTTGAGATTGGAAAAAGGTAACATTGTTCACATAATGTTTTTTTATGAACCTAGATTATTTCAGGAGACTTGCAGTCTTTCAGGTTTCATAATTTGAACTGAAGCTGAATGCCTCCATGTGACAACCAAATCCTACATTTGGGAACTCAGGGTGACACGTAAGTCCATAAAAAAGTCATTCACTTGCATAAGTACTGCTCTGAGCTCCCTGAGATGGTATCTGGCTATCCTCAGATGCTGAAAAGCCAACTTTGATCTGTCTCATCTTGTAACAGAAAGAAATACTTCACATGCACGAAAAAATTAAAGTAGTATTAGTGAATATTCAAGAAGCCAATTTGGGAAAGTTGCTGAAATATCAAGACTGTTTCGTCTCAGAATTCAGTGGTCTGACATTGCATTAACTTAAAAATAACAGCTGTCACATGTGGCAAAGAAAGCTCTACAAAAATGCCTTTGAAAAACTATTACATGTAGTTAAATAGGAAGCATGATTAATGAAGCAAGTGGATTACACAAGGCCCTTGTTACTTAAAATATTTCTGCACTTACACTTTGTAAAAGAACTTTGCTGGAAAAAGTTAGAAGCAATAGGAGTAGAACCTGAAACTCCCCCTTAAATTATTTTAAAACACACTCTCTAAATTACTGGAGATATACAGGGCTTTAGTGGAAAGCTGCCTTTAATTTTAAATGATTCATATGCTAAAAATCCAGGCAATCCTCTTTTACCAGCCCCTTTTAAACTAAAATGATGGCACACATTTCCTTTAGCAGGAACATGAAGGAGGAGACTGCTGCCAAGTAGTGCATGGTGACTACAGGACACAGGAGACATAAGAAGCTTTTCTTTCTACAGTCCTTTCCCAAGAAAATCTCAGTCCTCATGGAGCAGCAATGAAAGGTGACAGGACTCTAACATCAGCTATTCAAATACTACTCCCAGCATATCAAAATTCCACATTGGTTATCAGGGCTTTCGCCACACACATGAGAAAAAAACATTCCTGATGCCTTGAGTTAGTTCTGATCTTTCCAGCAATTCCAAAGTGTTCAGGGCTCAATTTTCACTGGTGTCAACTGAGCAGCATGAGTTGAAGAGGAAAGCATCTTTGACAAATCATTACATACTGAAGTAAATCTACAGGTGGTACAAGGCACTGATTGCACACAGGCACAGAATGGTGTTTAGGAGCAGGAGAGGATGTTCTTTTAATTAAGTGCAGAAAAAGAACTGAAAAAAATATTTAGCTAGTCTGCAGCTTAGATCTTCCCTATCTTTTTATTCCACCAGCCAATCTCCAGAGGCGTTTAAGTGGATAATCTTTTTAGAATGTAGATAATCCAATTTACTGAATATCTTTCCTGCAGGACAGCTTTGTCAATATATTTACCATACAATGTATACATCCTTAGCAGTCTCACTTTAAACAAGTGTCCTCTTTAATCTGTGTTATAACTGAGTTCCCCCTTGCCATACATAAACAGCTTGGTGGGAACCTTTTCTTCAGATGGCTGATGGCTGCATTCCAAGGTATTAATTGTCTTTCTGAAAAGGCTTACTGGAGTCAGCACTTAAAAAAAGAGAGCATCACAATCAGTGGAGAGAAAAAAAGAAAAAAAATCAGAAACTAATTCCTGGAAGATTCTGGCTGCTTATCTCCAGATTTAGCAACATGCCTGCTCTTCTTCGTGCCAAATTGTAGGAGCTATTCTGACAAATCTGGGAATGCAGTTTACCTCATCAATTTACTGTGGGTATTTGCTAAATTGCAAACTCAAGGTAGGCAGAGATAAACACAGCTTCACTCAGGGAGCATTATCTTTGTGTCCCTTAATCACACTGGTTACTTGATGGTGTGTGTGAGCCTGATTCCAGCAAGACATTTCTCTGCTTCATATATCCCAGGCTTCTTAAATCTGCAGCCCCCATTCCTGGGGGAATGTGTTCCTCACTTTCCTTAACTGTGAGGCTGCCATGCCAAAGGAAGGAGTGGACCATCACTTCTTTTAACCTAAAAGCCAACTTCAAGAAAAGGGACAGTAATTCTGTGGGGCTGCTGCACCTGCAGCAAATGCAGATTTGGGTTTAGGAAGCACTAGGCAGGTACAAGCAGCTGCAAGACTTTGGATGTGGGCTCTGCTCCTCCTGCAGGCAAAACCCATGGGTTTGGGACCTGCATTTCCCTTCCCCTCCAACAATTCAGCTGTATATCCTCAAAATTACTCTGAAAGGGGTGTTACATTCAAATATTTGTATTTTAAGCTGAGATTGCTTAATGCAGGACATTGACACCCCTCAAAAATGAACCAAAGGACATAGATTACATATGAGAACTAATGTGGGAAAGAAAATGAGTTTGAAAAGCCACCACTACATTATTAAAGAGACTATGCCACAGGTCTCCCTAATGAGAGCCAGATAAATAATCTTATAATGAAAAGGTCAGTAAGTTACCATTTTAAAGCAGTCTGTCTCTCTGGCACACACCCAAGAAGACCAATTAGTAATTCTCTTCAATGCTTCTGAGAGACTGGTGAGAAAGTTAAGGTTGCCTGTTTCTAGCAGATTTAGGCTATTCAGCACTGGGTTTTTCCAGCATTTTCCTCTCTTTGTCTTTTTGCCATACAGGTAATGATGATGGAGGAGACAAAGGGAGTGGGCTGAGGAAGAAATGTATCTGTCTCCAAGCTGACAGAGATAAAAGCATACTAATATTAAACAGCTGGTGGCCATAATGAGCCCATGAAACTGAGGAGGGGACTGAAAAGGCTAGCAAGAGCTCCTTGCCTGCCCAGAAACCTAAATAAACATAAATGACCTAGTGGCTGTACAACTGTTTGTAGAAACACAGAGAAAGCCTTGCAAACAATGTGTTGCAAAGGTCATTAAACTAATGGGCTGTAGTACCTGGGCTCAATTTTGAGCATTGAGAATGAATAATTTTATTTTTTTTTCTGTGTTTTCTAAGTGAAAACCACCAGTAAATATGATTATTTTTCTGAAAGATTTTCTGCATTGTGTTTTAAGAGTTCTGCTACAGCCACAGAACTGTGTAAGGATTCAGAGCATGTGTCTTGTACTCTGCCAGACTGTGCCCATAGCTGGGAGCTTCAGAAGAGCCACAATGATCCAGGGATGGACAGGTACCCAAATCCTTGTGCTTTGAGATGCTGGTTGCAGCTTGGTCTCTCTGTATCTCTTTACACAGTCAGAACCACCTAATCTGTTATGTGACAAGATATTGACAAAACCATGTGCTATTCCTTCCTAACTTACAGAAATTAATGTGAAAATTAGGCAGTGATGTGCACGTTTACAAGTTTCCAGGTTTTACAAGTTTCCTTTCATGGCCTTAAAATTTTTATCATTTCTGCAATAGCTGTTCCACACAGATGCTTTACCCTTCTATGAATTATTTTAAACTATAGTCCCACAGTTACAACCTTTTGCTTGTGTATTGTATAAATAACTCTGAACAACCACCACAAAACCCCCCCTAACTGAACTGAAATAAAGGCACAGAGGGGATGCAGCATAAATTCATTACACCAAAGGTGGATTTTATGAACATAAATTAGAGAAAAGCTTTGGCACAAGGATGAACGTGAATAAAACTAGAGGAAATCTTCTAGTCACCAAATCATTGAGTTTCTGGAAAAGCCTCTCCTGGAAAATGGAGGAAAGCAGGGAACAGTGAAGAGCATCAAGAATGTCAATAAATTAATGGGATATATGGAGTGGATCTGGGAAGAAACAGGATACAGCAGCTGGAGTATTCTCTAGATCTCCATGCTCACAGGAGGAAAAACCTTAAAAAAATTCAAAATGCAGTTTTGTCTGATATCAACTAGCAAGTAAAAGTAGCTGAAGAGGACAGGGGAATGGTCTGGTAGACAAGCAATCCCCTGCATTTTCAATCTGTTGCTTCTATAGGGCACAGGATTGTTGCTGCAGCTGAGTTTTTACATAGATGGAATCTCTGAATGTTTGAGTCAACATCCATGGGAGTGTGGAATGACAAGTGCTCAGAAAAGGCAACATCCACTAGTGCCTAGAGAAAAACTTTCACTATTTCAGGTATTTAAAGTGTGAATTTACCTTCACCTATGATTTCTGTGTCCCATATTTAAACAATCACTGAAATTAGTGAGTTCTGTATTGTGTCCACATTTCTTTTCCTATTTTGTGTGAGATAAATGTGCTCTCATTCTTTCTACCCATATGTACATCCAACAACTGTACTCCCCATGGCAGCTTGTTCTGGGGATTTTATACAGGATAAACAAATGCTGTGGTTTTGTTCTTAGGTGGCCAAAGTCACTGCTGAATGACTCAGGCTTGAAAGTGGAGGAACAGGCACATGATTTCTCCTCATGACAAGGCAGACTTAGAACTTTTATTTCCCTACTGTTAAGAGAAAATCTGTTTCAGTTATGCAAACACAAAAGTTAAAGTCTACCAAGGTGCCTGATGAATTAGATAAAGTGGGAATCAGTCAAAATACTGGGAAGAGCAAAAATCCTACTCCAAACCTAGCCATATATTCCAGTTCAATGAGGGTTTAAACTAAAATGGCTTCTGGAGTGCTAAATACACCTTATCTCCTAAAGTCCAATCTTAATTCTCAAATCTTAAGGTACAAATTCAAAGCAATACCCCTAGGCATTTTTGAGCCCAGAAGCTGTCAGATACTAGTGATTTTCAGAGACTTTAAACACTCCTTGGCTTACTGGGAGCTATGCTTATCAGACCACTGGCCTGATTTCACGAAATCTCTAACCAGACCATTAAATGCTTACCTTTATGCAGTGAAATGTAGAAACCATGACCAGGCTTCTTGCATGAGTAAGGAAAACAGAGCCTCTGGTATGAGTAAGGTTCCTTGTGTCAGTCAGGAAAATCAGATGGGGTTTATGTGCTCAGGTGGATGGACATAACAAAAGTTAAGTTGGTAGCTCTGGGTGAATGAACTGCTCACCAAAGGGCACCATCTGAGCTGTATAAACTGTGACCATTCAAACAAACTAGTTTTTAATGGTGTTCATTTGACTTCATTGGAGTTCTAAAGCAGAGGAAAGATTATTACTCATGTTAAAACCATGCACTAAAAGCTGTGCAAATGTATCTGAGTAACCAGCTTACTTCAGGGATGCATTCAGTTACCACTGAATTTTGATGGCAGCTCCACACAAGCAGGTGTGGCAACCACAGTGGTGCAAATGACATCCTTGATGAGGGTGGCTGAGGAAATAAAGCTGTACCATACATCAATATGTTTGGTTTTTGGAGATCTAATAATCTCACCTTTATGAAGACCATGGCTATAACACTACCTTGGTTAAAGAAAAAAATTTGAATTCTTAACACCATGTATGTGACATATAACAGAAAGCAGCACCTGCTATGGTGGCAGATGAGAGATTTTTTTTTCCCTAAGCTCCCAGGAGGAACTTCAACCTACATTTGTTTCTGTGGAAGTAAGAAAGGTCCAGCTCCTCTTCTCATCACTCATTTTCAACCTGTTGCTTAGAAAGGATTGAGGAACTTGTGTGTGGGTCTCCTCTGGGAAGTTTTTATCTTCAGCTTTTCTGAGGACTGTGCAGGCATGAAAATGTGTATTGATAATGTGCAACTGGCAATGAGGGGAGGGAATCATCCTGTCTCATCACCCAAAATGCTCAGCACACCCTGGACAGATACACAGGTGTGCAATTCAAAGTGACTCTAGGACTTGTAAAGAGCAAAAGATCTTACAAATATCTGAGGCTTGGAAGGTGTTGGAAGGCATCTTTATCCATGTACACGAGGTTGTTGGCTTTCTCAATCCTTCTGCAAAGACCAAATGAAACATCAGAGAAAAATATATCAATATATTGATCTTAAAATTGTTTTTGTCCCACGATGTGGTGGAACAATATGCTGAGCTTTTCCTTTTGACAGTACAATATCTGGATGATTTCAGGGAGCAGCCTACCATAGACAGGCAGACCCCACCACCTTTTGATCCTGGCAGTGATCTGAGGATAAATTTTCTCCTGAGCAGGTAAAGAAAGGGACAGCTAGATAAGAAGATGGAAAAGACAAAGGGAGATTTCAAATGCTCCTACAATGCTACAAATTCTTCAGTGCTTACCTGAACCAAACTGCAAAACCTTTGATACTTGCCTATAATGAATCTTTATAATTGTCTCCTTTGCATTTAGATTGCTCATTACTTACATTTCATGTAGTTTGGGAAGGTTGGAAAACACATTTGCTTCTATGACCTCCAAGGCATCGTTCTGTGAGATCTCTCTGAAAAATAATTTAGAAGTCAAGATATTTCAAGTCATGGTGAAGCAGAAAATGGAGTCACAAGAAATTTCTTCTCAGATTACTGATGAATTTTAAAAACAAGGAAACACTGGTGAGTACTTCTGTGGCAAGCAATACAACAGTCAGCAGCAGAGATCTGAGGCTGGAGTTTGTATCTGCAGCATCAGCCCTGCATGTCCTGCTGTGCATTAGAAGTCAGGGTCTATCCATCATGGGCTCCTGGGCTTCTGACATTACTAATTACTGACAGAAATTTAATAAAACCTCTTAACTCAGCCAAGAAAAGAGGGGGTGAAGGTGACTGGAAACAATGACAGCTAAAAAGCTCCCAAGAAATATGATGCAAATTCAGCAACAGGACACTGCTGTCTTGCCCCAGTGGGAAGCACAGAGATCAAAATTAAGCCACCAGCAGATGTGCCCTTGTTAACTGGAGACCACAGAAGTGAAGAAGTCTTCCACACCTTGGAGCAAACCCTATTTGGCATGGTCTGTGCACAGTTAATGCCCACTTACAGCCAGAGAACTGCAGAATGTAAATGGCCAGAATGCACCTCCTGCCAATCCAGAGCACATATTTCTGTGCTTCTGTGGGATGGCAAAGACAGGGCTCAGGCTCTGGTGTAATTCAGAGCTCAGGAATTCTCCTGGTGAATCCAGTGGGCATTACTGCAGCATCCCCTGTCCCAGTCACATCACTCATCCTGGCACTGACCAGGAAGGTCGAGGTAAAGACAGCCATGCCAAAAGATTCCTCACTGCCATTTTTTTTTCTGAAACGGTGCCAAAACGTTATTTTCTGAGGCTGAGGTCAGTTTTGGGAAGTAAAATTTGTAATACAGCTGTAATTCAGTGATAGTGTCATGGTCTATTGCTTTTTAATCATAATGTAACTCTGCACATCTTTGGAATGAAACCTTGGACAAATAGGTTGCAAACTGACACTTGTTCCTGGATATCTTGTTCTTTTGAAATTATGATAGTTGAAAATAGGTTCAAATAGGCCTGAGGTAAAACAAGACATTGTAATGTAAGGTGCACAGTCAAAAAATAATCACAAAAATTAACCAGCAAAATATAATGTATTCCACTCTCTTCTAAGTAACAGCTGAACCATACCTGACAGATTAGCTGCCCATTTAAGACAAACAAAAGCCTTGTAAAAGAAGATATGCTTTTCACCTGACCTTTTCAGTTTAAAAAAAAAAGCCTTAGTGGCTTAATATTTTTTAGTTTAATAAGAAGTTTTCCCTCAAGTTTCCTCAAGTTTTTTATGGAAGAAATCCAGCTCTGCTCCAGGAGCTCTAAACTGTCTGGAGAATAAGAAAATAAAAGTACATGAGAACTGACAATAGGTGCCTGGTGCATTAAGGACTGGGTTTGTTTAGCAGTGCTGAACCACCAGCTCACATGTGAGTGTGTTCCTCTTTATTACTTAATTTTCAGCAGCAACAAAATGTTTCAGCTGAGACAGGGATTCTTTCATGCCATGTGAAATACAGCCATTGCAAAGGATGCTTCAAAGACTTTTGATAATCTTCCTGTTTTCTGTAAGAATAATTACCAGGCATAAGTAAAAATATCCAAAAGAACAGAATAGAATAGAATAGAATAGAATAGAATAGAATAGAATAGAATAGAATAGAATAGAATAGAATAGAATAGAATAGAATAGAATAGAATAGAATAGAATAGAATAGAATAGAATAGAATAGAATCAAACACTGCCTATGAAGTATTTATATGACAGTATAAAATTCACTTGCCTAACTACAGTCTCAAAGATTTAACAACATGGGTGGTGTCTCACACTTTTAAGGTTTGGTTTGGTTTGGTTTTCCTCGTGTTCTTTTTGGTGGAAAAAAAGAAAATCTTCAGAAAAAGCAACACATTTAATACCAACAAATACATTTGGGCAGAAGATAGTTCATGCCATGAAGAGGTTCAGGGAAAAAATGTTGCAGATGTGCTGGCCTTACACAGGAAAAAAAGGGTTATTAAGAAACCATAGCACAGTCCTCACCCAGCAGATAGTGTTGCTGAGGGTAATAATTTTTTATGATCCAATCTGCTATCTAACTTTGGAACAACTTGGATGACACAGCTTTTTTCACAGATTGCTTAAAAATGAATGCTTCTGCATCAGAGGAGTGTTTTGGCTTCCCAGGAGTGTGGTAGGTTGTTGGCTTTGTTTTGATTCAAGAAATGGAAGACACAGATCTGATTAAGGTAGGGCACAAGCAGGCCATGGCACTCTGGAGGGCTTGGAGAATGCACGGTGAAGGAAAGGAATGAGGAGAGGAATCTCTGAACTGTTTTTGCAAGATTAGGTTTCTAAAATAGTAAGTTTTTTAGAGATTAAGTTTTAAACAGAATTAAATAACACCTGTGTGAGGGGCCTTTCAGAGATGTGGGGAACGACCTGGCTTTCATTCTAACATTCCCATTCACTAACAAAGGTGACAGTCTTTTTTTAATTTTATTTTTAACAGGTAATGAAAATACAGACATATATAAATATGTCCATGTACAATGACTTTCTTTTGTCTCCCAGCTGAAGAAAACCCCTTTTGCAGCTGTTGAGGTTATGAGCACCTCAAGATCAGTATAAAGAACAGAAGGGAAAATTGTCAGTGGCAAAAGGCAGCAACCCTTCTGGTGCTGGGCTGCATCCTCAGTGTTCAGGGCATTGCAGTGGTGAGGGAGAAGACCCTCTGTCCCTTGCAATGAGCTATATCCTCTGCTACACTCTCTCCAGGAACTGTGTTGGTCATGACCTTACTTATCATTGCTCTTTGCAGATGAATCCCAGTTTTGGGCTGCACATAAACCTGACAGGGATGTTGTTCAGGTGAGAAGGATAAATAAAATAAAACCATTCTGTTTAGGAGATAAGTCACACGCTGTGAACAATGGGCAGCACTAATCTGGGGTTTGGTTGCATAAGTTGTGTGGACTATTTATTCATACCTAGCAAAAACTGCACACCTGCTCCTGGAAATCCCAAACAACACTGTCTTGGATACAGGTATCCATGGCATTAAAAGTGCAAACCACTGCTGCTGACATCAAACAACCAACTCAGCAGACTCAGATCCTCTGTAGAGAAGAGCAAATAATACCTGAGGCAGCAGCTACAAAGAGAAAAAAAGGGATTTCTGTCTAGTGTTTGTGCAAGTGATTTGTCTTACAGTATAAATACACACAAACAGATGATTGCTCATAATGCAGATCTGATTATATGTCATCAGGAGAGGAGATGGGGCTGTTATTATGTTATTTGTTTGGAATTGATGACACCATTAGTGCTACTGGTAGCTGTGGCAGGAAACCCAGCTGGCAATCCCAGCACCACTTCTGAAACAGACAAGCCTTGGAATAGATGGTGTGCAAAACTGTCAGGGCCAATTTCTTAAAAAAACCCCAAACATCCAAACCACCCAGTGGTTGCAAAGTGCTTAGGCATCTGCCTGAGCTTAGTTTTCACTGCATGCAGAGTTGTACTGAAATCAACAGTGATCCTTGAAAGCATAAATTGTTTACTCAAATACAAAATGAAAGATAAAAAAGCATCCAGTAAATGCATTTTCCAAAGGCACAAAGTACAACTGTTTTTATTTTTCTGCAAAAACAATGTAAGACTCTAAGATGTGACATCACATGATTAAGGGATTTCCTCTAATTTGCCACTAAAGCAGCAAGCTGGAATAGATATTATCCATTCCCCAGCAGCTGAGTGCAGGGTATCATTTCCACATGTGGCAGTCAGAGCCCATGCTAGAAGAGAGAGAGGTGGAAATTAATTTAATCTGCCTGCAAAGCTGCCCTTAGGCAAAGCCAGGGGTACAATTTCATGACATCTGTGGCAGAGCCCAGTGTGATCCACAGGAAGGATTCCTCTTCAAACCAGCTGCACTCAGAGTGCAACCAGTAAAAATCAAGATACACTGAAATGGCCTTTTAAACAACTCTGTTAGCAAGGGACTTAGAGCTCATGGCAGTTTCTTTGTAGTCTACTAAAGGAAAAGTCTCTTAGACTAACCAGAGTCTTGCAGACAAAAACAAGACTGTATTAAACTCACAGACTAATGAACTTGGGGCCAGGTGGTCTCATAGTTCAAAATAATGAAAGAATAATAGACTGGAAATTTATGTCTTTTATGATAGGAATTCCTTTCAGGATCAGAGTGGAGCACACAGGGATAGGGTAAAGGGTAATTTCTTATCCTGCTTGGAAATATGGCTGTTTTTAAAAAGTGTGTATTTATATATATGTGCCTATATACAGATACAGAAGGTTACTAGAGAGTAAGTTGTGTAAAAGAACATACACAAGGCAGAAGAGCAGCTTGGACCAGCATAGCCCCTTGCACAATATCCCAGGGATATGGGATTTTGAGCATGAAAACCTTGTAATTCCAGCAGCAGGAATGACAGAGATAAACTGCTGCCCACCTGGTGGGCTTGGCTGTCTGATGGCCACAGTAGATGTGGGATTTAGGGATTTCTGCATTTCCTCTCCCCATGGTGGACTAGCAGAGGGGCTGTCTTGTCTGTCAAGGCTTCTCTGGTCCTTGATGGGTGTGTGCACCTGCTCACAGGTGTGGCACATGTTGTGCAGAAGGGATTTACCCCTTTCCAGGCACACAGCCCTACTCTGTGGCCCTGGTGGTGACTCCTGCAGCCTTCCTTAAATTCCCTTCCAGAGCAGGTACACCCACAGGCTGCTCTGTTCACCTTGTGTTTCCTGTGATAAATTATAATTGAGTCTTTACAGGCTATTATCCTTTGCCTTTGATGCAGTTTTTTTTTGTGGCACAGCTATCCATGAATGTTTTCCTTTCACTCTATATGTACCTGCAATCAGCAGTAACACTGGAGGTTTAAGGCACTGATTCCCAGAGAAGGTGGCCTCACTGTGCTCTCTGTACTGCTACAAATCAACAGCATTGTGTTCATTTAAGGGAAAAGAGAAGGGAAAAAAGACTAGCAACACTCATTTCCCCCCACTTTCTACAAATATAAATACTCTTTAGAGCAATTTTCCAGGTCAGTTTTACTCAGTGGTTTGACTGATGCCACAATTTCTGTCAAGCTTCAGAAGTAAATGTGGTGTTGCCCAGGCAATCCTGCCCAGCATTCACTGGGTGAGCCCCCATGGGATGTGTCTGAACTGAAATATTAAACACCTGGCTACCTCTGTCTCTTCTGCCTCTCTGTCATGGATGGAGTGGCTCTTATTTCTTCAGCCTGATCAGAAGCAAGCTGGTCTAAAATCTACTTTTGAAAACTTCCCTCTGAAGTGTCAGCAAAATGCTACTACATTGATTTAAGCAGGTTACAAAAGAAAAGCCATTTTTCTTAAAAATATTAGAGACTTCTGACCTTTAAAAAATAGATAGTTGACACTTTCTCCTGTCACTTTTCCTTGTGAACATGAAAAGCTTGTCTCCCTACTATGATTTATTGAACACCAGGGAGTTACAGGGTAATATCTCTTAGCAGATATTGATGTTTCAGAAATGAAATCAAGGACTGACTCTTCTCATCATCTCTTTACTTTGCTGAAGATACACACACGTGTTATACTGGCCTTCCTAAATAAGTGGAAAGTCCATTTAACCAACTACACACTAATAGCAACTCCACATTTAGAGCCAGATAGTGAATGTATCAGTGTTTGAGGGAAATTATCAAGAGGTGCCAATGCTGTGCCTTCCTGTCTTCTCCAAAGGGCATGAAACCATGTTCTCAAACAAATCCCTGCAGGCATAGGAAAAAAATGCAAATTTCTGCATGGCAGACAGAAGCAAAGGGGATTTTATTTCTCTTGGTGCTTTAGCACCATGCCAGCAATCCAGATGAAAGTCTGTGGAGAGTTTGGTTGCATCAAATTAATTGTCCATGTAATGGTTTTAAATTGGTCTCTCTAATCTGAAAAAGCACATGATTAGTCTGCAGAATTGGGACTGATAACAAGCAGATCCAACAGACAAAGCTACATCATTACATGAATTGATTTTATAATCAGTACAGTTTGTGGGGATAGATATCTGCTTATACTCCAACACTAAAGGAATGTATTATACTCCTTTTAGTTTTATTGCCAGCAATGCTGAAAATGCGTGAAACTTTGTAGGGTCCAACAAAAAAAAGGGTGTTTTGAGGAAATGGCAGCTTCCCACAGAAATCTGGCTGCACACAGGCAGCCCAGAGAGATGGGGCACAGAACTCAGTGCCCTCCAGCCCCTGGGGCAGACATATCTGCAGCCCACAGCTTCAAGTATTACTAAATTTTGTCACTGACTGTGAAAGCTTGCAGGGAAGACAGAAAAATGTGTGTAAAATAGAAACACCCACTCAGACAATGGCACTTTTTCCCCTCAGGCATGATGGGCTCCAGAGGATGCTGAGACCATGCTGGCTGAGTTCAGGTGGGGAAGGGACCTCATCTTTCAGAGATGCTGATATTCCTAAATTGGAACTCCTTCCATGGGAATGGGAAAGCAGCATTTATTGCCACTTATCTTTTATTACTCCTCTCTTGGCTTTAGCAGCCAGCTAAATAATTTATTAAGATGACCTGGGCAGATGAAGAAATTATATTTGAGACAATCATTCAGGAGAGCAGCAAATGAGGAAGTGCAGCAAATAATTTCTGGGAAAATCAATAGGCAGACTGTCTTGGACTAGGAGAACATGTGGCTTCCAGAACCCAAAGTCTAGTGACAGCCTTTCCAAAGAGATCATGCTGAAGCAGATGCTCCCAGATTCTTCAGCAGACAGTTTTGAAATGCTTTAAGGAAGCACACATTCACTGGAGTCCTCTGGAGGACAGTTCATTAGTAATTAAAATACATAACAGAAACAGGAATATCCAGAATAACAAGTGCCTCAGATAGGCACAATTAAACATTTTAGCTGAGAGAGGAAATTCTAAAAAAACCAAAAAAAATCATTCTTACTCCTCAATTTTTGCATTAAAAATCATCTCAGAACACTGAGTATCATTCACTAGAGCAAATCACATAGTACATACACCCACTTCAGTGAAAATAAATCTCTGTGACTTTTGACCCATCATAAGAAAAATATTAGCATTGCCTAATGTTAAGCCCAATTATGAATATAGACATCATCTAACAGCTGCCAGCACCATTTACTACATCTTTCAAATGTTCTCCTGAAAGGATATAGGTTTCTCTTATTCAGTGTTAAGAGTTCTCTCAGCAAAATATTCTTCTCCAGCATAGAGATTTCCTTGTCTCTTTACTATTTGCATTCATTCTTCCCTTCCACAAAAGCTACTTACTATTCTTATGTTTTGTGTCTCACTGAAGCCTTGACCCTACAAACTCTTATCCTTGAGCTCTGGCACCAGGCTCATCTAAGACAGTACTACATAAATGTTTGCATGATTACTTATAGCCTAACCAAGGAAAATTATATGGTTTTATGCTTCCAAAATGAAATCCAAACCTCTGCCTTGCAACAGACTGCCAGAGAAAGTACATGCACCACCAAGAAGCTGCTAAATCAAAAGCTTTATAACAAGTGTGCAACAAGACTTATTTATCTAATTATGACACCATCATGAGCAGAAAAAGTTACCCTTAACCCAAAATCTGCAGGTTCTGTGTTGGAGGATGCAGAGATGACATGCAGACATGGGAATTACACACAATCCCTAACCCTTCTGCCATTGGCAGCAAAAAGAACCTGAATAAAATACCTAGAGTCTTATTTTACAAATAACAGAAGAGCTGTCCACTATGAAGCCTTGGAAAAGCATATGCTTCCACCTGAGTTACAGCCCTTATCAGCAAACACTGCAAGGCTGCATGCAGATAAGAAAGCCCTAACAGGGGGAAGATGTCATAAAACTTGGGCCAGAATTCACTATAATAATGTGTCTCTGTATTTGTGTGAGTATACACACAAAATTCCAATAAAAGCACTAAAAATAATAAACCCATGGCCACAGGATGGCTCTTACTCACTGGAGGGAGGCAGCAGCTGCCTTTCTTCACATCTCACCCCATTTACAAGGAGGCTGCTGCCAACCCCTGCTCTGTAACCCACTCTGGAGAAGCACCAAGCAAACAAAGGCTTCCTGCTCTTGAGGGGCTTCCACAAGGAAATCCTCAGCCCTCTGATGGGCAGCCCTTGGGAAGAACCATTCCATAGGAATGAGGCAAAAGCCTTGAGAGCCCAGAGGCAATTCTTGGCCACTTGGGAACGACCTGTTCCCCCTGTGTCAGAGTATTTTGATCTGCTGGGAACCCTTCTCCTCCCCACTGTCCTGGGCATAGAAGGAAGTTGGACCTGGAGATGATGCAAAAAGCCTTATTAGAATTAGCTCTTCCTTCTTCATCAAGAGAAAAGAGGAATCTTCCCCCCTAGCCACAGCACTACAGAAGGAGGCTGAAAAAGAAATGTGGCTAGAATAAAGAATAAATCATGTTTTCCTTAGAAGCTGCTGTGTCTATTCCTTTGCTGAACAGTATTACATATACTTATATTTTTTTCTGTCTCACTTCCTGTATTGATGTAAATAAAATGGAACTTTCAGTGTTTTCACAGCATGCAAGCCTGGCAAAGCCTTTTTGTATTTCCAGTAAAACCCTTTGAGAAAATGCTACTGATAAGGGGAAAAAATAATTCCTGAAGAGATCTCAAACCACAAAAATTACAATTTGGAAAAGTCATGCTTATGAAAAACATTTAAAAAATAAATAAAATTTAATCCGTCATTTCTGACAAGTATCATTGCTTTAGTTGAGACTAAAGAAGATTTCAGACTCTGCAGCAGAAGGAATGAAAAGCCATTGGTTTTAATAGTGGATCTGTATTTACATTAACATTCTATATTTTAGAGGAGTGCATATTTTCCTGCAATTTTGAATAAATGTTTTCTCTAGAAAGCACACAGCTCAATACACAGAGCACAGAAGCACACAGACTTAAAAGCAATCCTTTGACAGTAAATTAGCTCAGATTTAAAGGAATGTTTTTTGCATGTTAAATACTGAATTAAAACTAAAAGAAAAATGATATCCTGCTTCTTTTTTCACCAGATGGGGGAAAAAGCATGCATTTTGAATTATTTTAACAGCAAAATGAAGAAACAAATATAACATAATATTACAGAACGTGATCAGAATTCCCTCTGTAAGATGCTTTGTCTTGAAATTACTCAAATTAGGACCAGATCCCTGGACAGAAGGGCATTTTACTTCCATGTAGAAAGATACAGCAAACAGAAAACAACCAGCACACACCACGTTCTTCTATACAAAGGTAACATTAAACTCTTTCCATCAGTTCCAAGGTGCAGTGTGGCTCTGGCTAAGAGATTCCCCAAGTGAATCCCTTGTGCTCCAAGTGAATGCCATTTGTGAGGACAGACTATGCAGCAGATTAAGTATGTGGGGGTTTTAATTTTTGTCTTTGCCCTGGGGGCTCAATTACTGAAATAATGCAATTGGTACTTCAAAATGGCAGGGTCAGGACAGTGGCACCTATTTAACTTCAGGACTGCACAAAGCCCCACATCAAATGATCCAGATTTAGTTGATCCTCACCAATTCAAACATACTTGTGTATTTTGATTTTTTTGGTGTGTTTTTTTTTTTTGTGTGTGTGTTTGTTTGTTGTTGTTATTTGTCCTTTTTCAACTGGCAGACACTTCTAATCAATTTCATAGCTTACTTTCAGTTAAATGAATGAACATCTGTGAGCATGCAAGTCCCAAGAAGCCAGACAGAGAATATTTATCCATGAGACCTGTTTAAAGAGATTAATGCTACAAAATTACTCCACTTCTGCTCACATTTTTCTCTGTGTGGTGCTAAAGTCAATTTAAGTCACTTTCATCTACTGAGGACTGAGAGGGGAAGAGGAACTCCCCTGGAGTTCAAGTTATGACCTGAACTCAGGACACAACTCTCTCCCATCTATTCCTGTGACAAAATGTGATATATTTTGGCTCATCATTCAGAGTCTAGAAGGGTAGCACCAGGATGCATGCTCTTATATCCTCCTCCTTAAAGATGTGCAGATGGAGACCTGCTAGGAGAGCTCAGATTTGTCAGTGACATGATTGCTTAGGAAGGTGCCAAAGGAGAAGAAGGAAGGCTCCCATTAAAAAGGGAGAATGCAGCTGATTTTATCTTTATTTAGCTAAAAGTGAGGTAAAAAGACTTTATTGATGTGGATGGCAAAAAATCTTCCATTTATCCACAGAGGAGGCACAGCACAGCCAAAGCAATCAAACCTTCCCACAGTGCCCCACAAAGGAGTGTGGACACCCACTGAGACCCCATTTCAAAATCTGGCCAAAAGAGGCTGCTGCTGCTGACAACCAGCTGTGGCAGCCTTAGCTTGCAATGAATCACCATCTCCTGAGGGCACAGGCTGAGATCACCCTCTCCTGGAATGCGAGCCATCAGCCTACCCATGTGAAAATAAAACATTCATCACACACATGCAGACTGGATATGAACAAATGACCCAGAAATCTGGGGGTTCCAAGTCCTATTACCCTCTGTCTGAGCCATTCTTCTGTCACATTACACTTGTTGTGACATATTTTGTGTGGGCTGCTGGGTGGGGGGTGGAGAACAACCCAAAGCCTACTTTGTCTTTTAGTCCTAAAATTATGTATAACTCCTTCAACATACAAATAAAAGAGAAAAGCTACCACGAAAGAAGAAAATGTGGTAGCAAGGGAAAAACTTCCTTGTTGCATATTAGGTCTTCATTTGAATTCCAGCATACATCTGAATGAATTATATTTTTTAATTTGTTTAACTATGCTAATAGTCACCATGCACTAGTGGTTTTAGCAGTATTTTCTCTTTATGTGTAAGACTCAAGAATTGCCATAGCAACTCGCTTCCTAATTAGCCTTCAGTTACTAACAATCAATACCATTAGACAAGGTCAGTGCTGGAGTAAGAGCTGCAGTAAGCTCTACAGATTTTTAAAAAGGCTACTGAGAGTGAATAACAGCAAGAAGAGGAAGAGAGGGCTCCTGGATGGTCTTCCTTAAGGAATGGTGGTCTCCCCCAGGGAAGATTGCTCTGCCATTCCTCACTCTCCTGAGAACCAAAGGAGTCGTGCAACTGAGAGCTTTGCCACTTGAGTGCAGAGAGCTTTCAGCTTCCTGCCAGCAGTTTCACAAAATACAGGGAATAGAGGCATCTTCACATGTGCAGATAAAAGGGCATTTACTGTCACATTGCTGGGACTGATGTTGACTGCACAACACCAAAATCAAGAACAAATTCATCCCAGATTTTTATCAATATGAAATCAATCTCCCTGTGTGAGAAAGGTGCCCAAAACCTGGAGACTGTCCAGTTCACAGGAAGGTGCTGCCTGGGAGTTAAGCCAGTGCAGTGCTTAGCTGAGATCCCATTAGGAGACCCTCCCTCTGGAGACCTGAGTGATTGCCCACTGCTGACACAATTCCCCCTTCATTTTTACAGCCTGTTTCAGCTGTTAACATGTTATCTGTTACCCTGAAAGCACAGTGCCTGGCAGCACAGTAGGATGGAAATATAATGTGCTATTCAGAGCTACTCTAGGTCCTGGGAATACAAAACAGGATCCTTGATACTGACAGATGAAGGCTTGTGAAAAGCCACTTTACTTGTTAGTGTGTTTAGGTCTCTGCTACCAAGAAACACAGGCAAAATCAAGCTTATTTTTAAATAAACAGTTTGTGTTGTCAATTATGCCTGGGCACATGGCTGTCGCAGATGAACTGAAATCCATTTACTTTTCTCTGCAGAAGCTCATTGCCTCTTGGCTCTGTCCTCTGTTCCTCCCTGGAGGTTATTCCTCTGCTGCAAATGTGCCCCCAGCCTCAGCCCATAGCACTGGGTCCCCCAGCACAGGGTCAGGATCAGGGAATGGAGGAGCCAGGATGTGGCAGGTGGTGAAAATGCAATGACAAAAGAGTCTGGACAGTGCTGTGTGAGGGCATCTCAAGTCATGAGTTTTGAGGCAGTATGTCTTGACCTTCCTCTGCACAGGATGTCTCAAAGAAGGATGAAAGGGCTTTAAGCTCAAAAAGGGCAGCTTTTATTAGAATATCAACTAGGATAATTAACTTTAAAGCAGAAAAACCTTACAGGATATTGGAAGAGAACTGAGAAGATTTAAATGCTCCCTACATCCAGTGATCCTTGGAGGTTTGGAGTTCACAGAATCATAGAATAGTCCAGGCTGGAAGGGACTTTTCAAGGCCATCCAGTCCACCTTCAGAGACAGAAAACTAGTAGACCAGGTTGCCAGAGAGCAGAATAATCTGACCTTGAATGTTGCCAGGGATGGCTCATCCACCACTGCTCTGGGCAACACATTCCAGTGGCTCAGCACCCAAACAGTAAAAAGCTTCTTCCTTATATGTAATCTAAACCAACCCCCTTTTGGTTTAAACCCCTTGTCCTGTTGCAACAGGCCCTCTTGGAAAGTCTGTCCCCCCCTTTTGAGCAGTCCATCTCTAAACACTGAAGGGCCAAGTTCCTCAATGGCTTGTTCCTGGTGGCAGCAAGCTGTGCTCAGACCTCCTGTAAATCCTGCCCATGACTCCTGGGGCTGCTCCCTGCTCTCCAGGGCAGACCTTGGGTGACACATATCCATCTCTCACTCTCCCAGCATTTGCAGCCCCCCAAAGCTGCAAAGCCCCTTTATCCCACAAAGGAAATACCCAACACTCCATCCTCCAGGGAGCCCTTGCTGCTGCCAGCTCTCCTAAAGAGCCTCATCTAATTGGAAACAGAAATTATAAATAAGCATGTTCTTTTCACTGTGCTGTGCTCACCCCTTCTCACAGCTCAAATGGGAAAAGCATAAATCTTAAAAATCCAGCACAAGAAGCCTTAAAAATGTGGGGAAAAAAGATGAAAAACATCACTGTGAAAACCTAATTGCAAATAAAAGATAAGATTGACAAAGGGATTAGGCATGTCTAATGAGCACCTTCACTTCATAATTACACTAGAAAGAATAAACATTTCCAGATAAAGATGTAAATCTTTGTGCTCTTGAGCAGAAAAGCAAGACAGAAGTAAACAATGCTTCCAAATAACAAAAACTGATTTAATTCTGTCCCCAGATGAAATTCTGCATTATTCCTGCTTTTAGTGAAGAAACTTGTAAGCACAAGACAAAATGGAGAGATCATTCCTGGTGTTTGTGCTGAGAAACCTCCTATTTATTCTGTTCAGAGGAGGAAGCACCCTATGAGGTGGACAAAAAAATTCTCCATGTGAATGAGCTATCCCATAGCTGCTCCAGAAATGTTCTCTTGGACATCCTCCTTCAGAAAGTGACATCAGCAGCTCTCAGAGGTGAATTCTGAAATGGGAAAGTCAAAAGCCTGTCCCTGTCCCCAGCTCCCAGCCTTCTCCTGACTACTCTGGGAAAGTTACAGACACCAAGAGTTGCTTTCTGCATTTCTCTCACAACCATTTGTAATTTCCATCTGTGGTGTTGGCTCCCCCAGCATTCAGAATATTTTCTGGCTCAGTATCTGTCTACCATTCTAAATCCTAGCAATTTAAATGTTTCCCAGACTACTCTCTATGCATATACCAGCACACATTTAAGTATTTAAATACATATATTCTGTCATGTGGTGAATTGTTTAGTCACAAAAGATACACCACACTTACTTATTTTTAAAAAATGGTATACATATATGGAAGTCTTCATTCAAACCAGATTTCTGCCCTAGAAATCAAAACAAATATTCACAGTGTTTTGTGAGCAAATTGTTCTTGGCTTGGTCACAAAACAATGGGCAAAATTAATCTCTGTTTTTACACCTGGGATGAATTAGGGCCAGCAGAGCCTTTGATAGAAAAATCAAAATGCAGCTCACTAATAATGATAAAATGCTCAGTTGCCTCTCCACTGAGAAAAGAAGCCATCAAACTAATGATTAAATCCACATCAATCATTTGGCACAATAAAAATAAAGGCTATGAATATAATGTTGTCAGAGAATCAACATCTCCTGCTTAGAAAATAAATGTCTTGACTTCATCTCAACATTTGTTTTCCATAAATGCTGAGGGTTATATCAGCATTTGTACAGCAATGGGAAACACTCCTTCATTGCAACATGTCAATTCCAGAAGCATTATTCCTAAAATAAGCAGAAGAGCTGGATAAAATTAATATGGGACGGTGTTCCTGAAATCCTCCTGAAATTGAATTGTCATTTCCAAGCTGGTGCCAGACCTCTTCTTTCTACAAACAATATTTAGTTGTGGCAACAATAAATATTGAGGCAAATCCCATTTAGAGCAAACTGGGCACATTTCAAGGAGGTCACACCTTTTGCATTCACTCACTGGTACAGTTACAATACATTCATCAAGATTAATAGGAAAAAATCCTATAAAAACCTTTTTTATAGTTAGAAAATACCTACTTTTTTCTTTTTTTCTTAAAAAACCCTAATTTTGTATTTACAGTTCTGTTTTCAAGTCAGTACCTTTTAATTCTGAATTCTATTGAGACTTTTGGGAGTCAACCTGTAACTAACACACAAAGGGGAACATTTTTTGCAAATTATTTAGGGATATTAGAATGAATATACTGATTTTATCAAGAAAAATATAATTATTTAATTCAGGTCAATATCCTGGCACATCACATGAGAAAAAGCCATATATTTTGTCATGTTTGATGATGTATGAATTATATTTGATAATGAAAATGTAACTAGAACTGGCAATTCTGAGTTCTTAGTCCCATGGTATATGCAAGTAAATTTGATAAATGTACCACTCAGCCACCTTAAGAATTATGTTAATTAGTAAATATGCATTTTTATATTTACAAAGTCACTTAGATAGTAATTTATTCTACCTTGAAAGCACATGAATCTCATAACAAAATACAACTTGAAAGTTCCTTTATTTCCAAATAGAGCGAATCTTCTGGAGGAAAGAGATGAAAACTGAAGAAGTGACAGATTTTGGGGAAAAATTTTTGATTTTGCCAGCATCCATCCTTCCCTCTTGGAAGAAAAATCCCACCCAGAAGCACCTGAGATGAATGCCAAAAAGCAGAAAGCAGACATAGCAGCCTCCTCAGCATGCAGTGAACATACCCACGGGAGACAAGAAGAAAGATTATGGGATTAATTCTGCACCACAGGATGGCCATCAGTTCTGAGGCTCCTTGCTAGGTTTGCCAGTCACAATAATCAGCTTCATGCCTCCAATGCAAGGACTGCAGTGGGGCTGCCTTGCAAAACTTAATGATCCAGAGGAAGGGAATATTTCTGTGTGATGCTGGACCTCCAGCACGTCTGGCACAGCCTCTTGCTCTGGTGATGGCAGGGGAAGCCCAGCACAGTGTCTAAGAGCAGGGCAAGCCAACTGAGGAACAATCTTACTAACTGAGAAAAAAAACCCTGATAATTCAGAACACTTTCACCTTTTTTTTTTTTTTTTTTTTAAATCACCGGGCTAAGACCTTCTTTGAGAACTGTGCATTTCACCCTCAAATCTCATCTTGGATGAATGAGAGGCTACTTGAGAGCCTACATTTATAGAAGCAAAAAGGCTATCTTAATTTAGGATGCACTTAGTTTTATCTGTTTGGTTAGCATGGAGGAAGGCAGAACACTGGATAAAAGTTTCCTCCTAAAAGAGAATGGGAACTCACACAAGCATTTGCCCACATTTCATGTTTTATGAATTCAGGTAATCTGAACAGTATGTCACTGGAGACAGGTATTAAAGCATTTAGCATACATTCAGACAAGTTGGTTCCCTTTTTTTCCATCTCTCTGTCTAGACAGCTGTAAAACAGGGACCTGAAATGATGTGCAAGATGATTCTCCCATTAAATACTTCAGTCTTTAATGTGGGCTTCACACCAATGCAGTTAACAAATAAAGATTCTGCTAACAGTTCATTACCACAAAGCTCATTCTTGCTCAACAAAAGCAAGTAATGACAAAATGCATTTTCTTTCTAAATTTATTTTATCAAAGAAAGCAAGCATCAAGATACTAAACCACATAGAAAGAATTATGAGATACTTCTTTCTTGTGCTCTGATGTGTTTAAATTAAAATATGCAAATATTAGCGTGTTTTTCTGGGACTTCTTGAATAGAAAATTTAGAAAATGTTGATTAATTGATTTTACATTTCCTAACTCCTTTTTCTAAGGATTTTTACTTTATTTTTAATTTTGTTCCACCCAAGCATTAGCAAAAGACTGAGATCAGATTATCTTTCCCTGAAATGTAGAAAAACTGTAATTAAATCTCTGCTCTTTGACATCGGCCATAACTGACACGGATAATAAATTTTTCCTTCAGTTTTTGTACTTGTGCAAGGGATGACAACAGTAACTGCAAGTGGAAGATCTCTTCCACAGATAAGCTTTGTCAGGGAAAAGCAGAATACCAAGTGATGATGCAGCAAAAGGTTTATGGATTATAATAATGCCACCCTGTCTTCCTTCACTGCTTATTGTGTCTAGAACACAAGGCATAGCTTGCACAGAGCTGCAGGGATTGCACATTTCTTCTTTGGGATAACAGGTTGAATTTTGAATCCCTTTTCCTATGCTGGTTACTTTGCCTTCCCATTTTTGAACAGTAGTTCTCTGTTCCCTGAGAGAAAATGCATAGACTAATTTAAATGCATTAAGTAGCACACTTATTTTGACAGCCTGGCCTTAAGATGCAGAAAGTTACACAGAAGTTCCTATAATGTAAATTAGAATTTAATATCCATAGAGTTGCATGTTGAGAATATATCCTGGAGTATTTGCTACCAAAGGATGACTTTTACCTTATTCAGTATGTATTTTGGTACACAGAATGATCTGTGTACCACTTCCACCTTAGGGATGTAAATAAATACTTTTATAAGCACGCTGTATTTAACATATATCACAGAAGATCCTGAAAATCCACATTTTTCTACTTGCAAAAAAATAAATAGCAGGTTAATCCAAGTGATGCAATGAAAGGTGGAAAGCAACTCCTGCCTAGATATAATTTCCAAGTGTTTTGGCTACACTGAATCATAACCATTTCCTCAAAATAGCTTTAATAAACTTATTTAAGCCCAGCCTTTTGCATATCAAATGAGGCAGCACACGATACAAGAAAAACTGGAGAAGCTGTGAAATGCTGAACAGCTTTCTTGGTAGCAGAAGACACAGGCTGCTCATCCTTAGGTGATCCTGCAATTCCTGCCTCCTCCCTTCCCTCCCAAGTCTTTGGGCTCTACACTGAAAAACGTCAGAGATTCATGAGCAGGGGTTTAGAGAAGCTCATTTTAGGAGAACATGGGAGGGGTTAGCCACTTGCTAGCCCAGGCTACTGCTGAAGAGGGTTGAATTTGCCAGGTTGTTGCAACTTGCTAAAGAAAGTGAAGTCTTTGCATTGACGCCAAATTTTCTAGGTGAGACTTACAACTAAGCCAAGATTTGTGGTCCTTCCCCAGCCACAGAAAGAGACACAACCCTTGATTAAAAATTCTGTCTTCTGGTCTCCCTTGTCCACAAGTAACTCCTCTGAGTTTTTGTAAAAAGTACCCAGTGTGATCTGAATGAGCCAAAGTGTGACTCACCTTTTAGCCTACAGGGGCAAACAGGAGAGATTTTAGCACCATCCATCAGGTTGGTTGTTGTTTATGGAATAAGCTGGTGCTTGTGTAACTAGCTCACAGAGCAGCAGTGCTTGTCCTTAGGAACTATCACTGGATCCACAGTCTCAACAAAGAGAAAATCCTGAATGCACTAAGTAATTGAGTAAATACATGATTCAGGGCTATTTTTCTCTGCAAATTTGTGAGGAAGCAAGCAGAAGATAGATGCTGTCTTCCATGGACAGGGAACTTTTGTTTCCAGGAGTGTCAGCTCTGGTGGATTCCCACAACCCTAAAAACTTCAGCTTTCCATGCTCCCCAAGCTCATCAAGCTCTGTTATCCATACCATGGTTCATGCTCTTAAAATGGGACTTTGCCAGTATCTGTTAAAAAATGTCTCCCTCCAATTACTCCAAAATAAAACCAGGGCAAATAATGGTGGTTTTTTTCCCTCTGTGACATCTTTTAGTTCAAGAAGTACTTCATCCTCACAGCTGAGTTGCCTTAGGCTGCACACAGGATGGGTTTGAGAGCAAATGATGAACCAAAGCATTATGTTTTAGCTTAAACCCTTCAAAAAGAACAAATAACTGATGATGAATTTTCAAGGGGATTGTGCCTCAGGGTGCAGACATGAAGCCTCTTTTGCTTGCACAGGGTAACACAATCAGACCAAACTTCCTATAAATGTGATGCCCAAATCAGGCCTTGTTGGACCAAGATTCACAAATCCATCTTGTAATAAAAGCAGAAAACTCAGTAACAGAAAAAGAGAGACTTAGTGTTGCTTCTGACTGTCTCTACTCCAAATTAATCTCTTTCTGTGCAGGTTGAGGATGACATAGCTGCTGCAGAGCATGTCAGATGGATTTTGCCAGGTATGTGCCTGCACAGGACTGCTTTTTCATTTAGTAACTGGAGCTTTAACAACAAGTTACCATCTTTCCACTGGATTCCACAGGAAAACCAGACCTTTCCACATCATCCCTGGACCTTCAGAGGAAAACTGCACCTTCTACAGGAGCACTGCTTCAGCTGACCCACATCTGCCACTGCAGGAGGATGCAGCCACCATTTAATGGGACTGCTTCCAACACCCTGACTGACTGACAGGGTGTCAGGTTGTATTGTGACTCTGTCAGGGTTGGGATTGTTCTTTGTAATACTGTATTTCTATTTTAATTTTCCTAGTTAAGAACTGTTATTCCTAATTCCCATATCTTTGCCTGAGAGACCCTTAATTTCAAAATTATTATAATAATTTGGAGGAAGGGGGTTTACATTCTCCATTTCAAAGAGAAGCTTCTGCCTTTATTGGCAGACACGTGTCCTTCAAACCAGGACACCTGTTCTCAGAAACACACTTAGGAATGATGCATTAATGATGAAAATCACGAGTACAGCTAAGCTGGACTGCAGAAGATACTGTTTTTCTTCAGTAGCACATTCAGGAAATATTGTCTCTCTTCATTTTTAGCCTACTCAGTTCTAGGGGAGCACACACATACACTACATTGAAGTGTCTCATTTGTATACATCAGGCCATCCACATTTTACCATATGGAGGTATCACATCATTAATAGCTGTTTTCCTTAAATAGCCTACAGTTTGCTTAATCTTTCTTTCTGTGCATGATCTTGCAAGAGTAAAAAGGCTTTCATACAAAGGCTGTGTTTTTATATGCAAATCTATTATTTGCTTACCCACTTTTTTTTTATCCCTGCTTTATAATGAATTTCTGATGAATGTTTTATGGGTTAGGTTTAGGATTTGTAAGCTATCTCAAATTTTATCTGTTTGCTATATTATCTGCAAATACCACAGTTTTGTTGATGTTGATTGATCTCATTTACATATTCATCACACTTTCATTTTCAAGGATGTTTTGCTATAAACTGACTGTCCCCATTTCTCCTTCATGTAATACTATAGATGGATGTATTTTCAAATTGAGCCCATTTTCATGTATATTTTTAGGTTAACAATAAATCACCACTTAGAAACATCCCATTCAATGCCTTCATACACATCTGACATATGGTTTCTGAGTAATTAAAGATAACAGAAGCAGTTCACAATGAACTTTTCAACCCTCTTCACAATCCAAGGTGCTCAATGATTTTCCATAGGGACCAGGCTAAAAGGAGCTCTCACCACCTTCCTGCTAAATCCCTTATTCATCCAAGAATAAGAGGGAGAAGGATAGAAATGATGCAGAGAAATGTCCTTTGGTGTTTTCCCATTACACACACAGCACTGAAGAAGATACTGCATTTTAAGTACATTTCCCCACTCCTATTCAGACTGCTCTTGGGTGAGCAGCCTGTTTGTGATCCTCTCCTATCAGGGTGCAAGTGCTGTTCTGTTTCTAAGCAAAATGTGGTTTGCCCCTACATGAAATATTTCAGAAAACCCATACACGAGGCAGAATAGTTCAGGTTGGACAGTGAGGGTTATAATTTCTGGTGCAAGCAGCAGCTAAGCCATAGATTTTCTGTTGTTAAAGAGAGGTAGGGAACACATTACTAAGGGTTTTCCCTTCCAGTGGTGGAGCTGCAATACCTCCACAACAGTGTGCTAATGAATGTAAGATACATCTGTTCATCAAAGGTGCTCACAGTTGTATCTCCAGGCTGATCACTAAAATTCACAGAAATTAGCTGCTTACACTCCAAACAGTACTAAGATTTTTGGATCTATCACCCTAAGAAACTTCTCTCACACTTCCTGCCAGCTGCCTCTGAACTTGCACAAAACAATCCTATTTATTCCCAAGTGAAAAGAGAATTGGCTGACCAGGAATTAGCATAACAGGAGGTCTTTCCTCTGTTCAATTCCAAAACTCACAAAATAATCTGCTTCCTATGGCACTGTATTTATTTACTGTAATGACACTCCATGCTCAACCAGCCCTTTGACTGAAGACTGTCTGATTCCTGATATGAAAATGTATTTATGACAACATTTTTCTGGAAGGTGTCAATGAAAAAGCAGTCTATTTTTTCTTACAACAGAAAGATAAAATGATATGAAGCTCAGTGACAGGGACTTGCTCACAGTCTGTAAAAGGAGCTGCAATCAGAAAGTGCTGCTTGGAGTAAAATAGTTGTTTCCTAGTAAATATTGACAAAATACGTACATTTTCTCTAGGTCAACAAGTCCTGCAAAAGCTCCTTTGGGAATGACTCTCATCTTGGTGAGGACAAATCTCCTGAAAATAGAGAAAATGGGGTGATTATTCACTATTCCCAACACAGGACTGTGCAGTAGCCTTGCCAGCACAGGAGAAGCCTTTCTCACAGGCACAGGGATGGTCTCTGGGCTGAAGGCTTTGGCATCTAAATACAGCTGTAATATCCAAAATTACAGCACAGCACTGGGGCTCCTCAGGGGAAAAAAACATCCCTCAGTAGTTGCTGTTTCTTGTTTGCTTCAGGAAGAAATCCAGACTTGCAGCTTCTCTGTTTGCTGAGAGGGAGCAGCATCTTCCTCCTCTCAACTGCTCCTGGGAGTGATGCTCAAGCACAGGATGAGGCACCCTGTGGAGCCAGACTGGGATCAGGTGCTTACTCAAGGCTGTAAAATGGCCCATCCATGCTCATGCAGGAAAATTCCTTAACCTGCTGCAGAGATAATTTAAGGAGTCAGCTACTGTCTCCCATCATTGCAACTTTAATAACTTTATGGCTTCTCACAGTCTCTCTTCTAATTAGTTCATAATGTGCCACAAATTTGGGCTTTGGAATAGTCAATCACACATTCACCAGGACAACATTTTTACCATTTTTTAAAGGTCACAGAATATGCTTTATGAAGAAAACCCATTTGAAATACCATGTAAGCCTTTTTGTTAACCTGGAGTCATATCCTTTAATTGCAATAAACAAAAAGGACTAGAAGACTTCTAATGGCACTTAGCAAATGATATATGGGGTTTCTACTGCTCCTCAGAGAAATAAGGTGTTATCTGCATGATTGTTTTCTTTCACACATTTAATCATTGATAAGAGTCTTGCATGAACAAATGCATACATTAACATGACCTGCTCATCACAAGACATCAGATAACATTGGTTGCATTGAGAGACAGCTGTTAAAAAGTACCTTCTCTTATTTTATAAAAACCCACTTACCCAAGTTACATATACAAACATGTTACATACATACAGCACACCCTGTGATTCAGTTTCTCAGTCTATTTTTCCATGGAAATGGAGATTAATTTTTTTCTGTGTTATCATGGAAGTCTTTTTTCCAGTGAACATATCTACCAGACCACCCCTAATTTTCATAATATCAGAACTGGCCATGCATGGCTGTTTGGGATCACCTTTCAGCTCATATGCTGTCTCATTGTAAGGTCTGCAGGAGGACAGAAATGGAAACTCAGCCTGCTATTACCTGCTGTGCAGTCCTGCAAATTTTAACATAATACCTCAAAACTAGAGACTTACTTCCTTACCATTCACATAAAGTATTCATGCAATCCTCATCTATGTTTTATTTCAGATGATTAGCTGAGAATTTTCATGGGAAATTACCAGGTTTTAATCAAAATTTTAGGGGAAAAACTAATATTCTGTCAGAGTACCAATGTGACAAGTTCACATTTTAAAACTGTACATCTTTAACAGAATCTACCCCCTCATGAGTTAATATTTACTTAAGCAAGACAAAGTCAATGCACACCTCACCTGGTTCTGGAGATGTCACTGTGATTACACCAGGAGTGAACTTGGTTCCACACTTTTTTTTAAACATTGAACTTTATGGTATTCTCAGCTGTGAAAGACGATGAAGTCAACTTGGTATTTCATTATTCTCGTACTATCGTTAACGTAAATCAGAAAAAGCTTCAACACACTGTCACACAAGAATTACAGTATTGAGATCATTATGCAAATGTTAGAAGGATAAAAGAGCTTCCAGAAAAGGCCTAACCTGGATTAGGCAATTTGTAAAACCTGACTGAAAAGAGGGCTGGTGTAATGCATGCAAAGCTGTGGCTGTGCTTCAGAGTGGATGGGTACAATGGATCCTTGCAGAACACCCAGCAGGCTTAGTGCTACAAAGCTGAACCATCAGGAAACCCTTTAACTTTGATCTGCTTTGAAATCTCTCTCAAACTCTGCTTTGTAGAAATGCACGCCTAATTTCTGAGCCCTAGAAAAAAGGGCTTTGTCTGGAAAGCCACCTATCCCTTTTTTATGTCAGTGTGCTAAAATGAATCCTCTCTGTGCAGCACAGGCCATCAGGACATTTGCAATTTTTAATTAAGCACTGGCCTATGCCGTGCTTCACCACAACAAGAAATTGCAGTCTGATACAGAAAGTAATGAAAAGAGGGAAATTTCATTCATGGGTTACTGATATGAGAAAAGCCACATCTGCATAGAACTAAAAATCAGACCTTGAATTTCTTTGTTGAAGACCCTGGTATCCTGTGTTAATAAGGTGCCAGAATTCAGGATCCAAGTGTCTAATGCCCTGAAGCAGTTAAAACAGAATTGAAGTTTAATAGCTGAAATCTCATATTCCACTTAAAAAAAAAAATAAAAAAATTGTTTTTAAACATCTCTGAGTAAGCTATATAAAGTCAGACTTATAGGCATAACTAAAAGTGAAAATTAGAATCAGTTACTCATTGAATTATCAACTGTATAATGAATCTATTATAACTAGCCAAATTCTCTACTGTCTATAAATCTCACCAATTAGTCTCCAAGAATCAATCTGTACTTGACATGAGATACTGGCTGTTCAGTACCAACTCTTTCTGAGGTACATGGGGAAAATAAATGGAAAGCACTTCTAGGTTTTGTTTCTGGCACTATTTTAGGGTCAAATAAATGGATACAGCCCACCTTTGCTAAAGCATGTTTCATGTCAAGAGAAGCAAGTAAAGAAAGGCTTCCTTTAAAAATGTGTACTTAAGAGAGAGATTCAATATTTGGTCCTAAAAATTTATGTTGGCACTTGGGTACCAGCAAGGAAAGTACTGAAAGGCCTAAACATTCAGTGAACAGTGTGGAATTGAAACCCAGAGCAGGTGTCCAACACAAGGCATGAGAAAGTCCTAGAAAGGACTCCAGGGTTGGAGCCACCAAAAACTTAAGAAATGACACAGCAGGGAGCATGGAAAAAGGAAACAAGCCCCAGATGGTCACATGGTTATCCTGCATTTTGTGAAGACAATGTAGCTGGAAATAGAAAAATGGCAATATTAATTACTGTTATTCACTATGTAAAAGGACAGATTTAAGTCTGGCCCATTGCTTCAATACATGCCCTGATGTCCAGAAAAGGTTTCTAAATCCTGACTTAAATCTCTGTTGAAAGTGATTTTTGAAGAGTTTTTTGGTAGGGACTGAATCTCTCTGCTCCAGTTTTACAATCACACTCATACTTTTTGTGTTTCTCTGGACTGAACATGCAAAATTCCCACATCCTTTTTCCATTTCTCACTTTTGTTTTACATATCTCTTTCTTATATAATATTTTTGTTTGTCCCATGAATGGGTGTGAATAAACTCCTCTAAAACTTAAAGCTTGACCTGTCAGGATGAAGACAGAGATATCTCCTGTAGATTTGTTTATTTACATAGGAACATCTAAACCTGACGTTTAAAACAGTGGCATCTTGGTTAGTATGAAGCCACTGACACAGATGACTTGTACTTTATACCACTATGAAGAACAAACAATAAAAATGCATCTTGTCTCTCTATGGCTGTGTCCAGTATCACAGAAATATCAGTGACAAATTAATCTCAAAGCCTATAGGGGACATGATGCAAAGAACAGAAATTAGCAAGTACTGCTAAAATGTTCCTGAATAACCCTCTAACATTTCCAGTTATGACAAGATTTATTGATCTTTTCTTAAAATAGAGTCTTCTCTGGCTGAAGTAGTTCAGACAGGCAGAGTATAAGACATGAAGGAAAAAAAATCTTCAGAAAAATTAATGTTCTCTCATCCAGCCCCACACGATTCCAGTGATAGAAAGGAGATTGACCTCATCATGAAAGGATGGAGAACTGGATATCATTATTCAAATATCTGATGCTCAAGGTAAGGGTGATTAAAAAGACTTGTAAAATTAGAAGACAAAAAAAGTGGACCTATACAGGTCATTTCTGCTAACTGTCTCTGAAAAAAGTGCAAATAAAACCTGTGAAGTAAAGCCACTGTAACCTCACTGTGTTGGTGAGGTTAGCCATTTGTGTTCAGAATGATGTATTTTACACATTCATCTAATGAATTCTCAGACCTTGGTCCCACAGGATTTTCTTGAACAATTAATAAGGTGCTCTTTGGCATAAATTTTCCACCAGAACTTGCTCCCACACTGCTTTGGTGCCCCCTCCTCCCAGCCCCCTTCCTTGGCAAAGGCATCCCCCTGCCACTGGCAATAACCTTGCACAACAAAGAACTGCACTGATTATCAGAAATTAGACTGGCTGAAAAAAAAAAATAAAAGATTCTGCATCATAAAGCCTGGCTGAATGTAGGTCTTTCAAAACACTCGTTAAAACCCATTTCTTAGAGCTACTTAAGTCACACACAGTTAATCAGAAAAGTCTGTGCATTGTAGAATTATCTTCCCTGCCTCATGTAAATTACAGATTCTTGATGTTAAAATGAACTATAGCAAGCAGATACCATAAACTTTATAACTTAAAGACCAAAAGGAAATAAAATAAAAAGCCAAAAAGACTCAGTGACCATAATGCTAAATCACCAACTTTGGTTCCAAAGGAATAAATGTGATAGGATTTTGAAGAACATTTTCACTTTAATCTCCTAGCTAATGGACTGATGCTATCACCTTCTAATCCTCTGCAGCAATGTGCATTTTGTCAAACAAAGATCTACAGTGAAAATTAATTTACTCTCTGTAAATCTTTTTGGTTGTTTCTTTGTTGTTTCTTTCTTTTTGCTTCTTGCTTTGGAGATGTGCCGGAGGTTCCAGCACAAGCAACAGATGAATTTTTGCTTTATATCAGGGGAAGATTCTATGGTTCTATGACCTATTTAATGTGCTCTTGATTAAATGCACAAACCAACAAGATCCTGCATCCTGGTGAGGTTCTTTTTTCCCATTTTTGCTTGATTAGTCCATACAACACTGAAGGACTATTTTGCTTTTCATGCTGTGAGATAAAAAAATACTGCAGACCTCATCTCAGATGGTGTAAACCAATTGATCTGTGTCACTTTGGCCCTAAACTTCTGTCCTAATTCTCACTAGAATGAATCATGAGATTCCTTAAAGCTAAATGTGATTTAATTTAAATTTATGAAGAACATTTGTAGGCCTCCAGCTCACTGAAATGGGTCATAGGGCTTCACTGTGACTAGGGTCTGGTTCTAGTGAACATCTCACTGGGAAGGGGCATATGCAGATGTATGTGAACATTAAAGTATTTCTCCTGCTCAGTTGCCTAGGTGGAAAATCTCTGGAATCTATTCAGTAGGTTGTAGGTGCTTTCAGAAGAAGCAATGCTTTCCCTTTCCCAACAGCAGGAGTACAAAAGTCATAAACTGGATGCTAAAACATCAGGCTTCAAAAACCACCAAGCTAAATGCAAAAAGCTTGGGTTTATTTGCTTTTGGGTTTTAAAGTCTTTAGAGAGCATGCACATCTTGCTGCTAAGCTATTTTCAACACTCACAAGGCTTTAATTTAAGAATGGGGATAGATTTGTATTAGTCACCTCAGTTCCATGGGATCTTGAAGGAGGGACTTTGTAAGGCTGAGTAAAGCAGGATCATGAGGAACAGCACAAGCAGTGCCAAAAAACCATCTCCCACCATCCTGTTGTCTCATCTTTTCAGAGAGATATGGTATTATTTTGAGAGGAAACCAAAGCCAAGCTGAATATTTTTCTGATAATGACAGATTCCTTTCAAAGAGTGGACCCTAAAAGCGCAGGCTATCCCACTCGAATAAGGGAGGATGAGCTTTACAATTCATTTGTTCAACTGAGACATGATCCATGGATCTGTGTGTCTGAGAGCTCCTACTTCACACACATGTAAATGGATTTATGAGAGAAAGACCTTAATTCCTTGCTAACATGCACAATCTGGATTGAAGCATCTGATCACTGCATCCACCTAATGTGCTTTAGTCAGCTGCTCGTCCCTTTCAAATGCTTGAGGAAGAAGTTATCTAGACAGTGCAGCTGGTTTAATTCCTCTTGTGGGATAATAAAAGCTGGTAAAGGTGAGCATTCCAAGGAAAATCTAGGCAATGCTCATTTCATGAAGAAGACAAAAAATGTAAGGTTAATCTGGGAGGGAAGGCTGCTTGGGAATCTTCAGGTGGTGAGTTATGTAAAGACAATCTGTGAGAAAGAAATTATGTTGGTTTGTGAGCTATTAAATAAAGCATTGTACAGTCAAAGTAAATACAATTAGAACTGTGATGATGAAGTTATTAGTGATGTCCATCTGCTTTGCAGGTCTGAATCTAAAAGGCAATAAGTGCAGCAGCTGATGAAAAATCACTCCTTACTCTTTATCAGTGGCCTCCCATAAAAATCAATTTCCTTTTCTTTTTGGAATTAGATTAAAAGGATAATTAATGGTACTGATTGCATCCCTATTCTAAATTTAGTTAACACTTACCCAGTTTAATAATGCCCCCCAGCCACAGAAAGCTGCAGGGAAGCATTTTGAGATCACACCCCCAGTGCCATGTAAGTTTTTCACTTGCAGAGTGGCCACAACACCATGGCAGGGATAACAACATGCCTGTTTCCCCGGCAGAGCTGTGATGCTGCTCCCACAGGCACACAGCAAATTTGCTGTGGGATTTGTTTTTCCCCGAGGACCTTGCTTGGGTCAGCTAATTAATTACACACAGTGCCCGTAGGCAGCTAACAGCTGATAAGGAGAGATAAGGAAACAGAAAACTATTGAGAAAAGAACAAAAAACAACAAAACAACCAAGCATCTCAAAGACTGTAAAAGTGGTCAAACAATGGGCTTGTAAAGCTTACTCTCCCTCCTCCCTGAGGTAGTTTTCCAAAGCCATGGCATGTTTAGTCTCAGCCCTGATAGCCTTTTCATTTCTGGACAAAGCACACTCTGTGCTCAGCAGCACTGCTGCATCCCCCAGCAGATAGCTTCCTTCTGAGGTCACACGTGCAGCCAGCTAAAAATAAAGCTCCAAGGTGCTTTTAAATAGCTCTGCTCGAATAGGGTGGGAGGAAACTGGATGATAAAAAAAAAGACAGGATGGCAAAACTCCCAATTAGAAAAAGGAATGCAACACCAAGACTTTTAGTCATTCTGAGATATTTAATGGTCTACACTTACTGTGGTTATTTCAGTGTGTTTAGGTTGGGTTGATTTACACTGAGGCACAAGAGTTGTGATTATTCAGACCAGCTCCCTGTGTGTGTTAAATGATTTTGTAAAGTCCCTGACAATCAAGTTTGTTGAAGATTTAGATGTAAGTAGCAGTAGTGCACAAGATATGTCCCAGGCAAAGCAATGCAGTCTTGGCAGAGAGGATCTTTTCCCTGCTTTAAGCTCACCCAGAGCTGTAGTAAAGCAAAGCTGAAGCTCTGATTCCTCTCAGCACATACACACACAGAGAACAAGGGTTTGCTGCCCAGCACAAATTGCAACAAACAAGTCCTCTTCAGGCCTCTGAGCAGCTATGTTCACATCTGGGAAGGGTTTAACTGCTTGGGATGAGTTACCACAAAAAAGACCAGCAGTAAGCTTGGCAGCACAGCTAAAATTGCTTCTATTAATGTCAAAGGCATGCTGTGAAAAGTGCTCTGTGCAAGATGAGTAACACAAGTGAATGAAGTTAGCCCATCTTGGTTACAGAGAGCCAGGATGATTGCTTTATTTTTACAAATAGCTATACTTTTATTAGTATTGATTATCCTGCAAGACACTATGCTACTTTTAGACAAGCACTTCCTTCTCATCACAGCTTACTCACAGGGGCCTTTGAGAAATGTCCAGCATGTGATGAATGTACAGCTTCCTTAAACCCTGACCTTGATACCTGCAACCATCCCTATGGTGAGGAGAAGCCATTGAAAATTCATTCACTCCAAGCACATTCTTGGTGCTACATCTATTTATATTAATATCTCTGCATAATTTCCTAACAAAAGCAGCACTGTACAAGCACTGGCTAGTTTGTTCTTCCAAAAGCAATGTTTTACTTTGTGTTCTTTCCCATGGGCAACTTGTCAAGGCAAATACAGTTATGGAAAATGTCCACAGTCCAATCAGATGGGAAGCTTTTAGGTATTGTCTTCACAACTTTCTTCTATTCTTTTGATTCAGTGCAGGAATAACCATCCTGCTCACATACAGCCAGTCACTTAGACTCTTCCTATCCCAAGAATGTGTCAAAAAAGATCTTACTGGATAGCAAAACACCAGATAACTTAGCTGTGTCACTTTATCTTGATAACTTCATTAGAAACAGCTGGAGTGCTTTTTATCTCCTTTCTCATCCATATCTTCATAGGCACTTTACCTGTGCTGCTTAATGGGACACAGATGAAGTATCCCAGAATATTAATGAAAGAAAAAGAAAGACACTCACTGTTACATTCCCTACTTAGCACACAGTCTAATAAGTAACAGGGTCCCCACTAAATATTTGGATTAATTTGGATACATGAAAAGGCTTGTTTGAAGTTGTAATGAGATATCAGATACTCCCAATGCCAGAGCAGTCAGAAACCATTTAAGAAACAGCACTTGGAGGCTCGACTGTACTCCTCTTTCCTATCTGAATACAAGCTTTGCAAAAGTAAATATTCTCTCTGCTATCTACTACGTGCTGCATTTTCCAAGGAGCAGTGTGAGTGTCAAACACAACTGACTCAACTGGAATTCTTGGGAAAACAGCCTCTCTGGAAAGAAAGCTCCCAGAGGCAAACAGCACCTACTCTGCTCTGCCAGACTTGTGCTAACAGAGTTATCCTGAAATACAGAAATGAGCTGGGTCTGTGCCACATGCCCCTGCTTCTCCAGCACCACGGCAAGTGGAGAATTTACATCTTTTTAACTAGTGGAAGCACACATTTAAATTTTAAATGCTTAAGTTTTGAAATAACATTAAAAGTGACAAAGTGGAAAAAATCCCCAACTTTGGTCACTCCAGCACCATGCAAAAAAAAAAGGAAATCTCCTCTGGGCATGCCTTTCTCTAATCTGAATGTCTCTGCTGACTCCTGAACTGCTGCTGCATGTGAAAGTGGGTGAACCACAAACACACACTGAGAATGGGAGCACCCATGAGATTAAAGTGAGCAACAGGTCCCTGTAATTGTAAAAGAGCTCACAGTCCTCACACTTTAAATGCAATTTATACATTTTATTCAAATCCTGTAAACGTTCCTGTTCACTGCCATTGCTCACCACACACTCCCATATCACTGGTCCTTTTTCCATGGGAGCCACAGAGCTCCCATGCCAAGAACTTTTCTCAGTTCATCTCTTGGAGGTTGCTGGGGGAAATCAGCTACAGGTGCCTAGAGTCTTCCAATATTGTCCTGCACTCTACCAAGAGCATCTCTTCTCCCTCATGGTCTTTTTCTGTTATTGAGGTGTCTTCCCCATAGACATTACCAATTTGATAAAGAATCAAAAAGCAAGGAATTCACCTTCTCCTTGTACAAAACCAAATAAATAATCACATTTCCTACTATTTTAGCAGGAATTACCATGCCATTCCAAGAAGCTGAATTTATCTATCTACCTTCCATTAGGCATGGATTTATTTTCACACATTAAAATGATGCTCCTGACTAAATGCAGCATGGCAGCTAGTGTGCCACTATCCTTAAAAATACTAACTGTACTATTCCTTTAAGACTGACAGGTCTCTTCTCAGTGATACACAGGACAAAGCCTGCACTGTTGTCAAGCATGGACCTTTATTGGATTTGAAAGTGAGCAGTATTGTTTCAGAAAGAGGCCACCTTGACCACACTGGCAGCTGAAATGCTAGGTTGTGTTTGGAATGAAGATGTGCTTCGTGCTTTCACCTTCAGAGTGCTTCTCAAACATGAACCCTCCATGGAGCACTTAAAAATAATAAACATACATGGTCCTCCTAAAAAGGGTGATAGAAGAGTGAAATAGAGATGGGAGAAACTTGACCTGTTCATGGCACAGCTGCAGATTACGGAAGACCTCTAAGAGAGAGTTTAGCAGTTATGCCAAGGAAAATATATTCTTTTCAACATCTAACCTCAGTGGATGAGCCTTCTGCCCCCTTCCTACACACCCTTCCATCATATTTCTTGATTTGACTGCGACATCAGCTCTCTAAATGACTGTGATAGGCATCTCCTTGCACAAAACTGGGTAAAAAAAGGCATGTGGATGTGGCACTTGCTGATACTATTTAATGCTTTCAGCACCTCTTTCAGCCTCCCATTTCATTGCACAGAATTGGCTCCACAAGACACTACCAAAAATAAATGTGACAAGAACGCTTCAGCATTCCTTAATAATGAAAATATTAAAAGAATGTTTCTGCTTGCCACAAATTCTTTTCCCAGGTCATTTTGATAATCTTTGTAAAATCAGGCAAGTTGAACTGCCAGTGCAAAATCTCAAGTTGTCCCTTACTCTTCTCCCAGGCCCTCTTTGGGAGGTGGACTAGAAGGCAAGTTGAGGCTCATAATCCTCTAAATGCTTAAGGGTTTTGTGTCACTCGTTTTGTCACTCCTTTTCTAAAACCTTCCTCTCCCTTTTCTACTGTAAAAACAGAGGTTGCAGTTCTGATCCCTTCCATCTCAAAAAGGGTATTTGAGATTGGGAAGGGTAAAGAGGGAGGGCACTAATGCTGATCAAAGACATGATATGACTTTTGTAAGAGGAATAACCAATTTGACTCTGATTTTTTGGCATGGAAAGCTTAAAGGGATGCTAGAGGTCCACAGAAGTCCTGGAGAAGGTGGGCAAGGACTGATTCTTCAACACAAATTTCAGGTAACCCCATGGGCTGGAATTATTTGGAGGCTGGAGGAGTATTGTGTTAATGTATCTTGAATGCTTGTCTGATTCTCAAGCTAACCTTAACAGATCTAAGACTCCCTGTGGTGCACAGGATACTTGATTCACTTACAGCCATAGCTGATCTTGCAGGGAGAGAGCAGGCAAAGGATGGGGTCCCTTCCTACAGAAGGGAAAACTCACCATGATCTGCCTTTGCTGGGCTGTAACCCTGCCTGGAGACCTGGGGAAGAGCATGGCCTGAGCTGGAGCTGATGGGTCAAATTTGAGTTGCTGACCCCTTGCAGAGGATGCTCTCTGGGCTCTATGACATCACTGTGAAGGCTTGGGGCAAGATCATGTTGTAAACAAGCTGCAGGGATTTTCTTTCTTACTGTATCTGAACAACTGTGGTTTTGTCTAAATGTTGGTTGTAGCAAGTATCCCATCAATAATCTACCTGTGGCTCTCAAGTCAAAACAAAGATACCTTCTTAATACACTACAGAAGGCATTTCTAACCTGGAAAGAAATATCCAGCACCACTGACTTCATTTTGCTGTGCCCATATTGATTCTGAAGTAAAGCACAGTGTTTTCAAGCTGGACCAAGGCTTCAGAGGATATTACTCTATATTACCTTGTGCCTGTTTCCTTCATGACAATATCAAGGCTTATGTTTTGCCTGATTGATCCCAGCTGATAGTCCTGACATACTGCAAAAGAAATTGCAGGCTTTAGATTGTGAGAATGACCAAGCAGACCTCAGCATAAATTAGGAACTGGCTATGAGGTTTTTTTTTTTTTTTCCTGTGGAAAGAATACATTGCAGCAGCAAACACTGAAAGATGCAGTAGGCACAATATGCAATCCCTGCACAAGCAGGACACTCAGAGAGCTTTGAACCAGCCAAATAACTGGGAGGTTAAGGATTTAAATAATTGTGTTTAACTGGGGGAAAGAAGGCCTAATAGCATCACTTACAAAATGCACTGACAGTAAACAAAATATCACTAGGTCACTAAATGCTGATCTTTGCCCAGAAACTCAAAGCCAGCTTGGTGCTGAAAAGTGTCTTTCTCCTTCAGGTTCCTCTTTTAATCTGGATAATAAGATTCATCTTCATCTGATATATCTAAGTCTGAATAAAGGTAATTATCCCCTGGAAGTCCAGGAAAAGATTTCCTCTGCTGGCCCTAAATTTAGGAACATGGTGACTCCCATGAATGGCAAGACTGAGTGCATTTAAGTACATACTTTTTTTTTCTAGCATAAAAGTAGTGCTTTGATTTAAGACAACAGAGAACAATATAGAGTGGGCCACCTTCTGAACAAAACCCGCATAAAAAAGAATCAGGTAAACTTTTCTGAGTTCACTTCATATATCAGAAAAAGGAATCTAAACTGCCCTGCTTGCACTGGAGGTGTGAAACAATATGCCTTTTTTCTCAGAGAGAAACAGAGGACCAAAAAAAAATGAAACACAGAACAGAACTCTGCTTGAAAACAAAGTGAAAATAAATCAGCAGTGAATGGATTAGCTTCAGATCAGACTGCCTGGAGCAGCCTGATCTGGAACAGCAGAGCACTCAGGGCTTGTGTTTTTTAAATTAGTTTTAATAAATAGAATCAATAGCTCAAATCATGAAGAAGAACAAAAGCACAGATCAAATCGATCAAGGCTGTAGCTTATCATTATAAGCCAAGGGGTGTCTTCTCTTGTCTGGATGTGATAAGGTGGCAAAAGAATCCACTTGCAGCCTTTCAGTATCTCTCCCAGAACAGCTGTACAGCTGTACACAGAGCTGGATACTGAAAATACTCCAGGTTATCCAAACATAAACACAGACTCCCTTTCCTTTTCCCTGGAAGGAAAAAAACAAACCCAAAAGAATAAATAAAACCCCAGAAATAATATTTTTTTTCTTTTTTTTTTTTTTTTTTTTTTCTTTTTTTCCCTGAAGAAAAATGCAGAATTTTACAGTGAGGACAGAACTAAATAGATTAGCATGCAAGCACCAAGTATGCTGCATTATATACAGGATTTAATTCTCAGGTGAAGAGATGCTAGGTCAGATCACTGGAAAAGTGTCTTTCCACAGAGCAGGTCAGGTAAGGGTGTTGGAGAACACTCAGAAGGTCTCTCTAACCCCATGCTCAGCCAAGGGTTATCCACTGGAGGGGAGCAAGGGAGGTGTTATTAACTTCAATCAGGCTTTGGGAAATGGGAGGGGATAGGTGCACACAGGCACCTCCTTTTCCCCTTCATGCTTTTTGTTTGTTTAGTTGGATTCTTTTTTCCAAAGGGACTTTGTTCTGAGAAGCTGCAGTGTCTTACTAATGGGAGGACCTGGTCACTGAGGAGCTCCCCTTTCATCACAGGGATTTTACCCTGAACACTCCAGCATCAGCTCTGAAGAGTAAGTGCCAGACAGAAAATTAAAGCACTTAAAACCCCCCAGCCCCTCCTTTTCCCCTCTCCAGTAAAACTTTTTGTTAAATTCAAGCCAAGTACAAACTACCAGTCCTGAATTTATTTTATTAAATACAGTAAAACTGATGAGGATTTTGACACACTCTGGGAGAACACCCTAGATGTGTCAGAGCAATGCAAGGTACTGATAACCTCTGCTAATTCCCATTCATCCTCAGTTTGAAAAGCTGGCATCAGTTATGTGGGCTTTGTGCTCATATAGAGCACATAAGAGTCTTTGTCATTGTTGTAGTTGAATTATAGATAAACAGCAGAAGAGGAATAGTAATCTTGTAATAATAGAATATATGACAGGTGTACCACTGAAAGTCATTCACATGCTCCAGTAGTGAGCATGGTTCAAAGTCTATCTGGAATAGACTTCCATCTTGCTAATAAATATTCAGAGACTTTCTAGTCTTCAAGGACGTAATATTGAACATCTGACAGAAAATTCAGTGTAGATCCATAAACATTTTTGATTATATTTCGATCTGAAGTAGATTCCTTAATGTTTATAGCAAGCAGTGCCTTTGCCAGAAGACACAGAACTTTCCTGGGCAAAGTACCCAGTGGTTAACTTCAAGTCCAACAAAATAAACAAAATACCAATTATGATTCAAGTGTAGTGTAGTTTATTTTGTGTTCAGTGAGGAAGAGTTGATTTTTCCCAGCAGTGTCACTTACACTGCAATGATTATTGCACATAAGACAACTTAAGAAAATGATGGAAAAACAAATTAGATGGGCTGCAGATCGTTGGCTTATCTCAACTGCTCACCTTGAAGAGAGAATTAGGGAAACGTAAGATACAGTACTGGATGTCAGGGTGCTAGAAACCTCTGCTCTCCTTCCACCTCCTTGATGTCTCATATTAAAATTAAAAAAAAAAAAGCAAACCAACATTTCCAGCAGGGATGAAACAGCACATCTCACCAGTGTGAGGGTGTCTGCTAAATTAAAAACAATGATAACTTGCTGTGACAGAAGGTAATTAAGGGATATAAGTCGTATAAGAACTTGGCTATTTCTAATGCTCTCATTTTATTCTAAACATCCATTCATGAGATACATGAGAAAAACATTGCCAGGACTCCTTGGCTTCTGTTAGCTGGCCCTTCAGTGCTGATGGCCAAGTGCTAAAGCAATGCAGTTAAAGACTGCATTATGACACAATCTAATGGAAATCAATAGGAATTCTTCCACTGATTTTTCAATACCTACTGGACAGACAATTTACTGCATGCAGAAACCTGAATAATGGGAACAGAGGTTAACCCATCAGTGGTGCAGTGATAATCTCTTCATGCTGAGATGGAGTTGTCCCAGTCAGAGTTTCTAACAAAGAAATGAGTTGGCCTCACATTCTTCTCCGGCGACATCCACAATCAGCCACCGTTCCGTACATTAAGTGCTGCACATCTTATCTAGCTGATAGAATTTGCTGCAAGATGCTTGGTTAACCATGTTTGGTTTAGCTTAAGGGCAAGCAAAAATGACAGTCAGCATCAAGCACTAAACCTGAAATGTCCCTGCAAAGTTTCACACTTACCCTTCCAGAATCATTATGTGTTCCCTCAGATTTATTTCAAATGTCTGCATCATTATTCTACTCCAATTGCAGCTTCCCTGCAGAACCTTCTTTTTCCATGTTTTACATGGCAAAAAATCTTTTAAGTTTCAAAGACAAGTTGGCCTTGCAAAGAAATGTGAGAATGCATGGATTTTGTAGCTGATTACTTTGTCAAGAAAATCTGCTGCTAATTTATACCCCTTGACCTGTCGGGTGAGATTCAGTGCTTGTTATTTCAGCCCTTTTGATTATTTCACCTCAATCGCCAACCACTTTTTTTTTTTTTTTTTTTTTTTTTTCATATGACATTCATATCTGTTCTTGCAAATAGATAGAGTTCAGAGTAGGTATGATCACAGTCATTCTCTCTCACTTTCTCAGATTAAGGAATGCTTCTGGCAATGAGAAAATGAATATTTGTTTTGAGTTTGACAGTTGTAAAGGATGTTTATTTCCAAGGGCTTTGTTTATAAGGCTGCAGTGTTTAAAAGAATATTCTCTGTTGCTTTTGGACTCCTTCTCCAGTCCCTTCCCCAGCTCCACTGCCCTTCTCTGCAGTCTCTCCACCCCCTCAATGTTTTCCTGTAGTGAGGGCCCAGAACTGGACACAGCACTCCTGGTGTGGCCTCAACAATGCTAAGTACAGGGGGACAATCATTGCCCTGTTCTTGACACCACATTATCCTTGACACAGGCCAGGATGCTATTGGCTTTCTTGGCCCCCTGGGCACACAATGGCTCATGTTCAGGGCTGCCAACCAGCACCCCCAGTTCCTTTTCTGCTGGGCAGTTTCCCAGCCACTCTGCCCCCAGTCTGCAGCTCTGCACGGGATTGTTGTGGTCTAAGAGCAGGAAGAGCACTTGGTCTTGCTGAACCTCACAGCTCTGGTCTCAGCCCATCTGTCCTGCCTGTACAGATCCCTCTGCAGAGCTTCCTGCCTCCAGCAGATCAACCCTCCCACCCAGCTTGGTGTCATCTGTGCTCAAGGATGCTCTCCATACCCTCATCATCAGGAAAGATATCCAACAGGACTGGCCCCAATATTGAGCCCTGGGAGGACACCTCCAGGCACCTACTGGATGCATCACTGTTCATCACCACTGCCTAGGTCTGGCCATCCAGCCAGTTCTTACTGATTCCTCACTTATCCTGTACGTGCTCACATGTGAGTGCTTGTGATCACACTCAAGATGATCTGTTCCATAACCTTCCCTGGCACTGAGAACAGCTGACAGGCCTGTAGTTTCCTGGGAGCTCCTTCCAGCCCTTCTTGTGGATGGATGTGATATGCTGTGCAACCTCCAGTTGTCTGGGACTTCCCTGGTTTAAGCAGGACTGATGGCAAATGAGGGAAAGTGGCTTGGTGAGCCCTTCCACCAGCTCCCTTGGTGCTTTTGGGTGAATCAAACCTGGTGCCATAGGCTTGTGAGTTTCTAGGTGGCCCAGCACATAACTAATTACATACTCCTGGATTAGAGGGGCTCTATTTTCTCCCCACCCCTGTTTATGAGGTCACAGGGCTGGTTACCCTGAGGAAAACTGGTCTTACTGTAAAAGAGGCAAAAAAGAAATTAAGCATCACAGCCTCTTCTTCATCCTATATAGCAAGCATTGAAAATATAGAAAGCCACAACCAAAATATTTTCTGCCTTTGTATGCTTTTTGATTTTCCTATCTCCTTCACTCAAGGGTAATCTTCCAAGGCACACAGATGTTTTGGCTGATTTTCCTTTATCTGGCAGCAGTAGCCTCTCAGTGAGTACTGCTATTTCAGCATGGAGATAGCAGGGAATGATTAGTGATTGGTTTGACACTGTTTTCTTTCTGGACAGTATTTTACATCACCACTTCTCAATAAGATCAGCAAGGGCAAAGACCATTCAGATGACCATGCAAGCTAAGCATACCTTGGAAAGCATGCTCCTAGGCACGCTGGCAGGGGAAACATGGGCAGTAGCTTCTGCTAAGCAGCTGCTGAAATACAGATACTGAGGCTGGAAAAGACCTTCCTCTAAAAGGAACTCAAAGCCACAGAAACTCCAACACTGGTGCTATAGTTGATGTTGAAGGTGAAATTTAGACCTCCACATAGCCTGGGTGAACTTTTTCCTTCTTTGGGCCATTTTAAGAAAACAGTTAGCATCTCACTGAAGCCAAGGCTTCTGGGACTTTTGGGCTTCTAGGATGGAGAGCCATCCTGAACCACTTGAGTTCAGACTAACAAAACTATGTTGCTATGCAACATAGGCTGAAGCCCAAAGCTGTTCATAAAAGTAGGATACCAGCATGTGGTGTTTTATGGAAATCTATAAACTCCTTTATACAATGGACATTGTAAAGATGTACTCTAGCTGGCAAGTTAGGCTGATAAAAATAGCAGTCTGCCACCCCACCAGATCAGAGGTTAAGAAGCTCTCTGTGGAATGCAGAAAATCTTCAAGGAGACGCAAGCAGGGACTTGTGAGGCACCCCTTGCCTCATTGCCTATTTTAGCTGATAACCACCGTGTGCACTCAGCCTGGAGGACACTAAAGAGATGAATCCACACCTAGAACCAAGGCTGGCTCCTGGCAGCCTGACACAGAGGGAGAAAAAAAAGCAAAGTCTTCCAAAGCCTTGAACAAAGTCTCCCTGATTTCCAGTGCCGCCAGAACGTCTCTTCCAGACAGTGCCCACGCCTCTGACAGACAAACAAAATGGAAAGCCTGAGCTGAGGCTGGTCTGCAGCCCTGAGGCTACCAGCTACCAGACCAGGGCACCAGCACATCCAAGGGCAAGCACTCCTCAGTGGGAACTGCATGGAGACTGCTGGCTCCATGTCCAGTGCTCTGTTGAGCTCTGGATGGACATGCTCCAATTTCTAGGGTAAGGTGTTCAAAACCCAACGTGATTTCTGGCAGTGTGCTCATCCACACAGACGTAACACAGCAAAAACCTGTAGAGAAATGGATACTGTAAATGTATATTTAAAAAAATTCCTGTAGACGCAATGTTCATGCATTTGTGAAGCTCTTTAGCTAAGGAGAAACACAGAGAGCAATTAAACTCATAAAAGGGTGAAAACCTTCCAATTAGTGCTCCATAGGCAGCCCTACTGACCATAACAGAGCCAACAGTAAGCCATAATTGAAATTCTCACAAAAATCTCCACCTCAGCTGTCTTTAAATTACTGACTGTAACACCACTGTGAAATGCTTCTCTTCTAATACAGTGACAGAAACTGATACAATAAAAGTGCAGAGATGAAGAAAGTGGAAAAGGTGATGATGCAGATGTACCAAGTCAATAAAAATGCATTTGAGGGAAAAAACCCTGAAACTTTACGCCTCACTTGACATTAAAAAATAGTAGAGTTATAACTTTCTCTGCAGAGAAGTAGTTATTAGAAAGAAATACCAATAAGCAAGAGGTAATTTTTTTTTTTTGTTTGCTATTTGAAAAAGGGAAACATTTTGCCATAGGAGAACAGTCTGGTGAATAAGGTAGGTTAAACCCTCTACTCTTGGGAAATTGCTCATCTCTTGCAACCCATGGCTTTGCTATTACTGTAATGGATAAAAATACATTTTCATACTTACCAGGAATGTTGTGAAATCTGTTAATATTTATAGAAAGCCTTGTGAGCCCTAAGACAGTCTTATCAATTCCACATGACCCATGAAAACAATTAAAATCTCCTTTAATCATTTAAAATAAATGTAATTTTTTTTTAGCCTATTTCATTTGTGCTTTCAAAAATGCCCACTTTATTTTTCCCCACAGTGGTTTCCTGTCTACTTGCAATAGCACAAAGTCCTGAATCTGCAAATATGTGCAGACAGGTACTTTTGCACCTGTGATTTGTCCCACTGGGAAGCAGTGGAGCTGCCTGGGCAAGCAATTAGGATGTGTATGAATGCCTGTGGAATCAGACCTTGGATTTTCCCTCACAGGGGCCACTAATGCTGATTTCAAAGGACTGGAGAATGAGGTCTGGGCTTCATCTGCCATGGCAACAATTTACTGCAGATAGGAAATTACAGCTCGTGGGATTCGGATACAGCGAGTATTTCCCAAACCAGCAATTCCACCTAGACAGAATTATTCTGCCAAGGCATTTCTTGGTCTGCTGTCGTTTTCTAGCACAGTCTGTGCTTCTTTTATGACTCTTCACTTACCAAAAAATGAAAAGTAAAAATTTCCATAGCAGTGCTGTTGGCCAAAGAAAACTTTGGGGACAAGAGAAGATTTTTAGCATCCACCCACTGTCTTTCCATGGGTTTATAGCCCCTCTACTTATACCTTGCTTGTTCAGAGATCTATGTGTGTCTATAAAAATTCCTGCTGGGAGGCTGGACTCCAAGGAAAGACTCTTCAGAATTGATTGCTTCCCAGTAGTTATCAAGAAGAAAAAAAAATGGATTTGGCTGATCTGTGCTCCTTTTTTTTAAAAAATAAAAGCTGTAGAGAGACTGGAGACGCCAGAGAAAGCAGCACAGGTGGTGTTTCCACTGCTGGAGACAGATGTGCTCTCTTACCTCAGTGATTGTCTGTGGCTTTCACAGGCATGAATGTTTCCCTTCCAGGGAAAATACCTATTGGGCTACCAAAGGCAATAGCCTAATGAGTTTATACCATGTGATGGTACAAGTGAAAAAAAGAAATCAGAGCTTAGCCTGAAGGTAAGCACTGAAATCCAAACCTCTCAAAGCCAAGTGTAGGCAGGACTGTTACACCAGAGATTATTTCTAAGCACAAGACACAGCACAGAACATGAAACCATCAAGAGGCTTTCAAAGGTGTCTTCAAAAGAAAACCATTATAATTCTTAATCTGGCTATGTGACAATCCTTTTCAGTGAAGAAAACCAACCTCAGATAATCACATATCACTTCTTCCCATCCCATGCTCCTGGTTTTGGGAAAAAAAGACAGGCAGAGGGTCCCTCCTTCCATTACTACTCTCTCACCTTAGCCTGGGCCCTTTCAGGAGTTACAGCTACAGATCCATGTTACTGTTTTCCAATCTCATCCTCTTTGCCCAGAGCCAAACTGGTGGAGGAAGAAGTTAAACACAGACACCCTGTGCACATACACAGGTGTGTGGACACACTTCTTGGGTAGGATCTAGTTCTGGGGTAAGAGGAAGGGAAGATGTCTTTGTAAGTATCCCATGCTATCCCAAAGTTCTATGTTTAGAGCATAAATACAGGACACCAGAAACTCTCCAGAAAACAAGCACTACCTTCTTTTCCAAGCTTCACACAGTCCATCAAGTTTGTCATTGCGTGCTACTATTTCAAATTAAAAAAAAAACAACTTCTGATCTTCATTTGAAAGTATATTCCTCCTTTCTCCACACTCAAACAAAAGATGAATCAAACACTGAAAACTTGGAAATTTTCCCCACTGCATATTTAGGCACATGGTGTTTTTGGAAAATCACTGAAGATTCACAGATTCCCGACTAATAAATATTTACAAATCAATTCCAATTAACTGGCTGTATTTGGGCAAGGATTCATATCAGAGAGTACATCCTCATGTATGTGGATATGGGGAAGCATTATGCCAATAGGATCATTCTCAGAATCATTGACAAAACAGAATTTCCAGGCAAATATGTTAAAATGCTGACTAGTAATAGCACTCTTGAATAGATAAGAGAGTGAGCAGAGCTGAAAGCTTCAGCCTGCAGCTCACCTAGTGGGTAGATGCTTAAAATTGAGGCTGTCTTGTCTACAGGAAGATCTGAGTATGCTATGTTTAAGGATACAGCATTATTTAGTTAGTCCAGGCAAAGAGGGAGGCTCAATATATTTATGAAAAGCAAGGATTTATACAGCTGGGTTGGGTTGGAGGCTGTTTTTGTTTCACTCAGACACATATCTCCCTCTGCATATAATAACAGTCTGTAAATTCTCTTTTAGCTACCCAGGAGCAAATGATTGTAGGTGGCTTGATAAGGTAATGGGAGATAAAAAGCATCCCTACCTTCCAGGCTGAGCTTCTACAAGACTTAAAGATAGTTGGAGGAAAACATTGAGCAAAAGTAAACAAACCCCAAGCTTTTCTGACCCTAGACCCTCAAGATCAAAGAAATTACACCCAAGTAAAAGGCAGAAATTGGACTCCTTATTATAGTGTATGTGAGACAATTAGAAGAAATAATTTTCTATACTCTTACATGAAATCCATGCTTGGTCTGACCTATAATTTGAAATAAGCTTCATTTTAATGACTTAAATTTCACTGCTAATAAGAGCAGCCCAATCAAACTACAGGCAGAGTGTGTGAAATAATTTACAGATTTTTGTCTGAAAAGGTCAAGGTCTTAAACAAAGAAAAGTGGCTTTTCCTACCAGAGTGCTTGCCCCTCACTGTGTAAAAGTAATAAACTACTATGAAAAATAATACCTGTCTTTTGTGCCCAAACTATCTTGTTTACTGAACACAAACACACACACAATACTCACACACACTCACTCATTCCCAATCAGCTGCTGCCAAAATGAACAACACGTGGCTGAGAGAGGTCCCCATTGCCAGATGGTGAAAATGAAAGGAGTTCTTCCCACTGAAGTTAATGAAGCTATGACAATTTAAATTAACTGTGAGCCTACCCCAAATATCTGTTAACTAGCCTGCACAAGGACTCAGGAAAGTTAAGCAGAATGAACTAAATTGCCAACAAGAGAGGAGAGAGTGAGGCATGTTGAACTCTGCAAGGGTTTATTTGGCTCCTCAGTTGGGTGTCTCATTGCTTATTTTTCCTTGGCAGATGACTCTGCTTGGCTCTGCAGGCAGTTAGAGCAGCTCTCCCTTTGGGATGTATATTCTTACTTAGCACCTCTCCTCTGGGCCACTCTTTTTCTGTTTTTGTGGCATTCCTCATCCACTCTCTTCCACTGTCACCCTTGTTAAACTCTCACACAAGCAGTGTTTCCAGTGACATGTCAGCCTGATGAGACCCTCCAGCATCTGCAAAGAAAACCCTGGAGCTGCACATTAGACTTGCTCCTGCTGGCTTATCAGGTGACACATTTTATGTGTGACAGTCTTCCAGAGGAATGTGATTTGCAGCTTTTAAAGACACATCTCACTGAGGATCTATTCTGCAGAAATAATCTCAGAAATGTATTGGGGATTATCAAGTATTTGAGAAGCTTTTTTAAAATTTTATTTTTTATTTAAGTTGCATGGCCTGGGATATTGAGGGAGATAATAAGCTTTACTCTTCAAGACTGCAATGCTGATATGAATCTGCTAAGTGTCTGATTTAGAAAATTATGAACTCAAATTCCCAACATGCCATTTATAAACCTGACTGAGGAGCTGAAAGCACAGCTGCATGAACAAATACAGGGATAACAGATGAACTGGCCTGGCTTGGTGGCTCTTACAGCACAGCAACCTGTACCCTGCTGGTCAGAGCATGAGTGGCACTGGCACATATATCCCTTTCTGCATCCCTTCTTCATAAACACCCTGAGCTCCCTGTGTAAGGGATGGGAAGGCAGCTCATTGAAGCTGAGGCTGAACCACATAAGCACTTTAATGTCACTCAAACTCTTGAAAGCGTTTCTCTAGAGCTCTGACTATGCTCTGCTCTCCCAGCCAGCAGTAGTCATCTTTGAGTGATACTCAGAAGGATTCCCTGTGCCAAAGTGTCCCTTCATGGGATGAGAGATGGAGTTAATATATTTTAATATTAGACACGAGAAGGCAACAAAATCTGAAACAGTGTTTTACTTCTGCAGAGTGAAAAGTGATGAGTTGTAAGAAACTGGGAGTAAATGAAGCTAGGAAATCATCCATACTGTTGAAGTGTTTAGCCTAACATACCACTCAGAGCAAAGGAAATTAACTGCTGCATGACACCAGTGAATTCATGACTCCTCAAATCTGCTCAGTGATTCATGTTCTTGTTGGAGAAGTAAAAGATAGACCTCCATCCTACTTTGCAATGTTCCCTAGGCTTACCAGTTTCTCAAGTTTTACCACACTTTAGCTTAAAACTACTAATTTCAGATCTTAGTAGGGATTTCCTTTCCTGCTGTGCCTCAACACTAACTTTGGTATTTACCAGATCCCATCTCTTGAATAACATTACTGTCAAACTCTCCTGGGTTTTTAACTATATTCATTACTTGAATGGGGAGACACACAAGATGAAGACACCATATTTGAGACAAGAAAATGCAACTCCTACAAATTACTACTTTGATCTTCCAAACATTTTCGAGAAACATTTATTATTATCTCGTTCAGTAGGCACGTTTTGATTGTTTGCAGGAACTGAACCAAAACATATCCAAAATGTCTAACAGAGAGGCTTCATTTCAGGACATGGAGCCCATCAGCCCAGGAGCCCATTTTACCTCATTTCAGATGTGACACAGGCTGGTTTGTGTGTGTGTGTGTGTGTGTAACAGACTATGGAAAAAACCAGAATTTATACATTTATACATTGAGATAATGTCTCTGTGGCTGACCCCAGTGAAGGGCACCAGCTTGGTACCTCCCTCCCCCCAACCCAATGATGCATGCAAACAAAATCAAGTGTTGGCTTTCACTGGTTCCCTGCAAAAAGCTCAGTGATTTATCAATTCATTAAATTTTAAGCGAATGAACTTTCATTTAAAAGATATATTTTACACATACATATACATACACACACACACACACACAACTATACATCTTCAGACTTGGCCAGACCTCCCTCATACATGCATCAAGCTGCAGACCCTGTAAGTAAGGTAAAGCCATGTTCAAGTATTTATTTATAACATCAGGAGTAAGCAGAGTGCTGAACTGCAAAGCAGCTTCCATTGTGTGATAACTCCTTGTGCTCAAAAGCTCCTGAAGGTTTAGAAATGGAATGTTTCTGTAAAGATATATATTTGGTCATTTATACCAGCCAAGGATCTGTCCTGCTGGGTTTATTATCCCATTCTGTAATTTTCTTCTGTTTCTTTCTCTTCCTCTCTTATGATCTGCCTATTTCTTTTTATCCTCCAAATTAAAATGTCAAATACAGAATCCAGCTTAAGCATTGGACCACTGCACAGATACACAGACATCAATCTTACAGCAACTGTGTTGCTTTCTCTGTCAAGTAGGAACTGAATGTAAATTCAGGAAGAGAATAATGTAACCCTAACAGACGCAAAGTTGGTTTAAATTAAAAACTAAAATAATTTAAAAGGCTTTAGTCAGCATGTAATATGTTCTCCATATGCTCTGCTGTGAAAACATCCTCTTCTCATTCCTGAAAAATGTAGGTTTATTGATTAGCTATATGATTAACCACCATAACACAGAGAGTTCAAAGCTTCATGGGTCTTCATTTCATTAGTTTGCTTTCTCCTCTCACACCTTGCCTTTAAGGTAAAGTCAGTCCATCAGTATAAACACCCAAGCAAGAAGTGTGGCTGTTTGCAGGTTTCAGTGTAATTTCAACTCTAAGTGTGAAAGAATAATAATAATAAAAAAATCCTAATTGCAGTTGTCAATAACAGTGTTGCAGCTACAATTCACATAATTTGCAGCTTCAGTCCCCTGGGAAGCACATCTGACTCAGTACATAACACAGGACTTGCTATTTCTAGGCAGCTGCTGTTTTAGTCCTCAGACATCTACTCAGCCTTGACTTGATAGTCTAAAGTAAATATCCTTGAGCAGTTGTACAAAAACACCTATGCAGCAAGCAAGTAAAAATCCCTGCTGTTTATAGTTTGCAGATGCTTGGGAGAAAGCACTCTATGTAACACACCTCTGAACTGCTCTGACAATGGCTAAACTGCCTCCCAGAATCATGGAATCACTGTGGCTGGAAACAACTCCTGGATAATTGAGTCTAGCCAGGAAGCCAGCACCACCTTGGTCACCACTAAACCATGTCCCCAAGTGCCACATCCACAACACTTATGGGGATGGGGATTCCAATGCCTGATGACCCTTCCAGGGAAGAAATTTTTCCTAATATTGAACCTAAACTCCTCCTGGCACAACTGGAGGCCATTGCCTGTTATCCTGTTACTTGGTGCTATTCAAATGCTTCTGCTTAAAGCAGTTTGTTAAATCTTAAGAAGGATCCCTTCTGAGAATGTTATTTTTGTCTGCATTACTATATCAAAGCAAGACCTCGAGTAAATGAAATCCTGCTGAATACTGATGATGGATTACAAAACTCAACACTGGATTTTTAAGGCTAGAATAGATCTTCAAGGAGCAAACTGTGCTGTTGCTACTGAGTCACTCCCTCCCCTTTTCCCCCAAGGCAATTAATTGGTAATACTTGACACAGGTGAGCCTCTAGTTTCTAGTGGATTGACTCCAAAGTTGTAAATCAGAGCCATCTCTCAGGCATTTTGGTATCTATTAAAAAATACCAAAAATTCTTCTATCCAGGCAAAGATTATAAAGCAGAACAGCTAATAACTACAGCCTCTCCTGTAAACACTCAGAACATGCCAGCTGCAGACTGCTTGGAAATCTGCAGAAAGCAATGTACAAACCAAGCTGTAATTATCCTCTCATGAGGTTTTGGCCTGTAAGTGAAAAAGTAGATGTGGCAGAGATTGGAGAGATGGAAGCCTGTGGATTCTGACCCCTGCTCTGTTTCCACAAGGTTAAGTCCAAAATGTAGGAAGCTAGCAGCCTTCCCTTTGCAGCACTCTTGCTAAAGCAGATGCCAGCCCAGCCAGGATCAAGCCCCTGTCTCATGCACCACACTGCAGAGCTCACATTTCCTTTGAGCCTAAGCTCTCTCTGTTGGGAAGCCAACCACAAAGAAATCCCTCATGGCAGCACGAGTTCAGGACCAACCCTCAAACACTAAAAAATAACTATTAAAAAATTCTGCTGTGGCAAAGAGATAATTACTAGTGAGGGCCCAATTTTTACATTTCTCATAGGTTTTCCTGACAAGTGTCAGAGCTGGCTGCCACATACCAGTGTCCCAACTTCAGACACAGCTGTAGCCAAACAGAAAAATGCAGCAAAGCGAGAAGTGCTTGAGGCTGAGCAGGCTCCTGCTCTCACACTAAAGCATTCACCAGCAGGCTATTCAACATTTTAAAGGCACTAGGGAAAGACTCTAGAATAACTTAGGTAAGCTATCAAAATCACATAAGGGAAGGTGAAGAGGTGTAAGTGTACTGAAGAAACCCTCTCCTTTATATTAAATAAAAGCAAAGAGCATCCAGACTCCCAGAATGAGCCCTTAAGTGAAAGAAGTACCTTGCAGGAGCTGTATGTAACAAGAAGTCTCTGCTTGTGTCCTGTACAGGGTTCTTAGACACCATGGCCTTCTGTGCTTAAGTTGATGCACTGATTTAATAACCCTTTTCACTTTTTGAGAAAACATAAAACAAGATCTTTCTGCCACCAGCAGTGCACCTGCAGTGTCATCTGGAGCAGTAAAATCTATTTTAGTCACCTGAATCACCCCACTGGGCACTCAGTGGAGAGATGCAGAGGAAAGCACTTTTCTAGAGCTCCTCTTTGATCCTGAATGAAAAATCTAAGATTTATTTGTCACTTGATAGCACTTCAGCTAATGTATCTAGCTTTGGTAATGCTAAGGTTTGGTATATTCAAAGCTGCTCTAGGCAGTTTCCAAATTTTTAAGGCATGCTTGAAGTCATTCCCAGGGCTATACTGATGGAATGGGGCCTGAATTACCTTCTGAGAAACCAAAATCTGGTTTATTTTGAGGAAGTGAGAGGAGAGTGAAGTTGAGCTCCAGTATTTGCACAACACTGGCAGAAGAAAGGATTTGTTTATTGTTTTCAGTCACATTAATGTTATATACTGCCTGTTTTACAGAACAACACTTGTGCTGAAAACCCACAAATTAGGATCCTCAGCAAACTCTTGAGAAGTTAACAAGGAGAGAACAAATCCCATTTTACTAACAGGTGCTTTTCAGTGATTTGCAGAAATAATTTAAAAATGCTTTTGTTTAATCCCTAGAAGGCAGACCTTAACTGTGTAATCTAAAGAAACAATCAAATCAAAATTAAACAAAATTAGCTGTATATGCCTGGAGCACAGTTCACTCAGTATTTAGATGACCTAAATCACAGATGGATTAGTTTTTCCTTTAGTTGTGAGAATGATTTAAACTTTTACTGACCTTTTGTGGTTAATTCAGACATTTCTCTCAAGTTTTCACTGCAGTCTGCTTAGTCAGTGAGTCAACTCCTCCTTCTGAACAAAACAAAACTTCTGCCCTAGGAAAACTGTGGCATAATAACCATGGATATACTGTGGTGTATAAAAATGGGATGGGGGTATATTTTTCTAACTAGTAACTCGTCATTCTTCATTGAATTCTCCCTTCAAAGTTGCCACTTGTTAATCAAAGGCTTTTTCCAGGACTACTCCTTTTGGTTTTGCTTTATGTTGTAACAATGCCAGATGTCTGTGGGGGTGTTGGCAAAGGATGATAAAACTTGTCTTAAAACTATTAAAATGAAAACAATCACTTGCAGTTAGATACTTGCCATTGCACAAACTCCTTTGTTTGCCTGTGCTACTGACCCAGAAAACAGCTGCCACAAACTGTTGCTCACATTAGTTTTATGAAAAATAATGAAAAAGCTTTAAGACAGACAAAACCCCTCCTCTGTCTTCACATTGCTCACTCCCTGTGGAGGAAGATCCCTCTCTGAATGTTTATCAGGGTCCTTTCTGCAATGCCTTTAAGATCTCAAAGGAAAAACATTAAGTTGCTTCTTTGCAAACAAGAGCAAACCACTGGAAAGCTCCTGCAGTACAAACTAACACTCATCATCAAGTTGTTTGGGGCAGACAAGTTGCTCTGCACGTTCCAACAACGCTAAAGCAAAGCTGTAAAGAAAACTTAGAGTTTAATGCTTCAAATGACTATCAGAGCACCAAGGATGCTTGCTTCAAATTCAGCCTGCACTTTGCATTATAGAGTGCAAAGTCCTTGCAATGAGCACGGTCAGAGAAATGGAGACGAGTTTCAAGGTGTAATTGAGCATCAGAGGAAGGGCTGTGGCCTGGAGTCTCCCAAGGGACTCCCTGCCAGCCTTGGCTGGCCAAGCAGCCGCTGGTACTTACAGCTCGGTGGTGTTGGCAGGGATGTCCCGGGGCACCTGGAGCACCTGGCTCTCCTGGCAGATGAAGACCCTGCCCAGGCAGTGGCAGGTGTGCTGCTGGCATCCCCGGCAGCCTGCCAGGAGCAGCAGCAGGCAGGCGAGGGCTGCAGGCATCTCTGCCCTCGCATCCGCGCCCGGCCCTTTATCGGGAAGGCGAGAGCGCTCCGGCCTCCCAGGCCAGCCTCTGGAGCAGGATCCGCCCAGAAAGCCGGGACAAACCATGTGGTTGTCAGGGGATGGCTCCTCAGCAGAGTCACTGAGCCTCAGTGACCCCAAATTCCTCCTGGCCTTGCAGTGGGACCGAGACGAGCAGCGCGGGTTTTTAATGGCACGAGTATTTTGTGTTTCAAGTGGTGTTGACATCAGGGGGCCCAGCTGTACTAACCAGGGCTCTTCAAATATGCTGGGAAAAGGTTTTTCCTTCTCAGCTACGCTGTTTTTCATGTTTTGCTTGGTGAGACCGAGGGACAGCAAAGCATTTTTACTTTCTACAGCCCAGACCCTTTTTGTCCCTGAAGGAGAAACACTCTGTTTATGGAACTATTTATGCACCCATTCATGGATCCAAGGGCTCCTGCTTCTGTATTGCTCCTAGGCAAAATAACATGTTATTATTTTATATAGTCTACTTCATGAGGTAAAAGCTCTTTAGACCTGAAGCCAAGGCTAAATAATGCCTTTTTTTTTTTTTTTTTTTTTTTTTTTTACAAACTATGGTTATTTTTCATGCAGTTGCTGATTCATCTCCTTTTTTTCTTTGGCACCTTTGTTGGAATCCAAACAGAAGAAGGCTCCACAATCCAAATTGCCCCTGTGGACTGTTAAACTAATTTCATCACCTGGAAGAGAAATCCCAGAAATATTGCCAAATGACTATTTGTGACACAACAGGAGGAAAACAGCTTCAAGAATATAATCAGAAGACATAGATGTTGAACCTTGTCTTTGAGTCCCTATTTGTTTTGTTTACTTTTTTGATGGAATTAAAATATCTCACTACAAATGTTAATCCTTGAGGAGGGGGCCCTGTGAACTCTTTGCTGTCACTGAGTCATGTTGCACTTCTCTACAAGACACCTGAAATCAGCATTTTTACATGAAAGTGGTTTCGGGTTTTGTGTGTGTGTGTGTGTTTTTGGTTTTTTTTGGGTTTTTTTGAGTGTTTTGTTAATTTGTTTTTCTTTTAAACTGTAAATAGCTGTTTCACACCTACAGAGTTTATAAATCATGTGCATTTTAAATAGGTGAGGGAGCCATGGGTGATTCTGCTGAACCTGACTCACATTTAATCCTTCCCATTGCTTGGAAGGATTTCTTATTCTTGTTAAAAGCTGCTGTTAGCTTGTTTGTAATGGACTTTTTAATCGTTGTTTTTTTTTTTCTTTTTATTTCTTTCATAATCAAGAAGCATTAACAAATCACAGAATAACTAGGTTGGAAGAGACCTCCAAGATCATAAAGTCCATGCCCTAACACCTCAACTAGACCATGGCAACAAGTGCCACATCCAGTCCTTTATTAAATATATCCACCACCTTCCCAGGCAAAGCATTCCAATACAATATTATTTCTGTGAAAAACTTCTTCCTAATATCCAACCTGTATCTCCCTTGGCACAACTTGAGGCTGTGTCCTCTGGTTCTGACAGTTGCTGTGTGGAGAAGGAGACCAACCCCACCTCCAGCCACCTTCCAGGGAGTTGTAGAGAGTCTTAAGGTCGCTCCTGAGTCTCCTTTTCTCCAGGCTGAACCACCCCAGCTCCCTCAGCGTTCCTCACAGGGTTTGTGTTCCAAGCCCCCTCACCAGCCTTGTTGCCTCCTCTGGATGTGCTCAAGTGTCTCAAGGTCCTTCCTAAACTGAGGGGACAGAACTGGACACAGCACTCGAGGTCTGACTTCACTAGTGCCAAGGGGAAGAATGACCTCCCTGCTCCTGCTGGCCACAATGTTCCTGATCCAGGCCAGTGCCATTGGCCTTCTTGGCCACCAGGGCACACTGCTGGCTCATGTTCAGTCAGCTGTACCAGCACCCCCAGGTCCCCTTCTGCCTGGACACTGTCCAGCCACACCATCCCCAGCCTGTAACACTGCAGGGGGTTATTGTGGCCAAAATGCAGGACTTGACACTTGGACTTATTAAACCCCATCCTATTGAACTCTGCCCATCTATCCAGCCTGTCCTGGTCTCTCTGCAGAGTCCTTCTACCTTCCAACAGATCAACACACGCTCCCAGCTTAATGTATGCATATTTACTAATGAAAGACTCAATACCCCCATCCATGTCATCAATAAAAATATTGAACAGGACTGGCCCAGCACAGACCCCTGAGGGACACCACTGGTGCTGATCCCCAGCTGGATGCAGCACTGTTCACCTCCACTCTCTGGGCCTGGCCATCCAGCCAGTTCTTAACCCAGCAAAGAGTGCTCCTGTCCAAGCTGTGTGCTGTGGGAGACAGTGTCAAAGGCCTTGCTGAAGTCCAAACAGACAACATCCACAGCCCTTCCCACATCCACCTGGTCATAAAAGGAGATCAGGTTGGTCAAACCTGACCTACCCCTCCTAAACCCATGCTGGCTGGGTCTGATACCCTGGCCATCCTGTATGTGCTGTGTCATGGCACTCAGTTCCATAACCTTACCAGGTACTGAGGTCAAGCTAACTGGTTTATAATTTCTAGGATCCTCCTTCCCACCCGTTTTAGAAATGGGTATCACAATGGCCAGCTTCCAGTCATCTGGAAATTCACCAGTGAGCCAGGACTGTTGGTCCTGGAGAGCAACTGTGCAAACTCATGTGCCAGCTCCCTCATCATCCTGGGATGGGTCTCATCTAGTGCCATAGGTTTATGAATATCCACGCATCTCAGCAGTTCTCTGACTGCCTCCTCTTCCATAACAAGGGGGCCATTCTGCTTCCTGACACCATCTGCCAATCCAGGAGGACAATTATCCTGAGGATAAGCCACCTTCCTACTAAAGACTGAGGCAAAGAAGGCGTTAAGCACCTCCACCTTCTCCTCATCTGCAGTTACCAAGTTCCCTCCCTCACCCAATAGAGAACGAAGGTTGGTCTTATCCTTCCTTTTACCAGTAATATACTTGTTGAGACATTTTTTTATTATCCTTTACAGAAATTGCCATTTTAAGTTCATACTGAGCTTTGGCCTCCCTAATATTTTCCTACATGCCCCAGCAGCCCTCTTAAATACTTTCTGAGACACTTGACCCTCCTTCCAAAGATGATACATCCTCTTTTTATTCCTAAATTCCTTCAAAACCTCTTTGCCCAACCAGGCTGGACGTTTGCTTTGTCAACTCATCTTTTGGCACACAGGGAGAGGGACAGTTTCCATCATTCTCACTTTTAAACAAGCCTCATATTGTAGATGTTTCTTAAGGGAACTAATTAATATTTTAAAAATAATTACAATAACTCTTAACTTAAGAGTTGTCCCAGTTGCACCATATATTTGTTATTTTCCTCCCAGTCATTTAAGCCTACTCAAGATGAGACTTTATATTCACTTAGAAAAAAAAGTAAGGAAAAATCATGACAATATTTTTCTAATAATGGTAGGCTTATAATTAGTTGTAAGAGTATTCTTTTAGTTTTATGTGTTAAACAGAGTCCATTTTTATAAGTTTCATGAGAATGACAGTGACTGCCAGAAAAAAAGAATTCCTACAACCTTACTGACTTTTTCCTTATCTCTCTCTCATCCCTTCCCTTTGAAAGATCTTAAACCTACAAGGTCTTCTGAAATGAGTAAAACCTTCAGTCACCTTCATTCTCAATGGGATGAAAACTGCAGATTTGTACCCTATGATCAAACAAATTCCTATTTAGTTGAACTTTTGTTGTAGCCCACTGAATGTTGGAATAATGACACACTTCAGGATTTAAATAAATGCCAGGAAGACAAATAATTTTTGGAGCTTTGTCTTTTCAATACAAAGTCTTTAACTCCTGTAGTCATAGACTAAAAGCAGGCTGAAAAAAATCCCCAAAATGTCAAGTTTGAGGAATATAAAGGACACAGAAATATTTGGATACAGAGGAATTTATGCTGTATCTCTTCATACTGAAATACATTAGTATAAATGGTCATGTTATACTAATGAAATGGATACTAATGTCTATGACATAGTTAAAAAAGTGGTAACATTCTCTGAATGTCAAAACAATTTTCACTGATATGAAGACATCACAGTTTGATTAACTTTGGATTTCATATATCAAACCACAAAAGCCATTTCAGATTATAGCGATGATTCTTCTATATGCAAAAGTCAGGAGATCAATAATATCACAAGAATTACAAGGCATTTTTCTAATTATTAGTGGAAACCAGAACTATAATAAGTGTATTTTATTTTAATGCAACTAGTAAGACAGATATTTTAAAGCATCAGGTCAGGCTCAGTAGTAAATCATGAACATAATGAACAAAAATTGGAGGGAGGTTGTCTCTTATCCATTTTTGTCTGGTGAGGCCTTTTATCAGTACAGTACACACTGCTCCACTTTCACTTACATCAGTTAAGAATGAGATGACAATTATTAAATAATAATATAAACCCTTTATCCAGACTTCAAGTTTCTCTTGTAATACCATGGAGATAAGACTTTGATGGAAATGTGCAAGTATCATTACATTCAATAAAACCAGGCTAGTGTGCTAAACAGAACTGACATTTCATACATATTGGAACAACTCTAAATCAGACCACACTGAGGATACATGAAGATTCAGAAGGATGTCTGAGTTTTAAACATAGGATCCAAGCTCTTAAAGAATAGATTCTGGTGTCTGTTAATATTTTGACCTGGGAAACTCTGTCCAATTTCTGCACATGACTGTCAAATGGTACACAGCCACATCAGGATTAATTGGCTGGTGACCTCTTACTCCCAGTTCAGGAGCACAGTTATCTCCTCTTGGGAAGAAAATTCTTGCAAAAGAGGGGCAAAAAAAAAACTTCCTGGTATCTTTCTGTGGAATTTGCACTCCCAAGTCATTCCTGAGTGCCAGATTTGAGCTGTGACCCTGCCTGAAAATCCCCAAGACCTGTTGCAGGGGACCACCATCAGAGAATCATGTGCTATGAGCAAGGATGCTCTGCCATTGAGATTCATGCTGTTGAATGTGTAAATGCAGAGATGATGGTGCTTTCAGATATTTATGAGAGCCTTATCTTTGCATCCATTTGCAGAAGAACTATGCTCCAGCTGGCAAATTGGTCTTGAGAGTGTAAACTGTTTTCCTGAGTAAGAAAACAGAAATTTTCCCAAATTGAAGCACTGTAGCAACAGAGATGCAATTAAGTGAATTATGACAGATATTCAATGATGATGCTACAGATTATGAAATTAGATGGTGTCTGGGACAAACAGTTAATTCAAGATTATATTGTCAACAGGGGATCTTTTTTAAGATGGTAGTAAGGGAGTCTGCTTGATAGGACTGGCCTCTAAAGTCAGCACTGGCCTCTAAAATTAGCTCTGGTTGGATTTTGCAAGCACTGAGCCAGAGGAACCGATGGGATTTGCAGACTCCATCCTCTGACCAAGCAGCATGTCCTGGGCCATGCTGTCACCTGGATTGATGGTGTTACAGTAGGAAATAAAATGAGCCATCCCAACTCTCTCTCTCTCTCTCTCTTGCCTTCAATAAACTTGCTTCAAAGGCACTGCTGAGCCCTTTCACCACAGTGTAGATGTGGCCAGGTCAGCACCTAGATCCAGCTGTTGAATGTGTGGGAGCAGCTCTTTCCCTTAAGGCAGGAAGGTCACCAGGTGCTGGAGTGCATCAGGCTACAGGCAAGCAAGTTCACAGCAGCATCTGCTGTGCTTCTCTCCTCTGAAACACAGCATGACAGCTAATTAAGTAAATACTGTTCCTACTGATGTTTCCCAGCCTCAGAACAGTGTTTAATTACTGAATGCCTCTTTATCAGTGGCTTTGCTTAACAATAAGCATTGTCTAAAAATGTGTAGGCAAATCAATCACCTGCATGAACAGATGACATAAAAAACACATTCAAAAGAGGTTTATCCTTTCAGAATGGATATTTCTTTCTCTTTTTGATGATTTCCAGCACGTAGTTTCTCCCTGTGGCTTTACAAGCAGCAATAGCTTCTATTGTCCTGACTGCCATGCTATGAGAAGGAAAAGGTGTTTTCTATCCAGAAAAGCTGGCAATATGAGCTGGAGCAGATCCTAAAAGGAAATCAGAGGAAATTACTAAAAAGGACTTTGACACATTACCTTTTGTGAATGACCAACATAGGTCTTAAAATGGAAGATCAGTGACCTGATAAAAATATAATGTTTTAGGTGCTTTCCAGAAATAGTCACTCTGAGCAGAATATTTTTAGCTTCACCTTTTTCTGTGAATGGGGATTATTTTAAAATACATTCGAATGTACAGACTTTATCTGTGCCCTCGGTGTCAAGAACATAAAATTATAAAGTAGCCTAATAAAAGCAGTGTTATTGCTCTCTCAGTTCCTTTAGCCATCTGCTCGTGTGAAACCTCAACTCCAAAAGGAAGCTGAGACAGTAAATCAGCCACCAGAGGGAGTGCACTGACTCGGGAATAGAACACACACGAGCAAAGGGAAAGGATTAGAAATTGCATGAAATTATGCTCATGACGATTTCCTGTGACTGACTGACTGACCCTTGGCTTCACAGCCTGGCTGTGATGAGTTCCTCTCCTATTAAACTCAACCCCTGCAGAAACCAGAGCTGCACATCACATGGAGCACATCCAGTGCAGCAGTGAGCAGCTCTGGCTCTTCCCTCCTCCTTGAAGACAAATTAGGATCTCGTGTGAACAGTCCTACCTATCTATGTAGCTCAGGAAAAACATTGCCCAGCATGGAAGGGTCTCAGACCCTTCTAATATTTCTGGTGACACTTCTCAGCAGTGAGCTTGTGCCTGTGCTGTGGACTGGGGGAACAGGGGAGTTTTGACTTTCTTTATTTCACTCTGCCCCAATCCTTGCATGGCTTTGGTGGCTAACAAGCTCCCACTCAGCTCTTTATCTGTGTGATTTTTCTGAGGCTATCTGAGGATATAAGCACCTCATGTATTTTCAGACCACAGGAGACATATGCAAGAGACAAGAGTGAAGTTAGAGAATAATCTTTGTCACTCCATCTAGTGCTGCTCCTCGGGTTCAGGTCTGTTCATCCCCAGTTGATAATAAAAGACACAGCCCATCTGTTGGGTTTCTGTCACATGTCTGTAGAAGCACAGTTATAGAACTACTTTTTCTTTGCACTGCCCATGAGTGGGTTTGACTAGACCAAAATAATGCACAGGAGACACCAAAGCCTGCCTAGAATCACACTTTGCATCAGCTATTCTCCTCTGACGCCTTTCCCAGCCAGCAAAAGGCACCTGAAGGTTGGAGATGAGAGGCAAGAGAAGCCTTGCCTGGCTGTGGAGTCAAGGAGCCCTGCCCACAGACATCAATAACCACACACTGCTCATGTCAGCACCAGGGGAAACCCATGGAGTCCAACAGGGACAAACACAAAGCTCCAAACCTGAGGAGGACAAACTCCCTGCAGAGATGCAGGCTGGGCACTGCCTGCTCAGGGAGCAGATCTGCTGGTGGATTGAATTGTTTCCCTTTACTCAGGACTTTTGGACAGCACTGCATCCATTCTGGGATGCTCAGTAGAAGGCAGACATCATTGTAGCTGAGGGAGGGCAGGGAAGAACCAAGATGGGCAGGGCAGGAGCACTTGCTCTGTGAGCTGAGGCTGTGAGAACAGGGTTTGTTCAGCCTGGGGAAGGAATGGCCTGTGAACACATAAAAGCAGTCCCCAGAGCCCACAGGATGGTGATCAACAAGTGGATGTAGGCTCATTGCAGAGGTGAAGGGTGGGAGTGTGAAAAGGAACAGACTTGGGTTGAAATAAGTGGCTTTCAGAGTGGCTGCAAGGAGATAATTTTTCACCTTGAGGACAGTGAAACAGCAGCCCAGGCTGCTAGAGAGGTTGTACTCTCTCCTTCCATAGAAGCTTAAAAGACCAGACTGAATAAATCCCTGAGCAGCCCAGTTTGACCTCACATTGAGCAGCACCTGGGACCTCCCTAGGTCCTTCTTTCACCTGAATTCTTTTGTGATTCTACTTATGGTTCAGGGAGAAAAAAAATCTTGCTAGGGTGTTTAAAATAGAAACTGACTATTTGTGCTTTTCCTCAAATCTACACTGCCACTTGCTTTTGAGCATGGTTGCAATATACCACTCAGCTTTTAGTCATTAATCCCTAAAGAAAGGAGAAATGTTTGTCAGCATGAACAAAATAGGCTGGCAATGCTTTCTGTCCACCATTTCAAAGTTCACAAACCTGCCATTCTGGACAGTTCAGTGACAAACCTGAAGTTCTTACTCATTAGAATTCAAGAGGTTATTAATTCTTTCAAGTACAATTTATTATGACATAAAAAGAATTAAAGAAACTTTAATGATGCCTCCACCACATGCCATAATTAGCATCTCCTATTAAAGAAAGAGAGCTGCCTGGCAGAGCATACATGAGAAATTTCAAAGATTGATGTATGGAGATATTTGGAAAGAGTGAATTTGCTTAATTCCTCTCATACTTAAAACTGGCCCATAGGCAGTGCCAACAACCTGTTGTTTGGCCATTTGGAAACCAAATTTCCTTAAATTCACTCAGGTTGGGTAGCATTTCCAGCATTAAAATACATTAAAGAGGTCTGAAATGGACATATCTTTACAATATAGCTATCTTCTATTTTTTTGACCTCATACAGCTTAAGAGAAACCGTCTATGCATGAGGAAAGGAAGAACTCAGCTGTGATTGATACATGAAAGACACTAAATATCCTTCTGGGAAATTCATTTCATTCTGACACTTAAAAAAAAAAAAAAAAAAAAAAAAAAAAACGAAAAGAAAAAAAAAAGCAAGAGTGAAAAATTAGCATTTTTTCGTTTGTTAAGGCCTCTAAAGAAGATGCAGAAGATGACTAACTAATCCCTATAGCAGATTGAAGAAGAAGGAGGAAAGAAAAAAAGAAGCATTGTGCAATTAGAGTAGGTTATTAATATTGATAGGAGGAGGTTAAAAAAGTGGCTCAATTGCTTTGCAGCAGTTACAGTGTTTTGTATATTTTTACCTTCATGAGGGTAGGCTAAATAAGCTGCCTGAGGGGAGAGTTAGGAGCCAAAGTGTCACTGAGTCTTCTTTTAGCACTATACAGTGGGAATGAATATTGCACATTTGTTTTAAAGCATCTTTGATGGTCATCCAAAGATTTTCCTACTTTTTCTGGAGATTTTACATTAAAAGAAAAAAAAAGTTTTTTTACTTCATTCAGTGGTTGATGTGGGATGACATTAAAACCTAAATATTGTTCTGATCTGTTCATTTTCTTCTTCCACTCCTCCCTGAGTTTCCTGCTGGGACTCTTCAGCTGCTGTTTTCCACAAAAAGATCCACTGGAGTTAACAGGATTATTTATGGAACAAGGTTCTGCCAAACATGGCTAAAAATTTCAGGATCTGCCCCTTAGCCTATAAAATAATGCAAAATGACACATGCACTCAAAAACAAGCAAATGAGCATTGAAAGGAAAGCTGGGCTTGTCTAAGTTTTTACACAGCTGTAGCCCTGGAATAAAATGAAAGAGAACAGCTCCAAGTTGCTTCAGAAAGCTCAAATTAGTGCAGTAAGATTGTCCAGTGATATATTCATCCTTGGAATAGCTGTCCTTTGACACTTTTTCCATCAGGAAGCAGGTTATTGCCTGGAAGGTGACAAAGAGGAGCCTCCCATCCTTGATCTGCCTGCAATTGCTCTCAATGCAGAGGCAGCAGGTCAGGCACAGCTCTCTGCAAGAGGAGAAGAAAAAGGTCCTGACATTGCTCTTAAGGCACAGAATGGAATGGCAGGTAGGCTAATGAGATTCTGCTGATGGTGAGAAAGAAGCTTGTCCATCTCTCTGAGGTGCTTTGTAGTCCTCATTACCATGTTATCAGAGGGCTCTGCAGCTCTAACACCCATTCTTGTCCCCACTTCTGTAACAAAGAAACCATTTTACAGATGATGTCAGGGAAACTAATGGCACATCTACTGCCTGATGGTGGGTGGATGCCCTGGGGTGCAGCCAGAGACCCCAGAGAGGGGCAGATTTGTGCACAAGAATATCCCCCCAGAGATGTGCCCGAGCTGCAAACACACACACGGGACTTCTGATCTCCCCCTGGCCCACCTGCAGCCACTTCTGGCATCTGTACAGTGCTTCTCTGCACATCCTGGCAATGCAGGAGCATCCCTGCTGCACCCACCATGGGAAGCTGGGGAGGGACAGAGATGCTCTGTGGTTCCTCCTCACATCCCAGCCAAGGTCTCAAATTTCCCTTTTCTCTGAAACCCCATCTTACCTGACATTTCCATAAAGTTTACTTGCTCTTCAAAGGATTCAAACAAACTTTACAAGCCACAGTTGAAGTCCTAGCAGATGTATAGCTACCCAAATTGAAATCTGGCCAGTGTTCCCAAGACTCTGACCTGTGTAGGAACAGCAAGTGCTAACAGATTTGTGTTAGCCTGCCCACCCTGACAGATTGCATGTCTTTCACTCAGAAGGGCTCCTGTGGCTGCTAACCACCCTTGTGACAATGCTGGGATATAGTTCACTCATGGGTTAGAGAAGAAAAGTTTTAGATACTGAAAAGACATTTAAATCTGTTGAATGCTGTAAGCTGAAAGCAGAAAGGATATACTCCACCACATATTTCAATTTTCTTACCTTAATATATTTATTTTCTCTTATCTCTACTACAATTTCCCTTACCCTTTAACTCATATGACATGGTTTAGCATGATATAATTTATCAACAATTGACACATCCTGTTGTGTGAGATGAAAAAACAAATATTTTGGGACTAAGCTGACCACAGTCCAGGCAGACCAACCCAAATCAAACTGCAAGACTGTTTTACCTGTCATGGCCACCTTCCTTTGGTGTATTTAAGATGGACCACAAAGGTGAAACACAACCTTTTAAACACTGTCAAATGAAGTAATGAGGACCAGACCTTGACTAATTTCTGCTTGCCCAGATAAAGTTCAAAGTGCTTGGAGACCCCAGAGGTCTCAGGTGAAGTTTTTATACTGTGATATGATTATACTTTACAAGGCTGTTCTGCATGTGCTCCAAGCTGAACAGAAATCTCATTAGGGCTCATTAGCTCATGCCCAGTGCCAAGCAATGTTTCTCCTGGTATAACTCCTGACTGGCCTGGCCTGGGGGTAAAGTGATTTTTGCTCCCAGAGTAATGTTGGTGTGCCCTTGGAGGCTGAATTGTCACCCTTGGGGATATCAGTGTTGTTTGCCCAAATGCAAAGCAATTTTTTGTACACCCTCCCAAACCACAGCAGCTCTGGGAAAGGGAAAGAAGGTATCTGGGCCACATATACATGCCCTCTTTGGAATGTAGGAAGGCTGAAAATTCCCTTGCAGATTCCCAGCTGAATTATCTGTTAAGCCTGGGCTTGCTGTGCTGCCCATCCCTGGGAGCCAGTTGTGCTTGCTGGCTGCAATGCAGGAGCAAAGGAGTGTGTATGCCCTCAGGATGTGGGGCTACTCTTGGGACAGTTTAACTATCCATCCTTTCCATAAACATAAATGCCAGGGAAGATTAATTGCCATTATCTATTGACATCCACCTAACTTTTAAGGTTTTCTATGTTTGTGCTATCTCCCACAGGCACCAGAACCATTTCAGCATCATCATGTAAAAACCATGAAGAAAGCCTGATTCCAACAGTGGATCCATTGAGTAAATGTTGCCATGGTATTTATAGCCACTGAAAAGGAGTGTGACAATAAAAGAAATGAAAAAGTGCCAAGAGGATACAGCTCACATTACAGAATTTGAAGGGATGTCAGTGAGAAGGAGCCAGGCCATGCTGTCCTTGACTTCAGTGCAGCAGAGCACCACTGCTGAAGGTCTGGACTGCAGCAGCCTGGATAAACAGCTTGCCTCTGTATCAGAGCAGCAGCAGAGAGACATCCAAAGGCCATAAATCTCAGAGAATGGTGGTAGGGATGTGCTTCTGGGCCCAAATATAATCAGCTTTTATGGAGAGCTTTCCATCGCTTGCTCTTAAGGACTAATTGCAAGACATTATCTGGCCAAACAGAGGATGAAGTAGCAGGTAATAATGATTGCCTGAGGAGCCTCAGGTAGTGCAGCACACAAGATGAGGAGCTATTCTCACCTTGCTTATTACCCAGGAGCTGATCCAAGGAGTAGTTACAGTTGTGCCATTGAGCCACTGGTCACCCTCATACATCTCAATCCAAATTCATTATAGGAGTGATTTTACCAAATGCTGGTAGTGACACTGGACTGTCAGAAGAGGATTGAATTTTGAATGAGGAATAAAATTATTTACAAAGACTCTCTTTGGAGAAAAAAAAAAAAAAAGAAAATAAAATATTTAGCAGCTGCGTGTTGTTAAGCAACCTTGCCATTAACACTATGCACACTTGGTGCATAAAGAAAGAAAGAATGAGTGACAGTCAAGGTACACAAATCAAAGTACACAAGACCAGCCACTACAATGGTCTATAAAGCTTTTGGGGAAGCAGAAACCCAGACCAAATATGCTCTTCAGATAGGATATTTATCCAACTCTAAAAGCTACTTTGGTGACAGAACACCAGAAAGACATCCAGCTTCTGGGCAGAAAGCTTGCCAGCAGAAGGAAAAGGTTCCCAAGGCTGATCATGGCCAATATTCACACTTTCACATCTTACCACAAACTCTGGCTTTCGTCACTGGCAGACCACAGCTGCTGTAGGGAGCATTCTCCAATGTGTGTAGGAGAAGGTGACATTTCTGCCATGTATGAAGGTGACAGCACCAAAGCTAAGCAGCTGTAAATAGCTCCTATTTCATCTCTTTTCTTTGTTTTCCACTGATCTGTCAGTGTCATGTGGCACATTTCTGACAGCAGGTCAAGGCAGAAGAGTAAATACTGTTTGATCCTACTTTGAGTCCCAACTGTACTTGATTTCTCAGCTCAGCCCTAATGCTGAAACCAGATGCCACTTACAAAAAGAACTGACTCTCCCACATCATGGGGCAGGAGCAGACTTGAAGCAGAGAAAGTTCTGGTATTCAGCTTTCCTTCCTTTTTTTTTTTTTTTTTTTTTTTTTAAGTGCATCTTCCCAGGAAGAGGATGGGGAGAGGATTGCAGAGGAGGATTAGCTCCAGACACATCATTAGAACAGGAAGAGGGGCACATGGCCACACTGAACCACATCCAGGTAATGGCAAGCTGCCCCTTAGGAAGCTGCTGGCAGTGACTGCTCTGTGCTGAGAGGAATCAGAGAGCCAGTGAGGGCAGATAATACAATTACACTGGTTAACTTCAGCTCCACATGACCAGTAACCTTTGCAAAAATCAATGGCAGTCACCCAGGGGGTGTAAGAGAACACAGATCAAGTAGTTGAGTTATTAATGGCAATTTGCAAGCAGACCAACCACTTAAAATATCCTCCAGTCTAGAGAATGGATGCAATATCAACCCTTAAGATAAGGTAGCAGGGAGATCTGAGGAATCACAGATTAGCAAATTAGCAGAAACTATTATAAAGGATGCATCTACAGAGCATGGAAACCTGCCAGAGCTGTGAGAAACTGCTAAGGGAAATCCTGGCTGGCAGATCCTTGCAGAAAAGAGAGATCTATTTGTATTTCCAAAAGGTTTTTGACAAAATTCTTCACCAAAGTCAAATAGCTAAGGGAGAAAAGGAAGAGTTCTGACCATGCTTAAAAAAGAAAAAAATTAGTTAGGGTCAAAATGAAGCTGAAAAAAAGAGCTGATCTGAAAGAATTAGGTACAAGTCTGCACAATAAGGGCTGGTATGGAATTAAAGGATTGGAATCAACTTTTTTACTATCTTTTTCATTCCAAGAGCTATGGGTTATCAAATGAAGCCAGGAGAGCTGTTTTTGAGCACAGTGGATAGCAGATCTGTGCAATTCCTTGTTATTGAGGGTTCAAGAGAGGACACTGATTCAAGGAAAAATTGTATGATTACCTGAAAAAAGAGATGATTTAGGGTTCCAAATGAACAAGCCACAGGGCACCTAGGAAATCACCAGAGAGGTATGAAGTGGAAGGCAGAGAGAATATTAGGGGAAGGTATTACATAAGTTTGCCTGCTTTAGATGTCCTTTTATGAGCCTTTCTGGAGACAGAATAACAAATTCTTGGTTTGAATGTTGTCACCAGCATTAAGACTCCACAACAGCCAGTCCTTGCTTGAAGAGAATTAGCTTTCTACAGTAGCTGAAGACCTTCTACTATAATAATAGAAATACTTAATTTATGTTAACCTCAAAAATTTTCTCTTTAACCTTCTCACTGTTTTGTATAGAATTATAACAGTGAAATACATTGGAACTGACAATTCTGGAAATGGGAGGCACTTTCTAGGAGTGAGCTCTTGAGTCATGTCTCTACTGCCTCCAGATTCATGTAAGGACAGTGGTACTTTACTAAAAGCTGAAATCATTGCTTACCAAGCAGATGTCTAATTTTATGAATTTGAATTCACAACTCATGGTTAAACTTGGAGAATATTCTTGGGTTAGGGACTCCCACTGGCAAGGAATGGCTTGCCCTGTTCTGAAGAGATGCAGCAAAGCATTCATTTTTCACTTCTCTGTTAAACTAATCTAATTCTGGGCACCTATAGCCAACAGACCTCTGGTCTTTTGTTGCATTGAATAAACAAAGGAGAAAAGATTTTTCTCTGATCGTTGATTTTAAGTTAGCTTGCAGATGAAGGAAGCAAGAGCACCTGAGCTGAGGTAGAACAACTGCAGCCCTGCCTTAAGCATCATTACTAGCAAATTATCTATCACAGGTACAGAAATCAGAGCAAAATTCAGCTGTGAAGCACTTAATTATATGGGTTCCCCACCCTAGGTTCTCTCACAGAAACACAGGACATGGCATGATCTTTTGATGGTTTCTGTTTTCAAAGTGGTAGAGAAATCATTTTGCAAATTGTCTTTGCTTTGGAGGCGTTAAAAATTTCAATGTTCAGTGAAATATTGAGATAAAACACAAAGAAAAGGGTTTTTCTTTTCGTGGTCCTAAAATCTGTATGTGATAATGAAAAAGAAAGAGTTGTTTTTAGAAATTGCAGAGCTCTCTGAAAGAAAAAGCCTTGGCAAGTAAAATATTCAGTGGCAAAAGACTTGATTTAGAACTTCTGATGTATTTTTACTTAACATTCTTTATCTTTTGATAATGATTCCATGAATTTTAGTGGATTTCCAGAATAATGCATTCATAGCAGCCTGTATAGAAAGAGTTTGTGAGCAAGTACATTCCCTACAGACCTCAGCACTTGCCCAAGTCCTGCTATGTACCCAATGATCATGACATTTGCTGTGCTTAATAGTCAAGCACCATGCTAAACTATGAACTTTTTGTACATTAATATTTACCTTGGGTTTTGGATTTGGTTTGGTTTAGCCCAATTTTTACTTAATCCTTTGAGTCTATGAGACATTTTGTCAATAAAGGATGATGGCATTTTGCACATGTGGTACTCCTTGCCCTTGTCTGTCTAACAAACTGCATTAGCAGAACATTATCTGTCCACAGCCTCTGGGAAACTCTGTGAAAACAAGTTTGAAGATAAAATATTTCCCTTCCCAAGGATGCTTCAACTTCTAGAAGACTCTCTTGAGCTTGAAACATCAAGCTCTTAGGAACAAGGTTGATGTGTTCCCTGAAACCAAGGTACTCAATACTTTCCTGTCTATTCTATTTATTTTGATGTTTCTCTATTAGAAAAAAAACAACCAAAAAACAAAACACCAAACCAAGCACCAAAAACCCATCAAACCCCAAACCATAATTGAATCTCTAATAAAATCTGTTATTTCACTTTTTTTTTTCTGATTTCTCACTACCATGGATGCTGACAGCCCTGACCAGCTGCAATTCTCCTCTCCCAGAGGCTGCAGGATCCATCTCAGGAGGTACCACACTGATGCCTGCACAGCCTCTGGATTTTTCCCCTCTCCACCTTCTGCTTATGGGAAGTGTGGAGCTAAGCAGCACACAAAGGGTCAGAGCTCCATGTTGCCAGCTCCATTTTCAGGCACTTTTCTCCCTAGCTCTGCATACTCAACATCTTTATCCTTACGTGGTGCCCCTCCCAAACTGCCTTAGAATTCTGTCAGCCTATGCAGCTGGTCTGAATATGAATTGAAACAGTGTCACAGAATCACATAACAAGAGAATGTGATAAAAAAAAAGATCACATTTGACAGAAAGACAGAAAGAAAAGGAAGGATGGTGACAAAGAGTTAATGCTTAGACTCCTCAAAAAATTGCATCATCGGGGTTAGCAGTTTCTAGTGATTTTGGTGATTCTATTTAGCACTGAAAATGCTGTTTGCTGCTTGGCATTTCAGTGCTTACATAATTTATAGTCTATTATTTGATAATGTATTGAAGCAGGTTGTTGTCTTTGGCACCATCAAAGGTGTCTGCTAATTCTCTGCTTGACCTTCTCTGCATGGATGTAAAATGGAAAAGAAGTGGTGCAGGGCACACTGCGGCAGTTCCAAAAACAGCTCCGTGTTCAGACAGCTTGATTTGGCTGAACCTTACCCTCAAACCACAGTTTGATTTGTCTATGCTTGCAAAAAGCAGCAAAGAGGTGGAAAAGGAGTGTTTTAAAAGATTGGTGCATTCTGTTCTGCCTGGCTTCTCCAGACAAGCATCATTTTGTACCAATGGTGAAAATGTGCTGACATTAGGGTGTGACTGGGCACATTGTGCTTCTACCAAACCCCATGTCTGTGTAGCCAAAGGTGTCCTCTCCTGAGTGCCCAAAGGTGTTCATCCCTTCTGGTAAGAAGGATTCTGCTTGTATATAGGAACATTTATGGAAGTATTTCTGCTTTTGAATGCTGAACACAAGCAGTTTGCATCCAGTTTCCCAAGAGGTTTAAATGCTAGATAAAACAGATCTGCAGAAGTCCTCAAAGTACTGGGAAAACCAGATGGAAATATCAGTCCTGGAGAAAGCTTTGCTTCATGCATTCCCTGCAATGGGAAGTACAGAACATGTTGCTGGAATGTCATAAATGGAAGAAAGCTGCAAGGCTGTCCTCTGACAGGGGCTCCCCTGCAGTGCCCACCTGCCCAGCAGACCCTGCAGTGACCAACTGGGATAATTTCCTTGTGCCACAAAGTCCCAGTTCTTCAAATAATAAGAAATTATTTTTTTAGGCATCAGCAAATGCCCGTTGACTTCAGTTTGGACTGCAAAGCCAGAGACTTGATGTAGAGATATTAAAAATATATATTAAAAAATTAATACCTATATTACTCTGCTGGTGCAGGCTCACAGAAGAGAACAGAAGTTCACACAAAGTGGCAGAGCTGTCCCTAACAGCCCACACTACACCAGCTGCTCTCCAGCTGGCCCAAATCAAAAGAACATTCCAGTATTTCTTTTCAGTTTTTGTTCTGTATCTAATCTTGTAGAAAAACAAGTAGAGCAATGTACTGGGAGAGGCAAGGAAAATTTAAATAACTTGTTAGTGCCAAAGTCATTGAAAGGGTTGATTAATCAGAGATGCCTGGTAGGGGCATAAGATGGAGAAGGCTTCATTGTGGCTGGGTTTTCTTGATGCTCTTTTCCCCAGGCATGACTTTTCCCCTATGAGCCACTTCTATGTTGTGGAGAAACAGTTGTGAGCCACAAATACATGTTAACTGCAATTGATCAAGGACAAAGTGAATAATTTACTTTCTGAAGAAGAGATCATCTATATTGCTACAGACTTTTTAGGAAAGAACTTTTTCCCTGATGTTACAGCCATCCTGTTTCAGCAGCATTTACATGTGGCAGGAGTGCTGCTTTGTTTCTAAACTGGCACATCCCAGCAGAATTGCCCACCTTTTTTTTGTGTTTCAGTGCTTCTGATCTTAAAGCACATGAATTATTCACAAAGAATTCCATACATCTTCAAAACATCTCTGTTAAATAAAACTGCATACTTAATTCCCCCCACCCTTGATTATCCACAGTGAGGAATAATGATTTGGATTGTTGAAGATGATGAAATCCAGGCAGCTCTCTGGCTACACCCACCCCCCTGTCTTTGTCAGACCTGTTCCCAGGTCTGACAGTTTGTTCTCCTTTGACACAAAAAATTATAATTTTATTGATTGCTATATTACATCCATTTCTGTGATAGCAGTATCAAAAGTTTTTTAATAGTCAAAACAAAATAGAAAAACAACCTAGCATAAAAGGTTGAATAAAAGGTTGATTTCTCCAGGAAATCAAAGAAAAGATGCAAATAGCTAAACACAAACAACTTCACTGAACACAAAGGATATATAAGAATCGTTAGAAGGTCAACAACTGTACCATTTTTCTTGATCCTCTTTTAAACTTCCCATTTTAAGATATACTCTACAACTACAATTAAAAAAATGCACATGCAATGTAACTAAATTCACCATTTACTTAAAGAAACCAAAAAAACCAAACAGATTTTAAAATCCTTTCCCTGTTTAAAAGGTTGAGCTTTTCTAGTGGGCAGAAAAAAGGGGGGAATTTTTTCCCAGGACAGGAAAATGATACACACATGGCCCCAGATGACTGCCTGTCTGGCACAGACTGTTGTCTGCATGCACAGTGAGCTGCCTTTTCTACAAAGAGTAAGCATGCTGCTTGCAAAAGTACTGAACACTAATGGAAATCAGAGCTTAAATAACTGTCTGTGCCCCGCAGATATCCTCCCTATCCAGACCTGAAGTGCAAAAAAGGAGAAAGACTCTGAGGGAAGAACCATGACATCCCCCAATTTCTCCTGTGCTGCAGCTCTGAAGTAAGCTGCTAAATAAAGAGCCACTAAGAATTGTGAGCAGGAACCCCTTTTGTTTCATGAGCCAACCTGTGGTGTGTGAAATGTGGTGAAGGCAGGCCAGGGAGATGCACAGGAAGGCAGGGAAGGTGATTATTAGAGTGACTCAGATCATTGGCCATGCTGAATTTCTAACAAAGAGAATCTGGCACAAACAGAAGTGCAGGGAAAGCAAAGTCTGTATACAGATCTAGTGATAGATGCTGAAAGATAAAGAGCTGAAAGCCAGAAGGGAGATTCACCATCACATTGGGAAGAAAAAAGAAAAGTAAGATAAAAAACATTGCTAAGAACAATAACAGACACACCAGACATCTGACAGAAATGCTGCATAAGCATTAAAAAAAAAAAATCCCCCCAAAAAATAAGCCAGGAGAGACCTATCATGTACTTACACAAAAATATATAGCAAAAATTTTAAACTTTCTTATTTACCTGTGACTTATTTTCTTATTTTCAAGCTAGGATCCCAGTCACAGGAGAGTTTGCTGAGAGAGCAGTTCCTCCATACATACATTACATTACCACCCCACTTGGACCACTCAAGTGATTAGAAAAAAACAGCAAAATGGCTGTTTGGGGAGGGGGGGAAAAAAATCCCAAAAACACAGACTGAAAAAACATCCACCAAAAACCTTCACACACACAAAGAAAGAGATTTAAGTTCAAGAAAGCTGTGAGAAAGGGAGAGGTGCAAGGAGAATGTGAAATAGAGCCATCTGTAATCCCCAGTGCTGCAGCTATTCCAGGAAGAAAAGAGTGAGCAGTGCAGGCACAGCCCAAGGATGCAGAGGGCTTTAGTTCAGAGGATGATGACTGCAGTGCAATTCCAGGAAAAGCAAGGAGTGTGTGCACAGCCAAAGCCAGGACCAGTCACTCAGCTGCCATATTTGCAGCTGTACTATTCAATGGATGTTTGGATTCCAGCTGGGCTGTGGTGCCAGATGCAATATTGTTAAAACAACAGTGATAAGCAGCAATCTTAGGCTGGGCAAGTATGACCGACTGCAGGTGATGGAAAATAAGTTTTCTGAGGCCAGCTGGCAGCAGCAGTCTGTGGTTAAAAGCTGCACAAAATGAAATCTGATCTTGTTTAGGGTTTACACTTGTCTTTAGAACTATTGTATAAAGCAAGCAGCTTTCTGCAGAGGTGTCAATGGCTGGGGACACTGGGCAGAGCTTGGATCTGGTCCAAACAGCTGCTCAAAACAAAGGCAAAAGGAAAACTACAAAGGGAATGGTCTATGTGAAGCAGGTGGGGACTTTGGGCAGCAGTGGAGGCTTTAGAAACCTAGTGCTCCTTAGCCAGAAGTTTGAGTGAATCCACCAGTGGCAAGAAAACATGGGAGAGCTTAATCTTGGGTAGAGGAACTAGTATGAAACAATGTGAATGATGCAGAGGACCAAAAAATGCTGCCAGAGGACAGGGCAGTGCTCCTACCCCTGTGCTGTGCAGAAGTACTGCTGCCATCACAGGATGTAATCACACTGGGATGAGAGGATGTGCTGAAAAAGGCTGTGTCCACAGAGCAGGAACTAGTAATCTTCACATCAGCAATTGAGATAAGGCAGGCTAAAACTGGCCCCAAATTTACAGAGATTATCGTGGTGAAAAGAAGATGTAGCACATTGGGAAGGTGATACAGCTGCTCACTGCAGAAGTTTCCTGGAGGTGCCAGGAGAGGCATCAGAGCCATTCCCAGACTTACTGCAGTTGTGGCACCTTTACAAACAGATTTCTTCCCAAACAGCCAGTTCAGTTTTACATGCCTAGGGACCATGTCACACCTAAATAGTGCAGGAGTGCTCGCTGCTGACACTGCCTATCCATCTTGCATGAAGGCAGCATCCTTTTGCACTCTATCTTTCTCCTTCTATGATGGAAAGACTTGTAATCTCAGTAGGATTCCAGAAATGTAAAAAGTTTTATTGTTATATTTATTGACAATAAATAATAAAGTTTCTTCCAGCATTCATTGGCTTTTTGACTGCCTCCCTTATAACAGCAGGATTTTTTTTCTATTTTCAATTTTTTTTTCAGATTTGTCTTTTTGTTGATTAAGAACCACAGGAACTGCATACTTAAGAAACAAACAAAGCAGAAGACTTTCACAGAATGATTAACTAAGGGAACCATTCATTGAATTTCAAATGCATGAGAGACCTAGGCATAGAAGGAGGATGGTGAAAGTATTTCAGTGATAGGTTAAAGAGACTACAAAACTTAAAAGCAATGATGAAGACAGGATGTGTAACCATAATCTCATAAGATCCAGAATAAATAATGCTTCCAGTTTGATGCAGCATTTTTGAAACTTCTGAAATACGATTTGTAGAATTCAGCCTGTTCTGGTCTCACTGTTGGAACAGTTCATAAACTCTCAGGTGTCTTTCAAGACAGCTGGATAAGTACCTTCCATGAATATTCATGAGCTTGCTTTGAGGGTATGTGTTTGAGTTAAAAACAATTTTACTTTGGCTTTACATCACATTTTATGTTTGCATGCTACAGATGGGTTTCAACCAGTTCACCAGATTTCAGACTCCTGCTTTAAACCACAACATCAGCACAATGAAGCAGTGCTGCCTTCCTTCTGTTGGCAGGAGGGACATCAGGGGACAATGTGAAGGCAGCAGGCTTGCAGAAACCTTCTTCACTCTACACTGACTTTGAACACCTCCTCGTGGTGTGATCTGCCAGTCTCATTACCACACAGGTCCTGGTAGCTGCAGCACAAACACCTTTAAAATTTGATTCCCAAGAGCCCTCCACCCTTGCTCAGCACAGCAACCTTCTGTAACTGAGCTTTGGGACAATGAGGAATTCAAATCTCTGTGTCACAACAAAATGAAACAAATACTTATGAAAAAGAATTGAATTCCAGTGCCTGTGGAGGTGTTCTGCATGGAGACCTGTGGACTTCTGGTTCATGAGAACTAAGGATGCCTCTGACAAAGCCTTTTAACACCATGCTGTTCCTTGAAGCTCAATGTGTCTTGTTAACCATCAAAGTAAAGGATGTAATGAATAATCCACTTTATCCATTAAAAAAAAAAACAAACAAACAAAGAAAATCAGACTCCTTGACTTTCCTCAACCACTATCTTTCTTTTGTGCCATGAACGAATTAATTGCTTATCTGAAATTTCAATTATTATAAAAACAGGTCAGGTGGAGTGAAGGGATTACAATTAACTTCTCTTTGTGCTAATGCAGTTAATAATAATCATTAAAGAAAAACAAGGAAAGAAACAAAAAACCTAAATGTTTTATCCTCAAACACACCTGCTGGATGCCTGGGACACATCTGTATTGTATTTGCCAACCCTCAATCAAGGCATGCCAGAGTATGGACACAAATAGTTTTCGTAATCAAGCCTGACTGTCCTTGAGTATGTTTTCAAGTATTTTTCAGGTAACCTGAAAGAAAATATATTATTAAAGGACCCATGCTTTATCTGTGAGCAGTTTGCTTTGACTGTTGGCTGCTCCCTGCTGTGGGAGTGGAGTGATAGAATGGCCACCAGGGAAAGGAAAACATAACCTTTGTGAACTGAGACAGATAGTGTGGCTCCCTGTATAAATAAACATCTGGCTTGAGAGCCCCTGTGTTTTATAATATTTGCAAATCTTTCTACTGGACAAGGCTGTGCAGGGAATGATGTAATGACACAGATACTGTGACTTGTGCTGATTATTTAGGCACCACTGGAAAATCAGACAGCAGGAAAAAATCCTTAAAAAGAAAAAAAAAATAATTTTGTTTTCTGGATAATGTAAAAATAGAGAATTTACTGTTGGACTTCTTTATATTGATTAAACCTTCTACCAATCACCACCTTTTTCAGGGCAGCCAGATCCCTTCCTGGAGCCAACAAAATAGTTGTCAGTCTGTTCATTTCATCAATTTGTTTAATGCCAACAAAAAGTTCTCTGTACCCAGAGGTTGTAAGGGGAGCCTCGTGGTGCAGCCACACTGGTAACAGCTGTTCACAGATCCCACATTCCTGAGGACTGAGCCAGAACAAAGGCAAGCTCCAGGCTCTGCTAAAAAGATGCCACACCAGTGCCCCTCCTGCCAAAATGACCAGCCAGAACCAAGGATGGCTCAGTGGGACACGTGTCAGTGCCACAGCAACACCAACTTACTGATGAGTTTAAATTCCCAGCATTAACAAAGTCAAGAGGCTCAAGAAATGAAAGTGAGATTTCCAAGTCACGTTGCCCAAGCACTCTGTGTACCCGGAATCAGGCAGGAGCATCTTACCCAGGAACAGCTGGATCTGCTGGAGGATGTTTGTCAGAGAGCTCACTCACCATTTCCTCTGAAATCTCCTCCTTCCCCCTCCTGCCTTTAAAGTAAATGATGTCTCACTGCCAGGAGCAGTGCAAATAACGAGAACATAATTTACTTCACAGGGACTATGGGTCACCAATTGGCTGCAGCTGTGAGAAAGGTAAATGTGCTCTTAAACTCCATTACCAGAGATATTCCAATACAGATCTAATAGAAAAGCTACTCTGCAAGACATTCTGCAAGGTAGGTTGTACATAAACAGATATTTGCTTAGCCCTGTATTTCCAGCTGATCATTAAATTGCTCTGAATCTTGCCAATATTTTGAGAAATATTTGCAATTTACCAATTGAGAATTCAAATACAAATATAGCCTCATTGTATACCAGATTTCCACTCCTGAATACATTCTTCTTATGGGAGAAATAAATAAATTGACATTATTGGCAAATGGGGGAGCCTTACAGGGTAATAAAATGAACAGCTTTTACATTTTAGTCAAAACAGCAAACTTAATGATGAAATGTAAGTTACACTTCTTTTTCCCAGCAAGTCATGGGAAGAATGCCTTTAGAAGTTGTTTACATCCTTCTACCCCAGCCCCTACCAGAATTAACAAACAAAAAAATCAGGTTTTGAACATCCTATGCTGACCTGACAAAGTAGAAAAGAGAAAGGTGGGGGCTTTTTTTTTTTTTTTTTTTTTTTTTTTTTTTTTTTTTTTTTTTTTTTTTTTTTTTTTTTTTTGTTTTGTTTGTTTGGTTGGTTTTTTGTCTTTTTTTGTTTTCTTAAAATATAAAAAATACAAAAATTATGGGACTATAGTATGGCACTCTGGAGGCTTCAATGAAAAGGTACTAAAAAAACCTGGACAATTTAAAGAACCTCTCCCCAGAAAATCATCTTTACCATGCAGTTACTTGCTGTAAGTTATTCGACAAGAGTGAAATAAAATTTGCATTATTATCAGAATGTAATCATTACTTTGGTCTTGTGGCAAGATGTGAATCAGCAGTGTGCTGTGTGCACTCCAGGGTAGGTGTCAAAGACAAAGGAAAAGCACTGGGAGGGTTGTGAAAATCGGATGTACTTGCTCTCCTCCTCTCCCCTCTCTGCCCTTATCCTGGTGCTTGTCCCAGTCCCTGGAGATGCTCATTCTCTGAGGATGCATCAGTGGCCAGGGTCCCTGCTGGCCTGAGCCCCAGGGCACTGCAGGTTCCAGCTGTGCCACAAGTCACTCCACACACTGCTGCTCTGATGGTGGCAGTGGCCCAGGGAGAGATAAAATGTGACCAAAAAGCTAATATCAGCTACATTCAGATGCTGCTCACTGCCTTTTTTTTAAATCCCCTGTCCATCTGCTGATGGTGGTTGCATTATTTACCTTTCTCCCCCCATTTTAGGACAAGCTTTTAAATTGTACTTGCCATAATGAGCCAAATCTGCCCAGTGCCTTCTGTGCCACATGCAGCAATACTGAATGATGCACTGCAGGCATCACCAGGGTTTATTTGGACTTTCAAGCTGAATAACAGGATCTGTGTGTTCTCAGTCTTTAATTTTTCATTTCTTGCAGCCACGAGAAAGACCTGAAGGACTTTGGGAAGGAAACTTCAGGGTCAGCTTTCAATATTTGATGCTATTAACAAGCTAGGACACCTTCAGAAATTCTACATCAGCTTTGAAAGGAAACAGATACAAATGTTAAAGTTGCTATACAAATGTTTATAGAGATGGCAAAGATATGCTGCAGAGCCAGTTTCACCAAGAAATATTGATTGTGTTGGGGCTTATGTGCTTAACTATTTCATTGCATGGATTTTATAGGTGACATTTGAAAAAGGTTAATGCATTCATCTTATTTTGAGCTAAGGGGGACCACACACTATCATATAATAGGCTGTCATCATATATATACTGAATAAAAGTAGTTTTATAGAAAACTTTAAAACTATATCAAATGTTAATACCTAAGTAAAAAATACATATTTTAAATCAATATTTTTTGTTATAGTCTAGTTAAGCTCACAGTGGTGATAAAAGGAATATTGAAGTGTGATCTCTCAAAAGTTTAAAATGAATGTAGGAAAGCAAATTTCATAACAACTTGTCTCTTTGCCTCATTGAAACAGCACTTTGGGGTATATGTTCTCATACAGAGCCAGTACACTGTGCTGTTTTCCAAAGGTACAGTAACCATTGTACAAGAATCTCATAATTTAGATATAGATGGTACAAAACATGATGACTTCACTTTAAAAAAAAACATTGCACAACTCCTCAGACAGAGCTAGGACCCTATAAAGAATCATCAGCTGAATGTTATTTTCAAAGTTCATCTCCTGCACATCACACATTTTCTCGTTGTCCTTTGCAGTTTTAACAAGGTACAGAGCAGCACATCCTGGAAATCGCTCAGGAGATCCTCTTGTTCCCATGGGCAGACTGTCCAATAAATAGCCTGTGGCTACACCAGCAGAAATACCACCTGGCCTAGTCAAACTTAAAGAGCTGGCCAGGCTGACCCGGTAAAAGTGACATTCCATCTTAGCTTTCCTCCAGAGCTGAGGAAACTGGAGCTGCCAGTCTCTGGTGAGGACTCTAAAGCACTGTGCTCATCTCAATGTTTGTGGGGTCATTTGATTTCAGCCCTGACTTGAATGTGAACTACCTTGCCAGAAGCCACTGTCATCTTGTTTCAGGTAAAGCTGGGAGGAGGGAACACCTGAGCCTGCTGTCCTGCAGGTTTTGGTCCAAGCTTCAGTCAAGAGAAGAGAAGCTTTCCTCTCCTTTCAAGAGCAGGAGTGACAGCATCCTGACACAGGGAGGGAGCACTGACTGATCCACGATGCCCAAGTGGTCCTCTGACAGCAGGGAAGGAATCTCATCTCCAGGCCATGCTCCCAGCCCTGTTCTCACTATTCTGAGGCTGAGCTGATAAACTAAGATGAAGTATGAAAGTATGAACCAGCCAAAACAGGCCCCAAAAGTTGAAAGTACACCTAGTGATTAAAGGCCCTGAATTTGCTTTTCAAGGCAAGGCAGCAGTGTCAAGAAGTTCCTGGAAAAGGCCATGAGGTTGAACATAGAGATATATGTAGAGTTTGGAGAGTGGGATATCATCAGCTAAATGAATCACTATTACAGGAAAAAATGCATTTCTCACCCATGGTAGCCCAGAAAATCTCTTGCATTTAATAGAAGCTTTGAAAATACTTGACTTTTCCACAAATCCTCTGTGCATCCCTCCTTTTACAAACTTTAACTGCTTGTACAGACCTCACAGGCAGATGATTCGATACAGGACAGCAGTCTGTTTTACTGCCTCTCTTCTGAGGTTTTGCAGAGCCAAATTGATGATTGTTATCTCAAATGACCTCTTAATAACTCTTACACATCACATAGCCCACAAAGTTCTGAAAGTCACAATTTCAGAAGTATTTGCTGCACATATTACTTTTGGAATAAGGATCAACTTATGTCTCCTGCAAAGTCACTGCAAGTCTCCATTATAGTTCACTTTCATCAAAAATGGAGCATTTCTTGACACATTCTCATGTCTGCTACATAACTCATGTTGACTACTTGCATTTTTTATATTGTAATCTAAATATGACATAAGAAATAATTTACAGTCAAACATTTCATTTTTACCATCCTGTAGTGACATTCAGCTTTCCTAGTTCTAACTGCCCATATGTCCACCGAGACCAATCATTCTCTACTGACAGATCCATTTTTAGAAAGAAATGAGAAAAATCTTTCATATGCCTTGCAACTTAGCCACATGGAAAAGTTTCATCTCGATGCTCTTTCTGTCTGCAGCAGGCAAGTGCTCAAGGGAATGGATCCCATGTGAAGTCAGTACCAGAAAGCAAAACTGAATCTTGTCTTTGCACAAATGTGGAAAATACCTGGTCTTGATGAACAGCAAACTTCTTACAGTGCAAGTATGACACAAACAAGCTCAGTCTGAGCACATGAATGTTAGATGGCTCAGAAAAGACAATCTACAAAATCCAGAGACATCTTGTTTCCATCTCTGCCTTCTTATTACCCTCCTGGCTAATAGATAACCTGAATTATGTTTAAAAATTATATCCTGTGAACTCCTCGGGGTATTTTTAGAGTCTGGGGGAGTGTGTGCACATGGGTGAGGAAGAGGAAGGAACCCAGAGAAAAATTTATTTTTAATTTCACAAAATCACTATGTTGGAAGAGACCTTCAAGATCATCATGTGCAACCCACACCCTAACACCTCAACTAAACCATGGCACCTAGGGCCACATCCAGTCTTTTTTTTGAACACATCCAGGGATGGTGACTCCACCACCTCCCCATAAAGACCATTCCATTTTCTTTAGCCAAAATGAATAAATAAAGATTTTGAGGTTTGAGGTCATCAATCTTCAGATAAGCATGTAAGCTTACCTAATAAAAATATATTATAATATTTATATATATTTATATAATATATAAATTTGCTAACACATCCCATCACAGACATAACTCTGACAAGAGAAAGAAATGGGTAGATAAAGATGTATACCTCTAGGATAAAATCCAGTGGTCCCAAAGCTGTTTGTCTGTGTGCCAGGACTGGTGTCATCCATGCTTATTCATGAGCAGCACAGTAGCCTCAGCCCAGATCTGGATGATCAAATTATTAAGTTCACTTTTTGCTTAACCTGTGAAGCCAAATTATAGACTTTATTAGCCTAGAGGTGATACCAGAAAGGTGAAAAAAGCAAGAATGTGATCATTATCCTTGACGTCTTGCAAAAAATGCAGTGCTTACAGAAACCAATTTAGAAGAAGAAACTTCTTCAGACAAAGTGAAAAGGAATATAAAAATTCTGCCTTTATACCTGAGAATCTGGCTCTGTAAGACAAGTGATGTATCACAGCAGCAGATGCAGCAGAAAACAAAACCAAGGGTAAAACATGATTGGACAAAACAAGATCTCAACAACTGTATGTATTAGTTACTGGTGGATGCTGAATCCTGCCACATCACTGAATGTTTAAGAATAAGTCTGTATACACACTCTGTAATTGAATGTCAAGAAAAATGAAAATATATTGTTTTATTGCTACTGTTCATTGATTTATCGAAGTGATTTATTGTCATTGGACATGAGGACCAACAAATCATTCTGCTGACACCATCAGCTGCCTTAACTAGGTTGTCAGTTCACGACATTAAAGGTAATGGATGGTGATTATTTTACTGTAATGGGTTTAATCAGTGCTTTGAATGACTTAGCAGTCGTGTCATAGTATAGCCAAGTCATCATTCATCAAGGCAGCATTTTGTTTACCAACATCATCTATAATTCATCTGATTGTTGACAATCATCAACAAATACCTCTCAGGCTAAGTTTTATCAGAAATGAAGATCTGCACGGCTGCAGCATACTAACTAACCCTGGTTTACAACCAGAGGAGAAACACAGGAAGGGGCTTGCTCCTCTCTAAGAGGAGGAGCTGTCAGCCTGAAAAGGCACTGCCAGCTGAGGCTGCCTTCCCCTGGGCTGTGTTTCAGCCCAGCACTAGATTTACAGCTTTCTGAAGCACACAGGGCTTGTTCTGTTGTATGTGAATGCTCTGAACTGAATTCTGCATTACATAGAAATTTGGGCTTATTTTAGCAAAAGAGAGGTGCAACCAACCTGTTCTGTATTCCCAAGAGAGAAAAAAGTGCAAGCACAACCTGTCTGTTTTTCTCTCCCAGAATGGGATTGAACCATATGCTTATTTATACTATGATTGAGTTACTTGTGGAGAGCTCCAGATTGATAAAAATTCCTGTTAACTTTGTGGGAAAGGGTGCAGTAGTCAAAACATTATCATCTTAAGACAGGCCTGTAGATCATTACTTGTGTTATGTCTTTTATGGTAATGGTCAACATGCAAATTGCCAAAAAGTTTCATATTGACAGCTTAATTACCCAGAAAGGTTATTAACACAAATTCCTGGAAAATTCATAGAGCTCCAGTAGCTTCCCTACCAGCTTTTAGTGCAAACTTTTCTCTGACATTTGCATCACAGATCTCAACATTTATATTCTACTTATCTACTGGTGCATGGACAGGAAGCCACTTTAGATGTAGCAAAAGAAGGGTATCAAAGTTCTGCCTTTCAGACGTGAGAAAGACCCTAGCTGAGTAAAAGACAAGTGGCAGCTGTTCCAGATACCTTAATGGAAAAGGAAATAATTTCAAAGTTACGTGAAAATATTTTACATTTCAAAAACTTATTTGAGTATTGTATATAAATATGTAAGAGACAGCAGAAATGGAGCTTAAAGAAAAGATATTTTAAAAGAATGTTTAAAGTAAAAATAATCCTATTTTTCTTATTCCATACCCAAGGTTTGTCCTATGAATCTTAAAACTATGGGAAATGAATGCATTTTCTGAATAGGTGGAGGAGATTTTGAGGGTGCAAGTAGGATAAGGAATAAGTTACCTTCAATGCCAACAGCAAACACAAACCAGTGTTCCAGTCCAAAGACTAGACTAGAGCTGTCTGATATGCCAAAACAAAACAAATAACCAAACAACCCAACAAACAAACAAACAAAACCCCAAAAAACCAACTAGATGCATAAACCACTATGGAAATTATTAAAATACACCCTGCATGTTCATGAGAAAATGTGTGACCAGATGTAAAAGCACCCATAACCACTTCATCATTAAAATTGTGAAAAGATACAGTGAAATACAGAGAGCAACACATAACATTAGGAATAAGTTATGTAAATTAGCAAAATTCTGACAGTATCCTACACTGGTATATCCATGGATTAGAGATGGTCTAGAGCAGTGTGGAAGTTACTTTTATTAGAGTTAAAAAGGAGATTAAATAATCTATTGGAGATTTCTCCCAACCCTAATAGTCTTTCACATACAGAAGTGAAGCTGAAGAACTGATTAAAAAAATGACATGTAGCCAACAAATGTCATTACCATAAAATGGAAAGATACCAATGCTGGTGCAAGCCCAAGACTACAGAAACCATACTCAGTTAATAAGGATTATTTAATAATTTTAAAAGCAACTGATATTAGTATAAGCAAGTACAATACAAAATCTTAAACATCTTTGGAAAACTCCAAATCTGCAGCCCTAAATATTGAGTATTTTCACAGAATGCGATCTTGAAAATTGAAATACTGCACTCATCAGCATCCAGGCAGTTATATTTGATTTCTTTAGCAGAAACTCCTAATTCAGTCAGACATTGCATACTTAAAATTTTGCAGTGTTATTGCCTTCTACAGCACTGCAAGATTCTTGAGCTAGATGTCTTCCTGGAAAGGCTTTTTCACAGAGTTCAGTTTGCATGAATAACATGCTGGATGTTTCTTCATGAATTTAGCAACTCCTGTGTCTTCTTAATCTGAGGCAAATTTAGTCCCTGCATTTGGATATGAAACTGAAGCTTAAATGCTCTAAGGTCTGGGTTTGCTGACTTGGCAGGCAGCAGGATACCTCATCACAAAGGTGTTATGACATTGAGCAGAATATTCTATCTAAAAAGCAGTTGCTAGATCTTTCAGGAGATGAGGCAAACCTTAAATATATGCAAAGAGTATCTCAGTCAGAGAAACTTGGTATTTGGACTATCCTTAAATATTTTCTTGATGAAGCCTGGTTTGGGAAGGAGTTTTTTTGGGTTTCTCTTTGGTTTGGTGTTTTTTTTTTCATGAACTGGCTGAAGGTGAAAACTCAAATCTGGTTGCTGCCAGGAAAACCTTCTTCTATAGAAACATTCCTTTAATTCCAGCACCTGTCATTGCCCTTGCATGCTCTGACCAAGATATTAATAAAGTCTCCCCTTCTCAGAACTGAGGAACAAAAGATCTGTACAGTCAGACAGTGTGTACCTACAGCTTTCCCCCTTGGTATTTCTGAGGTGGTGAGCCAGCACGCAGAGCCCCCTTTCAAAGAGGCATTTTCTTTGCAAAGTGTTTTAGTGATGCCAGTAGCAGCACTGGGCATATTAATTGCAAAAGAAACGAGACACATTAACAGCTAGGGCCTTCCTGGAGCTGCTTCCTTGACATTGATCTCAGAACATGCTCAGATAATTGGTAGAAACCACATGCACAGAGCGAACTTTTGAATACAGCGTCAGGGTTTGGAGTCAGTGTCCCTGTAAGGTGACATGTCTCTGACAGCTGGGATGGCAAGAAGCACTGCTGTAGGAAATACTGCAGGCAGGAAGGGAGGCAGCAGAGCTGCTGAGCTTTAATCTACACATCTCCAGCAGTGGCAGCACCGAAGATACAGCAGCACTGACTTCAGCCAGCAACGCGCTAGCAACAGACCCAGCCCACGCGGCTGTGTCTTCATTTATCCTCATGTTTCATCAAGTCTCCAGAGAATGGTGGGGGATGCGAAATCCCTCAGCACAGGATTGATTTGAGTGTCTTGCAGAGATAATTCACATGTCAATACTGTTAACCATTTCATTTTTTCTTAGGAAGGAAGGGAAGAACGATAACAAATCACATTGGAATCTGGTTCTTCCAACAAATAAGAACTGGAAGCTATACTCAGCTGAAGAAAATGATAAAGGGCATGTTAGGGAGTCAAATCTGAAAAATCATAGTATGGACAAGCAAAAGAGATGTCAAGGATCAATTTACAAAAATCAAAGATTTTCTTCCAAAACAATGTATCAATAGAAGCGTGCCTGCCGAAGAGTTTCTAGAAGCGACAATTAGTCAAAAGGCTTGTGCTTTATTAGAGGAGTGAAATCAATGTTGTCAGTGGCTGCTGGGAAATAATTGAGAGATGACATATAGCTTCTCTGCAGGAGAAAAGCCAGAGCAACTGCCTCAACCAAAATGTAAACAAAAAGGTTTTAGATCAGAAGAGTAAGTTAGTAGTATTTCAATAAGAGCACAGAAAGAAATCACACATGGAAGTATTCCTAGCTTAAACAGGTTTCATACATACAGAATCCTGAGTATTCCTTTAACAGATCAGAGGAAAACTAGGCCAGCAAATCTCACTTTTCATACCAAGTGAACTAATAAAAATTGTAATAAAGAAATAAGCAGCACACAGACAAATAAATACAACATAGGAAAGCCAGGACACAAAGCCAGGTCCCACAAGGGTATTCAGGCTCTCTGAAAGAGATGATAAATGGGGATGAGGCCATTTCGATTGATCTATACTTGGATTTACAATGAGGTTTTGACAAGTTTTTCATTGAAAGGATTTTTAAAAAAATTAAACTGTATGGAACTACAAGGAAGGCTCCTTCCAGGATAAATGACTTATTAAAAGGCAGAATGTAAAGAATGAAAATAAATAGCAATTTTCATAATGTAGGGAAGGTAAAGTGTGAGCCCATATGAATCGTCCCCAATGCATTTAAAGCTCAGGAAAGGAATAAATAATGAGGTGACAGAGTTTCTTTATGATTCAGAATTATTCAGGGCACTAAAAATGAAAACTGATTACGAGAAGCAGCAGAATGATCTCACAATGCTGAATGATGGGACAATCAATCAATGTCAGGTGAAATTTAAAGCTTAGCATTTGAGGGAAAAATAGTCTAAATATATATATTAATGTGCTCTAAATTACCTCCAGCCTCCAGGAAAGATCTTGAAGTCATTATTGATAGTTCTTTGAAAATGTTAGTTCATGGATCAGGAGCAGTGAGGAAGGAAAACAGAACAGCAAGAATCATTAATGAAGGATGAAAAACAAGAGCAAAAACATCGTTATGCCAGTTTATAAACCCATGGTGTTCCCACAGCTTGAATTCTGCATGTATTTCTAGGCACCCCACCTCTAAAAGACAGGGCAGCAGAAGAAAACAGATAAAGACAATCAAACAACCCCAGAAAAAAATACAGTATCCATACAAAGAAGGATCACACAGACTAAGGTATTTTAAACCTGGAAAGGAATGGTCAAGGAAAGGTAGGAAGAATTTATGTAAAAATAAGGAATATCATTGCAAAGGATTTTAGAGAATAAGTTATTCATTATGCCCCAATTTGATTTCATGTTTCTTAACTTAAACATTATCAGAGTTTTTACAGCAGATTAAATCTAGGAGAAGAGGGCAGATTTTTCTTTTTTTGACCACAATATATAACTAAAATGTCAAAATTTATTGCCAAAGACACTGTGGGAACCAGGATCTAAATAGGTCTAGAAAAAAAAAAAAACCCAAACAACCCACATAAATAATAGATAAATTAATGAAAGAAATTACCTGTGAGAGCCTGAAAGGTGTGACTAAAAGAGCAGGCTTGATCTGTAGCCTGTCCTGGCATCATAAACTCATTTGCTTCTTCTGTAATAAGCTCAGATCTCTTTGCTCTCATCGAGATCTTCCCTTTCCCAGTTGACAAATTTTGACGATTCTATTTAAAATATGATTTCAAAATACAGGAAGCATAGGGGTTGAAATGCTAGATGGAGCCCTTAAATGTATGTATGTCCCCTGAAATAATGATTCAGGTTTGATGAGAAGATGTCAAAGTGGTGCTCACCCAGAAGATTCTCTCCATGTTGTTGTATTTACCTGAATCTACATATATACATATAAAGAAACAGGATAAATATATTTTTGCACCATTTTATGGTTCCCACATGCAATAAGAACCTTAACCCTGTTGAGGAAATATGCCTGAAAACTGAACCATAAATTTGACTCTGCTCCTCTGATCAATGTAGATCATCTTGCACTCTTTACTTGACTGCATTAGTCTGAAGAATACAGGAAAACCTCAAAAATGTCCATTAGAGTGTAACATATCCTGATGCACATAGAGGGGTAGAAACTCTCTGGTCTTCCCAGTCCCTTTGGAAACTGCACTGGATTTCTGAATATTGGTTCAGTGGCCAGCTTGAGAGAAGAGAATGGTCTTATTTTTACTTCCCAGTGAATTTCATGCTTTCAAGCCCACTCATATAGAATTAGGGCAAATTGAGCTGAAAAAAACCCAGCAAATCAGCTGAAGGAAGTTGCAGCTCCATCCTCCATAGAAATTGCTCTTTTTCCTCATTTTCCTGAATTTGGTGGCAGTGACTGCACCAAGTTTGTAAGCAGCTCTGCCTGGCTTAATAATAATACACTGGCAAAAAGAAACACATTCTTCCCCTGGTTTTTATTGCCTGCAAAATGCCATGAGAGTTTCAAATTCAAGCAATCAATGTGAAGGAGAATAGACCATAAAAGCAAAGATTATTGCCTCAGAAATAGCTCTACTTTCCCTATCTCTCAATAACGAGGCAAGAACTTTATGGAAGATTTGACAGTGTCTGGTGCATGGTATAAAGGAAAAAGGAACACATACATGATTTAATACCAGGAAAAAAAAAAATATAGGATTTTAGACAGCTTGCAAGAGACAGCTGGAAAGAGCAGCCTCTTGTCTTTGCAAATAATGCTCTTAAGTTAAAATCTGATCTTAACACTTCTATCCTGCACCGAGAAAATGAAATGCAACCACCAGAGAAAAGTGCAGAAAGTCAAATGTATTCCTGCAGAAAGGCAGTGTGCAAATTGCATGCAAATGAGTTGTCATTTTCTAAGAGCACATCTCCCATTAGAAAAGGAAAACTTAACTGAAAAGCATGCTGTTCACATGCTGTTTGCAAGCTATTAAGGTAGACTGAAAGTGATGCTCTGCAAATTCTATTTTCATCTGTTTCTTGCTGATGAAATACACTCGAAGACCTACTTTTAAAACATACACAAAGTTAATTTATTCTTCAGTATGAAGCAGAGAGAGATTCTGGGGTGTCTTTGATCATGAAGACATACCTTGTTAAGAAATATATGCCAGATGCTTGGATTCAGAGGGACTGGGTTTTTTGGTCAAACTCTGTCACTAGAATATGTTTTCTTTACCTTGAACATTTTAAAACATCTGTTATCAAATTCCTTCAGAAATTATTTCAAATGTATTGGTGCTGGTTCAGACTTTTTTTTTTACTTTCCCATTATTATGCATATGTCAAAATTGCATCAAACTCAGCTAGACTACTAATATGAATTTCTTACCTACTCTAGAAATGCTTAAATAGTAGGTATTTAAAATCTCAAACATACAGCACAAATAGAGACAGCTTAACATAAAAACCCTCTATCTTCATTTCCCCAGACCAAACTGCTAAAGCTACAGTGTCCTTAAGGATATTAAAACAAAACTTGAAAGATAATTGTTATTTTCACCCTGTTCATGGTGTCCATGCTCAGAGTGGTATGCCATGAAATAGTGCAGGAAATATCCATATTTTAGGACTTCTACTTTATTTTTTCAAAACTGACTTTTTATTTGGGGGAGGGGGGTAATGAACCTCAAGAGAAATTTTATAATTTTATGGGGTTTTTTTGGTGTTTTTTTTTTTTTTTTTTTTTTTTTTAACAGAATGAAAACACCTATTGACATATCAACATTCACCAGAAAGAGAAACACACACAGAAAACAGCTCTGCCTTGCAATGAGAGACCCTTCAGAGACTCCTCAGGCTCTAAACCAATTTTTTGAGAGATTCAGTGTTTGAACCCGTTCAGATCCTGCAGCACTGATGGGTGTGAGGCTCCAATGGCTGGAAAACCTGGGACATAAAGCATATGGACCACTGCTCACCATCTGTGTTACTGGAGTGACAGGAGGGGAATATTCTGAAAAGCAATGTATCTGTGTGAGCAAACTTGGGCAGCATGGCAGAAAAGTCATTTGACAGCCAACCTCACCAGAGAATAATTACAGTCCAAATTAGAAACAAATACGGTAAATGTGCAACTTTAATGGCTCAAAATTTCTCTTCTTTTCAAATATGTTTTTCATGTTATATTTTGGGACACAAATATAATATCAGTCTCAAAATATCCTCATTCCCTTTTTAATATAACATTTATTCTGTTATGTTGATTTTTGTTCATCTCTGAGCTGGAATTTAACAGTAGATTAGACCACTTTAGAGCTTTTGTTACTATGGTAACACTGCATTGCTGTTATATTTCTTCACCTCCAATCTTGATTTTGAGGTGAGTGGCTATATTTATTCCTGTCCTTTATAGGATCTCAGTGTGATGGAAAAGCATTTGGTAGAAGAAAAATGTTAGCATAAGCTCCCACAGTAAGGTGGGGGGTCCACAGTGGCTAATTTGTGCTGAAGGTCAAGTGTGCAGTGGGTTAAATGCATTCACTTAACTTTTACAGTCTTTCAGTTCTAAATTAAATTAAATTAAATTGCAGGTGAGTAAAGTTTGTGCTGGTCACCCTCGAGTTGCCTCTCTGAATAGCTTAGGAGCAGTATGGCATTAGAAAGGTTTTCTGAGAAGAGACCATCTCCAGCTCTTCTGATAGATGAGACATCTGTCATCCAACACAAAGATGGAGAAAGCCAAGCCAGCAGCATCAAACAGATGCTTTATGCTCTACAAAACCTTCTCCTCCATTAAAGCTGCAGTCCACACAGCAGAAATTTCCTCCAGATTAGGACCACAAGATGTGGAGGTTGTTCACAGCCTCAGAGAGCCCAGTTGTCCCCCAGTTCTCCCCCATGCAGCTCAAACTGCCCATGTGCTGCTGCTCTGTGGAAAATTAATTTCCCACCTGTCTGCACTGCACCTGGCCTTACTGGCCTATAATAGTGGATACCTCACATGAACACCAAATATTCACAAAAATACAGATAGCCAGGTTCATGAAAAACATCACCTGACACTTCCCACTGGAGAATTTTCTTTCATGGTGCTTAAAATTTCGTTAAACTGATCTGAAGCTGAAAGATATGATGTTTATTCACTGAATGTTTAGATGTGCATCATAGGATGGTTTGGAAGGAACCTTAAAGATCATCTAGTTTCATCCCCCTGCCATGGGCAGGCACACCTTTCACTATCCCAGGCTGCTCAGAGACTCATCCAGTCTGGCCAGGAGCACTCCCAGGATGGGAGCATAATCTCCTCAGCCTTCCTTGGCAGAAGGAGAAAGACTTCTTAGGTAAAGTAGCTTACAACACAGAGCCTCCTGAATAAAATTGCTTTTGGGAGGCAGGGCTTTCTCTCAGAAAATTAAGGAAGTGTAAGGCTACTTTCTTATTAATGTGTGACTAATGTTGTGAATAGTCCTTCTGGGCATTTATGGCATGCTTATATTTTCAGGGGAAATTTTGAGAAAAATGTTTGGGCAATTTTTAATGTAGAATTACAGAAAAAAACCACAGTTTTCCCATATGGCTTTGGTCTGGGACATGTTTTTCATCATCCTGTGAAAATCAAGCCAAATTCTGTCAGCTCAGGAACCTGTAAAATATATAGCTCACTCACAGAGGTGAGACTCTTCCACCTTCAAAATAAATCCTCTATCCCTGCCGTGTTAGAACCTCCCCTCTCAACCTCCATTCCCAAGGGAGCAGACAGCATTGTTCCATCACCTCCAAGCTCCCAAAAAGCTCAGTAGACAGCAGGCATGATTAATCGCTTTTAAATCAGGCAGTGGGTTCCACCTGCCTAAATCTCCCAGCAACCACAGGGTGGCGATGGTGATCTGTGCTACCAAATTAATGGTTTTTGGCTCGCAAGGTCACTCTGCACAAATAAACATCATGCACATCCTCTCGGAGGATCCTCCTGATTCCTTGTCTTAATGCTGAAAAATTGCGGGATTCATCATACCCCACCTGCGCCTGTTTTTTTTTTTGCCATTAATCTAAATCTCCACTCTTAGCTTATTTCATCAGTTGGTCTCACTTCATTTTTCTCCTCATCTGGCAACGAGTCCAATGAAAATGATCGCATGATGTCATGCAGGAATTCATTTTCACCCAGCAATATTTTTAGGGGTTGCAGGCTACCTCTCCTAAAGATATCTGATTGAATGGTAACTGGTAAACACTAAACTGCATCTCAAGTAGCATAACTCCCTCCAGCTTCATTGGGTTTGTCCTTGAGGCAATGAAAGTAACTACTTAATGTTTCACCATCCCTTTGATAATTTTTATAACATTTAGTTAACAAAGAACAGTAGCTGAAATGTAGCATCTGCTTTCAAAAAAAAAAAAAAAAGAAGAAGAAAAGAAATCACACTTTTATTTCATTTTTTTAACCTTCTCTTTCTAATGAGATTGATTGAGACATAAGGCTGACATGTATTTGCATAGAAGCCAAGAGCAATTCCACAGGAGCAAGTGAATCTGCATTAGTAATAGAAAGAAAATAATGAAAATACAGAAAACATTCAGAGCACAATAACAGCCATGGTTGCATTTACCAATTACACGAGAGTGAATTGATCATATCTGGGGACAAAAGCAACATTCTTTGGGGAATTAAAGCACACTGGCAATTTCTTGCTAAAGACAATAGCTTGTTTTGCCTGTGATTTGTGTAATTGTTTCCCTGTGTAAATTCTCTCAGAGAAGATCAGACTGGCAAAACTCAACACTACTATGCACAGGACCAAGGAAGTGTGCATAGGAGAAGGGGACAATCAGATTCTGCAATATTCCCTCCTCCTGGATGTTCACAGATTTTCCAATTGGGTTTTAAAATAAAAATATATTAGCATCTAGCTAGGCAAACTTAAGTTTACACATAAAGTAGGCCAGGTTGATCTTGATGGAGTGAGAGTACCTGTCTAGAATAAAGATGATTATGCTCTACAGAAAAAATAAGAATGGGCAGGTTATTTGGGATGCGAATATTTTGACATTTATTCAGTGCTTTACTTGGCATCAGCAGCAGAAACAGCTCATATCCCTTCCTGTGTCACTCAACAGAGACCTCAAGAGAAAAAGCCAAAAATACTGAAAACAGCAATGGCTCAGTGTAGTATTATTGGGCAGAAATCTTTGGCCCTAGAATCAGAGTACCTTGACTTTCACAGCCCTGAATCAACACTTGGGCTGGTTAAAGACATGTACCATTCTCCAGAGAAGTGTCATATATGCTGGGAGAGAAAAATTCAGTTCCCTTGGTAGATATATATATTCCCTTGGTATATATATATATATATATATATATATATATATATATATACACACAATTTTGCCACAAAACTGGGGAAAAAAAAGATCCATCCTTTCCCAGTCTTTGGTTCAAAGCATCAGATTTGCATTTGGGATCAGCACTAGCTGGCTCTTGGGGAAGAACTTTTGTGGACAACATGTGGCTGGCTTCTATCCCCATGTGAGTTAAACATTGCAACACTGGCAGGAATTGTCTCCCAAATTCCCAGGAGCACAAAAATCATAGCTCATGTACTGACAAAAGCACATTCATGATACAAACCCATCCCTGCATGCTGGGTGTCACCAGCACTGGCATTCAGCAAACAGAGAGACAGAAAGTTCCTGGCCAAGAGAAGACAAAACCTGCCACTTTGCTAATCTCCAGGACAACTCTGGCTCACTGGAGGCTCCAGCAAGTGGAAGCAGCTACCAGTAGGAAGCTTGTTGGGTTTGGTGGCTGAATCAGCCGTGCACAGTCAGGGCTGAAAGATCTTTCCATACATGCCAGCACTGGAATGAGCTGAAAAGTTGGAGTGGGACACTGTAAGTCAAGAAACACAAAAATTGTGGTAGCCCTTCAAGGAAGGTCAGTGAAGAAGCTGAGAAACAGAAGAAAAAGAACCAACTCACATCTGTGGCAATTCTTTTCTCTACTCCTGGTGAAATTCAGCCTGTTCTCAGAGAGGTTCAGATGCCCTTGAAGGGAAAGAACACCTTGAGGCTGAGGTCTTTAACCATTTAAATTACTCTGTCCTGCTCCTATGGGTAGACAAACTTACTTGGCAGTCTGCAAAGTTCCAGCCAAGCTGTCAGACATACCTTTCCTGGGTGTCTGTCCCTGTGAGTTTCAATTTGCTGTCAGTAGGCAGAGACAGACACAGAAATCCTCCTGAAATGGGGAATTTGTCACCTGGGGGGTAGCACTGGGAGAGGGAGCCCAGACATGCAAAGGGAGGTCAGATGCTCACAGCTCTCCTTCCTCAGGGTCTCCAAGCCCCCTCATGTGAAGAGACTTGCAGTACTCACTGTGTTGGGGTCACTACCCCAGAATAAGCCATATACACATTTGGCACTTTGACTTTGTCCCCTGGTTTAGCAGAAGCAGAGCAGCAGTGTGAGTGCTCTCTTCCTCCTCCCCTCTGGGAGCAGAGCAATAGGTTTGTGCTGCCCTGTCATGGTATTTCAAGGAGACAGCCTCACTTTGCTGGGAGTGCAGGAGCAGCCATCTGCTCTTGGATGTGAGAGACCAGAAGGGTAAAACTCAGCTGTGTGCAGCTCTCCCTCAGCAGAGAGATGCTTTCAGCCCCACTGCAAAAAGGCAGCTTGCCCTTCCCAACACATCTTAGCCACCTCCATAAAACCCTAATGGCAACAGAGTGCCTTGTGGAATTACCTGGAGCCAGAGAGATCAAGTAAAGAGTACTTGTGGCTCTCCTCATCCCGCTGTGTCCTTGTTAAAAATGAGAGCTCTCTCTAGGACTTGGCAGGGAGTTGTGTGAGACTTGTGGGCTGTGACACCCCTTGCCCCATGACAGACACACACACTCCATCCAGCACAGGTCACCTGAACAGAGAGCTGTTAGCTGGGCTGCCTGCTCAAAAGTTTTCCCTCCACCAAGGAAAATGTATGAATTTAGCAGAGTTGAAGATGTCTATGCCCTCCTTTAAAGGATTGACATCAACCAGTTCAATGCACTAAAAGGCACATGATTTTTCTTGATTAGGTTTTCAGAAGGGGCTAATTAGACCAGACAAGCTGGCAAGAGCCTTGTACTGAAAACTCAAATTAGACCAAGCATTTTATAAGAGATTATCAGCCAGAGCCCATTACCAGGAGAGTGAGAATCAGAGACCAGTTCTGTTCAAATGGAAACTCTGAGGCCCACTAAGAGGACAGCCATGATATTCTATCTGAAGAGAAATGATCAAATGATAGCATTAAGCCTGAAGTCCTGAAAATATTAATTTTTTACTCTTCCTAGTGTTTCAGGTACTTAAATGCAGTACTTTACCATGTGTGAGGACAAAATCTGCAATTTTCCTTATTACTTTTGATTTCAGAATAGGCAATTATTTTCCACTGTAATATTTTTCTAAGTTCAAACACACAACAACAAATAAAGCATCAGCCATATTTCTGATCACAGATGAGGCTGTGTCCTTTTGCTGACACATTTTGTCTAGGAAAATTTGGCTGCCTTCACACATTTTTTTTTATTAGTTTTATTGCATTTTACTGTTAAAAGAAATGAATTCCTTTGAGGAATTAATAGACTTATACATGTCAGAACCTCATCTGCTGGAAAGCAGTGGAAGTTAGAAAGTCTCTAAATTGGCCAAGTAAAACCCAAGATACTTGACAGGAGAAATGATGTAGAAACAATCTAACATACCTTTCATTTAAATGCATGCTTTTTAGTAGATAAATAAAATTTTTCTCGATTTGCATACAGACCAAAAAGATTCTATATTTATATATGTATATATATTTATGTATATTTTTGCATTTTTAAGGTGAAGAAAATAATTTGCCTTCCAATATTTATTCTTTTCTTTGTTCTGTTTTAGTTTTGTACGGCGTGTTCCCTAGTTGAGGACATTAAATTTCTATTCATGTTTTGTTCTTCAGGTTTTTGTGTCCTTGCAGCTAATTCAAAACAAGGATGCTGAAGAAAGAATAAGAGGATTTTTATAGTAGTCCTCAGCTGATAAAAATTGCAGCTGATCACATGATTAAAAAAAAAATCTTGACGTTAAAGAGAGTCTGAATGTGAGAATTTGGATTTTAGTTAAATTAATTGTGAATGTTGTCTGCTGATTTGATAGTGTTTGTTCTGATACAGACCAAGCTTTCAGTGAAGAATCACCCTCAATGAATCAGACACTCAAATGCAAAACATTCAGCTTAGAGGCCTTTTTATATGAGAATTACTCTTACCAAGCTAATGAGAGCTGTTCCAGTCCATTCATCCCTCCAGTTTCAGAACAGAAGAGTTTAAGGGAATTTCATGCTTCTTTGTTTCTGCCAGCACAAGTCCAGGGGCTGTGAAGCCCATCTGCAGCAAGGGGCTCTGCCACAGGCCATGTGGTCTTTGCACTTGTTTTACACAGCTGAAGATGTTCCACGAGGGTGATAATAAGATGAGCTGTGAGATGCTGAGTGCTTGACCCCACACTTGTGTTGCTGTGTTTTATACACCAGAGAAGTGCTAATTATAAGCAGAGAACCAGTAGCCTCTAAGGGCTGAAGTATCAGGTGATGTTCCCCCTTCCTGAGACCTCTTCAACAAACATGTGCTGTTGTGCCATGGAAAAGAATGAGACATAAATTCCCATAAATTACCATGCTTTGAGCCAAACTAATTATTATTCTTTCATATTTCCTTTCATAATCTTTGATTTCAGACTAAAACTGCAGCATGGCTTTATAGGAAAACCCAAGAGCCATAATTTAAGGTTAAAATTTTTACCTGCCTCCTATTAGTGTCTCCATGTATCAAGCCACCCTTCTCCTGCCAGGATCACCTCTTTCCCCCAGGACTGTGGTTTTGCCTTCCTAGTCCACAGTGAATCATTGGGATTGCCCCCACAGAGCTGACCTTGGCACAAATACTTTCCTTTGTGCCCCTTTTAAGTGGTGAGAAACTGGACCCCCATTAACTTTCAGAAAGCTCTGTGTCACTCTGTGTATTACAGACAAAGAGTTAAAAGAAAAAGTATGTCATAAACCCCCCAAAAATCCCCCTATATGCTGCACTTATCAGCTGTCATCATCCATCATCCATTAGGGACCCTGACATACCCAGGCACAAATTCAGCTCACTGTCCCCATTCCAGTCTGCCTCTCCCTGTTAGCCACACACCATCACATTCACTCTTTGTACCCTTTTCTTCATTGTTTGTCTGGTGTCTTGAACTGACCAAGCCAACAGAAGGAGTCTTCACCCAGAGGAAAACTTTCACCAGACAGCTTGACCCAGAGAGTGATTTAACTACTCATTTGTCTTATCAGCCAAGAGCAAACAGACGAAAAAGAAATGCACAGAGCACTAATAGAAGCCTTTTCTAAATTATTTTTTCCAATTATCATTACATTTTCTTCCTTAAGCTATGCAATTTGAGATGAACACCTTTTAAAAACCGTGTCTAGGGAGTTAAATCCTGTCCTGGTGAGCCGGGTTTGTTAGGATGTTTTCACCACTCTTCTGCATTTACACTGAGAGGTTCAAAGTACAGCTGAAAGAAAACTGGCTCTATTTCTAAAAGATCCAGGCTTTTGTTGTCATAGCCTGTTCAAACAAACATAGTTTGTTTGACATGGGTGAGTTTTTATCTGTCTGAAGTGTGCACAACTGAAAAAAGCCTCAAATCAAAACTGCACCTACAGTTAGTTTTCAGTGAGAAACCTACAGAGTTGGTGAATTTTCATGATGGTTGACAAGCTTTGCATAAAATTGATGCTGCTAATGAAACCTAGAGGTCTGCATATAAACTTCAGCAGCATTCCTTCTTTTCAATCCTCTCTTCTAGGTCAGTTTCTTTATTACTGAAACTGCAAGAATGTCATTCAAAAGACATTTACATTGCTGCTTTTATATCATGCAATACAGCTGTCTCCTGAATTATCCACTTCAGAGAATATTTACAGAATAGAGGGTAAGTACTAGCTTACCAAAAGTCTGAATTCCTTTTGGCAATGATGTTATGGTGAAATGAGATCTCAGTGACTCCAGAAATTCGAGGTTCAGTAAATTAAGTGAGTTTTGGTTAGCTATGTGCTACAGAAAATGGAGGAGCTGACTGGTCCAGGAATTTACTTTTTCTCCTATCTTTTGAGATATCAACCAATGTAGACCTTCCAATACACACCCTCCAGAAAGCAGGTAGGTGTGATGAGCAGAAGGACTACATCTGACCCCAGGCACCAGCTGCTAATCTTGGGAAGGCTCAATTTTGCCATGAAGGTGTGATCCATGATGTTGCTTCCCATCTGATCAATCCCTTCTCTGATCAACTCCCCTCTCCTTTCCCCTTAGTTTTTTTTCTTTTCTTCTTCCATCCCCCCACCCAGCTTTCCTATTAATGCATTCTCTTTTAATGCTGGTCTAGAAGAAGGAGAGCTGAGCCCAGCTGCATCCCAGCAGGTGCTGTGCTGTTTACAAAAAGTTGCAGAATTAGTTCAGACACTGACCATGCCTTTACTCCTCCCTCAGATGTCCTGTGTGCTGGTGGGAGCTCACAGGAACTTCTCTGCTCCTGGGTTCTTATTGAAGCATAATTCCTACTGGACTGGAGGGATTTTTATTCAAATAATGAAAATACCATGGCAGGTTCATGGTATTATATTTCACACATTTGTGCTGGTTTTGCACATTTGATATCTGGTGAGGAAGGAGGGAGACACCCACAGAAATAATTTTTTTAAAAAAAGAAGTCAGGTCTCAGATAAGGGAATAAGGAGAGTCATGGACTGAAATTCTTTTTTTAAGCTCTGGAGAAGATTATGATTGATAAATCAAATTTTAACTCTTGTTTCTCTATAACTTAAGAAATGCTTATGGGGTGGATGAAATATTCTGACTATAGACATGGCCAGAGGCACTTGTGCTAAAGTAAGCAGATGTTGAAGTAGCTATGATCTCATGAGAAGTTTGAAAAGAGAAAAAGAGAGAGAGAGAGAAGGGTGATGAAGTCTCTTGCCCCCAGGGAAGAAGAAGAAGAAAGACCTCTGTTTTCAAAAGATGGAGAGAGCCCTTGCTTGAACTGCTAATCCTTAAATTTATGTGCCTCATAAGTTGGCCTGGTCCTCGATAACAGCTGTGGGAAAACTTTAGTCAAGGAAGGGACTTACACAGTGATCAGATTTCCATTTTCCTGGGTGGCTGATCACTGTGACATCGAAGTCTCAAGAGAACTGTTTCTTGTGGAGAAGTCTCCATAGACTGAAGAGATACTCCTCTCCCTAAGTCAATTCAAGGAAGATCATTTCAGAGATGGTAAACTGAGTAATTTGTTTCTCTACATTGTCAATGTGGAAGAAAAGAGGTTTAGGGGGAGGAGAAGTGTTCTGAAAGTTTTATTTTGATTCTTATTATTTTTTTTCTTCTAGTTTCTGTTAATAAAGTTCATCTTTATACCCTTCAAAATCTGAGCCTTTTTTGCCATCCTCCTAATCCTATTTCACACTAGGAAATGAGGAAAAAATTGCAGTGAGTGCACAGGCGATTTGGTCAGCACTAAACCACAATAATTGGTGCATTGGCCAGGAAAATCTCAAACTGGTGAATCAAAACCACTACACCTTTCAGAGGTCAGAATATTTCAGCTCCTGTAACATATACATTACTGGATAGAAGAGCTTGGTCTCTGGGTAATGAGAGATTGACACCCAAAAAAAGAAAAAATACAGCGTGTCTGGGATAAAGAAATGTTGGTTCATAGAGAGCAGACTTTTTAAAATGCTGTGTTAATTCTAAACATCCACACTGGGGGCTACCACAATGGTGTAGTTGTACAAATGGTTCATACAGAGATAGGCATTTGTTTCACTGCAGATTCCTCGTCAGAGCTGCACTCAGCTCCACAAAGATTCTCTTTTATCCTGAGTGCCCATGAGTGAGCCAGTGTTACACACACAGGCAGGGGCCAGCCACCAGCCCAGGGAGTTACATGGCACACAGAGCCTTCACACAGATTTTAGTCACAAGTATTGTCCTTACAGAAAGGTGCAAGCTCCTGTGCTTTTGCAATTGAAGAGCCTGCTGTGGGTCAGTGCAGCTGTTCAATGGCTGAGCCACAGGAACCCAGTCCTGACCCAGCTGACACCTGTCTGGTAAGAGCTGGAGTGTACCTGGTATCTGTCCTCACAGTGGAACAAAGCAAGGAGCCTGGTCATACAGCTACACAATATATTCTGTATTTAATACAGCAATTAGAGCCTGCAACTGATAACAAATGACACACAGCCTACGCAGAACAGGATATTTACCACTGTTTTCCTTTGCCAGTTTCAGGAACACTAACACTGTCATCTGTTTGGCATGTTTGGGCCTTAAAGAAAAAGGCAGTGAGTTCTGATGTAGTTCAGCACAAAGCCAAATTGTGCTTCCTATCAAAGCTATGCAGGGGCAGCCATCCACTACTAACCATCCATTCATACTCTAAAGGTGCAGCAGCTGGAGATGGCTCACCACTGAGAAACTTCGTGGCTCTTTCTTCTGTCAGGATGCCTAGGTCTAGTGAGTGTCTGAAGAAAAGAAAGAACTCAATAAACTGTCACTTGCTAATGCTAAAAGAAGAAGAAGAGAAAGGTAAGGGGGGAAAAAAGGTGAAATTGAGTGTAATGACTTCAATGCAAATGAAAATTGTCAATACCTCAGCTGAACTGCCAGAACTTTTAGGAGCCATACATCAACAATCCATTACTGACAGCAGATTTTGAAAAATTATTAAATCCCATGTTATGAGAAGTGACTTTCATCCGTTGTCTCAGTGGGCTAATCCCTCTTGTCATTTTTAATCCTCATTCCTGCTCCCTGTAAGCTTGATCATGTTTTCTATGCAGTTGGGTATCCTGTCAAATAAAGATATTCAAAAAGTTTTGGAAGCCTTGTGAGAGCCCTTACCTTTACTCAGAGTTTCTTAAGTAACACTTAATTTCTCAAAGGAGTGACTGCAACACATCTCAGACAATGCTGCATTTTGGCAGCTGCCTGCTGGGCTGTGGCTAGGAGTGAGGTATTGCCATTCCATGGAACTAGAGGGCACTGAAAAGGAAAGCACCATCATATTTTAGAAAAAAAGAGCTATTCAGAGTTATTAGATGAATTATATGCCTTGCTTGGGTTTCACAGTTCTTTCAGAATTTCTGTTCTAACCTCATTTAATGTTGCTCACAATTTTCTGATACTATCAAGCCTCTTCTACCCTCCCCCTACCCCAAAAGGATTTAAGCTTTTTATGCATTTTGGGATTAACAGACAAAACTCTTACTTACTCCTAGAGAAATTTAATGCTTTATCCCATCCCAAGGAAGCAGTTTGGTGAGAAGGGGAATATACAAACCTTGACTTCCTCACAATTATTATCCTTTTGGATTACGGGGCATTTCTTAATTTCTTGATAACAAAATATACTTGGCCTGCATTAGTTATTAGACATGTTATAGTTTTAAAAACAGGAAGTAGGGTTTAAATTCTTATTTTTTCTATAAAGTTGCTGGAGCAATGGAGAGGACTTGTGAGCTCTTTTCTGCCACCAGCTCTGGATGGGACAGATAATGCTCCTGTAGAGTGAGTGTGCAACCTGCAAGTGATGAAAATGTACCCTTTTTAATTCCCATCCCCTTTTCCAATTGAATAAAGGAACAAAGCATATCAAGGTGGAATGCTCAGACCAGCTACCATAAGAAAAAACCTCTGTTATTTGTAACAATTACACTAGGTATATATGTAGCACAAAAAAGTATTTCACTGGGTAGAAAATGTATTGCACTAGTCTGCACTAAGGTGCAAAAAATTGACTTGAGAGTGGATATTTTCTTTATGTTTGTCATTAGAGATACTTAACAATGCCAAAGAGATGTGTGGAGATAACTTTGTCCTCTGAAGTTACTGCTGAATTTGCAAAGAATTGCAAATATGTCAATGAATTTTCATTGTTTGCTTCTAATAATTTGCTGATTTGTTTTCTCAATGTCAGAGCAAGTTCCTCTTGAAAGGGGAAATTTACTCTACACCAGTTTGTCTCTAATATCCTGTGATAAGAATCACTTTTGCCCTGTTTTTGACACCTTGTGGAAAGCTAAACCTATTAATCTCATATTATTACTCACTTGAAAATACACCACTACTAACTCCATTTTCCATGCTAACTCCATTTTCATTTGTCCACACTTTGCATTCCTATTTATACATCTCCACTGTCAGATTCAGTAATTAGTGTATGGCTTAATAAACATTAACTTAGCAACAGCTGAGAGTCTAAAGTTACTGCACTAAATACAAAGACAAGATCCCATCCCATTAAAAAGTTGTTTACACAGGCATCTTAAAGTTTTATTTTTCATTTTCTCTCTCCCACAGTCCCCTGAAAGGCAAAAAGAGATTAATATTTTAATGTTTTTACATCAGGAGAATTTCTCTAGTGATGGCTAATATTTAGTTGTAGAGAAAGGAGGATTATCATTGACTTAAGCACTGTTACTCTCTTTTTTCACAGAATAGGCATCATTTTTACAGAGAAGCACAAGTTTCAAAGCCATGGAGAAGAAATGCCTTGAGGAATGAATATCCATGTGCACTGCCAGATGAACAGCCATGGGATACCCCACCTTGTCAGCACAAAGCAGCAGCACTGGAAGGTTCTGCACTGTCCTGTCTCAGATGTCCACTTCTGTGTGATAGTGACACTGTGGTTACAATCCCTGATCAGAAGAATATGAGCAAAAATAGAATTTGGACCACACACATCTCAGTATGGGCAAAATTGATGCAAATAGCTGCTGAATTTCTTTGTTTTACTGTTACTTGCATATCTATAGACAAAATTGCAATATCATCCATCTCATCAAAACAAATCTCACCTTTAAGCACTTATCAGTCCTTAGCTAGAAAATGCAGAAGGGCTGTTGCAGGCAAGATTACATATATCTCCTCATCTGCTTGCTGCCCTGCAAACTACCCCTGTTAAGTTTAATTCATAGTCTAGAGGGTGTGTTTTATACTCATCTTTAACTGCTGAAAGGCTGTTGTGCCAACTCTGGAGCTGCAGTTTTCAGAACTGTTTGTGAAGACAACAAACACTTCTTGGAAACAGTTATTTTTACCACCACTATATTAATTACTCAAATGATGAGACAATTTAATTATAACCAACCATGCAAGCCTGTAAAGCATTTGAAAGGTAGTCTGAGATTCAAATACATATTCCTCCTTTGTTTCCAATGCAAAGCACAGCAGTGCAATCCTGAAGTGTACCTGGTACAGCTGTGAAGGCTTTTCCTCTGGATGAAAGCTGGTGAGCAGAACCAGTTAACCAACAGAAGGCCATCCCCTAAAGCCCAAAAACAGGTTCATAGTGGACATGCAGGAAAAGAGTTACTGGTTCAAGTGCCTTTTTCAGGTGTTAACCACCTCCAGTCTGAATTTATCAGCCCATGAGAATACAAGTTACAGGTGCCTTCTTGGCCAGAATGAGCAATTTGTGCTGTAGTAGCCACTTTGACTGTGGTATTCCCTTTTGTTAACATGAGCTAACATTTAAATTATAAAGTTATTTCAGCATTCAAAGCTTGGTGCCTAGAGCTACTTTCTGTGCTATAGAAAGCTACACTGTGATTTTCATGAAGAATAATACCTGTATTGTTTACAAAGGAGGGCTGGAGACAGCTCTGCTCACTACCACCTGCAGGCACTGAAAATTAGAACAAGTACATGCTTAATCATTTACCAGGAAAATGAATCAGTTACAACAGTTAGAATAACAAAAAACAAAACAAAACAAAACAAAAACAACCAAACCAAACCAAACCAAAACAACCAATCAAAACCCCAAAACCAAACAGAACAGAAAAAAAACAAACCCCAATATGCTACAAGAGTGTCAAACATCAGCACTTTCTGACCTAGCTCTCAATGAATAATTTCTCAAGCAACACCATTCTTTTGGTAGGAGAGACATTTTTGCTTGCTGGCTACTCAGAGGCAGCTGAGACAATTTTGTGAGAGTTAATCTGACAGCAAGTAAAAGCTCTGCTTCCAGAAGATGAGTAGAACTGCATTTTGATGAGAGCAGAGTGCTGAATTGTAGCATCATTTGTATATGGCAGTCCAGGGAGGAAAGGGACTGCTAATTCTTTGGCTTGGATTTAGTACAAGGAGTTGGTTTGGTGAAGCAGTGATGCCCCTGAGAGGCCACCAGGTGTATGTGGTTGTCACTGGCTGCCTCACACACAAAACTCTCCAGAGGGGCTCCTTTCCCTTGCTGATTGGAAACCCTTACAGCAAAGGAGCATTTTAATCTATTTATGACAGAGGCTTCTTCTCCATAGACTTAAACAATAATGCTCAAGGTCAGACCTTGGCTAAAGTTTTCTTCTGGTGGGTTTTTGGTGAAGGTAGGTGAGTCTCATGGCAGCACCAAAAGGAACCTGAGTGTGTCTGAGTAAATGAGGTAGAATAAATGCATAAATATTACTAATTGTTTAGCTTGTTTGCATCTTTATTAGTTTAGCTGTTAATGGAAAGCAAAATAAATATAATGTGAATTAGATTCAATAGAGAGTATAAATTTATTCGGTTTATATGTACCACATCCTGATATAAAATACATCCAATGTACCTGCTGCCTCTTAAAAATACAAATAAACAGCCACAATTATCTTATTAACTATGTTACAAGAATTTAGGGATTCATGTCTTTCACTTTAGCCCTTATGTTTAAAGGCAAGATTTCCCTTAGCAGATTAGCATCCTCCAGGATGTACAATTCTTGCACAATAACTGTTTCCTAGAACACCAGAAGCACCTGTAATGCCTCATGTCCAAGAACTTGATGTTACAAATTCAAGACACTATGGGGTTGGACACCACTTTATCTTTGAAAACTGTTCCTCGTGTGTTCCAGAGTTTGAACACACTATGGCTGCCAAGCAGCAATGAATATCCACCAATAGCCACCTCCCTGAGCATTCCAGACTAGGATAACCACCAATTCCATGGTTTCAAAGCATGTTGGATGAATTTTACCCAGTGCAAGAAAGGATTTCTGATACTGCACTGTCCCAAAAATGTCTCTCCAAAGGAAACCAATTTGGGGCTGCTACTGGAGTCAGGCAGAGAAGAAGGGAGTGAGCTGACCCTATGAATTTATGTCACCCATTTTTACAAATTTATCCAGGAAAACTCTTCTTGATTCCCAAGAAAGGAATAAGTTCAGAGTCTGTAATCAAAGGCCAGATGCTCATGCAAATCCTTGGATAATGCAGTTCATGGCAGCATCCTCTGGCAGAGGTGTTTCCCAAGGGTACAGCTGCACCACCAGCACCACCAGCACCACCAGCATGCTCCCAACAGCAAGCCCAGCCCACAACAGGGACCTTGCAAGTCCTGCAGTGGGTTATCCTGGCATTGCTGAGCAGGTGAGCTAAGCAGTGCACTTGTTTCCACACCTCCTTTGTGCTGAAGCAGCAAAGCTGGGACAGTTCTCCAGCTCCATCCTTGTCTATCTGAACTATTTGTGGCCAGATGAGTTTTAATCCTCCCCAAAGGGGCAGGTAGTGGGTGTTTCAGCCTTTCTATCACCTGCAAAGATCAGTGCTAAGCCCCTTTCTTGCCCTGCTGTCTTTAGATTCTTATGTCTGTGTGGCAGCAGGACTCCCACCATCATACCCACAGTGACAGGTAACAGCAAATACCAGGTTACTGCAGCAGACACAGGCCATCATCTTTGTGCAGGCCTTCACAAATGCTACACTCTTCTGTTTTCCTAGCCAAAAGAATAGGAAAGAAAGGAAAACCCAGTAGGAATTATGTGTGTCGTGACAAAAGCCTATGGGGAGACACAATGAGCACTTTTCTTCCTGTTAAAACACTCTGTACTTTGTCTCAAGTGGGAGTCCAAATACTGGCTAGCCCAAAATCTTGTATATTGTGTGTGAAATATTTTTTCTTCAGCATTCTCTGAGTTACTCACATTTTGGCATTGGGAAGCAGCAGCAGTTTGTGATAAAACATCCCCCAAAGTAATTCAGGGGATAAATGCTGCAATTGTTATGGAGAGGGGAGAAAAAAGTGCTCAGAAGAGACCTGATTCTCTTTTTTCTTGGTCACATGGTTTACTGGAGAAAAAAAAAGGTTTTGTTCACCTGGTTTCATGCTGTAATAATGCCAAAATCCCTGTATTACTGATCGATGTATCAGAACAAAGAAAAGGCTTTTGAGACCTACATGAGTCTGGGGTAATAAATGGGTCAGTCTGGGTTCAAAGTCAGGATCTGTGCCCAGCCACTACAGCTTCAGCATGCTTGGGGAACAACAAAAAAAGAAGTATAATACATCCAAATAAAGGCTGCTAAGAGCCCTCCTTATTTCCTGTGAGAAAGTAAGAGCCTACAGGGGTAGAAATAAATTAGGTAAAAAGTAATGGCTTTTTTAATTCTAACTAGTAAGCATATCACCCAGGGCAAGCTGTTCAAAAGAAAAAGAATCCAAACCAAACTGAAACCCTATGATTTTTGTTTTCCAGTAGCTGGGAATACTAATGTAAGAGCTCAAGGCAAATACATTAATCCCCCCCTAGCTATGCAGAAACAAATTATGTTCAGCACCACTTTCTTCAACACCATTTTTAAAAGGTTTTTTTTCCCCCATCAGATTCCTCTCAACAATAAAATTTAATTTCATTTAAATAACAAAATAATGCCCCAAACAAACACCAGGAAAGATGGACATTAATTAGAGAGCATTCAGTTCCTGGCTTTGAGATAGATTGTTTCTTTTTTACAGTTTGAAATACAGTTTTTTAGCTTTTTTTAAACTTGTGTTCAAAGTTGCCAGTGAGTTGTTTCCTTGGGTGGCACTGATACAGGAAGACCCTTGCACAACAGTGCAGGCTTTTCCCTCAGCAGTGCAGGTGCACAGGCACAGAAAGCAAAGGTCTACACCAGTAAAACCTAAGTTTTTAAGCCAAGCAAATATGTGCAGTAATGCCATGAGTGCAGAAGAATCTATTTAATTGCCCCTCTGATAAACCTGATTTCAGTGAGAGATGATAGAAGACCTTGAGAAATGAGGCAGCAGGGTTAAGGAGTAAAGGTGTTTGAGTCCCTTTATGTTTAGAACCACCTGAAATGTTGACATTGTCCTTCCCAGCATTGTTGGAGGATGCTAATATTTCCTGCATGGATAATATATTAATTTTAAATGCAAAGGCAAGTTATCTTAGCACAATTTGTCACAAGCATTTCTCACTTACTAGAATCAAGGATAACCTAGCAAGCAGGTCTAATCAGCTATCACTTTTCTGTTATCTGAGTTTGGCTTGGACGAAATTTCTCGTGTAGATGAGAAGATAAAACACATTGCAGCAATCCATACCAACAGTTTTGTAAATGTAGGACAAAGCTAAGAAAAACAAACCAAGAAATAACCATCAAAAATGCTTCCCATGCTTTCTTTCAGCAAAATAAGTTTTCACAAAATGCATCAATTCTTCCTTTATTTCTGTGTTATTCGACTTGGGAAATTTCCACAAGACATAAATCAGATTAATTTTTTTTTCAGAGACTTAAAATGAAGATCAATGTTCTTGATCTTTTTAAACCCTGTAACATCTTCAAAGCTATCCAGACATATAAACTGGCACAGAAAACCTTGCCCGTGTTGCAGGTCATTCCTTCCCTGTTTCACTACGATTACAGAGGAAGTCTAATTTACCATAAAAAAAAAAAACAAACCAAAAACTAGAAACACCAATGAACATCACATTAGTGGGGCTTTTAAGAACATTCATGCTTTCAAAAGTGCAGAGAAAACCATGCTCAGATCAGACCTCTTGAAGAAGGGTCCACTTCAAAACCTCGATTTAGTACAACATTTCCCTCAGATCAGAAATTGTGGGTGAAATATCTGACATCAAACAAGCAGAAGATGGGGAAAGCTACAGCAGCTGAATGTAGTTTCAGACCTAAAGGAGTGGCACATTTGATAGGAATGTTTTTCTTTCCTGCTTTCTAAAAAAATCCTGTGAACAGCAGCAAGTCTCTACTGATGTCGAGCATTCCCTGGACTAGGACCAGGAGTGCAGCAGTGAGCAAACCACCCTGGTGAGATTGCCTGGAGATCTTCTGAGGATCTAGTGTGCTCCAGGCTCCTCCTGGTTGCAGAGCAACGTCTCTGTGTGATGGCAGATGGGCACCAGCTCTGCAGGTGTCTGCTGATCTAACAGCACCACTAGAGCACTTTAAAAAAAAATTGTTGAAACATTTTTCCCATCATCACTGCAGCTAAGCTTGAAAAAGTGAAGTGGAAAGGGCTGAAACCTTCAGAAACTTGATAAAAAGATTTATACTTTAAAAGATTTATACAAACTTATATCAAATACTTTACTGACAGAACTATACAGGAACCATGTCTGTTATGGGAGAGGAGGAAAAAAAAAATTATGCAGGATAATCACATGTGCACATGTCTGCTCTCCCCAGCCATGATCCTGTGTACTGCTTTCCCCTCTCCCCAAGCACAGCTCAGCACTGACCATTCCCTCAGTGGAAACTGAGTGCTCTTGGCTATTGCTCACTCTTTCCCTAATTCTCTGCTCTCAAAGCTTCTTCAATATTATTCTCCTCAAAGGCTGAGATTGGTATGCCCATGCATCACACACCAATGATCTGGAAGCAATACTTATTTTTGCACAATCATGGCTGGTATTTGTTATATCTTCAAATGATAGCAAGGATTTTGCATTTCAGGAGGAAGAGATTAATTTAGCTGGTAAGGCCAGCGTGGTTGTCACAACACTGTGGATCAAATATAGCCCTGGGGTGAAAATATGCAAGCACATTTACTCTGAATTATGTTTTCCTCTACGGGAGAATTCTTGTTATTTATACAATACAATTAAGGCACATGTCCAAAAATGCCTGTAACATAAATATTTTAAGATGAAGGAAGAAAGACAAAAACAAAAACTCACCGTCACTCAGTAAAATGCCTCAGAAATAATAATAATAAACTTAAAATTAAAATGGCGTAATTTCCCAGATGAAAAGCACACCATGAAAAGAAACCTGATAGGAAACAAAAGCAAAGAGGCAGGGAAACACCTCACTCAGATTTTTCTTATGAAACATTGAGATCTAGTAAAGGCTTAGAAAATTCCAAAACCTGGAAATAACAAATACTTTTGATTTAGTGCATTCCACTCCAAGTGCTCTGGGTGTCAGAAGGGCATGGCTTGAGAGAGGAATGTGTAAGTGTGAAGAGACCTTAGGTTTTGCAGCTCTGGGCAATCCCAACTGTTAGAATACAAACTGGTGTGATAGGTGCCAGGGCTGCAGAAACCAAGGACTAATTGGTCTAGGCTGTGCCCTCAGCCTGGCAGGTATATTTGGTGCATGACAAATTTAGCTGAATTCCTCTTATTTTGCATCACAGGTCATGTTTAAGTCAGCTCTCTACCTGTGGGCTATAATTCAGAACACAAACAAGTATTTATGATTGATGGAAAACCTGATAGGCAGGTGGCGAACCCAGCATTCCTTGCCTTCATTTTTTATTTATGTTGAATTAGTACCCAAAAATTCCACCTTAAATTATGGTCTGACTGCTGTTTTTTCAAGGGAAGAGCTGCAGTGAGGAATCCTTTCTTGCTTTGAAAAATTTTAATAGAAAAAGTAATAGCGGTGAAAAAATAGAGTCTAAATGGAACAGGCTCCTTTCATAACAGCCTGTTGTTTGCTTAGAGATTTTTTTCTTTTTATTATTGGGGTTTTTATTGTTTTCAGAATACACTTTATGTTACAAAAGCCAGGATCCCTTAAACTAGGAAGACCTTGAGATGAAACATATAACAATATTTGTTCATTTTCCCAGTGAAAATGGATGGATAATGATGACTTGAACTCTTCCCTCATCAAGATTTATATTCCTAGTTTCAGTCCCAAAAGAAAGGTTCACACCACAGTCTCAATGTTGACATCACTTGGCACAATACAGTGCTGCAGTAATTTAATTGCTACAGTGAAAGGACCATAAAAGCTTAGCCCTTTTGGGTTTTGCTTTGTTTGTTCTGTCTTCCAGTTGAACTACTGGTGAAGAATGTACAGCAGGCCGGGAGAGAGGAGGAAAAAAAGTAAAGTTTAAAAGAAAAATCAAGCTTTTTTGCTAGGAAGGCTTGGTCATTATGTCATTAGCCATAATATTTTCAGGGCAAAACCAGTCCAATTTGTCCCTGACCCCAGAGCGTTCAGCCTGGCAAAAGCCACCAGATCCAAAAGATATTGAGCCTTCCAAGATTCAAATGTGCTGCAATTTTCCTATCCCTACTCTTGGTATTATTTAAAAGATACTGTCCTGGTTTCTGCTGGAACAGAGTTAATTTTTCTCCCTAGTAGCTGCATAGTTCTGTGGTTTGGATTTTGGATGACAACAACATGTTCATGACGTGTTTTAATTATTGCTGAGCAGTGCTGAAACTAAGTAAAGGACTTTTCATCTTGTCATGCTGCCCCATCAGTGAGCAAGCTGGGGATTCACAAGATTATGGGAGGCAACAGCACTGGCACAGATGACCCCAAATGGCCAAAGGATATTCCACACTATGTGATATCCTACTCAGCCTGTAAACTTGATGCTTGGGCATCAGTCAGCTGGTGAAATCCTTTCATTTGCATCACTTGTTTTTCTTGAGTTTTATTTCACTCTCTTTTTGCAGCTTTGCTTTTCTTTAAAATTCATAATTTTAATTTTATTTCAGTTATTGCACTGTTTTTATATCAACCTGCCCATTTGCTTACTTTTACTCTTCTAATTCCCTCCCCTATTCCTCCAGGGGGAACTGAGTGCATGGGGCTGAGTTTAACCATGATAAATAATCCATGGCCAGATTTCAGATGCTGTGAGAAGGAAGGGAGGAGCTGGGGAGGGACATCTTTTGCACATCTCTAATGAGGCAGTCTAAGCACTTCCCCTTGCTCCACCTGTGCATGAGTTGAAGCTGTAAAGCAGTGACCAAGCCTTTGCATGGCAATGGGAGTGGAATGAGCACAAGATCAAAGCCAACCCTGTCCTGAAAAAAAATAAAACCCATGAGCAAGTATCAACAGGTCCTCCTGAAATGCTGTGTGGGCCTGGGCTCTGGGTGTTCTACCACAGACCTGGCTTTCTGACCTGGAAAAACCCCTCTGTCTGAGCTTGTGAGCCAGCATACAGCAAAAGCCCTGCAGGGAATCCTTGACTGCAATATTCACTCTCTTACAGCAGCTAGCCTTCAGTCTCCCCAGTTTTCTTCCTCCTCTGTTTCCAAACCAGAAGGCAGTCTTGCAAGCAGCATATTCCCTCTGTGCTCCCAGCATCAAGGGAAAGCTGCTTTTTGCTGGCTCCCTCTCCTCTAGTACCCAACCACCCTGGCAAAGAGCTTGCTGTCACAAGGTTAGGGAAGAGCTGCAGTGACAGCCAGCATGACATTCACTTTTTGTGCTTCTCTGCTGCAAGGGACAGTATGGTAAAGGAACTAGCTCACCCAGGGACATGTGGAGCTCAGAGGGGCAACCCTACTTCCCAAGGTGGCCCTCAGCACTGCAGCTCTGCCTGGGCAGACAGCAGGACTGTGCCAGAAAAAGGTTTGTTTGAAAGCCACTACATGCTGTGGCACAGGCAGGGTGGTCCTTGCACAAAAGCTTTTCCCTCTGTAGAAGTAAATCTGCCTAGTGGACTCATTCTGTAGCAAGAAAAATCACTCCACCTCAATTACTCCCGCTTATTCCAGAGGAAACAAAGTGGCAGAGGAGGAGGAAAAGGCTGAGGTTGCTGCTGTAAGAAGTGGTCTGTATAGCTCCAACTGATGTGGTTTTAGAGACTGTTGCTAAAGCTAAGCTATCCCTGAAGAAGAGAGAGCTTTGAGAGTGACTTGGGAAGTGAAAGCTGCCATCAACCTGAATTTAGTGCCAGCAGGTGAATTCTGCACCTGTCCATCCAGAACTATTTTAACTCAATATTAGATCTCCTGTTTCCAAAGCTACTGAAAATACCTTACTCTGAAGCTATGGAAATATTGTCAGAGTCTGCTGCAAATTTGTGTGAAAACCTGAGCTGAGCTATTTGCTGGACAGGGAAGGGACACAAGGGGTAGAAACACAAGCTGCCTACTGATGGCTGCATAACTGATTTCTCATCCAATCTCTTAATATAGCTTTGTTTGTCATATCTGAGTTATTTGTTTCAGCAGATACCTTTAGTGTTATGGAAACATTAGTTAGAGGAGAGGCCAGGGATCTGAATGAGCAACATGGTGCCTTATGTCACCCATACAGCAGTGCAGAACACCATAAAGATATCCTATCCATAAACAAAAACTTTCAGTATTTGATATAAGACAGGAGCACTTCTGTCTGTGGGAAACACAGACTAAGAATGATGTGCCAGTTCTTGAGGTTTTTATATTCCTTAGTCACAATGTAACATCAAATGAATTGATATCAACTAATTTGTTTGATTTGAAACTGGATTATTTTTACATGCACACACTAAGGAAAGTAGCTTTTAGGGATCAGCTTCTTAATGAGATTTCATTAGAGCTCTTGAGTTTTATTTGCTGCTCAAGATTGTATCATCAGAGTCACCATTGCTATATGAAGATCTTGAAGGAAAGAACAAAATTCTTACTGTAAAAGGAAGCATAAGGGTTATTTTTTGACATTGATAAGTTTAGGTGTGCATAAAAAATTGCTTTTCCATGTGTTTTCTTATCTTAGACATAAAAATTGGAACCTGCAGATTTCAAGTTGTTGAAGGTAAAGGCACAGTGATAAACAAGTGAAAACAACAGAGATGCAAATTTTAAATGTGAATTCATTCCATGATTTAATGCCATGAGACTCAAACCATAAGCACTTACAATGAGAATGGGTCAGCAAGACAACTCAGAGACAATCTATTCCCATGAGCTACACAGAAGTTTTTTTGTTTGCACATTCACTTGCTTGTTTGTTTGTTTGAGAACATCATTACAGGGAAACATAAGTTACAGCTTCCTTACTGATTATTAGTGGAGAGCAAGAAAGGGCATATCTGTTCTCTGTTCAATGATCCATGCAACCAGAGCAATATCCACAGCAAGAAAACTAAGACTGTAAGAAGCTGAAACAGCCAGTACAGCAAATATTTTTAAAATTAATATAGTTAGGGCTGAATCAAGGTCACCTCTGAAGCCTGCTCCAAAATACATTCTCTTAGGAAACAGAAACTTAAGCCTCTAACCCTAACAGAAATGCTAACCCTGATCTTGATCCTAATGTTACACTAACCCTAACCCCTAATCCTAACCATAAACCTAACACTAACCCCTTCTCTAATCCTAGCAGGCAGTCCCAGTGTTTCAAGTGCAGATGAGAGGCTGCCCAGGGGATGTAATAACCACCAAGACCTTTCTATTCTGCTACATTTTTTCTGTGAGAAAATGAAAAAAAAAAAAAAAAAAGGCATTGAATTTTGGAAGTGAAACCCAAATCTTGACAATGGGCTCCTGGAAGAGAATGAGGGTTCTTTTCCATAGGCAAGAAAGCATAGAGCTCCAGTCTTTCAGGGGATAAATGTTTTCATGGGTGTTAAAGCTAGAATTTTGTATGGTAAACAGGAATTGTAGGGCTATACTGAGTTTGTATAGACTATAAAACACGAAACCAGTGCTCAATGCTCTCCATGAAGAAACCAGAAAGAATGCTTAATTTTTTGTTTTCTTTTTGTCCTACGTGCAACACCTCAAAATAAACCACTTTCCCCAATTTTTACTGAAATATGTGTGCCATTTCTAGAAACAAGAAGTAACTGATCATGGATCAAATGTCTCTGGCACTAGGAAGGGGAAAGTGTTCTCATTGCTGAAGTCTTTTTGCAGTAAATTTTCAGCTTGGCTGGAGGCTGCTCACCTGTTTTACATATGCAGAGGAAATGATACCCTGCAGCAGTCATTCTCCACTCTCTGAGCACTGGCAAGGTACAATATGAAGATTTGAGATTCATTAGGTGATGGATGCAAATAGGGGCTCATGTAGAAAGATATCCAGGAGTAGTGGTGGCGTGTAAAACTTGAGAGGAAGATCACAGGCATTGCTGCTCCTCAAGCAGAGAGGAACTGTCTTTGCAAAGGGTACATCTCATTTGTGCAGGAGACAGACTTCCTTGAGGGGCTTTACAAGGCTGTGAAGTACAACCCTGCAGCATCAACACTTTTGACTCTATCACAAGCTTCAACATTTTCTGCAGACTTCCAAGAGAAAACCATATTTCAACCTGTCTTAATGAATTGGACATATGTATACCACACAGAAATCTAATAAAACCCAGCCAAGCAGTGAAGAGAGGAGAGGAAGAAACACATGTAACAGGCATCAGTGACATCTCTCAATACTGCTGAAAGGCTCAGGCACTGCAGTGGTGGCCACAGAGTCAAAAATCAAAGACAAGAGGGGACCCCAGAATTTCACTTCTGTGGAGGAGATGAAAAACCAAGCACCACTCACCCAAATGTTTTCAGCCAGGCTTGGAGGAAAATGGAGATATCAGCATGGAAATAGTTCTGAAACAATTATCTTCTATGATTTTCAACCTTTCCAGCTTCCATGCAGGTATAAAGGGAAAAAAACCAACACTAGCCTATTAAAAAAGAACACTGTAACCTCTTTTTTTTTTTTTTTTCACTTTTGGAATTCCATGTGGTTTTGTTCAGCTGAATTTCTGACTTCTTTATGATCCATACTTGTTTACTTCCATTGGCATATGTGGCCCCTGAGCACTTATGAGCAAGTGTCCCTAAACTGAATTAATCAGGGATGAATTGGTATAATCTAGGAATTTTCCACTGGATGATGGACAATAATTTGTAGGATAGATTTATAGACACATAGATGTTAAGGGGTCCCTGGATCTCAGCCTCTGGTTACCAGATGAGAAGAATTCAAACACAGTATTTGAGAGGGACCAGTTGCAACCTAGAATTATAACAGTTTAGGACACTCTTGATTTAGGAGCATGAAATTCATAAACATAAGTATTTTTTATATACCTTTCATAACATTGTGTGATTCTAGCCAGAAAAAAACCCAACAAAACAAACAACAAAACCAGCCTAAAACCAAACAATCAAAAAACTCCACAGAATAATCTCTCAGATATTCTGCAAGTGTTTTTCCTGTACAAAAATTTCTCCTCTGCTTTGTGGGATAACCCACCACATTTTGCTCAGCAAATGCCCAAAACCTCACTTTATGCTTAGGTTGGCAACAGTTTTCTTGAAAAGAACAGCCTTTGCAACAGGTAAAAAACCTTTCTGGAAACAACAATTCAGTTGCAACATTGAAAAATCAAGAGACAACAAAGAACAAAGGACTTGGAGTCTGAAAGAAGTCCCAAATGCAGAAAACTGAATTGAATGATAAATCTCAAGCTCATCCAAAATAAGAATGGAGAAAAAAAAACCCCAAAACGTTGTGAACTGGAAAAACTATACAGATACTGTAAACCAGTCATGATCCCCCTAATTTTCCAATCATCCTGATTATTATAATCTGTACTTCCACAGTGTTTTTCCACTAATGCATTATCAAGTACAGCAGCTTTTTCTTGTTTATTTTGGAACACAGCTGTTGTGCTAATTTATCCTAACAAATAATGTGATCACTGGTACTTCTTAGACACAACCTACAGAACACCATGAAGAAATTAAAGCAGGTGAAAGCAGGTATGCTATAATTTTTTTTTTTTTTATCCCAACAAAATGATTGCTATAAGCTGAAAAAACCCCAAAAAACAGAAAACAAAAAAAACCCCAAAAACCACATCCTCACCAAAAAAAAAAAAAAAAAAAAACCAATAAAACCCTAACAAAAAAAAAAAAAAAAAAAAAAAAAACAACCCAAACAACCAAAAAAACCCAAAACCAAGCAACCAAGACATCACACACTTCAGGATTACATACTTCAGGACTGCCAAGGAAAATGGATGAGAAGAGGGACAGAAAATCAAAAAGTTCAAATCTAAGTAGTTCTCATCCAACTGTGTAGGGTTTTGTCACCTTCTGCCTCCTGCAGCAAGCCTGTAATTAAAGGATTCTTCAGTCAAGATACAAACCCCAATCCACAGTGATTTCCCTGTAGGCTTTGATGTGAGCAGGACTAAATGTTTGGAATCCATCTTATTTTGATGCCTTTCTCCAAACAATGAGTGATGCAAATTTACTCTTTGTGCACTATCAGTGTTTTCTTGGGCCAAGGACAGGGCATGTCAGGTGTTATCACTACTGATTTAACATTTGTAATTACAGGTAATCATCATCATCATCATCATCATCATCATCATCATCATCACTGTAATGGTTTTGGTTTGCCAGTTTGAGATTTCCTGGCCAATGTACCAATTTATGTAGTGGGTTTAGTGCTGGCCAAACAGCCAGTGCACCCACTAGAATTATTTACTCATTTCCTGCTGTGAAATAGGATTAGGAGGAAGGCAAAGCAGGCTCAAACTTTAAAGGGTAAAAATAAAAACTTTATTAACAGAAGAATCAGAATAAAACCTTCAGAACACTTCTCTTCTCTCCACTGACAATGTACAGAAACAATTCAGTCAGTTTATCACCTCTGGAATAGTCTTTCTTCAGTTCACTTAGAGAGACTCTTGTCATGCTATGGAGACTTCTCCACAGGAAAGCAGTTCTCTCATGGCTTTTAATTTCCACGAATAGCAGCCACCTGGAAATCTGCAATCATGAAGCTTCTCTTGCAGCCTTCCCACCCAATCATGGGTCATGTCAACTTGTGGGGTACTATTTGAAGGATGAGCTGTTCAAAAGCAAAGATTTTCCTTATCTGTCTCTGAGATAATTTTCATTTCTGGGAACAGAGGTCTTCTTCTTGTGCAGTGAAAGAGTTCATATCTCATACCTGAGGCCTGCAGAAGGTCCTGTGATCCCTGCTGGGTGTGACCAGAGCTGTTTATGGTGGAGAATATTTCAAGTTCAAGTTCTGGAGAATGCTGTTAATAAACATCTTAACCCTCAACAGTTGTCATGCAGAAAAAATGATTATTCTGCTGAAACTGCACAGATGAACACATACAGCAGTAAAGAATAGTTTATGGTTATTGCACATGCTTGGATTAAGAAATATGTCTTCAACAGATATGAATGCCTCAATCTAGACCCTGGCTTTGGAGGTTTGCAGTATCATTCACTGCTAGTCAACAAACAGAAAACAATAGTTGTAGGGTTAAAATGAGACTGAACATAACATAGGACATATTTAAAATCTGAAAATAGCTTTTCACTTAGATAGCTTCCATGAATAACAAAGGCATGTTTTTATGACTGACATATTTGTGACCTCTAAAAGTTTTCAAGTAGCTCTTAAGACCAAGGGAGTATTCTTCTCTGTAGAGTATCATAGAAATAGCTTTATTTTGTTAACTAGCTCTCCAGTCATGAAAATGAAAAGAAAAAACAGATAGACAAGGGGAGAAAAATCAATCATTTATTGGCCTAAAATCTGTCACTGGCTGCCTTGTATACTTGTATGCTTTGTATTTGCATGTGGTTTTTTGCAATGGGAAAAACAGATCAAGAACAAAGAAAAGATTACAGAAGATGATATTTGTTACCAGAATGCCACAGATTCTGTATGGAGCTTTGAATTTTGATACTTTTGTTTGCCTTTGCAGAGGAGTCAATTAAAATTAAGGTGTTTAACAGGATAATGAGAAAGAGTGGTAGCAAGGGAGAAGAGAGCATATGTTCATTTATTTAAAATAATATTGTGAAGTGTTCAACATATTTAAATCAGTGAGGCATGTATTCACCATATAATTTAATTAGTACTTCCAGTAGATACCATAAATGTTTCTAATGCACATTTTCTCTTCCATACACTTATAAATAATGTGGTTATTTATAGCAGCAAACTGACCAGAAGGTGGCCCCATAGTGAATATAATGTAACTTAAAATTCACAAGGGAATAGGCTGATGTCAAAAAGTGCAAGCTCTATTTATCAATCCTGAAAAGTACATTAGGCTAGGTCTCTGTGAAGGGGTAAAGAATTTATCATTGTAACACTCCAAATTATTTTAGAATTCATTATGAAATAGATTGAGCAGACAAAGATAACCCCCAATTTACTTTATTACCTTAAACTTTAAAACCAGAATAAATAATACAAGCAAAAAGCTGACAGAGCCATGTTGTGCTGTTCAAGAACTGGTTTTCCCCAGGAAAAGAAAATTTGGTTTTATGGGCTATCCCAATGACCACTGATGAAACCCATTAAAACAAACTACTGGTAAATTTACTAAAATTTTGCTTCATGGTTTCCTTTGGGGTGTCCTCAGAGCAGCAGAGTCACAAACCTGTTCCTTCATTTCCAATGCAGTTCACTGGAAAGAATCAGAAATCATTTCACAGCATTTACAAAGCTGCTTCTTCCTTTACAGCTACTGTCCTGGGATGCAGACTGAGCAGACTCTACATTTGTTTTCATCAGTGAAATTAGACACTCATTCCAAGCTGGAATGACATATGGCACTTCTCTCCAAGCTTTGTTCATGTGCAGGACATTTTTCTTAGCACAATAGTGCTATGTTAATGTGGTGCTATCAGAAATAGGAGATATAATAATCTATGACATGCAGTAGCTTGATACTTCTGGTAGATGAAACTGCTAAGAACAACAGCAGGTTGTTTTGTTGTTGCTGTTGTTTTTTTTTTTTTATTTTTTTTTTTTTCCCAAAGGCAGAGGATTTTAAAAAAGAAAAAAAAAAAAAAAAAAAGAAAAAAAGAAAAATTTGAACAAAACAGTTTAATATGACTGGAATAAATGATGGCACTCTTTACACCACAACTCTGTAAAGTCCTTTCTTGAAATTAAATTGTCATGCAAGGAGGTAGTGTAACTTATCCTGAATATTAATAACATTTATCACTGTACCACTTTATAGATCCAGGCAGAGCTGGAAGTTAGAAGTATCAAAGAGATGTCTCCTTGCAACTGATGAAAGCCAATGGAAAAATAAACTTGCCCCCATGATATCATTTCTGTTTCACAGGTGAGTGTTGCACAGACTGAATGGTACAAGTGTTCATAAGCCACGACAAGTTGGGACAGATGTGCTGGCACCAGGGTCACAGGAATGTTGGCAGTGGAGGGAACAGGTGCTGATTGACAGAAATACAATTTGGAATGGGTCAAGTCAGGGGAAAGGGAGACACCTGTTTGTATAGGAGGGTAATTTCCTACTGGATGCTAACAGCCAATATAAGATTTCCTTTAAATTAACATGTTAATCCTACAGATAGTTGAGGATGCTTTTTTAGAAAGTTACTCTGACACAATAATTATGATTTGTCTTTCTCACACACAGATCTTGACCAAGCACATGAGATATGAACAGTCCATTTCCTCAACACTGGGAAAAGGCTGGGCAAAATTTTAGCTAACTCTAGGGAAAAACACCCCATTAAAATCTCCACAAGCTCTTTGTTCCCCAGTTCTACACACTCCACAGGGTGTACCACCATCAAAGCCACTGGCCATTTGACAACTGGAAACAAATATTTTCTTGAAGGCTTTTATTTTGACTCCATCCCCAGCCTTCAAGTATTGAAGCAGAGGTAATTAAGATTAATAGAACAAAGGGTTTCTACAATTAAGATATATGCTAGGCAGGCAATAGCATAATGTTTACTCAAACAAGAAAGAATACTGCATCAATAATTATAACTTGAACCATTCATTTTAATCCAAAATTGGTAATATTAAAGTTGCAGTACTCTCTAGGGGCACAAGGAATAATACCCTGTTGTCTAGACAAAAATTATTTCTGAAGCAAGACTGTGAATCACCCCAGAGCTTTTGATCAACACATCCCAAGTGTAAGCAAATATTTCCTGAAATAGAAAATTCTTATCACTTGTCACAACATAATTGCAGCTGTTCTGATTTCAGATGACAACAGAACCTGTCTTGAGATTTCCAAAGTCCATATCCCACACAGCTGGTGTGGTATAGTCTAGTGGCTGGTACTGCAATTACCCAAAATACTCCACTGCCACCAAACAGCTCAGACCTGATTTTCACAGGTGCCCTTCCCCTGTCACATCAGAGATAAAACATCACTTTTTCCTACATGGTTCATGACAGAAGGATGACCTTAAGGAAGCAGGTGAGGAGAGGCAACACCCAGAGCAGACCTTTGGATGCAGAGGGTGGTGGGTTACTACTCCTCTCCATACTTGGCTTTCCTGTGTGCAGGTTTTAAGAGTAGAGTATGATGAAACAACCATATTCTAATGCAGAAGGAATTTTAAAGGAATATAATATAAAATCCAACACAGGCATTTGGAAGAATGGAAATCCTTCTGCATAATTACTGTAGGCTTCAGCATTCAGATGTTTCTCAGAGCTGGCTTTTGCCTTTTTGGGTACCAGTCCTTCTGGAGGAAAGGGCTGTTGTCAGGAGCTTCACACTTTATTTGGAGTGAAAAGTCAGACTAAAATTCCCCTTTGAAATTAATTTTAGAAGAAGCAGACTTAAATCCTCAGCAGGCAGAAACAGTTAATTTTCTTAAAATGAAGAATAGCTCAGAAGTCCCCATTATGCTACACGATATTTATAAGGAATAGCACAAGAGGACTAAAAGAATCACATGGGTAAAATAACAGAATTTCAGACTGCCAAACTGTCAGATTAAAATCCTATTGCTGTAGTTGACTTTGAATGTTTTTCCCTGCTCACATACCTCTAGCTCAAGAGAGGAAGCCTGACTTCCATTTATTAACTGCTAATTCTCCAAATTCTTTTTCCTGATACTAAAGAAAAGTCCTATGCCTTCAGAAGCTTGAAAGGGAGTTTTGAAGAAGAAAGATGAAGACACAAACTGAAAAGGCATTTGAAAGATGAAATTACCGTTTAAAGATGTCAAAGAGTGATGTAAAGTGAGTTGCTCAATTTCTTTATGAAGCAGTCAATAAGATCAGTTTCATGTTTTCTTCCTTTGATTCTTTGAATCATGGATTTTTCCCTCCCTTGTGATACAAGTGTTAATTTTAGGGTTCATTTAAAATTCATAAACTGAAAATGGTAATAATTGGGGGTTTTATACTCACATGAAGAATATTTTTGAGCAGTTCAGCCTCAGACTTTATTCATGAGATGCAGCTAGAATTTTTATCCATTCATTCACACATCAGTACTTGTAGACACTGCACTTAATCTGCCACTGCCACACCTACAGTCATCACTCAAATTTTTGTGGTTATGTTTCCTCCCAGATGTTAGGTGGCAGCATGGTTTTGTGCCTTTTATTAGCATTTCCTGAAATATATTTTCTGTCATGTATTAGTTCTTCAAATTATATGATTTGAACTGAATTTAAGCAGAGGGCACAGCTTCCCTTGGATGTAGATTTGAAGTGATGAACTCGCTGCCAAAATAACTGCAACACCAGGCAGGATTTCAAAAGCTCCAGGTTAGAAGAGCAGAACCAGCTCAAATTTTCTTAAGACATCTCACATATATATTTTAAAACAATAAACCAAAATGAACAAAAACCACCACCAAATGAACAAAAACTTTGAATCAGCTTAATCTGTGATTTGTGGCCGTCTATTTAATGTCCATTTCTTTATGTTACAAGCACTCCTCTCTCTGGTCTGTGCCTAGTGGTGGTGAAAACGTGCAACACCTACAAACAACTGCAGTTGAAGAAGGCAAACAGCATCAAAAGCAGCTGCATCCCCAGGGACAAAACCCTAACTGACTCCTGCATCATTTACAGAGCTGAAGGACTTCCCTTCCTTTGTCCCTCAAATTCCTCTAGGAAATGACAAAAGGAATGGAAAGTTTCACTGTGAGTCATCAGCATATCTTGCTTTCAGAATTTCATTTTTCAAAGCAATGCTTTTGCAAGCCTTTGCTAAAAATACAGAAATCAAAATGAGTTACTTGTAGCTTCAAAAGAGGTCACTCAACCATACCTAAGTCACATTTTTAATGAAGTATTGAGCAGTGAGCAGAGTACAAGAAGATGGCAGAACAGATAGAGCATAGCATTAGAGATGCAAAGAGAAACTTTGAAAACAGAAGCTGAAAGCCATACTAAATACAACATTTTTGCAACACTACAAATTAAGTTATCAGGGAAGGGGCAAATGAGAAAATTATGGGCCAGAATGATAAACTGAATCACTTAGGAATGGCAAAATGCCTGAAATATTACAAAATTGTATTCTCAATACATTTGCAGAAGGGAATGATAAGAAGCGGTCTTTAACCCAGCAGCAGATCTGTAGTTACATAAGGCTACAAATATCAGGATGGAAGTTTACTGCAAAAAACCCACAATTAAATGTGTGCCAGAAACCTAACACGTGTTTCCTGCCTCTGATGAGAGGCAGCAATAAAGCCTTTGTATTTTGTGCATTATTACTCTTTATTAGGATGTATTTCTGTTAGTCTCTGATGTAAGGAGACACACACATTGTGCTATGTCAGGTCATGTCAAGTCCCATCAAGTCACATGTTGCAACACAGCCTGATGTAGCCTGACATGGTGCATATTAGTGCCAATGGAAAAAGTCTAAATGCCAAGCCATTTTCAATAAATACACTCTGTGTCCTGGTGCACAACAAGACCCAGATGGGGATTTATCCTGCAGCTCTGCAAAAATACCAGTTGTGAAAAGCTGTGGAGTTTCAGAGAGAGACGGGGAAAAAAGATTTCTGCAAAAGCAGACATCTATTGGCATTCCTGTCCAGAGCTATTAAGCATGATGTAGAGACTCTGTGAATTAAGAAAACTTAATTATCCTGGATGAATTTATTTCCAAGACTGTTAAAATAATCCCATGCAGGTCTGTAATAAATGTGGCAATGAAAATAGCTGTATTTAAACTCAAAATGAACTTTCTCTTCTCCTCCGCCTCAGTTTCTCTTACTCCTTGGTGTTGTTCCATTAGCACCAAGGATTTGTTTGGGTGCATCCTAGTCACAATCTTCAGTGATAAAGACTGTGTTTGGGTATGACTTTTCAGCTTCATCTACCTTTGTGCAGCCTACCCAAAATCTAGCCTGAGGAGCTGAACTGATTCAGTCTCTTTCTGCATTCACATTTTTGAGAGGTACCTTCTTATTGCTCCATGACAGCATCAGGTTCAGATGGAAAGAAGAGTACCAAGAAGTGAAAAGTATGCCAGGGGAAGAAGGGAGCTGAACAACAGAACAACCTGGGAAGCATCTAGTTTCACTAGCCCTGTCAGTGCATGTACAGCCAATTAGAGTAACACTGATGTCCTCATCATGTGAAAAACTCCAACACATGCAACTAAATTGTCAAGTCTTGGAAAAAACTTCCCCTATTCCTCATTGGAAGAATTTTATAAAAGACTTGGCTATGTCCCATCACTTTCAATCATGCCCTTAGTGTCTTATGGGGACAAACAACTGTGTAGGGACAGGGGAGGAGCACTCCACCACAGCTATCCTTGGCTCAGCTACCTCCCTCCTTTGGGAAACACTGCTGCAATTAATACCCCTGCAGACAGGACCTTTGTAAAAGCAGAAGGTGTTTTCTGAAGGGTACAACAGGGCCTCTGTCATTCAGAATGACTCCCCTCATCTCAGTTTCTGCACACCCACATAAGGCAAACCCCTTATGCCATTTGCTATGCAATATTTGTAGGTGAGAACTTTGCCATTTAGGTGTTTTATGATGACTTAGAGGTGCAGTGAAGAAGCAAAGGGATCAAAGCTCATCAAACAGATCACTTCCATGACACTGAGGGATTGGAATATGCATCACTTGGAGAATCACAGAGGAGTGGAAAACCTTGGCAGGTTCAAGACTTCAGTCCTTTCAAAGACTGCTAGCACCATTTCAAAGAGAAAATGATAGCTGAAGTATACTGCACAGAGGCTTCCTTCTCATCCATATTAAGTTGCTCGACAGGGTTTCATTAAATTATTGGTTTTCTTCATAGAGCATTCAAAGAGCAGAACAGTGTGTTGTCCTTAACTTTTCCATGAACAGAATTCAATCAATTACTTCAATAATGCTTTAAATATTTAAATAGTATTGCTAAGAAGAATTTCATTGAGGATATGCATCTGCTCCTTACAGCAAGTTGTTCACTGCTTAAGGAAACACCTTTCCCAGCCACTTTTCAAGAACCATTTGTAAAGGGCCAAAGGTGAATTTTGGCATGAGTGATGACTTATTCACACAAAACAGTTTCAATGCAAGTAATATATTCCTGTCACCCAGACAGCTGACAAAATGTCAGTTGCCTTTATCAATTGTTTCAGTACCTCCTGTCAGCTGCCATCAATCTTTGAAATAAGCACTATAAATAAAACTGCATAGGCAAATGGCTGCCAAATAAACCTTGGGTTAAGCACACTCCACCTATTATGCAATTTGGTGCCAATGGTGATTTTGATTAGAAGCCCAAATGCAGAGTGAACAGAGAGCCAGAGAGGAGGCAAGGCTCATTGTGATGAATATACTCAGAAGGAAATCATCTGTGAGCCACTTTGGTCTTACTGTTCCAGTGCCAAACCACCCTCTGGGTGAAGAACCTTCTTGTAACATCCAACCTAAACCTCCCCTGACACAACTTCAGGCCATTCCCTTGGGTCCTGTCACTGGTCACCAGAGAGAAGAGATCAGTGCTCACCCCTCCTCTTCCCTCAAGAAGTTGTGGACTGAGATGGCATTAGCAGCTCTTGGGGCCTTCACTGATGAGGGTTCTTGGATGAATCCCATCAGGCCCCATAGATTTGTAAGGATCCAGCTGGAGCTGCAGACCCCACATAACTTCAGGGTTGACTGGGAACTGATCATTCTCACAGTCACAGTTCTCCACCTCAGGGCACTGAGACACTGTCCTCAGCCATGTTGAAGACAGGCAAAGACTGCATTAAAAATCTCTGCCTTCATGCTGTCCCTGTTTGTGAGGTGACCATCTGCATCCTGTAATGGGCTGATGCTAATTTTACACTGCCTATTGCCATTAATATATTTGTAAAAACTCTTTCTTTTCCCTGCAAGAATCCACCAAGCTCCTGGCACTGCTCAGTGCCTGGTCTGCAGACCTCCAAAGCCCACTCTCTAGCAGCTTGGGCCTCCATTCCAGCCCTTCTGCATCCCAAGAGTTCCCATTACACCAAGTCCTGCTCCAAGCTCTCCTTCATGTAATCACCTGTGAGGGAAGAACCAAGGGTGGGCATTGACCCTGAAAGAGGCAGGGGCCAATTCCACCTGCCCAGCCAGTCCCACTTGTGCTTTGGAGAAGCAAGGAAGAGCAGCATTTCATATGTGGTAGTTCAAGACAGGAATTAATAATGGGCAAAAACATTACAAAGTTGCCTTTTTGAGATTTCTTATTTTTTAAACCTCTAGGAAAGGTGATGTGGGAAAAAGGTGAGGCTATCACTCTGTAGACTACAAGCAAGTAGATGAAGACTGGTTATAATATACTACAGTGCCTCCAACAGAAGCATTTTCTAGCTATACACTAATATATACCAGCAGGCATCATCAGCTGCTTTCCTAATCCTTTATAGACAAACCTTCCCACAGCAAAAAAAAAAAAAAAAAAAAAAAAAAAAAAAAAAAAAAAAAAAAAAAAAAATCCACCTGATCTTTCTGTTTCATCTATGTTTCCACTATCATATAGTATTATACAGTCAGCACAAGGGGACTTAAAAAAAAAAAAAAAAAAAAAGAAAAGAAAAAAAAAAGGGATAGCCCCTCTTCAAAACAAGGTGATTGTTATAATGGCTTAGGTGCAAAGTAAATAACCAGCCTGTCAGCAGAAAGCAAATACTCTGTGCAGATTGCCACCCTTTTCCTCATTTCAAGCCCCATGCATGTGTTTTTCCACCTTGCAAGATATTATCAAATTATTGGACAAAGTGCCAATAGTCTTTTAAATCCTTAGAGAAGTCATTGCACAGCTTCCAACCTAAATAATAAAAATATTCCAAGGAGTATGACAAGGATCCATTGTTATTGAGGGATTGATTTAGCAGAGCAGAAACCCTGTGATAAAAGTCTTAATATCCACCCTAATTTTATAAGGGTTACCAAGCCACACTGATTCCAGAGGCTCCCTCTCACCCTTTGTCTTTTCAGGCTGTCCATGTAACACTTTGGGAACCATTGAATTTCAATGGCCCTCGAATTTCAAAGTGGCACTGCACAATTGTCCAGCTGAAGCTGGAGGCTGCAAGAGGCAAAAGAAACAATGGATTTCCCTGGGATGATTAGGCCTGAGATGTTGGGAAAGATGAGTAATACTCAGCTCTCACCTCTTAACCCCAGGAGGGCTAAGGACATTATGATCCCTGAGTGTTTCAGATGAGAAGTCCACTAAACACACTCTTGGAGGTCACTGCACCTATGGGCAGCAGAGGGGAGTTTGAAGGCTTTTCATTGAATGAGGCTTTTTTTTCCCTGTGAATACAGGTGAAATCAAGGCCAACAGTGAGTGTGACAGAAATCAAGAAACTGTGTCACCTTAAACTGGTTTGGAAGTATTTTCCAATGCCCAGATGTGGAGATAGTGCATACCTTTTCTGCACACCAGGTGGGAAAGTAAGCACCACCAAATACTGGAGAAAATGCATTCCAGAATTCCCTGAACAGCAGGGATGGCAGGACTACACTGTGTGCTGTGCCTTTTGGGTTGGGCACAGCCACAGAACAATTTCTGGGATTTCTGGGAGTCGTGTGGCTCTGCTCAAGGGTGAAATAAAGAACGTTGTGCACTCAGAAGAGGCTCTGATAATGAAAGGGCAGGAAGTACGACACTAAAATTGTTTTTGCTCCATCAGACTGCATTGCTAGCTAGGAGGAGGACCAGGACAGCCCTGGCTTTGGTTCAGAGTTGGAGAGGTGTGGAAGACAACCCCTCTGGAACCAGGGAGTCTTCCAGAAGGATAAATTTTCCAGTGGATTCCTAAACATTTCTTGGGAAGGATGCAGTCCCCAGAGATTTCACAACTGCTCTTTGGCATTATACCACCTGGGCTCTCTGGACATAACTAATCTGGCCCTTTTGGCAATTTCTAACCCCCATGGAGCCCAGCATCTACTCCAAAAACTGAAATATTCCAACACAATTCACAGAGCCTTTTATGGCAAGTTTGCTTTCATTCTGCACTTGGCACAGCTGCTGAGACTAACCCAGGATGGCTTGGAAAGCATGCAGTGCCATGGAAACACTCACCTGTGAGCCCTAAACTCACACAGGCACACTTCTGGTCTGTCTCACAGTCATAGGCATAGACAGCCATTAGGCAGAAGTGACACCCTACTGCCCTTGCTGAAGCTGTGTTTGGCTTTTTTTCACATCATCTTGGCAGGATTCTTTTGGCCCACCTAAGTGGAAATTTAAAGAGGAGACACAGTGTATGTCTTCTGGTCAAGGAAAAAGCCAAATTCCCTTTTCCATGAATGAGTTCTCTTCCTCTTCTTCTTCTTCTTCTTCTTCTTCTTCTTCTTCTTCTTCTTCTTCTTCTTCTTCTTCTTCCTACTACTACTATTACTACTATTACTATCACTATTACTACTATTACTATTAATTACTATTACTATTACTATTACTATTACTATTACTATTACTATTACTATTACTATTACTATTACTATTACTTTCATTATTAATCTCTTGCCTGTAAAATTCAGAGGAAAATCCTGGTCTCATGGAAACCAAGGGCAGAATTCCTACTCATGTCACCCTAGCAAAGGTTTCCTCTGTGTTTTTCCAGATGTTTTGTGCTCCAGACTTGCCATCTTCATTCCCTCAGACCTGCCATTATGCACTTGAGGGAGATTTCCCCCAGTGTCCTTATCATGAGTCATCATTCAGTATCCTAGAAGCTGTTTGTAAAGGAAGTTGCCTGACACGAATTGCATATTGTGCCATGTTATTTATGTCAGGTCAAAAATTGCTGTGGGAATTGCTAATTGGAAGCACAGCCACAGTGTGTTTTTCCCTCTAGGCAGACTGGCAGGCAACATGAAATTGAAAAGGGACAAGTCTCACATATCAATTCTTCCCTTCATTTAAAAAAGCTGCTCCAGCTTGCTGCCTTCTTGGGTTCCCTCCTACAGAACACTGCCACCACACAGTCCCAATGCTGCTTGTTGCTGTATTTTGGGAGCACAGAGTGACAAGGATGCCACAGTCTCTCAGCAGGCCCATGAGAAATGCAAAAGGTCCAAGACAGAGAGGATGGATGCTGTGCTCATCTGGCACTTGCAGCCGTCTCAACCATGAACACTGGTTTCCAGAAGTGCACCTCAAATGCAAAGGTTTTCCTAAATGCATAGGAACAGCCTTCTTTTGGAAAAGGATCCTGAATCAGATTACCATCAAGCTGAGGGTACAATGTTTCTTGTCAAAAAGCTGACTGGTGTTCCACACTAACACTTCCTTTTATGAGTATGGAATGGGGAGTGAGATTTGGGAATACCAAAAAGGGAATAGGCAAATTTATAAAAAAAAAATGTAGCTTCTGATACAAAACATTATACAAACCTCAAAGTCCTCTGCCTCCATCAAGAGCATCAAAATTAATTATTTCCAGTTACCTGCAATGCGCTTCTGCTGAATGCCAGAGAGAATTCAAAAAATTTGCCTAACCATACCACCTGGAAGGTATAAAATTCCTCCATATGCTTTTAATGGAATGGGACAAATAAAAGTTTTGAGCTGACAAATATTTTTTTGATTGGAGTTTTCATTATAAAAAGGAAAATGGTTAAAAAATAGTATTTGTAATTTTTTTTTTTAAACATAACTTTGTCTCTCTCTCCATGCTTGTAATTGAGTTCCACAAAATTAAGGGCTTAATCCAATAACAAAACAGATCTTTATATGTTTATAAGACAAGTTTTATTCTTCACTTACTAAATGTACAATTAAAATACATAAATTTTTAATTCTTATTACATTTAATTGGTAAGGTCAATGCGAATTATAGTACAGGAGCACTTTAACTATAACTTAAAGTTTTATCTCCTACATTATTTTAATTAAGGTGTTAAATGAAATCTTTATTAAAGAATAAAGTAAATTGTCAGCAAACCAAGCAGGCAGTGTCTGTCAGTATTGTTATGTGCACTTCAGGGAAATTGTTCCAATGGACTCAACTGTTGTAGCAATTACCAGGGGATGAGGGAAACGGGGTCTGGAAAATTCCCCACACTTAATATATAACTGTTGGATCTAATATCTGGTTTAATGTGAAAGAGAAAAAAAAATTACATTATCAACAAGACAAAATCCATTCTCACCTTCCAGTCAGCATAATTGGTGATCTTAAAGGAAAGGGAAAATATGTACCTGACATGGAGAAGGTTATAGACTATGACAGCTTTAATCTGTTATTTTATTTCTCCCAGAAATGTTTCATTTACACTTATAAATAAAAATATTAATGGTTTTGCTCAGAGTTTAGGGTGAGCAGAAAGTTAATAGGCAACAGTAGAGAGTCTTGGACTATGCCCAAGACAGAAACAAGACAATAACGACTTGAAATCACTCCAGCCAGACATGATACAGCATTCCAAGATCAGGAAACTGTGTGCACATCATTAAATATGCATATTAGTTAGCAAAATGAAGGTTGGGAATAAGACCTAGAGCTAGACAGGACCTGTGGAGCCAGGACTCAAGCAGATGTCACTGCATTGATTATGCTTTGGAAATATGTCAAGCTCTATTAAAAATTAAATTAAATTAAAGAAAGCTCAACAGGTTGCCAGAGTATAATGACTGTGGTGATGCCTGTCCAAATGTGCATGTGCCTGAAGCCACAGTGCCCAAAATGCTGCTGGGACATAAATTCTAGGCTGAGTTAGGCTGGTGGGGTGCCTGGGACAGACTGTGTGCCTGCAGTCTGGATTTCCAGCCCTCACAGATAACTTATCTCTGCCCAGAAATCCTGGGGGGAGCTTCACTCCAGCCACCACCATCTCTTGAGTGGGGTAGGGACACAAGTGCTACCCAAAAGACCTAATCTGCCTCTTCCTCCATCCCATCCCATCCCATCCCATCCCATCCCATCCCATCCCATCCCATCCCATCCCATCCCATCCCATCCCATCCCATCCCATCCCATCCCATCCCATCCCATCCCATCCCATCCCATCCCATCCCATCCCATCCCATCATCATCCGAATTACCAAATTCAAAGCTAGCCACAGTGCAAACTCAGCCAATATGGGAGTGTTTAAGGATTTAAGAATAGGTGGGCTGAAAGAACGTTGAAATTCAAGTTTACTCTGACTAGTTTTACCCTTACAGCTTAAATAGCAAAGGTATCTAAAGCTGACACCATCTGCCCTCCTTTATCTTAGATATACCCAGAAATACTGATGTTGCTGCACTTATCTATAATTTAACTCCTAATACAAAATGTATAAATTTTAAATGCACAGCAACCTGAGGATTATTGCCCTGCAGTAGGAAGGAATTTCTTAAAAAGCTACTGATTTCTTCAGTCCCTGTTTAGGGACAGTAGGAACAGCTACTGTGAGGCTGTCATGTCTCTAATGACAATCTGAAGATTTATCTGAAATATATTGTGTTAACTGTGCATATATTTCTGTGCAGAACAAAGCTTACCAACATAGCCACCCTTATTAAAAAAGAATTTAATACAAAATGGAAGAGCTATTAAAGCTGCCTCTGTTAGGGAATGCTGCTCCAAGTTAAGGAAACAAGAACTGGAATCACTCATGTCACATCTAGACAGCAGCACATGGGAATGCTCAGCTTGGCAGACAGTAAGGCAGTACATAATGGCTAACAGAGACAGCAAAAATAGTGTAGCTGCACATTTCCAGGGGAAATAGGAATGGTAGGGAAGAGAAGGAGTCATGGTTGAGGCAGAAAAGCAACGAAACCTTCAGGCTGAAGGGGAAGAAAAAAGTGAAAGGTGACTGGAACCTGAAATCAGGGCAAACAAAGAGATTGTGCAAAGTGAAATAATAATAATAATTATTAAAAATAATTTAATTGTAATATGAAATATAGCTAAAGCTGGTTCATTCCAAAAAGATCATCTTCAGGTGAATTTTCATAGAGCACCGGACATAAAGGTCTTCAGGAGCCCAGTACAGCTCCCACTCAGAATGCCACCACAGTTTTCTGATTAATGTCATCTCATGGTGCCCTTATTGTCTACAAATCCCTGAAATGGACTCAAGTAGGCTTTCATGACACGTGTGAGTTTTTGGTGGGGTCTGTGGGCCAATTTTGGATTCAGAGCTGCTGTACAAAGCACTGCAGGTGAGTTAAGACTACAGGAAGAAGGGTCATTCTGACTCCTGTCAGTGTGACCAGATAAAGCAATTTACAGAACTTGTGTGATTTTTCCTTACTGGGAGCTCTTAAACACCTGATGTTATACAGAAAAATTATGAGGCAGAGAGTAGAACAGTACTTCAAAATGAAAAAGAGTAGGTAAGTTTAAGCCAGTCAAATATGATCAAGAAACAGTCATTTAGAATGAAAGTTACTAACACAGAGAATAGAATAAAGGCTCTGGTTGTTATCTTGTTTTTGTAATATTTAGGATTTGGGACGGCCCTCTCCTTAAAGCCAGCTCCATCTCACCAAATCCCTGTGGCTGCAGCTTTTGACTATGAGAGAGGACACTCCATATCAGCCTGACAGCCAGGTCACATCCTGCAAGCACCCTCTGATGCTCTCCCTCTCCCTGCAGAGCAGCAGTGGATGTGGCAGCACAGCAATATTTGCTCTAGTGCTGCATAAACTGAATTTGGCCTGACAAAAACTTTTAGTCTTTGAGACTACCAATGTGAAAACTTCATGGGTATTACATTCTACCAGAAAGAGAAATCAAAGTTCTTCTCTGTCCTCCCTTCTCCCCAGCCTGTATCAGTAGACTGACATATTGGGTTTGGTATCGTGGTTTTCTATCAATTAAAGTTTAAGGCAGGACTTTCTTTTCTGACTCTTGATTTATGAAGCATTGAATGCCCAAATTCTATGAACTCATCACGGACTTTTGACAAAAGAGCTTAAGAGCTACTACCAATGATTGTTTACCTAATTACTGAAGTATTTATGATGAAATTTTCTTCCTGGTTCATGCCTGGACTTTCATGCAGAGAAACAGGAACAAATATTTCCTGTTTAAATTTTTAAGGAGCTTAGGTTTGAAACATGACAATCTTGTCACAGGGGCTGCATCTGCATTTTGTTCAATGCTGCTTACAGTACCAGCAGATAAAAGCAAGGCCTTCTACACATATTTCCCCACCCTACAAAGAAGTTATGACCTATTCAATATTAAAGACAATGCACAATGGATTGCACATAACAAACAAGCATGGCTGCTTCTATAGAAGTTGTAGCTAACCTTGCATATTAGAAGACTGAGTCAATTGGTCTGCAAAAATGAAACCTATCTCTTTGCCAATATGCAGTTTGTGCAAGTTTTACAGCCATGATCCCACAGATGAACAATGTATCTGTTGTGAAATTATAATTTTTGTCTATCTATGGGGTATCTTTTTTGATACAGCCTGTTAAATATACAATATCATGGGTACATTGCTACAATACTTCTTTTAGAACTGTTACCCAAATACATAAAAAATGCAAATGGTGCAGTTTTTTGATGAATACCTTACATTTCTCCACTAAACATTTCCCCCTTTGGTTTGTGATCGTGCTCCTCTTATAAAAGGAACATGAGGGAGGAGAAGTTATAAATTGATAACTAAAGCAGCACAAAGCCAAAAGGTCTCCAAATTTAACCTTTATTATGCTCTGTATGAGGTCACATTTAACTTTACAAGCCATATTGAAATAATTCTTCCCATCTATAGGGTAAGTAAGCAAACCTATAGGGGCTGAGCTGTACTACAGACTTCAGAGAAATTTTTGTTTCTGAAAATGGTCAATATAACTTTAAGGGCTTCCAGTTTCAATTTCCCCTTTGTTGAGTCGCCTTTTGCCCAGGATCTTGTGGTCACTTGACTGAAAAGTTGAAAACATCTGATCTGTGTATCTGAAATGGGGGCAGGGGGGGATAAATTGCACACTGAATTCTTTATTCTGCTCTGTGTCTTCAGCACTGCAAAATGCTTCAGAATAATCCAGCTCTCAGAACAGTTCACTCACTGTGCTGGTATTAAAAGTTAAAATATAGAGGGTGCAGATGACAATGCATAAGAAAACAAAATCCATAACTGGATGCCAATCTCAAATCTTTGTCTGGCAAAATGAATTTAAATGGCAAAGGACTGAAAAGGTACCATATAAAATACGCCAGTAGGCATTTTACTGCTTGAATCTTAATGGGGTTTCTTTTTTGCATTTATGTAAGTTCTTCAAAGATTTATTCTCTCAATTACCAATCAAAAGAACTCATAAAGGTAGAGCTGGTGGACCATGAAGGATTAGAGCTGTCTGCTAAGAAAGATGCATACTTGGCAGCTCCTGTGCATTAAACAACCTCATGCAACACCAATCCCTGGCTCAAAGGATGGCTGACAATAGAAGTTGTTTATCATGAACTATTCTGATTTAAGAAAAGTGATTTAAAAATAACCACCTTTCCACATACCCCCAACGTCACTGCCCCCAGCAAAACCTTTATAGAGTCCAGATTTTATTAGGACTTAGCCTATAAACAGTAATTTTTAATCTTGTTTATGGAAACTCAGGAGTTCAGGCTGGTAAAAGCTGAAAGACAAGTCTGGCTAGATTTCCCTTCTTCAATTTTCTTTTTAGTAAAACCCCCCTACTTCAGTAATGTTATTGTAACTTCTGCATAAATTTAGTCTAAGTCTTACTTATGTATATTCAAGCAATGCTTAACATGCATATTTAATTTGGGGAGGATTTGTATGTTTTCTAGAATGGATTTCTTATTTTCTTTCTTGGGTTTCAGTGAAGCAATTAAGGATGTTAGATTCAAGCATAAGCAGCCCCAGTTGCTCAAAGGCTAAGTGGCAAGCCTGTTTCATGGGCTACACAATATACATGCATAAATTTAATATTTCATTGGACTGTGGCTTGCCCAGAGAAGCAGTCTGGGCATATTGAGATGTTTTTTGTTTCCTTATTTCACATCTGCCATTTTCCATGGAGGATGATATCTTGAATATACTCAGAGTTATAGAATAGCTGTTTAATTTTCATCTCTGGAAACAATCAGTTCCAACTCCTGCTCACAGCAAAGACAGCTACAGCACTCAGCTTATGACCATCTCCAAGGATGGAGACTCCACAGACTCCCTAGGCACCATGCTGCAGGACTTATTTAAAAACTATTAGTTCTTCAAGACAACTAATATATAATATAACAAAGATTCATCAAAAGCTTGCTGTTACTTGTTTAGCTATTATTTTTAGTGCTTGACCAGGAGTTGCATGGATACTGATCAGTGGATTATAGTTTGACATTAATTCCTGCATGAGAATGGCCAGCACATATAAAAGATGGTACAGTAATAAATGCTATCAAAAGTTATTCCTTCCTTTGAATTGCTGCAAATTATGTGTAAACAGCTCTAACTAGTATACCCAGCAGAAAACTCAAGGTGAACTAACTGGGCAGGATATTTTCACACCAGGACTAGGACTCAAACTTGCTCACTTTTGAAAATGCCCAGTACTGTAAAAATACTCAGTACATCACCTTTGTTTCTGATAAAACACACACCACCTCCGTGGGCCAGAAAAAGGCACCACAAGGGGTTTGGAACCCCACAGCAAGTGCTACCTTGGAGATTACAACATTTATTTTTTTTTCTGACATGCCCACGGGTGCAGGAAGCAGCACAGCAGCATCTTTGCCAGACAGCAGTGCTGCTCTGCTGCTTTTTGATCAGAACTTGTGGCTCAGCCTGGCACTGCACCGTGACACAGGCTCAGCACACTCAGCTTGAGTGATCACCATGATGCTCCACTGAGCAGGGGACACTTGCTCATTGACCCTGGCATTCCCTGAGAGGTCACAAATCCCAGACACCCTGAAAAGCCTGCCTTTGAATCTGCCTGCTGGTTTTCTGAAGACATTGCTCTTTGCTTGTTACAAGAGAATAATTAGAAGAATTTTCAAGTCCTACTTTTCAGTATTTTTCTGTATGATCCTGCCCAGATTCACAGGTCTTCACTTCCTCCTTTGCTGTGCCAGGCATGGAGTGGTGATGAATGCAATTTCAACCTCATTTCATATATCCTTCTGACAGGCAGCAATATAAATTTTCCTTGGAGATTTTAGTCACAAATCATGAAGCAGTGTGGTCTGCTAAATGTAGCACTGGACAGGGACCCAGGAGACTTGATTGTCACTTCATTTTCCTATACCTAGCTCTCATTATTTATTCAGCACATAAAGTCATCAGGTCACTCCTAACTATGTACTATGCATATCACCTTTATATATTTAAAATAGCCAGACTTGGTATTACTTTAATAAGAACAATATTTATCATTAAAATGGCAAAATATACTGAACTATGTAATGTTTGGAGATAAACATCCAAAATAAAGCCATGATTCATCATAAAGTCCATTCACAAAAATTTTTCTGGTATCTGGTGTCATAATATTCTCCCAATCTAAAGATGAGCTTTGCTATGTTGTAAAGACCCACTCCATTTTTATGTCCTCCTTTCCCTAAGAAGATCTTTAAAGAGCTATTTTGTCAAATTGTACTAGAGAAGAGCAGCGCTTTAACTATTTCATCACATTAATTAGGATTCTAAAGTAATATAATTATTTTAAGGAAAAGTAGGCTTTTTTTTCTTTCCTGGAAAGGAATATAAAGAAAGTAGTGTAATTTTTTTTTCTCCACCAGTTTTTCAGCTGGCATTTTACCCCTACTTTCATTATTTGGAGCATCATTACTGATGATATGACGGGCAACATATTGCTGCATTAATGGGGTCACAAAATCCCATTAGTGGTGAAAATGACAGAACTGAGATGTCTAGTGAAAAATGAGGTAGGTTCTCATGGAATACAGGTGTGTAGGTCTCAGGGTCAAATTTATACAATGCAGAAGTAGAAGAAGACTCACATCCAGTCTAAACAACTTTTATAGGCTCTTCCTTACTTAGGCAAGTAAAACCAATGAAGCCAGTAGCTTCTTTTGAGCTCTACCTATAAACCCCCCATATGTAACCATAAATATTGCAGAATATTGAGAAAAACAACTTTCTTTCAATGTTTGTGTGTGATACCAGCATGGTCACAGATTTTATAACAGGGAGCATGGCAAGCAAGAGAACTATAATTCAATTAAAGCAAGTACTACACAAAAGCTTTGCTCCCTGATGGAAAGAAAAGACAGCTACTGCTTAGGCACAGCCCAGAGCAGAGGTCTAATCTGTGCTGCCAGCAAAGCTCTCCAAATTACAATTCCCTCCTGGCTCTTGTGCACAGAAATTCAGCTCTGGCATTCACCAGCAGCACAGGGCAGCTTCCCCCTGCCCCTGGGTTACTTGGGCAGGAGGGGCAGGAAACCCACCAAGCCCCTCTGGAGCTGCCCAGCCCAGCATCCCCAGCCCTGGGCATGGTGGAGGAGCTCCACCTGCACATTGGTTTGTGATCCAGCAGCAGGAAACAAAGAGCAGGCAGCGCTGCAAAGAATAAAAAGTGGTAATAATTCAATGGGAGAACAGAAACCAGATTAAACCTCCCGCAGCCTTTCTCTCCACTTTGAAATCTGCAAGTTTGGCAGACTGAGGAACTCATGAAAAACATCTGAGCAGAATTTTGATTAGAGCTAGATGAAAAAGGCAAGCTGTCCTTCTTCAATTCCGTGCTGTAAATAATTTCCCGAGAAATTATCAAGGAATTTCTCAGGAACAGACATGCAACTGGGTTTTCAGAAATTTTCTCCTACTTTTAAATAATTATCCTTTTTTTACTTTATCAAACCACCTAAAAATTCTTGTCAGAAAGATAAATTAACCCTTTATTTATTTTTTAATGGGCTTTTGAGGAAAAAAAAAATAAACACATGAAAAATACACAGGAAAAAAATGGCTACACATCAATATTTGCTGGGATAAAACCCTCTGGCTCTCCTATACCTTGTTGTTCCATCCATTTGTCCCTGATGTGGCTGAAGACTCATTCATAAGGTCAGGGTTTACACAGGCTGGACTTGGTTGCAGATACTGTACAAAGCCTGCAAGCCAGAGAAAATTCTTTCCTTTTATTAACACTGTGTTGAAGCTTTTAAGCACCATTATCCATCCCACGCACACACTTTTGGGGTATAGCTGGCCTTTCACTGAAAAAAGGAAATACTTGCATCTCAAAGACATTTGCTTCTTATGAACTATCCCAAGGACTTAAAAATTTTTAAGGCACACTCTCATTTCAAAGACACTTGCATAGAAACTTTAACACTCTTGTAAATGAATCAGGCATTGTGCATCATCTGTAATGAATTCAGGGAGTCTTACTGAGCACCCACACAACCCAAGGAGAGCTGGATTTTCATTAGGCACCTACTTAATGCTTCAAAAAATCAGATCATGAACACAGCTTGGCTTTTCAGGCACTGCCCTTTATGTGCTTTAATTATTTATATTGACAAATATTTCAGATTTAAAGCAGATTTAATGAAGTAGAGACTGAAGGTTTCAAGAACAGGAACGAAGCACTAAATCTGCCTACATCAGTGTGAGTTTTGCTTTTTTGCAATTCCACTGAAAAGGAAAACTAAAAGCACACCCCTCCAAATATCTTTGTGAGTTTCTAAAAGCATTTTAGGATGACTAAACAAAGCAATCCCAGCCTCAAGTGGAGACTCAGGACCAGCAGGTACTTGGAAAAGCAATTGGTCCCAGGACACTGAGCGAGGGATTTTGCTGAGGGCAGCAGTCTCCTGCCTACCTGAATCCCCAATGCCCTAGAGAAAGGCAGCCTGGGATTCCAGTGGCAGCCAAAGCAGCTCATCACCTTGTGAAAATCAAGCTGCCTGATTTGGTCTGACTGCTCAGAGCACAGGTCATGGTTTCCTGCTGCTTGCCTTTTGGCTCAGGACATCAGTGGTGCACATGACAGAATAAATGCACTGCCACTGGGGCTCCAGTGAGTCACTCACAGGGGCAGATTTCCACCTTCCTCAGCAAATTCTGCAAAAGGGGCAGGTATATTTTGTTAAAAAAACATTTCACCTAATGGGCAAAAAGTATAATAATTCTTCTCTGTGTTGCTGTCAAAAATTTTGGCTGAACTTGGCAATACAAAAAGTTGAAGAAAAAGCAGCTTTTAAAAGAAATGTCCAATTAACTTCCTTTTCTGATTTTTATTTGTCCTGAAATTAGATTTTATTGGAATTGTATTTACAAAACTTGTGCTGTGGGATATATTTCCTCTACAGTCTGTCATTGCTAATGAGCAAAGGACATGTAGAGAGTTCTTCTATTTTTTTCTCCTATCGCTCCTCAAGGTGAACTATGATTTCTTTCAAGAGCTTTGCTTGCAGAAAAGTAAGGATTTTGTGAAAGACAGAGGCAAAAATATTAATTGCTTTCCCCCTCTTTACTGACAGCTCCAACAGCAGCAAATGTTATTGCAAAGGAGCAAAAAAGCCTCCCACTCTCAACTGCAAGATCACATCAGTCCTGAAGTCAGCTCAACCTTTGCTGTTCCTCCCACCTTCCTTTCCCAGTAATGTCTTGGGAGAGTGCTGAGGAATCCTCTCCAATAGAACAGTCATGGAAAAAGTCATAGAACATTACAATCACCAGGCGAATTAAGTGAAATAGTAAAAGCCATTCCTATGGGGTGGAATCTTTCAAACCCTGGAAGGGAAGGGAGGGGAGAGCAAGAAAACTAGGAGGGAAATTGCATTTCCCCCTTTTCTTTACAAGAGAGAAACTTCCTTCAAAAATTTCTGCTTTCAATACATAGGATGTGTTATTAGATGCTGATTTCATGCCTTAGAAATAACAGATAAGGCAACCCCCTACATTTGTCATCTAGATTAGAATATTGATTTATTTTTTCCTGGTCAGCCTGCCAAAGAAAGTCCAAGCCACAGCAGACTCTGCAGGAACTTGAGGTCACCATAATTCTCTTTAGTTCTTCTCCTTGTCAAAAGCTATGATATCAAAGCTGCCCTTCTGCTCCCCTTAATTCTATCAAATGCACTCCCCACCTCCAAGCTTCCTTACTTTGTCAAGCTAAGATGAGGAATAACTCAGAGACTGGGACTCAGAGGTATCTATAACCAGGGTCTGAAGCAGAAGAGCCAACAGGAGCCTCTTTGCACAGCTCCAGCCCTACAGACAGCCTGTGCTTCACTGGGAGGTGGAAAAGTGCAGTGTGAACAAGAGCCAGGCTCTGCAGCAGAATCAGTAACAAAAACTAGAAGTAATGTGTCAGCTCCCACTGAACATTCCCCCCCAGTATAGCAACTTTGTGGATTTCCTGAACCATCCCCTGCTTAAATCTGTAAATATCCAAGGCCATTGGTCACTACATGCTTTTGAATTTGGTGTCTCCAGCACAAACCCAGGAAAATCTCAGACTGGAAATGAGCTGAGTAGCTCACCTTCATTCTCTGTTTTGAAGGCTTTCACAAAATAATGTCATGGCCCTGTCCCCCAAGGCCCAGGAACTGCCAAGGCTTGCTGGGTGTCTGTTCTCCTGGGCTTTATAAAAAATAGATGTAGCAGCACTTTCTAAATACACAGTACACTGTGAGGAAGACATTCCCTCCATCCCATGCTTTGCAGAAACTGCACTTTGTGGCCTTTTCACCTCAGCCACCTCCTTGGTCTGCAAGAGATTTAAAGCTTCCTCTCTCCCTCAGAAGTGCACTTTTCTCACTATTTTGGGGTGGAAGCAGCTTGTTTCCCCCATAGTCATGTCTCACCTAAATATTAATGATTTGAGATGCTCTCCTGGGAGAGAAACACAGCTAAAAATTGGTCATTGTTGGAAAAGCACAAAGTAGATGTACAGCTGGTGGGTAGGTGTTCTTTTGTTTGTTGTTTTCTAGCTTGTTTTGCCTTTTTACATCTTATTACCTCTAACTGCATAATTTCTATCTAGATTTATGATATATTATTTCCAAATTTCATTTCTTTCCTTATAGACAGTGTGAGATAACAAGGATGCCCAAAACTCCATGACCCATGGCTAGCAAGGACCGGTCCATCATGCTCCACATATGAAGAATTCTGATAGGATAGAAATGAACATAAAGAGCAAGTGGTCAGTGTCCCAGATTTCACTATAGGCTGTCCTATCAGTTTGGAATGAGCTTAAGGAAAAAAGGTTTTAGTGCAGAAAAGCCAGAAGAGAAGAAAAGCCACTCTTGTCACATTCTCCTAGGGATTTCCAATATATTCATATTATATTTTCATTCACTGCCTTTACCATTTTGTGTCCATCCATTCTAGCCATGTTTTCCCCTTCAAACTGAAGCCCCCATAATTACAGACACTGGCTACAGTGTGGAATTGACCATTCTGGAGAAGAAACATACTGACTTCTTGTAGTTCTCATTGGGAAACTGGTAACAGACCCTGACCTTGAGATCTTTTTCTATGTTCTTGGGTAAAATAAAGATAGTTTTCAAATCTCAAAAGATAGCAAAAGGAGAATGAAGACAGACAGCACAAGTTTCCTCTAAGCACTTGTCAGCAGTGACTTCTATCATTACTAAAGTTTAATATTCAGAATATTGCCAGGAGTCTGCAAGAGAACACTTCCTAAAGCAGAGGAAGATGAAATCAAACACTGCTTTGAGTTTAGTTAGTACAGAAAGGTCTGAGCATAAGCCAGAATTCAGAATTTGACAGCATGCAGTAGTCATGCTTGGATCTAGTATTGGTTTTGGAGTTAGAAGCAATTATTTTGATATTTTAAAACAACCTTTAAAGAAAGAGTATTTTCATAAGTTACTTTTTCTGACTCTTCCCAACAAGGTGAATAGAAACTGGCTCCTTTTTTCTTCTCCTCTTGCTAACAATGGCAAGCTGAGATACCCTGTAAAGTGTCTGTGGGAAGCAGTGCTTTCAGAATAAAGCGTGAAGCATCCTGAGCCTTGTCAACAAGGTTCTCTGTGTCTTCAGCAACAACAAATCAGTGGTAGAGAAGGGAATAAAACCCACAAGCCCTGACTCCCACTACCCTTAACATCAGATAAACTGATTCTCAAACATTAAGGCTGCTTGTGTCTGGATGTCTTTGTCAAAACTCTTTGGAATGACAAGATCCCAACAACTGACAAACCTCTGACACTAAGTGGCCTCACAGAAGAACATAAAGCTGGAGTCAAACTGTCAGACAATCCAAGGTTTACCACCAAACATAAGGTTTGTCTCATTAAAATATTAAAATTTTTCAGCATCCACTGGAGTTGGAGGGTCTACAGAAGTGACCAGCTCTGAAATAGTCAAGGACTCTGGCTGATCAGACAGCTAACCTGACTGAAAGGACCAGCTGATCACTTCCCTCCTTCCTGACAACTCAGGAATTCTGTAAGCCTTGAATCATGAGGGTTTTTAAACTATTTTTAAATTGTGAACAGCAAGCAGATGAAAATATATTTAAGAAAACATTTTTCTAACAACTACCAAAGTGTGAATAAGTGGTTCTGGGTGATTGTTGGGAGTAGTTACCAACCTTTTCCGACATTTTTAAGACTGAAATGATTAGTGTGTCTTCAGTTATGTTGCAATCCAGAAACAATTTCAAAAAATAGCAAGAGTCTTCTTTGTTAGGAGATCTTAAAATATCTAAACACAAAAATTTCTGATTCTTAATATGTAAAGTGGTTAATTTACTGCAAGCTACACCATTCAAAATCCTGTTTTCAAAATAAGAGCTTCTGGCCTAAGGAGTTATAGAAAGAGAGTGTGTTCTTTATTGTTTTAATATAACTCAACTACATAATTGATGAAATGATTAATTCTCAATATTTAATGCTTCTGTACCCAGAAGACCATACTAATCAGAACATGAGCAAAAAGTATGCACCAAGAAAAGACAGGAGAAAGAAAATATATTATTTGCTAAAAAAAAGAGAAAAGGACAAAAGTTAGCAGAACCCCATTTCGGACTTAAAGCACAGGCACAATTGTTTAGAGGGTCATTTATGTCAAAACTGTGTTTCCCAGGGTGAAATTCTGTCACTGCTATCCCCAAAGTGAGGCACATCTCTCCCCTGACTGAATAGGGCCAGCATTTCATTTTCCAGGGCTTTCAGTGAGGACAGGATCAGAGCACAGCATAGGTTGGCAGATTGTTGAAATTAGCTGTTTCTGGTGTCCATCTTCTCATGACCTCCACAAAAATTCCCAATCAATTGTGTTTTAATTAATTGCAGAAATATCCCACTAAATACAGATAAATCTTTCCAGATGTACATATTTAAGAGGAGAATTTAGTAGCTGCGGGAAACCCACCTTTTTTGACATGCCTTCTCTTTTTTGATTTATTTTTAATCTTGCACTTCTCCATTTTCCAATAGCTTTCATCCCTTGTTCCATACTCCTCCTTCTCAGGGAAAATGCAGGGTGACAGCATAGACTGCACAGCAGCAGGAGGAATGAAAGGCTTATTTCAAAGTTGCTCTGTTCTTTTTTACTGTGTGTGGCTTTGTTAAGTACATACCATATTTCTGAAATCCAGCTAGGAAAAACTAGAAAAGTCTTCCAATTATAATCCTTGATATTTCCCCTGAAGCTAAACCAAAGCCCCTTTGAACTAGAATAGTGTCTTTCAAAAATGAGAAGGGCAAGACCTGAACTTTTCTACCTGTAGTCTTCTAGTCCAAGATTAGAGTTGTGGGTTGATTTTCTTTCCCCTCTTCTCCTCAAGGAAGAAAATACACTGATTTTTAATACAACTATTTTTAGTTAATCCAGCTTTCTTTTTTATCCTCTGTAGCCAATGTCTGCACCAGTCATTAGAGAATTATTTAAGTTATATGTCTACATCAAAAGGAACACTTTCCCTGGTGTATATTTGCTGGCTGTGCAGAGGAGGTAAATAAGATTTTGCAGTTTCTTGTCAAAAATCCCATTGTCACAGGCGTGTTTATTGATTGATTTTCCCAAGTATTCAAGTTATGGATCAGCCTTTGCTCACGTTAGAAAACAGTTTCCATTAGGAAGTCAATGTCTCGTAAGGTGCAGAAGGATTTAGCGTGTATGTATTCATCTGGTGCTCTCCCAAATGGCTCTGAGGTGGGTTGTGGGTGATTTCAGGAGGAAGGGAATTCATCATGTCAGCTTAGGGGCTGGCTAATGGGCTTCTCCCCTGCCACCCTGGGTGCTGCTCATGAGAACACAGAAATTGAGACCCTGCGTGTGTTGGCTAAAATAACTGCTCTAATGCAGGTGGTTTAGAAAACTTATGGGTCACATAAATGTGAGTCTTCTAGCATGGAGTGTCATAGCAAGGTGCAGCAAGGGTTTAATGCACAGAAAGTGAATCATTCCCATTTTTTCTAATGGGTTTTCATATCCATATGAAGAAAAACAGCTCAGTTTCCTACATCTTTTAAAAGCAGCATGCTTTACATAAAAACTATTGCCTTTCTGCTTGATCTATGTTTTTAAACACAATATTATGCCCAGAATCTGAACTAAAAAGGTAATAAAGATACTGTCTTCTGGGACCAGGACAGCAATGAAACTTCCATTCTCATAACTCACCAACCCTGAGTACAGCTTATCAAATTTATTCACCTGGAATATTTTGCAAGTAAACAAAGGGAAACATATTCCAGTGAAATAATGTTCAGTATTTTCATCTGAGGTCTACATGAGGACAAGTAATCATGCATTTTCCTTAACTACTTACACTTATTTGTTTTTTAATCTGTCTCCAGCAAATCAGACGAGAATCTTCAATATGTTATTGGAGTTGTGTCAAAGATCACGTTACTGCTTTGCCCCAGCAAAACTCCAAAAGCTACACAGAGGACAAACTAGACTAGAGTGAGGGGAAAATCTCATGAAAGGACGTTTCCTGGTACATTAGCAAAGTTAAGAGTGGATATTCCTACTACAGAATCTCTAAAAGGCCTTAACCAGAGTAAATTCCTTGCTGTATCCAGGAAAGGCTGGATGGTTGTTTGGCTAAAAGCACCAATATAAAGCATTACACATTTCAGGGTCTCAGGACTCTCAGAGTTAGAAGGCAACCAGAAAAGTCTTCATTTGCTAAGGTGTTTTGGTATTTTTAGTTAGCCCATAATTCTAGCATAAGGACTTCTCACTGATGGAATGCCAGTACACGAGGAGTACTGCTGAGCAGAAGATTGTGGGCATCAATTATTCAGGCAATGAAGCCCTGAGTGTCACAAAGTTCAGACTCTTGTGGTGGAGTCAACACTTCTCCTCCCAGACACATTACAATGATGCCTACATCCAACCCTGAGGGGAGACCAGGTGCTGTGGTTTCCAAGGGCTGCTTGTTGGGAAAGCAAGAAGGTGAAATGTGAGAATTCGAGAGAAGAACGAGATTTTCACTGGCTGACAGGAAAGAATCCCCATATTTGTCCCCTTAAGTCCTGAAAGACAGGACTGTGAAGTGGCAGAAGATTTTTAATGAGTTCTCAAGAAGCACAAAGATATTGGTGGGTACTCGACTCTCTCCTTTGCTCTTGTTGAAAGGAGAGAGCCTTTGGACCACAATCTTAACACTACCTTTGCAATGGTTACCCCAGAAGGTCTGAGAATGACTTAATCAGCATGGAAAAAGCCATCCCTATATTCTTTCTAGGATAAAGGATAAGTTAGAGTTACACTGCAGTAGCTGAAGCCTTCTTTCTAGACATGAATATGACATGGAACAGATCAAACATTTTAACCCAAGGGAGACAAAGCCACACTCTGGAATTTACCTACATTGTTTTATTACCTTGGCATTGACAAGCTGGACAATTTCCTCTGTTTAGCACAGAGCACCTCAGAGAGAGGCAAGCCTGGTGACAGCTTTCAAGCTGCCTATTGTGAGGCATGCACTTCAGAAGAATATGTGTTGTAGCAAGTGCAAATTAAAAACAATGGCAAAAGTTTCATACAGAAAACAGCCTCACTGTGAAGTAAAAAACCCCCAGCTGGTTAGCATTCAGAGGCACAGCTCTTTTAGCTGGTATTGATTGATTGATTCATTAGATGTATAGAAGTGCTATTAAGAGGGTGAGGGCTCCTATCCACGAGGATAGGCACATTTAGTTCAGCTTCAGAGCACGTCTCAAAAGCAGCCCTCCAAATTAAAGACACCCCATCACAAGTAAATCCAATTACATAAGCTCTATATCCTTTCAGTTGTCACTTCCCTATTGTCCCACTAATTTCTGGGGCTCTTTTGGGGGAAAAGTCTGAATCCCATCATGTGCCTTGACTTTACAGTGTTCTCTGGCTCAGACTATGTTTTACTCAGTAGAAGGGAGGAGACACTTTCAGACCAGGTGTCAAGAGCTTTTGAATTACAGTAGTGCCTGGCCCATCTTTCCTCACTCATTTTAATCAAGGAGGCTTCAATTCAGATAACCCCTGCTGATCACAGCTCAGACTAATGTTGTAAGAAAACCAGGAGAATGTTAGAATGTTAGAAGTGCAATGTAGATAGATATGCTACTCCTATGTGCTAATGTATGCACATCTCCTGAAACAGCCTGAAATTGCTTTGAGTTCATGATTTTTTTGCCAGCCCAGGCAAAGCTTCCAGTGAATGTTACCAGGAACATTATTGGACTTGAAAGAGCAAGCGTGAATTTTGAGCATCTGCCCAGCGATGTGAAATCAATTCTGATAATGCCACTGGATGTAACTTATCTGAAAATTGCTTTCTTGTGCTGTGGTTTCCCCTGCAAAACCCTGCAATGGTTGGACTGATAATGTTGGATCTGTAGTCTCACTGACTATTATGCAGTATTACTCTCCAGCTGGGAGATTTGGCAAGGCAACACATTGACATCTTCATGAACTTAGTACTTCACATCAAGGAGAGGATGTGAGCCTGTCAACTTGACACTCATAGTGTAATCTCTTTCAAATTGGCCCCTAGAAATCTTTACAATATGACTGGAAGCTCTTCACAATCATATAAATAGGATACATTAGACTCAGCTGCCACAAAAAAAAAAAAAAAAAGTCAAAGGGTACTAATCACATCCTTTCCCACAAATTAATATTGTCACATTTAATTATTTGTACTTAGAAAATGTTGGTAAAATGTCTCTTCCATCTCTTTTGGTGTGTACACCATTAGGAAGAGTCTTTCATTTTATCTTTACTGAAGCTGTCCTTCAATTAACACAATTTCGTTCTAGCTTGCCAGATATTTTTAAAGTTACAAATATATGTCACACTAATATCTAATCCTTAAGACATGCCTTCACCTCATTAAATTAAATGGAGAATCATCTTAGGTTCATTACAATGGCAGGATTAAGGGAAATGATCAGAGGTATTTAAAAAGTATTTGACAGGGTTTTAAAGACGAACAGAAATTCTGAGCACTTCCTGCTACTTACCTAGTCTTCATGGCTGTGAAAGTGATTTAAAAAGTGATAAAAGATAAGCCAACAACAAGAATTTGACACTTAAAAGCCCACTTACAGTCTCACAGTCCTTTATATTGACCTGGTATACTTTACCTACTCATAAACTACAATTTAGCTTGGGAAGAAAAAAGGAAATTTTATGATCCATATTGCAGAAAATCTCAGAGAAAATATGAAAGTCTAGGCATCAAGAGGATGTGCCCTACAGGCAAAAACTATCTGCCAGATATTCCCTGCACCATCATCTTGTGTTGATGCCAGGGAGATCTTGATTCCAGTACTTCAGATTGCAAAAGTATTGCACAAGGAGATAAATAAATGCCTTTTGGTATTTCAGAGCTGTTCAGATCCTCTACGATTTTACACCTTCATACCCATACTAGCAACGTGAGTCAAACTTCTGTTTGCATAACAGGTGTGTTTCCTTCCATGTGAGAGGAGTGCACAACACCATATGGACTGACTGCAATTACAAAACTGCACAAGGGCCACTTCCGTGCACAATGCAGCAGTGAAAACCCACAGGATCAAAAACAGAGTGCAATCTTCATGCAAAGTACAAACTTTGACAGCATTCCTGGCCACCTGAGACAGCTCCCAAGGGCCTCAGGTGTAAAACAGAAATTTGACATCAAAAGCCCAGCCATCCTTTCATTTAATTACTTCCTCTCATTTCATTAGCTCTGTGCTAACTGAGTTGCATAAGCAATTCTATGGCCTGAGAAGGATCTGTAGCCATGGAAATATTTTTTCTCTGAAAGCATACTTGCTCACTTTGTGAAAAATGTATAATCCTCCCTGGCAAAGCAGTGAGGATATTGGATGTTTGAAGTAAGCAGATTGAGCCTTGGGTATAGCTTTCACATTGCAGCCCTCAGTGTGGGACAAAAAACCCCAAAACTACAACAAAAAAAAAAAACCCAAAAAAACTCTTTGGTCCTGGGGTAGTCCTGGTACAGCTCCTGTCTGAAGGCAGCCTTGCCTGACAGGTTTTCCTGGAGCAAAGGAGGTGCATCCTGCTCCTTTCTGTGTGCTTGGCAAGCATTGGGAGCCAAGTCTCCATCACTGCTTTTCTCTCTCTTCCCTCTTGGAGGAGCTGACACCTGGAGGCGGATGAAGAGGAATCCCTCGTTTCCAAAAATTCAAGGAATAGTGCCTCCAGAATACATGGAAATAGCACCTGCTGTATTCCTGTGAGGAATAACCCAGTCCAGGGTGTGCATCACTTATTTCTGTCAATATAAGTGCAAATGAAGAAATACTAGACTTTTAGATAGGAGTCAATTTTTTTCTCCATTTTGTTAATGGAAGAAAAAGCTAATAAAGCTAATCCTTATTTCAATTATTTTCAAGAGGCAGCAAGAAAACCACACTATATTTGATAATCTTATTTTTTGTGTTGGTAGATTGGCAGAAGATCCTACAACATGAGTTATACTGCAATAAAGACACAGACTTCCACGAGACCTAGTTCTGCTCTTGAAATTAGAGGGTATGTGCTTCTCCACCAGTAGCATGGGAAAGAAAGGCCACAGTAATATTTAATCAGAATTTAGCCTAAACATCTGCATATGTCCTACAGATTATTTTTTTTTTTTTTTTTTTACACAAATTGCATTCAACTGCACTTGGCTGCTGCTATCAGGAATGGGACATTTCCTGCAGGGAAGCAATGACTCTGCAGATCCCAGTCTATCACACAGATTTCAGACATCCATAAATATTTCTGTTTTGTTTCCATCCCTTCAGGTCTCACACAAAGTCAGTGATGAATTTACAGAATGAGGCATCTGTGACTTGTCAAACTTTACTTTTACATGGCAGACAGCACAGACAAAATTAATTCCTAGCTATTACATCTGGATTATAGTAAAGTGCCATGTTAGGTAGAGTCAGCTAAATTCAAGTGTCCATTGAAAAGATGCAGTATTCCACATTCAACAGCAATTCTGGCCTTTTTGCAAAATCCAAGGAAGGGACAATTTATTACCCAAGCAAGCCCTGCAGTAGATCAGGAGTCAAACTGGCATCCTGGCTATTAATTACCCTCTGGAGTGACCAGCAGGGAAAACTGTCAGTATCAAACCATCTACAGTACACATGTCAGTGAGAGAAGAAGGGATGATATCTGCCTGCTTACTGTGCCAGTTCAAATACCAATTTGAGAAGTGAGGACCTACAGTATTAACAGCCAGTGTCCAGCAGTCAAGGGCTATCAACAGCCACCTCTAAGCTCAGAGGAGCTATTTTGGACCTGTAGAGTGCACTCTCATCCTCTGCACTTTTTTTTCCCCCACCTTGGAAGTCATTGTGGGAAAGGGACATTGCACACAGCAAGCCAAGCTGTGTGCCAGGTGGGTGACTGGATCCCAGTTTACACAATATAGGGAGCAAGAAACATAGTCTGGCTTCCACCAGGCTTCCCCTGGATCAGAGTCCTGGAGAACACATCTTAAACTGAGTGCTCTCATTTAGACTGGAGTGGGAGGAGAAAGGTCTGCATCCACCTGAGTGCTAGGACAGAACCTGTTTGAGTTCAGCAGCTCAGAATGACAAGCACACTGTGGCTTCACCTGCACAGGTAGGTGCACCTGGGAACTACACCCTGGCTCATCACAAACCCTGGGCACTTGGGGTTCATCCCAGAAATAACCTGTGATTTTGCCTAGAGGCCTCAGACTAGTGCTAGGCAAGGGCTAATCCTTCCTGCTGACAGACAGGAACCAAGCAGAAACAAGGAGCAAAAGAGACAGGACATGGGCAGAGATGTGGGCAGCATATTCTTGGGAGCCATTTCAACTTCTTGCTTCCTGTAGATCCCAGCAAGTTCACAGGGCTTCTGAGCAGGGTGCTGCTGGTAAGCTGTGATTTCCCCTCTGCTAGGTAAAAATTATTCAAGTAAACACAACTACAGTCTAAAAGGGTTGGATATGGGTAAGATCATGTTAGACATACTACAAATATATTCGTTTTTTAATCTTTCTGAGAGAGAATTCAAGGGGAAACTACTCTTCCCTTCAGCATAACTTTCTCCCACTATTCCTCAAGCCTTTGCCCTGCTGATGGGGATGCCAGCACTTTGTGCAACAGAGCTCCTCATTTCCCCTACTGAGAGGCTGCAGTTCTTCCTGCAAAGGGACAGTAAATTTTAAGCAGGACTTGCTAAATCCTTGGCTGAAACAGCAAACACTCTTTTGCCCCTGCAGATATCATGAAAGTAGCAAGGGCTGCTGGCCATTCCAGCACAGCACCAAATGAGTTGCTCTGCATTCTGTAACCTGCAAACATGCAGCAGATGCTTCCTTTGGGCAGAGCTAAACCTTGTAGTAATCTCTACCTATTTGACTACTGAGATGGCAATTGACTGAAAAAAATACCACAGGAGCAACAGTGGAAAAGGGAAAAGTGGTGTAAGACAGAGCTGAATGTGATGCCATAGGTAGTACTTTTTCAAACCACTCCTGCCTCTGCAAAACACTTATCCTTGAGAGTACATAGTTTCCTCCTCAGCAGCATTTTTTCCTGTATTCTTTATTCTGCTGCATAATATCAAAGTATCTGAATCCTGTGATAAGCACTACACACTTAATACTAATCACAGTGGATTTTATCTCCTTGTTCTTTCTTGAACTTCTCTTAATTTCTCTACTTGTTTCTGATTGGATCAACTATAATTGTTATATTGATTTTAAATTTTTTCTGTCTGCAATTTATCAGCAGTATCTTTTCTATTTGCTACTGCCTTTGACTGAAGGAACAGTCTGAATGAATCAGAATTAGGTCTACTCACAGCTGAGCTGTGGAAACCTGCTGAGCCATTATAGCTAGAGCCCTGGATCCCAGAATCTGTCATAAATAAAAGCCATTATGACTAGTACCTCATGCCATTTCTGACTGTGAACATATGGCAGCATACTCTGTATGGCCAGGAAAACAATAACTACTTTATGGATCTATCTGAATTTTAAAACAAGGAGCTTTTCTTTGATGTTAGGCAAAAACATCAGAGCTCCTAGTAATTGAATAGTATGATTTCTAAATTCTGCTTCAAACATTCAGCTCATCTCCCTCCTCTTGTCTGTGAACAGAAAAGCTAGACCCAGTGTGAAGGAGAATTTATTTTCTATCAGAAAAGCAGGGAACACAGTGAGTACAGCTCTTGCATGTGTCTGCAGGGCTGAGTGAAGTGCAGGAATCTTTGTCCCCTCTCTAAGCCAAGCATATCTCAGGAAAAAAGTCATTGAACCACGTTCAAAGCAAGTGATGCAAATAAAATAAATATATCTGGGCAGTTTTGGAGATGGGAGCAAGCAGGAAGGAACAAAAAGAGAGGAGGAGCAGGGTGGAGGAGAGAATGGGGATCTCCACAATGAAGCCTTGAGCAGAGGAATGAGATGGGCATCTATCTGCCTGAAGCCTTCTGCTGTCATAGGTAACATGGTTTCATAAACTCATCAATTAAAACTCATCAATCCCTTTCCTAAAAACAACTAAAACTCCTAAAAACTCCTAAATGCTCTGCCTGTTTTTACATGTGAAAATGCTGTTGTGTGAACACTGCAATTTCTGCTCAAAGAGCTCTTTTCCTCTCCTTCTCCCTCCTTTAGTGTCCCCTCCTCTGGTAAATCTGTAGATATTACTCATATCCTCTCTCAACCTTTGTTTTTTTTTCACCTGAAAAAACTACACTTTTGATTTCCTTTCATAAGATCTCCTGCTGAGACCATTGTGCCTGTCTCACTCATTCCATCTTAAATTAATTTTTGTGAGATCATACAAAGAGATGCACACAGCATTTCAGATACAGGCTGGAGCCTTGTACACAGCATGGAAGTCACTGCACTAAAGGAAGAATTTAATACCATATGACCCCAATGAGCTTTTTCATAACTACATCTGCAGCTGACTAAAACACATGACCTGGCTCCCTCTCTGCTCCCAGCTCAAGCACCAGTTAATGCCTGAAATTCTTGTTCATGGTCCCAAAGTGCATATCTTTGCATTTTGTACTATAATGTTCCATCACATTTAAATGGTTCCTGATCTCAAGGTCATCTAATTATTTCTATATAATATGGTAATTCACATTTTTATTGTTAATATGTCCCACATCTGCACCACCAGAAAAAAAAAATCATTAATTCTCTCCTATCTTTTGGTACTGAGGCCATTGAGGAAAATATTAAATCATTATTATGATTATTTATTTATTTATTTATTTATTGGATTATTATGCCATAATCTGATAGCTGTACTTTGCTACACCCTTTCTAAGAGTTCCCTTTTCAGCATGGCCTCTTGCCAGCTTCTTCAGGACCACCTTTCACTATCACTTCGTAATTTTCAAAAGTTCATTCTAATTTAATTAAGTTACTGCAAGTTTAACTAATATTTTCCCATCTGGCACAACAGTAGACATTTTACAGATGGCAGGAATACTGATTACACAAGTACTTTTTAATTTTTCCCTCCCCCCTCAGCTATTCCATGCCTTACAAATGGCAAGGAGTGAGCCAGGGCTGAGTGGCCCCCAATCCTACAGGTGTGTTGGAGTTACCCCACCAGGAGGATGCAGCAGCTCGGGGGCAGGAGGCTGAGAAGATCCAAAGCATCATCATTCTCTGGGCAGCAAGAGACTCAGGGCATCCACCAGGGCTGAAATTCAGCCTTCTCAGCATCCTGCACCCTGAGATTGTGAGGGAAATCTTGTCCTGTTCCCTTCTCCCTGACAACAGACATCACAAGAAGATGCCTTTGAACATTCCTTCCCTAAAATCAGTTTTTCCAGAGGGACAAGAGATTAGGGAGCTCAGCAGAAATGGGATTTCTCTTCACTCATACACATATCTGTGTTTTTAAGCATCTTTCTTATTTTGCACAATAGCAATTCCAGAAACAGAAAATTTAAAATTTTTGGTTCAGCACCAATGCAGTAAAGTCTCAAGTGCTGCATTGCTGTCCATTCCTTCAGTGCTTGCAGCTTTCTTGCAGCCTCCTAAGAAGTCCAGACTCCCAAAGGAGCTATTCAACGTGATAAAGTCATATTAAAGGCCTTTGAAGCCTTTTTTTTTTTTTTTTTTTTTAAGAAGTCAGAGCTAATACTTACCCTTTGTGCTGTTTTCCTCTGGTATTACACAAATCCTGTGAGATTTTCCCATTTGACCTGATGACCACATACCTTACCCTTGGCAATAAAAGGCATATCCATGCATGAGTCAGAAACAAAGCTGTTGCATTTCTTGGCCTCTCTGTAAATGGCAGAACTCACACTCATTTAGACTTTTATCAAAATCTATATTTGGAGAGCAGTGTGGATGTGAAAGGGAAAAAGAATGGATTTGGCACTGTAAGTGCATCAGAATAAGCCCTTGTCGTATGCTGCTTGTCCAGTGAACTACAGAGTTTGTGAGTGCTGATTTTCATTTGCCAAAACATTGAAGATTTATGGAGTCTTGTTTTATGCTCCTATCATATTCCCATCCAGGACTCAGGCTTACCGATATTCTCTATTGTAGCTAATGTTCTCTTATGTCAGAGCATGACATGAAAAACCTTTAAAAAGATGGCATAAAAAAGAGATTACTTTTTTTGTTCGAGGTAGACTACAGGGTTTTTTAGAGCCATTTGCAGCTGAGACTTGGAGCCTGGTGCCAAATCTCATGTTACTCATGCACCACTGGGGACACAACTGACACTTGGCAAATATTCCCATATTGCCCTTTTACCCTTCCTGTCAAGGATGACTCAAAATAATACAAAGTACTTGAACACATCCCAGCCATTTTTGTTATGCCTCCAGCAAAATTTGATCCCAACTGTGATAGGATGGGTTTTTAATTGCCACGGGTTCAGGGAGTCTGGAAAGTTTCTGAGGTCCTTTTTTCCTTTTTGTTTTATGGACAATACAGTTGTTAGCATAACATAGGCTTAAGAAGTAAGAGAGAAAGCTGGGATGGTGAACTTAATCTCAACATCAGTGCCTTTTTCATTTCATTCTTTATTAAAAAGGTCAGCTGTAATTAAGGTGCTTACTTATTTAAACACCTATAGATAAGGATGAATGATCTCTCAGAGCAGTGCCATGAACACTTAGATAAAGATAAGCTAGATGTTTTCCAAGTGGCTGGGTCTGATTAAATTTCTCCTAAAATACTTTTGTAGAACTGGCTAAAGTAGGTTCAGATTTCCTGGTGGTTATCTTTGAGAATTTCTGAAAAATGAGTGGAGACCTGAAAGACTGCAGAGGGATAAAAACAATGCTCCTTTACCATAAGGTAGAAAAGAGAATATTACAGACTACACAATTTCAGCTCTTGATGGAATAGTGAAAAAAACTCCATTGAAGAATGTATAAGCAATTAAAAGAAAAATAATAAAGACTAGAAACAGCCAATAATAAGTAGTCACTAGCAACAGATGCTGTAAGATCAACTGGTTGCTTTCCTTGGCAGAGAAAACAGCTTGCATTTAGAGAGGTGTTACAATAAATATCTTGACTTGGGTAAGGTCTTATCTCCTGTAACACCCTCATAAGAAACCTAAGAAACACAGAATAAAAGAAACTAGAGAATGGAATCCAAACTGTCCTGAAAAACATCTGGAGAGCATATGCTGCCAGAGTACAATCCCATGCAATGCTTCTCTGTGGAAAGATGCAGTCTCTCCATGATTTGTTCCTGATCCAGATGATAAAATATAGGATGTGGTTAAATTGAGAGGTCTGCAAATGTATTAGATAAGAGAAAACTGGAAAACTTTACATTAGTAAAGCCTTTACATAAGCTAATCCTTCCCCTCCCCTTGGGGCTTGCAAGGACTCTGTGAGAACAGTGCATTCAGTTTTGGCCAGCAAGCTGCTGGGCAGGTATGAACACTTGGAGAGAAGCAGAGTGTGACAAAAAGGTACCAGTTTTCTGCAAGAAAATTGGGCAAAAAGTTTGATTTAGGGAAAATGCTAAGAGACAGCATATAACAGTGTTCATCTATGCAAAGAACACGGTAAAAAGCTCTTACACATGACAAAGGAAGACAGTAAAGAGCTAATGAAGTTCAACTACAGCATGAGTGCACATTAGGAAAAGCTTTCAGCAGTAAGGATACTTAATTGTCTATGGAATTTTTAGAAGTTTCATCTGAGGAGATCTTTAGTAACAGATTTAGATAAGTCGCCCATTTAAAACTCCAATTTACCCATATAAGATAAAAAAAACTTTTCCTCTCTCATACTTTCTTGCCCCAGCCTCCTTCCCTCATTGCCCAGTAGATGCCCCATGTGTGCATCTCCTCTCCCCTGATGGAAGTTCTGCCATACTTCCATAGCTCCTTCCTCCAGCAGCTCACACCAGCATCCTTTTCTTTACCCATCTATTGTAATCCCTTCACCAGATTTTAAATGGACCACAGTTTTCTGCCTGCTCCATTAACCCCTTTGCTTTAGCAGGCCTCTACATGTTCTTTCACCTCCATACAAGCTGAATGTGCTTGGCAATGGATGAACCAGCCCCTGGGACAGGTTTGATCAACTAGGACATGCCAAGCAACACCTGGCACCTCTGAATTATCCCCAGTCCATCAAAAATCTCCCCAGGCTGGGTTAAACACCTACTCTGAGTCACAGATGTGGCTGTGACTGGGTCTGGCTCTAAAGAGATGGATTGCTTGAATTCCTGACTTCCACTCAGTTTGGTTTGGAAAATAACTTTACGATTATCAAGTCCAGTTGCAAATCTAACATTGACCAAGTCCTAAACCATGTCCCTCAGTGGCACAGCTAGACAGAGATGTAGCCCTCTCATGCAGATAAAACTCTGTTCCAGTAGATCCCACTGCACTTTACCCTCCTCTCTGTGATTGCAAGGGGAAGAGGTGATGGTGAGGCAGCAGACAAATGAGTTAGATTTGGATCCCAGAGTGCTCCCTTGATTAAGTCATGGAAAATCACGCTGTGAGAAAAAAACTCCACTGCTACCCATGAAAGGGACAGCAAAAACTCTCAACTCCACAGCACTGGCTGAAGCTGCTGTGGATCAGCCTGATAAATGCAGTTCTCCAATGAGCAAAAGGTCAGACCTACTCATGAGACTCAAATGCAAGTTATCACATCCTCATTGCTGCAAAGGAACAGGACAGACCCCATGCACTTCATTTATCAAGTGGATTTACTCAGCTAATGCACTGAAAGTTTTATTTTCAGGTTTTACTGCAGCTAAAACATGATTAGGTGAATAAGGGCTTCTGTATTGGATTTCGGGACCAACACTTCCATACAGAGTTTTCATTCATTGATTTCAGATGCCAGGTCTGAATGTTTAGAAGCACTGAATTTTAGTAACTACCTGGTATTTTCAATAAAATCTATCCCAAACATGCCTGAAGCCTCAGTGCCAAGTTGAATACTTCTAATTAATACAAAGTATTTTGAACACATGTGCTTTCCTGTCAGTACTGCCTCACTTCCAATACATGCCTCCAATTGTTCTAAGTTTTAAAGATACAAGGCATGTGCTGAAAAATCCTGTGAACATTTCACTAAACATTGCACATTTTAATTAAATAAAATGTGATTGCCAGTCAGTTTAATTTGTTTTTTTTAAAGAAACAAGACTTATACGAGCCTCAAAATTTCAGGCACAGGTCTTGAACTTATCATCATCTATTTTTGAAGTTTGTACTTTTTGCCTTTGGCATACTTCATTTTGACATGTCTATCATTTTTCAAATGGATGTGTCCTGCTATCCAAAATCCATTACTTGTGCTATGAATTGAATAACACTCTATTATTTACTTCTGGCACGTTTTAATCAGACACATGCATCTTTGTTGGTTTGTTACTGGCTTTCACTTTCCAGTGAAGAAGCCTGAATACATTAACTCAGCATTTTAATGTAATGGGTGCTTAGAGTATAGATTGCCTTTGTAAAGTGCTACTGTATTGAGAACTGCCTTGAAGTGTTGTCCAACATTTACCAAGCAGTTAAGAAAGCATGATTTATTTTGCACTAGTTTTATTAGGCAGTTATTGATAACTATATAATGAATGATCTGTATGCAAGGAAAAGGATTCGATTACTTCTTTCAAACCATTCTTGACATGCAGTGTAGCCAAAATAAACAACCTCCTTTCAGAGACTGCTTAAATCACAGAAGAAATCCCTACCAGCACTCAATAAAGGTTCTTTCCCCCACCACTTAAGGCAATTATTGTTCAAGCATATTAAAAAATACTGGGTATTTTTCACTCAAATACCCATGACTCAAAATTATTCTGCACATGTGAGTGGGGTAATATCTCTCCCTCTCTATTCTTTTCATGTGAGTGTAGCACACTGCAACAAGATAAAACCCATACAAACACCCTCTCTTCCTGCAAAGAATGCAGTGGTTCAAGCTGCAATGCACCTACATTTTTGTTTCTAGCAGTGGTAATCTTCCATCCCATGTTTCCACACTGTTCAAAGCCAAAGTAAAACCATGTATGAGACTGAATTTTAATTAAAAGCTACCTAGAAAGTGATTTTAATCTCAACAAATGTCAAAAAAGAGGAAAAAACCCATAAAAATAAGCCTATGGTATCTGCCTACCTGCTCTTACCCCAATGTCTGCTGACACCATCTAGAAAATTATTAATCACAGATTTATTCAAATTCATAGTTTGAACAACATCTAAGCATGTTTGTGAAATGCATCACCAAGAAGCCATCTGTGCATTTTCAATGATACCATTTATATTTCATAAAACCAAGCAGCTGTTTTGCTGTGATTTTTCTGAGCCTTTAAAATTGGCTTTCAAGACCCCAAAGCTGCTGAGGTTATAGAACATAAACCACAAAGCATCTATTTCTAAGTGTGCCTGGAAGGGTGATGATGAGAAAAACTTACAAGATGGAGAGAGAAATTCTTAGTGCTTTACAATCTCAATTAGAATGAAAAGTAATTGTCAAGATTATTTTGACCTTCCAGCCTAATTACCCAAATTTTCTTATTTTATTAGAAAGGGTTTGAGACTAAAGGTGGGAATGCAAACCTGAACTCCTGATAAGGAAAACAATCAGACAATATGCTAAAAGTAATTATTGTGTCTAATTCCATCAGAGTGAAAAGCTTAAGCTAATGCTGAGCCTGTAAAATATGGGTAAATAATTGGAAGAAGGAGCATTTTATCAGCAGAGCAATGCATTTCTAAGCACAGATGAGTTACACTTACTGGAGAGCAGTTAATATTTATGTTGGAGGCAGAAAGTGAGTGAGTCACTGTTCTTTATCTGGGATTTTGTTCACTGCTTCTGCCTGAACCAAAATAGTTGTGTTGATTGAAATGGTAACACTTACCTCAGTACTGGCAAGTACAACATACACTAAATTAAAGACTATATTCAGTGATTAGCTAATTTTTACCTAACTATGATAGATTCCCCTTTGTTATACAGAAGAAACTCCCCAATATCTTTGTTGTTGTTGCTTCACAGGATACCATAGGGATGCAGCTTTTTTGAGATAAGATATAGGTAGGAAGATTAGGAGGAATAAAGAGGAATTGTATCTTCTGGTAAAACCACAAAGCCACAGAATAACTCCAGCTGGAAGAGAGCTGGAGCACCTTTAGCCTAAACTCTTGCTCAAAGCAGAATCAACACTGAATTCTGAACAGGCTGCTCAGGGCTTTGACCAGTTAGAGCTTGGAAGCCTCCAAGGATGGAGTCACTCTGAACCCTCTTTGTAGTCTCTTGCAGAGTTTGCCCACCTTTACAGGGCAAATGGTCCTGCCTTAACCATATTGGTCCCCTCCCCTAAGCTTTCTCCAGTTCACTGATGCCTGGCAGTCCCCAGTTTGGGTGTGGTACTCTAGATGGGGTCTAAAGAATGGTATTTCCAACCACTTTCTCCATCAAATGGTCAAAAATGCCTTCTGGCTACTGATTCGACAGAAAAAGCTGCACTGACTTGAACGAGGGAAAATTTCACAGTAGCTGTGTTCTAATTTTGGGCCTAATCCTGGCTGGATTAGGCTGTGCCAGGTGTATGTGGAGGTTATGCCCATTCCAAAAAAAGGCTGAGGCAGAGCCTTGAATACAGGCAAGCAAATAGGAGCTCCCCAGGGCATGGCTCAGGGAACTTTGCCACCAGTTCCAGCACTCTCACTGCCATCACAATTTGGCAAGGTCTATGACTAACCCTGAAGTGAGAATTTTAGAAGTACTTTGTCATTTCCTTAGTCTCATACAATGCCTAGGAAGGGAGCAATACCCAGAGGGTGTACAATAACACTTAAACAATCAGGTTTATTATCTGCTTGTCTTAATTAAATGCCGATATTTTTCCCCCAGAGGAAGAAAGTTTTTACATCAAACAATTTAGTTTGAAGTAAATGGGCCTCTAAAAGATGCATCTTTTACTCTGATTTGATTTACTCTGCACAGAAGACTCCTGTTCATGACTATTAATGTGACTTACCCCAATCAGATACGTTTCATTTGTGTCCTACTTCAAATCTTTAGTTTCTCCCATATGTCAAAAATGTTGGGGGTGCTGAATTATAAAGCCTTGTTGCTATGGCAATTAGTTCCATTACCTAGGTGACAGTGCTGGCATAATGTCACCACTAAAGCAATATAAATCCTGAAATATTTTTAGTGTCTGTTGCAGATGAATCACAGTAAAACAACCACTTATCAATGTGCCAAAATACCCACAGGTGATGGGAAGGAAGGTGCAGCTTGACCACTGTCTGTGCTACCTGGAGAAGTGCAGGTAGACAGCAGACTGGACAAGTAGACATGCAGCAACACTGTGAGAGAATGACAAGGAATAACAAAGAAAATCTCAGAGAGAATAATGATAATATTAAAAAAAAAGAAAAACTTCCTTGTTGGGCAGCTTCTGAATGAACTATGCCTCTGTACTCCCACCACATTGCCCTCTCCTAATTCTCTGGAGTAATATGAAGGCATGTGCTGTAGCTGCATGAATTTGCATATTTTAAGCCTTTGTATTATTTATTATACAATATTTAGTCACACTTTGAAATCTTATCAGGGTTTAAGTCTCATTGTATCACGAACTGTACAAATAAAAGCAGTGCTCAATAGACTCTACCCTCCTAGAGCTGACAGGCTTGCAGAAGGGTTCAGGTGATGGTGAGGCAAAAAGCAGCTACTGCCATTTCCCTGGTTATCTACAATTTATGAAAGCTTTATCTTCAAGTCTCTAGTCACACTAATTCATACAGCCCTCAGTACAAGTGAAGCCCACAGGTAGCAAATTTGGCAGTGATTAAAAGGACAATGATGGTAGCATCTGTTATGTTTTGGGTTTTTTCTCCTCCCTGAGCTTTGCCTCAGGTTTCTGGGGCATGCTGAAGTGTGCTGGTATTAGCTGCACAGTCAGCATCCAATTGCACCTGCTTTGACCAGGGAATATGCATAAAACGTGACAGGATTTTTCTCCTACTTCTTTTTCAGATTAAAAGCCCATGTTCTGGAAACCTGCCACGAAATCAGTAGTTAGGGGTACACCCATAGCCACATTAAAACAGATGAAGGATTTAATAAATTTTTAAGCATTCAGACAGAACAATAAAAATGTTATTTTCACTATCACACACACAATTTCTTCTTCCCCCTGCCAGGATCGTGTTTAAGCAACTAAATACACCTGAGAAAAGAATATGCATCAAAAAACAGCAAGAAGAATTCTCTTTGCTTTTGCTGATGAAGAGCTGCTTCCAAAACGAGTAAATTTTTAGTTTATTTATTATTTAGAATTATGAGGCTATGCTTAGTGAAAGTAGTCCTTGATCCATAAATCATTGGCACACCATTAATTATCAACAGTCACTGCTTGCTGACTTGGTTAGTCATATAAATCACATGGCACCCTGAGCAGGCAAATGATTGTTGCTAAATATTACATTTGTTCCTTTTGTGTCACTTTCCCCACTTGTCCCTCTGCTGGACTTTGTCACTGCATCCCACCTGCACACCAGCAGCCTTTCTTTGTTTTTCCTTTCTCTCCAAGTCTTCATTTGTACAAATCACATTTGAAGCAAGCTTCTGAACTTGCCTAGTTCAAGATGTAGCTCGTGGTCTCCATCCTCTCTGCCTCAGCAGCTGCCATTGAGAAGCTGAAAAAACCCCTAGCAACAACGCCATTGTGGAAGGGAAAAAAGAAGGAAAGAGCTTCTCAGATGAAGATGCAGAGTGACTTCACAGCTGTAGGGGCTGTACTGCCTGTACTCCAAGCTGCCAGCAAACCACCAGAGGAGTCCTACACGTGGGCACACTTCTGACATGGTCAAAGGTCACATCAGTAATTGCTCCATCACAAGGATTAATATTTCATATTGGTCCTCTTCTGAGAGATTCAAGTAAATTAACATTGATGATGTGCCCTTTACTTGCTGGTCTGAGGACTTCATTAGGGCTGGAGAAGAGCACTGTTTACTACAAAAGCCACAGCAAATATCTCTTTTACAAACCTGCCCATGCATTATTTCTTGCATTTGATCCCACTATGGCACTCTGCTCTCTGGACATTCATTTCCCTCTTGTCTTTTTTTCCCCTCTGACAATGAACACAGATGACAGCACCATAAACCCACATGGCTGTGGATCCAGGCCTGCAGTTCAAGAGGTCACACAAGAGCCAACACTCTGCATATGTTGGGAGCTTAAAGAGTTTTGACTTTCCATGAACTGCTGAGGAATAAAACAGGGATTGTAATTTGCAGCTGAGAAAGGGGGAATATTAAAGCTCATTTATGAACAGCCACAGTACTCAGCTGGAGCTTAGTAAATGCAACAGAAGTTTGCTTCATCTATCTCCTCAGTTGACAATTTTCTACAGACACCCTCCAAATGCCCTACTGCATTTTGGGCACATTACTGTTTACACAGAAGTGTAATTACTGGATGTAATTTTAACTCTCTTCATGCCTGGGTAAGATCCTCGATCTCCTGAGCTCCCCTGAATGAGAAGGAATGAAGCATGGAGACTACAGAGGTCAGTGGAATGAAGATAAAATTCCTGGTGGGAAGAGATTGAAAAGATGCAACTGATGAGTAGCTGAAAACCTTTTCTGTGGGCTAAGGGGATTGTGACTACACTAAAATTCCTTTAAACTGTGAAATATACTTGGGGAGGTTTGGATGCTTGAGTAGAAGACTTTTTGCCTTGGGGAAATGGAGCTCTCTGTTTTGAGACTGGATTATGAACAGAGACATTTGATAGAGAAGAAGATGAAGAGAATTTTGTTTTTCAGCAGCCTGCCTTTAAAAGTGGCACCCCAATTGTGTACCATAACCCATAGCACAGCTCTGGAAGGACTGTGGAATTGAGAGGAAATTCATAGTTTTGTAGGTCCGGGCAGATGCAGACTGTGAAGGTGAAGACACGCCCTAAGCCTAAATCAAAAACGGGACTTTTGTCTCTTGAGTGAACTGAAATGATTATTTAAGTAGATAACTGACTGAAGTGTTTTCTGTATGTTGTCAAGAAATATGGAATGAAGGGAGGGGGAGGAGGAAACAATCTAGGAATCATATTCTAAGTTCTTTTTGTGTTATTAATAAATTTCTTCTTATACCCTTTAAAGTTTTAAGCCTCTGCTCCTGAATCCTATCACTAAAGGAAGCTAAATATATTAAAATTGGCAAACCCAAGTCACACCATGATGGTTTCCTTATCAATATCTTCTGTTCCAAGGAAGCATCTTTGGCCTGGGTGCTTTACTATGACACTCAGTTTCAAGCCTGTAACCCTGAGACAAATATTGAATGATGGCATATATGGCAAATAAAGTCAATATCTCAGCAGATGATAACTGAAAAAAAAAACAACAAGCCAACCCAAACATTTTTCACTTCAGAGGAAAACACACAAAAACATCCAGTAGGAATACTCAGCCAAGAATAAGGGGTGAGGGGCTTCCAAGACACCCCAGATTAGAGCTCCAGTGCTTGGTCCTGAGAGAGCTGAGCAGCCTTCTCCGCCAGCATCCCCAGTCAAACAAGTGCACAGGTGCTCTGAGAGTCAGAAGCTTTCAGATGAAAATGCTCACACTACACCTAAGGATAATTTAACAAATGAATAACGCTCAGCTACCTATGCTGGAACCCACAGGAGCATGTTATGTTGTGCAGTAGTTTACTTTATGAGCTGAAAATTACAACTGATAATACTGTCTAGCTCCTGTCATGAGAAAGACATTGAAATTGCTGACCTTTCACAGAAGATAATCTCAATTCATTCAAAACAGTAACATGTCATAAAAACCAGCGTGCACCAGTGATGCCTGTGCTACAGAAATAAGTATAACCAGCTCTGTACACTGTAATTTATACATAATAGCCATAATACACCATCTATACAAAAATTCAGCCCAAATGTGTGAAAATTGGGAGTGAAGATATTGTCCTGTAGTGGGGTAAAGACATTTCTCAATACAAAGCTTTAAAAACATTACTCACTTGCTTTCAACAATATTAAGACGAGGCAATCTTTAATTTGTTCTTAGAGACAAGGTAAAGCTTGTTCTTAGAGACCAGGTAATTTGAGCTCAGCAATTATCATATTAGCACAGGTACCAGCTATCAGAAGCTATAGGCTGTAATATTATAGGCTTGCTTTATTTATTTTAAACTTGTGTTTATGCTGGCAAGAGAGACCCTGGGAAATGTGGTAGTATAAATTTCTTATGAGCTATTCCTGATGTTCAAAGATGCCCAATTATCTAATTCCTAATTTCTTTAATGAGAGAGTCTCAAAAATGGGGATAGTGCAAACAGTACATCATCTAGTATCAACAGAAAGAAAATGTGAAATGTTTTCAATAACAACAGAAATGTCTTTAAACCCACACTTCATGTTAGCCTCAATAACCAGTATCACTGTCAGCTGTATCTGTTCACACACACAAACACAAACCCATTACCCTAAAAAGAACATTCCTGCCAATAGCACTTACATTTTCAGCTATTGCTATTTTCTTACTTGGTTGAGTAAAAAGATTTTGCTTCAGTTAATAGTCCTGCAGGTCAGTTTATGACAAGCAGCTAGAAACACACAGATGTCTTATTTAGGGTACAAACTAAATCTCACAATAATCCCACTTTCAACTAGAGAGCTAGGGTTAATATTTCTGTCAATAATTACCCAACTTACAGCAAGTGGTCAGCTCTGCAGTGACCATATTTTTGGTCTCTGCAAGTTGCTTTCCTAAGGACTGAGCTTCACTGTCAGTGCTGGCAGGTGTTCCACACATTTAGGGTTTAATTTAGAGGTGCTTGCTTCAGAGGGGACCTGGAAGTCCTGTTCTTTCTTGGAGACTGCATCTTTTTGGGGTTTTGTTCGCAAAAATAGATTGCTTCAGCAGGGCAGAAAAAACCCAGGCTATAACAGGAAAAATACTCTTTTCCCTTCTCTTCCCTATGTGCTGTCCAGAAATGTTCTTGTAGACAAAGGACTAATTTTAAGGGAAGGAAAGGGCTTTATCTGCTTGTATAAGTAAAAAATAACAGCCATCTCTCCCTCTGTTTATTCCTCTCTTTTTTTTTTCATTTATAATCCTCCTCCATGGTTCAAATTGTTGCTTATTTGCTTGTGTTTCCTCACTGTCCCATTGTTGCACCAATTATAAAGGGGTTAAAAAAAGAGACTGTTTTTTCTGTTCTAGCCATAATCTTCCACAAATCTCAACTCTTCCTGCTACAGAGATCTGCCTTGGTTTCCAAGCACTTCACTCAATACCATCTGTACACATGCAAGGACAGAATTTTTTTTTTTTTTTTTTTTTTTTTTACTCAAAAGTGGCCTTGTATATCTCTCAAGTTGCTGAGAGAGTTTTGGCTACCCAGGAGATTAGTTTTCTTGCTGAGAAATATCTTGTTGTGACAGCCACATTATTCCTGTCTTTTTAGAAAGTAGAAAAACAAGAGGCATTGTATATATTACCAACTATGCTTATAGACAATGAAATGTTCAATGTATTAATAGATATTTCTAGAAGAGAGCACTGCTGTGCAGTACTCAGAAGTGTTCTCACTGATCCTCTCACCTGCACCACATGCAAGGGTCTTTAATAATCTAAGACCCAAACTCAGCAGCAGATGATTTTTTTAAAAATATTTTTGACAACAATCTCCCTCACACCAACATCTTTTCACAGTAAAAGCAGCCTAAGTGACTTGAAGAACAGCCACTGAATTTTGTTTTGGGCATACTGGATGTTCATGAAACTCTATCCAAAACCACCAGGGCTGGCAGAAAGACAACAGGAACTCAAGGCCATGCTTGGTTTGGAGAAGTTCTTCAAGTTCTGGACGTAGCTCTGGGCTTTCTGCACATGCACAACATGTGCACAGAAATATTTGACTTTCTTCTGGGAAAGAGCCAACCATTCTGCTGGTGTTGCAAAACAAAGGGAGGCCTGACCAATATTTTGGTTTGGTCTTAAAAGAGGAGTTTAGCTCACCAGTGTCCAGAAAGGCTATTCTGCTGAGCAGCTGGAGAAAAAGAAAAGCTTAAAATCTGTGGAAGGAAACTTAGCCCAGGAAGGAGATAGTGATGACTGGAATACAAACAGTATGAAGGAAAACTAAACAACACAAATGTCATCTGAAAAGACAACTCTATTATTTTAATGTCATGCTAACCCTCACTTTGAGGAGTGGAAAATTAGTGGCCAGAGCTTGTGTGTCAGTAAAATCAGAATACTGGTGGCACTCAAGTGCAAATGTTTTAGCTCCCCTTTTTTGCTCAGTGGAAATATTTCCAATGGACATGTTTGAGCACTCATTTTTTCAATCTTCTTCCAGTGTGGGACACTTTATTTTAAAGTATGAAAGGAGTAAAAAAAAAAAGCTGGGCTGGGCAGATTTTGCTGGATTAACTGAGCCTTGCTCATGAATAGATGTTCAAACATCAGATGGCTTATCAATACATTAAAAGTACTTTGACAGCAGCTCTTTTGTTACAGTATGGATCCATAACATTCATATTGCAGAAACACTCTGCTTAAGTTGTCTCACTGATCTTTAAGCACTTGCAAAGAAAAAAAGTCCACTAATGCAATTTCACTGTCATTGTTTTCAGAGCTATTGAACTGTAAACTCTGTGTGTGAGGCAACTGATGTGTGAACACCTCATCTGGAAACCTCTTTTTAAGGAAAATATTTCAGGAGGTAAATTTAGTTAAAATGCATATAATTAGAAAATGAAAGGGCAACTTATTTCATGAAGAACATGAGATGCCTGATCCAATACTGGTGTATAGTATTTTGTATGTGGTCTTCACAGAAGTAAAAACCTATACAGACATATTGACAATATTGTATATACTTCATACAAAAGTTGAATTTCTCCTTAAATTATACTGTGAATTATTCAGCTCTCTCTGCATGATATAAAAAAAAGAAAACCAAGCCCTGAATACCAGGGGTTTTTGCATAATTGTGAAGACCACAAGAATTGCTGTTGCATTTATATAACATGGATTCAGAGTGATTTTTGAATGTAATTGGAATCATTCCTTTTTCAGCTGCAATGTCAATACTTTGCTGTTCTGCACAAGAAGTTATGAATTATCACAAAGTTCTGAAATCTACTCAGTACACATTTTCAGCAACATAAAGTAGTATTCCTTGTCATTTATTTTTATTTCAGTTAGTCTATAAAATTCAATATGCTTGATATTAAAGAGGAAGATGGATAAAACAGTTGATTCACCACATTTGCCACTGGCACAGGCACAGTAGAAATTACAGAAAAAACTCTACATCAGCATTCTTTGATGTATTAGTTGCTCATCAGTATTCCATCATTTAAAAGAGGATTTGTGAATTGTTAGCTAGTAGTAGTGACAAAGATGATAAAATAATAATAAAAAAAAAGGCTTCAGAGAGCATAAGATTAAAAGAGAAAAAGAGAATATAATCTGAGCTAGTAACTGGTAAATATAATTCACACAGAACATCTGGATTAGTCAGTGACACAACTTGCTTCAGATTATTTGGTTATCTAAATATTTCACAGCATTCAGTCTTGAGTAAATATTCTATAATTAAAAAATACTTTTAGTAAGAAAGAAAACATCCTAAGAAAGTGATCATTCAGAACACAGTCAATATTGACAGAGACAGCACTGGGCTGGTCATCAACCACAAAGTCTTTACTAGTCAGTGTGAAACCAGAGAGATTTGTCTTATTCCACCCAAACCTTGTCTGCAGTGATGCCCTGATAACCTTCAGCTGAACCTTACCTCAGACACTGTTCTCCAAAGCACTTCTCAGCTTCCCTAAGCTGGCCCAAGAACACACAAGGAACACAGTGAAACCAGGCTGGAATGCCCCTTTTCCAGACTGATTCAATTTATCTCTTTTGCCAGATTTTCTTCTTCCTAAATCCCCACTCCTCCCTGCCAAATGATGGTGGATTTTCTGCAAACTCTCTCCCTTTAATAAATTAAGCAAGCATGTCACTGTTCACAGAAAGAAGGGGGTTGTAGAAACTCTAGGAAGGATATACAAACTAGTTACATTCAGAAAAGGAAGATGCACAAGGAGAAGGCTATGACAATACAACTCCTGGGACTTCCTTCACTGAATTCTGGTTCCTTTTGGATTTAGCAGCTCCATGAAAAATGTCCAATTTCCCTGGAACCCTCCTGTGGCTAAATTTTATAATACCAAGAGGAACAGTGCTACAAACTTAACTTCTAATGAAAAAATGCAGAAATGTTTAAAATAGGGCCAAAATCCCATTTTTTGTCTCACATTTTTCTTTAGCATAAATACTTCCTAAAGAAGAAGAATAAAATAATGAAAAAAAGAAAACAATGAAGAATAGTTCTCTTCTTTGGGGTTTTAAGAGCTGAACTTAGAGGGGAAAAGGGTATTTGACATTCTTTATAGGGGATAGGGTGGTCTTGGTGCTATTTACTGTGTTGGTTTCAAACATCACAAGAAGCTGTAGAAGTGATGAGTAAAAAAACCCAAAACAACTAGTCAGAATTATCAAATCAGGTAGCAAATGTTAATTTAAGACAAGCTATAATATGGTCAAATTGCTGTTAAAAATTTGGAATGACCAGATAAAATTCATCAGTATTCTGTCAGAATTCACCTCTTTTTTCCCCCCTGTACTCCTCCAGCTGCAGGCTGTCCATCAGGGTTTGAGATATAATTTTCCTTAAATAATTGTTATTTCTCCCACTCATGCTGCTCCTCAGGTCTTGCTTTTTGTGTGAAACAGAGAAAGGATTTTTACTCCCCCATTTAAAGGCTCTCCATTGCCACAAGCCCTTCTTATCTTTCCCATCATGAATACATTTTTAATGAACACTCCTAACAAGCTTCACACGATACTCCGACACTGCAGGTTGGAAAAGCCTCTCCTGACACATCTTCCAGTCACATTTGCCATTTTTCCACTTGCTCAGTGCTGTTAGTGCATGACAATCCTTTGGCCACCCAAAGGACTCACACTGATGCACCTGAGGTGTGTTCCAAGCACCACAGACACACTTTTGGCTCGATCACTGAGCTAAGTGCAGAGCAGGAGGCTCCTTCTTGTGCAGCAAGGTATCACTGTCTGGTGACTGACAGCAGAACAATAACCAGCACAAGCAGCTTGCAAGTGAAGTTACTAATTAGTGCAGGTGTTGTGAAGGTAAGAAGCCATCAGAACTTGGCAGGAATAGCTTTGTCATTAAGTTATTCAGTCTCTGAGTGACAAAATGATTTGTAGATGACTGTGCTGTGTTCTTTGCCTTTCCTTCTCACACTCCAACACCATGAAAGGGAGTGCAATTTGGGATATTTTCCCTCCAACTATATTTCTTTTTGGTCACCTGTCATCTTCCAGCAAGGATGGGAGCAAGAGGTTTGGATGTCACCTCTGTTCAAACATTGTGAAATGCAGCAGAAATGGAGGCAAACACAGGAAAGTGGTTTTTCACGCCTGGAATTCAAGGATCTCCTATGCATGCAGACACAAGCCACTGCTCCTGACTCAAAATAAGCTGCAAATATCTCTAAGACAGCCACCATCCCATCCCTTTTGATGTGAGCATTGTGCTTGTCATGAAACTCTGTTGCCAAAACTTCTGGGCTGACTGATGAGCACAGCAGTGCTCGCTGTGCACACACTGAAACGTGACAGAGCATCTCGTGTAGGGAAGGGAATGCTACAGTCCTGAGCAGCAGGTTATTCAGGACAAGGATGAGCCAATGGACAGAGTTATGAACAACTCATACCATGACTGAAAGGGGCAAATAAAGTGTTGGCAATATCAATGTTCCAAAAGTACTATTTCAAAAAACTCCAGTTTTTCCCCAGTGTGAAATTAAAGGGACAGCCCAGGCAATACTCTGTTCACACAATTATGCAGTATGCACAGTGAGGGATGTTTACATGCACAGCACCCCTCCTAGGGCCAGTTTCCACCAACACACTTGTGCAGCTTCACTGCTGTCACACTCTCATTAACCCCAAATGGCCATTTCTGCTCTCTTGGTGGCTATGATTAATTAGTGTGCTTTGAAAAGCAAGCTGCTCTGTGCCAGAAAGCTCTGAAGCTGTGCATTAAACACACAGGGACACAGCTGGATCAGGACTTCTCAAAGGCTCTGACAGCTATCTTGCCATAGCTGTGTGACAACCTGAATCCATGTGCCAGCACAGACCTGCCTGCTGCTGCTGCCACTGCACAGCCACTGTTTCCTTCTCTAAAGGGAAAGGGCTTCCACCTTATGCTACAGCTCATCCAACTACATGGACTCTGGAAATAAACATAGGCATCAACATCAGCAGCCTGAGTTTTAGATGTGTTAAAATGTACAGCTCTGAAAGTTACTATGCAGAAAAGGCAGACTTCTTGCTTGGTGCCTAGCACCTAAGTACCTAAATATGGATATTTTTTGATTAATTACCTGTCAAAACCCCATGGATTTGCAATGTTATTCATCCAGCTAGATTGTAAAAGATCTTTGCTGTCTTCTAAATGCAGATCTAGGCTCAGGTGCATATGTTGATCCCTAAAGAGCCATTTCTGTATCAGATGATTCATTTTCTGCATATGATAAGGTACAATAAAAGCAGTCACCAATAAACCACACCCCCTCACAATTTGCCTTGTGTAATTGCTACATTTAAGAGCTTTGCACATGAAAAGCTACTGGTAACTTTTTTCCACCCAGGTGCAACCTCTGCTCCTCTGCAGGTGCTTGTAAAGATTAGCAAAACATTGCTTGTTTTAGGTTTGATTGGATTCAAATACCACAGAGGAACCCATCTTCCTGTTCTAATTGATGGTGTGGGACTTCAGACAGAGGAAGAACAAAACCCTCTGTGGTCTGTGTATAGCAGGCAGCAAAAAAAAAAAAATAATTGGCAACAAGCTTAACTGGAGGCTAAAGGTAAACTACAAATGAGTGGAAAATCCAGCATTGCCCATAATAGTTATTTTTGTCACTATCTCTTACAAATAAAGCCATTTACCAGCAACACATCAAAAAGGCATTATCAGAAGAATCAGCCAGATAGACTACTTCAGCTAGAGCAGTGCATGCAACGCTGCCCCTCTTAAAGGCTCAGATTTATGAGGCAGAAACATTGCTCCAGGTGGTTTGCAAGAATAGGTAGGGGAGGAGGAGATTCCAGAGAGGAGGGTGTTGTGTTGTGGGTAAGGGTTATAAAGCTGATTTTACACCGTGCTCCTCAATAGATTTAACTTAGATATTTCAAGAAAGGACAAGCACAAAACTGTCAGAGCTGCAGAGACAAGGAGGGGGACCTTATTTTTTTCTTTTTTCCTTCAGTAAAATTCCTGTCAAAATGGAAAACAGGGGATTTATGTGGAGGTATCAGAAACAAAGTTAAAGTTCCATCTGCAGAGTTCAATTTAGAAGCAGACTGTGAGAGAGGGGGAGAGGACAAGGCGTAGGAAATTTAACATGCTTCCCAGGCACATGCTGTGACAGTATGATTCTCACCTCCTAAAGCCCCTGAATCAAAGGTATTGAAGATTCAAGCATTTTTCTCCTGGCAGTGGGTGGCCTCATCCCAAAATCCAGCTGCCTTTCTGTATGAGACAGCTGAAATCTTCACATAGATGCTGGATTTGTGTTATTATGCAGATCATATCAAACATATATGCTCTGATGAGTTTTCTCATGGTATAATTGCCTTCTCCAAGCTAAGCACATGTCCCATCACAAAAGACCCAAACAGGTCTTTAGGCATACCCCCAAAAAATTAGCCAAGTTATTAGGTGACTATAAATAGTCATTTTCTCTTTCTTTTCACTCTTCTTCACTGACTTTCATCTCCTTCAGTTTTTTTTCAAAGCTGACCTGGAACTCAGTTCTATTCAGAAGCAGAAGTAGATGGCTAAGCTGAAGAGATCTCACACTGAGTACCTACTTGATTATTTGACAGTCAGGGCCACAGAGTGACCACACAAGCTGCCAATGTGGCTGGGAGCACTGGTCCATGCTGTCAGCAACCTTCCCTCAGCACTGACCAAAACAGGTCCCTTTAGGTAAAAAAATCCTCACAGGCAGTTACAAAAGAGCATGGAGTCTCCAAAAAAGCCATTTAAACCAAGGTGTCCCATGATAAAAGACTTGTATCCCTGTACTTGATGCTTACAGAATCACATAACTGCTGTGTACAGTCCTAGCATCCCCTCATTTTCTGCTCATCTTCTTCAGTGAAGAGTCCCAATTATACATACAAAAGGCTTTCCACAACACTAAATATTCCACTTTTTTTCCTTGCAAGACCCTCAATTTCTGCTGCAGCCTGTCATTACAGGCCCTTTCTTCCTAGCCCAGATGTGAGCACCAGCTGTGCCTTTACCGCTCAAGATCTTGTAATTTCCATCCAAAGGAGAGTTTTTACACCAAAAACCTGATGCACCAGGATTTTGTTTTTCAAGTAATTTTTTTATCATTCACTTAATAGCACAAAAGAATCAGTGCACTGTCTCCCAGTGCTCATATCCACCTCTCAATGCAGCAGTTCTGCAGCAATTTAGTGGAAATAGCTTATTACTTAGTGATAGCTGGTATTAACCATGCTGGCTTTTATGCCATGCTAATCTAAAATGGGTATGTATGAGTGTGGTCTCTCCATCTGCAGCTATGTGCATGTGATTTAAAGCAGGGTATCCAAGTAAGAATTTAGGGGGCTAATTGTAGATACTCACTTTTTAAAATGGCAGCATTAAAAAGCCACCACTCCATTTTGTAGTTAGCAGTAGGCTTTTCAGCAAATCTCTAAGTGCAACTCAGCATTATTAGCTCAAAGATCTTCATCTTTGAATGAGCCCAGCACCCAAATATCCTGATTTAGACACCAAGGTATGTGTGTGTGATATATTAATTTGGGTATCTAGTCCTTGGAAAGAGTAGCTGGAAGCCATGAGAGTTTCATTTAAATGCTGAAGTAGGATCTGAGCTCTTCTGAAAATCACATATTTAGGGGTAAAATCTATAAGTATTCAGGTCAGTAAGAATTATCATCTCTGTTGGATAGGACACATTTGTTTTACTAGATAAAGCAACAATCATTTAGCTGTTTTTCTCACAGCAAGAAACCCCATGTTTCGTGAATTTGTGAGAGTGTGACCAAATCTTGTACACTTTATCTTCCCTCTGTATTTTCTATATAAAGGAAACAGGTAAGGTTTGCAATAGTACAGAGAACTAGCTGAAAAGCTGCTGTCAAGATTGCAGATTTGAAATAAAACATTCTGAAAAGCTCTGCTAATTCAGTAAGAATAACTGAAGTCTGAAGACTAAAAATATCAGCCTGAGGAAGACCCTATATAAAGTCTGTGCTATTCTGCTAAACAGTTTTTACTCCACTGATGCTATTAGGGTGGTACTTTAAGTGTTGCTATGAAGATCTGAAGTGTGTTGAGCAGTTTCCTTAGTTAGGGAAACTTATTTGACATCTGTGAATGTGCCATTTATATATTGCATACGTAGAGCAAGAAAATACTGATTTATTGGTGTAGCTGGTTCCTGAGTATAATAGGTTTATATATTTAACTCCAACTTAATTACTACCTTTTGGGAAGGCTAAGAGGTCAGAGTTTGTGCAGTTGAAGAAAAGTAGTATTTGCTCCTCACAGGTTTTTGAAAAAAGCTTCCATTTTTTTTTTATAATCTCTGTAAATAACAAAGAATTTCCTGCTGAAAATGTCTCATCGCACAATTTCTAGCAAAAAAGCTCCCATCATACCAAACATGAGGTTGACCATGCCCTGCCCATGTGTAGTACCTGCTAGTCTCATCTGTGCCAAGATCCTGCCTATCCTATTAGATAACACAGTTTTACTTCTTTAGGCTGGTGCATAATCCCTGAGGAACAGAGCTTCCCATTTCATGGAGCTTCGTGTGCTATTTACTGTTTCCTTTCAAGGCCACAAGCCTGACAATATCACACACCTACCCACACATGCAAACACATCTTTCCTTTTAATTGCATTCCCAGCCCTGGAGATTAGGGATCACCTTTCAGCTGCAATCAGCGTTCATCCCAAAGCGCCGAAACCAACCCAAGACCTGCACGATCTTTGCATCTTTTCTGCCTGGGATTTTTGGGGTGGAGGGAAAGACTTCTGATTTGGGAATGCTTCTGGTAGGCCAAGGTTATGCTGCAGCTCTGACCCACTCACTGCAGCCCATCTGCCAGGATGCATCCTGGTGAGGAGGACCCAGAAGCTGCCTGGGTAGGACCAAGCCCTTGCTTGGATCACTGGAAGCCTTTCCTGGGGGTGAACACTGAACCATCAGTGTTTCCTTAACATGTTTACAGGCAGCATCACCTCAGGTGAACTGAGAGCTTCAAAGCTGGAAATACAACCCACTAAAACCATTTGTGATGATGGGCCAGCTGCAGTGGAGATGTCATTACAGCCAATATTGTGGCTTGCTTCAACTGCATTTATGTCCCACCACAGTAAAACTGGCCATTAGTTTGCATTTATTGAAAACTGATCTCAAAGTCTTACTTTCACATATTTTTTTTTTTCTCCTGTCAGCAGAACATACTTTGGAGCCTGGGTTGGTTTTGTTCTTTTTGTCTTTTTTTTTTCTTTTTCTTTTAAGCAAAAGTCAGCAATTTCCAAGAGATGACAAATATTAACTACTTCAATAAGTACAAATCATGAAAGAAGTCAAATTATTAAACTTTCTCCCCGCTTGGAAGCTAATTTCATATCTGTGGGAGGTGCTGACTGCCCAACTGTTTATTAAATATGTTATTTAAAGTATTTTTAAAAATACTGTTCCCTCATAACATTGAGCATCCCTATTACCCTAACCATCAAAATGGTTCTCAGAATGAATGCAGGGCATTCTCACTTGATTCATGACAATAAGGAAAATGGAAAGCAGACAGAAAATCATGAATGATTGTGCAGTGTTTCTATGATGCCAAGTATGAAGGTCCAGAAAGGCTAAGCTAATAATTTCTATACCTCCATCACTGTGGGCCATCCTACCTAGTCACTGTGAGAGTCAAAGGTTATTCATTTCTTGATCACCCTTGAAAAATGAACAAATACTAGCAGCCTCACTGTACCATTATCAGCCCTCAAGTTCTAAGCTGAGGGGGAAAAATGCTCAAAATAAAATAAAGGTAGGAATACATCTGCCTTTGTAAACAAAATCACACTGATGAATAAATGGCATCCATGCTAATACTGCCAGAGGCAAAACTGTGACCTGAGAAAAAACATCAATCTCTTTGTGTTGCTCTAGCCTCATTTGGATTGCTATATTTATTAATATCCAGATTTTTCCAATACATCAGTTGCTACTACTGCTTCATATTTTCTCCCCTGCAAGGTCAAAATGTAGCTCATGGAGCCTTACTATTAAAAGTAAGAAAAAAAAAAGAAAAGAAAGATTTGTTTCCAGTCAGCTCAAAGTCACCATGAAAGTCAGACTGATCTGCACACAGAGCAGCCTAAAAAGGAGCTTCAAACTGGAGGATGCTAATGGAACCACACTGAAAGGTCAATACAGTTTCAAATTAAATTAAAAAAAAGATAAAGAACTTGCTCTATGCTTTCTAAGATGCTCGTGTCCATGTGAGGAGCACAACTCTAGCTCAGCAGTGGCACACAAACCTCATCAGGCTCCTGTTGCACTTGGCACATGCCAGCCTGGGGTGCAGGTACCCCAGTAACAATGCAGGGTCTCAGGACTCTGTCCATCTCCTCACCACCCTGCTAATTCCCTTATTGTCTAGGTTGGAAAGACCTGCTTCTAATCTGACAGTGTCTCTGTCTCTCCTTCCAAAGGGAACTCCCAAAAATCAGAGGGGCTGGTTCTCCCTCCTCTGTCTCATAGCCATCGGTGCCCCTGTAGCAAGTTAATGGGAAAAATTCCACAGGCAACAGGTAAAAAAGAAAAACCAACCTCAACACACGTTTATCTGCCAAGTGATCCAGCACTGCCACCTGTGAGAAGCTGGAGGTGACAATGATCCACTAAGGACCACACCATGGGAGCTGTGCCAGAGCCACCCACTCCCATGGGATGGTCTGAAAGAGGGCTACAGGCTGAGCAAAGCCTGCAGCTTATTTTTGTAGCCAAAGCTTATTCTCTGCCCAAAACCAGGCAGGACAGTCCCAGCCCTCATCTGTGCCTGGGAAATAGGGATCCCTGAAACTACACAAAAGGTGGAGCTTGTTATTACTGAAGCCATGCAAGTAGCACCAATCTGGCTCACAGGTGTTGTGATAAACAAGGTTTTAGTTCTTATATCTCCAACACTAACATCTTTTGAGTATAAATTTGCCTGAGGTGCAAAGTGGACTCAAAAACCCCATCAGGTCTAACAATTTCAGTAAAAGCCATCTACTAAGATTACTTTGAAACCTTAGAGAAAATAACTAAATTTAGGATTTTAACAAGGTCCAGGCAGAATGAATTTTGATTGCTTTCAGATGTGACAGCAAAATTTGAATACTCATGGCTGTTTGTAAATTTAGGCAAGAGCTATAAATCTCTCTCTCATTTGTCAGCTCAGTTATGTTCCAGTTCTGCTGCTTTACTCAAAGGCTTGGCAGGATTATGCTTCTGTGTTTTATTTCCTAATTTGACCATTATGGTAACTAATTTATTTCTATGTAATTTAATTATCTTTAGCTGTTCTGCATCCTTGGTGCTCTCTGACTACTCTATCTCCAGCTATTTAATTTTCACTCTTCTCCTGCATTTGAATGATTGCTCTTTACATAGATTACTGGCATGAAAAAGTTGCTTAACTTGTAGCATCTGCCAGCAGAGTCATTATTTTATTTCAATACATGATCTAGCCAAGGGGATGGACCACAGAACTTTGATCTTTGGTCCTCAGGGTTTGTATTTAGAAGCCATTATTTTCTTACTGATGTTACAAAGTTGCTCTGCTCTTGCCCTTTCTTGGTTCCTGCTCCTGTTACTCCAGCAGATACTATTTGCAAAGCTAAGAGTTTCCTTCATCCTTGCAAGTTTGCCTTTAATTCCTTTATTTCTATTTTTAAATCCTGCCAGGCCACTGCTGGGAGATTCACGTTGAGGAAGAACCTACTTCTTCTCATTTTTGGTGTGACTCATCCTAGCATGAGTTTCACATCTGTGGAATGCAGATTTCACCTCTACCTACACTATAAATTTGTTCCACCTTCAAAGTCCTCACAGAAGCCCAGCAGTAGCTTTGGTGTCTCTCAGGGCAGAATTTCCTTGGAGCTGCAGCTCCAGCTCCTGGGTGCTCCCCTGCCACACACATCTCTTCCCAATGCAGGCTACAGGCATCATTTCTCTTGTTTAGCATTCTCCCTGTATCACCTTTCTTACAGCTGTTCTGCCACAGCAATATTTGTAAAAGTAGAGCAACCCAAAATGTGGCATCTGGATAACACAGGCATTTCATCTGAACTTGCCTTCAATTTAGACATGTGTAGTTGTGAATCAGAGGAAAGCAGCATTCCTCACACCTTGCTTTTCAACATTTTTATAAATTAATAAGTTTCAAAGTAGAATAGCAGCTAATAAATTTACTTATTAGACAACAGCTGCCAAAATTTGCACTAAAAGGTCAATGCAGGACATTTCTTCACAGTAGAGAAGAAATTCAATATTCAAATGATTTCATTTAGCACTAAGAACTTCTTTATTCTAAATGTATGCTGACAAGATTTCCACACAAGTTTTACCTTTGTGGTATATTAAGAAAAAAAAAAATCGTGTTTAATGGGCTATTCTAAGGGCAGACCACAATTGCCAGATGATATCTTAAATAACAAAACATATTCCAATTATCTTTCTGAAAGCCTGTATACCTCTTCCCACCTCTTTTGCCCACTTTCCCTTCTTGGCTGGTTTCATCCTAACAGACCATGCAGAACCTCTCACCTGTTTTGCTTCAAAATTAGTCACTGCCCACTCTCTGAAGTGGGAACTCAGGTGCCACTCCCCAGTTTGAAGATATTTCAAGGTGAGAGGAAGCTGAGTATGTGGTGACATGACAGGATACAGTATTGAAGCTGGGTCTGGTCAGACCATCTAGCAGCATGAAAAAATATTGTCAGCTGTTCTGGCTTGCTCCAAATTTCTTTTTTTGAAGACATCAGCAGAAATCACACAGTGATTCCTCAGTGTGAGTTCACAGATGCTCACACTAAGAGAACCAAAACGAATTTAAGCCATCCACTGAGAGGCTGGTAGACTCTGAGTGAAAGCTGAAAGGCTGGTGGAGTTTTGGTGGCAGGGATCTGCCAGCTGTGCTGACCCTGTCCCTTTGCACACCACTCCTCTGTGCCAGCCCTGCTGCTCACAGACAGCCTTCCCCAAGCCAAGATTCCAGGGATGAGCACAATTTATCCTGCAAACACTGCTCCTGCCTGCTGGAGGTGGACTTGATCCAGAGCAGGAAGGATCTGCACATTCTCCTCAGTGCTACCAATGCAGAGGTGGGGATGTTAGAAACAGGAGCCAAGTGTCTGTGGGAATATCAGGAGCTGACTGCAGACAGAAAGAGCAGGAACAAGCAGGAAGGTGAGAGCAGAAAAGTCTACAACTGCAGTGCAACAGGAGCCTGAGGTCACAACAAGGGACTATTATTTTCTGGCAGGAGAGAAATAGTAAATCAATTCTTCATTCTAATCTGGTTGCTGGCTGACATCTCTGGCACCCTGCCACAGGTGGCTCACACAACAGCCTCCTGCAGTAGATCTTCCACACTTAGGAAAATTACAAGCAGCAGAACGTTTTCCACAAGATATATTGTGTTTGTGTTTTCAGAAGCCTCTAAAACCTCACAGTAAAACAAAATAAAACCAAGCCCACAGCATTCCCAACCTACACATAGCTGAGGTCCCAGAAACAAGGAAATTTCAGAATTGGCTTCAACAGGACAACCTTAGTTTTGTGTCATTTTAACTTTTTATATATATCTGCACTGTCTTAAATGCAGGAGAAAACAGACAAAACATGTGGTTTTGACATTTGATGATTATCAGGAGGTTAAAATTATGAGACATGAGGCAACTGAAAGATTTTAAAAGATGGTTTATTGCCTCATGGCATCAGTCTCATAGAAGCATGATGAGACATTAAAGGTGTTACATCCAATGCCATAATACCAGAAGCTGCTTAATTCTTAGTTACAATGCCTTACATTAGTTTTTTAACCAATCACATACTGCTACAAAACTTCCTAGCATCTTTTTACACCAATCATTAATTGCTCTGCTTTTTGTGGCTTTGCTGCAATGCAAAATTTTTTAATCAATCATAGACTACTTCACAAACCTACATTGATACATCTTAAGCTTCTAACTAGCTTTATAACAGGTCCTATTGTTAAACTTTAAAATCTTTTGCAAATCTTAATATATTGCTTTGCTAACATAATACATATTTCTGCTTGCTTAAAACATATTTCTACATCAACCACAAACTTATATTCTTGTTTTATGTCTGTTTCACTTCTACTGTTCTAATTCTCCAAGGTCTTAGGTCAAACATTGATCCATCTCTGTCTCTAAGTCTGTATGCACAAGGCCCTGAGAACTCTCAGTGCTTGCATTTCCCACACTGAGGAGGGAAGAACCCACCCACAGAAATTATTTGTCTGAGAGGAGCTGTTCAGAGCTTCCTCTGTGTCTGACAAAAACCAATCATAATTAGTTTTGAGATCTGACAACCAGGAGATTCTGGCCTCCCACCCAGCATGGCCACCAAAATATTCTCCACCATAAACAGCTCCAGCAACTCCAGGAGGGGACCCTCTGCAGGCCTCAAAATATGAACAATTTCACTGCCTGGGTGAGACTTGCAGCCCTTCAACCCTCTCTTGAGGGAGAGAAAAGGACAGAGTGAAGACACCAAGTGAAGTACAAGTCAGGTCCCAGATGGGAGGGATTGAGGAGATGCCTCACTCTTGGGCTGAGATCCTCTTGTAAGGCTGTGGAGAAGATATAATTGATACATCAGACTGTTTCCTTGAGACTCATTCAAAAGCATGGTGGGGGGATGAAGTGTTCAAATTGTAGGCATGAACAAAGGCACCTATGCTAGAACAAGTAGATGTTGCAGTAGCTGTGATCCCATGAGAAGCCTGATCAGAGAGAAAAGTGATGAAGACCCTTTGCCCCCCAGGAAGAAGACCTTCCCAGAGATGAAGATGATTTCAGAGATAGATGAAGAGAACCTTTGCTTCTGAACAGTTCATCCTTTAAGCAGTACCCCATAAGTTGACATGGCCCTTGAAAACAGCTGTGAGGAAAGATGTAAGGCAAGGGGAAGAACTTTCATACAGTGATCAGATTTCCATTCTCCCAGGCAGCTGATTTGCTGTGATACTGAAGCCATGAGAGAACTGTTTTCTTGTGGAAAAGGTCTCCATAGCATGACAAGAGAGACCCCTCTCCCCCAGTGAGCTGAAGAAAGACTGTTTTAGAGACAACAAACTGATGGATTTGTTTCTGTACATTGTCAGTGTGAAAGAAAAGAGGGTGTGGGAGAGGATAAATGTTCTGAAGGTTTTGATTCTTATTATTTTTTCTTTTAGTTTCTGTTAATAAAGTTTTTCTTTATACCCTTTAAAGTTTGAGCCTGCTTTGCCTTTCTCCTAATCCTGTCTCACAGCAGGAAATGAGTAAATAATTCTGGTGAGTGCATGGGCAGCACTAAACCCATCACATAAATTGGTGTGTTGGCCAGGAAATCTCAAATTTGTGAACTAAAACCATTACACTAAATTGGTGTTTCTGCCCAGTTTTGAACTGAAACCACCACAACACTTTTTAACAAAATACCTAGAATTATGACAAACATCTGGAATCTGTGAGGGTGGATTTGGGTGCTGGGTTTTGTTTTTCACACAACCTATATACCATGTCTACATACTTGAAATTTCACTCATCTGTCCCAGAAGATGCTTGCCTGGGAGCCTTGTATTTCAACTATGTAAACAAACCTATTAGTTTACAGGCTGAAAATACACCCCAGAAGGCATGCTCTGATTTCCTTGTCATTGCCCCTCAATCCAGCTCTATAAATGGACTCCCAGCTAACTCAATATAGTGCTAACCATGGATTAATTCTGCTGTGCTCCAAGTACTTGTTCTGCTTTCCTTGCCAACATCACCAGAAGCAGGGACAGGAACTGCCCTAAACCAGGCAGTGTCCCTGGGTCCTTTAGCCTGACCCTCAGGCAGGAAAGCAGGGATGCATCAGCAGACCTGTGCTTTTGATGAGGTAAATTGTGAGCAAGTCGAGGTGAAACTGCCAGGTACAAGTCACCTGCTGGTTATGATAAATTTTGTTTGCTCTGTTATTGCAGGCAATATAAAACCAGGGCACTGCACAGCTTCTGAACTTACATCCAGTGCAGAGAGGGATTTCTTACAGGGACCTGTGCCTCCAGTATCACTGTTTCAATATCTATCCTTGGCTCCATTCACTTTTCTGCTTATAGCCCACACCCAGCTCTTTTATAATTAAAAAGTGGATTTTTTTTCAACTCTGTTATTGATGTAGCTTTGTGCATATTCACAATGGAAACTTAAGGAATAAAAGATCTCACAAATTTTGTCTCAAAGACACCTGTCTAAGTACAGATCTGGATGTTACAACCCTGGGTTTTATCAGACATTTTCAATTTCACTGTAAAACAATTTATGTTTTAATATACCAAATGGACATGCCTATATATTGGATTTCGTTGTGGAGACACCATCCAAGAGCAGCAAAGTGGCATCAAATTTTTGCCAAAAGTCAGTGGCTGTAAGATATTTCAAGCTTACTACTTAAACTTAAAAGGAAATTGGCACTAATCTGTACTTAGGAGTCCATTTAAATAGATGGTACTTGCAAGTGCTAATTTTGCATAAGTGCTGGCAATGTTTATTAATGAAAGATACAATATAGTATCAATTAGAAAATGTTCAGCAGCTAGTTAATAATAGACAAAATAATCCCCTTTGGCTCCTCAGCTGTCTTTGCAAATGTTTAACAATGTAGATATCCAAGCTTGAGCAGCCTAATTACAGAGGCTTTTGCTCCTTATGTACTTTTCTGTCCTTGAATGTTTAGCTCATATAGATCATAACTGAGACTTATGGAGGTAAAGCCTAACTACACATTCCCTTTCACTTCTGTACTGTCACAACATGCTGTCAGGGGCTACATAACAAAAGCACCTCCAGTTCAGGGGGAGACTGGGACATGCAGCCCTCACTGTGCTGGCAATGACATCTCTTCCTGACAAGCATCTGTACCTTGACTCGTGGCTGCTGTGCCACAGGAATGTCACTCATGCTGATGGCACCTCGCCATTTGCTCATTTTCTCTTTTCCAGATCTACCCCTCCACAGTGCAGGCATGGTTAGCTCTCTCTCTCTTACACAAACTATGAGGAATTGCAGCTCCAGAGGATAAAGGAAGCCTGATGACAAATGCCAAGGTCAGCCTGGTGCTGGATTCAGGATTAGCAGTTTGGGCAGGCAGCACTTTCTCTCACTTGATGGCAGCTCTGCACTAACACAGCCTCCAGATCAGTTCAAGAACTGGGAAACGCTGGAGTTGCTGCTGGGTGCTGCAGGAGACTCGACAGCATTGCTTCAGTTGCTGGTTTCTGCTCAGCAAGGAGCTGCCCACAGAGAGGCTTCAGACCTTTGAGCAGAATCCTTTCTCTCCAGGAGATACACCCTCTCTGCCCTTGCTGCCTCTCACTCACATTTCAGTGCATGATCTAGCTCTTCCACAGCAAGACTTCAGAGAACCACCCCCCCTTCAAGGCATATTTAGTTGAAATTAGCTGTCATTTACTCACACTGTGGGAGGAACAGTATTTCACTACAGCTGTTTTCAAAAATTAGGTGAATTACAAGAAACACTAATGAATTAATATCATATTATATTCTACAAATTATCTATATCATATTATGGCATAGAAAATATAAGTAATACTCTTCTTTCTGGTGATCAGTGAGAGGACCTGAGGGAATGGCATGAAGCTGTGCCAGGAGAGGTTTAGGTTGGATATCAGCAAAAAGGTTTTTCACCCAGAGGGTGGCTGGGCACTGGAACAGCTCCCCAGGGCAGTGCTCACAGCACCAAGCCTGACGGAGTTTGAGAAAATTTTGGACAATTATCTTGAGCACATTGTGTGACTTGAGACTGTCATGTGAAGGGTCAGGACTTTAACTTTGATGATCCCTGTGGGTCCCTTTCAACTCAGGATATTCTATGATTCTATGAACTACTGAGATCTGTTCTTCCCCCTTCCCTCAAATATGGATTTGGGCACTAAGATCTGCTTTTCTTTAGGGTCCTTCCCTAAAGAATTCCACACAAATCCCATGTCATAGAACTGTCTGAGAGCATTTCTACAGGAAACAGGGTCAAATTAGCCAAGTTAACATGATAGACTGTGATAAATTGAATGCCTGGGGTGCTGTGTGCTTGAACTACATGGTGCTGTGTATCACAGCAAATGTATTTCCTAAAAACCCTTAACTGGGTAATTTCACCCATATAAAAATGCTACTAAATATGCCTTTGCTTGTTATCAGACACTTTCTTCTCCTTCTCAGCAGTTATAAAACATATGGTTTACACTGCTAAGAGCCTCTGTAAATCATGCTGCAATACCTGTGGGTTGTACTTAGCCACAGACACGTCCTCAGCTGATGTCAATTGTTGGAACAGCCCTGACGTCAGAGCTGAGATTATTTACAGCAGCTGAGCAGCTGTGCTCAGCACTTACCAAGGCAGGCAAGTGAGAAGGGATTTGGCTATAGAGTAAGGGGGACATGAAAGCAGAGCTTGGTCTGGAGAAATGAAAGTCAGGCAATGACTCAAATCTGATCCTTGTCTGCTTGAGAGCAGATCTGTGGATATGAACCTTGATTCTCCTGCTTGCTGCCCCTGCTGGCCTTTACCTTATACAGCCTCAACCTAAAGAAACATCTCTGAAACAGCATGAATACATAGAAAAATAAAATTTTAAAGATGTTTAACATTTGTCTTCCCCTCTAGAAAGAGAGTGACAAACACTTTTCATAGGAGCAGCAAGGAAAATGATGACTCTTACAAGCTTCTCTACAGGCAAGAAAGGGAATGCTTGAAGAAGCATCTCCATAGTATAATTCACCTACCAGAGAAGAGAAAGTTCATCCAGCTACCCCCCAAAGAAGGACAGAAATGTCTCCTGGACTGTAACCACAGCAGGACTCCAGGACTCCTCTCAGGATTTAGTAGGAGCCTCCTTTTAGTAAGAGGGCCCCAGCAGTAAAGTCAGAGTGCTATAGCATGGGGTAAACCCTTCACAGCTGGGAGGGTATCCCAAGCCACTTCTTAAGCAAAGTTTCAACCAGAAAAACCAGCACACCCTCACAATATTCTAAGTTATGCATTGCTGCACTGCATATAAATCTCACAACCAAGGTTTCTGCAACTTCCACACTAAAGTTTTATAATAGCACAATGTAATAGAGTTGGGAAAAAAAAATTAAGTAAAGCATGCCATAATCATCTAACAGGAAAATAACCTCAAACTTCTCTACCTGCAGGAAACTGTAGAACTCACAGGGTTAAAAATTATTTTTCAGTCTCGTTAGGCATCCCACATACTAGAACTTATCTGACATGAAAGGGAATAGAGGGATATAAATATAGTACATGAAGTGCAGCATTAACTTTAGTACAGACAAATTACATTAAAGACTGTCAACATTTAGTCTGGCACAACTGCTATACTGCTACAACATTTGGGGGAAGAAAAGAGGGACTCAGGATGGCCTCATTTGCCTCCTTCCAATTCAATTCACAATTGAATCCTTTGTTAACCCATTCTAGGCTTGGGGAAGCCTCAGTGGAAAGATGTTACTTCTGAAGGCACTTGAAAGTGTTTGCAATGCAGGGGCTTCTTAGTTTTGCTTCTGTTTTAACAGTCCTGAGAGCTTAACAATTTCTTTCATTTAAAGGAGGAAAATCAAAAAGAGAGAGCCAGAAAACCCAATTTTCTATTTATTTTTAGTGCCACTTAATGTGCATCCTGCTAAGCCTGCAATCATCCCAGCATGAGCAGACTAGAAGCAGCAGCAGGTAGTTTCCTGACTAGCTGGCAGGGATCAGAGTGGATAAAAGAGAAATAAGACCAGGTTTGCCATGCAGGGTAAACCCAAGCAGGGGACTTTACTTGTGCCCTCCACCCACATTACAAAGATTTTTTTTTTTTCATGGCAGGGCCCTTAGCTCAAGATACAAAACCCCAATGGTCCCTGAAAGATTTCACAAGACCAAATAACTGCTGTGAAACCACACCTGGTGCCAGTGTCTGCCTTCTCTTCCCCATGCTTACTGCAGACCCATTTCAGTATCACCTGGGGGAAGCAGCAGCTTGTCCCAGACAGGAACAGAAGTGGAATTTTGCAGTGAAGGTCCTGTACCCCACAGAGATGCTTCCAGGATTGACTCACATCTGCTGGCTGGCTTAACAGCAGCTGCTCACTAACACTCAGGGCAAAGGGTTTAGTACCCAATGCTCAAACACTGTCACAAAATTGTTATTTTACAGACACCTGCCCAGTGGAAGAAAAGTGTGCTCTATCAGGTGCACAGAGATGCACCAGCTTTGAAACTCCAAGGTCAGATCTCTATTTTAAGATAGGCATATATAGAAAAATATATGGAAAAATGGACCATTTATTTTAACAGCAGCATTTTGAATTTTTTTCAACAAAATAAATATCATATCATTATGAGCTTGGTCCACTGGGGAGGGCTTGCTATGAAAAAACTATCCTGACAAGCCTTTGTGGTATAAGCAACTATTCAAACCAGGTGCTTGCCAGCCAAAATAATGCACATGCAAATGCCTTACTACCCAAATTAAAAAAAAAAAAAAAAAAAAGCTGTGGGTTGGGTATAGGACTTTGGAGAAATAAAAATTTAATCACTTTTTAATCCTGTGATGCTGCTCCCAGGATAAGCTCCCTCCCTGCTAAAGGAGGCAGGAAGAATTCCCACCTCCTGCCAGGAAAAGCCATCACACAACACTGCTGCTTTTCCATATCTAGCCTGCCATATATTCATCACAGATTGCTAACAAGCTGGTATTTAAACACTGTCCATTCAAAAGTAAAATGCATATTTGGCCTAATTTTTATCATTAGGGGAGATAATCTGGGCCTTTGGGGCAAAAAGCCAAGGCTCTATACAGAGTTTTCTAGGGACCACACCTTCCCCCCCCAGAGTTTACTATGCAATCACTCATCATAGGCACAAAAGGAGTGTAACAGGGAAGATAAAGCATGAAAAAATGCTGCAACAAGGGCAGCAATATCTCACAAATATGAGCTCCTTAATGTTGAACCAGCAGAAAGTTACAACCATGCATTCTTTGTTTTAGAGCAAGAAGACAGTCTCTGGACACACAACTAAGTCTTTTCACTGACAACTTGCATCCAGGGACCAAACACAACTAAAGAAACCATGCTTTGGAAGTGAACTTCCTGAAATCACAGCAATTCCTACAGAAACACACAGCAGGCTTGAGGTCTGCCAAGCAGCCTGCCAGAAATCAGGTGCCAGGACACCAAAACATACTCTGCACTTTGGTTATATAGGGCAGTACTCATGACTTTGCACCTACCTCAGAGGAGACAAACAGCAGAAAAGCCCCTGCCCTTCCCCAGGGAATTTAAAGAGCCCAGAGGTGTCTCCTGGGAGGGGCATCAGCAATCAACAGCATCTCCAGGTTAATTACAAGCACTCCACTCTGACTGGTTTGCTGTCCCTCTCCCTGTGGAAAGGCAGCTGCCAGCTCTGCCAGGAGCTAAGCATGGGACTGCAGTTATCCAGGCAGGATTTCCAGCCCTTGGTGATGGTATCACTCTCAGTGCATCCAAAGAAGGTGGTTGGTGAAAGGCAGTTGCAAGAAGTAATTTCAAATAATTCTTTTTATCTTGTCAACAGAATAACACTCAGAACTTATACTGAAAGCAAAATATGGGAGAGGGATAACCTGCCAAGCCCTTTTACCTCTATGTCTCAATTTAGTGTTAAAATTAGGTGATATAGAAATACATCCTCTGTCCCTCTCTTCCTCCACTTGTGAGGAAGAGTCTGCCCTCAGAAAACTCATTAACCCCCTAGTTCACCAGGGAGATGAATAATAGCACCAGTGGCCTCTACCCATGCATTCTGCAAACCTGGTGACAGGACTGTGAAGAGCAAGAGGATGATTCTCAGAGCCAAGGCCCGTGCTAGGACACAGCACACGACCCAGCAAGCTGACAGCAACATTCCTGGTTCCAGCAGGACCCATTCTGCACAGCTCCACTCACAGAGTGACATCTAATGTCAGGAACATCTGACACTCTTTGTCAGTCACCAGAGTCAGCCCAACTTTGAGGCACGTGCTGAGCTATGGGCAACAAAAAGAATGGATGGGACACTGGGAGTGCTGGGATACTCAAGAGCATGAGATGAAGTAGGCAAAGTGCATCCCAGGATATCATGTTCAGCACTGGCATGGTGGAAGCTGTAAATAATTGATGTTTTAATTGGCTTGCTTGTAAAGTGGAGTAAATACCTCATCATAATGGGCCTAAATCCAGTCATACACTGTGAACCTCTCTGAGAGGATGACAGTGAGCACATTCAGTTCAAAGTCTGTGCAGCTGCCCTGGATGAAAAGCATCTGGTCACACTGTTTATGAAATAGCCCATCCATGGTGGCAAGTCCTGGCTGACAGCAGGAAACACCCAGAGCTCTGTCATTTGCTGAGCAAAGTGCTCAGAGGTGTGAACAGGACAGAGCAGCATTTCACAGAACCCTTGTTTGCAAGGGAAACAGCCCATCCCCCTGAAGAGCAAAGCAGCTCCTTCCTGGAGATCCTGTCCATCCTGGAGTGATGGACAAGGGAAGTGTGGGGCCCTTCACTGGCCTGGGTGAGCTGGGGAGGCCAGATGGCACCAGAGGTGGCCCCATTCAGAGACGTATCACACTGCTCCTAGAAGATGGATTGCCCCATAGAGGGGCAGCAATAGCTGTTCTCTCTTCTCTGGCTTGCAGCAGTGTGCCAAACATCCATTTGATAAACATGCACCACTGCCTGCAGGCCAGCTCAAATTGGACTCCAAAATATAGATTGGACTCCAAAAATATAGATAAAGCCACCACGTGGCTTTGTCTGAGGCAGGTTGCAAGGGTAACACATTAGAGAAAAAGGCTACAACACTACTGAATTATTCTGCTAGTTTTAATTAAGCTTGTTGCACTGGAAAACTTGCTGATTCCAGGGAAACATTTGTCATTGGGATTCCCACCTCTTTTGTTTTGCATTTAAGCTCAAAAACACCCAAATAGCAAACCAGCAAGTGGCTAAGTGATCCTAGTGAGCTCCCTCTCAACTTCCCACAGTTTGCAATAAGCTCAGCACTGAATACTGGATATGGTTTCCAGCTGGTCATGCAGGGCATCAAGACAACAAATTACCAGGACAGGAGACCTTTCAGAGACATCCTCTGTTGTAGGATTTCCTTTCCCAGAAATGATGTGTGAATTGCAAATGGGTCAAAAAGCCTGTGAGACAGCAACTCCAGACAGGGTTTGTTTCTCACTGTGAGTTCAGCCCTTTTAAAACCAGTCTCTGTCTCTTTACATATCATGCTGCTATAGGAATTGCAAAGATAAGGAACATTTTCCCAGGCACACAATCTTAACACAAAACAAAGAAGAAGCACCAGGTACAGGAACGTAACAGAAAATGTAGGTCACGTTCAAAAATATTATCAGGAGTGTGCAGAGAATGTCATACCTCTACAATGAGCCTTGCTTTCATGAAAATTAATTAGGCACAGATTTCCAGTATTGCTTTTCCTTTCTGTTGCCTCAGCTCTTTGGTGTCTCATCTCAGACAGCTTGGCCCTGCTATTCATGAGCACTGATCACCTCCAGCATGATCACAGCAACTGGGAGGTGCCCACTGACACAAAGCTTTTTGATGTCTCAAAGTCCACATTCTGCCTTTTGTCTTGGATGAGAAAACAGGTGCCTACTGCAAGTATGCCTCTAATCTCCAATGAAAGGGCCAGCAGAGACACAGCAATGATTCTCTGCTGGTGGTAGAAACAAAGGGCAGTCACAGGAAGAGCCTAGGAAAACCACTGCAAACAGATCTATTTTTATATTTTTAACTAACAAACTAAGTGGATTTGACGTAAGGAAACAATTTCACACCTTAGTTTCTGAGCAAAAGTTTCATTTCATCCCCTGAAGTAGAATACTGATTACTCAAACCACATATTTTCCAGCTACAGATCAGCTAAACGTTCACAGGCATCACTCCAACATCTCTCAATTTTCTTTCTCACTTATCTCCCTGTCTGCTATTTCTGCCTTCAGGAATCTCAATAATTCTATTATTGCTTCTAGTTTTTTATTATCTATATTTGAAGATGTATTTATACAATGAAGGAGCACATTTAGAACAAGGAATTCTCTGAAGTTTACTATGGGAGACAAGATCATAGCAGATATAAGAGTCAGTTCATAATATATTTTATGCCCACCACCATTCTGTGGATGAAAAGTTATGAAGGGAAGGTGAGCCACTTTTTACATATTCTTCAGTCCAAGAGCTAGGGAAGATTACAGTGTCTGGACATGTGAGTATCACTGGAAAAGTAGTTTTCAAGACCAGAATGGAAAAAGAACATTTTGGTTTAAGAAATGAGAGCTCAGGCATCTGTCCTAGATAAACACTAGGGGATGGGCATACAAAGTTCCTATAGTCCTGCATTAGTACCTCTGAAAGTCTCCTGTGCTGGACCTCTCCTGCTACCTAGCTACTAGAGCTAAGTGGAGTCTCATCCAAATCCTACTGTCTTCTGTTTGATGAATATGGAAAATTTGACACCTCCCACATCTATATTTATGCCATGCAAACTCATGACTACACAGGTAAGTAATTCATGGCCCTGAGGAGGTGAAATCACAGATTTTCTAACCACCAGTTTTTGCAGCTCCCAGAGAATAAACTGGGTTTGAGCTGAGCCTCTGAGCTTGGTGCTCAGGGAACCTCAGTTTATGTGCTGCACATGCAGAAAGGGAGTCCATCATAAAATAGTTTTTTTTATTTCTGCCATATTTTCTCTAAAAACATAGGGTATACAATCATAAATGAAATCTTGCTATATCTCACTGTGCCAAGTGAGACAAAAGCCCCAAAGCTCTCATAAAAATTAAACCAAGACAAACTATGCTCCAAATCCCTAGAAAACAAGAAAAACATTGGAATAGAGAAACATAATCCACTTGGCTCCTTTGTTACTGCAGCACCAGGTATTTATGTTCTGTTGGAAACTCATGGTTCATAATGTCATGGATAACAACTCAGCAGCAAGAGTGGTAGCCCAGAGCAACTACATCATTGTGTGTTACTGCATGATATTCCCTGAATTTCTGCATGTTGATGCTCCTGAAAATTTAACAGTAATGATTAGAGTCCAGGATAAATTAATATATCCTTTCAAACTAAAACTATACCTTTCATTTGCTGTCACTTCATAAAAACTTAAAAACAGTAATGGTCTTAAGGAGTTGCCTCCTAAATAATCAGCTAAAATCGTGTTTTCTGAACAGAGACAGACCTTTTGGTGGGACTGTACTCAGATGGAAACCCAGCTCCATATCATGCAAGCTCCACATACCTGTTGCATCAGGCTGCTCTGTGCTGTAAGAGGAAGCACTCCCTTTTATTTCTTCCTGCTTTTCCTACAAAGGGATAGTCTAGGGTTTGGACACAGATACAGTTGTTTCTGGAACAGAGCACAGAAAACTGCAGCACATAACTTACCTCAAGCAACTGAGGCCATTGTTCATCCTGCCCCATGGAAGCACACATCCCATAAGCTTGTGGATATTTTTGTGGATATTTTATGTCTGCTGACTCCTTTGCCCCTTCAGAGCTACTTCAGCAAACTAAAACTAAAGACATTTCCCACTGAAGAGATTACACAGGCAAAGACACAGATAATGATACAGTTGCTCAGCTGTTAGTGCTGCAGCAGCAGTCATTGCTCAGCTTTAGTTGTCATATTAAAATAATTGACTGCTAATTACTTAGGCATTAAGATCAGTTTATCAACTCTACATTATCTAGCATGAAACCCATTGGCAGCTGGGCACTTGCTGTTTTGCAGTTGTGGCATGTAATTTAATAAGGAGCTTTGTCTTAGTGTTTGCTGCAATTTATGTTACTCCCTTGAATGTTTTTCCCTTTTAGCAAACTAATGGTTGATTTTACCTTCTTTGTGTTTTTCATACAAATGGATCTCCCTGGACCTTGCTTCATTCCCTCCTACAGCACACCTGATGGGAGATGGGAAGCAGAAAGTTTGCAAGGATATTCTCTTGGTGTGAACAAAGCCAGAAGAGTTGTACATGGGATAACACTCCCAACTTTTAACAAATCCTGGCACTTGACATGGAATCAGACTGGAAAGACCTGAAGAAGTGTTCTTTGGTGAAGTTCCTTGCTCTGAGTGTGGCAGTGGAGAAACCCAGTTAGGTACTGACAGTAGGTGAGCAAGGTGTGTGTCCAAAGGACTTTAACATCATAGACAGCAATATAGCTGGAGGTGGGCAGTCATTAGTATTCACTTATTATTATGTCCCTGATGGACAAGAAATGTATGAAATTAAAACTGGACAGCTTTTGATTTAGTATCACAAATAGTTATTTGTTTGGGGTTTTGTTGGTGAAATTCCCCATGGCAAGGCATGACAATAAGGTTTCTGGCACTTCTAAGATGTAAATAAACTTGTAAATGAAATAGAATAGAATTTAAAAGTCCATGCTTTCCAGCTGCTTAAAGAACTGCAGCTCTCACAATCCTTACCCATAAGATAACAGTAGACATCCTTTCCTGGCAGGCAGTATTGTTGTTTAATATGGCAGCCATCTAAAACCTTGGTGGGTTGACTTTCCTACATATTTCAGTTGGAATTCACCTGGAAAAAAAAATAAATATAGCTGCAATTCTTTGCAGAGTGCAGCAAGAAGCCAACTCTAATGCTGTGAAATCAAATAATCTGAGTGAGGCCTGAAAGCTCAGCCCAAGTCCTTCACACTCTCCCTTCCCTCTTGTCAAGAGGGCCTTGGGCAAGGTGCAATCTCTCTCTGTAAAGCAGGAGTAATTCTAGTTACTTACTTTGTGTGATAAAGTGGATAAAACTCAAGATGCACCATCTTAGGCAAGAAGAAATGTTTGAGGAAGCCAGCCAAGATGGGAGGTGAAGCAGACCTCTGCTCTAGGGCCATGGTCACTTGTTCTTCCCTTCAACCATGGTGAGCAAAAAGCACAACTTGGCTGGTGCCTTCCAACATCCCAGTAGAGTTTCCAGAAAAGATCCCACAACAGGGAGCCCAGCAGCATGGATGCTTGTTTTCCTTGGGAATCTCCTAAGGAGCTGTATGGCTGCTAGTTAGGTAACACCAATAATTTTTGCAATTTTGAATAAATTAATAGGACATCACATCACCAAAGCCCAGCTATTTTAAGCCATTAAGTCACTCTCACTGTCCTGTGTATGTGTGAGGGGAAAATCTGGGATTAGATGTGTTGTTTTTGCATGGCAAGCAGTTTATTTCAAAATCACATCACTTTTAGTTTTGTTTGTAAATCTTTATAAGATTTATGAAACAAGACAGTTTAGGTGACTCAGCTCACCCATTCTCATGTCACTTCAAGAATAAACAACAACATGCTGTGTTTTGGGCAGATATCCCTCATTGAAGCACCTACAATTTAAAGATCATTTTACTTCCAGCTTCCAAAGCTCTGCCTGTGGACTGAGTCCAAGCATGCAAATTTCATCTTGCAAGTATTTGCCAAAATTGTAGTCACCTTATTAATAAGGGCTTTGTTGTGGTAATGATACAACTTACACCTATCTGTGCTATAAACAGCAAGGAAACTGAGTTAGGGCTATTCACAAATTCTTCTTTTGTAAATATGTGTACGCTGACAAAGACAATTAAACCTCAGGCTGAAAACAGAAGGTGGAGTTTGAACACTTTGATTTCATGGACCTGGGTGATGAGAACTGGCCAGGTGCAGATTAGTGCTCAAATCTAGACAAGCTGCAAGCCAAGTTAAGACAGTGGCTCTAACAGCCACTGGACTGTGAAATTGTGGTGGCCTGCAGCTGGGCTGGAGGGCCCACAGTTATTAATAATCCCAACTCCATAATTTAGTTGATTACATAATTACCTTGCTTATGTAACTGGACCAGTAAAGCCCCTTGGAGAGCAGGCCCAGGGCATTTGGGATTCAGGCTGTTGTATATGTGATTCGTGCTAATTAAATTGTAACAATATTAGCAAAATTGTTGCTTTATAATCAATAGAAGAATTGTATTTAATTGTTATAAAGCAAAAAGGGATAAAGGAGATGGTTAAACAAAGCAGATGGGATCATCCTCCAGATGTTTGCTGGGAGTGAGAATAATAAGGGTCTAAGAGCAGCATCTAGAAATAGGTTTTCCACCTTGAATTGGGCCAAATTGAGATGATTCCAAAGCATTGAACACTGGACTAAGGCCTGTTTTGGGGACATATATTTAATTATATAACTTTAAGCTCAGTGCACCTGCACTACCTGCAAGGTCAAACAGCAAACACTGAGGAAGATCCAGAGCCTTCATGGGAAACACTGGTGACACATGTGCAACACAGCACAGTGACATAGATTTTAGGAATAGAAACTAGGAGGAGTTTTCTAGAAGATTCTGTATTAATATTCATTAGCAAACAGTACATAAGTGAGATTTTTAGTTTGACTGATTTGGTACATGCAGAAGGGAGAATCCCTCCCCGTACCCCTGGCCGGTTTTGCTTATGCTTTATTCAACCAAACCAAACCTCTGTTTTACTTAAATTGCTGCTAAATTTTGCATTTACTCCAATTTATGTAACTCATACATTTTGATTTTATTCATTTATATACAATTGCTATTATTAACAAATTATTGGTAAATTGAACTTTGTTGTTTGATTAATTGGACAAAATCGAACACATCCAATATCCATTTATAACAAGGCTGCTGGTTGCCCAGGTGGCAATTAGCCCGACCAGTGAGGATTAGCCACATGTGCCTCTGATCTGTATAAGGTCTCAATAAAGCAGGCTCTTGCTGCAGGACCTTCCTGTGTGTATGGTCCCATTCCTGCCTCTGACACATCACTGCCATCTGAAATAGCTCCTTTTTTTTGCTTTTGCCTCCTTGATGAGCTGTGATACGGGTGAAGAGAAGGAGACAAGAGCACTGCAGAGGAGTAGAAGGAGCAGGCCATGTCCAGTCACACTCCAATATCAGAGTAATGCAGGGACACAAGAAACAAGGAGAAAACCAGGAGCTGCTGGACACTGGGCTTGTTCTGAATTTTGGTGCTCTGAATGCTGTTACCTGGAGGCAGGAGTCCCAAGGCCCTGGTGAGGACAGTGCTCCACATGTGGAGACACCTCTGCTGCTCCCTCCCATCCCATTTCCTTTGCCCACCCAAGCAGCTGAGGGAAGGGGAGCAGCATCTCCCACCTGCACTCACCTTGTATTCTGTCCTTCCTTTGGCAGCAGGAATGTGCTGGCCACATGCCCCAGCATGCTGGCCACAACTATCTCTAGGCAGTGCCTTACCCACCAGAACGATGCTCCCCAGAAGAATGCTGTCCTCAGCTGCTCTCCCATTTCCTCCCATGGATTTTCCCTGGCTCCTAGTCTGGATTACATGGCCAGGGGAGCACAGGCAGCACTGGCTCCATACAAATGACTGCTCCCAGGAGGAGGATACTGGCATTCTGGGTGGCATTCTGGTGGGAGTCACCAGGAGACAGAATTAACGACCTTTTTCACCTCATTAATTGAATGGTTAGGCATCTGTTTTTGACAGAACAGAAAATACTTGAATCTGCTGCTCAGTATCTTGTGCTGAACAGAGGTCTTATGTGTACAGGGATTTTAGCCCAGCAATTTTGATGAGCCCTACATTCACCTGCAGTAAATATATATCTGTGCTCCTGGAGAAGCCATTGTAAAAGGAACTTTGAGTAAATCTTTGATAACTCTTCCCTTACTTAAAACCATCCCCTTTGGTTGACAGGGTGATATCAAAACTTCAAATTGGAGCTGGCGAAATGCTCAGATCAAAAAGGATGAATTTATCTTCCCAGTAATCTATAGCTCCTATGTCAGACACCATGCTGCAGTGTGTCCTGCTGTGTGCTGCATGCCACTTACAAAGCAACAATAAACCTTCCCAGATAGTGCCTCACAAACACAAAGTGTTTACCAGAATATAGATTGCTCTGATACAGTTAAAAGTTGCTCAGAAATAAGAGATCAGGCAGGCTGACCATTTCAGCCATGCTTTTTTTTTTGAGCCTTGGTTTTGCTTTTTTTTTGCCTTTTTGCTTTTTGCTTTTTTTTATCCCCCAGCAGCATCTAAGTGCAATAAAATATCAGTGAGAAGAATTGCTATAGCAACAAAGTATGTTCTCCTAATGGAGGCTGTGTGTAATAGCTGACTGCCACTAGAACTTTAAGGAGAAGGAATAAAATCCATCACTAAAGCAGGAAAAGGAAAAGCATTAAAAATTAAGATTTTATTGTCCCATGTTTTATGTTTACTTCCTTCACATCTCCAGATGATCTAGAGAACTTTCAGTAGTTCTCATCTCCTATTTACTGCTTCACATGAAAACTTTCAAAAACTTAGGAAAAAAATGTTGTGAATGATCTATTAGTAGTAATATAAAGATTCAGTTTTGCAGGATTGCTGTGAACATGAGGAAATAGGAGACTATAGCAGCACAGGGAGGCCACAGGTAAGACAGCAGTTAAGACTGACATGATGCCAATACAGAGCTAGATTCATCCTTCCTGTCAAGATTCACAAAACACAGAGAGCGAGGGGGAAACTACCCCAGAGAAATAAAGTAACACGTTCAGGATCACTCAGCAAGCCAGTGGCCATGTCAGGACCATGTCCTCTCACTGTCCATCATCTAATAAAGCTGTTTATAAAGCTAATTTTACTGTTCTTGTGCAGTGTGATTGCCACAAATTTAAGGTGGGCAATGTTTGGGGAGAGGCTGGCTTGTCACAGAGCTCACAGTCAGCTGTCACTGTTCACTGTGGCAGCTGAACTGTGAATTCTCCATTCACCCTTAGTCAGGCACTAGGATCATCTTTCCCTTCCCTCCTTTTTTCCTCTGTGTCTCAGACTGTGATACTAGTCACAGCAGAGAAAAGGAGGATTATAAAGTGGACAGTTTTTGACCTCTGAAGTTATTACACACGATATCTAGAGAAAGAGAAGATTGGTTAAACAATTTAACTTCAAGTCACAACAAGTTTTCTCCTCTGCTTCTGGAATGCTGAAGCTTCAAATGCCTTCAAAGATGCTTTATGCTGACAGAGACAGCCCTTGTCTTGTGTGATAATGCTGTCTCATGCTGGCTCTGAACAGATCCTCAAATTATAACTTAAGTTGAGACAAATTCTGTCTGCAGGTGAGCAAACTGAAATGCTGCATTAACGTCAGTGGCAAAGCAGGGCAGAGGAGCAGCAAGTCCAGAAAAGTTGACTCCTACTGCCCTGGCTGAGTCTTTGGAAATTCAGGTCTGGAAACTGCAGAAGGAATGTAGAAAAATCAAAAGGCTCTTTTAAAAGATTCTCTCCCCACAGCAGAATTATTTCCTGGCATGTCTTTGCAACGAACCTTGTTATATGTTGTCCTATTTATAACTCTCATCTCTCCCTAACAAGCAAGCTCCTCAGAGGTAGAAAAGCAAGTGTGATTTGAATAGAGCTGTATATCACAGTTTGATATTCTCACTCTGGCTATGATTTATGACAAAAGAATAGCAGCATGGGTCATCCAGGGAGGGACAATCTGCAGAAAAGAAAACTGAAGAAGTAAAAGTTTCCTTATTTTTATGAAAGACAATTTTTTAAGTGAAAGAGAAAAGTGTTTTAGGCTCCCATCCTACCAGACTAAGCAGCAAGTTGTCTTCATTTTAAAATACATTTCTTCTCATTAGTTCCACCTCTAACATTCTTAAACAAGGCATTATGTCAGATAATAGTGAGAACAAGAGAATATGAATGACTAACTCACACCCAAGCACACAAATTTCAAAAATCATGTAATGGTACACTTCAGATGTTTACCATGTGTGAAAAGCAGACAAAAGCAGCACTGGAGTTTCCCTCAAACAGCAGAGGTCACCTTGGGCTAAAATCCTGCCAAGAATCAGCACAGGCAGACCAGAGAGCAGCTCCTTGGGTGGGAGAGGGCAGAGAGGGGGCAGATGTCTCTCTTGCCAGGACTGCTCTCCTCAACCTAAAGCACCAGCCACCCCATAATTTCTAGAGATGAACTGAGAGAAAACCTGCAACTTTCTAATCTGGCACTCTCACACAACTGAAACCCAGTAGGTAAAGATGTCCTTATGTACACTGCAGTCAGTTTTGCAGGCTACAGCAAAATAGGGGCACAGCCAAGTGATAATGGAGCCTAATTTCTCCACCAACATAAATGCACAAACAGGGGAGAGATCAAGGTTCAGAAAACCAAGGGCTGCCATCTCCTATTTGCAATTGTTAATAGGAGTGCCCAGGGATTCGAGTCATGGTCTGTTTTCAGCTTTCTCTGGTCCCATGAAACCTTTATTGCATTTTCATCTGCTGCCCAGCTATTATCACCTACTTCTCTTCTGGGTAATCATCTTAAAATGAGAATTGTGCTGCTGGGTTGTTCCAAAGAGCTTTTGCACATGCTGATTCTCTGGGAGGGTATTCAAGGGCCTGACTGAACACAGGGCTTTTCCCAGAGTCCTGCTGCAGCCCTGTTTGTGATGCTCTCCCAGTTTCCTGCTGATTCCCTGCATCCTCAATGTTTTGGGCATCATGATGAAACCCCCATTGTTCCTCAAGGTAAAGGATCAAATGTGAGCTCCAATTTGAGGGCCAGACAAATAAACCATAGGTAGTCTAGCAGCAACGTTTTGGCTTCAAGCTACCACACAACAAAAAGAGTTTTGAAAGAGTCTCTTGCTTGTGTCCATTTACCCTAAAATGGTGAAATTTTCTTTGTTTGGAAACTGAGTCCACGCTGCCTTTCCTCCTGAAGGCTTAGCAAGTTTCTGCCCAGATGGGAACTGTTTGCATAAATGTTTACAGATGAAGTTACTTACATTCTGAGTAGGAGAAAAGGGGAAAGGGGCTTGGTGAAGTGAGCAAGTGACTCTGTGCTTCCCACCAGCTTTTTCTAGTTGCCTTTGCCTACCAAACTGCTGTCTAGCTGCCACCAGGACCTGGGGAAGACAGTAAGGGCTCTAATAGTTCAACAGCTCTTGTTAAAGATTCCCCACACCCAGAGGTAGCTAACTGTGCCTTGTCTCATCTTTCAGTGTAATATAGTCTATGTACATCACATTTGAGCACAGTCCTTTCCCTGGTATGCATGGTTTTTACAGATTTATCCATCCACCAGTCAGTACACAGCAGGCTGAGCATGGGTTTGTCCATCAGCTCTCTCCCATTTAAGAGCTTCCCTCACTGGGGAGCAGACTGATGGAGAGGTCCAGCTCTTTAAAAGGGATGTTACAAATAACATCAAGTGGTGTAAAGGTGTTTGAGCTCTCTGAGAAGTACTTTTGTTGTTTTTGTTTTGTTGTGTGGTTTTGTACTACCACAACAACAACAACAAAAAAATTAAATTGCAGGAATTTCTCATTGTATCAATGACAGAATGCTGTCACAGACATTAGCTGAAATTACACCATCCTTCAATGCTTTTCCTACATGTTCCACACATCAGTTATCATGATTAGTGGTCAGTCAAGTTTTTCTAACATGTTTTCCTACTGAAAAAACCCCAAACCCCTGTTTTATTTGAAGAGTTATACTATACTGTGTTGGATTTAATGTGAAGGTATAAGAGAAAAAATGAAACAAAAGACTAACTCCTCAAGCAGAACAGTTATAAAACAAAGCCATAAAAAGTGCCTCTTTCATTTACTTTGTTTGAAGATGATCTCATTTGTATTTTGGGCACAGATTTACCCTGTTAAAATCAAATTTCTATGAATAGAAAAAACTGTAACTGTGATAAACACCCACAATTATAGCACTTGATTTTCTCTTCCATAATTTAGCACAGCTTTAGCTGGTAAACTCTCTCTTCTCAGGAAAGGAAATTGTAAACCCTGAATTTCTGCACAGCAGCTTGCAGGGTGTATGGTGTGTTCCCCTGAGCCAGGTACATTGTCCAATGGTGCCTAAAGCAGACAGCACCAGTCATAGAATCATAGAATAATTTGAGTTGGAAAGGACATTTGACAGCCATCAAGTGCACTCAAATCCACTATCTATGTCATTAATAAAGACACTAAACATTCTGGTCCCAGTGTGGACCCCTGAGGGACACCACCTTTCACTGATCATCAGTGGATATTGAGCCATTGACTGCTATCTTCTGGATGGAATTATCCAACCAGTTCTTCATCCCTGCATCCAATCCCCTTCTCTCCAGTTTAGAGAAAAGGATGTTGTAGGGGAATGTGTCCAGGCCTTACAGGAGTCCACAAAAATTGCATCCACAGCCCCTCCTTTCCCCACTGATGCAGTCACTCCAGCACAGAAGGTCACTGGGTAGGTCAGGCAGGACTTGTCCTTGGTGAAGCCGTGCTGGCTGTCCCCAGTCACCTCCCTGTTCCTCTACAAGCCTTAGCACAGCTTCCAAAGCTGTCCCATGATCTCCCAGGCACAGAGGGGAGGCTGCCAGGCTCCTCCTTTCTGCCCTTTAATAAAAATGGGTGCAATGTTTCCCTTTTCCCAATCACCAGAGACTTCACCTGACTGCCATGACTTTTCGAATGTCATGGAGAGTGGCTTGGCACCTACATCAGCCAATTCCCTCAGGTCTTGTCATGCTCCATAGACTTAGGCATGCCATTTCCTCAGGAGCCATGTTCCATCTTGAGTGCTGGAATGCATATTTTAGGAGTTATGAAGATAAATAATGCCTGTCCCTTCCTCCACCTCCTTCCTTAATTAAACAATTAAACAAAGAAAAGTTAAATGAGAAAAAATTCATTGTACACCTGTTTCCCTGTGCTATGTGAAGTTTTCCTCCCTCTCAAACACTCACTGGTGCCTCTTCCCTGGGAAAGGTCTCTCCTAGGAGAAACCATCCTTTTCTAGGAGAAGGGTTTTTAGGAGAAATGGATGCATGTGACACAGTCTATTCAAGGATGGTCACAGCTGCTAAAAGCTTTCCACATCCCAGATAAGTGATTCCATCTCACCTGCCCAGGCCTCTCTGTCTCTATGAAAAGGCAAAAACCACTCAAGCCCCACATGAGCTAACTTCTTGATGTTGAGATTTCTGGTATCCCAAGTCCCAGGCTGGGGCATATCTCTCCCTCCCCCTGCTCCATGCCCATCCCAAGAAGAGAGGTGGCCTGGGCAAAATATATTTGAGTACCTCAGTCTTCTCCTCATATCTTGTTACCTGTGTTGCTTATTTTGGGGGAGGTGGGAAGTTGCTCTCTTTGCCATTCTTTTTCTGAAAGACATACCTGTAGAATCCTTCCCTGTCATTCCTTGCATGCCTTGCCAAGTTCAGCTCCATTCATGCCCTGGCCTTCCTGACCCCACCCCTACACAACTGGACAGTGTCTCTGGGCTCTTCTCAGGTCACCTGTCCTTGCTTTCATTGCCTGTGCATTTCCTTCTTGCCCTTTAGTCTCAACCCAGCAGATCTCTTGCCTTCTTTTCCTGATTTCTCACATCTGGGGATTAAGAGCTTTTTGCACCCTATGGAAAACATACCTAAAAAATCTTGTCCCTAAGGATAGTTTCCTAGGGAGTCCTGTACCATCAGTGAGCCAAATACACAAAACAGTTGCTCTTTGCCTCTTTGCTATTCTGTGTAGCTTAATGTTTCCAGGTGAGAGACAGCGGCAGAAGAAAAAACCTGCAGATACCTCTCTGAAAGCTTTCTGCTCCTCAGAGCATCTCAGCCAACTCTTGCTGGGGACAGAAGGGCACACTGCACCAGCCCTGTTGTGGTGTGCTCCTGGTGGTGTCTGTGGTGTGTTATGAGTACACAGATTCTGCTTCCCTGGCAGGAAAATGAGAAAGCATGGAGCAAAATGGAGAGAAACAAGTGGGAAGATCCAGATCAGTAGAGCCAGGAGTGCAGGTTTGGAGGGTAGAAAGGCCAGGATGGCGAGAGCAAAAAGTCCTCAAAAGGCAAAGAAAAAGAATAATCTTAGAGGTTGGAAGATGGGGTGGGTAGAAGAGAGCTGGAAAGCATAAAAACTGAAAATGAGCGAGCAATGGGCACAGCAACAAAAAGCAAAAGCCATTTGCAAGGAGCAAGCTCTGTGAATCACCAGCCCAAAAAAAAGCTTTAACAGTCCCACCAGCACTATTTATGAACACTGTTTTTTAGTCTTTCTCTAAAAGCAGTGGGAACTAGGGAATGAAATCTAGGGTCATCCATATGATACAGTTCATAAAACTTCCTAAAGATGAGATGTAGATCTGTGAGGGTTGTAATAGAATGGAATAAGTGCACACTCTATAAAATGTGGAACACTACCACAATAGTTCTAATTTTGAGGATAAGCCATACACTAGGATTCTGGCCCTTGTCATTGTGGGAAAGTCTGCCCATTTTAATTAGAATACTGAAGCCAAATTGAGAATCCTGGCTGGGGCCACACTCCCAGGAAAACTGTCTGTGGTCACTCAGTACACAGTAGGACTCAATACTTTTTCTTTCCTATGTGTAATCTGAATAAGTGAATTGAAATAATTTACATTTTTTGTAATGACCAGGGAGTTGAAATAATGAAAGGTGATCATGAATATTTTAATTGAAGAATAAAATTATATTAAAATAATCTTCAGATTTCTTTTATGCTTTGTCAGAAGACACCAATACCATAGTGATATTGTAATTTTTAGAAATGCATTATAGATTCAGATATTCGCTATTCATAAAATTCATTGATGCCTTCTTTCAAAGGTGCTTTAGAAAAGATTTAGAAACCTGCTTCATCTTTGAAAACACTGTAGTTTGTGGTTAAATATATCCACAACATAGCTATAAAGATATGCATCTTCATCATAAAATCAAAATCAGGATATAGGACAAGATCAGTGCAATTGACAATTTCTGTTGTTGCTAATATTTTATGCAGTATCCTTCAGATGACCACAGCTCCTAATAAGTTTCTTACAGAATCACACTAAGGGTTCTTAAGAGAGGCACAATTCACAGCAGACAGAGGTGATGCTGGAGTCTACCTTGCACCAAAATTTTCTATTTTAAGGATATCTGTTTTCTTTTCATCAAAAACCTTGCAAGTCTGCAAAAAGACCATACAAGTCAAAGTCAAATACATTTGCCTTAGTGGGAGATGTGAATATCAGCTCAAAATTATACTGTAGGTTTTGTTTCTGTTACACTATTGAAGGAATTTAAGTATTACAACAAAACATGACTGCATTTCTTGGTGTATGTGCAAAATCTAAAATAACAATGTAAAACTTTATATATTTGTAAATATATACCTCTTTAGAGGATTGCCATTATGCTTCTATAGCCTAATATCTGCAATGACTACAGGAAGCTCCAGGACTTCCTGCATTGTGTTCAAGCTGCTTGTTTTTAGCATTGCTTAATGCTATAGAACTAGATGTAATACTTCAAAAACAAAACCAATATTAAAAAAAAAAAAAAAATAGAATTACAGAGGGCTTGGCTTCTTGAAATGTGTATTATTTTCCAAAGCTATGCTATTTTAAAAATCCTCTATTTTTGATCATTAATTATTGTAGATTAATGAGATCCTTATGTTTATCTTCCCTAACATTCTGAGAACATCCAGAGGCACACTGCCTTTTGTCCATGAGATACAGAGAGCAGAACAGGAAATCTTGTCAGCAGAGCAGTTTCCACAACACACTGATGAAAAACATAACTTCTAAATGAGGTCATGTGCATGAATATATACTCTCTTCATATTTCTCTTATTCCAGAAGGTATCCAAGAGTGCAGATCCCTTCAAATCCTAACTAATTATATTTTCAGAGAGCTGGGGCACTGATACAACTTTTAAGAATGCAGCAGGATATCAACAAATAATGCTTCTTTGAAATCTCATCACTGCAGAAGAAATACTGATCTCAGCAGGAGTGATGTCCACCATAACTGGGGAGGTAAATCCCACTGCTCCTTGTGCCTGCCCCTGTTCACCCCTGGCACCTGATGCAGGATGCTGGTGAACCACTACAAACAGCAGCCAGTACTGCCCTCCTTGAAGGCAAAAGGCAGGGCAGTATAAGTGCATGAGCATCAGCACTGCTGCATCTCAAAAATTACCTAAATGTCTGATGCTAAGTGGCCAGGAATTAATTTAATCTTTGGGTTGCTCACACAGAGCTGATCAAAGGGTCTGTCCTTAAAAACAGGCTACTTGCAAGCAATCAGTATAATTGTATGTCAAGGGGGCACAGGGGCTTTCTTTGGAAATGAAGAAGAGCTTTTTATCTGAAAGGATAAACAGGAAACACAGAAGGGATTTTTGAGAATAGGATTTCACCTTCCCACAATTACCAGAAAAGCTTCTCTCAGCAGAATAATCATATCTAAACTCCCAGCTATCCAAAAAGGTTCTGCTTCTTATCATCTTCAGTGGAGTCCCAGTCTGCCCTGCTCCTCACCTCAATAAAGAAGACAACTCAGCTTTTAATCAGTTTGCAAACATACAGGTCCATTTAAGAAGCAAGTGCTTGTGCTCACCTCACTGTACCTGCTGCCCCACTGCCTTGCCTCAATTTCCCTGCTCAGCATCCTCCACAATGCAACCTTATCTCCCCAAGCCAGACAAACAGCTCCCTCCAGATGCCAGGCCACTGCCACAGCAATGAAGTGGCAACAGGGCAAGGATTAGAGGTGTACTTATTGAAGGAAGGAGTAAATGCCTCTTCCAGGGGCTGAGCACATCACCTCCACCTCCCTAAGGTCAGTGAACAGCAAGTTGTTTCTGAACTTCCCTCCATCTGGAAGTACAGTTTTGCTAGTTAATTTTAAAATGCCTTTGGCAGCTGTCATATGGGTTGTTTTTAATATTATCCTTAAAACTTTTCTAATGGTAAGGACACATGCAGTGAGAAATAATAGCCCTTTGTGTAACAAACAATACACACACTTTGTCCAATCATTTTTACAGCGTTTTTCTCCATTTCAGGAGTTATTATCACAGGACAGATTGAAAGCTGAGCCATCATACCACAGCTTAAGTGTAGCAGTGAAATGTTCCCTCTTTTTCTCCCTTCCCCCTCCAGGCTTTTTAATTTTTCAAACCAAAAGTGTACTGGATGCTAATTGTGACCAAAATATTATTATTTCTCAAGCAACCTCAGCCTAATTTCAATACAGCATTTGCTGCTCTGCTCTTAGATTCCAGCCTCCAAAACAGCTCACTTTGAGACAATGCAGCTGATGTGCTGTGTTGGTCCTCAACAATTTCTCCTTGTTTTAACTTGGAGAAGGCAGGGGAGAGAGATCCTTGAGATCTTTGTCTTGGCACTGATCTCTGACTTGCTAGGAGGTCCCAGATGACCCCAGGGCTTTTACTGTGCTGCACTTTCCTGGAAGAGCCCAAGCTGGAGATTACTGTAAAAGCACTAAAATTTAAAAAAAGAAAAGTAAAAGAAATCCACTGAGAGGCTGTTCTCAGTACCAACATTCTCCAGTGTGAACCCCATTGTTTAGAATGGGAAATGCTTTAGGCTTACTCTGAACACAGGTTTAAACTCCCTCTCAAAGACTGTGAAGGACAGCACTGAATCCAAAATCTGCCAAAGATATCAACTCTAAATTCAGTGCCTGTTTTGTGCATAGTGCTTGTCTTCTTTTGCCATTTGTTTTTTCCACTTTCTTAAGAATGGCAGATTGATGAAAAACACTCACAAAATCACGAGCCAACAACTGCCCCAGGTGTGATCCTGGATTATCTCTCAGGATCTGTTGCCTTTTCTGCATCAGGCCCTGGTAGCAAAGGTTGGCACTTACCTTCTTGTGCCTGAGTGTCCTTCTTCCCCAGGAAAAAGCAATCTGTTTCCCATCAGAAATGTTATTTCAAATTCAGCAAGTAGTGTTTAAAGCAAAGGTCACCATTAGCTCTAGATGTGCTAATGCACTGTATAATGGTTCTGTACCAACTCTATATTTCAGAACATGGGGCTATAATACTTATTCCACCTAGGATTCTAAGTAGGCACTTAAAACATGTTTTCATTAGCTGTAGTTGCCTCTATATATTTTAACAAAGCACTCAGAGGATTTCATCTCCAAGTTTTCAAAATAGTTTTATGATTTTACCTCTAGCCTATGTATATAATTTAAAATTTAAAATTTTGTGTCCCTTTGGTATATATGTTTCAGTGCCTGAAATAAATTAAAAATCTAAGTCCCAGCCTACGTTGTTGGAAGAAAAATTGAAAGTCAGATGATGTTAGGCAGCCAGAGCTACCAAATGATTAAGGAGAGGTAGGTAACTTAGCTCCAGTCTGTGGCAGGTGACTGTATTCTGCAGCTTGAACAAGAGAAATCTCTCTGCCATGCACAAAGGAAAGCAGTTACTTATCATATATTAAGGTTAGGGCCATGTAGGATATGTGTATATAGCACTTAGCAGTTGATTGGCAGTCACAACACACTATTTATCTGCTGGGAATTTTTGTAGCAATCTTAAAACTGTGAAGCAATTTATAAGGTCTTCCTTTCATTCAACATGTTCTTATCAGAGAAGCAGATAACAGAGTAACTTGGGACTGAAATCTGGTCAAATATTTCAGAGCCCTTGAGACCCTGATCAGACCATTTGTCTGTCTGCAGATCATTTCCTACTAAACTAAATGGATAGTGTTTTGTTTTGTCCACATAAAAATAGCACTGAGACTTTGTATGTGAAAAAAGCAAGAGTCTGAGCTCCCTGATGTGCATGCAAGAAAAAGGAAAAAAAATCTTACTTGACAAAAGAATGAGCTAGGGAGGAAAAATGCAGATGTTAAAGCAGACTAAAAATTGACTCCTCAAATTTTTCCTCAAATTGTAGGTATTGTGGGTAGACTGCACTCACTGGGAAGATAACTAACTATATGCTTCTCACTCTGGAGTCCTCAGTTACCCAAACTTAAATCTCAAGTAAATCTACTGATGTTACCACAGAGTTGTGTCAGCTTCACTGAAAGCATAGTATGGTGCCTTGTTTACAAAATCTGCATGTGCATTTTGATTTGCCAATAAAACAACTTTATGGAGGTAAATTTATGGAAATACTCAGAATATAAATAGAAAGGACACCTTTAGTCTTGTATTCATTAAAGATTATGCACCATTTTACAAGAAAGTACTCAAGAATACAATATGGAATACAATTAAAAGGAATAACTTCACACAGGTTTTATATTTTACCAAGCCTTTGCTACCTAAAAGTGTATAAGTGACTGCTCCCCTAGGAAAAAAGAATATACATGCCCCAGTCCTTGTATTAGTCTGCCTAAAAATATCAATACATTTCCCCTCACAAAAACTGAGGGAAGAACACAGACAGCATTACCCCTCTATTTTTAATCAAGCACAGATTCAGGAGAAATCACTAGACTTCCCAAAGGCCAGACTGGGAATGCAATATGTAAATAAGGAGAGAAATCCAGTTTTCCTGCACCAGCCCTCTAGCTGTACTCGATTTCTTCATAGGGGATGGAGCACTGGATAGGGGGATTGGGAAAAATGTCTCTTCATACAAAAATGAAGCCAGAAGAACTGTTATCTTAAGCATGTAGGCATTTATTTACATTTTTAGGTGCATCATACCTGAGTGTATGCAGCTTTTTTTATGCAGTTTGTTCACTGGAGGCAGGACAATTTATAAAGGACTGCTGCTTCTTTTCCCCTGCCTGAAAAAATCCAACACTGCAGGTGAGGCATTAGGGGAGTGCATTCCAGAATATAAAAATCACATCAGTCTTTCAATATGAGGATCACCTGCAGGCTTTCACACAATTTTTTATGCTTACAATTCTGTTTAAAAGAAAACTTAAGGGGTGGCTGGCGAGGAAGGAGCTCGTTTTTAAAGCAGGCGTTTGGAAAAAGTGGTGAAGGAAGAAACACCATTCATTTTTCTCAAAGAAAGAAGACATCAATTCCACAATGAATACATCTATAAATTATCATTTATTAACTTAAAAAAATAAGTTTTTCTAGCCTGCTTTGGCAGCCCTCTAGTAATTCTGCTGCAGGTTGCAGAATCGTGTTCTTGATGGTAGGAGCTACCCAGTTCCCAAGAAGCCAGCTTTGCTGACATTTTTTTGGGATAAGGAAGGTAACACCAGCTCCATGTATTTGCTGGGGGTGCCAACACTCACACCACATAGCTCTGAAGAATCTCTGCTTGGTTTAAATTAAAGATTTTGCTGGAGTTTAGCACAGTGGATGAGTCTAGTGACTCACACCCAGCTCTTAGAGCTTCAGTGACACTGGCCAGAGGAAGGAGACAATTGCCAAAATCACTTCAAACCAGCTGGCAGACAGCCACTGCTACATGAAATAGAGCAACCCTCAAGTGAAGCACTGCTTGCCAAATTGATTTTGATAGGCCAGAGAATACAGGTAGAGTTTAGGCTGGCTGCAGGCACTGGGCAAGCCATAAATTCACCAGCAGCACCACGCAGAGAACAGGAATTGGCACAGCTGCCCCCAGAGCAGGGCTTGTTGGGACAGACCTGCACCATCAAAGGCACAGCCATGCTCCCCTATCAGGTAAAAGCTAGTGCCATCAATTGAAAACTTAACAATTTTTCTGAGGCATTTTATCAACCTTTCTTCAAAAACATTGAGGCAGCCTAAAAACACCCCACAGATTTGAATGTCACTGCCAGGGTTTTGTCTATCACTCTCTCCTCACTCTCAGCTTCCAACCAGCTTTAGAGATTGACATTTGTGCACCTGAGGATGTGTGAGCTGACACTATGTACTTTTTCAGGTGGTTCCATCTCCTACTGGGTTTAATAACAAAAATATTTTCAAGCTGCACTGTCCTCAGAGCCCATCAATGTAGAACACGTAAGTGATTCTTTAACTTTATGTACCAAATGTCCACATGACTGGGTGTCTGCTACACTGCTCAATATTTTTTTGTTCATTTAAAATGTGAATTTTCATAGGGAAATGCATAATATGATCAGGATTTTTCTAACATATAAATGAACAGCAGTCAGACTGGAAGCTGCTCTTCATATACTGAATAACAAATACAATCCTTTCACACCTCGTTGCAGCATTCCCCCAATTCCCACTCAGCCTCTTTCTTCTCAACACCATTCTGCACTGAATATTGCCAAGTGGAACACACATAAGGAAAGCCAGGAATTTTTTCTTTGCCTGAGAAAAGAGGAACCCATGGGCTATGGATATAAAAGAAAAGAATGAAAGGTAGTGAAAGACACAGAGGAAACACAGTTTCACAATCACACTCAGTGCAGTTGACCTCTGATCTCCCCATTTCCACAATGCAAATCATCCCCCCTCTGTAAGCTGTGCAAAGATACAGCAGGCAGTGCTTCTATAATGATAAGATGGCATCAGTCATTCCAGGGAAATTCTTCAGCTACACATTTTACATCAGGTTTGGAATGGTAAAACAACAAGACAAAACCCCAACCACAAACCATGCCCCTCCACAAAAGAACCCATGACCCAGAGAACTGCTGTTTTCCTTCAGAAGACAGTAAAATCCCTTTCTAGTTCTGAACATGACAGAATTTTTCATTTCCAAATGACTATGCAAAAAGCAATTAAGACATTTTTTTACAGAATGCTTTTGAAGAAAAACTATAAAAATAGTTTCTCAATCTTGTTTCGCAGTGAAGAGTCATATTCAGAAGAAGCATAGTATGAAGAAGTATATTCAGGCACAGGAAGGTTTTTGGGCTTCAGCTCAGTGCTTCTCCTTCAGCTGTCTTTACAGAGAATTGATCAGCTGGAAACAAATGCCCTGCAATGCCCTTGGTTCTTATGGAGTACAAAAGGTGAGACCCTGTGATGCTCAGACCTAAGGTGCTTTCCCACATCACTGCAGCGTGGAAGAGCCAGACAAGCAGTCTGGCAAGCAGCTCTGTGGGATGCCAGGCTCCCAGGTGCCTCCCGGTATTTTGATAGCTGACATCCAGGCTGTAGCAAGGCAGACCTGGGTGGTTTGGTGCTGTCCCTGCCAAGGCTGCCGTGCTGCAGAGCGAGGAGCCAGCTAGGTGGTGCTCATGGGGTGGCAAAGATAGCGCTGGGATTTCGCTCCCAGCATCTTCCCCCGCCTCTGGCATCCCACACAACTCCAGCACGCTGTCGCAGATGGAAAAGCAGGACCCGGAGGAGCGGGATGAGGGAGGGAGGTGAGAGTAAAGTGCATCTCGGATGCTGTGTGAGCACAGATCCCTGCTCAGCCACGCTGGCTTTCGAGGGCTGGGCTGCCAGGCAGAAACAGGCTGGCTCTGTGTGTACCAGCCAGCTCATTCACTCCTACCTGGCAGCCCGAAAAGAGCACAGCGCTGACAATTTGGGAGGGAATGTTGTCGGGGATTCACGACAATTTGGGAGTTCTTTTTCCCCTGACGAACAGCAATCCTAGCTGCAAGATTCATCGTGGTCAGATGGAGCGTGTCTTTATGGGTGTTTGAAGTTGGAATTAATTAGTAGCTTTTAGCAGTCTGTGAAGTTGCCTGGTTTTGCTGGATTAATTGCATATTGCAGAAAGTGATGTAAAGACATGCTGTGCTAACTCCCAGTAAATATGAAAAGTGCATGGGAATGGTTTAGTGTGGACATATTGTTCAGATCCATTGAGTGGCAGAATACTTATAAATTGTTAAATCTGACGATTCCACTTGGTCTCTTGGGCTGAAAGTTTGTATGAAAATTTCATTTCAAAATGACAAGCCTATATATGCACAGGAATGGTTTTCTAAATAAAACCATAGATCATTTTTTATTCATCTTAGGTCTAAAATGCCCAGAGGCATAGCTCCATAAAAATTTTAAACTTTAAACAAAAGCTCCTTTTGAGTTGCAGAAAGACAAAACATTCTGAAAGCAACAGTTTATATTATTTATTGTGATGTTTACTTAGCAAGAGAAGCTGATGAGTTAATTCTCAGTGGAAAGGGCTGAATTGCTTTAGGAACAGAAGCCCAATTAATTAAGGATCATTTCCTATTGATTTCACTGTACTACAGTCCAGACTCAGAGTACCTGCTATACTCCTATACAATATAAATGTAATAAATAATAATATACTTACAGCAGTTACTGCTGTCCTGATGACTTCTATTTCTCAGAGAGGAAACACTTCTGAGACTTATATATGAATATAATAAAAGTCAGAATGTCTCTTGAAAGACAGAGAGCAGGAAGGCACTGTATACACTCCAGATAAAAGACAACAGTCAAATGAAGAGATAGGTTTAAAAAGCAGACAATATACATATATACATTTGCTTTGGAATTATCAATAAGAAAATTACAAATTTAATACCTAAAGCTGTGGCTAGACTTTAAGCCCAGATTCACCTCACAACTTCATTATGAGCAGAAATCAAGCCCTGGAAATTTCATTATTTAACCAGAACGATCAGCCTGCTGCATGGCCATGAAGAACCAGGGCAGAGCTTTTCTCTCTGGGTGTGTGTCCTGGTTCCAGGCACGACAGAGTTAAATTTTGCATCAGCCAGGAGGGGCATGGCCAGGACCCTGGGGCTATTCCACACCACCTCATGCCATGGCAGGGGGAGGGAGGGTGGTGGCATTTCCCTCATTTTCAGGTGTGTGCAGTGGTGTAGTGCCAGATTCCACGTGGTGAGCAATCACCTGTGGATGATTTACCTGTCTGGCACACTCTATTATTTGTATTGCTGTTGTTACTGCTTGCTCTCACTGCTGTTTCCACTGAATTGTTCTTGTCTCAACACAGGATTTTTACCTTTTTATAGCCCCAACTTCTCCTCTCCATCTTGTCTCAGGGAAAGGTGGGGTGGAAGTGAATGGGCAACACATGGTCTGGGGTGTTTCAGTGGGACCACTGAATTTGGAAATGCCATTCTTAAACCACAAGAGTGAGCTTGTCCATACTGGAGCCCCATGTACCCCACTGTCAAAGCCTTTCCACCCAAAGCAAAACTTTTCAGCTCCTGATCATCTGAGAATGTAACAAAATCTGGGGTAAAGTTTTGGCTCAGTTCACTGGCAAGTTGCACTGCAAGATTACTGAAGAAAGACAGATATGTTGGACTCAGTTTGGAAAATTTAGAAAACACTACGTGCACTACCAGAATCCTCTGTGAAGAAATTCAGGAAGTTCAGCATCCCTTTGGTACAACCCTGTAAATTTTCAAACAGTTTACATAAAGTGGTGTTCTTTGAGGGACAGCTACAGAAACATTTGTCTGGCTACAATTTTCAGACCTGCTTTTGTTGAGTCTGACACCTGGAGCTGTGCTACCTCTGTTTTCTCTCAAAGCCAAACTTTGTCTCTCTCTCCACTCCCTGACTGCTTCCTGCCCCTAAGCCCACTCTGCAGTATCAAGTGACCCAGCTTTTCTGTTTGTACCCAATCACTAAAAAGACCACTGGGCCATAAAAATTCGATTTTTGCTAGAGGTTGTCAGGCTAACTACTAATTACTGTCTTGTACAGCAACTTCTCTTTCAGCCTACACAGCCTTACATTTTTTTCCACTTAGCCTTAAGAAATGACAAGAAGCACACCCATGAATTTCAGCCAGATTCACACCTCATGATGTCTATCAATACTGCACAGAACAGCAACAACACAGGAAATAAAATACCTTTACTTAGACAGTAGGAATGAATCAGTCACTTTTGCTGAGGCCCTAAATAAGGCTGGCAGCCAGGAAAATAATGCATAAAGGTACCACATTTTAAAAGATCTCTAAGCATCTTGATTAGCTAAAGGAGAAGGTGAAATCCTGTCTTGCAGTTGTGCAAGGAGAACAGGAAGTTGGGAGCAGTGCTGGAGGCAGCATGCACAGAGCAGGAGTGCAGAGTGCCTAAAACCAGTGTGCTGGCTCACCAGGAGAGCATCCTCCCAGACCTGAGGTCAGGCTCCTCAAAAGGCAGCTGATGAATCAGCACAGCTCCAAGATCTTCACAGAGAGCATCAGGACTCCCAGGCAGGGCTGCAGGACGTGGGGCTGGCAGTAATAGCTCTCTTTGAAAGCCTTTAGGAAGCTGAAAAAGAAGGAGAGGAAAAGGAAGGTCTCAGAGCCTTTGACTTCTGCCCATTAAGCTCAGCTTCTTTGAGCTTAGACTCAGCAGGAGGACACGAGTTAACCACAGAAAATAGCCTTTACATTTCTTCTGCTGGGTTTGCTTAGACAGAGGATGGACTCGAATGACTGAGGCCATTTGTTGGCCTCAGGAACAAAAGGACTCAAGGAAGTGAGCAAATCCAGTTTAGAAAAGGAGGGGAAAAAAAAAGAGCATTTTAAAATCTAACAAATTATTTAAAATTAGACATTATGTGAAAATAATTATTCCAGATCTGAGAGCATGTGTACTGGATGTGAACATGAGATAGAAGAAGCTGGGTTTTTTAATCTGGGGAAGTGAAGGCTGAAGGGAGACAAATTTTGTCTTCAGCCACCTTTAGGTGCTGTAGATAAGGGAGACAGGCTTCTCTGCATCTCACACTAACAGAATGAGAGGCAATGACTGCAATGGAGCAAGGACAGATATAAGTGGATGAGAAAGACGTTCTTCATCATGAAGCTGGTCCACCACTGCAGCAAATGCCTTGAAAGGCTGGAGGAGCTCTGTCCTTGGAGATTTTCAAAAAGCTTAACCTTTACAATGGTATGTGGCTCCTATGTCACCATGAAAACTCAAATTGAAGTTGAGACAATTTATGGAGGAAGGCTGTAGACATGAGTCCTGTTTCTGCTGCACTGACATATTTGTCCCCTATTCTTCCCTGTTGTTTTTTTTTAATCATACTTGAGGGTGCCAGGGATGCATCAGTGCAACTGCAAATGCAGACACTCCTCAATCCAGCTACCCAAATTAAACGTTTTCTATGTTTCAGCCTATTTTGGGGGTTCAGGTTATGCTGAAAGGGTGACACAAAGCTGGGAAAAGTACATTTCTAATGCCCTGGTTAGGAGGGTATAGGGTACCTGACCTCCAGGTCACACACATAGATCTAGGAACACCTAGATTCAGAGACACAGACTGCTGCAGTTTATTTTGTTGTTGTTGTTCTTTCCTGCTGGCAATAAATAGACATGATTTTGGATGGACACAGCAGGAGCTCACTTCAGTGAAAGCAAGGCTGGAACCTTACCCAGTGACATGCAATTATTGAACTCCTTCATGCCCCCCATGCACCAGCTGCACTGCACAGAGGGAGCACAGCATCAGGATGGAACTGCTCTGATGTGCAAGTGGAACAAGGGACAGGATCCAGGGATAAGTGTCAGTGCAGGAGGTGAAGTGTGCAGTGCTGGCTGCTTGCTGGGGAGACCCACCTGCAAAAAATTCCGTGACTAGGGCAGCACCCTCCCTTCCATCCAGCTCATCCTGCAGTGTTTGCAAACACAAACATCATGGGTGTAAGGTCCAGGCCAGGAAGGCAAATTAAAGGAAAGAAAGGAAAAAAAAAAAAATAGAAAAAGTCAGCTTCTGCACAGTGTAAGCTCATGATGATGATTATTTTTATTACCATTAACTTGTTAATTGTGTTAATAGACAAAGTAAACAAAGACAACAATCACAACAGTCTACAAATTCAATGCACGAATAGCAGTTACTCAAGGTTGCTTAATAATTCATTTTAGTCAGTTTCAGAGTAACTTGTAACAGAAATAAATAACAAAAAGACCATGAAAAAAAAATCTAAAACCCAAAACACAACTGTGTGTGCTGTGAACTCTTGTTCCTGTGGAGTCTTTAATGTTTTGGAACATGATATGCAGCAGATAAAGTAATTTATAAGGTTTTCCATACTTTTGTTTTGCTTTACATGTGTTCCTGTCCAACAGAATTTTTGTCAAAGCAAGTCTTGAGTTTTTGTAAGCGAAAAATCCTCTTGGTAGCAAGAAGAGGATGATGTGACTGCAGAGAAGTTGGCATGTCCAGCCAGGACACATCCAATCTGCTGGGCATGCACTCCTGCTGGGACTGGACACTGGAATGGGCACTTCCAACCCTGGGCATGAGAAACTCTCTGCAAGCTCCAGCTGCACTTCCCCAGTCTATGGGCAAAGCCAGAACACTCACACAAGAGCTTGCTCACCCCAGACCTTGCCTGTGATGCTGCTGACTGAGGGTACAAATGCCCTCAGCATTTTCATCTTCCTTTCCAAACTTATGCAATTGTCCATGTCCTGGAAAATAAAGTAAGGTCACAAGTTAGGAAAGTCTGATGTGTTTTTCTCTTGAGCACTCACCTCAACCACACCTTTCATCCTCAAAGCAAATAACTTTATAGTGATTTTAGACCAAAAATTTAAAATTGCTTCAACCTTTTCAACAGTACCTTCTGAGCTCAAAGTAGCTGTACAGCACCACATAATTTATGAGGTATTGTATTCTATCCAGTGGTGCTTGTTCAGAACAAGCATAGATTACTACCCAAAGACAAGGGGAAATAAATAAGAAATGAAAGGAAAAATAATAATAATAGTGTGAGGTCTTGTTATTCTTACCCCTCAGAGTTCAATTTAGGCACAGTGGTTGTTGATTTAATTTCACAGCACAGGAACACATTGATAAAGGATAGCACAGTGTAATATACACATAAGGGAAATTATGGAAAAATAAGGAAGTGGTTTTCTTAAACTAATCTTATTTTGTTACTATATCATTCCTCACATTGAATCTTTTCATTTATTAACAAATAGCAAAACATATTTTTATAAGAGAGAGGAAAAGAAAAAATTTGAATTTTTAACACTGTGAATGGCTGAAAAGTTTCTCATGAAACTTCACAAGAAAACTATCCAGGTAATCCTTTCTTTTAGGAGATTTTGCTCTCTATGGAAGACAGTGTATATTTTTTAAATCTGAAAAATATAAAGATGAGGAGATTAAAACAAAAAAATTATACAAAAAATGAAAAGTATTTTTGAAACATAAGTTATTGCAATACCTCTTAGAAGTTATATTTCAGATGGTTCATATTTCTTTTCCATCTATGCCCCTGCAGTGAGGTTCCCAGTGGAATACTACATCTCATCTCACATGGGAGTTTGTGGTAGGAACTCCAGACAGAACCCTGTGGTTCAACAGAAAATAATTTAAGCTATGGCCCAGGTTTGGTGGTTTCATTTAAATTGTCCATAGACCCTTCCCCTAGAAGAAGAAGAACCATTGACCCCACAGCATTTTCTGAAAACATTACAAGCCTGATTTGGAGACTGTCGAAACTCTGACACTCCAAGGAAACACTGACATATTTTTGGAATTTTTTTGTTGGCATTTTGATTTGCTAATTTGAGATTTTTTGGTTAATGTATTATTTTATGTGGTGGGTTTTGTATTCAATTGTTACTGTATTTATTAGAATTGTTGATTTAATTTTTGCTGTGAGATAGGATTAAGAGGAAGAAAGTAGGTTGAAATTTTAAAGGATATTAAGGAAAACTTTATGAATAGAAACTAAAAGAAAAAATAATAAGAATTAGAATAAAACTTTTAAAATACTTTTTTTTTCTACATTTCCTTTTATTTTACTATGACAATGTATAGAAACAAATTAGTTTATTATTTTTAAAGTAGTATTTTTAAATTTTATTTAGGGACAGGAGTTTTTTTGTTTAGCTTATGGAGACCTTTTCTAAAATAATAGTTTTTTGTGATTTTTAATTTTTATGAATAGTAGTTGTTTGGAAATTTGTTATTGTAAATTCTTATTTTATAGTTTTTTATAGTTGAATTTATGGGTTATGTTAATTTATGAGATTTTATTTTAAGAATGAGTAGTTTAGAGTAAAGTTTTTTTATTTAATTTTGAAATTATTTTTAGTTTTGGGAATAGATTTTTTTTGGAGGGGTAAAGGGTTTTTGTTACTCTTCTCTTTTTTTTTGTTTAATATTTTTATGAGATTATAGCTATTTTAATATTTGTTTGTTTTAGTATGAATATTTTTGTTTATAATGTGAATGCTTTATTTATTTTATAGGTATTTTATGAGTAATAAAAATTAATTTATTAATTATCTCTTTTTTATAGCTTATAAAAGAATTTTAGTTTAAGATTTTTATTTTTGGGACTTGATTCTTTTGTTTTTGGTTTGACTTTGATGTCTTTATGTTGTTTTTGTGTGTGTGTTTTTTTGGTTTTGTTTTTTTTTATTTATGAGAGAGGGTGAAAGGCTTGTGAGTTTTATTTGTGTAGTGAAAGAATTGATATTTTGTTTGGGTAGTGGTTGGTTATGTGATTTTTGTTGGGTCACAGCCAGGAGTTGTTCATAGGAAGCTTTTTGGTGGCTGTGTTGGGGGCTTGGGTTAGCATGGTAGGGGCCTAGCTAGAAATGGTGTGGTCGTTTTGGTTGTATTTTATTTTATTTTATTTTATTTTATTTTATTTTATTTTATTTTATTTTATTTTATGGGGGCCAGGCTTGGCCTTTTGTTGGGTTGCATGGCTGTGGCAGGGCTGGTTTTGCTTGGAGTTCTCAGGGCAGGTTGTTAATTTTAGAACCCAATCACTGATTGGTTTTTTTTCAGACATAGAGGAAGCTTTTAGAACTATTTAAAAAAAAAAATAAATAAAATTTGTGGGTGTCTTCTCCTTTCTTCTCTAAATGTACAGCATTGACTTCCTTCATATAACAACACAGGGTGTACATAATACATGAAATCACCACAATTTCTGCCTATTCTAGTTAACACTTCTTAACAACAGATGTAATCTTCAGTGAGACCCAGCTTTTACAAGTTGCTGCTAATAGCTTGGCCAAGTACATCCTTGAAAAAGCTTATGTTTTCCCTAGAGGTATTTAAATTAGGGATCCTTAAGTGCTAATTGAATATGAGCTTGGATAACTGAGCAGGTCATCCTTGTTTCTGGCACAGAGGCTGAAGGGCTGCTCTGCCCAGACTGAGGTGAACATGTCTGATTTACTGGGAATAAAACCTTCATGGCACAGTCAAGGTTTGAGGGTGGCAGCAGGGTGAAGAGCATCAGGTGATGCTTTCAGGTCTTTCCCAGCAGCTCAAGGCCACAGAATGAGTTCTGTCACTGCATTCATTTCCATTGTTTAGGTGGCTGGCAAATTAGGAAGGACTTCAGTTCAAGAGTGTTCTTAAATTCACAAAGTGTATGCTACATTTGAACATCGTTAAGACAGTAAAATGATCTGACAAAAGACAGGGATTTACATATTGCCTGTTGCAAAAGCTTTCAGAGCAAAGCAAAGCAGGCTCATTGCTTTTAGTGCACCCAATCACTGTCATGTGTCAGTGCAGGTATTGAATTTGGTCTAAAATTTTAGAACTCTTGCAAAGCAGCAGATCTTTACATCTTCTAAGGATTTTACAGACAGTTCAAAATTGTACTTTGGTATTTTTGTACAATGATAATGGTTCAAAAAGTCATTTGGCACTGTTTATTGCTTTCTATTTTGGTGTAGTAATTTTAGAAATGTATATATTTAACCAGACATAATGCCATCAGAGAACCACTTTATCAGCATACCAACGTGCACTGAAACAAGAGCTGTGAGTACATTTACCAGTTAGCTATGAATATGGCCAAAATTGCTCAAATAGACAGGGAAATGGGACAGCATGGAAGAGAAATCAAAACATCACTGATCCCATAAATGCAGAAAAAGGACAGATAACAAGCATGATACTAACTTAGAACTCATCATGTTCTATTTTTCTGTGTGCGTTCAATGATAGCTTTGCTGCAAAAAGCAAGTTTCTGTTCTTTAAACACAGAGATAACTGTGAATGTACACTGGGGAATACTGAGGTTGTGCTTACAGCACAGTACACATCCCATTTCCACCCAGCCCAATCTAAACCTCACCCTGTTGCCCATCACCACCAGTTTTCCTTAAAACAGAAACTTGATTATTTTTTTTTCCCCAGATCTATTGATACATTTCAGTTTTACCTTTCTGAAAGGCAGTATGTGACATGCACATCTGTTTTAATTGTGGAGTTTCTGGATATCTTTTTGGGTTTCCACCTGGATGGCAAGACACTACAATCAAGAGTGGTAATTATGGTATTTGAGACAAGAGGTGGAAGACTTCACACAGCTACAGATATGGTTGCTTCACAACCCTTACCAAAATGTGAAATGTGGTGAAAAAGGGTAGTTTTGGCAAATGGAGAATTGCTGAGATTCAAAGATACAGAAAGAACAGAATAAGGCAAGCAGGGCTCAGTATTTCAACTCCAGCACCTCAACACCAGCCAGAGCACAGACCCTTGCAAAGATAAAATCTTGCAGGTAGAAAAGGGGCATCTTTTGCCATGGGCTTGAATGCCCTGTGCCAGGCCACAGTGGCTTTCCCAGGTGCATCCTGTTCAGCCAATTTTTATTACAAGACAGGCAAAAAGTATTCACCTTGCAAAAGGTGAAGTAAAAAGAAAAGCATAAGGCAACATAAAACAAGATCTGTCCTCAAAAAGACTATCTTTGCTTTTAAAGCTGCTTTGTTCTCCTTTGGGGTTTTGTAAAACAGGACCTGGAAAATGCAAATATTTCCAGCAATGGTGCTTTGGCAGCAGAAAGCCTGCCCCAGTGCCCTGGGCTGTTCAGGAGTGCCCCTGGCTCAGGGTCTCACTCTGGTGGTACATTTAGCCTCCTGGCTCATATAGCAGTAGGAGCTGGGCAGCCCAAGGTGAAAATGGCTTTGGGATTTTTTTTTTCTTTGGGAAAAAGAGCCTGGAGAAGGGAACTAGTGAAAGCTGTGAGCTCACAGTGCTGCATGTCTTGGGTCTAGTGAGGCACTCCCTCAAGACCTGCACCTACCCAGGCCATAAGGGTTTGGAGAGCAGAGAAGAAGTCAGATTTCTGTTTGGCAGACAAGAGGCAAAATGAAAATACATGTTATAAACCCATAGAATATCGGGTTGGAAGAGACCTCAAGGATCATCTGGTTGAACCTTTCCTGAGTAGCCCAGACAAAATGGCCCAGCACCCTGTCCAGGCACTCAAATGTTCAACACTGGGGAATCCACCACTTCCCTGGGGAGATTATTCCAGTGGCTGATTGCTCTCATTGTGAAATGTAATCTTTATTTCCAAGTAGGATCCTCTGGAGTGGCTTGTACCCATTGCCTCTCATCTCTCTCTGTAAAAATGAAGCTTCCACTTTCTCTGTAGCCATCCTGTAGATACTGGAATATAGTGATGCTGGAACCTTTGGCTTTTTTGAATTTCTCTATCAAAAAACCCCACCCTTTTGGAAAAAGACTGACCTTTTCTCTGCTTGGCAGAATTCTGTGTCAAATACACAAACTCAAGAATAGATTCATACATGATATCCATGCCCATCCCCAGAGGAGGACAGCCATGAAGGACAGACCACATTCAACAGCTTTGCACAGGTGGAAAAAAAGAAGAGCAAGAAAATCATATTTCCTCAATATCCTCACAGGAATAATTTGTTTCTATCTGTTCAGTGGCTAGTTAAAAGCCATTTCCATTTATTGCCCTGATACAGACAATACAGATTCCCATGATGCAACTTCTCCTCAACCTCACAGAAGAGGTTTTTTCATAGACTTATTATTTACCAGATGATGAAACAATATTTTTTTTTATATTCAAATACATCTGTAACAAAAAAAAAAAAAAAAAAAGGAATATTTGCTAGTTTCCAACTCATCAGCAGTTAAAAACCATGGAGCATCCAGAGGGTGAGGGAGGGAAATCTGCAGCCTCATGTCACCTGTTACAGCAAAGCATAATCCTCCCACATTTGGTAACTTTGCAGACACAGAGAACTGTAGAAGGTAGCAATTTTCACTGATTAAAGAGTTTTCTGACTCTGCATAACTCACAGACATACATATCCTTGAATGCTGTTTCCAGCACTCTATTAATAAGTTATTTGGTGCAGGCATGACTCTTAACTCTACATAACTAAGGTTGGCCAACACTCTCCATTTTGGATGTGTTTTCAGCTGCCAATGGCTTTGCCAAACTTGTGCTCTATGCCACTGTCTGCTCTGTGGAATATGGAATAAAAACACAGCACACCCTGAACCTACAGAGCTTTGTCCAGATTAGAAGAAATTGTAAATGATGAACTGAAAAAAAATTTCAGTTATCCATGCCATGCTTTGATGAGGGCATCTGAAATATGGCAGGAGGTAGGATTTATTGTGTTAGAAGCTCTGTCATTGCTCTAGTAGTGAAAATCTGTACCACATGAACCACCTAAAAAGATTTTATGTGTTTTCCCTTGCCCTCCCTATCAAGATGCTTATTCTTAAGCTACTTACAGTTTATCACCTCAAGTCCCGGGGCTGCTGTGACTTAGTCTGTGGGCACAAGATTGGCAGGGGAGATTTCATCTTGTGCTTTGATTTCTGCTGGACTGGGGCAGTGGAAAGCAAGGACAACAGAGAGATCCCAGTGCCAGCAGCAACAAGGTGGATGGGCAGGGACTGCTCCTGGGGACACAGGCTTGCTGCTGCCATCCAGCTTTCCCAACATCTCTGCCCAGATGCCTCTGTTAGATGGGTTCCTGTGGAAAGCACTTGCATTTGGGGAAGCTTTTTTGTTGCTTAATGCTGGAGGTGGATTATAAAGAGTTGGACTCTTGGACTGGTTGGAGTGTTTTGAGGTGTGGGAAGAAGGAAGTTGCTAAGAGAAAAGACTAATTTGGGCTCCTAAATGTCTCATTACTTGCTCATGCATTTTCCTAGTCCAAGGTTGAGAAAGAAATCACTGCATATCCAGCCCTGACAGCAGCTGAAAACCTGGATTCTACATTCTTTCTCTGTCAGTGAGGAGGCAGGAGACCTCAGGCTATGACTTCAGCTACACACCCACTTGTTGGGAAGGATGCTCCTGCATGTGCTCACATTTCTGTTTATGGATGCACAGGAAAAAACAAATAATTCTTATCTCCTTTACCCTCTCAGGACAAATGAGCACAGCTAAAAGCTGTCAGAGCCTTGAGTGCTACATTTAGTACTTAGACAGCACATGTGAAAGAATATGGTAAATAGGGAAAGAGAAAAGACATAACTTGCTCAAAGAAAAAACATTCCTCATTTCCCTCCCACCTCCCCCTTAGTCATCTGCTTCATGGAGCAAGTGAGTTAAAAATCATGCTCCAGAGGGTAATGGCTGGCTGAAAGAGGCTCCCAGGTCCACTGCAAGCCTGCTATGCTTCAAAACATAGCTCTTGCTCAGCCCTGACAGCTGAATCCTCATCTTTGTAATCTATGGCCTGGCTGGGGAGTTCTCTGCTCTAATTATTCTGCATTTGTCTTTTCTCCCAGACTGGAACAGGTTTTCAAAGGCCTGAGTCCACTGGAACGGGGAAGATTTATGGAGTCAGTCAATGCTGGTTGCATTCTGCAGAACTTTGAATAAGAACCAAAAGACTGTTTGAATCTTAGGAGGGAAGTTTCCCTCTGATCCGAGTATTACTCACTTCCTGGTGCCCTGAAGTTGAAAGATTAAGTAACTTTTCCCAAATATAGAATGCATTACACCCCATCATATACACACATACACACACACTGCAGCTTTCTTTAAGTGAAGCATCTGAGGAGGAAAATGAGATTACAAATTTAGGAGTATAATGAGATCGAGTTAAATTCACACCATTTACCCGCCTAGGCACAATCTATGTCATTAGAAAAGATTAATTTTTTTATTGCAATTTCTAATCTCATTATACCTTTTGTCACAAGGATGATTTATCAGAATTTCAATACTTAATGCCATACATTTTGTATATTCATTTAGCTTTCCCAGTATTTTATATTTTCATTAGCTGGTATCCATTCACTCATGCCATACCACTCAGCACAGCTATAAACAGAGAGACCAACCAACCAAATCAAACAATGCTGAAAAGGTCAAAGTAGTATATTACATTACTATAACTTAGAGAATATGATCCACCAGGTATTAAAACTTTGACTCCTTATTTATGTGACAACAAAAGTAAAGAAAATAGGAGGCACTGTGAAATGATCACATTATTACCAGACATCCTTGGGAAGCTGAGGGATTGTAAACCCCTCAACATTATTAGTTTTATAGTCTAATATAAATTCATGTTATTCTTCAGGTATTGTATATCTTATGTTAAAACAATGCTCTGTTCATTATCACATTTTATGTTTTTAAATACAAATATTTAAGAAGCTCTTAAGGAATACTTACAAGGATTTTTAAATTTATTTTTAAGGCAGAAACCTCTTTTAGCTAACTTGTAAAGAAATTAAGCCAGAAAATAAAGATTTGTGGAACTTAAGCTAAGGATTATTATTACTGACTCCTTCCCTCTGTGAATTCAATAAGAGAATTATGGCCTTTCTCTCCAAGTCCATGGAAAGGACCTGTTTGAGCTCAGTGGCTGTGTCACCATAAAGACTTTTGGGGTGGCTGTGAGCACAGGCTGCTCTGCAATAGCAGTCATGGCCCCCATCAGACAATACTCACAGCTTTAAAGATTCACAGAGCAAAGGTGGATGATTTTAAAACTGGGGGGGAAATGGTGGAACAAACAATGTTAAAGGGACAAAGAGAGACGGCATCAGCTGGGCTTTTTTGAGATAGCTGCAGGAGAACTGAGCTTAGTACTCAGCTCACAGGGCACTGTCAGAATGTTCCAGGCTACCTTGAACCCCTGGGCAAGTTTAGGTGTCCACAATCCAATGTGCTGTAGAAGAGGAACTGGATGCTGCTTGCTCCCAGGCAGGGAGCAATTTGTATTTAGGCAGCAGATGATTGATTAGATCCTGGCATTATACAGTTCTGTAGGTTTGGAGAATCAATAATTATGCCATTACAGGTAACTTAATTCATGGAATTGCAATTATCTTAACAGATGACTGAAAAGCAAACCCAGCTAATATTAAAACAACAGCCATCTATGACCTAATTTCTATTTTCTGAGCCTCAGTGTCTTCCATGAGAGAATGCACAATTCCCAGAGAGTGAGAGGGGATGCCAGAATAACTCTGTGAGGACTACTCACAATTTCCAGCTGGAAACACCACATTTGCAATAAGGCATGGCCAGATTTCCTGGTGCAGAGCTGGAGCTGATCTGGCATCTCTCCCTCTCTCCCACTGAGTCCCTGTTAAGAGATCAGAGAGGCTGAACTACAGCAAAGCTGCAGTGTCTGCAGGCAGTTCAGCTGAATAGCCACATTTACCTGCTGATGCTTCTCAGGTGCTTATGTGGCAAAATGAGCCTGCAGCTTCTATTTTTCATACATGAGATGCAAAGGGTGGGTACAGCTTGGGGATTTTTTGGAGAGGAGAGTGCTTTGGGGGCCTTTTGGTGAGCTTTTTTTGCTGGGGTGGGTTGGTTTCGGTTTGATGCCATTTGGGTGTTGGTTTATTTTTTCTAGAAAAGTACCTGATACTTGTCTACATAAAAATTATGTCCTAGTAGAAGTGATGAAGCCTCCTCCCCTGACAGTGACACCTCCAACACAGATGCTATTATTTTAATAGCAAGGTTGTGCACACAAACAGTTTACTGAGGAAGGGATTATACTCTACCTGTGTCACATAATTTCCAGATTAGAAACCTAAGGCTGTGCTCTTACAACTGACAAAGTCCATAGGTAAAATGAGCAAGTAATTTGCCACGAAGAAGACTTAAAAATTTTTAAAAAAACCTGCCAAAAATAAAAAGGAACATCAGTTTTTATCTTTGTCATCAAAGGTTACCGAGGAGGGAGCGAAATGTGAAGTAGTGCATCTTCTGGCTGATCCATGCCTCCTGAAGGTTCTCACCCTGAGCTGGTGCCTTGGCACTGCTCTGGCAGGGCTCTGGGCCCTCTGGCAGAGCAGGTGGCTGTAGGTGGCTGCTCCACTGCCCTCCCACTCCCAGCAGACTTGCTGGAGCTGGGGCGTGGGGGCGAGCTCCACCTGAGCAAATGGAGCCCATCCACTTTTGGGAGGATGGCTGGAGGGATGCAGAGCATGCCTTATGGGATTTTGCTTTGAATCCTGCAGCATATGGAAGTTGGTCTGCGAGAAAAATGAGAAATATTTAGAAACAGTTGGAAAGGCTGTCATTGAAATTTATCCTGGCTATGTCTAAACATGGAAAAGGACAACAGAAACCAATGTTAACTTCAGAGAAATGTAAAGAGAACTGACTATGCAACAAGCAGAAGGCTTATTTCTTTTTAAGTATAAACAATCTGGTGAGGAGGAAGAAAGGCAGAGCTACAAAAATAAGCCAAGGCAAGTAAAAAATAATGAGGCTAAAAAATTAATAATACTCTGCATCAGTTTGCAGAGGTTTTTTTCTCGTACAGCAGTCTCCAAATATAACTTTAAGTGAGAAACCAGACAAAATATTTCTGTTCTGAACTATCACAGTAAAAAATGGCTTAAAATGAAATAGTGCTGGGGGAAGGGGATAGCCTTCAGCTATGGACAAGCCTTTTAGCCCCCTTTCTTGGGAGACTAATCTTTCTATACTCCCTAAACAGTCAATGGCAAGAGACACCAGCCTCCATAGGAAGTTCCATCCCCCTAAATGCAGGTGACATGGGCACCTTATGTCCAGTAAGGACATCACAAAACTTGGAGCATTTTTTTCAAGCTTTGCCTGTTTGGAGGCCTGAGCTGAATTGCAGGTGGAACGAGCATCGATGTCTCCAAGGGGGAGTTAAGGAAATGGGTGTGAAGACACTGAGCCCTCTATTCACCATCCTCATTTTTCTGTCCTCTAGGTGCACCACTGTGCATGAAACCCCTGACTTCCCACTTGCCCTTGGTTTTGTTTCTTTTTTCCTCCCCTCAGCTCTGTAATGTTTATTTTCACTTCTGTGCCATGGGCAGTCACAGGCAATGGGAGCTTCAAGGCTGCAAGCTTGCAAAAGTGCAGAGCACCTCCTTCTGAATCCAGATTTCCTCTTCCACCCAGGTTTTGGACTGGTAGAGAGGTCCTAGCCATAGCAAGGAACTCTTTCTCCAGAAAGACAATGCAATGCTTGCAATAGCAGCATCCCTTGTGCAGTATCTCTAGTTACAAGGCAGAAACTTTGTTCCCATGGAGCTTGTAAAAAAATATTATAAAGACAGTAGGAAAAAATTAGTGTGGAAGCAGCCTAACAAAATGCTTGAAGCACCAAGACTGTCAGTGACTGTAAATAAGGATAAGGACAGAAGAAGAGAATGCACTTGCTTCTAATGTGAGCACCATAGTATTTACCACTTTCTGTAGATGCCAAAAAGACAAGATCATCTAGATTTTTCAAGTGAGTTTATCTATGACAAATTGGCTGAATGGATTGACAAAAAAATTGAGAGATGCTGAATGTGAAGCATATTTAGTACAGAAACAGCATGATAGATAATGCTGTAATTACTGTATGCAGTTGCTGAATCTAACAATATAAATTCAAAGCATGAGTTTCTTTGCCACAGCTTTAGAGAATCAGAGCAACCTAAATTTCCCTCTATTTCTTTTGAAAAGGAAGTTCATTTTAAAAGCATGTATGCATATAAATTCCAGAAAAATTATAGGATTCTTCTGCTTTCCTTTCTTCCCCCACTGTATCTGAGAAGACCAATTTATTTTTTATTTGTTTCAGTTTCCCTTATAGCACTCTGACAGAGATGCAATTTGGCTTAGGAGACCAACTCATTCACTTATTCTAAGCCTATTACCCAATAACTTTGCTTTGTGCAACTGCCTGGGAAGAGCTAAACAGAAAAATCATCCTGCTCATATTTGCAGAAATAAGCGATCCTTTATTTAACATACATCCATGATTTTCAGCTGATAATTTATGTTCAGATCCTAAATTTCAAATTCACTGGTTACTCATAATCCTTTCCAACAGATGACAGGAACCACATCACATCCTGTGTTTTTCCACCTTCTGCAATATAAAATTTCTGGATGTGACAGCAAGCAGTGGGTAAACCGCAGCTTTGTTTTGCTAAAAAATTCTCAATAAAACTTACTTGCTTACACATTTCTGCAAAAAATTAATTGAGGAATTTGGATTAATAACATATTGACTTACTGAAAATATATGCCATGGTTTAGGAATTCCTGAAGGAAGACAAAAATGAAAATCAGGAATAATCTCTGAATAACGCATAATTTATTTAGTGTATTGCATCAATGCCTCAAATCTTCCTGACTCACCATAGAGCAAGCACACCCAATGCTATAGAAATGTGGTATTTCCTGGCCTTCATTGCACATGTGCTGAAGCACCATCCTGAGTTAGGCTATTCCATGATAAATGGGGAAAAATTTACCTGACCTAGCAGGAAACACCAAATTTGGACTGATAATGCAGCATACCTGTGGAGCAGGACATGAGACAAACTATGTCAGAGGGGAAAAAGGAAAAGAGGTGGAACCCAGTTAAAGTACAAGCAAAACTGTTCATGGCTAAGCAAGTGCAACCAATGATAACTCCTAAAATTTCTAATTGTTTGTTCAGAGAATATTTAAATAATTTCATAGTGTTTCCCTCCCATCACTCTCATCCCTCCCTTCCTCCACTTGCAAGTTGTCTTACATCACAGCTTTTGTTTGTTTGTTAAGGTCAGTAGTGACACATGTTTCTTTACACATTAATAAGGCCAGACTGAATACTGTTCACTAAAATATGAAACAATAATCTGTTTCCTGTAAATATCTCAACCAGCTAGCACCAGGAAAGCAAGGGAGAGCTCTTCTACTTTGCAACTAGGGGTACATGGCAAGGTGACAAACTTTTCTCTTTCTTTAAGTTAAATTTTCTTGTTATTTACATGAAATCCACCCACTAAAACATCCTTTATGTCCAATAGGACCATACATTTAGAACATAGAAAACCCACATTACTGTGCCTTTCCATACTGTGACATGTGAAAAGAAGATTTTAGGATTGGGCTGTCAGACATGCACAGTGGATGAATTGCTGAGCCAGAATGAACATACAGTGCACCACAGTCCATGAAAGGACACCAATTAACATAGAGCAACTCAAGTAGACATAAAAAAGGTTAACATTTAATTCTGGATTTCAGCCCTTCCCATATTTTTGGCCTTTCAGCAACTAAATTCTAGCAGTAGCAAGTCAGGCTAAAAACAAAAATTCCACCTGTGAATTAGTGGCCCATTTTTTTCAAACGCCTAAAAAGGATTCAGAGCCATGTATAGGAGCAGACATACTCAGTGCACAAGCAAAACTCTCTTTGTCTGGAAAAACTGGATAATTGCCAAAGTTAACTGCTCATCTACTTGACCACAGGTAGAAAGTTATAGTGCATGACTGGTATGGGCATTGGGAAAAATAAATATTTACTTCAATGTTTTTAATATTCAAAAGCAAAAAAAACAAAAATGTTTTTAAAAATCTGTGTTTACCTCCTGCACTCAAATCTTCCCTATAGTGAGATTTTGTGCTGTATGGCTTTTGCTCTAGTAAGAATAATGTTTAGGGAAGGAAGATGACACTGGCCATGTAGTAGGAGGAAAATAAAAAGCACTGTTAGGGGCTCAGCAGCAATATGTACAGATATATTACCTTTTAATGGCAAATACATATCGGATCTAGCAGTCATACACACATATCTCAGTAGGTATGGCTACATTTTCCTCTTGATTTTTCTATCAAAGTCTTTCTTTACCACATTTATATGCCCCTCAAAAAAATACACAGCGAAGCAAAAGGTCTTTTTGATCAGATGAGAAGTTTCCTTGCAAGTTATTTTTGCCCATTTATCTAGAAGCCATATGAAAACTGTCTCGAGGTGTTCCCAAATTGCTTTCCTACTTGTTTGGCTGAATTCCTGCTAGCTCCTGTTTAACTGCACATCTTGCTGTTGTGATTTACACACCTTCCACACTGAAGGATGCTGCAGGACATATTGTGCTTGCTGACACACTTTTTATGAAGCAAATCTTTGCCATCAGCTGTCCAACATGTGAAGCTACATTTGACCACAGGGCACAGAATGAGGGAACCATTTCTATGACCAAGGAAATCAAAATTGTTCCTCCATAAAACTTTTGGGAGGAAAGAGGGTAGGGGGGGGAAAGAAGCACAAACCCCCACATGTCTAAGAGCAAAATGAAAAGAAGAATAAACACTTTCTAATGGCCTGAGGTTGCAAATCACTGAGTTCCAAAATCCCAGAGGCCAATGGAAGCTGAAAGCATTTGACGACTCTTTGGCCTGGTCTTATTATTTCAGTGCACTCTTCAAATCTTACTATACTTTTCCAGCACAGAGAAGGAAATGGTCCTAATTGCAACAGCAGTATTTTGGGGATGGCAGTAGTAACCACTGCTAACTGCTAAGCACAAATTAGAGACAAACTTCAGAGCCTATTTAGCACACCATTTCTACATTCTTCTTGATTAAGACAGAAAACAACTCAGTCTGCTGCAACACACTCCACATGAACTACACAAGTAAATTGAAGGTAAATAGATGATTCAGGAAAAAGCTGAATTTAGACATACGATATTGACTTAAAAGTTCAGATTTTCTCCCTGCTTAGTTTTCTGAGCTCACACTCTGGCTCTGATGAACAACCAGGCTTTGTCTTCTGTTGTGAAAGGGGAACATCACCAAAGCCAACAGATGTATCACCTGCAAAGAAAAGGTCACTGTCACAAGCCCAAATCCAGACCCACTCCAGAGTGTTTTGTCTGTTTCAAAGCAGGCTGGGACTCATTTACAGTGAATTTTAATAGGAATAAAACATCTGCTCCCTTGACAAGAAAGACTACATACTACATAAATAGTAGTGGCTCACAAGTAACTTAATATATATTTAATAAAGTATCTACATAAAAGCAAATAACATCTCTGTGCTATGTAAAGTATTAAAGCAGTTAAAGAAATCTTTCTTTCAGAAGAGATGTCTGATCTATTAACACAGGTTTATTTTATGGTGTCCTGGTTTTCAGGACAGGTATCTGCCAATAAAGGCAGAAGCTTCTATTTGAAATGGAGAATGTAAACCCCCTCCTTCCAAATTATTAAAAATTTGAAATTAAGAGGCTCTCGGGCAAAGATATGGGAATTAGGAATAACAGCTTTTACTGGGAAAATTAAAATAGAAATACAGTATTACAAAAAAAATCCCAACCCTGACAGAGACAGTCCCATTAAATGGTGGCTGCATCCTCCTGCAGTGGCAGATGTGGCTCAGCTGGAGCAGTGCTCCTGTAGAAGGTGCAGTTTTCCTCTGAAGGTCCAGGGATGATGTGGAAAGGTCTGGTGTTCATCTGGAATCCAGTGGAAAGAAGATACCTTGCTGTCCAAAATCTCAGTTTTTATCTAGGTAGGAAAGGTTTGGCTGCTCCCCCTGGCTGGAGCATCTCCCAGTGGGATGATGTAATTTTATCAGTCACACAGTGGGACTCAATGGGCCAGCAGCAGATGATATCTTCCTGGAGGGAGGATGGGCTGTGGAAAAGATAAAGATGATTGCCCCAGCTGGTTTTAAAGATGGCCCATTAGCAGATAGTGTGTGCCATGGAGATAAGGAATCACTGCCCCACCTGGCTTCAACAGCTGGTGATAGAATACACATTTCTGACCACATCAACACAACACATATGGTTACATCCAGGAGTCACAATTCAGAGCATATCCAACCACATTTTTCCAAAATACTCTACTAGGAACCTTTCCTCTAAGTTTTGTGATATAGGACCCTCCATTCACAATTGAAGAGGCTTTTCTTAGGCACTGTCACACTCCTCAATGTGTAGGACTTATGTATCCAGCATAACAATATCCTATTGCTTTGCATGTCCACTCTGAAAACTCCTTCTGGGAGTCCCCCACTTGCCAAATCATTGTCAAGCTTTATGTGAGGTTCCCAAGGAAAGCAATAATCATTCTATGAACAAGAGTGTGCATGTAATATTTCTCATTGTATGGCAATGTTTTACCAGTTACTCTTCAAAACCACACATAAAAAAAAGTCTGAAGACTAAAGTCAGGAAGATGCTACAATATTTGGGGTGACAGGAACACTTGTTTGGTGTCTTTAGAGGGGCAGGGAAAGAGCCTTGCATCTTACACATGCTTTCATTGTATGCAATCACAGTGGGAGAAAAGGAAGTGGCAATTATTCTTTAACTGATCTTTCCACCTAGGCTAGATGAAAATGCAGATTTAATGTAGCTACCACACACATAAAAACAGAGAGGAGGTATTTCTGCAAACTCCCATTCTGTGCTGTTGTGGGCAAGCTGAGACCACAGCAAGAGTCTCTGAAAGAGTGAAGGGAGTTAATTATTGTTGTACACAGTTGCAATCATGCAAAGGTATTAAATCTCTGTGTAAACCTTTGCCATCCATTTCTTGGAACATGTTTGTATGCACAGAACCTCTCATTGTTACCGTAAAGGTGTTTCTTCATCAAAATAACAAAACAAGATGCTCACTCTTCTGTGTGTGGGACAGTTAATAAATTGAAGGAGCTGGACCTCTGCTTTGGTGTCTACCAGGGCAGAGAGTTAACAAATGAATAGAAGGTACTGTGCAATTCTAGGGCCACAGAGAAGCATCTCTGCCCATCTCCCAGAGCACTGCAGCCTGTGCTGAAGAAGCACCACCCATGACGTTCCAGCTCTGGGTAGACAACTGAACAGTGGTGAGAAGGAATAAAAAGCTCAAGATGTTCTTGTTCCTAAAGTTTCTACCACTATTAATGGGATGTTTTAAAGCTTTCCCTATTTATAAACTTCCTGTGCTTTTATCTGGCTCCTTCAGCTGAGCTACAAAACTGTAAAATCTTCCTCACATCCCAGCCCCAACCTGTGCCTGCCACAGCAGCTCTAACTCAGGTCCCCTTTACTGCTGACTACAGAATTATTTTCCCAGCACTACCACTGCTCACAGATGTCTTTGTTTAACTTGAATATTCCTTAGCATCTGCCAGCATTTTCCCCTAGCTAAATTCCTACTAAATGCACTTTACTTCTCTAAGCCTCATCAGCTACTGCTCTAAATGCATCCCTTAAAGAGAAAAAAAATCTCCACCTGTGTTTAATATGTGTATCAATAAAAGGAGGATTAGAAATCTGCACTTCTGGGCTGTTAAACAAACTCTTTTCTGCCTCCATTTATTCAACCATAAAATGGTTATAATATTTACTACAATATCTCAAAGAACAGTTAAAAAGCTTAATGCTATTAATTCAATACTACTGGTTCTGTCTTGCTACAGGGAATATATAAACATTTCCATGCCAGGTCGATATTTATTTATAAGATTTATAGTTTATGGTTTGTAGTGATTAATATAACATTATTTGCAAGGTTAATACCCCAGTCCTATGGAGCAGAAGGTAGTATCTGCATTATAGGCAAGATTATATTCTTACTTGCTCACTACTCCTTTTAAGTAAGCCTGTAACACTTATTTTCTCCTATAGGGCAGTATTATTAATAAATATGTGCTGCTGGTAAGCTTTAAGTTATTAAAGCCCATTGTGTTAAAGAACTTCCATGGAACAAAATTAATATTTTTTTTTTCTTTAATACATAGTACAGAATTTTTTTTCTTACAGCTGCTTTAGCGAGGTTTTCCCCTTAGGTCTGCATATTATAAAAAATATTTTCAAAAGAAAGTAAAAAATCCCAAAACAACCAAAGACAAAGCGAAGAATTGTAACTTAAAGATAAGAAATACTATTTCTAAAAGATAGACCTGAAATTGTTATTTAAAAAAAAATAAAAAATATATCTATATATTAAAGTAACTTCCAGGTTTGATTGTGCAGCCCATATTTACTGTAATATGAACACGTGAGAACATCCACTGTGCTGCCTCTCAAAAGGAAAGAGGGCTGCATTTAGCTGTGCTAATCTTCTCTAGGAATTATTCTGCTCTGTACAGGGGATGACTGTCAGCCATTTCCAGCACTAATTGGACTCAAGTATGGTACGACCTAATTTCTCGGCATATACCACAGAGTTTTGAGATTCCTGAATGCTTCAGCCTTTTGAGAGTTTTGTTGTTTTCTATTAGCTGCAACTTCACTGTCTCCAACTGCCAGCAGAGGGAGAAAATGGAATATGAAGTAGAGCACATAATACAACACACCATCCCTCATCCACACTGCTGAAATAAATATGATGCGGCTTCAACCATTTCTTTTCTAGGGCAGGGTACACTCATTCTAAGTTTCCCAGTCTAAAAGTAATCTGATTAATTTAGTTTTTTGGTTTTTTTCCCCCCTGTCTGCCTTCTGACTTTCCCCCCCCCACCCCGCTCTCCCTTTTTGCTTTCATTCCATGCAGTCAGAATCTTTATGGGATGTATAAACAGTGGCAGAATTATGCAGAGGGGGTTTATTATGAAACTAGAAATCATTTCATTGACATTAATGGGAAAGTCTGTCTTTTGGAGAGCTCCACATTTCTAGGAGCCATTTCCTGTTCTCAAGGTCCCTTAATGCAATGAACCAGGGCAAGATGGGAATTACTTTGCCTCTCTTGCACCTCAAAGACGTGTGTACATGAGATGGGCTGCTGAAGGACTACATTTTTTTAAGAACCAGCAGTTAGTCTTCTATAGAGACTGGATTCTGTTTTAGTTAACAATTTGTTAACCTTATTGGCACACAAGCAGTTACTTTCACCAGAGGTGAAAACAACTTCCCCCTAAAGCTGCCCTCCCCACATCTGGGAAAACATGCACACACACCAGGCTGTATAACACACTATTTAAATAAAGTGCTTTCTCATTCCTTCCTCAGGCATAAAAGCTGTTAGCTGTAAGAGAGACAAAGGGCAGAGAGCTCTGGCTGCTGCCTCATTGCCTCCCAGCCCTTGGCACTGAGGCTTGGCTGGCTGGGTCAGGAGCTTGGTCCTCATTTCATGGATCCTCACACTCCAGATGAGGATGTGACTGTGACTGACAAGACAGGATCCCCACCTAATGCCTGGAGATTGCACCATATGCTTTAAATAAGGGACTGGGGATGCACTGGTGCAGCCAAATGGTAGAGGTTCCCAGAAATAAATGTCTTTCTTGCTGCTCTCATATTCCTAGAGCCTGTCTTTAGGTTGCTATGCTCTTTACACTTGTAGCATCTTACACACATAGATGATCATGGAACTAACAGCAGATGATGGCAGTGCTAAGTTAGACTTCCAGCTGTCCACAGGTGTCCATGAATCATCTGGTATCTGGGGAATTTCTGTTCCAAGGCTGAATGAAAGCAAGCCATGGAGAGATAATTGATGACCAAAAAACATTAGACACTCACTGAATCAACACCCTCATTGACAACAAAATCAGAGGTCTTTGATCTGGGATTTCTGTAAACAGAGCTCAATTTCTTTTCCTGCAAGACTGGATTCTTTGAAACAGAAATTGGAACAAACCCCTTTCTTCCCACTTAGGTCTTGCTAGGTGAGAAGGGACATCCAAACTTTAAGGGCAGCAGTTTCAGAGGGCAAAGGTGGTTAGGACTTCAAAGAAGGAATACAAGGTAGCAGCTTGAATAAAATTTAGCACAGGAGAAAAAAGCTCTGCAGTGGTATGCAGGAAAGCAGGGGGGTACAAGACTTAAAATTTGTGTTACATGGGTTTAGTATGTTAAATAAAGCCTGCTGCCATCAAAGGCATTGGAATGAAACAGACACAACCCCCCCACCCTGTTCACTGGGGTACTGACAGAGGAAAAGTTTATCCAGAACATCAGAAGACTGTGGCTGAGGCACAGCAACAGGAGCAGTAAACTGAGCATAAAGTCAAGGGAAAATGGGCCATAATGGACTCAGGATGGAACAAGAGGCTTGCTGACAAGGCTGCAGAGGAGACATGCCAGCTGGCTCACATCCTGTTAAATGACAAGCAGATAGGAAAAATGTCCTGAGGTTTCAGTCCTGTCTGGTCTGGCAGTGCTGAACACAAGGCATGGGGCTGTTCTGCACCTCCATCCACAGAGCTGCAGCTCTGCTGGCTGGAGAGAAACAGCTAAAGCACAGTCTGCTTCTGAGCAAGGCCTCCTTTGGGGTCTGGGCTGCTTGTTTAGGATGCTTGCAGAGAGTTCCCTTCCCTGCCCACCTAAGGATACAGGGATCTGTGTGTTGTCAGCAGGATTTCAGAGTAAAACCATCTTCATCCCTGGGAGCATAGATACCATGGGGTGTATGGCAACCCCCTAGGACGGACCCCAGCACTTAGACCCACAGTTAGACTGGGGCAAGGCTGAGCTTATGCAACCCTACACAGCCTCAGAAATGTTTTATGAGCAGTACAGAGGACCAGTAAAAGTTCAGTCAGCATCTATGTGTATCACCTTTTCCAAAAAAGCAGTGAAAGGAGAACTGCCACCTGCCTTTGAAGCAGGGATGCAGGAGCCTCACTGCAGTAAAACTACATTAATCTGACAATTGGAACTCTGCACACAGCAGTAGGCAATAAACTTCAAGGACCAGGCTGGTGTTGCTGGAGGAATGGTGCAGCTGGCTAAGCAATTTTTATCTGCGTGCAAATTCTGCTGATTTAACCACAGCTGCCTCCAGGGATTTCTCTGGGATCTGGAGTTCTCTTATGTCAGAGGGACTTACCTATGTGTGATACAAAGATTCCTTCAAAAACCCTTTGCTTCCTGACTGCTCCTGCAATGTGTTCACAGCTTGTGCACTTCAAACACTTGTCATGCAGGCAAGTGTGTTGAATATTATTTATTTCCTAAGAGGGCTCCTTTCCAGAAGCTTAACCCCCTTCAGCCTGCACCTGCCCAGCAGGTTTGTGCTGTACCACTGTGGATGGCTGCTTATACCAAATTTGTTATCCATAACTGCTTTGGTATCCATAAAGGCATGGATATAAAGAGTGGCTTGGATTTATCAGTGTCTACCTCTGTAGTTACACTTGGTCATGGCACCAGTGAGGCTCAGACACTGTATGCCAGTGAAAGGGCATAAGTTGTGCCACAGTGATGGAGTTTTTAGGCATTAGTGCTCACTGACAGCTACTGGGCAGGCTCTGATGTCTAAGCAGCTCCCAAATCAAAGCTGGCAGGCAGCTCACAGGCAGACTTGGAGATTTATGTTCTGCAAAAACAGGCCCATGGACTCCAGTGAAGTCATTGCAGCATGGCAAGGGAAAAATCAGGCCCATGCTGTGCCACAAGTGGCTTCTGCAGGATTGTAGGTGTAGTTAATTCTGCAGGGCAAGGAATATTTACCCAGAGTATTTATTGCTCCTTTTCTTATAAGGCTGTGGCTTGTTTTCTCTCAAAAATCTTGTTTCTCACTCTCATTTGTAACTTGCCAGAGGCAAGTAAAGCACAGCAAATACACAGAAAGCAAAGACCTACCAAAATAGTTCATTTTAGACTGCTAGTGGCATTTGCTGCTTGTGTCAACTTCTACAAATAGGGCAGGCATAGGGAAATGGTTTCCCAAGTGGTAAGTCATATGGCATATTTAGAATGTACTGATACACCCAGAGAAGCATGAAGGCAGTGAATAAAAACCTCACATATTGGAATCAGCACATGTCATGGCATCCACATGCTGCAGAGGAGGCAATAGCCAGTGCTATTGGGCTTACTGTTATCCATTCTCATCACTGGGATGAAAGCACAGGGTAATGAAAAGATTGATCTCCTGGAAACAATACTTAAAAAAAGGAAAAAAAAACCCTGAAAGTAATTCCATTTTTCTAATATCATTCACTACTTAATTTTTCCTGATTTTCTTGTAAGCAGCTACAAAATATAAAAATCAAGCTTAAGTCTGTGGACTTGATTCTGTTTCCACTCTCTGCAGTAAAATTCTAGAGTAAATTAACTGGAGTTAATGTAGAAACAAATAAAAGTATGATTTAGACCTGATCTACTGAAAGGTTTTAGAAAAAAAAGTAGTCTAGGCTTTAATTTCTGGTTCAATCAAGCCAAGGCAAGAACAGTATTGGCAGATACAGAAGTCATGATATATTTGTAGTCTGTGTAGAAATTTAAGTTTTTTTAAGAACCATGGCACAGTACTTGAATTTGCTTTTTTAGAGGGAACACAGCTGGGACCTGATAGCCCTTGCTGTTTGGGGATTTTAGTTTTTTCAACACTGTGTTAGATATATACTGCAGACCAAATTCCCAACTAATTTAGGTGGGTGTAACACCTTTAATTTCGATGCAACTCCATTAGCTCATAATGCTGCTCAGCACTGGCATTGTCATGAAATGTATTAGTACAAGCCAATGCAATTTAACAACACAAGCCCAGCAGTATTTGGTAGAGACTGAACTAGACTCTGTTTCTAGTGCTGAGACCAGAAAAGACCATTACATTATAGAGTTTGATCTGCTGACAAGCACAGCCCATTCACTGAGACAAAACCTCTCGTTAAAATAGATTGGAATTAGATCTTGAGCATGTAAGAGAAATATAATCATTCTCAGGTAGCTAAGAATTATGAAACAGAGAATGGACTGAGCAGCACCCATCCACAACCATCCACATGTTGAGTTCTGGTCCCTTTCTAGCTCTGATTCCCTCTCCCTGTTTCTGCATTTAAGAAAGAGAAAAAACTTCAAAAATAAAAAAAATTAAACCATGTTCTTTAAGGCCTGCAGACAATTGGCTGAAGTACAAGATATGGTAACTAGCTGAACAAGGAAACAAAATACACTGAGATACTGAAGCTGAAAATTTTATCTTCCTCACTAATCTACAGAGTCAGACCAGACTAAAATACTCCTTGGAATTAATTTGAAAGACTCCTTGTGTCCACTCATAAGGAAAACAATCTCAGCACTTAATTATCCTGTTCCTATGGAGAACCTCCTCTGTTTCTGCTCCTTCCTTGTGCCTGGAAAGCCCCCTCTTACCCAGAAACCGTATTAGTTTAACTTCACCTTCAAGCCACTGAACTGAGATGTGCCTTGCAACCTTTGCTGCCATAGCACTCCCCATGTCTCAGGACTGATTTTCAGCCATGAAGTGCCCCTCTAATGTTGTTATTGAAGAGACTTAGGCATGCAAATGGTTCCAAAGTCTGTGGCAAACTGCTGCAGCCACTGGTTCAGCTCCAATTTCACTGCATCACATTGCACAGGCCAACAAGTAGTTAAATCCCTGAACACGCTAAACGAGCGTGCACGGAACATTTCCTTTTATCATTGTTGAATCTGTCCATTGATTTCACTCCCAAAGTTTCACATCCTCTTTCAATCTCCCTTGGACATTATTCGCTCTATTACCAGTCCTCTTTTCTGAGAAACTCTGCATGTCACAGGATTGTGTCCCAGCCAAGCATGTCAACAGAAATTCTGAGGAGCAGCAGGCTCCAGTTTTTGGAGGAAGCCACCAGAAAGAGTGTCTCTGTGCCATTCTGTGCATTATCTGCAGACAAGGTAGAGGTTAATTTAATATTTTATACATCTCACACAAGGCAAATTGGCTTAGTTTTAAATCATAATGCAGTTTTATGGCTAAATCAGCATAAATAGAAGGATGGTATGTCAAACAAATTTCTAAGATCTACAAAAAACCTGCCAACTCCCACATCTCACTCTCCTTCCCCCCTCCCAAAAAAACCCCAGTCTGCCCCCACCATTAATGTTTTCATTAAATAATGCCTAAAATATCATTTCTATGACCATTGTCCCCACTGCCTGCAGGGATCTGCTCACCTTTCCCCACTGAACTGAGCTGTCTTTCCATCTCTTGTACAGGGTGAGTTCATCCTGTGCTTGTGCTCTAGTTCCAAGGCACTCCTGGCTACTGCTGCCCCAGCTACACTTCTTTTTATGTTTTTAGCACTTACATCTACCAGTCACCCAACTGCCCCTCAATATTTCCATAATTTCACTGGCTTCCTACAAGGGGACCAGCACACAACTCACAAACCTGTGAGCACAGGGAGTTGCTTACAGAGACTTCACACCAAATGCAAACAGACATTTTCACATCATCCAAGACAGGTTCTTCAAAATGGTAAATAATAACCATTTGCTTCACTCTTCACCAGAAGCATATGATTTAGAGCTAGAAAAATAGAATGATATGGTCTAAAAGTTTCTCCCTTCTGCTTGAAGATTGACAGTTTTTTTCTGGCGGTAGCTTTAGATGTAGAAAACTCTCAGGAAAGCAAAAGCATTAAAAATAAATGCAAGATGCTTCATGCACGTTATAACATACTGAACCTTCAGAATAAATTATTTATACCAAAGGTTGGATGTGCCATAATAGCATCCACCCAGCAGCTAAAAAATGTATAGAAAATAGGAGAGCAAACCAAAGAGATTAACAGAGAGAAGCCTGCCAGCTTTGGCTGAAAACCTGGTAGGAAAAATAACTGAGTGCTTAACTGAAATTATTCAGAGAGTAAAGGGATGATCAATTCACTTGGGTTTTGGTTGTTTTCTCCCCTGATAGTCTGCAAAAGAACACAAGGACCAGAGAACTTTGCAGAATTACAAACCTGGTGTATTTGTTTGTGCTGTTACATCTGTATTTCTGTGCAAATAAAAGGGACACTGTTGTCAAACCTTCATTTTTAAAAAGAGGTACAACCTGAGATTTCCCATGCAGTAATAACATAAAATATACAAACTCTATTAATCAAGTATCTTAGTCCTTACATTGCTTTTAGCATGATATTACCAATCACCTTCCAGTACTATGGTGTTAACAGGATTAGCCTTGTCCAGGATACTTTCTGGAGTTAACTGCAGCTATGCCACAATCAAATCACCTCTCCTAGGATAGGGTTACATGGTAGGAAAAAAATCCATTGCACAAGGCAGCATATAGAGCACTAACTACACACTTCTCAGCTCCACACAGCACCATATTTTATCTCCATCTCCTCACCATTAACATAAGAGACTCGAGAATTGGAACAAAAATCCATGTGCAGATCTTTTCACACCATGGCCCAGAAGACAGAGGTGGGAGCTAGTGAGGTAGAATACCAGGAGGAACTTATCCAAATCCCTTTAGTAAATCCCTGCTTCCACATTGTCGAATCCCTCTTTTACACAAACTGGCAATCAGCTCTCTTCATACCAAGTGTTTTGAATCAAGAGTTAAAAAATCCTACAAAATAATCACTGTATCATATGATTTTTTAAATATCTTTAAATACTGAGACCTCCCTGCATCACCAGAGAGCTGTAGGTCAGGACACAAACATACCCTCCCTGACAAGGAAAACCTTTCAGTCAGAAGCCTTTATTGTAAGAAGTCAGAATATCACACTTGCAGTATATACTGCATCTCTGTGAAGCCATTTCACCTGATACCATACTGTCACCGTCAGAGGTTTGGGGTTTGCTTTTTTTCTTCCTTCAGGGAGACTTCCTAAGCAGGGGAAACCTGCTACCCATGCACAGTAGAGTATTACAAATTTGAGAGTGCAATATTCCAGCCTGTGAGGTCCTTACATTAGGCAAGGCAACGTGCTACATATCATAAGCAGAGTTTTACACACACAGGCTCACCAGATCCCAAAATTCCATAAATTCTGGTGTAGCCCTCTGACAATGGTCTGTGTTTTCCACGGCCAGGTACACCTTTGCAGTTGTGCTCCAGGCATAAACCATCCTCCAGAAGGGAACTGTCCCTTCCCCACCTTCAGGGCCATCTGCAGGCTGTACATCACGCTTGGTGAAAGCCCCTGAACTCGGCAACACGCGGTTTATTGTCCAGGACTGTCACCTAAATATAATAGAGCACAAACTAATCATTTTTACTGCTGTCACGAGGCTGAGCTCAGGAGGGTAGGATGGAGCTGAGGGGACATGCTAACTTTCAATAAAGGACCTGACACAATTGATGCCTTGGGCACAATTTTTCAGTGTTTTTCAGGATGGGCAACAAAGAGCTGCTCTTATACTGTGTGTTGCTTTGTAGGCTTCAAAGGCACAAGTGTCTACTTTGGATTTTTCATAGACCACTTAGGAAATGCAAATACTCCCCAGACAATGAGGCAGGACTCCCTATTTCAGTATTTTGTGAAAACACTAAATTAAATGAACACCATCCTTTCTCACTGTAAATGGGTAGAGAGCTCACTGAGAGGCTTTGTATACAGCAACTGCTAATAGTTTCAGCTGAAATCAGAAGCACATTTAGCAAGGCATGAAGCATAGACATAAACTTGTAAAGATAATTCCACAGCTGAACGAACTATTCACATCTACACTACATTTCTCACCGAATATATTTGTATACAAAAGCTGGGGGGAGGGAATTTAAAATTTGCCATTGGAGAGAAAGTCCCTTCATGGTAGCCTTAGATGCAATTCTCTTGCTAGCCCCACTTGAGTTCTGAGTAATTCCACTGGCATCAAAACTACAGTGGTGTAAAAGCATGAAAAATGTAAGGACAATTGTATCCAATATCAAAACCAGAATAACAGGATGAATAATGAATAAACTGAGGCAGAGCTTTAGCTGGTGTAAAGCAAGCTGCAGATTTCAGTGTGGCAAGGTTAATTTACACCTGCTGTGGATGTTGGTCCATTGTCAACAAATCCTGTTTTCTCACACTTAGATTAACAAACCTGTTAGTAACATGGGAACAAATGCAAAAGTAGGTGCAAGGATTAATTTGATGAAACTCTGAATTCATTTACTCCATTAAAGTAATATGGTATGCCCTATAAATGGACAGCATTTAAGTTTTGTGAAAAGCCATTAAAATCACAGTAGCTATTGAGCAAATTAGAGGCCCTGGCAATTATTCATCATTTCATTACAATTAAAAACTGATTGAAAGCCTAAGTAAATAGTGTTAGTTTCGTTCATGATAGGAGGCAAAACAGGTTTGAAGCAGCTCATGTTGGAGACAGGCTCTCGTCCATTCACTGATGGGCAGGATTATACTACAAAATAGTTTTTGCCATCACCAGCATTTATGCTGCAGCACTGAACAGGAAGATGAAAATGATCAGTTGCAGCACAGAAATCAGGGCAGTGGCATTAATAAATACAGAGCCCAGTCGTCCTGTGCACCACAGGGAAATCCAGCTCTGCACAGTTGGTGTTTGGAGGCACATATGTGACACAATTAGTGTAACAAAATAAGTTTCTTCTTGCTGAAGCATTTACTGCAAATTGAGTCATTAATCTCATTTATAAAGCAGGCACACTGCGACTGGCCAAGGCGATTTCTTCTCATCACTGTGTGAAAAGCTCCATCCTGTTCACTTTAAATGTGGGTCATTTTAACAAAATAGAAACACTTCAGCCCTGAGACCCTGCAAGAGCTGGTGCTGTGTTTATATGTGCAATCAGAAGTTCCTTTGGGCTGGTGATGCTGAGCTCTAACACCTGCCTGGACTGATGCTCGGATGGAGCTACTTGGCATGTGACTCCTAGCTTTTTCCTTGCTGTGTTTCAGAGAATTTATTTTTTTCAGGGTAAGTTCTCAGTGGCATTGGATCCAGTCTCAGGTGTCACCTATGTGATCTTGTATGAGTTTTGCAGTGTCAGGGTGAGTCTACCACAGGTAAAGGAATTCTGTCAGTGCTGGAGAAATAACCTGTGCTTTCTGACAGCAAGAGCAACTCAGTTTCTACATGTGTGGGCAGGGTCAGCCTCTGCCTTTGACAGATAATCTAACCCAACTGTAAAGTCACTGCTTTCCCCCCTTTCATTAGGAACTTCCTCATTTTCATAACCCACATATTGCATGAATGGAGAATGACTAAACTTGAGGAGGGCAAATCCCTTGAATGACTTCTAGCAAAATTCCCTTTTTCCTGCTTAGGACTTCTCCATATTAAAAAAAGAAAAAGAGGCAATGCTAGAAAGCTAGAAATCTTCTGCATTCCTGGTAGGTCTTTTCTTCACAGGCTTAATTTTAGTCTTCCTCCTCTGCATACATAACCACTTGGATGACTCATGCCACATTTACTTCAATTATATCACCTAATGTAATAAAGTGCCACTCGTTCCACCAAATGTAGGGAGCAGCCCATCAGATCAGCACTAGGAAAGTCTACAGCTCATCCAGGGAGGAGGGGAAACATCACATCACTCCTCCTCACAGCACAGACTGTTTTACTGCTTTTAACTTAAAGCACACCCCCCAGGCCACCTGCTGGGACCTTCAGCGTCCAGCAAGGGCTGTCCCACCAGCAGTCACTGCAGGCTGAGCTGTGCATTTGGAAAAATGCAGGATCCCTCCACCTGGGGAGTGCAACAAGCTCCAGCACATCATGGCTCCTCTGAGACTCAATTCCCCTTGCCCTCCAAAGGGAATCTGCCTCATTTGAGCAGAGCAACCAAGTGCAAAGCAGTAGAGAGAGACCAAAGTCCAGCCTTCTTCGAGGTATCAAAGACAAATCTTTTTTGTCTGCTTGGTTTTTTTTTGTTTTGTTTTTTTTTTTTTTCAAAAAATTCTAAAACCAACCACAAAATCAGGCTGATGTGCTAATGAGACCCTCAAAGCTCACATTTTAGCAAAAGCAACAGGTTTGCAGAGAGGCTTAAAAACCTCCTGTGAAGAAAAGCATGAGGAGGTCCTTCAAAATGCTGAAGGATCTTCTCTTGCTCAGCAAAATTGGGTTAGCTACTTACCCAGCTAAAAAGGCAGATGTAAACCAGGACTCCAAAACCTTCTTGTCTCCTTCCTATGCATGTGACTACAGATGTATAAAAATCGATGTATAGGATTTATGGTGTTTCATCCTAGACTGATTTATAAATGAAAAATAAATTTTTGGGCATTTTTTTCATATCAAAGACTTGTGCTCTGCTCAAACAGGGCACTTTTCTGAAAAATGAGCTCACAGTAGTATCTGTAAGTGAAGGAACCTGCTTTCTGGGTGAAATCCTTTTGGATAAGTTGCAAGACTCTGGAAGAGATGGTGAAAGACAAAGTGCTGTGTTCCAGCTTAATGGGGTCCTCTGCCACTGTGAAGCCTCTAGACAGTTCTTTGTTTTACTAATCACAGCACACAATCAAATAGTGAATGTTTGTTCTGAGAGTTTAAAAATACTAACACTTTGAATGCTATTATTGCAAATTTTCATCAGTGACAGGAGTTGATTGACTGCACTGAAATAAAAAAATGCTGCTACTTTTCTTGCAACTTCCACCCTAAGTCAAAAAAGTGACGAATTTCACAGAAAAAGATCAGATCCCACTTACATTTGCAGGCCACTAACACCCAGGAGACTTGGCTGAAATCTGAATCTGGGACTTCTGAAAAGAGTCCTATGGCATTATGAGCAGTTGTGGCATCTGAGAGTGGGATTTCCTTTCCTTACTATGGCCTTATTTTTTTATTTTTTGTGGCTGAAAGCAAGGCTTTTTCATCTGCTCTTTCACCTGGAGCTACTTAACCCTGTTCTGGCAATCTTCCTGCAAGCCTGAGGAAGGAGAGGAATAACAGCATTAATCTACTGCTGAAGGTATTGGCAGGAGTTAAGGTACAGCTCTCATTGGAGGCCTTGAATATTTACAATTGTAATCCACTGTGGCAAGTGTTTTCAGCTTGTGCTTTCATTACATTTCTAAGCAACATATATTTTTGTTGTTGTTGTTGCTCAGAGTAAATACAGGGGCTCTGAACTATTAACAATCAGAACACTTGCTGTTGTTTGTGAAATATTAGCTGACCTACTTCATTGCAGTTTTAATTAGGTATTACTCCCATGCTGTTCTCGTCCCTGTGGGGATTCTACATTTGGCACTGATATAAGTGCTCCTACAGCATGGTGATTCACCAGGAAAGAGGCTGTGCAGAAATACATCATTCAAGGTGCAGGAGCACAACAGTGTGCTGGAGCCTTACCCAAGCCATGCCAGCCTCCCTGCTCCCATATCAGGGATTATCAGGACAGGACTGCAGGTGTCCAAAACAGAGACCATCTGCATTTAGTCCTGATTCCCCCCTGACTGCAGCCTACACCCAGAAAAACCCTGCTGTACCAAAAGTACTGAAAGCCTGCTACTGTGCCCAGGGATTCACCACCTGCAAGCTTTGGTGTACTGTGTTGACAACTTATAAGTCATTTTAACTGTTTAATTTCCCAAAAGAGGTCTCTTTGCGTTGTACCTCAACAACTGAAATAATTCCAAATGAACTATTTTTAGTTTAAAAGAAGACTGTTGAGGAACAACAAGGCAGAGGTCTTAGGTTATTTTACTCTTTTACCCATGATAGCACAGTTGTTTAGTTGTTTCACTGTCACAGTTCAGTTGTATGCTGCTAACTGCAAAAAATGTATTCCCCAGGAATTTTTAAAGATTTCTTTTTTATTTCCTTGCCTTTTGGCAAGGTAACTCTGCATTCCAAATTTCACTGCTCTATGTCCAAAAATAAGAAGCAATACATTGAGCAAGAATATGACTCCATGACACATGAAACAGATAGTTTTACACACATCAAAGTAATTTCAGAAGCAATTAAGGATGAAACACAAATCAGGGGAGCCTGTACTCCCATTGAAGTGTCCCAGGGGATAACAAACCCCTTAACTGCCACTCTCCTCTAATTATATGTAATGCAACTGTATAGGATGCAAAGGAATTGATAGCTATGGCTGCCTGCTGGCATTTGGCAACAAAAGAGAAAGTTAAAAGCTTCCTACAGCTGTGAGGTTTTGAACTTCAAACACATCAAGCATATTTCTGTTAGCTTGTTTCCTTTCTCCTCTCAAAGGGAGAGCTTTTCGTGTAGTCCTCCTTAAGCTGTGCTTTGGATCAAGGACCTCACTGATTCTCACTGACCTATAGCAGAAACCTTTTTCCTCTCTGTTTATTAATTTTAAGAATTATTAAAATTAGCCTGAATCTGCCTTTCCTATTTCTAATGAAGGTTAAAGTTTAGGTTTAAAGGTTAGAGGCCACAGCCAAATCCACTTATAAATTGATGCCACAATCTGGCTTTTGTCATTAAAATGAAGTCATTTTTTTTTTGTAGAATGGTTTGGGTTGGAAGGGACCTTAAAGATCATCTACTTCCAATTTCCCTGGCATGGACAAGGACATCTTCCATTAGATCAGGTTGCTCAGAGCCCCATCCAACCTGGCTCTGAACACTTCCAGGGATGAGGCATCCACAACTTCTCTGGACAGCTCTGCCAGGGCCTCACCACTCACAGTAAGGAATATCTTCCCAATATCTAATGTAAACCTAAGCTTTTTCAGTTTGAATCCATTCCCTCTTGTCCTGTCACTACAAGCCCTTGTCAAAAGTCTCTTTCCATCTTTCTTGTAGGTTGTCTTCAGCTACTGGAAGGCCACAATTAGGTAATTTCCATTAGGAAAATTCAGAACCTGGAAACAGGGACAGAGTACCTATTGTATAAGCTGGACAGCTCTCCCTATGATTTACCCTTGTTTGGAACATACCTGTAATACTTTTGTTCACTCATTAGGTTTGTCACAGCAGGGTTGTGGCTGCTCTACTTGTGCTGTAACACTTCATAAGGCTTGGGTGACATAATGATGCAGCCTTTCTCCCACTACCAAAAAACACCCATTAAACCACAGCAGACTTCAAGAAGGTGACATAAAATTAGTAAGTGTTGAAGCCTTTGCAGGAGGATTTGATCACATCACTTTTTAATGATGTTTATAGAACCCATGTGACAGGAATCTTTCTGAGTGAAACATTGCACCATCAGACCCTGCTTCCCCTACAGCTTCCCTATTCCTCCCAGAAGTAGGACAGCATCATTTTGTCATGACCCAGGAGACCTACAGGTCTTCTCTCCTTGATCTGCTTGAAAGATGGGCTCCATTGAAATCAGTGAAAACTCAGTGTTCCTCTCACTGTATGTCTGCTGAGCCCATAAACTCAGATGTGGGACAGAAGTGCTTCTAAAAGTTTTGACAGAGCAGGATGCCCCCCCACCTGTGCTGTGGATCCACTTCAGAGGCTTCAGAGATGTAACCAGCTCTGTTATTGCTTCTCCTGGTTTCTTTCATCATTTGCAGGATGTGGACTGACCACAGGAACTGCACAACTGAGACTGGACCTGAAAGAAAAACAAACAAACAAACAAACAAACAAACAAACAAACAAAAAACAAACAAACAAACAAAAACAACAAAACAACTCAGGAATCAAGGAACAATTTTTGGTAAAATAGAAAAGCAAATAAGGTGATTATGTTGTATTTTTACTGTCTGTAGCTTTTAGCTCCAAATTCTGCTCTATATACAGAATGCTTTACAATGAACCTCAATTCTCTCTGAAGGATGTGGAATTTTCTATCATAAGCATACATATTTCAGTGAAAAATAATTATTTACTAAAACTCCCTCTTTTACATAAGAAAAAAAGCCTAATTGGAGACACCAGAAGTAAAACACTGACTTGAGAAAAGTGATTTCAATGGACTTCAATTAGCAGGGTTTGAATGGGTGAGGCAGATCTCTCAGAATTAAAGTTGTCACTGCTTAATTCTCTTGCAAAAAGTTTGGTATGTATCTACTGCATATGCAAATAATCTAAGCAGCAAGTTGTATAGGAGTCAAACCACTGTAGAAAGGGTGAAATTTAATCTCTGTGACTCCTGATAATCCTGACATTTTAAACACAATGACAACAGTGTATCTCTTATCTACCTGTAACACACCATGGCACAGCCATCAGTCTTTTGCCGATGAAAGTGATTGAGAATCACAAATCTGTCATGAAATAGGAGTAGGGGGAAAAATAAATACTGCATTTTCTCTACTTTTGGGTTTGATTTTTTATCTGAGATTTAAAAACCACTATATACAAATTTAATCATAATCTGCTATTCCTGAACTATAAAATATGAGCCATGTCCTGGAGGAAATGGAGGAGAAACAAAGCAGAGATTCTTAAAGAAATGGCACCCACTAAAGACACAAGAGGATTTACTGTAAATGTTCTGCTAGATCCCTATCTGCATGCAGGGCAATAAAAGACCCCTCTGTGTTACTCCTATTTTCATGGTTCATGAAACTCACATTATATTCTCTGTGTATGGTGAGTTATCATTTTTGAATGAATATGTGAAAGAAGCTAACACTAGGACAGACTCCTTCTACAAGAATATTTATTTGCACATTTCAATTTTATTGGCATTTCTGATGTCGGTGTTGCACCTGCTGGAATTCTGACCCTGCTGAACTTGTAACAAAAGACAGTCATGCAACATTTTAGTCAGGCTTTGAAAAAAAAAACATCCATAAAAACCTGCCTTTGGGGAGTCAGCAGCAAGCTATTCAGCATAATATGCTTGTAAAGGTGGGTTCAGCACTGAGCAAGGCCTAAGCAGGGACAGTTATACCTTCAGAAAAAATATGTTGTAATGAGTGAAAGATGAATGTGCTTTGCTTTTGTGGAAATATGTTCAGTGACTCACACAAGTGGGCAGTTAATTTCAGTTCTCGGGCTGCAGTGCCTTAAGTTATAAATTTCTAGGTAGCATTCAGAGAAAGGAGTAATTTATGAATTGCCTCATCTCTGCCTGTATTCTATATTAATACTTGCATTACTTTTCAAGCTGCAAACAAATAGCCAAAGATGAGATTCAAGAAACAGGATCTGGGCTGCTGCTGTAAGGGGTGGGTAGAGTTTGCAGCAGAATCTCTTCATATAGGGGAACAGGCATTAGTGCTTCATGAGAAAGCTCTTGGGGCATATTATACATTTTGCTTTGTGGATATACACAAGATTATTTTATCTTTCATCCTATCCAGAGCACACTGAAATCAATGTATGCCTTGCTTTGATTTCACTGAGGTTTGAATCAAACTCACGACTGCAATTATGAAGGGCAAAGTGCCATCATAATGATTTGTGATCATTTTGGTGTCTTAGAAGTTGAAATGTTGATTTGCCATCTTCATAGCCCATTTCCTTTTGCTTTATGGGGTTTGGAATGAATTCACATGCATCAGTAGGAAATGAATTTGATGCCCCTTTTCTTTTCCAGCAAATTTATCCAGAGCGAACAGCTAATTCCTTACTGGAGGGGCCACCAGCATCTGCCATTTGTGCCAGGTCAGGGCAGTAAACTCATGATGATGCCTTTTTTACAAGTGTCACTAACAGCTGCCTAGAACTTGAGGGCACATCTTGCTGGGGAATCCCATGATGTTCCAGCATATGCTACCTGGCACCACACAGAGCACTGGGGAGGAGAGCAGGGGGTCACACTCACAATCCTGCCAGCTGGTCAATCTTGCACCTAGCAGTAACTTGAAGTGATGCTAAACACCACAGCTTGGACTCCTCTGAGTGCCCTGCCAAGTTTGTTGCAGTCCTGGTTAATACTTTTTATTGCTCTTTCAAACACAGGAGGTCCCTAAAGTTCCTTTTTGTCTGGTTCCCTGACACCATCTTTTTAGTGCTGCTCCTAGCAAGTGCCCCAAACTAATAGGAGCCACTACAAATATGCCAGGAGTTAATTAGCATAACACAAGGGCAGGTTTTTCTGGCCAGTTTCCCAGGTCCTTGACTGATATCTTGGCATGGGCTCATCACAAGTGCTTCTCTGGTTGGTGAATGTGAAAGCATATTGCAGTGTGGGCTGAGGAGGGAGAAGACACAGAGGTTCCCCCAAATGCTATGAGGAGCAGTGACAGATAACCAGAAACTAGGTTTTATACCTCTACCATTCTATAGATGAAATTTAATTATGAGCACAAGGCACAAAGCTACCAGTGTGGGTATGGGGAACATGGTGAAGCCTCTAGAGATGCAAGTTTCCTTGCAATTTTTCTTAAATTGTAAGTGATGGCCATTTCCACAGAAACACAATTTTGTTCACAGCCACTGAGGACTGGAAGTACAGGAATATTATATTTCTGTAAAAAATTATCTAAATATTTATCTATGTTCATGTGGCTCTATTGTGTTCATGCCCATTTTTTAATATAATCTACCCACAACCTATTAAACCAAGAGAATAAATATGTAGCCTGTTTCTGGATTTTTTTCTGGATTTTCTTGCATATGTGTCCTTTCAATGCATGCTTTAATGCATGTCCTTTCACTTCTCTTCATTTAGAAATTATAGAGATTAGAAAGTGTGTGTTCAGAGAGATCCTTGATGGTATGTGGTATTCCAATGGATTAAATGCCAGATTCTGATCTCATTGTAGGCAAGAGAGTGACTTGTACCAGTTTTAATGTCTTTGCAAAGCTGTTCAGACTTGTTTCATAGTATCATAACAGATGTAGGTGCAACTAATCTGAAAAATATGTTCTCTTTGAGAACAGAAAGGGATGGCCCCAGTTTCCCTAAGTATTTTCTCTAGAACAAGCTGACAAAGTAAGAAAAATATCAGTCAAGGTGTTTGGTGTCAGGACATTTAGTGACAAAATCACTGCTTAGAAAACAAAAGAACTCACAAGCCCCCCCATCCCCCCAACAATTCCAGAGGATCCATGATCAGTTATTTTATTTTAGGATTGCTACGACCCTTCTCTGTAAATACAGTAAAAAAATTATTTGGGAAATTTAGTGGTTTTGGGCAGTTGTTCCTTTATGGAGAATGGATTGCAAACGCCCCTCCCAGCCTTATGAAGAAGTTTTACAGTGTGTGTTTATGAGGAAACACATAAATAATAAGGCTCAAGATTGAACTGAGTCCTACTCTGTCTTCACCCATACTGGGATCTACACTATGAGCAAGTGTTGGAGTAAATATGAATCCTTGTTTTGCTCAGTTATGATGCCCAGCCTACCTCCAAATCCAGAAGTGCCCACATCGTTGCTCCAATGAGGATAATTATGAAAATAAAAGTAAACCTCCTTTCTGGGGGTATCTTGCTTTATAGCACATACACATCTCTGTTGTCCAGCATGAAGACTTGAAGGAAATAAGTAAGAATTTTGAAGCTGTTTCTCCATCATTTTTCACACATTTTCAAACACCTTCTGATTCTGCATTTGCATTTTCCCCAGTGCCAGCCTGCAGAGTGTGTCATTTTCCAAGGCCACTACGTCATCCTGTTTAGCTGAGCAAGAAGCATTTCCAGCTTCAGTTTGCTCAAAATTCTGTTGTGTTTTTTATCTCTCAAAGATGCATGATCTTGATTTTTGAAGATGGAATGCCTAAGGGAGAATAAAAAACCAATGCATGACACAATGGCAGTGGATGGGGAATCACTGAACTCCATGGATATGACTTGTCCCTCAGTGCTTAATCTATTTATGGTTGGCTCTATGGGCACCAATAGTCAGCTATACCACCAGTCCTTTCCTAGCCTCAGTGTCCTATATCTTAATTTTCCTGGCAAATTATGTCCACAAAAGAAGAGGTCTTATGCTGTTCTCTGAATCCCAGTTGGAGAATCCCATACACAGAAATGTATAGGAATCAGTGAAAAAATAATTACTTTCCCATCTCAGTTCCAAATGTCCCTTAATTACACCTTGTAACATAATGTAAAAACTCTTCAAATATTTAGAAAGCAAGCCATGGTACTGTACTGTCCAAGGATTTATGTGGGATTTAGGGAGACAATAAAGCATGATTCAAGCTTTTTGCACTTAGTTTGAACAAATTCATGTTATGGCCTAAATATATTAGTGGTCATCATCCCAATGCAGTTGAGGAGAGATGGGAGGAAGTGTTGTGCTGATGCAGGTCACTGTACTGTGAAGGAACTCACCCTCTTATCCACCATTTGCACATCTTAAATACTGGTCCTTGGAATTTGCAATAAGCATTGCCACTTCCTTTCCTCCATGGCAGTATGCGCCATGGCAGAACCCTAATTTCTGTTGTATTAAAAGATTTATTTGTAAAGGTTGACAACCCCAATTACTAGCCCAAATATCAAGAAAAGCTGAATTTCCTTCAAGCTCTTTTCAGGACTCAAGATTGAGGAATTGCTGATCCATAGGTTAAATCCCATAGGTACTGAATTCTCCCGTTCTAGTCAAGAAAATCACAAAAGGCTCTGAGGTTAGGACAAGAGATTTTTTTTTTCTAGTCTCCAGTAAAATTACCTGCATGCTTGAAGCTGAACATCTGCCTGAGTGCTCTGTTGGATTGAAACCAAAATGCTTAGCACTTCACCAGGCACGGCTCTGACAGTCTCAAGGCCAACGATTTTTACAGCAGACAGCCAAGCCATCAAAGGATTAAACAACACAGAAAGAATGCTGAAAACACAAACTTATTGCCTTGCTTCCTCAAGGAGATGACAATGTGTACCCTTATCACAAATTAAATATGGGAAAAAAAAGGTTGTAACCATAGCAGCTGTGAAAGTCAGGCACTCTGGGCACAGGATTTATTATGCTTCTACTTCATCACAGGCTACATTCATTTACAAAGAAGTCCTTAACGTCAAGAACAAAAGGAAACAAAATTTCTGTGAATGCTCTGAGGATGCTGACTGCCTAATGCTTTGAGTGCCACTTGATAAGCTGAGCTGACAGGAAATAATAATATAATTAGGCAGCAATGACCTTTGGGTCAGGCACTTCCTGGCAGTTAACCCAGTCTTTAACCTGGTGGCTTGGCTGCTCTTGGACAGTGCCCAGTCCTGAGGCTTTCACAGCTGTGACAACTGCAGGAGTTCTTAAAACAAATAAATTACCATTTTTATGTGCTGAAAAGTTAAAAACTGAACTGCACATTGCCATGGAGACAGTGTGCTATTTAGAGCATAGAGATTTTCCAAGGAGTGAGAGTCCAGTTTAATATCCAACAGGAAAGAATGCTTCAGTCTTTATGTTTTGCTGCATTTATAATCACTGCACTTTGCATGTAGGATGCACAGAGATAATGGATTCTCTGAAGTAATTTGTGCATTCTGAAGACAAATCTTTGCTATCATATTAGAACTGTATATTCTGCTTTGGTCTGCCCCAATTCTTGCAGCATCTGCTTTCTGTGATATCTTATGACTAGAGACATCAGTAAGGACAATTTAAGGAATTGTTTAAGCATCAGCCAACAGAAACACTGTAATAAACAGCCTTGAGTTTGCAGGCTCTATATTATGCACTGTGTACTCCAAATTCAAGGTGTCCCAACCCAGTTTAAATTCTCTTCCATAAATCTCTTTTTTGGGGAACAGAAATGTTCCACAAGTTTGCTGGCAAACACAACTGGAGTTGCACTTTTGGGATGTGAGACAAATGCTTGGTGTTTGTAAAACCAGCGTGTCCCAAAGCACCAATGCATTTTACCAAGGAATCTTATTGATTTAAACAGTCACTGACACTTTGCATTCCTTAATGCTTTATTTTAAATGTTTTTGTCATCTTGTCAAGGACTAGAAAACAACACATGAATGAGCTTTTGTTGTAAATATTGATTCTGAAGAAATCTATTAGAAAGAGACTCTGGATGCAACCAATGTGTGAGAAGAAGAAGAGTTTTGTGGGTTTCACTCCTGATTATTGCACACAAACAGTTTGGTCAGTCCTTCAGTTTTGCATTCTTGGATATGCCCTCTGTTTGGAAAGCCTGTTTTGGGTTGGTTTGGGGGTTTCTTGGCTTTTTGATAACTTTTTAAAACGAACAATGACTTGTGGTTTACAGATGATTCAGTGCAACGTGAGGCAGAGCATGATTCAGCTGCTGCCAGGATGCCTCAGAGGGGCACGTGCTTTCTGGAAGGACACTTGCAGAAAAGCCAAAACACAAAGTTACTGAGCATTCCTGCTGGGTAGCTAAAGGTGGATCTGAAAGGAGAAAGGGACAGAGAGGATAAACATTCTGATTTATATACGAGCTGTAGAGGAAATCATATGTAAGGCCACGTGCAGAAACATATTGCAAACAGTGTAATATAGGCTATAGCAATAAAAAAATTAATAAGTGTTCATTTTATCAAAACTATATGAGACTAGGCATGAGATGCTTGGATTTCTTTCCCTTCTCTGCAGAAATTCTTTCAAGGCCTTCTAGTTCCTTTTCTGTCTTTCTCAAAATATGTGGTTTATTAGATACAGACTCATGATCTAGGCACAGGCCTATTTTTATTTTTTATTTTTCTTTAAATGTAGAGAATAAGGTGCTGTACAATAGCACCTTATATTACACCAATCAGATCTCAGGTAAATTTAATTTTTTTAGTGAGAGAGAAGTGAGAAGGCACTATCTATTAGCTACTTATTGATATTCTCATAAAAAATTTCTATACCAAATAAGCTATAAAATCTGCTCTTCACCCAAGCTGAGACCTTGTAGCCACAGCTGATATGGCACCAGCCTGAGATGATAAACTTTCCCTACATTAGCAGACTAATATGTGGGCTTGGAGCACAGGCAGAATGAGCTCATGTCTGCCCACAAAAGACCTTTTAAATATATTTAATATTGGTATCCAAACACAGGCACAACCACAATTAGCAATCCCAATTCCTTCTTAGCACAGGTGGCCAGTCCAGACCATGAAAAATCATCACATAACTGCAGGATAAGTGAGAAGCTCAGGCTGATGCAGCCCCAGAACAAGAAACCTTGGCTTGGGACTGTGCCAAGCTTTTTTTTTGTCAGCTCTCAAGAGCTGTTGTTGTCTTTGTGGAAAGGAAACGAACATCACTGGAGCAGGAGGGAGATGAAATGGAAACATGGGTAAGGACTTCCTTAATTACACATATTGTGAGCTTTCACTCTAGTGGTGCATTTCAGACTCTCCTTAGGGCATGTAACAGGCCAGACTTGCCAGTACCTCAAAAGAAGGAGAGACTTTGCATATCTTTCAAAAAGATGCTGCCATTTACCTGCCCTTTAAATGGCCTTCATTTGCATCAATAAGGAATTGCTCTCTCTCTCACACCAGTGATCTCTGTCCCTGAAGAACAGGAGATTGTACAAGACCATGAAGTAAAGAACACAGTTATCTTCTTGTATTTTAGCAGAGAAAAAGGAAATTGCAAACACATTATCCCTCCAGAAACAAATGGTACATGCTGTTTAACAGCTATTCTTGGACACAAGGGAATGGCAAGCACATGCTCAGGGAAAGGCACCAGACTGCCCTAAGTGGAATCCAGCAACAAGTTCCTTTGTGGTGAGCAGGAGGAGAGAAGAAACAAACATCTTTCTTCTCCCCTCCTCTGAAAGGGAAGGTGATGACAAAGCAAGTCAAGGGGGAATCACCAGTAAAACAAATATTTTATCAACAGGACATAGACAAATCCTTCCCCAGACATCATGGTGGAAATAGGGAGCAACACTCACTGAGGAGTGGGGCAGAGCTGGTACCAGAGACAGTATGAGTGCTTTGTGCCAGCTGTAAACCATCCTCTGGCCACAGCTGGCCCCATGTTTGACTCAGGCAATGCTTTGGTCCTGCTTTGGCTCAAAGTTTTGTCTCTGAGCAGAAGATGAGAGCTCTGAAAGACTAACTCAAGGAAAGATATTCTGGTTATAATGGATGTCATGTGTTGTTTCCACCTCACATTTTTACAGGCTCATATGTACATTCCTATACAAGCCATAGATTCCATTAAAAGACACTTCAGTTTACCTGGACCTTGCTCTTGAAATGTGCCCAAAGATAAAAAATATTCACAGCACAGAGAATATCAGAGACTGCAGCCTGGGCTCAAGTACAATTATACAGTCACCACTGATACTTATTGAGCAAGTATTAATCAAGACCTTTGCCACTAACAACACATGCAGGGTGGTATCCTGCTGTCTAATTGCCTAAAGACACTTGAAATTACACCAGCTCTATCTCCCTGGGTACTGGGGGCACACAATAATCCAGAAAGAGAGTGAAATTTAGCCCCCCCCACATATCAATGTTTTTTTTTGAGTCATCAAATCTCCATGTCTCAGCAGCAACAAAACCAAATCTTATTTTCAGTGTGCACAAGGTTGATCAATGCAAACAACTGATTTTCCACGTATTCAGGAAAAGGAAGTCTGGTTTGAAAACTGGTTTTCAAGCTTCAGCTCTTAAGGAATGAAAACAAGGAGGGGAAAAGGATAGGGAGAAGGAGAAGAGCTCTTATGAAAATGCACCTGGGTTTGTATTCATTTGTGTCTGGTCCCGTCTGTCATGTCATATGGTGCCATGAAGCACAAACCAATTTCTAAGAGAGGATCTGGCTGCTGGTAGTATAGAAACCACTTGGGAGTTTTCACAGAAAAAAAAATATAAAGAAGAAATGTCAGAATTCAGAGGACCAAGAGTTCTTTTTCTATTGTTTTAATACAACTCACAAAATTACATGAAAAAATACTGTATTTGCATTCTGGCATTTTCAGCATTTTAAAGGTAGGTATTATCAGTAAAAAACTCATTGCCCAAAGGCTGAAAATTTTGCAGTTTTCAGTAAAATCAGGGATAAGTAGGAATTACCACTACTGTTTTAGGATTTGTGCCTCAGATCAGCTCTTCCACATGTTGGTGCAGTAGTGCATAAACAGTTGAGGCAAAAAGCACATGACAGAGAAACATCAGGTTCATATATTATAAAATGCAGTTTCTCTCACTAAGGCCTTAAAGCTCTTTAGTTCTAGTAATCTCCTTTCTAATGTTTTATGCACTATTTCTAATAGCTTGGTAGACCACAGAAGGAAAATTCTCACTTCAGAGAGCACATGAGATAAATGTTGAGGCTAATGGAGTGATCCTTGCCCATTGAAAAGGAAAAGAAGTGTCTTAGTACATGTCCTTAGGCCAAGTAAATGATATTTAGTGTTACTTCTTAATCTTCAGCAGTGAAAATCTAATTCAGGTAGCCCAGGGCTAAAATTAATCCATCAGACATGCAAAATACTGTTGACAGTGATGAACTCAACCTGCAAAGATCAAGAAATACCAGTCTTTTCCTTCTGAGACTGCCTCATTATGTCCTGCAAAGTGCAAATAAATTCCAAGTCTGGAGAGTATGCTGTAAAGCCAACCCAAATAATCCTGACTCCTGCTCACTGGCTTGGCTGGTTTTAAAAGGAACCAGTTCCAGTTTCCTGAGGCTCATCATATGTGTTCAGAGAGCTCCACTGACTGCACATCCTGCTCTCAGCCTAATTCTTTCTCAGGAAGAAAAAGCTTGGGAGCCCCAAAGGTTAACACAGCATTTTAGAAAATCTTTACTTATTAAGCAATGACTCCCACTAGTTAATGGGAAATATTAGATAATATGACCACTAATGTTCAGGCACTACATGTCAATACTTCCAGAAGCCTGATAGAAAAATCCCACCACCTTGCCTGACCTCCTCCATTTTTCATCTTGTAATATCCTGGTATGATATCACAGCCAGTAAATTTTTCCTGTTTGTGCTTGGCAAGGCTCCAGATGGTTTTTAAGTCACTTGCTCAGGCAGAAGAAGAATGGTACATTTGGGATGAAATTATGCTGGAGGGCACTGCTGCAATTAGAGAGATGAATGGCCCTTGGCTTTAATGAGAACACCAGGTACACGTTTCATGTGCTTATTCAGAGGAATCCAGCTCACTCAGCCAGGCAATGTAGTGCTGCTAAGTCAATACCTGTGGAACTGCAAACACTGCTTCTGGAGAAGGGGCCCTTTCAACTCCATGTTTACCTATAAACAAAACACATCCTAGTGGGAGAAAACATCCCAATTGTCATGAATATTCTGCCTCATTCCTTCCAGCATGTTAGAGCTGCTTTTAAATCCACGGTAGAATAGTGAGCTGGAAAAAGCTGGATGGGTATGAAAAGCAAGATTAGGACATTTGTATCACAGTTATAAGTACAGCCATGCCAGATAGCATGCAATTACATATCTCCAATCTCATTCTAATAGTGAAATTGTTTTTGTGCTACTTGAACAGAAATCTCTTCTTTAAGCCCTGTTGCTTTCCTGTGCTTTTTCAAGCTTCATGAGATAATATTTTGTGCTTCATATCTACAGCTTCACAAACACAAAATAGTAAAAGGACTGTATTAAGATCATAAAGACAAACTCTCTCAGCTGAGGAAAGGAAAGAATTAAGGCTGTTAGACCTGCCCCAGCCCAGTCTCCCTTTTCTGGGTTGATTATGATACAACCTTTGATGATTCAAGCATATTTTCCACAGCATGCTTCCTGTCTCTTTTTGTGCATAGAATGGTCTGCACTCACTAAATGAGCAGCAATTCAATATTTCATTTTCTGCCTGTTGTTCAATGTATTGCCCCAGGCCTTATTTACTGCACATTTACAAATGTGGTTCTGAAGACAGAATTATTAATATCCTCCTGGGTGTTTCTGTGCTGCTTATCATTTGCCTATAGCTTCACAAAGATCATTCAATTTATCTTCCCACCATTTTTCAGAGGTGAGGAGATGAAACCATCCCTGTTTTACAGCTTTCAGCTCACAGCTTTCTTTTTCTCCCTCCTTTTTCTTCAGCCACCTCTACACTTCTAGGTTTTATCCTTTCCCCATTTCATGTTGTCACCAGCATATGCCTATCTCCCCAGCAAATTACAGCTCTCACTCCTCTGACCAGCAGGAAAAAGTCCCAGCAGGGGCTTTTCTTCTTGGACAAGAGAAATAACAGTCTTCCTTTTTGTTGCTAGCATTAACAATATATATAATTACCAGACAGGTTTTTTCAGTCCTGTGCTAAACCATGCCCATCCAAGCAGAAGCTTTGGAAAATGTAGTGGTCAAAATTAAGAACTTTGTTTAACTCCAGCAAACCAGATATTTTCAAAGGCTTGTAGCTTTTAAAAATAGACATTATAAGAGCATTCCTAAGAGCAACTCTATGCTCCATTCAAATTTCAAAGCCTCACTCAAAGTGTGAACAGTAGTGACTTTCGATGACTCACTCAACTTTTTATTTTTTTTTTAATAAAAAGAAACCTACTTTGTCATATTTTAGTTCAAAAAAACCTAAAATTCTTGTTAAAAGTTATATATATGTAAATAAAATTTAGATGATCCTGTTATAGAAAAATCTGCCCTCAAATTAATGTTTTGAAGAGTTATAACACCTTTTTTTTCAGTTTCTCTTAATAACAAGTGCTTGAACACTTTAATTATAGAAACTGTTATCAGCCCCACCTGTAATACATGAATGGACACACATAAACTTCTTATGTGTAAGAAGAATCTAATAAGTAGACTCATGCACTTAGAGAAACATGAACATATACAAATATCTTTGAGCTTTCATTTGCTTAAATAAAAATACCCTGAGGAATTCTTTAAGGGAAAATACACAAAGTGGGGGAAAAAAATCCCTAAGTTTTCTGGGCAATTTATTGCATCCTTCCTCAAACACATATTCCAAACATTGAGTCCACTCTCAGCTTTTGAAAAAATGAGGTGGCTTTTGTTAGTGGTGGGCAAACTATCAGCACCACAGTGGAGCTGAATTTCTAAATTCATTCATGAGAGTGTTACCTGCTGTACTCTGGTGGAAACTACAACACACATCTTAAAATCTGTCTGCACCCTCTGTCCCACTGTAACTGCTTGCCTGACTCCCACATCCCACTCATTAATAGCAAGACAATATTTTACAAAAATGAGACTTATTTGGATCAGTATTGTGAAAGACCCACTTGGCACCAAACTTGACCCAGATGTCCCAAACTGCAGGGCACTGCCACCAACATCCAGGGCAACACAGCACAGAGCCTGGAGCCAAGTGTTTGTTTATGTATTTAGCAGAATTTGAATGGGGTTTTTTTTTTGTTGTTTTTGGTCTTTTTTTTTGCACAGATGAGATCAAACCCAATATCTATCAGTGTGAGACTCCCCCAGGACCCTCAGGCTTCTTGCACTGCTATATTTCAGTAAAGCAGTGACTTGGATAACAGCTGTACCTATTGGACATTTCTTCCATCCACACCCTGCATCCCAAGACACCCTATATACTGGACCTGTTATTGTTTGGTTACCTTGGAGAAATTTAGGAGAATTACTGTAGGAAAGAAACAAAACAAAATAACAACCAGTATCCCAAGGACAGCAAAGATCTCCCTCTAACAGAAACTTGATGCTAAAACTCTTGAAACCCCTCAGAATGCAAGTCAGAATAAGATTACTTCAAACATAAGTATTAATTTACAAAAATACAAAGCATATAAAGACCATTATGAAGCATGTGTGTATTTTTTCTAGGAAAAAGGTCTTTTATGATGTCAGCTTTTCAGGTTACTGGACATTCTCTGACTTCCAGCAGAGGCTGCAGCTCACTGTTAATGCTTTACCTCTGAGTTACAGTCACAGAAGAGACTCTTGGTCTGAGAAAATTAGGCTGGGTTTTACACTTCTAGGAGGGAGCTTCCTGAGGATTCATCGAGTTTCTGAGTTTCATTCTCATTTCCCTATCCTTCTTCATAAAAATATTTGACATCCATGCATCTGGCAGGTTGGATGCAGCCCCCTTTTGTGCTTGACTGAGCCAGCTGTTGACTCCCTGAGCAGTAAAACATTCTCTCTGTCCAAGGAGGCACTGCCTACCTCTAAACATGGAGTATTTCAAGCATGCATAAAGCATTTCAACTGCTTATTATGTTTGATACTAAAAATGTATTAAATATAGATAGGCAAAATTACACATGGCATAGTCACACCAGCTATGCCACTGAATCTGGATTGCAATAAATCAGCCACACTGGAGTAGATGGGATCCCAGAGAGTTTGGAGCCTTGAGTGCCCACAGCTGTCTGATGCCATGCAGGAGGCTGAGCAGGAGGCTGGAATGTTGTGTGCAGCAGCTGCAAGCCAGGACCTGGATGAGCATTTCTGTCCCCTGGGCACAGGTGCAAACTGGAGCACAGGGGCTGGGGCTGTGTCACATACAATGGTCTTTGAACAGAAACCTCAGTGTTATCTGCTCTCTAGGCCTATCCCACTTGGTAAATATATTTCAGATTCTATCCCTAAATGATGCAATTATGTCCCTGCATCTCTTTTATCCTGCATTCCACCCTGACATGCCAAGCCCCATAACCCTTTCATACCAGAACAGAGTATCCATTCTACATAACCTTTCTGAGAAATTGCTTTTCAGAAGCCAAGGATATGCTGCCTAACCACAGATTAACTTAGGCTCAGCTTCATTTCTGCAACCTTAGGCTTGAACAACAACAAGGTACACCAGAGTGCCCACTAACAGACTTTAAGTGCATTCCTCTGAAGGCTGAAAGCACAGGCATAGCAGCACAAGGATTGCTGGAGGAGTTGAATGCCAAGGATTTACTGCTTTTAACCCTCCAAGGGTTTAGCATGGGGTCTAAGCACTGTCAAATAGGGTTTGGCAAAAGGGAGAGTGCTGCCAGTGCAGGTGCTCAGGCATCTGGAGAGCATTACTCAGATGTCTCCCAAGGACACTGCAGCTGTACCTTTCATTCTGCCTTGACCTTTTCCTGGGGACACAGGATAAGCCACACGAATTTCTCCCATGGAGTAGGTGTTAGATGCTAATCTCCTCTATGAAAATGTGTTGGAAGTGGTTCCATCAGAACTACTGCCAGTGAATGAGGAAAAAAAAATAAATAAGTGTGGTACCTTTCTCATCTGTATGTGCAGCAGAGGGAATTTCACTACATGATGTCCTTTTCTCTAGCAGGGATCAGGCCCTCCACCAAGGCCAGCCAGGTCTTTGAGGGCAATACAGCCCTCTTGCTGCTGTATCCACAAACTGGCCAGGAGCAAAGAACTAACTTTTTTTTTTTTTTTTTTTTTTTTTTTTTTGTGCTACAGACTTCGATACAAGCAGCTAGCTCTAGTATCTTACTGATTTTATTGCTGGTTTCTGGAGAAACAGATATTGAGTTAATTAAGATCAAGGGGTAGAGCTGATAAAATTGATATTTTCAATGCAATTCATCTATCATGCATATTCAGATTAGTTTCCTCAACAAAACGTCTATAGTGGAGAAATGGTGATGTCTGAATAATTTAAGAGAATGTTAAGAAGAGCTTAAAGCTGCTAAATATGATTTCTGTTTATCCTGCTGAAAATGTTTTCCTTTGATAAATAAATAAAAACAATTTTTTTAAATTTGCAGGTTTTGTATTTAATCACCAGAAGACCTTTTTTGATCAAAAGCAATCCTCATTATAACCTGCTTGCCAATGTTCATTCCTATTAATTAATTTTCCCAAGGAATGTGTTTTGCACAGCTGCTAGAACATTTGTCCAGGTAAAAGGAGCTCGTTCTTTGCCTCAGATGTTGTTATTCCTGTCAATTCACTCTATCACATGTAATGAATGCCCCCAGAAATTCCTCATGGGGTGGTGTGCATGTGCCAAACCTTTCAGAGAGTCACAGAATAAATAGGTTGGAAGAGACCTCCAAGATCATCAATCCATGCCCTAACACCTCAGCTAGACCATGGCACCAAGTGCCACATCCAGAATTTTTTAGCATACAGCCAGGGATGGTGACTCCACCATCTCCCTAGACAGACTATTCCAATACTTTATTATTCTTTCCATGAAAAACTTCTTCCTAATATCCAACCTGTATCTCCCCTGGCACAGCTTGAGGCTGTGTCCTCTGGTTCTGTCAGTCCCGCCTGGAGAAGGAGACCAACCCCACCTCCAGCCACCTTCCAGGGAGTTGTAGAGAGCCTTAAGGGGTCATTTCAGCTCTTAACAGGAGCCAAAATGTGTCCTCACTTTTTACAAGCAGTACCATGAAGAGGCAGCTGACAAATCCAGGTTATGTTAACAAGTTGCCTGCATTTTGACAAAGCTGTCCCAAAGTCACTGTTAAAATAGCTGGTGGTTCTGAATTTTCCTGGTGGCTCCATATCCAAACACCAGTGCATTTAACCACTTGTATTCTCAGTGACCCGTGTTTGGAAAGATGAGCCTTCTTTACAGCTCCAACAAAACAGCAGAGAGGGAAAAGGACTCCCTGAGCTGCCCACTGTACCCTGGCTACAGCTTAATCATCTTGTCAGCTCACAGTGTGCCATGTTTTCTGATGTGGAACAAAAAAAAGGAAACACAACATAATGGACAATGCAGTCTACTACCCTTGAATTGTGCTTTCACATTTCAGATTTGCAGGGAAGGTCTTCTCCAAACCAGCATGCAATCAATAAAATGAATTAAACCACTGTGATATTTCCATGACACTCCAAAATGACACCCAAGCCACAGGCAGACACTGATTTGTATCAGGCTGGGGAGGAGATGGTAAGCTAGAGCTGAATGCAGTGTTGCACTGCACTTCCCCAGAAGGGCTCTGGAAATGGGGCAGAAGCTCCCAGAGGGCTGCAGGAGCAATGTGCCACAGGGAAGGGATGCTGCCTGACCCTGGCCCCTTCTGTCCCCAGTGCCACCTCTCGGTCCCCCTGTGAGCCAGGAGGATGAACTGGCATCAGAATTACAGGCAGCCATTTCCACCTGGCTGTGGCACAGGGGTTCAGCTCCAGAAGGATGCCCAGGGAAGTCTGTGGAGAGGAGAAAATGCTAACCCAGTCAGTCTGTCTGTCTGTGTCTAACCACTGCTTGTTTATTTTATGGCAGCACTGCCAGTCACAGTGCTGCATCTACAAACCCAGCTAACAAGTTAACTATGGCAGAGCAGCTCCTGGTTTCCCCTGGAATGTTTTTTTTTTTTAACTGATATGATTTCCCAGATGCTGACACACCACACAACTGTTTGGAACAAGGGTGGCACACACACACACAGTGTAAGCTGTAACTCACCCAGCAGAATCTCCAGAGGGAATGCAGGCAGCCAGAATGTAATTACTTAAGCTGGAATTTAGCCAGGACAATGGGGTTAAATTCTCTATTTGTTTGGATTAATTCAATTTCTAAATATATTGTTCCACCAGTTGCTGTAGAAATAACCTTTTTGTATTAGCCAGCAGGTTAAATAGTACTTTTATTGCAGCATTTACTGCCTTCTGTGCAGTCACTTCTGATTTTTATTGGAATTCCAGGCCTTTTGCATAATCCTGTTAGCCTTGGAGCTGCATCTCCAAGGAGAGATACAAAAATGATAGGACTGACTTTTCAAATTCTGAGTATTAGGGGAACCTCCCTACCCTGCCCATGCATGGTGTGGTGCAAAATGCCACAAACACTGTGTAGACTCCACTCAGAGCAGCCTCACATATTCCCTACAAGGTTTTTCCATCCTGCACTCATCTTGCATTCTCCCCCAGACTATTTGAAAAGTAGAGGAGAACAGAGAGAAAGCCTACAGGATTGAAGGCAAACAAACACCCAAACAAAAAAGACCATGGGAAAACTGGAAAAAATAGGAGGAAAAGAAGGGGGGGGGATGGAAAAGAAAGGGGGAGAAATGGAAAAGAAAGGGGGGAGAAATGGAAAAGAAAGGGAGGAGAAATGGAAAAGAAAGGGAGGAGAAATGGAAAAGAAAGGGGGGAGAAATGGAAAAGAAAGGGAGGAGAAATGGAAAAGAAAGGGGGGAGAAATGGAAAAGAAAGGGAGGAGAAATGGAAAAGAAAGGGAGGAGAAATGGAAAAGAAAGGGAGGAGAAATGGAAAAGAAAGGGGGGAGAAATGGAAAAGAAAGGGAGGAGAAATGGAAAAGAAAGGGGGGAGAAATGGAAAAGAAAGAGGGGAGAAATGGAAAGAAGGGGGGAATGGAAAAGAAAGGGGGGGAAATGGAAAATAAAGGGGGGAAATGGAAAAGAAAGGGGGGAGAAATGGAAAAGAAAGGGGGGAGAAATGGAAAAGAAAAGGGGGAGAAATGGAAAAGAAAGGGGGAGGATGAACATTATATGTGAATGCAGCTGGGCAAGTAAAACCTTGTTCAATGCCATTGTCTTCTTGCCTTCTTATTCCCCCCTGTGTGGAAGGGCTTTGCTCACTTCCCTGGAGATCAGGACCCTAATACCCCTTATTAGTGCTTCTGACTCATTGAATGAAGCCAAGACAATCTGTGGAAAAGTTTTCATAGAGAAAAATCCATCACATCTAGAGATGCATTTTCAGGGCATCTTTGGCATAAAGAAAATGGCAAAAACTTTTTCTGGTGTTTTTTTTTTTTTTTTTTTTTTTTTTTTTTAAATGTCTCCAACATCACATATTTTAAGCAGGAGACACTGTCAGGAAAAAAAATCTGCAAAATTTGTTGATGGTAATTCAAGAGAGTTTAAAAAATATTTTGAAGCTCTTTCATATTTCTATTACCTGCAAGAGCAGGTGTGCAATTACCAGCTATGAAGAGCTCAGAGAGAATCATAGAAAACCATTAAAACTGACCAAAAATAACTTTTTTATACATAAAGATGTCAGAAAAGTGAAGCTTTAAATCCTTCAAGGGTTTGAAGGAAATGCTGTCTCACTGAGAAGCTTGATTCCAGCCTGGAAAACATGTGCTTTTGATTCTGAGGAATCCCATTGCTTCCCAGCTGAGAGTTTATCTCAAGCTGCAGAAGCAGCAAAAGCCCCTGGGTATGGGGCTGATCCCTGTGCAACTCTGCCATAAGTGGGTGACAGGCACTCAAGCAGCTCCCCTTGTGCTGGAGGAAAGTCACAATGGGACAGAAAAATCTGTCAGAAGAGGAAGGTGCTGGAATGGGCTTAAGTGCAATGGAAGAAGGCTCAAAAATCAGAAGTGGGCAGGAAAGATAAGCACCATCCAAAGAAGTGTTTCTCTAGAATCTCTGACACAAAATCTTGAGATTTACAGAGACAGAATCAGAGGACACTTCTCAAGAATCATCCCCTTGCACATCATCATCCTGAATAATCCTTTTCATAAATTTCAATTGTCCCTTAAAACTAGGTAATTTTGGGGAAATAGACTGGTAGAAAACCTCACTTCTCTAAAAATCACAAGCTTCTAACATGTATTATAAACTTAGCTGTGGTAGGAGCACCCAGATACATTTCTTTACCCATGTGAGCAATGGTGAACTCCTTTCCTTTGAATAACTCCTCCCAAGTATCCCATAGTGACACTGTGCACATGGAATAGCCATCCCATCCCCTTTCCCTAACTGGTGATGATATTCCTGACTGTTTTACCTGAGTAACACTTCTCTTTCTGCATTTTCCTCTTCATACCATTAGTATAGCCTGATAAAATAAATCAGGCAGTCACATTCTCATACCTTTGGCACTGGAACTAAATTTGAATTGAAAACAAACAAAACGTCCCATAGCAGCAGCATTAAAAAAAACCAAAAACAACAAAAAAAAAAAAAACAAAACCCCAAACCTTTAGCAACTTTCTTTTCCCTCCCAGACTGACCCAGATACAGCTGTGGTGTCACAGTTTAGGAGGTGGCCACAGTGACCTGCTATCTGAGATGCTTCCCTTTTATGATAATACCAGAAGGAAAGAATATGAGGATGGCTGGGGCAACAGGTGTCTATATTCTTTTGATGACAGCATCTTTTGTTCCTTGTTCCAACACTGTTTCCTTTTCAGTCTTTTTTCAATGACAGGTCTAAGGGCATTCTCAAATAGAATTTTGACCCAGAAAGCATTTAAACACTTCTTGCTAACCTTCCAGTTGTCACTCATAGCATGTCGGGCATCATCACTTCAAACTTTATCATTTGCTTGCTATAGAAAATCTCAGGTTGACTGCAGAAGGATTACTTTATATCAAGTATTTTCACTGTTTTTACAGACATTTTCTTCCAGAACAAAAAAAAATCTTTATTACATTAAGTGAATTTAAAATGTTCAGTGACATTAAATTTCAGGTCAATATAGATTTGAAAAATTGAAGTACAATATGATATGAAAAGAATACTTTCTGAGGGAGGATTGTGTGACATTTTAGAAAGCATAGCTATTTTCTGAAGCTTGAACTGAGAAGAAACAAACAAAAAAACACACTCTAAGCCATAGGAAAAAAAAAAAAAAAAAAGCTAAGATATAATGACACATTTTACAAGATAAAGCTTTCTTTCGACAAAGCCTGTCTAACAAAACATCACTGAGCAGGCAGCAGTGTTGATAGCAGTCTTACTACATCAGGGATAAATCCCCACAGCCATGGAAACCTCCTCCCTTGCTTACAGTTCCAGAGAAAGGGAAATGGCCTCTCATGTGGGAAACTCTCCTCATGCCCCTGAATCTCCCAAGGCTCCAACTACATTGATATCAGCATTATCATTGGCTCCATCAGGTTCCTCTAATGGCAGCTTGGCACTGTCTGGTAAAGAATTTTTTGTTTTTGTGTGTCTTTCACAACCCCATGACCTATGCTGCTGTTAAAAAAATTACAAAATAGGTGGTGTACCCAATGTTATTTAAGGAACTACATGGTATTGTATTGAGCAAATGATTTCCACCAATATGTGCAACAACGATCCAGAAGCGTGTTCTGCCCATTTCACCATTAATATTCCCTAGTCTGTGCTGGGTGTATGACCACCTGGAGCTCAGCTAGCAGAAGCCTAACAAGAGGAAGGAAGCACAAACCCAAAGCTTTATCATCCTGAGTTTCTGTGTAATTGCAGGCCAGCTCTGTAGCTAAACTCCACGTGGTTTGTATTTAATTTCCCCAGGGATTCAAGCAGGAATTAAAATAAATTATAATTAATGACTGACCAAGCTCAGAAATCATCATGCACCTTAACAAGAGCTAAAAATAGCTGGTAACATTGAAATAAACAAGGCAATATGCTTATTCATCAAGAGCAGGAGCCAGAAACATAAAATAATACAATAAAATTTAGAAACCCCACCCTTAAAAGTATGATATAAGGTGTCTGCTAGGGATAAAATCATGCAAGGTTTCTGAGTTGCAGGTCCCACAGCCCCTGTTAAAGGGGTGGGATAGTTCTCTTTCAGCAGCAAAGCAGCATTTGGTGGGTCTCTGCAGGTGAGCATCTGAGAGTGCACAGCATTTACAGCTCTGGAGTGGGGAGAGGTTATCCCTGTGGATTGAACATGGAGCTCACAAAGCCAGGAAAGCTTTGTCAGAGCTGCCAGAGACCCCTGCACCAAGCCCAGTGCAGTCACTTCTGTCAGCCCCCCACAGCTCCCAAGACCCCCAGGCTTCCCAACCAGAGCTACCTCTCCCCAGCAAGATTCCCACCTTCCAATCCCCCAGTGTGCCAGCAGCATGGAGCCACAGGTGGCCAGGACACTCCTTGTGACAGAAATCTGCACGGTGGGAGGGCTGGGTGTTTAAATACTCTAAATACTGCTCATTTTGTGGAACTGTATTTCCTTATGGACTTTTCTCAATCTGTTCATAGTAAGGCCCCTTAAGCCTTAGATTAAGCACTTAAGCCCATAATAAAAGGGACACAAAGAAAACAGTAAACTGTTAATTTAGATAATAGTGAGAAAGAAAACCCTGCAGATTGCATGCAATTCTAATTCCTCCCCCTCATGTCCAAAGCTAAGCCTCTGTAGGCTTCTGCATTCAAGAGTCCTCAATGAAATGCAAACACTATGTGCCATGGACCCCCTGCTGTAGTACATAAATCCTGAAAAGTGATGGAAAACTGAATGTGAGGACAAGCTTATTTTTAATTCTTCACCATGCAAAAACCTAACAGGATATCCCAGAGCTCTCAGCACTAATGACTTTTGTTATATAACTGCAGGCCACAAAGCAACATAAAACAAAGTCAGAAGTCCGTTTGCCACCAGATTTCCAAAAAGAATTTCAAGTCACCCATGCAGAACCCTGGCAAGATGGTTAACTCTAGGATCAAAAGGTTTGCAGCAACAGGAGCCTGGCTCCAGGAAATTTGCCTCTGCTCTGACAGAAGACATTCATCAAAGCAATTCCAGTGGAGCCAGGCTGTAGCAGCACTATGGGTAGGATACCAAAGAGGCATCTGTGCTTTCTTCATGCCCATTTCTAGCATTTGCTGAAGAACTATCAAAACAACACGTCCCTGCTGTGTCCTCCATCCAAACCAAAGTCCCTGCCTCTGGAAAGAGGGGGCAGCAGCACTTCAAAGCCTGCCCACCCTTATGTCACTGACCCAGACCTGCTCTGTGGGCACAGCTGGAACAAGCTCCTCACTGGGGATGGATCTGTTCCATTTTGGGAGCAGCACCCTGGACCTTTCAGCATGGGAGCTTTCCCTGTGCCATGAACTTCCTCAAAGCTGAAGAAGATATGGGTGTGAATGACCTGTGTGTGGGTGTGCAGGAATATATGCACCTGCAGGCACATTCCAACATGCCATCCATCCAAGTGGTTGCTGCAGGCACCTTCCAGGAAGACAAAGTCCCTCCCACAGCTCACCCAGCAGCATCCTGCTGCCTCACTGCCCCCATTCCCATTGGGCTTGCAGCAATGTCACATTGAATGAACCAGGCACTCCACACGGTGTAAAGGAGGGCAGAACAGAGTCACTGCTGCCTCACAGCATCCAATTTCCCTGATTCTCCTCCTCTTGCATTTCTACATGCATTCCATTGCAATTTGACAGCTGCATTAAATCCTTTTGCTCTCAGAGAGAGATCTGCCTTCACTGCAGCACTGATTATTTGGAGTAGGCATAGCATGGCCTCGTGTCTCTACATTAAGAAGTATTAATCTCCTCTTGCTGTCATCTTATGGAAGCCTTTTCCATGTCTCTGTTAATTTTTAGCTCTCCAGACACCTCTGTTTCTGCTGTACACGTCAGATAAGGGAAGAAAGAGACACGGTGATAATCTCTGTTTATATACTGCACAGAGAAGCTGTATCCAGCAGGAGGAAAAAAGCTCAGAGGGAGGAACTACTGAAACATCACCTACTTAGAGCAGTGCCACACACAGCCAGTGAAGGCTTATAAAATAATGAGATTTGTAGCAACGACTCCAAGTGGGTATTACACACTAAAGAGAGAGATGTTACAGCATCCTGTCCAAGAAAGAGGTTTAGTGGGTATTTCAGAAAGGCTTCTGAAGCATGCAGCCTGATATGCAGCTACATTAACAAAGGAGGCAAATGGGATGCTAGAACACCTTGCTAGAGCCACACAATGCACATCAAAAGGCTGATGGCCAAATTACTAAATAAGCACTCCACATGGGCCAAAATGCACTGAGTTGTAGATAGCAAGTAATTACCTGCAAGTCACTACCTTTTTTTGTTCCTGCTATGTTATTCTTTTTCTTCCCCAATACAGCACCTGTCCAGTGAACACACCACTCATAGCAAAGCCTGCCTGATTCATAATGACTTCCAGCCAGCAGTGCTGGCAATGTGGGGTTTATTCCTAAGCTGTTCATTGGATGAAACTACAGCCTGAATTTCCTGTACCTTTTGAATTTCTCAGTTAAGCAGGTCACTGATGCACCTTAAGTTAATAAGCACAAACATTTCCAGATAAGGATGTAGCTGAGTTTCTTCTGCACTCCTTTAAGCACCCATGGCTTGCCTCTCTCCAAAAGTACCTTGGAAACCAGTATGGTTTGTTCTTCTGCTGAGAAAAAAATATGTATTCCTTTGCTCAAGAGAGCAGTAAATAAAATAAAAGGGTGAATGAAAACAAGCACCTCAAATTGAAATGAATATAAAGCAAAGTGAAACGGTGAAGATCACTTTTAAATGCTGCCAGCATTTGAGAAAATGAAGTCCATTTGATGGGAGAATTTTCCTTTCAGTTATATTGCTGTAGATCAGAAGTGACAGATTGCTGTGTATGGGACAGATGTAATTTGAGACAACATGCAGCCTAAGTATTTCCAACCCTGAATGTTAACAGGGCAAAAAAATGGCCTAGAACAATAATCAGGACCTATTTCTAAGAGAAATAACCCTGTTTTAAAACAAAAACATTTTTATTCCTTTTACCATCTCACTTCTGAAACTTTGGGAACTGCATCATATTCTCATAGCTTTCCCCATCAGCATGGAAAAGTAAACATACACACACAAGAAAAAAAACTTTGAAATCACCTGATTCCAGGAGCTGAAAACACGAGGGAAACACCAATGTTGAAGGGCTTCCAATAAAACACAGGTTTCCATTGCAGCAGTTCATTTTTTCTAGTAGACTGTGCTGAATATTCTTGCCTGAAATACATGAATATTGAAATACCTCTTCAAGGCTCATGCTTCTGGTTTTTAATGTAGGACAAAGCAAAAATTGCCAGTGGTGCCTTAAGCAGATCTGATTTTAGTTTATTACATTTACTCTCTACCTCAGTAACCATACTTGTGTACTACACAATGAGAACAGAAGCAAATCCTGACATGCAGAAAAGAAGGAAAAATATTAAAAAATGTGAGTTAAATTCCCTTGTGGAACGTGCACATTAGGCTCATATGGCATTAGAGAACATTTGTTTTCCTATTTTTCATGGGAAGATTTCACTGAACTACCTGGAATATTGAAAACTGTACAATAAACATTTTTCTATGCAAGAAATAGAAAAAAAAAAAAAAGGAGCTAGAACAAACAGCAGCTGCCTTTTGAGGGCTTAAAATCCCTTTTTACACCTTTCCTTGACATCCCCCAAGGAAACATTTTGCCCACTCTGTTCCTTACACACTTCTACACCTGCCTAAGTAGCTCATCTTTCTCTTTTGTATCTCTAAAAGCTGATGAGTCATCAGCTGGCAGAACATCAGCCATTTGGTGGATTTATGAAGCATGCTCAAAACTTTTGTGACAGCTAAAAATAAAAAAAAGGAGAAAATATTAAATAGATATTTTCACTGTAGCTTTACAGGGTCATGAAAAATCCCTTGAGAGTAAGTCCAGATAGTGGCCTGCAACTAAGATTGAAAAAAAAAAATTATTGATAGCAGGGAGAATGCTCAAAGCTTTGCAAAACAGCAAAATATTAGGGTGAATTTTAATTTCAGAAGAAGAATATCTGTATTGTTGTGGAGAAAAGACTAGATCATTTATAAATGCAGCAATATCCTTCTTAAGTGGAAACTGAATAGGTATATTTAGCTTTCTGCAGGGATTCATGAAATTAGGTTCAACTAGAAGAAAACTGGCATCTGAATGCTGTTATTTCTTATGATAAATGAACAGTGAAACAAGCACATTTTTATAAGAAAACATACACCTCATCCAGCACACTAATGAACAAAGCACTCAGCTATCCTGGGGGGAAAAAAAAGCCACAAAAACTATTCCTTCTGCTGTTTTTTGATTTAGCTTCATGGCTCTAAGAGCCAGGAACAGCATCTGTCCTCTAAGTGAGGAGTCAAGAGGAGCATCTCTGCTCCCTTGGGCTCTGCAGTCCCATTGGCATCACCTTTGCACAAGGGATGGAGCCTGCTCACTCTGCCTTGGGCACTGGAAAACTGCTGCTGTACTGAGGTGTGCCAGCTGGAGCAGGTTTGGAATTCTGCTTTCACCCCAGCCCTCACCCCTGCTCCTGTCTGAAGCTCCAAACCCAGCCTGTGGGCAGCAGAGGTGCCAGCAGAGCAGCTGAAAGGTGAATTTATCCCATTCACAAACCCCTAAAACATGGAGTGTTCTCCCCATCTCTGTGCTAAATTGTGCTGACAACAGACTGGACAGCAAGGCCTAAAGGAAATTCCCATACAAAACCACTTTCATTAAAGTAGAGTTAAGCTGCTAAGCAGCTGGTTATTGCTGAAGGCAAAAACCTTAAGATTATACTGGAGTTTTATCTAAAAACATTAAAAAATAATACTGGGAATTGGAAGTTCAGATTATAGAAAAAAAAAAAAAAATTAAAAAAATAAAAGAAAACCTGGAATGCAGCAACACAGCTATTTGCATAGAAATGTATCTTTTAAGTCACTCAAGAACATTTACTTTGTCCTCTCATGTGTGCTATTCACCTCTTTGCAGCATCTGTGTCTCGTGCAAGTGAGACAAATTTTGGTGGAAGTTTTTGCTAAAGCATGAAGCAGTCCACAGGCTGTAACCAGAGGAAACTTTAGCCCCCTTCCTTGGATTATTTTTTCCTAAGGAGATAAAATCTGGTGCACATAACATTGCAAGTGCACAGAGACAGATTCTTAGCACAAAGTCTGACCTGCATAACACAGCATGGAGACTTTACCTGTGTCTTTGCCTCAAGTTCTGCTAGAGCTGGAATGCTCCCTTTAAAATGATGCTCAGTTTTGGTACAAATATTTCAATAGAATATCTGTGAATACTCAGCTCTGAAACTGCTCTGTGTCCTCACAGAATCTAATTTGTGGAGAAATATATTATTTCCTTATTGCTGTGCTCTCTTTGCAAACTACACTACTTTATGCCTTCTTCTGTCCTTATTGAGTATTTGCTGAAGCTCCTCAGATAAATACATTTCCTGTCTTCATCTTAGTGCTTAAAATTAATGTTTTTCTTCACAGTTTTTATTTTCAGACCGTCTCAAAATCATTTCAATTTCCCCACTCCCCTCAGATTTCCTGGATGAGATTCATGCTGGAGAAAGAGCATGCCACAAAACCAACCCAACCCTGTTAAAATTGAACAAGTGACCTTTGTAGCCTTTATACACTCTGAAAAATTCTACTTCTCCCTCAAGACCAAGGTTGCAACCTCATGCTTTTACTGCATGTCTCTAACAGCTTGATGCTTTTAATTAAAGTCCTAAGTCCTAGAATCAAAGGACAATAAAAAAAATTTCAGCCTCTAGAAGTACTCTATCCCTCATGCTAAGCAATAAAACTTGGACATATGGCCCAAGTGCTACAATCATACAGCCTCAGATGTAAAATTGTTTAATAATTTTGGACAGCTGAATCACACACTTGAATGCATGGGACTGGAAACACCATTGCTGACTGGAAGAGGAGGAATCTCCTCCTGCTGGAAATTGCCATCATCTCCAAGAACACAGGAGGAGCTTCTAAGCAAACCCTGCAAACCTAGCCTCCAGCAGCCAAGTTCTGAGGCAGAAATTCCTCTTGACCTCACTTTCTAAAGAAGTAGAAATGCTAAAAGGAGAAGCTAGACCCTCTCCTTTTTTATGTGAAACACGTTCCAAGAGACCAGCTGAAAACCTCTGCAGTCTCAACAATCCCACTTCCCAAGAGCAAGACTCAAACAAGGAGCACTCTGTAGACACCATGAGCTCAAAATGGAACTCACCTGGCCTCACCTTGCTGAGGGCACCCCACCATCTCCAGAAGATGGACACTATTCCCAAAGAACAAAGCCCATGTTCCCCAGAACAGGACTCCCAGCCCAGCATGGACAGACACACCCAAAATCAAGCAGGTGCTCCTGAGCAGTGCCCCAGCTCAGGACTCTGCAGATTGCAAACACCCACCAGCACTGTGCTCAGTAAGAAAAGGATGTTGGCTGAAAAACCTCATCTTATCTATAGATATCTCCTTACTCTGGGCTGTGCAGAGCTTAGAACAAGCTGCAGCTTCCTGAGTTGCCATCTAATGCCCTGCTATCCCCAGCAAAGGGAGACACAGCCAATCCACTGGAGATTTTGCATTCAGAGCTGCCTGAGACCATTTGCAGAGCAGCAAACAATGGAAAGCAGCCAAACCAACCTTTCCTCAGTGCCTCCACTTTCACAAAGCAAATTCTTACTGCTGGTAGAAGCACAAAGCTCTGCAGGGCGTGGGGGACTGAGAGACAACTGCTGAACAGCTGGGCCAGCAAGAGATTTCACTGCTTTCCAATTTCAGTAAGCTAGGCAAAACAGCACTATTAGCTTTATATTATGTATCACTAAAAACACTAATTACAGAGGCCCAGGCTTGAAAGAGTTTCTCAGAAGAAGGTGCCTAGAGCTAGCATGTGCTTTACAGGGACACACGTTCCCTCCCAAGCGGAAACAAACAGGCACAGTTATTATCATTTAGAAAAGACAAAAGCTGCCAAAGCCAAGGAGCTGCCATCAGTGCTCTAAAAAGAGGCCTTTATTGTTTGCTACTAATTGCAAGGAGGGAAGAATTCACAGACATTTCAAAGCAGCTGCTGCCTTGTCCTTAAAAACTCCTTCCACTTAAAAAGGGACATTTTAATTTTAACAGCTTTCAGAAGATTTTATGGCTCTCTACCATCCAAGGCCATTCAGATGTGTTATTTCAGTATTGATTATATTGTTAGGTTCAGGGGAAAAAAGCCTGAGAAGCTAAGAGAAAAACCTGGTGAGACTCTTAACTAGAGAAATTACTATTTAAGTCTCAGCAATTTCTGTTAATTTAAGGATTAGTTCTCCCCCACAACACACACTGGTCTTGTTAATTTTACTGGTAAAAATCTATGCAGGCTCAATTGCTCAGGAGACTGCAGCTTGATCCTTTGAAGCTACAGGTCCCAGCTGCTGCAAATCATCTGTGGAGTGAAGGTGATTTACATTAGCTGAGAATCTGGCCTGCTGTGGCTAAATTCTTCCCATCTGGTTTAATCAGTCCCCCTTCTGGAAAGCCCTAAGGATTGTCATTTCAAGCAGTATTTGTCTCCATGACCTTTGTAATGTTGATATTGTGCATACAGCCAGGAATATTTTGCCCAGTGGTGGGCTGGGCACAGTCTCAGTGATGGGAGAACTTTCTAAATGAGGCTCAGAGGGTGTCCACCTGTTTTGCAATATTCTGCAGAATTCATTACTTAGGAGGTTTCCCCAGCTAAATGTCTTTTTTTTGAGGTGTTGATCTTGCTTTTATCAGCCAGTAAAAGTTGCAGCTGTTATTGTGCATATCTGACTGCTGGGAGCTGCCATCATTGTATTTTTGGCATTAGATTAGAAAAAACAAAACATCTTTTGTGGAAAAATTTCACTTAATATACTTCTGGTTTTGTCTTATGGGGAATAATTGGTCTGTTTTTCTGTCTCTATATCTCCAATTAAAATTTTACCATGAGTTTAAAATCAAGAGAAGATCTGCTTGGGCAAGTAGTGAGTAAAACTAAGGTTTTGTTTAAATCAGATGGGAAAGACAGATCCAAGGATACATCATGACTTTGGAAGCTGGGCTCACCTCTGCTCTGCCACAGATCCTGCCTGGGTTCCTATTAGTTACTCAAGGTCAGATCCAAAATGGGATATGGGCAACTACAGAGAGGAGGAGGCAGAACTAGAATCTGGAGAGAGTTTACATGCAAACAATTCACATTACCTTGTTTTCAAACTTGGAGAGGCACCAAAGTAAGTCATTGAACTTCCCAGGCCCAGCTCCTGCCCCTGCTTAAAGGGATTAAGTCATGTCTGCAACTCACAGGAGCACCTGAACCTGTCCAGAGGGACTGAAAGGGGATCTTCACAGCTGTGTTACAGCTGCATCATTGTGCCAAAATTATTTTGGAAATTGTGCCTAAGGAGAATGTATCCATACACTAGTTGGGGAATTCATCAGGATGCACTAAAGTGGGTCCTGCTTCATACCCAGAATGCATGATATTCCCCAAACATTATCCCCAAGTAGCACATTGCTAAACTCCCTCCTGCTGCTTGTCTTGCTCTCAAATTATTTCTGATGTAGGCAACAAGTTGAGTGCAGGAGGAAGGAGAAGGGAGATTAAACTTGTCTTAGCAGGCCACTAAATGTGCATTAAATGCACTGAGAAGAAGGAGAGGTCTCTTTTTATTTTTGAAAGAGCTGAGGGAAGTCTACCAAGCACTGGGAACTCATTAGTATGCTCATCTAGAGGAGGGCATGGTCAGTGACCCTAAGGAAAAGCTCCCTGAAAACCCAGATGAGGTAATCAAGACGTGCAGTCTGACACCTACTCTTGCTCATAACACTTCTAAGCTGGACAACTCAGAAATACACAAGAATAGTCATTTAGTGCAGCTTCTTTCTCAGTAAGTTGACTATTTTGGCTCCCATTTAGAGAGGATCAGCCTGTCCTATAAACAGAGGCTTCTCTAAATGGGGACTAGGTGTCTAACACTGTTCAGCATCCCATATGGGCACCAGATGACTGCAAGGTAGGTTCTGCAGCACTGTAATTCTTTATTAGATTTGGCCTTTAGTGTTTCAGCTCTCCATCTGTGAAATTAGGATAAAAGCACTTCCCTGTTTTGTAGCTCATTTTCATCCCCAATTGTAATTACTACAGAAAGATATTCAACACTGCACCACTCTCCCAGAGCAGTTACCAACGTAGTTAAGCAGGAACAAAGCACAATATGGATGCTTTTAATCTGATTTTATAAACCTGACACATAACTTTTGGCATAATTCTGTAAGGAATTCGTTGGAGCTTAAATGACACTTCCATTTCACTTCTGGAGAGATAACTACATTCATGGGCAGGTAGAAGTGCAGGCAGCCTTGTGCTGCCAGGCACACAGCTCCCAGCTTCACTGCTGCTAGTGCCCAAGAGAGCCATCTTTTTGGAGTTTAGGTGTGATTAACCCCACTGGATGCCAATTAGCTCTCCCAGCCACATGATCCATCAGGGACTGTCAGTGACTTTGATTTTCTTGAAGCATTGCAAACTGCAGTGGCTCAGGAGTTGTTCCCCAGGTGTTCAGGCATCTAGCAGATAAAACTGCAGGTAGTAATCTTATCATCTGTCCCTGAAGATGTCACCTCTGTTCATCCAGCTGAGCCCAGATGTCATGTCACAGATGTGGATCAGACACCTGGAACGTTTCCTACTTGGACCACCCAGCTCCAGCCTCTGCAGGAGCTCCAGAGTCAGTGACAGGCTCTCAGCCAGATGTTAGGCAGCCTTAAACATCTTCTAAGCCACAGCAGCAAGGTTTGAAAGTCTGGACATGCTCACACACATTAGCCTGGGCAGCAGCTGAGCTGTGTTAACATGCAGCTGTCTGTGATGGATCATGCACCACAGAGGATAAAGCCCTAATTGTTACTTAACTCAGCAGCTTCAGTTAATGAAACAGACAAGATAATTGTTTGTGGTTCTGCTGTTCTTTTTGATTTCCAGACTCTTCTGATTTTGATGACTGAAGTAGACTGTTCCAAGGTGAGGTGCTGAGCCACTCAAGCTGATTTCAACAATGGAAGTGGAGTTCCTACTCTTCAAGGAAATCACCCTTGTGGATGTGTGAGCCTTTCTGTTTTTTCAGTCTCCCTTGATGCATACAAGAGCATGCTGTTAAAAGTAATAAAAAACCAATAATTCAGTTTCTGGGTTTTACTGTGACTCAGCAGCAATTTTCATTTGTGTCTCAGGGAAGGGAATCCCTTTCTCTCTCCTTTGGCTCAGAGCACTGTGGCAGTCAGGGCGTGATCATGGTGTGACCTCCTCCCTGTGCATGCCACCCCCATAGACAGTATAATACAAGACATTAGACCTGGAGCTGCTGCAAGCAAGGTTCATGCCCCTCTTTTATTCAGCTACCACAGCTACAGGGATGAGAATCACAGACAGAGGGAGCCCAGAGAAGGAGGCTGTGATGGCTCAAACCAGATCCACCAGAGCTCCTTCTGCCAGGGAGCCCTGAGTACAGCAAATGAAATGTCCATGAAATGGTGAGCAAGCCCCATTAACCTCTCCCTGAGAGAATGGCAGCACTGGGTAGGGAGCAGTGCCTCCATTCAGGCAGCTTCTCCCACCAGCCCAAATGCTGCTGATCCCACTGCACACTTCTGCCACAGAATGGCTTGTTCCCTGTGAGCACAGGGCAGAGCTGATGAACTGGGAATGATTTGTATTAGTTAGAGAAACACTGGTTCTGACTGAAAATACAGAGGTATTTTTAGTGTCTGTGAGAAGTTATTTGGACACTAGGACTGCATGGGCAAACAGCGAGGCTCACTTTATCCTCTGGGAACATGAATTGGGTGATGCCTTGATTGAGGTAAAATACTCACTATTAGTTAAAAAAAGAGGTGGGAGCATCACACATGTAAAATTCTGTCCTTCTGTTGTTTTTCCTTTCCTTGTTCTCATTCAGAAATGAGAAACAGCTTTCCCAGCTGGAAGACAGAGGGCTTTGCACATTAATAGTCCCAGTGAAGGTCAGTAAGTCTGACTTGCTCAGGTAACACTGAGTACATTGGATCTCATTTCCTTTTATTGCAACTGCAGAAGCAGTACTGATCAACAGTGTCGTATTTCCTTCTCTTCAGCATAAAAGATGAAGTGATGGCTCCATGAGGCGGCAGTGGGGCAAGGAAAACAGGAGAGGAGCACCACAGCCAGCAGTGCACTCACTGCTCCTGTGCCTGTGCTGTGTCCTTCCTCAGCTCTGCCCCTTTTAGTGCCAACAGTGGGGGTACAGATAACCCCTCTGGGGCTTTGCAGTGCTGCTACAAGGTGTTTCAGAGCCCCTTATGTACCCAGAAAATGCAAACACCTGCCTCATGAATGCCTTCTGAATAGGAATGCTGGGAGAAGTGGTACTTAATATTTCTGTACTGAGGGCAGGTATGTAAGGACTCTAGTGTTCAGAGTTGGATGTATCCCTGAATCTCCAGGGATAAAGCAGGAGGAATTTTCCCTGCCTGAGGCCAGAGAGACTTTCTGAATCTTCCATGTCAAAGTAAGGTGGGGGAGGCCCTTTGTGAGTGAGTCCAAAGGAACAGGGATGCAGACTAGAGGAGTAAACTCCACTAATATTCTGAGTGGCATTCAGCTCCTTAAAACCTGAGTACCTTGCAGTAGTTCTGCATGGCAAAGGACTATTGTCCACATTTAACAGCATGGGAGCAGAAGTGAAATGAATGGATGATGAGTCTTAGAAGAAGCCTGCAATGCAGAAAGGGTGAAAACCCACTTCTGAAATCTGGTGTTAATTCATTTTGCTATTAGGACTTTTTTTGTCATAGGAGCTCCAATAATTCTCTTTAACACCTTCAGTTCTTCACTTCCACACTGTAAAACTGCTCCTAAGATAATACTCTAAGCTCCCAGTTGCTGGGACATTTTGACCACAGCTAACTGAAAAAGAGGCAAAGAACTCAAGCAGTATCAATTATTATCTCACTCTTACCCTGGACAAACAAAAAACATGATCTCTGGAGAAGAGCAGTGATTGTTGACAAAATCTGGAGGGGTCTCCAAGCAGACTGCACTAAATTTCCTCTGCACACTCCTTAACATGTCCTGGCATTGATTTCCTGCATGCTGACAAGACTATTAGGAACATAATAGGGATGCTGCTAATAAACCCATGCTGGGGTTTGTTCAAAACCCATCAGAAAGAAGTAAGAGCACTAGGCACTCCTTCTGCCCAAAAAAAGGTCTGTCCTGTCTTTTCTCTTGCTGCTGCAAGAAGCCGCTTGTCAAGTGAAACAAGGAGCTGCAGACAAGCTGTATTTCTAAGAAGAAGTAGGTTTAATATGTGGCCTCACCTGGTCCATCCTCCTCTGCCTGTAAAAAAAAAGAGGCATCTGGAAGTCAGGGTGCTGAAGGCATTCAAATTGGTACTAGACACCTGTATTCAGGCTGTCCTGCTGCCCAGAAATGGGGAATTCTCAGATATGAGTGTCATTGAGGTAATTTCATCAGTGGAAGTTCAGGCTTTAAATCCTGCCTTGGTCAACTTGCTTGACAATCCTACAGAAAAAGTTCATAAATTGAAAGGGGGAAGAAAAGAAAAGTGCTCTTAAATATCCCTTGCTGATCTCTGAGGAGGCTGGAGGGGAAGGGAGAGAGGAGGCTCACATTTAGCTTGTGTGTAAGGGAGCCTTGTCATAGCCCCAGGCCAGTGCAGGGAGGATGTTTGTGTGAGGGAGCATCCTCTAAATGAGAGTTTTGCCAGAGGTCAGCTGGCAGCCTGGCTCCATGAGCTTGTTCATCAGGGACAGCAGCAGGACTCAGTGGCCTCTACATCACCCAAACCAGCACTTTTTACTTATTAGCCACCTGGGAAGGGATTAAACTGTGGTCTGAAAATGAATATTTTTATGCAAAATACCAAATCCTGCAGGCTTCCACTCAACTTCCCTGCTCCTGCAAAGAGTAGAGCTGGGAGCATGCACACCAGAGCAGTCATAACTGTGGAAAAGAGAGGTTTTACACCACCAGTGGGAATTATCCTGCTGTACCATCTCCTTCAGAGTCTGATTCTGCTTCCTTTTTTTTTATTTTTTAGGAGTGGGAAACATTGATTATACATTTATGCTGAGTTTTGCCACTGTTAAAATGCAAACTGCAATTTTGTCACAAAACGCAGTATTTCTGAATTACTGCACTTTGAAGCCCTAGAGGAGGCCCAGAGGAGCACTTCTGAGTACTTTTTTTATTTTAGAGTGTTTGCATTTTTCCCCAAGACTAGCCAGATAGATCTAAAACATTCCTGATAGAGCAATTTGTTGCTGTTGGTTTTTTTTTTTTTTGACAAACAACCTACACCCACATTCACAAACCCTCTAAATTTCTCAACTTTTGTTAAGCTATTCCTAAACCACAGAATTAAACAGCACTCTTTTTTTTTTTTTTTTTTTTTTCTTTAAACCAAAAGATGAGAACACCAGACTCCAGCTGTCTTTGTTGTATCACCCATGACAGGAACAGAGAAGTTACTCTGTGCAGGTGTTCAGCAGAGGCAGGAGCTGCTGCTGAGAGTAGCCCCAGAGAAAGTAGCTGCAGACAGAGCAGGAAGGCAGGGAAAAGTGATTCTTCCCTAGCCATTTACCCCCCAGTTTCCTTCCCATCCCAGCCACAGAGACAGGGAAGGAATTCTGGAAGAGGCAATGTCCTGCCTCCAGGAAGCTGCTGATGCTCCCTTTTCACTGGCACAGGATCACTGCTCAGTATGTTCCAGGGATTTCCCCACACCTGTGCTGCACTTCTGGGCTTCTGCTCACACTGGTCATCATCCAAAGCTCTCACTGAAGCAATAGCATCTTTCCCAGTGGCTGCACAGGGTTTTGGATGTGGCTCATTACAGCCAGTACAGCTGGTTGCAGCCAAAATCTTGGCCTGTGTTTTAGATGATCACAGTTATTCTTTCTGACCATAAAATCAATACAATATCTTCTTCTGATAGTCCTTCCCTCCCCCTAATAGGGAGCACTTGTTCTGCTCTATTCCAGACCAAGTTTTCTGGGAAATATTAGGTTTCATATTGTTTTTTCCTCACTGGAATGTTTTCACTGGGATGCTTAGACACCAACACATTTATATCCAAAGGATCCTGAAGAGGTTAGCCAGAGGTGATTATGTCTCAAATGATGTTGTACTATAATTGCTCAGGATATCAGCTTAAATGAAATAATCTGCACAGGAGAGAAGAAACAGTAAAGCTAAGGAAGGAAATTGCTGCTATAATTACTGGAGTATTTCTCTTTGAGGTATTAGAAAGAAATGTTTATAACATAAAAAAGCCTGAAAAGGATGACATGAAGCAACCACAGACTGGATGGCAGAGCCTCTGTTACATTATAAGCTTCCTGAGCATTACCTGTGCAGAAAGGGAGGGTAGGAAGGTAACTAGAAAAGAGCCCAGGGTGATCATCCACCTCAGACTCTTTGTAATTAGTTACAAAGATAAAATTATATGAGACAAACACTCTTGTTTAGGTTCTTTTGCCACTCAAACCATTCAAGCCTTGCTATCAGCTTCAACAGTGGCACAAGCAGCCCCACAACCAACAAGGATAAGGACAAGTTCCACACAAAAAACTGCCTGGCTTTTTTCTTTGATCAGTTTTGTGTCACTCCCTGCCAGGTTGTCCTGGACAAAAAGTGTTCTGAAATTCTCACAGCTAGAGCAGCCTCCCTGTGCTGAGTGTAACAATGCCAGGCAAAGTCCTCATGTTTCCTCTGCAGCTCCTTTACTGTTTCTAGAAATAGGAAACTCTGTAGTGAAAGCTCTTTGGAGCACTTTAACATGCAGATAAATAATTGTGTGAACCTCACCAAGACAACACATATGATTTAAAAAAAATGTATGTAATCACCCAAGGGAACATTTCCTGGTCTAGATCCCTTCTGAACTCACTGAATCCTGCAAGATCATTTGGGGCATCAAGCAGAGTCCTGAGGCATTCACCAGTTCACAGACCCTCCTGATACAAGGCATTGTGGAACTGCATTTTATTCCTGGGGTATGTCAGTGTAACAGCATCCTGAGCACAGATTGGATACAGACATTTTTCCAACCAAAGTCTCAGTGCCAGTGATGCTCTCAAAGGCATGGAAACCTCTGCAAGGTAGAACTGCTTTAACCTTTTTCTTCAGATTTTGTACAATTTCCAGCAGGGTGACCTGTGACAGCAAAGAGATTGGAAATTCCTTAGTTACAGGATTAGTCCCCATTTTTGCTCAAGCCACTGCAGCTTTGAGGCAGCAAATTCTTGAGGGAAGGCATGGCTTACAATACAGAACAACTCCAGAAAAGACACAAAGAGTGATGAGCAGCCCAGGTGAGCTGCTCCAGCCCCTTCTCTTCAGAGTGAGCAATGAGGGCTGCCTGTCAGGGAGGAACTGGCCTGGTGGATGGTGCCAGGGCTGGGAGGGATGGGTGCATCTCATGCAGCAGTCAGAGCTGATGAACCAGGGGCACTCGCACGGACACGCGCCCGGGCTGTCCCTGCGCTGTCCTCTCCGGGTGAGGAGCAGCAGCACAGACTGGTCACTGCAAAACCCACAGAAACAGCCCAGCTTTGTTTTACCTTTTTGTGAGCCACCCCCACAGGCAGCTGCAGACCCCGGGGGACTTTTGGGATCAGCATCTGTGGAAGTGATGAGCCTGGACCACTCCAACCTGGAGGAGCTGGGCTCTCACTCCAGGTGATGAGCAGTACCCATCAGCTCGCCCCAGTGTCCTGGTTTGTAAGGTCCTGGTGTATGATTCATGGTTTGAACTTCCATTTAATTATAGTAATTTGATTTGACCGGGGCAGGGGGCAGTGTTTGGTTTGTTTCAGACACTGGTATTTTATCTCAGCAGAAAGAGCAGGCAGTGGATGGCAGGAAGGACAGAGAAATTCTCACAGTGCAAAGCCACATACTTTCTTCAGTACTTAGATTCAGAGTGGAAACACTGTAGACACTGAGGGCAGGTGCTGTCCTGAGAAACAGAGCTAGAGCAGATGTTAAAAATGTATTTATTCCTCTGTGCCAGCTCTATTTAACACACAGATGCATTAAATTAGAGATCCTGCTCTCAACACAGAATCTTATTTTTCTTCCCAAAATCACTGGAAGCAGGAGCTTTCTTTCTAAATATACATTCTTCAACATATTTGTTTAAAATGATTATCCTGAATTGGAGCACCAAGTATATAAAATTGAAAGTATTTTCCTTATCAGAAATTGGTTTGTATAAAAAATTCATGAACATATTTGGTGCCATGGATGTAAAGACACTGAAAGGGAATCTGTACCTGAGTGAAACAGACAAGACATTGGGGAAAGAAAAGAAGGAACTATTACCCCACTTTACAGAGACTTGGGAAGATTAGCATGACTTGCCCAAGGTCATAGAGAAACTCTGGGGGACTGAACTGGGAGCACCATGGTCCCAACACAAAATCTTAATTACCAAATCCAATTTTCCACTTCTCCTTTCATATGTTTTTTCTTCATACATTAAAACACTTCACATAATCTCTCTCTCTCTCTTTTTTTTTTTTTTTTTTTTTCCTTTTTGTTTTCCCCCAGGAAGAATAGGAAAAGCAAAGGCTGCAATCTGCCCTTGTTAAACTAGGTTGCACAGCCAAACAAATTTAAAATGATATCTCAGCAAGATTTTGCAACCTGTCTGCGACAAATAAAAGGACTTTCACCCTGAAAACATGTGAGTGCTTGGGAGAACTAGCTGAGAGAATTTAGCAAGGTGCCTAATGAAAGAGATGAGCTGCAATATGTATATGCATGAGTTCATGTATTATTTAAACCATTCTGATCAGAATAAGCATTGTGAGCACAGTACTGAAAGTGTCACCAGTGTTCATGCACTGAATAACCTGCCCTCATAAAGGTATAATAATGTGCTCATCAGTTTTGTTTGTACTCCCAAAGCTGTAATAGCATAAACAGAAAATAACTCTATATTGCACAAAGCACATAAATATAAATCAGATTATATCTTTCCTTGACATTATGGCCAAGAAATGACTATGGTCACTGAAGTATAACAGATGAGATTGAGGGTACTCCAAGAGGCCTTTGTAAAAGTCTGCTACTATGTTCAAATCTAGCCTGGGATTTTGGGGGGTTAAAACAAAGATAAGGTTGGTGAGCATGCCTCAGTAACCTGGTGGTAGGTCCTTTATCTGCCAGGTGAAAGGTTCAGGTTTTATTTCCAAGGATTCTGAAAATGGCCCAGTCTTTGCTGCCCCACACCACATCTCTGTCCACAGGTATCCCACAGACTGGCAATGAAATCTGAGAGCTGATGGCTCCCTGGGAAGATGTCCTATCCTCAGTGGTCCCAAGGAAGATGGTGCCACATGAGGTGATGAGAAGGATGAGAAAAGAGAGAAGAAAAAAAAGTGGGGATGAGGTAGTTCTTAAGGCACCAAAAGTACCCTCCCTGTCTCTGTCCACACACACCTTATTGAGCAAAAAGATGAAGTCATACAAGCTAAAATCAGGGCATAAAACAAACAGAAAGACCATCCACAGGTTTCTTTTATTGTATCCAAACGGTTTCCTCAGTGAAAGATTTCTGTACTAAACTGACTTATGAGCTGTGATCTCAGTCTTTTGGATTTTATTTTTTTTTTTATGTGTTAGTGAATTGTACTTTCATGTGGGAAACCTGTGCAGCAGCCTGTTCTTGCTGGTGGAAGTGGTAAGACTCCCACTGGTTTCATTCAAAGGTTCAGGCTGTTAATGATGACTCAATCAATCAATCAGTCAAGAGACGAGAATGTGCAGAGAGAACCGCAGCCAAAACTGGTTTCATAATTCAGTGAGCTCACTTGTTCATCAGCTGAATCTGATACACCCTCTGCAGTAGTAAGGAAAGAGGCAAACCTCCAGAGTCTCTGGGTGGACACTTTTGATCCCACTGCAGCTCCTGCAGGTCAGAAGTTTCAGGAGGGCAGGGGGCAGCAGGCTGGTGCTGGGACACGGGCACATGCAGGAGGGGACACCAGGACAGGAGAGGTCAAGGTGCCCGGGGCACCACAGGAGATAAGTGATTTTTGGGGAACCAGAAATGGCAAATGGGCTTGAAATGGCCAGTCAGGGTAGGGGTGGTGAGAGACACAAGGATGAGCTGCCTTAGAAAGATGATCTGGTACTCTGCAGCAGAGTGGAATCAAAGCTAGATCTGTTTAGGAGAGGAGACCTAAGACCTCTCTCCTCCAGGAAGCACTGTGAGAAGTCACTTATCCCATTTGGCTTTTTTATGGCTGGAAGTTTAAAAGATGTTACTAAATCATCTTATGAACTAGTAAATGCTGGATACACTTACCTTCATAGTCTACTTTATTATTGGGAGGGGTTGTAGAAAATTATAACTCTCATCTTTCTCTGGAAAGAGGTATTTGCAACTGTCAAGGTTCTATTTTATTTTTTTTTTAAAACCAAGACCTTGAAAATTAGCTTATCTACTAATTACATTGAAGCAGCTCATAAAGTTTGAGGAAGAAATGCACAATAAATGTTTATTTACCCTGCAACTGTACATTTCCCAAGATTGGTTCCATTTCCCCCTCTTTAAGACATAAACAGTAAGAGATAATGTGAAGACATGAATGAGTTATTTATAGCACAGAAAAACACAAGTTTGCTCTATAATACTGGCATTAGAACCAAGTGAAAAAAACCTTAAACAATGAAAGGTACATTTAAACCAGATATGCTTAAAACAGTATTTTAATAATGGAGCAAGGTGTAACTGACATAAGCATATCTGCATTGTTTTGTGTCTGCAGGTTTCCTGTTATGCAGAACAGCTTGCAGTCTTTAATATTTCAAGCTCAGAAGGGAAGAAGCTTTAAAAAAGGGAGGAAAAGAGGAGAATACAAAAGGCTATCCAGCACTCTGTATACTACTGGGTCTTATCTCTGCTTTTTTTTTTTTTTTTTTAACCCTATCTCTAACATCTCTAAATCTTCAAGATCAGAATGTTTAATCCAGATGCTGCCATAATCAGACAAATATCAGTTCAGTGAATCCCAGTGATTCTGCTCAATGAATGAAATTATGTTTTGTTTTTTTGATCAAGGCCTTATGAACTTCCCAGTTTAAATAAATCTTGGTATTACAGCCTGGATGTGTGCTCACAGTTGCCATGCACAAGAAAAGACAAACAGACTTGCTTTTTTGTTGTCTCTCTACTGCCCACAAGTCTGGACATTGCTCATTGCCACCAGAACCAGTGCAGAGAGGGGCTCTAGGACCTCCATCAAATCAGACAGTGTCCTCCAGTGAAGGAGGCTCTGGTCACACAGGGTGACAAGGGAGCTGGGGATACTCACATTTCATTAAGGGAATGTCCCTTTGATGAATGTATCTTCAAGAGAGAAGCCTCTGTGCCTCACATAAAATAGGAGAAAATGTATTTTTCTACTTGAGCTTGGGTTAGGAATTAATAATGGAAGACTTTTCAGATGGAAGATGATGAATATATGCAAAGTATTGCCACAATTTAAGCAAAGCTCTTTAATTCAAAGAAAGCAAAAAAACTGTAATGTGAGCTGTCCAGACTCTCAAGAGGAAGTGGAGAACAGAATGTATGTTTTTTTCACACAAATCTCTAAAATGATTTATATATTACCCTCTGAAAGGGCTTATTTTTATGAGATAACCATAGAATTACCTCGATTGAAGATGGTTAAATATACAGTGAATTTCCATTAATTGAACTCTACTACTTTCCAAGAATCACTGTGTTTATCTCCATGTTTTTGAGGACCTTAAATAATGGAAATGTTTAACTTGGTCAGTCCTTTGACACCTGAATGAAAGCTGGAGGTATTCAACACCTGAATATTAATCTGAATTGAGAGACCAAGAAAAACAGGGTTGAACTGGGGTAACAGAGAGATCAGCCTCTTTATGTGTTTCTGTTGCTCTTAAGAACATAAAGAATTGACCAGTTTGTTTCAGTTTGGCAAGAGTCAGTAATTCAATAACATGCCATACAATGACAAATATGCCAGAGTCAGAAATCAATGACAGAGAGTGTAAAACTTTAAAAAGTTGGTGAATTATTTAGGTGTCTCTCTTAATTGAGCATTTTTTCCAGGCATGTTTTTGAGTAGCCAAGTGTGTTTGGAGAGCTGTCTATTTTTTTTTTCTCAGTCTTTGCATTTATTTCTCGATCTGCCTGAAAGTCCAGTTGGCTGCAGCCAAGGATATTTAACACAGGTGAGTCAGAAAGGTGTAACCAGTTACCACCAATCTCCTCAGCTGGCACCATTTTCCACCTCAGGTTGGGGTTTTTTCCCCCTCTAAGACAAGGCAAAATGCAGGAGCCTCAACCTCGTTCATTATTGCTTCAGCTAAGGCACAGAGGTCTTGAGGCAATCTCCAGGCACCCACACATGCAGATACAGCGGCTCAGTTAATACATAATAGCTTTAAAGAGCTTCTGGAATTCAACCCTATGGCCCTTCTTCAACACAGACTGCTATTGTTCAGTAATTTAGCTATTCACAGCCACTCTGCTGGCTTTCATCTCACTTTTGATGAGGCAGAGTCAATGTGAAACTGCCTCTGACAGCAATATTGTTCTAGGGTGTGCTCCTTTCTCACCCTCTGCAGAAGAAGGCAGAAGAGAAGAAGCCTCAATACCAGCAATTGGAGCTAAATTAGATACAGTTACACTGACATAATGCTTTGTGCTCGGTATTTTATCCCTCATTTCTTCCTAACCTCTCTTGCTACAAGCAAGTTTTGCCCAGCCTAAGCTGGCTAGTAAATGTGTTGGCAAAATTTTTAAAGTATTTCTGTATCATAAACACTGCATGGAGTGGGTGCTAGTAAAGAGAAATTACAGCCAGCCTTGCTAAAGAGCTCAGGTCATAATGGCCTGTGTGCTTCCAAAAGCTTGACTCCACTGAGGTGTCCATATGGGCTCAGGGTCTGAAACAAATCTAGGATTTATTGTGAAGGTGCTTTTGCAAGAATAGAGATCCTGTGTCTTTCATGGAGGAAAAGGAATGAAGGGGAGGAAGGATAAAGGAAGGTGAGCTTGCCCCCTTTCCCCTGTGTGCCTGTTTTATCCATCCTCAAAGGAGGTGGAGAACAAAGCAGAGCAGTCAGGTTTGGCAGGAAGCAGCTGATCCAAGATGAGACTGTTTGTCTGCAAATTCCTGTCCTTCCCTTAGACATATCCCTGAGAACAGTTACCTGCTCAGACATCTGCCTAAACAGGAGATGGGACAAGCCTTCGTGGAACAGTGCAAAACATAACTAGGACTGATTTAATTTCTCCCACCTGCTTTGACTTGAGGGGTTGCAAAGCACTGCAGGAGATTATTTGTAAAATAAGGTGGTTTCCTATATTGCATTTATCCTGTTAACACTTTAATCCCACCAACTTTACATGCAGCAGATTTATTGCCACCATTTTGGTTGTGATCTCACAAAAGGAGCCAGTTCATCTATAACTTGGTCCTGTCAGTGCTGTCTGTTGCTGTAGTAACACAATAGTGTTATACCTTCAGGAATCAGTGCTGCAGAACTGCTGACTTTTCTAATAAGGAAAAAAAAAGAAGATAAAAGACCCTTTGATTACATCTATCATTCTATCATTCTTTGTGTTGCAGTCCTGTAACAATGGAACTTTAATGTTCCCTCTGAAATAAAAAGGAAAAAAAAAAAAAAAAAGAGAAAACAGTACTTTCTCCATTGTGTGAAGTTGAAGGAAGGTCTCAACTTTAAATCCCAGTGACATGGATGTATCCTGCTGGGCTCAGTTTTATGTTGGTACAGCCACAAAACATTGTAATGAAGTCTACAGAGTTATGCTGACATAAAATCCTCTGAGCAGGGCTGGAATCAAGCATCTAACCTGTGCTGCATTGGCTGTTATTCCTGTGGGCTACCCTGAAGGATGCTCTGGCCCACCCTGGCACAGTAAATCTCTGCCTCCTCCATGGCTCTGATGTTTAGTGATGGATAAAAACCTTTGCTTGTAGCAGCAGCCGTGTTAACCAAGAACATCTTCCTTTCATTCCTGCTTTCCTTTCCTACTGCATACACTGGAAGCCTGGATAATCAACAAGATACCTATTCCTGAACAGTGCAAATTCAAACATAAAATTTACCTAGCAGCTTAAGTGTCACATTTTCTCCTTCCCTTGTCCCACTGAACACACCAACTGTACTTCTATGCACAAGTTGTGTCTGTGCCTGGACAAACACTTGCTGCTAGTACAGGCAGCAAGATCAGACTGAGCAGCAGATGCTGCAGAAATTACAATTATTTTCCACATTCATCCTTTAATGGGTAGAGGTATTTCAGGGAAATAAATGCTCTCTAAACATACTCAATAATGGCAATACTCTGGTGGACAAAATTCAATAGATAATTATTGAATTTTAACTAGGAAAAAAAAAAACTTAGAAGTGACTCTCTTTCCCTTACATGTTGCAAATACTGTTATTTTAATGAAAGCCTTGGGTTTTGCATGTACTTGGAGTGCTTGAAATGGGCACCACTGTAGCAACAGAAAAAATGACTGGACAGTATTAATGGGTTCCTTGTTGGCTTTGGTTTTTTATGGGCCTCCTGTGTAAATTTTCCCAGATTATTTTAAAACTCCAATTAGAGTGATTTACCATCCTAATGCTCAATTATTTGAAATCTGTTTGCATCATATAAGAGACTGAAAGATGATTATAATTTACCCCAAAACTGATTGTCATTCGATTGTTCTTTCCCAGCATTAGAAAAAAATGAAAGCAAAAAAATCCCTAAAACCCAAACATTGCTTTGCCATTGCTTCTAGAGGTGCTGTGTCTCTCCCTGTTGCAGATCCCAGAGCTGTGAGAAAAGCTGGACCATCCAACCTGCACTGAGCTCAGGACGACCCTCAGTCCTGGGCTGCTTTAGCTCCCTGCCTACCAGTCAGACCACACTCAGCATTGCAGAGTTTTTAAATACAATTCTGAAAACTGAAGTGTTCTGTTTGCACTGTCCCCCTTTTGTTAGTCTGCATTATTTATGGCTGCAGCTTCAGGACTTTCACATCTCACCAATCTGCCAAACCAAAAGCAAATTAGGAAAGGCCACTAAGGACTGCAAAAGTAAGTTAGGTATCCACAACAGCCTACTGTCCATCTTAAGAAGTCAGATTGGTTTTAAGGTTTCTGTATTGGCTTTTCTTTATTCAGCATTCAGGATGTTTGTTCAGGGATATATCCTCCCTCTCAATTTGCTCTCTGTAGCACTTTCTAATGTACTGATTTATTTTAGGTGCTATGAACACCCAGAAAGAAGAAAAAGAAGAAATCCCTCCTCCCACTGAAATGAATGGGAATTTTGCCTCAGAGTATGTATTAGTGCCAGTTCTGCTCCTGAGCCAGGGACTTTGCTGGTGTGCAGCAGAGTCTGTGCAGTAGGTCCCAGGGATGAGTAACCACTGAAAGTTTTCACTGGAGCAGAACAACATAAGATGCAAAGATGAGCTCCCATGCAGGTCTGGCAAAGCTGCCCCCAAGAAAGACACCAGCCTATTGCCACAATTAGAATTAGAATTAGATGGACAATAATTCAAGTTTATTTTTGAAGTCTCTGAAATTCTAAATTAGCTTAGGTGATACAAAAGCCCAATATGTCTAAAAATTCTAAATTCGTATTCCTGCTGCTGAATTGAAGTGTTCTCAAATTAAACTGAACTGTTTCTGAAAAAAACTTGTTAACAGAGAATGTTTCTTTCTATAATTATCAACTTTTGGCAAAACTTAATAATAAAAATAGACTTCTCAAGATGCTTTTTAGAACTTAGGCAAGACTTTTAAGCAGCTACTTACACACAAATATGGTCATTTACAAGAACTCAGATTTAAAAATCTTTTAGCATCAGTCTATATTGTCAGTCTTTGATGTCTAACACTTAGAAATCTGAAAGAATTAATGATGACTATTCAGAATACTCGTATAAAATGTTCATAATAATATGCAGTGTGCCAGGGGGAAGTGCAATCACTCTGTAGTTAAAAGCAGCAATGAAGTCTCAATCTTAATGGAAATGGCAGCTTTCCTGTCTGCAGAAGTTACAAGGAAAGATCTCAAAATGTAGCCCAATCTCTTGTGGTTTCCCATGATATTTTTAATACTGACTACATTGGGAAATGTATTGCAATTAATTCCCATACAGGAATAAATTTATTTTGGTGAGAACTGTGTTAGAGAAGACTGTCAAAACTTTGTTTAAAAGCAGATGTCTTGAAAAATCTGGATGTAGATTCTCCAAAAACTGGATTTGTTCAGCGTGGCTCCTGCTCTGAGCACTGGCTGAATCCATTTCTGCCCCTGCCTTTCCTCCCAGTTCACCTACCCCAGCAGCTCCAGGTTTGCTTGCACAATAGTTCTGCAGGTTACAATTGCATGATGGCTGATCCCAGTGCTGGTGACATGGCTCTCTCAGACAGTGCCACCTCAAACTACTTCCATATTTATCTTACCTGTTCAAAGGAAACAAGCCTTGTAAACAAGCCTTGTAAAGCCTTCAGGTTTGAAGAAAATAGTTGAGGGGATGCTATGTAGCAGAGTGGTGGTTAAAGAGGAAGATGTGGGCCAGAATTAAAGACACTGAATCTTGTGAAAATACAAGGGAGGCCTTTATGTCTAACAGCAATTGGCATTTGGGGCTGGGTACTAAAAACACCCTAATTTTCTTGCAGTGAGTTGTTATGAGCACACTGGAATATACCAATACCCAAAGGATATTTTCAACACCAAAGTTTTATTTAAGATCAGGCTTGCAGTTCTGAAGCAGCTCAGCTGTTCCCACTCCCTACAATTAACTTCACAGAGTGCTCTGCATGAAAGACTGGACACTTTGCAGATTAAATTAACTGCATGAACAAACCTAACCACTAATTGGCACTCAGTGTGTGTGTGACCAGGCTACAGCTGGTTCAAAGACAATCCTGAAATCTAACTTGGACATCAGGTCCACAGCATCAGCTACAATGACCTACAAGTTTATTCTTACTGGGCTGTGCTTGCTAGTGCAGATGTACACCAACCTGTGAGTCAAATCCAGCAACCCACATTTAGACAAAGCTCTCAAAATAGATGAGAAACTCCTAGAGGTGATGACTGTTGTACTATCAATATTTTGAAAGACTTCCCTAAAAAGAGCCTGAAGACAGGTATAAATGAGCTCCCAAACAAATTTAGCCTTTAGGAAAACTGAGTACAAACTTGCCTTTCCCAAGCACCACCCAGCAACACACCAAGATTTAAAATAATTACCTGAAATTTCTCTGCTTGTCATATGGAGATTTTCTGGTAAGCATAAGACAAACCCTGCTTGGTTTGGGGTTTGTTTTTTTTTCTTCATTTCTCTCACAGTATTATGTTCTTTTCCTGCTCCCTGGACCTGCCCATAAATCAAATATAAGTCACTAAATATCCATCTCCAGATTGGTAGCCAGCTAATCCTGAATCTAAAGGAGAATCCTTGCACAACTAGCTCACATGTAGAGTGAAGGGTCTGGTAACTACAGTGAGTTCTAGCAGAACAACTTTTCTGCCAGGTGGGATGCTGTAACAAGCCTGCTCCCCCTCCAGGTGTAATCAGCAAGGAATTAAACCACCTGAAAGGCTGGTTAGAAGACTGTGGCAGATGGGGTAGGGTGTCCCAGGGGTGTCTGTTTGCATTATCATTTTCTTCTCCAAGAATTTACATCTTGTGCTGAAATTTGTCTCTGTCCTTATGGTTTGATAAAGCACTCTGCTGGATCTCATCCTGAGCCAGCTTTCTGGTGTCCTGGAAAGTTGGGGATCCCATGTTGTTGTGGGGTGAGTTTAATGCCTGTGGGAGGTTTCCTCTGGCTGGCCTCCTTCTCCAGGCACAGGAGGTCTGAGCTTCTCCTCTCTGGTGGGAAGCAGGGAAAGTGCTAAAGGAACACTGCAGTAACTCCCAGTGAAATTCCTGAACTCTCTATGCCACCACCTCTTTGAGAAAGTATTTTGCAGTTTATCATCCAATAAATGCTTACTGGCTTGTAGTTGAACTCACTCATAAGAGTCCAGCCAGTTTGCCAGCAGTTATTTTTAGCTGCCCAAATTCCATTTCCCTGTGTTATTTGCTACAACCAGACTGACACATTCACATTTTGATAGCCTTGCTGTTGGTCCCTGCACTTGCTGACAAACGAGCTCATGCCTTTATTGTTTACCAAAAGGATGTTTTTGAGGATTACTGACCTGGATTTCTAAATCTCTCAAGTGTATGCCAGCATGAAATTACTGTACTTAAAGCCAATTTACTCACTGGAAATCCTACACCCTTTGAAATAACTCAATCCCTTATGTCAACATTTTTCTTCTTTGAAAAACCCTCAGTGTCTACCACAATCAATCCCAACTGGAGGAGCAATGATTTATGGAAATCTGTTTGTTGAACACAGTGCTCCAAAGCTTCCTCATGAAGGGAAGCAGAGGGGTAGACACCAATCTCTTCTCTCTGCTGACCAAAGACAGGACCCCAGGGAATGGCATGAAGATGTGTAGGGGAGGTTCAGGTTGGATATCAGGAGAAGGTTTTTCACTCAGAGGATGGTTGGGCACTGAACAGGCTCCCCAGGGCAGTGTCACAGCACCAAGCCTGAGCTCAAGGAGCATTTGGACAGTGCTGTCAGGCACATGGTGTGACCCTTGGGGTGATCTGTGCAGGGCCAGGAGCTGGACTCCATGATCCTGATGAGCTCCTTCCAACTGAGCATATTCTGTGATTCTGTGAAATGAAGATATTTGTGTAGTAGAGAGTGACTGAGATAGAGAAAGAAAGGGGCCAGACTTTCTGTTACAGAAGTTAGAGCTGGTGGCTGAAGTCTGAGAGCATCAGTAGGAAGAAGCCTCCAAAGTAAGTGGGTAAAGGACAGGTTGAGTTCTGGCCCTGTGTCTGACAAAACTGTATATTTTCATCTGTATATTTTCTGGAATTTCCAGTTCAAAGCTCAACCTGTGTAGGATGCTTCTGGTTTCATGAAGAAGAGCAGTGACCAGCCAAATCAGCTGCACTCCATCCAGACGAATCAGAGGCTGGCAGGCAGGCAGTTTTATCATTCCCAAGCATTTATGGATTTATAAATTGAATTAAATGTAGTGTGGATTTCTCTTTCTCCCCACTCCCATGAGAGACAGAAACATTTTAACACTGAAACACTTACAGAATTTTAAAAAATGGGGGTTTTAAAATAAACTAAATAGCCTGCATTCCAAATGAATTTATACTGACAAAATTACCTGACCCATCTCAATAGTTCTAAGAACTTCTATACAGGCCTGTACTGAACTTAAAAGCAAATTTATATAATCAAAATGAAAATCAGACCCAGAACCCCAGTTTAAAACTGTTTCATTGAACTACCAAAAAGTTACATAGGAGGAATTAACAAACACAGTTGTCATTTACAGCCTATGTGTGCTTTATTTCCCTCACTCTAAGTCACATTTGGGGGCATTGTTTAGTTTTTTCTCTTTTCTCATCACCTTGTGAAGGCTTTTTAGCTGCTTGACCACAATGATAATTGATGATGGAGGCCACCACTTGTAGTGGCCAGATAATGATGAATGATGCAGGTAGAGAGAGGCCATTAGGATTTTGGTAAAAGGGAGCGCACAGTATAGATGTAAAAATACCAAAACCAATACAAAAAAAAAACCAAAAAAGGACAAATATATTGTAGAATTTAAAAGTTTATAATTCAATGTGAGTTGTTTTTTGTTTTGGTTGGTTGTTTGGTTTTTTGTTTTTGTTTTTGTTTTTTGTAGTAGTGAATAAAAATCACTGTTCTAGCTCCTTCAAATGTCTATAAAGCATTTTTCTAAATGGAATATTCAGTATTTATTTAAGCACACTCTCAAGACCTAACATCAGTATAAAGCAGTTTAGAACTTTAAAAGTGTTTTATACCAATGGAAGATAGGGCTTGTTTTTCTCCAGATATTCCTGAGCTTAAATTATCTAAAATACTTCAGTCTATATGTAATTAAGCAGATGAATAAATCTCATTGAAGTCAAAAAGCTGCTGATGTGATTTAAGATGATACAAAATTAAATTCTATTTGGAGCTTAGATCCAAAAGCTTAACTCCATCCCCATTCAGCAGTACATTTAGGCAAGTTTAGACACTTGCTTAAATCAATAGGATTAGATGTTTGCTTGAAGTTGCCCATGAATTTAAATGCCATGCTAAGTAGGAAAGCACTTATGTAATGGATTAGCTCTGGTTGAAATTTTGTAATTATTATCTAGAAATGTTTTTAAGGACCTGAAATACATTCATTTTCCCATTAATTTTTAAATCATCTTCTAGGCAAGAGAAAATGTTTTCACTTTTAACAAATGTTTTAACTTTTCATCCCATTACCTTACCCTTCTTCACCTTATTTCCACTGCAGAAATCAAAAAGTGGCAAAAAGGGGAGTTCTTTTTTCATAGAGAGGGGGAGGAGAACATCAAGTTTTAATTTTTTGATTTAAAGAAAAAAATACTAGAAAATTTCAAATTAAGCAAGTCTGTACCAAACCAATTCATTGATGTCATTAATACATTTCTAACTGGGCCAGTTGAATCCAAGACTTGTAGAAGGTTTTCACTGAAATGTACAAAAAGCTCTGAGGTCACTTTTTCCTGACATGAATGTCTGTAACTTCATACCAATTTGCCAATATTTTCACAGCCTCAAGATGAACAGGCACTCACAATCTAAGAGCAAGAGAAGAAACAAGCCAGCATTTGTATTAAGAAACATTTTTATTAACAAAACAGTAAATTCCACTTGCTTAGCATTTCCAATAATGAATAAATTGGCCTTGCAACAAATAAAAAAATTGTAAATATCTATCACAGAAAGCACTATAAGGTTAGGGGCATTGGGCCTCTCTTTGATGTCTTAGGGTTGAAAGTTTCACACGTTATTTAGTGTTTTGTTAAAAAAGGCAACACAATACAGTCATAGAAATGAAGCCATCTCAGTCAAACAAATTAGGTTATTGTAGAGAAAGGATCCAATTTTATGTTAGGTAGTTGGTTTATGTCTGTTTGTTTGTTGCTGCTGCTTTCAAACAAAAAGGAATTTTAAATCCACTTGCTGGCATTTCTGATACATCCATAATTGTTGTTCTTTTGGGGGTTTTTTTGTTAAATTATGAAATTAAAGAGGAAAAAAGGAGAACCTTCAGAAACAGTGTTAAAATGGTGTTTTCTTATTTTAATAGTAGCAGATCTTTTTTTATTTTCTTTTTTTTTTCTTTTTTTTTTCTTTTTTTTTTTTTTTTTTTTTGATGCATGGATTTAGTTAAAGATTGATCTTTAACTGCCTGGAAGTTATCCTGACAATGCTATTTCATTAATGCAATCACCACCAAGCAGAAAAGACCGTTTCATCTTGCCCAAATCATATTCTGTCATGTCCAGTCTCCTGTCAACAGATTACTCTTGTTCTTCTAGGTATCTTCAAGCACTGAAATCTGAACACCACCTGGCTTTCAACTTCTTTCCCCCCTCCAGCTGAAGTCTCTTGCTTCCAGCAATGACCTCCAGTCACCCTTGCCCCTGCCATTCCCTGAGTACAGCTGTCTTGTAAAGGTGGGAGAAATTATGAGTGCCACAGGTAAACAACAATCTAAGAAATGAACATCAGGTGGATTTTGTGAGTTTTTTTCTGGGTTTTTTTTTTTTTTCATTTTTGTGTAAATGCTAATGAAAATAAAAAGTCATTTCACAAATGCAACATGGCACACCTTGATGTGGTTGGCAGACTTCAAGAGAGGTGTTTTCATGTCAGCTACATGTATTTTTAAAGTGCTCTGACTCCCAGATAGATAGCTGTACCAGTTCCCAACCTTTTTTCATCAGCTACAGTGAGTGACACACAACAAAATGTTTTGTGTCTGCTGTTTAAAGCTAATTTTAAATTTGTCCTTCCTGTCTGTAAAGTGTGAATATCCATATCCCTCCCAGGAGGCCTTCTGATGATTTGGTTGATTTCTATTGAACTACCCTCTTTCTATCTAATGCATTCCCTTTGAACTTCTGTGTAAATAATATGTTATGTTATGATTTATTGCTGTGAAACTAATGAAATATTACTAGAAAAAAAATTCCAAACTTAACATGTAAATTACTGCATTACACTTCATGTGTTTAACTAAAATGCATTAATGTTTTATATATGCAAGATAAGCTGTGTCACTTTAAAACATAATGAACTTATATCTGTCTGGTTATGATGTCTTGCAGAACTATGCAATCAACTTAGCTAAAAATACTTTTTCATATGTCAAAATGCCCACCATTGAAAAATACTATCGTGCACCTCAAGAGTATTTCCTTTTCGGAGAAAGGGATAAATTCTGCAATAGAATCAGCCTGGATAATTACAATGGGTATTTTTAGATCTTTTCCACCTTGTGCTGTAGTAGCTGTTCTTCATATGAATGCCAGATAAACACTATATGACACTTCCTAAGATTCTCAAGACACTCGTCATTCTTGTAATTTCTAAGAACAAGGTTTCTTTAAGGCAAACCGTGTTCTCCAATAGTGAAGCTTTGACTGGAAGCCAAAGGCCAGTTTCAGTCACTAAATATTTAGCTAATTAATGAATGTATATTTCTAGGAAAATTGGCCATTCTGATCAACTTCATTGATGCATATCAGGAGCAAGAGATGGGGATAGGAGGGAGAAGACAAATTACAGTAGAGATATATTTTTGCTTTCTAGTCCACTTCTTTCATACAAACTACTGAAACTTAATTGCAACATAATAGAGCTGTACAGGTAAGAAAAAAATTAGCTGACTCTTATATACATTCATACACATCCCCCTTTGTATAACCACTACACTGTAAATTAAAAATTAAAAAAAAAAAAAAAGGGGAAAAAATCTGGGACAATTTATAATGGCTGCAAAAAAACTGAAGAATGTCTGTTGCTCCAGATGTCATAAAACTTTCTATACCTAGCAACACTTATAACATTGAGTTTACCAAAAATGGCTGAAGAGCAGATATAGTTTGCATTTTCTATACAACAGGCTATAAAACATCACTTATCACAGTCCAGAAAGCACATATAGATGTGTTTTTATATAAACATATGTAATAACATATTAAGCGTGCATGAAAATTTCCCAATGATTGCATCTATGCCCTCTTGTTTTTCTTTTTTTTTTTCTTTTTTTAAAATTTTTTTTGTTTTTTTGTGGAAATGTGCCTTATATTCCAGATTTTTGTTTTTGTTTTTGAAAATAAGGCCTCCGTACTATTTTCCTCACAACCAGAAAGGGGCTTTTTGAAAGTATTTCTACATAAGTCTTCAGAAAAGCCAGCACTTTGTTTCAAAATGCAAGTTTCCAATCACTGCTTCACTGCACCAGATGGCAAACTCTTTATGTTTGCTTGTTGAGTCACCATATATAATGACAGTCTTCTCTGACAATAAGACTAACTTACTTCTCAAGAAAGCGCTAGCACTTTGGCTAAATCCAGAATCATAGGTAGCTTCTTTTTCCTTTTTTTTTTTTTTCCTGTTTTGTTTTTATTTTAATTTGATATTTTTTTCATATTGTGCCTCGATGTTGTAGTAATACTCCTTGCTTTATGAATGCGTGGTGTCATCATTGTCTTTCAGAAACGTTCCAGCAACATAAAGACAGGCAGAGTAAATGAAAACACTGTGGATGTTAGGGAATTTATCAGCTCCTGTTTCTGAAAAACAAGAGCATGAAATGCTTGTTTTTAAAAACAGTCTTTCCTTTCTGATTGCATTCCCTGTCTTTTCTGTTTGTTTGTTTGTTTTTGAATGTGCTTCATAAAAAGTAAAGTAAATAAGTTTGTATTATGTCTCAGATAAAATGAAGACTATTTCTATACAAGCGTTCTTTTAGATGTTGAGATCAGACATAGTACTCCTTATCCTTATTTTTCTTGTTTTTGTTGGAACTTTTAGCGCTGTTGGGCTGCTTCTCCTTGATGACAGCCCCGTTGGATTGTGCTGAGTTACTGATGTAGTTTCTGCTCTCGTCCACGTGGTAGGAGCCCTCGTCCCGGTTCCTGTACTTGTACATGGCGTACAGGAGGATGAGGATGCAGAGCGCCGCCGCCGCCACGATCCCCACCACCATGCCCGTCGTGCTGCTGGACTCGCGGATCACCTCGGACGAGCCGGGGTACTCCCGTCCTCCTCCTGCCCGGGTGGGGTTCGCTGTGGGTGGGGGATGAAAGAAAGGAGAGGTCAGTGTTGAGCTGGCACACCAGCGTGTATCCAGGACAGCCTGGCCGTGCTGCCCCCCTCTGCCAGTCCAAAACCAGTCAGGATTGCAGCCCATCCCTTTTTCAGGCTTTTAAACGAGGGAAAGGACAGCAAGGAATGTCTCCTTCTAGCCTTCAAAGGTATAATTTGTCCCAGTGTGTTATTAAGTAAATAATGCTCAAATAATCTGAAATAACAGGCGTCTCAAAATTTAAATGCAGGGGCATGAACATCTCAGAGGAAAGGATTTCCCTCTCTCCCTCTCTTTTTGTAAGGAATATGACACCACACTCTTTATTGAGAAGGCAGTGATGCTAATACGAATAGAGAGGAAAAAAAGAAAATGGCTGATAGCAGCCAATAAATTCACTACAGATAAGGTATCCTCAGCTCTCCTATACATTTTCCTCACCAAGCCTCTCAGTTTCTCCTTTCCTTCCAATATTTTCTTTTCTTTTTTAGAAATTAAATATATTTACTCTTAGTACTTTTAGAGAGCTATCCAAACCTACCTCATTTTCTAATTCAGAGTCCTCCTTGAATATGGCTACACTTCAGAGCACTTTTTCACTCAATTTCTCCCATTCCCTCTTTTCATCATTGACACCATTATCAGATGTTCCTTCAAGGATTGCTTTATGTCCCAAGAAAACCTCTCAAATTGCACAGAACAAGGACTCAGCTGCTGAAAAATCCACCTCTGGTCTTTTCAGCTGTGATATGAATAGAACTGACCTATGTCTTCACACTGGAAAATATTCTTGATAGGAACTATTGTGTTTTCTGGCATATTTGGTCCCCTTGCCATGAGGAATGAAACCCTAATTCCAGGAGGAATTTCTAGTTTAAATGCTCACAGCACACACAGTGCTTTTATATTTTCCATGATCTCCTTTCTTTGTTGAATTTTGCAGCAGGAGGGGAGGCAGATCTTTGTATAGAATCACTTAAAGTGGTGATAGCTGAGCTAGATCTTCTCTAACCTAACAAATGTCATGGAGAAAAATGAAATGATCTGGATTTATGCAGTATTCCTCTGATTACACCAGCATTTCCAAACTCCTGGGAGGTTGTGTATCCTCAGCATTGCCAGCCTTGGCTGAGCTCAGGAGAGCCAGGCTGGCCTAGACAAACTGCATTTTAAATCATTATACATGGCTAAAAATTCAATCAGCAAAGTATAGATGCTAACAAAAGGTACTAAATGCTAGTTTTAAAATATATTCATAATGGTAACTTTATCAGGGTGTGCCTACAGGTAGCACTGTACTGAAGTGTGTTAGAAAAGTGTCTTGCTCAAAGTGCACAAAAGCACACTCCATAGTCACTTTTCTAAGCACTGTAAAGGCATAATAGGAAGATGATGATTTTAAGGATGCTACATTAAAGGTAAAGCCAGCCAACCTGTCAAACCTGGTCAAAAAATTGAAGCAAGTTTGGACAACCACAATTGGAAGCAGCCACCAGCTACAGATATCTAGAACTGGCCTATGAATAATCAAACATAGCAAAAAAGCCACAACTCCCCAAAAGAATAAGTTCCTTCTCCATGCTGGTATTTCTCATCATTTATTTCTTGGTGATTTGTGTTCTTACTGCTGAAACACCTTTTCCTGGCAGTTATTTCAAACAGGTTTAAAGAAGCTGACATTTTGTTCGGCTGGAAGAACAGAGCAAAACAGTAAGATTCAAAAATCCTCATATCAAATAGTATTTTAACTTTTTGTATCCTTCTGAAAGTTTTTACTTGTTACGAGTTGGTGCACTTGGTACTTTCTGTGGCTACACAAGAGACCTTGAAGATTTTAAGAAGTTTTTGTCATTTCAGGGCAGATGCCACCCTACTAAGAAAGGAGCCCTGTTCCAAAGGAGTCAGTGACTGGTTGAGATCCTGTTTGTTAATGCAGCTATTGTAGAAAATGGATATTCTTTTATACCTAGGGTGTCATTTACTGTTTTACAAGAGACAATGCATTGTGTGCAGAACAAAGACTGAGTATTTCCATAGTGAATGAAAATGAGACAGTCGTATCCTACTGTATGTGATTTCAGGAAATTAATTTCTGTCTGAGAAATAACAGAAGCCACTGAATACACTGTCAATACCTGATGGATTAACAGCTGCTCTTTCTCTTTAAGGTACATACATTTGGGCCAAATACTGTCAACTAACTTTCAGAGAAAAACATTCTAATATTGCAACCTAAAGGAAACATTTAAGGTATATTTTCCAATGTTACCGAAATTCATGCCACTCACCTGGTGGCTTCCTTTTATTTTAAGAATATTTTCCCAATTATCTCATTTAACCCATCTCTCTGAGAAATATTCAACCACTACATTAATGCTATTTAAACATCTCAAAGCATCTGTTGTTGCATTTGTTTGGATTTCTGGAAAAGGAGTAGTTCAGCAAAGAAAAGGACTTGCTATTTTTGTTCCATCTGCATTAAAATATGCTTTTACCTAGCAGGGCCTTTTCAGACAAATGAAGGAGGAGGAAATAGAAAAGTTTTATAAAGTATATAGGTTTTTCTGTGAGCACTTTAGATAGGAACAGCTAATGGAGTACACACCAGAGCAAGAGTCCTATTCTGAGGACAGGGAGAATAGGGCCACTGGAAAAAAGCAAGCTTCAATTTCTTCTGAAATCTTTATAAATAAATCAATCCACATCCATAACATTGCTGAAACAGCTGCCTTCTATTTGAGCACTACCTTTGTTTGACTGAGATTCAGTTCCAAGGGGAATTTACCTGTATCTTTTCCCCCTGCAAGACAGGAGCTATTGCAAGGGATGGAAGATGATCTCAGTGGAGAGCAAACAAAGATTATAAATTTACAGCAATTGTGCTCTTTGCTTCCCAACTCTTTGGGAAACACTGGATGCACTTTTCTTCCCAGCATCTTGGTAGCTGGACCAGGCAGAGCCATTGGCTCCTGGCACAGCAGCAGAGATCTTCAGGTAACCTTGTCTGCTACTCAGCTGCAGTCACTTGTAGTGTCTGCAGCATGAAAAAGATATCAGCTTCATCCTAGACATCTCACTCTAAATGAGAACTGAAATATCTTATTGGAGTATGTTAAGATTAAATGACATAAAAATTAATCTGATTTTTAAGAGTAAACAATTGCCTCAAAAATATACCCAAAAACCAAACTCTAAAACTATCTATTTGTTAAAACAATAAATTGAGGTTGGCTTGATTAAGAAAAAGACAAAATCATAAAGGCACTAAATATGCTCAAACCTCGCCATAACAGTGAGAGGAATTGATTGTCACCTTGGGGTGCAAGGATTCCTTCTTTAAACAACTTCTCTGATGCACAGCTCTTCCACTCAACAGCCCACAACCAGCATTTTTGTACTGCCTCAAAGACCAGCTTAGAAAAAACTGAGTTCTAAAAACCTCTTCTACCACTTATGAAAATTTTTGCATGAAATAATAGCAATTGAGCATAGTTTTACATCGTGTAATAGTGGATTAGAAAGTTATTATTCATGACTGTATTTCTAAGTGGTTTAAAATTTAGAGAGAAAGAAATCTAACTATTTTCAGTGCCCAGTTTTCATTAATACTGTGAAAAGAAAATTGGAATTGCAGGTTCCCATGGTGTTTGTGAATTGAAATTAGCAGACTGAAAAACAAAACAAAACAAAACAAAAAATTACAAAAGGACCCCAAACCTGTTTTCTTTACATTTATGCCTTCCCACAAACTGTGAATAGGAAATTATTCACAAGACAGAAATGTTTAACTACTGCATTTGCAATGAGGCATGAAGGCAATTATTTACAGGACACATATTAATTTTCACTCTGTGTGCTATCATTGTAGAACTGTTTGGGGTCGATTTTCTGCAGAATTGTTGGGTTCTGATGAACTGGTTTCTGAGCTCACTGCAATTTCAGCACCTCTTTACAACGAATACCTCTGAAAAACAAACCCCAGCACTTCCTGTACAGAACTGGGGTAAATGCAGCCCAGCTTCAAAAAAAGTATGAAAGTCTGTTGTAGATTTGTGTTTAAAGGAAAATTTTAAGGTATCTGTTCTACTCTTTGGTGCACAAACCCAGGATATAATGCATTAAGATACCTCTAAAGTGACATCAACTAACTTAGATTGTTATAAAAATAGTCTAGCAGTAGAACAGCATCCACAGCTAAAAAGCTTGCCTTGCTAAGAAGCTAAACATTCTCTCTGCACTGAACAGAGTGCTTATTACCAAGTGTAATGATTTATCATATATCGACTTCAAATCATTTACAGCTCCTTAGGACTGCAGGTTTTGCAAGTAACTTCTTTTTCCCCTGTGGCTGAGAGGTGGAAGGTTGTTTTCTCAACCTTTTAAAATGTCATCGTAAATCTGAAGGGAGATAGGTTAGTTGGCTGTACAGTGCCAATTGATGGGCCATAGAAAATCAATGGGCTTTAGGAGTTTTGCAGAGCTGAGGGGAATATTTCAGTCTTATAAGGTGCCTTTGTGAAAATATTTCCCACAAAACTAAATTTAATTTTAGCCAAAATGGAGAATGTAAACCATTGGATCACTTATTGTTTTAGCAGCCTTCATCCCTGTGGTCTTACACTTTTTATTAATATTTTTTAACATTTTAGTTACATTGCTTCTCTTTTATTATTCCTTCCCTCCAAACAGGATTCTTTCTCCTTTTACCAGTTCAGGTGTCCTATCTCTCACCACTTCTATATTTGTCATTCAGCTTTGTACCTCTCCTTCTTTATATTCTATGTGAAATAATTTTCCTGGTTTTGTGCACGTCCTGAGGAATCTTTGGTAATTTTGTACTTTGTTTCAGAAGTTTTGACTGACTAGCAGACTCAGTAGTTGATCTATATTTTAAATTGAAGTATTCCTAAGTGTGTGTGGGGTGGGGTGGGAAGCTTTTGCAAATAAGATAACATAAGGAAGATGAAACAGAAATATTACACTACTGACAGCATGTTTTCAAGCTAGCTCTAAGCTGCTGCAATAGTGGGCCACCAGTTCAGACAGCTAAACTGGGATCATTTGCTCAGTGAGTTGCCTGCCCCTCTTGCTCCCTGAAGACTCAGGGTTAAAGCAAGAAAAGAGCAGGGGCATTGGAAACATACATTTTTGGTGGCAGCTAGCTGTAAGATTGGCTGCACTGAACCAAAACCGTGACCTTTGGGCTCCACTGACTTCAGGAAAAGTTTTGCTATGAGCTTTGCCAGATCAAGGTTTCATTGCTTGCTATTTTTAGCACTGTCATCTCATTAAAAAAAAAAAATCCAAACCACCTTATCTAGGAACCAGTTTTCAGCAGAATACCAAACTGAAGTTGTAAAGCGTGAGGAATCTGCAGGCTTGGCCTGCAGAGCGTGGAATGATTCTTGCTCATGAAATGAGCTGGAGGTGCAGACACCCACATTCATGACACAACTGTGGGTGATTCCCTGATTTTCCTCCTTCACTAAGCAGCTACTAGATGAAGAGATAAATGTCTACCCCATGAACATTATATATAAATGGCTTAAATGTTGAAGCTGAAAGCACACCGCATTCAATTTGTTCCAAATACTGTCATCAAGTCAGACCATTACTGACAAAGTTGATAATGTGCTTGGGAGAAGGGGCCAGGCTTTCAAGACATCCAGAATATATTTGCACACACACTGGGAGTGCATCTGCTATAAATACTGAACTACTCCTGGTCCTCAGAATCTCAGATTCAACAGCTAAACTTGTTCTGCCTGAATCCTATTACTGCCTAAAACATATATGCTTCTCTGGGAGAAGGAAGAGAAAGACAAATGGAATTCAGGATAGATATACGTTACATTTGATGTAATTAATGTTCTTTTTCTCCTGATAAAATTATTAAAATTAATAAGACTGTCTTTTTTTTTTTTTTTCTTCTCTCATCATAGTCTGTAAAACAATCTAGTGCCTCTGATGTTGGCACAAGGGAAAAAGGTTTGAGATATCTATAAAGCTTTGTTTCATTTCAGAATATAATTCTTGTGTTCTCACTTTTTTCATCTTTCATTTGTCCCTTTTCTGAAACTTTTTAAAGGATACATTCACAACATAAGATGTATTCTAGATCTGAAGCTTCTGTTTAAGCCAGTTCACATTTAAACCATTGAAGTTCTAGATCTACACCATAGTCCTCAACCTCAGAAGTGCTGTTTTGAAAGCTACATAGACTGGCATGTCAACACAGCAGAACAAGGTTTCATCCAGTTCTTTATATAGTCAGAAGGAGATAGCCTAAGGTTAGACTATTTCAGGTACATTCACCCTCATTATAGGTTACTTCTGCCTTGAATTTTTTCTGCTTCCATTTATGAGCAACATCCTTGGAGAATACCTAGTTCTCAAATTTGTCAGCATTCACCTGCCACTTTGCAGGCTGTCAAATTACACCTCTCACACACTACAATACCCCAGTGCTTCTGCACAGGTTTAAATTAGCTGTGAGCAAGGAGTTGAAAATTAGCAGCAGCATCCTTAGTACTAGGTGGGCAAGAGCTAATGTACTGACTGCTAGAAAACACCAGCAAGAAGTTTACAATTTGTTCTTGTTTCCCTTGTCTGGCAAAGAGGTCACCCAGTTCTGCCAGCAGCCTTGTATGATGGTTGCTGGTTTGAGAACCTGCTGCAGGCAGTCACAAACTACTCTAGAACATCATATTAATTGAATTTATCAGCTATTGGAAATTTCCTATAGAATTTGAAAGACCTGGTTTAACATCTCATTGCTCAAGTTTGGTCAGAGAAAGCCTTGGCACAGAAACTGTGCAATACAATGCTAATTCAGGCCAGTATTTTGGCTATAAACCTTCTCCCACCTTTGCAAAATACTGTCCCTTCTTCTTCTACCTTTTTCATTAAAACAAGGATGAAAAATAGTCCTGAGGAAAAGTGGGTTTCCTTCACCAAAAGAAGAAATTCAATGCATATGCATTATGAAGCTACAAGAAGCAGTTTCAATACAGTGTCCACAGTATGCAAGAAAATATATGCATGAGATGTAGCAAATTAAACCAAAATGAAGTAGAGCTCAAGGAAAACAATGAGGTTGCATCAATCAAGGCACCACTAACACAGAGTCTAATTTCAAAGAAACTAGAACTCATTTATTTATTCAACAGTCTATGTGCATTCTTGAGCCTAAGTTTAAACTTGATTTTAAGGATGTATTTTTAGGATGATGCACTTTAATTTAGGGTTTTTAAGCAGATTGACATGAAAATGAAGGGAGCTCCTTCCAGATTCAATCATCTCTCTTTACCTCATCCTTGTGTAAGTAAATCCTCTGCCTTTCCAAAATTCCTCATCAAATTAGAAAAAAGAGTCTCAGTCTAGTCAGTATATTACTTGCCTGTTTCTGAAAACTTCACTTTTTCAATTAACAATCTTACTTATTTTCTGCATTTTTCACCCAGAGTGTAAAGTTCACCTGTGTTTTTGATAGTCCACATAATCTATATTTGGTCTTATATCATTGTTTTCAGTAAATATGATGTGTTTTACAGGCTGTTTTTTAGTTCAGCGACTCTTTGGTTCCAGATTTAAAAAATCTACACCTTTTTTGGAAATGGTGGAAACTTCTCATAATGGAGGCTGTCAAAGAACACACATCTTTATTTTTGTGGCTAACAACAAAGAGTACCAAAGATTTAGAACTGCCTAGAACCTATTATCATTTACTAATGATACATGCATGGCCACTGTAGCTTCATGTGTTTTATTACTGAAAATCTTGAATACCAGGCTTGAAAACCATGTCTGCTTTATTGAAGAGGGCATTGACATAGACAATTCACAGCCAATTAATTTTTAAGGTCCATGCAGTATCTGTAAGACAGCTTCTTTTTTTGGGAATATCAAAAAGAATAGGTCAAGCAACTGCTCATATGCAAGCAACAGTTTTTCCTGTAAATTTTTCAGGAACGTAAGCCTGCAATTAACTTGAATAAAAGGACATGATATTCATGGACATCTCACTGAAATGTCTAGGGAATTTCTTAGCACTGAAAAATCTTAGGAATTCCTCTGAAGTCAGTGGATTTGTGAATAAGTGATGTGGAGGGCCTGGTTTGCTTCTCTATGTATGCACCCCAGTCCTGCAGCAACATCTTGTTCAGCTTTGCCTGTAAATACCTTCAGAACTGACTCACTAGCTGTCTTTTACATCTTTAAAAGAAAGAGAGAGAATAGAAGCTTCTTTCTTTGGACACTCCTTCACGTGCATTGAGTAATGTGCCCATTTTTCTTGAATTATTGTTCATAGAGAGTATATTTCTTGAAACTACTTGAAACATTGCCACTTAGTTTTGTCTATTCTTTGGAGATGTCTAACTCCAAACCACTGAACATGTAACAGCAGGACTAACAACTGTCACTTAGTAAATTTCTTTGCACAAGAGTTGCTTTTCTGTGTTGTCTGCATATGTCTGAGGCATGAAATAAAGATTTAGGTGCTTCCACACAAACAATAACCTCAGTTTTTGCACTGTGAATCTTTGCTAGCTGGGATTAAACCACAGCAGCCACTCTTATATCATTCTTCTACATTTTATAGAAGTGAGAAGACCCATCTTTTGCAAGGATATGTGTGCAATATGAATGCACCCTCAAAGTTCACACCCAAGGAAAACCGTTCATCATTTACGAGCCAGCGGAGCGAGTTAACAGAGAGCCTTGTGTGATTCATAGCAGCCTGATGTCAATATTTCTTACCAGCCACAGCTGAGCTGCTGGTATTGCACTGCTAGAAAGCCACTGAGTGCAGGAAAAAAGCCAGCTCCCCAGTATCCATCTATATTCTTCCATCTGAAGCTGGGAATGTATAAGAATCCTAAGGACTGGCTAGAAATCTCCAGTTCTACTCAGTATTCCCAAGTCTCAGTGGCATGGCTGACAAAGAGTAGAGGTTGGTATTGGCACAATGGATTAATCATGATTTTTTTACCTCATTTCTTTAGTTCATTTGGGGAAAAAACTATTTGATCAAATTCAAATTGGAAATGTCATATTTATAATTCACTGTGACAAGCACTAGGACCTCAGCCTGTTGACAAAGAAGTAGTTCGATTAACAATAAAATAATTTGGAAAAATGCAGCATTTACTTTCTGTTCCTCTAGAGAAGGCTTTATGATTTATTAAAAAAAAAAAAGGCTTAATAAGTATTTTATCTTCAATTGAAGGAAGATTAAGCTGCACCTTAATCCCCTCAGTTTTTTTATGCTTAGCCATAGTAAGTGCAAACACTTGGAAAGTTTGTAAATAAAGCATAGTTTTCACCCTGTAGTAGCTTATATAGAGATGTCTATGTGTATTGAAGCTAAACACTTTAAAAGTCTGATTCAAGACAACCCAGTGATCTTTCTGGTCCTGGAAATGCATATAGAACTACAGGATAATTGGACTGAGGCACAAATATTCCCTTTATGTCTCAAGCCATAATGAATACAGTAGCCCTATGAACTAAATGTAATTTTATTTTTCTTTGTTTCAGCTTCTTGCACAATGAATTCCATGAAGAGCATTAAATAGGGCACTTGCAGTGATGTATAAATTATAGGAGTCACTTCACCTCCTACTGCAATGTTATCTGGCTGCCAGATGCACCAGGAATACAGTGCAGTAATTTGTGACAGGAAAAAAGAGCAAAACTTTTAGTAATGAGCATAAAACACTCACAATCTGTATTTCAGAGCTCTGCCTGTTAGAAAAACAGGTATCAATGCTGGGAGCAAACCTAAACCATCAGAAGGTGGCTGAGAATATAGGGTTCTGAGCCATCTCATCTGTCCAACATGTAGAGGCACAGAGAAGAGGATGTGCATTGCAGGAAGCAGTTTGCATGCAAACCCCACACTGTTCTGCTCACAGGACAAAGCCTTTCCCAAAGCAGTGGCTGCTCTCTAAGAGTCATCTTCAGCAGTGACTTGTTCACTCTCTAGGCTCAACTGGCGCTTTGGAGATTTCTGGTTGTCACCAGTTGTTTTCTGCAATGCAATTAGCTTGGGCAACATGTAGGACAAATTAAAAACATGCTCAAAGATCAGTCCAGAAGTGTTTATCCTATTAACCATTCTTACTTAATAATATAGGAAAATAAATTATTTCATTTATCCCTCTGAATTCAGAATTAGGTCTAAGAAAGCTTACCAGTTCTACCAGCTGTAATACATGACTGAACTCTGTCCTGATTATTCTTATTCTTTTTATTCACAGAATGGTAAAAGACAAGATCTGCCACCAATCAAGCACTGCCCTGGGAAGTGGAAGCCAAAACTGCCAGACAAATCAAGAGATGATTAGGTATTTTCTTTGGTTGCAACATGTGGAGTTCCACTGGTTGAAAGACACTTGTTTGAACCTGAAGAAAAACCCCTCTTTCACTTTGAAGGTTAATCTCTGCTAAAATTTCCAAGACCAGTGAATATTCTGGCATTAAGGCCACCAAAACCTCTACTTATCCCAGGAGAAGTTTTCAACCTAATTGCGAGAGTAAACCTCTGTCAAGTCACAAATTTGAGAAAGATTTGTGCAAAATTTAAAATTCATTTGCAGAGAAGGAACTGTGTGTTTGTCTAAAACAGTAAGACTTTTTTCCTGGTTGAGAGTTCCCTGCCATTAAACACAGTGATTTCACTTCATTTCACCCAGCTCAGACCTCTCTGCCTTTTGGAACATTTCAATAGCTACAGAAGTGGTTAGATAATAGCTAACAAATAAAATACCAGCCCAGAGTAACTGGAACAAATAAGCTGTGTAGCACAAATGCTCACTGAAACCCAGCAGAAATCAGAGCTCTCTACAGAGTTCAGCAACAGCTGGAACAGCAGTCCTGATGTGCAGAATGGCAATTTGTCCAGCTGCAGTTTTATAGCTCTTCATGTAAAATCAGTAAATTGTCCAAGGTTCTTTTTTTTTGGATAGGTTACCACTAAAATTTTTTGCAACTTGTCTGCAAAGTGAAAAGGTTTTATTATTTCCTTCATGACATTAAACTGAGGACATATAAACTACTTTTTTTATCATTATTATTATCATCATCCTCAATCTTCATGTTGTTATTGGTATTTAAGGGAAGGTGGAGAGACTGTGAAAGCAATACTTGTTGCCTTACTACACAAAACATAACACAAAAAAAATATGTTGACTAAGTTTTGCATGCTAATAAATTTGTTATGACTTCATCCAATTATGGCACATTTAGCAGTCTGTATACCACAATGAAATCTGCAATTATAATTTTTGTGACTTTATGTTCCAGACAAGATGATGGGATTGCTGCTCAGCAGCTCCTAATCAGGTTTACATTTTTATGTCCTATATGAAATTTGTGGCAAATTGCATCTCTCCATTTATTATTTAGCAGACAGGTGCACAGAAAGCAAAGCTGGTGGTGGCAGAGTGGGACTTGTTAGCCACTACAAACTGCAACATGTTTGTACTAGGAAAAAAAGCCCTATTTTATGCATAAATCTCACTAATTAGTAAAATCTGCATAAGCAGTATTTTTTGAGATATAGGCATACCATATTCGAAACATCGTTGAATAGGTTCTCAATTGGAGCTGAGAATTTTGGTTAGAAATAGGTATATTATGGGCAATTATCATGGAAATAGTGAGTTATGTCTCTGCCAATCACAGAAATATTCAGTTAATATTAATGGCTCTGTTAATAAAACTGCAGGGGCTTTGGCCATCTCTTGATTGAATTCTTGGTAGAGAAGTGTTTGACCACACAGCTCTGAGCCCATCATCTCTTGCCATGAGCTGGATTCCTTTGCTGAAGGATCCCAGACTACAGCCTCTGAAGCAAAAACATAAAACTGCCCTAACCATCATATATTCAACCTTGTAGAATTGTTAGGATACACAAGTCTCACCACCATTAGTGAGGATGTTGAGGAGTAGCTGTGGAGAAGCCAATCTGGTTTGCAAAAAGGGTTAAGCAGAAAAAGCTGGACTGAACCATGGGGACAATTTAAATAGAGGGACATATCCTTCTGCGTCTCCTATTCCAAATGAAAAGAGAAACAGCCACTCACTGCCAACAATATTGTGTTTCTCTCCTTGAATTCCAGCCTACTGTTAGGAGTGGCTCAAATCCACATGAAGACCACAGTATTACGGAGATTGAGCAATGCCTACCTGACTATTCATGGAGAAAGGTTATTCATAACACTAAGACTAAAAAACCTTACAGAGATACTGATGTGCCAGAAGTTACAGCTTCAGTAACCCCTTTGGTTCAGGTAGTTCCAAGTATGATAAAAGGACAAGGCCAATGAAGGCAAATTAACAGCTTTTAAAAGTTGAGAGTGGGAGGACGAGTGACATTTTGATGAGAAGAATGACAGATAAAATGATCCAGACAATTTGGATTATGCAGAACATAATTCCTGTGCCAATCCACAGTTTAAAAAAATAAAAAAGCAGTAGCAGTTGGGATCTGACAAATGAGACAGTAAAACCATTCTCAAATAAACAAAAATGAGAAATGTAGCTGTGTGATGAATACTAAGCTAAAACAGCAAAGCTGAACACCAGCATGTAAAGCTAATGGAAATTTTTTGCTGAAAGATTAACATCCTCATCCTTCTCCTGAACTATAGTTTGGACAGAAACAATAAGCTGTCAGAAAGTTTCATTTCACCTCTCCCATTCTTGCACCCACGAGCTAAATGACTCTGCATGGCTCAGAACTACCAAACACTGCAGCCCCAGAGCTCAAACTACCTCAGAGAAGAATTATTCTGAAATTTCATTGGCTTTCAGTGAGCTGTAAGCCTGAGAAAATACGAATACAGCTTTAATACCAAAGCTGCATTCCCAGATGATTTGGAAACTTATTTAGTGCTATGTAAGTAATATATTCCTTTAAAATCACCTTATAAAATAAAATAACACTCCTCTAAATGTCAATTTACTGAACAGCGCTGCCTGAATTAAGTAAAGCAAGGAAACAACTGGCATAAAAGAGCTCAAAGCCATATGAGCTACTGCACTAACTCATACTGGACAGGACACTAAACTTGCTAAACTCAAGAATTTGTAAATGAGAATGAAGGAGCAGGAAACAAAATTCCTGAATATCTTGATCATAACGTTTGAGACTTCTGTGAGTGAAATATCTCCCTGAGAGGCACAAAACTGTATGAGTGTACCTGTTGTACTCAGTTTTAAGAACAATCATTCAATTTCTTGAAATTTTGAAAATTACTCTGAAATCCTTTAATTGGAAAGTGAAAAAAGAATTCTGCAGTATCGCCATCAAATCTGTAAATTGGTTCCTGGAAGAGCACATGCTGGACAGCCATTGAGACAAGTCATAAATGTCTCTGCATTTCCTTCAGCTTAAGTAAATAATTTTTGCATGTGGGTATCAAGCTCTGTGTCTTAAAATAGGAACCACGCATTTGCATATGAAGAAAAATTTCATTTGTCTTAGGGCTATGTAGACATTTCTCCTGCCCCAGATTTTGGCATCATTCTAAGATGGCTCTTAGTTGCTATTTGCTATTAATATATGAATTTCAAATTAAACTGGTTTCTACTTGAGCTAAATATGTTACTGCTCAACAAATAGATCCTAATTTTTTTACTATTAAGTGAATTAGCAAGTACCAAAGATTGCCAAATTACCTCAGACAACTAGCAGTGGGCATGCTACCAAACAGCACAGAATTCAAGGGAATTCTGGGGAAAATTCTAAGGAAAATTGAGATTTATCTATATGGTACCACGAGCTGTTCACTCAGGAAATATAAAACCTAAACCAAACCAACAAGGAAATAGGAATAGTTAATTGGACTATTTAGGATTTTTTTTTTAAAAGATATAGAGTAACACACTTTTTCAGACTGAAAGTTTTGCAGCCCTTTCACTTCAGTGATAAATGTTGGGATTTTTAGAGATGGTATATAGTATTTACCTGACCATAACTGAGTATACTTGAACCTTTGGAACAGATTGCCCAGAGAAGCTGTGGGTGTTCCATCCCCTGAAGTATCCAAGGCCAGGCTGGATGGGATTTTGAGCAACTAGGTCTAGTGCAAGGTGTCCCTGATCATGGCAGGGGTTTGGAACGAGATATAGACCTCTTCCAACCCAAATCTTTCCATTATTTCATAGAGAAGAATTATTACCAAATCTCCACTATTCAGTGGAGTAGGGAAGACATAGCCAAAACACCATCAAGTTTTTTTGCACAGAAAATGCTAGAATGTCAAAATATCTTGTTTCTTGTTACAACTAAAACATACGCTGAATAGGAATGGCTTGGAAAAAAAAAACATAAAACAATTTGAAATTGTTGTCTTCTATGTCTTCAAGTTTTATCTATCTACACAAAATTTCATACCACTAATAGTAATTAAAAATTAATTCAATTCTACCTTCCAGTGTATGAAGGCAGCCCATAAGAAAAACAGAAAGGGACATTTTATAAGAGCTGTAGTGACAGGATAAGGGGGAAATTGATTCAAGCTGAAAGACACTAGGTTCAGATTAGATATTAGGAAAAGATTCTTCCCTGTGAGGGTGGTGAAGCACTGGTAGCCCAGAGGAGCGGTGGATGCCTTATCCCTGGAATTGTTCAAGGCCAGGTTGAATGGAGTTTTGAGCAAACTGGTCTGGTGAAAAGTGTCCCTGACTATGTATGGGAGATAGGAACTAGATGATCTTTAAGGTAGTTTCCAACCTAGATCATTCTATGCTTCCAGAACATAAAAAACATGATACTTTTATCTTATTAAGGGTGATTTTTAAGGCACAAACAATAGCAACACTTTCCTGCTAAATGAAGCTGTACCTCCTTCATCACAACATAGTTGCAGGGGCCCTAGAATGCCCTTCCTAGTCCATCCTCAGGTCCTCAGCCAAGCCACAGGTTAGCTCAGATCATGACTTGTGCTCCCACCTGATGCCTTGGAGCAGATTCTTCCTCTCTGCTAACACCACCATATGAAGAAAGGGCCCAATTCAACCTCACTTTGTGGTGCACAAAGGGACTGTCCTGCTAGCTGGGACTCTGGGGGACTGGAGCATGCAAATATGAAAGAAAAGAAAGTAATAAAAAAAGTTGACTAACCTAACCCACCTGAGCTCGGCTCACAGGGATCGATGTCCTCGTCATCGCTAGGACATTCAGCCGAGGCCACCAGGATGTCATCTGTAGTCTGCAAAGAAAATAAGAGTCAAATAGATGTACTTGAATTGACTGAATATGTTATAAGATTCTCACCAGCATGTCTTCTTTTTTCTTTTTTTTTTAAATTCATACGAGGCCCAGAGCATTCCAGACTTAAAGTGTAAGGGTGCAGTGACACTCTCCAACTCTCTATTAATGGGACTTGGCTTTTCAATTTGCACTTGTCAGGATTTAGAACTGTGTTAGATATCCAGTGTGGGTGTTTACACATTTTAATATTTTTTTTTTTTGTAATAAGGACAGAAAGTAGAAGGACAGAGTATGTATATTGAGGCTGCTGGTCTTCCCTCTTTATCTCCAATATCTCTACCATAATATTACTGAGAACACTGAGGGCATTAAAAAACAAGTCAAAATAATGAACTGCCTGCAGTGCAGCTGTTAAAAACTATTGTAAATGTAGTGATTTCTCCATTAACTTCACTTGCTTTCTCAGATGGAGCCAAAAAAATAAAAATGACAAAAAGAAAACATGTCTCACTGAGCTGAAAACTATTTAACGAAAAGAAAGTCAAGAAAAGAAAACAATAATAAATATGTATATGCTAGAAGTTTTTATGGCATTTTCTTAAATAAGTGAAAATATCTTATTTTCTTAAAAAAGTGAAGTATTGTGTGAGTGCTTTGTTTAGGTCCCAGGGCCAAAACGTATTTGGACAACTTTTTGTATAAAGAAATTATATAAATCAAGACAAAGGTGACAAACCAGTGGATGTATAGTATAACACACCATAAAAGTTAAAAAAAGAACTGCCTCTTACAGTGTAAGAACAAGGAGATATTTAATGAAACACTGAGGCAATCAATCAGTCAACGTGAAAAAATTGATATCTTTTCAAGCTACCTCTGAGAACAGTCATTTAGAAATATAATAATAATGTCTACAGTAATTCAAGGAAATAATAGCATGGAAATATAAGCTGTCATGCACCTGGCCATTTCTCAAGAAATTACTAAAGAGGTTAGGAAGACACCTTTCCTATGGGCAAAGCACTTCATAATTGTCCATTTCAAACTTCTGCTCACCTCACTGAAGGAAATACACAGAGAGAATAAAATACTACATCATATTCAAACAGGAGGCTAAGGATATAGCAGGCAGAAAGCCATTCTTGGATTCCCATATGATAAATATGCCAACAACCATTTCAGTGCATGTGAAACTTTCTTCATCTCTCCACGGGACATAAAACACATGAAAGTTTTCCTTCATCAGTTTAAATCTGAAGATGTAAAAATTTTATATCTGTGCAGCAGGGCCAAAGGCTCACCAATGTTGTTTATCATTATTATTCTAACCAGAGTTTTAAAGTGAAGCATATTACAGTAATAGGCTTTACTTTGTCATGCTTCAAGAATATTAATGAATATAAGCTTTCAGCACTTCTCTGAAGTAGGAAAGTGATACAGGAATACATTCATTAATATGTGAGGCATAACAAAGAAAAGCCCATAATAATAATAATGTATTTCAGAGGCAAAAGACTGAGGCATAACAGAATGAAACAACTTGCTGAAGGTAATCAAAAAGACTATAGACAACAGCTATGTTTGGATGCCATCATCACAAAAATTATCTTATAGCTGGGAAAATTTGTAGCTAGAGGAAACAACTGCAAACTGAAATACCACCAAAATTATTTGGCAGATTTGCAGAATTTAAAAAACACCCAAAAAAATCTTTCCAGTTGTCTCTTCTTTCTACCATGTAGAAAACCAAAGCTGGAACAAAAACCAGCGGCAAACATCTTGAATTTCCAATGTTTATTTCTTTTCCCCAGATTACCATTTAAGTTTGAAAACCAGTATCTTACTCTCTTTGAGGAAAACTGCCTTTTTTTTTTTTATAATATAAATATAAAGGAAAAATAACCAAGTAACCAAAGAAGCCTGACCATAAGAAAATATCTCTGGACTGTAAACTCCACAAGCATTAAGTATAAAAACATAACAATAAGTGCATAAAGTACCATGCATCTTCCAAAAGGTTTCAATTTGTGAAAGCCACAGTGTCAAATTTTTCCTTTTGCCCGCAACACTGGACAAGACAATACTTTTATGACCTGTACCCAGAATTCTGAATGTTTATCAATGGATAACTGAGGAACTCTAGGCAAGTACCATTAAACAGAGGATCACATGCATACCCAATAGTCACAGCAAGAAATGGTCTCAGACCTACTGCTCTAATTGGAATTTTCATTAGTGGTGCTTTGGCACCCCTAATGCACAGATGAGTCACTTGAGCGACCCAAAAAGAAATTATCAGACAGATTTATGGGATTATTACAGTCTCTCTGATTACTCTTGATATAGGGCAGCATGGTAAGGCTTTAGGTAGCTCTGCTTTGTACAATTTGCTGTACATTCAAAATTCAAAATCACCAGAAAAATAATACACTTTAAGTATCTTAATGTCTGAGACATACTTTACTCAGCTACTTATAAGAGAGTGTCAAAACTGTCTTTATAAAGTGACATTAATTCCAATCTATAGAATGAGCATTTATACTTCTACAAGAAGAAAGGGTTGTTCTTGAATGATAAAAATACATGCATATTATGGGCACAGAAATGAATAATACCTTAAATAAATGCCAACATAGAATGTCGAGAAAGATCTCATTAATGTCTCAACATATTAAAGGAAGTCATGTGTATTTCAAAGTCAATACTTGCTATAAAACTAACTTTCTTGCAAGCAATAAATCAAGTATCAGTAGTTGAATAAGAAGCAAAGTGATAAGATGATGTGAAAAGTGTTTTTTCTTCAGAAAAATATGCGAGGAAGAATTCAAGTATCAATTAAAAGATATGTCATAACCTGCTCCTCTTCTGCCCTTTCCTCAAACCCAAATACACCTTTGCTGCTACTCATACATATTTTTATTAGGAAAAAAAAAAGGAAAAGGAGTTGTGAAAGGCAAGTGAGATGGCAGTGACCAAACTACAAATGAAAACCATTGGTCTGCCTGACAGAATTCAAAACAGGACTCAGAATTAACTAGAACACTAGAGAATATAAAGAATACATAAATTAAATACTGTGGATCGGTTACTTTCTGGAGTTTTTTTCTCCAGAAGAGCTCTGGCTGATGGGAATTAACCTGAATACAGAGCAGAATTTAGACCTGAGGGTGTCAGACAGCCATGGGGTGTAGATCAATAATGCAAGATAGAGTAATGTGTTTTACTTACTTGACATTATCTTTTCCTCATGCTTTTTAATTTGGATGGGAAGATTTAAAACAAATCAGTTCTCCTAAGTGAATTGCCATTGTTCCTTGCACTATGGCTAATTTACAGGACACTGCTTCAAGCATTCTCATTAATCAAGGATTTAAAAGTCAGTGGAAAATCCCTTATTTACAGCGAATGCCTAATAGGATAACATCCAACTGGTATCATCATCATACACAATTGGATTAGAATGTCTCTTGGGTGAGTTGTTCAAATTCATTTAAGAGGTGATGCTCCAGTTGTAAGAAATTAAAAAAAAATTAAAATAGCAGGTGTACAGGGCAAAATGTCAGATTTTTTTTAATTGCTTCTTCTTTTCTTTGTGTGTTTTCAGAGATTTTTTCAGATTCAATTTGCAGCTATGACTGTACAATTTAAAATGCAGTCCATTGCAAAATGTGGGCTCTCAAAAAGTTGGACATCTGTAAACACAACAAAAAAGCTTACAATTAACATGGCAATAAAATATAAAGACAAAAAATCCCACATTTAGTAAAACTAGAAGTCATTGCAGAAGGTTGGTTCTGACAACTACTCAGGGGTGTGGCCCCTGTAGGAATAGGTCTTGCTTACATCAGCTATGTCTGCTTGCAAAACTAAAGAAATAAGGATTTGTCTCTCAGCCAAGAGACAGTTTAAAATATCACCAATCTGCCAGCTTGCCTGAGGAAGGAAATGGTGACTATTTCAAGAATGCTCCTGGCTAGATGAAAAAATGATGCTGTAGTCATGGCTTAAATACAGTGACAGTCTGTAGCTATGGATAAATATCAAGCTGCCTCAAAGGTTACTATCACTGGTTCAAAACTAGTACCCAAAAATATGGCTGTGCCCTTCCAATAGTGCTCTTTGAATGCTATGTCATTAAAAGAAATAATTGCAAATGAATAAACAATACAGAAAAGTAATTTTTTATTATTATTCATTTCTTTTTCATGACTGAGATTAAATACAGACTGACTTACTCTGTTTTTATGTATGAAATCTACTATACCTGAGGGTATGAGAGAAATATGACCTAAAAATTAAATCACCAATCTGAGCTGTGCATTTATTAACAGTATAATGGATCCTGCATATTTTCTGCTGTAGTACTGCACCAGCTCTCCTTTAAATCATAGCACCCTACAGCTACTCTGAATATAGTTTATTCCTTTCTTGTTCAATAATATACTTTATCCAATGAGAGCTGCAAGCAAATCCAAATTACACAATAGCTAAAAACTAGCAGTCCTAAATTATTATATGAATTATAACCAGCACAGCACCTTAAGACTACTCCTTAAATTATTTTAGATGAGAATTTCAACTGTATAATTCAGAATTACTCATATTTATTTGCACAGCTGAATGATACCAGAGACCAGTGCTGTTGTGCCTGGTGCTAAAGGCAGCTGGAAGGCAAAGGTTGTGCTCTGAGGAGCTTGGAGTTTGATTTTGGACAACAAATGAGTGGGAGAGGGAGCAGAGGATGAGAAGGGTCAGGTGAGGATGCTAGTGAGAGGCGCTGGTGGTTACACAGGCTCTGATCTAGCACGTTTCCCAAAATTATGCTCCCATAGAGCAGGAAGGAAGGTCAGAAAGAAAGCAGGCACAGGAAAGCCAGGCAGGAGCCTGTGGCTGGCCAAGGAGATGCTGGGAACAGATGGTGCCTGGCGAGCACTGCCGAGGCTGCAAAGCCTCTCCGAGGAAACTCCACGTGTTTGGAACTGTCTGCTGGGATGAAGACAGGCAGGGAGGCACAGAGAGAGGCAGGCAGCACCCATGGCTAGGGTGGAGGGCATGGTCAAGGCATGGGAAGATGGAGCATGGTTGTATTAGGAAGGGAAGTAACAAAGGAAGTGAAAAATTATTGGTGAGGTCATGGAAGCAAAAGAGATGAAGTGGCAAAAGGGACGGCCAGGGTACAAGGGAATTGATAGCAAGAGACACAATTATGTGAAGATTAATGGGTATGAATCCAATAACTGTTAGCAAATGACTGTCAGAAAACATACTTTCAGATGTAGGACAAGGAAATTAAACCTCTAATTCTCCTTTCCCCCTTTTCTGTAATGCTTAATTATCATGTCTGCTTGCTTTATTTTTCCTCCTGAAAACAAAGCTTATTCAAATTGAGATTTAGTTCAGAGAGAATCAGCTACAAATGATTTTTAAACTTAAAGGTCTGCTTCAATTTAGCAGAAGCCTGTATAGCTGCAGCCATGGTATAAACAAAGGTTTTGGAAATCCAACAGATAAACAGTACTGTCTTCTTCATTAGCTGTGGCAAACTTCCCTTGAAAAATATGGTTCCTGCATCCACATAAAGGAGCTTAGAGCAGTCCTTTTGTACTGGACACATTAATTTCTGAGACAGAGAGGGACTTTCCCAAAAACTAATCCCTTGCATATACCCCTTTTCCCCTTTAAATGGAGGAGTAAAGTAACCTAAATCAATGAGTGTGCTGGCAGAAGCCAACAGGGTACAAAAAAATCACAAAAGTCTTCACGTGGAAAAACTCAGATTCCATTTTTCAGAATGGGATTAACTGCACAATTTTCTAGCCAGGACTGCATAATTTGAATTTAATTCTCAGTATATGGAACAGATCTTTGTGACAGGTTATTGAGACAGTTGTGGAAAGAAACTCGAATATGTCACATTAATCAGGTGTACTCCTCATCCAGTGCTAGTAACCTCCCCCTGAATGAGGCAGTTTGCTGGGAAAGAGACAAGAGTGATGTAACAGTAATACCTGCTCTAGATGATTTGCTGTTTAGACAAATGCCTTGAATGTTGCATTTAACCTGCAATAGGTCAAACAGGTACATGTGCATCAATTACTGCTCATCCACCCACATCCAAAAAGTATTTTCTAAGTACTATGCTACTGAAAAGCATTTTTTCTGGGCATGGGTATTAAAAGGCTAATATTTCAAGCACATGCACAATATTTATTAAATCTTGTGCTAGCTGCTGACATTTTATTATCCTGTAATGTGAAAATACAGTAAGTGAAAATTTAAACATTTTCTCAAAACGGGCTCTGATCTAATTAGTGGTACCATGTTATTTCTTGAATTGTCCATGTTTGATGCTGGGAGAAAGCAAAAGACTTGATTAATAAGTTATTCTCACAGGGAAAAAAAAAGAAACGTTGAGGATACAGCAACCAAATAAAACAAGATCTTTCAGTCAGTGAAATGAGTGTTGTAGAAATTAAACTCAAGAGGTGTAGGTGAAAAGCTCAAGACAATGCCTTATGCCCTGCAGGGCACCTTCAGCCTCTGTCCTCCAATCTCAGCAGTGATGGGAACACACCTGCTCCACACCACAAAACAGAGTCACCTCAATTCTAGCCCCCACCTCTACATACAGACAGTTTATCTTCCCACACAATAACCTTAAAATCCATGGTATTCATTCCATGCAGAAAAAAATCTGTATTATTTCTCCAGCCACCCTCCTCCACCCAATCGTCTAAATTCTTGTGGGCAAAATTGCCAAAAATAGCAGGAATACATTTGAGAAATGGATTTATAGTAAAATAATGTCAAACATAATGTGTGCCTTTAAGCTCTGAATTTAAAGTTAATTGCTTTGGTCAAAGCCTTAAGAGTCACTCATCTCATCTGTAAAGAAGCAGAAGCAGAGCTGAGAAAATCCACATGCTGGCAAAGCTACAACATTTTAACTGGACAGATAGGCAGCATTCTGCACTAATCTTTAAAAATTAAAGTATTACTAATTAAAAAATAAGAAAATTATCCAAACACTTTGCTATCAGGTCATGTTCCTTACCTCCTGCAACATATGGACTAGGTTAGTTTCACAGATGTAGACCAAAAGCAATTTCTAGATAAATTTTATTTTAAAATATCACATTTCTTGTCCCCTTTTGAAACTTTTTGGATTTTCTGCCTGGAAAATTATCCCACTGTTTTTCTTCCATGTTTCTCTCCCAGCTGGGTAACAAATGAAAATGCACACATCTCCATTAATACAGTTTTCACTGGCCACTCTGCCATATTTAAAGGCTTTACAAGGAGATATACAGCAGAACATTCATTGTGTAACAGCAGGAGCTACATCTCTTCTTGAAACAAGCTGATCCTGCACTAGCTGTGGTTGTTGCAGAGCAAGCAGCAACCACACAGTGACAGAGTACCAAGACTGGGAGAAGTTACATTTTTGAGGTAATTTGATATTTGCATCAAGGAACAACTGATGTTTATCATGAATGTTGGACTAATGCTTCAAAGCAGTGCTTGCTGCAATCAAGAGTGAGTTGTCCATCTTCTACTCCCTTCACATCAAGGCCAACTCGTGTCAAACCCCTTAGCACAAGGGGTCACGTCAGCATCATTAATATCTTTGCACTGGTTAAGATGTAAATTTGTTTTGCAGTGCCAGACGAATGGACCAGGTTTTGATTTCCTTTTCAAAAACCCAGTATGGCACTGTCTTGCTTCTGACTGATTCAGAACTATAGGTACAGTAAAAAAACATAAATTCTTCTATCCATCCTACTGGAAATATTGGGGATGACTGGCTGGGAGTGAGCAAGGTATGAGCTCCTTACCATGTGCTCACTGTTCCCTTTGCTCCATCTTGCCCTCTCCCTCCCTTGTCCAGTGGGGTTGATGAAATCAGGAGCTCACTCTCAGCTCCCAGGACCCTCTGTGTGCCCTTGGGAACTGCTGGCTGAACCCTCAGCTTGCTCTGACCCAGAGCCCAGAACAATCTACATAAAGATGCAGGCACAACTAGCCCAATGCTAGTTTTTCTCTCATTCTGGAGAAAAAAACACAGATGAAGAGATGTTGCACCAAACTGGACTTTATCCCTTGAAAGCAGACATTGCTATGCAACATGCCAGTTACCAATACCATGGGCACCTAATTGCATAATGCCTATTATTTATACATATCCCTATTATGTGCCATTTGTGAAAGCAGTCATGGCTGCTTGGAAAAAGAACAAATGAGTCACTGCCTTACTCCTTTCTCATCTAACTTTTAAATTCACAGTGGTGTAACATTTCTGGTTCCAGAAATAATTTTGTTGGCTAATTTTCATTCTGCAATCACAAACAGTTCTGCCATGGATCATACTGATCAGAAGAATCTGGGCTACTTTTCAGCTTATCTGTTTCACCTTATTTTCCCCAGGTAATGAAAATAGGTTGAAAAAAAAGAGACTGATAATCTGTGAATTCTTTAAAAGTCTCTTGTTCTTTCTTTCCAAGATCCTTTCCAGAACATCCCTATTCCTCTCTCATAAACACCATAGTTCATTCCAGAGCAAGAACAACAAAAATGCACATTGATTTTTGTTTTGTTTTTACATTTGCACTGAGCCTAAAATATATGGAAAAGAATGTGGTTGATGAAATGCAATCCCATTATTTTCTCCTGGGCGAGAAAATTATTTTGCCTCTAAGTACGAGGGAAATGTTTCTGGGCTTTATGCTTTTATTTTCTGGTATCATTTTATTTTTAGCCATCTCTTTTGCTGAAGTAAACATTTCGGTCTCCATTAATTCTGAACTCACAAAACACAGAGGAGACTTTTTTGTATTAACTCAGAGAGAGACTGTGCTTATTAAATGGCAACATTACAACAGTGATAGCAAATCTTTTAATTTATATCCCTGTATTACCAATTACACATACAGAGATTGTTGAATTTTTAGAATATGAGTCTTGCTGCATTTGTATTTATCTCAGAAAACTCAGGCATAGCATTACTAAAGCCTTCAAAATTGACAATTTGAGTTTTTGTCAGGGAAGTGGAGTTGCTTTTAATTGACCATTGAGCTGCTAGCATAGCCTTTTTTGTTGTTGTTGTGGGGTTTTGGGTTTTTGCAATTTAATTACATGTTTTAAGACCATTCTTAGTGAAACTTTATGAAGCTGGAGAAATAACTAGAAATAACATTGGACACTTTTAAGACTTGGCTGGGCTGGTTGGTCCTTGAAGTCCCTTACAACCTGTGATTCTGTGATTCATTTAGTTATGAAAATACAGCAAAGTTAGAAAGGTACTAACTATGAACTACACTTCCATATTTTTTATACAATTACAACACTGCCAGTTTTAATTACTTTGACTATCCCTGACTATTAAATTGTGTCACACAAGAACACCTTAGTTTACTGATATCCATGGAAATTTTTTTATGGGTCTCAAAAATGGGAAGGCAAGGAAAGCCCTTCAGAAGGAATACTTCCTGAAACTCACATGGAGTCTCTGTTCTCACTTAGCATGTTTCCAGGGTGGAAAAAGCTTTCTTAGCTTGTTTCTAAACACACAGCACAAAATATTAATTTTAGAAGAAGTGTAGGAAACTGCTTAAACTATTAGAGTGTTTTTTTGACATTTAGGTGAAACCAGCCATCTCATCTTGCTCCAGAGACAGCTGAAAGACTAAGACAATAGAGGAAACATGGGATCTTCTATTTAACACTGACCTACCCATCCCATGTTCTTCAAGTTCATTTGAGCATGTCTTTGGCTAAAGGCAAGTTATTTTGAGTCAGTCAGATCAGGCAAGCATCTGCTAGTATCCCTCCTTCAAGTACAATTTTCCTTTCCTGAAAGAAAATGAGCACCAGTCCCACTGCCAACGCTTTCCTTCCTCAAGTCTTACAATAAAGAATAAAATTTAAACTTTTTGAGGATCCAAGAGGGCACATTGTTCCTCCACAGATATTTTGTCACATTTTACCCCCAGTATCACAGGTTTGCCCAGAGCAGGAGAAGCAAAATTGAAGCTCTTTTCCCACAAACCTGCCTTTGAAGCACAGCCTTTTCAAATATAAAGCAATCAGTTCTACTACTAAAAAATTCCCACATTTCCTTATCTTAGTGTTTTAATTAAAAAACTCAAAAAACAGTGGCAGGACCAGGGAAAATACTGAGGAAATAACCTACTAGTTCTGCAGGGATGAGAAATGTAGAGGAGCTGCATTCTGCAAGTACAACTTGGCAATAAGAACGAGAGTTAGTTAGCTACACATGCACTGGAAAAAAGACAATGCCTAATTGCCTTTCAATTAAAATAAGTTTCATTAAAGCAACTGTTTCAGAGATACTATTAAGTACATGGCTTCTGAAAGTGTACATTTGTTGAAGAGGTGTTTGTTTACAAGCAGATGTTATTTAAAATCACATTGTTGACCAGAAACCTCCCTTTTTCATCACATGTGGGAAAATCTATGCAGGGAAAGAAAAACTGCATCTCACACAGGGCTATTTAGGTTTAGGACCTAAAAATATGGTCTTGCTTTAAAGGATAGGCAGTGGTTTTCCAACAACAAAGAGAGGAACTGAGGCCTGGAAGACAATTTCTCCTCTGTTGATGGCATTTGGGTGGTGTGGAGGAATAGGTAGACTTGAGCAGGAAGGAGAGGAAAATCAGGCTCAGAACAATGGCAGGATGGGATACTGAGATGAAGGGCCAGGAATATATGAAAAGTAACTGAGGTAAGATGTTGGTGGATTTGGGAAGAGAAATGAAACACTGTGCTTGCTGTAAGTCTGGGGGGACACAGACCATTACAAAGGGAAGAAAGGATGAGGGGAAAAAGAGCTACAGTAAATCAGGAAAGTGGCACATGGAGAACTGTGGGCGTGGGGAAGTTTGGGATAAGGAGAAAGGATGCTGGACCAGTGGTTGGAATTATTATAGATTCGAAAAATACAGATTTGTAGCCATTGGAACCAGCAACATGATTTCAGCTCTCTTTTCACTGTCAATCATAATCTGCGAATCACTCTAGCAAAGACTTCAATTTTCCAGCAGATGTCTGGCCCATTGGGATCCAACATTTAAAAGACATAAGTGAAGGCAGAGATCTTCCAGGTGAATCCACAGGCTCCAGCAGCCCATTTCAGGGGGTCAGTCCCATGGTGCATAGTGGAACAGGTTTCTGATGTTTGTTTTAAAAGGAACTCAGAAAACCCCGATACAAAACATTTGATTTGGAAAATTTTAAGTGTGAAAGAGAATGAACACCCAACAATTAGAGGATGCCAGAACTCAAGTCTAACATGAAGCCTTAATTCACATGGCTTATGTCTGCACAATCTGATGCCATGTTAAATAAAATGCTGGTACAGATTAATAACAACATATTTGAATGTCAGCTGGTGTAAAGCCACACAGTTCCAGAGAAACAAAATGTTCACACTTCAGTCGTGCATCTGGCCCATAATTTCTTGTGATAATTGTTTAAAACTGAGATCCCAAACCCACAGGGAATTATCTTAAACTTGAGTATGCCTAAGGCTACATACTAATCGCTGTCCTTACTGCAGCGGGGCACACTTCTGAGTCATACTGCAAACGCAGTTTTGCCATGAGGTAATCCAAAAAAATGTAAGTTAAAATTATTAAGTCACATAAAGTCTGGATTTTTTTGACCTTCATTATTACATTATGAGCAATAGCTAGGAATATGGCAGAGAATTTAAAGTAAGATGCAAAATAAGAAATTAACCATCTATGCATATCCCAGTTATTCAGTATGGCACTCTATTTTCACAAGGCCTTTCCATTTCTTATCAGTTATCTGTTAAAATTTCTTTTCATGACACCTTGTAGCTGTTGAAATACAGCAAGGAAAATACAAACACAAAAGTAAGGAAATTTCATTTGATTGGAGTGCAAACAGCAAGATAGAGTGAGATTCTTCTTTAAAAAGGATTTCATAAGACCCAGGCTCAGACTCTGATGGGTGTCTAGAAGTTCTTGCTGGTGCAACTAAAACATTCAGCTGACTCCCTAAATAGGCATGCTATGTCAGGAAAGGCTATAATTAAACTCCCGGAGTCTGTCACTCTTGTCTATATGGTAATGTTACTGTGAGATAAATGAAGTTAATTAAAAGTGGTATAACTCCCAGGTGCCTAAATTTTGCTGGGAAAAGACCAAGTGTTCTGTGCATAGCTTGGAGGGTGGGGTAGGCGCCTCCAGCCAGCCCGTGGATTTGCTCTGTGCATGCACAGGAGGAGGTGGAGCTGCAGGGGCTCATCTATCCCCGTGTAATGGCAGCAGTGGGATGTGCCAGACCCTTCACGGGAACAAGCTGTTATACCCCCACTGACATCTCGCTGTGTCTGACTGCAGAGCAAACTCCACTACACTGCAGCTCTTCAGATTTAGCTTTTTGCCTCTAACAGCCACGCACTGCTGTCAGGAGAGCAAACTGTGCGGCCAAAACAATGCAGGTGGACAAAAACAATGCATGTGAGAAGATCTGAATTCAACCAGACTATTGCAGTCCTTCTCCCACTGCTTCACCAGGAGGCACCCAGGCAGTTTGTCACTGTCAGCGTGCCCTGGGTTCCTCCTGCTGGACAGCAGGCAAGGGGTCACATTCAAGTCTACACTCAAGTCTCTTAAAGCTTTTATGAGTCTAAGGAAACTTCAATACTGTCTCCTTTCAGCATTGCAGGGCAGGACCTTAGTACTCAGAAGTGGGTTTTTTCCTCTTTTTTAAAGATCTTAACCAAAAAAAAAAAAAAAAAAAAAAAAAAAATGCAATCTCTAGACTCCCCAGATATCTTAGATTCCCCATATTCCTTAGACCTAAACAAAGCTATAAAACTCCCTTCACACATTGCCTATTATTGATTTCTCCTGCCTTTAGTATTCTATAGTCTCACGCAAGGGACTGAACCTCCCCCTCCCCTGCTATTTGCCTGAGGTCTGTCCTTTGGAGCATGGGACCTCTCTCTTCTCCCTAATATCTCTGCAAAAATCCATTTTTTATAACCTCTGCTCACCTTTGTGTCCCTGCTGAAAGATTTCTAATTAGCCTGCTCGCATGATCGAGGTCCTCTGCTGCTGTCAGTGCTCTCCCTTTCACAGTCATTGTTCAGACTCCACTGCACCAGTTCGAGATCCTGGCTGAAATTATTTCATCTGTTGCTCTCTGATCATCATAATGATAATGGAATAACACTCTTCACTTAATGTATCATGAACTTTATTATCTGCAATAAGCTTCAACACAGAGGAACTGATTTTGAGCTGCTTGGAAGGGAAAGGAGCACAGGAGCAGCCTGGAAAGCAGAGTTCTACTCCTCTCCCCCTGAATCAGCTACCAAAAAAATAGTCCACAGACACATGTGAATATTTTTCACTAGGACACCAAACAGGTAAGTACTTCCTGGCTACTCTGCTGTGCAGCCTTTGCCATTTGGGGAATCCTAGCTAGTTTTATCAAACACCACAAAGCAGGACTTGGGATCCAGCATCTGGTGAAAAAACATTGCATAAATGCAAGTTATATTACTAGGGTCCCCGAAGGATGCTGGTGTGTATGCAACTCTGTTTTCAGTGCTGTAAGTCAAAGATTTCCTAATATGAAGAAACACAGCCTGTATCACAATGTGCAGCAATTTTAAATGAAAGAAATAATAACTCTGGAACCTTATTTTGATTGATTTTTACAGAACATTAAGTGTAGCATCTAAGCAATCACGTGAAGAAAAGAAAATGCTCCACAAGTTAAGTGACACCACCCACTGTGAACTTCTTCACATGATCACACCAATTTATTAATTGTAGGGAAAGAGCCACATAATGCTGAATTTCATGATGAATGGACACTGTGACAGCAAACTATTTCCCCTAATGTTCCATTATGCTTTTCAGCATTTGAAATTTAATTACTTGAAGAAAAAAAAAATTAAAAAGGCAAAAGCCATCAATAGCCTCACCACTACAGCGTACTTTCAACTTGAGAAGGCATTTTGTTTCACTATAAAGAAAACTTCTTGTGCAAACCCGAGGGAGGCAGATCTCAGACATTATGACAATGTTGCTATAGCAATTATTTGTGGGAATGTGCATCAGTGGCAGCTTAGCTCTCAAACCTACTGCTCAGCTCATGCATGCTGTTCTTAACCAGAATATAAACTGCCTGGTGCTCATTGTATCCTAGTAAAATTTATAAATTACTTGCAGTGATGTACTTCCAACAACTAGGAATGGAAGAATGGTTTTGTTACTAATACTTAATCTTGCTCAGAAAAATCCTTTATATCTATGCATTCAGTTAGATATTTCAACTGCTCTTTCTGTGAAGGCTAAGTCATATAAATATACTCTAAAAGTAATCAATTACATTTCCTGAATTATTGTGCATAATATATTATTCAAATGGGGTCTGCTTTGAATAGTGGTTATTTAAGATCAGAATAATATTTGGAAGCAAAGGAAGGAAAACTTAGATGGAGGTAAAATTGTATAATGATTCAACATAAATGAAGAGTGTGAAAATGCAATGTTCAAGTATTCTCAAAAGCCCAAGCAGCAGATAAAGCAGAAATATCTGAATCACCCTTGCGTGTATTTAGTCCATTTAAAAATACTTCACTGCTCAGCTAAACTAAATTTTCCTGGATACATTCATTAAAAATGAATGCAATTGTGCAACACTTGTGATATTAATGGGCAGCTTCAGGCCTGAAATCAAAACCTCAGAGCCAAAGCATCCTATACAATGGGAGGGTTTAGGTTTGAAGCTAGTTCAGTTTTGCACAGCAATCTGTGAACACAGAACTCACAGACAGTGGACAAACTACCTCTGCAGACCAGATTCTTTGGGGTGCACAAGTCTTATACTCAGCCAGCTACAAACACTTTCTTCAACCTACTATACTTTAGTCCCTAATTAACTTTATTAATTGATCTCATACTTCAAAACTGCTTCAGCAGCCAGAACAGGATGTGTCCTAGGAGGGCATGATGCTTAATTTCACAATGAAGTCTTTGGTAATGAATGATCCATCATTCTACAAACTGAGTGCCCTACATAAAACAAGGCCACAGAGGAGCTGGCCGTGTTCTGCTTACCAAAGTGACAGCCTCTCACTAAACTCCTTCAAGATACACAGTGAGGCAGCTCCTTAAGATTTCCTTCCCAGTATCTGCAGCCTATCAACACAGTGTACACATATTTTAGCATGTCTTAATATTTTGCTTCAGCACACTGAAAACATTGCAGCCTCCCTCCTTTGTTCTTTAGAGCCTTCTGTAGCAAAGGCTGAACTGAAGTAGATCTGGAATGTCTACTTAAGCAAATTAAACTCAGATATTTGGAAGGCTGAAAATCCTAGGGGGACAAAAACCCCCAAAAAACTATGTCTAACTGAGTATCTTTTGAGCAAAGCAATCATTTATCTTTAGCTTTTATTTTTTTTTTTTTCTGGAAATAAAATTTGTGAGCCCTTTTCAACACTAGAAAGTCATACTTAACCTCATCCATCAATGTGTAGTAGGCTAGTCACTCCCTGTAGTGTTTTTAACAGTAATAGAGCAAAGGCATTTTCTAAAACACACTTGACACATGCTAATGCCCAGTCTGGAAGTACCTGCTCTGTTTTCAGAGCATACAGGCTGTCCTGTTAACCCCTTGCCCTTTTTTTTTTTTATTTTTTCAGAACCCCAGGCAATAAAACAAGTGGCAACAGATTTCAATAATCAGCAGATGTGTATAGAGCTGCTCTTTAGCTTCCCTACCCCTCATTACAAAGAGATGAGGTTAATGTCTTGATGGTGACAAACATGGGCACCTACAATCCCAGAGGCTTTATTGTCTGGAGAAAACATATCTAGAAAGTCATCTATAACTCCCACTCTGTAATATGGGGGACACCCTGACACTGAGCAATTTTTCTTCTTTTGCAGTCTTGAAACTTGGCTCCCATTTTCTCTATTAGTCACAATGCCAGGTAGCTGAAGAGCTGTAGACCCCAGCAAAAGCCTGGTGTCCTCTCCTACCCTACTATTTACTTGCAAACACACAAAATCTCCAAATGCCCCCAAATCCTAGCATATTAAACCAACACAGAATCAAGGAAATCTCTGTTTTCTGTGATGGCAATGGGAAATACACGTTTTCCATTCCATGGCTGCTATTTTCCTAATTCATATGGGGTTTAGCACTGGAAAAAGAAAGGAAATTAAAGCCTTCCCTGCAGTCTGAAATCCTTTTCTGGTTATGGGTTTCCTTCAGGAGAAATTACCACCTAGGTGTGCATATCTCTGCACTTGTAGCTTTATGACCAGGCTTCCAGTTAAAACAGCAGGACAAGAGGCAAATGGCTTTTTCCTCCTAAAATCTTCTGCACCCATGGCTCAGTTGTGATTAGGCAACACCAAGGTGGCTTTACACTGCCAGTACCCCAAGGAAAAGGCAGGCACCAACCCACCGTGGAGAAAGGGGTGGCTGGCAATATCCAAGTGGGTAATCTGGGAAGAGTGTTTTGCTTCCCACAGCCCAGCCAGCAGCTCCCACTTGCCAGTGGGGAGGAAGAACAACACCACCAGTCCACTACCCCTGCTGCAATCTCTGCTCCATGAGAGGCTGCTCCCCCAGCTCAACAGGGTGTTTACACTCATTCTGTTCTGATAGCTAATGTGCCATTATAACACCATGCTAATAGCTGAATCTCAGCTCTATGTGCCAATTGGTACTTAAGGAAGGAAGGCTGTTTTCCCCTGCACCAACACAACAGGAGCAGACTGAGCGTTAGGCGGGTCTCGTGTACGTGGAAAATGCACATACAGCAAGTGCCAGCACCACACCATGCTGCAAAGCAGGAGCTCTGGAAATGCTGGAGCAAAGCCTCCAACAGGGGATTAGAATCCTCAGACACTCCCTTGGAGATAGCAGGCTTCTCTTCACGGCATATGCAGTCATAGTGCACGTTTGCAATATTTATTCTCCATTAAACATGTAGTGTAAGTATCAATAAAGATTGTTTGTCTTCTTTTACTGCCAATCTGACCTAGTTGTTAATAAAAGTAAGGAATAGCTTTTTTCATCAATATAGAAACACATGTAGATTGATATTTATCACTACATAGCCTGCTTAGAGTCCCTCTAGTTTTCTTTGAGGGATCACAAATTATTCACAACACTGCAGGGTTTCTTCAGTGATAATATCTGATACATTTTATATAACATCCTTGTTTTTGTATCTGATATCAAACCCTATAAACCACATCATTTTATGGGGAACCTGAAATTGGATTCCTCTGCAGCAGAACATTTCCTCCCTTGACTGTCTGCAGCACTTTATAAAATATTTATTGGTAGGATGCCTAAAAATACACATAGCCCAGCACAGCTTTAAGATGGAGAACTATTTAGCAGTCATAGACTAGATTTCATACCACAGGGTTCTTATTAGGCATAGTTGCCTAGAAATCACACTTATTTTCTGAAACATGATTATAAAATATGTTCATTTCAAATGAATAATTCAACTCACTGAGCAGACAAAATTATATAATTTTTTACTTCAAGGATTCATAGCAAAAGCTGTGCTCCAAAAATACAAGCCTGTGTCTTTCTGTCTATTTATCTTTTATTTGAAAAAAATTTAATTACTCTTTGTCTGACACATATCACATACTTCTGGTCAAGCTTCAGCAGGAAATGCAGAGATGCTGTGTTGGGCCAGGCATCCCCCAGTGTAATTCATGGGATGCTGAAAACTCCCTGGACTTGGCTGCCTGAATATAAATAAGCCAGGGCTCTTCTCCATAATGCAAATGCAAGGCAGCCCTCTTTCCAAGCAAATTAAAACAGTGACAAACATTTTCTCAGCACTGCTCAGAGAGGCATGAATTCCCAGGGAAACACAGCACAGTGTTTTGCACCAGCACTGGAGAAAGGCAGAGGCACACAGAACCACTGTCCCACCCCACCCTCGCTGTCAGGCCAGCCCCTGACAAAACTAACCTCACTGGGTGTGTTTCAAGTGAAGCACCAACAAATCATCCCACACATTTTGGTCCAACTGGCTGTCCCAACTGCAGATGGTCAAAAAGAGCCAGGACTTTGATGCCATGATGAGAGGAGAGGGCATTGGCAGCACTGCAACCCTTTGCTAGCAAGAGAGGGGTCAGTGCAAATCCCAGTTTTTATGGGTGTTGAGTGGTTCATCTGTAAAAAAACCTTACCTTTCCACCATTGTACCATATTTGTGCTTTTAGAAGAATGAATTCTAGTGTGATGCATGCATCCCTTCCCAGCACTCAGGTTTTTCACTCTCAATGGGGTTTGTGTGAATGCACCAAGGCACCAGCTGTTACTGCATCCACACTGCAGGAGGCTGGGTCTGGCTCTCCACCCTTTCTCAGGATGTACTTCCCAGAAAACATGCTCCTTATGCTGAGGACATGCCTTGACATTACATAACATACCTAACCCAAGCAGGCCTGCAATTAATTCACTGCAATATTTTATTCACAAGCACATCTGGTGCAGTGTATTTCACCATGTTCAAGGGACCATAAAAGCCTGTTGCCCACTGTCTCTAGGTATAGAATGCATCCACCTCACTCAAAACAACAGCTTTGCTTTCCCAAATGCAGTGGAACAGAATACAACAGAGATTTTCTGCTTGATGAGTATAGCAATCTTAATTGAGATTTAATGTTTACTTTACCTAGCTAAGCACAATGCAAGCACCAGAGAAATTATTGTTAAAAAAAAAAAAAAGAAGTTAATTAACAGTGGTTGAAACTTGCTTGGTTCAAACAATGCCTGCCCTAATGATGGGGTTTGCCTGCACAGAAAAGGCTTAGCCTTGCAGATAAAACTTTGAACCCACAGGTGCCCTTTTCTTTCCCAGCACCTAAACCACTAATTAAAAGAGAATTCTTTAGAAGAAAGCATAATCTTACTTGCAGAAGAGGAAATGACTAAATATTTAATTCTTCTCTTGTACAGAGTGAACTGGAAAAGGGGCAGCGTGAGCGTGTGTGTGTGTTTGGGGGAGATTCTGTTTAATCCCTGCACTTCATAATGCTCAGAGAGATACAATCATCATTTCACAGCTGCTTTCACCTAGGTTGCTGCTGTATGGCTCCAAACCACATTAAAATGTCAGTTCTAAGACAGACAAATAGTTGTATTCAGCTTTAGACCCTCAGAGTTTGCACTGCCTTTCCCACATCAAGAAGGATGCAGTTCTGGAGATGCTATGCCCTGCAATGGTTTTAACCTTCCCACTTTCACCTGCAAAGAACAATACACATTTAGAAGCTCCAGAGATTCAGGGAACTCATTACTTCTGTCCCAAGTCCAAGCACTTAGATCAAATCCCCTCCCATTTATGCATCCTTATGCTTTGCAAAATAAAACTGAGCTACAAGTCCCTGCTTCTTTTTCCACATGCAGACACCCACAACCTCCAAGAGCCTTTTTTTTCAGCCCCTCCTGCTCTGCCTGATGTGGTAGAGCCACTTTAGCCTGGAGAAGCAAGAGCTGCAATGCTTCAGTGCACAGCTGAAAGCTGGGGCTGGTATTGGGAATACCCAGGAAAAAAAACACTACTTTAGTGACAGCAGCAGCTGCTCAGCATGAAACCAGAACCATGCAAGCAACAAATAGCCCTAATTGCTCTAGATAAGAAAATGCTCTCCAAAGTGGAATGACAGAATCTCTGAAGTACATGGGCAGAACCTTATCAGACACGGTGCCACATTTTATTTAGCAATCAGGACCTCCCTTGAGGACTCTTTCTCATGGTGGTTGCTCTACTTTTCTCTTTCACAGAGTTTTTAGCTACAGGGGATGATAAAAAAGGATTAATGACTGATGTTAATGCCATATAACACTGGTAATATACATATAATGCAGTAATTATATAAGCAACTGTCTCTATAATCACTCTTCAAGGAACCACTATCTACAAATCTGCCACTTTGCCTTTAAAACTACAGCCCTAACTTGTCAGAATCAAATTGGATTTTCATTAGAATACTACAGAAGTTAAGCAAATAAGCTGCAGAACCATGTCTTGCAACAAATCAATATTTCATGCCATAATTTATACTGTAGAGAGCCAAAGTATAGAGACACCTAGGTAAAACAGAAACTTTCATTTTGTTGTGGTTTTTTGACTTCTTTACCTCTCTCACAGAAATACAGTGATGCTTTAGAAGTGCCAACACCTACAGCCATCCCTGCTGGAAGCTAAGCTATACTGGGCATTGAAGAGTTTATGGATTTCAAATAGGAATTCCTATATCTCACCTGCACCACTTTTGCTGTCCATCACATGAGAGATATTTAAGCAAAAGGACATTTAAGAAATAAATGAGATGAAGGAATAAAATGCACAGATGCTCACAAATACAAGAACCACTCTAATCAACTTCTTGAAAGACAAAAGTGGCTTCAGCATTGTGCAACAACTGCTGCATCCAAGTCTGCTCTGTCATGAGTGTGATTTCCTTCTAATGGAAGCATCTAATTTTTTGTTTTCATTAAAGGTTCCACTTTCTTAAATGAAAGATAATTAAAATAATTCCAAAACCAAACAGCAAAAGACAGAATTGCTTTACAAGTAAATTCTTTCCTTAATTGCTCTTTAAATTCATCTCCCACTTCTGCTCCCCTCCCGTAATGTGAACTGGATTTCAGCAGGAGTTTTCAAAGGCAGGGATGAATTCCTCTGGTGCAACTCCACTAACAGAGTGTTTAAGTCCTACAGGCCCCACTGCTGCCAGAAGGAATTTTCCTGGGATGAACACCAGTGTATCTACCAGCCTCTATGTCCCTAACAGACACCTCTGCAGAAGTTCAGATCATTATGAGAGAAGCCCCTGGATCAGGATTCTTTGGCTGGTTGTTCCACTACTACTGAGACATCTTATATAAAATGTGCTGTTGCTAACAGGCTACTTTGGTTCATACAGAGAAATATTTCTCAGCTAATGGATGTCTTCCTTAGGATGACTGTGAAAGGCCAGCCCAGAGGCCAAGAGACATTGCCAGGGTCAAACAATCTTTGTAAACATTTTGAAACACAGATATGTATAATCAGAATGAGTCATGAACCCCCCCAAAGTGTTTTATTCTTGTTATTATAATAACCACAAAATGGTGATGACTTTTAAAAACCACCAATGCTGAAGAAGGATCAGTGACCTGAAAACTGCTGGTGTCAGGAAAGAAGTATCTGAAGAATGTCCAATAAAAATAATCTACTATAGGCTCAGTCAGGAACTAGTAATGCAAGTTCTCATTACAGTAATATAACAATGTTTATGCTTATGTTTTGGATTTGTAATTTGTTTGGGTCTTTTTACATTAAAACAATGCCTAGTGAAATGACAACAAAATAAAACAGAAAAATATGTTCACTGTTCAGCATTTCTAAACAACTAATTTAAAGGTCCAAAACTGCAGTGCTGGGCATTTTTTCCTGCCTGAAGCTGTCTAATACATTTTCGCTGCTGGAAAGGTCCATCTAAAACTGTAATGCTGGAGAACTTTGGGAACAGACTGGACTTTATGACCCAGAAATTCTTTTTCTGTCTTATGTTCTCTTAGGTAACTATGAGTAAGTTCCTGTGTGGGTGAATGAACAACTATGACTTCTCTGTAAAATTTGTGTCTTCCTGACTTCTTCTAGACTTTCCTGCCTTCAGTCAGAGATGTCTCTTAACTGAAGTGAAATTTTGCTGGAAAAACTGAGATTTCTCCCATGTCAATGATGGGTAGAGACTCTTCTGACATATGGGGAGATTCAATAAAGTAATTTCTTTCTGGTTTAGAAATAACAAGGCTAAATTTGTTTTATGTCCAGTATTTAAAACCAATAAGACTCTCTCTCCCCAAAAGCAAACAGACAATAAAAAATGCAACCACTAATTTAGGCAAGCAAATGCTCACCTCTAAGTTTCCTGAGGTGGAATGAGGATTTTTTTTCTCCTAAGCACAAGATTTTGCTGTATGGCACCACATTGATAGTACATAGCCCTCCAGCCTGCACCAGCATCTCCCTCCCACTTAAACTTGAATCCTGCTGCTGGTTTAGTGTAGACACAGATGCCAAACCATGTGCAAAGACCACTCCTCTTTCTGGCAGCTGCTTTTTTTGTGACATTGTGCCTGACCATTTTATCCATGCATATCTCAAAATGTGACCTCCCCCAAGCACTTTCACAGGTGTGCAGTTTCCAGGCACTGTTCCAATCACAAATCTGTTTATCAGGTGAAGGCCAGCAGAAAAACTGGCCCCAACCTCACTGTCTTTCAGTTTCCTCCTTTCCTTTGCAGGCAACATTTGAAAAGTGCTCTTAAATTACAAAATATCAGAGAGACTTTGCAACCATTCCAACCTGCTGCCCTCCTTCAGATCCAGAAAACCTAATCCCCACAGTGATAAGGTTTTCAGCCCATTTTTTTCTCTTTCCACAAAGTCTCATATTAAAAAAGTTTGAAGACCTTGCTAAGCTATACATGTCCCAGTCTACCAGGCATCTTTTTCTTTGCAATGTTACTTTGGACACATAACATTTATGAAATTAAGCTCTCCAACAGTTTAGTTGCACGTTTCAGGTTCTACCACATGATTTTCACACTTGGTATAAACATCTCTCTCAATGGCTATATTGGGTGAGCAAAGTGGAAGGGATATCTATTTTATTAAACTTTGCCACAACCTAACTTCATTTTTAAATCCCCAAACTGTTCCCCAAAAGCCTTATGTTAACTGATGCATTGCAAGAGCCACACACAGAAAAGGGTTTCTTTGCACCTTTCCAAAGGTTGGCTGAAAAAAGTCTATAGATAAAATAAACCACTTTGAATGAAAGCCATTTTTTCACTTTCTCTGGTTCAACGGATCTCTTGCTATTGGCAAATTTGGATGTCAGTCGCTTTGTTTTGAGCTTGATGTCCCTCACACTTTTGCATGCTCAGCTGTGATGACTCTCCTCCTCTGCTATCCATTTGTTCACAGGCAGGAAACTTTGTGAAATATTCCATCAGACATTGTTGCCACCTGATTGCTTCCAGCAGCACAACAGCACCTGACAGACAAATGCCAGATGTATCAAGAGCATCAGCTGAAACAATCCCACCCTGCCTTGCTTTGTGTTCTCTGATGAATTTTGGCATCAGCCAACTGCAGATTCAGCTACTTACCAGCTCTCCAGGCTGCTTTCATTCCTCCCCAGACCAGCCCAATTCACACCTGCTTATATTCTCTCTTGTTATGGCTTTGGGAGAACACAAACAGATTTTAACAGCCTTCTTCAGCATCACTACAGCCCTTCCTGGGGATAAACATGCTACTGTGAGACTTTGCAGATTGCCACAAACTGCTTCTCTGTTTAATACTTCATTTTGGCACACCTCATTGTGATACAAAGATGGACAGTAAATATCAAGGAATGTGTGCTATAATCCACGGAGTCAATGCCTGCCTGCATCAGGCCTTACTGGAATTGAATTTTTCATAGATGTAAAACATGAAGAAAATAAAACTTCCCTGTTGCAGCCCAAATCCTCTTGCTCTGCACCCATGTGTTATCCTCACTCTTTGGCAATGGTATTTTGATATCCTTCCCATGTCTCAGAATACCACAAGAATAAACTGTAAAGTGTGTGAAGAGATTTCTCTTTCTGTAAAGTTAAGATGCCCTAGTCTTCTTAGGTTTTTTTTTTGTTGGTTTGGGGCTACAGGATCTTTTTCAATACTAGTTTCCCACTCACCAACTCATATAATAAACATTATTTTCCTCAATTTAATGAATCCTCTCCTCCATCACCTCCAATCCACTAATCAGTGTTTACTATGCTCAGGTACTCTTGAGGATGGTATCACTTGAGAAATTTGGAATAGCACATCTGTCCAAAGAAGACTCTCTGTCTGAAATCAATTTACTCCAATACAAACTTTTCTCTCTAAATCAGGGATGAAAGCTACCTGTGATCACTCTCAAATGCATAAGCTATCCTCCACAGCTGAGTCACTGAAGGAAAATAGAAGATCATGTATTGAATATTTTTACAACTCCACCTGAGCATGGAAACACGCACACACATACTCACAGCACAAAAGGGTCTTGTTTTGAAGGAGAAGCTGCCAATTAGCTCCCCAGAAGGCTAATTTATAACTCTCTGTCACTTCCACAGGTGTAGCCAACAGCTGCATGCAAGATTCAAAGCACCTGCTGAGGAACTAATCCTTTCAGACTCTTCACTTTATTGTTCTGGATAACTCTTCTTCAGTTTTTTGAGCACAAAAGCTTGTGGAAAGGGTCACCTTGGAAAGGCTCACCTTGGAAAGGGTGTCTTCTGCACGGGCATGGTGTGCAAAGACAGGAATCAAAGCCAGCAGGCTTCTGGGATCCTGATGGCAGGCAGATGTCTGTAGAATATTGGCTGCTTTGTTTTAAAAAATATGCTTAAAGCACTGAGAGCCCTTCCTCTTTATACTGATATGTCTCTAAGTAGAACTACTGCCTGTGAGCTCCTGGCACAATGTGCAATGCCAGAGGGTCAGGTATGGAGCAAGGGCAGATGTAATGATGTTCAGCTGAATTCTTAGCTGGAAGGAACAGCTATACGAAGCAAGTATTGCCCCCAGAAATTTCAGGGGGTGGGGGAGAGTGCTGGTTCTGAAATTAGAGTATCACACTCAGTCTTCCACTGTAAATGAGGTTAAAAAATAAAATGAAGAAGAGACTGTGTACCAAGGGCAGGAGAGACAGTTACAAGACTTATTTTGAGATTTTAATTGGCATGAAATTGATGGTAAGGAGACTACCACTGTTTCCTCCAATTTGACCTCTGCAGTGTGAGATAAACAAAACTTCACTGATAAAGACTTAAAATGTATCTGGTACTCAGTCAGCCACCAGCTTCATATAGCCAATCTAGTAGAATCAGAGATCCTTGGAATGGAGCCAGTGTTTTGCTCCATTCAGCATCCAGACCTGGCTGGTTTCCTCAGATGGAGAAATCGTGGATTGGGCACACACCCACGCTGACAGCCCGAAATCAGGCCAGCACAAGGCTGGGCATCAGGGCTCCTTCACCTTGAAGGTGCCACCCCTGTGTAACTCCTCTTTGTTATTTGGAAACCAAGAGCATCTGCTGAACAGAGCATCCTTTCCAGTACACCAGAGCCAGAACACCTTAGATGGAAATCAGATCCAGCCATTTATGCGGCTACTAACATTTTTGATAGGTCAGCATGAATTTACAAAGAAGAAAGGAAAACCCCAAGCTTCTTTTGACTGCTGAGCTCACCATTTGAGCACCACATTTGGCACCCATGTCTAAGTTACAGGACCTCTAGGGGGAGAGATAATACCCAGCATATGTAGAACATGTGGTAGTTTCTTTCACTCCCACTCCCAATTATTTTGCAGGGCTCACAGGTTATTCTTGCCTTTCCTCCAAAACTATCATTCCCCCTCCCAGTTATTAGCCTTCATACAATTAAGCATATATCCATGCAAAACAATTCCCATGAGGAAGAAATATAATCTCAAAATTAACAGACAGTCACTGGAGGAAGAAGTCCAGCTGACCCAAAGGAAGCAACTCAATGACTTGTTGGCTAATTTTGGTCCATACACTTCATGCAAAACATTGAATTGAGGATAATTCAAATGGCACCTGGAAAATACAAACATAACCACGCTTTTTCTAACACTTAATCATTAGACAGACAGCTTTAGCACTCAGGATATTTTCAACTCAAAACACAATTTATTTGTCATTCCCAGTGCCATCTATTAGGTAGATGTCCTGCTCTGGGATGCTGATACTGGAGGAAAAGCCCAGAAGAAAATATCCATGGGAAAGAAAATTGCTTTTAATATCTGAAAATAATGTAAGACCACATGAAATAAAAGGGAATTTGCAAAGCTCACCATGAACTGAATGGGTGTTAGTTTAACAATGACACAAATTTTCTCCGAAATAGCAGAATAATGGGATTAATTTTTTTCAATTCTTTCTTTGATCATCAAATTCAGTTAAAATTAAGAAATTATCTGGCATATCCATAAATTAATAAGGAACATGAAGTTCTCAGAAGTACATGAAGGATCAAGATTTTCTACAGTCAAGGTAGAAATAAAGATAATCCCACACTTTCAGACTGGTTGGTCAAGGAAGTAGGATTGGAAAGAAGAAAACCCACAGTGCCAAGCCCTCAGCTAAGAGAGATGCAGATTCTGCTTAGGGTCTGAATAACACCATTGTGAGAACATAGTTTAACTAACATTTTTCACAGCTTCATCTGCTCTTACTCTGACTTATCAACACGACTAAGGCAACATCTTTCCATTTTGCTCTTTATAGCTCTGCAGTAGTCCAGGAAGATGCCATGCACTGATAGTCTGAGAAACTACTGAAGCTGCTTATAGTTCATTCAAGGGGAAAAATATTAGATTATTTACTCAGGTTACTTTTAGTTTTCCTATTTCTACGTACAACAATACCTGAAGCTGAAAAGCTGACTTAAATCCTTCAAGCCATCTGGATACCTGACTATAGAAAGAGTAAAACCAAGTCTACTAGAGAAGTCTAGTCAGTCTCAGCACAATGCAAGGCAGGAGCAGGGGTCACAGATCAGCTGCCAGAGCTCCTCATCCTGCAGTGGCTGCACACTGGAAAAATGCTCCCACTGCTATAAAAGCTTCTGCTCACTCCTGGTTCAGAAAAGTCACCTAAATAGCAATGGGGAACAGATAGCACAGACAGTCTGGACACAAGCAAATTGTCTCTGTCTTTTTCAGTACTAGGTTACCATCTCAGTCACCTATTTTCAGCTGCCAGAAAGCAAAGATTGAACAAAGTGACAGATGCATTCTTATGAGCTTAAAAGTTGCTCTTATTTCCTTTGTAACTGTCTAGTGCACAAAAACAGTGAGACTTGAATGTCACACATCCTCCCCAGTAACCCTGAAGGAGTATTTTGCAAAGGTCGCCTTTGCAGCCTTTTCAGGTGTCTCTGCTACCACTTTACTTACTTTATTCCCTAGGTATCCCCACTAGAAAAGGGAAATATGTAGCAATAGAACAGGTAAAGATGCAAAGGAAAGATTCAGTGCTGGTAAAGTTGACAATTATCAATGTAGCTTATGGAAGAACTGGGGTCTTTGTTCATGCCTTTAGGCAAAAATGGTGCATCTGGCAACTTAACACTTAAGACATTGGCAGAAAAAAAACCAAATTATGCTTTCTCTTAGCTGTTTCATGTACCCTGACCCCTGCTAGAGTTAGCAGAAACATCCAGTAACATAAATGCTCTCTTGTAAAGTCTCTTCCTAACCAAAACTAAACAAGACAGCCATCATTCAACATGCCCTGAAAAGGGACTCCCACTGGTCCAGACTGAGCTTAAACTCGTTTAAAAGATCCAAACTCTGTTTCTCAGGCTTAAGCATGGAAACAAGCAAGGGTGTAGCACGCCAGCATTGTGCCCTTTATTCCCAGGACGAGAGCAGAGAGCCGGCAGTGCGGCTCACGCGGGACGCGGCAGCCCCGCCAGCGCACTTGTCAGCTCAGGCTGTCCAGGGCAGATGGACATCCTCTAGGAAACCACAAGCTGCACTACTCAGCTTGGCTTTGCAAACCTCCGTGAGGCTGGCAGGGGCCAGGGGAAGTGAGCTTCCCCAGGATACGGCGGCTGGCGTTGGCATCAACCTCACAGCGCAGATTTGCGTTTGGCAGTGCAGCTCACCGGAAGGGATATTTTTACTGCCCTGCTCTGACTTTGGCTGGGTGACGTCCCACCCCTACCTTGCTGCCACCTCCCTGCTCTAAAACACGGGAGAGGTTTGTACTTTGTCCATGTATTCGTTCCTCAGCCTCCCCAACTTTGGTGCATTACTGTCACTCAATACCAATATTGAATATACCTGTGTTATCTGTAAAGCAAAATTGTGACTTTTCTTTCATTGTCATATCCCTTTTATTAAGAAATTCTAACATCATTTAGGAACTCAAAAAACATGCTTTGCTCCCAAATGCATATGAACTTCACTTTTTGCTTCTACTTTACAATATATCCTATGCAAATAACATGTGTATGTGTGGTCTCTGTGCAACTACTTTCTTAAAGACCTTTTGGTCATGCATGATAAAACAGGTGAAAACCAAAAGCAATTGTCTATTTCTTCAGTGCAGTTGTGCTTTAGGTGTTCGTTCTGGTTTGAGGGAGCTGAAAAAATTTGGTAGCAGTCATAGTGCTAACACACAGCCTCAGACACTTTAATCACCTTTTTTCTCATGATACTTGCTCAACAACTCTGCTCACCTAATGTATTTGCTTAATAGTTCAAATAACCCCATTAAAAAAACCAAGAAATTCCAACAAAACTCCTGAATTACTAAGGTGGAACAGCACTAACACCACCACAGAAAAGCAAGGTATTCTCCTCAGCCTCCAGTACAGAAAAAATACAGTAACAGCAGATATAGTGGTGTAGTCTTCACAATGAGAGTGATCTAGCATGGGAATTTTGAAATAGACATGAAAGAGAATAAAAGAAATCAAAAGAACTACAAGAAAAGAAAAATACAAAACTTGTGGAAACTTAAGAAAACAATTTAAGTCTTTACTTCATGTAATTTAGTATTGGTTTGCAGCCATACAACAGCCAATTTAGAGAAACCAGCAAACAAGGCACTAAAATTATTGGAGCCAAGAAATGCAATTTACTCTGTGCTAAAGTCCACAACTTACTATATTCATTTCTGGATTTATGCCAGGCTCAAACCAGAAGGTCCTGGACATTACAGACTCTCAGCATGTGAAATGTCTCACCACCTGAAAACTTCCCAGGTCTTCGCTGGCAAGGAATCATTTAGTTCGTGGGATGGAATGTAAAATGAGTCATTCTGGTGAAAATACCATCTTGCTCATTTCCCATTTAAGTTCTGATTTACTTTAAGCAGCAATCCTCCAAGTTGGTGGGTTTAGAAATCAATTCGTATGTCCTTACATACTTAGATTTTACACTCTGTGCTCTTTGAGGGTAGAATGTCAGTGACAGGGAAGTCACTGACAGCATTTCCATTGACCTCAAGGATGGTAGAACTTCACCTTAATCCACCTTTTTTGGAAACCCAGCCAAACTGCAGCACAGGACTAACTGGAGTGACAACAATGCTCAGGTTTCCTGCATGTGCAGAGCACACTTTCTAATCCTTATCCTTCCACTTTTTTTTTTTAAGAAAGAGGTTGCACACATTTTTTTTCCTTCTTTAGTAGAGAAGGGCATTCTCTAGAATTATCATTCTCTAGTAATGCAGTCAAATGCACAGAAACAGTCCCAACAACTACTTTTTCAGAGGAACTTCAAGGGTTTTATTGGCTGCCTCCTGATGTACCCCACATTGTTTCAAGTAGCTGTTGACTCTAAGTTTTGCTCTTGGCCTCTGTCTCATCTCAATCTGGTACTTAGAGGCATTACCTGAAGTTTCAACCAAAAGGGATTGAAAGATACGATCTGAAAAAAGAGATTAGCCCTTATTAACTGCATGTGATTACACAGCTAAATCTAATTATGCATCCCACTGGCAAAAAATGAAGTACAGTTCAGATATAGACAAAAAGAGAAATGCAGTGTGGAAAATCATAGCAAAAGACTGTAATCGTACAAGCTACCACACATGAGGAATTTCTCATGGTTTTATCAGACTTTTCCTGGATCTGCTGTCAGAGCAAAACACTCTATGGATTGAAAAGCCATATCAGAAATCTAAAAAACAGAGAGACCAATAAATCCAGAAATTTTAAGTTACTACAGGCTGAATGTGCTAAATAACTGAGTGTAAAATTAACTTTTTTTGTCAGAAAACCTGATGAATTAGTCACTGAAAAACAGCTAATTCATAAGATTTAGTAGCATGAAACAAATAGAATGACTAAACTTTGTAGCAAAACACACAACTAAAAGCAATTATAAAGTATTCCAAGCTACTGAACATGTAAACCAAGAAGTATGAAAATCATTTACTCTTCACCAACGAGTTCTGTCTGTCAGGCTCCTCCCTGGCTAAGACTGGATTTGGTGTTTTCTTCAATTCTTTATCTTGAAAGGCTTTCTCATGTGTATGCACCCACAACCCAGCCAAGCTGTGACACCATCTCTAACAGTGTGAAGACAAGGAGCTCTGAGGAAACAACTCCTCTAAGCAGTGGCAATGGGTGACCCATGGCAGAAGGGTGTCAGCAGAGTGAGAAATCCTTTTACTACATGGAGCTGCTACATGACTGTTGAAAGAAAAACCCATCATGATTTTCAGCTGCTGTGATGAGAGAAGACAGATAAACAGGTAGTGGTCCAAGACTTGCTAGATTATATATCCCACTAGGACTGCAGCAGGCTAGATTGTTCCCTCATTTGTGTCACCAGGCTATGGTAATTCAGTTAAATCATCAACCTGGCACAGCAGCAAGTTCAGAAGAATGTGATTTTCAATCTGAAGTATCTGTATTCTGGTTTGTTCAGTGCACCTCTCTTCTCTGCTGCTCCACATGGGTACCTTCTGTAATGGCAACTGAGGATGGCTGAGCCCCCTCTGCATTTCCCCCTTGCAGTAAAGCCATGCTGACAGCTCTTAACTTTCTGTGTCATCTCAAATGCACAAGGTCAAAAAATAAATCCTCTCGCACTGTGACTGGGATTTCTTGCTAAATCAGCATTACACCAAGACATAAAGCACAGTTGAGTTTCTCAACATTGTCCCTAGGCTGTTTGTCTCCTCTGAAATCCTGTTGAATATTGATTTGGGATTTAAAGGTCCAGCTGCCCACCTAATCAGGTTGTGTATACCAACTTTGACTGATTAATGGGTTATTCTAAATGCACAGCTACCTCAAGGACTAAAGAACATGGACAACATGAACTTTTCTTCTCTTGCTTCATGCCACAAAGTTTTAGATTAAATTACACCTTTACAGAAATACAGGCTTGCCCTTCAAGGTATAACCACCAACCTGTGAATTTTCTTTTTCTGACATATGTAAGGCAATTTGGCTAAGCCTTAGTTATAGCCAATCTTAAAATACCAGAAAAATTACTTGATGTTAAACTTGAGACCACATGTTGCCTTTTGAGATATTTATGAGTCCAGCAGACCTTATATTAAGCAAATGGAATTAATTTTGTACACACTATCTAGCTGCATCTCTCCACAGGTGAGCTACCATCTAGGCAGGTTTAATGGACAATTCCTCAGGATACCCTAGCAATTACTCCTCTGCTGACCTGGGAGGATCATTAATATTAGGGAGTTGAGATGCAATTCAATTTTCATTCTGGCTCAGCCCTAAGCTTCTCCTAAGTGGATGCTGTCAGCTGTGTCAAATTATATATGATGCTTAGGTGATGTGGAGGATTATTAAGAAGAGAGCTGGGAATGGTAAACTCAATTCACAAAGTTTTCAGCCTGAACTTGAAGAGTGGCCTAAGATACCAATAGGCCAGAGCCATTTGGCATGGTTACAACCACCCTTTTTTTTTTTTTTTTTTTTTTTGTTCAGGGGTAAGCTGCTATGGGAAGAGCAAATTCAGGTATTGATCAGCCCAGAGCAGCAGGAGAAGAGCTGCTGTACAGAATGGCACATTAAGTGATTTAAATGAATACAATAAAAAACCCCAAAAGGCTTAATGGCAGAACTCTGAGGAAGCCCAGCTAGCAAATGCAAACAGCATTACACAATACACCCAGTATGCCAAAGAGAAAAGGTTTGATGTTCAGCCCCACAACTGCAGCAATAAATGAAGTCAGATAGCTCGGATCCAGTTCAGCCTTTTCACAATCATTAAAAAAGCCTCCAAACCCATAACTTCTCTCTCAACACAATGGTTATAACGTGTAAACCAGGACAGAATTGAACCATCTCCACCGCTTTACTATGCTCTGACTCATTTGATAGAAAACAAATGCACCAAAAAAAAGCTTTTCCCCTTGCCGTTCCAGCTACTGGGCGAAAATGAGACATTTCTGCACAGATGAAAGCTGCAGAATCCTTGCTTTAAAAGCCCTTTTGGCAACCCTCAGCCCCACCTTTGCCTTTTTCCACTATCACGATACACCTGTCCCACCTGATGCCAGCTCTGGCTTTGCCAGCAGAATTCCCATGGTGCACGCAGGCGCCAGACTGCCACGGCATTTTAACTCTTCTTGGGGAGAATAAGGAGCTGCAAAGATCACCAACCTCCCCAGAGGAGCTGGGCACTCTCACACAAACACACACCGTCCTGCTCGTTTTCAGGTAACAGGGAAAGCTTTGTAACCCGTGCTCCTTTCAATCAGATGCCTTGCAGGTTTGTTATTTGAAAAACAAACAAATAAATAAATAAATGGAAACACCTCGCTCTTCGTGTTAGAAACAGGCAAATAAACAATCAACCTTTGAGAAAATACACAAACACTTTCATTGTCATAAGCATGCAGCGACTTACCCTCCCCCAAAAGGTTAGAAGCAACTCATTTAAAAATGAAGCTACTTTGCATTATATATCATCACATTTTAGTCCATCAGATACAGTCATTCATTGATATGCAATTTTTCTTATCAAAGCATGCATATAACTCACAGGAATTCCCGTTGTGCAAATGCTCACTGAAAAAAAATCAAATCAAAACAAGTACAGACGTACGTACACACACACGTACACACATATTCTAAGACAAGATGAAAAGCATGCATGGTCAGGGTTTAAGCATAATTTAAGCCAAAATAATTGCTAGATTGTTAAAAAGAAAGCAGCCTGGCAACTATTTGAAGCAGGTTTTATTCATGCTTTTATTTGATTCTTCTCAATTTTCATTTCCTTTTAGACTCATTTGTAGCAAACATGCTAAAAAAAAAAAAAAAAAAAAAAAGTCTCTATTGTTTAAGAAAAAGCAGACGAGAAAAATTTAAAAACAGCAGCATCCATGCTCTGAGTACCAAAGCGTTTTTTTCTTGGAGCAGAAAAGAAAAAAAAAAAATTTAGAAGCTTTTCTAGATTTAAAACAGATATCGTGCAGAAATTTGATCTTAATGACATTAAATCTCCAAGGAGATGTATTCTAATTTTTTTCTTAGTTAAAAAGAAAAAAAAAAAAGTAATTTTCAGTAAATCGGTGCAAATGCCCTTTTTGGCTAGGTTGGTTTTTTTTTGTTTGGTTCTGGCTTTTTTTTCCTTTCTCCTCCTTGCTGTCAGCCTAAAGGTATCTTAAACCCTGCATGCGGCAGTGCTTCGCCTGTGCGCTGCATCGGCTGTGAGAGAAGAAGCTACCTGCGAGTTTTCACAGTGCCATCTCATATCCATGTCTGCCTGGCTACCCTGCGTGCTTACAGTTTGGTTTTTTTTTTTTTTTTTTTTTTTGGTTGTTTCTTTTTTTTTTTTTTTTTTCCCCTTCCTTCCTTCCCTTGCTTTCTCTCTCCCCCCTCCCCTCCTCCTCCTCCTCCTCCTCCTCCTCTCCGCTTAATTCTTAATGGAAATCCTAGGAAATTTCGTCCATCCTCTGAAATCAATACTGGTGACAGGCTGCCTGCCTCCGCGGGAGCCGGGGATGATGGATTGCCTGCGCATCCGCCCGGCCTATCAGTGCCCGGCGCTCCGCCCGCCCCCGGCCCGGCCGCGCCCGCCGCCGCCGCGGGGACACCGGGCACGGCGCACGGCGCTGCGGAACCGCGCCGGGGGGAGGAGGGAGGAGGGATGGATGGATGGAGGGATGGAGGGATGGAGGGATGCAGCGGAGGGAGGAGCGGCGCGGCTCTGCCACACCCGCGGGCAGCGCTGCGACACCGACCCCGCCGCCGCGTCACCGCTTTAAAGGAAGGAAAGGACCCCGGACATGAGCCGGCGCGATTCCACAGACGCTGCGGAACGGGATGGTGCTGGAGCCGCCCCCACCGCCCCACCGCGTCGCTTCCCACCTGGCACGGCACGGCACGGCCGGGATGCCGCCGGGAAACCCGCCAGGCACATCTGCTCCCTCCTTGGCCGCACACAGCATCGCCCAGCGCTGCACAGGTGCTGGAGCGACCTGGACCAAGCAACTGCTGGGAACAGGTTTGTCAAGCTAGTCACCAACCCACCAAAATCCAGCCACAGCGTCTACCAACAGATCCCTTTTACAGCAACACCATTTTATTTAGCCCAGGGAGAATTTTTCCTTTTTCTTTTTTTTTTTTTTTCCCCCCCTTCCTTAACAGCTTTCATTAATCCCAACAGTTGTAAGATAGCGAGCGCCCTCAAATCTACTTTGAATAAAGAATGTCTACGCTGAGGAAAAAAGACAAGCGAGATATTAAAAAATCAGATGATACCAATTTTGCATTTCCCCTGATAGGAGCTTGGGGAGGATAAAAACTTGCCCTGACATAGCCTCACCCACCCATTTCCGTGGCAGTGTGTTGCCTTTTTCAAAAGGCATTTTGAACTTGCAGCACCATTTGATAAATGACACGTCTGCATGTTTACAGCTATTGGCCAAAGCACGTGGCAGTAAAGAAAAGCTGATGGGCAGTGTCTTGATACCACTCCTCACTAAAAATAAATTGAAATCGATTGATAAGATCTACTCTGCATGAAAAACATCTCCCTGCTCTAATCAGAGCCAGGTTCGACTGGAGGTTGTGTGGCTCAGTAAATGTGCATAGTAGTGCCTAGATTTTTAATATTCAGTTATTAAATTATAAACCTAATAGATGTCTACCGTGTTCCTTTCCCGGTGAACTGAAAAATAACAGCCCATGGACAGCAGCAGGGCTGCTCCACGAACATTCATTTGGCTGCAGCTCAGTTACAAGGAATACAGTTAATGCTGAAAGAAACACTGCGCTGCTTGTTGGAAGTGGCATTCCTATTTGTTAAATGTCTGTCTGTGCCACGTGGTGCTAATTAGAGGAAAGCCACTGCCCTGAGGCTCTTGCACTTGCCTTATGGTGCAACCTGACTCCTGGCCCTAAAGCTTGCAAACTTTAAGGCAGTGAGCTGGTGGATGGAGCAGAAAGCACTGTGCTCTCTTGTTCCACACACTGTTTTCCAAGCGTGGGCCAGCAAAATTAAAAGGTGCTCTGGAGCTGAACTTCGTATTTTGATAGCTCTCACAGTTGGAAATCTCTCAGCTTTTTCTTTCAGAGCAATTCCTAACCCTCTGAGGAGCACCCTGGAAATCCCCAATCTTGACTCTACACCTTTCCCCTTCTGGAAGATGACATAGCACACCATCAGGACATAATTACATGTTTCCTTGCCCAGTGTTTTGTGGCAATGGTCAAATCTTCAAGCCTTGTTTGCACATCTCTGGTCAGGAACTGGGACAGAGGACAGGAAGGGCAATGCCCATGGTCAGCAGTTGTGCTCTCACTGCCCTTCTAGCAACAGCATCCATTTCCCTGGGTTGCCTGACAACAACTCCTGTCTGGGCTGTGTTCTCAACAAAAGGAGTTCATTTGGGGGGCAAAACAAATAAGAAAAAAACTCATATTTTAATTAAGAAAATTATCTAAATGAGAACAATAAATACTATTTCAAGCAGATCAAACAATGTGGTCCTTTCACATTCTCTAAGTCAAACTTTGATTAACCCCAGCATGTGCCTTCCTGAAAGACAGCAGTAAATTATCTATAATATTTTGCTTGAGGAAGTATTTTTCAGAAGCATGATTCTACAACACCACCATTAACAGTAATGGACTGTCATATGTCCTGTGTGCTGTTATTCAGGGGTCTAACTAAGGCAGCAATAAAAGGAATGGTATAAAGATGGATGGCAGATCCCAGCTCCTCTCAAATGCTGGGCAGATGTCTGTGAGGATGAAATGCTGTTTGAGAAGCCTTGCCTTGAAGTGCTGGAGGGAAATGCTGCAGAGCACAGCTTGCCTGAGCTGTGCTAGGTCAGAAAGCCATATCCTATAGATTCTGGCTGTCCAGCAAAAACCAGCTTGCAAGAGAATTCCTTCTGTTGGAGAACAACCCTTCATCTAACCAAGTTCAGGGGCTTTTTTTGCCTCTCATGGAGATGCAGCTGTCTGTGTAGTGTGTGTGATTGGCTATGGTGTGATGTGGAAATACAATAGACAGCGTGCTAGGATAAATTTGACCCAAAGGATGTGAAGGCACTTATGAGCTTAGTGTGGTAAAGCAGTTAGGAATGATCTGACTTTACACTTAAGTGCTTTTTTTGCATTTAAGTAAACTCTTGAGTGCTTTGTTGAATCAAGTCCAAATATACAAAAAATAAAACTAAATGCAAAAAAAGCAATGAACCTGAATTTGCTTGACTACACACTCTCAAGCTATACATGAGAGTTTTGCTGAATATATGTATTTTGCCAAATATATATAAAATATCACTTGTAAACTTGCTTGTCAATGCAGTGAGGGATAGGAAATGAGTTGGATAGCATATATTTCACATCAAGGGACACTGCAGTAAATATCACAAAGACAAATCTCTATAGTTACTAAAATGCAGAAACAGCATTATGCTTGAAAAACATAGACAAAAAAATTATGTTAAACCCACCATACAGAACTGAGAACAGGAGAAGCCAAACTTGTGATTTGATTTAGATCTAAATATGCTACATATTTCATTAACTAGACAGGAACTGTACAGACATATCATCATTAAAATCCTTGCTAGTACACTGAACAGGCAGTTTTATAAAATGATTGTAATTTGTCTAGGAAAAAGATCTACTCAAGAGTAAAAAAGCCCACAATTATTTTATATTGTCTTTTTTAGATACCATTTTATCAAAAAAATTTGCATCTGCAATTCAGGCACAGGTGGAAGCCATCAGTTCTTACACTTCAGCCTAAGGGCAAGCACAAATTAAGCTGCTTGAGATGAGAATGAGATATTTTATATACTATCCACCACTTCAAATGTGTTTAATGAATGTGAAAGTTATGTGAGTTTTAAATATAAATGTCTGTGCACCCATAGGGATTAAATTGTCACTTCAACTTGAGATTTTGTCACATCACTCTTATGGCCAAGGTGGGCCTTCACTGATGCCCTGTCACCTGCAAACCCCTCAATATTGTCCTTGGGACACATATTCAACAACTTTGAGGTGTATGTGGATTTGCTGTCACAGTGAGTTTTAATTTTGGAATTATTTGTGCACTGTCATTCCTATCGAGACAGAGCTACTATTGAGGAGGAAGCCTTAACAGTTTCCATGGGAGAACTGGGACATTATTTGGGATTTCATCAATATGACATCTTCCCTTTGCCCCAGGAGACTCCTGCAATATCCACTCTGCTAAACTACCAAGCTCAAATGAGTGTCAGTGCCAACACTCTGTGTCATCTCTGTAACACTTAGTGAACTAAGTGTTCATGCTGTCAGCCAGGCTGCACACACCAGGCTGGCTTGCAGATGCCTCCATTCCCATGGATCACAGGAAAACAAGCTTCAAGAGAACTGCCCTCCACTGCTTAAAAGGGCAGGATCCTCCTCCTTCTTTAAGCAAATGGAAGCTTAATGGAAAAAAATATTACTCTCTCAATAAGCCATAATTTAGATCAATCCTACCTGTTTGGAACTAACAGCTGCCATCAGACTTTAGTCCCCAATTCTATACTGTCAAGAAACAGATGAAATGTACTCTTTTTTCTGGACACACATATATTTTCATTCTCTGCTTCCTCTTATCTCCTACTGTGATTCCCTAACGTTTTTTTTCTGGCCTTTCCAAATCCTTCTCCATCTGGTGAATCAACAGTGTCATAATAATACACAGGGAAAATGATGACATGCAGCTATTATCCTAATTATATAGAGCACCTTTACTTTGTCTCAATTGTCTTTATAAATTATGTTTCTTACCCATGCAAATATTAGCACTACTTGATTGCTCTCCCTATCTGGTTTAGTCATAAGTACTCATTGCTTTTTCTAGGATAGAGGGGGCAAATTGCATGGGAAGATACACAGATACAGATATAGGAAGGGGAAAGAAGTCATCTCTTTGTATCAAAATCTTTTCCAAGGATGATTAAGAGTGAACAACTGCAAACCTCTATTTTTGAAATGGCAAAATTAAACATTTGTCGAAGCATGTTTATAGCTGAATGCCTGTAGAGCAAAGAGGAAGAATTTTTTTTCTCCTAGACTGCCACAAAAGCAGACACAAAGAAACAATGCATGATACTCTTCTGTGAGAAAAAAATAATCACAGATAAGACAAACCCAGAGTAGCATTCTGAAATTTTCAGGTATGTTGCCCATGATTTTCTAATTAAAAATAATCCAGATTTACAATGTCTAATTATTCACAAGTTTCCATTTTTCCCCTGTAGCTACACAAAGGATGCTAGGTGTTACATGCAGAATGTATTCACCCTTGCTATGCTGTACTGGCTGGGAAAAGGGGTTTTCCCCCCTGTTTCAGTCCAGAAATCATTGAGGCAGCCTTAATTTACAGGAGTGTTCACTGCCTAAAAGACTTGCAAATACATCATCTGCCTTGATTTCTGCAGCAAGTGCCCCTCTGCACAGGTCACAAAGTCCTAAATAAATTAACCCTAAATCCCTACAGGTGATTCACATGGGATGCCCTCTACTTTTTTGTAGGGGGGCAAAGGAACCATAGAGCAGCAATGGATTGTTGACAATCTCTTTGTCAACAAATCTCTTTGATTTGTTATTTTAGTGGTGTTACAGGTGTTATTTCCATTTCAGTGAGTGTCAGTTCAGGCAGAGGGGTTTATTAGGGAACCTGAAATATCTCCAGAGGTCAATGAGACCCCAGCATTCAGATGAGGGACAGGGTCAAGCTTGGCACAGCTAAGAGAAAACTTTAAAAATACCTAAAAATGCCTAAAGGTTTTTCTCCTCCTGCAAACAGCAACAGGATTCAAAGAAGAGAGGAGAATGAACTCAACAATGTGTGCTTTGCAGGAGAAGCAGATGAAGTTGTAAATCTGAAAACAGAGCGGGGGAGGAAGTGCTGTCTGGAGAGAGAGACCCACATCTGCCTTTTGCTCTTTGTTGTGAGAGAGCATGTCAGAGATCACGTTTTCTTCCCCCAAATAAGAACAAGGAAAAGAATTTACAATGAAAGTCTTTGTGCTCTTTCCTCCTGGGTACATAAGGCACATCTGTGTGTGCACAAATAAATAAACTGGGAGCAACTGCAGTCGAGGATATGCTGTAAACAATAAAGCTATTTATACAATTTCATACTTCTGTCAACATTTGATGTTTCAATATGATTGTGTATTTCACAAATTTTTAGATTCTCTCATCACCTTTGGCAGGGTCAGGAAAGGTTTTATCCTCTTGTGTCAGCCTCCTGAATGGGTAAGAGGGGCAACTCCTACACCAAAATGTTTACAGGATGATGAAATCCATACTATAAGACAAACTTTCTGTAGCTGTAGTTAGGGGAGCAGAAAGAAAGAAAGATGAAATCTCAGTTCCCAGTGTATTTTCTCCAGGTGTAATTTTGTCCTGCTCTATCAGAGCCATTTTTAGCAGCTGGGGAATCCTTCTTGCAATTTCAACCTCTATAAAAGAGTTTAAATCTAAACCCAACAGAGTGGAGAATGTAATATACTGGGTTTGATTGATCTGGATCTTTGGGTTTCTAAAACCTCGTTGGTTCAAAGAAGATTGCTACAAATATATTGTTTGTTCTACTTCAAAATCATACCTTTTGAGAGACACCCACATAGCTCAAAAATAGATGAGAGAATGCATTAAATTTTGGCCTTGCTACATTTTGCAGAGAGGGAGTGTAAGGGGAAAGAAAAAAGAGAATGTGAAGACTTCCTTCTAAATTAAAGGTTTCATATCCTAATAAACAATTTCTTTGGCTGTTAGTAAATGCTTCCATTATCCCCTAATGTGGTGAAGCCCACAGAGCCTGAGTGTCTGCTTTATTCTTGAGATGTTTTGACTGTTCCATCAGGTAAACAGCAGACCCTGGGCCCTGTCTCTTTTGAGTGCTCCACAGAAAACTAAAGCAGCTGTGGAATAACTATGCAAACACTCCCAAAAGCACACAGGGTGTGATGTTGGCTGTTCCTCCTTGTGTGAAAGGAGGGTGGCTCTCCCTTGATCCTGTGGCTGGGGTTTTTGTGGGAAGGATGCCTGACAGGATAACAGATTCAAAGAACACCTGGAGGCAGCTGAACCTGCTGTAAGCTGACAAGGATGGGAACACCAAGAAAGAAATCTTCAAATGAAGAGCTAATTAATGGGTGCAGTTGTGTGCTGGGTATCAGGAGGGCTCTAATTACAGCCCTAGAGGAAGATGGTGAAACTAATGAAGAAATTCACATTTTGGAGAGATTATCTTGCTATGACATCAACCTCCAGGTGATGGGAAATGAGGGGACTGATGGGTTGACAAGACAACTTGCCTTTAAAGAGCAGAGGGCTGCTCACCTGCCTCTCTCCCAGCAGACAGGTGTAAAAGGAATGGGTTTTTACCAAGGAGGAAAACTAGAAGAACCGTGCAAACTACACCACAGTCAACTCAACCCACAGACAGAACTAAAAACAATGGGAACTACTTGATTTCTGAATGTGAAACTCATGTTCTCTAAAAGGGCATAAAAACATGAAACTGAGCCTATATTACCTAAACAGGTCTAACAAAACAAAGCAAAATGATCCTCAACAAAACTGGAATTTACACTTCATGAGAATTAAATGATTTTCATGACTTTAATAAATTACTATTTTGGCTCAGCCATTTTACAATGGGCAGGAACTACACTGAGTTGGGGGAGGTGTGGGTAATTAGTTGATTTTTGTCTGAAGTGAATTGCATTTAAAGAAAGAAATTAGGAAAAAAAAAATACAAACTCTTCCCCCGTGCCCAAACAAGGCAAGCATGCAGAGCCCATAGAAATTCACGAGGGTTTTGTAGATCATGTAAAAGGTTTAAAGGGCTAGTGAACAATCCTGTTCCTACAGAAATCAACTGCATTTCTGACAGAATTTCAACCCTTATTTTTCAAAATGTCTTATGGTTTGTCCTTTGCTTTCCTACCTCTCTGGGAAGCTCAGGGAGAAGCCCTTTTGCAAGCAGTGTCAGTCTCACCTCGCCAGTCAGTGTGACTGAAGGAAGGGGCAGAGGATGTCAGCACTGCTCTACTCCTACACAAGGCTTGTAGATCTGCACACACACCTTAAAAACATGCACTGTTAAAGAAAATCTTTTGAAGGTAGAATACACCAATCCACAGAATTTTTTAAAAAGACCACAGGTAATTTTTATACATTGAACCTATGGAGGCATGTGATGCAATTAGAAAGTTTTCACTCTAATTACTGGTGTTCACCATTCAAATTACAGCTCTGACACACAATTTATATTCATTTCTATCACTACAGTCCTAGTTAAAACATAAATTAGCTATAACTTTTATTTTGCTATGACAAGACAAAAGCATACTGCTTATCATGATGTCATTCTTCCAGCACATGCTAGAAGAAAAAAAAATCAAGTTGTATTTTTGGTCTGATTATCTGTCAGAGAGTTTGCTTGTGCAGGTCACAGTTCTGTAAGCAGTGAAATAACCTTGTGATGGATGATAAACTGGAAATTACACTACTCATGTACAAGGCCACACACAAGCACGTACATCCTACATGTTGGAAACACCCTATTTGTTTTCTGCTTTGTTTGCTATCAAATCTTATTTCTCTTTCATGCTAAGAGACAACTAATTAGAAGTCTACTAATCAATAGACCATTTTATTATCCAGTTCAGCTCTGAATAATCCTCATAATTTAACGAGCTTCTGAGCAGGCCAGCAGGGAATATGCAGTGAAAACAAAGAATCCAACAAATACCAAGGGCTAGCTACTCAGTACAAAGCAGCTTTCAAGAAAATAGAAAAGCTACCAGAGATTAGTTTTAAGTAGAGGAATCAAAACAAGCATAATGCAAATCTTGTTTTCCTTCTTTTCTTTGCAGTAGAATTCACAGCTGCTTTGCCCAGCTAAGCCCTGGAGGTCAGTCAGCTCTGGCTGCTGGAGGGGGCACCTCTGCCTGAGCCAGGGAGAGCTCCTTGGCCATGGGAAGGGATTTTTTGTTCAAAGAAAGGAAGGGAAGGAGTGTGTTATCCTCTCTCAGGACTCCCTAACAGGTTTAGTTTTCTCCATGGAAGCTTGGAAGTGGAGAAGTCCCAGCACAGCTCTGCTAGACCAGCAGCATCCTTGGGCAGCAAAGCCAGGTGCTCCACAGCTGCTGTAAAAGTTCCCTTATTTATACCACTGTAAAAGTAGATTTGTCACCTTAACTTTAACAATAAAGAACCAGAAATATCCTGGTTCACAATATTCATATATTCACAGATTACAGAAACAGAGAGTTACCCATTCAGACAACCCCCTCTATTTTTTTTCAAACAATATCAGTGCATTTTATTTGGCATTTTAGGAGTAATAATTATTCTTTGTCGATCAAAAATGTTTTCTGTGCTTTAAAGAAGACTGCAGAATAAAAAGGAGGACAATGCAGAGTAAAACCCTTAATTAAATACTGAAAGTATTTTATATGCACTTTCATTTCCTTGACAGCATAGCTGTGCTACTTCCTCATTCATTGTTAATGAACTAAGTCTATCCTTCCTTGGGCTTGCTACAACATTAAAACAATAAAGATAAATAAAGTCAGCCTAATGTTAAGTTTTTAGGTGCATAAGAAATATTTACAGCTCAAATCACAGTCAAGTTTAAGTCAGAAACTTCTCAATATTTAACAAATATCTCTGTAATAAATGCATAAATCATCAAATAAATAAGGAAGAATGGAAGTAGGCTTAGCAAAAAAAAAAAAAAAAACAAACCTAAAACAGGATACAGATGCAAATGCTTGTGTATATATAACAAAAAGTCAAAACTCCATACATTTCTAATTGATAAAATTTTTACGTTCAACTTATTTTACCGTGGAGTCCATGACTGATGATCCAATTAATTTAATTTATGAAGTTCTTTCTAAATGTTTTATTAGTGCAAAGTATAAACACAATGTCAGCTCTGAGGAGCCTGGGATCTTACAGGTCCAAAGAAAAGGCTTAACAGCCCTTCAAAGTCAAAATTCCACTAGGAAAGAAGTCTCTGAGTACAGGTTACTGGCCTAACATTTATTTATTTGCAAAATCTTTAGGTGTTTTTGCCATATGCCATACCAGGTCATTCTTGTTTGGGTCTGCCTCTCAGTAGGATCATTTTTCCTGAGCAGGAGCAGTTGCAAGAGATCCCTGCCCTAGTCTCTTCTTCCTAGGAAGGCAGAGCTGGAGAAGTCCTCTTGCTCAAGTACATCCTTAGCACAGCCAGCACAGGACTTTTTTACCAACTGACCACACCAGTTCACTTTTCACTGTTTGACACCAAGCTTTGTGCTGTTCCTATTGCAACACAACTGTCTCCGTACCCTCTGATTAATCCCAACTTAATTTTGTCTGTGGGCCTGTTTCCTTTCAGGGCACTTCAATACTTTGGCATAAATAGTCCTCTCCCCTCCCTTGTTAATTTATTTTAATTTCTAGTCATTGTTGTCATAGAATCATAGAATGGTTTAGGTTGGAAGGGACCTTAAAGACAATCTTGTTCAAACCCTCTGCTGTGGGCAGGAACACCTTTCACTAGACCTGGTTGCTCAGAGCCCCATCCAACCTGGCATTGAGTGCTTACAGGAATGGAGCATCCACAGCTTGTCTGGGAAACCTGTTCCAGTGCCTCACACTCTCACAGTAAAGAATTTTTTCCTAATGTCTAATCTAAACCTACCCTCTTTCAGTCTGAAGCTATCTTCTCTTTTCCTGCCACTACATGCCCTTGTGAATTGCCCTCTTCATCTTTCTTGTAGGCTCCCTTCAGGAACTGGAAAGCAGCAATTTGGTCACCCTGAATCCTTCTCCTTTCCAGGCCAAACTATCCCAGTTCTTTCAGCTTTTCCTTCTAGGAGAGTTGCTTCATCCCTCTCATCAATTTAATATCCCTCCTCTGGACTCACTCCAACTGGTCCTTGTCTTTTCTGTGCTCAGGACCCCAGAGGTGGATGCAGCACTCCAGGTTTTGCTGTGGTAAAACAAGCTGTGTTCTTGTACAGGATGGAAATGTGAACAAAATCATATCAGACAAGCAGGATGTAAACTCTCAGCAATTCTTACACTCTACAGTAACTATCTTAATATTGTCTGTTTTTTAAATACAGTAGGATAAAGATGCACATTTCCAGTGGATGCAGAGTACTGGTGTGCCTGCAAGTGCCACATAAAGCTGGGGTGGCTGGCTGGTGCAGAAATCGACTTTTTTTAATCTTGTAGGACAGGATCTTTGGCATTTCTCCCTCCCTTGAGAGGGGCCAGCAGTACAACTGCCTTTTCCATGGCCACACCACCACAGCTTACTCATCTTGCTGTTATTTAGAACTCCCCATGCTTTTGCTCCTCTTTCATTTCTAACTGATGAACAATTAACTTGTTGCTCAATACTTTGTTATTCTGAAGGATGTGATTTTGCACAGGATCCTGATGAATTCATCTCTCTACTCCTACCCCAGTCCACAGGGTCATCCAGCTCCACACTCTCATTTTCTCCATACTATAGATGCCTGCTTTCTTTCTGCCCTATCTAATCAGGGCTTTCTGAGCTACTCCTGGGCTACATTTTTACTGCTGTTCATTAGTGAATCTCAAAAGAAGAGACAAGACTTGCAATCAACCAGCTCATCAACTAGAAGCAAAATGCTGTTTTTCTATTCCTGGTGGGTTGCATCTGAAGTCCTGGCTTTGTCTTGTAGCTACCTACAGCCTTTATCCTGAATCAGAACCTGGAGAAGTTTATACCTACTGATTTATAAAGAAAACAAGAGCTACAAGAACAGTCAGGCAGGATGCTAGCAAAAAAAAAATAAAAAAAGAGGAAGAAGATGCCAAAATAATCTGCAAAAACACTGTCTATACCACCAGAAGGATGATAAATGTCTCAGTCCCCACAGATAAAAGGAAGTATTTGGAGTCATACTGTTATTCTAACCCACAATGGTTCATCTTGTTGACATATGAAATTGATCCTAATAGCAAAATGCATCCTCAGTAAAATGAACAACTCTTTGGGTTTTTTCTGCAGCTGTAACAGATAATTGATTAATAGTGCACAAGCCAAGAAGAAATAGCATGTATGATACCATATTAATGTATTTTCAGACAAATAAAGTAAAGTTTTAAGGCCTTGTGTTCCTTCTTTGCAGACTGGTAAGTTCCATCTGTTAAAAATGAGTTTCCAGTTGGCACACAGAAAATGACTGCACTGTGGTATAAGCATCTCCACTAAGCTTTGTCATTTATTTCTGTAATTAAAACCATTTTGAGAAAGACGTAGTCAGTTCAAGCAAATTAAGTGTTGTAATAAAACAATTCTAATAACAATCCAGAAGTTATTAATGAATACTCAAATCTATATAGGGAAGTAACTCCTGAACAGGATTATTGCTATTTTCAGGCTTTTAAATGTGTAAATGTGTTTTCTGCACAGAATGTGGCAGTTACATTTACATAAGAATCATAAATCCAATTCAGAAATGTAATTTTATTTTTCTCCATAACCAGTCTGTTAATTTATCAAGAGCTCTGAACATCTGAACTGGTGGAGCAGATATGTCTTTTTCATGGGATTTAGTAGCTGGAAACAAGGAGGGAACTGAAGGATGAAATTTTTAAAACATCTTGTATTGATTAAAAAATACTCTTTACCATTTCTTAGAGATGTCTGCCTAGTGTTTGCCAGCCTCTCCTCAGCTCTCCAATCCCAATAAATGCATCACAGAACTAATAAAAACCTCTTCCTATTCTGACTAATTGTTTTGAAAATACCAAAATTTTATACCTCCCAGAACCCTTCCTGAGAGAATGTACTGTGGCTAAAAGCCTACTGGCAAACCACTCCACACAGATGCCTTAAGCATGTGCTCACACAAAGAGCCAAAAAAGCAACTTCTGACTAAGGGCTTTTGCTTTTGGAAGTGTAAGCATTGGCAGATAAACTTCCTCTCTCTTCTTGCCTTTGGGGGAACAATTTCTGCTTGTTAAAGACCATCCCTGCCCAGGTACTTTAAGAAGAGTTAATTCCAGTAATTAACACCCTGACCTTAGAAACATTGAGTTCCAAAGGGACCATGCAGTTTGGTCCAGAAGCTCTGGAGATATTCAGCAATTTGAGTCCAGTCAAGACATGCAGTAAGATGAGGCAATGGAGCAACCCATTTTGGCCAGAAAACTTCTTGCCATAATTTCATTGAGATTGATGAATGAGACAACACTAAAGATCATGACCTCATAAATTTCTGGGAGTTGTGACCTTTCAGGCACTAGATGATCATTCCAAGATCATTTATCCTCTGACAAGGATAGGCTATGAAGATAAAACCCAGCATATGATAAAATGATTATGCCCTTTTTGACATCAGAAATCTTCTCTTAGGAAAGGGCTACACAAATCCTCAGTACTGTCATTGTTGGTTTATTACATGAAAACCTGTAACTTCTGTGACAAAAATGATGTTCTTTTAGAAGCATTGAATACAGCATTCAGAAATGAAGCATTTTACAAATGAAATAGCCACACTCCTGATAGCTGGACCGTAGGAGGAGAGTTGTACAAGAGGCACTGTAAACCAGTAAGCTTTTGAAGAATAAGGTGAGCTATTTGCAAAGGTATGCAGCTAGTAATTGTATGTGTGGTTAAACATCCTGGTTTCCAAAGAAATTCCTATCACAAAAGCCTACAAAATAGGCTTATTTCAGTCTAAGAAGCAAAAATATGGTAATTTTATAGTGGTACATGAGGTTATGTCCATGTATCTTTTCCTCTTACAAACAGTGGTTTCTCTTGAACACTTTCACATCAGAAACCCAAGAAATACCTCACCCAATTAGAGTTGCTGGGCTGAAATTTGACAGGTGTAACACATTCTTTGCTACATAGAAGAAAGCACCTTTCTCAGAGGCAATTGCTACATCTTGCTTTGCAAAGACCACACCATGTTTTTATCTCTGGCTAGACCAGTGCCAGGACCAAGTGATTGAATGGTGACTCAATAGTCTGAAATTAGCTGACCTATCCCAGGTCTAAGATACGTCATCCCACTATGACATCAACAACAAATGGCACCTAATGCCTTTCCTTCTTGCCATAATTAGAAGCCTTGAGAATAGTCTTTTTTTTTTTTTTACTAAAAGAAAACCACCTTCTCCAAACACAAGTTCTAAACAAATCTGGTTCCTCTATGACAGGTGACTGAATCACAAGAAAATGCATATAAAGCCCTAACTTGACAATGAGACAAAGGATGATCTTTGTGATTCTTTTAAGTAAGTGAATATTTTATAATTTTTTTCACTCAAAAGCTTTTAGACTCCTCTGTTCTTGACCTCTTTCTCCCCCTCCTCCTATATATTTTTTTAACAGGGTGAAAGAAATAAAAGCAAACAAAGGAAAGAAGGCAAGAAAGTGATTATACAGTTTTTGGCAAAAAATGACACTACAAATTGAAAACCCTCTTAAAGCAGAAATATATGGATAATATATACAAATACAAAATAAGACAGGTTCCATATCAATTTACATTTACCAGAAAACCACACCTCAGACCTCTCAGAGATCCTTCCTCCCCTTCCCTGGCAATCACAGAAGGGCTCACCAAATCAACAGCCCAGCAAGGATGGAGTTTTGGCCTAGATGAGTGAGTGGTTCAGCACCAGGTGAACAGAGAATTCCATTGGAACTGGTATGGACTAGCTCATGACACACATGATCTGCCTAGAGCAGTAAAGCCTCCTCCTGCACCCACACTAGCATGCACCATAAAGAAAAAAGTCCATTCAAAAGGATAGCTAATTGTAGCATTGGCAGGAGTATCCCACTCCCACATATGCTGACTTAGAAACTTGCTTTGAAATGTGTCACTGCTGAAATCAGTCATCTCAGTGTTCCCAGGAGGAGGAGGGCTGGGGGGAAGAAGGCTTTTTTTTCTGCAAGAGAACAACAGGCCCATGGGGATATAGCAGTTGTAAGGATGCTGGTAAGGTTCAAGGAGAAATGGCAGCTTGAGAAATGTGTTGCTTCAGGAAAAAAAAAAAAAAGTGGAATAGGTTTGAAGGGGGAAAAATAGTAATGATTAAATAAGCTAAGCAAAAGGGAGGAAGGATACAGAGAGCAATGAAACAAAATTTTTCAGGACAGGAAAAAATCCAGAAGTATATGACTGATAATGAAAACTAGGACAATTAATGAAGATACAAAGGAAACACGTATGGAAAAATTAAGAAATGGTCTGTTGTGTGGGTGAGAGTGAACACAGAGAAACTATGTCAGATATATTATGCTACTAAAACTTTTTGTTTTCCCATGTCCCTTTGCTTTTCAAACTCTTGCAAAACATTACCTCATCTGTTTGGTTTGGGTTTTCTTTTTCCCTAGTGTGCAAAACTCACATTTCTCATCATTGTCTTTTCCTCTGCAGACAACAACTCTCTTCTTTAGCCAGAGCACCATCAGAGAGACAATGTCATGCACAGCTGACTGTGCCTTCAAGTGCATTTGTTTGCATTTGCTAAATGCATTTTGAATGTATTCTGTTCACCCACCTTTTCACAGCAGAAGGTCAGGGAGATGAAACATTGAGAAATGTCTGTTTCACAATCAGACCCAGAGACACACACACACACATACTCCATGTTCCTATAAGGGATTCTAAGTAATCAGAGGAAAATGGGCACATTTCACATTGTTTAATCAGTGGATAATGCAAAAACACAAATGTCTTCTCTGAAAGTATTCTGTCATCTCTGTATCCCCTAACCTACAGTTATTTTTGAAAAGGAGAAGCTTCAGATTGTTTTGGCATAAAAGTTTCACTAAAATCCTGAGTAAATTGGCTTATTTACTTATATATATTCTTCTCAACATCTATGTTTTGCCAAATAATACAGTTAGTGTGATTAAAAAAAAAAATCACTTATAAACGGTTGCATTTTACTTCTTTCTAAGGTCCAAAGAATGTTTTAATGGAGTCAGGCCTCTTCACCATGTTAAAATAATCTGGACTTTGAATGCTGTAAGCACAGATGTATTCCCACCTCTGCTTTTCCCCCACAAAACTACCTGTTTTGGGGGTATTTGCTGTATGGCAGAGTATAGTGCAAAAAATGACCACAGAAGCGTCTGTGATTTGAGGGTTTGCCACAGAGATACTTAAATCTGAACCAGAATCATATGCAAATTTCCTAGCCTTCCCATTAATACACATCTTTGACCAAAGATTAGCCCATTTGTGATTTTTAGCCACTGTTTCTGTCACTGCTAAACTTCTCCCAGACGTCCTCATCACTAGGATACTACACTTCAAATTTGCTTCGTAATGTGTCCTGTGCATTTCATAAATCAAGGCTGAACTCTTCACTTCTACAAATTACTCCTGAAAACAACCTCACTCATCTTCTGAAGTATATCCACTCACTTGATAAAATACTAAGGTTTTTCTTTAATGTGTCCTGGTCAAATTCATAATTATAACACATATTCCATTAAATGTTCTGTCCAATAATTAGATGTGAATAGCTTGATGATTCCCCTGAACAAGGCAGAGAATAGGACCTGTGTAAAATCTCCTGTTTCTGGTGCATTGTTGTAGGGTTGGAACCTGACTACTTGCATATAAACTTGGAAAATTGAATAAAGTTACAAAGCTACATTATATCATCACAAGGAAATTATGAACAAACTCTTCAGTGACAGCAGGGTGAGGGAGGGGATTCTGCTGGTTTGCTGGTGATTCTGTCTGGTTAAACCCTTTCTGTGTCCAGCTCTGGGGCCTGCAACATTAAAAGAACATCAACCTGTTGGACATCCAGAGGAGGGCCCCAAAGATGAGCAGAGGGCTGGAGCACCTCTCCTATGAGAAAAGGCAGAGAATATTGAGGTTATTCAGCCTGGAGCAGAGAAGGCTCCAGGGACATCTTATTGTGGCTTTTCAGTACCTAAATGGGGCCTGCAAGAAAGGTGGAGAGGAACTTTTTACAAGGGCATGTAGTGAAAGGACAAGGTGGAAGAAAATTGCCTCTGCACTGAGAGTGGACAGGAGGGAAGAGATCAAGACAAGACAAACTAGTGCATAAATAATTTCTATGACTAAATCCCATCTAATATAGTTGCAGTGATACCTGACAATTATATAAAGATTATTCTATCAAATTTAATTTGTAAATACTTTGGTTTTGTTTCAGTGGTGCCTCAGAAAACATCAAGCCAGAATGCTGTATTTCTAGTTAAATTTACAGGATGGTTCAAAACCTATTGGAAGGTTATAATTTTAAAGTAAATTATATAGTGACCTTTTCATAGTGCTTAAGGAAGCAATACTCAGGCTATGTATTTTTCAAATAGTGCAGCATACTTATAATTTAGGAAAATGTATGCACAAGATTTTCTGAACAATCTAAATTATTCTGCACTTGTCAAGATTTCAGGAGTCACATCTATTATTGTAATATTTTTCCCACAGAGTGCTTGTTTCGTGCCTACACAGAAATAGTCCCTGCAATGTCAAAGAAAATACGGGAGCTGGGTGGTTTCTTGTTGACTTGTGAGGTTACAGGTTGCCAGACTCACATGGCAAGAACAACTGCAAGGCCAGATGACAATCAAACTCCACTCTTAATTACTTCTGCTGCTGAGTCTAAATATATGCCCAGCTTGTGCTGAAATGGTGTCGTGCCACATCTCGCTGACATGTGTCAAGGGACCGCGTCCTTCGTTCTCGACCAATATCCGAGGCATCAGCCAGGATAAATCCAGGGAGGACATTGTAGCAGGTGCTGAGACCTTGCTTGATGTGTGTACATATGCATGTCAACCTAGATAATATACTTGGGCATGGCAGGCAGAAAGGAGCATAAATCACTGCCAAGACAGGCTCTGTACGCTCCCTGGAAGACTCACGGTGCTGTACTTAATCCAGGTGCCATTTTTTTCCAAATGAGATTTTGATTAAGAATTATTATGCCTCAAAGTCTTTTAACCCCGAGCCCTCAACTTTTTGACTGCCACTTCAAAACATGTGTTCTGATTAATAAAGTAACCTCACAGAGATTGCAACCACACAGGCATTTGCTAAACCCCACTTGAAATGAACACAAGAAGCCAATGGCATTTGTCAGTTGGACTTTCTTGTGTAGTCAAGATGTATTTTGTCTGTAAATGTGTTTTTAATCAGTTTGCTACTTACATATTTGCTATAAAGAAAAAGGCATACTTTTTCTTTCGTTAGGCTAAAGGTTGAAAATAATTTTGAAGTATAAAGAGCATCAGACAGCTAAAGCATGATAAAGGGTAGGAGAGGTCCAGTAAGTGTAACTTAGGCTCAAATTATTTTTCAAACACAGAAGAATTAATTTCTTCTGAGTGCCTGGTGCTGGATGCTTGCCTATTAAAAATGGACCATTAGAAAAAGAAAAAGACAACTACTTCTCTGAGCTGCAGTCCTTCTCAGGATCACTGTTCTGCCAGGCTTCGCCTCCCTTACACATCAATACATAATTTGCAAACAAATCAGAATCTGATGACACCATTTAAAATTTTACAGTACCTTTACTTAACATACCTCTCAAAAACAAAAAATACACTGCACAATGTGCACAAATCATTGAGTCATTCAAAAAACGTAAGCAGGGAGAGGTTTATATGGTAGAAATACTATACAGCCTTTCAAGAAAGGCAATCACATCTTCACCATGCCTTATTTTCAAAGAGAAAATGAAGCATAGCTTCTTTTCCTATCACTCAAATTGGCCACTTTCCTTCCTACCTTCATGTTCTATTATTTGTGTCACTGCAGCTAGAATTGCAGGATTTATTTAGGGACAACTCCTTATCAGTCATGAAACACAAAGGAAAGCCCAGCCTCACAGCACATATGTTTTAAACAATGTTTTACACCTCTTCTTACTTACAAAAGCATCAGAACTGGTAGCCTGAATTAGGGTCTTTAGTGGTAGCTATTAAACATCAAGAGTCTTTTTCCTGTACAGTCTCAAATTTTTCATTTTCTGTTTCATTTTCAGTGTTATTTTATTACATTATTTTATAATGGGAAGACAATCACAAGACATCTTGATGATATGTGATGTAGTGTTCCTTCTCATCCAGATAGAGAAAATGAGTGAAGCATTTCAGGACAATTTTCCAAAACTTCTACCAACCTTTCTTCTCAGACAAAAAAGTGGGAAGCAGTGTTTTCTTTAAGCTTACTTAAAAAGACTTCCTGCTCAACTAATCCTACTTCCATCCTATTTACTTCATGTGGAGGCTAAAATGGAACCTATATGGTTACAATTTAAGGCATCAAAGGGAATACTAGCCCCAGGATATTTGAAGAGGAAAAAAAAAAAAACACCAATCAGACCTCAAAATCCCAAATGGATTTATTTTACATGTTCACAAAACCTTTTAAATATCACTGACACAGCTGAGGGACAGGATACTCTAAAATGAGGTATATGTTTTGTGGATAATTGGTGATGGAGAACATCTGCCTGCCTGCACACTTGAGGGACTACAGATTTTGTGGCTAGTGGTTCATGTGGATGGACTACAGGGCAGCTCTGATCACCTGCTGACCCAGCCATGGCATCAGCACATTGATGGCTTTTCCCCCAAGGGCCACATCTTTACTATCTCCAGAACTCAAAATCTCATTACTAGTTGTGAACCAAAAAAAAAAAAAGTCCTGTGTGAAGGCAAGTCTTCTCATCCATGTGGGATAAAAAGAGACAATTTGAGAGACAGAGCAAAGGACAGAGACAATATCATTCATTAGCTGGGTTTATGCCTTGAGGTAGGAGCTACTGGGAGAAATACACTGCACTGTTATGAGTCCAATGGGAAGAAAACGTGAAGAGCAAAATATGCCCAGAAATTGAAAGGTTTGGTAGCTGAACACGGGAGAAGGATGGTGAGACAAGTTGAAAGGTTCATGTTTCAGCTTTCTGCACAATTAACACACCTCTCTGGGCACTAATTTTGATCCTCTTGGCAAATGTTTCTATTTTAACATTGATTGGCAGCAACGCTAGAAAAAAAAATGAAGAAATGTCTTGGATTTGACCCTACACTTGAATTCCTGAATTACTAGCAAAAGATATAAATTGAATGTCTGTCAAGCTTCTATACCACAGGACAGGTGTTTCTAAGAGCATCTCTGAAGCCTGACACAGCTGGTTAGAAGAATAGACTTATCAAAGAGAGGCCAGAAACAGAAAAAATGCTTGATCCTGAAAGGAGAAAATACAGCAGAAGTAAAAGAAGGGAAGTTTAAAAAGAAGCCTTCACAACTATCTTTTGAAGAGGCTAAAAGGACTTTCAATGGCTAGTTTATCTCTGCACATAACTAAGGGGACTGACTAAAGCTTCTACTTGCATTTTTCCCATGCAGTTTTATTCTGGATGCCTACACACACATCTACACAAATTTACAGCACTGTGATTCAACAGAGTCAGAATCTGGTCCCACATGACCCTAAGAGTGTCTGCTTTCCAGGAAATAGGCATAGGAGGCACTGGAAATCAGGCTTGAGTCATAATGGCCCTTTGCAACCTCTCATATGAAACCACTTTCAGTGTCCACAATCATAAATATCAACATACATTAATATAAATTGAATTGAGCTAGCCACATTTAAAAAAAAGATGTTGATTTTTCCATCTGCATTTTGTGCTGTAAATATAAGGGCATCTGCCTATCTGAAAAAATAAATTACAACTCCAAATCTGTAAAAAAAAACCCAAAACAAACTGCAGTTTTCTTGATATTTAAACTCACTGGACTTCTCTGCCATCTGCAGAAATTGTAAGGCATTATTTAAAGGTGAAGGTATATAAATGCCTGGAGTTGCTAAATTCAGGTTTTTCTCATTTTTCAATTTGATTATTATTCAAATGCACTCTTGTTTGATAAAACAAGGCATCTCTATGTGTTGTCTAAAAACCATAGCCCAGAAAAGTTAAATAATATCAAATATCATGAATGTTAGGAAAAAGATTGAGCACCAACAATGTACAAACACTCAAACTGAGTACAATACAATCATAAATTATGTTGGGCAAACCTCAAAACACCAATTGGAACACAAACTACTTGATAGTTAATAAAATACTTGAACTATTTAAAGCACAGTACATTCAGAAAAACAATTGCAATATTTTGTACTAAGTTATACAACTCAGATAAATACTGGAAATGCATAGTTGTCAAATTTATACCAAAGTTGATGCTATGGGACTGGCTCGAAGTTCAGTCATTCAGCATGAAGTATTAGGCAGAATAAATTTAGTTCTCAACTTCAATTTACAGCCTGCAGGAGAAGTTTTCCTGCAAGGGAATAACATCTCTGCCATCAACTGTGGGTCATAACAACCTGATTCCCTGGAACACCCATGACAGGAGAAAGATTACATCCAATAAAACAGAAGTCACAAGACTCCCCAGTTCACAGCAATTGATTCATAATCTATTAAATGAGGCAAATGATTTACAAAGGTCTCTGTTCAGACAATGAAGTGAGTTAATATCTACAGACTGAAGTGACATGCACCGTTTTTCTAGATTAGCAAGGATGACATATATTATTTACCAGCTTGGGCATTATTATATTTTTGAAGCTTCCATTTATGTCCAAAGACAAGCTATAAAACAGAGGGTAGCAGAGCTATTCAGACTCACCATTTGTCTTTAACAAATGACCTTCTCATAGGTCTTAAATTGTCTTGAATATGCAAACTCCATTGTACCAGAACACCTTCAGCCTCACAGGAGAGCAATAAAAATTACCTGGGAAGCCTTCTATTACAATAACTATTCTAGATTAAAGTACCAGCCATTTCTGAAGTTTATTAATACACTAGTGTATATTGCCAATAAATTAGTGTATTAATAATATGTTAAGGTGACACTCCTATGAAACCCTAGGTTTATTCTTTTCTGGCACATGTACATGTGGCAAGTTTTCAGTGTAAAACCTTCAGCTCTTAATGGTATCTGTCACTGTTCTCTACACTCCAGCCTTTGCAAATCATATATCATCATTTCACTTCAAGTTTTAAAAAAGGTGAATTTCTAGCTCTGTGGTCTGCAGGGTAGAACCTGAGAGTATGAACTCTGGGTTACAAAATGAGGAAGTTATGTTTATGGCAACACTACAAGGGTTCTGCCTAGTTCTTAATAGCACTTATCTTGAAGTACTTCTATCATTCATGGGTTTTTTACATCACCTAAAGAGACATGGACTTGCTGCAGAAGAACCAGCAACAAATGGACTACTGGCATATAGAAAAAGGCTGATATTTGGTTCTTTTTTTTTTGGAAACAGCAGGAAACATCCTCACTGCTGCCGCTGCAGGAATCAGCACCAAGCCAAAGGACAACTTTGTGCCTAGTCCACTGCAGAACAACAGGGGACATGAGTTGTTTTCAGCACTCAAACAGAATTTTAATTTCCAGGCACATCCTGCCCTGCTTTTCATCTGCAGAGTATTAGTAAAGAGTATTAGTAAAAGTATCAGCAGAAGTCAGGAAGAGCTACAGGGTCTGTAGGATTCTTCCCTCCCACTCCCTATCTCCTCATCTCACGTGTCTGGGTTCCCCAGAATTTAAGGCATGAGCAGATGAGGACAGAAATACATGGGGAAATCATTCCAGATGCTGTGGTTCAGTGTAAACATATCAATCATGTGAGGCCATTTCTGATGCATCATAACAGCAGCTGTTGAGTACAATAAATTATGCTTAATATGAAATATAGTTTCCTTTACAGAGTAAGAAAAACTGTAAGTTCAAACCAAGAGTCCAGAATTGCATGAAGCAAAACAACCTATCCAAAGCACTGCCATGACAAGGGAAAAAGCCCCTCTAAAGCACACTGTGACCTTTCAGTGAAATGATATCCAGTCAATTACATTGCTGCCACAGTACTCAGACTCTCTCAGTGAGGTTGATGGCACATGACCTTAACAACAAGGAGCCATTTGATGTTAAAAAAAAAAAATAATAATCCAAAACAACAAAACCAGCCAAAATCAAAACAGCCCGAGGGCAGTAAAGTGGAGCATCATCACAGTGTATAACAGTGAAACAGAAAAAAGCATGTAAAAAAATATAATGCTTACATCAGCAATGCTGACTGATAAAGGAGAAACAATTTAAAGAAGAGAAAAAAAGTAAGCTGGAATAAAGAAAGAGAGTGAAAGCCAAAGGCCATACCAATGCCAAAGCACAACACAGCTTTGACATGGCTGTAATTTATTCAGAGGGCAGAGCAGTGTGAGGGATCAGAGTCTGATCCTTTTTTCTGGACTTGCATCCTTTTCCTGGGTTATTTCCTCTGTTGCCACATATCCCATTATATGTTCATCTCATGTACCCTTAGAAGTTGTTAGGGCAGTAAGAGGTAAGGGCTGCGCTGAGCTGGATGAGCAAAGGATGTCCCAGTCAAGCCCAGAAGCTGCAAACCAACCTGGACAGGGTAGGACACAAGCTGTTGTGGGGTGGCTCTGGAGGACTCAGAGGCTACACACATGGCTGGAAACCTTGCTGTGGTGAGCTCTTACCCTTTCCAAAACAGCCTTTGAAAAAACACCCGTGCCAGCCACAGCATAGCAGCCACTGAACTGCCTCATGTGCCAGATGTTCAACATTTAACCAGTGTTACAGTTTAGTGGTGTGCTAACAAATGAAACTACACATCAACTCAGATGCTTAGTGTTTACTTTATGTAGAGAGACCTTTAAAAGGAGCTTGTTTTCAAAATCTGCAGGCAAATGTGAACAGGCAATGATTAGAAATGTGTTTTTAGAGTCTGTGGGGATCTAGATGGAGCCCTCATCTGGGAGCTGGGAACAACAGATAATGCCAGAGGGGGACAAACAAAACTATGGATGAATTTACTCTGTGTAGCCTGATACTGTGAAAGCAGGTGGAGTGACATGTCTTCATTATTACTTAATCTCTCCATCTTATAGATATGGGGATTGGGACAATGATGGGGATTGGAACTGTGGTGCAGAATACTGAACTGAGATAATCTAATTTATTTTAGTGTCTGCATTGGTATTCAAACTCAGCTGTTCATGAAGCAAAACAAGAAAATATATTTTGCCCCTTTTCTAAGCCATTTTTCAGCTGTTTCAATTATTTAACTAAGCTTCTGAGTGAAAATAAATGCCAAAAGAGCTTTGTGAAAACCTCCCTCTCAGAAAAAATAAACAAACAAAAAAAACCACTGAGCACAAAAACATGAAGAAAGGCATAAAGATGAAAAACTTATTTCATTCCAAGCATGTATTGACTGCATATAAATTAATCATACTACATAGGGAAAGGAAGAGCAAATCTCCCTGAGATATAATTGTGTCATGTATCACAAAACAGATTCAGGGCACACCATGGTGGAACTGAGCATGAGTGACAGCAAAGGTGCAGTGCTATGGCAAATGCATTTATGATCATAAAAAGAAATAAATCAGCATTTGATGATAATTAACTCAGAAAAGAAAAGAAAAATAACTGCAAGTCTTAATAGCACCTACTCTCTGTGGAGAAGCACTAATACTTAGGATGAGGGAGGGGATGCTCTGCTTCCTGCAGAGATCAAGGAAATGACAATGATACATGAGAAGAAATGCAAGAAGATGATCTGATAATCATTAAGTCATAAAATAAGACAAAGATTAAAAAAAAAGGAAAACAAAAAACCTTCAGGTGATTTACAGAAAACAAAATCTCTTATTTTAAAATGCTAGATTTCTATTTCTTATCTGTTAAACCAGAAAATGATGCTTTAGCTTTTATGAGAAGAACAGAACCCTTGTAATAAAGCTGTAATGAATATCAAAGAAAGCAGTGTCAAGACCTATAAACATCTGTCACAGGGACAAACTGTAGACAAAGCAGGATCTCAAGGCATCTTCAGGCCCTAGGACTACTTTGCCCTAAGTTAAGAGGAGCTGGGCGAGATTTTGCTCACAAATTAAACCATTACTCTCTTTAACAGAAAAAAAACCCAAGCAAACAAAACCAAACAAAACAAAACCCCAAAAACAAAACAAAACCAACACCCAAACAAACAGAAAAAAAACACAACAAACACACAATAAATAAAATCATCCAAATCCAAATAGATAAATTGCATAACTAGCTGCTGCTCCTCACACCTTTTTGCTGGGCATGTGACCATTCAGAACACACCACTACACCCTTAGCTTACAGATCATCTCTGTGGCAAACAAAGCTGTTCAACCCTGTGAAATGCACAGAGGATGCTGTGAGTGTTAGCAAAATATACCCTAAGCATCTCTTCTCCTGTTCCTGTTCAATGACTTTTAGGGGAAGTAGGATTACTGGACACAAAATTACTAGATTGCAACCCGAGGGTATCTTTTTTCCACCTCCAGGCTTATGCATGTTTATTTTACTTTAGAAGAAACTCCAAAGCTTAATACTCAATGACTTGACATCAAGAGAACTGCTGTTCTACGTGTTTTTTGGGGAGAGGAAGGTTCCTCCATTAGCTTTTTGAAGTTCAGTGTTTGAAAACTGAAGCTTCTGATTAATTTGTAAAGACAATTCTACATTTACAGCTGTGCAAGAGAGAAGGAAAGAAAAAAAACCCGCCTCACTCTGAGCTTGACGTTCTCAAGATAACACTAGAGTTCAGTGGAATTCCTGAGTTAAAAAAAACCCCATGAGATAACTGAGTCTGAGTTAAACACAACAGACTGCAGTGGCTCCTCTCTGTAAAGGTACAGACCTGCATACAGGAAACAATGCATGGGTAACCAGCCAGCTTGCAGCTTGCACTTGCATTTCATCAAAACTCAGAGCTCCTTTCCAGCACAGCTGGCAGTTAGCTTGCCCTAATTACTGCCAGGGAGACCCAGATGCTTCTGTCAGCTCCTCAAGCACGGAGAAAGATTACCAGCAGGCAAGCCAGCCATAGGATCAAGGATGGCTCATAACAGGAGGCTTGTAAAAAATCCCCTAATACTTATGTTCTCTCTCTACTGAACGGGAGAAATCTAAACACCTTATAAATCTGAGATCAAGCCAGAATATTCATATACAGGATTATCCTCCATGTTGAAGAAAGAAACACAAACATGCTAAATTAAAGAGTTATCACAACAAACTCTTTTTTTTGTTTGTTTTTTTAATTTGTCCAGATACAAAGAAGTGCCTTGAGCAGATAGAAGGGCACAGCCATTCAGCAGATGTGCCTGCCCACTGAAGGGAAAGGACATGAAAAAAAAAAGATGTGTGGTCCAGCATCTCCCACACTTTGGTTTGGGTTCAACCTCTTCCTGACTCCAGTGGCAGAGGAGACTGGGACCCAAAGGATTGCACCCATTTTACATACACGGATAGTCTGAATGAAGTAAAAGCAATTACTATTTTTCACATTTTGAAATTACATGGAGAGAATCCTCCATTCTCTTGCAAATTGAATTTCACAAGCTTTCAAAGCAATTTGGCTTAAGCTTGAGAAATAGACTCAGCAGCAGCTTTTTATCCAGCGGTAGTGAGGGAGGCCAGTGCCTCTTATCACTGATTTCAGCAGCTGGTTGAAACCAGCACAAATTCTCTATCACCATACAAAATACAATTACCTTTTTTACCCTCCTCATATGAGGGAAGAAAAAAAACCTGTTTGTTTGAAAAACTAGGAGTGCAGCTTAACCTGAAATACTTTCTTCTGTTCAGCTATATGATGTAAAAAAAAAAAGAAAAGCCTGATTAATGCAGTTCAGGGCTGTGTATGTCTTAAATCTGTAACCATTTGCTGACTTATTATATATGATAAAATTCACCTGGGACCCAAGCTGTCCCCTGCCCTGTCTGTGCTGATTGCTGAATTTGAACTGGTCACTTTGGCAAGATGAGCAGAGCAATCCCTTCTCCTGAGCAAAAGCCAAAGAGATGCACTGATCGTAAAGGAGGTGTTAGAAGTTAAATATTAGTGTTATTGCCATTATGTTGTTAGGAGTATGGTCCTCTTTTGAGCAAAAAAACCAGAAAATTTGGAGGGAGGGTCCTCTTGTTGCCACAAAAGCAGCCAAATGGGCATTAGATGTCTCTGTGTAGGCAACTGTGTCGAGTCCCACATGACTTCAAGCAATGTCCAAGTAACGACAAAATATGAGTCAGAAAATTTGATCAGCAAATTAGATGCAAATGACATGCACTGCCTGAGATGGTAGGATAGTATTCAGGAAAAGAGAGTCTTATCCCAGCATAGATCTATTGCTCTTAATTTGTCCTGTACAAATGAACACTGGCTTTGGGCCTAAATCTTTGATCACTAGAAGATGCCATAGCACACAATATTGGGGTCTACCTGAGTAGCTGCTGACTGAGGATGGACTGCATACAGAGGTGGTTCGCTGTCTCTTTGCCTAATTTTCATTTTTAATTCTCATCCCAAGAGCATTCTTTTTTTTAATGCACAACATGAAAATTAGAATTTTGTGATTCACATTCTCCTCTCAGCTACACTGATGCCCATAATTGAAGTCAATAGAGTTGTACCACAGTGACTGAGAATTTGGCTTGGTATACGAAACACTTATCAAACAGCTTTGTTTATTTGCCAAAGTCAAGGATCTGTTACCATTTGCTTTCTGTCCATGTCTGGTGCCAGGATAATACACATTCCTGATCCAACTCTCAGAGCATATTCATTTGTAAGTTAAAAAAAAAAAAAGAAAAAAAATCAGAAAATTAAGAATTAGCTATTTGGCTGCTTTCAATGGTACTAATAGCTTTTTATCCTTCTCTGAGAAACAAAACCTCTCAGAGAAACAAAAATGTAGGTGCTTTGACAATACTAAGAAACTTGTCAGCACAGCCCAGGGAATTTTCTCTGTAGTCCACTATTTGCAGTTTCCTCTTGGTCAAGAGTGGCTGCAGGTTATTCATGCAACATCTGCTGCAACATTCTGTGCTTTTCAGTGGAGGTTTGCACTCCAGTTCCAAGAGCACAAGTGAAAAGCAGCATTAAATGAGAGCTTTGCTGCCAACCTGGGCAGAAAAAGACTGACATCATTAGTAGCATCATCCATATTTATCCCTATTTATTAGCTCTTCTTTGTCAAAGTCAGGGATGGAAACTTGGAGAGAGACATCAAAGTTTGTACTGGAGAAAGTTATAGTAAAATTTATATTATGTCATAGTATTGACATATCTGAGGTCTGCTTTTGTTTGTGGTTATGTGTATTCATGTTTTATTTGCTAGTACCCTGTACTATCTTCTTAAGTTTCACCAAAACTGTTATAACTATGGGATATTCTAAGAAGGCTAATTACTCCTACCTAACTTCTCAGTGTCTTCATTGCCCAGACTTCATATTTACAAAAAAAGGCCTCATAGCCCTTAAATACCTTCTATTCAAGATTCCACAGATTACTTCTCTCCCATAGGAAGTTAAATACAGGATCTTGAGGCAAATATGACAGCAGAATATGTAGGAAAATAGTCTGTCAATTATTCATGTATTTTTAACTGCCAGTAGTGTGGTAAAGCAAGTGGGAAAAAAGGGAGGAGAGCTACAGAGTAATGAGCTATCTTCCCTAAAGATCACCAGTAAATGCTCTGCTGGTGATCCAGAGAAGAACCACAATTAAGAGAATGCTGACATTTATAATTAATGAACTATTTAAAATGAGCAAATCAAGGTACACTTTATATGCCCTATTACCTGTAGGTCAGATTTTGTAGAATGTAATTCACAGATGGTCTACTTGGACAGAAATAAAACATTTCATTCATTTCAAATTTTCACTGTTACAGAACAGTGGCTCAGATATCAGAATCATACCTAATGGTATATCTCAATTAGAGAGATGAAAGAAAACAGAACTCCTTCTTCTGTAGGGAATGAATGAGAACTGATTGAGATTTTACCTTCAGCTTAGACCTAGATTAAGATGGCACCAGAACAGACATTATTATTTCTAATTTCAAGAAACTACTTGATTCAATAAAAGACTTGAAAAACACATGCTTAAATCCCTTCCAATTGCAGCATTTACTCAAGACCATGTTCAAAGAAAACACATGTAATTAATATATGGAACTGAAATTCCTCTGCACACTGAGGCCCCACGTGCATAATCTGAAAAATCTCATATGCCTTATTCATCAGCAATAGATTTTATAAAGTTGTGTTTTACACTACTGAAAAAATAAGGCAATTTCAATGATTACAGCCAATACTCAGGAAATGCACTGTTACAGTTCTGTCTTACTGTTAGTATTTCTAAATAAAACTCTGCTCACACTGTGACTTTCACCCCTGACACTTCATTTTTCTCTTCTTTGACCAAGGAATGGCAGTGAGGAGTTTTACTCTAAATTCCTGTTTTCTCCCATGGGCATATGGACTCTCCTTGCTACCTGACTGAAACATCTGAATATACTTCCTTTAATATTTATCTATTTTTCTTTCTTTTTTTCTCCCTTTGGCTCTATCTACCTAGGTCATGTGAGTACAGTTTTTTACTGATGACCTTGCCTTGCCAAAAAGAAAACTTGTCATTTGTTTGGTTTGCTAGTCACTTGAGCAGCATGAGCAAAATTTACAAGGAATTCTGTGGAAAATGTGTACTTAAACCCCAAGTATGAGCTGAAATATGAACAGCTATATATTCAGAACAGAAGGCAAAAAAAGAAAGAAGACACACTGTGTTATAAAACCATTCTTGTTGAATTATCCAGTTCATTTTACCACCAACCCAGGAATATATAGAGGGAAAACAATTCACCTTGTCTGATGTTCAATACAAAGCTAAAATCAAACCTTGCTGCTTCTTCAATAATGCTGAAAGTTCCACCTACTAAGATTAACAATGTTGCTCAGTGTTCATCATTATTATTTTAATACTGCACTAGAAAGAAGATGGAATTGCCATATGGTGGAATTATCATGTCAGACATCTGTTACCTCCCTCTTATGGAAGAAAAAAGCACTTCAATCTATTCACAGACTAAGCAAACTGATAGCTATTATTAATATATAAAGATATTTATTATACAAAGATATAAGTGTAGGATTAAATTAATTGTAGGATTTTCTTTAGAGGCTTACCTGTATAACATAAAAAACATAGATAATGTTCTCTGTTTCTGTCTGGACTCAGCACTACAAAAACTATTGCAAAAGTTTGAATATTAAAGTCAGTTAAGATTGCAGAGGAGGCACTGCCTCAACAGATTTGCAAAGCTTTTCAAACAGTTGACTGAAAACATTGGGCTGATCTCAGTCATTTACAGATTTATGTCTAATTAAATGAATATAATACACACAAAACACTTTCCAAGCACTGGTCTTATTTGGATTTTCATTTTGAATATTTCTTTTTTTTTTTTTTTTAATTTGCCAGTACTTAAAAATAATGTATAATATTTTTTTTTAAAATCACACAGAAATAGGTTAGAACAGAAGTTTTTTTCTTCTTTCATTCTCAGTATGCTGCTGGTAAAAATTGAAAAACTGTTTTGGATCATCAAAAATTATTCTTCCATCAGTCATTGGGGAAGGCAATAACCCCATCCTGACCCCTTCTCTCCTGCATATGGTTTTAACCATGACTGTCATTTCATAAGGGAAATACTACAACTGCCTTTATGTCTCATTTAAATAAAATATTTGGTCATTTTGACCCCTTTAGAAAATATTATTTCTAAGACTATGCCTGTGTATGGTGACCCAGGCTACTACCACCACTCCAGGAACAAGAAATGGTAATGTAATTATCAGGGAAATATTTTAAGTGTTGATGCTATCCTAGTTGCAATTAGACATCACCTCACCATAAAAATGTAGTGGAAAAATTACATTTATACACTCAAATACATATGCAAATACTTAATTTTTAGAAGGCAACACATACCTAGCTATCACTGCCATCCTCCACTGTGGGATATGAAGGTATTGATAATGCTTTGGTATGGATTAGATCAGTTAATTACCAAGTTCATCACACTACAGAAAATGTATTCAGCCTGTCACATTCAATACCCCTGGAAGCCTGGAATTAAGCAACTAAGTCTTCATATTAATATAAGGAATTATCAGCTTTCCTGAATGTATTAAGTCTAGATGGATGTCCCTAAAGCATTCAGTAAAATTTCCAGACACTTAAATTCAGTGAATCTGTGGCTTCCTGAAATATGGAGACAGGATCTACACTAATTTTTTCCAAAATATTATCTTAAATATACATAAAGAAGGGGGAATATTTCTCTTTGGAATTTATTAATGCTAGCACATTTGTGAAAATCACAAGAGAATCTGGATAGGAAGAGAAAAACAAATTATCCATTAGCCAGCAGAATCAGCTACGGCTGCATGGACATCAGAACCTCGCTCCTGCTGTTCCCAGCATCCTCACAGTGTCACCCAGCACAGATAATGATGTCCTGCTTTAAAATTCTGAAAATAATATGTAATTGTCATTTGAGATATGTCTAAGGCCATTTGTTCTGACCTCATCCTTTTTTTTTTAAATTCATGAAAATGTCAGAATCTTCTGTATATTTATAGTGTTCTGCTGGGACCCAAGAAAAACCTGCAAGCTGATGGCCTTTTCAAAAGCCCCAGAGACCACTTCAGCCTTTCTTCTTGAGAAGATCCACCCACAAAACCCCAGACATTTAGTATGTGGCTGGATTTAAAGACCTAGAAAGATAACATTGCACTTTCAAGTGTTTTGTTCACTGTGAAAGCCTTTAGCAGAACACAAACCTATTTGATTTGTGTTCATTTGGTGAATATGTCATCAGATGTCTGGAGTGGACTTCAAGAAAATGGATCCTATTTCTCCCCCTATGTTCCTATGCACTTCTAGGAGAGAGTGGTATAGTTGGATCCAAGGAAAAATTTCAGTTCTTCCCTTCCTTAATGTAGATATCCCTGCCCATCATTTATGTTTCCTCTTTGGAGAAACTGGCAAGTTTCATAGCTTTCTTCCTTAAGTCTGTTTGGAGACTTTACTGTTCCCCTCCACATTAAAAAAATTCCAATCTAATAACTTAATCTGCCTTTTAAAAATGTCTGTGTCTGTCTGTGTGTGTGTGTGTGCATATAAATATATGTGCGTGCTTGCAAAACTATAGTGCAAAAAAAGAGACATTTCAACAAAGATTCATTAAGTGAAAGAAAAACTATGCAAAGAAATGAACACTGCATGCAAAATTATTCATAACAGAATTGCAGATGTTCTAGGCAAAGAGCATCAAGACATAACTATTAGGAAGTATCTAACTCTGAAGTAATGCCAACATATAAACAAAACATAAGTTTCAGCTATTCGAATCAACTGTTGATTACTAAATGAAAACAAATATTTAAAGACAAGTTTAGCTAACAGATTAAATTAAATAAATCCATAAATCAAAAAGTATTTATTGAGTTATTCAAGACAGACATAGGATGTTGATACTACCCACAGGGGGGAAAAAAAGGGCCTTGCAGAAACCTTCTGTACTAATTTATTAACTGAAAGACCCAAGAATAATGTTTGATTAAAGAAAATGATCAGCAGTCTATGAAGCAGGCATGCCTGTGAATGAAGATTTGGTCTTAATAACTGTAAGTGAGAAGAAAGGTTTCTCACATTGCTGTCACCATTGTGTTTAGAGGAAATTTTCAGTACCTAATACAGTTGTATCACCTACATTTTGAAGAGCTCTGATACGTGCTTGATGTTCAACAAACAGACTGCTGTAGTCAGGTCCTTGCCAGCCACACATAAAAGCAGGTTGAACACTGCAACTTGCAGCAATTAGCCTGATTAATTAGATACAGGAAGAAAATTCATCTCCCAGCGGCTCCATGTGCTGTGGAAACACTGGGAATCCATTGGCTGGCTGCAGCAGCAGGACTGACACTGCTGCAGTGCACTGGGGGGCTGCAAGTGTGGCAGCTTTTTTTTTAAAGCTTTGTCAGGGCAGGGTGCCTGCTCTGGGCTCTCACCACTGAGAGAGGAAGGTCACATCCTCAGTCAATTTGCTTTTCTTTCCCTCAGCTCTCAGGAATCACACACAACAGAAACAGAATGTATTATTTCATGCTTTCTGAAAGGAAATTGTGTGAGCCAAGCTTGTAAAACACACAGTGTTTCAATCATAAAAATGCACCAAAGGAAGTGGTTAACAAGATCTTCAGGCTTAGCACGGCTCCAGAAAATGATAAGGGGACTGAATGACTCTCACTTTCTTTTCATGGGAGAACAGAAGCTCTGAGACACAACACAAGGATTTCTATCCTTCAAGGCTGCTGAGAATGTGACTGTAGCACACCCTGCCTTTTTCAGCCACCCCAAATGCAGAAAAATGCATTACAGCCATGTGATGACACAGTTAAGGGTCACCAGCTCAGCAACAACCTCTTGTTCCACCTGGGTGAAACAATCCCATTTCCATATAATCTTAATGTTTATTTAATGTGCTGGCAGGCACTGAGAAGGAACAGTGGAAGGCACAGAGTATGAGAGAGACCCAAGCATGGCTTCATGTGAGGACTCTTCCTAAGAAAAGAGATTGACAAAAGAGCTGTAACTGGAAGGGAAATATTTCTCCAACAACAAATCACTGCCTAAATTTGGGTGTGACTTTGCTCAGCAACAGTTTGATACTGTCCCATGTTATGCAAAGGGATGGTTTAGAAATATTACTGTCCTAACATGACATGAGCAACTTACTAGGAATAAAGAAAGGCAGCATGCTATGAAAAAACATTGGTACCAAGATGACATTTTCTCTACTAAATGTCACCATTTTTAAACATGGTAATATGTCAGAATTTGAGACTAGATAAGACCAATCTGGGTTTAAAAAAAGCCATAATAAAGCAAATTGTAATAAATGAACCTGGGCATTTAAACATGAAAGAACAACAAAATTAAAGCAGCAAGTGGCCTGACATCTTTTCTCTCAAATTGAACTTTGCAACTAATTAATCAGCAATTTATGCAAGCATCTTGCCATTCTTTGGATTACTAACACTGCTGTAATTTCATTTCATTTTTTTCCTTGTGTGTGTACACCACAAGGGGTAATTTCAAAGTAGTGCTCAAGGTTTTAGACATATCCCACTGGCTGAACAGAAGTTCCATGGTTTAGCTTCCTTTTGGAGGGGCTGGAAAGCCATCCCACGTGGAGGGTTCCTCTTTAAATTAATCCACAACAGAGTCACAGACAAACCAGAAGTCTTTTCTGGATTGTGCAGTGCAGTAGGAATGAAGTAGCATTACTGATCACGTTCAGTTTTTTTCTGTGCCTGTAGTTTTCCATGCAACTGCTTAGGATTTGCCTTTGGTGCTCCACTGTGCTCCAAAGAGGCTCTAGGAACCACTCCTCTCCAACAAATGCCAATAACTAATAGCAAATCTTATCCTCTGAGCTTGGCACAATTAAAGATGCTGTTAGAGTATTTATATATAAAAGTGTCATAGGATAAGATTTTCAAAACCTTGATGAAATATAGAAACATTAATGAGTCTGAGGAACTTTTGAGAAACTCATCCAAAGTACACACATACAGTTTGTTTTTCTTTCTCCTTCTTTTGCATTTTAAACATAAAGCAGAGGACGACCTGGCTCTGCAATATGCAGCAGGAGACCAGAATGGGCACCAGAACTGACACAATTCAGCTTTTCAGGAAACTTAATATCCTTGAAATCTTTATGCTGAACCAGATTTGACTGAATTGGTCAAGGAAAGCAATATTTATTAAGAGGGACAGATAGACAACTGTGAGATCATGTAAGTAATACTTGAAAACAACAAACACATGAGCCAGTTCTAGAGGAAATTGCACTGAATACTGATTTTCTAAGGCCACCCTATCTACACAACTTCAATACTCAAGCTAAAAAGCCAATATCCAATATGCAAATATTTTGCAGTAGGATGGGAAAATCAAACGTGATCAGGTAGCAAATATTAAAACAAAATAGGGAAGTTTAATGTTCACTGTATCCTCTTTTCAATTTTTTAGACATTTTGAATGTCAGCGATGTTGGCAATTGTGTGTTAAAACAATTAATAAAATTATCAAAATATCACTAAAAAAATCTTAAAATTTTTAATATGATATTTTAAACAAAACAAACCAAGGAGAAATGCATGGGTTTCATGCACCTAGGTAAGTTTTTGTCAACCAGCAATTGAGATGTGTGCACTTTGCAACGCCCATTTTTCACAGAGATCCTATTGCAAATGAGATTTGTCCTGAACACTCAAATTTCCCAGGATCTGTCATCTAAGGGACACGTATGGGTGCTGAGCATTGGGATACTGGAAGCTGTGGCATTCACTTTACACTAGTGAGCATCTGTTGAGTCAAATCCTGTGATTTATCAGAGCACTAGGGAGGAGCTTTGCTTACTGGGGCTGATGAACTACAGACAAGCTGGTGTGACCATCCAGAGAAAGAAGTGGAAACAGATACATGAGAAGAGCACAATACTTTCATAGAAACAGGACTTTGCAAACTATACAGTACATAATTTTAAACCAAAATGGGTGGGAAAAACTCATCCTCCTATTAATATTATCTTCATTCATTTAATAATCAGTGTGTCTCCATAAAACGTGCCCACATTTGCTGTGCTGTATAGAGGTCATGTCTTCAACTACCATTCTTAAAATTGAACTCTTTCAATGGGTAACACCCCTGTTTTCTCCACTGCGTGTTTTTATTTGGCAGGTGAAGTCTCTGAGCCAAGCCTGTCATTGTCTCTGATACAATGAATGCTATTTAAATATGCTGCTTCAATATATATAAGGAAACATACCCTTCACCTGATGTATGCCCTTTAGGGCAACTGACCAAATTTTAGCTCATTTGATTTAGTTCTGCCTGACCAAAAATCAGTGCCTATTGTTCCCAAACATGTAATCATCTCACAGTATATAGCAATTGCTGGCTAAGTGGCTTAGTGTTATTGATAAGAACCCACCCTGATGAGAACAAAGAGAACTGCCAGAATATGTTATGGAAAATTAAAAAAGCTATTTTGCAGACAATTTTCAGAAACAGTTTCCAGTGCATGAGAGCAGAGGCTGCTCTGTGGATAGGCTGTCATAATCAAATCCTTAGAAAGGGATGAGAAATGAGCATATTATTCTTGATTTACTATCACTTCATTTATGATTCCCAGTTAATACAGATTCACAAAGCTGTGCCAAAGAGATACTAAAGGCCTGATTGGGCTTTCCTAATTCAAGCAAAACCCATTCTCTAAGTCCTTTTGAAGCCTTTCAAGCTTCTGCCAACTCTTGCAATTTTTATTGCAAACCTTGCAGTACTCAGCGTTCAGCTTAACATTTCAGCTCCTGGAGTTCTACAACATGAGAATCTTTATTTTCAGTTTTAAAAGATGTTTATCACCTTCACAACTGAACAGAAAAACTTGCAAATTAGACTTTTAAAGAGTGTTAAAAGTAAAAGACAAAAGGAAGAATTTAACTGTATCATTTTGCTGAATAAAAGGGTGGTATTTCATAAAAGGGTGATATTCTTTGACCAAATTAATGATTTCTGAGCCTGAGTGCATACTTAAGGTTCCCTAAAAGTTAGCAACACATATTTTCAATTAGCACAAGTCCTGTTCTTGCAAAAATTAAGCTGGGGGATTTCTTTCCATGCTCATAAAAGTATCCAAAATTCTGAGCCTCCTCCCATGCAGTCTAGGGGAAGCAAAAGACCTCCCCTGCAATCCTCATCTCCCATGCCAGTGGCCATGGCTTCTCCCAGAGCTGGTGCCAATTTTTCACCAACTGCTTGACCAGGCAGCCCAGTCCTTAAATTGCCTGATCCAGAAACTGCTGTAGCTCTGTGGTGGTCCTACAGCTGTCTGAGAAGCCTGGATAAAAAAAACACAGTGCAGTAAAGTGTCCCTCCCACAATGGCTGCAAACCTGCACAATTGTCAACACTGAAACAACACAATGCTTGCTTTATCTCCTGCTTCCTCCCACCTCCTGATTTCCTATTTTTTCACTCCTCCTCACCTGATACCTTTTGTTTATTCTATGAGATACTGGAGGCAGGGACTTTTACTTCTGTGTTTACACGGTGCCTTGCATGGAGGCTGACAGCTTGAATTCCATTATAATCAAATGGGGAGTAGGGGGAGGATTTAAGGCACTAAGGAAAATCAGGCATTCTATTCACATTCAATAAGCTCTGAGTACCTTTCTTCCCTTTGAAAAATTTACATTTCCCAATGCAATAATTAAAATGTCTGTCATCACCAAAACATCCATTGTTAAAATATTTCCAAGCTGGGAAAACCTTCATTTAGAGTCTTCAGCAAAAAGCATTTATTTCTCAGAAGCACTAAGACCTCCTTCATCTAAAATCATGCAGAACAGTATTCAACATACTTTCTGGAAGTCCCATGTGTATCTTGCATCATATATTGCTTTTGTCAATGTCTGTAAGGGAGCAGAGACTCCATCAATTAAACATTGTAGGTTTTTTAAAATAACCTTTCCTATAAATAGAGATTTAAACGATCTTCTTTAAGTATTGCAATCTTTAATTGAATTCAATACCTCTGCAAATGGAGCAAACAATCTCTGACTGATTAGATCATTTGCCTCTATTCTATTTCAGCCATGCACTGGTTTGCAGTAATGTAAGGCTTTTTCATTAGCAATTGCTGTTCAGCTGGATATTTTCCTCAGTAACCTAATTAATACTGGAAAGGTAACTTTTCTTCTTGTGCATTACTGTATGTCTGTGTAGTTGACACCTTGGCAGAGGTTATACATAAGCAAAAATCAGGGAAAAAAATTAATGGACAAAAATGAAAGAGGATGAAGAAATCAAAGGTAGATTTTTTTTTTTCCCATGAGATGGTGGGTGCCTTTATCTCCAGTGATATCAAGGTGGAAAACGATTACTCAGCACCCTGCAGGACAGACCTGTGGGAGCCATATGGCTCACAAGCTCAGGAATTATTACATGCAGGTAGAATAAGAACCAAGTATTAATGCCTTGAGTTTAAGCTTTTATATTTTTCAAATTTTCTGCTGCTTGGTGTGTAACTCTGAAACTTCATATTAGGCATTAGTAAGTTCTCTTCACAGACTGTTAGACTGTTAGACAAAACAATCCCTTCCTAGCCAGAAAATCAAGAACAACCATTGCCCAAAAAAGCATTAACAATGGCAAAGGGTCAAGCCAAGGGCTGAGACTGGGGCTGTGGTTGGACAGTTGAACCCAATGTGTGGATGAATCAAAACTTATAAAAGTTTAAAAACTTGTGACCAGAATCCATCTCAGATTTGACTTGAGTGTAGCCCTGGCTGGAGTTTTGCACTACTCAAGGTGTATCCTTTCAGTAAATAGCTATTTTATTCCTTTTGCTCTGTCTAGTCTCTGTTCCAGGTCAGCCTTTCCATGAAATTATGTCCTTAAGCTGCTTCAGTAGCTTCCCAGGTCTTTGTTGCATGAATAGTACAGCATCCTGCAGACAAATTTCAGCTCTGACTTTGGGAGGTTATTAATCTCTCTAATTCAAATCATGGGCCTGATAGCAAACTGTGCTCCAGTGCAGTCCCTGACTAATTAAGTCAGATTCTACTAGGCAGGACATTTGGACATAGATGGAGTTAAGAAGGGGTCATTTATACACTCAAGTTGCCCTAAGAGCAGCAGTGATGTTGCCATGGAATGCTTTCCTCACAAATGTTGCTTTCAGGCCCCTAAATCAGGAGTTTTCCAAAAGAGGCATGAAGTCCTTGCTCCATCCAGGCTAACAGGTGAGAGAGGCTGATCAAAACCTTCACCCTCAGAACTTGGTTTGGACTGATGCTCTGCACCTTTGGGTGTTCCTGGAGCCTGCTGGAAGCTCCTCATGGTGGAGTATCAAAGAGCTCGTGGTATTTTGGCATAGCCACTTCAGCCAAAAAGTGATGAGGAAGTGGCAGAACTGCCTTGAGGCCACTCAGCCCCAGTGCCAGTGAGCTTCTCTAAAAATCTGAGTGGATATTCTGATAGAGTCAATAAGGGCAATATCTTATTTCAGGCACCACAGCCTAGAAAGAGATCAGCTTGGGAAGATCATTTTGCCCTAATTGTTTTGTTTCCCCTCTTCAGAAAAATTTACATCTCTCCACAGTTGTTAGCTTAAGAAAATTTTCTTCCAAAAATATCCCATTGGAACACCTCAAAAAGAAAATCTTAGTGGCTAAACATGCAAACAGTGTGCAAATTATACTGGGGAATACTATCAGAAACTGAGGTCAACTGGCAAAGCAATTATACCAGTAAATTCTCACTGCCTACAGATCATGCAAGGTGCCAACTGAGAATGGTCCCTGTGACATTCTTCCTCCAAAACTGTGCCTGGGAGTTACATGAGAGTGGCAGAGGCCAAGAGAACTTGCAGAACAGCTTTGTTTAATTTTAATTTAGTAACGTTAATTTAGCTCAAATTATTCCACACCATGAGGGTGTTCTACACTTTTAGAGACATATCTTCCTTCGGTAAATTTGATGAAGTCATACATTTTGTTGCTGCAAAATACTGAGGTCAGACTAGTTGGATAATAGAGTGCAAGATACTATTTAAAATAGAAATAAAAACAAAGAAAATGTATTGCTATTTATTAAAACTCTGGCTCGTCAAAAATTATTAAAACTCCCTGCAACCTGCAAATCAAAATGCTTTTTAAGGATCATTTTTAGCTTAAATGTACTACTTCAAGTTTGTTAAATAACAATTTTAATTTTTACTTTACTGTAGTTTCTGATCCATAGTATAAATCGTACAAAGATATTACAGACAGAAAAACTGAACTGTCAAGTTTGATGCCCAATTCACACTGTGACTTGAGTTTTTACACAGAAAACAGGCAACCTGATCTCAGCCTCTATCTAATCTGCATGCTTCATTCTTGAGAAAATGGACTTTATTCAGGACATCCTGTCCCTCCCTCATGATGCTTTCTGTGTTCCTTGTCCTACTTCTGGATCTCAGGAGTGTAGCTGTCTGTTATGGCTTGATGGCACAGTGGGCACACGAACAAGCTTGTGAACCAAAAGAACAAGAAAAGCTTTTAGCAGTTTACCTTTTTTTCCTTGGTTTGGTTGAGGGTTTTTTTGTTTCTTTGTTTTGTCTGGTTTTTTGTTATTTTTTTTGTTTGGTTGGGTTTTTTTATTGGTTTTCTTTTTAAAGAAAGAATAAGTATAAAAGAATCTTCCCCACCACAGGAACATCTTGATACGCTTTAGGTTTTTTAAAGCACAATGTCTGACTGCTTGGGGTATCCACAAGATGAAGGTACTTAATTCACTCACCTTTTTTTCTCCCCTCCTTTCCCAATAATTAAATTTCCCCACATATTATAGAGAGATCCTGACAAAACCTGAAAGCAACTGAATATATCACCAAATTCATGAGATGCAAATAACCTCAACAAACAGTAAATAACAGCCTATGACTTGGATGCTGAGTCTCCCATGGTGCAGAGTGCTCTTAATTCCCTCTGCTGCCACTGCCTCTTATAAGGAGTACGGCCAGACAAGATGATCAGTCGTGGGACTAGAGAAAGTGCTAATTCCCTCTTTTCCAGTCTCTTGCAACTTTTTGTCTTCACACCTCCTTCCTGTTCTCTCTTAAAACTGGGTGTCTTTTCTCTATCTCACGGATAAAATCACCACTTCATTTCATTATCTCTAATTCCAGACATCCTGCATTCCTACACTGAAAGTAATCGATGTAAGCCATCAAAGGAAGAAAGGGTATTTAAAAATATGCACCACTATGAAGATGGATGACAGAGCAATATAACTCAGCATCAGAACAATCTGAACTGGTAAGTTTGCCTAATTTAGAAGAAAAGCAAAGCCCTTACTTTCCCTCAAAATGCTGTTGAACATCACATCCATGAGAACTGTATGGTACAGAACTTTCAGCAACAACTCATGCATTTCTTTAATAGGAACAATTTCATCTGCCGAGGGAATGCGACAAAGGAAGCCGCGCTCAGAAGTGTGAAGATGTTTGCAAAAGGCGAGGAAGCTGACTAACCTGACCAATGGGTTCTTTGGTCGGAGCCTTTCCTCTTCTGGCGGTGCTCGTGGCCAACGTGGTCGTTGTTTCCATGACTGAAGTGGACATCTCTGACTGCATCGCAGTGGCTGTGGACTCGGTTGTCATTGAGGAAGGCACTTCACCAACAAGTCTCACATTTCCTTCTATCACGATGTTGGCATCGTTTTCTGCTGCCATATTCAGAACTTTCAAGCCATTGTAGTAAAGACCAGAGAGCTGGCCTTGGAAAGGGTGGCCACGTTCCTTGCCTCCAATTTTTATGGTTGCTTGGCTATTGAAGATTGTGAGCTGACGCCCTGTGAAGATAATATTATATACATGCAAAAATGTTGACTGTGAACGCTGTACTCTACACAAGTGATAACAGATTGTCATGGGGTGAAAAATGAGAGCAATAAACTATAAGAAAAGTATTTGACTCATAATTCATTGCTTTTTAATGAGGTGTCCATGAAATGCATAAATTTTGAGAGCGTTTGCATTTTTCTTAATTTACGGCGTTTTGGGATTTATATGTTTTTTGCTAAAAGGCCAATCAAATATATTTGCAAATGTGTTTGGCACTACAAGATATACCCCTCTCCCTTTTGCTTGAAAGCAGTGTTAACTTTTTGGTGTGTCTCAAGAATTCCGGGTTTTCTAATTCCTTGAGATAACTTTTTCTTCAAGTCTGCCAACATTAGAAAGGTGGTTTTTTTCCATGTAATGCAGCATAGAGCCTATAGCTTTATGTACAAGTGAGTTGATGTATGTATAGACATATACAAATATGTATATACACACAAAGTTTATATATATGCCATCAAGTCATTAGGTCAAGTGAATTTTAAAGAATTTATGCAGTAATCCATTGTATAGCTACGTAAGTGAATATTTACATTTTTAATTAAATATTTCATTTTAGTATTTAAATGTTTTATTTCCCTTCAACATACGCACTGAAAAGAAACACATGGTTCACACTGAGTATCTCAGAGGCAGATTCAAAAATAGATGTCTGATTGGCTTTCAGCAAGGCTATCAATTAAAATAAAAGATTTTAGATGCAAAAGCGGCTTTAGAAATGATACACATACCAATGGAGAAATCATGGCACATTTCCATTCAACAGAGAAATCCTCAGCAACAGTACCACTCTTAGTAAATAGAATAGTCACTTTAGTGACTATTTGGTTTCTGCTCACAAAAAGCATGCACACAACTTTAAGTTCTGTTTTAATTAGTGTTTGTTCCAAAATCCCCTTAGAAGATTGCAAACGTTAAAGGGACTTCATTTTGATTGGCAATTCATATTGCCCACTATTTAAGATACCTACAGTTTAAACAAATTTTTTTTCAGGACCATAATGAAGATATCATAACTACAGATATTTTTAGTTAATAATTTAGATGCTGGAGCATGTAATATAATCTATGAATGATTTATAATTTTTGGTTAATGTTTGCTATGAGTACCTTCATAGATTGAGTTAGTGGATTATATTTAACAGTCCCTTTAACCTTAAGTTAACAGGGTAAGATTATTATACAGCTGGTACTTCTAGAAATGTATAGAAATTATTATACAAGGTATGCAAATATTACTCTATATTTTACTTTTTAAAATTTGTTTTAATTTAGTTTTACTGAAATTTATTTTTATGTTTATTAGTGTTACAATGAAGCACTACTTGGTTATGTTCAAATTATTTTTTTATTTGAAGTTTTAATCAATGTTTTTTACCTTTGTCGAGTAGCCATTCATCAACTACTCGACCAAGTCGATATGGAATTCGCTGTCTAGCAATCGCCAGGCGCTCGTTATCATTGTTTCCTTTAAAGTTTAAAGAGACATTTCATTGGTTAAAATCTGTAAGGTCAAAGGTTAAAAGTTAATACTTAAAGCTTGAGCTATACAGTTGCCACATGATTTTTTGAAATTTGGAATTTTAAAAAGTGCTACCTAGAACATTTCATGGTTCAGACTTTTCATTCATTCATTTATTTTATTTTAGCAAACAAAATTATTCCTATGTTAATTGAAAATTAGAAATCTGCATTTGAGCTAGGTTATTAAACTTATGTTATAGACAGACCCAAAAAACAAATTTAAACATCATCGAATGGCTTTACAAAAAAATGATAGTTGACCTCAGGGTTTTGTCTTTTTTGATGTTTCTTATTAACTAGTTAAACATGTTCAGGTGAAACAGGTTTAAGTTTTCAAAAGACATCCAACCTCTCACTCCAGGTTAGTCATTTAAAGAAGAAGAACGCAACTCTTAATCACCATCTAAAGCACACTTACTTCTCCTGTCTAATAATAGTCCTGCTGTAGCTTATTCCTAAGCAGAAAAAATACACATTTCTTCGCTTCATTTAAATAAAATCCAGAGATTCAAATACATGGTACAGAACAGAACAGGGCATTCACAGTTCGTACATTTTCTTAGGACTCCTTGACAATGTCTTGAAGGAATACCAAGGCTTTGACAAAAGTGACTTGCTGAAAGGTAGCCTGGTTCTGAAACATGGAAGTGCTTGAAATTTAGCAAGAGGCCATCTGTGGTGGGGTTTCATAAATTAAGAACTAACTAAAACCCAGGAATGCAAAGGACAAACTTGTCATATTTGCCAACTGTATCTATTCTCAGTCAGTGCACAGATCTCTGACTTCTTTAACTAAAACAGTGAGAAAAAATAAGGCTGGTACAGTCAGAAAAGTAGCAGATGAGGGATAATTAGTGAAACAGTAAATATTTATTTGTAATCATAGTTTTTTGTGTTTGAGTGATATAGTTGTGATCTCTCAGAACACCACTTAGAAAGCTACTTAGAAGAATGGCAAACCTAAACATTTCCTTCAATGTATAGGCTTTTGGTGGCAGCAGAGTTTTAGACCAACAATTTCTTTTTCTTTCATTACAGTGGTTCATATTAGTAAAGAATCTCAGAGATAAGAAGAGCAAGATGAGTAAAAAGCAGTCATTCATAAACCATGTCCAAATACAAAGTTAATCTTATTAGCTCAATCGTGCATATTTTCTTTGACATCAAAACCACCAAACCAATCAAGAAACCAGGTCTTGTATCTGCAATGGAAATGTAAGCACATGCTGCAGTAAGCCCACATAGTGCTCAGAAAGATATATTCTTGAGCTAGATGGATCCTACTGCTAATTGTCAAACAGAAATATTATCCAAATTCAGGAGATCAGTGTTCCAGTTTGTCACAAAATTACAAGCCCTAACAGGCTTGCAGGGAAAATCAGTACAATAGGCCCCAAAAACTGCAGATGAAACCATAGTGTTTTTATGCAGATATTTATTCTGCAGTGCTGAGGACTGATATTTTCCATGTTTCTTGCATCTCTCACTTGGTTTAGCATGGACATCATTCACCATGCCAGAAGCTGACCTATTTGCTTTTGAGGAGATGGCCTTTTCCCGTTCATTCCCTTTCTGATATCAAATCATAAAATGGTTTGGGTTGGATGAGACATTTGAAGATCATGCATTCCCACTCCCCTGCTATAAGTAAAGACACCTTTCACTAGATCAGGCTGCTCAAAGTGTATTTGACCTGACCTTGAGCCCTTCCAATGATGGGGCATCCACAATTTCTTTGGACAACCACAGAAGGTGGTTCCACAACTTCTCTGAGTAAATATACTATGTGAACCTTTAAGTGTATGTCATATTAAAAAAATACAGGGAGATATATGCATATATGTAAAATATATACATTTTGTTTGTATGTGCACTTCTCTCTGTCCTCAGTTTAGATATATTTTCCATAAAACAGAACTGAAACTGAACATCAAACAATTTACTGAAACTCTTCCTTTTGTACGTCTCCAAGAAAGCGAAAATTTAGAATTAAACACATCACAACACAACTACTATGATGATATGAGAATACAGAAAGTTTTAAGTTTTTTTTTCCCTTTTATGATCTTTAAAATTGCTTCTCTTCATTCTAGCCTCCTTTTCTTACAGCAAACTTCCTGGGACTAAATGGAAATCTGAGAAATACCAGAAAAAAACCCATAAGAAATGTCATGTGGCCAGCACAGGAACAAAATAAAAAAAAAAATTGTATGATCCTACATGTTTCTGTTCTAGATTTGTATCATCCCTCAAAATATGTGTGTATATATGTGTACTAAACCAGTGAGCTAATAGTTTATATTTTCTGACAGTCAGTTACTTTTAACACATTTAGCTTTTCAATGAGATGTTTCAACAGTTTCTATTGAGGCTTTATCAGTTGAGTCACTGAATAAGTGAGAGAACATCCTATTTCTAAAAGGTTTCCTTAGCTTACAGTAAATGAATCATGAGTACCTTTTTTTTGGTTATCTATATATTTTTTTTAAAAATGGGGGAGTGGGTGAAATTTTTCTATGTCATTTATAAGAAAGGCTAAGTTGTTCAGAAGAGGTATGTGGGCATAAGGAATGCATTAACATAATGAAAATAAGTCTCATGGATAGAGATCATCATTCACCCATCGACTCCACGCACAGTTACTCACTGGATGCCTTTCATGAAGAAATGCTCTCTAGACCCCAAAAGAACCAGGAAGTCATGGCAAAGTGTCCACAACTGCCTATATTGGGAAGGCATTAAACTGTGTTGTTTATTCACCCAGTAGGTGTAAATCAGGAACATGTGGTAAGGGGACTCCCTTCAGCCACCAGACTGGATCCTTAGGGCTATTGCAACTCTCTGTTGTAATTTTGTGACCAGAGTGGGATCTGTCCTAGGCTAGGCCCACTCACTACTCTGCTGCTGCTCCAGAACATCTCTATGGTGATTGTAGAAACTCCTCTTGAAATAAAGACGTAAATTTTAATCTTGGCCAGCTTATACATTTCTTTGAATTATTTCATTAAAACATACAATACGTGTGTTTTTCAAGACTATTATAATGTGATTCTATCAATAAATTATGTTTTTTACTAGCTGCAGCAGTCCTACACCACTGGGAGCAAAATTGAAATGAAAAGCAAGGAAATAACAATTTGATTTGTAAAGGTCACACAAAAAATAATTGCTGATTACATTAGCCCATTCCTCATCAGGGGAAAAGTGCACTGTGAAATACATCTCAATTTGACACTATTACATTAGCTTAAATTCTTCTAGTGTATAATATAAATGGAAAGGCTAGGGGGAAATGGTGTGGAACTTATCTGGATTTAGTTTCAAGGAGAACACATGAATTTAGTAATGATGAAACCAGTAGACACATAAAAACTACATGAAAAAAAAAAATATATGTAGAATTGAAAATAACAGAAACTCCATTAAAAGCAACAAAAGTCCTATTTACTACATAATGAAAAACACACATAGTTTCAATACCTGCTTCTTCCCAAACAGCTGGTTTGGATAATGCACTCTGCTACAACGAATCTGGAAAGACCCAGTAAAACTGTATTCATTTCCCTCATTTTATAATCCCATCCCCAGTGGAGAAATCATAAATACCACAGATTGTTTTCCTCAGGAGTATTCAGTTCACGTTTTTCCACCTTCCTTTATTTATGCTTGTTTTCACCAATATGGTGAACCACAAGGAACTTCTTCAGTAAAAACACTTCCAAGAAGGTTAATAAATTTTTTCATACTCTAAATAAACCTGTGGCTTTGAGATTTTATTCTGTTACCCATCTGAAAGATTAAGTGCTCTGGCAGGCATCCTTTAAATCGTAATTCATAAAAAAAACCCTGATGTGCCTAAACTTTAATTGTAGACAGCTATGTGACTATACAGCATTACTCTTCTAGGTTATATGGCCAAGATTTCTTTGATTAAAAAAGCTGGGGAGAAATGATTCACTCAGGATGTGCACCATGACATTGTCTAACCTGATTGAATTCTAGATGGCTTCATTCTTCTGCCAAATACAAAATATTTTGTCACAACAGAGTGTTAATTCCATGCTGGCAGAAAGGCTTCAAGGGAATAACAATAATTCCAAAGAATCAAGGTAAGCAGAGAAGAGCAGTAAAGGTCAAATCTTTGAGTCAGAGTTAAATCTTGTGTCACAACTGAGAAGAAGCAGTCCAAAAAAACTTTAATCATACCTTTATATCTATAGGTCAGCTGGGACAAACCAACTATGTGAACTTCACTAATATGTGTTTTATCCCTCCTGATTTATTATATTGTCAGGGCTGGAGTGTAATTCTATTTTGTGCTCTGAAATAAAGGTGTCAGTTATTGATGTGAAATAGCAGCATCCTTGAAAGGGAATAAGTAAGAAGGTTGAAAATCGTGAGTCTGTGAAGAGCAACCTAGACTAGAGAATATTTTCTTTGAAACAAACCCCTTAACAGAATACAAATTCACATTGTTAGTCCCAGTGATCTGTTAGGGAAATAAATAACAAAGAGATGAAACCAAGGTCTATCTCAATTTACAAGCAGCCCTCTCTCCCTTAGTTTTGCTCATCATGATCTTGACCACTGTTTCTGAATCATGGCTCCCCTGACATCTGCAAGAGGAAGACAGAGACCCACATCATTCCTCAAGATGCAGTTAGGGATGAAATCTGACTGAAATGTCAGTTGCATGGCATGACAGGAAGCCATAGCAGCCCTGGGTGGGACATTGGGGCAACAGTCTCTCATGGCCAGGAAATGAAATCACAACTGCAGTAATGGCCCATACTAAAGTTGTTTCAAATAATCTATTTCCATCTATTTCTATTATTGTGCTCACACACTTAAGACTGGGTTGCATGGGGTAGAGAAGAGGTCCAAGTTCACCTCAAGAAGATACTGTGTTAGTGGGGGACACTGGTCTGACCTATATTTTTGCTGAGTGCTCACAGACTTGTCCAGCCAGTGTTTGATCCAGGAATGAGCTCTGGATGGATCAGAGGAAGGTAAATATCCTTTTGCGTTGCTGAAAGATGTCAGCTCTGCTTGTTACAGTGTGTGGGGAGAAACACAGGAGGATGCAGTGGTCACTCTTGAAGATGTATGTAACTCCTCCTCTTGTATGAGGAGTTACATACCCAGAAGGCTGATTTGGGTCCCGTCCAGTGCTCGGAGGAAAGGTACACACAGAGTTGCAGAATGTGAACATTTTGAACAAACCTTACTGTCAGCTCAGTGAGAAGATAAAAGTGCAAAGAAACTCTTAAGTTAGAGAAAGAACCTGTCAGAAATAAGTAAGAGTGCAGCTTTTCCATGCCTTCCCTTCTTGAGACAATTTAGCCTATAAAGAGAGAAACCACCATGAAGTACAACTCCTCCAAATTTTGAAGAATCAAGCCTGGCAAGTTCATACTAAATGACCATAATATAATACGACCCTTTAACCCTGCAGAAACTCCCAAATTCCTTATAGTGAATATTAAACATCCAAAGAGACTAATTGCCCACAGAATGCAGTCTTCATGCAGTCTTCATTGCAGAGTAAAATTTCTCATGCTAAAAACAAAGGAAAACCTAGGTTTGCCTTTAAGAATACAATTACCACTTCTATTGGAGGATGCCCATTTACCTACAGACTGTACCAAAACATCATATATTCACCTTTAAGCTCCTTATTTCATGCTTGTGTATTAAACAAAGCAAATAATATTTTTACAACTTTCTACAGGATTAAACTTCAAACCCTCATTAACCTCTCAGGAGGAGCTGAACCTTCATTTCAAATCAACTACCTTCTGCCCTGTTTTGGTTTTGATTGTTTTTCACTGGATTAATGAGTAATTAAATGAAGAGTGTGCTCTTCCTGACTCTCACTTCCTCACTATAACGCAGTATCTGTCTCAGTTTGTGCAGTGCTGGATGGCTTGAGAGATTGCTGTATTATATCAAAAACAAGCAAGAGAAGATGAAAAGCAACAAGAAGCAGATAAGGAAGCATAAGACTTGTCTGATAAATTAAAGGTCATATTTTGTTATCTGGAGTTTTACAAAGATCCTTTGTACAGCCTGTGTAGTATTAAAGGAGCTAATATTATAGGGCTGCTGCTAAAACAGGCAGGACAACTGATAGAAATCATTGAAGAGGAATGAATTGTTGTAAGCATGGTACCATGTCCCACATTACCCCAAGAGTGACATTTTGTATTTCTCCAAGGTAAGAGGACTTTGAACTGTTTCTAAATCATAATGATACAGCATTTAAGGTTACCTTTTCTATATAAATTTAACCAGAAGTTGACTGTAAGCAGTTTCTTATTCAGTAGATTTTCAACAACTGCAAAATGGAGAATGTTTCAAGCTTATTGCATTCAAAATTAGCTAGATCTGAGATAGCAGCTACTAAGAGTGTTCTACTGACTTTTGCCCAGGTAGCAATCTGGATGATCTTCATTTCATGCTAGAAAAGAGGTGCTATACAGAATGTCTCTTGACAGAAACAATACATTATATAAATGAACAATGGCAAATGGGAAACACTGTGCTCAGCTCTCATTTTAAGTTCCCACTGGACCATAACTCCATGAATATCCAGTATTCAGGTAGAAGCCATCAATAAGAAAGGACTTATTAACTATGTGGTAAGTCTCCTAATTAACTTTAATCACCACATAAGTTCTGAAATCGGAATAAGGACAAACTGTCAAAAGGTCATTGCTCATATCTTGCATTTTATTGTCGTTAGTGAAAGGCTTTGGGAAAATCTGTTTTTCCCATAAGTTATTTGTGGACAATTTGCAACATGAAACAATTGGAAAAACCTTCTGGATTTACTGCTCTTGGTTATGTGGGTGATAAGAGAAAATAGAGTATTGGCCTCCAGTTGTGATCTCCAAATCTGCTGCAATTGGACTGCTTTAGCAGACTGTTCAGGGGCAGTGCAGGGTACAGATAAAGTCATGATCATTACATGAACAGATTCATAAACACTGTAAGAAATCCAAAGTACTCAGCATCAACCTTCATCAACAGCACACAAAGTAACTTCACAGCAACTGTAACTTTTAAAAACATTGATTTCATGCTCTTTCACAATACAAGAAGATAATGGAGTTAACCCCTATGTCTCAATGTCCTGGGACATACAGGTGCTTTGTCACACTTGCTGCACCTGCCCAGACTGTATCATCTTGTTCTCCTAGGGACAAGCATAATTACACACAAGCCAACAGAAACAAAACAGAGATCATTATTTGGACCAGATTTTGCCAAGCAGAAAGAAACAAATGTGCCCATAGAGAGAAATTGTCATTTAAGAGATAAAATCTGTTCTGTGTCAGCAGTGCAGGCAAAAAGAAAAAGAAAAAAAAAAAAAGAGGAAAAAAAAGAAAAAACCTAGCCCTTAGCCAAAGCAAGCTTGAGACTTTCAGTTCTGTCTAAAAGTGGCATTTCAATTTGTGTATTTAAGCCTTGCAGACATTTTACTATAAAAGAATAATCTATTTCAAATGGGAAGGTTTAAACTTGCACATATAGGGGGCTTTTAATGCTTTTGGCAAGACACAGCAACAGAAATGGTAAATAATAGAAATAGATGCTCACTGAGATAAAGCAGAGGAGTGCTTTAGGACTGCAGAACTATAGCAAGAAGACCACCATGGAAAAGCGTAATGGCTGTGAGTAGACTCCTAGCAGAGGTTTAATCTTAGCTGTTATAAATTGAAATAATCTGATTTCCTATTATTTTTTATAAAATGCAGGTAATTTTCTGATAATCTGCAAGACATTTCCAGTTAGCTAAGGTTTTTTCGTTTCTCCCCTTGTGATTGATTATGTTTTCTTTCTTCTTTTTTTTTTTTTTTTTTTTTGGTGTAGTAAAGCCAAGGATACTAAGAATTGTTATAAAACACTTGATTTTGTTTTGAGATGGCAATTTTGAAAAGAATTTAAAAGTTCAGTGCTCAGATACTCTGAATTTCTGTATTCAAATCTCTTCTATATTTTTCTTCTTGTATGGTTTAGAAAATTCTCAAGGAAGGGAAAGTGTGGTTACCATAATACATTTATCACTCTCCTGATAGCTCTGCTTCGTGACTTCTCATATTCTATGTTTAAAAATGGGACAAAGACCCACTGCTGAGTAAAGACCCTGTGTGGGGAATAGGCAGGAGAATGGCTGTCAGTGTTTGCACAAACCACATCCATGGAAAGCCCATTTCAGTGCACCCCACTCTTCAAAAGTCCATAAAGACACACTGAGCATTAAGCATGGAAGCAATTCTCTGGTGCCTTCCTAAATCATGGCCTGAAGATGTCTTTGAGCTGATCTCTCCTGGGATGTTTTCAGATGACAGATGGTCTCAAGGTAGCCTTGGGCCTCCAGAAGAGAAAGCCAGTGACTCCAAAGCCAGTCCTAACACATGTGTAGTCCTGCACCAGCTAGACCAAGCCATCCCTATGATTTGAGCTCTTGCCCAGGACACACTTTCATATGAGGAGCTGCTCTGTTTTAAAAGCTAACAAGGCCACATTTTGGATGGGCAATGCACAGCTAGCATCTAACTTTCATGTAGGTCTAAATTTATTGGCTTGATTTTCAGACCAAATCTGAGTTGGAACACCAGAATGCAGAAACAATCAATATTGAACCATTTAAGCATGTATGAATTTGCAAGGAAATAGATAATTGCTATTCAACTGTCAATATGTGTAATCTTTCATTCTGTTTTACAAAAATCCATTTGCTGATGCAATACCCACAGTGTAGACCTGACTTCTACTCTGAAACACTTATGAAATGTTAAATGGGAAAAAGATCAACTTTAGAAAGAAAATAGCTTTGCTAGCACAATTTACACATCTACTTTTTCTCAGGGAACCACTTGACCTTTTAAAAACATACCGAAACCCACCATGTTGAAATTAAATAAGGCTATTATCATCTTTCCAGATTTATGAACTCTTGTAGCTTCTTTAACACAAAGCACTAATGCATTATTAAATATACTGTAATATGCTATTTAAATTATTTTTATTTCTAAATGATGGTACTGAGCAAGGTGAAGTATTAAGTAAGCCTCTAATTCAAAGCAGATAAGACTCTAACAGCTAAAATAGGCAGATAACTTACTAATAAAATATTAATTCATTCCAGTTTAATCAGCACAAGACAAAATTCAGGCCTCTTTGCAGGAAGGACTACATCAGTCCATCAATCTACTGTCCAATCATCACCCATGAAAGTAATGGCATGGGCTCAATAGATTAGATGGGAAAAGGAAGCTGCCTCCTGTCCTTGCTTTTATTCATATGTTCACAGATTTGCCACTCCTTATAAAGCAGAACACTAAAACTTAGAAACAAAGTTTCACCACGGAGGCTGAAGTATATTCAATTAACACTAAAATATGTCTAACTGCCAGGGTGGATTGTTACCACCAATAAAGTGCAAGGCTAAAACAGGATTCTGACAAGGACTGGAGTAACATCCCATTTTGCTTTCTGCACAGAACACCCATGGTGTTTGCATCCACAGAGCTATGACAGATAAGGGAAGTGTACAGGCAGCAGATTATTTTTGACACACTCCTGCAGCATGGCTCATCTCTCCAGCTCAGCTGGAAACACTGCACGCAGGCTTACTCCATGGAATGCTCTTTAACTAAAGTCAGCTACTGCAAAAATTACATGCAACAAACTGTGAGCTATCAGATAGAATGGATAAGCAAGCAGTTAACTAAGAATCATTCCTTACAGGAATTTGTCAGGATTTATGGATATATAAATACACAAAGCTGAGAAAGAGAAAGATAAATTATGTATTAGGTTTTCAGTAATATTTCCAGTATTCCATTTCTGCTTTTTGCAATCATATTCTCAGTTTGATGCAATAGGACTGACATATTTAAGGCATAGCATAGCTGTTGATTAACACAGTAATGTTTCTGGATATAGAAATGATACCTGGAAACTTTTTTTTTTTTTTCCCTACTCTGACTTTAAGTCCTGGAAAGTGATTGCTGTATCTGCATTATAAACACAATGGTACCACAGCATTATTCTTATATTGATAGTACACTCCTAAGACTGATGTCAACTGCACATCAGAGGATATGACTATTTACCCACTGAACCAGGTATTCAGCCATGAACCTACTCTTTGGTTAATTTATAACCTATAACCAGACCAATCAGGCCTTCCAGGAAACCACCTTCTCCTGATGTGATGACACACCATGAGGTAAATCTCTCAGGAGTGAATACCAAGGCTCACTGTTGAGATTCTGTGCTCATTTCTTCCATGAATTTCTCAGCTCTTGTTACAGCTTTCTAGGAACAGATAAAGAGCACTGTAAGCATCTACTGTTTTTCTCCCTCCTGAAAGCACTTAGACTGCATCAAGTCACTGCATAATTTTCTTTCTGACAATATAAATCACTGAAGATTGTGCCTCTCCAGGGATCTCATTACACATATACTACACCAAATTGTTTTCTTCCATAGAACCACAGACCCCAGGTACAGATTTGATACCTGTTCCAAAGCTTGTTTCAAAGTGCTGCAAAAGGTGCTAAAATCCTCCCCAGTTCTTAAGTCTTTAGCCTTTTGTACCCACAAGGCCATTTCCATAAACTCCTTTTTCACAGCCTCACAGGATGCTTCATACAGAGCAGGCTGGAAAAGAGACACCCACAAGTGTCTTCTTGGATTTCTATTTCTCCAGGACACTGCCTACATTGCCATAAGCTTTTTAGAGCCAGTAGAGAACCCCAGTGGTTGGGGGTGTCCTAAGTGAGTGCCCCTCACTGAGAACCATCAGTTGTATGCAATACTGAGCTTAGTACCTCAGGCTGACTAATGAAAAATTAACTATATTCACTGCTCACCACTTGGATGAGGAAATTCCAGTAACTCTGGGATTGAAAATGAGATGTGTGGCTGTGATGTGCAGGCTCCCCAAAGTGTGGCACTGCCACACTGCCCTCCAGTGCAAAACTTCAACTTCAACACTGCAACACTGCAACTACTCTCTGACTGTAATTTGGCTCTAAAAGGATGATTTTTACACACAGGACACCCATGAGCTCCAGAGAACTTAATAAGGGAAGAAGGAATGCTGAAACTGAGTCTGAAACCTCTCTGACCAAATCCTTCATGTATACCATATCCTACCATGGCTTTCTGGAACTGATAGTGGAGCCATAACTGAGTTTGTAGTTTAGTTCAGACAAAAACTCACTTGAATTTACATGAAAGACTCTCCAGAACCAGGATCCTAAAGTGAGATGCTAAAGAATCCTTTGGTTGAAAATTGATATGAGGCAATTGCCATGCTCTGAAAATGAAAGTATGCTTTCAAGATTTAGCCCTGTACCCAGCTACAGTTATATTTTTAGCACCATTTGTTCTTTTGCAAAGGGCATATTTATTATTCTCTCCCTATTGTGTAAACTGTAATTTAAAAAATTTAAACCTCTCCTCTATTAATGCCCATCAGATCTGTAAAGCAGGAAAAACAAAATTGTCTTTATATATACACTTAACCTTGATGGTAGTGTGTTCCATTCATTTTTTAATGTCCACTAAACCCAATGCTGCACCAGAAAAGCTATTGAACTCCTTAGAAATAGTTCACTGAGGAAAATAAACCCTTTACATCTCAATTAAACCAATTTTTAAAAGCATAATTTCACTGCCTTTAATTCAGTTAACTTCTGCATATAAGGGGTGCAGAAAATTACAATGCCCTTTACAATGTTTCATGCTCCTGATATACTGAGGAATACTCGATTTCTGCTTCAAATTTATTTGAAATGCTGTATACTACACAGTCTGCCCCTTGTGAAGCCCATAAGAGTTCTAGGTTATATAAATTATACAAGGTTTTCTTTTTTGAAAGGTAGGCTAGACTGAAAAAAAAATAAAACTGTCCTCTAGCTTAACCTATACCTTGCTAGGGTCAAGGCAGCTCTTTGAACACTCCTGGAACACTCTGAACTTAATTGTATATGCATGATATAACACAAAAGTAGAATTTGTTGCAACTAAGGTGCCATTAATCTCAAATCCAAAGTATTAAAGAAAAAAATATTTTGACAGTATGGATGCTGCAGTTGCAAGATGCTTGTTTTTTAACCAACAGAACTCTCCCATGTTCACAGGGCACAAAGGGGAGAAAGAGAGTCTAAAGAATGTGCATGCTCATGTGTTCCAGACAGCAATGATTTGTGTCCTTCTGAATACCTGCTTAATGCAGTTCACTCTCTGGAAAATATATCTAGGACAGAGCAAGTTGCTGTTTTCCCTGCTGCAGTATGAATTATAGTGACTTTTTCTGAATTAGTTAGTTTAATGGAAGTTCTTATCCTGCAGATATAAAGTACTATACTGCTGTCACACCTCATGCCACCAGTAAAATATACTGGGGACACATGCATGAATGTGCCCCAAATAAAAAAATGCCTCATCTTCTGAGAACACAATAGCACTGCAGAGAAATTAATTTTGTTTTCCATATGATAGATTGTCTGGTTGGAAGGCTCAACACCACATTGATTTGTTCTGTCCTGAGAAAGGCTCCCGCTGCAGACTGACTCTAGGCTTGCCCAGAAGATAATGGAAATAGAGTGCATTTCAGAAGAAGCAGACAGCATTGTACTCTGCTCTTGCATGCTCAACCAGCCACTGGGAGCTTCAGTGGGAGCCTTAGAGCAGAGCCATGTGTGTGCTCATCCAGTGAGGCATCTCAGGAAAGGGGCACTGCCACAAACATACCAACTTAAGTGTTGCACAGAAAGCATTTCACTGGGATGGGCAAATTATTGGTTTGGTTCAGCGAATGACACGTTACACAAAGTCCTGTGTAATGACTGGGTTAGAAACCCACTGGGGGCTGGAAGGAAAGAGAAATAAAGGAATCTCTTCAAATCTCTACACTGACAACATGGTCCGGTCCCTGGGAAAGAAAAGAATGACAAATTTCTTTTAAATCATGGATGCCATCAGAGATACCAGCATTATATTGTTAAGGAAACTATGCCACTAAAATTCCTTGGGGAAGAGTTTAAGTAAATGGTTCTCTTCTTAACCTACAAGATGTTAATCCTCCATTTCTAACTTACTCTACTAGATTGGGTAAGTATCATGCTGCAGGCTGCACAGAAAACCTACGTCAAGACAAACACAAGTTCGTAAAAGAACCTCTAAGTATGGGCAATATTTCATCTCTTGTGATCTGACTTTTGGGAATTGTTAATAGATAACGGCCTTCCTGAAGGGGTGAAAGGGACCAGCTGTGGCAGATTTACCATGTCTCATTCTTAGGTCTGTTTTCATTCCCATTTTATCCCTCTAACTTGAATCCCTGGAGCTTGCTGTCTTCAGAAATTCCATTTCCATATCACCCTGTAAATGGGTTTCAGCCCATCCTCTGCCAAAAAAACATGAAAAGAGCACATCTCTGTTTCTTTCAGTATTTTAAAAACGTTTTTCTGAATCACTGCTCATTTGACATTTTCTTTCTCCTTCCATTGTGCCACCTTGCCATATTTAACTGAAAGGTGTTATACCTTCTGTGATCAAGTAATGACAACTATGCCACACATTTTATCAAGATCTGAATTTAATTACAGGATCTAACAAGCCTAAGAAGGGATAAGCCTTTGTATTTCACTGAGATATCCAAGATGAAAAATAAAAGGGAAAAAATCTGTCTCCAGACTCAGAGAAGCATTATTATATTGCATTATCTGACAGAAAGACCTGATAAGCTGTCAAATTAAAAAGCTGATTTGGAAAATTTTACTGAAACCACTCTTTGAAAAGAGACTTACTGTAGTGCTTTGTTTGGGTATCACCTAGGTTCTTTATTTAAAGACAGCAGCAGGGTAGAACAATTTCATAATCTCTCAAAGGGCAGTGGTGCTTTTTTTAAAAAAAAAAAAGCATTCCTTGACTTCAGGTAAGCTGCAACAGAGGCTCACCCAAAGAGAATGGGAAAATAAATTTCTGTTTTTGTTAACATCAATCTTTCACATCAACAATAAAATTATACAGAAAGTAAGACCTGGGTGCATGCTGACAAATACATTCAATCATAACCAAAGAGCAGTCAGAGCTGTATGAAATGAGAAAAACATGCAAGAAATCAGTTGTGCAATTACAAAGGCAAGGTAGCACACTGGCCTAGTTACATCCATCACTTAACTGCTGGTTTGTGTCTCAGTAGCTTAGATGAATTTTTCATGTGTTTTGATTCCTGCTTTTTCTGGAATAGTTTCTTCCATCTTTACTCTGGAGAACTTACTGAATTGTGTTTTATATAATTCCTTGTCTTATTTTTAGTTCTTCATGCCATTATTTTACACTCTGGTATAATACCTTCTTTTATTCATAATATAACTGGACATAATAACATGAATATAGGTAGATATCAACTTCCTAGATTAGGAAATCCTAATTGAGAAGTTTGTCCAGACAAAAACAACAAAAAATAACTAAGTTTTATCTTTGCTTTGGCTAAGTATTGGAGACATCATTGAAAAGTTAATTGTAGGAAACATTTTTTGATTGAATGATCAGGAGTTGACTTAAATTAATATGAGGACAACTAAAAATAAGCCTGTAAATCATATTCTTGATTTAAAAAGAACAAAATTTAATAAGGTGAAGGAAGTCAGATTATGCAATCAGTATAAAAGGCTGGATTCAGCCAGGAATAATGACACTAGAAAATTTTATAAAGTATTAAAATAATTACATATACATATATATATATATATATATGTATATATATATATATATATATATTTTTTTTTTTTTTTGAGTTTGCACCCACAAGGTTAAAATTTACCTGCTAGACAGAACAACTACACTATTACAGCCTATGTTACAGGAGAGTAAAACCCTAGACTTGCTCAGTAAAGAAAGCAGTACCTTTCAGAATCAGAAAAATAAATAAATACTCAAGAAAAGTTGCCAGAACTTAAGCCCAAAAACCTCCCAAAGAAAGTAAACTAAATTTAAAAAACAGAGATTCTAAAGTGCTATAAACAAAAAGAGATCACAGAGTCAAGAATTACTTTATAGGAAGCTGATGGTGGTCCAAGGGAGCAGATTGAATTGACTGACTGAAATGTGTCTAATGCAGATTTTCACAGCTCAGAAAAAAAGCAATGTACATATTCTTACTGAACTTGCATGAAGTGAGAAGAAAGTGAGAAAGGTGATCTTTATCCCAGAACTCAAAAATTTAAAAACAGGAGTTTTTTAAATCCAGCTATCAAATGAGACATGTTATTTCTTATAGTAGAGAACAGATAATGTAATACCTTTACATGAGAAGAATTTAAAAACTACCCAGTTGAAGTATTTAGTATGACCTTAGCTATGCATGCTGCTTTAGAACAAATTTTAAAAGAAATAAGTAAAGGTATGAAAGCAACTGGAAAATTAGATAAAACTCAGAACTTTACCAAATCATGCTAGGCTAGTTTAACAGCTCTATTTGACAAACTAAATAATTTCCTAGATGAAGGAAATTAAGTATATCTAAATTTATCTGGATTTCAGTAAAGCATTTGATATGATGTCATGTAGCAAATCATGGATTAACTGTGGAAAAACAAAGGAGTGTAAAAATTGTGAAAAAAACCTCAAACACCAAAGGATAGCATTGAACAAGAGTTTTTCTCTCCTCCTTCCTCTGTCTCATGTAAAGGCTGATATCCTGCTGCTGTAGCTATTGACAGGTTCTGAATTCAAGGGCTCCTTGTCTTGCATCACACTTGAGGCTCCCATCTTCCCAAGATGCATCTCCTTCTAGGAACCAGCACTGGAGCTGCCTTCTCTCTGCAACTCCCACTTCATTTGGTGTCTTCTTCAGCCTCTTGGTGAATCATTCACACAGATGATAAGCAGTCCTTGCTTGTCACATTCAGACCTGCCAATGTGTTCTGGCCCTTATGTTCCCCACTATATTAGCTATGTTTGAAAAATAAAGAGCCTCAAGAAATAGTAGTGGGGTCAGATGTACTAAAGCTCTCCACATATTTTGGGGAACTGATGCCATCTAGCTGAATGAGTGGAAGACCTACATGTGTTTTAGTCACAGAAATGTTATAAAATCAGTGCTGAGTTCCACATGGAGTTAACAAGAGGAATATCATGGTGAATTCCCAAACTGCATTGAACTATGCCATGGAAGCTACCACAGAAGCCACTGCAGATATGACTGCAATGAAAAACAAGGGTTTTCCCCCAGAAAAACTACCTTGGTGGAACTCACTACCTTGGTGGAACTCCTAAGAAAGTATCCAAGCTGAGTTCCTCAATAAACCATCTTTTCTATTTTCTTCACTGATCTCAGTATAAAGTGCCATCCACACAATGAAATCTGTAGATGACATGAAAGTAAACATGGTGGTAATACTGAAGAGGCTGCAGATACCAGTCAAGAGAAACAGAGCCCTTCTGAATTAAAAGAAATGACACCAAAGTTTATACAACAAAGTGCAGGTCACACACTTAAGATACAGGACCAGTCACACCACTTCTTGCCCTGAATTGGGATACTCTGATAGAGAAATCATGACAAAAGACAGTCAGCTGCAGAATGACATTGAGCTTTCCAGTCCTAAGGTAGGAAAAAGAAAATTAAGGTCTTAAAATGCAGAATTCATATTTGCATTAGTCTTCGTGTATCCTTGAGGTTCTAGTGTTCTCAAACAGATGTGCAGTTGAAAACCAAATTCAAAACAAAAAAGCATCGAAGAAAGGTTATTATGACAAGCAGAGAAATGAGAAAACTATTCTGAAAAAGGCATGTAAGAACAAAGTGGGATGAACTGCAAAGTGCTTGCAATAAAAGCAAAAGAAAATTTCTTAAGAGTAGGATATTTCTTCTAAGTTACCCTCTAAGAGAAAAAATTTATGCAAAGAAGCAGACTTGACCGAGTACATTTTAATTTATAATTTCTTAAGATCATCTATCACTGACTTTACTTTTAAATAAAAAAGGGAAAAAAAGGAAATGGGAAAGGGAAAAAAAGACATCCAAACCATTACAGGGAAAGCCATTCCATTACAGGGAAAGTGGACCATTGATTTAAATATAGTTTCATTAATATTTTCTTTAGCATTCTAAACATTCTCAGAACTTGTTTTTTGACTGATAATGAAAATAATCCTGTGAGATGTGTATAGCATAAAACCTTTGTCTTGAGCCAGTGCAATCAATTCAAATATTTTCTATGAAAATTCAGATTATCTCACCCATGTGCATTGTATTTCATAGATCAACTTTACTTTTACTGTTACAATGCATATCCAACAGAGCCAGTTATTTAACTCTGAGATAAAAATGAAAAATGCTTTGTTTGAATAAAATGTTGTTTAAGCCAATGAAGATTTTGCAAAATTTCTCATTCTAGAAAAAATGCAAATAAATTGCACAAAATAAAAATTTTCTCTATTTCAAAAATGTAAAAAATTTGAGATTATTAAATGCTTTGATTTCAAAATACCCTTTTTTAGATTTTTATACCTTTTATTTTTCTACCTTGTTTTTTTTATTGCCTGTCAAAGGAAGCATATTTTTTAAAATTCTTCATTCACAAATCTTTTTCTTCTGTAGTAACTTGTATTCATCTTTCTTACAGCCTGTATGTATGGTTTCTCACTTTTATATAAAAAAATCAATGTTATTCAATATATAACATAACAAGTTTAAATGATCATATTTCCATTGAAAATCAATTTATTTACTCCTTTGATTTTCATTAGGTGGGAATCTGTGACTGTTCTCCCTAAGATAGAGTCTGATCCATCAAAGAACTCGACCTTTACCACCAGGGCTCAGTAAATTCTTCCTGAATATTTTCACATGGAACTTTATCAAAGACATTTTGCAAATCAAATACCCCAAGTATGTTAACTCATTCATATTTATTCCCCATTATCTCCTATGAAACTTGAGTAGGTTTAACTATAACAGGTACCAGCAGACCATCCCAGATGGAGACCTCAGCATAAACAGAACCCCAGGGAGATGTGGCTCCATGGACACATGAAAATTCATAAATAACACTGATGACTTTGCTTTCCAAATCAGAGAGGGTGAGATTTTACTTGGTCACAAAACTTCTGACTTTGCTGGTATTTTTCCCATTCTCTTCTTACTAATTCCATAGACTAAATATTTTAGACCCACATCTTCCACTTCTAAAGCTTGATTTTACACATATGGCATAAATTTATGCATAAAGTCTTCTACATATTCCAAGATGGAGAGCTCCTGAGAAATCCTCATGATTTTTCCAAACACTGTTATCTCCAGTTGAAGTCTTATGAGATGTCATTATTTCACCAGCACTGCTGGTTTCCCACAGCAGGAAATGACATCCAAACCAAGAGACATGGGACAGTTTGTGTTTCACAGAAGCTCAGTTGCTGTGAACAGAACTGGGCATAAAGGCAATTTTTACTTTGTCTTTGGGAGCAAGTAATGAGAGATCCCTCCACGTTTGTAAGCTTTGTAGCTTATCAGACTATGGTGTTCCTCATATCCTCTATATCTTGACATCAGGATTGAGGGATGACAGATCTGACTGTAGGAGTCAAAATAGCAAAGGAACACACATGAGAGAGAATCAAGATGGATTATTTTATCCAAAGGAGAAACCCAGTGAGAAAAAAGGTGCAGGCAATGTGTTACTGGACAAATAAATAGCAATCAGAAGCTTCTGTTATTTTCCTGTGAAACACCCTGAAAGTCCTGTGTCCAAACAGCCGTGGCCAGAGAGGTTTGAAAACTTGCCCTATGGCACAAGGCAAGGCAAACACTGAGTAATCATTTACTTGTTAGATTCCTACATCACCTTGACCATTATCATTTTGCATGGATGTGGTGATAACAGGCTGACTGTTATTAGAATATTCAAAGACATATTTGTGAAAGTGCTTAAGATGTCTCCCTACCACCACACTTACACCTAAAAAACATCTTTGATCCTCTTCAGAAATGGCAGTAGGGGCTTGAATTTGGAAGCTATTTCTAAGCCAATAGTAAGCAAGTTAGGAATGTACATGGAGCGCTTGGGAAATGTTAATCTATTCCTGGAGAAACAAATGTACTGACACAAATGTCTCCTCTTAATTTTATAGTCAGTCTGAACACAAAAGAACCAAGACAAATGGATGCTATTTACCCTAAATAGGATACATGGTAATACCTGACTCCTAGCATTTATCTTAAAGTCACTTGTATCCCATGAAAACATGAGAGACACTTTTTCTATTTTCTAGAATACAGGGACCAAGAGAAGCATTTAAATGACATATCCCCATCCCCTAGCCCATGGATGTTCTGCAGGAACAACCTTTATCCCACAGATCCAGACAGAGTCCCTAAAGACAACATGTGTGATCTCAGCTCTTTAATCAAAACCAAACCACCAAGAAAACCCCAAACCAAAACCCAGCACAGAATTATTCTGCATTATACTAAAGCCCTTAGAGCTGGTGATTGTCATATTGCAGAGGTACTAGCACTCAGCATAATGTCAGTTTGCCAACATCTATGGTCTCACACAGGTTCTTCTTTGGTGTTTGTGCTCCATCATGATTTATACTTCCCAATCACAGAGACACATCTGTTCCAGTAGTCTGGCAACGTTTTGGATAAGCTCTTTTCTGCAAGCAATGTGAGTGACCTGCCCATACTGTCAGATCTTGGTCTGTCAGACACATCCCTGACATGTCCTGACCTATAGGGTATATGAGGACAGCTGCAACAAAGCTTTTCTAAGGCTAAGCAGAGGTCCAGGGATGACTGGGAGGGCATCTTTTGAGATATTTGGCTACATCAGACAGCATCTTCCAAACTGCTGCAGGGTCCCAGGAATGCTGAGCATTCTCAGCAGACTGAACAGCTTTGAAACCATATCTAATAGGTCATTTTCTAGATAGAAAATTCTACATCTGTCTGATTTATGATGGAAGTCATGAAGAGAAAATCCTCACTGGTAAAATGATTAGTTGTGCTGTGTGTTTTAAAAGAATCATCACTGGGGAAACTGCCTTTGACCATAGAAAGCATAGATCAGTGTCAGAAAAGTGATTCTGAAATTCTTTCACAGTAAGTGGTGTTTATTGTGGCTTTAAAATGTCCTCTACCTTGTTTTGATATACTTTGTCTGACTAGTAAAATCTACACACTTCACTACCAGGGAACAAAAATCAGATAATTAAGAAAACTGCTTTTCATGATAAATAGATATGGTTATGAGCACTATTATGATAAAGATCTGAGGTTTTTTTTCCTCCTCCCTATTTGATCTTATTTGAGACAAATTTTCTTTCAGGTAAGGAAGAAAATGTTGTTTCAAATTAAATAAAATGCTTAATTTTCAGATTATCTAAGTCCCCTATCTAACACTGGGCAAGTGTTAGATGTGAAAAGTCAGGACATTTTAGTCAGAAAATACTAAAATTAGTATTTTGATAGTACTAAACATCCTTTTTAAAAAAAAAAAAAAAAAATGTCCATAATTCTTAGTTCAATTTGACACAAATTAACAAATACTTTGTTTTATGCATCCTTGGGAAACTTACACTTCAGTGTAGAATGATTACCTAACTGAAGTTACAAGAGCAGGCTCTTCACAGAAGCAGCTGGAGTTGCTACTGTGGAGCAGTCCCATCACCACAACAGCAGTGAGACCATTGGGAAGGACAATTAAAACTAGACAGTGAAGCAGACAAGATAAGCCACAAGGAGTAGAAAGGATCTGCATGGAAATGGGGATGCTTTATTGATTAGGAGCTCTGACTGCACAGTCAGCAGTTTTCTCATTCCTGTTTAATATGATTATAAATTAGGCTGCATCCAGATAAGTTAATGTGAATTCACTGTCTGAAAAAGAGGTCAAGATGAAATACTAAAGTTCTTCATGAAGGTGCAGAGGGATGGTGATAATTCAGCAAAGAGACATAACACTGAGTTTAGTTATGACAGATGGAATAAATAAATCAAGTGAAGATATGGGCATCTTAATCAACTGTGAAAAAACTATAGTGTGTCACTCAGTTTGTGGCTATGAACCAGCCACAAACACAAGAAATGGGGAAAACAGGATCAGCATTTAATAAAGGGCAGAAATCAAAGTGTACATCCTCATAGCACTAGCATTTTATTCAGAGAAGTGACAAGAAAGAAACTTCAGAGTAAAAAAACTACTTTGATGGTAGTCTGGAAGAACATACATATGTAAATCTAAACCTCTGCTTCTGCAAATCATGCAGCCATTTCAGGATACTGAACACTTCACATTTGTCTAAGACTAAAACACATTTTTCCCAACTATATTTCACAAAACAACCATCCACCTTAACTAGGATAATCATCCTCTACCACTGACCCCCTGCCTATTTTCCTTTTACAGCTCTCTCATTTCACACCCACTCAGATATAAATTGAAGGTGCATTGGCCCAGAGCAAGCTCAAATCTAGTGGGATCAAGGATGGTGTCACAGAAGAGGCATACTACATTATATTCATCTTCTAGGGTCACTCTTCAGCATTTTTTGCAGCTCTTGGGTAAAACACACAAAGCTACCATGGAAGCTCTGTGAAGCATTGCCATGTAATATCTTTTTGCAAGGTACTAGCTGTTACTGGGCCTTGGGTATCCTTATCCACAGCAGTTACATGGGGCTGGATGAAAGATACACAGGCCATGAAACTGGAAAATCCTGAGTCTCTGACCAAAAACTTCTCTCAGAAAATCTTCAGCCAGCATTTTAAGACACCAAACACAAACAAGCAATATCTTGTAATCAGGCATCCCAACCTGAAGTGCAATTCCAAGAAAAATGTTTCCTCATAAAGACCTGATCAATTGGTATGCTTTAGACAACCAATTATTTAATTTTATCTTAAAAAAAAAATAAAAAACAGCATATGTAAGTATAGCAACTTTTCTAATTAAGCTGCCTAGTCTTGGTTTTATTATTAATTAAAAAAACCCAAAACAACAAGATTGGCAAACCTGATACAGCAGAATAGAAAGTGAAGAAAAAAGTTTGACTAGATGGTCTCTGTCTGGGAAGGGAGAAGAGATGGAAGGTGAAAAGGGGAGGATAGCAGCCAAAAGCAATGCTGTGGCATACAGGAGTAATATTAAAATATTACTATGGGAAAGTCAAGGAAAATTATAGGCCAATAGCAGTCTCAGAGTATCCAGCAATAGAACAAGCCAAGGGATTCTGTACCACAGCTAATGAAGCAACCTTGAAATGCAGTCTGCACATATGGAAGCTCATGGAAGCTCAAGAAGATCTATTTGTTTTCTTTTTTCAAAGAAAGCATCCAACCTTCTTCCACTCCATCAATCCCATCCCAAGGAAATAATTTTTTTTTCTAAATTGATCTTTGTTTAGTATAAACAAATTCTATGTGCCACTAGCTTCAGAATTCAAGGCTTCTTTTTGTGTTTGAGCCTGTCTGGGAGATCCCTGTTCGTCCACACAGACCTCCTGACATACTTGCCTGACTTCCTCTTCGTTGGGATGCGTCACTCCTGAGCTTGGAGGTGGTGAATTCACGCTCATCATTTAGGTAAAAACCAAAAGAAACAAAAAAAAACACCTCAAGCCTATTTTTGCCTTTGTGCTGAACAGGTCTTGAACACAAATGATGACAAGTCCTCCCCAGCTTACACCTTATTTCAGCAGCCATTTACCAAACACTGCAAAATTAAAAAGCCAGAGGGCCACAGGGGAAGCAGGAATATCTGAAAGTTCACTGAGCACATTTCAGTGTCCCCCTTTCCCTCAAGAATTTATCACCTCTCATAGATGTGTCTAACTTAGAAACTGTTAATGGCTCCAGTTGCCAGAGCTGTCATTCATTCATAGCACATTAGCACACAGGTGGGTTTTTTAACAACTTCTGCTATACATAGTTTCTTACCCAATACATACTTTCATTATTTCATATATTCTGAATTATTTCTAAGAAATTATGTGAAGGGTTATATTTCACGTGTGGATTTTTTAAAAATTATTTTTATTTTTAAAAAACTCAAGGAAATAGCTGGACTTCATCTGAAATGGCAACAACAATAACAAAAAACTCCATCCTAAATACGAATAATCAGTCCAGGGAATGGCTTATGCATTTCTTACTCATGAAACACACCCTCCTGCTGCACTCCACTCCCCAAAACAAAGAATTTTCTACTTTTAAACCAATAAATCAGAACTGTCATTTACACAATAGGCATTCTGAATTGCATATTTGCCTTCATTTACACCTCTAGATTTGCTGCCTTTTGCCTAATATAAGCACACAGAGCAACTGTTGTGAGATAGCATGCAGATGTATAAGTTACCATTAATGACTCACTAGTCCTACTCAATAAGAAAGGGATTGTGTTTCTGAAAAATCTGTTGCCTTTAAAAATAAATAAAATGACATAGTAATCCTCAGCATGTGGCATTTGCATAAAATTAAATATGGGCCTGCTCAAGGCAGCTCTGCTGTCATAGTAATGGTCCTTTTCAAGTAACTAGAGTCATCTGCATAAAAAAAATTTTATGTAGTTTGCATTTGAAGTTAAGGTGTTTGGGTGATTGGCTGCACAATTGATAACTGCGATGCTGTTTGGTTTGTGTCTGCTGTAAGACTTCTGCTAAATTTATAAGCTTCAGATTGCTGTAATCTTGTAATCAAAAGAACACAGACAACCTTTTCCTCAATAAATGTTTCACCCCATCACTTGGGGATAGACTTGTGAGTCACTTTAAACTCTGTAGCTTTTGTCAAAGCCTTTTTTTCCCCCGCCTAAACCAAAAATGCAATAAAAACAAATGATAGCAAGAAACAAAACTACTACTTCATGCCTCAATAACTGCATTTTTCCACTTCCAGTAATAACTTGAATTTGGGCTTTTAAACTCACTTAGGAAATGCCATCATCATAAACCGTATTGCTCAGGATTCTTTTAACTACTTCTGAAGCTGCTCAAACGCTACGAAGGAGCTGATATTAGGAGAGGAGCAAAACGAGGCAAACTCCAGGCAAACCCCCCAACCCTCTTAGTGGCAGGTGTTTGTGGGAGGCCTTACCTGCTGGGTAACGCTCGATGACGGGCCAGTTGTCCACCTGCAGGGTGGCATTGCCACCGCTCCTGGTGAAGCGAACCACGTGGTACTTCCCGTCGTTGATGATGGCGTTCATCTCCTCGATGGCGATGTCGTCCGTCCCAACATTAAATTTAACTCCAATTTTCCCCTGGTGCTGCAGAGTTAAAAAAAAAAAAAAAAAAAAGGGGAAAAAAAAAAAAAAGAGGAGAAGAAAAAGAATTAATTAATAGTTGTCTTAGAAGAAACTGAGATAGTGTCGCAGAGGGAAAGATTTCTAACATCTTCCCTCCTCAGATGTAACTTCTGTTGGTGTGTGGCAGTGACAAACCTTCTGACAGTTTAGGAAATTTGGGACATATTTTTGAAGGATAATTGGTATTTCAAATGAGTTACTTCACCAAATTGAGCTCTCTCCTTTTCCAAGATAATCAGATCAAGGTGAGGATGGAAGAAAGCTCAAGGTTTCTGTCTTTGTCCTCTCCCTCACCTCCATGAGGATTAAATAAAAATTTTCCTTTTAGACTTTCAAAACACTGAAAGCCTTTCAGAGTCACTTGACATACAAGAATTTTCTGGCCATAAAAGCCAAGTACCAGCCCTGCTTTTTCTTTTTTCAAACCTCATTCATGCTTAGCGTCTCCACAAATTATAACAAAGGACGTGATTTTTTTTTCTCTTGGAGAGATTTTTGGCATCACATTGTAGTGGTTCTGAATCATTAAGCCAAGATCACACTGGCTGATTAACCAGGACTTCCCTGTTCATAGACAGAGAGCAGGAAAAGGCATTTGCTGACACAGGAACGTGGTATTGTTCGCACTAAGGCCAAAGACTCATTTTTTTTTCTGGAATGTGCCTGTGTTTGAGTGCTTTTAGGGCTAAGGGGACTTCCCATGCACACCAATACCTGGGACCAAGGTAGTAGATTTTCCAAATGATAGTCATATTGGCATGTTTTCATTTTTATTGACTTTTAATTATCAAAATGTTCATTCTAACGGGATGCCTGCATTTTAATAAAGTCTTTTAATGTCTGTTAAAGTTAACTTAAGGGCTTTGTAATATTTTTTTTTCTCCTATAAAATTAATTCTACTCTCCAATAAGGGAATTTTTTACATGGAGGAGAAAAAAAGGAAAGCACTGTGCAGTATGAGATTAGGAACTTATTCATAATAATTGTTAATTCTACGTTAAATTTTATGTTCCTGGAACTGGTACATCCTTCTTGAAATTTAAAAAAATTCATGAAGTTTTTACATGACCAGCTGAAACACAATGAAATATTTAAGTTTGTATGTCTTGGTCATTCGCATTAAATCTTCCAGGACCAGTCTCACCTCTCTAGCAGAGCTCTTGTGTCTGCTCTCTATTTGTCTTACTACCCTAGCAGTGCTTCCTGCAATAAACAGATTCTGCAGCTCCTTGTCTCTGGAAGTCCCCCAAGCAAAGAACTCAAGGGTTTGCCCATTTTATTTTATTCTCTTTTTAAACATTTGACTTTGTTTTCCAACAGTTTTTTCCAGCAGTTACACAGCTGAGCAGCTGCTGAACACCCCTGCAGTTTCTTCAACCTTTTGGCACGACACAATCAGCTCCTCAGCTATAAGCCTTTTGAAACAACTTAAGGACCATTCCCTGATGAGATTTGTAGACTGAGTATGAAAAATATTTTTTGTTGGTTCAGTTGATTGATCAATGTTCTAAACATCACTCTGTTTTTTCCTTGTGGATTGTTTTAATATTTCCCCATTTGCTGGTCCTACTTTTCCATGTCAATAAGGGATCCACCTTATCAATTCAAGCTCATCTTCTTTTGCCTTTGGTGTGAATTGCATAGCAATTTCCCAGTTATCTTGGAAATAACTGTAGCTCTTTTTCGTTTCAGCTGCTTCAACTAGACTCAGAATAAATGTCACCCATTTTTTTTTCCCATGGATGCAGTAGTTTATTTGTTTCACCTGTTTCATTCATATGCTGTCTTTACACTGAAGTATATACAAAGAAATGTAACATTGTCCTGCTTTAAAGCAATCTCCTCTCTTACTAATTTTTGAAATGCAGAAAACCAGCATGTAATGATAATGGTGTATGCAACTTTTCATAGTACTTTCAAGAAATCAAAGGCTCTGAGGATTAAATAAAGCTCACTAATTTTACCATGATTCATAATTATACTATTCATAACCTACACATTATATACCAGTTTTCTTATTTTCCATATATATGCATATAGATATATTATTTAAGACATTAAAAAAAAAAAAAAAAAAGACAAAGGAAACAAAACAGGTTTAAATTGAATAGAAATGGTAGGGGTAAAAAGAAGTGGCACATACAGCACATACATCAGCAGTTTTTTCCAAAGCTAGAGCATGTGGGGCTGCAGCCAAGTTACCATTTCCAAATGGCCAGGTATTGGCAGGTGAAATAAGGGCTTTGCAGACTTGAAAGCAGATTTTATAGATATACCTTTTAGTGAAAAACCACAAGTTTTCCTGACTTACCTATATTTGTATAGAAATACTGTGCACAGACACCAAGCATGCAGATGCAAGAGCAAATATCACCCTAAAAGCTGGTAACATATTACAGTGATGCTTTGTGTTTATTTGTAACATATTTGTGTATCTAAAACCACAAAAAGCTCCATTTTTAAAGGATACACTTAATTTTTTCCACACTTCTCCAGCACCTCTGGGCATCTCTGTAACACCTCCATAAAACAAGGAAGCAAATCTGTGTTTCAGATTGAAGACTTCCTGATTATTATATCCATATTTGAGCTTGATTTCTGGACATCATGTCAAACATTATATAAAATACAACCCTATTGTGCACAGACCTTTAGAACCATGAAACAAAATGGGATGCTGCAATAAGCACCTTTCTATGTAGACAGGGGGTTTTCTAAGCCCTTGCATTATCAGGCAGGAATTTGACTGAGTGCATACCTCCCCCACTGCAAGAAAACATTATTTTTCACTTGCCTTTATCACATTATTTTTCATATGTCTTAGATTAAGACCATGTGCACACAGAATTATTGTGGATCAGCTGACATACCTGTTGAGATAACTTGATCTCAGCCCTTGGCCTTATTATGCTTAATCTAGTGGGCCTGTAACCTTTTAGAAAAAGATGGTTTTTATATTTCCTCTTTTTTTTTTGAGCAGTATGGTAGCACAGAAAGGAAAGATACTGATGAAACAGAATCCTACTAAATTCCTGTTTTCACTTTGCCAGCCTCAGTTGCATAGTAAAGTGGTAGAAATTTTCCTTTATCACTTGTTCATTCAAAATAATCTTAGAAGCCATCCTTCCTGTCAGAAACAGCCTCAGACAAATGCTGAGTGAGAGGTTCCCTCTTCAGCACCCTGCTGATGGGCACTCTAGAAATGTCTGTGCATTACTAAGGACTGCAATAAGTCAGCACTACTGTTGAATGGTGCTATCCTGCCAATGACCCAAAACTGCACAGGCTCACATTCCCACAAGCAAAGATTTTTTTGCCCACAAGCAAAGATGATCATTTCAGTACTCCACTGGCAATAATCAGCTCTGTACACAGAGCCCAGAGAAGTCCACTGCACTGTTTAGGGCTCCCAGCCTGTGTTTTCTTTTTCTCAGTCTCACCCAGTTCTGACAACATAGTAATGGAATAAATTCCTTTTCCTACTGTGTCTTTATCTATTCCATACTGCAAAGGCCAAAATAATAGAGCAGGGTCATGCAGGAGGTGGGAGAATTTCCAAGAAAGGCCAAAAGAGAGGAGGGATGCATTTCAAGAAGTGGCTTAAGCATTGTGTCTATGGAAATTATTTTAAACCTCAGATCTGAAGGAATAATGCTAAATCCCCCACATCACCACACTGCTGCCTGGGGCAATGCAGCTCAAGGGCCTTGCATTCATCTACAGACACCTCCTGCCCCAGCCAGCAACACCAAACTTGTGGTTTGGAGTTGCTTTGGCCAAGACAGCTGTGCTGTTTCTGAGACCAGGGTAGCTTTTATTTCTACACTACCTACGCAGGAAGATTAGTTAATTTGTTGTTGGCCTGTACATTACTGCAACAGGCAGTGTAGGCTTTGTGTATAGTTTAAATTCTGCTGTCTAAGCCCACAGGCTAAGGATAAATATGTTAATGGCTTCAAAGCAGTTGGATAAAAACACGAGATAGCTCCAATACTATGCTCCTAATGTGCTCTGAAATGTTGGGAGCTTTGATTGTGCCAGTAGTATAGGATGTGTATGTGTGCACGTGTACATACCAATCACTTCAAAATGTTTTGTCCTCAAAAGCTCTGGCAGCAACTGTTGTAATCTAGCAACTCCAGTGGAGTATTTTCAAGCCTGTTTTATGAACTGTGTACTCTAAATACTTAACACACTTCTGATGAGGCACCAGGAATGCTGATGAACCCGAGAAACAAGCAGGGAAAGTGGAATGCAAATCAAGCCAGCAGCAGACATTGCAATTTGTCCCCTGTTGGACTCTAGTTCAGTTCTACCAATCTGCCAAAATGTGCATGCATATATACATATATGTATGCATATATTTATATATAAATATATACACTCACACATAGATATATATTAAAATATATATATATTATATATATATATACATATAATTGATATTTCCTATAACATCAGCAACACTCTGCTGCTCTCTGTAGCAAGCAGTCTCTGGAATTGGTCAAACATGAGTGCACGTAAATTTGGCACAAGACTAGTTTTAGAATAGACTGCAGACAAGCTAAGCTCATAATACTTACTTACAACCTTTAACCCCTTCCAAGGAAAAGCAATAACACTGTGATTCCCACAGGTGGACAAATTGAGAAGAAAATAGTTCAAACATGCCAGCTTGCATTTTATGTCATCAGCCCTTGAGGCACCATTTTCTGGTGAACGCAGTAAAAAAAGTCTTTGAACTAACTGAGGGTTTTATTTTTTTTATTTTATTGAAGTGTAAGTTTCTTGAGTTTCATTGAGAGTAAGATCATTTTCACTCAAATGTAATCAATCAGAGGTCAACATTCTATATGATAGAAACTTATGCAAAATAATGTTCTGGTTTTACCCATTTGACATATGGTGAGGAGGGAAGAAGCCACAGAAATTATTTTTCTGAGAGGAGCTGCTACGAATTTCCTCAGTGTCTGACAAAAACCAATGAGTGATTAGTTTTGAGAACTAACAACCTATTAAACCATTGAGAAAGCTGAACATACCTTGATGTTAAAAACAAACAAACCCGGGAAAAACCTCTCTTGCTTTCTGGCCTTTGCAGAGAGAAGCTCTTCCCCCTCCTGGCCTGGTGGTCGGGCAGGGGAGGAGAGGCTGCAGGTGCTGGTGAGGCTGAGCCATGGCTGCTGACATCCTACCAACATCAAACCCTGCTCCACTGCCAGCCTGGGCCATGGTGCTGGCATCTTACCAACATTAAACCCTGCCCCACTGCTGACACCTTACCAACATTAAACCCTGCCCCACTGCTGACACCTTACCAACATTAAACCCTGCCCGTGGCTGCTGACACCTTACCAACATTAAACCCTGCCCATGGCTGCTGACACCTTACCAACATTAAACCCTGCCCCACTGCTGACACCTTACCAACATTAAACCCTGCCCCACTGCTGACACCTTACCAACATTAAACCCTGCCCCACAGCCAGCCTGGGCTGCACAGCTGGGACTGAGCACAGCAAAAGCCAGAACAGAGCTGTGTGAGCAGAGCTCCAGCCAGGCCTCTGCTATCCTGGCCCAGCCCCGGTGCAGCCATCGAACAATTCTCCACCACAAACAGCTCCAGCCACACCAGGCGGGGATCACAGGACCCTCTGCAGGCCTCAAAATATGAACAATTTCACTGCACAGATGAGACTTGCAGCCCTTCAACCCTCTCTTGAGGGAGAGAAAAGGACAGAGTGAAGACACCAAGTGAAGTACAAGTCAGGTCCCAGATGGGAGGGATTGAGGAGATGCCTCACTCTTGGGCTGAGATCCTCTTGTAAGGCTGTGGAGAAGATATAATTGATATATGAGGCTCAGCAGTTTCACTGTAACTCATTGAAAAGCATGGGGAGGGATGAAGCGTTCAAATTGTAGACATGAGCAAAAGTATCTATGCTGATAAAGCAGATATTGCAGTAGCTGTGATCCCATGAGAAGTTTGAACAGAAAGAGAGGAGTGATGAAGACACTTTGCCCCCAGGGAAGAAGAAGACCTCCATTCCCAGAGATTAAGATAATCTCAGAAACAGATGAAGAGAACCTTTTCTTCTGAACAGCTCATCCTTAAAAGTGTACCCCATTAGCTGAAGAGTGAACCCTTGAAAGCAGCTGTGAGGAAAGCTGTAAGATGAGGGGAGGAACTTTTATACAGTGATCAGATTTCCATTCTCCCAGGCAGCTGATTTGCTGTGATACTGAAGCCATGAGAGAACTGTTTTCTAGTGGAGAAGTCTCCATAGCATGACAAGAGAGACTCCTCTCCCTAATTAAACTAAAGACTATACTAGCAGTGATAGACTGAATTGTTTCTGTATGTTGTCAGTGGGAAAGAAAAAATGTGTGGGGGGAAGGAGAAGTGTTCTGAAGGTTTTATTCTGTTTCTTATTATTCTTTTAGTTCTGTTAATAAAGTTTTTCTTTATACCCTTTAAAGTTTGAGCCTGCTTTGCCTTTCTCCTAATCCTATCTCACAGCAGGAAATAAGTAAATAATTCTGGTGAGTGCTCAGGTGATTTGGCCAGTACTAAACCCACCACATAAATTGGTGTGCTGGCTGAGAAATCTCAAATTTGTGAATGAAAAACACTGCAAATAATTAAAATTATCTCTGGATTTCTCAATCTTGTAAGGAAATGCATATTTTAAAATAGTACTGCTTGCTTCCAAAGGTGCAGAAGGCAGAAGATACACTTGAACTCCAAGATTAATGGAGTAACTATATATATTTTAATCCAATAATCCATCATTATTTCTAATTACCATCAAGTATCTTCCAGAGGAAATTCTTCCTGGAAAAAAAATAGAAAATATAAACCACATAGGAAGAGTTCTTTGCATGAATACATCTCTTATATTGAATATAAGAGTTTTCTGAATATTGAGTTTTAAATTCATTCTCTTGGGTTTTACATCATTAACCTAACACTATGTTGGTTTTTTTTGTTATTGCTTTTCTCTATGAGAAATGACAAAATATCCGACTTATTTTTTCCAACATTAACCATTCTTTTTTCCTTTTTAGTCAACTGAGAGTCAAGACACCACAGAAACAGGCATTCTCCTGCCATATCTCATCTTGAGTACTTACAGTCAAGCTTTGTGCCCTTTCATAGATTCAGAAAGGTATTTCAAAAGGCTTTCAGCATATCAATTCTTGACATATTGCAGAAAATCCAGGAGGGTCATGAAACCTTTATCAGAGAGCTGGTAAGCAAAGTTACTAGCCAGAGGTTGGCACTTCAAGCAAGGAAGCAAAGATTTCTGCAGATATCTGATAGGATGCATCCACCTGGTACTTAGTCTTTTGGCATCTGACAAATGGGAAAATATTTGGTTTTTCTTTCTTTTCCCAAAACTGGTAATGTTTAACTAGTGTGGAAAAGCAAAGAAAACAGAACAACCAAACCAAACTTTCCCTTTTTCTGGTTTCCTGGTGAGGACTCTAAGCTATATCCAGTGCTCTTTCTTGCAAGTTGTCACCATTTATTTATACCATTTATTTTCCCAATATTTGTTTATTTCTCAAATTCACATCTTTGTAGACCTTATGAGAAACAAACAAACAAACAAACAAAAAAGCCAAACCAACAACAAAACCCCACCCACACACCAAACCCCAACACTTCTCATTTTAATCCAAGATACCAGATCTGATAATTGTACAGAAAAGCTTAACACCCAAAGCTGTTCAAGACAGTGTTGGCAGACCAAGAGAAAGAACTGGAAATCATGTCAAATTATCACTGGGCTTGAGTGGTGGCTGGAATCCAAATGTGGCCCTTGGATTCCTGTGAGAAGACCGGTCAGATCTATGCTACCCATTTGCACACACCCATTGGAAATGCAATCCTGGCAACAAAATGCTGCCTAGCACTGTGCTATGCCACTCTTCAGATTATTCACAGAGGAAAAATGTCAGCAGAGGCAGAAATGTTCCCATTATTTCCTGCAGCACCTGTGCATGCTCACCTAAGCACAAACACACCTTTTTCATCTAAACCACGATCCTTCCAGAGACAGTACAAAGCACTTGAAAAACAGATCAATAATCATAAATATACAGCAACAATACTTTTTTTCCTCCTCTAGTTTTTTTCCTCCTCAATTAGTTGTCTCAGGAATTTTGTAAATGAGACATGGAAGAAAAATTTGCATCATAATTTACTCTCCTGATTTACTCAGAATTTCTGTAAGACCCTTTAATATACCTTTACATGACCCCAATTTCATGCTATTAAGTTATCTAGGTTTTCTAAATTGATACAGAAATAATAAAAATTCATTGTTCACCAGATGTCCCTAGTTGACATATAAAAATAGCACTGTCACTGTAACAACATTATGCATGCAAATATATACAGATGCTACCAGAGCTGCTGCCCTCTTAAGCAGTGGTCAAAAAAATTAAGTATCTTCTAGCCTTAAATCAATGACCTTTAAAAGACATAAATGAAGTATGGGCTCAGAATTCCACTAATTTAAAATGGAGGTGCACCTAGAAAAAGAGCCACCTGAGTGGCTCACTAAGTGGAAGAAGCAACATGTGGCATAACAATTGTTTGTGTCCCAAACTGCCATCTGTGTGACTCACAGAACAAAATTTCTGGAAAGAAGATATCATGAGAGCAATCACTCACTGATCCAGCATTTTAGGGCAGGAAGCCACTACCCTTTACTACTATGAAAAAACTACTTGTATCACTTTTCTGCTTTAAAATAATTGTCCTCACAGTCTGCTTTAAAGTGTTACAGTGATTCAATTTATGCATAAAGCTTAGCAAGCAGAAAATATAGAAATATTTATAAATCTATATTCTGACACTTTAACTCTCAGCTTGCAGTCTTCCTGTTTAGGTTTAGATATTGTGATTCTCACTGCTATGTGTTATAGGTGTATTATTTCAGGTTACCCTGATGGTGAATTCCTGAATTACCTGAACAGCCAACCCTTAAAATGCAGTAGTTGTGAAAGACATATGGTGCAGAGCCCACAGCAGCAGTGTACTGCATCTTCTTATCCACTCAGCATCATTACTGCAGTACACAAAATCATGTTTTTCTGAGAAAACATGCAGTAAAGAACAATTTAAGTAGCCAGCCCTTAATGTGGTATTTCAAAATAGAATGTTTCACAGAAATATCTTGACCTTGCCAGTGTCTCACCCAGGAGTTTCAGTCATGGTGAGATGCTATGGATGGTTTGAAGAGATGCTGTTCACCAAATAGAGCATAATTTGAAAGAAACAAAGTCTTAACTACTGGCCAAGGTAGTTCACAGGGCTTGGCTTTGCTCTGTACACTTATTTTCCATGTGGGCAGACTTATATGTACCTTAAAAATAGGATGTCCAGCTGAGGAATTCCATACTCATGGAAACTCCAGCTACTCACAAATTGCAAACACTGCACCTCCCCATACATATATCTACACATGTTTCTGAATGGGCACAGTGAGATTTGAAAATCAGGGTTGCTTTCCAGTTTTTCGTAGTGGTTTTATACAGTGGTTATTAAGACAGTATTCCTGGAACTCAGTACAGTCATACAAAGGAGTAAAACAAATGAGTAGCACCTTGGTATCAGTACAATCTAATCAACCCTGGAAGTTGTCCTGGCTTAAGGACATTGATTTCTGTGTTTAGAAAAGTTTCAGAAAACTCTTCTGATAATTTGTGTGTCTGAAACAAATTCAAAGTCAGAGTGAGTAAGATGTATAACTGGGACCAGAAGTGAAGAATCAGCAAATTCTCAAGCAGGCTTTCATGCTAAATGATTAATAGCCATATGATCAACACACATGCTCATGAAAACACCAGTAATTATTTTTTGAGAATCTGGGTCAAAGGATTTTTCATATTAAAAGCCTGTAGGGAATTATTAAAAACCAAAAATAGCATTGGATAGCCAACTCTTATTGAACTTTAATGAGAAATGAACACCTACCTGTCATTCATATTTTTGATAAGCTCCCCTTAAATATTAACCGGGGTCTTGAATATTTCCAGATGCCTACCACAAACACTGGAGAAAAGTCCTTTTTAAAGACTTTTTAAATGTACACTTTGTATTCTTTTATTGTTCTGATTGCCTGCATGCAATTGTCTCCTAAATATTGTTCTCTTTCTTTGGGGTCACCAGTTGGAAATGACATCTTCCTAATTCATCTTGGCTGCTAAGTACTCATTAGTGACATGGGTTTACATAAAAGAAAAATGAAAGGAAAAGGAAAAAGATCCAGCGCACAAAGTGATTTAAAAGCTGAGCATCTGAATAGTGGACTTCGATGAATATTTTTTGCCTACCATCTATAAATGAAGAAAGTGTGATATTCCCACTTCAGGAAATTGTCTATCTGTAACCATTTATAAATGAAAAGTAGATCAGCAAAAGTAACACAAACAAAAGAAAACATACACACAAATCGACTGATGGTTTATGAGACAAATGCAGAACTGAAATGAAAAGCCCTAGCACAAGGACATGTAACCTAAGCTATTTCCAGCCAGCAGAGCTACAACATGCCACAGGTAGGACTTGGGATCCCGGGAAGAAAGGCAAGTCCTGGCTGTTGTCCCAGTTTTTGAGCAGCCCTATCATTTCTGTTGCCAGCTTTCTTCCTTTTATCCTCAAGTGTAGAGCCATTCTATGGCAAGCTTTGGTGCCATGTATATTTTCCTCCATGGTAGTAGTTTCCTTTATCTTACCTTTCTTCACCTTGAAGATCTTTCAAAATCAAAACCAACTTGACAATTTACTGGTGTGCTGTGCTATGCAGTGCAGAGTAGTCTATTATCATTTCTACAAGAGAGAATCTAATTTCTTTTGATCACTTAATGCTACAGAACATGTAAAAATCCTTACACCAAATACATGTAGCACATCAAGTGATCAAACAGTGTTTGTTGACTGGACTGTGAAATCCCTCAGGTAGCTGGAAGGGGAAAGCAAAATCTGATAGCTACCTCTGTGTTCTCTGCTCCTGCTGCTAACAACCCCCAAGGTTTGAAAGACATTGCTTGGGCATCTTAGGAAAAAGCCAAAACAAAACACCACCCTATGGAAGAGAAGCACTACAAATGAAAGGGCTTTGTACAAGAAATCATTAGTGTTTGTGAACAGCCTCTAAGAGGAAAAAATCTCTGGGGGGAAGCATAGCAAAATAGCATGAGCACCTTCGACAATATGTTCTTCAATAATCAAGAGTTCCTTAATCGTATTTAAGAAGAAATCTGCCAGAAAACTGGAAAAGCTTATCTCAAGAATATCAGAAAAAAATCAAAACTGAATTTAACCCATTCCAAGGGAGCTTTGCCTATAACAGAGCTGTGTTCTGTCAGGCTCTCAGTGCCTCTCTGAAAGAGGGAACATTCAAGAATGTTGTCCCTACTGGAATGGTCAGTATCAGTCTGAATGATGTCCAAATATATTTGTGCTCATGAACACAATGTTATTTTAAAAAATCCTAGCAATGTCTAAATATTTGCCTACAACATGTACAACAATAGCCATTAAACAGCCAAAACTGCAAAATGCATCAGCTTCAAACTGCACACGGGAAGGGAACAGCGTCATCCTTTTAGTTAAAAACTCTTCACTTACAACAGGCTTTTATTACTGCTGGAAAACATTCTTTTGGAAATGGGGCATGTTGGGCAACCAGCAATCAATAGTTTAGGGCAGCATTCTAACCTCATTGGTAGTGTACTCCTGATTTCTGCCCTTACTGCAGCTACTTTCTTCATTTCTTGTTTTTTATTATACTTGGCAGATATTTACCCCGGAAAGTTAAAAGTCAGAAGGAACTCCACAGAAGTCATGGCTGCTTTAGAAATAGTAACATGCTAAAAACAGAGCATCTCTCATTAGAGTTACTTGTCACTTTTTTTCAGAGCTTCTGCCTCATACTGCTATTCTCACACATTTCACTGTGGAAGAGATGTGATGGTAAAATATTTGAAAGACAGCTGATGCAAATTATGTGCTTTCCATTTTTTGTTTCTTTTTAAATTCTGTCTTTACTAAGATCAAGGTTTTGCTAGAAAGAGAAAACCAGATATGTAACTATTTTCCTTTTCATATTTCTACAACATTAATGATAGGAACTATTTGAAAAAGAATAAAAAATATGAATAATTTCACTGCTATTTGGTCAGATAAGCTTTTGCAACTATGTTAGGGAGGCAGAGAAAAGAATGGGCCTTTCTGAAAGGGAAAATAAAAGACATCAAAAAACCTACAGAGATCCACTGGAAATGTGACTTCCTAAAAACATAGCAGGGGAAAAAATGTCTGCATCTTAAATAGCCTCATGTGAAGCTTATGTTTGAAATACCTTGTGATCTGCACCAGCTAACCCAATGTCTTGCTGACTTTGCCAGTGTCACAAAGGTGAGGTTTCCACATGGGTGAGCAAACCACTCGAGCAATTTATTCAAAAACATTAGACTCAAATTGGCTTTAGCACAGCACCAAGCAAAGCAGGTGTGTGTGCATGGCTGTGCACACATTCTGCCTTTCTGACATTCTTCTGTGCTAAATGAGATAACTCAAAGGCTATAAAAAGAAAACCCTATTTCTTTTCCTTCTCTTATCTTTTCCAAGTTGTTCTCTGGCCACCAAAAGTCTCATTAAGCAATAACACCATTAGAGGACATCTAATGGTGTTATTAGGCATACATTTTTTTCACCTGTAGTGAAGCACTAGCTTTTTTCTGCTTCTTTGCTGGTGCAATTGCTGACAGGTTTTTTGGCTCTGCCAATGGAAAGGGCATTTGTGGTTGACAGATCTCCCCAATAAACATCCCCTCATTTCCTCTCTCAGCTCAGGCAGAGCACTGTGCAAGTGCTGTGCCCACCCTGCTGTGAGGAAACTCCACAAACTCCATCTTACAGAACACACCACAGGCAAGGAATCCATCAGAGCTGCTCTGTGACATAGCTCCACTTCTTACATTACAGGAAGACTTACTTTAATGCCTGGATAATTCTAATTATGATTATTTTCTGTGCTGCATCGCACACTCAAACACTAACATTGAAGCAGAAAGGTAGGTGCTGACAATCAGCCCCTTTTTCACCTGCTCTCACCAATATAAACCCATCATGACCTGCAGATGACTTCCATGGATGCTCACATATCTCTATATTTGATGTATGGAGATGTGTATAGGGGAGTGATGAGGTGAAACAGTCCCTCTTCCTGCCCACTCTCCATGCACAGAGGTAAGAACAAGGATTCTTGATTAATTACTTATCAAGGAGAATCACCTTAATTAGGGTCAAATTCTGTGGCAGACAGCTTAATTCATTCTTCAGTTTCTGTGTGCGAACACATTTCTTTCTACAGAACAATTGATTTGCAGCTCAATTCACACTGTTCAATTATATTTTTATTTTTTAAAGAAAAAAGAAATTAAAATGTTATCTTTTGAAACCAGTGTCACAATTAATTAAAATTAATGTTTCCTGCTTTTTTCTCCTGCTATCCTGCTGAAGCAATTCTAGCAGAGATTGCACTGCTAGTGGGACTGGGGCAATTCTCAGCCCCTTAATCTCCCAGCTGAGAAGCTGATCCCAGTGAAAGAGCAGGATGCAATCCCAGACAGAGAAGTACACAGACACACAGGAAATCTTGTGCTGTCACAGGTACCTGTCTATACCTATTTGTACTCCAAAGGAGGATAGCTGGCTTCTGTTCCTTCTCATTACCCTCATAATAATTATTTCAAAATACAATTTTCCTTTTAAAAAAAAAATCCCCCTCTGGCATATGGCTAAAGTTGTTGTATTTGGAATGGAATTCATTGTTTCAGGCTATAAAACTGCCCCTGATTACTGTATTTACCTTTATATACTTATTAGCATAGATATTGAGTAAGGAAAGGTTTTAGCTTGATTATTAGTAAGTGAGATGGATAAAAATAGGAAAAAATAGATGTGAACAATTGTTTAGTCTTAGAAAGTAATGAAACTCCATATGAAGCCTCAGGCTCACATGGAGATGGCCTATGATCCACTAGAGATGCTTGTTTTAAAAGCTTTAGACACAAAATAAACAAAAGAGGGAAAAAAATACATAACCAACTCTAAAGCACTTAATTCTGTCATAGTTTTCAATAAAAGAATCTAAGACATGGAGGTAAACCTTCCATACCTAGCATCTAACTCATTTGTCATTCCTATATCTGTTGGACAATAGATGTAAGGTTTGTTTCAATATAGAAGCAAACAAAAAGTGTGGGGAGCATCACAGTAGAAGCAACCTTTAATCTTGCAGATGTAGTTAAGATTTATTAACCTCAGCATTTCTTTCCTGACAATTTATAATCCATTGATTATAAATCCAGAGTATGAACTAGATTCCAAGCAGAAATATATGTGCTTAAGGAATGTGCCTATACAGTTTCCAGCTTTTCTTCCCCATTTCCCCCTCCCATCCAAAATTTCCTGGACAAGCTGAAGTTTTCCATCTTCCTTGGCTCCCCTTTCTGGGGCATGGCCTGACAAAGGAGTGACCCCACTCTACACCTGCCCTGCTCCTGGTGAAAAAGCCATGTGAAAGGGAATTGTAATGTGTAAAGTCAGGTTAACATAACCTGGTAGGGCCTTCAGGGATCTTTGAAAACACCTCAAGGATTGCAATATCAACACATTATGGTGTAATAAGATCTTCCCAAACACAGTACTAAGGAGGTTTCCTATGAATCAGTGGCATCACATTATTAAATTAAAGCTTCCCTCTCCTTGCCCTCCTTCTTCCTTCAAATATATATATCTTGCAACCCACATAATGTCCTCCTGCCCCACAAAAAAACCCAAACATATTTTCCAAGAAGAATGCCTTTCAGGCAATCCCTTTGAGGATGGTATTGTTGGTAATAATTTGCTTTGCTTTAAAAAGCAAATAAGTGCAAAATAACAAATACAAACAGTGAAAGTAATGCAGAAATACATGTTGATTAATTACATAGGCTGCAAAAAATCATTTTATATTATGTAGACTTAGAAAAAAATTCAATATTGTTACTGTCTGAAGAAAAAAGTATTTCATACCTTACCACTGCCACTAGAAGAGCTTCAGCAAACAGTTCTAAACAACCCAGTGAGCCAAATCATAAAGCTTGAGGCAGTCACGAAAAGCTATTGATTCTTTTTTAAAAAAAGGCTTTTTCAGCTGTAAACTCCTATTCATGTGTGACAAAAATGTGCAAGTGGCATTTGCCAGTATAGGCATTGTGGGAAAAGCCAAGATTGCAGCTTCTTTGGTTAAGCTACTCAGAAGTTTACTGTGGTCAGGCTCAGCCTGCCCCATTCTATCTTGGATCAAATAAAACACAGGACTTATGACTCCCAATAGCAATTATCAAAACGGAGGGTTTCAGATTCTGCTGAAAACAAAATCACAGAAAGAAGAAATGGGCTGGATATTTCATTTTACTGCTGGGAAACAGATTTCTAACAACGAACTAAGGTTTTATTTTTAATTTTTTTTAAGTTAGCTCATCTATAACATGCTGATATATCACTGATGGTTCCTTCCTCACCCTGACTAGCACTCAGGGCTAAGGGGTTGGGATCCCTGCTCACCTTGCACAGTGCAGGTCTCCCTTCCCTACAAGCAAAGGCATTTTAAAAGTCAGGGCTAGGCCATGCTAAGAAAGGATGACATGAGACTGAACTATATGTTATCCCTCCCTTCCCTAAACATTATCTCACTTTTCCCTCCTCCTTACAGTGGAAAAAAAGAGCTCATTCCCGTTGCATCCCAGGGCCTCTGGTCACCATCAGGTGAGACAACACATCAGTCAGTGCCTTTGGGTTGACAGCAACTTTTTCAGGCTGGAAGTGTGTCTGAAGAACAGATTGGGCCACTTTCTCCTGCAAACAAAAGCTATAAAGATGGGATGATGTACTTTCAAGTGTCTAAGGCACTCAGATGCAAAGCTGCCAGGAGCTGGTGATGCATAAAATACTGCAACCCAGTTTTATTACTGCTTTTACTCATATGACCTAGAATGGTTTGGTTACATCTACCCATAATATATTCACATTTCTGCCTGGATATACAGTGGCTTGCACTCAGTCTCTCACCTTAAATATGCTGTTGAGAAAACAAGGGTTGGGAGAAGTCCCAGGAGTGCAAACTGATAACAGTTTTTTAAACTGTAGGGTGGGAGACACAGGTAAATATTTCTTTTGCTACATATGTAACAAAATAACCCACTGAAATTATATTGTCACCATTTTCAAGGAAATGCAGTAAAACATAAAAGACCTGTGCACTTGACCAGTACCTGATAATTCAGATGTTCTATACGTGAGAATAAATTAAGTCTGGGTAGAGCCACACAGCAACTAAGAGGATAAAAAATATTCACTGTATTTCAAACATTTGACAAAACAATTTCCTTCTGAACCTCACTTTTGGAGCTCAGCACCTTAAAGAGAATAGAGATGGGAAGGACCAAAATTTTCCTGAGATTTTGTTCTGCTGTCCCTGTGCCTGAAGAAGCTGCTCCATTTTCCAGCTACTTGTTGCACCACTTTCTAAGGGTGGGATGGACTTATGTTTAATTTAATATTGTCATCCTTGGAAACACCTATTTGACTGTTGCCACCTTCCAGAGTCTTTCACTGGAGAGTTTCTCCAGGTTTGTTACCAGCAGTGAAGGGGTCTGACAGAGGAAAGTGCCATTGCTCATCCCCTAAAATGACCTTGCTGCTTTGTATTACAATAATAAATACATAACGACATTGTGCATTTTAAAAAATACCTAAACAAGCTACAAAAGTCTTTCACAGTCTTCAGGATATGATTGCCAGCATCCCATTACAGATTCTGCATAGCAGCAAACAACTGGTGTTTATTATTAAATACGACTGAACCTCAAACCCTCGTGGAATAAACACAGCTAGAATCTATGTGAAGCACTTGCCTGCACCTGCCAACACTTGTCTCACTCTTGCAGAGGATACAGAAAGAACCAAGAGACTCTCAGGGTTTGGAGACTCCCAGCTTAATACTTTCTAGTGCTGTTGGCTGCCAGAGTAATTTTACTATCTCCATTTTGGTTCATCTTTTGTACAACGGGGACGACATCTACGACGCCAGAGAAGATGCAAGGACACGGCACTGCTCCCAAAAAATCCGATAACAGAATCCACAGAGATTGGCAAGAACATGAAGATCCTTTAATCACACATCTCAGTCTGCAAAGTGCAAGTCAGGACACTTGGAAAAAGAGGATCTTTTGTCTGCCTTTGCACTTTTTCCTTTTATGCAGCAAAATCTGAAGTCTTTTCCAAAGGAAATTTAAGCCAAGGCAAACCAGATATATGTTGATAAATCATGTTCATATTATGTCTGGAAAATGTTTCTGCCATCTCCTCTTTGAGAAGTTATATTTAGAGTTGGGGTAGCAGCACATTTAGATGGAAGGGAAAATACACAGAAGAAACTGCATCTGCAATCACATTTCCTAATTAGAGTTTACCAGAGTTTTAGTGCTGCCTAAACATTGAGTAGTAAATGCCTTCAGTGCTCACTCTCATGCTCTCTATTTCTGTCTTCTCTGCAAATCAATGATTGGGCCATAGGTATGAACTGGCTTTTGTTTCTTGGGGTATTTCTTGATTACTTTTGGGGGTTTATTTAGTTTTATTCCTCAGCTATAAGCATAGGTCCTAACTCCAAACACAAAACTTCTTACTGGACAAGGGGAAAAATTGAATTAAAAGCTCGTTTTTTGTATAAGAACCACCTTAATAATCTCTTGAACAAATGTATGGCTTTAGGGAGATACATAAAACAGTGAACACAGATATGCAGAAAGCTGCATTTGATCCCTTTCCTCTTGTTTATATTGAATAGAAGGTAAAATTGTCTCTGTCAAGAAGACATAGAGGTTATAAGAGTAAACCATCATGAAAATCTACAGTAATCCAAGCTTAAAAAAACCTTGTTAGTAGAAATGGAAATGAAAACCTTGAGAATTTGCAGGCCTCAATAAGCAGTCTTATTACTTCTATACTTTAACTTATTCACAGTATGTACTTGGACTGGTAAAATAAACATTTATCTGGATTTTTTTTTTCCCTTCTGAATATGGGTGTGCATTGAAAAACAAAGAGGAAGGTTCAGTCTTCCAAGCTTTGTAGTATTAAAGGCTTTGTTAGCAGAAAGAGAGAGGATGTGAAGAAGTAACAATCAGCTTTATGACAGGCACTTCATTAACCCACATACTTCATAATTTGCTCACTGAACTAGCTGCTTTTCCTCTTCTCTCAGCAGGAACATAAATAGCAAAGACTATCATGAGCTGTTATGCTACTGGAAGACTGTTAATCTTATCAAATATACCACGGAGCATTTACTGCTACATATTTATTTATTTAGATTTAGAACCTGATCAAAGGGAAAACAAAAACGATATATTTTGAAGATGCCTCTCAAATGATACCTAAATTGCAGCACTTGAATAAAACTCAGTGGAGCTGGAGAATTTAAAGAAACCAAGTGTTTTACCCCACCAGCAATTCCTGCACATATTATCTAGGTATTATCAAAAATGCATCTGAAAGGAAATATTGACCTGTGTTCCAGGAGGGACCAACATGCCAGGGGATGGGAAAGGATGGCATGGGACCAGTAGAGCTCTTTCCTGCCTGGAACTGGGCAGGACAATTTGTGTCTGAGCCTGGACAGGGAGGGATGGGATGATGGAAGGGCTAATCCGAGCTTGCGTGGCACAGCTCCCACAAGAGGGGTCTGCAGGCACAAGGAGCAGGGCTTGGGTTGGGATCTGGTTGTAACTTTAACTTCTATCAGTTGCTTCAAACCACCTGCATCAAGACCCCATATTATCTCCCTCTCCTCAAAGAGGAGCCTTGCAATACACTCTGATAGTAAGAGCCTTTCCTCTGGAGAGAGAGGAAAATTGGTGGGGGGAGTGAACGTGTGTCCATACAAGTGGTAGAGAGCTGGAAAACAAAATAATTAACACTGAAATAATGCAATTATTCAACTGCAAAAATAAAGGGCAATCAGCAGTACAATCTCTCTGCTTTTTCCCTGTATTTATTTGTTGTGAATCTGAGTGAGCATTGCTCACAGTGGGAGATTTTTGATGGCCTTCAGTAGGCTTTGATAGGGCTCATATTTGCTCATTTGCACAATGTATTTATCTGCACCACCAGCAGCGTTGATCAGCATGGAGCAGCTAAGTCCAATGAATGCTTTAAATAAACCCCCACTTGTTAAACCATCCTCAGCTCAGATCCAGGGAGCTTTATATAGCAAACATTACCTGAGTCATTCCTCTGGGAGAATTATGGGCTGAATGATGAGAAGTTTCCAAAAAATGTTTAAATGGCTATTAATGGAAGTTGTGCTACTAAGTAATTTAAAGTGCTTTTTAAAGTCCTAAAGTAAATACAGTTCAGCAATGGAAATCACCTGATGAACCTTTCTGTTATACTTATTGCAAAAACAACAAGACAGACTCAAATTCAGGAGAAATGAAAGGTTTCTGCATTCACACCAGCAAACAACTGATTAAAGTATTATGCAGAATTATGTCTGCAGAATCATCTATTCACATGAGCTCAAATGTCTCCATGGCAGTGTGCCAGAGGGATTTGGTGACTCCCAGTTTAGACCAAGCTGAAGTTTAACAAGGGCAAGTTCCAAATTCTGTATCAGGTACAGGATAATCTTGGATATACAGATAGATTGGAGAATGAGGTGCTGGCAATCACAGAAAGGAATCTGGGGGTCCTGGTCAATGACAAGTTGAACATGAACCAGCCTTGCCCTGGCTGCCAGGAGGGATGTCCTTATCCTGGGATATATCAGGCACAGCATCACCAGCCAAGCAAGGGAGGGGACTGTCCTGGGGCAGCCTCACCTTGAGTCCTGAGGGCAGTTTTGGGTGCCACAATATAAAAAAGAAGTTATTGCTCTCTACAGCTGAAAGGAGGTTGTAGTCAGGTGGGGGTCAAGTGAAAGTCAAGGAAGAATTTCTTCAGTGAAAGGCTACCTGTTCCCAGGGGGGTGGTGGTGTCACCATCCCTGGAAGTGTTGAAGAAATGACTGGATATGGCACTTAGTGCTCTGGTTTAGTTGGCATGTTGGTGTTTGGTCAAAGTTTGGGCTTGATGGTCTTGGAGATCTTATCCAACCTTAATGATTCTATGATTCCATGACATACAGCCTGGTGTAGGTCACAACTCTATAACAACCTAAAGAGCAGAAACAAGGAGTGATGTCTTTGGATGACCCTCATGTAAACCCACTCTAAAACTGTGATGCCACTCCAGACTTCCTGTTCCACTGCAGGAGAGTCACAGATATGAAATTCCAGTCTGTGACTGGTGTGTGTGAGACTGAGCACCACTAGGATGCTGGAGATCTGTAATACAAATTTAAATAGCAGTATATCATTCAAAATAACATTTAGCTTTTCAATTGCCAAGTCTGGCCTTGGTTACCTTCCTTGAAAAAAGAAATTGTTTCTTTCAGAACTATTTTTCATGAAAGAGCTTTATTTCCAAGGCATATACATTTCTGATGTATAAGCATTTTAACCCCCTCAAAAACAGTCTGCCAGAAAACTTATGACCAACTTTCCTATTTTTTTTCTCTGATTAAGCACCTTTCCAGTTGGAATGCATTGAGCTGGCAATGTTAGTTTTATCTCGTTAGAAAGTGTAAATCCTTTCTGCATTACCATTCACCTGGGTACAGTTTTTAAATTCCTGGTACAAGAGTCAGGCTACAGTGAGACCAAGCTTGTAGGGAGATGAAATCTCTTCCCAATAATGAACCCAGAATGGAGAGGGGAGAGGACAACTTTCATGCTGACAAGGCCATGTTTAGGTATGAGCATTTAAAAGCAGTGGAAATAATTGAAATTTGCTCTCCCTGTAAATCTTGCTTTTTTGTAGCTTTACATGTGCCAAAGGTATCACCACTATTACAGAATTCCTGTGAGGCCTTTTGGTTCTAAAAGTCTTTTCTTCTACTAATTCCATTAAAAAGAAAGTTTCAGGCATGAATATTTGATTGACACATTATTAGGAAAAGTATGAGAAAAGCAGCAGTGTCACATTAAGTTCCACTGCCACAGCCATCATCTTTCCCAGCATATCTCTGTATCTTCCCTGCACAGCAAAAAGGCAAAAGAAAAGACTATGCTCATTAGGAAGAAAAATGGAAGCAGTTCTTCTGAGCATCCCATCTGCTGCCATCATGTCAGAGATATCACATTTTACTGCTGTCACCAGCAGGTGCATGCAATTAGGTGACAACAAAATGAACTATGGCTTCCCAGTGACTGTTTCGAGCAGATTTCAGACTGTTGGCAAGTGTAAGATAACAGACTATGGGCATTAGCCTCTGAATAATTCCTGGAATTCACATGAAAAATGTACAGGTGATTAATTCTGGTGTGGAAGACGACTGCAAGAAGTGATAGGCACAGCAATTGTGACAAAGCAGAGGACAAGAGAGGGCACAGGCCAGGCTAATTCAGGCTATTGCAGTTCTTATGAAGACATAATAAGGCCAGTCTGTTCAATTCTGATCTCATTTACAGTAACATATCAGGACAATCAAGCCCAAAACAAATGCACAGAAATACACCCTCAGTAAATGCTGAAGGACTGGGGACAGTGCTTGGATGCTTTCTTCTAAGGTCAACTAAATATATCGTTACTGTTCACAAGTGGTGGCTAATTAACAGAAGGGTTAATGAACATTAGAAGCTCTCCAACTTTCACACAAGGCAAAAAGCTTACATAAGGTTAACTTGTTTTGGGTTGTGACTAGTGTGCAAATCACTAACACGGGAGCACTGTTTCCCTGCAGGGTTGCACAGAAAAAGGAGGAAGCCCAAGTGAAGCAGAGGGAGCAAGGATGGTGCTGCTGTGGGAGCATCTCCCAACCACAATTCTTGGGGGATGAAGCTGTACTGCCAATGACTATGCATGTACAATGCAAATACTCCTGCAACAAAAAGATGGCAAAAACTACTGTAACAGCCAAAACATTCATCCCATGAAAGGCTTTCTTCTGAGTGCTGAGTGTCCCCTTTGTACTGAATCCCCTGTGTTTACAGGGCTCTATTTGCACTTGCTGTTGATTCCTCCCTTTCTTATCTGAATACAACAATGAAGGAAAAATACCTTCTCTTCTGTTATCTAAGGTGATAATGGAGAATTGCAGAAACTTGTCAGGGGCTGTGAGATGCCTTCACAGCACTTGCAGAAAATCATTACTCAAAACACAAACAGAGACTAATTTTCCAGGTTAAAAAAAAAAAAAAAAAAAAAAAAAAAAAAAAAAAAAGAAAAAAAAAAAAAGAGCACAGCAATGCAAAACATCTGATTGTATTTTTTAGCTTCATCTGATTCTTAAGAATTTTACCTCCTGTTAGGCAAGACCCAAGAATAACAGCCTTGTTCTGGCTGATAAGCTGATGTTCACCCCTCATGGCAGAAGTTCTGCATTTCAATTCATTAACCAGCAGTGGCAAAGCCATTTTTACCATGTCTGGCATAAACCACTTCAGTGGGATCAATATATGACTGCAACGTGCCTGGACAACTTGCTTTAATTCAAGTCAGTATATAAATTTTATAGTAGCAGAGAATTTTTTTTTTTCATAGGTTACAGCTTATTTTAGGAATGATATATCTAGAGAAATTGTCCTCTTTTTCCAGTCAAAAGTGTTAATGTAACACTCAGGCTAAGTTGTTCTCCATGCAGGTGTTTTCTCTTTAAGGAGAAAGGAATACAGCTTTTGAAATCATGCTGTACCCCATAGCTGTACTGAGAAATTCAGGGGAACTGAGCCATTTTCTAATAGGTTAACTATAGTGAATCAGCTCCTCAAACCACCTCACAGGAAGGATGTAAAAATTATACTATAAAGTAACAACAGCAGTTTCCAAAACAAACAAGAACTTGATAGGTCATGTTACCTTATTGAGAGTCTCATAATAGCCCCTCTTTTATTTTAAGAATGCAACTATCAGAACAATGCTATGCAGAAATTTCAATTTCTTTTTGTTTTTTAAGCTACATCTCCAACTATGAAAAACGCAGCTTAAAGTTCAAGCCAGCTGAGGAACCTTTAAAGGGTCAAGTATACTTTTTTTTTTTGTAGATTCACGTAATGTTATGATGCAAGTGTCATAGTTCACATGCTGAAAGGCAATAAAGCATGTGATGCCTGAGAAAAAGAAAAAACAACTGAATTAGCTAGAAAGAAAAACTTGCACCAATAGGCATCTGAATTCACACCACTAATTTCTGCAGAATATGAAACACTATTTCCAATAAGCAGAAATGAGTACAATTATTTTTTATAATTAAATGTTGCTCTGACTCAGCAGATGGATTCAGTGCCGTTGCCAATGTTCACATCTCTCTCGAGCAGCAATGCAGCTTTGAATGGGAAGCTCAGGAAACACTGCACCAGACATGTCTGTAGAAGTGACACTATTTTGAGAATGAGAAAGTAAAGGAGGTCAAACTTCTCTTCCCCACCTTGGGCAAGCAAGAATTAGGCAAACGAGCATGGGTGAAGAAGCATCTGCATCATTCACCTCCTCAAAGGCAGCCTTTGTCTGCTTGGTTTCAAAACATGCTCTTTGAGCACTTGTGCTCTCAGACTCTTCCTGTTACAAATTTCCAGAGTAAATTCATGTCCATGAACTCACTCTTTTGGCAGTAGCCCTGGCTGAGGAGAGGGAAGGGTGAGGCAATGAGAATTCTCTTCAGTTTGCATCCTCAGCCCGTGTCTGCTCCCCAGTCATTCAAATCAAGGAAAGGATCTAAATCTAGGGCAGCTCCATGAGCTGCCTATGCAAATCAGCTGCTCTGCCTGTAAAATAGGAGCAGGATTTTCACCTCCCACCACACTGATGTCAGTGCCACGGGAATTCTCTGGAATTCAGAGTGAAATAGCTCTTTGTTTCACTTTGACCTGTGCCTGTCCTATAGCAAAGAGATGCCTATGTACAAACAGCAACAGTGCCAGGCTGGAAAAAATCCCAGACTTCCCAGAGGACAGCACTTTGCACAATAACCAGGTCTCCCAGACATAAAATGCTTTGATTAAATTGGGGCAGCTCTGAAGCAGGCAAGCAAAGACAGTATCGATGTTGTTTTCTCATATGTGAAGATATTAATGAAGATCCTGACTTGAGTAACATTTTCCAGCACAGCTGAGCTTTAAATTTAATGAGATCCTCATTTATATTCTGGAAAAGGGAATAGAACAGCAAACTGCTCATGTACTGGAAATCAGCAACAAATAACATTAAGGCAAGCAAATAAAAACATGTACTGGTAACTTTTATCCTTGTGCTCCTTGGCCTCATTAAAACCCTGCTGGAGCTGCTATCACAGCAGCTCTGCCCTGCAACCCTAACAGGTTGTATCAACAATCTCATTGTGCAATGAGAGATGCAGGGAGCCACTTTACTGAGTTATGGCTACAGGGACAGACACCCTGAGGGGCTGCTGAGCCAGGGAGAGCTGCAGCACAGCTAAAGCCAGTGTCTGACAAAATTTAAGGAAACACAGAAGAGAAGTGACTGTTTTTTCCTTCTCTGTCTCCACTGAATTTAGAGGGAATAGCAGACTTCCTAAAAGGATGACAAGAATGAAGTAAACAGCAGAAAAGGTGGAGCAGAGGGATGGCTACAGGCAATACAAGCAATAAACTCCAATTCCACATTTGCCATCTAGCAAGTTTTTTTAATATACATCTTTTCACCCTATGACTTTAATATTAAACTTGGCAAGTAGGCAAGCCAAGCAATCAAAAACATCTGGCAGAAAATGCTTAATATAATATTCCCAAAACAAGCCAATTGAAGTCGATATGTACAACCCCTTTTCATTAGAATATATGCTTGTGTCTCACATCTGCAGGTAGTTCAATAACATTAATGTGAATTTATGTACCTGAGGAGAGAAGTGGAGGCATCAGTGAGGTAAGTTTCTGGTTCAGATATAGTGGTTATGCTCGTGGCTGCCCGGAAGAAAGCACGCAAGGAAATTGCTAAACATATTTTGCTTCAGTTCTTTAAGTTATAGCTGGCTGTAAATTACATTTAATAAACCCATTATTCAAACCCTTTTGAGAACATTTAAGCACCAATAATGTTTACCATGCCAGTGCACTGTGTGCTCTTATAAGCCATGTATCTTACTGAAAGTCACCGGGCCAGTTCCATCGCTATGATTCTCATGAGCTTCCTTTGGTTCTGGCAATTAGGCCATCTGCCAGGAGCTGAAATCATTAGCAATAAAAAGAAATGCAATAGCTCTGCTTTGTAGTCCCTTCAGTCAGTCCTAGTTCCATTAGCCACTGGGGGCACTCTGAGAATCAGGTGAACAAAGAACAGGAACAAAGGACATTGTAAAAAGAGAGGAAATTTTAAAGGAGTGCTGCAAAGTCAACGGCAAAACAGAAAAAAACAAACCCAACTTTTTCACAATGAGATTTCTTTCAGAGCAGCACTAGGGATTTCATCACATCCCTTTCACAATGTCATTCTGTGGTCCTCCCCACTGCCTCTCAAACTTCTGCCCTTCCCTTGCTTGCTCAGTCAGGCATTTGATCAAAACTATTTCTGTTATTTATGTGTGTGCATGGGCACACATGGATCACATGCTTGATTAAGGCATTTAAGCACTGCTGTGATTCAAATAATAATACTAATAATGGATTAACCATCAGTGGACATTAGTGCAGCTGATGATCTTTAGCCTCCTGCCTTGAGCCTGCAGGAAGTCAGAAATCCCTGCCCGTAATTGAAGATGAGATGTACAGAGAATGGAAATTCTGTTTGATGAAAGAGCTTGGATTTTAGAGCTCAGTTATTTAAAGCAGCCTGAAAACTGCAAATTTCAAAATCTTCAGAGAGAAAATAAACAAATCCAATACATTGACACACAGTTTGATGGAACAGCATTTTCCAATGAGAAAATAATTGTATTAACTTTTTTTCCACCTAGCTGTAATATCAAAGAATATAATAGTATTGCTCCAAACAATAATCTCTTTAAATGGCCTGGAGAGCATTGCTGAAACTCAGTAGGCACTAGAGTGAATCAGGGGTAATGTAGAGCACAAAACAATCCCCACATCACTCAGAAATTTCCTTTCATGATTTAAAAGATCTATCTCATTCTTAAATGTGAAAATTTCAAAAGACCAAAATTAACTCAAGTGTAAGGTGAAGGAGGTCATATGACCACATTCACAGAGTTCTGCCTTATTCACCAAAATTGGCTGTAATTCAGCCATGGAAAACTGTTTATGGAACTGTCAGGTGACCAAGACAACAAAGAGCAGACACTCTCTTACTGCCTCTTGGAAAGGAGGTTACAAAAAACTGTGTCCCTACCTAACCTCCAATATGTATTCTTTTATGCAATAAACATGATCTAATGATCTAAACATGTTCTAATTTTTAGTTTTTATTTTTTTATTATTAAGGTCCTCATGTCTTCTAATATCATGAGACTTCTCCCCAGACTTAGGGGGAACACATATATTGGATAATAAACCCAGGGATGAGCTTTTTTCTCTGAACCACAGGATATATCTTGATCTTCAATCATCCCTCTATCTTTCTAGTCCATCTAACAGTGTTTCATACATAACTCTGGCAGTAACATAAAAATATTGCCTTAAAATAACCTAGTCCACAGACCAAAATCAAAAGTACAGTAAAATGGCAGTAGTGGTAAACCTGTCCTTCATTGCATTAATCACATTACTTTTTTTCTCTTCATCAGTGAGCAGATGATTCAATAAACACACTAAAGGTGCAAACCTAATTCTCAACAAACTTGGGCTCCTCACAGGCTTTCACTTCTCATAACTAAAAGCTAAACACACCAAGAGAGCATGTCAGACACCAGGATTTCACTCGAGGCTGTCAGTTGTTGAACAAGCAATCAAAGCCAGTGGCTAAAGAACACAAATTGCCACACTCATTATGTCTAACATCTCCCATGTAAAAGGATAAGGTAGCTTTTAACCAGCAAAGGACATTGAAACTGAAGGCAGAATGATGGCACTTTAAAAGCACATTCTTGCTTCCTGGTATCTCTGGTATCTCTACTTATCCCCTTCCTTCCTTCCCCCCCCCAGCTATCTCAGTAAAGTCAATTATTACACTGCATTTACACATGCATAAAATGCACACGTGAACTCTTTAGGAATCAAACATAAAGCAGTTATGAGAAACAATGACTGTGTCAAAATAAAAAACAAAAGAGAAGACCACAAAATTTCCAAGGGCAAAAGATATACCAAACTAAAACCAAAAAAACAACCAAACAAACCCACCAGAACAACAACAAAAATCTTTGTCAGAACTGGCTTAAAAGTGCCAAAGAGAAAAAGAAATATTGGAGCATATCATCAGTACAAAGCACTTGATAAGCCTCCTTTGATGTTTCTTGCAGAAGCTCTAACAAATTCAGAGACAAAGAAAGAAAAGTGTGATGCTGCAGGATGGGAGGTGTCAGAGTCCCTGTCCTGGCAGTTTACCCAGTGGTATCTGCAGACAATGCTGTCCTCACTGTGCACACACTCCTCCAAATCCTCATCCTCTGAAATACACCACTGTTCCAGAGTTGTGTCACTTTGCAAGAAACTGAGACAAAGCCTGATTTGCAGTTATGATTCAAGAAAGGCAAAGACTTTTGAAAGCAGGGAAACTAACCTGAACCAGCCATCCAACACCAAACACACCTAAAAGTCAGGACCAGAAAAAGTAGCAGAAGTAAAAAGACCAGCATAAAAATCTCCTGCAAGCCCACCAAGATGACTATTATTGCTGAAGCAGATGTCAAGAGGCAGTTCAAGCTTAAAACTGATGCTTGATTTAAACCTATAGATCTTCAAATGTGCCTGTGAACTTCGTGGTTTTAATCTAACCTAAGCCAAAGCTTTATTATCTCTACTTTACAATAATGTGGCCAATGTCAATGATACTATACAAAAGAAAATTCAGGTGCCAATGTTTTGTTTTTATTGCCATCTTCATCCAAATCAAATATTTCTCCTAGGTTAAATCCCATTCTCTTTTGTAGCCAAAAGTGGTGTGACCCTTCAGATGAACATCTTTGTCTCAACCTGTGAACCCACTTCATTCCTGAAACTGTTCAGGGCTCCTGCAGAGACTTCAGCACTCAGATTGAACATTTTTTAACTCTGTTGCAGTGCTGACAGTTTTCATTACCATTACACTGCTCCCATCTAACCCAAGAGCTGCCCAGCATTCCTTACCCTCCATCTCACTCTTAGGGACTTTGGTCCTGCAAAATTACCTAAATTAGAGGTTATTTTGCTCTTGTCCCTCTCTTGTTGTGTGGTTGCACTCTGAACACATTAGTTCAAGTGAGGATAACATGGTCTTTACTGTCCAAAAACACTACTATTCCACCTCATCCCTTTGCTTTTTCTTCCACTGTAGCTGCCTTCCTAGATGCTGCAAACCATTTGCTAGCATGTTCTGAAGCAGGAATATAGGAAGAAGGAAGCATTTTCACCCAGAACCCACTGTCAATACAGAAATTTGATCAATCCCACCAGAATTGCTCACAGTCAAGCCATTGGTTTCAACGAGCTTTTAGATTCTACTTTTGGGCTCCTGAAGGTGCAAAAAGAAACAGGTGAGAAAACTTGCTTTGCTTGTAATATTTTATATAATTCTCATTGGTACCATGACAAACCTGATAAAAAAAGTCGAGGTGAGATTTCAGAACTATGCAGCAGTGGGAGAGCAATTAAAAAATGGTTGGGGTAATTCCAACAGGGCTGGCACCTTTGGGCAAGGAAAAGGATTCATGAGCGTCCTTGTGCATGCAGAGCTTAGGACTATCACAGGCTTTGTACTAGAGGACAGATTAAACTAACATGGGGAAAAAACAAAACAGAAAAAAGGACAAAGAGAAACATTTTCCGAACACTCTCCTCTCCAGCAGTCCCTTCTGTTTCACTGGGTTTTAAGGCCATTTTCCCCATGGGTAGAGTGGAAAAGCCATGATGACCGGAGAACAAAAACCAGAGTGCAATTTCTTGTGGTCAGAAGAGTAGGAGACTTTCAATTGCTACTGACAGTATAAATACACATTAGTCATTTATACATTCATAGACTTCAGCCACACTGGAGCTGAATATGCCATGCTCATTCAAAATCTATCCTTCAGGCACAGAAGTATTCCTTTTTCTTTCTATTTTTTTTCTGGTTTTTCTTTTCTGTTTTTTTGTATATACTTCTATTGTAAACAAATGCAAATGGAAAGATGACATATTCATTATTATATGGAAAGCCCACAGCAACTCAGTTTCAGACATTACCTATTTTACTGTATCATCTCTTTTTGATGATGCTGGTGTTAAAAATAAAGAATGAATCATTAAGAAAAAAGGACAAGCTAAACAAATCTTGCAGAAATTGCTTCTCATGCTCAGGTATGCACCCACAAACACTGTGCAATGCAGAGAAACCTCAGGTAGCTTTCAGTGAACATCTCTCCTTTGACTTCTCAGCTCAGTAAATCAACTTAAAGGGAGGTCCATGGTGCCACAATAGATTTCTCCTGACCTCCAAGAAATACATTTACAGCCTTTGTATACCAAACTGCAGACATGAAAGTTGATATAATCCTTGAAAGCTTACCAAAGGCATTGAGACAGATGCCTCCAATATTAGGTAAGAAAAATAGATACCATAAATCTATTAAAAACACTCTCTTGTTTGGAACCCAATGACTGTAGGAATTGGCTATAGAATACACACTGAATACAAAACACCTTCTGCTCTTAGCTTCTGGTTAGCTAAAGAGGGAAATTAGAAAAGGGGAAAAGAAAAAAAAAAAAAACCAAACCAACAAAACCCAAACAATGGCATCTGATTTTTATTCAGATATTCACAGGGAGAGACTTGAGTGTTGGTAATCTCAAGCCACTTGCAGCCAAACAGTGACTCTTAATCTGCTACTTAATTTAGAAATTATTTGAGATATTGATCTTGGATCTGAGCATCTGGGCTGAATGGACCATTGAAAAGTACAGCTGAGAGTTACCACTGAGGGCAGCATTTGCTCTGATGGTGCACTGAAGCATTTAAGAATTCAAGAAAGCATTCCTCAAAACTCTGGGCAACCTTCCCCAGCCACCTGAGGCACCACAGTTTAAACAAGACATTTCCCCAGACAGTAAAAGCTGGGTTTCCTTTCATATCTTTCTTGGCCAGTTTGACTATTAAAGGTAATCACATTAGGATATTTTTGATTCAGATTTTAAGAATTCTTTCACTAAGTCCTCTCTGTTTTCCAAGTGCCCACAGTGTTGCACCAGAGCACTTAAAGAAAAAATTCATACGAGGATTTTTAGAAGAAATGACAACTTCTCAAACTGATGAGGACCAACCCTGGAACCACTCATCCTCCATCCATACCACTGCAGAAGAACAAGTTACAAAGAGCCTTTTAAAGCAATCACACATTAAGAATCTTCTCACAGAGAAGGGCTCACAACCTCCTAGTTGCTTTTACTAGTACAGTGCTCTTCAAATAACACAATGCTGTCCCTGGAAGAAATTTTCACCTAAAGACAGTGAAACCCAAAACTCTCTTTTAGATAACATTAAGAGACTCAGGGTAGGAAAGTCTAATGACAGAGCAATACCTGGTTACTTGGTGTTTATGGCATTTTGCACCTTTCTGTATAAGAGTGGCACATACAGGAATTTTCTAATTGGTTTTCAGTCAAATCATTCCACTGAGAATAAATTTAGAGCACTTACAGGAAACTGGGGAGCTGGACTGGATAATAAAAATGCTACTTTGGCTCTTGAGATTTTTGCACCTGCATTTTGAATACTTTCTTAGCTCCTACTCATTTTGCAACTACATAATGGCTGAACAATTCTTTACTTACAGCAATTCCCATTTATTTATGTTGGCTCCAAATTGCCCAAAAGTTGGATAGATAGCATGAAGTAGAGGGCTATTTTCTTTATGAATGGAATGAAAGAATCAAGTGGAAATGAAGTAGCCCTCAGTGTTATTTTCCCACTTCTCCTTATAGGCTGTTTTGTGAAATGCATACCTCAGAATTTTGAAGAATCTTTGGGTCACTGCTCATTCAGGCTGAACTTCAGTACAGCTTTATGTATACTTTATTACACATGAAATTTAGGAATAATGTGTTTTGAGGCATCTTTACTGCCATATTCTTCATTTCTGAAAGGAATTGCTAGAGACAGAGAAGAATAAAACTTGAGATCCAAAAACATAAAGTGATTCATCGAGCGAGCAAGCTTGGGTAGCTCCAGTTCCTGAGCAAATCCATCAAAGCCAGAGCATAAGAAAAAGCAAAACAGCAAAATGGTACAAAAACACCTTTTCTGAGGTCCCAGCCTTCTAACATTTTTCAAGAGCAGTTTAAGAAAATAAAAGAACACTAAAAGAAAGGGAGAAACTTTGAAACTAGGTAAAGTTTTTATTCTTGCAGTTGAAAAGGAAGCAATTCCTGGAGGTCAGCTCCATCAAGGAAACTCAATTCACTGTTCCAGCCTGTCACTTTCAAAGCTGTGATGCACCTCTTAAGAACCTGAAAGAGTCCTCTGCTTCTGCATAAATCACTGTGCAGTTTCTTTCAACACATTCATTTCTTTACCCATTTATTGGTGTGGTGAGATGCTGCTTAATGGCATAAGGCTGTAAGTAAACAAGTAAATAAATAAATAAATATATGCCAAATAACAAAATCTAAGTAGAGAGATTTAAACATGATGCAAGGAGGAAAATATAGATGATAAATTCTAGTGGCAAAAGGTGACTTTTTAAAAATATTCAGCTAAATGAACATAAGGCATTCAGTTCTGAGGAACAAATGGAAAAATGCCTGTCAGGAAAACAGCTCCCTTTTGCAATGGTAGTGCATTTGTGAATATTTCAGCAACTCCTTTCCCTTTGCTTCTCTCAGTTTTGCTTCTTCTCCAATAGTTATGAAGCTAAAAATATCCTTCAGGAATGGACAAAGCTGCCAAACAGCAAACAACACACTAGAGGAGTGCAATGCCCAGCACAGAGGGCCAAAGAGAGCTGCCTGGCTGGTGTCACACAGAGGAACTCCCACATCATAGCTGACTTCCAAAAATGAGGCAGGACTGGCAAATAAGCCAGGGAACAGGGCTGAGACCATGAGGGTCTGCACTGGGTATTGATAGAGCCCTCCTGCTGGAACCACTGAAACACAGAGAGGAGGGGCTGCAAGCCCAGCAAGATTTCTACTCTGCTTCTCAAAGGGGTCCAGCAAGCCCAGGCTGAGCCCAAGGGCAAACCAAACATCATTGCTGAAGTGGCCTCTTGCCTTTTAGGGCAGAGAAGACAGAAATCCCTTGTGTTGGCCATTTTAGCACCTAGCAAGAGGGGGACTGGTGACAACTCAGCTCTATATTATTACAGGTTTACCAGTAAAAGTGAGAAGCTCATAAACTTTCCATACATAGAAAGATTGTTCTTATGTGGGAAAAGGCTAGCCAAGATGCTTGGATTCTTAGTCCTTTTCTTCTTATCTCCTTATATTTAGAGACTATGAGGAAACTCACCAGAAAATAATTAGCCACTCACATTTCTTAAAATTGGCTTCTGCAGAAAGAAGATTACCTAATAATTTGTTTTTGTTAACCTAGTGGGATGGGGTTGGGGACTGAAATACCACCTTGAAGTCTGATTCTGCTCTTCTTGGGTCCCAATTTTTTTCAAGACAATTTCTCAAGTCAGTGGAAGGCTTTTCACCAGCTGCTTTCTATGTGCAGCTCTTTTGAGAGACCCTCAGAGTCAGAGGAACTATGATTACCAGGAAGGCACACCAAAACTACAAGTTCAGTGGTACCTGTTTCCCTGACATTGTGTAAAATATAACAACAAGCCAATTTTAATTAATTTAAAAAGCAATCTATTAAAAGGACACATCCTTCATCGAACCCTCAGCATTCCATCTACCAAATGAAGGTTTTTAACTCTGTTAAAAAAACTTTGTCTTTCCATGCATTTTACTGTCATCTAATTTTAAACAAATTGTTTTCATTAGTCAAAAAACTATGGACACACTAGATATTGGCAATACACAACAGCTTGGGTGAAGAGGGGAACTAAGCAAAGCTCTGATGTATTCCCACTGCTGAGTCTATAAAGTGGGATTAAAAGAATGTTACATAGAACAGATTTTTTGCATAGGTGTTTCTGTGGTCAGGACTTGTGATAAGACAACACTGTCTCCAATCAATATTTGACAGAAGCAGCAGGGAAAATCCTTTCTAACTGAGCTAAAAACCCTTATGATGTCATCTGGAGTTTTTCCTTAATTTGCTGTTGTTCCAGCAGGGAATTCTAGTTCTCACAGCTGCTTCACATCAGGTGTTTCTGGTGAGCAAGTCCTTTGATGCACTTCCTCTGACTCAAACTGCAGTTGCAAAAGGCTTGGCACATCTGCAAAGCTCAAAATTATTCCAGCTCTGCAGAACCATAAATGCCTTATATGTCTTCACAGGCCTCAGTTTTCCTCTCCTTGCAATTCTTGAGATTTTAAGAATACTCCTTTCTTCCTCTTTTGCTACAAGTCCATAACTACTTTTTTTTTTTTTTTTTTCCATTGGGTGATAGTCAGTGGATAAGTGAATAGTAGTTTTAGGCTTTGGGTGGGATAACATCACTGAACTCAAATGGAATTTTGCTTCTGGCAACTGTATAGCCAGGAGCCTGAAACTTTAACACAGTTTGCCCCACAGCAAAGAAAAGTGTATTCTTAGCATTGAAATAACTCTATTGAATTTAACAGAGCTCATCCCAAGGGGCAAGAATCCCTTGCATAAATGCTGAAATTCCAAAAGAAGGTGCCTTGAAAAGCTGCTCCATACCTAAATGCCTGCAATGTGTAAGTGCTGACATAGACATGCAAATTGCAAGATGAGTTTTTGAAAGCCTGGTCATAAAAAAAGACCTACCCTGATGATTACTGAGAATAGAAAATACTTGGTTTAGAATTTTAAAAAGTTTCAAAGAGAAATGAGACTAAAATAAAATGACATACAGAAATAATAGTAATAAAAAAATAAAAAAAAAAATCATAGAAGATGAATCATAGTTGCCTAATCCTAGTTTGAGTTTGTTTGAAGAGAAATGGGAGCCTGCCAAATAAAGAACATAAAGCAAAATCTCCAGGCAAGTCTTCTAATTTAGAAAAAAATTCAAAGCCAGCTGACTAAAAGTAAAGAAGCTGTACATTGCACTGAATGAATGGGTGCTACCACTTGGAAAGAACACAGTCATTAGTTTTATGAGCTGACATTAATTAGCTCTGTTATTTCTATTGGTACCAGTTAAGCTCTAGGCAAAGGCGCCTTTCATGTTAGATGTGGCATGTGTTTCCAGAAAAAAAAGTTAATTTAATGCTCTCTCTAGTTAAATACCATGCTAATCATTATTAATGGTGGGCAATTTTGCAGCTTAAAACAATACAAAACAATCTGGGGAACCAGTCTGAAAAATACCTGTTGTGTGCCCAATTTGATAATTATAATTTAGGATGGTTTTGTGTGTAAGGAGCAGGGTTTCCCCAGGCACACCATCCCTTCCCCCAGCTGTGCCTGCTCCCTACAATAACAAAACAGGGCAAATTAGGACGAGGTATTTACAGCCTGGGAGGAGAGATGTCACTGAGAACCTGATATGAGTCTTTCATCCTGCTGTCCTGATCTGTAACAACCTCTTTGGTCTGTCTCTGCAGCATCTCTGGGAGTCACATCAGGATGTCTGGGTCCTGCTCTCCAAGAGTGACTGTGACTGCACAACCAGAGCACCACTGCTGCAACAATGCCTTACCTGCAGAATACACAGCAGGAGGTTTAGCCTCCATTTCTGCAAAATAAAAAAACATTCTGCTTGGATTTTTTGCAGTGGTGATAGAAATAAAAATTTAAAAAAATCACTGAGTTGCAGAAGAGCTTTGTTGTGTTTAACAGAACCTTTGTGACTCCAGTTAATGAATATTTTACATGAGGCCAGAAGTCATCCAAATCATGACTTGGAACAAAAATCTAGGGTGTTGGGAAAAACAGGCAGAAGAAAAAGAATGAAAATTCTGCAACTTCTTCATTAGCTGCAGACTTGAGCCTTCATTTCATTATCTTTAAGTGCCTAGCTGTTTGTGCTACCAAGAGAATCTGCAATAAAAAAAAAGAAGAACAGATGTTTTGCTATATCAGCCTAGGCAAAACATCCCTTGAGCAGTAGTCCTGGGCATTATATTTAAAGGTGAGAAAGAAAAAAAAACCAAAAATATTAGAGAGAATGAAATTTTCATAAATTAGACTTCACCAGAGACCAGTGTATGAAGAAGGGTAGGAGCTTTATCATGAAGAGACAAGAGAAAAGATGTCTGAAAGAAACACAGTAGCAAGAATGGAGGGGAAAAGGAAATTTTAAAATATATTTTCAGGATGGTGCAGGGGAAACTTGGGAAAAAACATCTTATGAGTTCTCCCAACCTGAGTCTGATGTGATCCAAGAGAGGAAGGGCAGTGTTTCAGATCTATAAAATACACAAGGCAAATTTTTTGGACCTTACACGACTAGAATAAATGTGGCTCACTTCAACCCAAAGAAAATTAGTGTAAAACACCTGATAAACTATTTTACCAGCATAATGAAAAAAGAACAGTTAACACACAGAGAGCATGTAAAATCCTAAGGTGAATTTTCACCACAAAATGGCAGGTCTAGAGCCAATTGCAGCTACTCAGATCAGAATAAAATCTGGCCTTTTCTTTGGAGTAGTTGCATATTCTACAGGAAAGGTGATGAGAACTTGGATTTTATAGTGTCTAATAAACAAGTCTCAGAACAACATCTTAAGAAGTAATTTAACTCATTTACACAATGGATAAGCAACTATTGTAGCTACAGTATCATTATTTTAAAAAATTAAGTGTGAACTTTCAAAGTCCAAAAAAAAAACATAGAGGGGAGAAGAGCAATGGCTGTAAAACTCTGCCAGTGTGCAAAATAAACACCAATTTAGATTTCAGCCATATAGCTCTAGCATCCAATTCAGAATGTAGTTTCACAGCTTCAAGTTGTTCTATAAATGTATATCTTAGCATTGTGATTGAAGAAATAAAAACTCAATTTTACATCACTGGAACCAGGCATCAGTGATACAGCCCAAAAAGTGAATTTCTATTTTGGTCTGTGTATGGAACCAGGGGGAAGAGAAAGTTTGGATGAACCATTTCTTTCTCTTCCATCCTTTCTAGTGTTTCTCATGCCACAGCCATTAGCACATATATCCTCTGTCAGCTGTTGGTTATAAATATTATATCAATAAGCAAAAATTGTTTTTTTGTCTCAGTCAATCTAGTACACTAGAAATTCAGCAGTTAAAATTCTTCACTATCTAGGATCTGTCTATGAGACAGATTCTACCTCCATCATTAAGAATTCATGAAGTATGCACCCCATGTACAAGACTGGATTAAAATACACTTGTATATTTGTTTGCAGTTTTCTGGGCAGCAGGGCACGTGTTTCCAAATTTGGTTCCAGCATAGGGGTACACAGAAATCCACCTTTAAACAACAGTTGAGATTCTCATAAGGCACACACCTAGAGGAACTAGGGCTTTGTAGAAGAAGGAATTTCCAAGATCTGTGGCAAGATGGAATTAGCATCAGAAATGATCAAATGCTTCCAACACTGACCTCTTGCAGAAATAAGAAAAAGTGCATTGAGCACAGGTTCAGGCAACTCAGAGCAAAGCACCATGAAACTTAGTTTGTCTGCTATGTCTTGCTAGATTAAATTCCACTTTGTGCAGGAGGTTAAACTGAAATCTAAGCATCTCTGAACATAACTTAAACAGCATTATAATTTTTCATTTGCTCTTTGCAGAAAGAGAATTTGACTATGATAAAATATAATAAACCCCATCAAACATGTTAAAATAAAGTGCTCATTAAAAAAATATTCAGTAGTCTTTAGCAATTTAAGCAAAATAAATAAAGAATAAAGGCAACTGGGGAGAAATACAGAAGACCTAAAAAACTGGATGGTTAAAGTTTAGTGCTTCCAACTGCAAAACTGAAGGCAGTAAGAACCATAGGTGCTCAGATTCCTTGGAAATTCAATCACTAGAAAGCATGAATCACTTATTTCAGTAATAGAAAAGTGAATAAAAGCACAAATCAAACATTTAAACAATTCCTCTCTCTCCTAACTCAGCACATAAAGAGGAAAGAATAAAACAGAGTGAGAGGAAGACAGCCCAATACTTCCCAGGAACAGCTGCTTCAATCTCTGATTATTCCATTCTGCATGCTTCTTTCCAAAAGCTATCCAGTAATTACTAAAAAGGAAGACATCAGAGCACTCCACAGCATGACCTCGTGGTTCAGTCTGCTGAACTGACCACTCCTCCTCCTCACAACCATCTGGTGTGAAGAGCCATGGGCTTTCCTCATCATCAACAGCAACCTTCATCTGGGAAATCATTCCCAAGGATATGACTTATACCTGTGAAACACCAAGCATGTAAAGCAATTCTCCAGAAACACAAGACTGATTAAAATACACACTGCAGGAGGAGGAAATAAAACCACCACAATGGAAAATAACCACAACCCAGCAAGAACACATGAATCAAATGGAAGAAAATGATTGCTGAGGGCTAGCTACAGAGGTAGTTGGGAAAAAGATTCCAAAACATTTCTGTTGGAGAGTTTGCTAACATTGGCATGCAGAATTTAACAGGACACACCAGGAATTAATGATCTGTCCTAGAAAAGACAGGCTTGCTCTGTTGAAGCAAGACTGCTCGAGACAATGTTCTGTTCTCTCAGAAAGAGAAATATATTGTGAGGGAAAAAAAAAGGGAAAAAAGAGAAAATAAAGCTTCAAACTAGCTCTATAAATTATAGGTCTAAATTTCTTAAGAGTGAGATGAAAGAGCATGTATCCTGTGTGGGTCCCCTAGGAACACTGTAGCTTGCTGGGAAAATGCCATTTTTCCCCAGCAGGATTCCAGGGTCACTTGGATGTTTTTGAAAAGCAAGTGGAAGCAAAAAAGTACAATCTTTCAAAGACAGTTAGTGATATCTGATACCTAAGATCAAGACAGAAGAGAATCTTTGAAATACTGGAAGTGACCCACCAGACGATTTATATTTATTTTTATTTTTGGATATTTCAGTGTGACTGATGTATTGAAAATATGGCATAGGAGCTGAAGTTAGAAAGACTAGAGGTACAAAAGTGCATAGCCTGGGTAGATTCAGACATTACAAGCAAGTACTCCAAAGCATTTGCTCCAAATAAGTAATGTTAGGCAGATTTTCTTTTTTTCCATGCTAATAAATATCTATCAATAGTTCAGTCTTCAGAACAGATTCATGCAAACATCTATTTCCCTGGGGTCCAATAATGATCAACACCAGCAGCAAACCATGACATCTGTTAACAGCACAAGGTGGAGAGCAGCCCTGAGCAGATGCTCCTTCCAGCCTGTCTTTACAAAGGGGGCAGGAATGCAGTCTGATCCCCAGCAAGGAGAAAGGAGAAACACAGACTGGGAAAAATGTTGGAGAAAAACTGAAGGAACTGTGCCACTGTGTATCAGAGCTAACTCACTGTTTTATCTCTCCTCTGAATCTGAAATTCCCAGGAAGTTTTGCTCAGATAATGTGGTTACAGCTACAAAATTATAAAGGACCTGGGAATCTCCAGACTGGATTAACCCATTGACAGCTACATCACCTCCCTGACCCACAACACCACAGTAAGGAAATGCTGAACAGCCAGTCCAACAGAGTTGAAAAGAAACAAGGTCATTTTCTCAAAATCTATTTCTTAATAAAACATTCATTCAACAAGATCAGATTCAGAGACAAGCAGGACTCTGGAAGCTGATGTAATATTTATTATCTTTTATAAGTGAATCACAATAAGAAGCATTCTGTCCACTAATCTTGCACAAGTTTAATGCTCATGCTGCAGACAAGACTGAAAAATCCAAATGGACGTATTTACATGTTTGAAGTTTTCTAATCCTGTGTATCACTTACAGTCTACAACATATTTACTCCTTTAAATACTAAAGGTCAAATCTTTAAATCATCCTGGTTATTCCCACTTACTACCTTTAAGCCATTCATAGGGACTTCCACTAGGAATTAATACATTTAGTGATCATGGTAAAAATTTAAATGGATTTTACTGTCAATTTTAGTCCAATACTACTTCACTATAGCAAAAGGATGCACATAAATATGAAATTGAACATCACTGCATGCTTTGTATATTTATATTTCCATGGTCTGTGATCTAAAACCATCTTGCAGAGTGCCTGACTATTGGGATATCCCATGGGAATTTCCTCCTCATCAATGAGGCACAAGCTGGATTCTAATACTGATGCCCCAAAAACACTCAGAAAGGAAATAGTTTGATTTATCTCCTTGACTTTCCTTCAGTCATTTATCTAAATATCTAAATATTTAACACATAGTGACATTTACTACCATTCACATATAATCATGTTAAGGCAACATCCTCATGCCAGCAAAAGAAATCAAATATTGGAAAACTGGGTTTGCTCATGTACAGAACTCATTCAGTGGCTCTTTGCTAACACCCTGGGGAAGCTAAAGTCCTCAGCCTGTAACAATATTCTGATGCCTGAAGAACACTGTGAGAAATTTAAATGTCTTATTAAGTTGTGGGGGTTTTCTCTTTGGCTGGGAGGTTAGTTGAAGCTTTCAAATTCTATTCTGTACAATTTGCTATTACTATCCCAATTTTTGTAGAAAAGAGACTCTTAAACATCTTCCTAAATTACCTCTATCTTTCTTCTTTCATTTCAGAAAATTAGCAAAAGGACTGAAACTAATTATCCTCTACCTGCCCATTTATCAAATAGATGAGCAACATTTGAGAGTACAGTTGTCAAACAGATTTCATGATTACCTCAGCTTAATTAAGAAGAGGGAAAGCAATGAATCTTAGGCTAATTAAACAGACATCCTCAGCTTCAAAGCCTTTTTGCCTTGGTGCTTGTCTGCAATTGCCCAGCTGGAGAACAGAACTAGTGGAGAGATTTGATTAGGATGGGGCTGTGTTTCTAAGCCCAGGGTGGACCAGAGCAACAAAGAGCAGCTACCAGATAACTTGCACGGATCAAATCAAATCCTTGAAAGACAGCATTTGTTTTACAGGCCCCAATTTATAAATGCATAGCTAGGCACACAGGTTTTCCTTACTAGAGAATTTAGAACCTCATTTTTTTTCCTGTCACTTTCAGATACTCTTTTCACAACTTTCAACAAGACAAAGCTACCAATTATTCAAATGTAAATATTTCAATTATTTAAAGTTAGTATAGGAACTTATTCTAAGACAAAATTTTAGAATGAATAAAAAAAAAAAAGAAATTCAATTTTCAGTAAATTAGAGGGCAACCATTTCTCAGGCTTAAGTTCATGGCCAAAGTTAAACAAAGCCAATATCTTGCTGACAAGTATTTCTTGATGCAATTTTCATTCCAGATCTGAAAACTGTATTTTTGTGTCTGAAAATATTTAGACATGGTTTAATTCAAATGGTTTCCCATTTCGAAAGCACACTTTTATTTATTACCACTAAAACATGAATATACCAGATGGGACAGGAATACTCTGCTAGTCTCATGAAGCTTCTTGTACACAACCATGCCAATGTTCAAAACCACAGCCTAAAATAACTCCCCTCTGCTCATCACACAGCCTACAGTAGGCAAAGCCTGTCATTCAGTGACAGTTTGAAGAGACTTCATTCCTTACCTCACTGGAAACATTCCACTGAATTGGCAAACAGCAACTTTTCCAAGAAACCTTATGCACATACTGCTGACAGATCAGCTTTGCATAAATAAACCTTATGAAACCTCTCTTATGTCATCTTTCCCAGAACTGGGTACTTAAAGAACATATGAAAGGCAGCTTAGAGAGAAATACTGACTCTGTGTGAGAATGCTGCAGCATAAAAGCACGAAAGCTGTTCTCAATTACATCTTGTACAATATGTAGGAACTGCAGCATTGTCTTTAGAAGATAATGTGAAAGAAGTATAGTATTGCAGTTGCTTTGACTATGCAATTGTGCATAAAGAACTAATACACAGCAATCATCAGGGATGAGCAGCTGTGATGAATTTCAAATGACTAAATTTTAAGCATTTAAGGCTTTCAGGAGGTTGGTTAAAAGGAGCAAAGTTGAGAAGATATAGCTATAGCAGCCATAAATAGCTAAAAAATATCCAGCAATGGAAGCTTCTGTTTATTAATCTCATATTTAAAACTACAAGAGATATCAAAGCAAGACAGAGGAATTACTAGGGCTATTATCAATCCTCTAAAAATCAAAATCACACCAGGTAATTACAGAATTGATTACAAATGAATGTTTCTTAAAGATAGCAGGAATGAAAACAAAGGACAAACAAAAAGTGTGGGGTAGAAATAATGCCAGGCAAGTAGGGAAGGATGATGTGACACCTGGCACACAGGAAAACCAATTCCATGAGATCAGTATTCATTCCAGAAACTCCTAAGAGTTCTTGTAGATCTTCTACTTCTGGCAAGGATAAGACACTTCACAACCTTCCTGCTCTCCCAGTTTTAAAGAACAGCATCAAGGGTGTTCCTGCTATCTCTTCAGTCCAGGGAGGTCCAGAAAAAGAGAAAGAGGTAGAAATTATATTCTCCTTTGATCTTTCTCTGGGCAGGGAAACCTTGCCTGGGTTTGGGGGGCAGAGGCTCTTCCAGCATCTCTGATTGTGCTCCTGTCACTGAGACAGCCAGAGCATGTCCCAGGAATATTAAAGAGAAGGATCAATCACTGAACAACAAAGACCCTGAGATGTTTAAGATCAGTTTGACTCCTTCTTCCCATATACAAAAAAATAAAAAGGGTCAAATGGGTATAGGCAAATTCTGGTGTAGGGTTTGGCATGTAAAAATTACTTTTAATGCAAACTTCTTTCATAGGATTTCTGAAAGGCTTAAGCTCTAATACTGGGGATGATGTCACCAAATTTGAGCATTTAGATTTATCATGTAGCAGGAAGCAGATGCTTTTGGTAGTAGGAGAAATAACTCTTTTTGCCAGTTATAACCCGACTCCAGCTCCTTATTACCATTTAGCCAAAAACTGTGCCAGGAAGTTTGGCATGGCACCAAGGCATGGCAAGGGAAATTTATGCATAAGTCAATGATATGATGAAAAAATGTCTACTGGTGCATGACAGGATGAGAAGGGTCAACCAATTAATCATAAATTGGATGTATGTTGTTTAAAGGAGCTGTAGATAATAACATGGACTCAGGTTCACAGCAGACAAAGCCCACCAGGATCCCATCCCTGCCTAAGCAGCAGGATCCCAGCACTTCCTTTATTTTCTTCTTCATTTCACTAATAATGGCTCATCATTTTATTAAAGGAAACACAAGTGATTGTTTAGCATCAAGACTGGTGTATGACTTCAGGTCTGGGTCTTTGTCAGCCGAGAGAAGAAACGCCTTGAGGAAAATCAGTCCTTTGTAGACTGGCTGTTAAAGGATGAAGGCAGAAATGAAAGGCATCAAGATGATAAAGAGTTGAACAATTTGGATGACTTTATTTATAACAGGACTGTTCAAACTTAGAAGGAAATTACAGCATCATGCCAGAGACACAAATCTACCCAACAGTTTGAGAAATTAAATGCCCAGGGCCAGACAGTTTGCTGAGTGCCTGAAGACTATAAAGGAAAAAGAGCAGAGCCAAGAAAAAAAGCTGTTAATCCTAAGGAGTAAGGCAAACTATTCCCACATGATCCATCTTCCAAAAAAAAAAAAAAAAGTTAATTTTCACTGCACCACAGAGTGGCTCAGGGTTCAAACACTTCCCAGCCATGGAACAGAGCTGCCTTTAGCACCAGGACTGGTGACACACCAGTCAAAAAAAAAAAAAAGCTTCAAGGCAGCCCCAGTCACCAACCTGCCTGATCAGTCCTAAAGCATAAGGTAAATAACATGGAATAACATGTGATGTGTACAGACTGAATAAACCAGAGGACAGGCTTTGCAAGAAGGTTTAAAATTTGCAATCTGTTCTTTCACAAAGTGTTCTTAAATGGTAAACAAGTGGGAGCCTGTAGCTACATTCAGAATTGATTATTTTAAAATTTATTTCATGTTGGTCAAGACCTTTCATGTGAGATTATTCAGAGAAAAAGGAGAAACGAATAATGAGTTCTGAAATTAATAACCACCTCAGAGAGCAAAAAAGAAAGAAGATTACTTACAAGGAAGTAATTTCAGTGATCAATACTATCAGATATATTTTTTTCAATGACTGAGCTCTATGCAGCCTAAGCTTAAGTACTTAAGTACTTTAAAGAGAAATTTATGAGAAATTCAAATTAATTTGGAGCAAAGATGTAAGCACAATTAAAGGCAGTGGAATGTATAATGAGAATACTGAGCTTTTCAGGCATACTCTGATGTCATAACTTTGAGTGACTTTTATATGGGACCAATCCACCAGTGTCCTGCATGCAATGTGCTGAAACAGTTGAAAAACAACAAGAAGAAAAAACCTAGAGAAAGCTGAGACACAAAAAAATCCAAATAGATTGCAAATCTAATATTCAGAATATAAAACAGGACTGTTCCCCCTCTGCATTGAGTTCAGATGACTTCCACTCCCCAGAAAGAACTGACTTACACCCAGACATACTTGAGTCTGCTGTCTATTCCAAGCTGAAAGCTGTTCTCCAACCCCACAATCTTCCCATGAAGTCTAGACTTAAATATCTGAGAAAGCATCATTGAAAGCATGAGAGTGCTCCTGAGAGTGCTTGTTTCTTACTTTGGGAATAATCAGAGTGAAAACAGGAGAAAGATCGATAGCACAGATCACTTCTTTGCATCTCCTGCAAATGCCCATGTCCTCAAAATGCAGCACTTTGCCCACTTCTGCCATCTAATAGAATTTCCCAAAGGGATAAAATATCCTGAAAAAGTAACTGAAATCCTACTTCTCTTTTTAACCTTGTTAATGAGGTCACACATCACAAAAATCCAGAATACATGAGCCTCATCTTCATAACTGATGTCACTTTTGAACTCTGCCCATCATGCTCACTCTGCCTCTTCTGTTATTCACCTTTATATGAGAGATTTTCTTTTTAGGCATATGAATGCTAGCTTTTCTTACATGGATGGGGTAATAAGCTAATATTTCAGAGAATAAAAAGAAAGGTAATGCAATTGCTCTAAGCCAAAACTGTTCCTTCTGTGCATGGAAGGAAGATCAGGAAGCCTCCTGTTTGCTCTCCCCAAGACAGCTAATATTCCAAAAGCCTGCAAGTGCATTATTCTGCTGGTGCAACATACATATTGATGGAAACTATAGTTGGAATAGCTCCTTTTGGAGGTTAATGATTTCTTAAAGGAAGCAGAAAAGTAATTCTAAAAGCAGCAAACTTTGCTAACAGGACAAGACTTCCCTGGAGCAAATATTTCAAAATCAAGTGAAAAACACCTGTTAAGAACCCTTTTGTTAAATTCCTCCATCAGATTAGCTCTTCATCTTTTAAAGAGAAATATATTCTGAAGTATAAGCAAGTCATATCCTTTATTATATCCTTGTTGGTTCAAACACTCACACACATTTGATTTATGGTTCCAAACAATCAAAAATTTGGGCTTCTGACTTCTCTAAAATTCAGCTTTTAACCTAAATTTCCTGCAGACGGTACAAAGCATTGCAGCCAAATGCTACATTATGCATTCTTTCTGAATAAAACCCTTTTCATTTGACAGAGGGGAAAAAGAAAGAGACACACTCCCAGCTGAAATAAATTTTATGTGCATCTACTGTCACTGGCGAAGTTGTGACCATTTATACTAAAAATTGCTCCTCATGTAGTGACTGTGTAATGCCTTCTCCCATCTTCTTGACAAACGGCTGCTTTCATTGCCTAAAACCCTTCAGATTTAGACACTAGGACCAAACATCTGCAAACACGATGAAGCCAAGCCCATTTACCCAGGATATTTTACACTTTTATTACTCTAATGCATGGCTGATAACAGGACTTTCCCCCTTGTGAGGGTGGCAGTGTCAAGTGCTGGCTTCAGAGCACTGACTATTAGTCTGTGTTTGCATGCATTGTCTTCTAAAGCATTACAGATTAGCCGACTATTAGCAAGTACAAAAGTGAACATGCACATTTTTAATCCTTTTATGTGCAGCACATTTATTGGAGAGGCTGCTCATTACTACTCTGTAACTAACATTCACAGCCACAGTATAAAATCTAATGTGCTCTACAGAAAATGGGAATCAAAATGAAATTATGTTGAAAAAGTTCAATTCAGCCTTGCAAACTTGAATTTTAAAAGACAACAAATAAAAAAAAATACAGCTCTACTCTCCTTAACTTTTCCATAAACAGTAAATCTTATTTCTCTCTCAAAGTCACTGTGTTTAACTCCAATGTGTCGAGCTCAAGAGGAAAAATATCAGCAAAAAAGAAATGCTTTGTGGATTGAGGAGTACATTCCAACTGAAAATAGGATGGTAAGTGAATAAATTGCAGTGCAATAAAAGTTAATCTGTTTCAGAGCAGACAGCTCGCTGTCTAGTAATACTTGCTGCTCAAATCTCAAACCCTGTTTTCTGGTAACACCAACACCATTGCTTGGGTTATTTTCCCCCTCATGAATTCATCTCAATGTGGCACAGAGGATTGCCTTCCTCACACAATTCAGAAACATGATAAATAATTAGTTCAATGAGATATTACCAGCAGACCCAGAAATAAATAGGAGGTTTTTGTCAGGCTGAGAGTAAATGCTACTAAGACAGAGACAAGCATTCATCACTTGTGAGGTAAATGACTTCTTCTGAATTCACTCAGGCAGCAAATGAACAACTGCCAATGCTGATCAGAGAGAAGTAAAATGTTGCATCTAGGGATAAAGTGTTGCTGGGTTTTTTTCTCTTGTTTTCTTTTTCTTTAGTGAAAATAATTTCTTTCCTCCATGGAAGGAGAAATTTTAGCTTAGAGGTCAAAAAAAAAGGTTTCTCAGCAGAGCTTTGTTGTTCATGTGGCACTGTCAAAATGTACAAGCAATTAGCAAAGCAGTAACTCTTTTATCCCATTCAGTCGTCTACATACAGCAGAATGGGGTTTGGGGGAGGGGGGAACACCCACTCAGTCCTTAAAAACTTTCTGATATTTCTGACACATGCTGAGTCCAACCAGAATCTCCCAGTCACTTCAGGAAATTCTGTGTCTGCAGGAGAAAAGCTCCTACTGAGAGAGGGAGGAAATCAGACAATGCCTGCTCCCAAATATTTTGGCGCCCACTTTTACAGGGATAAGATAATTTTAATGGGATACTAATCTGGGAAGATTTGCTGTCTTCACATTACGACTTCCAGTGCAGAAAGTCTTTAATATTGTTTATTTGGGGGCAATACAGAGAAGAAAATCAAGTAAAGAATAAAATCAGAGAGTATTGCACATCTCAATTTTAACTTAAACAGTAACTCCTGTTTTAGTATACAAAATATGGGGCTTTTCCCAGTCCTTTTGTGGCCTATATTTCTTTCTATTATTCCTAAACAATTAGCACTATATCATCCCACAGAAAAAGAATTAATTATTGATCCACTTGTAAAACATTTAAAATTCTTATAAAGTTCCCTTCTGTACCAATGTAATTATTAATTAACATCTTGCTGCCTTTCAGACTCCCAGCAAGTTCGGTGGGGTTATAGTAACAGGGGATACAGTCAGAAGAGTAAGTCCTTACCAGTCAATTATTTGCCCTGTCAGGAAAGTTCTCACCAAAATGCAAATGTTTTGAACAGGAACGTCTGGAATACTGATCCTATAGCACAGGTTCAAGTTAACAAGGGTGATGTATCTAGGTCAGACTTGGCAGTGATTTCTGAACCTGTACTTCCCTGGAATTCTAGATGTTTTAAGCTTCATGTATATCTTACTGATGACATTTCTATCCAATATACACTTAGCCAGGTTTATTGAAGGTTCAGAGAATTTAACAAGTTAATTGTAGGAAGGAGCTCTCCTACAGGGGGATCTGATCAAAGTACTTGCACCACTTGGTTTAGGGCACAGGGATGGGAACAATTTTTCTACTTTATGGAAGGTCCTCTTATGAGAATTTTCTTCTAAGTTAAAGTTATCTTTATTGAAAAATAAAGTGCCCTTCTTTTGTTTATTTAGAGAAGTAATGAGAATCTAACCACATTCTTTCATAAGAGAACTATTAGCAAAGAGGCAAAGACCAACTTTTAAAAATTTCTTTAGCAGAATTCATATAACTAAATCCTTCACACTAATCAAAAAGAAACCTTTGCTTTTGTTTCTTCTCTAATTAAAACAAAATCATTCATTTGACATCCAAAGTATATTTCAGGAGAGATTGAATGGGAAGAGCAATCTGTTTTGTCCATGTCCTGCCTTAAAAACCCTCTGAGCAAATATAACTGAGTCAAAAAATTTAAAAAAAATTTAAGTGAGTTACCAAAACAGTTCTTCACACAAAGACAGCAGACTTCAGTGAAGAAATTACAACAGAACCAATCTAGGTTAAATATGAAAAACAAAAAGTGGAAGAAAGAAAAAGGAATGCAAATGCACCCCTGTTTTTTTTTACAGATGCTAGCCCTAAGGTTTTTACTATACTAGACTTGCACACTTTTATAGACTTGTACACCATTTATACAATATTTGCACTGCATTTTTGTAAAAGAAGACAAAGAAGATAAAACTCCAGGTGCTCAGTGTGTTCAAGTCCAGACTGGGGGTCTGGACTTGACATGTTGTGGTTTCACCTTGGGCTCAGCCTTCCGCAAGATGCAGGACAGGTGCTACTGTCTCAGCTGTGTATTGTCCTCCAGTTTGGAGGGTTGGATAAACTGCCAGCTGCTTGGCTTTCTTCATTCCTAGGGCCCATGGGAACTTGTCACCCAGTCCATCACCCCTCTGCTTTCCACCCCTAACTGCTTCACAAGCAGTAAAGTTGTTAATGGTCAATGGTTAATCTGTCAAGACTGCCAGAATCACCTGATCAGAGAAAAGCTAGCCAGGCCTCATTTAACCTAAACTGTTCCTTGGGGTGTTTGTAGCAAAAAGTTTGCAAACCCAAGGGTATTTTCTGCAGGGTGCAGACGAATGTCCAAAGTCAGGAAAATCAGAGCAGGAGTTAATGTATCTCAGGGTATGATTTTTGATTTGGAAACTCCAGATACCAAGCCTATAGCCACTGGTATTCAGTAGCTGAGATGATATGAACATCACCTTATCAGAAAACATACATAATCTTGTAGAATCTTGTCATCAGGAGAAAAAAATCTGGTCACACTTTATCAGGGACACGTACTTAGGAGAGGTCAAGCAAAAGTATTGCATCATGTATGTAAGACTGACAAGAAAACCAGCAGGAGGAATTTATCAATCACTAGTCAAGATTAATCTGGTGTTCTTTTTTACAGCATAATAAGCTGTTCCTCTCATGTTCTGATAAAGCTTTTTTTACTTCTATTATCCTGAGGTCAAAAGAGACAGAACCAAGGTTACTATGTCTGCACTTTGGTTGGTTAGAAAATGGGTTGCTTTTTATTTTCAAGCAACCAGATAGAATCTGTTCAAGCTTAACTTGTTTCCGTAGTGAAAATTCATCTCACAGCCTCTAAGACTTCTTGCTTTGGTATAACACAAGGGAAACTAAAAATACAACAACAAAAAAAATATTTTGAACAAGAAACTGATGCTGGAACAGCAAACCATAACAAGGACTCCAGAGATCTGGATGCCTTTCTGTTGGCATGAAAGCACCTGGAGGAAGCACTGGCTCTTAGTCAGAGCTAGATTTCCCACTGAATTTGATGGGATAAGAACTCATTCCTTCCCAATTGCTGGCAAAAAAAAAAAAAAATTTATACCTTTCCTGTACAATAACAATAGTGTATCTTCATAGTGTCCCTTCACCTCTGAGACTGAAGTGTTTTACATTTCACACAAAAGATGTGACAAACAGAGTGACATTAAAATATAGGTGAGCTGTGCTTTTTAAAAGTCATCTGGTTGCTGGATGAGCAGAGAACAGAATATGACTCCTTGGGCTGCAACTTTTTAAAAAGAGGTGCAATGAACAACTTCAATGCTGAGCCAATTGATTTTGTGCACCTTCCAGGCAGGTCTTGTATATTATGGTTTTGATCTGCAGTCAATTATCCACAGTAATAGCATTAAATTTGAATGAAATTAAATTGCTTTACTAGAAAATATTCGTTATAGCATTTAAATACTGTCTATTTAAGTCAATATGGCACCACATAATCTATAAATTAGTCATAAGCACAATCCACAAGTGCAAAAATGATGAAAATTAATGCAGAGTAATGCAATACACAGTATGTGGATATTAACAGCAATGTGGGCTGTTTGCAACAGAATGACAATAAACAGCTCCTTACATCAAAATTATTTCACTTGGCTACCATTGGTTGGAAATTACAATATTACAATGTTCACTCAATTGTTATTCCAGTTTTGATCTCATCAAGAAGATCTGTGCACTACTCCAAGTCTTTCTATCAAACTAGAGAAATAAGACAAGTTATTTCCCATTAATAAACTACAGACAAATCCGTTCTTTCTTAGTAAGAGTTAATAGATTATACATTTAATTCAAAATGAGAATGTGTTTCTAAAAAAAAGTGATTAAAGTCCTTGGATAAATTGTTTTTTCCTTGTACCACAGTGAAATAGGAGAAACTATCTGTATGTTAATATTTTTGTTTTGCCTTGAAATGCTGTACATATTATTATTACTCAAATAATAACCCACTAGCTTTAAACATATGCCTTTGAGCCAGACTTGGCATTTGAGACATCTGCCTGGGTCTAGCAGATTTGACACTGCATCCAGGGACATCTGCAGCCTTCTGGAGCCCCAGCTGGAGCCCAGGCAGGACAGTCTGGGACAGTACACTTGGTATTAGATCCCTATATTTATGTGCTGATCTCTGCATGTCCAGCAGCCCCCTTCCTAGAATAAGGCATTGCAAACAGCAAATTGCATTTTCCTAAATCAGTTGAGAGATCAGTTTGAGGAGTGGTGAGTTTCAAACTAATGAAAAAGCAGTCTGTCACCCAGATCTGTTATTAGAACTCAAAGTGTGGCAGGGGAGGTTTATGATATGCCATTACTTTATAAATAAGCCAGCAATGGGATAACTTCTCTGGCATTGCCAATGGGAACTTGGTGTTGCCAGGAGCTGCTGATCAGTGCCATCACAGCAGGCAGCAGGTACAGGTCTAGGCTCCAGCTCAGTCCCAAGCTCAGCACCACCTGGAATCAGCTCCATAAGAATCATGGAATCATCTTACAAGACAGATTAAATTTGTTGGGCAGCCAGGCCTTGCCCAACCCCAAAGTCCATGGCAATGTCCATCACAGTTACCAGGGCTATGCTGATGAAGTGAGAGCAAGCAGCTGCCCAAGAGAGAGCACTGTAATCACAAGCAGAGGTCAATCTGAGCTCTTGGAGCATCAAACTCACCACTGAACCAAGCCCTGCCTGTAGGAGGGTGGTCAGTGAGCTCACACAGACCTGAACAGGCCACCACACCACTGATCCATTCTGACCAGTCTACACCCAGGCTGAGCCAAACATGTGGTTATTTATTAAGAATTTAAGTTCTTACATCCTTCACAGTCTGTTCTCAAAGAATTTATGCAGATTCCTGTGTTTTGTTCAAGATTTTATAGAACAATATGACTGGAATGCTCCACACTCTGTGTTCCAGCAGGCACCTGGATCAATCCCTGTCATATTTTCTAATCTTGAACATCTTTCTTTACTGACAAATAAAGTTATCAAGCTGCTCAGAAGACAAAAAATTGCCCTTCCTCCCTCTGCAAAAATTTCATATAACAAAATCAGCTTGTTTTCCTCATTGCTTTATAAGAACTTTAAACAGATGATGTCAGCCCTGAAAATTTCCTGAAGTTTTTACACAGTTTGACATTTGCCTGTCAATATGAAGAAAGATTATACACAAGTAAGAGTTATTTGTTCTAAACAGTTCTTCAAAATACACACTTACTGACTCTCATAGCAATCTGTCTGCTGCATGTAAGCCTAGCATTTTCCAACACGCTCACAAAATCTGCATTGTGAGCCCTCATTAATTCAAGAAGATAGAAATTATAATTGTTATTCTTCCCACTGTGCATAGAAATTAAAGCTCCAGCTTGAGAAAGTGAAAGGTAACAGGTAGAATTCATTTCCTGGAAAAGATAACACTTCAGCAGCAGCTGCCTCTTGATCACTTTTCCCTGGGGTTTTGATTTACTGATTTGTAACAAAAGCATTCCAACCAGAAACATCCACCAAGAGCTTTGCATCCTAATTGCCAGAGGTCATTCCCCCTGCCATGAGGTTACTCAGCAAGGATAGACATCTTCCCCATCTCTACCAGCAGATGCAGGATCCCTTTTTCCCTGCAACCATCCCAAAATAGTCCCCAAATAGTATTTTCCTTTTGCAATGCAAATCAAAAGGCATTTCCCTGGATTATCACATACAAATAAATGCCCTGTAAATTTATTTTTTTAATGGAATATAGCACTAATTTTAATTTTTACAGTATTTTCAAAGAAGTATCTTCAACTGAAGCCTCATTGTGTGCTTTCCAATTTTAGATCCTCTACGTCTATGACTTTTTCCACACCACACAGAAGCTCACCCAAATCTTCTATTTGGTCTGAACAAATAAGACTATTTTTTAAGCAAACACACACTAACCCTTTTCAACTTCTTACATTGTAGCCTGAATGTGTTGAAAACTTTCTGCTAGCTTTTCTCTTTTATTTTTTTTAAATCAAGGGTAAGACATGCACATATTTTGTTCATGCTCTTCATTATAAAGATGATAGTGAGGAAATTAATTATAAACATATGAGTAACCATAATCTTTTTCCTCTCTTCAGTCAGACTTCCTTTTTATGAATCTGTCACAAGGTAACTCTAGACCTCATCCCTTAACAAAGAAACACTGAGATAGTGCCTTAGGTTCATAAAGAAATGTTTACATAAGAAACAGATAATTAAGTTCTTCTGAAAAAAGGAAAAGCTGTAAAATTCTGATAAGGGGCTAAAAATGCAACTTTTTTCAGTTTGCTCAGCACATTTATTAATGATATTTTCTGTTTATGTGATCCTGCCAACAGCAAAACCTGGACATCACAATGCAGGCTCATGGGTATTTTGTCTTGGACCAACCTTAAATATCTGTTTTTCACGACTTCTCAGCTTCATCTTAGGATGGATTCCAGTTCAGAGGAATAAAAATCAAGTAGACAAGCATCAATTGTAATAAAGAAATTTTTAAATTAATTGCATTCTACAGCAGTGAGAAGTCAGCTCAGGCATTGCCCCTGTTTCTGCACCATGACTGAATATGTGGCCAGATCCTGAATTTGTGACTATCTCCTGATCCAAAACAGTGACTCCCAGTTCTGCAGTCCCCTCTGAAGAGCTGAGCAGCTACTCAGGTCCTTGGGGCTGTAGCTATGGGGCCAAAATCCCATGGGATTATGACACGGCAGAGCATGAAGATGATGTAGAGTACAACCCACTTCAGAGCAGGACTGGGAGCTGTAACATCTACTCTGTAACATCTCAGAGGAGGGAGTGTGTGTGTACATGCAGACCAGCTGGTTCATTATTATAATTATTAAATGACAAGGGCTTAAATGGATTATCCACCATCTCCTGCTGACTTCTCCAGTTCACAGTTCCTCATTAGAGTGTAAATCAACTTCTATCAAATACTCGAGATGCTTCTGCTGTCTAGAAATACTGGAAGGTCAAGGCTGTGTCTCATAGCATATCAGATATTATTTCAGTCTGTTAATTGTCCTATTATGAGGATAAGTACAATCTTGTAGTCAGTGAGAAAGAAACATTTATACCAAATAGTACACAGAGGACTGAACTCTCTATTACATATTTAATCCTGTGGGCCTGATGAGATGCTCCCCAGAGTCCTGAGGCAATTGGTTGATGTAGTTGGAACTATATGATCTTTCAAGGGCCTTTCCAAACAAAACTATTTTGTGACTCTGTTGCTCTGCACTTGGCATAGCCATATACACAGGGACAGTTCTATGTCAACCACTCTCTCTGGTACTTTTTTAAACTACTAGATATCATTCTTTGCTAGTGAAAATGATGGCACAAAATGCAATCAGCAAATCCCAGTGCTACCAGTGAATAAAGAATGAATTCCCTGGAATTAGAGACCTGGGCATAAAACCCAGAAAATACCTGGCCTACTTTTCCTTGCACTAAGGATGCTTTTCTCTTCTTTCCCATCTCCTCTGGCATTTACATCTGTGTTTAGGGCACACTACAGGGAAGAAAACTGTCATACAAGATCTGGTGGAAAGATGGGATGATAAAGATTGGATGAGATGTGAGTGTGACATGTACAATGGGTAAGCCCTGGAAGAGTGAGCACACACAGTCAGCTGCCATATCTTCCAGCTGCTCACCTGGCTGACAGCTCCCAACCCTGTCCAACTACCAGAGACCATGAAAACATGGAAAAGGGCAGACAGCAGGAACACTGTACCAGATCCCCAAGTAAGGACAAATGTAAAAACAGTTTTGACCATTTTCTATAAAGGTTTTATATGGATAAAAAAGCAAATTAGCACCCAAATGTCAATGTTTTCAGTGTAAAAGGAAGGTCAGCACATAAAACCTGTCTACCAGATAATGCTGTGTGGTCTCTCTGCACAGAGACCCACACAGATTTCCATCAGAGATTTCATATACCATTCACACCAACAATTAGAATACTATTACACAGCAAATTCATGGGATGCAAACAACCTTAGCAAGTCCCTGTACAAGACAGACAAAGCACATATTATCTACAGAAAAGCTGAGGCTCTAAAGATCATTTTCAGGGTTGTGCATATCTCTGAAGAGGCATGAAGGGCACAACTCTGAGGCCACAGGGAACCTGTGCTGGGTCCAGCATCCACGTGCTGCTCGCTGGAGCGAATCCAGCAGCGCACCTGATAATGCACACACGCTGATAAACTGACAGAAGGGATTTGATATGTTGTACAACGCTGCATACATAACTTAGAGCTGTATCCAAACTCCTTCCAAAGCAGTGACTTCAGACAGGCATCCCACGGGCTGCAGCCGAGCCAGGAGCAGCTTGGATTCCCAGCGGCGCAGTCTGCTCCTCCCAACGCCGGCTCTGGGAGCAGAGAGCCCACTCCACATCCCTCACAGGGGCTGGGCTCTCAGGAAAAGGCACTGCAGGGCTTTGATGGAGCCAATGTGTGTGCGTGCACTGAGGGCAGACAGTGGGGCTGATAATCCTACCTCGCTCCAGCGATAACTGCGGAGCACTTGGAAGGCGCCCAAGTCGGAGGCAGAGAAAGGATTTCAGGAAACATTTAGTCCAATACTGTTCATCAGCTACAGCAGGACAGATTAGTGGACATTCACACGAGCCTTTTAAGTGGGACAAAGCCTGCTTTTCAGGAAAAGAAAACCAACAAAACCACTCCTCATACTGCTGAAAACAGCATTAGTGCCTAATGAGATGCAAGGCAGAATGGATTGCTCCCACTCTCCCATGCTCTGTTTCATCTCCATAAACACAGCCAAAGTTAGCAACCCATGAAGGTAAATACCACCACCACCAAGGTGTCTGTGAAGAGCCATGATATCCAAACATAGAGCTCTGTGTGAAATATATCTAGGCGACTAAGCATGAAATTCTGGCACTGCTGAAGGCAGTGGGAATTCTGCCAGTAATTTTGAACTAGGAAGGATTTTATCCTCATCTTCTAATTACAAAAAAGTCCTCTGTGAAGTACAAAAGAAGGTAGTTTTTACCTTGTTTATATAATGCTTTATTACTAAATATCATAAACCTTGCTCTAAATTAAATTATGCAAAATTTTAGAAGCTTCAATTTCCAGCTGAAAAGTGATCCCTTAAAGAGACATCTTAATGGATAAAAATTTTATATTGTGATCAGAACTCCTATTACTTTTACCATTAGAATTATTGCTACAGGGTTGAATATGTCTTAAGAGGATCCATTTCTCAAGTGACAATGGACTAAAAGTTGCCAACAGAAGCATAGTTGTCAATTGCAAACATTTATTATACTACCAGGGTTTCCATTTAGCAGCTGTCAACATTACTGACAACTGTAACAGAAATCAGAAAAAACAAAATCTTTGCTTGCCAGAAGGGCAGCTGGTGCTTGATTTTCCTTCTATTGACGTTTCTTTTTTACTTACTTTCAAAAAATATTAAAAACAAGTCTTTCACCAAGATTTATTGAAGAACATTCTTTACCTAGTAAAGAGGAACTTATTAGCAAGCAACTAGTCAAAAATAAATGTTTTAAAGAATGTACTTCAAACTCTGATTTTCAGCTTTGCTGAAGCTAGATTGCAAAGATATCAAAATTTAATGGGCTATCTTTTTTACAGAACTCAAAATTACCTTCAAAAAAAAAAAAAAAAAAAGAAAAAAAAAGGAAATCCAGACCTCAATAGTTTCTTAACCTGAATACTATTGGGAGAAACAAACTCAAATGCTTCAACCTAAAAATATGGTAACAACATGATGCTGCCATAGCAGTGTCAGCATATTCTTTTAAAAATCATACTTACATGGACTTATAAGTTGAGATATGCTAAACAAAAGCTCAACTAATTAGCTTTACCCTGAACAAAGCTGCAGCAGTTGCCAAGAATTCTTCATAACTTTACATCTCAGCAAAGTGAAACGGAAGGACCAAGCCTGAGGAGCAATAAAATTTCAGTGAATTAAAGATGTTCTTCACCTACCCATCTGATTCAGCAATGTGCCTACAAGTCCAAATTAGAGGTCAGGGCCACTAAAGAATCTTCCAGGCTGCTGTGTCTGGCTTGCTGGCAGATGCTCAGCCTAGAAAAGTCTGATACAGAGGGGTAATCTGGGAATTATTTCACGTTACAAGTTCCAGGATCTACTGATTAACTGTAACATATTGAAGATGTTTCACTTTCTGACAGCTGAAGAAAGACAAAAAAAACCACCAGCCAACCAAATTAAAAGGTGCTCTATGTCAGTGATGGGTTTTTCCAGAATGGAGGGAGGAGATTTCCTCTCCTGGGCATATCTGATAGCTTCACGTGCCAGAGGAATGGCTGGGTGAGGGAACGCATTTACACAAAACAACTAAAAAGATATTCCAGTCTTTCTTCTTCTTTTGACTTTTTTTTTCATTATAAACTTACTATTATTTAAAAATTTGCAAACATAATCCTTTATGAAGCAAAACAAGTCTTACAGCATCTTTTAAGACTTAATATCCTAATCCTTAAATCATATTCTTTAATATTGTGATTATGCACTTACTAAATACATGGAGCCTGAAGAGATTTTCTACTTCTTTATATATCTTTTCCCATATGTGCTATTTGCTTAACCATTTTTTAATTCCTTTTTCTTGTGCAATATATTTTTATTATACTTCTGATATTTCTCCACAGTTTTCTTGCATAACATATCAGTGAACAAAAGATAGGATTCAGAGCTGACATGCATTATCCAATGATAGTGTGCCTGCATTATGGTGGGCCAGAAGGACTTGTCATCCCAAATTGTTGTTGTTTCCTATTGGCATGAAGGCATCCTGCAAACTTTCTTGCCATCATTTGTCTGCAGTAGAATCTGATGGGTGCACGTGCTGCTCTCTCAGAGCGTGTTAGGCACTAGCACATGCTGTCTTAAACATGGCTCATTTTATTCCTTGTGAATGAAAAATTTAGTTCTGACTTTATCATAAGTCCTTTGCATAGTTTCCAGAAACTATCCTGTCTGGAAGGACAAAAATTAGAAGAAGCGAGTGGAATTTGTGATTGCTTTTCTCACACTTGTTATTTGCCAGATTCCTGAAGGCCAAGAAGCAAATTCAATATTTTTCATTTGGAAACATGCCAGTGTTACTCATGCTTAATCTTGGACATTTACTAGCCTTGACAGACATACTTGGAAGCAGAAACAGTTTAAAGGAACTCAAATTTCCTAAGCATGCCTTTTATTTTCAAGCTTTGTTACAACAAATGAATTAAGATTTCCAATATCACCCAGACCCTCATGCATAGGATCAAAAAGGAGCTGCACCTGAAAATTCTCTCACACCACACCTTTGTGCCATGGAACAGTTTGATTCTCAGGATAGTCTCTTGAGAGAGAAATATAAAATACCACTGAAATTTCTAAATTACAGGGTAGGGAGAAATCTTGGGTTAAACTAATTTTGAACCAGGTTCTTAAAATATTTGGAAATTATGTGTTTTGTCAATGCCTTTTTATTTCAGTAAGCAATGGACTAAAAGGCTGAAGAATATAATGGAAATAATCTGATTTACCAAAAGACTTGATTTTTCCACAGATTCTCTGCTCTGCCATTTTCACATGACCTGGAAGTTAATCAGCTGATATTTGGACAGCTCCTTTTCATTAACAATTCTTCAGGTAATTTTTAATCTCTTGCAATGATCTTTATAGGCATCAAAAACTGAGCAGCTGAGCATGTAAATGGAAATTCACTATCTGCACCCTGTGCAAAATCCTGTGCAAAAACCCTTGCACCTCATTGTATCTGCACTTGAAGGTAGAAAACCATAAAAACAAACCTAGTAGCAGAAGGAAAACTCCCAGGTGTTCAGTTCACAGAAGGTTTTTAGCTGTCTAATGCTAATCAGTAACCTAAGACACTGATGCACTTCATAATAAATAGAAATATTTGTGTGTCAACAATAACATACAAAATGTAAGCCTGACCCAAGCATTCATGGAATTTCTTTCTAGCCTGGCAAAATACCTTGCAGCCTAAAAGTTCTTTGTAGCTTTATGGCAAAAAGAACATCACATTCAGCTCTTCCATTGGACACAATAGCACACTACATAATAAACTATAACTATATTTTTACAACTATTAGTCATAGAAGAGAAATTTTTGCATGGAAAGTCTGAAATTACTCCCTTGTTAGCAACTAAAGTGCCAAAGTTCATAAAATATGAAATATTACCAAAAATATTGAATATGGCACTTTCAGTGTACATATAATTTCATTTTTAGTTCACTATCTTAAAAGTACTCAAATTGCACAGGAATCTGCAGATATATTCAGAGTGCACTGCCCAGTAATGAGGACAGGATTTCTGGTCTGCTCTGAACTACTGTCAAACAATATCTTAGTTTGCAAGCAATGTCAGATGACTTTACTTTCCAATACTTTGCTGTGTTTTAAGAATATATATGAGAAAAATGGTCCTATGTATTTTTCCTGCCTCACAGGATGTGAACTGTGTTTCTACACATATCTGTTTAGAGTTCCCAAAAATACAGAAAAACAGACTAAATATCTCCCCAGAAAGGCAGCGATACAATTCACTAATCAAGCAAATTACATGGAATAAGAAAAAAAAAAAAAAAGTTACTGATGGCAGACTGAGGCCATAAAAATACAATAAAACATCTCTGTTTATTACCTTTTTATGGGAGTGTTTTGACTTTGGATTTCAGTATCCAGCAGAAAAACAGATCCATTACAGAGCTGCAATTAGCACGTGTGTCTTTTGCCTAAATCCTCCCTGTTCCTCAAGAAGGAATGCAAACATCTCCCAGTCTGTTTCTTCTTTAATCAAAGCATGTCAGCCAAGCTGCAGAGATAAATGCCCTGGGTGTCCCAAGAGTTTCTCTGTGTGTTCCCTGCTGAGGAGGTCACAGATGGAACTGGATGAGGGACACTCATCCCAACCTGACTTTTGTTGAGTTATGGGGTTTTTTTCTGTGCCTGCTTCAGTCCTTCCCAAGAGCCTGACCTCCTCCAGACTTTGTCTCTGCCTCCCTGATTCCTGGAAGCACTATCACAGATCACACAGCACTCACTCCACTACATTTCCTGACTTTTTGGACATATTTCCTTCTAAAAATAAACCAACTCCTCTGCTGCAGCGAAGCAGAAGGATGACCACAAAAGGATGCATCAAGCCAATATTTTGAAGCTTTTATGAACTACATCATTAAATGATGACAGTAATTTGCTCAGCACAGCTCCCTTCCACTGCACATCTTGGATGCATTTTGTCTGTAGCTAAAGTAGGTTGTGTTTGTTGACTCACTGTGGATTCAGCTTTTCCCCACATGCTGTACATCTGCTGCACATGTCTGCACAGCCCCCATCCTTTAACACCCACAGACATACTGAGTAACAACGTGGAAGATTTCTACTGAACTTGGGCATTAAAAAAAAATCCCAACCTGATTATTATTTTCCATCTCCAAAACAAATCTGCAAGATTTGTCCATTAGTACAAGTCGTTTTTTTAATTTCAAGGTGTTTTTGCTACTGTACCTCTCCTAAGAAATTCAGATCAAATGACACTCTTTCAAGTAAATTTTCAGTTTTCTTCACAATTTTTCTCTTTACTGAATGCTTTAATACACCCTGGCCCTAATCCTACAATTCTCTTAACTTCCCAGCTGCTAATTTCTACATGCAACTAAAACCTGTCAGTAATTCGCACTTAGCACTTCATTCATATGAAGAAAATCTGTCAAAAATTTTTGTTAAAATGTAACATGAAAGCAAAAATAAGAGTCTCTGAAATTCCATAGACTGAAGTTATCTCTCTGTGTTGGGAAACTCCACATTTTCTGATAAATATTCCAAAAGAAGAAGAAGACAGAAGGAATAATTTCTATCCTTTAGAGGATACCATGGGGGAAACAATTGTGAACATAAACTCAGGTGGGGCATAGCTTCTCTAATTATATTCTTTTTTGAAGACATTGGACAGGAATTGACTCTAAAGAGGCAAAGAAATCTTACTTCTGTGCTTTGCTATGTAGGTTTTGTGCAATACCAAGCAAGATCTGATTATCCATGTGAAATTAAAAGTGGTGATCCTTCCTTTTCTCCTACATTTATTGTCCCTTAGCTGTTTGGACTGCAAACTGATGTAGCTTCTCTCTTGACATTACAACAAAAGGAATAGCAACATAATCATGAGTATTAAAATTAATGAGAATCTTAAAATCAAAACAATGAAACATTACAAACAGATTAATATAAATCTATATGTCTACATATATCCACAGAAGAAAACAAAACTTCATTCTTGAATTAGTGCATAAGCATACTACCTATCAGAGTTTCAGGTAGATTTTACAATGAAGTATCTTGCTCAGGACTGCATATATTTCCTTCCCCATACATAATTAAAGTTATTCTTATTTTACATCATATAAATATTCACTGATGCAAGAGGGAAAATAGAACACTCTCTTCCCAAGATGCTGACAGGACCCAGCAGAACCTCACAAGGGATCCCTTCAAAGGTCATCTTTTCATGGCCAGAGAAACAAATTTAAATGATCTTATGTGAGCCTACTGTTAGCAATTGCACTCCTGAATTATGCATGATTTTTGACTGCTCATAATAGGAACAAACTACAGAGTTTCATTAGTACATTTCAATTACTGTAGCCATTCTTACCCGTTTGCTACAGTTAGTTTTCATTTTTAGAACATTCTTGCACATTTGCCATCAGCAATGATGCCATGCTCAGAAAAAGGCTTATTAGACTCCTTACGCATTCTGTCTGTGCTGCCCCAAAGTGTACAAATATAACTATAAATTCTAGAAAATTCTGCAACTTTATTTCACATCACCCCTGGTCTTTTGGTGCCTGTAGGAATAATTTTTGCCTAAACAAGAGTTTCAATTTAATCCAGCATCTGAAACTTGTGAAGCATTAATGTCACTTGATCGTTGTAGGAGTTAGACACACACACATTAGCACAGTACCTGCAAAATATAGCAAGACATATGTTAACTATAGCCTCATTTTGACCACCTGTCAAAAATCTTAACACAAAATATGCCAGAAACTAACTTGTCACTGGTCAAAAAGAAAAAATATAATTATGCAACAGTATTTGCCTTATGCTGATACAAGTATTTTGGAGATTCACCCTTGCTTTAGTCAGAGTGGTGTTAGTCAAAGGAACAGAGCTGATTCTTTGGTGGAATCAGTTGTGGAATTAGTTGTGCTAATGAAGGAACATTTCTTCCTTCTCCCATTTTCCAGAACCAGGAAACAACTTGATCCTCTCTTGTTTGGGTTAATCAAAGTCAGTTTCTGCCCTAGAAGACTGCAGGTGTCCTGCCTGTCCAGGTGGCTGACAGCTAAGTGCCCAGAGAGCCTCTGGAGGGCCTGGGTACAGCTGCCCACCCCACACCAGGGCTCCTGCTAAAGCAAATCTCCCTTGTGGAGGGCCCAAGCATGATGTCTAAGCATTCCTGAAGTGGGGGTCTTTGGGACAAAGCCACGCTGAGCTTCAGGAGTGTTCCTGTCACCAGTGGACATTGAGTAGTTCCCTGAGCCAGGCTAATGGCAGCCTGAAGAAAAATCTGCTGAAACATGTGCAGTGTAGGTTCAGGTCCCCTGCACCACCCATTCCTCTCTACAGACCTGCCTTTCCTGAGCTGCAATTCCTGTTAATTCAGCTGTAGTCCATACATGAATGGGAGCTGTGTACTGAGACTGAGGACAGCTCCACTCCAGCCAAATTCCCACTGGTTTGCACCCAATGAGGAGAGCAAATCTGCAGTCTAAATCAAAACTGCCTCTGCCACTAAAATCTGGGTGAGGACACGTGTCTGGGAGTCAGGGATTTCCCACTAAATTTGCCAGAGCAGGTGACCTCACAGAGGCAGAGGGACCCAGATGCTGTAGGGTCTCACCACCACACACATCACACAACATCCACCTCCTGCAATCCAACACCACCTTTCTATTCCACACCATTTCCTCCTGAGGTTTCTCATCAATAAATGAAGACATGCTGCTAGCACAGCTGTTCTGCACCTACCTAACCCCTTCTGAGCTTACAGGCACAGCCTCCCAGCCCCAAAAGCCACACAGCTGGCAGAGTGACACTGATAGAATGGGCAGACCATGCATGTTAATGGTGAGAATTCTCTCAGCACCACCATCGTAAATCTCCATTCCAAATCCTGATCCATACAAATTTAGAACTGTAATGAAACATTTAACTTCCTAGATTATAAAAATAGCTCAGGTTTTAAAGCTGTCAGAGAAGTAAGAACTAAAGCATGAATTAGTGGGTGCAGAGAAAGCCAGAGAAGAAATACCCATGTTCAGTGAAGACACTTCCAGATCCTGATCAACACAGAAGTTGAGTAATTTGATAAAGCAGTAAAAATTCTGAAAGCAGCCTGAAATGACATTCATTTGACAATGAGAATGTGCTCAGGGAATATGGGACAATTTGGATTATTGGTCTGGGTAAGATGTGAAGAAAGCTTGAGCCTGTCTATTCTGTGCTGGGTGACTGCCTGAGTCCATTTGCTGTCCAACAGGATAAATATCTGCTCCCTCCCCAGCACTGAACAGACACAGAACAAGCAAAAATGCAGGTGTTGACAGAACCTGGGAATTCCCAAGAAATAAAATTGACTTCATCAAACCAGAACAGAAACCTAATGGAGAAAATTCTAGAACAACTTGCATTTCAGTTCCCTTCCTTCTGCTTGGCTCACCAAAAAAACATTAGAAACATCACATTTGAAAGAGCATTTGCATTTTAGCAAAGGAAGGAGAGCCATGTCGAGCTGTGTGCCAAACCAAGCTATTTTAGACCAGTTTGTTGGCCATTTATGCTTTCATTTCAACTTCAGGCACAGTAAAAAATGCATCTAGTGTGAAAATAAATCTAATCTCATATACACAAGTTCCAGACCTTAAAATCCCAGCTTTAAGATTCCTAGTGCCTCATTCAGGTAAGTTCAAAGAATACAGGTGTTTCAGTCCAGCTTTAAATCACCAGGAACACTAAAGTTTTCATACCCATAATTAAAATATCTCACCTTCACTGAAAATAAGGTGTAACCCAAACAGAGATGGACAAAAAATAGTTGTATTAATTGATCACTTAACCAGTAAGACATACAGCTATAGAGGTCCTCTAGCTCTGGCTAGATCACTTCCCTCTTCTGTCTTCCCAAAAATTTGTGTCTTTCTTTGGCTTCTACTCTCTCCCAGCAGCCTTTCCACTGCACTCCATAAGAAAACCAAGCATGAGTCTCCTTCATTTTTCTAAAAAAAAAACCCACCTCTAAATTGTTCACTAAGCATGTAGCTTTCCAAAATATTTAACACAACCTTCAACTGTTTATTCAGAAAAAATTTCTGCTGAAATGCCCACAAACGTCAGCTAACCTGGGTCTACAACAACTGGTATTTCATTTATCCATAGACTTAAAAAGCTATGCACTGCTATTAGCTTACCTACACTATGCTCTCTCATTTTTGTTAATATGCTCAGTTTTTCTCATTAATTGCAAGTATAAGCTATTGCTTTAATTCATGTAGTTCAAATTATAACTGTTGAAATAATGAAGCTATTTAGGAAGAGTGACTGGAGCTGTCATGATCATAAATAAATCTCTTCAGTGTGGAAAATGCATGCCTTATCTCTATGTTTATTTTCACCTTGTACCTTTATTACCTTTTCATAAAGCATGCTTGCAGCCTTGGTCTTTTTACAACAAATTTTAATTAGAATTACTGTTCTACATTAAAGCAGTTTTAGTTTGCAGTTTCTATATGCTGGGTTATGTTTGCTCATGTATTTTATTCTTGGCTTTGGTGCAGATTTCTACAGGACCTAACAGAAACAGATTTCAAACTCAATGATGGAGACGAAAATAAAATAAAATAACAGTGAGAGTGATGCTCCATGCACTTCTGTTTGACCAGGTGCACCCATTTCATCAAGAATTAACTCAAAACTTTTACTAATGCAAATAATCCACTCACAGCAAGTGCTCATATGTAGTTTAATGTTTACTTACGTGTGCAGATAGCAAAGATTTGGTTCTACAAAAGGAACAATTAAAGAGCAGTTTATGCAAGTATCAGTTTCTCTTCAATATGTGACCACAACTGTTATGTGTTACAGTCAAAATTACAGACTAAATTCTGGATGTCACTGTCAGAATTGAAATCATAATTACTAGGGCAGTTTAAAAAGAAGCCCTCTTGTTATCATTTCCTGGTTTGTTTGGGATTTTTAATTATTATTTTTTTGCCTGGACAGATTCTTCTAGTGAATCCAATAAAATGCAATAGTATAATTCACAGCTGCAGTGCTAATGGTTAGAGAGAGAGGAAACCATTAAGAGACAGCCTCTCTACTGCTGAAAGCTGCTAATAATCCCACTATTCCTCATTTTTATGACTGCATATTTTATGAACTATAATCTCCTCGTTACATATTGCTATAAATATTTTGGTTTAGCAATGAAAACAGGCATCAATAAAGCACACACTCTAGAAGCTTCTCTGCTAATACTTCAGTGTCTCCTAATGTATATCATGGTGATATTTTCCCCTGGCCCCCCACACTGGGTAACTATGTGAACTATTATTTTTAGCTGGAAGAAGTTCATGCATAACTTATGCACTATCTGCAGCTATAAACCAGCTTTGTCAGATGCCTGAAATCATACTGAATCTGCCTCATTAATTTTCCCCCTGCTGTACAATATAGCCATCCAATATATTAATATTCCTACAGCTTACATAGTCTTGACCCAACAACTGTAAATTCTGCATCTGAGCACTACTCATAGTACTGTGTACTTTTACCTTCACTCAAGCTATTACAATCACAGGTGGATGTAATTCAAAGTACTTAAGAATTGAGGACAAGCTATAAAACTCACTGAATTTTAAAAGCTATTTTAACCTATTTGGAAATACTTTCTTTTCAGCTTCATGCATCCCAGGTCTCTCTGTTAGCTTGAAAATTCACAAGAAGTCCCAGCAGCTTTTAATCACCTCTGTGACATTTGAGACTGATGCCATTCCTTCCTTATGGTAAAATAAACTTTCATTAACCATTCCTCTGAATGACAACTCTTAGTACTAATTTTAACACCACAACTTTGGCAATCTGCTTTTAAATTTCACCAAGGTTGGTTTTTTTTTTTTTTTGGTTGGTTGGGTTTATTTATTTTGGTTAGCACACATTACAGAGCTATAGCTCACTTGTTCCATTTGTGAACCAATTAAACCAATTTTCAAAATTACCTGGTAGCCTGGTACAAGCCAGGCTAGGTGTGCTCCCCAGAGGAAACTAGGAAAATGCAGCATAACTGCTGGGTTAGAACTAGTTTATGTAGCTGAATTGGGGTAATGAACTGGCATACAATTGTTGCTAAGCTCCAAAAAATCAACATAAAATAGTACTTTAAAAAGTGCTGTGGGATTTCTGCTCTAATTAGTGTGCTGCTTTATCAGAAGAGTATCTGATAACCAAAAAATGAAGATTTTGCGACATTAAAAAGACAAAAGCAAGGAGAGCTGCTCTTGGCTATTTCCATTTCATGGCATCTTCAAAAGACTGCTCTGTAAGCAGAATTAACTCAGCTTTTTTGCTAGTGACTTGACTCTGATGCTTCTCTGTCCCTTCCATGCCCTCTCAAGACCCCCACAGCCTCTCAAAATATTTACTTTTCATATTTCTCCAATTATATTATTTTTTTTTTCTTGTTTCTCCAGCTATATTCAGTCTTTCCCTGGCAATAAAAGACAGTAAATGTCTTCCCCAGGTTGGATTGCACACAAACTGGCCAGAATGTTCTGCTGCTGATTGATCATTCAGCTACTGCCATAAAAAACAGATTGTATCTGAGTTTTCCTTACCTTTCTCCCAGTGGGAGATTAACAGGTCTCCCTCTATTACTGGACTGCTGATTTTCACCAAAAGAAAAAAAAGAAAGAGAAAACCCCAAACAAACAAAACTCAAACAAAAACAGAAAACCAGAAACAAAGGCAAGAATTTAGTACCTTTGATATCTTAGGCTACTACCAAATTTTTCTATAACAGGATTCAAATGTTGTTGGAGAAAAAAAAAGGATTGACCAGTGGACATGATGATTACAGACACGTTTTCTTCAGAAATCAACCTCCTTTCCCAGAAAATCCAAAGCCTCCATCAGCCATAATGGACTTTTCAAACTACCATGATAATAATAGGCCATTTCTGGAAAAGGTATCAACTCCCTCAAACTAGAAAACACAGGGAAAAAAAAAAATCTTACTGCTAGAAGTATAAGCAAATGTTACACTGTTTTGTCTTTTTCATTTACTATCCAGGTAGAACAGCCATATTTTATCTTGGCCAAGAGAAACCTATCATGGTTATCAAGATGCATGGTGCTGATCATCTTCCCAGCCTTACATATTGCCCAAGGCTCAGAACTGAGAGTCAAACACAAAAACATGGGCTTAATTCCAAAAATTAATTTAAGGTAATAATAAAAAAGGTTGCTGCCCTAGGGACATTTAAGTGAATAATAAAACTGTTACATTACTGACTTTATCTGGAGAGGTCAGAATTTCTGTTTGGGGTCTATGTTGCAAATCAACCTACAAATCAAGCAAAACAATAACCTGTCATACTTTGCATTAATGTCTTATGGACAAAATAGTCCTCTTGAGCATATCTTACATATGAGAGCAACAGCCTAGAAAGATACTCAAGCCCATGTAAGAATGCAAGGCCCTCCAGACAAACACACACCTGCACAGGTACAAATGGGAGCTACAGTAGGGCAAGCACAAATATGGGAACATGAGATAAATCAGAAAACAGCAAACCCAAAAAAACTTAAACAACCCCCCCTAAAAAGTCCCAAATACCTCCTTTGATTTACACATTGCCCAAGTGACTGCTGAAAACCAGGAAAGCAAAGCTCATCACTTGCATTGCAACAACAAACCATGGTTTAGGGCTGATTGTTGAGGAGAAATGTATGTATGAGTGTAAAAGTTTCCTGTTTATGACCTAGCATTGCTCTAAAATCATGCAACAGCAGTAATGGACAGAAGTCCATCCATAGCAATGTAATTTTTTTTCCCCCTATCAGTGATAATATTTTGGTTTAATGTCCTATTAAGTTTTATTCTCATTAAAAGTGCCTTTTAAAAAGTATGTCTAAAGATGATCAGCATTTCCAGTAAATCCAAAATGCAAACTTAGAATATTTGACCATTAAATGCTGCTAAAATTTGCACAGAACAAGTCAAAATTCTGAGAAAATTTGCCAAGTAAAGCTATTTATTTTTTTAAGAAATGGGGACAAAAAGGGTTCTTGAATCCTCCAGGTGGGTCACACACACAAGAGAATTTGACCTTGTCAAATTTGTTGTTGTTGTTGTTTTTACACAGCTGTTTGACATACAAGTTTTTTTGGTAGCAGCTTGGCTGAATTAAAAACAAACAACATCACTTTAGGCTGTTAATGCTGATTGGGGCAATAAACTGAATATTGAGAAAGAAAAGTGTGCCAATGTTTTCAATTTAGAAACTGCCAGAAAGAAACACCCTTTACAAATTTAAGCTGCCAGTTCATGCTTTGGTTTGGGGTAAATATCAGATGCTGAATCAGATGAAAATATGCTAGAGAATTCAAGAGTGCTGAAGTCTCCATGCCAGGGCATTACTCCACACTTATTCCACACTCCTTTTTCCTATCATCAATGTGGCAGAGAGCCTCTGAACAGAGCCAGAGTCTGTTCCCTATCAGCTAATATTAAAAAGAGCCAAGTGTAACATTAAATTTTTACTTCTTGAAAGCCTCACCCTGTGCCCACGGCTATTTGAAATAACCAGCAGATGTCACGACTAGAAAAAGTAGTTCTGGGGGAGGGATCTGAAGGGAAGTTAATTCAGAGCTCTGTCTTTGGAGGTATAGGACAAATGACTGGTTTGACTTTTTAAAAAATTATTTTTAATTTCTGAGTGACACCTTACTCCCTTATTCTAAATAGTCTTCAAAAGATGAAATTATTTTCTTCCTCCTAAAAGCATCCTTAAACATTATGATTGATCTTTCCAGCAGAATTTCTTGATGATCTCACCAAAATGCTAAGTATTTAGTCTTTAAAGTCTTGGATAGAATAGAATAGAATAGAATAGAATAGAATAGAATAGAATAGAATAGAATAGAATAGAATAGAATAGAATAGAATAGAATAGAATAGAATAGAATAGAATAGAATAGAATAGAATAGAATAGAATAGAATAGAATAGAATAGAATAGAATAGAATAGAATAGAATAGAATAGAATAGAATAGAATAGAATAGAATAGATATTTTTCAATTTTTTTTAAAAGGCCTCCAACAAAAGCAGCCCTTTTTGAAAAAGTCTCAGTAGTGATTTGATGGCAACCACAGCATAGATACAGCCATGAGTAATGTAATACCTAAAGATTAAATCAGAGAGGAACTGAATCTTGACATAAATAATCAAATAACCATGAATATTTCTAGAGAGATCTAGGTAGCTACATCTTAAAAAGATGAGAGCTCAGTATGTGCAATTTAAGAGGGGAGGGAACCTAATGACAATGAGCATAACCTTCAATTATGACAGGACAGTACAATAAAAGGATTTTCTTCTCTTACACTACATTATGTGTTCTAGAAAACAGCATAACTCACATTTAGCATCCTTCCCATCAACCTGAAGGAAATACTACTTTTTATGGGGATGAGCCATCCCTTCCTGAACGTGGAACACATTTCACACTGCTGAGCACACACAGTGCTGCTCCCCAAAAGGGGTGGAGAAAAGCCACTGCTCCCTGTGCTCAGCTCACAGAACAGAGCTCTCAAAGGCAGCTTTTGGGATCCATCACTTCAAGCACAAACACCTAAACTTCTCCAAATTTTACAAAACCTTGATGGAGCAGAGCTCCAGCTGGAGCTCCTACTGCAGAGCCCCAAACCCTCCCTTTGCATCACAGTCAGAGCTGGCCCCACCAATTCCTCCTGACTTCAGATCACCCATGAGGAACCAAGAATCTTCAACTTTTTTGCACTACAGACAAAACATGACCCATCCTTTGAACAGGCTGCCAGTTATGTTCATGTTTGTTCTGAGCCAGAAACATTTTCTGTTTAGGGGAAGGACAGCTTCAAAATTATCCACCCTCTGCCCCCCCATCCCTCCAGAAGTATTGATCCCATCATTTTGATATGTCTGTTTGAATAGTGTAAAGTTGCTGGGAAATATCCAAGAAAACACACACAAAGTCACAACTACTTCTAAACAGAAGAAATTCAAAATTGGATGCTGCCTTTATAAACTCATTGCATTGGGTAGAAATTACAGAGCATTAAACAAATCTGGTCTGGTAGTGCTACAAGCCTGAGTAAGAAACAGTGTTAATTAAACCTGTTAAAGACCAGGATGAAAGTTGGAATCTCTCCAGTTCCAACTCAAAGCTGCACTAACAGGTTATCTACTGTCTTTGCTGTGCCCTTGCCTAGATCAAATTATCTTTTAGCTTTTATATTGAATGAAGAGAAGGGGTTTAGCTCTCTGAAGGAAAAAAAGTGTAAGAAATAACTCTAAGCTGCAGATGATCTGGGGAAGCTAACCTATGACACAGAGCTCATTCCATATTGTTGCTCTGAACTTCTGAGGATTCAAAAAGGATTTTTCACCATTGGAAGCAAGTTAATAGAGTCAGAGATAAGTTTCAGGGATGTGATAAAGTTAATTCCCCACCTGTCCACTCCTTGTCATATATCCCCAGACTGCAGCAGTGAGCCCAGGAGCTGGGGCAGGGGGCACAGGGCATTGTGTGGCAGTGACCAGCAGTGCAGGAGCCACAGTGAGTGATTTGACAGCAATCACTGATCAACAGCACAGTCATCTGTCTATCCTGACATACTTGGAAACAATGGTGGCTGTTTTTTTTCCTCCCACCACAATTAGAGAGTAAAAAAAATAAAATAAAAAGGCTAAATCAAGCATGCTTATATGAACCCTGTTAAGGTGGCTTTTTGAAAGTTCATGCATTGTTTCATGCTTACATCTTCTGGCTTTCTCTTCTAAACTGAAAGGGAAGAAGGAAATATATTGAATAAATTCTGTCATCTCATGTTAATAAAAAAAATCACCATTCAGTTAGATCCTCCTGATAAGCTCATGACTTTTTTTTTTTTTTTTTTAAACTTATCTCTAGAACATCAGTTTACTTGTGTCACTACTTCAATTTATGTAGAACATGTTTAAAAGAGTGTAAAATTTGCATGGAAGACACCACTAAGTATTACATGCACTAAATGGAAATCCCTTCCCCATCGAGAACTTTATAAATAGGGTAATGAAATTTTTATCAGGTTGTAACGTAGAAGATTGGAAGACTGGTAGCACATTACTCTAAAAATCAAATCTGATTAATGTTTAATTGTAGCAATGTGCAGAGGTATTAATTAGGTGTATTTTCTATGACTCATAAATAGCTATTAGAGCAAAAACAAGAATAATTTGAAGATTACCATGAAGAGAATGGTATACTTGAGTGGTAAATTATAATTAAATTGAATTAACTTTGTGTAAAATAATAGAAATTGTCATCCAATATAATAATTTTGATGCATAATGCACTTCTAACAAATTTTCCAGCAATCAAGTCTGACATCTTTTCCTCAGGATATTTTTTTGTGTGCAGAAGCCACAGGTGTGAATTAAAAATTCATTTGTGCTTTCCAATGGGAACCACAAGGCAAATCTTAAAACATGTTTCCCTCATTTGGTTGGTACTGCACCAATGAAGCATCCATGCAAGCTTTATTCAAAAGGGGGACACAGGTAGGGCTCTTGATTGGTATATTCAAATGAGGGCTGCAACTAAATGTGAAACTCTGAACCCTTGCACTTTGTTTTTTTTCTTTTAACAAGTGATCCTCAAAGTCACACAGGGGTTATAAATCTTGTTTCAGAGCTGCATTTCTCCAGAGAGACATTTTTCTGATGCATTTGTTACTGAGATGGTGCCCAGGAATATTTTCAGTGCTCATTCACCTTCCTACAGTTTTGCAGAACCATTTTTCTCTCCATTATCTGCCCTGTAGGATATAGCTTACACTGCATTCCTTAAAATACCACTTCTACTACTAATAAATAAGCACCTACTGTTCATGATCTTGCAGAAAACGTTGAAAAAGTCACCAAGAGGCACCAGCATCCAAAGTGTATCAAATGAATCCAAGATTTCTGCTTTTTTATGCCAACATAACAAACATTAGGTATCTGCTTTTGGCATGAGCTACATTTTCATTTTAACTAGAACAATTGAAATTGGAACTAGCTCCCACTATACAGTTCTGGAATGTAGAACAAATGCATAATCTTGTGCCTAATGAAGAAAAAAAAGGGAAAAAAGTATGAAACAACTCATATCTTTGTAAATGACATCTTGCAATTACATTTCTCTCATTGTTTTAAAACCCTAAATTCATAATCAAAGAGAAGGTAATCAAATGGTTAAGATTTAAAATTTTCATTAAAAAAAAAAATCAAACAGAGGAGTGACGTAACACCAAATAAACTTACTTTTTCTTTTTTTTTTTTTTTTTTTTTTCAGTTAATATTCAGATTAGTAACTAAAATCACGGAGCTGCATGTTGGCCAGGTGATCCTCAGGATTAACTCTCTCTAACACAAGAACCACTTTTTTTCTGTTGCCATGCAGTAAAAGAATCTTTATGTGGCAGGTCTGCAATGTGAAATTGAAAAGTTTACATTTCTTGAAGGCTCAAAATACACAAGTTCTGCATGACAGGTTTTTATTATGCATTGAGTACCTGCTCCACTAGAAATATCTTGGAAGCGAAAGTAGAATGCAACAAATTATTTGGCACAGTCTTTCAAAAGAATATTTTGAATTTTCAGGAAACATAATTATTACTGGCAACCACACTTATTTTCTATTATCAGAGAATGTGACTTGAGGAAAAATTGACCAAAATGTTTTGCCTCAAGAGCAATGTGAGTTATCCCCATCTACACTTATGTCAAATACCCTCTTAATTGCATGATAACCAGTAGCAACCAAACCCAACAACTTAGATCACTGTCTAAATTTACAGCCTTGAAATACTTACAGCAGGAATTCATTTTTAGCAGGAAACAGGGGATCTGTAGCTGGGTTGTGAAAGGCTACTTATTTTTAAACCACTAAATCATCTTTTAAAAATATTTTTCATTGTAACGCATTAAGTTTGAGTTAGAATTACTCTTTTTGTTTTTTTTTTTTAGTTTTATAACAAATGATTGATAGAGGAAATTATTATGTTATCTATGTTAATAAATCAAAAAACTAGGAGAGAGAATTCAGATTTAAAGCATCTCAGGGAATCTAGAATTGGAAATAAAAATTTTATAAGCTCCTTTCATAGCCAGAAAAATATCCACGACAACGTGTAAGAGAATGTGTCACCTAATTGCTCTGTCTTTTCCATCACTACAGTGCTTAATCATCATGTCCCTGGTCCACATCTCCAGGCACATTCAATTGTGCTAGAAGTTGATAAATTCAGCAGTGTTTATGGATTTAGAAAAGGTTTTGACCTTTGGAAATGTACGTTGGGTTCTAGGAATTGTGGATGTGCCATGTTTCATGTCAAGAGCAGATGCACCATGACATATTTCCTCTAGTCTGTCCCTAATGTGGGGCAACTCTTGCAGTGCTCTACAAGTTTCTTGCCTCCTGCACTTCTAAGCTATTCTAGAAACAACAGTTAGGAATCCTTTCTGACTATTTTAACAAAATATAAAGTAAGCCTCCATCCTGAATTTTGATTAAAAACCTTTCAGGAAGTTGTTGCTATATGGGTCCTGATTTTAGAAAAAGCAAGCAGCAGCAATCACAGTTGTAATGATCATAGCAAAGACCATTTCATCATCAATATATAGAAGATGTGATTTCGCCAAAAATTGACTAGAAAACATTTTTGTTAATATATTTAAACCCTCTCCTTCCTGATGCACAGCTAGAAAAATAAATCTTGTGCATTTTTAAAAGCCAAGAATGAAATAAAGATTCAGTTACCAAGGTGAGTCAAAAGTTGAGTTCTGAAGCCACAGGGTGGGAGTCTGGATGAGGTCCAAGCCTGAACTAGTGGGGAAAGAATTTGAATCCAGGTTTCTTCCAGTCCCACTGAAGCCAACACTAGTTGTTTATTGGTGCCAAGCACAGTCTCTCTGCATTCTGCCTGGTACATTCTATCACATTCCTGAAAATTTTTTATGTTCTGATTTCCATTGAGAAATAAGACTGGGAAAACACACATTTTTCCAGCTTACAGGGCACTACTACCTAGATGAGACCACTGGTCTTTCTCTTGCTGCAGCCAGTTCCTGGCAGTGAACAGGAGCTCACAGATAGCAAAAAGGTAACCCTTGATTTGCCTCTGCAAGTTTGGTGCTTTTAACCTATCTCAGATCAAAATAACAAGTATGAAATCCCATAAAGTTTTTCCAGAGAGTGGTGCATGTCCTTAATATAGGGAGAAAAAACACTATGAAAAGAAAGAAATAGAGCATCCCAAGCAGGATATTTATAAAAAAGGCAGCTGAACAGCAGCAGAAAAGCCTCCTAACTGCCTAAAAATCAGCCCTGAGAGTCAAAGCCCTGCTATTGCCTCACTAATAGGACCAAGAGGAGAAGCATTAGTTTTTCTCTCAGTAGGAAAATTTAGTATCACTCAGAATCCATCAGGCCCACAGAGAAGTACAGGAGACTGGAGTGCAGGGAAGGCTCCACCACCTTCTCCACCTCCTGAAGAGATTTTACATTTACAAAATACTGCAAACCAGTAAGCTTTCCAAAGCTTTTCTGATGTAGAAATCAACCCTGGCTAGACTTAAAAAAAAAAAAAAAAAAAATTACTAACAATGTTAGGAATGGTTGTGATAATCCTATCAGTAGTACATATGTGGGAGAATACAATTCATACAAAACCATTTCCCTGTCTTGATTCTTCATGTTACTGTACATTACAGGAAAAAGACAGCACAAAACTCTCAAATATTTTCAGTGAGAAAAGGAAGGGACCTATATGGTTAGCCAATAAACCAAAAGTGCCTTTGACTGGTGCTTCTAAGGGTCAATAATAATATATTCCATGTACCAGTATCCTGATATAACCCCTGTAGCAGTGAAGATTAATATCATAATTAGAAATGCTAAATAATATCTCCATTACAAGACAGATAAATGGCAATCCTGACAGTCACAGCAACAAATTTATTCATTGCTTTTCTTCCAACTCAATGAAAGGATGTACATTATCAGTCTGGACAGCTTCTAATATTTTGGGGCAACGATGCAAATCCATGACCTACATTTGTGACTGCAGAAGTGCAAAATAAGCTGGTGAAACTGCATGACACAGCTTGGGGGAGAAGGAGGTTAGACAGGCTGGCTACAGGAGGGTGCTCCAGAGGAAACCCCAGAACACACTCATCTGGCAACAGCATGCACAGAGAATGGAGATGAAGTCCCAGAGAGCAATGCCAAAGAGATAAAAACTCTTCCATGCTTAAAGCTTGGAATACTGAACTTTTGTAATATGAGTCTGAAGTTGTGACAACTCTTACTAGCCAAAGGATTTTTTAAAATCAACATTGCACTAAAATCATTAGAAAGCTGCATCACAAATAGTCAGCAATTGTAATAAACTATAAAGTTTACATTAGAAATTAAACAGGAAAGCTTATCTGCCATGACTTGTGAGGGATTTTTGTCTTTTAGATAAACTTCATGCACTATTGTGACAAGAAACCTAAAGAAACGTTTCATAGACCTGCATAGCTAAGTCTGCAGCCAGTGAACTGGCCAAATAGCTCAAAACTCTGCAAAATAAGTTCACCCCAACTGCATGTTATTTTCACAATATAACCAAATGTGTTTTGCTCAGCAATCTCAGCAATGGGGTTATTTTGGATTTCCACCAGGATAGTTCAAATTACCTCACCACTCCCACACATCAACCAAAGCAAACACTTGCTAACATTTGAGAGGTGGGCGAGGAGGCAAACTTAGTTACATCACCACCACCTTTCCCACAAGCTGAAGAGGAGGCACATGCCAGCAGCCAGGGAAGAACACACCAACAGGCCTTTGCAGGGCTGGGGAGCAATTCCCAGCCTTACAGATCCACGTTTCTTTCCCACATGTAGCAGCAGAGCAGCTCTCTAGTGTTAAACAAGAGATGTTGGTATGGCAGGGGAGAGCAGATTCTTCCTGGTGCTACTGCACAGACTTGGAGTTTGCTGTTGACACTAAGACCAATGGATATTAAAATGTTCAGCAGCAGCAACTCACTCACCCTTTTCTGGCTCTTTATGAGCAACATCAGAGAACCTCACTGTGGTTACATCCAAGCATTCCTCTGAGATCATTCCTGGAGCCAAGCCTTCCAGTTAAAAACTGCAGCATAACTGGGAGCCTGCAACCTAAGAAGAGCCTGCTCTACCCACCCCTTGCTGGCAGCAGTGAACACATCCAGGCTAACTTTAGCAAAAACACACAGCAGAAGTCTCCATGGCATTCCCAATACCGATAGGAACGGAGCCTGATCTCAAAAGATTAAATTAACAGGGCCTGCCTACAGAGCCACTTCCACTGCTAGCCATCAAGCAGAAATTTTTTCCAACACCCAAGAGCATTGCTGCAATTAAACCAGCTATTTCTTACCTTTTGCTGACAGACAGGCAAACACAGATTAGCCATGGTCATGATTGTTAATAACCTGTATGTACTAAAAGGTGGTTTTCATGACCAGCCACTCTCTGTCTTCTCTTTTGTAAACAAAACAGAGCCTGTTCCTTCATTTTCTTCTTTGGAATTTAATAAATTAGAGCATTCAATAAACTAGAGTATATTGTTGATTCTTCTAGTAGCTGCCTTCTCTCCCTATCTCCTTTTGAAAAGCTAAGTACTCGACACTGGACATCCTTCTCCAGCTAAGATCCCAGCAGAACAGTGCAAACATCAGACTCTTCCTCCTCTGCCACCCCCTGTGTTGTCAGAGCATCCCAGACTGATGCCTGTCTGTGTCTGCAGCAAATTGCAATCAGCTGTATCTTCCCAATCTTTTCTGTAGAACTACTTCTAGGCCACAATTATTTCTCATTTTATAGCTGTGCATTTGATTTTTCCATCCTTAAGGTACAGGAATTGGCGCTTTCCTTTGTAGAAATTCATCTTCCTGATTTCAGATTACTTCTCCACTTTATCAAGCTCATTTTGAATTTTAATCATTTCTCCACAGTGCTTGCAACCCCTGTCTCCCCTCCTCCCACACTAGCACAGCTTGGTGTCATCATGTACCACACTACAGCTGTGACAAGGAGACGTGCTGGTGGTTTTTTTGAGTTTGAATATGCAGTGAAAAGCAAGAGGAAAGAAAAGGAAATCAATGCTTTAAGAATGTCAGTTTAAATAGCCAGCAAAATATTCAAAAAGTAGATTAGGAATAAAACCCTAGAAATCTTAAAAATCTTCCAAAGGAACATCTCAGCTGAGCACTAAGTTGTGACAAGTTTTTTGACATTGCCCATTAATTTAGCCCTGGGCAGCACCTATCTTTAAGTATATAACCACATCTCCTCTGTATTATCCACTGATTTTTGAGAATGTATTAATAGCAGAGCCATCTTCTTTTAGCCTCAGAGTACAAAGTCAGGTGTTTTTCTAGGCAAGCAATTAGAAGACTGGAAAGTCTTACCAAATGTTCCTCTGTATTGTTCCATGGAGAGCAAATCTAGAAGCACCAAACAACTGCAGCATCCCATGGCACTACTACAGCCAAGAGTTACTGCTCACTGTGCAAAGTGACTTGCAGATGTATACACAAAATCTTGTAATTAAAAGAAAATAAAAATTCCCAAATGGGAAGTCACCTCCAAGAACCAGGATAGTTGCTATCCTACAAAAAGTCCATGCATATGGGGATATGCTTCCTTCTAAAACCCAACTGTTTTCACCAAGGGTGGGCAATTTGACATTAAAACATCCCTTTTATAAGCTTAATTAGGAATTTCATAGCATGTTCACTAAAACCCCGTTTGCTCTGGAAGCAAGCAATAGAGAATTCCCTTGCCTTTTCCTGTTTGCTGAGTAGCAAATCAAAACACTGCAGAAACCTGGGATATCAGGGAAGGCTCTCTGTGAAGGAAATAAACCAAAACCAACTTGTCAAATGGGACTCCCTGCTGCTGCCTACCATGTGGTGCTCTAGTGAGCTGCATCTGTTCTGCTATTAAACATCGTGGTGACTATGATTCCAACAGCAGTGGCACGATCAAATATGCTGAGTGCTTATTAAGGCTCTCTAGAATAATCTTTTCATTTTTTATTTTGGTTGGTAGAAGTCCCTGTAAATTAGCTTCATGTATGATAACACTCTTTGTGCTTGTCCCTAAATGAGAAGGTACTGCTACATAATCCACTGGCAGCCTTAAAAATTCCATCTGCTGTGCCAGGGAAACGCTGAGTACTGTTGATTCAGGAACTCTCATTGTTCACTGGGTCAGGGAGAACCTGGGGAACAAAGATATTAATGGGGTTTCACAGCAGACAAGAAGAAGGCAGTCTGCTGCATTCGGTTTGTAGGCAGTAAGTTGCAAGTCCATCAAGGGGGAGGGCTGAACTAAAAATAAGGGATTCTGGACTCAAAGGGAAGCCTGATGATATCTACTGAGGCTGTAATGCTTCATCCTCACCCTTCAATCCAGAGGTCTGGGATGAAGAGGAGTACCAGACCCAACGGTGGAATAACAGAGGGAAGAAATCCCAGTCCTGCACAGGCAGCTTTTCTAGCCCACAAAGAATCTGTAATGCTGCAGCAGCAAGTGTGATTTACATCTCCCTGAGGGAACATCTGGACTTACATTTCACCCTTGACTGAGCATAGATCATCACCTACAAATTCCAGCACGAGAAGTCAAAGCCAGGTTAGTAGCTTCATGCTGCTGCACTGAAGGGTTTGGGATAATTTCACGGAGAACTGGCAAAACTGAAGGGCTGTGTCTTTTCTTTGTTCCTCAGCATCCCTTATTCAACACAAGCTAGGTAATAAGCTAGGCAATTATCGAAAGGCAGGAAATGCATGAGTCAGTTCCTTCAGCTAATCCACCCTCTGAAGCATTAGCACGTTTCAGTGTAAATGGGCTTTCACAAACAGCGAGATAGTTAAGCCTCTCCAAACACTTAACAGGGAAACTCACCTGTTGTTAGTGGGATTGTTACATTAAACATAAGCCACCAGAACACAGAACACTGACAGTATCAGTTCATTAAATCTTTATCCTGTCTGTTATTGTTGCAGGAATTCTTCTGAGTAGTATGATCTAAGCATTAAAAAAAAAATAAAAAAAATAAAAAGACTCAACAGCAGCAGCAGCCCACTGTGAAGTAGAAAGAATCACTGCTAGATTCAAAGGGAAGGCAAATATTGTACCCCTGTGGTTGTTGCTGGGAGAGAAAGCAGTAGGCTGCTCAGTGATCCACCAGCAGTGAAGATGCACTGATGTCAAGGGTCTCCAGCTCAGGTAAGAGAGACACTGATTAAAGAGCATAGGCAAGCAAGTGAAAGGAAGATGAAGATACAACTGGCAGCCAGGGTTTCAGAAAACACAAATTCCCTGCTCTGGCTCTGTTTCCTGCATAACCCTGGTGCAGTGAGCTAGTGCCAAAGACTGCAAAGCAAAGTAAGCTAATTGAAGGCAGGAGCCAAGCTCTGTGTGCCCAGTTCCACCCTCCCCTACACCCATCCAGTGATTTTACTCCAGTTCTTCCTCACTGATACACTGGTGTAAGGAAACAGGGAGAAAGGCTCAAGACCATGACACAGTCCAGAAGGAAAAAAGCAAACTAGCATTAAATATGAAAAGAAGTTTTCAGTTTGGTGATGACACTGAGGCTTCACAGAACAAAACCTGAATTAAGTAAGTGGTCTAATTAACTAATTGTGAGTTACAATAAAGGTAGCATCTCACAAAACCAGAATAGTATTACAATCAGCCTTCCTTATTTGCACAAAGTGATTAACTATATTATAAATATTTACTTAAACAAATGACTGAAGGAAAGCAGCAGGCTCTGTAAAATTGCTCCTGCACCTCACTTACCAGCAGTAATTTTCTGGCTTGATGTAGATCCTGCTTGTACTTACTCTTATTTCTGCAATATTTTCAAACAAATCAATAGTGGAAGTGGTGGGATGAGAATTACTTGGAGTTAGGATCAGAATCTGTTCAGGTCACCAGCAGCACTTTTGCCCTCATCTTGTTCTGCATCAATAGGCTAATCACTCTCGCTGGTATTAAAAATAATATTGTTCATACTGCATGTGCATTGAAAAACTGCTACACTGGTACTCTGTGCTGCAGTGCACACCTCATCCTTATCCTCACTTAGAGCTCATAAATTTAAAAGACAGGAAGTTAATGGGCCAGATCTTGGATTCTGACTTTTATTTGCAGGAAACAAACCCTGATCTCTCCCATGCAAACCTGCCCTTTCTTCGGTGGTCAACAGCAGCCTGAGTGTCACTGCCCCTTATTCAAGCTGCTATTAGGAGATAAAAGCATAGTCTAGGATATACTGAACAATACACTGATGCCATTGCTCCAGTTTGGCCTTTTTTTTTGGTTTTTTTTTCCTTACCAAACCACACATTGTCAGCCCAAAGTGCCTGAAACCTGTCTCCAGCCTGCACTGCCACAGCTTCTGACACACTGGGTACACATGCCTTCCACTTGGTGTTGAGCCAGGTATGCCCAGCAGGGATGAGGGAGCACAAATCTTCTTGTGCTTCTCTAAAATTAGACAAGAACCAGGGAGGAATAAGCTTGGAAATATTACCATGGCTGACTCTCTTACACGACCAGGTATAACAAACTGTATAGGCTTATTTTATAATATATATATATATATACATGCTTATAATATAGATACTATTGTATCTATGTCTAAATATAATAAGCAGAATATTACCTCCACAGGATAAGTGGGCAAAAGTAGCCTGGTCTTGGATTTCACTCTCAGTCATCCAGAGCTCTCATTCTCCAAATAATGACAATAATTTTCTATATTTCAGTTCCTTCTTCATTTGGATGATCAGCCAGGTTACAGTGAACATCTCAATGGCTCTGCTACTTCAAATAGTTAAGTATGCTTTTAATCTTAATAAAGTTGCTAAAATGCCTGCTAAATTTTTCATCGGTGCTTTTTATACATGGCAATGTTCTGGGAGAGTTGGTGCCAAGTTATTAAAATATCTGCAACCTTCACATACAAGGATGTTGGCTAGTAGCCAGCACCAGGAATTTTGAATTACAAGTATGTGATTAGATTGTGATGGATCTAAAACGTCAATGAGAGGAGATAACTTTAACTAGGAAAGGTGGGAGGCAAAATGGTCTGTATTTATCTGTACATCATAAACTAATTCCTGCACCCTCCTTTCTGAAGCCACAAATTTGTTACTTATATGTGAAAAGCCTTGACACCAAAGGATATACCTCCTAATTCTGACCACATGCTTATTTGCTTTGTTGTTGCTGCTTTTGTTTTTTAATTAAGAGGAACTTATCAATGGTTCTCATCAAGAAGTTCTTCCACGTGAGCACAACATACAGTCACCACCAAGGTGACTCCCTTGTTCCTTCCTATGCCTCATTTCATGGGAAAGAAAAGGTATGTAATCCCTGAGACCCCTGGATGTTTGCCACCTGTTTTCACTGGGATTCACTGGGACTGCTGAGTTTGCACAACAGATGAATTTGTGTTTGAGGACACGGCAGAAGAACAAGTTGTGGAACAAGGGAAGGAGAAGAGAAAGAAATAATCCTTGAAAATATGACTGGATGTAATCCATAGAGTACTTCAGAGCTTTAAAAGTGACAATGTGAAAAATTAGAGGAGCTTCATGAAGAGGCCATGAGCCTCTTCAAGTTTGTGCTAATTAAATGTGCTTAGTCTTGTGCTTGCTTTTCCAAATTGGTCCACTTGAATTCTTAAAAATGCAGAGGTTTTGTTATTAATATAACATGACCCAGGCCAAACCCCTTCTATTCCTAATCTTGGTGCTTTTTTTAAGCTCAACAAGAAAATTCAGTTCCATGTTTACGTTCTCTTCTCGTGCCAGATCTAAGGTTCCATTTGTGCACAATTTGCAACAGTAAAGTCATAGAAAGACTTGCCATCAAATTCAGTACCAAAGTTTTGGATTTTAAACAGTTCTGCCAACAGATGGATTCAGTTTCCAGTGTGATTTTGAGATATGTGGGACCAGAAGGGAATTTGGAGTCCACTACCTGATCTGCACGATAATTTCCTACAGTGCCACAGCCTCATGCAATTCTTTCCATATTGTTTTCAGCTGATTCTGATATATGTGGGCCCCCCAGCAGGGTTTTAAAGATCTACCCACCTTCAACCTTTTCTAGAAGGAAACACTTGAAGAGGTTCATCATTGTTGAGGGCTGGAGCATTGTGCCACTGACATGGTATTTTAGATGGGAACTTGGGTCCTTCTGGCTGTGCCATTTTCTCTGGTCAAGGGGCTGGCAGGTGGTGACCCCATTACACAGCATGCTCTTTTGGGAAGGAAGCTTGTATTCTCCCAAAAGCAAAAAAGGAGCAGGATGCATAAAGGAGTTATTTGCTGGATAGAAGGAAGCGAGAATTTCTATTTTATCCCAAGACAGAAGAAGAAAATGAAAGGAGCTGCCTCCCTCAAGCACATTTCTAGGCTGAGGAACCAGGCAGTCAGCTGGGAGACCAGACCTACCAGACTGGTACACTGGACTTTCCACAAAACATCAGGATGCCTCCTAGCAGTACTCCCTGATGGCAGTCAGAGTCAAACTGCTTAGTTACATCAGCTGTACAAATTCCATTCATATTTTTCATACAGTAAAGTATCAGTCTGTTCTGTGCCAGAATTAGCACATTTCCATAACCTTCCCTTAGCAATTTGTCCTGTTTATGGCAAGAACAGACCACTGTTACTCAATGTGTAATAACAGATTGTGCAGAGTATTCAAGATGAGGCATTAACAAATAGCTTATTTAATAAAAGCCCTTTTCAGAGCTTTTTTAATCTTTGTCTCTGCTAATACAAAAGAATAACTTAACTGCATGGTTTCAAGGCATGATTTGACCATCTCAGTGATTCATTTATTTTCTTTCCTACAAAGTTAGATCTTTAACCTGATCAGTGAGGTAAATGATTGCTGCATTTAGCACAAATTCCCTGGATTAATTAATTGCTCCCATTCTAATTAACTTAATGTTTGTGTGCATTGAATTGCATTCTCACCTGCCTGTCTAGTCCCATAAATGAGTCTCCTTTGATTGCACTGTTTTTTGGTTTTTTTTTTTTTTAATTCAAACCCACAAGCAAGTCTGGAAATCCTTCTTCCATAGTAATTTTTTTTTCAGTTTAAAGGTTAACATATACTCTGGTTGCTGAGTTTTTGTTCCCCAGAGAAACCAATCACTGTCCATAATAGTTAAACTTCCTATAGCCTCTTACATTCACATATATAAATGAAAAAAGAAATCACAAATAAATATCCCATCCATAAGCATAATAAAGAAATATCAAATAATAACAGAATTCTGGATAACATCATCCTTATGAAATTTTCTTATGCCTCAAGGTAGCAGAATATTTAAAAATCACAACTCTGATAAACATAATGGTCTAAAGTCTGTCCAGGGCTCCAAAGTGATCCCTGGTGCCCACTTAGCTGATATGGTGATGACCTGGTTTTCAGAGGTGCTGACTACATTCAGCTTCCATTGACTTTAGCCACTGTTGTGCATGTTCAGCACTTCTAAAATATCAGATTTCTAAAAACTAGGTCTGCCTTTTTTAAAAAAATCTCTTCCTGGATGTGAGTAATTCAATTTTAATCTCATTACTGTTTCATGAATATACAAGCCACCATTGGCCTTCCCAAATCTTTGCTTTCCATAGGTATGCATACAATAATAAGGAATCCTAGATTTGAATGATGATTATTAGAAGAAATAATATTCTAGAAATATCATTTTTAAAATATTATTAAACTCTTCCTGGGAAAATTAATTAGCTCCAATACAAACCACTAAAATCAAAGATATTTTTATCATCAATCTCACTGAAAGTACATCCAGCTCCCTAGGAATTGATCCAAATACAACCAAGTAAATAAAAATCAATTGACTTTCCATTAGACATTAAGCCAAAGACATGTGAAGTATTCAAAAGAGAATAACAAATGCATTTATCAAAAGATATTGCAGTTCTTTCCCTGGTACACTCAAACACAGAACTCTGATCCTCACTTGAGTTCTTCTCCTTCTGTTCACTTAAGGGAAGGTCATTATACTTGCATAAGTTATAACTATACATATTTTTTGGATATGTACAAGGAACTCTAACAGAGTCAGCTATTAAAAGCCTGGTGTAGCAGAGTACTGCATATGTATAAGTAAGAGACAGAAGGAGGGGAGTAGGAAATAATACTCATTTTAAGTTTGCTGAAAGTTTAAAAAAAATCAAATAAAAAATGCCATTTCTACAATATATATTTAATATATGCAGTATGTAAATATTTGGGACAAAGAGCATGAACTGAGTTTGCTCATGACACAAAACTCTATTTTCTGTTAGACATACAATCTTTCTGCTCCTGAGACTGCTCACCTCAGTCATTAATTGTAACTCTGAAAGCCTCACAAACACATCTTGGAAGTCTGAGGACAATATTGATTAATCCATCATGCCAGTAATGCTACATCTTCGCTGTATTTCAGGTTAATTGTGTCATGCCTTGAATATATTGATACCATCTGTTTTAACCATACCATACTTTTTCAGGCAATGTGTTAGCAAATCTTTTCAAGTAGTTTTCCATGCTTTATCATCACAGTATTCATCTTATTGGTTAGTGCTTCCCCTGAAATATTGTTTCCTAGTGACATGAAATAGAGTGAAACAAAAAATATCTACTACAATCTACCCTGAGTTTTATTTCTTTTTATTTTGATGTGTTTTCTCTATCCCCCCACTTTCCCTCTGGGGAGGGTTAGGACAGCATTCAAAACATTGCCACACCTGCCTTGTTCCCCATTTCAGACCTCTGAATATTTCCTATCAGAATGATCATTCCCACTTCACATAATCCAGCAGGTCCATACCTGTAAATGAGATTAATTATCACCCTACTTGAGTTAGGAGAAGTGACCAGTTCTGCTTAAGCAGCTCATGTGCCCTAGGCTGAGTGTCTTCTCTGGAATGCCAGAGCTTTATACTTTTAAATGTTCTGCTGGCCTTATGCTCCATACAAACTTCTTGTTCTCAACTTCAAAATCAGCTATCACCATAAAAACAGCTGCTTTGTGCTCTGCAAGTACTTTGATTTTCAAACGAACACAGACAAAGACAAAGACACAGAAACTGCTGATTCTTTCCATCAGCCAAAAAAAAATATGTTACATTTTGTTATAAAGTCTTTCATTTTAACAATGAAAGATGAAAACATGGTATGATGGTATAATTTACATATTTTTTATAATGAAGTCTGTTGATGACTCTTCTCAAACACAGAATTACAGTTTCCTATGCCACCAGCATTGACAGAAAGAACAACTTAACAGGACTTCTTAGCCCTTTGAGGTGATATCTTTGTCTAATTTAATTTTGCTCCTCACCATAGGAAAGCTAAAAATTTGAGGCAGCAAGAGCACAGTGCTTGTGGAAGACAATAATATCCATATATTTGTGCATTTGCTTTCTAATGACGTGGGATAACAGGGTGGGAAGAGAAGAAGAGTGAAGGTAGGAACAGGAACTACTGACAGAATTACCTAAGGACACTAGAAGAAAAAAGTTAAGGACAGAAGTAATTAAATGAACACTGCATGAAAAGCTGCTGCCTTTTCCCATGTGACATGGAGATGGATGCAGACCATACCATGAAAAGAAGAAAAAAAGGAAGCTTGCATTAATTATCAGAGCTATCTGTCCTTCATTTATCCATCAACAGGAGAGGAAGTGGCAGTAAAATTTTAGATATGATATCTATTTCCTCTTGAATTTGATCTCCCAGCAGAGACAGAACAGGAGACCACTTCTATATGGGAAGTCAAGTGATTGAAATGAAAGCTAATTGCTGCAGCTCTGGATGACTAAAGCATTTTAAAATCCCTTTCCTGAAGTACTGTGTTGTATATGTATCATACACCCAAACAGTCCTTTATATTTATGCTGCTACAGTACACGTGGAGTTTTATAATAATCTGTCTTGGAATTTAAAATATTTGCACTGGAGCTGTTAAGCTTCTGGTAGCAATGCAGACTACACATTTCTAAAAATGTTTCTTATAACAATGGTCATTTGGAGAGGTTAAATAATTGCTTTAAATAAATATGTTCCTGACCTAATCCTGTCTGTGATTCAGAGAATCAAGCAGCAATTTTTAAAATCAGAATTTGTTACAAGCTTGATTTCATTATTAGGTTTACATTGTCTTTAACTAAACAGAATAACTGTTTACACATACTGAAGTACCATAATCTAACTTGCAATTTCCTCTTCCATTTCTAGAATGAAGAAGGTTAAGAGCAAGCTGCCTCAAAGCTCTCAAGCACCCTCCCCAACACACCAGTGAGGGCTATAATCTATATTTTTTTGGAAGCAGTAGTTCCAGTGCAACTCTTTTTGCCACCACATGCAGGTGAATTATCCATACACAGTGCATCTCAAGGCACACAGGCACTTTTTGCTCATGCAAATTCATGGCACAAACAGGTGAGTGGGTACCTGCAAAAGAACATGCAGAATTAAGCACTTCCCTCCTTCTAGTTTTATCTCCTTCCACTATCCATAGCATGTTTCTGGTTGTTTAGTAGCAAGACATTCCTAGTGGCATCTCAGCATTGGTGAACAAACAAAATTTTGAATGACAAACCCCTCCTGCTGCTTTTATTATTAACACAGTAGTTGCCAACATGGAAATATTTAGACCAAATTAACTATTTTTCAAATATAACACGTATGTAGACCTCCCTGTTTCTGTGTTCTCTTCATTTTTATAACTGTGATATCTCACAGTATCTTTCTGAACTAAAATGGATCTCAGGTAAAATTCTCAGAAGTATCTGCAGCTCAACTGACTTTAATAAGATATATGGTCTTAGGTGTCACAAGTGCTTTTGAAAATACTTCCTTTCAACTTCCCTTTGAATACTATCCTTATTTGAATTAGATTCTGGGAAATTATATCCCAGTAGTTTTCCAGGCTTTATCTATCACTGACAACCCTTATAAAAATCCTTGCCAAATGTCTCAGGGTTTCAGGTCAATCCCTCAGTGTCTCCACTCTAGGGACAGACTGCACTGAAGCTGCTCTCAGAAGGTCAAACCTCATTCCAGTGAAATTTCACACAGTTACCATTTTGCTCTGAAGCAGAGCAGGCCTCAGGGAGGTTCCCAAAGTCCCTTGCAAAGGCAGCAGGGGAAAGCCAATATCACCTCACAGAGGAGGATGATAAAAGGCTTTGCTGCTTCACAGAAATTTCAAAAGAACCACTAAAGTATAATTTATCATTTTCACCATCCCTATTAAGCTGGTAGTATTTCTGTCCATAGAAAATTTTCAATTATTCTTTTATTTTACCATCTTTAGCTACAGCATGGGTATAAGAAAATTACTTGAGGAAAAAAAAAGATTGAAAACCGCAAACATTTATGAGCAGAAAATAATTTTTGATCTCAAACTCATCATTAATGAACATAATGTTTGCTTTAAAATAGAAATATCATGGCTAGATGGAAGAGCAAACAAATTTTATCATTTTGATAGACGTCAGGTGTAGTAAAATTACAAAGAAAACAGTCCTTTGTATGCTAATGAACAAGAAAAAACTGCAAGAAGAAAGCAACTCTGTTGACCACAGAAAGTGAGATCACAAATAAAGAGGTAAATTATAATAAGGCGCCTGGTGTTTGCAAAGCAAATATTTAAATTCTATCTAGCAACACAATATGTGGGCTTGAAATATGTAGGCTTTTCCAGCACCTAGGAGAAGTTGCTTTGTTCACATTTTTAAACTAAGATTTCACAATACCAGCCAACTATTTTGTCTGTGTGATTCAATGAAAGATAAAGGTACAGACATCCTCTGAATTTTATTTAAGGTTTTCTTTCTTTGTTTATTTACTCAAGCCAGTAAATAAATTTTTAAAAATCACCTTAGCCCACAATGTAAGAGTGACTTTGCAGAAAAAAAGGAGTCTGGGAAGATTGAATACCATAATCCCATCTAATTTTGAAAATGATCACTGCTGAATGCTTTCTGAGGGTAGAAGTGTAATTGGTTATAGATCAATAAGTAATTTCATTCAAAAGGAACTCAACTGTTCCTGAAAGTAGAGACATTCTCAAATAAAAATCAAACTAACACATTCACAAAGTTCAGACTAATCTAAACAACAAAATTTTATACTGCTCTAGTTATGTTTTTCTCAATTGATCATTTATTTATGACGCCATAAAACTCCACATGCTTTCAATTTTGATTGCTAATTCCTTGTTTTAAGGCAGCTGAAACTACTTTTTAAGACTTTCTTTGTTTCTGCTTAAGATTTACCATGACAAAAAAGTGGTGAAATGAAAAGACAAGTTCTAATATTAACAATAAGCACAATGAGCTGTGATACACTGCAATTCCACCATTAGATTCCAGATTAGATCCCCTAGGATAAACATACCTTCCTCTGACAATGCTAAATTCTCTTCCATGTAATTACACTGCAATAAACTGTTCAGGTATCCCAGTATGATTTTTAACTGAAAAGCCATGAAAAGTAGCACTGTAGCAAAGAAAAAGCATTTATGAGTTTGCCTGAGACCCTGTACAACACCATATGAAATAAACCACTATTGACCCCAAAAAGGTTCATTAACAGCTACAATTACAATCAGACAACATGAATTTAAACCCCACAAACGCAGCAACAGCCGGGACAAGAAGGAATCTCCTGCCCCTGGTGCTGATACTTACGATGTGCAGCTCCAGATAATCCCCAAGGCCGGTAGAACTGTCCACTCTCACCAGCACAGCCTCTTTCTGCACAGTGCTGAACCCTATGGCCAGCCTGTCTGCCCGGGTGCTCGGCCTGTCGTTGGGAGGCCACGTGTAAGTGATTTGTCCACCACCTTTGCTAAAGATGTACGTTGTCCCCGCTGTTAAAAAAAAAAAAAAAAAAAAAAAAAAAATACAAATAAATATCATCAGCCCACTTGCACCGGTGCAAACCCGCGCATAGATCACATGCCCTACAAAAATCAGGTAGTAAATGGATTCATAGGCTGTATTTCAATGTGAAGAGGTCTTTATCTCTAAAAATTATGCAGCAAGTGAGATATTAGTGGGTTTTATATTGTGCAATCAGCACTGAATATAACTTAATTGCAAATGAAAAGACTTGAAATACCATAGCTCTGATTCAGAAATGCGTATCTGTTTGGAAAAGCTCTTAAGATTATGCTTGATGAACATATTTCTGTGATATGTAGAACAGGGATGAGTTAAATCAAATGCTTTCCTCAACTGGACCTATGTGGAGAAATCAAGTAATTCCAGTTTTCCTCGTGACTAACAAAAAAAAAAAATGCAGCAACTTATTTACACAATAAAAATGATACATGGTAGTGGCCAGCAGAGCAAGATGTTAACAAATACATTCAGATAAGACTTTTACAAATCTGAGGTTTATCATCTTGTGACAGATGGGGATAACAAGTGGAAACACACATTACTTGTCATGTCAGGACAAAGAGATTATTCTACCATCTGAGTAAGCAATGCCTTATTTGCATAATGCTCAATGGACATCTTTTAAAAGTGGAAATCTTTACACGTTATATCCAGGGTGCACTTACAAAATCTATAATCTGTTTGAAACAAGTGTTGTAATCCAAAACCACTTAGCACTCAGGTGCTTAACTTCATTACCAGCATATTTCCTCAGAACTAAAATAGCAGCATATCCGGACATTTTCCATTTAAAACTTTTATCTTAACAACAACACAGAGGAGGAAAATTGTGCATGCATCTGATCTTTCATTGGAAAAGTCACTACAAGCTGTCTACTCCTTTTCCATGAGGGTAGGTCAAAGCTTAAGGAAATAGGTTAATGTATTGTAAATACAGATGTCTAGTTTTCCTGTCTGTCCAAAGCTCTCTCAAAGTGTGGCTACTCTCAATTTTATTGCATTTTATCTATTTTTATTACATTTTATCTATTTCATCAAATAGGTAATGATAGGACAAGTGGGAATATTTTTAATCTAAAAGAGAAAAGATTTAGATTAGATACCAGGAAGAAATTCTTTACTCAGAGGGTAGTGAGACACTGGAACAGGTTGTCAAGAGAAGCTGTGGAGATCCATCCCTGGAAGGCCAGATTGGGTGGGGCCTTGAGCAAACTGGTCTAGTGGATAACATCCTTGCCCATGGCAGCAGGATGGAACTAGATAATCCTTAATGCCCCTTCCAAGCCAAACCATTCCATAATTCTATCAAAAGTAATTCAGTTTATTCCACCCAATGCCCTCTCTCCATACTTCCCATGTCCATGTAAGGAAACATGCATAACAACCTAATTGTAACTCTCTTGCTTTCTTTCAAGGTTGACCAAAAATGCTGTCAGCATATAAAGGAATCTAAAATCCCTTGAAGATGCAGACTTTTAAAGCCAAAGCCAAGAAGAACTGTACACTTATACCACTTATTGAACTCCCACATCTCAAAATCTTACTCTACTGCTGTGCAAGCCTGCTGTGTGTCAGCTGTAATGCAAAAAGGACACTTGGTCTTCTTGAAAAGGTCTCATTTATTTGTTTTTAACATCACTTTTCCTTCATGGAATTGCATGCTTGTTAATTCAAGGATTTTGGTAGTGCCATCAGTCTGTAATAATACATGCATGGTGCATACCACTAAAATCACTGTAAATCACATTGAATATTAAAACACTTGTGAGATAGTTTCACTGTGCTTCAAAAGGTTCTGCTGGCTTTTCTCTTGATGCCAAAATACCAACCAGCATGTGCTTCAGGATAGCTTGTCAACTTCTTCAGCAAAACAGAGACAATAGCAGGTCTGTTATTTAAGATTTCACTTACACTTTAAGTGAAATCAGGTTTTTATCTTTATTATAAGGAGTTTTGCAAGAGTAGTGAAGACTGGGGCTGTGCCAGGGATTGGTAATGGACCTGGGCAAAAGGTGTCTGGTATAGGAATATGTGTGACAAAATCCTCCTCCTCCTGCTCTCCCACCCTTGCTTTCCTCCTGGCCATTGAACAGGCAATATCACTGCTGATGGTCCCCCAAATTCTCCTCTTTGATGCCACTGTTGACTCCAAATCTCCAACCAATGAGTTGGGGCCTTCATGGAGTTTATGTCTCTGTGGTGTCTGCAGTGAAAGGATTTTTTTCTGTGTTGATGAAAAACTGAGGGCTTGATACAAAGCTCATTAAAAACAGTGACAGCCTTTCTGTTGACTTCATAAAACTTTGTGTCAGGTCATGAATGAAGGCCTTATAAGTAACAAAAATGAGAAGGAAAAACAACTCCTCACAGCTCAATGTCACAGATAAAGCTGTTAGAATAGTCCACAAGATTTAAGTGGCAGTGCATAATTCTCCTTTTCTTGGTTGTCTTGGATGTGTTTACCCAATTTATAAGACAAAGAAAAAGCCTGCCAAGCATGGTGGAGTCATACTGAATACAATGACCCAGAAGTAAGTCTTCAGATCTGAACAATGAGAGGCTCTGCTGCTCTTATTCAAAATGAGTCTTGGCTGCATTTTTTTTGTTAAATACTGCCCTTCAAATCAACCAGGGAAGAGCAATTCATTCCATACTGCTGCTGCATTGAAGGCAAGGTCAATGTCAGTGGAGCTGGATAAACCCAGCTGTAAATCTTAAACTACACAGAATAAACATCAAAGTTTAAAAAAGTATCTCTTATCCATGAGAACATGTGGTTTATGGGTTTTTACGAGAAAGCTTTCCCTCCTTTATAACTGCCCATTTTGTAGCTCTTGGAAGTAGCTGTGTGTCTGGTGAAAGACTAATTAATCCACGCTGATGAATGCAGATCTGCCTCTGTCTGAGCTGTACGGGGAGTCACGTTCTTTGAATTTCCTGTATTCATTATGGAAAAATGGGTCGGAAGCCATTTGAGAATAGATCCTCTGGTGTTTATATTTCAAGAAAGACAAATATAATAATGTAAAATTTATTACTCTGGGATTGATCTCAGCTTATATCCCAACCTCCCATTAACTATTAAACGCTAGAAGCTGAGCAGTTGTGGGAAACAACCCTCCTTACTATCAGTTTTGGATATGGTAAGAAACAATGGAGGAAGCTTAATTCATTTGCTTCATAAAGGCTTTAATGCTCTCTGACAAACCTCATAATGTCTGTGCCTCTCTTTCAGAGCATTGTCACGAAACCCCAGCCATCTCCCTTAGCTTGTGGCACTGTGTTGTTTGGGGTTCATCATCTCCAGAGAATTGAAAGCAGCAGAATTATAATGCCAAGAATAGCAATGCCATCAGCACAGTACTTGTAAGCAGGCAACTTTCTAACATGCCAGTTATATCTCTCAGCCACAGAATTTACTGCCTAATTCTTCATGCTTCCATGCAGCCACACAATGTTTAGGAAAAATGTCCACACAGCTCTTTGAAATTCTTCCCCATGAAAGCATGGCTCCCATTGTAACAAAATGCCAGTGGTCAAGATACAGTAATGTTTTTAATGGCCTGGGTCTCTGAAGTCCTACTTGTTTGCAAAATTCATTTTTATGAAATAGTGCATTCATTTCAGCACAGTCTGGCAGCAACTCAAGGACATCTGCTTACCTCTACAGTATTAAGCAGATAAATATTTTGTTTAGAACCCATTCGCTGTATTTATTATTGTTTATGACTGCAAAGCTTTTCAATATTTATTGCTCTGAAGTCACATTTGATGTAGCTTAATAGTTTGCTCAAATCAACAGCTTTGTGCCTTCCTCGTGTTCATTCCAATTTTGAGTTTAAGGTATGTATATTGCACTGAAGGATAATGTACATAATTCCATTCATCCCATATAATGTAAGTAGCATAATGTTTATTTTCAACATTCACATCAGGTTTCAGGTGCTTATGAAGTGAATGGAATGGTTTGATTGAGCTCTGGACCCTTATAAGCTATGATTCCATCATACTCTGTGACTAAAGAAGACTAAACCTGTTAAGTTCTGTAATGAAAACTATGAGCTGCACTTTCATTAACAGAAAAGCAATGTTTAACTGTTATTAAAAATATGAAGAGTAAGGACTGCTAGTAACAAGAAATTACCCAATAATATAATTTTCTTCTTTCTGTATCTTATCAGTGCTTCATTCTGGGCTACAATGTGAACCCTCTTATTCCCAGCAGTAAGTAATTACTTGCATTGACTAACCTGCTGAATCCAGTGAGACTAGTGCAGGCTACTATTAATTATCAAGAATGAAGAATTTACAATATGAAAACATATATGTATATACACACAATTATCCAAACATCTATATGAAGGCATTATTTATATTTAGTATGTTCAGAGGAGCAGATAAATCTCCATTAATACTCATTTTTACATATTAATCTATGTATTTTCAGTCTGCACAAGCTGAAGTTGAGAAAAACACACAAAATTTATGTACATATATTTGTACAGATTTTCTAAGGTAAGTATAGGAAGGGATGCTTCAAGCCAGAAATATGATATGCCAGGGGAAGAGAGGGAGAGGAGGGGGTTTCAAAATAATCCACTTGGTGGATTAAATTACAGCTCTTGTGTATAGCTTCTTCCTTGACTTTGATATATTATTAATTATTTACACAGAAGAGAGAATATATGCCATAGGGTTGAGGTGAGGAGGGTATGGCCATTAAGGTTAACCATGGGAAGGAGATGGAAAGAGCTTCTGGAAGAAATATTTCAAACTAAAGAGCAGATTCAACTGATTGCTTCCTGAAGGCATTCTGATACTCTCTCTCAGACAAATCTGGGCAGAAGCCTGAATATGGATTGTAACTGCTCTCCTGAAAAACTACATCAGGCTGTTTAATAGCAGAAGAGATTGCCTGGGGAAAATTTTCAAAGGGATTGTTGCCTGTAGCTCTCCAAAGAGCTTGAGCCACAAGGGTAGGAATGGATGTCTTATTTTCTATCCAGATTCTCTTAGATTTGTGGATAATAGGGACTAGGAGAATACTTATGGTGTTCCTTTGACCAAGCTTGGCAAACCTTGATAAAGGTTCAAAGTTTTCCTGGAAATTGGTTGCTACTAACAATTTCTAGTTAGGTCCTTGCACCCATCTGACTGCATGCCCAAACTAGGACTGCTACAAACAGTCTCAACATTTGTCACCTGTAAAGTCACAAACTGCACAGCATAATTCCTTAGTAATTCCCTTATTTCATTCATTGATATCCCTTCTTCCAGAGAAACTGTAAGAAAACTCACTGACCAAAGCAGCATTGGCAAAGATCATTGCTGGGTTTTGTTATTAATATTATCATTAATGATATCATCTTCTCTCCAGGTAAAGAGAAAATGCTGAGATAAATAAAGCAGATGGAAAATATCTATTGGCCTCCTGTCAGGCTTTTATGGAAATCACATATCACTGTGCTACACCTGAGCTCTAAAATTCCATGCTTCTGTAAGTGAGGCTGAAACCATATCATTCCAACACCTCAACCAACTCAATCAGCTGGAGAAATTAATTTAAATTAACTAACAAAGCAGCATCTACTACTACTAATTCAAGCACAACTTTGCATTGCATTATAGAACTCCTCTTCCCAAAGCACTAAGGTGACCATGACTTGCTTCACCAGAGCCTACAGGGTTTTTCATCACCCTGCATTCAGTTTTTCAGAGAGACCTATAAACCAGTGCTGTGTGTGGTTTATTATATTCAGCTATGCCTAAGAGCTGTCTCCAGGTAAAGGTCCAAGTGATAATAGAACCAACACAATCCCAAGTCACGCTGAGCATCCTGCCCTTTCCAGTGGCAATTGTTGAAGATTCAGGATACTAACACAGAAGCAAAGTTTTTTCCTCAGACCACAGAAAAAAACCCCTAAGAAAACCACTCCTTTTTCCACTTCTCCTTTTTTCCAGTCTATGGCATTGATATTTGGACCAATGGTTATGTTTTACCTTCCATGCAATAATGAAGTAGGTGAAAAAATACTCCATTCCTGCTCCAAAAGTTTTTGTTATTTAAATTCCCCAGTTGCTATCAAGCTCTATTGATAAATAGGGTCAGAAAGTGACAAACAACTAAAATTTGTGAGTAACAATGGCTCAACAAATGTGTATCTATAAAGAACAACCCTGACACAGCTTATCATCAATATTCCAAGTCAGCATAATTCTTAGCACCATAAATTACATAGTTATAATAAAAGTTTCAAAGAATTTAGGAAATTTTCCTGCTAGAGTGATTTTAATATTTTAAATCAAGGAGCATCTTACACCTCAAATGACCCCATTGATTTAGATTAGATCACTTATCTGGAGTAAAGTGCTACTCAGTTTGAGTAGGGACATTGAACTAAGAGCCTCCAATTGGATTTAAAATTAATATAATTTTGAGAAGGACCTTAGCTAAGCAAGAGCTAGCTGAAAGGACTCCTAAGAGAATAGAAACTAAGAGTATTTGTTCATCTGACTTATTCCCAAAATATGAGTTAACTGAATCATAACAGACTTGATAGTATTATGGCACCTATTCTGCAAAATTATTTTTATTTGAAACATCCACAAAAATAAAGTACTGTGGTTTGTTGAGCTCATAAATATGTTGACTTACACCAAAAAAAATCACTATTTAATGAAGGGATACAGTCTATCACAAATCTGGCACAGAGTGATAAAAGAAAATTATTGCTCTTCTCCAGATTCTTGCAGTTTAAAAATGTCGTGAGTTGCCTATTACCTATCATTTTTCCAGTATGAATGCTGTTTGAAATGAATTTGAAATATTTTTATATGAAATGTAAGGAAAGTAATTCCCCATTAGCACCTTGGACTTTTATGCAATGTAGACGGGTAGAAAATGATATATTTTGGAAATGAAAGTCTGCTTTAAATGTCCTATTGCACTCAACATGAAACATTTTAATCCATTATGACTCTATTAAAGGTAACAAGGATACAACATGTCTGATTTTTAAAGCTTGCAAAAAAGAAATTAAAAGCCAAGCATCTATAAATAAGGGAAGGTTTTATTCCTCCTACAACTGTGTCAATACATAGTTAAATTTCTTGAATGCTGTCGACAGAAGTGGAAATTGTGTGGTTGAGAAACACATATGAGAAGGCAATGGATTGAAAAGTATTTCCAAACAGGTAAAATGTAAAGGCATTGTTGAGGAAACTTAACCATGCAGGAGCCACACCACCTGAGCTGGGACTGGAGACCCTTCCCAGCTACACCCCCAGACTCACACAAGCACACCAAGCTCCTTACCAGCTCCACACTGGGCTTCCCAGAGTCCCAGAACTTAAGTCCTGCACAAAATGTACTCCTCAACTCATTGCCAGGTTGAAATATAGTCAAGTACTCTCAAAGACACCAGGACTATCCAGTCTCCACACTCCTGACATCAGGAATTGTCAAGGCCTGAACTTCAATTTAACCACAGCTGCAATCAGGTCCATTAAAATAAATTACCTGCACATGCACAGATTTTCTTCTTATGGCTTATTAGTTGTTCCAAATCCAAAATGAACACAGTGAAGGGGCTAGTTAGTTGAAGGGATTTGTAACAGGATGCAGGAACCAGGACATTAGCTCAAATACTATGCAGGTTGATAGACAACAAATGTTGTCACCATCTGTTGGTGCCCTGTGTGAAATCATTCAGTGGTTCTAGTCCATGGACTTTACAAACTCACCAGATACCTGGCAAAAGTTAAAAATTCCCTAAGCCAAGCAACTTGAGCTGTTGGAGTTCCCCAGCTTGCTGACTCAGCTGGGAAGCAAGTCAGCTGAAGACAGACAAGACAGAAACTAGGACCTAAGCATCTCTCACAAAAGCAGAAAAAGAAAAAACAAAACTAAAGTTTTTTCTGTATAGGTCTATCAAAAGGCAGTGTTCTTGTCAGAGAATTAGTAATTATTTGTAAGTAATTCATGCAAAACATTAGTGCCTGAAGTTAGGTTTTTATCTGAGCACCTGTGACAGTATCCCAATTCTCAGAATTGTTGTTGCATCTCTGGCAACCTTTAAAAATAACCCCCCATTCTTTAAATGGGGATAAAAACATTTGAAACAGCTGGCCTTAAGTCATTTAATAGTGTTAGAATGGACAGAAGCTTGGCTGCAAGTGCCTAGCATGCTTCTAGGCTAAAGTCTTTATTTCTTATTGGCTTTCTTACTAATACAATATTCCAGCTATTCAGTCTTACATTAACTTAGTTATTTTTAAGTGACGTTTATATTATGTTCCTTGCTAAATTGTGCATCTCATAATTTAATCTTGAAAAATCCTTAGAGAGCTCTCCAAAATAGCCAAAATTTCTCTTGGAAGAAAGGTAGAGCATGCTGAAAATGAAAGCACTGCTAATTGCAAGCCTGCTAAAGTCTCTGAAAACGATCCACGCCCAAGGATGTCAGATGCTGGACTAAGATAAGATGCTGCTGTTGCTTGCAGAAGAATGAAGGTACTGGCAACAACCCAAATTACAGGGTTTGCTGAGAGGGAGCCTCTGCTGAGAACAGGTAATTGTATTATGGGCAATGTGCAGTGAAGTTTAATTTTGCGTGTTTGCAAAGGTACTGAAGAGTAGTAAGAAGTTCTGTGGCATCCATGTTCTCCTACTAATTAGTCAACTACCAATGTTTAGCTGACAAAAATATTCTTGTAGCAGCATTTCTGAATGTTTTTGAGTAGACAGACCTGGACTACAGCTGAAGAAAAATAGAAAGAGCACAGTTTCTTAGAGAAGTTACATCTTGAAATATGAAAATAGCAACCATTCTTCTTGTGGCAAAAATGAAATCAAACAAAATTCAAGAGATTAAATCTTTGGAAAAACACCAATTCTCCCTGAGGCACATGAATCCACCCATGAAGCAGCTGTTCAGAGGCATCTCAGAAGGAGACCTGGCACAGGGAAGGACTGAGGAGCGAGATGCATACTGACTGCAGGCTTGTGGTATTGTACCATCTCCCTAATTCCAAGCATGAACAAAACTTCAGGATATTCCATTTTATATACAAATCAAGTTTAAAAGCCAAAGGTAGTCTTTTCCAGCATTATATGCACTCAAACCTCCAAAAAGTATCAAGTAAAAGAGGAACATGATATAAAAGTGTCTGCTTGGTTGTCTCAAAGAACCTGAAGATAAGAACCAGCAAGCAGCTACAAATGATACTTTATTTGGAGAGTTTTCACAGTAATTATCCCAGGGATTGACTTTGGAACATCAGTGTTTACTTACATTATCAAATCTGTGCACGACACAAACAGTGTTTAATAGGGGTACACAAACACAGCTGTATTTGTGCTTAAATCTTTAAGGTTATTAGACCATTATAATAAGAGCTAACAGGGGCCAGCCAGGTTGGGCCAATTCACTTCCTCCCCACTTCTTTCTGTTCCACAACATAATAGATTTTCAATTGCAGCCTGGCACAGAAACACTACATGCTTTGTCATTATGATAATTGCTGTTATTCTTCTTTGCAAAGTCCTTATGCTGTTGTTTGTAAGCAACAATTCTCCACCAGATTCAGAGGATAAAGAGATGCAGTAAAAAATATGCATCTTAATGCTTTTTGCTGGGTTACACAGTTAACTAATCAGAGTGTGGTTTAACCACTGGATTGCACAACAATGTTTGGAGAGAACTTGACAAAAGAGTTTTGGGCTCCAAACTGTTCAGTCATCTCACCAGGGACTAACTGTGGTGTTGGCTCTGACACTCCATATGCCAGTGCTACCAGCTGTAACTTAATTCACTTGTGTATGCAAGAAAGGTGAGCAGTTAATCACCCTCTGAAGACTAACCCAGCCTAATTAGTGCAATGATTTTGTGAAGGCCACTCACTTCCAAGGGTCTGGCTGGAGGAGATTACGAGTGCTTTTAATATCCTGAAGTGAAGATCAGTATTCAATAGCTTGGAAAGCCTTACTTTAATACAGCACTTTATAATAACATATGCAAAGATGTCAAGAATCCTTCAAAACTGTAAGTGATACCAATGCATGTAGAAAATAATTCTGTGAAGAAATGTGCTCAGGGATAGCCCATTTTTCAATAAGTATTCATCTAATTCTAATTATAATTCTACTATTCTAATTCTTCTTGCTCAAAAAATCTCATCCCAAAGTAAAACAGAACATTTCCAAAGAAACAAAGGGAAAAACAACATTTCAAATATGCTAAACACCAGTCCTGCAGAATGAACAGCAGCACACCAACCTGGAAGGACTCACTACTTCACTATAGTATTTTCTTACAACATTTCTGTAACATAACACATATTCCTAGGTATGTTTCTGCATCTCACACAAATATTGATTCCATTGAAAACACACAAATATTAAGATAGAAATTGAATGCTATTCAACTTGACATTTGTTATGTTAAATTTTAAAAGTCATAAAAACGTTCTCTGCCTATTCTTGTAAGTACCATCAATCAGAAATTAAGAATCATAATTTAAATGCAGAATGTTTTGTTCATATCCTGTTTAGTTCTCAAAGGACACTACCTACTCACATGCTGGAGTCCCAGTAAGGAGGCTATTCAATGAGAGGCTGGCTTTGTGATGATATTGCCAGCATTTGTAATAGCAATGCAACCTAAACACTGCAATTAAACAACAGAATAGTATTTTTGGAATACCCTGCTGTTCTAAAGTGCATTGTGAATATTAACATATTCCAGTAAATTAGTTTGTGCTCATTATCATAAGCAATTACTTACAGTTTAGGTGCTGCTGATATTACATTGGCAGGCAATTTGCAAGAATCTGTAGCATAAAAAACTTTTCAAAATTCTAACAGTATGAAAAGACAAGTGTTTCTAGTAACACAGTCTCTTACATACAGATGTCTGTGTCTCTCTAAAAATTCTGTGTATCTCTTCTACCAGTTATCTTTTTTTTCAGCAGCAAGTGGATAACTAACTACCTGAGGCTCTGTGACAAACTCTTTATAAACTGCGTTTTGATTCTGTGGAGTAAAGCATAAATACCTCAGGCCAAATGCGACAGTAACATCTCATTCACACCAGAAAAAGAAAGTGTTTTCATGCTCATTTTTGAAAAATAATAGTTTAGAAAATATATCAGTGTGAAGTTCAGTTCTTTGCTCTCAAAGCTATTACTTTCCTGATACAACACTGTCAGATGGTGAGGGTAAATCAACACCTTTGTCCTCCAGATATAGCCAGGAACAGAACAAGGCATGGAGAGCCTGTCCTGCTCTGAGCAATAACGACAACATAAACCTATTTCAGCCCAAGAAAGAAAGTAATCCCAAAGGAAATAACCTCTAAACTAAAACCCCAAGTTAGGAAGATCCAGGACTACTTTTCTGAAGGACACTTAGTCAATGTGACAACATTCCTAGCCCGGTGTTCTGCTTAGCCACAGAAAATGTGCAGATCAGGTACAGTGAGCCAAACTTAACCACAAAGCTTTACAGGGAATCTAAAACAAGGGGAACAATTTGTTCCTTAGTTTGCAGCTTGTCCCCAAGTTTCAAATGAGAAGCTCTGCATGTCTTTTGGCTCACAGGACACCACTGCTCAGGTTGCTCCACATGCAGAGATGATGCCAGAGCACAACAAAGGATGGGGGCCAAATAAGAGGGTGTGCAATAGCTATGGTATGGTGCACTTTGTGCCAAAGTCTAGTTGGCAAGGTGCTCATCACTCAAAGGTTGAACCCAATGACCTGAATGATTCTGTGAACAGGTTATCCCTTCCCCTGAGTCAGCCTGCACAGCCAAGGAGCAAAGATCCAGCAGCCAACGGTGCTATCAGCCCTCAAGGAGCTCAAAGCTGTCCCTGTAGATACAGGATGGGCAGGCTGATCCTTGTGCTCTTTCCTGGTGAGCTGAAAGACCTCAGAATGCCCAAGTGGGATTTCTGCCCCGTGTTTCAGTCATACACTCAATAGCCCTGACCCAAATTAAGCCCCCACTGAAACCACACCCTCAGCTGAGGGGATGAGACTGCAAACTACTGGTATGGGTATTGTGCCTGTTTATGCAAAATTGCCTTTAATGCAACTGTGAACCTTAATGGAGGCCTTGGGAATCCAGCATAACATAAACAAACCACAGTAGTTTAAGCAATTCCCAGAATACATTTCTAAAAGTATAACTTGTGATCTCAGGTCTCAATCTTTCAAGCTATGTTTCAGTCTGGAACCAATTACTATAACCATCTTATCTTGCAGAATACACAAGACTGTAATAGAAACACTAATGCACCCTTAACTCCAGGAGCTCAATGGTCCCTGTCTGCTGTGCTCAACTTTGTACTCTGCTGCTATAGATTATTGGGTTGAAAATATCTTTGCTAAATATAGGCATAAATTTAAAAAAAAATTTAGTCTGTTCTTAAATACAGTTTATCTTATTCAAAGCTGGAGCACTTTTAGCACCTTTCTTGTCACCACCTTTAAAAAATACATTCCTAAATGATTATTTTTTAAATCAAATCTTCCAATTAACTTTGTGAAATAAAACCACAGATTTTTACAGCTAAAAATGATGTGTGCCTTGGTCTCTGAAACAAAGTAATGAAGTTCTCATCTGATTAGCAAACCCAATGTTTTGTACTTATTGACCTTGAATAGAAAAACAATCAGCAACTGTTTGTAATGAGAGTAGGGCTGCAGTCACTTCATATTTCCCCTTTCATCGATCCTCCATTCCCTTCTTCTTCTAATCCTAATCTGTAAGAGTTCTGATAAATTGTTTGATTTTTAACAGTGTTGTAGCCTTTGTGAGCCATTCTCAGAGCCATGGGCCACATCTCCAAACTGTTCTCCCTCTTCTGCTTGGGGAAAAATATACCTTACAGCTGACATTCAGTATCAGTGTCCTTAAGCTACTAACTCCTTGTGGGCTAAAGTAGAAGGAAGCATCAAATTACATTTCAATAAATAAAAGATGATGCATACAAGGAAAAACAAATTTTTCACAAATCCCAAAAGAGCTATTTCTACATTTTCTGGAGAAATCCCGACTCATCTACATTCAGGATCTTGGCTGTACATGACATTTAGACACAGGATTGTTAAACTAGAGGTATAATGAAAATGCAGGAATATTTCCTTAAACAGCAATTTCTATCCATTTCAATTAAACTTCCTTAATGTTTGTAGGCCCAAACATGGCTTTTTTCTTAGCAGTGACAAAAGATGTCATGTTTCATGAACAGGATTCCTTCTTGTAGCCTCTTAATCTAATAATACCAAAAACTAAGGGAATATGAACTTTTACTAAGAAAGAGTAGATTGTTAGAATTAACAACTGAAACGAGAATTTGCATATGGGATCCCAAAATACCATAAAGTTACCTCAAAAAATGAGGAACTCCTAATTTGTAAATTCAAATTACGAAGCATTTTTATGTTCTATAGCAGCTTTTCATCCTCTGTCAAACTTAAACTTGCATGTGAACCCATCCTACACAGATCAGGTGTGGGTTTAAGGAAAAGCTGAGGATAGACACATGCTGCAAATAAAGGAAAGATATAGAAAATGCTTTGGATTAGAATTACACTGTCCCTCCAAGAGTAAAATCAACAGAATGAATCTGGCACTTAAAAAAGAGTCATGAGAGGGCACAAGCAAGGAAGAGAATGTTATGAAGTAACTATTGTTACCCTGTGAGCCTCTTTATGCTCATGCAAACAAACATCTTTAAAAGATATTTGACCTAAGGAGCAAATCTTGCTCTAATTGCTGCTGGTGGCTGGAGAAGTCTGCTGTTGTTAGGTCAATCTGATAAACCTGACATAATTGTAAAGCACAGGCAAATCACATGCAAATCCTCTGAATGCATGTCAAACAAGCCTGGATCCCTCAAACACCAGACTGTTATCCCTATGTTATCCTTCTTCCCTAGGTCAGCACTAGTGTCCAAGAGACTTAATGGTACACTGCTCCAGGAAGCTGATGCAGCTCAACTGATGCCTCTTCCTTCCCTGGAATAGCCTGGATAGGCCTTTCTGAGTGCTGTGGACTTGAGCTGACAGTGCACTCCCCTCCTGTGTCAGGGAACACTTGTATGGATGTTCATCTGCTCAAGGGATTAAACTCATTGTATGAGACAAAAGTGATAAGGAAAGAGCAAAAGTCACAAAACTGCAGATAAACAGAATACATGAGGTTCTCCAGTAATGCAAACATAACTGATAGTCAGTTTCTAGAAAACCTACCTAATTAGAGATGTTATCAAAATGAAGGTCATGTTAAATAGTACTAAGCACACCCTGTATTTATGCTGATATTCATGTTAATGTTCATCAAAGTAATTTCTATTTTAAAAGAGATGATTATTTAGTACCATTATCAGTCTCAGCCTCAATACTGTGCTGTCACTAATATGCAGAACCTCAGTTTCAGAAAAAGATTTATTATCACAAGTGCTGAATTGGTATGAGTTCTGTATCTTGGTATCTCAAACAAAATACAGATTCTGCACAGAAGAAAACCCCACTCTTTGGGAGCAAGACAACACTGTGCCCCTTAAGTTTCCCCTCAGCTGAGGTGGTGACCTGGATCCTTCATCAATACCTCAATTTATTAATACTGGACAGCATAGAATAAACTGCTTTCTGTAGCAGTTTGCACTGATGGAGGAGAGCTTTTGAGGAACTTTCCACTCCTTTAAAGAAGACAGTTTAGCTGTCATGTCCTGTATAACAATCAATGTTTCCCCTTGCTTCTTCCAGCTGCTTTCCAAGTTGGCAGTCTTAAGAAAACATTTTTGAAAGAAATCAAACTGCTATGTCTTTCTCGTGCTCTTCTATGCAAGGTTTTATATGGGATTAAAGCACCATTTCATCTGAAAAGACACTCTGACCTATTATATTTTGGGATTTTCTGCCTCAATGTGTTTAATTTATTTATTTACACTCAAGACTGTTAGTAAAAGAGCAAGCAGCCTGACCTTTGGACAACTGTCAAAAAGCCCAACTCTGCAGCAATGAGTATGACCTTCTTCTCTACCTTCAGCAGCCAACAATCACACACAAGGAAGAAGAAAAAAGCAGCCTGGCCTGTGTAGAAAACTGGGCTAGGTCAGATAACACAGCCTGCTCTCAAAGCACTTGTAGATGAGCACTTTGTGAACCCTCTCAGAGCATCTGGGACTTACCAGCTGAATTCCAGAACTGCTGCCTGTGATGCCCTGCCAACAGCAGTAGCTGCCAGTTTTTGCCAGTTTTGCCATACGAGATTTATCCACATTTTTGTAGCTCAGTCTCTGTCACCTCAGACTGGATATTGCCTATCATCTGTTTTTCTGAGGGCACCATAAACACCTTATTATTTACTCCTTCATAATCCATTTCCAGTTTTCACAGCTGCACGTGTACAGAGCTGGCAGGAAGGCTTTTGAGGGTACAGCTCCTTGCACAGAGACCTGAGAGTCTCCAGCCTTTACCAAACACAGCACTAGAAACCAGGGTAACTTCTTCCCAGCAGCAAATAGGCTGCATTATAGGCCACAGTTTGCTTCCAAGGTCAAGATCACCAAAAGCATATATTGCAGCAGTGCTGGGAAGTAAAACACAAAGTGGATATAAACAAAGAGAAAACCTATCATGACCACTGTTAATTCTCGATAGTTCTACACACCAAGCAAAATACAATCAGCGTATATCAGCCATTCTCTTAGAAATAGAAACAGACACTGTATTTTCTTACTCCATTTTATACTGCATCAAAAATGGCTTGGTTTTACCAGGAGAAATATACAGTGCAATATCCTATGCCATGCAATATGCTCCATGACTCAGAGGGCATGTGGTTGATTTTATTGATTCAGTTTTCACACTACTGTAACCCCATTATTGCCAGCAGAGCAATTGGAAACTGCAAGCAGATTCTAGATTGATAGAGTCTGATATTTCTAATTTTCTAAAGTATACAGCTAGCTTTATTTCTTTTCTTTGCCTTTTTTTTTTTTTTATTTTTTTAATTTGGATTTTCCTTTCTAATAAACCCACTGCTGTGGGACACCTACTCAATAGTACTCTAGTAAAAAAGGGACAGAATTCATTCCATTAGAGGCATTTATTGGTATTATTAGGATTTTACAACATGATAGCATAATCTATCCTTTGCCTGAAGTAAACACTCTTAAAGGAAAGTCCACTGGGAGAGTAAAACTGAAGCATTTTTTAAAGTGGTGAATACTAATCAGATATACATAGCTGGAGGAAAAAATAATGTTATAACAAGAAGATACAGCAAGTAGACCACACGACAAGCATGATACCAAGGAATCAAAATCTGACTGCAGCACATTCTGTGGAGCAATAAGAGAGGGAGAAGAAATCAAGGACAAAATGGCAGGAGGAAATCATGACTGTCACTATAAGGAGCTAGAGGAGAAAAGCAGGACAGAAAGGTAAAGATCTGACTGCACTGAAATCAACACAGTGGGGAAAAAAAGAGCCAAAGATTTCCCAGCTTGTGCCTCCAGGCTCTGTTATAGCTCAGAAAGAGACTACCAGGGTTTCAAGCTACCACACACATTATAATGATTGGAGGATGCTTGGATTCTTATGGATCTTGTTGGAGATTCTTATGGATGTGTTGCAGGACACCTAGACTGTTAATCATCATACCTCTGCTATTCAAACAAGTCCAAACTTTCCTGTAATATTCTAGCTCTTTATTCTATGTTTTTTCCCATGTTTGTGCTGCTCTTGATGCTGTTGGATTCTTCTCCTCAGAAACGTTCACTGCACTTGGGGCTTCTATAAAAATGCTTGGCAATAATGCAGCCAGTCATTTACTGAGATAAAAGCAGAACTGTAGCATAAAGTGCACAATAACACTGCCTATTTAGATTACCTGAGATAATAGTCTCATAAATTGTGACTATGCTTAAAGTGATCAACACTGACTCTTTCTTAATAGGCCTATTACAAGGTCAGCAATAGAGGATAAGGAAAAAAAAAGTGTCTATAGCCTGTACTTGTTTAGAAGTCAGATTTCCCATTTAGTACTAAACCAAAAAAAAAAAAAAAAAAAAAAGCCATACTGTACACATACAACAGTGTCTGAAGTATTAGCAAACACCATTTAAGAAATCTTTTCCTTTTTGCCTATTTTCATTTCATTAAGCTAATATGACAAAGTGAATGCATTCAAAGCAAAAGTATTGATCCTAGAGAATGTTTCTTTTCTCACAAATGCCAAAGTAAATTAGGAATAATTCACCTGAAGACAACTGAAGAGAAAAAAAACCACAGTGTAATGAGAAGAGATTCTCTTCAGAGCTGTGAAAGGGTGGTACATTCTATGCTACTTCCCTAGACACAGGCACAACAGGATGAAGCTGAGATGAAGGTGTCTCCCTTTCTTGCCTTAGTTAGCTCTTTCCTAAAGAGCTAACTGGCAATGGAAAAAAATTCCTCCCTGGGATGCCTGACTGCCTGTGGCTAGCTTAAACACAATGCCTAAAGTTTAGATAGCTCCAGATGAGACGATTCACACTTCCTCAATAAATCCCAGAGCTATTTACACTGGTTAAAAGCAGGCAAGAACGCTGCCAACGAGTTCAGCTGCATGGGGAGGGGCAGATTTCCCCTGTTAACACAGGTGGGAGAGGTGGAGCAATTCAGAGGACAATAGGCAGCAAAGGAGAAATTCCCAAATTGTTGACAAAAAATATTATAGCAAGAACAAATTGTGATAAATAATTATTTAGGCTTTGTTAACTGATCATCAGATGGAGACAGGCACTAAGAACATAGAGGCTATGAAAGGAGACACACAAAAAATTTTCTTTACACCAGCCCCGAGTTTGTACAGTGTGAAGCTTACCATTAATTTTTTAACTTTGAAACCTTAACTAGGAATTAGTTCCTTCAAAGTAGTTTGTAAAATTCTGCAGCTGTAATTGATTTTCAAGCATTTTTCCTTTCAGTTCATGCACAGGTAATAGGCAGCACAGGGAGCATGATGCTAATCAATCTCATCCTCAAGCCACATCAATCTTGGGTTGGTATCAACCCAATGTTACCTAAGTTAAATCACTGCTTCAACAAAAGCCAGAAGATGAATATTTGACAAGGAGCAAGGTGGTACATGAGACTTCCTCCAAGACCTGGTGGAAGTCCAGAAAAAATGCCCAGTAGGACAGAATGTCAGATAGAAAATAGCCTAAAAAAGTTGCTGGTAAACAAACAAACAGAAAATGACACAATAAAAAAAGTCTTTTGGTAGTAAAAGCAAATTATCATATTTGCCCAACTTCAAAGAAGGTAGACTGTCTCTAGAGACACATTTGCATTGAGCACAGCCCTATTAAAATTGATTACAATTATTATTTAAGGAAAATCAACCTCTGTGTTTCCTGAAGAGGAGAATGCCACATAATGAAATGTGCATAAGAAAACAGAAGACAGCAGCTAACTCTCAGCATCAGAGTCAAGTGATCTGTGTAGGATCACAGACAGTCCAAAGAAGAAATTTCACTCTCCACGGATTATTCAGAGCATCTGTAATTTTGAATATGTTCAAGAAATATATAAGGGGACTCCAAAGCCCTGAATTAGCTCTATAAATCTGAACTCCAAAGTTAAGGTTGTGAGTATTGCCAAGATATTCATAGGCCCAGTTCCGTTCACAAAGGGAAAAATGTAACTTTCATGGAAAACCACAAGTGCTCTGTTTTCATGATCTGTCTTATCCCTACTAGAAGAGGAGATTATAAATTTAACCTAGTGCATTAGGAATTAAATGCCCAGCTGCATGCTAAGAAGGAGTAGTAAAGTCTTTTTTTTTTTTTTTTAATTTTTTGGTTAATGAATAGGGATGAAACATTTTCACCAGCAGCAGTTAGCATCCAATTTAAGTACATCACTGAACTGCCTTGCTCCTTACAGTTGAGAAAGAGATACAACAGCAGTGATGAATGACTGCAGATGAGTAGGTACATTAAGCCTACAGCATCCTGAGCTGATGCTGCTGCTGTTTGCATTTACTATAAACATTAACAAAAAAAAAAAAAAAATCATGAGAAGAGGGTCTGGGAGAAACAAAAAAATGGGGGAAATGCAGTGTGAGAGAATGTGTATAACACTGCAAACAGAATCAGACAAATCCAGCACAGCCTGAGAACACAGCATGAAGGGAAGACCTGAAGGCATCCTTTTTTCACAGAATGTGAAGCAAAGTTAATTACTATGAGTTCCAATAATAAAAAGAAAAAGTATTTCAAAGCCCAAAAAGATATGTTGGACACTACCCGTGGGGCATTACAGGATTCATGTATTGACCAGAATATCAAGAGTGAGGATTCTGAATTGCAAAGCAAAACAAAAAGCAAAACTAAAACAAACAAAATTTAACACCTGATTAAATTAAGCAAGTGTAATACATGCTGAGGAATAGCTGGAAAACATGGAAAATTAAAGGGAAAAGAAAAATAAAAGTTGTTCGCTAGCAAGATGAAAGACATATGTATAGACAGGTAGAGGGATAGACAGAAGTAAAAAATAAAAACATCACAGAAACTGTATCTATGGCAACACTGAAATAGAAATTAGTAGACATTTTTCTGCATTTGAAGTCTGAAGGTTGGAAGAAAAGCCATGTTGCCAGCTATTTTTTCTGTGGTCTGCATTACAGAAAACATGTCAGGAGACAGAAAAGAGAATATCAATCAGGTCAGAAGAAGAGAAATAGAACATCCTTCTTGCTTCCCTAATAAGCTTCACTTTCTAATCCTTATTTTCTAAACCAGGGATGTGTATGTTTTCCAGTAAAATTCTTTTTTTCTAAGAGATAATGGTAGCATATGAGGAATTCACTTTCATTTAAAAGAATGTAGCTTTTATATGAATAGTATCAATCTAATTTTTAAAAAGTATTTAATTAATCTAAAGAATATAAATGACTGGTTTCCTGGATTGCCTTTTCTCTCAAAATGCACATTAGAACAAAACATTTTTATTTGCACACTTCCCTATATATATTTTCAAAATTTGTCAGGTACATTTATGTAATTACTGACATAATTTGTAATCTCTCCTAAAATGCCACAATATTTTCTGCTAGAATTTTGTTCCTCCGATGTGTTGTGTAGCTCATATTTCGGGTTTTTTCTAACCTGTTATCATTCCCACTTAAAAAGGTGAAGCTTGACTTTTCACTGCTTTGTTCTTTGTTCAGTCATTTATACATGAGCAAGTGGGTGTGAAGTGCTGGCAGATGTGTCAGGCTGTGTTGCACTGCTCCTAACAACTACAGAAGGAGGAAGGCACTGGATACTTAACCTCACCTCTTCTGTTTCAACAATTAGGCAGTAGTATTCAAGATTCATTTATTAGGCTGCTTAACCAGTCATGGACTTGGAAGCTGACTGTCAGGCACATATATAAGAGAAGGACGCTGTACTGGGATTTTTAATCTATCTATTGAAAAGAAAAAGAGGTGCAAATTGTTGGTGAACTGAGAATGAGGAAAAACATAATTCCAGACAAAAAAATAAATTCATGCCCGAGGCTTCAAAAGCTCTGAATTGTATCTTAAGCATCAGCATTACTTTAATATACTTCTGAAATAAGTACATTTAATAAAATGTCTGTTAAAATTCTAAAATGAAGTAATTCTTCACTTGGATAACGTTATTCAAAGAAACAATCTGACAGAAGCAACTCAAAACTTCTCTGCATGATGAAGTACATCTCATGCATAGACTCCATGCAGAGATTACATTTCTGGGTCCCTTGGAGGATCCCACATTGGATAAACCTGCTCTCCACTGTTCCATGTGCTCTTCCCCATGTCAGCTCACAGACATGTGCCTCCAATGCACTATTGCCTCAGATTGTGCTGACAGTCATGCTGATTTAAGAGCTCAGGACTCACAGTATTTCCAGTACATAATTTTTAAAGCTACAGATAGTATCCCTAAAAAGTGTCCAAAGATGTTGCACCTACACAGAAAAGATGTTAAACCTGTATTCTGAGAAACTGTAACAACCACAATAGTGCTGGAATTCTAAATACTAATGTTTCAAATTTCTCTGTTATTTTAACTGAAAAACCTCTTCAAAAATTGTCTGTAAATCATAAATTCTGCTATAGTAAAGTCTCTATAAATTTGTGAGTATTAACTAAAAGCCAGTGGAGACATAGAACATGAGAAATAAAACTATGGATACAAGGACAGCAAAGATAAAATCCATAGCTCTTTGAAAGAAGGTAATGGAATAAGAAATCAAGATTTTACAAACAATTAAGAATATGTGTGAAATTCTGAACATGTGGAGAATAAGTCAATTTAAGACACTGGCAACGGTTTCTTCATACTCTAGAAATTAATGTGGCTCTTGAGAGTTTTGCTTGTCTCCAGAAAAAGAGGAACTAAGAAATTACTATGCTCACTCATGTTGGGGAATTATTCAGTAGGAGAAATTATAATCCTATGATAATAGTCATGCCTGTACATAATGTCAGCTTGGGTGTTATATGAATCCCCAATGCAGAGACTGAAAAGATTTTACAGCAACTGCTAATATTTTTAAAGGTGCTGTTAAAGAGAACCATGCATACCTTCCTGGGAGAAATTGCCATGAGTCAAGGTCCTGTTCTCATCCTCATCCAGATCACTACAAGCTCAGCTGTGCTCAGCCCTCATCAGCTGATGTGCACTGAAGAAGCTGAATTGGATGTTAATGACCCATGATTCACAAATCTGCAGAGCTGGCTTCAGTGGCACAACATTCCAGGCTGGATCAAAAGACACCTCTAAATCCCTGGAATGTATTTTATATGGAGCCTATCCTCCACTTGCCATGTAACACAGTGAGATTGAGCCATCATTATGATTATGATTGCACTGTGAGCAGTGCATTCAAATGCTCTAGTTAAACACAAATCTTAAAAAAAAAGAATAATAAAAAAACCCAAACCTCTTTCAAACCAAGTACAGCACATCATTTTCTCACAACTGTGTAAGCAGCTGTTTCCAGAGTGCTGCATCCAGCACAGGAGCCCCCAAGCACAGGAAGGATATGGACTCTGAAGTCCAGAGTAGCAAGTCCAGAGGAGGGCTGTGAAGATGAGCAGAGGGCTGGAGCACCTCTCCTATGAAACCAGGCTGGGAAAGTCATGGTTGTTCAGCCTGGAGAAGAGAAACTCTGGGGAGATCTTTCAGAATGTTCCAGTACCCATGGGGGCCTACAAGAAAGCTAGAAGAAACATTTTGAAAAGGGCCTGTAGTGATAGGACAAGGGGTAATGGCCTTAAACTGAAAGAGGATAGATGTATCAGGTATTAGGAAGAATGTCTTTACTGTGAGGGTGGTGAGGCACTGGAACAGGTTGATGTGGATGCCCCAACCCTGGAAGTGTTCAAGGCCAGTTTGGATGAAGCCCTGAGCAACCTGGTCTAGTAAAGGTGTCCCTGCCCATGGCAGAGGATGTGGACACAGATCTTTAAGTTCACTTCTGATCCAAACAGCACTGTGATTCCATAAGATCATTCTATGATTTGAGCAATTCTTATTTGTATCCCACAAAGGAGGATGCATAAATCACCAAAGAGAAACTCCTTCTCACATTGTACCCTCACACACATTTGTGTCATCTGAAGTGCATGCAACAATTGCTGCAGGTACACAGTGCAAAAAGGTGGCTTACAGCTTCTGCCTCTCTTCTGAATAATTTATCAAGTGCTCACTTGTACTTTAGAGATATCTTTTCTTAAACTCAGATTACAGCACTAAGGGCCATGGTGTGACTCCCTCATGCTCACAATGATGAACCATTATTCATACAACTAACCATACTGTGACAGAACCAAAGTGTAGCTCTAAATACAGGGCAGTAAACTGGAATCAGAATTTCTGATGTTCTTCTAGCCACCTATCATTCTGCAACAAATATGAATGATCCAATTTATTTGGTTATTTTCGCACAAGGGAGCCCTTCCTCAGTCACATCACTTAGGAAGTTTAAAAAGCTGCATTTTGACAGACTTTGACTCACATATATTGAACAATCTCTCTTTTAAAAGCAATGTTCTACAAGTAGCTTAGCTCAAAATATGAATTCTATTTTCTCAATAAATGCTTCTGCTGTGCAGAAGAGGCAAACATCAGCATGTAGAGGAGCTGCTTACTACCCATGTGCAGTAGCAGCCTAGTTCACCTTCAGGTGGTGTTAACTTTGGAGTGTGGAGGATTTTGTTGTTTTCTCAAATAAAACTACACCAGTAAGTGTGCAGAAAGAATCCAGAGACTGGAAAAAAAAAACTGGAAGCACTATTTCTCCATTGCTTTTGTAAGCATAAACCCAGAATATTAATAGAACTATTCAACCTGACTGCAAAGCACTGACACTGGTAGCTGGACCCAGGACTATAATGGTTCCTAAGGAGCTGTTACAGCCCAACTAGTCAGTGATCCCCAAATTAAGAAGGATTTGCATGACTAGTTTAACAACTCTGAAAATATGGTTATAGTCCACCAAATCACATTGCAGAGAATGAGAGCCTCAGAGACAGAACTGGCTCCTGTGGAGTGTCTCCTGTTACTGGAGAATATAATTGCTATTTTCAAATCAGTGTTCAACATACTAATTAATCAGTGAACGATCAAGGTAAATATTATGTCTACCTGAATCCCCATGGCCTGTATGCAAAATTAAATTTGCTTGCACAACATGTGGCTGCATTGCCTTTTCAGTAGGAGACACATCACAGAATCATTGAAGGGTCTGGACTGGAAGGGACCTTAAAGATCATCTTGCTCCAACCTCTCTGTCATAGGCAGGAACACCTTTCACTAGACCAGGCTGTTCAGAGCTCCATCCAACCTGGCTTTGAACACTTCCAGGGATGGGACCATTCCAGTTTCTCTGGGCAACCTGTGCCAGTGCCTCCCCTCCCTCACAGTGAAGAACTTCCTCCTAAATATCTAACATAAACTGGCTTTCACTTTGAAGCCATTCCCCCTCGTCCTGTCACTACACACCCCTGTAAAAAGTTTCTCTCTCCTTCACATGTTGGAATGCTGAAATTAGGTCACACCAAGGTTTTTTTTTTTTACAAGATTCTCTCAGCCTTTCCTTGTAGGGGAATTGCATTGCCCCATCCCTCTAATCAGCTTGGGACTCCTCCCTTGAGTCACTCAAATAAATCAATGTCCTTCCTGTACTGGGAACTCCAGAGCTGGATGTAGTATGTGATTTGTCAAAAAAGGAAGATAGAAACTGCTTGTCAAGGCACTGAGCCCTACACAGGCAATTTTAACACATGCTTTTTATGAAATCACTGCAAAGAGGAACTTCAGTGATTGAACTTCCACTTTCACTTTGGTAGATGGAAGAATTCAATCCTTCAATCTACACTTTGCACTTCTTCAGTTCCATAGGATTTTTTTGACCTTAGAAAAAGCGTGCTTGGTTCTGGTTATAGCAGCACAATACCACCATACTAGTAACATTTGCATTAATTTCAGTAGCAAAAGTGTCTGTTCCCCATGAAAATAAATTAATAAGTTAATAAATTGACAAATTAGTGTGTATAGGACTGAAGCAAAATTTCAATCTTTCTCTGTCCATTCAAAGCTTTTTAGAGGAATACCAATTTAATCTGGGTTTTTTTGTTCAGAAACAAAAAAATCTAGTTTTGTTAAACAGTTGTTTTTTGTTTAACTTCACCACAAATTTAATTTGCAAATGGATATCTCAGATAAAATGTTCTATTTGTGGTTCATATGTGTGAAAATATAGAGGAGGGCATGGCAGGTGGAAGACACTTCCACTGCCACCTCCCTATCTTTTCCCATGTGGGTTACAGAGAGAAGTCTGTTCAGAAGCCACTTAAATCAGACCAGCACCCTATTATTCACTGAGGCAATACATTGTCATTTGTGTCACAACAGGAATGGAACAGAAAAGCTTCACTACATTTAATACTGCCAAGTACAATCACCCAAAAGACTGACAACAATTCCAGATAACTGACAATCAGTGTAATTTTCCTATTTCAACCATCTTAACAGTAGACCTTCAGCTTCGAAAATGTTCATCTTGATAGTTTTTTGAACAAGTTGTGGCAGAGACCATTTGTCCTGGACTTGTCCACATTATACTTTTCTCTCTTCTCAGTGTTGACAATGATCTGTGCAGTATAAAAATCTCCCTTTTTCTTTATTTTTGGCAATTTCAAATTGCTAGTGCAAAATGTAATTCCTAAGTCAGTATAAGGAAATTGGCTTGTTTAACCTGACCTGTTTTCTTGGTCTTAAAGACAACCCATCATTGTGCAACTTACTGCTAGGAGAGTGTATTTATGTACATTATAATATTTATTAACCTTATTGGGACTAAATCTACATTGTGGAAAGGACTAAAATCCTTTTTTTTCTCTTTCAAGCTAGCATAATTTTTTCTGATGTTTCAGCAATCTAGTATAGGAAGATGTAGTTTTCTATGTAGTGCACTGCTAATTTTCCTGCCTGGAAACTTTCCTAATTGGTAGTAATAATAATGAAATTGGACATTATAGAGAAAGGTGCCTGTATAAAGAAAAACAGGGTAAAAGATGGAATCAGTCTCAGGAGGAACAATTTTCACTCAAATGACCCTAAAAGTTTGTGATGTGGATTTTGGTTAAGCAGAGTGGGGAGAATAGCAATAGACTGTTAGCTGTCTTCACACATGTGAAATAATCTATAAATTCCCTTCTAGAGTCAAGCCTCCTTCTTCCAAGATTCATAGCTATCTCTATTCCATAAAGAAGAAATTATTTAATCTTTGCTTTGTCATAACAACAGTCCCTGAAACCTTTTTTGTCCAATTAGTTCACTCCCAGACATCACACATGGATTTTTATTTTTTTTTTTTTTTTTTTTTTTTCCTCTTAAAGGCTCAACCATTTCCAAAGAGATTTTGGCCAGTTTTCATTTGAAGAGTCAAGCTTAGTTAGTTTCAAATGGGTTGAGACTAATGGAAAAATATGAGAAAGTGCAAAAAAGTCAAAGCAAAGTGCAGCAGTATTTCTCCTGACAACATTACCAGAACTGTGACCATTTCAGGACACAATAAAGAGGGAACTGAGAGAAATGAAAGGATTTGCCTAAAGGCTAATGGAAAACACAATACCTGCAACATAATATTTTCTTTTTCCTCCCAGGTTGGACTTACTCAGGAAAGAAACTATGTCAACATATGTCATGGGAAAATAAAATACATATACCCAAAAACCTGACATAACAAATCTGTGGAAAGCATGATGGTTGTGAAAAACCCTGACTTTCTCTATGGAAATGGGCACTTGCTATAAGAATTTCTAATGTAATTTCAGAAGTTTGAAAATACCTTCTAAATCTCCTTACAAGAGTTTATTTTACTCTTTTTAATAAATCATTTTATTTCCCAGTATTTTCTTGTTTCCTTGTCCTACACATATGTTATGTGACAAATACAGCTAGGTCTGGTTCAACTAATGATTTAAGCAAAATGGGAAAGGATTTAAAGCCCTAAACAGACATAAACAATAAAAATATAGATGGTAATTTCTGGGAATAGAGGTTGGTCTAGATGATCTTCAGAGGTCTCACAGGGATCAAGATGATAAAGAACAAATGAAAACAGTAATGTCCCAGAATTATAGGATGAAAAGAATGAAAAATAAATTCTGGGAAAGTAACAGAGGACAACATAATACTTGGAAGGATCCATTAAATTTTCTTGTAGTTTTTTTTTCATATCTCCAGAAATGCATATTGCCCTGAAACAACTACATCATCCATATGAGTTGTAGCATTTAATTCTTCTTTGGATAATGGAAGCAGATTTAAAACATCTTAGATTGTGCATAATTCTGTGTTTTGTAACTCCATGGCAATTGCAAAATCAACACTGGGCCATTTATAATTGAACCAGATGACCTCTTAGGAGGCAGTTAGAAGAATTGGGGAAAGGACTGGTTTGCATTTTTATTTAAAATTTTTATTCTTATGGTCCCTAACAGGATTTCCTTTTTCTGGATTCTGTAAAAAAAAAAAAAAAAAAACACAAAAAAAAAAAACCAAACAACAACAACAACAAAAAAAAACCAATCAGCTCTTAGCTTAGTTTATATGACTGAAATGTGCATTTCCCATATATATTTATGTGTTGGAAATGCATTTTTGCAAATACCCATACTTGTCCTATATTCTCTAAGAGGGGACACTATAGGAATGAAGATAAAATTGAACTCAGGATTTGAAGCCCAACATTTTCAGCTACATAGAAAGTGTTTTCATTCAAATTCAGCCTTTTCCAAAGCTATGCTTAGAACCTTCAAGTGCAGCTTCATTCTGCTACACCATTTGAAAATCTGTCCCACTGTTTTACCTACCTGTATTTATCATAAAGGAAGGGGCCAGAATGTCTTCTAGCAACTTTAAAAGATGCCTATGCTGCCTTTCTCCTGGCTTTTAAGTCTTAAAGCACAGACAGAGAAAGATCAATAGGATGTGATGACACCTTAACAAAAGCAGAATGTAAGCAAAGACAACTCCATGGCAGTGGTGACCTTGGAACTCATATGATGATTTAGTTATGGGTGTTTGCTATTAAGGCAAATAGCAAACTCATTGCTTACAAAAACTTTTCACAGGCTCTGAGGGAATCTCCCAGCTAATACAATGGCAAAACAATAAAAGACTTACTGTACCTTTTAATACAAAATTTTGTCTAAAACTCAACAGAGGAGAGTTAAAATTACAGCAGTCATATATTCTTCTACCATGCTGCTGTCAGCAAAGGTGCTCTAAAGCCTGAAAAATATTTCCTCTTAAAGAGATGCCCAGACTGCATTTTACAGTAAGTTTTACAGTTACATTTTTGCCAGCAGAGGCAGAAACAAGATTAAAAATTACAGTTCACCTCAGAATTGTTTCTAGGTTTTCACATATGTACTCTCAAAGTATGGTTTACATTTTTGACATCAGTATAAACAAATCCCGAGATAATGTTGCCACACTATTTTTAAATTAGCTCTAAATCAATAAAGACTTTCCTTTTTTACTTTTTCATCATGACAGTGTGGAATATGGAATTTTAAAAATTGCCTGGATACTATCTAAGCTCATCTTTTCCTGTAAGATTCAATTCAGCATGGAGGGCAAGAATGGAAGTTGCAGTTCTTTCACTTAACATTTATGTCTTAGTATGAGATTTTAGAATATTGTACTTATTAGATAACATGATATCTTCATGCTTTCAATGTTTCCTAAAAAGGATGATTCCAAAATAAGTAAAGAATCATATTTGAACAACTCCTAATCAAGCTTCTCAATGTGCAACATGGACATAGCATACACCCAAGATGTGACAGCAGGAACAAGAGTGATACATGAGTAAAAGGAGCCAAAAGGGGAAATAGCCAAGGTTTCTCTAGAGTTTGCATTTATCAGTTACATCTGAAGTCTGCCCTTATTTCCTTCCTGGGAAGAAAAAGGTAATTTGTGAATCATTCCTTTTGTTTGGCATTTCAGGAGTGGTCCAGTTGGGAAGTGAAGGGAGATTAGAAATTATCATCTTGGAAAAAATCCCACTAGTTAGGCAGAAGACTTACAGGAAGGTCATTCCAACATTTGGGAGTTTTTTAAGCCTTCCATTACGTCAGTGACACTTTTCATTTTTACCAGGAAGGTGATTAGTTATGGGTTGTGTGAGGCAGAGGATTACCTCACATAGTCTAAGATGGACCTCCTTTAACAAATAAAAGAGATTTTTAAATTGTTTTTTTAAGTTGACATTGAAAATGAAAATTATATCCCAGAATATACAAGGCATGCAGCATGGGTAAATCTTGTAGACATTGCTCTGTATATCATTGTGGTTGCATTATCTTTTTTCTCCTGATCTGCCTAAACATGTAACAGCCATGTCTCAAACTCAGGTTAACTACCAATTCAAGTTCAAAAATGTAACATTTACAGTCTGTCATGTGGGTCAGGTTAGCACAAAGCCAACTTTGACACAGGTTTGCACAAAAAAAAGCACTTACTCATTGCCTATAATGTGCAAGAAGATGAAGAATTTTTTCACGATTAACAACACTTGGCAAGGACTCTGTTTTAACCTGTTACAACTTGAATGTTCAGTTTTTGTTTCAATCTAGACTTTAGGGAAATAATCAAATTTGCTTGTATTTCATTTCTCTATCTCTACAAGGAATCCAGTATTAAGTCCAAATTCCAGTCAAAATGTCACACCATCAGAACCCAGCAGTGACGTGTGCTGGGAATATTATGAAAAAATTGCAAATTCACATTAAATGCAAGAAAATTTTCAGACTTGAGGCTGCACAGTTCATAATTTTGTGTTAATTCAGTGAATAGTATCCATTGGGGGAAAAAAAAAAAGATGATAGATTATTTTACTGGGTTGAAAGAGTTAGGAAAAGTTAGGCAAAAAGGTCACACTAAATATAAAGCACTTTGTGTTGATGTGAGAAAAATTTACACTGACACCAAACAATATTTGGAGGGGTTTTTTGCCTAATTGGTAATTCCAAGAATTACTCCTCCTTTCTTCATGCCCCTTCTGCTTGTTCAAGAGCTCTTGTTCAGTTCTATCATGCCAGTGAGAATTTTCAGATCAGCATAAGGAACCCAAAGGGTCATCTGGGGAAAATACTCAGAGCAATCTAAACTATTCAGAGGCTAAATGCAAGAATGAGGAGAAGCTGAAAGGAAAAAAAAAAAATAAAAACAATGAATTCATGACAAAACATGATGCAGACAAACATAGCAAAGATACTGCTGGCACATAAAAAGCAGACATATTTATGCCAGGAAAAGAATGCATTTACCTCCATGTACATATATGCAAGAGAGGCACCTTACAGGTAGAGATATGCAGGTACACCATGAATATTGATTTCCAGTAGAATCAAGTCACTTGAAATAAGCAGACAGGAAGGAAATAAATCCCTTCTTTTCACAATCGGTTAATCCTTAGTAAATTCATTAATTTTTAAAAAGGAAAAGAATTACATGCAGAATTATGAATCTCAAATGGCAGTTGTGTTTCCTGAACAAAACAGTTACTGTTAGTGCTCACTATGCTAAGAGACCATTAGAAATTAATTTTTGAATTAAAAACTAGAAGGCAGCTTTACAAGACAATTGAACAAGGCAATTTCTAACAAGAACAGACTCTATTTGTTCCAATAAAATAACAGCTTTTCTCTAGGCTGTTTCAGATTCATAAAGAGCAGGATGAATTTTTCTGCATACATATAAAGTACTGGCATTTTGATGAGGTAATGGGAAATTTAATGGGAAATTTAAATTTACCCAATACACTGTAATACACTGTCTGAATATTCCTTCCTCCACCTTTTTTCTTGATTAAAAATTCATGTTGCACTTAATTGCTCAATTTGCTGAAAGTGTAATAAACAATTGAAGCCATTGAGTACCACATAACAAATACATTACTTAGCATGATATGACAAGAAATTACTGGCCCAATTAGTGACACAGATCCTTTGGTGCAAGGCAACATAAAAAAAAAAAAAAAAAGGATTCCTAACAAAAATAAGGTGCTCTGCAAAGACAAAACACAATCTGTATGTATTGTACACTTTAAATTCTAAGAGTGTCTCCTGAGAAAACTGAAAATAAGGCACTAAGTGAGTTACTGATTAAAGCCATTTACTTCCATGACATGTTGTGGCTGTGTGTTGCCAGGGTGTATTAGGAAGACAGAGGATTATCTGCTGTCCAGGGAGAGAGTTGTTTGAAAACCTTAGAAAATATTGGAGGGATTATAATGTAAACTATAGTTTTCTCCATAAAATGTTGTTCATAGTGTGAGTAATCTCTTGGTTTACATGCACCATGATTGCTGTTTCTTATCCACTCTGCAGAATCAAAGGGAACTTTGAGGGATACTCTCCTGTGATGTGCCGAGTGTATCCAACATCCAGAAAAGTCCCTCGGAGTTAAAAGCATTTGACTTTTCCCAGAAGACACCCAGTATCTCACAGAATCAAACTCAAAGGGAAAATGTTAAAGATCCAATAAAAAATAAGAAAAAAAAAAAGAAAGCTTACTTGAGAGTGTGGCTGGAAGGTCCAAGAGCAATAAATCAGACCAATTAAATTCAGTGGCAATGCTTCTCTCACTTAAAAGGAAATTGCAAGAACTACAGTGCCTTGAATGGCAGTTTTGCTGCTGTGGTGTAAAATTTGAAATGTGCTTCACAGTCAGCTTTTTAAAGATACTGCTATGTGCACTAAAATCCACAAAATATGGAACTTCAGTTTTCCCCCAGCATCTGAGTATATATAAGGTCTTTCTTTATGGTAACTCTCCTCTGGCCTGGGAAAAAGGAATAGTAAATCATCTGGTTCAGATTATCTCCAGTCTTTTATTAAGCCACTTGAGGAATATTTCTATGGTTTGGATTCAGCCACTAATAAGGGCAGAGTAAATGAGGACAGTACCAAATATTAGTACATCCTCATACTGTCACCTTCACACTGTAGAAAAGCCCTTTAATGCAGGAAGCTGCCAGTGTGGAATTTCTGGGTAACTGGATTTAAGAAGAATTAGTCTTGTGATGAGCAAAACCCAGTCCTATGTGCTACTTCTGGATGGATTTCCATTTCTGACAGATCTGCAAGATACAAGAGCCAAAGAACCTGTAGCAAAGACAGACTGCACCCAGGGATGTTTCTGCAATCAGCCAAACACATAAACAAAATTCAGAGTTTGCTTCCCAAGTTTTATCTTCACTCTATTCCCTTTTCAACCTTTCTCTGCAGAAGCAAATAGAAAGAAGAAAACAAGCAAAACTTTGGGAAGCCCCATTTGTTGCAATTAACTACCTCTGCACTTCACAACATCTTGCCTGTTAATTCTGAAACTTTTTAAAAGTACAGTATTGAGCAGACAAGTTGGAAAAAATAAGTCTACTTATGAGCACACATGCATTTGTTTTACACCAGCATAATTTCACCAACTAAACAGGTATGATACAAGATCCATTTGAGAAGAAAATCTCTTTCTAGTTCCTGTTTTTCTGAAGGCCTGATTCTCTATAATTGTGTATAGTACTTAATTTTAAGGAAGCCATCATAAAAGCCTCTGTTCCCTACAGTGAATTAAATGCATATATCAATTTACTCTGACTACCTTAGAAAACAAAAACTCTCCATCTCACTGCCTAACTCAGCAGTAGCAGAAAAGCACAGTAACATCTTGAGTTGGAATGCAAAACTGAAAAATCACCTGTAAATTATCCTGTTAACACAGCTCATCTTTGTTGCTCAAGCAAAGAGCAAGCAAAGCAAATATGTAGTGAATGCACAATGTAAACACATCACATATGCTTAATAACAATGAGATTTCACTGGCACAAAAAGCATTTGAAGCATGCTGAGAAAACTAAGTGTCCCACTAGCCTGGCTCTGTAAAGGAAACAAGTACCCACATGGAAATGTTCCTTAGAAAAATGTGGCCAGCTCTGGCTAAAGGCATTCATCTTCTCCACCCATCCTTTTCTCCTGTCATCAATCAATAGCACAAGAAAAAAATGTAGGAAAGGAGGAGGTCGACAGGGGGAAAAACCTTCACATTGTCAACAAGTGAATAGAAAACTGTATGAAACTTAATTTCACATGGTTACACAGCTACACAGAGAGAATTGGGAAGTTGCTGTGCCCTATACTGAATTTTTAGGGAATACTTTCATCTACATTTTAATGCAGGTTAACTAAATAAGATGAAATAATAAATTCATATCTGTTATTCTCCATTCATTTTCTATATATATGCACATGCTTCATGTGTGCCTGCTCATTTCAAACAGCTAAAGCAGATCCACAGTGGGCAGATTTTTCATTTGTCTTGGTGGCTATGTCTGCCTAATACTTTGTTGCAAACTGAGGAACCAGTTCAGATTTTTTAGAAATTTACTTTTTACTTTCCTATAATATATATTGTGGTTTTATAGATATTGTATTTCCTGTTATGCTGCTAGAACTCCTGAAATGTTATTCTAAAAAATGCCTTCAGACTTTTCATTATATATGTGACTTTTTTATGCACAGAAGTACTTTTCCCACTTTGGAGAGCAGGACCAATATTTTAACCTGAGAGACCTACATTTAAGCACATTTACCACCTCAGAGAACAAACTCCCTAAAACTTAGTCTTAAGATATTTAAGCTATTAAATGATTTATTCATATCAATTGAAACATAGAGATAATATAATGTATATTAACCAGCTCAGATTTAGTGATAACTACTATACCACTACTAATAATAATCATTGCTACAGAAAAGAAGAGAGTGAGTATCTGTCATTCTCTCCTATTTTGTATGCAGTTCAGCTTCATCAAGATAGAAAATGGTCTGATTACATTTAATTACAAATCCACCATACAAATAAAGTTGCATATTCTAAATATTAACCTTGTTAAACAGTATGAGAAAAATAATAAACAAAGCCACTAAAAAAAGTCCCAAAAGTGACAAAAATAATAAAATCATGCCATTAAAAACCCTGAGCTGCTGTACATTGAGGAAAATTAATTTATGTGGAGATGGCTTACACATTTCTGAACAGCACCTGTTCAAAATGCAAAGGCACAAGTGTACTCTATATTTATCAAATGACTTCACACAATATTACTGTATCATACTTCTAATTAGCAAACTCTGTGCAACAGATTTAATGATACACAGTAACTCCACATCACATCCAGTTTTACTTGTGATTGAAGGGTCTACCAAAACAAACCACACAAAATTTCCAGGTTTTCTGGCTTGGGGCTTTTTCTTGTTTGTTTGGGGTTTTTTTTTTGTTGCTGTTTTGTGTTTTGTTGTTTGGTTTTTTTTAACCTTAGTTAAAGAGAAATTAACTGTTCTACCTTCTAGAAAAAGACAACATACCAAAACCAAAAAATGAAGGATTTTTGTGCTATTGATTAAGACAAAATTAAGACAAAAATCACAACAACATACTCCCTATTTATGGCAAACTTCCATTTGCATCCTTTTATTCTTGGTGGGGTAAAAGGAGGACAATAGCAGGATGAAGAGGATGCTATCATGAGTGATGCTATGTGAAAAGTATTGCTGAAATATTTAAAAATATTTTAAAGCTGAAAGGTTCTTCTTCTTTCAAACTCTTAAAGATTGCAGGCTACTTTTACCCACAATCTATTCCATTAAATTATTCTAGGGAGGACTTAGCCACATCTTCCTTAGCCATGAGTGTGATTATCTGTTCAAATATATCAGCCTGATAAGGTTTTCATTCAAGATAAAAGGGAGTTGGTTAGATCCAAGGCCATGGTGAAGACTGAAATTAAGAACATTTCAGATTTATGATGAGTGCTGCTCAAACTCTATTTCTATAGAACACACAGAAAATTTTGGAATGGGTGAGACTCTTCAATAACAGCTAATCATAATACTGCTGTGAAATAACAGGGCCAGCAGATTTCTGTTAATTGAGACCCCTAATCCTTGCACTCAGAAAGAATATAGGTGCTCACAGTTTCCCAGGAATGTCTTTCATGCTCCTGCTCCTCTAGAGACCCTCCATGACCTCCAACAAATTTCAGTTAAAAAAGACACATTACCATTACAGCACAATCCTTGAAAGTCAATGTACATTACTCATGAAAGAAGGAAGAAACTGACCCCAGATTACCTGTTTAAAATGTTGTTAGATTTTTAAAAATATTGAAGGAATTTTTCTTTTTCTCTTTTTAAAGAGAACTTGACAACATTTGTGCTGACTTGGGTAGCTTTCAGAGTAATCACTTCACAAAATCCTGCTTCCAGTTCCCCTGCCTCACTCCCCAGCCATCTCATACAAACTCATCCACATAATCTCATTAAAGTATGGGTCTACATTACAATTTGATAACGAATTAAAATTGCCTAAATCCATGACTAATAATGATTAAGAGCCAAATCAGTTTATTTCCTTTGAAAAAGGCTATTTACACCTTCAGACAAAATTCTGAAAGGATATCAACAAGCTGCCTAGAGAAGTGATTTAGGATCTCAGCTATCTGTATTCCTACATTATAAATAAGGTGTCTCTACAGAGTTTTTCACCAGCAGTCAAAAATTCAGACACCTGGTGGCATCCAGAAACCCAGCCTAGAACAAGGTGAGGCTACTGAGTCGTGCTGCTAGGACATGTGGTTTTCTATCCCAGTTTACCAAGATTTTCCCATGCAGACACATCCTGTGGCTCTTCAGGTGACTTCAGCACTTTGGAAAACTCGACCCTGTGCTGGAACAGGTCAATGCAATGAACCAACAAAACAGCAAATTAAATGGGGCATCTGAGGCATCCTTTTGAAACTGAGTGAATGAGCCTCAGCACCTCTTTGCTTCTAAGGTGGACTCAGCTCCAATGGAGACTCTTGACTGGTCTTGTGGGGCAGCTGAAGGCACAGAGCTAAGAGGGAGGTTTATACATTCAAAAAAGGCAAGAAAGGGTATTCCTAACGATAAGAACTGAAAACACGAGATGGAGTAACAAAATGAAGGAAAGAGAGGGGAGAAAAAAGTTGGAGCTGGTCAGTAGCAAACAAAAATGCAATAGGTAAGAGAAAAAAAATAGGCATTGGAAAAGGAAATATAGGAGCTGGGAGATGAAAACAGAAAGAAAAAAAAAATCAAGCAGTCTAGCTTCAAGAGCTACTCTATTGGGATTTCTGCAGACCATACAATATCTCCACTGAGTTGTCCTTTAGGACCTTGATCCATAGATTATCACTTTGACTGTAATGGGCTTTGGATTAAGGAAGAGTCCCAGAGTATAAATTTATTTATATCTTCATATATAATTCAGCTCTGTCTACCAACTACAACATATATTGTGTACAGAATTTAAATATTTGAACCTGGCCACTTGTATACAAAAATGCTATTTGTCAAAGTTGGGTTTATGGTTGGACTCCATGATCTTAGAGATCTTTTCCAGCCTAAATGATTCTGTGAGTCTATAAAATTCTTACCCCATTTTATTCATCCCTATGAACCATTGGATCAGAAAGACATCTCTCTCTCAGCTTGCATTTTGATAGACTCTCTCACTTTAAAATACTCTGATCAGGAGTCACACCCAGCTGGTGAAACAGCCTCATGTTTCCCTAAGACACCCCAAATACTCACCACAAATCAACCCTTTCTACAGCTGAATACATCCATACAAGTAAGGAGTGAAACATGATAGCTGAAAAAAATTACTGATAGTATGATCCTCAGCCAACATGCAGGGTATAAAAACGCTTTAATGTTCTATTTATAAGCTGTGCCTCTGTTCTTACAGAATACATTAAATTCTGGCATTTAAATTGAGTGCCTTGGGGGAGATGCATCTCCTGAAGCATTTAGTCACCTACATTAAGAAACAAGACTTCTCCCCAGTTTAGCAACAGGTTTTATAAAGGTGTGAAAATGTTTTATGGATGTATTTGTTAAAAACACGAGATCTTTTTCACACCTGTAAAAGGCATTTAATAATCCTTAGGGAGAGTTTTTCCAGTTTCAGCAAGTAAGGCATTATATGTGCTTTAAGTGGAATGGTAAGCAATTTCACTTGATCTTGATTTTCTCAAAAAAATAAAAAAGAAAAAAAAAAGAAGAAGAAGACGCTCTTAATTAAGCCTACTAAATCAATGGGGTGAAATGAAAAAATACTACTTATTAATTTACAAAAACCTAATTGGATGCAGAATGTGGACAGACTGATGCAGTGTATATGCAACCAATCTCTAGGGGAAAAATGTCCAGGGTAAACACTTTAAAATTAAAGCTTTTCTGTTGATGGAATGTTTATTCTACATAAATAAGCTTTCCTTGTTGATAGCTTCAATTTTTCTTAAATGGAACGATTCTAATTTTTTTTGAGCACTGCAACTGTCAAAATATTATTATACAACTCAGAGAAAATAGATGTATACTCTTTGATTGTGACCAAGATTGATTTGACCCTGATGCTGTTACTTTTGGAAACCAATTTTCTTAATCACATAGTCCTCTTTATGAAACAGCTCATTTATAGATTCTTCTCCTTTTGTAAATGGAGACAAGGTCAGCTACTCTTTAGCACAATATATTCCACTCTGTCCATGCCTAAGAGAGGAGGACTGAAAGAAAATTCTCTCTGTGGGAAACACATTACACACCCATTTCAATAGTGCATTATACATCAGTGTTTCAATATTAAATAATCTACATGATATAGTGGTCCATATTATGTATCATGTATTCATTCCCCTGCAGCAGTTACAGAATCTGTTCCACAGAATAATGTAATACTGCTCTCAGTTCTTGTCCTGCACTACTTTATTTCAGCTCATATTACTTCATTCTACATATGGTTCTTTCTCTATTATGGCAGAGTTGCAATATGTGAATCACCATAGCTGTGATAACCTCTCAATATCTATCGAGTGATAGGTCCCTTTCCTTCTGTAGAAGTACAAAATGAGCCAAGACAAAACGTTACAGGGTTACCACCTGCATCTTCAACATTTCCATAGCTGGGATTTTACCTGGCTTACACTGCTCACCTTCAGAGCACACTTTCAGAAAACAAACAGGAGGTAAACTGTTGCATGTGAAGTAAGGATTTTAAGGGGAACTGATTTCTGCAAGTATTCTTCAAAAGTGAGTATCACAGCCCAGTGTTGCCATTGTTAACAGGTAGGGAATAATACATGAATAACCACTGCATGAATAACCAAGAGCTCATTAGAATTGTGAGTCATGGAATATGAATTAGGTGAATGAATCTTTTGGTAGTAATTCACCCTGGGACCTTGTTTAAAAGACCACCTTTCCTCAGACAGGAATAATTTCTCGAGCCACAGCTGCTTCTGGAGCCACTGTGAGCAAACATGTGTTGAAAAAAACAATCCCTGGCAAGGACTGAAGAAAGGAGAAAAAGGACAAAACATGGTAAACTGGAATAGAATGGATAAAGAGTCATAGAGTCATAGAACAGTTTAGGCTGGGAGAGACCTTACAGGTTATTTGGTTCCAAATTCCCTGCCGTGGGAATTTGGCATGGAACTAGACCAGGTTGCTCAGAGTCTCATCCAGCCTGGTCTTGAACACTTCCAGGGATGAGGCATCCACAGCTTCTCTGGGCAGCCTGCTCAGTGCTTCACCACCCTCACAGTAAACCTAGCCTAAATTTCCCTCCTTCTGTTTGAACCCACTACTCCTGGTCCTATGACTGCAGTTCCTGAGAGTCCATCTCCAGTTTCCTGGCAGAACCCCTTCAGAAACTGGAAAGCTGTTACTGGGTCTCCATGCACATAGACTTTTATTTGTCTGCCTAATTATGAGAAACAGTTTTTGGCTCAAAGTCTCCCCCATTCAAGTGGAGGAATTTTTTTAGTGACTTAGCACAGTAATTTTTTGTAGATTTGCAGATGGAAAAAAAAAAAAAATGGAATTTAAGCATTCCTTTCCTAAACTTTATTTCCCAGCTCCTGCCTGGTGAAAAAAGGTTCTAAAAATGCTTGAGAAAGAGAAGGCTGAATGTAGCCCCTCCTAAACCCAAACTCCTCTGCAAATGTAGATGGGATTTCAGCATAAAATAAAGGTTTGCAACTCTCACTCTTCCAAGTCTATACATTCTGCTCTCAGCAAGAGCAAAGATTAATTAATCTAGTTAGAGTCTTCCGTTTTGGCAAACTTTTGGAGAAAAAACTCTTATTGGCTTTAGATATTTTTAATTACAAGTTTAAGAGATGATCAAAGACAAAGGGCACTTCTCAGATCCTTCAATTGTAAAAAAAAAAAAGTCTTTGATTAACACACATTTAAAGGAAAATGATTAATCCCATTTAAAGGAAAATGATTAATCACATTTAAAGAAAAATTATTAATCACAGCCAAGACATTGTCAATCTTAGGCTAATAACCATTTTTACTAACACTTATACATGCCAAAATCTACTGTACCAAAAAGCTAAGGTTGGCTGGACTAGCAATTAAAGAGCTGCCCAACTTTGCTAAGGTGGCTCATGCATTTCACATCCCAGTTCCTTCCAAAAATTATCTAATCAAGTTTGCATACAAAAATTATCTACCAAAAACACAAAGCAACACTCAACCAGAGTTATAATTCCACAATAGGTCAACAGAGAGTATTTATACACAGGAAAACAATAAAAGAACAGAAATCATTTATATTTATTAGGCTAGTGTATTTTGAACCAACAATACTAACTATTTCACTAATCTGCACATGTCCTCCTGTGCATGTGCTCAATTCATGGGTTGAAGTGAGCTGGTTTTAGGACACATCTGGATAGAAAAAAAAAAAAAAAGGGTTTATCTTCCTGTGTTTTGTAAAATTGTTCTCCAATGAATTGATGGAGATACCCAAACAAGTAGCAAATACTTTTACTAGAAGGTACCAGAGAAGTTTTCTTTTCTTCCTGACACAAGAAGCCTCTAAGATTGAAGTTTGTTTTCTGAAAGCTCTCCTCACTATTTAAGCACAGCTAACAATAAATGGTATTGTCATGTCATTGAGACAGGACATGGAGGGGTACAAAAGAAATCCATAGCATTAAAAATTATATCATTTTATGTTCTGTGTAATGTCCCTATTTTTTCCCTTATTGCCATAATGATGAGGGCTAAAAGGTCCTAAACTATTTCACTATAAAATACAAATTCAAATATTCTCATATTTCCATAGCACACAACCATATACTCCTCTATTTCCTTTTACAGAATAGCTAGCCTGTTTTTACAATGATGATTTGCTGTAGACTTGAGGATCACCTACTCTGATCTAAAAAAAGGAGGTGGAAAATGTTAGTGGAGAAAAAGGGGAAAAAGAAAAGAGGCCATTCCAGTTACTTTTGAAATAGGAAAGGTAGAGGTTTGAAGGATGAAACCTGCAGTTTCAGCAAGATTTGGACCTGATATTTGGGACCAAATGAGGCATCTGAGAGGAAAAAGCCAGAACTTCTCATCTCTGAAGAGGTAAGGCATCCTGATGGAGCTGAAACATCTGATCTCCAGACTGAGCACAGGAGCAAAAATGGATCACTTACAATTAATCCCTTTTGTCATTCTGTCATGCCAAATCTGGAACCCTGAGTATTAAAGAATCATTAAAGCACAGGGATCTGGTATCTTTCAAAAGTAATAAATCACTTACTGTAGGCAAATTTATTTTCAAACCTGTACATACTGTGCTCTGGTAGTCATACAGCTTCAGCTCTTGTTATGTGAGTGTAGAATTAGATTGCAACCACTGGATACCAATTCCAGTTAGATTTATATTCCAGCAATTATTTTCACCTATAAAGTACCACATTTATGATTTCTGATGTCACAGTTATACCTTAAAGACAAGATTGCACCTGGCAAGAAAAGATGAGATTGAAACTGTAGTGAAAAAAAAAAAAAAACAATGCAGAGAAATTCAGAGAAAGCACAGGAGGAATGTCACACATTTTATAAGATCCTGGGGACAATTCCCACCTGTCTGGGTGAAGCTGAGGCAGCAGAGGATGTGACATGTTCCCAACAGGTCAAGTGGACTGTGCTGCACAGTGCACACCTTGTACACTCAGGGGAGCTTCTTACCCCTGCAGTTATCTCACCTTTATTCATATAGCCTGAACCCTTCTCCAGGGACTGAAGGATGTAACAGCATTTGATGAAACTACCAAAGACCCAAAGCTAAAGCAGCAGCAGGACACTTAGCAGCTTTTCAGGCAGAAGCCATGACTGGATGTCACAGTGCAGCTGGTCTGAAGCTGTCCCCTAAACTCAGCCAGCCTAGAACTAAACCAGCTCCTGGGTGACCAAGAATAGGTTGCATTCAAATCTACACAGCCAGTCTCACTCAGCCCTAAATGCAGAGGTGTCCCTGGCCAGGGAGCTGGGTGGTGTTGAAGCCAGAGCAGTCAGCTGTCTAGACAAGGGAGTTTTGAATCTCCTGTTTCAGGAGGATCTGTACAATAAAACAGGATGCTGTCATATGGATCCCCAAAAGTGTGTGTTGTCTCTGTCTCTGACCCATGGATCTGTAACAAGTGGATGGAACAGTCTTAGCCACATCTATTCATGTCCCTTTCAGGATTTACTACACCTGGATTTATGTCACATCACCTCACTGAATATCACCTACACCTTAGCATAAACTCAGGAAGAAAGAATTCTAAAGCCTTAATATGTGCAGAAAACACCTGTGTTTATGAAAAACAATGGCTCTCCCCAGAGTACAGCAGTATCTACTGCCATAAGGAAATCCATCAAAAATTATTATCTGGTTTAGGACAAAGCAGCCTTTTATAGGCCGTAAGTGTAACTGGAACACACATAACTTATTCCAATTAGCTGGAAGTCCTGGCATAGCAGGTGGCAGCAGTGCATCCATTACTATAATGTGGAAAATATATGGTGCATGGCAACAGGCAGTTGTATTTGTCTTGATTATGGAACCTGGAAAAAGCACTTTCTATCCTATCTGCTGTGCAAAAATCATTTTTTCTGACCCTCAAATGGAAACAAGCCTTTAACAACTTGCACAGGTGACACTTTCATGTTTCTTCTGCTAAATGAATATCAGGGCTGAGTCTTCTATGGACACTTAAATACCCATTACAAGAGAATTTGATTGTGAACATGAAGTAGAAAGAAGCCAAAAAGAATTTTTGGTTTTACAGGCACTTAGAAATCTCCCAAGCTAGAGGAGGAAAAAGATTCTTCTCACCACGGTACACAAGGCAACAGTAGTTCATGTACTAATAGCACACATGTGAAATTATAAACTTTTGTTCCCTTCTGGAAACAGTAATTATTTGTCATTATTGCTCTAAACCCATGCTGCAATTACAGGTTTCCCTCTTGTCGATTCAGCCATAGGAGATCTGGATCTGAACTCAGCCTGTCTTCTTAACCATGCTTGTGTATCAATGGGAATTATATAAACACAGCAGCTACTTCATCATTCCCACCACAGATGCCTAAAATATGAGAGATCAAACACAAATAGCCAGATTAATGTTTTACTATATTCTATTGTTAGAGAAAAAGAAATGCTTGTTGCAATTGGAAATGAGAGATTCCTGCACAGTCAAACAAGACATTAAAATTGTTGAAGAAATAATATCCTGATACTGCTGATGATCCTTTGGCTCAAGCATATTTTAAAGCAGTGGATGACACTGCTGCAAATTCCTGACCTAAGAACAATACATGTTTCCTTTTTAAATAATAATTGCAGAATATTATTGCTTATCCATTCATTCATGAAATATTTTACTCAAGATTGGTACCTCTCACAGCACAAGCTGGCTTGTAGCTAGGCAATTAATTTGGCCTTAGATAAGAAATTAGCCTGGTTTGATAAACAGGGCCCCAGGTGTACAATGATAGGAGGGGTGGGATGGGATGGGATGGGATGGGATGGGATGGGGATGGGGATGGGGATGGGAATGGGGATGGGGATGGGGATGGGATGGGGATGGGGATGGGGATGGGGATGGGATGGATTTCACCCAATGATGTTCCATCCTAACCTGCAAACACCCACTGCTCAGAGAGCTGGGAAGGCCAAACTCCCAACAAATTAACTGTCATGAGCCAGGGAATTCAATCCCTCTAATTAAGAAAGGATCAGAATAATAAAGAAGTTTTTGTCATATAGATCACAGAAGGTCATGTCATCTCTGTCTCCAGCCACAACCCCAGATAACATTATAGTTACCAGCCCTACAGGAGGCAGAGAGGAATTTTTAATTTACCAATGGGGAACCTGAGAACAACTGGAAGTAAAACTAACTCCCCAATCCTGCCCTGGTCAAATACTCCATGGGAATACAGTCATGCTTGGGACACACAGAAAGCTGAATCACACCTTTGTATACAAAGGCAGCTTTTGAGAGAAGACACAGGTAAAGAAAGTCTAATTGTTAAGGATACAGGAGATCAGCATCTGGCTCATTAAACATTTCAACTGAATTTCTACCTTAGCTATATTAATAATGTCTTATTGTCTTAATGCTTGCTATGTGTATGGGTTTTGGCTGGAACAGAGCTTGATTTCACTGTGGGGCTGTGGTTTAGATTTGTGCTGGCAGCAGTGCTGGTGATTCAGGGGTGTTCAGGTTATTCCTGAGCAGGGCTAAGATGCAGTTGAAGCCTTTTCTGCTCCTTATCCCACCCCACCAGCCAGCAGTGGGGTGCACGAGGAGTTGGGAGGGGACACAGCTGGGACAGCTAAATGTCCAAAAGGACATTCCATACCCTATGGCATCACACTCAGCATATTAAGCTTGGGAGGGAGGAAGGAAGAAGAAGGGAGGGGACATTTGGAGGGATGGTGCTTGTCTTCCCAAGTCACTGTGACATGTGATGGAGCCCTGCTGTCCTGGGGATGGCTAAATAATGTCTGCCTGCCCATGGGAAGGGGCAGAAAAAGTCCTTGGTTTTCTTTGCTTGCATGCATGACTTTTGCTTTACTTATTAAATTGTCTTTATCTCAAACGAGTTTTATCACTTGAACTCTCCTGATTCTCTCCCTCCTGCCACTGGTGGTGAGTGAGTGCTAGCCTTGCTTGCTGCCTGGGTTTGAATCATGACACAACTCTTATTAAAAGGAAAATGTACACACAAAAATATATCCATATAAGCACACATGGGCAATACATTCATATACACACAAGTCTGCTTTAAAAGCCCATAATTTTGGATCCAGCACAGGTTTCCAAAGATGACAGGTGAAGACAGCTGAAGGTTTACAGCACAACCAGGAAAACATCTTAACAAGGGAATGGAATTATTGGTGATGAAATGAGGGTATCTGGTACGTCCACACAATCCCATGGATGGTGTGCCTCTTCTGCAGACTCTGCTCTCCTTCAAGGCTCCCAGCTTACCATATTTACCATGCCTGAAAATGACTGATTTGGCCCTTATGTAGGTGTATTTTCAGAAAAGCATATTTACGTAGGAGGCAAAGCATTACTTTCTTTCAATAAAGAATTATTGGTAAAAGGAAAACAAAAAATTACTACTGTTTTTCATTTAAAGTCATCTTTTCTGATAGGGACTGGATAAAAGACCAAAAATTCTAAGTATAATAATTTTATTTCACATGCATGAATTAGTATATGGGACAGCTAAATGCCAACTGGTATCATCATCATGCCTACCAAGTTAAAAGACAGAGTTTTGTTATTCTTACTAACCATTTGTGGGGGAAATTTCAATTCTGAAAGGAAAAGTGGCCTGTCAAAAATACTCCGTTATAAGAAATTTTAAAAGAAGAGACAGGAAATGTTCGTGCATATTGTTTATTTAAAGAAAAAAAAAGAAAGATTATGCTGCAGAAGATAACAGAAATTATGCATAAGTAGAGGTCCATGCTAACTTCCAGCAAGGCTTTAGCCTGTTGTTTTCATTTATATTTAAAATACAAAGGCATTTTAATTAAATTAGCATTTATATAGAGAGTTCTTAAATTAATGGAACGTTTAAGAAATGACATTCTTTAAATTGCTAAAATACCTGGATAATATTTCAGCATGTGTAGCTTTCACTTCAGGGATAATTCTTTTGCAATACTGTTTACCCTACACAGTTTTTATCCACTAAAATTCTATTGCTACACAAGATTCCTAGGAACATAAAACAAGCAGCAGTGAAAGCCCTTTGTCTCTTTTCTTAAATTAAACAGGGCTGTCCATATCTTGTGAGGCATTAGCTTCCCAGCTGGGGATGCTGGTCAGGCTGGAAGGAGAGCTGTAGCTCCCAGAAATGTTCTCCTGGTTCTGGAGTTTGTAGCAATGAAGAGGAAGTTTTATCCACCAGTGCAATCACACCATTATTAAGATAACTCTCACTGACATTTGAAGAGTCCAACGTCTTCAACAGGTCTGCCAGCACAAAAGCTTTTAAAAGCAATGTTGATACCAAACCTGACTGGAAACCTTCCTAGGTGTTTGTGACCACAGTGAGCAACACCCTCTGGATCTGCTGGTACAGACACACCCCAGGGCCAGGCCTGATGGAAAGACCTGAGGGACACAGCTTGGCAGCACCTGGAGCTGGTGAGGACGTGGTTCATTCAATCACTATGAACACAGGATGCAGAAACTTCATACAACCTTAAAGTTTACCCATATTTCATTTTTTATTTTCAGAGTATCTGAGTAATGATGTCAGAGAGAGGTTATTGTGCATAATACCACTGCATTAATGAATCTGCCACAGCCTGTGTGTACTGAAATTAGACCCAAAAGAAGTTTATTGGCCAAAATACAACAATTTGAATCAGCAACACTGAGTGCCAGTGGTGACACTACCTAAAGATCCAAATCTGAAATGCAAAGGACAAGAAGGGAACTGGAGAGGTCTCTTCTCTCAAATCTGTTACAGCCTTGGATTCCATTTCCTGGAAAACTACTAGTAAGGTATGAATTCACTGAGAAATTGTAATTGTTTTTTCGCTTACCACAATTTAATGCACTTTATCAGATAATTAAAACTGCAAAGCTGCAAGGTAAATGTTCTAAAGAGTCTTTGGCTGACTGACTGACTGCAAAGGAAAGCACAGAGGCCATGATATAGAATTAAGATAGAATGGCTGAACATGGCAATACAGCCTGACTTGTTTAAAAGGGTTATCTATAAATATTAGCTATGCACCAATGCATACTATGCCTTCATTGTGCATATTTAACTCCTTGACAATTATGCAATATAACTCAGAACATTTGGATTGATGTCTCTGCTGAAATCAAAAACAAGAAACCTTTTATATATTGCTAAGTGCTGTCCAAGAATATTTAATGGGCTCCAGTGAAGATGTGACTAGGGTATATCTAAGGTAATGGAATAAGCTGTCCTCTAGCTCTGTTTATTAGAAAATACATCATTATTAAATCTTAATCCATTCCATAAGAAAATAAGCAAAGGAGGAATAACTGTAGCAAGACAGATAGCCTATTAGAAGATCTAAGAATATCTTTATTTCACAATTGGATTAGAGGTATGACAGACTGCCACACAGCAAAAAAAGGTCTGTGTCATTTATCAAGCAATCTAAAATTTGATAAAACACATGTGTGTGCAGAAGGATCGTTTCATAAACACATTTAAGTGAATATGATACAATAAATTGAGCCTATGGACATGTGCTGAATAATTATTTATGATAGCAGTAAAATGCAATGGTGGCATTTATTATTTCAGGGTTTTCTCCATGACAGGTAGTGGTTTTTTCCCTTTCTAATTATGATTCAGTGCTACATCTTTATTTTTAGTTTTTCTACTGCATATATGCACTGAACCTATACTGTATGGAAAAAAAAAAAAAAAATTAAAAAATGCCTCAACAAAATCGAAAACTTAATACCACACTGCAGATCTAGAGCCTGAGAAAACATCTTTCTACATCAGAGAATACAAATTTGCCTAGTACCTCCAAGATCTAGTAAAATATCTCATTAACATTACATTTCTATTAGATAAGAGTAATGCTCCCTGGTTTCTCATCTCTTCCTGCTAGGAGTGGAGAAAGTTATAAAGAAATGAAAGGACACTGATTTGAATTTTATGCCCAATAAACCTTGTTATGAGGAACTAAACAGACTTCATCAATGCAGAGATTTTGTAGTGGACAAGTTCCATCCAGAATACTTTGGTCCATATTGTTAGTGTGCATTCAGTAAAATCTGGACTTTTAGGGACAATCTTCAACCCCATCCTCTTGCAGATCTTATTTGCAGCCCCTCCTCTCCACAGAGATCACTCATGCCAGTGAAATATGCAAGAGGATTTCAGTACATGGGGAACAGCTTTTTAATTTTACACAGCTCTTGAGCTATTTTGAAACCTACCCTGAAGAGTACTGTCAGCAGTAAAGAGTGATTATTTCCTCAGCTTTCTTGTCTTTTTCTATCCAATCCATCTGCTTAGCACAATGGACTCACAACCTCTGACTGAAATTTCTAGATGACACCATAATACAAATATTAAAAACTGCAACATCCACTAAGATAAGAAATAAAAGACATGCTACATGACATGTTATTAAAAAAACTCACTGCAGTCTCACTGCAATCTAGAAAGCCTTGGCCCTGTCATTGTCACGAAAAATGCCCTGTGAAATAATTCTGATGAACTGCTAATTATGCTAACAGTCCTACAACAAATGAAAGCAACTAATCCTTTTCAACAAAGCTGTCTTCATTGAATGAAATCCTCACCTCACTCACATTCACTCATGGAAAAGAGAGAAAATACTTTCCCTACTGATGCCAACATTCAAACACCCAGAGCAATTACATGGAGAGGGAACGTTTAAATGGCAAACAATATCTGTAAAACAAAATGACAAGAGGTGAAGCCACTAGTTCAAATCTCAACTCAATGCATTATGACTGGCCTTCTCACTCAATAGACATCAGATACCATGAGCAACTGGAATTACAAAACAAGCAGAGAACAAGATTTAAAGGAACTGCCCCCCTTAGGGACACAAAAATGTAAGCAATGATGGGGAGTTTGGAAAGACTTTACTTGTACCAAAAGAAGGCAAAGCTCATCTGTGGTGGCATGAGAGCTCAAAGTTTGGTGTTCTGCCACACACAAAGATCCATATTTTTGCCCTTTTCTACATCGAAAATAATTACATTAGCTCTATAAAAATCAAACCAGGTAACTGTGGAGTTACTCCCTGGGGAGGGGTGAGGGAAACACAGAAATTTTCACAAGGAGAAAATATATCTGTTTATGTTAAACTAAGGTATGCTCTCTTCTCAACTCATTTTCCTTTTCTTCTTGCCCTCTGCCATGTCTTTGCACACCCCTTTATCTGTTTTATTTCCATATGTCATTTCTGTGAATTCCACAGTGTGACCCACACAGCAGAGGAGGGAAGAGTGGTATTTGTTCAGTAACTAGCACACTGTTTTAATGCTCCTGGATCTTTGCATTGGCACAACACAAGGGAATGAAAGAGCAACACAGAACTCTCTCATTCCTTTTCCCATTCCAGGCTGCTGTGTGACTTATGGAGAGATGCATTCCACATTTAGATAGGCAAAGCTGTGTGTATTCCTGAGAAAAACCACATGGCTGTTCATTAAGAAACACAAGCAGAGGCAGAGCAGAATAATCCTTGACCTGTGCTGTGCTGGTTTTGGACTGACACGCAGCAGTGGGAAGAGCCCTGCCCAAGGAATTGCTCACAGAGGGATGACTGAAGGCCAGCACATGCTGAGCCAGCATGGGATCTGCTCTAAGCTGTGCCAGGGGAGAGCAGGGTGTTACACACTCTGGCCATGCCCCAGATCCGCCTCTGGCATCACGGGCAAGCGCACAAGGGACACAGAGGGAATTTTCAAGTGGCAGATTTGGCCAGTGGGTGATTTCTTTCAGTCATTCAAGGGGAGGTGAATGCAAAGCTGATTCACTGTGTCTCAGCTCCTCTCTGTGAAACAGGAATAACCAATCCAGACAAGCCTGTGCCAAGGTAGGCAGCAGTGCTGGAGAGACACCAGTGCATATGGCAAGAGAAGGGTTAATGCATGTGCTGTTTTCCACTTGACAGAAACAGAGGTTTTCTAACAATGCTGAACTCATTTACACTGAGTCTCATTCAGCAATAATGATTGCTCATTTTCTCCCTCTGATCTTCCTCTTTCTGCAAACTATACTTTGTCAATTAACTGACCCCTACAGAATACAAAAGTACCACCACACACTGTATGCACATGTAAATTTATTCCTAGATTACATATAATTAGTTTTTTTTTCAGTTTTTCTTCCATTTCAATTAATTACATTTGGAAAAAGGAAATAAGGAAGAGAGTGATTATCAAATAGCCAGCTGAGCTCAAGTTAATTTCTTGAAACAAACAAAAAATTTTTGCAAAATCCCAACTTACTTATTTACTCACACCACTGTTGCTATGACCAGCTTAGGAAAAGTCTTTTTCACATCTCCAGAAGTGACCTTGTACTGAAACATTTGTGCCTATCTCAAGTGCCAGCAAAACTAATATAGGATACACTGATTTCACTAAAACTACCTTTCCAAAGTCTGTAAGTTCCCTGGCATGGAAATATTATCCACTGTTATACAAGAGCAATGAATAGATATGATCTCAGGAATCTTTAGGTGAGTCACTTGTGATTTATATCAGCATCATAGCTGTCTCTACTGGTATGTAGAAGATACATCACATGTTTTTTCCAATTTAATTATTTACCTTTGCTGACCTCAGATTCTTCAAAGCTAAACTTCTGCAGGCTTATATGGGAGCTGCATTTTCATTTAGATAATCATACAACTGACAAAACCACTGCTAGCTACTGCTGAAATTTAAGTGTCTAGATTAGGCATTTACAGGCCACTATTCTTCTTAGCAGGCCAACAACTCCTCTTGTCTGCATGTTTAACTGCAGTTTTGCAGTCTTTTGCACAGTAAGAAAGTCAAATATCTCAAAAGAAAATGCTTGTTGTTGCTGCAAAATGATGTTGCTACTATTCTTTCTTAACCAAGCTCCCTCTGTAAATGTCATACAGTGGATTTTACTGTATGTGTATGTGTATTTACACACTCATGTCAGACAACAGCTAAAGCTGTCAAATTGTGCTGAGTGGTGAAAAGAAGCTTCAAGAGCTAATGTGAGAAAATGCTATAAAAGTTAAAAATCATCATTACAAAATTAGTTCTGGCTTCAATCTTAGTGTTTGACAGGGTTCCCATTAGAAGTCAGAACAGGAAAAATAATCATCTGGCCTATGTACCCTCATACATAGCATCTTCTAGCCAACAATTTCTAGCACCACCATATTGCAAGTTTCTTAGACATAGGACTCAAAAACTAAAGATGCCACAAGTTCAGTAAAATTTCCAAGAAATACAAAGTTGCTTGGAAAAACTTTCAAGCAATAAAATAACTGTATTCTTTACCCTCACCTTCACTTGCCCATGTAATGCTCTATTCAGCCTCACTTGAGATAACAGGTTATTTAGGAAGAGGGCATTCACAGCATTTCTATTTTTTTAGAGTAATCACCAGCAGTATTTGAGAGCTGCTCTGAATGCCAGGGTTGGGGTGCATGCCCCAGGCAGATTTAAAATCCACAGCAAGGCCAACTGCAAACACAAACCAGCCTGAGAAGAGGATGAGTGGAAAGATGGGGCTTGGATGAGATCCATAGAATGTTATGACCAACTGGGACACCAGGATTTTAGGATGCATCCATTCAGACACAGCCAAAGGGGCTAATCTCACATCTGTTGCTTTGTCACAACTTCTAAACTCCACTCTGTGGGCACTGACTATCCAAACCCAAAAGAACAGCATGATTCAATTCATGCTCATATGTTTTCCATAAATATGGCAATTCATTATATTGGCTGAAAGCTCTCTCATAATTCTTGTCACGTGAAATAAAGTGAACACATCCACTTACTGTATAAAGAATTTCAAAAATACACCTGTTTGCATTATTATTTGCAATATTTTGTTCACAGTTTAGGCAGCATTGTTTTAGGGAAGGGGACCAGGACAGAAGCACTGTGTGCTTGAGGCACATTGCATCTGACAGAAGCAAAACAAATCACGTCACAAAGTGCAAATTTTAGGTTTGACCTCAATAAAATCAAATCAGGTTTCTGTCAACAATTAGAAACAGTCTTTTGTAGCACTCAGCTCCTTCACATCGTTTCATCTCCACTGGCCAGTCAGGAGGAGCCATGCCCATGGCAATTTGTCCTCATCTCCTCTCCACCTACTTCCCAGGGCTGCTGTCACTGAGAAAGGAACCAACTCCAGTGATTCAACAATGCAAACATGGATTGAGACCATACCTGATTCTTCTTCAAGGCAGAGAAACTTTCTCATGTTTTTTAAAATTTCTCCAAGTCTAGTCATTCTCTGTTCTTCTTTATTTTACAAATGCAGAAGAGATGAATTAATTAAGTATATTAGAGAAGACCTAACTCAGTTGCAGATATTCAGGGATAAAAAACACATTTAGAAAGCAGTCAACTTGCTTTAGAAGCTTGTTGGCATTTCTTTGCATGTACAGCTACAGTAAAAGCTAAAGAAAGAGTTTACACTTCTAACATTCCAAGGGCATCCCCTGCTAAGGCCCTCAAACACTAGAAGGATCTGAGCCAATCTTCTTTTGCTGAGCCTCTGTTTCTCCTTGTTTGAGAAGCAAGCTCTTCAGGATATACCTAGCTATGGATCTTAAAGGAAGACTTGTCCTTGTGCTACTCACAGTTCAAATATGTGGAATAAACAAAAAAACAGCAGAAAAACAGACTATGTACATTCCTCACCATTCCAGGCAAATCCTGCCTCAGCTCCAACCTTGTCTGGCCTTCTGGATTTCAGGATCTCAGATATCATGTACTTATTGTATAAGCATACTTGTTTGTCAACCAAGCCCCAGAAGAAAAAAAGCTTCTGGACTCCTAGGCCACCTACAGTGCATGAGCCAGTCATACCCTTAATCTGGGATGTTTTGATGGACTGGACCATTTCAGTACTTTCAGAAATCCAAAATTATTTTTTCTACAGTGAATCAACAATCACAGCTCAGAGATGATGACTGATTCTAACTATGACACCCTCCCTACCTTCTTATCCCTGTCCTATGGGGTGACATCAAGCAGCACTTTTTCTTCTTTCCCCCTTTATTTCACTGGTTTATTTTTTCAGTCAATTAATGGGGAAAGGAATAATTAAATCTATTGCTCTGACCAGTTGCATCTGTGGTTAATGACTATTGTCACTGAGTAGTTTTTCAACATTTTCAACTCTTAGAGAAACACTTTTTAAACTCACCACTATGCACTATTTTCTCCCTATCACAGAACAACCATGATATGTAAGAGCATGCATGTACCTATGTACAAATGCATATAAAGTCATGAGAAAGAGGAAGGGAAGGCTCTTCCAGACATCCATGTAGCTATTCAGAAGGAAAATAATATCTAAATGATGGTAAGTACATGGCCCCCCTCTGTTTGTTGCTTTGAATTGTATAGAACAGTGGTTTTATTTATAATAAACTTTCTTTCATCAAATTAGACTATTCCATTCTCCTCATAATCACAGCTATATTCACAAGTTAGCTTATTATCACAGCAAGATCTATCAGCTCTGCCCACACTGTATTTACAAACTAGAAAGGAAGTTGTTAGCTTAGAAAAATGCATTACAGATACTGAGATAGACATGAGGACATCAAACTTAATCACAGAAAGATAAATTAACTGAGTCTGGGGAAAGACAAGGAGGAGGTCAGCAATGTCATCTTGATTACTCAGAAAGGTTAAGAACTACTGCAAACTTTGACCAAGAAAAGACAAAAGATAAACTTCAGTGAACTAAACTAAATGATCTATTGAAATGACAATAATCAAGATTGGTTTACCACGGTAATGACCATCTGGGTGAGAAAGGGGAGAAAATATTAGAACTGCAGAATTGGTTGTGCTTAAATCACACTGGGTATAGTAGTTTTGTCTACTAAGCTCTTCCTTGGAAAATAGAGAGAGAAGGAAATTTCCCTTTAAGCCAAGTTTTCACTATCAGAAAAAAATCCATCTTAGAACATTAGAAACAGCAGGAAGTACACTGCATTGAATGCTGAATTAATTTCTTCTGATAACTTATTTCAAACAGTATTTGATTAAAGGACAATAGACATGCTTTAAATCTAAAAAACATGGTTACCAGAGGCTGAGGCAAAAGTAGTGTTGCTGATAAGTGACAACAGCATTGTTATTTATTTAGCTCTTGTAAAGGCACCCCAGTCAATCAATAGCTATGCATGTACCAAGGCAGTGGGACTTGTATAAAGATGGTTATCAGAAATCCATGGGCAACATTCCACTTTTGATTACAGTGCTGCAGACTGTCCCCAGTCCTGCTGAAGACTGTGTGCCTCCTTGACAAGCCATACTGACAGAAATAATAATATAGAAACCCCAGTTCCTAATATGCATATCCAACTGCACAGCCAATTAACCACTATGCTGACTGAAATTGCTTTGTTATTCATTCCATTCCAGCTGATGTTAATACTTTGGCAGCTGATGGGGATAATAACTGATGGAGCATATTGGAAATTTTGAAAGGGGATATAAAATTTATATAATTTAAAGACATTGAGAAAGCTACTATTCTTCACAGTCTTAAAACCTGAAAATGTCTAAATGTTTTGTGTAAGAAGTACTCAGAGCAAGAGAACCAGTATGTATTGGAAAATCTATGAATGAAAAGGAGGCATTTAAAAAGATTGTGATATACAAACAGGTTTGAAATAACATTAAAAAAGGCAATTATAAGATGAAAATGAGACTTTTTCACCTCTACTTTTAACATCACACTGAGAAACAATGCTTGAACATCTGGAAACATTTACATTTGATGTTTTAATTAAAATATAACTCTTTTCTGCAATATAAGCACATTGTAACAAAAAAAATGTCATTTCATTTACCCTAATCCCTAAAACTATTTGGTTTATTATCTTTATATACCAAAATAACAATTCCAGTACATTAAAAAAAATAGTAAAGGGCCATAAAATTATTTTACCTACACTAATAATTTGGGGTCTTCTTACAAAAATAAAATGCTTTCTGTACATCATAGGGACATCTTTCAAAGTCGCCTGCATCATATATTTCACAACAGTGATATAAATTACTTTGTGCTCTGCTGTGCAATCTAGTCCTGCAGTTCTTATTTGGTGAAAACTCCTGTGGAGCTCAAACAGGCATCTTCCCTGAACAAGGGCTGCCTGACCAGGCTGCTTTATACTCCAGCACCAGTGAGCTGGTGACTCTGCTGCAGAAGTCTCTCCAAATGGACATCACTTGGGTGAATCCAGAGCACCAACAATGGTGAAGCAGAGCCTGGAAGAAGCTGGCAGATCAATGTGTGTCCCTGCTGCCACATCATGCTCTGGGTGGAAAACACTGGAGCAGAGGATGTGCTGTGGTAACACACCATCCTCATCTCTCAGCTCCAAAAACACGCCAACTCTTATTCCTCAAAACTCTCATTTTCCACCAACCCTGCTCAAGAACTTGGCTGCTGAAGTTCAGCCTCCTAAACCCCTCTACTGTTCCACCACAAAGGTCTCTAGCACCAGCCCAAAATGCCACTTGAAGATCTGCTCCCAGAACCCCATTCTGTTTGCTTCAGACTGTCTCTGCTCCTCCTAAACCCACATGTTGGTCCTAAGCCTCATCAAGGCAAAACTCTTCTGGCACTGAGTTAACTCAAGCCCTTACCTGCACAACACCTACTGCTCACAGAACTTAGCTCTTTCTGTTCTGCCTGTCAGCATGTGCACCCTATTCCCTCCCCATTTTTGCCTTTTCTTTCTGAGCACATGCAAATACTAACACGTGGATTTTGTAATTCACCTCCTGGATCCCGTTCTCAAAAACTTAAAATAAAAACAAACAAAAAAAACCAACCAACCAAAAAAAAAAAAACAAAACCAGAATCAGTTTGTATTTAGCCTCAACAAGATCCTGAGAGCACAGAAAGAAGCAATCAGAAGTGGACATACTGTGCTTGTCCTTTGGTAACTGAATTGGGGAGCCATAAAAGAGTAGACAGTAAAGAAGTGTTTGCAGGAAGGCAAGAGTGAATGAGGATGATGACAGCCATCCATATGGCTACACTTTTAACATATTCAACATGCAATTTTCCCTTCACACATGATCCATCATGTCCCTGGATTCTTAAAGAAACAGTCTTTCTTCATTTAAAGTTACCAAAGAAGTTGCAACCTCCTTCTCTTTTTATGGGTTTTGCCATGGACCATCCCTGCTTTTGTAATCTAGAGTATGAACTGGTTCTCCTTGGGGAAAAAAAAACCAAAACAAAAACCAGACTTCATGGTAGATACAGCTATAGTAAAAGCAATAGCCACCTTCTTAAATGGATCAAGGAGATAAATCATCAAATAAATCACATGCTACAAGAGACCACTGGTGAGGGCTGCAGTGTATGACTTATATTTGTGAATATTAGTCTTTCTTTTACTTCTCAGCACTTCTCCTTACATTGTTAATGTTATGATCCACAGAATTATTTTCTTATTCCTTCCTGTGGTTAAACTTTCACATCTTTCACCCATCTTTCACCTGAGTTTAATGAGAGTAAGAAAGCAAAATTGAAAAATAATTTGGCCAGGCTGGAAAGATGTTTAATTTTGACTTTTAGTGTATTAAGACTGTGTGCTGAAGTACTTTTTGTCTAATATGGTGAGCTAATTGCCTGGTTGGGATTCTGTTTATACCTCTGTGAGGCACAATACTGTCCACTAAAACCACATGAGATCACACTACTAAGCAAAATCCCAGCAAAATTACCTGATGAGAATGTGAGCAGCAAGATTGTAGTTTGTTTTTTTTTAAAGAAATGGAAGAAATCCAACCATGCTGGGCTTTTGGCTTTGCTTATACTACTAGCTGAAATTGTGTTGGCTCAAGGAAAACTGAAAGATTAAAAAAATAAACTCAAGAGGGTGGGGGTGTCAGGGCTAAGCCAGTGCCAGGGGTAAAGGGAAAGGGTGTGGATGTCTGAGGGCTGTGGTGACGTTTATTGAACAAAGTGATCATTTCTCCTTTCTTTCACACTTCTAATTCACCATATTAGAGAGCAGTGCTTCCATTTGGGATTGACTAATTGACCTGCCCTAAAAGCTCTTTTCTACTTTTAGCAGGTATGATGCTGCAAAAAGCTGACAAAGTAACAAAAAAAGCTGCTATGAGGTCACCATAAAAACTACAATTTTTTTTTATGTACAATCATATTAGACTAGAACAAAATACCTGCAAAACTGAATGGAGCTAAGGTTGAAGGATACAAGCCTGAGAAGCAAGTTCTCACCCAGCTAAATCAGCAGGGGCTAGGGACACTGGAGAGGAGAAGGTGAGGAACAAGCACACACATACACTCCCTTCTCCCTCATCCAGCTCCCTCTGACAGATGCCTAGAGATGCAGTGTTGGGCTCCACAGGAACTGTGCCCAACCCTGCTCAGCCTGAGACAGAAATGCTTCTGTCAGGCTTACAGAAGCAAATGGGAACATCTCTCTGAAGAATTAACAACAAAAAGAATTAAATGTTTTAAAACGCTGTCAGATAGCAGAATTTCTCAAAAGCACAGGAAAGCAAAGACAGAGTTATCAAGCAAACATTCTGAAATGCCACCTTATGACAGGGAACATCCCTCTTTTCATAAAATCAGCTACTTAACTTCTGGAGAGGCTCCTGGGCTTCCCTATGAAGTCCTTAAGTGGCAGCTCCACCTCTTTAATTTTCTTTAACAAGACTTATTTCTTCTGAGAAACCTGCCTTTTTACACATCACCCTTTGACTGGGTCCAAGGTAATGTTTTCTGGCAGAAGGTGTGATTTTAAAATGCTTTCTAAGGAATCATAGCTGGTACCTCTACAATAATGTTTCTTTTCCCCTCATCCATTCAGCCTTCCCTCAAAGGAGTAACAAGCCCCTGCATGATAACCCCATATGGGCAGGTGTTGAGAACAGTAAGCATATACATATATGTGCACACACATACATCTTTAGTTCTCCTCTGTAGCACATACATTACAGAACATGCAGCATTCTCAATCTTGCACTGCCTCAAGTGCACTACAGAGTGGTGGCCTGAATTTCTCAATTGTTTTGGTTTTAATTAGATCAGTCATGTAAGTTTTTAGAAAATAACACAATGTTAAAGAAGAGGCATTTCTGTGCACTTCATCTTTTCTAGCAGTTACGTACCAAAGGGTATTTAGCACACAGTGGGAATTTTCAGGTAAACAATGCTACGTTTCCACCAATACCAGCATTGTTAATCACTGGAAAAAAATCCAATAATTTCTAACCTCGTGCCTGCAACTAGGTCATCTTGAACAGAGAAGCAAAGGTTAAGTACAAGATCTGGTTTTTACTTTGCAAAGCCTGTAAATGACATCGCATGGTCGTGCAAATGAAGCAAGGCAACACGAGAAAATGAAGAAGAATGAAGCTATATAATCTAATCAGAAACCAACAAAGGGGTTTCTTCTTCTTCTCTTCCTCCCTCGGAGACAAAGGGAGGCTTTAAATCCTTAAAACACAGTCTAGTGTTCCGCTTTCTTTGACAGCTTTTGGTACTACCGAACATATGTAAGCACACCTATTCTGCATGTATTGATGTGCAGGTTCTCGCAAGTCTGCGTGCAAAAAGAAAGAGAACTACACGGGGCTCTCCAAAAGCCACCGAAGCAGCTTCCTGTCACTTCACAAACTAACTACCGGAGCACTGCCGTTCTTAAGCAAAACGTATTTGCACCTGGGAAGAATTCCATCTCTGTCCCTTTGCTGCCCGCTACAGTGGGCATCGCCTCCCTCAGTGTCTCAGCGCTCACCGCTCCCCCGATGCCCAGCGTAATGAGCTGACCTTTGCTTTAGTTCACCGCCTTTCGCCCAAGGTGATGAGCTGGAAGCAGCACCATCATCACCAGCGGTTTGAGCAGCGCCCGGGCCGGGGTCCCCGGGCACCCTGCCCTGCCCTGCCCCGCCGTGGGGCGCATTGCCCGGAGCGCGTCCCGCACCGGGGCAGGGGCAGCCAGGCGGGGCCGCAGCTCCGGGCTGGGATTCCCGGCGGCTCCGGGAGCTGCGGGACAGCCTCCGCTCCAGCGCCTGCCCCGGGGGATGCCCGGCAGCATCCCCGCCCCGCCGGGCCCGCCGGGGCTCCCGCAGCCCAGCCCTTCCTCCTCCGCCCCGCTCCTCATCCTCCCCCGAGCGCCGCCGCAGCCCGCGCCCGACCTCTGCGGGACCCACCGTGTCCGCCTCGCAAGGAAGCCGGTGACCTGTAGATAGCGATAGGCACTGAATGATGTTTGCTGCTGCCGTGGAAATGGTGAATGTGGTGAGCGCCCAAACTGGAGGCGCCCCACGCCACCCCAAGGAGGCCGCTGAGAGTGAGCGGGACTATCCAGAGCAGGGCCAAGCGGCCGCCGGCGCCGCTGCTGCCGCTGCTGGCGGGTCCCGGCTCCGGGCTGCCCCGCAGGAGCCCCCCCATCCTCCGGTGCTCGGCGAGCCGGCCCGCGGCGTCCTCGGGAGGAGCAGCAGCCACAGCGACGGAGGCAAACTTTGGGCAGAGGCGCTCGCACGCTCGCACACGGCGCTGGCTGCAGCTCACGGCACCAGGCGAGCCATCTCTTCCCTTTGAGAAAGCCTATGAGGATCCTTTTCTCCAGGTCTTCTTCTACCCAAAACAATCCGAGACATAGTCAGAGAATCCAGGCAGTTTGGAGCCTTCGCAAAGAGGTGCAAGTGGGGAAAAGCCCCGCGCCCAAACAATCGTTAGTTTCAGCTTTCCCGGGGCTGGTGCTCATTAACAATACTCCACAGTTGCAAGGTCTACGAGAAAGCCAAGCATTCCCCCATCCTCAGTAATCCACAGTGTAGCCAATCATGCCACATTTTTGCTAAGAAAGAGAAAAGGGGATGCCACTCCATCAGCCAGCGCTGGGAAAGCAGAGAAAAATCAAACTGCTGCTCTTCCCTCCATTCATCTCCAAACTGGTGAGCCCTCACCGAGCGAGCTCTCTCCCGGCGCGCACACACACTCACACTCGCCAACACACACTCACACACTCGCACACGCCGCCAGACAATAATCAGGCTGCTCCGGCAATCTCAGTGCTCTGACTATTGACTGTAATGCCCGAGGATGTTTTCAGGGAGAATAGTGCACCCTTATGAAAGAAGCTGGGAAAAAAAAAATAAAAATAAAAATAAGCATGCTTGCGAGGAGCAGGGCTATGCAAATCTGCAGTCTCCGAACAGCAAATCGCTGAGGCTTGGATGCAATGCAGAGGACGAGCCTATGTTAAAGAGGGAGGCTGAGTTCAGCTCCCACACAGTCGCGCTGCCTCTCCTCAGCCTTTCGGGAGCCGCGCACTTCCAGAACGCGGCTTGGGCGGTGTGGAGGGGACACACACACACACAGACACACACACACACACTCTCTCTCTCGCACACACACACTCTCACACGCCTCTCCTCCCCACCCGCGCCGCGGAGTCAGCAGCACGGCAGGAGCACTTCCCCTCCTCCGATAGTTCAGAGGTATCAGTGTCTTGAAAACCTACTTTCATCTTGAAAAGAACGATTTCGGGGTCTTTTAATTGGCCTAAACTTCGTCCATCAGATGTTTCCCTCCTCTATTAGGGCGCCGGCTGTGATTATCCGGTAATTACACGCACGGCGCCGAACAAAGAGTTACCGGGATTTTCTCCGGCACTACTCGACTACCGCACCTCGGCCGCCCACCGCAGCCGCAAACTGGGCTGAAAAAAACCCTTTCTGGGCTGAGCTCCCCCGTTCCCCCGCAGCTGCAGGGCGGCGCCGGCAGCTCCCGCATCGCCACCCGGCTGCGGGGCCCCACGCCTACCCCCAAAACAGGGCGAAGGGCTACCCTAGAGCACCAGCACCACCCCCGCACAGACGCACACACGGAGCCGAGGGTGCCGTGGGAGTCGATGTCTGGTTTAAAAGCCAAGGGTCGGCATGTAGGGGCCAGCCCATCGCCCCCCGAGCCGGGCGCGGAGGCGCACCCCCTGCAGTACCGCACCTGGGCACGGCAGGGTGTGCGAGCCGCACACTCCCGGCCCTCCTCTCCCTCTTTCCCTCCCTCCCTCCATCCCTCCCTCCCTCCCCCGCTCCCAGCCTGCCGTAGATCTTGTGCCATGCCTTCAGCAGCATGAGATCATGGGTGCGGATGCGTGAAAGCAAGAGGGCGAGCGGTGGGCGTGAGAATTTTTTTTTTTTTTTTTTTAAATACATTTCGCGTTAATTTAAACGAAAACCGCTGCAATTCGCCGAGGCGCTAATTCCCGCGGGTGCGAAGGGAAGTCACAACCTTTGCTCGGCTGCGTAGGCTGAGGAACGAGGGAAGGCGATTCGCCCCGGCTCCGCTGAGCCCAGGGTGGGTCGCTCCCCCCGGGGACAGGAACGCCCTTGGCCGGGGGTCGCACCGGGGGCCGCACACGGTGACGGGAGGAGCCCGAACCCCCGGAGCAGGGGCGGGCAAGCGGCACCTCCTGCCCTGTGACCGCGCTGGTCACACCCCTGCCCACCTGGACGCGCCGCATCGCAGCCTCCCCACGCACCCAAAGTTTTGCCAAGACGCAGAGGTAAATGATAACAAAGCCTTGAGGCGCTGCCCGAGCCCTTTCTGCGCTCCGTGGAAGGGAAGACACACATCCCGAAGGAAGTGGCCCCGAGAGTTGCCACCCTGCAACACCCCCGGCTCCTCAGAGACAAAAGGCAGCTTAGGAGAAAGTCAGCGACTTTTCCAACCTGTCTCCAAAAGCCTCCGTGTGAAAGAAGAAACACCAATTTTCCAAACTATCATGCACTGTCACCTCCTAAAAAAAAAAAAAAAAGACGGTAATTCTCCAAGTTTCGGAGTTCGGGTAAGATGGAAGAAAAAAAAGGTATGAAACCTTAAAGAAACGTCAGCCTGGATTCGACAGCTCTTATAAAATTAAACCTCCTGATATATGTTTCCTGTTCATGCAAGTAATGTGTGTTAGAAATTTCATCCATAAATATCACTAGGTCTTCTATCAAATCGACTCAGGAAACAAAATATTTCAGTCAGTGGAACCAGTTTTTCATTAAACTGTTCACATGTTGCTGCCGTTTCAGAAACAGGCAGTAGTTAACTTGACTGTTCTTAATGATTCTAGACATCCTACAGACGAGGAACTTAAAATTGTTATCACTCCTCTGAAATAGGAAGCCGGTATTGCCAACCGTGTAACTATACAGTTGGCAGCGCAGTTGTACAGATAAAATTTCAGCTGGCAAGTCCCGTCTAGCCTCGGTCTGCTCGGCTGTGCTGTTTTAGGGCCGCCACCGGGAGCTGCGCTGTGCCACCCTACATCGGGAGTTTCCCTGCCGGCACCCAGGAAAGCATGGCTCCATCCCCACTGGGGGATTCCCCATTAGCTGTAACCTTGCCGAGAGAGGCTTTCTGCACATCCCTCCCGGCCCAAGCACAGTTTGCTCGACTTTGGTTGAAGACCCGCTTTGGTGTGGATTGAAAAGGACTCTGTGGAAGCACTCTGTTTTTTGATATCTTCATAGTTTGAGTACCTAAATCTAAATTCTTGCTTCATCTACTGTGCCAGGGAGGCCTAAAGTGCTTAAAAAACAAGGACAAATGAATAAAATGTTTAGGTACTTCCAAAGTACTTAATTTAATATTTCACTGAAGATAAAAGGGGGTTTTAAGCTCCCTACTTTATTAAATATGTACTATTTATGCAGTGCACATACACAACTGCCACTAAAGTTTCTAGTTTCAATCTGTGCCTGGAGACTACTTAGTGAAGTTTTTTTTTTCCCATCAGATAGATTATAATGGGTCATTTTTAGGTGCTACATTATGATATTAATCATTACTTAGAGACCGTTAAATTAATGGATTGTTTTGCTGCTGAGCATCCAAACCAAGAGTTGAGTATATAAACGCCAAATCTTCACAAAACTATTTGGGCATCTAACTCTTACTTAAGTGCCCTATTAAAGTGTGAATGGGGTGATTGCCCTCTAAGTAGGCATCTCTGGATCTGGTAATGTGATCAGCACCTTGGGTGTAACAACTCTAATTTTAACAACGCTTGACATTTTTTTTCTGGCTCTGCACTCTGAGCCACAAATGAGAGAGGATTATCCATGTTTCATGGGGGAGAAAGGTGATCTAATGCAGTGCAAGGGTGAGAAATGGGAGAGAATTAATTTGCAGAAGATATTAAAAGATTGAAAATTAAAAGAATACCAGGAAGGTGAAGAAGGGAGTGTGTACGAAAGCAAGATGGAGACAGAAGACCAAAGAGGGACATTCTAGTAAAATCCTCTCTTGCTCAACTTTTTTTTTTTTTTTTTTTTTTTGTGTTTTCAGCAAGCCAATAAAACTTCTTTATGATTTGAAGCAAATACTGGTAGTCAGACCCTTATATTTTTTGCATGTTTCAATGTGAAGAAGGTAGAGAGTGTCAGTCTCTTTCCTCAAGTAGTGACTGATAGAACAAGGAGAAATGGCCCCAAGTCATGACAGGGAAAGTTTAGATTGGGTATCTGGGAAAATACCTACAAAGTGCTGTCAAGCATTGGAACAGGCTGCCCAGAGAAGTGGTGAATTCATAATTCCTGGAAGTATTTGAAAGACCTATAGAGATTCTAATTAGATATTATGAAGAAATTCTTTTTGTTAGCTGAGGACTAACTGAAGTTGAAATAACCTGGTTTTAATCCCCAAGGACATAGAATTGTACTTCCAACACAATCAACAACTTCCACTCTGTGGAAGTTCACTCAAAGAATGAAGAAGTGGTACACAAGAAAGCAATGGACAAGAGTTTGTGTAAACAAATAAATGTTCCACTGCAAGCATTATAAATAACATGTGAAAATAAACTCTAGTGTTCACAAGATAGTTTTTAGAATCTCAAGAACTTATCTCAGTGAAGTTAGTCCCATTTAACTCTTGCCCTGTGCAGGTCACATTGGTAGTAAAGACTTTTAATTAAGGTATTTCCACCAAATGAGCTCTGTTAATACCAGTAGATTCCTAAAATTTTTGAGCAAAAATATCATTATTGCAAGAACACATCTTTCCCTAATTTGTTCTAGTGTCATTATGCTCATAAAGAAAATTTATACAAACAAAAAAAGTACTCCCATAAGTATAGTTTACTTTACTTCCTCAAATAAAATCAGATACTTCTTGCTGGTATGACCATATCTCTCTGCAACAGTACAGACAGATCAGCTAAGATGGACAACTTCATGAACACCAGCAAAACTGCAGTGCAGACCATGCCTCAGGCCAGCAGAAGTTGTCAGTTAAATTCAGGGCTCCTTTTGGTTAAGTGCCACCTTATGCAACCAGGCTCCTCTGGCCACCACCCCTGCACTTAGTGCTGTAGCATCCACTCTTAAATTCCTGAAGCTTAACTGCTGTTCAGCAAAATAATAAAAATAATAAAACAAACAAACAAAAAAAAAATAAAAAACAAACCAAAAACCAAAAAACCCCAACCCAAAACACCTTCACAAATCTGTATTTGTATTATTAACTGTGGAGAGCTTTGAGACACTACCATTGTTTTACATTACAGGTTTTCCCCACTACTAGGCTTGGACTCTCCCTTAATTTGAAAATACATGGACATTCTATGATTACAATTACACAGACCAGAATTTATGTTTATCCAGCCTGCAGAGGCTTAGAGAAGAAAACAGTCAAGCTAATGTTTCCTCTTTCCACTATAAACACTGCTGAGTTTAATGACCTATACATTTTATCTCCCAGTACTTTTACTGATGTCCAGTAACAGTGGAGGTGGTAACTTTTTAAACAGCAGAGAATGTTCCTTTCAAAAGCCAGTTAATTGCAAGATACTGAACCAAGGCCTGTCATTCATGTCCAGTTTGGTCCTAACCCAGCATAACCTAGGGCAGAAATTGTTTGCTTTATGTCAATATTAACTCCTTGAAGACTTGGGAGATAAAATACATGATCCTAAGGGAATGAATGAAGTATTTGTACAGCTATAAAATGCACAGAAATTAAAAATTTTGGTAATAATATGAGAAAGGGAGCTTACAATGGAAATACCTAGGCTGCATTCTCTGTAGTGTAGCTATTCTCTCTCTATGCATAGATCAAAATAAATCCTGGTACAGTTAATAAGTCTTTTCTGTCCATCCAGATAGGCTTACATCTTCATAATAAATGTTTCTTGACTCTGTGTATAAAGTCATCTCTTTCTCTCTGTTCCTTGCTGTCAAAATCAAGGTGATTTTCATTTTGTTTCATTTCATTGAAGACATGCACATAAGCCAGATCTTTTCAATTTAGAGCAGAAGGGGCTTTTGGAGAACATTTTGCAATGGGGAATTTTGACTTTGAGGAGAAAGTACCTCTTAATCTGAAATAGCCCTTATTGGTTCAGAAGTCATTGGAGCACTTTGCCAAGTTTGTCCATCCTTGCTTAAATTAGGCTTGGCTTGAGATGGCTTGAGGAAGATGGCTCAGAATCCACTGGGGGTTGGCTTTTGGTGGTTCTCAGTGCTGCAATGCCATTTAATGACACTTTTTTTTCAATTTTTTTTTTTTTTTTTTTTTTTTTTTAGTTTAACTTATCAAAAAGTTTTCTAATACTTTGTGTAGCTTCCCCCTTTGTCTCCAATATAAAGCCAAAGGAAATAAGGCCAAGTCCACCTGTATGTACATAGAGGCATTTAGGAGTTTTGTAGTCCTGTAGCAAAGAGTCTCCAGCCCTGTTCTCTCTGGGCTACCACATGAGTGGTTAATTCTATGGGCAGTCAGGCTGCTGCTGCAGAACCTGCAAAAGTCTCTCTGACTTTTCCCAGTGCTGCTGCAGGAATTGGCCCTGCATTGCCACAGAAAAGAGAGATCCCTGGGACAGCTTGAATGCTACTGATTTGAACTTCTCAGCAAACACTCCAGCTAGGGACAAAAAGCAAGCCACCACAAAAATAGCTTCTAAATTAGTCCTCAAGAAGTTCAATAACAAATGCCAAAAACAGAACCCAGTGTTCTGCTCTTCTGATTCCAGTACAAGCATACGAAGCATATGCAAAACTTATTTGCTGATAAAGGCCTCCAGAAATAGGAAAAGTGTGTATATTACAGAGCTGTTTGCAGCCCTTAATATTATTTACCATGTGCAATAACTGAGATATTAAATTCCATGTCAAGGAAAGCTCACAACAGACTGAGCGCAACAGCCACAAAATGGGGAAATTGAGTATAAAGATCTTGCAAGGCCAAGTTGATTGCTTTTTGTTGTTGTTGTTGCTGTTGTTGTTGTTTGTTTGTTTTGTTGTTTTTGGTAGGAAGCCCACTGGTAGCCAAGAGAGCCTTATATGGTGTTTGTGGAGCACTAAAGTCAGGACTGCATTTTTGAGCATGGTTTCCTGACAGTGTTTCTAAGATATCACTCAATATGACTTATGAACATCACACAACACCCCTGGCTTTTCTGGCCTGGGTCAAGAAGGGGATGTACAGTGAAGTTCCACCTCCTGTCTTTCTTAGGATAATGCTTCAGTCTTGGCAAAGAAAGGGATAAGGTGCAGCCATCTACTTTTTGTCCAGTGCAATACATTGCTTCGGACTCCAGACAGCAGTAGTGCTACAAGTCAGCTGTAAAAGAAACTGAATTTAAAAAGCAGAGTTGCAAGGAGATGACTTTAACTTTTGGTAGTCATAAGATGAAAATGTTCAAATACTTATTTAGCTTTAAGCTTCTTTCTTTCTTCTTTTTCTTTCCCGCAGAAAAAAGTGTCACCGCTGTGCAGAACACATTTGTAACGCCAAGCAAATTTCCTATAGCTGAGTTATGAACCTCTGAACATACAGGTTTAAAATGAAAATGCTGACATAATCTTAAATGTAGTGGCACAAATACTGCCACTACAATAATCCTTGTAATCTAATATATTAGCCCTAGGGGGATGGAGACTGAATTGCTGGTCTCAGACAGCCTTTCTGAGGCTCAATTCAAATTGCACAATTATTCTACATCCTTCAAGTTCTTTAAAATACATTTCGGATGCAGTATTGTACATTCCAAAATATTTCTTCTTCAGAGATTGATTTGACTTTTTTTTTCCTACTTTAAAGAGATATATGACCTTGGAGGCATGTGAAAAATCATTAATCAGGTTTAGGCTGTGTAACACTCTTTTGCATGTGAAGGACTACTTTTTTTTCTAGATTCCCTCAGTTATGTTGCCAAGGTGATTCCCCCAGAGAGCCATGTGTTTATCTTGACAGGTGTTAGTGAGATCTGGGGAATCTCAGTGGAATTGTGACTGGTTGCTTTGAGGTACAGTAGAAAACATTAAGTCTGCAAACTAATGAACTTACATTCTAAATAAAATAAACTACAGGGTAAGTTGGATTAATCTACTGATCTTTCTAATGAAGCTTTTATTGGGCGTATGGTGTGGTCTTGCTACTTTCCTCATACAGCTAGCACAAGCTAAAAGTCAAAATGAAATGTATGTGTACCTCTTCTGTGAGATACCTCTTCTGTCTCAAAAACTTGCCATCACAATTATATTCAGACTGCTGTTTTACTGGCATAACCTCTGATTATGGTTTGCAAGACTAAATGGATTAAAAAAAACAAAACAAGAATGCAATCAGATCAAAAAAGGAAACGAGATACCGCTGATAGGAAAAGAGAAAATACAACTTCTACTGCTGTTCCTAAGGGAAAATTTAAAACCACTGCTGGCAACTTACAATTTCTCTAAAATCCATTGTGTGACCTGTCCTGACAATGTCAGGGAACCATAATTAAGTAGTGTAACTTCCAAAACTAAATAATCATTCCTTAGTTACAGTCCATTTGTGTTTTCCAGCACTGACTGTAATACACTATATTTTTATAGTGCATATTAGAAGCAATAAAACAATAGGTGTTTTTGACAAAGAAGAATGAGTCTTAAGCAAGGTGAAACAAACTCCCATCATTTTCAGCCAGCTATGCCTTTTGCTTCTAATTGAAGTTTTCTTTCTCTCTGTATATGTACAAGATCAGAACACAAGAAAAAAAACATTCCTTAGCAACATTCATCTTCTGGGGGCATGCTGCTGAATTTAGGAATAAAACCATAACAACATCTCAAAGAATAGCAATAGCTCATATACTTCAGCTTTGATATACTACTTCAAATCCTTAATCTCCTCTTTTCAGATTTCCACATAAAGTTTTATTCTGCTTCCATATTTGCAAATGTCCATTCAACACAAAAAACAACTTTTCATACCCAGGCTCTCCCCTCCCTGTATTTACTTCAACAACAAATTAGCAGCCAAATTTTTCTCTTTCTTTCTTTTTTTTTTTTTAATTTTTTTTTTTTCCGAGGATGAGAAAATAGATATGGTAAAAACAGAGTGAGAACACAAGAACACAGTTTTTCTTTCCTTCAGCACCAGCAGCCAGAAACAGTATGAAAGCAATGGATCATGAAGAAAAGCAATTTCCTACTTCAGGGATTAAGCAATACTCTCTTTTGTAATGTTAAATGAAAGGTTTAGTTATTTTTTTCCAAGTAATACTGATTTTTTTCCCCTCAATGTAAATAAATATGCACTGGAGAAGCTCCAATACTGGCAAACACATCACTTTCTAGCCAATCAATAACACAGATAAAACCCTTTGTGTTGTGCTCCTTTCAGCAGGCCTATTGATAGGGCAAGAAAAATTAAGCTACTACAGAAGCCAAAGGTAATTAACTTAACAAGAGAGAAAATCTGATGATATATACATTCCCTTCTTTTCTTAAGGACAAATATAGGGGATGAATACATAGGAAATAGACTTTTGGGGAAGAATTCAAGTAGGGACAACTATCTGCATTTTATTGGCACACCTCTCACCCAGAGAAAATATGTGAATTACCTGTGATGGAAGGCTAGACTATCAAGTGAGGTACCACACCCTCCCTAAAATATGATCCTACAATCCTCTTCAGTAGTATGGAAAATATGGAACTTCTACTCCTGCCTCTGCCCCAGTTTTTCAACGTGCAACCTTGCACAAATCACTACAAAGCATGTGCCATTTAATGGCTAACTGGCAAGCTGGGTAATTATGACAAGTCCCAAAGATAAAGGGTATTTGCATGAGTAAGGCTTGGTGGAATTACACCCTTCACACCACTGCTGAAAGGTTCCAAAGGCTTTAATCGTCCAGCATGGAACATTGCAGGATTTAGTCTTCTCCACCTACAATTTTTTTTTCATCTATAAAGCTCTACCAAGATTATTCAGTGCAATTTTAAAGCCAGTGCTCTGTTTAAAGCACTTTGAGATTGCTTCCTGATGAATGCCACTGTTGGTAATAATTATGGAAACGTGGGCTTCCCTCAATTTTTATACATAGATAGATAGGAATCCTGTAAATATTTGATCAACTTTGCTTAAAGGGACAATTTGTATGGGAAAACATTACCACAGTAAAGAAACTTTGTTGGCCAAGCTTGTTCTCCTTAGCATATATGCAAATAATAGCTGCAAATATTACGAGATTTTAAAGAAAATTATTTGATTCTTACCTGTGTTTTAGTTTTAATGAATTACATTTTAAAAATTCCTAGCTAAAACAAAGTGCTTGCTATATAATTAAAATGAAGAGTCATAACCAGCTTATCTTTAAAAGCAGGTTGTAGCAGGAAAGAAAATCCAGGACTTCTCAGCTGCAATTTCATGGCTCTATCAAAACTTGCCTAATTTTACCTATTTATTTCAGTGCATAATAAAAGATGTACTCAGAGAAAAAATGTGCAATGCATACATATTTTTAAAGGCTTAGAAAGCTAGCAGCTTTCTTTTAACACCCTTGGATCTAATTTTGTTCCTAACAAGTAAAATGAGAAGAATGGGGCCCTAAAAAGGATAATGATCTGAAACCTGCTCTTTGAATCTTTGCACATGCTAAAGCTATAATTTGAATAGAAAAGATGGGTGGTCTGCTGACCATCTTTGGTCACAGAGTTGAGCATTACTGCCCAGAAAAAGCTCATGGGTTTTGTCAGGAAGGTTTCAGAAACCACTGTATTGAACCACCAGCCTATAATAGCTCTTCCACATTTCACAGGATGTCAGTTCCTGGAGCTGTTTTTTCTTTGATGCACACAAAGTACTGCCAGTAATTTCAATCAGAATTATGCCATACACTGGAAGAAGACAATCACATAATATGAATTATCATGTTTTTTCCATATCCCTGCCTCTCACAGAACTGCTGGTTTGTTAGAGGACTTAATACAGTATATGCTACTGATCTGTGGCTGCTTTCTTTAAAAAAAGCTTAGTACTGGTGTAGTCCTTCTCATCCACATATATCAAAGCATGTTAAAAAGCAGCAAAAAGAGTGGAACCAAGAAGAGACTTACAGTGAAACCTTTTTTTTTTTAAATTTGGTAATATGAAATGCTCTCAAATTATTTGTAGTGAAAAATAAAGGGATCATTATGAAAATTAAAGAATCACATTGTAAAAAATTGCCTGATTTTTAAAACTATGTTCCCCCTCATAATTTTTGTGGTCTTAGTTTAAAAAAGGTCAATGTCTTTTCTTTGTTGCTGTTTTTCAGTTGGGATTGAACAATTCGTGTTTCAAATATTTTCTTTTCAGAGAGACGTCTAAACCTAAGATTAGTTAATTCTTAATATAACTCCAAATCAGGGCACTTCCCTCAATAAAGCTCCTGCTCTCGATTCACTTGCATCACACAGGACAAGGAGCAACAATCCTTTGGCTAAGAGTGAAAATCTACACCAAAATTACAATCACAGAAAGGTCTATGAATTAGAGCACATGCAAGAGCAATGCTTATGTTGCCACGTGCTTTTGAGCTCCAAAATGCACCTGGTGGTCAAAACTCACAAAGTGAGGTTGAAAGAAAGGTTTTTTCAGCAAGCATCCTACTGACCAGAATGGAATTTACCCAAGTCAAAAGCCTGGGCTCTGCCTTATTGTTGAAACATTCCAGCAAAATCAATATGAGCTATAAATTATTAGAAGCCATTTTTAATTCTCACCTACTTTGCACTAATGATCAATTTATCATTAATGCAGAAAGAGATTTAAAGTAATGTCTATGCCATTAAAATAAATATCCATTAGTATTGAGGATATCCCACAAGTGCATTTGCTTCTTGTGGAATTCTTCCAGAACACTGGATCTATATACAGTATAATATAATGATATTTAACTGGTAATGAGCTATTGAATTGCACAGGGGGAAATAGCTTACAACCTTAAAAACTTCTAAAGTAACTTCTCTAGTCAAGATGGGTTTCAATTATATAACTCAGTGTATTAAAAAGTTTTGTTGTCTATAAAATATATCTCTCTTAGTTTGCATTTCTTTCATTTTTTTCTTCAAAGGAGATTTATAATTTACAAGCAATACAGTAAAAGCTTCCTTCTACTAAAGAAGCTCAGAAATACACAGATTCACAAGATTAGTTTCCAGAAGGAAAATTCTAATTATGCATTTGAAGAAGTTTGCTTATTCCTTTCTAGCACAGTTTGCAATGTAAATGTTGCAAATGTGACTAGCAGCAGGAAATTCCTGTGTCATTACTCAATACAGACCCAGGTGGTAAACAACAGTTAAGTTTTTGTTAATTTATTTAGACTCCCCAATTTAATCTCTTTGTTTGAAAAGGACAAACTACTGTACCACTGAAGTTTTTGGTCACAGTGCTGAAATCAGCAGATTATTTCATCCGTCTTTAGCCACAGACATAAATATCATTAGGAAGTTTTCTGACCTGGGTGACTATAAAAACAAGGAGTGAGAAAACCCAGAGCATTAACACAAACCCAGCCATTAATCTGCAATGTATATTTCTCTCCTGACAAAAAAAGATTTTCAGATTTCCATTTGTTGGTGAAGAGGATAACTCAAGCACTCTGAAATCAGTACATGTTGATCACTGCTCTCTTGTGGCAAAAAGGAACTTCTTTTTCTATGCATATTTTCAGCTGACTAATCTCCAATAAAACTTTATCATATTTTTCTAATAGATATGTGGCAGGTACTTTTTTTTTTTTGTACTTCTTTTGCTTTTAGTTGCCTGGTTTTAGTGTGAGCCTCTGTGTTTGAACGTGGTTCAGGGTGACACCGTGAGTCGACATCTGCTCACAGCATATTGGAGTGCACAAACACAATCAGAGCCTGCAAAAATGTGAAGCAATTCTCCCCTTCAGCTCAGCATTAACAAACCCTCAGCAGGAATATAGGTACAAATTTCGACATTATATCCCAGGAAGACTCGAGTGTATTGAGAAAAATGTGAGGAGAGCAACATGACCAGAGTCTAGGGAACAGGGGCTTCAATAAAGCTTGAAAGAATTAGGCTAGAAAGGAGACAACTGAGATTGAACATGATAATAGCTTTCAAATGCATGAAAGGCTGTTTCTAAAGAATAAGGAAATCACCTGTTCTCAGTCACAGTGATGGACAGGACAGAAAGAAATGTGCTAAATTGCAGCAATTAAGATTCAGGGCAGATATTGTAAAAACCTTCTCAACAGTGAGGATAGTGAGGTGCTATAAAAGATCACCTAGAAAATGGTGGAGTCTTCACTGTTAGAATTACTTCTGACCAGCACAGTCTTCTTGGAACTACTCAAATATAATTTATTACCCTTTCAGGACTGGGACAATGTCCTGCACTCCCTTTCATCTTTAAATTCCTACAAATAACACTCCTGCATGCAATCATTTTTGCTGGAAATTGTTAAAACTGCAGAAATAAAAATATTCTCCACTAGGCCTCCCCTTCCCCATGTTGGTACAGAAATGAGTTGGAGGAAATTTCTTATCCACACTGGTTTTTTTTGCCCCATGTGATGTTACTAGAGATGACAGGTGTTATTTGCTTGTTTGATGCAGAAGACAACAATGAGAATAACCAACCCTACCTAGGCCAATAATACACAAATGAATAAGAAAGCAAATCTCACCACACCACAAATTCCTCTGCTAGATCACAAAACAAGACCAAATGAATTCAAGAACGAGGAAAATGCATCAGGCACAAAGATTTTAGATGAGTGGAAAAGAAAAGAAGTTGCTCCATCTACCTGGGTTTTCAAAGAATAGGCTGTGGTATCTATATCTATATATCTAATCTATATAACCTAATATCTATCTATCTATCTATCTATCTATCTATCTATCTATCTATCTATCTATCTATCTATCATCTATCTATCTCCATGTGTGTGTTTCCCACCTTTTAGCACTGACAAAAACCATCATGATAAGATCTTATTTCCTAAAGTTGGACCATATTATCAACGATTACATAACATGCATGAGGTTGAAACATGGTCCTGCTCCTGGACCCAGTGGGCTCAATAGTATTCATCAAATAGTCTGTTCTCATGGGATTACACTTCCAATCATGCTGTTTAGCTTTGAAACCTGCAGTTTTAAGTAATTTTAATTCTTTACTGGTTAGTGGACAATATTCTCCACATCATCTTGGAAATGATTTTACATCTCTGCGTGGAGAGCTGGATACTGTGGTGTCCTATTTGAAATTTCATGGAGCCATTTACATGTGCTAAGTGAAGCAACACCCAGTGCTCATCCAGATTTGGACAACTGTGCATGAATCTTTCAAAAGTGAACTAAAACATGATTGAAAGAACTCACTTAAAAATACCAACTTAAAGCCTGAGTAAAATTGACTTGCATTAGTTGTGAGGGAGAAAACTGTAGTGTCAATACAGCAGAGGGTTAGGGTTATGATCTATTTCTACTAAAGATAGGAAGGAATATAAATTCCCTGTCCCTTCTCTAATCTATATCTCTGTAAATTTCCATGTTACATCCTTGACAAGTCTCCTAGTATTTGTAATTTCTTCTTTTTCTCCCTGGTAATTTTCACTGATGGGAAGAGTGAGAGAAATCTCCAGAGCAAGTTCCTTTACTTACAGCTCCCTTTGCAGAAAGAAATTTGCCTTTTTGCTGCTGTGTAAAGTATCTCAAGATTTGTCCCTCATTTATTAAATTCATTAGAGATCATCATGGCTATTGAATTTCTTTCCAGCAGGATACTCTCTTGTCAGTAATTCCCTGTCCACTGTTCTTCAAAGAAACTGTTTTCTTTGATCCATATTATAACTGAATCTCCACAACTTGAAAATAAACCTGTTGCAGCTCACTCCTCCACTGCTGATGACTGTATTTCCAGTCAAGACCATTCTCTCAGAATATACTTTTCAAGGATGTAAGTCTTTTCTCACAACTTTTGCATTACATTTTTGCTTCATAGCACTTTTTTGTAGTAATCCGAATACAGATTTTAAAACAATTAATTGATGCTTCTATTCCAGATACTTCAGCAGGACAGTACATCTAGAAAATATAAAGCACCTAAATAATGCAAGAATTGTGATAAAAGAAATGAGAACAGTTGGATAAAAATAAACCTCATTATTATCTAACCAAATTCACAGCTGCAATGTCATATCCATCACTAGAAGAATGTGAAAAACCTATGCAATAGGAGGCCATCAAAAGATCCAGGGAATATGGGAGGAGTATTGAAGACATGTGCAGAATGTAGAACAAGAGAAAGAAAAATAGCAGAAGTCCCTGGAGCAGAAGTCCATAGTATACTAGAAAATTGAAGCTAGGAATGTTTTACTCTCCAAACTTGGATTCTAACAAAGGATCCAAGCAACTGCAGAATACACAACAGTAGAATCTGGTGATTCACAATTATTACTTCCCCTATATACTTATGAAATACATGTTTAAATTTAGTGCTGGTCTTCTTGAAAAGGAAAGTAAAGCTTTTTCCATCATATTTCAGAAAAGCTTCAGGACTGAAATGGAATACATTTCAAATGGAAAGATCAAAGTTACTGTGTTTCATCCCAGAACACACAAAGTTAAAGAAATTAATTATTTTTTCTATAAGTGTTTTGATCCTGATTTCTTATACATAGGGAGGTTGAATTTTTGCCAAGTTGCATGAAAAACTATGCAGTTTCATTGATTCATAACTGTCCAATTATATATAATCTTTGCTTACTGCTCCTGAACAAGGACAATTTTCATGTCATTATTTTCCTTCTAGTTTTCAGTAAGCCAAGCATCACTTGTTTCAACAGAACATCATTACGGGTTGCTTTTCTCTCCAAATACATTTTCCAGTGGATCACATTAAAAAAAAAGAAAGAAAGTAAAAAAAAAAAAAAAAAAAAAAAAAAAAAGATAACACAAAACCAAGCTGAAAGCAAACAAGCACTTAAAAAATGACAACAAAACCACTGCCACAGCAGTACAGCTGGGATGCAAGCTTCTCTGCCTCTCTGAGAACTCGTCCAGACTGCATGGGGAATATTGACTGCTGGGCAGATTACCATAGCTATAAAAGAGAGCATGGGGAAATTAAATGAGAAGGACAAAGAGTGGAAGTGGGCTGTGTGTGTACACTTGCTCTCCTGCATGTGTGAGAGAGAACAAAGGAAAAGCTCTATATTTGGGTTTATGTATCCTTTGCAACATTTCAGAGGTTAGCAGCAGTCCCCAAGAAAGCTTCTGCTCATATCCTTTCCTGATTAAGGCAATAAATATTGAAGTAATATCATATTCACAAGTAATTTTCTAAAGAAAAAAAAACCCAGACATTTTTAGAAGGACTTTAGCTAAACAATCATGGACTACTTAGGATGGGCTCAGGTCCACTTTACTAAGCACATGCTTTGCTGAAGCTTTCTGAGATATATTTAATACATTTTAGGCATCCACTATCACATAATTAACACAATGAACTTATGTTTTCAGAACAGTTCACTAGGTATGACTTATTTTCTTTTAAATCTTTTGAGTGTTCTACAGTTAACGATGTTGCTAGCAGATTAAAACTGTTGATAGGACCTATAATTGCATCCACATGTTTCTCCTTTCCAACCTCTCCTTTTTAAAGTTTTGTAAGCTTTGATTTCAATAACCTCTCACTTATTCATTTACAGCAGCATGAAGTAGTGTAAGCCACAAAGTTATTGCATATACTGATGCAATTTCATAATCCTTCATGGAGAATGACATGTATACTCTGAATGAACTCTGAAAATATGGTAGGGTGAAATGCAGATGGAACAGACAAGAGTCCTCTGGTCTCAGTTCAAACAACAGGAAAGCACTCTGCTTTTCACTTGGAAAGGAAAAACCAACCCAAGTTGCTCCACAAGTTTAGAAATCATAGCAAACCCATTTTGGGATTATAGCCTTAAATTTATATTTGAATATGTAGCCCCTCCACAAGTCTGGGGTTTACAAATTTTGCTAAGAAGCTTTCTAATAAATGCATGTGGTATTTTATTACCATGGAACAATCTGACTATAAATGGCTGCAGACTATTAAGGAGTTGGAGTGCAATGATAAATGTGGTCACAATCACAGATTAACTAATTGTTCTGCAAGGCTCCTGTTACTGAATTCATCTGTTATTCCATTAGCAAAGCAGTGCTCTCCTCTGCTGTCACATGAAACACAAAGGACTGTGAATAAGCTCTGAAGGATCACACAGGGAACAACATAATGCTCCAGTTCTGTTTTCCATCACCACCACAGGATAGCAGGTTGTGCATGCAAGAGACCCAATGGAGCCATGCCAGCCTCTCAGGAGGGAGGGACAAGATACTCAGCAGCATTCTCAGCTGGGTTTTGGTGGAAGAGATATTGGTGGACATTCCCACCTGATGCTCTTCAATGCTTTGCACAACTTTTGAGCAGAGGTGATTCAGGCTAGAGTCACCATTTCAAACCTAGTAGGTCTGATCTTCCCTTTAAGAACATCTGTATTCAAAAATTATGTTCCTGATTCATTCCATCAGGCTATTTTCACCAAAGAATTCTTGAGATATTTCTGAGAAATTAGGAGCTGTCATTTTTCAAGTAAGATGGGCTTATTTGCCATACAGTCCTTCTGCCTTTCTTGTATCTGCTCCCATTCTAATTCTCATACAGAGACAGTGACACCAGTGCTGATGATAATGACACTTGCAAACATGCATACAGAATTAAGCTAGAATGGGCTAGAATTAGTACCAGCATCCTGGTTGTTCCTCCCCAAAGGAGAGAGGGAAAAATATTTACCTTCTTTCTCCTCAATTAGCTTTTTTTTTTTTTTTTTTTTTTTTTACTAAGTAAATGAAGAATATATATATAAAAAAAAGCAAAAGTGAGAGGTTCACCTGCAATTCAATTAGTGATACTGAAGGCTAAAATTCCATAAAAGCATACACTAACAATAAACAATAGCTCTCTTAAAAGGGCACATACTATTTCTAATGGTATTTTTCAAAGCAGTCCTGTTAATTTTTGTGTTATTTGAAAATCTTAAAATAATTGAAAACCAGTCAAAAATATTATGCATTCCAAGGAAGTTTTGAATTAAGGAATCATTGTGTTTGTATTGTAAAATATTTTACCAAATACCAACTATGAACAATAAATATCAAACAAACCAACAATAAATATTAAACCTCGGTGCTGAGAGACTTGTAATGTATATAGACAAAGAGAAAGACTAAGAAGTTAATATTTTTTTATATCTGTGCTTGTTTTAAAAGGTAATATGGAAGGATTTCTCTTGGGTTCCATTCCTTCCAAGTCAGACACACAAACACACACAAATTTTAATGAGCCACTTCAGGGAGCTGGTACTGAATAACACTGAAAAACTTGACAGACAATAGATACAAAGGCAAGTGCTTAAAAAGCCAAAACAATGGGTCAAGTCTAATCTGTACCTGTGTGAATTAGGGTTTCAAGATTGAGTGTGATTTGATTTAGAGCAACAATGGAAGCCCTATCACTGGTGCTGAAAGGAAGACATACAGGAGAATACTTTTATCTGCTTAGGTACCAGATAACCAGAAGAGGAGCAGCACAGTTTGACTCAGTCTGCCTCAGAGAGGTGAAATGCAAGGCATCCTTTTGTCAGCCACCCAACCTAAAATAACCTTGGCAGGAATTACTTGGGGAAAGATGTCCTTTTATCAGCCACCAACCTAAAAAAAACCTTGGGAAGAATTACCTGGGGAAAGATGAGGCTGCTCTAGCACCTCCTTTTACACTTTCTCCACAGACTGGTGCAGGTGCTATTGAGTCCTGGTGGGGCTGTGTAAATTCCCCCTAATCAGGCCAACTCTGAATATCCTGACTACCTGTTGGAAAGACTATCATGAAATATCTCTGAAGCACCATTTCCCATGGTATTCCATATGGAATTTAGGCCTATTATCTGTTGCTGCAAATAGAACAGAACAAATAATTGACTTGCTGGCTCTTTTCCAAAGCCAAAAGAAATAGTTGCTGCTTTTTTCCTAGTGAAATGAAAACACTTAGTGTTTTATGATTTTAGATTTTGTTGCACTTTAAAGGTTTAAAAACTCTGTTTCAGAAAGAAGCTTTTAAAAAAGTTGTGATTTAAAAAAATGAATACTGCATTATTTTAGCTGGTGTGATTTAAACACATCTACACAAACCAATTAATTGTTTCAGCTGGGAGGAACTCTAACCCCTCTCTTCTAGTTTGTAAGCACTAGGTGTATATTCTGGAGTTCACTGACAACTGGAGTTCTGCATAGCAGGTTGGACCTTTGACTTTTGGATTTGTGAACATTTGTTCCTTTATTGTCTTTGATGATATAACCAAACACACTAATTTTGGGTATAATTGTAGGTAAGCATGGTGTTTGACCATCTGTTGCAGTGTCTATAAAAAGATCTGTACTTGTACAATAAATTTAAATAAAGTTGAACAACAAAGAATATGCCTGGAAAGGAGATTTTTAGAAGTTCAAAACTTTACTCATATAAAAAGAGCCATTATTTTGAAAGTGGTTTGTATGTAACATGCTGCACATTTTGTGATTGTTGCACAGTATGTGTGATATTCCAATGTACCTTATATTGCTCTCCTCCTCTCTCCCTTTTGTCAGCTTTATATGCTCACATCTAATTTTGTGACCTTTTCTCTTTTGGTTTAGATATATCCTGCTGATGTTGTTGAATATATCACAGTGCAAAACAATGGTGACCAAAATTTCAGAATAAATAACTGCATAACTAGGTTGTGCTGTAAAACTCTGAAACAAACAAACCCCAAACCCATCCTTACTGCTTTTGATTTTACTTTATAAGTAAATCCAGAAAATTACTAAGGGGGAGAAAAGATCAAGGAAAGGTCTTAATTGTATTGTTATTTTGCATGGAAAAAATAGTACTAGTTAAAATACACTATGGATAAATCCTCTCACAATTCAGCACTAAAACTCTACAGGAAGTAGAATTATCAAGAATTGTATCCCTAAACCCTTAGAAGCTGTGAGTATTTTTGTCATTGAATGCTATCCTTTCACATTAACCATGATGAAGTTATGTTTCTTTCTTTCATGAAGGATAAAAGATGACGATTGTTTTAAATCCTTTTTTAAGAAGTGGTTTTAAAAACTACATTAAACTTGCATTAAATGCTATTTTACAATACTTGAACTGAGTTCATTTACACAGAGATCCATGCTAGTCAGCACTGATCAATTTTTATGATTTATACATACATATTAGCTACTTATTTGGTGTGGGTTTTTGTTTGTTGTTGTTTTTTGTTTGTTTTTTAATAGGGATTCCTTAATTGTAACATGCAAAGCTGAAAGAACAAATGCTTAAATATCCTGGTATGTGACCTGGTATTATTCCTTTTCTGTTTTTCATCTGAAATACCTTTCAGTAGAAACTTGGAAGAAACTTATAAAAACTTATGAAAGTAGCAAATAAGACAGCAAATACAAGTATAGAAAAACTGCAAAACCTGGGACATCCCAGAATACATCAGAGAGCCTCCAGGACAGGGAAAAACCAGAGAATTAGAAGTGATTAATGCAGAGTACACTGAAAGGACCTAAAACTGTGTCTACTCAGATGGTTTAACCTGCTCTTGAATTCTAAAATATTCCTTGACATACCTTCAGTTTGCTCATGGAAGTATCTTGTGTAATTAAGGCCTGGGTCCCAGAGCCTGAGCTTTAGTTTCCTGGGTAAATGCCTAAGACCAGAGGCTTGGTGCTCCCCACAGAGCTTTTTATAAATGACAGTGATTCAAGCTCTGAGCAGAAGTATCTACTAATCACAATGCATCAGCATGAAACTCTATTCCAGAAATCAAACTCATGTTAAAAAAACCAAAACAAAACACAACTCCACCCCCCACCAACTACTAATTACCCATCTCTTAGCAACTCTGATCCACCTATTACTAATTTTTAAGACTAGATGCATTTCCATACCCATAACAATTCTCTTAATTCTTTATTTTGATGGTCTTTTCTCCTTATCTACCTCTTGAGACTTAACATGAAGACTTTGTTTCCTCTAAAAGAAATGGTCTTACTCTGGTTACTTTCAGTAACTTGCAAACCATTTCCCTAGATCTGGCATATAAATTTTCAAAGAGTTATTAGTTATTAGTTATTAGTCCTCTCAATCTTGGGGACACTATTCTCTCTGACAGGATGCAGCAAGTGTCAGTCAAAAATGCCATATAAAAACAAAGCATGTAGCAAGGCTCAGGAATAATAATGCATTTTAATTGGTATAGCATAAATGTAAAATAATCATCAGACTCATTGCTTGAAGGGATTAGAAAAAACTGATGGTGTGTAATTATAAAGGAGATACTATATTCAGCAGCACTTAATTGTCTAGTCTTAATGCTGCCTGTTGCATGTGGTAAAACACTTCTGATCCAGGGAACTGTCTGCTCTGCAGAAGCCTAAAAGTAAGACAAAGTTGCAAGGACAAGTTGAAAATTTAGCAAGCTTATAAATAAAAATCAAGTTTGGGAGGTACATGGCATATAGAAAGCTAAGCCACTGAGAGGTGAGGTTTGGGAACTTCACACCTCAATGTATCTTTCAGTAATACCAAAAAAAAGTATTAGAAGATAAATTATTTGGGATCTGGATAATTAAGATAAGAAGATAATCTCAAGAGTATTAACAAGGATGATTTTATTTGCAAGACATCACAATATTTTAAAAGGTCCAGAGCAACTAATTCCAAGAAGCATCAAAAATGCATTTCAGAGCTAAGTTGTCAAAACTGATGACACCATATTTTCTGTGTGGTTGCCAGTGCTTATTTAAGTTACCTCTGATCTGAATGCTCCCAAGAAATAACCCTGGTTGCCCTTGGACCTTTGAGAGTTTGGCAATGAGAGCTTGAAAAAATGGGAAAGGTAAGTCAGCTAAGTTAAATAAAAAGAAAAATGTTTTCTTACAGTGTTTGTCACTCAGAAGGAACTTAGAAATTGATGGTTAGTTGTATTATAAATCACTGAATCTTAATTTTAAATGTCAAGCTTCCAAAAGGGTTTTTATAGGAATCTGGGAAACCCTGGAACTCAGAAAGAAGTAAAAATAATTGACAGTAATTTGGAAAATGACACATTTTCTCCTTTGTTTGATATCTCATTGTACTAATCCCTACCCTTCTGTGCCACTGGGAGACAGACAGCCAAAGAAACTGCTTCATTTGGAAATAGATTTGTTATCATTAAAAAAAAAAAACACTGAGCAATTGACTTGCTCTTTTTATATGTAAACATCTCTGCAGATTAATTTCTGTTTCTACTTAATGAAGCAGGTTATTAAAGTTGCTTATCAATTTTTTAAACACTTGTCATCTTTGATAATCTTAGAGGTGTTTCTTTTTCAAGCTATAATCTGTGTGTCATTGATAAACCAATTACAGATTTCAGAAGGCAAATGATGATGAAAAATGGGTAATGAGTGGTAATAATTTAAAAATTCATACTTTTTTATAGCACTAGAGATCAGGAAAAACCTATATATATTTCAAAATAAAGATGGTAATCATACATGTCACCTTACAGCCATAATCTTTCTATACAGGCTTAGATTAGGTACTAGAAAAATATTCTTTACTGTGAGGCTGGTGAGGCACCAGGGATTGCCCAGGGAAGCTGTGGATGTCCCATCCCTGGAAGTGTTCAAGGCTGGGCTGGATGGGGCTCTGGGCAACCTGCACTACTGAAATTTGGGGCAGTTCTCAGAAGTGAACAAGATAATCTTCAAGATCCCTTCCAACCCAAACCATTCTATGATTCTATGACAAAGGAACAGCCAGAGTGGCACTGAGATGCTGAATATTGTAAAAATGAAACACGAACCAAAATTAGCTCACCAAAGACACTTTTCATGGACAATGAGAGCAACAGAGATTTGTAATCAGCCTTAGTGGTGTTTGCTGGCAAAAGGTCTCTGTCTATGCAGGTGAAAACCTTCTATGCAAAAGGATTAAAAAGAACTTGTGTTTAAACCTGGATGTGGGAGAAAGAATACTAACTGTGATTATTGGCAAGGGTTTCCTACAAAAAGCTGATCACTGAAGAGCAGCCACGTTTAGGCAGGGCTGGTCACAGCACTTAAGGAGAGTGCAGAAAAGATTCAACTAGAGAAAAGAAAGCATGTATCAAACAAATAAGGATGGTATTAAGGACTAGAAAGCAAATTCATTACCTTCTGCTCATGCTTTGCTTAATTTCCCCATCTCTGCCTTACTTTTTTCCTTTCCAAGTTGTTTCCTCATTCAGCTATGTGACCAGTCATCTTCCAGATGTATTGTAGATACTTGGGGTTTTTTACTGCAAAGTGGTCAGAATGCTCTGACACTGGCATTATTTCAACTATCTATCTATCTATCTATCTATCTATCTATCTATCTATCTATCTATCTCTGTCTAATCTATATATCTCTGTGTCAATCTATTGGATGTGTTTGCACCAATTGATGTATAGGACCAACAGGATTTGGAGTTTAATTGGCACACAATTCCTAGGAAAGGGATGCAGTTCCTCCTTTCATATGGGCTGCACTGCTTACCCTGGGTACCACTTACAGGGAAGTAAAACCTCTTGGTTTACTAGTAGGAAATGCTAGGCAGGAAGCACATTGTTTTTCTAGAATTGTTAGGCAGAAAAACAGCTAAAGGCAACTGACTTTGGTAAGTTTGGTCTGATGTACAGTGACTGTGAAAATTGGTCTTGATCAGGCTTCCACTACATTTTTATTTCTACAAAAGTATCTAGGCTTTTTACTTTTCAAACTCAATCCAGGGACTTCTCTGAACACTTCCAAGATGCTTAAAGTATGAATAAATTTAAGGTAATGTTAATTCTCAATGTTTTCAATGCCAAGGTAATGTTTTTTCCACTGAGGCAAATGGCAACTTGAACAAGGTCAAAAACACATTTAAAATTGATGGCTGCTTAAATCATGTGATGTGAATAACTTTGCCACAGCTTAAGACCTTTTAAATCCTGAGATCATCACATCTTACTTAAGCATTGAGAGTAGATTTCCATTTAGCATATTACATGAAAAACACATCTTCTCTGTCACAAAACAAAAAGGTGTTATTTGCAGATAAATAACTAATAGGAGGCTATAGTTTCCTTGTGAAAACTGGTGAAGAAAAAGATAAAACTCTCTCTTCCCTTGTCTTATAAAAGGCTTTCCACTAAGGTGCCAGAAGTCTCCATGTTAGACATACTAATTTCTAATAATGAAAGTATATTGTAAGGCTGTATTTGCAGAAAGATTACCCTGCATTTAATAAAAAATATAGTAGCATATGGCAAACTGACATATGTTAAAGGATGACTGTGTGCATGAAAGCTGCAGTTTTCACTTACATTATCTGCCCATAGAAAAGAAAAAAAAAGCCTCTTTCTTCCTTGTATCTTAGATATTTTATAAAATTTCCTTCCAGAAACTCTACCATTCTTTTTTCTTTAATCTGTTGCTTTTTCTCAATTGTAAATAAAGATAAAAGTTTGCTTCTCTAAAAAAAAAAAAAATCATCTTGGCAGATTAAGCCATTTGGGATTGAGCTAAGGGTATCCAACATCAGATATAGAACTTAGGTTTTAATGGAACATATGACACTGAGAATAGGTGGGAAAATATGAGGGGACAGAAAACCATGACAAAACACTCCTCAGCAAGAGCACTGAAACTGGCAGACTTGGTTGGATATAACTTGAGACAAGAATTTGGCTCAAAGTATCTTTGATATTTATTTTAAAATAAAGAACATCTGTGAAAACTGAGAGAAGGAAAACATTTTCGACATTTTATATTTAAACATTTTGAGTAATAAAGTCCCACTCTAAGAACATAAGAAATGTCAAATGTGCCCTATAAATACACATTTCTCAAAAGCAAGAACTAATGCAACCATAGCTATTATTTCCCTCTTTTCTCTTCCATGTACATTATCTGTATCACTGTAAAACAGTACAGAACTGAAATTTCCAATTTCCTCAAAAAGGCGGTTGAAAAGTTTGAGGTGCATTTACTCTTAAAAGCTTCAGACTGCAATCTAATCTCCAAATTGCACCATATACAATTATTTTTCTGTGGGATTAAGTGTTTTCTTTCCTCATTATGCATGCTATTCATAACCAGCATTTTATCTCTTCACTGTGGACTACAAAGGAAAATAAAGTGTCTAAATTAACGACAATAATTGGCAACCATCCCATGTACTATGCTATGCAAAGGACAGCATACAACCAACTCTCATACTTTGTATTTTTCTAGTCATAGCTGCAGTTAATATCCAGTCAACCACTATTATTGTATACAGAGTGTTTCTAATGTTCTTCAGATCCAAGGGTTTTTATTCTGCTGCATCTAAATGGGACTCTAGCATTGGCTAAGGTTTACCTCATTACCTCCAACTGACATAAAACTGTTCATGAATCTTACATTACTTGGGGTCTCCTTTTAAATGCAGCTTTTATCACTTATTTAGACAGCATGAGATATTTTAATTTCTGCCTACACTAAATCTCACTGGCCATTGTGCTTGGGATATTATTATCCCAGCACTGAGCAAGCATGACACTCTCACTGTTTTCCACCACTATTGCAATGACAGTTAACTACACGCTGTCTACAGGTTTTAACATGAAGCCACTCGAGTATTCCATCTTTCAGTGGGAGCAGAAAATAATTATTGCACTCTCTCATCTTGTCAGCATACACATTTTATTTAGAGGATGGCTGTATTAACAAGAGAGGAAATGTTGTCCAGCCTCTATTCACTTGACTGAAAGTGATTAGGTGAGAAATTTCTTTCAGATCCCTGCTATGGCTGATCTGCTCTGAGATCCTGAACCACAGTTTTCCACATCCCAAACGAGCACTCTATGTACCAGCCTGTGAAGTGTTTTGTAGCAGAACTGCTGAAGATGTTTTACTACATGCCAGTCATTCAATATTCATAAGAGAAGGGACAAAGGACTTGAATTTGATGTCCTGGATGAAAGAATGCTTTACTTGGACAATCTGGTGTAATTTCAACAGGGAGTTTTACCAAGACTATCCACTTCTGGCACATGGGGGACCATTATTAAGTCCTGCTTCAAACAATTCTGGGTCTAATGGATTCAACACCATGAGGTATTTCTGTGTTCTCACACAAAATTCTAGCTCCCAGTTACTTTTCATCAGGTCCTGCACATGAGAGAAGCAGGGAACATTCAGTTTGGGAATTGGGCCAGGGCATAAGCTGCACATCTAAAAAGCTCTGCAGTGATGAAAGAGTTACACAGCAATCACTGTTTCAACAGACACAAGCTCCCTGCCAAAGCTGACAGATACTGTTCACATATGGCTGAGGGAAAGAATAACCTGAAGGAACAGATGGAAATCCTACCTGAAGAGCATATCAAAACACAGGCAAGGCAAGAGAGTCAAACACAGTCCTGAACTTGTGAAGGCTCACACAACTTAAGAGGGCAGAAAATAAGAATAATCTGGATGCCTCTGCAAGATCCAGGTGCATGGCTATGTTTCCACAAAGGAATAACATCTTTAACCTAAAGACCAGATACTCCATGAGCTGTTAAGCTACAGGCTCACAAGGAACCCCTTCACTGATTTTCCATGTTAAATACAGCATTAATCAAACATTTGAAATCTAGAAATTCTAGTGGTCAAATTTTATTTGCTGCGCGTATGTTATGAAAGTACACTCCAAAATGTTCTTTATTTTACCAAGGAATTCTAGAAACCTTCAAAATCTAGAGGTTTATGAGTGTCTTGAGGAAGGCACATCTGCTCAGGTGAGGAGCAGGATGGATGCTCATAGGTTTGAGCTGGGAACTGCTTTTTAAGCAAAAAAACACAGGACAGAAACAGCACCCTTTTATTCTGGTACAACTTGGAAAATTAATATGCTAGATTTGCTGTAGTTAAGATTTCTTTAACTCCTTTCATCTGTTTTCTTTCATGACAATGGAATTAAGTCTACACAATAGAATAAAGAAACTAAGCTATCCCAGGAGGAAGCTACTGAATGACAGTAGTTAATTGAGCTAAACTCTTTTTTTCCACTCACTTTTTCAATTTCCCAGCTGTTAAGCCTTTTTTTTTCCCTTTTTTTAAAGGAAAAATTACTTATCACCCTATGGGTTTTACTTTTATGACAATTAAAAAAAAAAAAAAAAAAAGTTATATGCATACAAGTTTCTACTTTGTTTGAATGGAGAAATTTTGCATGGGAAGCAGTAAAGCAGAAAACCACGAGATCAAACCTGAACCTGCCTTTTCAGCACCATGCCCAATGCTGCACAAACAGCAGAATTTTGCAAATTTCTCTCCCCATGTTTTCAACCAATTTCTTGAAGTCTTTAGAGATGGACAACACATCAGTAAACAATGGAGGATCTAGAGCATCAAGGGTAAGATGCTAAAGCTACAGGGAAGGTATCAGAGAGCAGCAGTCTCCACAGGAGCTACAGCATCAGAAAGACTCAAAGTAGTGTCAGACTTTAGCTCTTCAGAAAAAGCTTGCACAGTTTGCCTTTTCTTCCTCCCCCACTATTTAAAAAAGAAAATACCAAAGGAAAAAACAGACATATGGAACAGTCCCTCAATATTATGTGAAGCTTTAGTTATCTACTGTGCCATGCTTTTGCTATAATTTAATGTCATAATGATGAAAAGAAGTCAATAATCTCACATGAGACCAGAAAATACTGGTGTTTTGTAGTGTATTCAATACAGCATTTATATCACACTTCTGTATTGGTACCAAATAATAAATAAGTATTTATACATGTGTGTACACATAAGAGTCAATGAATCTAACATTTTGTCTTTTATATTGTAGAAATTAAATTCTATAAGCATATTTTTTTTTAATGAACAGTGTTTTTCCAAATCACAGGAAAAAAAATCACTCAACATTAAATCTTTGTAGAGAAGTTTTAAATCCTTCTACAAAGTATTAAACCAAAATAGTGGCATGAAAAGCTGGAAATCTGGTTACCTTCAATATCCCTCTTTGATTAGTTAAAGCTTTAAATGCAGTCAGTCAGTAACATACCACTGCTAGAAAGGTAGGAAATTAGAAGATAAAAATATACTCTCTGTTATCCAGAGCTAAGGAAGGAAAGTGCTAGCAGTAGAGCATAAGCTTAATTTTTTTTTTTATATTTCTGTGCAAATTTAAATTAATATTGTTGGAATCCCAGATATAACAAAATAGAGTGAGAACAGGTGTTCAGAGATGCAAATTCATGGAAACATTTGGATAAATCTTACAGACACTAAAATTAAATACTTCTATTAATCAAGATGGAACAGTGGCAAGATTTAGACCCAGTTTCCAGTCTCTCTAGTGTTCTCATTAGTGACTTATATTTAAGACTTACTGTGTTAAATTCACTCTTATTGTTGTGCGAAAACTGGGAATTAATTTACACTCAGACAAAAATCCCACTGAAATGAAATATTCCAGGTAATCCAGGTTTGTGCTGGGCAGCTAATCTGCTGTTTTCCTTCTGTAGCTCATGGAACACCATCACCAATCTCTACAAACTTACCCTTGCTGACAAAGTCAATTCCTTATTAAATTAACTTCCATGAACACTTAGTATCAAAAATAACAGGACCTCAGTTTTAGGTCCAAAGATTTAGGGAATGATGGGCTGCACACTGATGTCTGAAAGATCAACTAAAATAGAACTTGTAAATATTAAAAATGATAGAGATATAAATATGTAATTTACATAAAGTGCTTACCCAATAACTAGCTTTGACTTTAGCACACAATCTTCTCCATAAAAACCTTAGGGAAGAATCAGAAGCAAATTCAATTTTTATTGCCTATTTTGTTTTCAGTGCCTCCATCAAAATGTAGGGAGAGAGCAAGCTTCTGCCTGAAATAAATACACAAAAGTACTGATTGCTGTCTGCATCATGTTGTGTTACATTCAAAGTATTGAGACAACCCTTTGCAGGTTTCCCATCACAGTTTCCCTCCTAGGAACAGGCTCCATCCATTTCCAGTGCTGAAAAAGCCCTCAACAAATAGCTTTGGTTGATTATCATAATATCATCTGCCAGTGCTATTATGTTGTATCAGCAGACACATTATAAACTTCTATTTTAAGGGCTAAATTTCTAAACTGTGAAAAAAAGCTCTGAACAGAAAGTTGATATTCAATAATGAGTAATTTTTGCATACATTTAAAAAGAGCAGTGCATTCATATTTTAATACCATGGGGGAAAATGGTATTTAATTCCTATTTCAAGACACATTACTGCATAAAAGCAACTTTACAAGGAATTTGTTACTTAATTTTTTTTTTTTTTTCCTTTAAGAAGAAGAATTGAGGTGATGCAAGCAAAGCTCTGCACAGTGCTCTTTATATGCTGGACCTTTTTCTCACATCTAGGGTGTCTTTTTAAGTAAATCTCTTGATTGCTTGCACAGAAATAGCTCTGTACATAGTGCCAGTAAAGTTCTTTATTCCAATGAGCACAATACAGTGATTGGAGAGTTTTGATGAAACAGTGAAGCCCTGCAATGTAAATCTTATTTTTTTCTATATTTCTTAAATATTTCTGAGACTTTGAAAATGAAATGGCTTAAATTGTTATATTTGACTTAAAAAAAAAATCTACTTTCTAGTAGCTATTTTTATTTTTCCAATCCTTCAACAGAGAGCGAAATCTTGGCTAATTCAAGTCAGCTGAGTTTTGCCATTGACTTCAGTGTAACCAAGATTTCACTTACAAAGTTTTATATATATATATATATATATATATAAATATAAATCTGAATGTAATGAAGAGCTCTGACTAACAGCAAGTGCAAATCTGTGTGATATATGACATATCCTATGTACCAATATACACTACAGCTCATAACAGCCCAACAAGAACAGCCTTAAGCTGCTGAGTAAGAAGTGATGCATATGTTTTTAAGAACAGATTAAATGCAAAATATTGGCATTTGTGTTGGTCTATCAAATGTACCAGGTGCATTTTGGGAAGAAACACCAATAAAATGACTAGTCTGGTATAATCAAGTTTTAAAATCTAGGTTTACTAAGCTAAAATTTAATAATTCTTAAATGTGCATTAGGAAGAGAAATCCTAAATTGAGTTGGCTGAGTGCTTCTTATTTTCCACTTAGCCATCATTGAAAATGGAATATATGGGCAAAAAAATAATTGTCTGTTTTCCTCTTAATCCCATTGTGTACTCTTGTTTCTGCCAAAGCTTTCAGCAAAACATTATTTTTAGGTATTGCCAGATAACTTAGCAGTAGGTTTTTTTTTTCTACAGCAGATATAAGAATATATATAATTTAGAAAATCTTTAAAAAATAATATTTATGGTTGAAATTCATAACAAATTGGAGTAATTGTCTCTTGTAATGAATTAGACTAACTAGTTTGTAAATGTGTGTTTGACAAGAATACATCCTCCAAACCTTTCCAGAGTTTTCCTCTGGTGACAATTTTGCAAGACCAAGAAATAATGCCACAGTGATACTGTGAGCTGTGCAATACTATGGTAAGCTGTTGCTAATTATTATTAATGATATTATAGTTTTTATTTATAAATCACAGGATATATGATCAGATTAAAAAAAAAAGCCAATTTGGATGATTATTGTACCAAAGTGGTTCTACTTTGTTAGGTTAATTTACTTGAATTCAGTATACAGTGATGAAAGTAATAGAAAATGTTAAACCTTTACCTTTCAATGCATATCCTTATTGTAGAAGTAAAATACTTCCAACATTCAAATACTCTTTATATTGAATCCTTGATCCTTTGCAGTGCTGATTGGAGGAAAAACTTATCAAGGCAGAACATACTGAACTGGCCTGTCTTTTAACAACAGTGAAGAATTTGGGCCTTTTTCCCCAATCTATTCCTCAATAGCACTATGTTTTATGTTCTTACCATTATTACAGAAGATTAGGGTGAATCTGCTATGCTGACTACTGCTAAACTAATCTAAATAGTCTGGAGTATCTAAAGAGCCATTAGACACTTTGATTAGATGTGTAATAAGCAGGTGGTGATTATTTAGCTGATACAGTATACTTAAAATCAAACTAAGATTAATACAGAAAGATTAATCTAACCCTGTCCAGACATTTAAACCAGGTCCAGGAAGGATCAAAAGTACCTCTATAGCAGACAGAAAGGAAGGTTTTGTTTAGGAAACTTCTATCTCCAGGATTTAAACATCAGAATGAGCCTTTCTCTTTAAATCAACCATGGTTATTAACATTATATGGCAGATTTTTGGTGTGGCTTTTACCAAAATAATATTTTTGCAAAAGATTCCTGGTAATCCTTGGAGCCTGGAGCTTTTTCTCTCTCCTTCCATTTGCTGTCTTGAAGCAAAAGTATCACGATAAGCAGGCACTAGATTTTTTTCTCTTTTTATGAAATTAATCTATTTGCAACTTTTAGAATTTTTTGGCTCTTGAGAGCCAGAATGGAATTTTTATATGCAATAAAACTGCACCAATTTAGTTTTGAAAATTTATAGTAAAATGTCATTGAGGGATATCTTTTCTGTCCCAAATCCATATTACCTGGAATTAGAATCAAAATATGTATTGGCTCAAAACTATGAACCAGTTTTAATAAATACAGTTTTCTTGTTGCAATAAAACTCTGTCTAGATCAATATTTTCACTAAGGAACTGCTCAGTTGTGTGATAAGCACTTCTGAGTGATTTTTAAACTGCTGGTATAACAGGGTCTACCACGTCCTGAGAAACACTCACAGGGTCACCACTTTAAAAAGATAAGGTTTGCATCTATTTCTAATATAATGCAGCTGTGAACAACAAGATTTCAGAAGTGGTTGCTTGAAATACAGGATATTATTATTCCTTTGCACCCAAACACAACTGATGAGGAATACAGAAATTTCTTTCTTGGAGATCATAAAAAATGTAAGTGATTGAAGGCTGCTGGCTTTGTGGCTGAGCCAAGACTATACTCAGGTTGCAAACAAAGTGCTAAAAACTGCTGCTAAAAAAACTTTTGAAAATGTGGTGAGAAATAATTTTTTGCAACTCAAATTAAGTTTGTTCTCCTCGTAGATGACTGAGCAAAAGGCATTACAAAAGTGAAGTAAGGCTCAATACAACAAAATTTTGCTATCTCTTTCCCAATTTGAATTTTTTCACGTCAAATTAAAAGTTAATAAATCAATAAAACTTTTCATATTTATGCATCCCACAACCTGATTCATTGAATAACTAAAAAGCATAATGAATTGATTGGCCTGTGCTCTATATTTTATCACATAGTAATTAGGTATAATTTCCCACAATAGGTGGAGTTCCAAGCCACAAATGTTGCAGCAAAATTTGAGAATATAAGCATTGTGCAGTAGAATCCTATATTTGAGTTTCAAGTTGATTCTTCCACATGAAAGCAACACAAAAATACTTATCTAAAATTACCCCCAGGTGGAATGGTGATGCCATTATGTATCCAGTCAAATATTTGGATTTGGTTATAGCAATTGCTGGACATAGGATAAACCCCAGTAAAGAGCCTTGCTATCCAAACAAAACAAACCAAAAAATATACAATAAGTGACTAATCAAAGAATTACAACCCATGCATGTTTTGAAACTCAAGTTTCTGTTGCTGTTTCATTGTACAAAACAATACAGATGGAGCTAACCAAGGAGCAGGCAATTCCATGCCTGCTTTCCATCAGATGATTGCAGGGGAATTGCTGTATCCTTTGAAATACAAGCAGCATCTTCTCACCTGCTGAGTTTAATTTCAGAGTCCAGCACTATCATTAGCAGAATTTTTTTTTAAACTGTGTACTATCTTAAATTCATTCTCAACAAAAACAGAAAGCTTTTCTCAACAGGCCTATGCTTTTAGCTTCCCTTAGAGAAAGCAGATCATCCATCCAAAGGATGCATGAATAGTAGGTATAATGTTCAAACCATTTTTGGAGTGTTTTAAATACTGCTTCTTTCCTCATCAATGCAAAACATGAATGTATTCTAAAGATCAATGTCTGAAGCTATGCTCAGAAGTTTCTGAGGTATCCAAATCCTTGTTTAACTTCACAGGCATCCCCTTCTTCAGTGCCACCGTTACTTTTAAGCAAGTCAGAACACTAAAGTAGCTAAAAAGCATGTCCAGCAAACATGTTTTACCAGATCATTTGCTTGTGCAGGAGATACATTTTTCATATCCACTCCTGCATAAACAGGATTTAGATTAAATTTATTTTTAGATTTACCAAAACATAAGCATGAAAAGGAGAACACGATTAGAACTGAACCATGCCTTGAACTGGCTTTGTAGTACAGTGAGTCCAGATCACCCCCAAAGTTTGGGTCAGTTCATATGAAAATAAAAATTACATTATTCAGCTCTTACTAGCTAGTCAGTAGAAATAAAAATCTTTCCTAATGTCATCTTACTCTTTATTGATTCTTCTCCTCTTGTCCCCTTTTCAGTCCCAGCTCTCCCTTACATAAGCATAATCAAATTACAAGAGCACTATCTGATCAAATTCTACTTTGCCCATTCTCAGCTTCATCTCTATTATTAGAGTCTCCCCAGTGCCTTTAATTTAATGAAAAGCCCTGCAGCCTAAATGTCATTGCTATTCTAGATTCCTATTTTAAATCTTCAGGCCCTGCAAGGCCTCACAGAAGGCACTACATGAGCTGGGGGGAGCATGCAGCAGAATGGAACAGACCCAATACCTGAGCAATGACTCTCTAAAGACAGGAGAACAAAGTTGTTTGTCTCAACAGGGGTCCATGAGGTGTGGAAGAAAGGTGAGATGGTTGCAAATGATACTGAGTCTTTCTTAGGCAAAACCAAAAAGATTAAATCTCTTATGTATTTGTTTTTTATTATTGAGTTTTAAATAGCTTTATGAAAGTGTGGGGTTTTTCTAACATTTGGGGACAAATAATTCTGATGGTATAGATTAGCTTTATTTTTTTTTTTTCAATTTCCTACCCATAAGTCAAAGATACAGCTGTGAGCAAAAATTTACACCTGAGATGAAAAGCAGGCTCAGTCAGTTAGGTATGGTTCTCAAAATGCCTGGTTTCATTCATATAAACACTCTTACAGTATTAAATTCACCAAAAAATATCCACTAATGCCACCCTTACCTTTGGTACCTAGTTGCACTTGAAAAAAAATTACCCTTCAATTAAAGCCTTGTCAAAGATGAGATAAAAATGCATCCTGCTGCCTTTTCCTCTGGCAATTTGGACATTCATGTCAAAGTTATGTAAGGGCCAGTGATAAGAAAATCCACATATGGTAATTCATACACCCAGTTTACTACAACATATGGCACAGTATAACATGAACATGTGTTCATTGCCCTCCCCCCTTCCTTCCTTTTCTTTTTTCTTTTTTTTTTCTTTTTTTAATTTGGGAGTCTCACAAGTAATTTCTGAATATATGGGAAGTTTTACATGTATGGAAAGCACACTAGCTGGTAAAGAACTTGTTAAAATGGCTAAGTAAATTGCATCCACACAGGAATAAGGGAGATGGCTAGCTAGGCTGACTATTCACAGGATGGTGGTACAAAAGAAAATGGTATTTTTGGTGAGTTCTAGCAGTGAGAACAGGCTTCATGGTAGCACCAGTCTTTAGTTCCACTTACTTGGGTGATTAGTGTATAAGGCTGTTTAATGAGAATTGAGCAGCTTTCTGCAAAGCACTTTCTAGAGCAGAATCTGTTGAATGGATGGGATTTTAAAATTCTGCACATAAATATATTACACATGAGTCATTTTACATACACCACTATATGTATGATATATAAGTATCCCATATATCTATATGTCTTGCAAGGGTATAAAAAAATCACACATTTTTCCTAATATTTGAGGTGTTTCCCTGCTGTCTAAAAAAAAGTGGCATCCAAACACAGAAGGCAACTCATCAGCTGACTTGTTATATGACAGACCCAGAGGCAACTCCAAAGCATCAACACAAATGCCTGAGGAGACTGCCAAGGAGCCAGCTGCTGCTACTGGAAAATCTTCCAAAGCTTTGCATCTGTGTCCTGTTACTGCTGTCCAAGAAAATCCACCACAGCAAATGAAAACAATAGCAATAAAAATAAACAAAAAAATCAAAAATCCATCTTTGCTGTGAAAAACTCATGACATGTTATATAACACACTGTATGCAGCAGGGCATGTTGTATCTTCTCTTGCAGATATTCCTGTACTCTAATCACACAGGAGCAGTGTGTTGCTCCTGACTTGCCTCTGGTGCCTTCCATGAACTTGCAACATCTGAGCAGTTAAAACATTAGGGAAGTAATTCAGGAACCTAATAATGGATGTGCAGAGGTGTTTTAGGCACCTAGATCCCAGCTGCCTGAAGGACACAGCTGTCCAAAAGGTTGTGCAGTTGTTTAAAATAATTTGAGACTGTTAAATACAGTCCCCTCTCAAATAGTTGTCATGTGCTTTAGCAACAACAGGGAAGTTAGACTTTATGCAAGATAGTTTTACAGGACTTAGAAGTGAAAGTAGTTCTCTGACTTGCCCCTTCTCAGTGTGCTCTTGAGTTTCTGGATCAGTATAGTTGCAAAATGTAATTAGACAGGATAAATGCCTAGATGGGATTCACTTGTTCTACCTATTAAGTAGCAAAATCCCTTCTCTAAATATAGGAGTGGAAATTCAAGCAATTAGAAAAAAGTCCTTTCAAAGAGAGCTTCTGAAAATTACCTCAGGTTGAGTTTGTTATTACTAAGACTGACAGGTGATAACTTTTTCACTCTCATTCTTCAGAAATTATTGAAATAGTTCAAATGAAGAGTGATTGATCAGTGAAAGAATATCCAGAATGTTGCAATGGTATATGCTGAGCAAGCCCTTGGTCCTTCTGGTATCTGTGATCTACAGCTGTGCAAGACTCAACAATTCATTATTTAATCTACCCCTGGGGAATCCTTAAAAAAAAATAATAAAAAAATCTATCAAACCAAGCAAATATGACCCAAAAAAATTCCACATGAACAGAAAATATACTTGTGGATAGTTTTATTTTCCTTAAGTAAGATAAGTTCTCTCTTTGTGAAGCATTGTCTTTTCTTTATATTGTTGGAAAGCCAGACAAGATAAAGGGACGAACAAAATCTGGTGGTGTAAATGAAAGAGAGTTAGCAAGAAAAACATGTCCTCACATAAAGAATTTTTTAGAGCTTAAGAAGAGGGCTTTTTCCTGTAGAACACAGAGCTAGAAAAATGCACCTGAGTTACAGGTTGCTCAAAGAGAGCATTTGCTTATGCAAACATTGGCAATTCTGTTTCATGAGTCATTATTCTGCAGCACATGGAGATGATAGTTCTAGATGGAAACATGTCTGGCTTAGTTTGGATCAGCAGTCTCCATGGGAGAAAAAAAGCAGTGTCAAGTATTGGAAAAAGGTGCTTTAGGAATTATTTACCCAATCCTTTAAAATCTACAGAAAACCTTAAGGATATATTTTCTTGGGGTTAAGGTTCCAGTTTATCGCTTTCTCCTTCCATTTGAAGACCACAGGCAACTTTCATAAACGACTGAATCTAAAATAATTCCCAAGTTAAGCTTTTTAAAGATTTTGAGGTTTTATGCAAACTGGGTTAGTTTTAGGTTCTCAAATACTAGCTCATTGAATGATTTATTCAAAACAAGGATATCCTTTCTTTCCCCCACAGATGTTTGTAGTATTTGAGAAAGGTTTTAAAATGAGCCTTTTAAAATACTGCATTATGTTTCTTGAAGCTCCACTGTGATGTCTGATGAGCGGAGGAACAGTGATTAATTGTAGTTTGCTGTCTTGCATTCCAAAATAGCAATTTTCCAATTTAAATCTCTTGTATATTTTTGTAAGAGTGTAATTTATATTCTCCCTCCTGTGACTTCCCAAGTTTAAGACACGATTTAGATATAATTCCACAATATTAGAATTGGGGAAAATGAAGCTCTTTTGACTGAATATTCAAGGAAAGAATGTGTTTTGGGCTCTGCCATAAATCATGCTTGTCAGATCCTTCAAAGGAATTATTCTGTACAACTACCTTGTCTATTATTTAGAAAGCAGAGACACTGAACAAGATAATTCAGCAGTACTGTATCTGATTTACATATGGTTGTCTCCCTTTAATCTCAGGCTTTGAAAGCACCATCTATTTTCAATTTAACTTCAAAATTGTTAAATTTTATTTTGATTGCCTCATAATTGCACTGCATGTGCATATTTAGAGCCTTTTGGGCTTCTACTCAAAGATGATCTGGGGGTTTGATGATAACTAATGAACCATGGCAACCGAGTGGTGCTGAACTCTTTTATTCAAGACACATAACTCACCATGAAATTACTGACACTTTAGGTTAGGCTGTTCCCTTGTTCTAAACATTTCTCAGGAAATTTTCTAATGGAAATCTTTTATGGAACCAAGAGACTAATTCACAACAGACAATCAAACATAAGGAAGCAATCTTCCAACTTGTTCCAGAATTTTACATTTCGAGTAGATGTAATTTACAAGTACATTAATTCCCAAACCTGACACTGGACCCTCCATGCCAAAAAGTTACCTATGAACCACTTTCCCACAGAAATACTTTTCAACAGAAATGTTTGTTTTCGAGTCATTTATATTAAGCAACATCACATTTTTATATGGCAGATGGAAAGCTGAAATCATTATTTATAAAAATAAACTGGTAAGTTAAATCCAGTTGAAAACCTAAGAATTTAAATATGCAACTGCAGTGTAGATTTTCTTGTTTCTAGGGTATAGGAGATTATTATTTTAATTTCTTAAACCACTACTTGTAAAGTGAAATATCAGTTTGCAAAAAAACGCAACAAAAGACCAACCAACCAACCAACCAACCAACCAACCAAAAACAACAACAACAACAACAACAAAAAAACCAACCAAACAAACAAATAAACAAAAACAGACGAAAAAATATATGGAAAAGTAGTTGTTTTACCTAGGAGAAAGCAAATCAATGCTAGATTGAGATTTGAGACAATTTTTACTTTAGAACTTTATTGAAGGAGAAAGATGAAAACAGTAGTATTCACCAGCCTAGGAAGCTTAAATTGGGAAAATTCTTTGGAATATGTGCCTATAGTGCATATATGATCTGCATTAATAATAATTAGAATAATTGTCCAGGAATTATCATTTAATTACTTACTTTTTTCAAGAATTAAAGACATAATATTTTGTGTAGCATTGAAACTTGAGCTATGAACTGCCCTCTAAAATTATAACTGTAGCTAGACAGAGACACTTCAGTTAATCTGTTTTGTGAAATCAATAAATGTGTGGCAAAGTATGCTTCAGACTGGACTGTACAGATTATTTGGGTCCACACATAAATCCAGGTTTGACTAAAGAACCTGGACACCTACAGGATTTAACAGCAACCTTGCCAATTTTTTTAACACTAGCTGGATTTACTTGTATAAATTGTAGTCACACCTTTGATTCAGACTCCTAAATCCATTTATTAGCACTTCAGTATCAGGTGATTTAAGCACTAAAGCAAAACTCAGTGGGATGCAGGCACCTGAGACACATAAATCTTAAAAAAATTTATTCTACAGGTCAATTCTGATATCCAAATAAAATTTTAAATGTGAACCAAGAAACACAAGTAGGATTTTGCAAATATTTAAGTGTTTACAATTTACTATTTACTATTAAACCCATTGGAGATTGGTTCTTTAAAAAAACTAACTAGATATCTGAAAACATGTTTAAATTCATAAGTATACTTATTTTTCTCTCCCCACCCTCTATTCAAAAATATAAGAAAGCCTGAAGTGGTTTCCCATTTGGAATGATTCACCTTTATATGTAATGATTGTTATTTCCTAGTAAGCACTAATAAGCCCCAAGAGGACTTTTCCAAGGGCTTGTAAAAATAATACTAAAAAGCAAAGACTTTAATTTGTAAAAACCAGACTATACCAAACAGCAAAGGTTTCAAGTTTCATTCCCAGTTCAGTATTTTAACTCCTATTTTGTATAGTCAATGGCCTCAATGTACATCTTCAGGACTACATTTTTACTTTTTTAAAATGTTGCTAAATACTGCTTTTGGTGGTTTGAGTTGGCAGGGAGGGGAGAGTTGACTCTTTTTTAAACACTTTTTGGTGTAGCCTCTTTATTCTGTATAAAAGCCAAGCTCTTTTATTTAAGACAGGGAAAAAGCACAGCTCAGTTCTTTCAGTCACTGAATACTCCTCTTTTTGAACACATGCTCCCTTGTGACACAGGCTGCACCATGAGCTCACTTGTTAAAGTCCTGGCACTCTCTTATTCACCATAAGCTATGGAAATGCCACTAACTACTCCATTGGCTTCTGTTCTGTAAGTAAAATGTCAGTTTTCTGCACCTCCACATGTTTCTGATATGCATCTGATATGCCTGTAGCAAAGATATTGTTTGCTTTAGAAAAAAATTAAATGAGTGAAAGACATAATCTGGAGAGTCTGCTTTGACATTTTTAATTTTCTGTGAGGTGAACATATGTATTTGCATCCTGAATAAAGCTAGCTTTGAGCAATCATTAGCCAAACAGGGATATCCCTCCAGCAAAAGCAATTCCTTACTGTTTGCCTAGGTGTCATAGCACAATGCAGTGACATCTGAATGTCCCCACCACTATTATGGGCAACAGAGGCAAGAATTATGTTTTTCCTTTCACCTTACAAAAACCCCCAAACGTATAGGCAGAAGAAAAGTTAATTACACTGACAAATGAAAAAGAGCAGTGAAACATGTATTTGTTGTTGATGGGAACCCAAAACTAAGCTAAAAAGCATGAATGATTTCTTTCCTGAAAGCTGCAGAGTGCACCTCCCACTAGCAATTTTGGAAATCTTTCCTGTACTGTTCTAAAACTTGTGAATAATCATCCCTTTCCAACACAATTTTCTACACTGGAAGTTTCCTAATTGCATATGTATTCATACAGTGGTATCCAGCTCAATCCTGTTTGGTGTTTTCAGGTGAAAGCATAATCCAAAAGAATTGGCCACCAAAACAATTAGAGCAGAAAAGCAAAATGATGAAGAGGTAAGGCACACGCATCTACCAATTATTCCTGCTGACCAAACCTCAAAGACAGCATGGGAATTTTTCCTAAAATACAATCTCTACCTGTATATGCAAATAGCTCACCTGTATGCCTTGACAGATAGCTACAGGAATGCTTTTTTACTTGCACATTGTTTTTTATTCTACACAGGAGATACATCTATAGGCAGGGTGTGTGAGCTCACAGCTCAAACAGGTGAATCTCCTTCCGCTTTTGTGTAACCAAACTGACCCTCCATGGCACTGCAGATCTACATACCATATTATAAACTTAAGAATCTACCACAGGATGCTTTTTTTCCTTTGAAGGAAAAAGTAATTTTTCCTATACTTGCTACAGCTTTATACCACTGATGAAAGAATATGAGGGAACAATCTTGCTATTGTATATAAAAAGAGCTTACTGTCTTCCCCTTGAAGTGTTTGGATATTCATAAATTCTGAAGTCATAGGTAACTAGACAAGCACTATAGAACTTCAGTCAGTGCCTTCTGATGTCAAGGACTTTCTTGATAATGATAATTAGCTTTAAAATATTCCTCTGAGATCTTGAGATTCAACACTTAACTGTGATGGCTTCTGTACTGCACATGGCAGTTGTTCAGGGCAACTGGAAGTCTACTCCCTGAACAGCCACAACCTACTTTTTTGTTTCAATTTGATCAACACAGTGGTTGCCAGCAAAATCTAAGTTACGTATTAGCATAAATATATTGAGATCTGAAAGGGCTGCTATATACAGCACATGTAAATTATTTACATCTAGTCAACCCAAGTGACTGCAGACATTGTAAGAAGCACAGCTGCTGCTGGTGCTAGAACCTTGAAGCTGTTTCTTAATATGAATATTCATCATTACTCTCTTAGAAGACTGTAGGGGAAAACAGTCAATAAAAGTATATTCTGTGTTTTGTAATCAGCAAATAACCCAAGCAAAATAGTATGTGGAGGACATAGAGCAGCTGCTCTTTCCAAATGAATGCCTAATTGTGAAATATTTAGACCTCAGCACTGATTTCCTTAACAATTCTTCTTCTTGTTAGGGTAGATTGGACATCTTTGTGCTTTATTTAGATTTTCTTTTTTTCTCCTCCACTCACATATTACCACAGAGTCTAAAGAAAACAATCATGGGACAAAGTGTTTGGATAATGTAACTTCACAATGATGACCTACATTTATACAAGTCTGCTTATCCCACCCAGGGCCTTCCCAGGCACCACAGTTACAGCATATGTGAGAATTTCACACTGGTAAGGAAAATGTACTTATGGCATAGGCAATCCATTTCCCACTGATACTTTGGACTGATGGAGAAACCCAATGTGTGCACCACTATTTGACTCTAGCCCTAAGGCAGAAGAGTGGTTTGAGCACTGAGTGCAGCAAAGTGCACTTTGGAACCTCACCAATGAACACAATTTAGCATTCCAGAGCTTAGGGCTTGTAGTCAAGATCATAAAGCACACATGGAAAGAAGATTTCCCTGCTGCACAGAAGCTGTTCAGTAATTAGCACTGCACAGGTAAGTTCCTGTGCAGGTAAACCTGTGTGTAGTCCATGTGTAATCCAGAGTAACCCATCACAGGGATGTCAACCAGCCACAGACATTTGCTTTCATAGCAGCACCTCACAAAATCTGCTCTATAAAGAAAACTCTCATTCTTGGTGCTCACTATGACTTTGAACATTCCAGTGCCTGCATTCATAAATACAGTGACCACAGATCTAGCACTTTTTAATAGCTTCATTCTTGTTCATTTCATATTGTTGTTCAGAAAAAGATTTGGTCTCTTTAAATTATACTCTGTCCTAAGAAACAAATACAACCAGTTTTATCTGTGCAACAATAAAAGGATAAATTTTACTGTTCCAGATAGCTTCCAAAGCCTCTACAGGGATAGAAAGGTGCTATTATTTCCAAAACCACTTTTTATTTTCAGAAAACACATTATAGTCAACACTATAATTTTTATAGATCTAAGTGAGAGCACCTAAACATTCCACCAACAAATTAGAAACTAATCTTTCAGCAAAAAAAAAATTAAATGAGCTGCTTATCATTCCCAAAAAGAGAAATGTGCTTATATAACTTCAGGTATTGAAGTGATAAGGAATTTTTATTTCTATTTGTAGAAAGGAATGCAATTCCTTGGCATTCTAAAATATTAAATTCAAAATGTGTTATATAGGTGGTGGTAACTGCTGCATGAATCTTCCCAGCTGAAAAGGTTAAATCTGTGCAGCAAGCAAATGTTGATGCTCAGCAGGAGAAAACTGGACTGAGGTGTTGAACATCTAAAAGTCAGCAGATCTCAAAGCACAACCTCCTTGTTTTTCACTGAATTAGATCACCAGCTTTTATTTATAAGGAAACACCAGCTATTGTCACCAGAGACTACATTCTGAAAGACAAAGCTCCTGTATCATTAATATTACTGGGAGCTTTTTTTGATAGCACAATATCCAGTAAATGGATATTTACTGGACATCACTTATACCACTGATTCACCTCTTGCCATTTCGTTCTCCTAAATCTTATCTACCTATAAAAGTAATGAAAAAAAATCAGTATATTGAAAGCTGTGATTTCTCAGTGCCTGTTAACAACTTAACTAATATTCTATCAACTTTACCATACTGTACCTTTTACCTGAGGTGTTTGCAATGAATAACAGAGGGTACAGATATAAAACAAGACAGAAAGGGGTAGGGCAGAACTACAAACAAATAAATTAATTATTCCTGACCCCATTTTTGTTTTCCCTGTAGTTACTAAACCCTTCAAGCAAGCTTCCTTACTGTATGGTTTCCAACACACTTTCCCATTCAATGGACATGAGTGTCATCTTCAAAAGTCAATCCCACAAACCCACTGCTCCTCTCATCATGCTGGGAGGGACTTCTTCTTCTGGCATTACTCCTTATGCCCTCAACAATGAGTTTCTGACCTGCACTAAGAATAAAGTCACATTCCAGCCATCAATAAAAATGACAACAGAATGACAAGTTCCATGCACAGCAGGCTTTCCATGCTACTGCTGTACAGTGCCAGATGTTCTGAAAGATATTTAATGACTATGGCATTTCATTTTTATTTATTTAGTCATTGAAAGGAATTATTATTATTATTACAGATAATTTTCAAATTATTAGAGCAGATCAAATGATGTTTTTCTTTATTTTTTTGCTGCTAAACGGTAACAGCACAGAACATTTAATACAGCTTTACATCTGCTGCATTTCAAAATGCAGCTGAGGAATTAAAAATTAATAAATAATGGGGTTGTCTTGCCTTGACAAATAAATATTCTGTAGCTCTCCTTTCATTTTGCTTTAATTTTAAAGAGAATAAATGCTGCAAGCTGTAGGTATCATAAAGAAACAGCTGGATGAAAACCAGAAAAACCACTCAGCCTGAATCTTCAGTAATGAGTTTTAAAGAAAGCCTTTCACATTTTCTATCTTTACAGTTATTATGCCATTTGAGAGGGGGGTGGGGGGTGGGAATTAAAATATTTCAAGCATGTTTTCCTGGGGGAATAAAATGAGAAAAGAAGAAATATTTCTTTATAATGTCAATCTTTATACACACAATCCATATCCTTTTGTTTGTTTGCTTTAAACCCTGGTGATAATGGTTTTAGATTTAGTATTTACTTCAAGAGCTTGGAATGTTTGTATTTGGATAAACAAAAATCAGAGGTTTTTTTCTATCTACAAAAAAGTAAAGCCATAGATACATTTGTTCCCTGAATCTTTCCAAAAGAACATTAATGTATGTCTATGCATAACAAATATTGTCATACACTATGAAGGATAATCTATTGAATGATATGATTTTAACAGTTTTAATTTCCTTTACTAACATAAAGCAAATATTTAATTATAACAAGTGGCTGATCTGTTCTCAGTATTTTGTCTTAAGATTGTGCTCTGTTTTAGAATTTTCATTTTCTGAAATAGTCTTTAGCTACCTGTTCCTTATCAGTAACTCTCTTTGTATTATATTCTTTCTCTTTAATCTCTCATGCTTGCTGCTCTTTTTTTCTCCCTTTATTTTCACTTTGCCCATCCCTGCTTTTCCTTTTCCACAGAAGCTTGTTTTCTCATCTGCCCTATGGAAACTTTCTCTGTAGTATTTACAAGCCCTCATTTTCAGACAGATGTTCTAAGCATATGCTGAGGTGCCTTTTGATTCAGGGCTTTACAGTTGTTACAGAATTAAAATTCTCTTAAACCTCCTTTGGCATAGCCTATTCTAGAGAAACAGAGGCTGAGAAGTTCTGACCTCCAAAATGTGAAGGATCTCTACAAAGGCAAAGCTGGAATTTAACTAAGCTTTTGTTATTTCGCTGTCACAGCTTAAATAGATAATAAACACAGAAAATAAATAAGCTTTCTGATACTACACAACTAATGAGAGAATCTGATTTTAAAGTATGTGAAAAGAGTGAAAATGCACTTGAGAATGCCAAAAATATCACTGGTTCACTGAATTGTCGGGGTTGGAAGGGACCTCTGGAAATCATCCATTCCAACCCCCTGCCAAGGGACAGTCACCTGGAGCAGGTGACACAGGAGCGAGTCCAGGTGGGTCTGAATGTCTCCAGGGAGGGACAGTCCTTAACCTCCCTGGGCAGCTGTGCCAGTGCTCTGCCACCCTCAGGGTAAAATTCTTCCTCTGCTGAGGTTCATGCCTTAGTTTATGGCCTTGTCCTGTCACTGGCCATGACTGAAAACACATGGCACCTGCCTTTGAGGTATTGATATCTAATGAGATCCTCCCTATCATGTCTTCTCCAGACTAAAAAGGTCCAGCTCCTGGGCTGCTCAGAACTAAATTTTCACCAGTTAGAAGAATCCTGACCAAAAAAATTCAATTTCAACTGCTTACAGTCCACTATGCAATGAAGTTAAAAAAAAAAAAAAAAGAAAAAAGAAAAATAAGGACTTTAGGCTTACTGGAGAGAAAAACATTCATTTTTAAGCTAAATAGAGCCTCAAGTACAATCAAAGACTTTTAGAAAGAATAAGGTTGAGAAAAATATTTCTGAACAAAGTGAAATTACGACCCCATTTTTTAATAAAAAATTGTATTTTCATAGCTAATTACAGATGCCAATTTAGCAAAGTCATTCAAGATGCAAGTTGTTTCATTAAGATAATAATGAAAGGAAGACAATGATGTAAGATTGTTTAAGATACAGGTTGGCTGATTCTCTCTGCAATTAATGAGAGAATTAATTAAACTTGACAAAAACCAAAATGCACTAGACAGCTCATCCAAAAAGCAGTCCCAATTCAGCAGATGACTGCAACCCAAAGAGCAGCTGAGGTTACCTGAAATCTAACTGGTCTCAAGAAAACATTTATGCCACTGGGGTTGGGACTTGCACATTTCTGCTTTGATTACAGTCACAAACAAGCTCATTGGGGTGAGCTAAGCACAACTTCAAGTGCAAGAGTTAGGGAGCCAAAGTTCCTTGGGAACAGAAACTCATCAAACCTGCAGTGTCCATTACTTTTTCCTATGCAGATTTTTCTCACACACAAATTCAGTACCATGGGAAATACTTGCCATGGTATTATTGAGTTCTTGCTGCTATATGTTGCTCATCTAAGATGAGCATATTTGCACATCAGCTGTGGTCTGAGCTCTACATTTTCTCCAAGTTTGCTGACTCAGTTTAGATTAACTCTTTCTTTAAACCTCCATTTGAAAAAAATAAAGAAAAAATAAGAAAGAATTTAGGTGCTGATTTCTCAGCCCAGTCAGCAGCTAATTAACAACCTGAAAGGAAACATGAAAAAACTGTACTAGACAGGGAAATGCCTCAAGAGTTTCCAAATATAATCTTGTTTGCAGGTTTGTCTTGGTTTTTTGGTATTGTTTTTTGATATTGTTTTACCATGGCAAAGTTGTTTCAGAACAAACTTCATTAATTTTGCACTGAGAAATACCTCATAGACATGTTTATCTTTAATTACAGTAATTTCTTGCTCAGACTGATGCTTTCTCTAAATGGCAAATTCTTACTTTGAGTGACAAGTGTTTTTGAGTAATTTGAGTGTTTGCAATAGTTTTCTCACACTCCCAACACAGCTTTGATTTCCCATTTGTCTTATCTCATACCTATCTACTAAAGGAGACAGAAAGCAGATTAAGGATTTAAACTTCGACTTTTTTTTTATTTTCATAAAAATTATTTTTTTCTGAATATTGTGGATCTGAGAAATTACATTTCAGAACTTCTCACAAATGCTTTTAAGAGAGACACCACACCCTCCTGTGAGATTCCAGACTATTATATCTATGATAGATATAAAAATAAATAAATAACATTCCTCTTAATACTTGAAAAGTGTCAAAAAACCTGGTGTGCACAGGGTTGAACAGTCAGCTGTTCTCTAATTAAGCCAATTTCAATCAGATTCAAAATGGCAGTATCATCCAAAAACCAGCAGGTTGATGAGAGGTATTGATGACTGACAGGTATTGATGAGAGGTATTGGTGACTGACAGGTATTGATGACAAGTATTGATGACTGACAGGTGTTGATGACAGGTATTGATGACTGACAGGTATTGATGACAGTTTTGATGACACACATCACCCCTCTGAGGGAAAAGATGGTCATGGTTGTCAACATTTTGTGATTCCCTGCTGCACAGAGCAGGATGCTCAGGAAGGGATGCTCCACAGGACACACCCATCACCACCTTTCCTGCTGGCCACTAGAGACTTTCTCTATCTTCCTCTTTTTCCTAAGGCAATATGGACATAGTTGTAGGTCATCAGCTATGTGTCCCTGGAATAAAAAAGGGTTTGTGCATGTCCAGCTGCCTCAGCTTTTCGTTCTCTAGTTTGTTATAGGAGTTCCTAAAATGCTTTATTTATTTATTTACCTGCTGCTTAGGAGCCATTGTCTACTTCATGTTTTTTACATAATGGTCTGAAAAAAAAAATAAAAAAAAAATACTAATCTGTACTAAGAAGTAACACATTTCCTCTGGCTTCAAACCCAAGCTGAAATGGCACATGGTGGTAATGAAGTCAGAAGACACAATAGCAATAAGTGCAGCCCTAGTGCTATTACACAACACAAAAACAAGCCACATTATTTAGTATTTCTGTGATCAGAATGATGATTTGACATGGAAGAAAATTAATTGATTTTTTTATAGAAGTTGCCCTCTGTGGACTCTTTAAAAATATGGAATTTAGCTCCTTTTTGTGGCAATGACCTTCTGGGGTGAGTGTCTTGGTTGATGCTTCCTGTGAACCCCAGAAGATCATCATTACAATGTTTTTTATTCTTTTTATTTTTTTCCTAGATCACTCTCAAATTTATCACCTCCAACTTTAACATTTAGGCCCAAAAAATAATGGTAAAAAAAGCCAACAGAGTATTGGGGGGGTTGCTCAGCAGTTTATCTCGTTGCTCCTTTTCTTAAACTAAATGGAAGAAGGGAAAGATAAAGGGAAGAAAAATCAGTAATTCTTTCTCTCTTGTGAATGCAGCCATGGGAAACTATGCTCCACAGGTCGTGAGACTTGAATTGTGAAGGCTAAAGGCTGGTTTCAGTCACCTCACATCAGAGCACATGCCTGCACTTTTAAATTTATATTCTCTCCTCAGTTTACAAAAGGCTGCCTGAGATCAACAGTATCCTTTGATCTCCCTGAAAGTCACTTTTCTCCAGGTAGGGACACCACATATACAGAGTCATCTCTGTTTCTCTCCCAAAGTCCTGCTGTTTTAGGCTTTCAGTTGTTTCCAACCCATCTTTTAGAAGTACATACAAACGTGCTCTTCCCAGCTAGCTTAGCAAGCTGTCCTACCTGGAAAGCACAGAATGTGTCTCTGAAATGGCTTTTTAACAAGTTTCACGAGGATGCAAAATTACCTAAAACGATTCTGTGGATGGTCAGATGGAGCTGCCCACAATAGCCACCTGGAACTAACATGCAACTGCCTCAAACTAGAGAAAGCAAATTTGAGAATAAAGCATCTCTTGGAGAGCAATTGCCCATGTGTGCTCCCACTGTGAGAGATTCACATTTGTGAAAAGCAAAATCTTGGCAGGCAACCCCTTGATGTGCAGAAATTTGCAAATCGTTTCAGTCTAAGCAATTTTTCCATCCTTACCAGAGAGCACTAAGGCTGCAATTGTACCCTGATAATCACAGCTACTGAATTCAAAGCAAAATGAAATTTCAGCACAGAATCAACACTCCTAAATTCTAAAATGCTTCAGAGAAGTGGCATTTAATTAAAATATCCAGAACTTTTGTAGCTAATGCATCCAAGTTTGTATACTAGAAACTTAATCCTAGAATTAATGGAAGTTTCAACAGGGATTAAAAAACATGAAATTGTTTATCTAGTATTATTCTGATAAAACTGCAAAACATAGCAGTACTTCTCCATCCTGGCTCTCAGCAAAATGTGAGATTGGAATAAGTGATACTATATGCCCTCCAGTTTCATGTGTCTAGATATCTCACTGGTTAAGAAACAGAACTTGCCCAGGAATAAAGGTAAAAAGAGGGTTTAAATATCAGTATTTCCTAAAGGTAAGTTCAGTCATTGAGCACATTTTTGGCACTCACTAGAAACATCTGGTCTCACAAAGAGTGAAAAGCGAATGAGTTGGATCATGACTTTATCCCAGCATGGTAAAACCTCTGATCTAATCATGACACTAAGATCAAAATGAGAAAAAAAAATCACAGCATAAAATACAGTATGTTTTGAAAGAGTCTGAAATGGCTTAGTGAGCTAGGAGAATTGCTAATTTATCAGGTAAAATTTCCTTGCCTCAGACAGCACAAGTTACTCTCAGCCTCTTTCTAAGATTCAAAAACAAGTAGGGAAAGAGAAGAGTATGAGTTACAAAAACTTTTAGGTGTCCATGATAACTCACCTTGTTGCAGTCTCAAACACCAGACCAAATCCTAGACACTGATTTGAATTTGAGCAATCAAGTCACCTGACAATTCTGTCTATTTGAACAAACTGCTGCATGTGACTGATATAAACCCAACTCTGCACTTGCATGGCTGACTGAGGTGGAAATTTATGTATTTTCAAACTAATCCTAAAACATCAATAGAAAGCACTGCTCTCTTGAGTTGTTCACCTTCTCCAAAATGGCAATTAAAGTAGGTTTGGATTAATTTTGCAGTATTAAGCTTGTTCAGTGAGCAACCACAGATTTCAAGTGTGAAGGAGTCCACTGGGATGGAAACTTCTTATTCAAAATGTGCATGGAGCTGCAGCTGTTTGTATGAGATGATCAGGTTCACACAGGGTCCACAGACCTCTATATGTCTCTCAAAGGCAAAAAAAAAAAAAAAAAAAAAAAGAAAAAATTGATCCAGTATGTTAACACAGTTAAATAGTTACTTTATCATCTTAGATTTCTGGGGTCTTGAAACCTTTTATAAGAAATGCTTCTCCTACCAACTCTCTATTTCTAATGGTTTTCCCACAAAGTGCTACCCACTGTCTCCTATTCTTTATTTTTCTTTTTCTTATAATTTAAGTATTTTCCAAATTTTAGTCAACAGTAACATTATGGAAGATAAGCAACTAATGACCAATTTTTAAAAGATTATAGGGCTTAAGCCTTAGAGGCAGTACACAATAGCATGCAGTACATAATTTTATCTGTGAGACACCCATTTTCTATCATTAAACTACACTATATAAAAGAAAAATGTACAGTACTGTAAGCACAGTTATTTCAGCAAACAAAACACTCAAGGATTTTTAAGGTGAAAAAAAAAATTGCAAAATCATATGCCATAAGGCTCTAACCATGCTAGAAAAATAAAACCAGAGTCTTGTAGAATATTGTTTTAGTTAAGGAGTGGTAGTTGTAGGATGTTGAATGCATACAGGCACCAGCTTCCTAATGATTAGCACAGTTTCACTGACAGGCTTGGCTGCAGAATCACAAAGCAAACACAAATTGCAGCAAATTAGCAGAAGATTTTTTTCCTTTCAAGAAAAAAGTTTAATGGATGTTGTGCCTGAGGAGATGATTTCAATGGCTTCTCAGCAGACAAGGCTGCACTGCCAGGAACTACAGGAGCATGGAGTAAATTTAATAATGGCCCTATGCCACAGCATGTTTATACAGCTACACAGCAGATCCCCAGCTCTGCACATTCAGCACAGGAAACTGAGAATTTCAGAGCCAGGAGGGCCTGGGTCTCGTTAGGCACAGATAGAACTTGTCTACAAAGACAGATTCCAATGAATTTAACAAAGTTTTATCAAAAAATTCCATCATGGTGGAATTTAGCACCTAAAAAAATAGTTACTGAAAGACACCAAAAGGAAAAGGAGATTTGGATAAATTTAAGAAAAGGTAAAAATGAAGAAAACGCAATAGCAGGAGGACTTTTCACTGCATCTGAATGGTCACCAAATTCATCTCTTCCAGTTTAAATACACAAAATGGAACATCAACTTCATGTTGCAAGGACATGAGTTAAAAAAAAAAAAAAAAAAAATCAAAAAATCCATGCCAGGAATATTGATATCAGGGCACACCATTTGAGTTACAATTGGCTATAATTGCCAATATCCATTTTAGAATTTTTTAATTTACTCATGCCAAACTGATACTCAGATAGGTAGAAAAATTATTTCCTACTTTAAAAATCAGCAAAGAAATTGTTCCCGATCTGATCTTTTCAATTAACTAACCCCAGTATAAACACAGGGCAAATATCAGGACTGAAAGGAGTTTTCAGAGGTGGTGCTTAATCATGATAGCCACAATATCATTGCTTGCTTATTTTGCTGTCTGCAGAACTGATGCATATGTTCTCATAAATAAATTCATTGATCTCTCTCTCAAACATTAATATAAACAGACATCATGCTACAGAAACATATCCATTTGGGATGCTTTAAAACCTTCTGGGAAAAAGTGCACATAAAAATAAGCATTGAAGATGAATAAGTATTTTGTTATTATCACCATTTTCAAGTGTATCTATCACTGATGAACTCAGACCTCACATATTATATATTTGATGCTTTCCTCAAAGAGGTATGAATTATTGCTGCTAGTCTGGAGTGGACAAAAGTGTTCATTGTTATGTTAATCCTTACTTATCTTCTGCATGTCTGACACATTTTCCTTTAAAAGTTACACTCTTCAATTTGCTGGGCAGCAGAAAGCGCTTTCTGTATATAACACTACAATAGATCACAAGAACAGTTTATTTATTTGTGTCCCACTCACATCCTACAGGAATGAGTCCCAAACTCATCCTGCCTATTCTGCAGGCAGAAGAGCCATTATGGGTGGTGAGCAGGAGTGCACCTGAGAATCCCATCAATGACCCAGGTTAACACAGTCAGAGCCAGAAGAAAACTTTAAATCTCCTTTTTGAGTCCACACTGACCTTGAACTGTTTTGCTGTTCTGGAGGCCAGGGGGAGAGGGGACATTTCCTGCTCTGACAGTGCTATTGCATTCTATCTTCTTAAGGTAATTACTCTGGCTTTCTTGAGATATACTGGATTTTGACTTAAGGCCTTTTTGTGCCACTCCAAGAGGAAAAAATAATAAAGGTTTTAAAGTGCTTGAAAATAGCCTCAAGTCCAGTCATAAATAACTACAGAATTACAACATAAATGTTCACTAAACTGAGGGAAGAGATAAATCATATTATATCTAAATGGAATAAATATACTAATAAATAGATGTTTTGGAGCACAGATGGCAGTAGAAATAAATGTCATTGAAAATCTTTTCCTTTTAAAAGCTGATTTAAAGTGAATATAAATGATGACACAATCATATTTTAAGGACAAGTGTAGGGTAAATAATTTACATATATTAAATAGCTAAGCCTTGCCAAAAAGAGAAAGAAAAAGAAAAAAAGAAAAAAAGAAAAAAAGAAAAAAAGAAAAAAAGAAAAAAGAGGCAGCCTGGACAAGACCATTTATTCTTCATGATTATTAGACATTTTTGTAGTTCTGTGTGGCAGAGTGGTATATGAAGCCTAATTATGATTTTATGTTACTTTCTTCAAAAGTTAAAACATATATATATATAAAACTTTAAGAATTTTATTACTACTGTGAGATTTAGGATAGGATTTAGGATATTAAAAGCACAGGCAATATGCAGTGACTTCTGCAACCAGACTGGAGCAGATTACCATGGCTCTCCTTTGTGCCTTGGCAGCACAGGACCAAGATAAAATTAAGGGATCACTGCCACCTGCCAGCTTGAGGAACCAAACCACACCTCCCACAGAATAATAAAGACTGTTAGGATTAAAAGGCAAATGAAGGTAAAATCCTAAAGGTCTTCAGGGACCTCTGGGCTGTGTGTTACTCCTTTTATCAATCTGACTTGCCCACAGAGATGAAGACTCTTCCCAGTCAAACAAGTCAATCTAATGTAATGCCTGAATTTTCACACAACTGAACATGTGCAATGTGCAACTGATATTAAACCTCACCTCTGGATTTATACCTTTTCATCTAGAAGCAGGAAAAATAGACAAATTGTTCACACTGCCAACAACACCAGAAACTCAGCTAAGAATTTCACTTTAAGAAGATATCTTAAGTCAGAAGTCAGAAAAAAAAGGCCAAAATGTTGTTATTGGGCCATGCTTAAATTCTCCCCCTCAACTTTTTATTAAAAAAACCCCAAACAACTATATTCTAATAGAGGGATGAAAAAAAGATTTATTTAGAATCACTTAACAGTGATTTGAAGAAATAATTTTAATTATCTCTGAGACTATATTTATCTAGATGGTTTTGTCTTCATGTGAGACCACTTTTATAATTCTGCACATGTTCACATTTTTACTGCCATAAACATACATATTAGATTTAATTTCAGAATATTCACATGAGGGAATAGTATTAACCAATATATAAGTGTTTCTCAATAGTCCATATTTCAGTTTAAATAAACCTAAACATGAGCAAGAGCTTGTGTAGAGTTATCCTATGGAGCTTCCTCCCCACAATTTCTATTTTTCTTAAAAATTGGAAGGCTCTCTGCCCTTAATACTAAAGAGCACTTAAACCTTTACTTTGAACTACCCAGTATTGCCCAAAAATTATCACCTAAAGCTCTACAACTGCCAACATCTATGTGCAAGGCTATGATTCCCTACAGCCTTCCACATTCTTACTTGCTGAAGCTTTCCAGTTTTAGAAACTGTTCAACACACAATTCCACCAATATTTATACATCAATAACTTAGTAGGGCACAAACTGAGCAATATTAACCTTTGTTCCCAGCATTTCCTCTCCATACTAATTACTTCTAGCACACCAGGCTGAAGATGGAGCTCCCCAAGATCTTGGCTTAGGATGCAGAGCTGGCTTAAGAAGTTTATGAGTCTGAAATTTTCTCCTGGTCCCCCCACAGCCAACACAGTCATGCTGGTGATGCTGTATTATACAATGTGACTTAAAAATATCTTTGCCAACACCCCATTTTGGAAGGTACATGAGACAAAAAGTTTATAGAAACTGAAAAGAAAAAAAAAAAAAAAAGGAACAGAATTCCTACTCTTAGAGAGCTTCTATGTAATATTACATTATAAGTGTATTAGGGGAATTCAATGTTTCTACTTAAGATGATATTCCTGCTCTAAATGTAAAGACTCTTCGGTTTAGACTTTCAAAACTGACATTTTCCAAAGTACTTAGATTAAACAATATTTTTTACAACACAGCCTTAATCCTGACTTCATTAGTCCTAGAAAATTGGTCTGAGAAACAAGTTGAAGCAATTTCTTAGACAACTTATTTATCTTCTGATCAACTAGTTAAAAAAAAAATAATTTTGCAGTGCAGAAACACTCAAAAGAAATATCTTTTCTATATATCTGAAACTACAATACAATGCATTTTTGTTATAGGTTTATGAATCAGCTTTTCCCTGTTGTCTGGCATACAGTATCATATGCAGGAAAAGGTTAATCTTTAGAGAAAATATCATCTCTTGGCCCTGTGCATTTTTTGGAGTCACACAAGCTTTCTTTGAAGTTGCCTGTCATCCCAGTAAAGCTGCTTTAAGTAGTTCAAATTGAATATCACTAGTAGTATTACATGTTGATAGCAAGTAGAGGCAAGGAAGAGAAAAGCTTTGGGGTGTAATTTCAGGGGGAAATGGGATTATGTTTGCTCTGTAACATGCCCCCCAAATTATGATTTTTTAAAACTGTTCAGGCCTCAGTTGCAAGAAATTCAATCCACTCAGTTCTGAAAGTATCTGAACTTTATCTGACATGCCACTATTGGTCCAGCAAATTTTTCATTTATTCCTGGTAGTGCTTTCAATTACAGAGATACTATCATTTTGAATATTTCCTCCTATGAAGACTTCCCCCCAGGGTTTACAAAAGGAAACCTATTAAAATGTGTCCCCATCCTTTTAGCAGGGAAAAAGGACAAGACTGAATAAAACAGGAAAGACTGGAGCTCAGCACTAAAGCAAAATGTAGCTGAGAAGCTACACTTGCTAGTGGAACAGAGGAAAATTCATGGCCACAATCAACCTAAGGCCAAGATAACAAGTTTTGGAGATCCAGAAGATGGAATAAAGAGGGGGGAAAAAAAAGAGAGTAGAAGGAATTTGAAGTAATTTCAAAATTTCTGGGTTTAGTTTCAAGATGGGGTTTCATTCTTTAAGGAGAGGGAAAATGCCATGATCTTCTATATGACTTTGGATTTCAACATATAAGAATCAAGTCATTCAGCTGGCAATAGGAGACTCAAATTGTAATTGAATTTCAGTTTGCTGCTAGAAGGTATCTGTCCTGTCTAAATATCAGACCACTGGCCTGATTAAAAGTTTTCTTAAAGCTCACACTATTTAAAAGGGAGAGAATTTTAAAACATCAAAACATTCTGTAGTGATGACTCCCCTTATATGGTACAGCAGACTCCAAGTTTGAGATGATTTGCAAATGGTATCTGTAAATATTAATGCACTTTGACATTGAATATTGCATATCATACATTTTAAGTGCCTTTTAGTGTGTGGATGTTTACAGTGGAATGATGTGCTTCTGAATATGTCTGTTTTCAATTCAAAGTGCAACTTCATTAAGGAGAGTGATAACATAAAGCTTAGCAGCATGATCATTCCTTGAGAATTAGCACAAAATTGACATGCATCCTTAACACAAACTTTTAATTGGGTTTGTAGGCACCAAACAAGCTTTAGTTGGTCTTCACCCTCTTTTCTTTAGCTCCAGCTCTCCAGTACCCAGCCTGGATATTGACTGCTTTTAATACAGAGTGCTTTTCCCCAGGCTGGGACTTCATTTTGCAGTTGCCTTCATCAAGCAACCAGACACTAAAAACTTCATAAGATTCCTTCAGTCCTAGGAGCATTTCTTCCATCAGTATTTTTTTTCATACTGTTATTACTGACTCCATTGCCTTCTTTCATAATATCCTAGAATACCTCATCAGAAAATGGTTACAAAGAATTCCAAACACAAAATCAGTACACAAGATTCATAAACCTCAGTTAAAATGAAATATTGAAGGATCTTAAGCATTGCAGGTAACATTGTGAGAATAAGCACCTGTATAGATGTATATGCTAAGAAAAATGTGGATATTTCATTTAGATTAGCTGCTGCTCAAGTGGAGTGGCAGGCCTGAAGTGGCCAAAACAGGTGCAATGTCCATTCTGCAGCATGGGACCAAAATCATGGAAACTGCAAAAATGTCTGCATAATGCATCCTTCCTTGTGCCTTTAGTTTGGACTCTCAAACACCTCAATTTACCTAGCTCAGATTCGGGGCATTTTCTTTATTCTGCTTTTAATAGAAAGTTTTTCTTTGCCTTAATCTTCTGCAGGATCTGGCAAAAATGAACACACAGAAGACTGTGTCAAGAGACTGACAAAATCTCATCCTGCAATGAGCACAGGGCTCCTCATGCCTGTGGAGTTCCTCAGAATCTAACCCACCTATGCAGCTGTCAAACCTGAGCACATGCTGAGGAAGAACAGGTTGCCTTAGCAACCCCAGCCCTGTTGTAGAGACTTCAGAAAAATGGAATAATTTTATCTTTCTGAAGCACCATTGTGCCATTGTGCTTAAATACCTTGCACATTAAATAGACATACATCACCAAGCTCTCCAAACACACTTTGAGCTGTTTTCATGCTCTGGGTTATAGAAGACTCAGCTTGGGAAAGGTTTTCATCTTCATTCTTACCATCTGTGACCCTTGCAGCTCTCATCTATTAAAAAAGGTAGCACTCATTGCCTTTTTGGGGGGGTTTGGTGGAAATGAACGACTGACATCATTGCAGAGCTGAAACTTCCCTTCCAGCTGTGCTGTGTATAATGATTAATCTAGTTCAGAAAACAACCAGGTACATAAAATTGATTTTACTATATGATAATGTTGGGATGTTCAGAAAAATCTGTGTGAAGGAATCATGATTGCACTCGACCAGTATGCTTATTACTGTGAATAGCTTTTGACTACACAAATTTCAGGTCTGAACAGTACATAATGTGCCATTAAATTGTAATAATTGAAAGTTCTAGAGAAAGGAATCTAACGATACCCAACAGAACAATTTTAGTTCCATGAGAATATATTTAATTAACCCTTAATCATTTTCACCTTTATGACACTGGAAACACTTCTAGGATTTGATTTACAAAATTATTATGCCATTAATAAGAGAAAGATATTATTGACATACCAAAATCCAATTTAATTACTCCCTTGATTCCTCCAGAGGCAGAGAGAAGCTTGCAATTTTCTGACACTATGATCCATTTTTAATATTGTGAAATAAAAAAATATCACTGAGTAGGCCAGAAATGTTGCATAATTGCTTCTGTCTGAACTACAACTATTTCAATGTATTTTGGCTGCTTTGAAAGTACTTTTTTGTTTTCTCTGTATCAAGCATCTCACTTAATACTTTACTTGCTACTCTTTGCTAGAAATATTCTTGTATAAAAGAGCTTCTACAGTGACTATCAAAAAAGCTATTATTTTCATTTTTAAAGGCATAGCTTGTAATGTATTTAAGAAAATGGAAATTCCTGAAGCATTTCAGGAATGGATTGACCACTAATTGACCACTTCAGAAAAAAAGAAAAAGATTCTTAAAGTTGTTTTCAAACTGACAAGAAAGCCATTCTTGTTCACTTACATAACTTATAGATTGATATCTCTTAGCAAAAAGGTAATATGTACATACTTCCAAATTTACATACTGCAAGACCCACATAAAAGAGTGGAGAAAACCTAACAGAGCTGGGACAATAAAGGCTTGAAAAAATTTTATAATCCATGCATTGAGCTCTATAGCTCTTCCTGAAGCACCATATGCTGCCATATAATATCATAGGGGCATAAAAGTTTGAGGGAAAATCTATCCTGATTTGGTTTCTAATAAAAACAAAAAAAATAAGTAAACTTGGTTGAGGGCCAAAAGGCAACATTTTCCTTGCACTTTTTACTACTTTTCTAATTCTCCTAAACACCTCAAGTTCTCTGCATTTCCAAGACATGTGTAAAGTCCTACTTCCTTTGAATTTTATACAAATTAGGCCATCAGAAATTCCAGATGTTCATTGTAGTGAGATATCAGAAAAGATAAGCTGAGCAAATTGAGATTTCTTCAATTAGTTCATTCCACCATCTTGCCCTGCACTGTAATTTTGTGCACAGCTATCTTTATTTCTCATGTGTAAAGTGAGTCTCAGTGGCAAAATAATCATATGAAGTATTTAGACTGGTATGTTATCAGGGACAAATCTTTTACATTCTCAGCTACTGGAGATGAAAATCAAATGTGTTTTAAAGTACACTTGAGGAATTTCCTATCCTTTTCTTAATAGCAGGTTACATGTTTATTGGTAGCTAGCAACTACAAAGGCTTAGCCAGGAATATGTAATATTTTGGAAAGTACTAATGAGAGAGGATATTATGGTTAGTTCAGCTTTTGGCCACTGGATTAATAAAGCTCCTTTATTTTGTATATATCCTACTTACAAAAGTAGCATTAAGAAAGATTTTACATTCTAGGTATCAAAAGGTCCAAAAGATGCACTATCCATAATAGTTAAATCAATTAATAAATAAGAAGGAAATCTATGCAACAAAATTATTTAAATGCCTCCTTTGTGTCATGGTGGACTGATAATACAAAGTGAGTATCACCCTGGTTTGCAATCCAGGAGAAGGAAGATATTGTGAGAGGCAAATGACCACCAAATTTTCAACACCATACAAGAGTTCAGAAGACTGTAAAAATTCAGTGGCAAATACAACAGAAAATAATAGATACTCGAATGTTGCTATACACTATAAATATAGAGTGCAATTTTTTTCAAATGTAAATGCACAGACTGATAACATTAAACAGTGCAAGCCTCAGGATATCCACATCTACGCTTGTGAGCAATACTGAATTACCTGCCTTGCATCTGGGCTATTTCATACTCACTAATTACATGTTCCCAAAGTATGACTCCTGTCTCATTTAGTGTGAGAATGTGCTTTTTTTGATCTGAGCTCTGCAGTGAAGGTGGCTGGTGTTTATAAGGCCACTCAGTCAATGCTGAATGCTGACCCATTATTTAGAAGTTGTGTGGTTCAAATTATACCTCAGTATTACTTAATACACTCATCAAACAAAGAGAGAATTTGGTTCCTTCTCAAATTTTGTCATGTCAAATACTCTAATATTGAAATCTCTCATAAATTTTAACTAATGTATTTTTACAGTGTCTTGTTTCTAATATCCTCAGCAACAGTCAGAGATATCTACTGTTCAGTGTGTTCAGTATGAAATATTAGGATTTGTTTTTCTGGAAACATACATGTTAGAGCCCCCAGTGTAGAAATGGGATTATAAAAGCCAAGACACACTTGGAGTTTAATCTGACAAAGACAGATAAAGTCTTAGCTGAAAGGTATATCTGTAATAAGAACAAATACAAAAAAAAAAAAAAAATGTTTTATGTGAAGCCATGTTTGTAATAGTGACACAGCTCTCCATTTAAATTAGGGCTTTTGATTTTTTCTTGATAAAGAGTAAAAATAAATTAAAAAAAAAAAAAACTTTTAAAAAGAGTTTTATACTCACAGTGTTGAGAATGTTGAATTCCTAGCCAGGAGAGACTGCATGGTGAAACACTAACCCTTCAGAACTGGATTTTAGTGCAAGTGTTGACACAGTGTTAGTTATCATGGGTACAACACCAATACATTATTCCTTTAAGGTAACAGACAGTGTTGAAGCTGCCCTGTAATTTGGCACAGAACACTTCTATACTAATGCAATGTGACAATGACAATGTTATTATGTCTGCTATTTTCCATGCCATAATAGCAGTATTTGTTTCCACAAACATGCCACTACACTCACTAATATGGCTTTACTTAAAGACTGCCTGAGTAAAAATCAATGCAACCTTATAGAAAGCAGATGATCTCTGCTGTGCCAGAGTAATTTTCAACCCTATTCTTATTAAAAAAAAAAAAAAAAAATCCCTGGGAGGATACCTTTCTCTACATAATGTGCTGTTAGATTTGGTTACTATGCTCATGATGTATTTTCTCATTGGACATGCATCTGTTTGTAAGAACAGCCATTAACCCTCCTTTTAGTACAGTCTCTTTATGATACCATTGTAGGAAAAACCTACAAATTTAGGAAAACCCCTACTGCAAGCTTTACACCAATCAGTGTCACACTTCCACCTATCACGTCTAAAGAGGTGCCCCAAATCTCTAACTGTCATATCACATCACAGGAAAAAAAATGACAAACTGGGCTGAATCTTGGGGTCTAAACTTGTCCTGCCCTGCTTGTTTTCCAGCAGACAGGACACTGCAGCACACTGAAAGCTCCCACCTCTGCCACCATGAAGGCTTAGGGTCTACATGCACTTCATACTCACTGGATTACAGATATTTGCAGCTTTTTTAGTTGCTGTTCATGACTACACTTTTAAAATTATAGCCTTACACTTAGCTGACCCAGTTCTTTTTCCATAGGGGTGCATTCCCTATATTTCTCCTTCTTCCCTAGCAGACACACAGAGGATAGTCTCAGACCAGGAAAGAAAACAATCTGCCTCACCTGGTGTTTATTATGAGAGAATCTTACAAAAAAAAAAAAAAAAAAAAAAAAAAAAAAAGAAAAAAAATCTTTATTATTATTTCCACATTTTCACCTCCAATAATACCCTGAACAACACAGGAGTAATAATTAGCTGTTATCACAAAAATTAAAGAAACATCTTGCACAGCATCTTAGTGGAATGCATTATAACACTTTCCAAGAAACCATTTCTTTCATTATTTCTGTTTTGGAAATTTAGGACAAGAAGGATGCACGTGAAACATTTGCACAGTAAAGCCCAGGAATGATGCATGTCAGATCTTCATGCTCTAGGGTCACTATGGGAAATGCATTGAAAGCATCAGCTGAAATGCAGCAAGGTAATTTGTGCACATTTATGCAAATTGCAGGTGATACAAAGCTGGGAGGAGTGGTTGATTGACCAGATGCATGTGCTGCCATTCAGAGGGATGATGGCAAGCTGAAGTGCACTAACAAGAACCTCCTACAAATGCCAAATCCTGCACCTTGGGAGGGATAAACCCTCATATCAGGACAAGCTGGACAGCAGCTTGGCAGAGAGGGATCTGGGCATCCTGACAGTCAGCAAGTGGTACCTGTGTCAGCAATGTGCTCTTGTGGCAAAAAAAAAGACCAGAACTGGTTGTTGCTGGTAAAATGTTGCAGAAAGGTTGAGAGATGCAATCCTTCCACACTACTTAGCTCTGGTGAGATGCACCTGGAGCACTGTCCCCATGTACTGGGGACATGCAAGAACAACATAAGGACACAGGAATAAGCCTAGCAAAGGGCCACAAAGGCCATCCAGGACTCTCTCCCATGAAGAGAGGCTGAGGAAGCAGGGGCTGCTCAGCCAGGAGGAGAGAAGGCTCAGTGGGGATCCATCAATCAGGTTTTTAAATACCTGATGTATGTGAGGTAAAGAAGACAGATTTTTCTTAGTGGTGCCCAGTGACAGAGCATGAGGCAATAGACACAAACAGAAATATATGACATATCATTTAAACTTTAGGAAAATGTTTCTACTGTGAGGGTGAATGAGCACTGTGACAGGTTTCCCAGAGTGGTTATGGAGCCTTCATCTTTGGAGAGGATGATGCAGACAACCTGTGCAATCTGACTCTGCTCTGAACAGAGGTGTTGGACAGGTCCCCTCTCACCTTGACATCTTTATCACTGAAATTTCTGCTTAGAAAGAACTCATGGAACCCATCAGAGGTGAGGTGTGATAAGAGTGAAACACCCACCCATCTGAACACCTACTCCCTCTTCTCTGACTGTTGTTTTTTTTCCCTCCTCCTTCATCTGTCCAGCATTTTCTCAAGAACAGCACACTTTCTAAGAGTGTTTTCATAGAGACACCACCACCTTGGTTGAGGGACCAAGTACTTCTAACTGTTTTTCTTATTACCATTGACACTTATTTTTAAGTGGTCAATTTTTGGAGTTTGAGACTAAAAAAATCTCTGTCTATGAGATTTTGACATCTTAAGCATTCCATTTTATATACAACAGTATAGTCACATGCAAAGTGAGCTAGGGCCTGCCTGAGTAGCAACACTGGGTTGAATTAGAGCTTCTGTCAACCAGTGTCATTCTACACACAATCTGCAATGGAAACAGGCTCAGAAAGGTGCCTACATCCTTCCTGAAGGGGATGCATTTTCAGCAACAAGCAGCTGCTATTCCAGACCTGTCATTGGAAGGTTTCCTCACACAAAGGGAATTTGTCTTATTTCAGTGCCACGAAGCTCAGTCTGTGGAGTGCAGCCTGTGCCACTTTTCAAAAGCTGTAGTAACATTTCATCATTTCTCTTCCCATTATGCTCTTCCCAAACACAGCAGAGAGCAAGCTCAGAGCAAGCAGATGACACTGACAACATAATTTTTCTTTCTTTCCTGCACATTTACTGTTATGAAAATTCCCTCTTGTTAGATGGGCTTTGCAGATTTTTTTGGTATCTGAACCAATATAAGGAGCCAAGATAAAGCAGAAACCAAATGTATTATATTTGCTAGACTCCACATTCTATTACAAAACATCCATATTGAGGATAAATTTGTATTTCATGCATGTGATAAAAAAAAAATAAAAAATATTTTTATGAGAATAAAGTAAGTGTTTTCAGCAATCAGCTTCTAAAAGGGATCCTTTACCATCATCAGAAATGGCATAATGTGAAATATCTCAATTTAGTGCAATGTAGTCCATGATGTTACTATATAAATGAGCATTCACAGGTAAATATCTTTCTTAAATAAGCTCATCAATTTGCCAAATTTATGCATTAGATATCACTTGAAGAAATAATTCATAGAATATTCCAGGTCCACACAACAATTACTACTAAAAGTTATAAACTGAGTTTTTCCTTTGTTAGATGTCTTATCTGCAACTTTCTATTCACAGGTTTTAGTTACTTCTGAAACAACTCAAAAGATCACAAAACAGAAATAAAATGTAAAAGCAAAACAGAAACATTTTTCTCTTATAGCATGTAGAGGGATGAAGCTTTAACAATGTATGTTTAGCAATATGACTAATCATGTGCATTGCTGCAAAGTGCAAACTCATATACATAAAGTAAACTCAAACCTCTGCTCAAACCATTGAAAGTTTTTCAATACCACATTTCATTTCTATCATGAGAGCAACTGCAGAGAAACAGAATTGGTCCTTTCATCCTTTCCGTAGTTTTCAAACTATGGAACTTTCATGGGAATAAATTATTAGCTTTTGCATACAGTTAATTTCCTAGCCTTGTGAAAAATGTGATTTGTGCCAAAATCTTTTCAAATTATAAATATTCTGCTGGTTTGGGGTTTGTCCACGATGGCCTTGCTGTAGAGTGGAGAACCAGAACAAGACAGAAAAATCCATAATACTTGACTAGGCTTTATAGCCTACACTATACACCACTCTCTTATCATCAATCATTTTTTTCAGATAAATAGAAATAAAAATGCCTTAAAAATTTTCATCTTTATATATCCATATAAATATATGCAACATTTGGATATTACAATATTAAAAATGTGATAATTTAAACCAAAAGTCAGCAGCTTACTTTATGAAACATTATGGCTCTTCCATTATTATTCCACCATCACTCCTGCATAATTCTATTTAGATCAATAAGGTTAGATTGAAATAAAACTACATTATGAAGCTGGTGAATCAGGACCCTTATTTTTGACACATTTAAGCTTTTCCTGGAAGACCAGATGGTTGCTGTGTGTTATTCAGATGAAATCTAAATGAACTAAAATACACAGCATGCTTTTATTATTGGCATGTTTAGTGTGTCACCTAAAGAAACCCACAAAGGGATATAATAAGCCTTCTCAACTGTTTCACAGTAATTATAGCCCTTGTGATAGTGCTATATTAAGATAACAAAATGTAAAACGTGCTTTCAATCAGGAAAAAAAAAAATCCACTTGCAATATTTATGCAGGAAAGGGACTGAATCAAACAGGTAACCATCAGCATATTAGACTTGGAATCAAGTGCAACAAAACCAAGTTCTGCCTGTGTTTGACACTGCACGTTGTCCAAAATTTATAAAGCATATTCTTTGTTCTTGGCACAAGCCTTACAGATTTTCACAGGGTTTACCAGTCCAGTTAAGTATGTAATATTGAAACAACATAAAGCTTTAGGCACTTGCTGCAAATGCTGCCTTGGATGCCTCGGGTGTTCAGAGGGACATTTTTCATGTACTTACGGTCGTTGCACAAGGGTCCACTAAAGGAGGTCATGCTGCAGTCACAGCTGAACCCATCCCACTGCTGCAAGCACACGCCCTGGTTTGCACAGGAATCCTCTTGGCACGTGGTGCTGGGGCCTAGTGAGAACACACAGAAAAGGACTTGCACTTTGTCTTCCAAAGAAAGGCACTTCTCAGTGGGTCACATTGAGTGGCTGCCAACATCTCAAATCAAATGAGCAAAGAGTTTCCGAGTCAAACGCACATGAACTCTGCTGGTTTTGGAGCAGCATGTAACATTAAAAGAGAGGGTGGGGGTGGTTTGCTTTAGTTGTAAGATCAATATGTCAAACACATAAGAATGCACAAAACAGAAGCAGAATTATTCCAGGTACAGTGGGAATGTCAACTGTGCTGTCAGTTATTTGTTAATCTTGTGTCAGACCATTGACCGGCTAAACATTATCTAAAAACTTCATTATTTCTTCCTGTAAATATATTTCAAACAGCAAAGCCAGATGCCACAGGAATCAAAACTCTGGGATATGAAGGACTGGATAGTGAAATAGAAAAATGAAACAAATTTTAAGAAATAATAAAATGAAGCTACGCTATTACAATTATTTTAATCCCACAAATTATTTTAAACGATTTAGGTCTGAAATTCAGAGCAGTTTGGGATTCTTTGGCTAGAATGTTGACAAGAACCGATTCACATGCTTCAGGGATCCCATGCAGGTTCCTTCTTAAAGGGGAAATGCAGAAAATCAGACTACTAATGAACTGGCATGCCAAAATGTGACATACACATAAAAAAACAAAGCTACTCTGTTTCTAGAGAATCATAACTAGACTACTGAAATATAAAGAAATTTCAAAAAGGAATGATCAAAGCACTAAAGCAATCACTATACAAACATATTCAAGACTGAAAGCCTTTATGCAAGCAATTCTGGAAAATGAGGGTTTATTTAGCTCATTGTTTTAGAGGTGTGAAAGGCAAAATCAGCAATGAAGTAACACACTTTAGTTCTGAAATGTACAGAGCATTTATTGCAAAAAAATCCAACTGTGCATTGGGGGTTTCAGTCTTGTTTAATACACACAGGGCTATCTACCTTGCAAATCAGCTTTCATCAATGCAACTTTGTCAGCAAAATAAAAAAGCAAAATATAGTAAATGTTAGTAAGCAATATTGAAATGGCAGCAAACACAGAAAAAAACCATTCAGAATAAAGTGCATGCTGCTGTTAAAGAGAGAAAGAAATGCCATATAATGCAAACAAATTAATGCTAATAGCCATAAATCTTCAGGCAAGCCAAAATAAGAAAGCAGTAATTTGCCAGTATTTTACTAGAAATATAATGGTTAATTGAGCTGATGACATGTAATGGAGGAAAATTAAAAGTTTGAGGTTTTTTCTTCCTTGGGTATCTATGAATGCATTAACAGAGTAAATGCATGGCTGAATCCTGACTAGCCCTTTGTCATGTTCAGATGCACTGAATTCAAGAATAATTAGCACCACCATCCTCTGTGGTCTGCTTTTTTCCAGGCCTTTCTCTGTGACTGGTGAATGAAGACTGAAATACAGACCATGAACTGCAGCTTACTGTGAGCTCTCACACACATTTCACACTAACTCTTGACACTACAAGGAAAAAATTTGGTTCTAAAATTTGGATTATAAAATTGTCCCAAAGTGTTTTGGTGGAGGCACATCAATATCCATTTGAAACTCTCACCACCATTCATTGATGACAGGGCAAAGCTGGTCCAAAGATTACACAAATAAATTAAAAATCACGCCCCAGAGAGAAATCCTTGTAACCCTTATTTTCCATTAGACCTTCAAATATCTCAGTGAGGGATTTTCTTTTGATTTGCTGGTATTAAAAAAAAATTAAAAATCCATATCAATATATTATGTCAGCTCAATGGCTTTTCCTTTAAATGAGGCACAGCTCAATCTTTGAAGAAGGGCCTGAGCAGTCACCAAAGTCATTGAGAAGCAGGGCAGGGGGCTGCATTCCTGTCTTGGCAAAATTATTATTTCTTCTATTTCCTCCTGTTAGGATAATAATAATAATAATAAATAAAAACCAGCACCACCTCCTATTGCTGACTGCAGCAGGCAGACATTAGAAAGTGATTTCCTTTTCTTTGGAGTTCTGAGCCCAGAAATTGAAATGTTTGGGCATTACATCACCCTTTCTTGAGCAGAGGATCATAATCACAGAATCTCGTAGCTGACAAGACACAATTTTTCTCACCAGATCCTGCTGCTCGGAAACTTTACAAAGCTGAAGTGAAAATATCTGTAGGTGTTTAAATGTTATATATTCATGGATTTATTTACACTTTAGTTATGCAATGTTGAATTTCCTCATCTTTGCAAAAGTAGAGCAAAAGTCACAAGGACTTGAAAGTACATCAACTGCAGGACCCTGCAGGTATATTAGGAAGTGCATGTGAAAATATATATTTAGAAAAATTGCAGATACAATCTCATTAAAGAAGTGAGGTATTTTTCTTTGTATTAGATTGATTCTTAGCACTCTTGGCTTATCTATATTAGTCATTATTCTAAAATTGTCATCAAGACTAGCTTGCATGTAAGTATTTCTTTTAGTAAAAGTAGGATTATTTTTCCCCAAAGAACAGAAGACAACTGTTTAATGGTGGCAAATACTATGATATTTACCATAACAGTTTCATATTTTCCTATATATATATTTATATATTAAAAAAACTAAGGCAGTTAATAAAAATACTGTAATACACCCCTCTCCAGCACTTTTTATTTTTTTCCATATTCAATTTTTAAAATATTCTAATTTATTCAGTTTTCACTGAAGACTTTTTAATTGACTGAGTTTGTGATCTCCTTTACATTTGTCCTATGGGAGGCATTACATGCAATAAAAATGACAACAGGCATTATAAACTGATACACAGATGTTTTACAATATATTATAAAAACAAATTTCTTATCTAACAACCAAGAATCTTTATATATATTAATACTGTGATTTTTTTCATATACTCCATGTAATGCACAAATTACATTTTTTATGCACATGCACACACAGTGCATTTTTCTTATAGCTATATAAAAACTATGGTTGTATCATACTTTATTTTTAGTGGGAAAAGGAATACAATTGATTTGACTAGAGGAAAACAGTGTTGACAAAACCTGGCTTTGGGGTTTGCCATTAAAAATTCAAACAGCTAGTTAACATATTTATCTCTCTAGCTGTTTCTATCTGTTCTAGTCATTGAAAATTTGTCATCAAGGTGGATTTAGCCAATGTAAATTATGCTTCATGTTCAATGATAGAGATATCTCCCTGCCTGTGGTTGAAGCTTCAAAATGCAAACCTCCCCACTTGCCACAGCAATCCCATGGGTTGTCTTGCTAAAAATATTTAATGCACTTATGACCATCAAATTATTGAGAAATATAAATATTTAAAGTACAAAATCTAAGAGATAAAATTAATTGGAAATACATTATGGCTTCAGAGTTTGACAGTTTAACAGGAGAGAGAAAAAAAACCTTACCCCTCCCCCTCCCTCAATATGTACCTGAAAGTTGGGGAATTCAATCCCATAAATCTGAAAAAAAACAAATCCAAGTGCCTCACTTCTCAGGACAGATTTTCCAGAACCTAGTGTCTCAACACTGGACATACACCAGCAATCTTTGGAATTGAGAGTGGTGGGGACTAACACTTCTGAAATGAGTTCTGCTGCTGTGTCCTGGGCTCTGTGGACCTGATGTCTCAGGGGACTTGCAGGGCTCACACATCCCACTGCAGGGTGGGATTGGTGCAGAACACTCAGCTCTGGAAGGATGGAGACAGTCCTGGCTGGACACAGCAGCAGAGGTAGGAGCAGCTTGAGGCATGCAAGAGTTTTCTGGGAGGCATCTAAATTCACAAGTGACCTAAGTCATCTTTTAGGTGGCAGAACACATTTTTGGGCATCTGATTCAATGGGTCTGCAAACAAAAGACTGACAGATGGGTCAGACATGGGGACTTGAAGTAAACAAGTGAGATGGAAGAGATAACTTGCAAGGCTAAGCAGAAAGGTTGGAGGGGATATTTCATTCTGTGCTCTTAGACATTCCTTTCTGCAGGCAGTTTGGGGAGGCAGCTCTCTGGTAGCCAGGCAGCACATCTGGTTTGACCAGTTTGTTGTGTCAGGTGATTTTGGTGATGGGAAAAACCCACCCTCTACCAAAATGGATAATAGCTTTATGGCCTTTATTAAATTGTTGGTAGCTTTATTGAATCCACCAATAGATGAGTTATGCCGGTAGCTTAAAAGGTGAACTCACACACCAGGCCTGTGGCAATATTTCTTTGAAGTACAGAAAATTCATTTAGGAAATTACATAATTTCAAAAGAAGCTATGAAATGCATAATGGAATTAAGGCATACTCTGACTCTTGGAAGGGATGGGGCAGGGATGGAATTGCTAAAACCATTCAGAAAGCAGAATCTAATTTTCTAAACTCAGTGACAAACTAATACATAGTTTTCTACTCTTGAAAGGATATTTCAAATTTCCATCTTATATATCTTATATTTTTCTGTAGCTTTAGTGTCTGTTACTATGTACTAACAACAGAACTTACATTGCTAACTAAAAGTAGCAGGTAAAGAACAAAAAAGTTCCACCTGTCCAAATGTACTGTGGGTATAACAAAAGAGGAGACAGACTTTATCCACCAGGAAGCTTTATCTCATGAAACTTGAGGAACCTCCCAGCTCTCCTTGGATTTTTATATTAACAAACTTGATATCAAAATCATTAAGATTCCAACTTGGAAAAGCTTTTATAATGTCATTTACACATTTTTCTGTCCAGAGAAGAGTGGCACTTGTGAGAAGGGAGAACACATACAATTGAACATAAACAAAATATCCAGAATTATGTGAATAAATTAGATATGCAGGGAGGGGAAAATGTATTCAAATTTTTCCATAAACCATAGTAAAAATAACATGGGATCAAACGAGAGCTGGAAAAATAGCTAGAGATTGACACTCCTGAATTAGAAATACACTTCTTCTAATTATGTCCTCACTTAAATTTCATGATTGATTCCAGATGAGCCAATAAAGAAATTAAATTGTGAGATAAAACACATTTGTCTGTTACTGATTTCAGATAGAAAGGTTCATGTCAATACTAATCTAAAGGGTGAGCAAAAATAAAGAAGATGTTGATATTAAAAAGATTGGTATTAAAAAGTTTCATAAATTAGCCTTGAATTAACCAACTCAAACGTCTGCTTTAAAATTCAAATTACTTAGCTAATGTCTCAGCATTAACTAATGCCTGAGTGTTATGAAGATATAAAGAACTGCACTGAAGCTAATTGTTACTGTTGTTATCATTAATTAAAATATAACAGAAGTAAACAAGACATGCAAAAAAATCTTGTCACTGGAGAAGTAAGGAAGTAAGGAACCTACATTTAACATTCTGAAGTTAACTCATGTTCTCAGATCAATCTCTGTGCTTTAGGGCAGGCACATGCCTGTCTCTATAATACTAAAAAAACCACAGCCTTTATGTAAGAAAGGGTCACACAAGATCAATTAGAAGCAGGTAAAATATAGTCTGTTGATGTATGGAGTGTAAATATAAAAAAACCCTGCAGTATTGGCACAGTACTTTCACTATGATATATACATATTAAAAAAAAAAGAAAAAAACAAAGCCAGCATATTTAATACCTTCACATCCTCTTTCTATTTGCCCATTGCAGAAGAGAGCATCTGAGATGAGATCAGGGAGCCGTCCGTTCAAGTCAACTGATGCCAGGCAGCCTTGGAATCCCTCCTTTGCATGCACCAGCTTGGGCAAGGATTTAAACATTTCTTTGGCCACTCCTCCAATATATAAATCACCTGTTGAGGAGAAGTAAATATTAAATACAAAAAAGCCCCAGCAGAACCTTTGATCCGCTTGATTTTCTGGCCTTTTTGTGCTGAATGACAAATAAGACCAAAAAATATTATTAGAAATAAAAGTAGAAGAAAACAAACACTGATAATGTGTATGGTACTATAGCATTGCAGGACTGTATTTTTTCAAATGTAAATGTAGAGTTTAAATTTGTATGGCTAATTACTTAGAAATACTTGGGCATGCTTTCCATGTGCCAGCTCATGTGTTTAGGAAACATACATTTATTTCAGAGAGGAGGATTAAATGACAGAATCCCCAATTAGAAACTCATCTAGCACTAACACAATTGTTCATATTTTTGTTCAATATAATTGTTCATATAATTGTTCTACAATTTGTCCACACAATTTGTTCATATATTCAGGGAAGATGACCACAGACCATGCCAGTGGTGGGCACAGCACGGTGAGATAGAAGGCAATAAGCACCAAGATCCACGTGAAGTCTGTGTATCCAGAATCAGCCATTCAGGACTACACCAAGAAATAAAAGATTGAGGGACACATGAAAGGAGAAAATTAGAGACACCAGTGTTAAACAGCAAAATGACCAACCATCCCCACTGATACTCATGTGGGAGCAAGGGGAGCTGATGCCTTTTAAACAGCAATATGAACACTGAGCAAATGGAATTTTGTTGCCAAAAATTATTCTAATGGCAGATATCTATAACAAACAGCTTGCTCTGGTGAACCTCAGGCAACTTACTCAGGACTGAAAACCAGTGCTTTTCTCCATGTAATTCCTAGCTCTGTGACAGATTTACTTTGAAAGGACACAACTATAATTTTCCTCTTCAGCACCAAGGAGAGGATGCTTTTCTGCTTTAAAACAATTCAGGCTCTACATTTCTTTCATGTGTTAGGTGTGCCTGGCAGACAGAAGAATCACCTTTTAATCACCACAGCCATAAGAACCTCCCTAGGTGTGCCTCAAGTGTCAGGCTGCAGATTTAACCAGGTGCTTTCCATACCTGCTGCTGAGGACATGCTGCAGAAAAGAACCTGGCCAGAGAAGGGAAGCAGGACAGCACAATCTCTGTTCAGGCATTTAATCCTCATTGATGACATATTTTTTTGCTAGCACAAATTTTCAGCAGTTTTTATGAATATATATTCTAATCTACATTGTGCTTTCCAGAACAACCCCCAGCCTGGCTGCTTTTGGAGCCCAAGTCACAAGACCAGCTGCTCTAGTACCAAAGAATATATCTACATCACCTCAAATGCAAAAATGTTGATTGCCTAAGTGCTTGCTGAGCCTTGTAGACAGGTTTTACAGTGACAGAACTCAGAATGTACAATTGCCACTACCCCGATGTGGCTACTTTTAATCTTGCTCTGAGTGGTGCAAATCACAGATACACCTTTTACTGGTTCTGCTGGCATATTTCTTGAAAGTGACTGCAATTTAGTGCTGTTTGTAATGGTTTACAGTTTGCCTGCAAGGAAATAGCCTGGAACTAATAAATGTCTGTAAGACTAAGAAAATTCTTTAATCACTACGTATTATACCTAAAATTCAACTGCATTTGAATTAGTGAAATAGAGAGAAAATGGAACATGCTTAGGAAAATACTTATTAACATACAGAATTTATAAGCAAACCCTCCAAAAGTCTCAGCAACTTTTGTAGCATTGTACACTAAGACACCTGAAGCTTTATCCATTCTATGTAGATAATTTGGAAAATAAGATATTGCTTTCCTCTAGAGCTCTGATACACAATGTAAATCTCACCAGCATGATATTAAACATAACAGATTAAAATATGGTAATATGTCTGTTCCCACAAATGGGATCTAATTCATTCACAGCAGAACAATTCCTGCATTTTTCAATCTGCTGAACTGAAAACAAAGTTAAAACACTTGTGTCATGATAAAGGTTCTTCATCTTTTGCTCAGATGGAACATCTAGAACGCAAAACCTTTCCAGGTTTCCTGAAGCTCTGTGCCTTCAGTCACTGTCAGCTCAGAATAGAGAGAGAATTCATCTCAACTGATCCCATCAGACTTAAAAGAATAATATTAAGAAAGTCACTTCTATGATAAAAAAGTTAAACTTGATCTATTGCACATGACACATGTAACCTCTTTTTAAAAATACACTGTCCAAGCAACCCTTTTTATTCAGGGATTAGTTACATCTTTAAACCACAACCTTCCAGATTGATCCCCTGCTAATTCCTGATATCCATCTCTCAAAGCTACTGAGATTACTATATACAGTCATGCAGTAGCTGCCAGTCATGATGGATGGCTAGCAGAAGTCCAGGTTGGTGTGCCAACATATAACCTGGAACTCAGAATATTTGCTACTGAAAATATACACTGGAACATTGCCAATTAGCTAACATATGCACTGAATGCAATATATTGAGTTTAAATAAACTGCAGCCCTACAGTTTACTTACCTTAAGAGAGTTGATAATTAGACTGATAATTTTTTACTACTAGAGACACAATTTTTACTAAAACATGCTCAGAGTAATATTTCAATTTTGCTGATATTCAAAATAACTTTGGGTTCTGCTTTTAAAAAATCAAATGTGCATGTAATTCACTCCTAATACACAAATACATATCATATGTACTGAGCAGCCATACTGACTATTAGACTTCACCTTTTATACAGTACATGAAAGAATTTTTATGACTATGAGTTAATCTTCCCAGATTTAATACCATGTTGTTTTGAGTTTGCTGCTGCTGGCATGAAAAACACATTCTCTCAGACACAGAATTTTGCTAAGGGATAAGCTCTGGAATTAAAAGTTAGATTTTATTTTTGTTTTAAAATTAGTTAATTTTTTTCACTCGGTAATTTTTCTTATCTGCCATCACAAAATTTTTGCATTGTTAGCAGTTAATCATGTGCTACTTTCATGTCCATCTCAATGAAGAAGCAGTTTCCAATGAAACTCAATCCATTAGACTTTTGGACAAGACAGGATTGCAGAAAATATTGTTAATTAAATTTTATCTGAAACATACAAAGCAGAGATTCAGAAAAGATAAAAGATTGTCCCTGTTCCTACTAAAAGAGACTGGGAGAATCAACACAGTGCAGTACAATTTTTCAGGTTTTTTTCTTTCTCATTTCTTATGTAAGTACAGCTTCACTACTGGAAATTTTACTCCAGAGCAAATCCCTTACTGTGCAGCTGCCTACTGACAGATGTGAATTACATGCAAGTTATTTCATGAAGTAAGGTACCACAGTTCATCAGACCAATAGTATAAGATTATGACACTGTGCAAACTGGCTGGAGCCTAAATGCAACCCTAATGCTACACTGCTACTCTCTGAAAATGTGTAACTACAGTTTTTGGAACTAAAGTTCAGCTGTTGCCTTCCTTGTACACATTCTCCTCTAAAGTTCAGTTTGATTTTTAAGTGTCTTCCTGAAAAATTCTCATTTTTCTCATAGTAATCCTGATTTTCTTTAGTTTACAAAGGAACATAGACAAATAAAATAGAGGTTGCTTGTCATAGGCAAAGTTGCAGGTAGTAAAGACATAGGTGAGGTAATAGAGTGACCCAGATTTCACTTTTAAAAAGCTTCAAATAAAGCAGTTTATTTGAGAGCAGATCTCCCAACTCTCTTCTTTCTTGTATTAGGAGTCAGTGCACAGATTTATCACTTTGGCTTTTTTTTTTTTTTTTTTTTTTTTTTTTTTTTTTTTTTTGAGTAGGAGGATTGTTTCCTCTATTTGTTTTTCTGAGGCAAAAAAAAAAAAAAAAAAAAAAAAAAAAAGAGTGGTCTTGAGGCATGTTCTCATATCCATGGCAGGACAGGACAGAGGAATCAGCTGGAAGGCAGCACCTTCAGAGTTAGACCTGCTCATGGCAGTGATAGTACTGCTCAGTTATGCCATAAGCACTGATAAAAAGAAGATTTTAGTGGGTTTAATTTGCATCTTTTACAGGTACTGCAGAGCCTCAGTTATTCCAACAGGATATTCCTATTTTACACCTATTAATCTCTTTTCTGACTTAGAGCTGATTTTTGCTTTAATAACAAGTAAATTTAACACAGAAACAAATTGCTAGCTAATAAATTAACCCGAGTTCTCAATGTATTCATTACTGGAATCACACTTATGCAAAAGCACACAGAGCACCACACAACAGTGAGTCACACACAACTGTTGGTAAAACAAATGCCAAGTCCTCCTGTTATAGCTCATCTTTTTTTATCCCAAGCCTCTGCATTTCTTCAAAATGAGAACTTTGCAAATGCTAAACCAAAGAAATGTAAAAGATTGAAGATGCTGTTCTATTTTCTGACTAACTAACAGAAGCCATTAAGAGTTATAATCTGGCACTTATGACATTGCTGGCAGGTCACTTCACAGACTTTTCTCCTTTTCTCCCTTCCTGAGAACTCTTACGTGACATATGCTGTTGGGCACAAACTATTAACTTTATTTAACAGCTACCATTGCCTTCAAACATAAGTAGAGTGGGAATTGTGTTTATGATGGTAACAACATAAGAATACTGCTCAGGTGTAAATGAAACCTTAACCAAACCAGCAGCACTCTGGTACAGGAGATTTGTGACATCAGAGAACAAGTAGTTCAGCAAGGATATAGTTAGACCTCTTTACTCCCCTAAATCTGTGTGCTTTGTGTACAAATCTGGTGTTCATTTCTTGAACAGTGTCGTAGACAAGAAATGAAAACTATTCATTCAAATATGGTTCCATGTATGACTAAAAAAAAAAAAAAAAAACAAAAAAAGGAGTAAATACAGCAGTGGAAGGAATTGTGGCTTGACTTTTTCATCATCCATAAAGACAACCTCTCTGGAATATTTTTATATGCCTGCACAAAAGCATCTTCAAATCCACCATTCTCTCCAAGAGCAGACATTCCCCCAATCTCTTGTTGTGTTGCTTCTTTTAAAAGTACTTTCAGCTACTCTGCTAACTTCTCTTTCATTTTGGCAGAAGTTGCTTTGTCATGTTTCTAATGTCACTTTGCACTAAATCACTACCATGGCTAGGGATGAGAGTGATTCTGTGCTGTGCTGGAGTGTGTCACACCCCAGGAAGGAGATGGATAGCCCTGGCATACCGTGGTGGATTCTGAAAACACAGCAGGCATCTCCACAATTCCTTTATATGGCACATGAAAACACGAAGGAACATCTGGCTGTGGTGAAGCCAAGGTGTCAGACACACTTTTCTCCAAATATGCTGTTTCAAAATGATCAAGCATTAAACAGCTTCTTCCCTCAGGCAGGCAAAGACGAAGGAGGACTGCAAAGACTGAGAAATGCCATAGGGAAAGCCTAATCTCAAAAGAAAAAAGTGTTCACTTTATTCCAGTCCCTTCTAAAACAGATGAGCTGCTGTTACCAGATCAATAGAAATTGCTCTGTAGTATCTTAATAAGTGCACTACAAAGCACATGGTGGAACTCACCCTACTCACCCTACTCGTGGTATTTTGAAGGCAGCTGAATTGTGAAAATAAATTAATCTACACAAGCTGAATTTGCACTGACTAAAAGAACAGACACTGTCCTGGTCACAAATCAAGGGCTGCTGTCTCAAAGGAAAATGTCAGGTAGCATTCAGATGTCTTCAATGTTCACTGAAATATGGGAGCCTGCTTGGCCTTGATGACCTTCTCACCTCCCCAGTGCACAGAACATCCCACCTTCTACACATTTACTTTGTGCAACAGGCAGAGCACAGTGGAGACTTTTCTTTCAAATTTCAGCACACAGTTTAGAAAAGGAACTGGGCCTGAGTAGTGGAGGAATGGTCATGCTAGAGTCTCTCCTCACCTTCATCAACCCTGAGCAAACATTTGCATTTGTTCCATGTCAAAAAAGTGTTTGGTCCTTAAAAAGACATCGATGAGACATAATTGCTCTTTTTTTTTTTCCATAAAGCAAGAAGCCTGCTATAATCATAGCCCATTAATAAATGGAAGAACAGTTGACAAAGGCTTAAATGCTGCATTCACAGAGCTTCTGCAGCACAGACGCTCCAGCATATGGCTTTTCAAACCCCCTTTGCAGCAGAGAATATGCACTTTGCTGTGCATTCACAGGCTTGATGGTGCTACAGCAAAGCATGACTGAATTTTGTCTACCACTTGCAAGGAAGGGCACTTGAGGGAAGGCATGAAAATGTAAGCTTAGTGTTTTATGTCCACTTACTCACTTCAAAAAGTCCATTTTGTAGATTCAGTATTGATTTGTAGTGGATGTCTTTTGGTTTTGATGTGAACTTTTTTTTTAATTATTTTTAAGAAAAATAGTCTTTTCAAATATTTTTCCTATTGGAGTGATGAATTCTATCACTTTTAGACCCTCTCTCACCTAAGGAGGGAAAGGGTGGCTAGTTTACTTGTTCAGGCTCTGCTGAGTTGTCTGTCTTTTCAAATACTTCAGGCAAGAAAGAGGCTGTTTTATGATGTGACAGGTGGTGGCTTTCATCTTTCACATTCCCTATACTGATAACCAAGCCAGGCAAAATGTTTACAGGCAAATAAAAAGAAAAAAAAAATAAAGAAGAATTTCTAGGTTAGCTAGTCACTCTTTTGGGAAGGAATATAGAAACTGATCTTTTCACCCCAATTTTACACTGCTTTCTGTGTCTTGCCTGAATACCCCATTAAATATATTAGGGAAAAAAAAAATCACCAGCACTGAAATGCTGACTTTGTGGGGTTTCTTCAGGCACCCTTATTGGCACATAGCTCATATTGTAGTTATTTGTCAAGAGAATTGAACTTCAAAGACATTTCTTCCCTTGAGTGATACTTGACTGTTCTTTTTACAATTTCACTGTAGCACTGCCCTGTAGTCCACACTGACAGAAAAAAAAAGGCAAGGAGAATAAAGACATACCAGAAAGAATTTACATTTGATGGGTGAACCAGGAACAGCATCTTACAGTTTTCACTTGCCATCAATTTCCATGGCAGTCCACAGTGGAGATACAGGTGCTGCTCCACCTCCAATCTCCTGATTCCATCACACTACATTGAAGACTTACCACAGTTCCACAAATATTTTTCTGCCTTTAAACTTTTCCTTATGCTCTGCTGGATGTGCTGTCCATGCACCTCTTGGTGCTCAGGTTTCATTCTTATTACAATTTTTGACTCAGTTTAGTGCTTCTCAAGGATTATACAAATGTGCCCACGTTCCATATGCAAGTAAAGCTGTGTCATAGGAAGTGCTGGTGTGTGAGAAACAGCAACAACACAATGTCCTCAGGAGGTAAGTATTGAATAGACAAAAATAGATATTCAAAAAGTAAGTGCTCTCATCTGGTGACTTCTCCAGGTTAAAATCAACTATTTGCCCAACAATCTTGTTCTCAAAAACCATTTTTTTTTTCTCACAAGAAAAAGTTACACAAAAACATTTAACATTTTCCTAACAATAAAAATCCTCAGATTCCCAACCACTCTATTTCTCTCTGCTTATTTTTGCCCCTACTAAAGACTAGATGGAGAGCATTGGCATTGAAAAAGATTAAACAGATGTAAAAGCAAAGCAGTCTGCTTGTGCAATGGACTGTGAGGAAAGCTGGTGATGCATGTTAAATGGTAAATAATAAAATCTAATTGCCATATAAATGTGCATGGCAATCCATCTCCCACATAATCAATGCTGGGCCAATTACTCTGTGTGAGGGGATGGCTGTGGTGGAGAGGTGAGGCATTCAAGCACATCAAATGTCCATCATTTCTTTCCTGTTCTCACCACTTCTGGAGATTGCACACACCTCAAAAATAGACAAAATCTAACAAAGCTGGCATTTGCATGGAACAGTATATTCAGATCTCCCTTCCTCCTGTTATCATTTTTTCACTCTCTGCTTTATCAGCCAACACATGCTCTTAGCAGAGCTTGCTTTCAAAACAGTGAGGAATTCCTCAGACCTACTAGACCTCAGAGATCATCTGCAAAACTCTTCCTTTGGCTAGTGCTCCCCATAAAGCTACCCAACAGCTGAGATGCTAAACATCCTCATTTTAAATGCAGGCTTGCAGAGACTAATTTTTATATTATATTATTTTTGATCAAGACAATCACATTGAGACTCTGAGGATATTCCACGAATCTGCCCTTTTGCAAAAAGGACTGCTCAGTTAAAATACCAAGGTTAATGAGGGTTCACAGTGGCACATTTTAAAGCAAATTTAGGATGTGCTTCTTCACTCTGTATCTGTGAGGGGGTCTAGCGTGCAGTGGATACATATTTATACTAAATATAAAGAGGTTTGGATAAGTTTTAGAAGCACCTATGTTTCCTGTAGTATTCTTAACATAAATTTTACTTGGTGTTCCAGAAAGGCTTGAATGGTTTTCCACAATTATGGGCAGCAATAACTGCATGTCAAAGGGCTGTAGGAATGAAGGCAAATCTCTCCAGTAATACACGTATGAAAGACTGAGAAGAATAGGGGAGAAGAGACAGAAAACAAAAATCTTTCTCATCATCTACTGATTTGACAGACTATTGCATTGTTGTTGACTTCACAGTGCAAGCCCTAGAATATCTTTATTTAATCTGGAACTACTGGAATAGATTTTCAATTTTTATCTTATAATTTTGGCAATTTGGATACAATTTATGAAGGCTTAGCACTATCAAAATTATTTTCACATCACTGCTGTTTAGAAGCAGCATGTTAAAAGTGGTAAAAAAGGAATGCCTATTAGACCAGGCTGTCCAATGACCTATTGTTGTCTAGTCCTAGAACTTTGTTATAAAGGAAGTTCCAAAGAAGAGTTCTCAGGTTTAAGCAAGTTTTCCCTCTGTATAGAGTCTGCTTTCCTACACTATCAGGAAGACAACAGCTGCATTTGCCTTTGTCTACTCCAATAGGTCACACTGGGAAGATCTATTTGCTGTTGACAGTATTTGGAACTCTGCATTTGGAACAGAACATTCTTTCTGCATGAAGAATTCACAGCCCACTGGCAAGGTCACCACATGTAGCTCACGCGTGATTATCTGAGAAATTTAAACATTAATACTTGCTCATTTGGACAATGTTTTTGTGCTTTTTAAAGCTTTGTTTCCCTAGTAATAAAAATATAAAGAATCACTGCTGTTGATGGAGATCTTGCAATGTAGAGAAAAATCATTTAATGAGGCAACAATAATAACTGCCTTAATATAAAACAACAGAGAGAAATATTACATGAAATTGAAACAATTTCAATTTCCACTGCTGAAACAGGAATTCCTTGTTATGATCAAGACTAATTTAGCTCAGCATGAATAACCTACTTTGACAGGCAAATGAAATATCAATAGATTAAGGACTATTACAAATCATCAATGAATATGCCAGGCTAGTAGATCTACTGATAATTTAGTTAATTGCATTCAAAGTTTACAAGGATGAATTAATTGCCAAGCAAATCTTTATGCACATTATTTGGTGCATTTGTAAAACCACTGAGATGATACCAAAAATTAATATAACTACTTTTCTTTCAGGTACTTCAGTCTAGTCTGTTTTCACAGTATTGGATAAAACAGCAAATGAAAAAGCAAACATAGATAGGAGCAGCAGCCCTATCTCCAAAGAATAAAGGAAGCTGGGAGCCAGTGAAGAGATACAGAAATAAAAGTAAAACAGACACAAGAGATCTAGACAGGTTATTTAAATCCAAGTAGGCTGATTCTGATGTGTGCTCTAACATGAATAGCATTTTTTGAGGATGCAGTGATACAACAGCACGGGAATAACATATGACTTAGAGTGGGCTCTAAAGCTACATTTGGGAAGGCCACATGAAAGATAATAGCAGTGAGACAAGCTGAAATTATGAATGCCAGTTCAAAATCAGGTCTTGACAGATGAAATGATGCACAGGCAGTAAAAGTTAACCCATAAATATTGAGCTGCGTAGGATTTTTTTTTTTCAGAATGGTAATTTCTTTCTAAAAAATATATAGTTAGCTAGCATACTATCAAGATTGGGATGACTGTAGATCATCTTAGAGGATGCAGAATATCTGTAAATATATTCTGTGACCTGGAAATTTTAAAATTGGATTGGATACTGAAGTACTGAAACTATCAACTCATATAAAAGTTTTTAACTACTTATTATTCAGTCTTAAATAACTGCAGCAGGCTTTACCTTCTCATTTGCTAAGAGTACAATGTCTCAACTTCTCATTTCAATTTATAAACAATTAAAATGATAAATATTTTAATTTTCTGATGTTTTTTCCAAAAGAATTCTGATTGGATTTTTGCAGGGCTTTTTATGCTTGCTGTTTGAAAAACATGTGAAAGCTTTGGGGATTAAAATACTGCCTTATATGTGTAGGAGAGAAGCAAGAAGAAGATTAAACCCTAGTAGGTAAGTGGATATAAAGTGTGCTTGAGGATGTCCTCCTCCTCGGAAGCAGATCATGCATCTTCAAGTACTTATAAAATAAAATAATTTCTGACAGAACTACAGTTTCCCATACCACACAGAAAAAAATGTGGAGAGGGAAGAGGCATTATAAACATTGTAAAACTCACAGTCTGAGAAAGGGAGACAACATTTCTTTGGCAACAGAGAGGAACAAGGATCACAAAATGGTTTGTGCTGGAAGGGACCTTAAAGATCATTCAGTTCCTACCCCTTTGCCATGGGCAGGGAAACCTTTCACTAGATGAGGCTGCTCACAGCTCCATCCAACCTGGCCTTAAACATTTCTGGGGATGGGACATCCACAGCTGCTCTGGGCAACCTGTGACAGTGCCTCAATACCCTCAGAGTGAAGAATTTCTTCCTAATATCTAACCTAAATCCACACTTGCAGTTTGAAGCCATTTCCCCTTATCCTGTCACTACAGGCCCTTGTAAAAAAGTCCTTGTCCAGCTTTCTTCCAGGATTTCTTCAGGAAATTAGGTCACCCCAAAGCCTTCTTTCCAGACTGAGCAGCCCCAACCCTCTCAGCCTTTCCTCATGGCAGAGGTGCTCCATCCCTTGGATCATCTTGGTGACCTCCTCTGGGCTGTCTCCAACAGGTCCTTGTCCCCCATGTGCTGGGAGCCCAGAGCTGGGTGCAATATTCCAGAGGGGCTCCCAGCAGGGCTGATCAGAGAGGCAGAATCCCCTCCTTCCCCTGCTGCCCATGGTGCTCCTGATGCAACCCAGGACACAGTCTGGCTCTGGGATGCCAGCACACATGGCCAGGTCATGCCCAGCCTCTCACCCTCAGCATCCCCAAATTCTTCTGGGCTCTCAATCTGTTCATCCCCCAGCCTGTGTTGACACAGGGGGTTGCCCCATCTCAGGTGCAGCACCTGCTCTTGGTCTTATTAAACCTCATGAGAGCACAATGCACCCCCTTTTCTGGCTGGTCCAGGTCCCTCTGGATAGCATCCTATCCTGAGGTGTGTGAACCACACCACTCAGCTCAGTGTCATCAGCAGATATGCTGAGGGTGCACTCAATGCCTCTGTCTATGTCGTTAGCAAAGGTAGTTAATCACACATGGTGCCCTGAGAGACACCACTTGTCACTGAGGTCCATCAAGACTTTGAGCTGTTGATCATTGATGGATGCAACTGTCCAACCACTTTGTCATCCATCTAAAAATCCACTCATTACATCCACCTCTCTCCAGTTTGGGGAAAAGGGTGACCGTGTCAAAGGCTTTACAGAAGTAGAGATAAATTACATCTGTAATCTTTCCCTTGTCCACCAATGCAGTCACTCCATCAAAGAAGTCAAATTCCATTCTCTCTTGTTTTTCTGTGCCCTTTGAGGCTCCTCAGACCCCTCAGAACATCAGAGTAGATCAACAAGTACAACAAGCAAGAATTCCCCTCAACCCAACTCTTTCATGCCTAGAATTGCAGCCATGCCAACCATCTGAGCTATCCTGAGAGCAGGACAGGGAATCTGCTCATGAAATATAGGAAATGAAATTTGCTGTGTAACTGTGTTGGCAGGCTTGAGCTGCACTGCTTTTGCTGCTCAGACTCATTTATCTTTACAGGTTACCTGCTAGAACTGCACCTCAGCACACTCTGCTAATTTTCCCTGCGAGGAAAAATAACACAGTTCTTGGAATCCAAACACAGAATTATTTTCATTCATTTATTTGTCTCCAATTTATAATTTACCCATCTAATTACAGCAACAATTAGGCTGCAGGATGTAATACATGTGTTTCCACAGGTAGCTGCTGAAATTGTACCAGAGGTTATGCAGGGAACTGATGTGTGTGATAATGAACTTTCTGTTTTATATAACCAAATCCTACACCCAAAAGGAAACATATATTGGAAATTCTCTCCCGTACTTTTATGGCAGCTGTCTGCTCTCTCAGACAACTTCCATACTGTGCAGGCTCAACAACACAATCTGTGTATTATCTTTGCACTGAATTCACTGTGTATTTGCAAAAAACATATAGTGAATTTCTTTTTCTAGGATCAGCTTGGGTTTCAAAATCAGAAATCTAGTAACTCTCCAATTACTCAGAATGGCTGTAGGTTTCATACTGTCTGCACACATTTCTATTTTACCTAATGATAACTATTGATACCAGTAGCAGGAAGTGTGATTTTGCATTTGCTTTGTTGCTAGAGCTAAGATAGTATAGGACAATGAATTAATTGTAACTATTTATATCAGGAAAGTATATGGAGTGTTTATGAACAGAAACAGAAACATGACAGAAGCATGTCATTGTAAGAAACACAGATGTAAAATAGAAAAGAAGCAGTAGATAATTTCTACCAAATACTAAGGAAGGAAAAACAGTAATGAAAGGCATTTTTTTCTCCCTTTTAGCTGCGGGCTAAAAACTATCAGCTTGAATCCCCTCCAAAATCCAACCAAAATGATCATGATACACACTGTGCCATATTTAAGGGAAGCTGACTGAGCAAAATGTAGTATAATACTTTCAAAACAATAAAATAAAACAAAGCATACTACCATGAGAAGGCAGAGGCTGAGGACCTGTGCATGCTAGACAGTTTTTAGAGAGGTGCTTGCTATGTATTCCTGACTGAACATTTCAGGCTTTTTATTCTTTCACTATCCACATTATCTGGTGAATAACAGAAAATCATCTAACACAATTCACCTTACTCTCTTCAAATCTCAGTATGTTTATTTTACACGCTCCTCATTTCCTTTTTTTTTTTTTTTTTTTTTTTTTCTTTTCCCCAAAGGAATTCAAGAAGCGTAGGGCGAAGGGAGGGTTTCCAAAGTGCCGCACACAAAGGGATGCTGGATTTGGCAGGTTGTCCTGGCTGATGAGCCTTCCCTTTCCCGGCTGTTCGGCGGGATCACAGCGCTCTCTAGTGCTTCAGCCAGCACATGGAGAGAGCTTGATGCCTTGCCTTAAACACACCAAGGACCCACCACCACCGGTTTGAAATATATGTTCAATAAAATGGCTGTGTTAATTATCAGATAGCAACAGGATTGTTTTCTTTTTGTTGTTTTGTTTTGTTTTTTTGTTTTTGTTTTTGTTTTTGTTTTTGTTTTTGTTTTTGTTTTTTTTTGTTTTTTTTTTTTTGTTTTTTTTTCCTATCCATGCTCGATTTAACAACTAGGAAAAGAGCCACACACATTAAAGGCATACACATATGCATAAGCAGTACTAGTTGCCACCTTAAAAATGTCAGGGAACAAGCTGGATGCTTTTTCTACAGCGTCAAAAACAATGTTGAAATGTTACACCCTTCCAATTAGAAATCGATAATCTTTAAATGAATGCAAACCTGAGAAATAGCATGGCACAAATTTCAAATGCTGCTTTAGGAATAGAGTGTGAGCCATCCAAAATGCTTTATCAGAAATGCTAGATTTTTAAATAAAAGAATCTCTTATTGAAGATTATGACATATCAGGATACTGTTTTCACAGTCTTTCTTACATTCTTAATAGCATTTTCAAGTGAGGAAAACATGTAAAATATCACAAAATCCAGCATAATTACCAAGGTCAGCTCATTATCTGTGACTCAGAGGCAGTTAAAAGAAAATCCAGCAAGGAATAAGCTCTTGATGGAATATTAATATCTACTTTAAACATCCTGGCTTATGAAATATCATATTTCTTGGACTGTTATGAATTTTCAGTTTTCCTGCCAAGAGCCTTTTTAAAGAATGGCAAAATACACACTATCTTTCCACATGAACAGAACATACATTCTTTTGTCTGATTAGGTAGTCATTATTTTAAAAGTATACCTATACATCCTTTCAAAAAGATGTTTTCCTCAGATGCAAATTAGGTTTTCAGAAACACATCCATAAAACTCATTACTATCACTTATTTTAAAATATATATTTATTTATAAAAAGTGGAATCTAGCTGGATTTATAATATGTAGGTTTAGTGCTGTGAAACAAAGTTTACCCCACCTGCAACTGAAATTATGATACATTACATATTTAGCTGAGTATTTTTTGCTACTTATTTAACCTATGTTCATGTAAAAGTCAAGTTTTTTACATAGGCATTGTAGGCCTCCTTTAGTCCTTTAGGTTTATATGGGCCACTTTGTGTTGTTATAATTTTCCTTTTTTTTGTTTGTTTGTTTTTTATTCCCACGGCATCTTCACATTTTTAAAGTTGTACCTATCTGTGCAGAAGTATTACTAAACTGGGATTGTCCAGTAAGGTGATGTAATCACTTGTGATCATATTGATTATTACAAAATAAAAGGTTTCATACAGTATTCCAAAATTATATTGTACTTTACATTCATTATTTATTCTGTTTATTATTCTGTAATGGTTCTCACTGTAGATAATATAACAATAACTGTACTTACTTTTGAGATCTAAATTTCTGGCTCCTGCTGTGCTCTGTGTTGTGATTTTAGTGTCAATCTTTACAGTGTGTAGGTTGTTGGTATCCCTTGATATCATGACATTATGCCACTGGTTGTCATTCAGAGGCTTATTGGAACTTCCCTTGATGAGGTTGGCACCGTTTCCCAAGTCAAACACATAGTGTAAATACCTGGGAAAAGAAAAAAAATTGGAAAAGTTTCCTTTTTCTTTACATAGCAAGGGGGCAATAATTAATATGCCTAATATTTCCTATTTGCTTGCACTCCTCAGCAGAGCTGGCAAAACCAGAAGACAACAATGAAAGCCAAATGGGGAAGCAACTGTCATTCCGAGAAATTGCCACTCATTGGGATGAGTTGAGGTGCAGTCCCAAGTTTCTGGAAAGCAATGAGAACTCCATGTACCAAGACATGCATACATACGTAGAGAGAGAGAGAACAAGAGGGAGGCTATAAACTAGCACTTCCTTGTGGCAAACACCAGAGAAGTTATACCTATTATTTACTTTCATACATTTCAGGCATCTAGCTTCATCTGAAAGAAAGAGTCACAATAAAGCACATGAAGTTCAACATGAAGAAACGTTTATCGATCACATCTACCCAGTCAAAAAGGAGATCTGCATCCTAAACTTTCCCATGTATTCCTCCTGTACACACATTTGGAATGCTAATCCATACATACCCTTTTACTAATTCAACCACAATGAAATCATTTCCATCGCCACTGTTAAAAAGTATCAATCCATCCAGGGAGGTGGTTTTGAACTGGAAAAAAAGGTGCATAGATGTGTACGCTTGTAGCGTGGCCAGTGCAACATAACTTGCTTTTGTTTTAAAGGTTACAGGGTCTGCTATGATGTTCCTGAACCCGAATCTTGCATTTAGCTCACAATAATCGATGTCTCCGTTTTTACACAAGTCAATGTATGCCATGCCATTAAATGTGAGGCTCTGTAGATGCCCAATAAAATTAGAAGGCACAGAGGACAGGTAGCGCCGTTCTGTTATTATTCCTGTTTCTATGTTGTGGAATTCCAGTCGTGTGTGATCGCCAGCCATTTGACCTTCAAACAGCAACAAGAAAACATGTGTTAGTGTCTGAAATGGGAGGTCAAAGAGCACATCATGTGATTAAACATCCACATCATTCTCACACTTTTCAGAATGCGCAAGGCCAGTTGTTGGCTCCAAAAGGAATTCTTCCAAGTTCATACCAATTACTGGTAAATCCAGGAGCCTTTCTAAAGCATTCAGTACATTTGGATGAGGCCAACAGCAAGATTTCTAAACTGAAACAGTTTACTAGAGCACATTAAACTGCTGACAAAATCCCTCACTTTAGTGACACTTAACCAGATGTGGGGTTTTACTATAAGCAAGTACAATTACTTAACATGAAGGTCACAAAGGACAATCTCAGAGCTAAACCAACAATATCAGAGTCTCATGAAAGAGAATCAGAACAGCTTGAGGGATTTTATTCCATGTGTTTGATTAGTGGTAAGAAGGATTCCTGTTTCAGCTGTCTTAGGTACATTAATGCCAGCCCTGCTGCAAAGCCCTGAGTGACTGGAGAGCTGTTTGAAAGCAACTGGCTTTGTACCATGGGGATAAACCATGGGAGAAGGGGCAGAGCCCAAGAGATGGGCTGGGCAGAAAGCCTGCAGGAAGGGTGCATACCAGTGTTTTGTAATCCTGGAAACAACAAGGGACTTGCTTATGTCAGAAAGGTGGCCAAGAGCAAGCCCCACAGCTGCCTTTGAGTTCTCTCTGTCATGCAAGGACCACTGCAGAGTAAGAAGCCTGAAATCTGCTGATGTAAAGCTAATCTGGAGGAAAGGATCAGCACTGCCAGACTACACTGCATACAGGTCAGGTAAATTTCTAAGCTAGTTACTAAATACCTCACCCAGCACATCAAAATTGTGTTCACTGAAGAGTTCCTTTTTCTGACAGAATGTCCAATTTTTTTCATGTTTATTTTAAAGAAGTAGGGCAGTATTTTCACAGGGCTGATTCATGGTCACATTGTGTGGCATAACAGCTTCTTATTACTAATGAATTTAAACACTTAATGTACCTTTTGCAAACCATGGCCTAGATTCTCTAATTCCTTAGTTGCTTCATGTCTGTCAATGGAGTACAGAGAAGGTGAAGAGTAGACCTAGCCAGGCTGGACTAAATACTGCCATATAACTGCTCTAATACAAGTTGCCATAGTGGCAAAGCTGTTGACAAGCCAAGTTCCCTCTGTTCATCTCCAAACATACAATTCCAAGAGAGTGTGAGCACTGCCCCAGGCTGGACTTGTCAGAAGTGTTGCACAGGTCCTGGAGGAGGCTGACACAGCTGTACCTTTGTAGGTGCCATAAGCAAGTGTCTGTGGACATGTGTGTGACAGGAATAAAACAAGGGAAAGAGCAATGTTGAGATCTGGGATTTGCCCAGGGAGATGAATTCATAACAAGGTTAAGTCACAGCACAGTACTGAGACACAAGTACAGACATCAGTGAAGTCACAGGGAAAATAGCTCTGTAGGTTATAATACCATTCAGGCACAAAAATTGCTCTAATAACTTATGATAAATATTTACAAGTAGCTTACTTAGCTTTGGGTTGAGTTCTGTAGGAGAACTTGTTATTGAACAGCACCACCACCTGTGATCTGCACTCATGGGGCTGAGCACTGCAAGAGGCACCTTAAACCCCAGGGACAGTCTTCTTGTTCTTGTTTCTAAACATCACTTCTGAAGACACCACTTTCCCTGAATATATTAAGCAAAAGTGGGTTCTTCTGTGCAGTAATGAGTCAGGGAGATGTCTTGAAAAATGTCAAACGTGTAATTTTTGCTGGGACAAGAGCTGTATATTAGATTACAGCCAAAGAGTTGAGGATCAGTTTTCAGAAAGCAACATTATATATTTCAGGCTTGTATCTCTTCAGATTGCATTCCAATAATGTCATGGCAAAAATCCACCAAACTTTGGCCTGTAGCACAATATCCCCACTACATCAAATGCATTTCTTTCTTGAGCATAGTAATAAAATATGTTCCAGAATCTGGGCTCACATCCCAAATATTCCTTGAACATTTCAGTTCTTAAACATGCAAACAGGACTTGAGAATTCACATAATGCTCCACAGGATTCATAAATGCAGCAATGAAGTTGAAAAAAAAAATGTAGTTTGTGCTTACAGTGTTGGGTGTTTGGGGATTTGGTAGTTTTTTTTAGTTTAGTTGGTTTTTTTCCCTGGTTTTGTTTGTTTTCTGTTTTTCTTTTTTTTTTTTTTTTGGTTTGGTTTGGTTTGGTTTGGTTTGGTTTGGTTTGGTTTGGTTTGGTTTGGTTTTTTTAAAGTTTATCAGGTTTGTGGAAAAACATCATACAAAAGGGCAATTGAAATTCTGTTCATAACCATAAGCTATTATGTTATCCAAATCTAGTGACCTTCCAACCACTTTTATTTTCTATACAGTCTTAGAAAATAAGGCTCATCAGGGCTGGAAGTATTTAAACTCTTCTATGATGAGTAACTTCTTCAAAATCACCTGCATGGCTTCCAATGCAATCTAGTTATGACTCTGAATTATATTATGTATCCATGCACACATTATGCATTTTTGAAAGAGAACCAAGCACAACTCATGAATGAACAAGTGGTATTTTATAATCTGCAAAAATTAGAAAGTCAGGCTTTTCCTCCAGCTTAAGCTTTCTGCATCAGATGAGGTTTCTTCCACATACAGCACAGGAAACAGAATCAAAACAGGAAAACAATGTGTGGCAGGAGGAAGATGGAATTTTTAGTATGAACTCAGTTTACTTCCTTATTCACCTCATAAAACTATCATAACCTTTCACATGAAAAATTAAGAGGTTGTATTTTAACCAAATTTCTGATTGTTGGGACATATGAAGAAAAATTCTAAGAAGCTGGGAACGAGCACACTTTGATCTCATATGGCAACCCTTTCCATATCCTTTATGAAATTCAAAGCTACTATACATTAAATTCTATTACACACATTTGAAATTTAAAATTGTAAAGGCTTTTTAAATACTCTGTTGAAAAAACCCCAAAACAAGCAAAAAAATAACCCCAAAACAAACAAAAATACTCCACCCCCCCACAAAAAAAAACAAAACCAAAACCAAAAAATCTCAGCACTTACACAACAATAAAGTTTTCTTTGTAGGAAATGTGACACTCATGGAACTAAGAGTAGAGTACCCATATTTAAAATTCCCTCTGTTCCTTCTCATATGACAGTTTCCTCCTCACTGGTGGAGGAGGCCACAGATTGGCAGATTCCTACAGGGAGTTTAGGAAGCTTAGGATGTCTTTTTCCCTCCAGAATATTGGGATGAGTTTTTCCTTTTGGATTAATAACATTAAGCAAATGCAGACAACTTCCAGCTTGAAGCACTGAAAGGGAATTCAAGTCAACTGGCCATTTTTGGATGCAGACACTGGGTTGAGGAAAGAATATAAGTATTGCACTAGAAAGCTGGACCCAACCTATATAACCTGCAGTATTTGTAAATTAGAACTCTGGCATGAGGAATTTGGGAATTGTGCATGGATCTTGTACTGGATTTTGATCTAAACAATTTTCTCTATATTAGAATCTGCCTTGAGTAACAGCTGAAGCAGCAAGATTATAATATTTTGTAGTATACTTCCTCCAATATTATAAATCTGTTATCAAAAAGCAAATAAATTATTTAGGCCATCTACATTCTTGGGAAAATGACCCTAGGCTTCATAACATAAACAGACTGCAGCTCTTGAAAATATATTTGTAATTTCTGATTCTAGAAAATATGTTCTTGCAACTATATGAATTATTTTTCTACCAGTCATACAACCCTCACTGTTCTGCTGTGGTGAAAAGGGACTATTAACAAAGTTAAACTCCTACTTAAAAAAAAAAAAACAAACAAAACATTTAACTTGTTTCCATGCAAACAAAGCCTAGAACTAATGATAAAAATTGTTTAATTCCACACAAAACCAAAGGATAATTCTAAATAGCTAACAAAAAATTTAGGCACATTCTGCTGTGCCAGATCAGTTGCTATTTACAACATGCATATAAGCATTGTCTTGTACAGGACAAAATCAATGTATTCTCTATTAACATTTCTGATAAATCAAACCATAGTAGAATATCCTTCAAATGTTTTTTAAATTCTTTCTTCCAGCAGTGGCTTAGAGCTTAGCTCTAAAAATGTGTTGCCAAAAGCATCTTGCTTGCCTTCTCATTAGTGGTGTATCAAATCACATGTATAAAAACATTCATTTAAGTTAGCAAGAAGGTTTCCATTAATTTCAACTGCAACCTTAGAGCAACATTAAAATCAAGAGTAACAACACACTTCTTGTACCAGCATTCCAAGATGCACAACGTGAATTTTGAATCTTACCCAAGAAAAGGGAAAAAAAGCATGTTTCTCTTAGATAAAGTCATTTTAGTTCTGGGTGGGTTTTTCTTTGGTGGGTTTTTTTTTTTTGGTTGTTGTTTTGGGGTGGTGGTTTGTTTTTTGGTTTTTTTTTTGGTTTGGTTTGGTTTGGTTTGGTTTTGGGATGGTGGTTTTTTGGTTTGGTTTGGTTCGGTTCGGTTTGGTTTGGTTTTGGGATGGTGTTTTTTTTGTTTGTTTGTTTGTTTTGTTTTGCTTTGTTTTTTTGTTTGGTTTAGTTTTGTGTTTTCCCCCCCAGTGACACAGAATCATGGAATCGCAATGCCACAGTACCTGTCACAGCCTGCTGGTCATCCACCATTAACTTTAAACCTTTTCCTCGCCGCACCACACGCACTGTGTGCCACTCATTATCATTGAGGTTATAGCCAGCAAAAAGGGTTTCTGGGCCTTTGCCTGTAGGACATGCCAAACAGTCATTATGCAATCTTTAAAGCAGTTTACATGTGAACCTCACAGAGAAAGAGAGAAACAGAGAGACTGGCTGGGCAAATGTTAAAACTCACCAAAAGTCACATCAAGCAAGAAAATTACCAAGTATAAGCAAAATATAGAGCTACTGTATACTGTATACCATAAAACTACTACATTAAAACACTTCTAATGTCTATTTAACTATGTAAACACATTGTATATTCACCAGGTTTTCATAAATAGGCACAGTCAACATGGATTTAGTTATTCACTTTTCAATTTTATGCAGATCTTTAAGAAAAGGGATTACTGAGCCAAAAGAACTTCAAGTATGGATTTACAAGACTGGATTTTTGCTCCTTCATTAAAAATAATTAGGTGGAAAATAAAAAGTGGTAAATGTATGTGCATGAGTGTTGTATTTTTCTTAATCTATGTCTACTTCTCTGTTTGTTTAGCTTCTGTTTATTAGGATTTCTCAGAACATCATCTATTACCTGATCTAGATGGTTTGCTAATATTCAGATCTAGTACCTTCTGCTGTTAGCAGATCTTCAAACCATGCTTTCCCATTTTGTTTAATGGATAAAGTTTTGTTTTTTTTTAATTTGCTATTTTTGTCAGCAGTACAGCCAACAATTTCATGAAAATTCTGTGTACAGCACAATGTACTCATGATAAACAAACTACCCACAAACCAAGGAAAAAGGATACCTTTAATGCCCAGGAAAAGACTTCTCATAAGCAAAGGATTATGGAAATTGTCCCTTTCACTGTTGACCAAGAAGTGAAAGAGAGAAAGAGAAACCCTGACTTTGTGCTGCCATTGACATGAATAGTTGATAGACCAAGTGCTGGACCAATTGATCAAAACTCATGTGGTGACTGTCCAAAAGGCAAAGCTAATCTGCAATATGCAAATTACATTATTGTAAAACAGAGACCTCCCTGGCCTGTTTTTCAGTTCCTGTGGCAGAAGAAATGCTGCCGATAACTAAAAGTTGTCAGTTAAATTCTGGACTCTGTGCATGAGAAACACAGAGCTCCTGGAGCTGGTCCAGAGGAAGGCTCCAGAGATGATCAAGGGACAGGAACATCTCTCTAATGAGGAAAGGATGAAGGACTGAGCCTGTTTAGCCTGGAGAAGAAACATTGAGAAGAACCTCATCAATGTCAGTCAGTGTCTGCAGGGAGGGGTCAGAGCACGATGGCACAAGAGGACAGGAGCAGAGGCAGGAGCTGAGGCTCAGGAAGTTCCACCTGAACACAGAAAGAGGCTCCTTACTGTGCAGGTGGCAGAGCACTGGAGCAGGTTACCCAGATAGGCTGTGGATATCCCCCCTCCCTGGAGATATTCAGGAACCATCTGGACACACTCCTGTGCCATGTGCTCTGGGATAAAACTGCTTGAGCAGGGAGGTTGGAGGAGCTTGAGCAGATGCCTCACTGTGGTTCTTTCCAACCTGACCCATCCTGTGATTCTGTAAAAGAGACACATTATAAAATAATATTTGACATGGAAACATTAGGGCTACCCTGAGTCAGACCATTACCTGCACTGTGCCCTTCCAGGTGACTCTAACCTATGTGTCAGTCTTGCCCTGAAATGATGAGTGAGATCTGCTAATAAAATCAAAGCCTCTCTGACTTCAGAACTGCACAGAGGGAAAAGGACACAAAGAGCTTGATGTAGCTGTTCAGCATATTGGACAGTTTCCGTCTCAGATGTTTTCCATCTTCTGTCAGCATTTTTTTAAATTGCTGCTGGTTTATTGCCCTGCTTTTACATGCAACCTTTGCTATTTTGGGCATGCCAAGGGATCTCCAGGAACAAAAATGCAAAGCAAAAGCAGTGAGAGTCTCATAACACTGTTTCTCTGTGTCTCTGTATTGACACCAAGCTAGGAAAGGTGTTTGAACCCAGCAGAAGCAGATGATTGAGGTCAACTACCGGAATCATTCTGTACCTTAGATGTTTGTTTTCTTTGAAAAGAGAAAGACCAGTTTTGCCCAAAGCTTAAGTGAATAATATTCTCTTTGAATGTGCTGGTATACATGCAGTGCCTAAAAATTTAAGCCATTTCTTTTAGGCACTTCAATGGAACCAACTTCTACCTAGATTTGGAGACAACAGATGGATTTATAAAAAATGCTGAAATAACATGAGCAAAATCTTAGTGAGAGTAAATAGACCTGCCTAGGCACCATTTAATATTACTGTAAACGTATTCATACTTATTTGTTAGTCCAACCTTCTTTTTCTTTAAATTTTTAAAGTAGTTTAACCACTTAGTCTACATTATCTCTCTTCAGATCTCTAAAAGACCTAAAAGCATATGTAATTTTAATTTACTCTCACATTAATAACACTCTGCAGTGTCCCTTTCGTGTAAATGTGCCTCAGTGTATACTAACATCAAATCCAGCTTGGCTGCTCACATTTACAGGCAAATCTATCTATTCTCTTTTAATGGCTGGGGGACTTGTAAACTGTTCCTGTTGTAAAATTAAATGTGTGTTTTCCTGTGCATCAGTCTATTTTCCTTGTGAGAGTAGTCTTAGTAAAAAGTAAAAAGCTGCCTGTTCCCACTGCAATCCAAAAGAGGGTTAGGGAGACCCTGGGGAAAGGGCTTGGAAAAGGACAAGACTTGGTACAACACACCATGGGAACAATGCTCTGAAAAGAGTCCTGGCCTTGGAGAAACTATCCACTTGCATGGAAAAGAGACCTTTCTTTCCTGGGGTGGATCTCCAACTCAGAAAATGCCTTTGATTTGTCAGAGAGGGTACAAGAAACTACAAAATAGCAAAGTCCAGTGCCCAGGGATTGTGCATCTGCCTGTCCCATCATGCTGCATCTCTGCAAAGTAGAACAGCTTTCCATGGCAGCTGAGGAGGGAGATAAGGAAGGATGGATGCTCACCATTCCAGTGCTAATGCAGTGCTGGGGCTGCTTCCTGGCAGGAACTATGTTGGTGAGCAGAGTATTTAGGAGAAAATTGCCTACACACTTAAACACAAAGACATGTAGGAACCCCTTGATACCAAAAGACCACCAGAACTGTAGAAGAAAACTCTTAACATACCTTGTTAAATGGCATTGGTCAACCTGAAACATAGTTCATATTAGTACTTTCCTCACTGACTTTCAAATATATTGATCTGAAATTAATTTAAACATTGAGATCATAATGATACAGAGTCTTCTTGTGCCCTGGTTATAGTTCTTATGGTGAATCTACTATAAATTCATACCTACTAAATCATTGGCTCACCAGTCTTCTTCTGACTTTACACTGATCCATTTAAATCACACCAGCAGAAAGTGCTCTTAAATAAGTGTATTTAAATAAGAATTGGCATACTGACACCCGTTTTTGTTGTTTTTTTTTCTTTTTTTTTTTTTTAAATAGTTCTATACCTCCCACAAGAAGAAAAGAAAGAGCCCCAATTAAAATAATACATATTTATATATATATATATATATACAGACACATATATATATAAAATTTTGTTTTGTGTTACATGGACTGATACAATTATTCCAAACTTATGTCCCTCCACCCCTATTTCCCATTCTGTCCTTCCCCTGGAACTCATCTGTCTGTTTCTAGACAGGACATAGTTATTTTGCTTCACACACCCAGTGAGCATGGGCTCACTTTCTGAGCTACAGATCCTCTCAGATGCTAAAACCTTAATCATAAACCTTTTCTTTCTGAGACAAGTTGCAAACTGGAAAAAAAAATCCACTAAGTATCTCCTCTTCATTAAATATTAAATGTATTATCAACGTCTATGTTCAGCTCTTTTCCTATTTTTAAAGGCTTAAATAACTATCAAATTTTATGCATCCTCAGAGAAAATGGATACCACCAAATAAAAGAAGCACTGGCACTTTTATGGCTACCACAGTTTGTTCAGAGTCCATCACAGCAGTAAAATTTCCACACCCATTTAAAAGCAGGTAATTGCTTGTACAAATACCTTTCTACAAAGCAAAATGCAGACTGTGCAGTCAGTCAATACAGGTACAAATCTTGATGGTGCAATTCATTATGAGCTAGGACATATAAAGCCCCAAACATTCCCAGTTAAATATTTGCTTTGGCATCCAAAGCTGAGCTTACTTTGTTGTCAGCACCTCAGCTGGAACTTAACAGCCCTTTCAAAATGAAAGAAAAAAAGTATAAACTTCCTGAAGAAAAAAATAATCCCATTTCCAATGCACTGAATATTCTAAATGTTCTCTGAAGTTATCTATTCTCTTCACTACCTTGTGAGGAGCATATTCAGCCTAATTCAAGTGCTGAAGATATGCTGAATTCCAATGAATCAGTCAATGAACTTTAATACACAAAATTTTTCTTCTTATAGACATCTATCCTGTGATACTTCCCTTTTAACTGACTACTTGAACAGAACTGATGATTTTGAAAGGAGATACTAGCTCTTGCATTGTAGCAAAACATGTTCAAAATGAGTTGTCTGAATTTGTTTCTCACAATGCCATCCACCACTACCATTGTCATGTACCAAAATGCTTGGAGCATTCAATTCTGCCATATGGATATGAAATATGAAATATAGAAAGAGGCACTATAAACAGAGACTAGGAAGGGAGACTGGGTGGTTCACTGAATGCTACACTAACCAATGGAACCCAAGAGATACAGGCAAATCACTACTTTTTATTTATTAATCAGCATATGAAAGATCAGTGGTTTCAGCCTGGTTTGCTAATGGAAAACTGTGCATACTACAGCTCTCAGTTTCAGATGGCATACAGACAAAAAGATATTTGGACAAGAAGACAAAACCCTGAGATCAATTCACTTAATAGACAATGTTTCTTTAAGTCAGGGTTGTCAAGATTTTAGCTAAAATAAGAAATATTTTATGATTCAGCTTGCTATATATGGACAGCTGCATGGTCTGAGAGATACCTAAGAATGCCATTGTAAATACCTGGTGCAGAACTGGAGGACTCTGTGCCATCTCAGTTATCCTGCTTTCCAGAGGAAATTTAACATGCCTCTAGTTGAGGCTTCTGTTCCAGCACTCAGCCAGACTCACAATCTCTGTGCAAACCTCATGAGGCACCTGCATTACATATCAGGCTGCAGCACAAGAAGTTCAGGAGAGATTCCTCCAGAGTAAGACACAGAAACACAAGACATACAGGGTAAGGCATCTTAACCTTCCCTATCCTTTCTAAGTCTGGCTGCAGAAATGTTACTGGTCTTCTGAAACACTCATTAGCATAGCTGATCTTAAAAAGTCAATTAATATAGAGAATCATTTAAATGGCATTTTAAATGGCTGTGCCTGTATCATCCCAAAATTATCTGGCTAAACAGGTTTCTTGCCAACAGAAAAATTGCATTGCTTTTTAAACATCAGAATGTGTATCAGGTTATCATTTACAGCTAATTGATAGGATAGCTTGGAAAAAAAAAATCTAATTGGAAGCCAAAGAAATTTTGTCCATTGTATTTTCTCCCCAGCAGACTCATATGGAAAATTGCACAAGAATAGCATGTTCACTGAATTGTATCAAGAAAAACATATCAATCTTGCATCGCTTGATCCAAATGCTGCAGCCCACAATAGTTTTATTATAGTCAAAATTGCTTTTGGCAATTTGGGTAATGTATTGGCAGTTAAGGGTATTTTTATCCCTTTTTTTTAAAAACAAAATTTGACATTTCAGAAATTAAAATGAAGGAGATTGGAGCTGCTAATTTCATTTGTCAGCCTTCATTCCAGCGGTAAGAATAGATCATATTCTTCAGAGTAACAGGAATATAATATTAAATATTTCCATTGAGGCATATCTATATTTCTCATACAGAAATGCAGAAAGCTAAACAAGATACTTTTGAAAATTCTGCTGGCTTCCCCTAGATGACCAAACTACAAACAGACTGCATTTAATATTGATCTAGTTCACTAGCAAGGAGAAAGAGCATGCACAGTGAATTCACTGGGGAAGAAAAATCCATGCAAGGATATAAAAACAACCAATCCAGGAATCAAGCATCATATCCAGCTCTGAGGGCACAGAGTTTTCATTTGTTTGGTTCTTTTCTCTCCTTTTTCCAAAATTGCTTCCTTGACGATAGTCTGAGTTGCTGTGAATTTTTCCACTCCCAGCTTTGTCTTTCTTTTGGAAACTGTTAAATTTGGGGTGCAATATCACACATACTGATCCATTTATTTCTTTTAAGCTGTGAGATATTCACTGTGACACAGCTGATGTCTAAACAGAACCAGTGGATCCAGGTGGGAAGAAAAAACACAAGTAGATCTATTGGACTGAATTAAACCTAAGGATTCAGCCAAGAAAGGTGCTGATGATGATGAACCACTTGTGAAAGCTTATTATCTACAAATAGATAGTACTATTTGGACCAGTACTCAATTTCAGCAAAATGGAGAAAGAAAGAAAAACATCAGAAAGCAGTAAATTTTAGAGTTGCAAGTCTTGGCCTCTAGACATCCCTGCTAGACCAAAGGATATGTAGAAGACAGAAGCTCTCAAAAAGGTGCCTTGCTGGTCAATTTGAACTGTATTTCCTGGAAAAAAAAGGGGTTTTGAAGCTGCAATTACAACTCTCTGTGAACTCAGTGCACATGAGAGGATAAAAATGATCTTGTTACTACATTATGAAATGTCTGACCCATCTGTCTCTCAGCGTATGACTTAAAACATTTATGGCTTAAAATCAGTTGCATTTTAATTTAGTTTTGTAACTCATCTATCTAAGCAAGTGAAACACAAACAGCCCTAAGGACATGCAATTTACCTTTTTCTTGGAAATATTGCAAGAAAAGTATCTTTTAAAAGCAGCTAAACCCAGAAGTCAGCTAGATCCCTGTATTTTTAATAAGAGTGCAGTTTCATACTGTTCTCTGAGGATTATGACTATCAGAAAATGTGCTAAAAGTACTAAAGGTTGTATGAATCTACCTCAAGGCTCTGAACTAAAGCAAGGTCAATGAGCTTGAAAATACATGGTTGTTGTTTTGCCAGCTCACTGCTGGATGCTCTGAGACACTTTTCCAGAAACCATGATGAACCTGACAATTGACTTTGCTGTAGGTGAGGTGAGCATGAACTTTCAATACATGGCAATTCTATGCTAATTTAAAAAAAAAACAAACTTGAGTGCAAGATTATTTACTTTGCATTTGCTGCAGGTAAAAAAATGTGCACTTACAAAGATTGTGCACCTTTACATCATACTCTAAGGTCATACCCTGCATTAAATCAGGCTAAATTTTTTTCTTGAGTGCACTCAGGATTTATCAGTGGGAGTTGGCATTCAGCAGATTCACTTGCACAAAGTACTTGTGTGGCTTTAGCAAATCTTAATTTGTTTTCACATTGACATGGCTGCTATAATGAAAAATTCCACAAATTTTAAGATGAATATGTTTGAGCATTTTGTTATAAAGTCAAACTTAACACAAACTTTCAAATCAATACCACTGACTTCATTACCTAAGCACATTAGGAAAACAGCTATTTCACAAACCTTCTATCCCATCTGATAAGTGAATGTATTTTTTAAAATATCATCCACCACAAACTTGCATATTACATGAAAAAGAAAATGGCAAATTTTAATCCATTTAAAAGACTGAAATTCTCCTACACAGGATTTTTGCATTACACTGAGCTTTCTAATTCCAAAAGTTTATTTCAATGGAAATTTTTTTTTAGGTCTTATTTAACAAAAACTTTGTAGGACTAATGGAGAAAAGAATGGCTAATTCATCTGGAGTTATGATTATTTACTTTGTCCCTCTCTATAAAATAATAGGATTGAAAATCATGAGAACTGATGAGGCAATTTGGGAACTCCTGTGTAAAATACAACTAAAAGTGACATTAACCCCCAATTTTAAGCAATATTGAAATTCAATTTTTTAAAAAGCAAATATTCCTTGTTCAAATATGACTTTAATGGCAGCCCGAATCTAATAATCATTAATTCTGTATAAAATCAGAGTTTTATCAATATTACTGATTTGTGAGATGTGGCTTAAAGTAGAGGAATACAGCAATCCTAAGATAAATTCAAGTTAAGTTTCTCCTTTCCCAAGAAGGGTTTGATTTTTACTTCAGGAGATTCTTTATTCTGGTCTTGACTACCAAACCAAAAGACCCAAACCTTAAAAAACATGGAAGCAGAAATGTACATTTATTTCCCTGTCATGGATATCTAGGAGCAGCAAGAACACTCCTCTAAGTTTTCAAAGAAATGGAGTGTGCTACACCTGATAACTTCCATTTCCTTAGACATCATCTCTCCAAACTACTGTTTGAATAAGGTGCCCTCAGCTTCCAGGGGAATTCTGCTGTCTCCTCTGAGCCCAAGAGATCTGGAGGAATTATGACTTGGAAGAAGGATTTCACAGCAAGATGCCTATCTGAATAACTTTTATAATCTGGACCTTAATCACTTTCATTCAGCTGATAAAAAAATAAACAAAATATACTGAGACAAAGGTGCTCCAGGCAACAGATGCAACTGGTCTCCAAATGTTCTCTTAGGAGCCTGAAGAACCTGTGCTACTTCTTTCCAATTAAACCCAGTGAAGTAAAAATAACCTAACTTACAGCAATCTTTGTAGAGAAAGTAGGTATACATTTGATGATTTCATTTTTTTTTTTTTCATGGAGAGAATTAGAATATTTATTGTACATTGGCTAGATTATAAGTGACAACAGGAAAAAAAAAGCAGAAACAGATTTGACACATTAGCCTTTCTGACACTGATATTGACTGTGCCCATTTATATCAAAACCATGGATGTCAAAACTCATTACATTTTAAATTATAAGTAAGCACAACTTAAGTATGTTATCCAAAATTTGCCTTTTTTATAGAAAAAAAAATCTATATGTTTAGCTAAATTAACACAACAAAAAAAAACTTAAATATTTCCTTTTACCCTTATATCTTGCATAATGTTCTTAAGAATAAGCAGATTGGAAACTAGGTGGCATAGAAAGGAAGAGAATTTGGACTGTGACTTTATTTTAAGAATAGGTTCCTCTTGATTTACAGGTGTCTTCATCCCAAAAGCAGTTGTTATAAAATACTTACAACTAAATCTCACACTCATATCCTTTATTTGTTGTTTGTTTGGGTTTTTTGTAATTTAAATGCTGAATCATAACATTTTGCCTAATTAAGAATAATGAGAATAATATTTAAAGGTTTATTATTATTGATTATTTAACTGTTTAAAAATATTTTTATAATTATCATGGATCAAAAAGCACAATTTCTTGACACTGCTTATTCTTGGATACTTCTTGGTAGACAGGAGTCAGGGAACGAGGACTAATAGTGACATTGCAGATTGTTTTCAGAAATTACAAATAGATGAATACAAAGGTAGATCCAGTTCTATGATCAGCCTCCAATGACTTTGGTGGGTATACTCTTGTATGTCTGAGTAGAAAAGCATAGCTTTAGCTCATGGAATTGTTTTTAACACTGACAGAAGCTCTCCAATGCTCTTGAGCCATTTATCATCTCTCTAGGATTGTGCTCAGCATCAGCCACTGACAATTTTTTACTTAACAAAACAAGTAAGCTTCTTGACAGAAGTGCCTACTTGCACTTTCTTAAGGTGTGCTATGTATCTTGATTTATGCAATTTTAGGGAATCAAGAATCTGTGTTGCTGACTTTCAGAGGCAGTGCTGCTCTTATTCACAGCCAATTAGCTCATCAGCTGAGCTCCTAAGTGTCTTGTATCATGTCAGTGAAAGTGTCAGCTGTCTCCTGTTAGCTGGAGATGCAAGAATACTTCTTCCCCCCAGAGCAAATGGTGTGGTCGTTTCCTCCCAGGAAACAGCAGACTTGATTTCAAGCTGCTGAAATATTACACAGCAAAAACTGCAGAGACAGTTCAAAGGAACCAAAACAAAAATTCAGCAGGCAATTGTCACCAATACTCAACAATTATAGAGCTTAAATTTTGGTAGGACTTTGACTCCTTAAATGGTAGGAGCATGATTGTTATTTTTTACTTCTGATCTCATTTCCACAAGTCATATATAAACAGTTCATGGCATGTAAGTGAAAATGGAATTGTTGACTTACCTGTTTGAGCTTTCTTTTCCAGACAGATTTTATTACTAGTGAGAAAAGCCTTAATGTGCAGAGACAGAGAGGAACTTTTACCTAATGAAATTTTATTTCTACATACATGCATTTCACTCCTTGTAGGAAAATCTGACAGAATATAAAATGAATAAGAAATAATACCAAAAAGTAGTATAAACTACATGAACCACAGCTCCCTTTTTTCTTTAATTGCTTTTCCTCATTCCATGTCTTGGTCTTCCTCTTGTGTCTTGTTGCTTCAAGACTGCCTAGACAAATAACTGCTGAAGAATTCCTTGCACACTTCCCAAAGGGGGCTGCATCTCAGAAAGCCAACTTTATCTTGATGTCTCAGCTCAACAGAGCAATACCTCCTTTGAAGTGACTTGTCTGATGGATTGAGGCCTAGAAATCAGCTGGAAGGGAGCATAAGTTAACCTCTTGACATGTCATCCAAAAAAGTAATGTGCTTGGATGGAAATTTCAACAGCTACCTGAATATAATTCATTAAAGTTATTGTCAAGAAGAGATAATAAGGAAGCAGTTATGTGGTTCCAGTAATAAGCTACTGAGTGCTTAAAATGTTATGATAGATGTTTCATGCATTTTAATAGACATAAATGCAAAATGTGCTAGATACAGAGTAAGTGCTTTTAATATAAGTAACTGCTCATCAGTGACATGCACTGGGTAGATGTTTTTAATGTTATCAGCTCTTCAAAAAAAAAGCACATTGAAAAATGAATTACTGTTCTTATAACATTAATGAAGAATAATGTTGTAGCTGAGAGCTTGCTGGGCTTCTTCATCAAGACTGAACTTATAAAAGGATGCCTTGCAAGGATAAAAAAGCCACCTTTCTGAAGCAACCATGGAACTAGAACTAATACATACTCACACAGAAGTTTTTTGCAGATGCAGTAAAGGAGGGGCCATCAAAATGCCACAGATGACTCAGAAACCAGATTCTGTGAACTTGTATTTATGCAAAGAGGTGGACAACTCAATTTCTGTGCTACACATGAAAAGGACAAAAAGCTCTCTGCTCATGTGCTGTTCTCTACTGTCTATAACCAAATTTCACTGGGCTTAGTGCTGAAAGAGTAGGGTAATACCTTACCAGGGATTTATTCCAGACTTCCAAGTGAACAAATATAGAAATGTAGCAAAATAATTTTGATTTATGAAAAGTTTTACTTTGGCACCCTTGTCATTTTTAGGTTCTTCCTTTGATGAACAAGAGGGAGCCAAACATTCCCTGAGCAGCTTGGCTCTCCTCATCAGACAAAGCTGAGAAACAGGATCAGATCTGATTCTCACTGCAATTAGTTGCACTTTTTTTGATCATTTAGAAATAGAATATATTAATAAGAGAGGGACAGACAGAAGCTTGGTAATTCCCCTCAACATATGCCAGACATACTGCAATGCTCACTGGCTGTGCTCATGAGAACCAGACACCACATTCCAATTACATCCTCTTTAATTCTGCTTCCCCTTTCCCATATTCTTACCAAATGCCTGTCCATTCTATTAAAAAAAAAAAAAAAATCACAAACACTTATACTATTAGGACATAATGACAGCTGTGAGCATGAGATGTGCTGATCAGAAAAGCAGTATCTACCTGCAGAGAGATGGCATTTTGGTTGGTTTTCCTTGCAAAGTTCTTGAGATAACACAGCACCACTGAATTACTAAGGCTTTGTTTTTTGAAAAAGTTCTAGTCACTTACTTAATAGATTTAAATTCTTTCTAACTAAACTATTAATGATTTTAGTATCTTTTTACACAGATTTTTTGCAAAAAAACCCCAAAACAACTTCAATGTCTTCAATATATAGTATTGCAATACTACAATGTTTCTCCATAGAATTTTAATTTATAATTGCTTCTAAATGTTTTCTGCAAACATATCAATAAATGTTCCTCTCAAGAGCATTATATCTTAGAAACAGTGAGTCCTAAGAAACAAAGGCAGAAAAAGCAAAGAAAGGTGTTTTTACATGAAGTCTGAGATTTTTTTAATCTGTGTATAAATTGAGAAACATCATCAGCTCACCAATGCTGAGTTACTGTTATTTTTTCTTAAAACTGAATACCAACAATGAATTTCTTTTTTAAAGAGATACAGACCAAAATTTCTGGCCAGAAAGCTCTTATTACTAAGTAAAAAAAACAAAAAAATAAAAAATTCACAATGCTTAGTAAATATAAAAGAGCCATCTTAATTAATGGTTTACCCTAATTTGACTTGATTAGACAGTTAATCAAGAAGTTTTTTGAGAATTTGTTGAAATATTGGCTTGTGTCATCTGCTGCCATCTGTGTGTTAACACTCTAATTTTCATGGAATCTGATTACAAAGTTTAGAATGACTGTATACCACCCAGCTGATGATAGATTTATATTTTTTTTCCAGCCTAATGTTTCTGTGAATCTGTGATTACTTTCACCAGCAATTTCCTGTTGCTCTGAATATAGGGTATAAACTAGTGATGAAATAATTAGGGAAAGAAGTTGTAAATTAAGCTGGGAAATGGCACATAAGACCAGCTAGTTCAGCACTGTGCTTTCAAGAGCAGCACAGAAAAGCAGAACTGCTCTGTAGTAATGACTACTCTAACAGAGTCACAGCTTCCAATGATGGACATGTTTGGGACTTCTGCAGCTGTAAAAACAGCCTTATCTCAGAAAGTCCTTGATGTATTTCCATTTCATTTAAAAATCAATTTATTAACCACCTGCTGCTTCTTATGGCTGCATAATCATATATTTATAAAAATACATTCATACTCTCTCTTTTTTTTTTCCTGGCATGCCCAGCTGCCCCATGTAGGAAAGCTAATCCATACTTGTAATCCTCCCCGTTGCAGTGACTTGTATTTACCCCATTTAAGTTAATCATGAGGAATGGGAAATGAACACTCATGGAGTGCTCAGGAAGCAGATAAACCATGACTGCATGATACCATAATGCTTTCTCTTCTGGTCTTACCTCCTCTCCCCACAGCCACCCCCATCCACTGGGATTTCTGGCCACTTCTGAGCACTGAACTGTTTTACAAATCTATTCACAATGACTGTGCAATTTCTTCAGCTCAGTGCCACCACATTCCAATGCTGTGCTCACATAATTAAGGTTACTTTTTTCCTAGCATGAATTATTTTGTGAGTATCTCTATTTAATTCCACCTACTACTTTACTGTGCAGTCATTCAGCATTTTGGAGCCCCTCAGAAAATCCTCAAACATGGCATTTCATTTGATCTTCTTAACTAATCACATTGCATTTGCAAATAATATCATCTCCACGTTCATCCTCGTCTCTCAATCACTTATGAATATGTTAGCAGAGATTCCTGTGAGAGCAGTTGGGAGCAGAGCTTTACTGTGGAATGACTGCCATGGCAGCCCAGCTCACTGACATGAATGACATTACATTAGCTCTTACATATTCTTCAGCTCACTGACACGAATGACATTACATTAGCTTTTACACATTCTTCTCCAGAAGAAAATATTATTCAATTCCTTAGCTATTACTGATTAGAACAGGATTCCTTATTACCCCTGCAAGATTTGACTCTAACACCCACTTTCTGTCATGGAAAAAAAATTTGTGAGGATAATTTAAATCACCAGTCCTGAAATGTGATTAAGTCATCTTACTTCTCAAAAGCTAAAGGAAGAAAATATAAAAGTAAAATAAGAGAAATTTAGTACCTGCTATACATGAAAAACTAACTTTCAAGTGCTTCTTCCCATTAAAATATTTAAACAGCCTAGTCTACTTCTTCTGAAAAGCCCTTTTATGAAAGATTTGCTAAGACCAGTATGAGCTAGACATGCATAGCTCCCTTGCATATAAATCAAGATTTATTAATTCAAGACGGTCTATTCTTACAGATCCAGCACATCCTGGAGGCTGCTTCGTCCCTCTTGGTAAAATGAGAGCTATGTGCTTGCAGCAATCTCTGCTTTCCTACCCCCCAAGAGTCCTCTTGTCATATTCAGTGTTTTAGAGGATCTCCCACTCCCTGCTCCTCTTTCAGAGCTCAGGCTGAAGGATCAGAGGGAGCAACTTCAGTCCACTTCAGGCTTTTCCCTTGGGCTTTGCTTGTGAAACTTTGGCAGCATTCCAGAGCTCAGAGCTCATTGACATAACCACACTCTGGCCCTGACTCAGAGAGCCCTGTATATCCACCAAACTGACCACTGTACATACCTGGCATTGCAAAAATTATACACTGAAATATCACTAATGGAAAGTCTATTCCTTCTCACCAATCTTAAAGGAGTTTCTGAAAACATTTAAGTGGTAGTACTAAAAGGTCTTCAGCTGAATATTAATCTAATGATTTTCACCACCAATCAGGGTAACTAATTTTCAAATTTACATAAATAGCCTTAAGTTTAAGCTTTCACTGTTGCCTTGCTGTGGCTATTGCAGAGCACACTGCAGTGCCTTGAGAAAGTCACAGATACATTTCTACTATATGTTTAATTAGTGAGCACCTTATTAAACCAGCTATATCTTTAAAGTACCATGAGTAGAATGCACAACTTAAAAAGACAAAAGTAATATGGATGAAAAGAGTGAAAAGACAGGAAAGAAGCATACACACAAAAAAAGTAAAACATCTCTTTTCTAGTCAGAGAACTTGAAACAATATTTTACTGCCAGCCTGCCAGCAGACTGATGGCAATTTTCTCCTCTGTTAGCTAAGGAAGAGCAACATAGATGAGGTTTTATAAGGAGCAAGTAGAATGCAGGCACAGAAATAAACTGCATTGCTGTCCTTCATGTAGGCTGAAAGCACTGATAGAGCAAAGCCCTCAGTCCCCAGCAGCCAACCCTGAAAGCTTTGTTAGGGAGAAAGTATCACAGACCCTTAAATGGTCAAGCAGCATATATAAAGTCTTTATTTTCACTTTAATGAAGGTTTGAGCTTTTTTTTCTGCTAATATGATTGTCTCCCATGCCCCAGCTAAGCAGGTTCAGGCAGGGGCCTTACCAACAGCTTTGGCAAATTCTATGTGCAAGATTCTAGAGATTTCTTCATAATAAGCTAGTCCCCTCAAGCCAAGCTATCCATGTGAAATTTCCCAAAAAGCCACAACATAAAATGGATTTCAGACCTTTATTATCATGTATGAATGACCCAAAAGCACAGCATCCCCTTAGCTGGCATCCCCTACTAGGTACCCTCTTCATGATACTCAATGGCTTCTCCTCATGCTTGAAACTCCCTAAAATTGGGCATAAGATATTTCCTAGGCTCAACATCCAGCTTGTTTTATAAGCCTAATTCAGACGAGAGTAATTGTGATGTACATAACTGAAGGTGCACACGTTTGCCCAGAAACCTTTCCAACATTACCCTTGTCTGAAATATCACTTCCTTAATTGATACAGATCGAGCATTCCACGTCTCAAGAAGTGATGTTTCTGCCTTTGTGTACATAACACATACTTTTCTGGGATGATGTTGCTTAGATGTGGGCCAGATGAATTCATTTTGGGATACCATAAATCTGTGCTGCTGAAAAAAATCAATGCACTCTTTCTACTAGAGGTTGTTTTTCTACTGTCCCTGTACCATCCTGCCTCCCCCTTGTCCTTTTATTATACAATAGGGGTCAGAAAAGTCAAGTCAAAATTAACAATTTTGTTAATTGATCACTTTAGTCAAATTTATCACACTTGAAACTTCTGTGCTGGCTGCAAAGCAATGGACAATGTAAGAGCAGGAGCAGCAGACAGGAAGAGAGTTAGAACAGAGTTTTTAAAGTAAATGACTGGTTTTTTAGAGACAGATGAAATTCTGCAACACAAAAAACAAAGAATGGTATGCAAACTTTTGAAACATGATCAGCAGGGCCCTGCTGGTTCACTTTATTCTCCTATCATCCAAGAAACATCCACTACTTTTCTCCAGAGTAGGTGGGCAAGCAGACTGCAGGAAGAGGTGAATGGCTTTGCAATCACTGCCCCAGTGAGCCAATTAATGTGTTGTGCTCACCTGTGTAGCACCACTTCTTTCCATCCTCTATTCAACAGGGAAAGAGAAATTAGAGGCATCTCCCATAACTGGCTTCTGTGGCTATACAGAATAAATTATGTGCTCTCCCTTAATGACTTCAGCCCTCCTGATTATATTTATACAGCCAGACTCTTTTTCTTTCAAACCTGAACTTTCTACCCAAACTGACCTGTTTTCAAACTTTGTTCCAAATAAGTGCCTGGAGCAAGACAGGATGGTCTTAGTGCAGCTTCAGGACTGAGTAATCCAGTGAGGGTCTCTGAGCAAAGCAGCACTTTTCCCCTTTTTTTGAATGCTGTCTATTAGCAACTGGGAGAATGTAATCAGAATTTGATTGAACAGGACCAGGTATGTTTTCAGTTTTGTTGCATAGCAGCAGACTCTGTTTTTCAGGAAATTATATGAAAAGGGGCTTTTAAACTGATATTGCTGAATGAGAAGGAATCCAATGACTTCCTGTTCTAAATCTGCAAAGTATAAGCAAAATTTTAAAAGAATTATTTATAATTATTTCAAACTTCATGCCACAAAGAGAGGGAAGCTCCTGACCGAACTTGCAGAGAAAGTACCCTGCTGATTTGCTGCATGTCCTCTATGGTAAAACTCTTTTGCATATTTTTGCCAGGCTGTCAGCCACACTTAATGAGGGAAAGATCAAAACTCATGCAATTCATAAGCACTATGTAAGAAAACAGGCCAAGTACAAAATCTTACATTTTGGGTTGAGCTATGAAATTAAATCGTTTTAATGATTTTCTACTGCCAGCAACAGCTAAAAAAGGGAGCAAATAATATATTCTAATAATTCTTTTCACCAGATAGTGAAATGTGAAAATGCAATGGAAATGTATTAACGATTTGCTTATCAGAGGAGATTTAGGAATATCCATAAGAGCACAGCTAAAGATTCTGGATTTTGTAGTAAAATGCAGTTTTACAAGCAGTAGCTTTTAAAAGGGTGTATAGTCTCCATGTAAGATTTTCTACTGCTTAAAATTCATGTATACATTGAAAATATAATGTAATTGAATAACATTGCTAGTTCTTTAATAGATACAAGTCTCCTCTTATTTACCAATAATTTGACAAAGCTCCTTGTCATATCCTGTATTTGTAGGATACCTTGACAAGAAAGAAATGCTTCAGTAACAGATGTTTCCAAATAGAATAACTTAATCAACTGTAATGTGCACATCTGCAGAACAGAAAAAAATTAGAAGAATGAGCATACTAAACAAGGAAGAAAAGGTTAAAGGCTATAGAGAAGAATAGAGAATTGAAATGGCATGTGAAAGTAAAATGAGAGGAACAATAAATTATATGGAGAGTGGGTGAATAACTAGATAGACACAAGAACAAGGGGTGCATGTAAATGCAACCACTGAAGGGGCACTTCACTGGAAAAACAAACAGAAAACCTTCCAAGCTCAGAAAATTCTTCCTAAAATGTAAAGGTGGACACCCAGCTTGCAAACCTGGTTCACACATTCCCTGGGGAATTTTGTACACAGTTACTACCATGGCACTCTCTGTTCCCTGACATCCTGCAATTCATAATCATTCCTGCTGACAGTCCTATATGTGAGTATAACCAAATTCAGTGCCTTTGCTCTGTGAGTTGTTGCCTACAGAAGCAAAGCTGTGCACTAGAAAACTAACCTGAATCTCCCCTGCCCTGTGTGCCACAAGCTGAGAAATCTTTCACAGCACCATTCAAAAACCCATCCTGTATGTTTTGATTATTGAACAAAAGTATCAGAGTGGGAAATGAGAGCCAGCCATTTACCAATTAACATTATTAGTGGTATCAATTAATAAAAAAACCTCCTACAGTCCTACTTGGCTAACTGATATAAAAATATAGAAAATTTATTTCCAGAAGTGATAATGCAATGATAAGAATATAAACCCTCACAGCCCAAAAGATGAAATAATGTGTAAGATTGCAGATGTCAGTGACAAAAGCATATTGAATATTAAAGCCAGCAGTCTTTACAGCTACCTGGATTCTTTCAGATACTAATATTTTGGAATAATTAAAACTGAAAAAAAAGAAATTGAAATTAAGTCAAGATTGTAGCCTTTAAGGTTACAGCAGTGAAAAATATGAAAATACAGCACACTTACTTTTGTTCACAGATCATTCAGAAACTGTTATTGAACTGCAATGGAAATTTTATTGGGATGAAATTCTGTCTCTAGGAAATACTAGGTAAAAATCCCATTCACTTCAATAGGATTCACACACAGCTATATATAATTTTTGCTTGATAGTTTAAATTAAAGGGTAACAATTGCTTTCTTCTTTGAAAGGGAGAAATGTTTTGATGCTTTTATAATTTTTAATATATTTTATTCTTAGACAACTTTTAAGGATTAGTTCATAAATTCTGTATGCAATGTATAAGACCTCTAAAACTATCAACTTATTTTTTACAGAATGGTTAATGTCAAAAATTGCTGATACATTAATATTATTTAATACAACACAGTTCACTGCAGTCTTTTTTTTAAATGAGCTCCTCACCCTATGAACTTTAATATGGAACAGCAACTATTTCTGCTCATCAGATAAGTTTTTCCCTTTCTCCTGGAGTCAGCCCCAGCATTGACCTACATGTATCTGCAGTTTAAAAGGACCACTTAATTTCCTGCCTGACAGACAATTCAGACAATAAACTTGTAGCTCTGAGGAACACAATAAAGTTATTTAAGGATGTACAAACCCAACATTTCAGCAACCATATTTTCTGACTGACATGAGGGAGAATGTCTAGTGATGTATGGTTTTATGGGCACACTGACCTGCTAACCTAGCACAAAATATCTAGCATATTTAGCCACATTTTGTTAATGAAACACAAGTTCAGTAGTGACCTGATATCTGATTAACTTTTTAAAATTTTAAAAATTTCAGTCCTTCCAACAAGGAAGACCCCAAAATGCCACCTCTTCTGCAAGACAGGACATCAGCTAAAGGTGAAGGGATGACCATATGTAGAAAAAGTTGTTGCCATAATCTCAGCTCTGTCAGCCAACACTTATTCATTTGATCTGCAGTGAGCAGAAGACAGGCTTCAGGAGAAAATGAAAGGAGGAGGAGGAGGTGCTGTATTTTATTCCCTGGGTTTGTAAATCACAGCAGAAGGTGCTTACATTCACATTTTCCTTTTTCTTCTCTCAAGCTTGTTGATGTTCAGCTTAGATTTTTTGGATTTTTTTAAAAATTGTCTCTCCAAATTCAAACCAGATACCTTCATCCTGACCTTAACTCTGTTACTAGGCTAGCTGTAACACATAACTCAGTCCCAACACTGAGGTTATATTACCAGGAATAATTTCTAAGAAACAGAAATAGGAAATGGAAAAAAAAGGGTTTTTAAGCATGAAAACCAGATTTACTTTTACACCCCAAAATCAGGATTGATACATACATAACCAGCTCTCAGCAGAAAGAAGAGAGACACTCAACTATCACAGTGTTTAGCAACTCAATAATCCAGTTCTGGATGCTGTTGCTTTGACACAAATTGCACCCCACTTAACCTCATTATATTGTCTAATAAGTATTTTTTAGGACTGTTTAGAGCAATAATTCTCCATAATCTAAAAATTAGGGTACAGAAATTCCTCATGAAACACCTGGTTGCTGAAAAACTCCAGTGCAGATAAGAAAGCATTGTAGTACTTACCACACTGAAAGCTCACAAAACCCTGCTCAGTACACACAGGCACCACAGGGAGGTGGAATTAATCACCCAAGTTCATTCCTAACAACACAACCACTATAAACAAACTGTAAAGAAAAATAACTTATGAGTATTTGATAAGAAGAATATTTTATAGCAAGGTTATGTTGTTTCTGTATGAGACCATGAACTTAAAATGGCTAATCCAACCCAGTAGATACATTGCTCCTCTTTTTAAGCCTCTAATTGGAGGCTTGCTTGTGTTTGCAGATTCTCTTTTGAATCAAAACTTGCTTGAAAATGAAGCCTAGAAAGGATTTAAATTTATCTTTGACACATCATTTAATCCAAAAGAGATTAAAAAATGAAAACACCTATTATTATTATATTGTGGCTTTATTCCTGGGGGATTTCCTTATGTTAGTAACTCTGTTTTCAGAAGGATTTTCTGATTTTATTAAGGAAGTTAAGAAAAAAGCAATATTGCTTTTCCTAGGAAAAAAAGGAATTTACCAGGAGCAGGCAGTCTTATTACAGTTCTGCCCAAAAACCTGCTTATCTTACACTTGTTTTTTATTTTTTAAAACTGAAATTTCATTAGTAGAAAAGAATAGTGTTCTGTGGCAGACCAAAAAAATCCTTCTGAGATTTTTCATGATTTTATATATTTTAGCAAGTGGAAACAGGAAATATTTGTGCTTATGTGAGAATTTTTTACTTTTTTATTATTTTCTTTTTAATACAAGGATATCTTTATGCCTTGGGGATTACAAGCATTTATTTTATTGTATTGAAGTCTCTCTGAATTTAAGAACAGTTTAAATTAAACACTTGCCTCGAGAAATTTTTCTGTTTTTTAATAAAAATGCTGTATTTTTGTCTTGTAAAAATTATTAATTGAAAAATCTATTAGCAAATGACACATTAAGAATAACTTCAGATCCTTGTTTTTCTTTATGGGTTATAAGGAATGTTATGTTAATACATTTTAACTCTTACCAACTACAAATTAAACCTGTGCAGTTTGTTGTTTAGCTTTTTTTTTTTTTTTACTTATTTTCTTAAAGCCAGTCCTCTGGCCTGGAAAACCTGTTAGGAAGGGAAACAAAAAAACAACCCAAAACTCAAATCTACCATACTTACTATCAATAATTTTGTTGACACCATTCAGGAATTCCATAGACTCAAAATAAAATCACAGTCCTTTTTCTCCTTTCAGAATATAGCCTCTTAATCCAAATAATATCAGAGAAGTTAAAATTTAGTCCATTCATCTGGCAAATGTTTCCCTCTGTTTCATAAACATGCATATCACAGAGAAAAATTGTTCAATTCAAGGATTTTAAACATAATTAGAGTGTAAAAAATCATCATAGAAATAGTCATTCTCAGTCCTTATTGAAATGTATCATATTTCCATAAATCAAAGATTTAGCAAAACCAAATTGTGCTATAACCAGCCAGTAAATACAGGTAATTGTCTAGGGGGATTGTAAAATAGAAATTTTTGTAGTAAAAACTATTATTTTCCAACAATCTAACCACAAGTTGAAGGTAAAAATGTCAGGAAAATTAGAAGGAGGGGGAAAAATGTGTAACAGCTTATCAGAAATGCTGGTTCAAAAAATCTATGGGTACTGTAAATAAAATAGCCTATCTAGAATAATACAGTACAACAGGCACCATTTCCTCTAGGTTTGCTTACAACCTGAAGAATGCTTCCTTTTTAATAGTCTAGTTAATGTTGTGTCCTATTGGAAGGACAAAAAACAAGTGCTAAAGTGTATGATGACTTTTTACACAATGATAATTCATCATCACATTTCATTAATAAATTATCAAATGCTTGCAAGCTGTCCACAATCTTTGTCATTCTAGTTTGCATATTTTATAATGGTGGAATAACATTTTAAAAAGTTTGAATAGGCACTTACTGGAATTACAGTTAATCCTGATACAGTCTAGATGGGGAAGAATAGATGAAAAATGAAAATTTATCCTTCAAGGTAATAGCTGCAGACATCCAATAAAATCACAGTCCACCCTTCTGGGGACAGACACATGCAAATATGGCCACTCCATATCATCAGTCTTTACATACTGTTATAACCCAGATATGCTGCCATAAGTCTTTACCAATAGAAACGACAAATAGGGTAAAAAATGGCCAATTTCAAACAAAGCTACATGGTGACAAATCTAAGTGAAAAGTCAGGATTAAAAGTCAAAGATGCTTAACTGAGGCAGGCTGCAACTTTCTCCCCATCTGTGAAAGAACAGGTAATTTCTCTCAGTGCAATTAGAAAGTGCTCCGTCACAATGGGTCATAGAGCAGGCCAGGCCACAATCAGACACCTTGGACAGCTTGTGGATAGTATAACCTCAAAGGCTCATCTTCAAAAGCTAAGGAGTGACACTCAGGGCTCATCACCCAGGCCCAGAAATAAGGGGTTGTAGATTTACATATCCTTAATATCTAGTTTTTAGAAATGAACAGTGACTACTTTAAAGTTATAATAATACAGAGAAAAAAATCGTGTATTTATAAAGCTCATTAGAGAATGAAGGGAACCCTTTCTATGTTAAGATTGTTTTCTTTCCTGACTAAATAAACAAATAAATAAAAAAGAGATAGAGAAAAAAAGGAGTGTTGGAGGAAGAAACAATATTTTTAAGGCATGGATTTATTTACTTTTTATTGACTTTGATGAACGATAGAAGTAGGCAGAGGGTGGTATTTTGTATGTAAAGTGAATAACTTGATCTGTGCATGATCCTCTGCCAGGCTACCTGCATTCATTTATTACTTAAAAAAAAAAAAAATCAAAAACAAAACCAAAACCCAAACCCTACACTGCCCTACTTGGTCTGTACATTTACTTGTGGTTTAGACCTTTGAGGAACATGTATACCATCAAACCTAGATTTTGTTTCCATATAGCTGAGTTTGTCATGTGTCGTCAACCGCATCAGAAAAGTGGTTGCAAACAGCCGAGGAGCAGCACCTGCACACCCCCTTTACAGAAACTCTCAGAGCCTCCCGCCCTGGCCTCCACCAGGAGGGCACAGGTCAAGGTCAGGGAAGGTCACCCTTGGCTCCTTCTCCTCCCTCCTCACCGCTAAACGCCAGGGCAGCGTTCCAGGGAGCGACACTGGGATGAAGCGGAGGATCAGATGGTTATTTCCTTACCCTCCCCACTCCCCACCAGCGCTTTCTAAATCTGTGACTAAGCAATAAAATACTTAATTCCCTTTAAAAATAGCATCCCCCTGAATGGGAATAGCTGCAGGGGATGTGCATTTTCCTGAGTATATTCCTGTTCTGTTTTAGGTCCTGACTTGGACTTATGAATAAGTGGGGCAGAATCGCCTTTTTTATTTACTTTTCTTTTCTTTTCTTTTAACTAGAGAAAACCATAACCTGACATTTTGTCCATCACATTTTAAACAAAGAAACCAATTTTCTTTTTTTTTTTTTTTTTTTTTTTTTTTTCTGTAAAAGGGCTTGTGCCTCCTGTGTTCACAAGGCTGTTTGCTGAGGGCCGCAGTCTTTGGGCATTGAAGGGTTGTGTTATCGTTCGATACTACAAAAATACCACTACAGAACTGTTTAAAAAAGAGGAGATGGATTTAATATAGATTTGACATCTAAAAAAAGGAGACCAAGAAATCCATCAGTGGGAGTATCTAACTGCAATATTTTAGTGTTAAAAACCAGAAAGTCTGTGATATATTTGCATGTCATAGATTAATTGGCGGAGGTAAAACTGAGTTGACCTACATATATGTTGCTTCTGCTTGCACATTAAAATTGTGGAATTGTTATTCTGAAGAAATTGTGGAGGGAGACCAATCTTCCACAATCAAAAAACCAAAAAAAAATTAGGCAAAAAAATACCACTGATGAACTTGTCTTCATTTTTTAGAATACACAACAGTATAAAAATATTGTGATGAGTAATGTTAAGACTAAACAAAGAATACAAAAATGCAAAAGAAAACAAAACAAATTGTAATAATGGCCGTGTATTTGTGCACGTATGCAAATGCCACATTGATGTGTGTTTATACATAGTTTCAGTTTACTTTTAATGTTAAAACAGGCTCTTTCGTAAATGTTTGCAAGCAAAAAGAAAAATGCAAAGGAAATGTTAATTCCTTGGAGGAAGAGGTTGTTACCTAGGTTGACCGTTAGCTTAACCCGTCCTGCATCCAGCTCCAGCCGAAGGGTATCTGCAGATTCCCTGGAAGTTGTCGCCATTAAAATGCCATAAGCTCGCTGAGACCTGAACCTTAAAGAAACATCTTCGGCCTCTGTGTGCATCACAACAGGAAGCTGTATTTTCATAAACATACTTCCATCATAGCTTAAAATTGTTGCCTCTGGAAACACAAAGGAGAGGATCAGTTGTTAAAGAATTATGCTCTGTTTGCTGAAACTCCTTAAAGGTAAGATGGTAAATATATATTCAGTCAGCATGACACAGAAAAACTACATATTACTTTTCATTATTATTATTAGGAGACACAAGGGAAGTCAGATTTGGGGGTTTTGTTAGGGTTTGTTTGGATTAAGTGGCAAATCATGGTGCTTTTTAAAGCAACTAAATTGTTCTTTAATGACCCAACCAGTCATGTGTGCATCTTCAGTGAGACCAGTAAAATCTCCTGTAAATGCAGCACTTGAAAGACCAGGCCTGCTCAAAATAGGTCAAATCAGTAAAAGATATTCAGGTAACATCAACAGCATAACAAAAGCCCATGCCTGACTGTCATTACCCTAGATAATCACCTTGGGATGCTTCATATATAAACCTATTTGCATTGCTACAACTATGGATTGCCATTGTCATAAAGTGAGCAAAAATCACGATTTGGACGGGGCACAGGCTGTTCCATGACTACAAAAATCATGGTATGGAATCAAAAATGTTTATAAGAACACTATGACAGCCTCAGCAAGAGGATTGAGACTGGAACTGGCATATTGAGGGTAACATCTTAAAACCCCCAAGATGAGCAAAGAGCTGTCACTTTCAGACATTGCAGGAAACCCTCCTGCCAGAGGCTCTGGTGCAGAGCAATCACAGTCTGTCAGACCCCAGAGCAACCAGTCACAAGCCTTCTTTTTCCAGGCTGGTAACAAGAAAGGTAGCAAGAGACTGAATTTCTGCTTACAGGGAGGCACTGCAATTCCTAGAAAGCACAAATATTTCTGAAATGTACTAGGAGGTTCCTTTTTGGCAGGACAGCCAAACATTGTGGGTGAAAAACACCAATGGGGAAGCCTCTCGAGGCTGAAATTCACTTCAGTGTAATGGAGCCACTTACCTAAAAGTTCATTGTGGTGTCAACATGCAATCATATTTTCAAGGACTAATACTACTGATACTAGGCTAAGTAAGTATCACAACTATTTGCCAAAAGTGTTCCCATAGCATATCTTGTATGCTGCTAAAGGCAGATAAGCTCTTCAAGACTTCCAACCTACACAACCCAGGAAGGACAAAATGTTCTACTAATTCTGAGAGGAAAAAGTGATAGATGATATTTTCACTAAAACAATCAGAAAACTACTTGGGTTAGGAGGAACCTTAACAATCACCCAATTCCATCCATGTCCCCATGGACAGGGACACCTCCCACTAGACCAGGTTGCTCCAAGCCCCATCCAACCTGGCCTTGAACATTTCCAGGGATGGGGCATCCACAGCTTCTCTGAGCAACCTTCTCCTGTGTAAAGAATTTTAAATACCCCCAATACAAATTTGGAGAAAACAGCCTGATGTTGGGAAAAAACTGGTTACTGAGACTGCTGTGAAAGTCCTTAGATGTAACAGGTTAGAAGAATTATAGTTTGATGATTTCTGACTATGCAGGTAATCATGTTTTCTGCATATTTTAAATCAAAAATTGTTCTGTGAAGTAGATTAAATACTTAATTAACTTGCAACAATTTGAAAAGTGTCTTCAAGTCAAAGAGTTTTCAGTGAAAGGTGATTTGCTTTTTGATGGTTTGGTGTTTTTATTTGTTAGTTTGGGGGTTGGGTTTTTGTGGGTTCCCTTGTTTGTTTATCAGTTTTTTGGGGGAAGTCAGAAAGTTGGGGTTTTCAATTCCTTCCTATATCTATCTGTCTAACCCATGCATAAAAATCTCCCAAGATTTTTATCAAGGTAAACATAATTTAGGCAAAGACTTCCAGGAAAAACCCCTAAGTTACATGCCAATATAACAGAAAACAAAAGGTATTTAGTATTTTCTATAAAACTCCACCAAATTAGTAGTAGTCAGGGTTTTCATATACAGAGCAAACCCAACATTCATCAGTGCTAGAGTTCTGTTGCTAACATATTATCTTAGGATAATATAAAAAAGAGAGCTGTCAGAATCAGCACTGCTGTTGTTTGCCAACTTTCCTGTAATTTTCCGAGGTTTTTTTCCCCAAAATTGCAGAAAAAGGAGAGCAGGAACTTAATTGGAGCCTTAATTTGATTGGAGATAGCCTGTGAGTAACACCATGGTGAGCAGACCTGATGTGATTAGATACTTAATCCTCCTAAGCCATACTGTGCCACTATTTTGGGAACAGATGTTCCAAGAACAGACCAAAGATACTGAACAGAAGATCAAATGACTCAAAAGCTCTGGGCAATCAGGAAGCCCCCTCATGTCAACCAGCTCCTTTTAATATGTCAATATGTCCTTTCCAAGGCACAGGCTTTCTAAATATCAAAGCATCATGGGGGAGAAAAATAGGGATAAAAGGGAAAAAACCCAACTCTCCCCCCTGAACAACAACAACAAAAAAACAAAACAGAAGGGGGGAAAAAAAAAGCAAGAAAAAAAAAAAAAACAACCATAAACCAATCAAAACCAAAACCAGAAAAAAACCAAGCCAAAAATGCAGAGGCAAATGGAAAATAAGAAACAAGTCAAAAGCTAACAAAAGAAAACAACCCCCCAAAAAACCCAAACAAACAAAGCAGAACCAAGCACAAAACTGGCAGGAATGGATTTTTAATTTACAAGGCCTGGTCAGTAAGAAGGTGACCTACATGACAAGAGGCAACAGTTACACAAACCTTGAAGGAATAGTTCAGCTAAAAAATATATATGTATAAAATATGCATTAATTCCCCCCCCACTTCTTTTTTTTTTTTTCTTTTTTTTTTTTTTTTTTTTCTTTTTTTTTTTTTTCCTTTGGACCAACTAATTAATTCCAAGGAGGTGTCTCATCTTTAAATTAAATCTATACTGATAAATATTGTCACGTAAGTTTTGGCAAAATGTCTTTTTTCTCTTGTTCAGCTTTCTCTTAATTATTAGATCAAATGGTAGTAGACTATAAGTTTAGCTCAGGATGTGATATTCATTTAAAGCAGGAAGTTTTACTACCACTTCACTGTTGGAATCATAGTGCTGAAAAGAAAAACAGCAGAAAATCCTGAATAAGCACTGAAAAATTTTCTCTTTTTTTGGTGGCAGCAGATAAGTGCATGCAGTAGAGTTATTAAGAAATAAATGGTGTTATATAATACAGAGATTTATATTAAAATGTTTTATACATTCATTCTTTGAATTTCAGTTTTATAAACCTGACAATTCCAACTTTTCCTGCTCCTGTGGTAAAAAACAGCCAACCACAACACACAAATGAACCAAACTGCAAAACAATCCCACTGAAGGGTTCAGTTCCCCTCTCAATTTTTTTTTCCAATTGGTTTCTTATCAAAATCTTCACAGTCTTCTTTCCTACATACACACATACACCACCTCAATTATATCCATGTCTAAACTCAAGGATGCACAGATCAGTACTGACATGAGAGGAGATTCACAACCTTAATTTCCACTTGAGCTGGAATTTCCTAAATTGCTCAAGACTGAGGCACCAACTCTTCTGGAAACTCTCCTACATCTGCTCCTACCCTCAGAAATGCTGATTTGGATATTTTTGGAGTAAAGTAGAATTTCCTGAATAGATGCTATTCTTCTATTCACAGCTTATTTAAATTAAAGTGAAACCAATATGGAATTTCTCATAAGTTTTGGAGTCAAGTTGGAGTTGTTTTAAAGACATGATTCTTGGTGAGTGCAAATACCTATTGAACATTTTTAATAAATAAAACAGGATCTTGTTTCCTCTGGACCCCTTGTGGTGCCTTGTGAAGTCCCAAAGACAGAATTATTAATTTTTTCCCAATTTTTCACTTTCAGTGTGTCAGCAATTATAGGAGGACTGTATTGCTTCCCACAGAGTTATTTTTAGAGTATAAAATCACCCTCTGTGTCTGCTGTCACTAAAATCCCCCCCAAACTTTGCCCAGAAATAACAGATTGTACAGTCCAGAGCCATGCCAGGATACGTATGAGAAATCTGGATCATCAATATTCAAGTATTCAGGTTTCCTCTCTGATCCTGTTTTATTTACCAGTATGAGTAGAAAAACAATGTGCCCTGAACATGCTGCCTGATAGATATGATTTTACTCCAAGAAATTGTGTGAGTATTCAAATATATTGGCTGCTACTGAGTCAATTTTGAACTTTTTGTTCTCTTCCCAGTGTTTTGTGTTTTCTCCATGGCTTCTTCTTCAATCCACCTGGGCCCAAATCTGAAGCCTTGGAGATCTATATAGAACATTTTCATCAATCTGATAGAAACAATTCTTTTTATGTGATTATTTACTGGATAATATGTGAATAGAAGCTGAAATTATTCCTCCCTGTATCTGCTGGGGCTTGGGTTTTGCCCCTGTTGCCACAAGAAGCCCAGATAAGATGTTCAGTATGGAACAGCTTTTCCTGGCTGCTTCAGGCAGACTCAGCCACAAGGTGCTTAGATGCAAGCAATGCCTAAAGCTTAGGCTATCATATCTTTTGTAAGATTCATTTTTTCTTGCAGCACCTTCTCAGCCAGTGAAGAAGAGACCAAGAAAGCTGAACAGAGGTTCCACAGGCAACTTTATTTCTACGAAGGGGTCTGAGCAGCAGTCCGAGTACATAAATTATTAAAGGGGTTTTTATAGGGTTAGGGTGCCTTAGAAAATGAACCAATGATATCAAGGATTGAAAACTATCCAACTACTTAAAGGTTTTAGGTAAAAGTGATCAATTACCAAAGGGATTGAAAAAAGGCCCAATTAAAGCACAAAGAGATAATGCGGGAGTCTGCAAGAGGGGGTGAAAATATTTCTAGCATTTTCTTATAAGCAATTTCTTATCTAAGGGATGATTTTCCAGGGTGGCCCTGTCAGGGTGTGAGCTCCTTCCACACCTCCCAGCTCCTACACTGGTATTATTTCAAGACTGAATAAGGTCCTAAGCCACGTTATAAGTTTGTTACAACTTTAACACACAGGACCAATCAGCTAATTTAAGACAGTGATGGAATTAGTATAATATTTAGAACACCTGATTCTTAATGCCATCTATCCTCATATAACCTCTATTATTCTTAATTTAAAAATTTTAAACATCCAGGTATAACACAAGGAATGAAAGCTACATTTCATTAATGTGTATATGTGTATGTAGGAGTCTGTGCATGCACAGTATGGACATCTACACATCTATGGACATCTACACATTCTACTATAAACTGATTTTCTCTTCAGAAATGTCACCTTCATAAACCTTTGTTTGCATCTTTACTTTTTCTTATCCCTGTTTGATTTTACTATTGTTGCTGGCCATCCAGTCAAAAGAATACACCTGCAAAAGCCTTTGCCAAGAGGCAGTCACTCAGTCATCCTCAAAGTATGAGAGGATGCCAAATTATATGGCTGTGACATCTGTCCATCCATCTGCTAGAGTTTTCATAATCTACTAAAGCCAATCTACAGATTATGCTGATGTTTAACCTTACTGAAAATCAAGAATAAAATCAAGTATAACTTGTAACAGGATAAAATGGATGTGGATATAAATATATATGTATATATATATATATATATATATATATATATATATAAAATTTTTAGTATACAAAAATTAAAATAGATACAAATTAAAACACAGTGGTGTTCCAGGGCTTTGGTGCACTAATGAGCTGAAATTATTTTAGGTTCTGTATTGTTCAATAAACATGTATAGATATCAGCACTTCTTTTCAGATGAAATAATATGAAAAAAAAAAAACAAATTACAATAAAAAGTAGATCAACACTTTTTTTTACTGAAGACACATTAATTACTTAATGTTAAATATTCTAGTTGTTTAATCTCCAGTATTTTATCCTAAAGCTTTCTTTTCTTTGTGAAACTGCATTGTTTGCTGAAATAAGCGTCTTTGCCTTCTATTTAAACTAGTTGGAACAATTGTAAATGTGCTGCTCATATCACCAAATACAAAAGTTTATCAGTTCCTACACATGGGTAGTAGTTATAATAACTTTGTGTGGTAGGATGCCAACACGACGCTTTCAGAATCCCAAAAGCTATAATCTTATTAATCCATGACCACTTGGGAAATGAATATTACTGAGAAGACATCTCCTTTCAGTGCAGTTCCCTCTGGAGAGGGAAACCCAAGAGCAGGAAACGATCTCATGCTGCTGAAGTGCCACACATATTTCTGTTGGACAAGAACCAAATGTTGCTGTGGAGGAGCCAACACCACCACTCCAGGACCACATTCCCACCAGAGGAATGCACTGGAAAGTGAAGCTGGACAAAGCTTGAAAATAAGGCATGGGAAATAAAAGGCAAAGGTTTCTTTATAAAACATCACCACCTGTCCAATATATAAATGGGAAGTTGCTGTGATGAAGCCTGCTTTCAGTTCTTTGCAGATCTGCATGTGTTTATGTCTCTAAGGCACATGTTTCCCGGCTTTCCAGTGGAAATAAAAAAAAAATGCAAATGCGGTTTTTGCTTGAGCCCCTGTGTAATTGGAGAGTTTGGCCACAGGGTGGTACACCAGCCATGTCGAACCGAGGGCTGCGGGGATGCGCCAGGCAGCTCCGTTATCCCTCCGCCGGCTCCACTCCACCAGGATCAGCACCCTGGAGAGCTCGGAACGGCTGGCCACGAGCCGAAGGCGTCAACAGCCAAAACAAGACTGGGAAACTCCACTGAAGAACCTGAGAATCCATACTATATAACTGCACATATCTACTGACACACAAAACATTCCTTGGGGTTTTTATTTCTAAAGAACACATTTTCGTTTCATCTGACTAAGTCGAAAAATTAATCAAATTCGATGAAAAGAACTTCATTTTCAGTCAATAAACTTTAAGTTTAGATTTCAGGTTGAAGACAAATCTGAAGAAAATCCTGTATCAACTGTGAGATGAAAATATACAACTTCTGGCACTTTCTATTCCAATACGAACAAAAATAAATTAAAAAAAAACAAAAACAAAAAACAAAAAAAAACCCAAAAAAACAAAAAAACCCCAAAACAAAAAACTAAGCAATTAAAAACATTTATTTTTTTATCATTTACCTACTTAGATTAAAGTCTTTTATTAGCACACTGCAATTTTGAATAAATTATAGGGTTTTCTATCTATTAACTAACCTCAACATCTGCCTTCCTTGCCACCCTCCATCTTTTCAATTAAATAAATGGAGTTTGTCAACTTCACTGCTATCTTTTCTAGGTAAGAGGAATACACAGAGATTTTAGATAATTACAGATAGTTTCCTTGGGTACTTGGATCTTTTCAAAAAGAGAGAAGTAAAAAATATTAATTCCTACTGACTCTTCCGCTTTGACTCATGAGTGAAGTTCTGGCCACGCATTTAAGTGATATGGTGAAATTCAAAAGTAAATTTAATTATAACCTAATATTGACATAAACAGGCAGAGAACAAGACCTCAGTTTGGACCTGAAATGTGACAATTTAGCTGATGCCTTAAGATTTTAGCCTTTATATTTTTCAAATTCTGTGCTGCATTAGTGCATAACTCTAAACTTCATCTAAAAGTATTAACTACTCTTCACACTTTGGTCAGACAAAACAATCCCTCTGGGCCTGGAACCCAAGGACACCCTTCAGCATCAGGCTGAAACAAAAGTGAATTGGGGGAGAGCAAACTAGGGGAATATGACTTCATTACCTGAAGCTGTAATTGGAGGATTAACCCCAATATATGTAAAATGATGAAACTTACAATTGTCTGAAAAACTCGTGACCATTGTCCATCTTGAGTGTAGCTGCTGGGAAGCTTTTGACTGTCCAAGGTGTTTCTATTGAAGGCCTTTAACAAGTGCCCACTTTATTCTCTTAACTTCTTCCAGCCTCTGCTCTAGGCAGCCACTCCAAGGCATCATAGCAATGCAATAATACTGAAAATTGCTTTCACAAAGCTTTTCAGAACTCAGCAGTGTATGATGAGACACAAAAGGAGGTATTTTCTAGGAGATATTCAGCAGTACTGACTCTCTATCATAGCCACCTAATACTTCTTCATGCACCTTAGAGCCTCCCTTGAGATCCCTCCTCTAGAATTAATGCTTGACTCTAGAGCAGGGCCCCACTTCACATCAAGTGAAACCAAGGAGGCTTTCTTTTTGTCTCAGGACAGTCAGTGGTAGTTTACCATTTTTAACCATTGTACAGGATTTTATCTATTTTATGTTAGTTCTTTTTTTTATATATATATAAAAGTAGAAGTGCAGTCATCTCATGGAACCTACCTCTTTCACATGATCTGCCAAGGTACCCCGTGCCAGAGCAATCACACACATATCTGTTCCACCCATCCCTGCACACACCATTGTTTTTACAGGGGTTGCTAAGGCAAGGTTTTGCAGTTTCTCTTGAGCATGAGGGTTTTACTCCAGCTGTGCTTTGAATTTCAGCCATCTGTCGAATATCTTTGCTTTGACCATCAATAAATAAATCTCTAATGCAGCCCACATATCCATAATTGAGGAGTGCTGTCCACACTTCTGTTGGGAAGACCAGGCCTGCTTTATTTTCTGGTAAGCCTCCAAGATACAAGTCATCATCCAAGTCAAGGATTTCACTCTCCCCTGGTGCAGTATAAGGAGTACGTAACGTGTTCACAGATATCGTCCCTGTAAAGACAATAAAATGAGTGATTTTCAAGATATTTGGTTTTGGTACTGCTTTTTTTACTCATTCATCTACATGTCACATTAGCTCCTGGCAAACAGCTATAGGTGAACTAGAGGTATTTTATTTGTACAGCTATGGACTCATAGATACACTTCAGCATTTCAATTGCAATGTAGTCAGGAAGTTAATGATCTACAAAACCTTTATGCACAACACTGCATAAGCACAATATGAAAAATCCCAGTAAAAAATCATCTTACCGACCTCATAGATACGGGAAGAATGCAGTTCAGAGCAATTTTCAGAGACATCCTCATTGTGCAACAACAACAAAAAAATCTTCACCATCTTCACTCCCTCATATGTATTTCAAAGCCTTAAGGCCAGGTTTCATTGGTAGGTTGAAACCTGGGAGGCAAATCTGAGTCTTTGGTTTGGGCCCAAAGACACATTATTTTAAAAGACTCTCATCACTTCCACTGGGCTTTGGATAAGACTTTTTTCTTTAAGTGGAGAAGGAAAACACTCTTATTAGCTGCCAGGCAGGCAATCATTAAGAAGGAAGTGATGTGGTCCTGGAGGGAAAAATCAATTCCTCTGACACTTATCTCAAAATGTGTGCATGTTACAATGAGAGGGAGAGAAGATGTATGTAGACCTTCAGGAAACCAGAAATATATTTTCCATTTTAGTCTAAGAATTTAATAAACAAAATTGAACCTAAAATAGAGTTCTCTTTATAAAGTGTCTGAACAAAGAAAATGTAGTCATCAGCAAAGAACCTTTTTTTGGTGGTACTTTGTTTAAAATAATGAGGTATGTAACACTTAAAATTTGATTAAGCAGAAAAACAAATTTAGAACATACAGTCTAACAGAGCATACTTATGCCAATCAATTTTAATTTTATTTCTAAGTAAAATCAAATCATCACGTAGATCTTCACAGAAGTGATTCCTTATTACTCTACATGGGTACAAAAGCAAACAAAATATAAATAAAAATATTATATACGTCACAAAATTGTTATAATGACCAGTCATAGAATGCAACACAGTGTTATCTGCTGGGCATTACAACAAAAGGGTCTTAGTGGTGACAAGACACTGAAGGATTGCATTTACCATGATGAATTTAGCATACATATATATATATATATATATATATATATATATATATATATATATATATATATATAAAGTGAACATGATTCATCATCTTCACTCTTAGCCTGAAACAGATTCCAGAAGATAACACTGATTACCAAAAATGCTTCCACTGTGGTAGGAGTTGTGCATAAGAAAAAATTCACACTTTACATAGCATGCATACTAAAATGTGAGTTTTAAGCAAACAAAGGCAGGTCAGAAAAAGATCATTCTCTTACTTGGGTACAGCCTAAAATTTAAGCTTCTCTTTTAGTAATGGTCTCCTGTAAAAGCTATATTTTTTCTGTTCTCTTGATGGTTCAGTAGGTTAACTTCAACAACATTGACAGAATGAATATCTAAATAATTTGGATCATTAGTAAATGCTGTTTGGGATAAAGGTCTCAGGAGGTCCAACTCCCATGTGACCTGAGTCAGATGGATTTTAGAAGGGCTGGATACCACAAACAGTCTCCCTACTATCAGAAGAAAACTAACAACATAAAACAAAGGTTTGCATAGAATTTTTGCATCTCTATAAGCACATTTATAGAGTGAGGATGTGGTCAGTTTGCCCTTTTATGTATTATGGGAAATGTCTTCTCTGTCATTTGAATGATGACATAGATGCAAAGTGAACTTCCAAGAAAGTAAGTAAGAAATAGGCATGCTGAAACAAGAAACTTTTCCTTCCAAACTTCCATCTATTTAAAACTGATAAGAAAATTATGGATTGCTAACTATAAAAATTTGTTGTTTCTTCTCAGCTTCTAGAAGCCGAATCTGGCACTCATATGGAATGCTTGCTGTAGGTCTGACCTTAGGCATGCAAGCATAAACATTTTGAGATTTGATTTGATTAACCAGTTTCATCAAACAGGGACACCTGTGGATGACCTGTCAAACCAAGAGAGACTTCTCAGAGAGCATCCTACAGTATCAGGAAGGATGGCTAACAGACAACAGATCTTTTCATCTTTAAAAGCATTAGAGACCCTGCAAATATAAATTGTACTTGTCCTCACACTATTTCTTACTGCTATTGTTGCTTGCTGCCATCTGTTGATGCACAGGCTAATTTAGGACCAAACACTCTAAACCCATGTTCAGGCAGCACCCACTTGTGCACCCACACAAGTTAACTCAGCTGCAGCCTCCAACAGCAAGCTCCAACATGTGAATAGTGCTGCTTTCTGCTGGACATTGCATTTCAAGACATTAACAAAGAATCCTAGAACTCCTTCTCTATTAAAAAATAAAAATCTAGTTACTTTCAGCTCACAGGAAAAGACAGATAAATCTCTGCTAGTACAGATGCTACTCTCTGTTCCAAGTGGAAGCTCTGCAAGCACAGAAGACTTAGGAAGGTGAATGATATGGGAAACTGGTGACTGTGAATTATAGTAAGGTGATAGATTGAAGAAGGAAATTTTTCTGCTCTGTGTCATAAAGGATTACCCTGAAGGGAGCTTAAGTATTATTTTGAATAGATGTCAATAGCTTCTTAAAGAAGTGAACTTTTTGCCTTCCCAGGTAAAAGAAACGAAATCCCATAAAATATTTTGTGTGAGAAGTTCTCTGAAACCTTACTGCAATCAGGGCATCTAATGACTACAGGTAGAAAAATATGACAGGCAACAACACAGCCATCACTGCTGATGATATCCAAATTACCTTTTACATATCTCTGACAGACAATGCAAACTTTACTCACTAATTGCTTTGTAAATGCAGATGAAAAAAAAAAATCCAAGTAAAATAAGGGAATACAAAAAATACTCCAAAATACAGCAAAAAATACAGAGCCTTTTAAGAATCCTAAGAAAAAATGCAGAACTCAAGTTCACAGAACATAGGCCTACAAAAAACAAACAATGGTTCTATTAGCATCTTTGGATTCACAATGCACCCAGAGCTGAGACAGAGGTAGCACATGCTGTTTCATCTTGGTGAGGTTTGGGGGTGAATTATTTTTGGCTTTTTTTGTTTGTTTGTTTGTTTGTTTGTTTGTTTGTTTTGTTTTGGTGGGGTTTTCTTTGTTTTTGTTTGTTTTTTTTTTTTTGTTTTGTTTTGTTTTGTTGGGTTTTTTTGGTTTTTTTTTAAGCTTGTTATCTTTCTTGAGGGAAACTTTTAGTTCTGCTGAAAATGTCTCAATTTGGACCTCATAACAATGGCAGAAGCTATCACAGAAATTGGGGACTGTGATGCACACCTCCTTTGATAGACTTCAATTCTACTTTCTCTGGGAATTATAGGCAGATTAAAAGGAATGGTTTTGTCAAATCATTAGTGTGCCTCCATCTGAGATCTTTCTTCTTATGTATGTGAAGGGACATCACTTTCCATAGAGGAAGAAAGGGAAGCTAATGGAGCATGCAAATGTCTTATGCATCCAGCACAAAAGGGTTAATTAATTTCCCTGTAAAGATACTGTAATGTCATTCTCAAGATAGAAATTGTCTAATTTTGCAAGAGGAAAGAATGGGACATATGTTGTTTAACAAAATAACCTAAAGACAAGTGATATTATGAGGAAATAGCAGATTCAGAAGATCACTGGATGCTCAAGGGTTTAAATTGTAACATCTCTAGAGTAGGAACCATCCTTAAATTTCCAACTTTTCATAACAGCATCCAGAACCAGATAAGTAGTGAGAAGGCTTTTTCTTTGAAAATAGCCATAATGCCTTCCAGAATACAAGCAGCTTCCATCAAAGTTTTTTAAGACTCAAAGGATAATTTTTGTATTTCTATCAGAATAAGAAAGCAATGGAAGAATGCTGTCAGCATGTGGTTTGTCCTACCTGAAAGAAGTAAAAGGGAATGACAAAGACAAGAAGGTGTGGGGTGACTTATTTAATCTGGGAATTCATGACCTAGCTTCTAAAAACAAGTAGCATTTCTTATCTCCAGAAACTACATATAAATTTAAGTGCCCTGTAATGACCTATAGCTGTTTTGATTCTGCAGCATTTCACCTGAAATCACAGTACAATTCAACATTCAGAAACTTCTTTCTGTATTGGAAAATCAGTTTGAGAAAAGCTAATGAAGTTATGGTTTTCAGCAAGAATTATTGACTTAAAGGATAACTGATTAGTGAGAAGTCCTTCAAAGGACAAGACAACAATATAAATCAATAACACACATGTGAGCAAAATGGGAAATATATTGGGGGTTACAGAGAAACCTATTGCACCACTTGGCTGAGTGTTGGTTAAGTTTCATTGTGGACTCCAAGAAAGATACAGATCAGCCAAGGAAGCTGCAGATAATTGAAAGAATATTGCTTAAAATGCAATATAAACCCATTCTCCCAAGTGTGAAAACTATTGACATCTGTTGAAATAGGAACATGTAAGTCTGGCTGTTCTTAAAAGGTTAAAAAGATGTGGGAAGCAATATGTAGAAAAGAAGAATATATGTGGAAAAAAAAAAAAAAAGAACCTGCAACAAAAACACATGTAATGGACGTCAACAAAGCACTACTTAAAGTGAGATGTTGATTATAGTTAAGCTCTAATTAAATACTCCAGAAAAAATTTCTGGTATTCAAGCTGAAACTAACTTTAGTTCAAAATTTCAGTGACTCAGCCCTTTAATGATAGATACTGATACATTCTGCTTTATGCTGCCCTACACAATTGGAGGTTGACAAGAAGGGTAAGTTTCCTCCCTGATTTCACTATGTGATGGTGCTTTCTGAAGGATGAATGATGGTTTAGCAAAATAAAAAGCATTTGCATTGTTATCTTTGCATATGGCAAACAGTTTTAAAAATTTAAAGAATACTTAAGTCTCAGAAAACAGTTATTAGACCTATCCCTACTGTGTAACAAGATACACTGTGAGCAAAGACCTTTACAGCTGCTTCTGGAGCTTGGTTGTTTTTTATTCAGTTTGGGTTTGTGGGTTTTTTCCTAATTCTTTTTTTCTGCAGAGTTTGCAGTATTGTTAAGAGCAGAACAAACATTTCCCTTAGGTATGATGTAATGAGCCTCTCCAATCATATTCATTATCTCAGCAATTTAATTTTTCACAAAACTGTGCATAAGAATCATATTTCTAAATCTCATGTCTCTCCTGATCAGTTCAATGTGAAGGTTTTAATTGCAGCTACTGCAGCTGTACTGATCTCTTCTTACCTGATGTGGCCTATTTTGGTTTCTTCTTGTGCCCATCAAAAACATCTGCTTAATAAGAAATGTTGATAAAACAGAGCAAGGTATTCTAAATACATCTTCTGTGCTAAACCACAATGTAATATCTGTGATGAGGACTGACTGCAGCATGCAGCCCATGGCCAAGACAAGGCACACAGAAGGCTGCTATGAAGCTGTGTCCTTCTCAGAAATTCAGGATGTACAGTTCAGGAGTACTGGGAGGAAACTCAGGGCACAGCAGTTGTAGCACTGCTGGATACCTAGCAAGAAAGATGGACCAGAGGAGAATATCTTATTAATATTTCTCTGTACCTAACCCTTAAATGTTACCTAAATATGGTCTCAGGAATTCTGTCCTACCAATGATCTTCTTTATAGGTCAAAACTTCTTTCAGTAAGAAGCATATTAAAAGGCACCATCTCTTCCTTCTTCTTTGTATTTCTCAAAATCTGAGTGGATTGATAGAATTACTAGCAAATGAGGTCTGGCTGATTACAATTTAAAAAAGTTTTCACATTTCTTACATCTCCCTTCCCCCCTCCACTGCAGTCCCAGACAAGCAAAGGCAAAGTCAGTAGTTTAGAGTGGATGCTCACTGTGACTGAGAGTCTGGAAGAGAGTAAAGAATGAGAAATAAATCTAGTACTTGCTGATCCAGCTAATATGAAAGTCAAGGAAATTAGCAAAGCTCCTTGAGAAATGTCACAGCATTCTACAATAGGAGGGAACCACTGTGCATTGGATTTGAAGGCTAGGAGCAAAAGGTTGCAAGACAGCAAACTTAATTTAGAGAAAAAAAAAAAAAAAATCACAGTTTATTTGAGCTACTTATTCATTAACAGAAGGATCTCTTCCTTTATGATTGATAGCTAGGGAAATATGCTTCCAATGGCAACAAGAACGTCTCAGAAAAGCAATTTTTTTCTGTACAAGTTATATTCATTCAGTTTTATAAAAATTCTGAAGGAAAGCTAGTGAAAAGTAATTATATTTGTGTGATTTCCAGTATGTTTAGTCTGGGCTAGAGAAATGAAGCCAAAAAGCATCCTGAAATAGTAAAGTGAATTTTATTCTTCATGAGTAAAACACACCAACATGCATAACATGAGCACGACCTGGAGGGGGATGAGATGCTCAGCACAGCAAGGAGGGCACACAGCCAACTCACTGCCCTGGACTTGAGAGCAGACTTTGGCCTCTCCAAGGCACTACTGAGTGGAATCCAATGGGAATTAGCCTTGGAGGGCAGAGGGGCCCAAGGATGCTGGCTGGTATTCAAGGATCACTTTCTCCAAGCTCAGACACGATGCATCCTGACAAGGAGGCAATCGGGCAAAAATGCCATCAGGCCTCCATGGATGGACAAGGAGCTGCTAAGCAAACTCAGAGCAAAAAAAAGGAGCTTTCAGAAGGTGGAAACAAGGACAGGTGGCTTTGGAGGAATAGAGTAAAATTGTACAGGGTGATAGGGATAAGGTTAAGGAAGCCAGGGCCCAGTTAGAATCAGGTGTGTCTCCCCCACCCCCACTTCTTACTATTTCTTTCTATTTCCCTCTATATCACAATTACTGCTACAAAAAAATCCATATTTTTTACTGTGGCACACAGTCTCATTTACACCTTAAATGAGGCAGAGGCATCTCTCCAATAATTTTAATAACCAGATCTTATCATCGTTAAGACAAACAAAAGCATTGCCAGTGTTATAGTACTTCTCCTACTATAAACTTTGATTTTGTTTCAAATTGCAGTTAAAATTCAGTTTGCCAATCCAAAGGCCTGCACATTTTATTTAGTATTAATGTTAATAGTTCAATGTCTTAGAGTAAATAGATATTATGATTAGTTTTCAACAGTGACGGGAGGGGTTGCATAATTTTCATTTATCTTGACCATAGGCAAATCATCAGATGGATTATTTTGATTATTTATAATCTTACTTAAAAATTAATATGCAATCCTGATCACCAACAAGTTTTTGCTTCCTAAAATTACTCTATATTCTTGCTGATGTCCACCAACAATTTTAAAGAATTAAAGTATGCCCTAGACTCTCTGAATGGCACTTGTGAGTCATGGTTTTTGTGAAGCAATGAGAGGATAGAAATTATCTTCAAATGTAAGCAATTGTTATGCATTTATTTCATTCCTTTATAGATCTGTTGGCTTTGGATGTAAGAATAAACTTTGCTTTCAGCAGTCCCACAGGCATGATTATTGCAGGATTTACTGCCTAATATGAATCACTGAAACAACACTTAAGGAAAAAGTCTGAAATAAAAACTGTAGTATAAATAATATAACTGCTGGATATTCAATCTTAATTGAGGATTTTGAGAAGTTGCATTTTGTTGTTCAATTAGGGGTTTTTTTTCCTTTGTTTTCTTGTGTGTGTGTGGGTTTTTGTTTTTTTTTTTTTTTTTTTTGCTTGGTTGTGTTTTGCTTGTTCTTGTTTGGTAGGTTTATTTAAGCTCAAGAAATATTAATGAGCAACTGACATATTATAAAAAGAAAATAAAAGTCTGTACTATTAGAATTTGAAGCTGCACTGCCCAGGAATCAAATAATTATTTTTCATAATCAGTGCAGTTCAATTGAATTTGGTCGGATTTTTCAGCATGGATTTGACTGAAATCTTCAGTTTAAACCTCCATCTTGCATTTGCTTGATCTGAAATCTGATTTGTGTGTAGTAACAAGTTAAGCCATAACATGGCGACTTTTTGGGGGGTTAAGTTTCATAAAGAAATTATAAATGCAAGCTATGGAAAGGGAGTCACCAGGAGGAAGAAAGTGGGGGAAATCCCACAAAATCCAAAAGAAGTGTGGTTACATTTTTCGACACCCAATACTAATGTTAATCAGAAAATCTTCAGGACTGAATTATAGGCTCAGTACATTCCCTGCCCCTTTCCTCTCCAAATCCTGGCATGAAGTACAGGAAAGTCATTGTAGAAGAGAACTGTCCTTAAACTGATGTATATTGATTATTTGTTTAGACAAGATATATACTCTAGATGAGCTGATACACATTGACGATTTCACTGGATAAATGCACTTTAAGCCATATTACATTTCAGTAGAATGAGGAAGAGTTCATGAATTCTTTATTTTTACCACTTTTTAGTGAGATAATTTTTTTAGTAAACTACTCCATAATGTGAACCACACTGGCAGAACGTGGCAAGTCAATTATTTCCATTTCTGCTATTATGTGTTGTTAGCCTTTTACTAGCATATCATTTAAGTACACTGAGACCTGCTGACATGATTGGAAGATCTGTGTTGTTTCTGTGGGGCAGCTATTCCCCACATCAGAGATTATTTTCAGTGATCCCTTTTTTGCTTTATTTTCATTCTTGAGACTTGCCACTTCAGCTATTTGGTGCAAGCAAGCACCAAAGGAGGGAGATTACTGTTGGTTTTTCAAGCACACAACACACTTGCAAGATTAAGTACTTGATTATCCAATAATGTTAACATAAGATATTTTACTCAGCAAATTATTGTATTGTGGCACCTGGAAGTAATGATTTATATTTTCCTTATTTTTCAGATGATGCCCCACTCTAACTGTGACAACATCAATATGTACCCAGTGTTCTCTCAGATAAAGCAGAAAGAAACCACATTTTGAAGGCTAGCAAAAGGAACTTACCTGACCGCCCATCCCGCTGAAAATCCACATGGTACCATTCACCATCATTCACCTTCTTCTGCAAGGCTTTTATTTTTATAGTACCTGATCCCATGTCTAATAGTAGGTAGAGGTGGCCATCAAGCATCTCAATGGCAAAAAAATCAACCTTCACCATCTGTGGATGTTTGGCATCTTTTTGGTGCCTTGGTTTCCCATGGCTGAAAAGAATCAGGCCATTTGGCTCAGTTGTACGAAAGTCAAATGATATTGAGCCTGTTTTCTTGGCATTCCACTTTGGCAGAGAGATGAAAGACTCTGGTGTTTCAAATGTGATTGGATCTAAGGTTGCAACATTCTCACATTTAAATGCTACAACCCCATGAATCTTCATTTTAGGATCCCCTTGCTTGGCAAGTCGAGACAGCTCCAACCTGACATCGTTATTTTTATACACAACCTGCAAGCAAAGCAGAGAAGTTACTAGAAGAAACCTGACCATTTTAACCAAACAGATATAATTCTGAATAGGCACATTATTTAGAGGATAATGATGATGATATATGAATATGATAATTTACATACAAACAAGATGAAATAACTATTTTCATTGACTAATGATTTAATAATTGTTTTCATTAAACCAAACAAAGTTGCTCTAAAAATATCCCTGGAGTTAATTCTAACAATCTGAAAGAATCTACACATAATTTATACTACGAGTTGCAAATTAGCTTGTGTGGCCTTGATTACTTAAAAGCTTTCTCTGCACAGCCATTCTGCTATTATAAAGAAGTATTAGATTTCTTCTACCTCTAAACCCTTTGTCACTGTCTTAACTCTTCTGTTCATGCACAGAAAATATACCAAGGTCAGATGCTTCATAATTTAACATATTCTCAGTTCGTCCTTGGCTCTGAGGAGTGGTAGCATTCATGGAATTCATGAGGCTATATAAGATAGGAGAACTAACATAATAACAGATCAAAACAGGCAAAACCAGGAAAACCTTTGTGCTCATTCAATTTGATTAAAAAAACTCAACTTCCATATTTTCCCTGACTGAAGGTTTTCTGATAAAAACGGAAGACAAAATTAGTTTTAAATCCAATTGACCTCTACAGCAAATATTCTTGCTTCAAATCACATTTTAACTTGGTCCAAGAAGTCTGTCATGATGCAACCATTTCCCAGGGTTCTAATGTTTATTAGTGTTTTCTCAAATTGCTGCTCTTTCTGAGTTATCCATAATGCAAGAGCTGCTGAAATGAGCTCCTCAATACCAAAGGCATGCACAGGTGCTTTGTCAATACTTTTAATTGTTTGATAAATTATACACTCAAGCTAAAACACCACTGAAGGGCTGAATACAAAACCATAGTGACAGAAGTTAAAACTTTCTTCACTGTTTCTAAGGCTAAGCCCTACATTAAAGAGCAATTTGGAGAAAAAGCAACAGCTCAGCAAAACCAAGCACTTTGTGCTGAGGCTTCTTCATCTACAGATCTGCATCACTCAGGGCTAGATCACATCTGATGCAGTGTCCCAGCTATGCAGTGTGGTTTGGAGCTGTTCATGGGACCCATCACTGGTTCAGACTTTACATCCCTATTGGGGGTTAGAAAGTGCTTACTGAATACTTAGGATAGAGCTTCTGGATTAATTTCCTGCCAGACCTACTTTGAACACACCAGGCCCACTCTCACACCTAGTAAGGGGAAAACAAAAGGGATGAACTGCAGAGCTGTTAGAAATCACAGCACTAGCACTCACACAATCTAAGATGGCACACCCCACAAGTGATAGTTGCTATTGGAAAATGATGTTTAAAGATAAAAGAAAAGGAAGTGATTGATAGAGTGACACCTTTTTTAGTAAGAATTGTGTTAATTCCAAGTATTATTATCCAATATTATTATTCACGATGCAAATTTCATCATTAGACGTGTCAGAATTATTCTACTATAATAAAATGTAATCTAAAAATTAATAAATAAACCTATTTCTTCATTTTATTTCAGAATTGAGTACAAGTAGTGTTGTTCCCATGAGAGCTGTGTCTCCAAAGACAGCAGATAAACCTCAGCAGATTGCTGACAGCAGAGATGGTGCTCTGCTACAGAGACAATGTGTTCTTCAACTGCAGACATCACAAGTGAATAAAATTGGACTACACTGTAATATTAGATAGTAAGATCCCATATTTCCACTTATCAAATACCTCCACAACACCTCAGATTTCACAGACTGTGCAAAGGAGTTGAGAAATAAGCACATGCAAGTGACCTCCCTTTGGGGTGGCTTTCTGCCTTTAGAATGAAGAGGAAGAATTCAGGAGCCTGGGAGGTTCCTTGGAGATATCTGATCTCGTGAAGCATTGACTATTTTCTGTGGCAAGAGGGATTTTGAATTTCTACTTCATTTGAAGAAGTTACAGGGACAACCTTTGTACATTAGACTGAAAAGAATTAAACACTGCCAGTAGACACAATAAATAAAAAAGGAACAAATGGTCTCTTATTAGAACTAAATTCTGCTTGACAATGAAAGTACATATGGCAACAAAGAACATGAGAAGTCCTTAAATTGACTGCTGAACAAGAACAGGTTACAGGACAAGGCAAATAAATGTAAAAAGAGAATTTATTGCTTATGGACAAATCAAACTGTCCAACCTGGTTGACTGAATATTACAATTAGGAATTAATAGCTATGTTAAAAAATTCATCAGACTAAAGGAAAGCTAGGTTTTCCTTGAAGTCTAAAATAGCTTACTATGATCTGAAGTGATTTGCCAACTCAGAAATAATAATTTCTAATAAATATGGTTTAAGAACATAATGGATGAAGTGAAATGTTTTTCTCAATAACTTGTCACCAGCTGTTCAATTAACTTAATATATAATATATGAGGGAAACATTGCTAGAACACTTTAGCAACCGTGAAAAATATTGTCAGTTTTATGTCATCAATATCAAAACATTCTTGGAATCACTAAATATTTTAAATGACAATTTTGTGCTTCCATATTCCACAACTGAAACTTCATAGCCACTGAGAAGCAAATGACTTCATATTATTATATAATATTCTGGGGAACCTTGAATAAAACCTATTTCTATGTTTGAGAGTGCATATGTTCTAAGTTTTAGAATGTGCTTATGTTCATTTACTCTTACTACATGAAAAATTTTGAGCTGAATTATCATGGATAATTAGCAATAAAACAGGATTGTATGAACCAAGACCTGTAAACTATTAACTGAACACAGCTTGCATTTGGGAGGCTGTTTCCTGGTGTTCTGCTGAGATTCTTACCCCTCTCCCTGTCCATGAAAAATGTACTCAGTCATCAGTGAAGCACAGCAAAAAGGAGAAAAGCAGTATGCTCACAGAAATTAGTTGTCATTAAATTTTGGGAAAACCACTGAACAGTAAGGAATAATTCTGAGATTAATATCTTCTTTATAACTCATGAGGGTACATGCTTCAGAAACAACAGCCTCTAGGGTACTAATAGCTTACTGATTTATCCATTGATTTTGCCTTTTAATTTTCTTCTTTTGCTTCTGGGTGCATAAGGACAAACATGCTTTAAATAGGGATTATACTATCTGCTGTTTCTCTCTGAGGCACACAGCATATAACATTAACTTGGTACATCCTCCCTCCTTCAGAGACATGAATCCACAATTACTCAAGTAGATGGAATTTGCAATGGAGAAATAGTGGAGTCACATTCCCTTTACTCCCACACAACCCCCCAGTCAGTATCCTGGCATCCACTGGGTTGGCTCTGGTTTTTAGTTTGCTCTTGCACTCACTTTCATACCTGAGCAACAATCTAAGTTCCCTGCACATGAAACTACCAGCCCTCAGGGAGTTGTATCATGCCAATAAAGAGCACCATGATTTTGTCTTGTGTTCATTCTGTTCTTTCCTGTTATGATCAACTTAGTTTCAAGACCTCAGTCTTTAAAATATATAATTACCTCGTTCTTGGAAACAGCAAAAGGTCACCCAAACTCCCAAGAAAAATGGAGCAGTTAGCAATTCCCCACATAACCTGCAACCAAGCTATCCAAAGTGAGGAACAAATTTAGTTTCTAAGAGAGACAGGGCAGAACATTCCACAATTTTAAAATCCTTTGCTACATCTAGGCCAACCACATGCTGGGTAACTTGCATTATCACAGGGCTGTGTCTTAACAGGTAAGTCCAGCTTTGAGACAGCAATTACTGCCTTAAGCTCAGCAGTCTCTTTAATGTGGTCTGTGGTCATCTTGGAGCACAACCTAAATTAGTTCATGCTTCCCAAACACATATCATGTATAGTTTTTTTTTTTGCAAGCTGGGGTGCTATTACACAATGAACTCCAGAAGTGTAAAGGGGTATAAATCTATGAATGACCCTGAGAAGAGGTGAAGGAAACGAGAAGGAAATCATACTAGAGATGTATCCTAAATCTGTAACTGTTTAATTAGCAAATTGATAAACCAATAAAGTTTTAAAAATTAAAAAAAAAAATAAACAAGATTCCCATCCATTCTTTCTACTGACCCTATCTCATTAGATTTAGGGCCGTGAAAGGTGCGAAAGAATCCAGATTGCAACACTATTTTCAATTCAAAGTACAGCCCTTTCTTCATCAAACATTATGAATGAAGAAAGGTCATTACCCTTAAATATTTCAAAATACTGACCATCTCTGCCAGCAATAACTTTTCAATCACTGTGATTAAAAATCCTTTAAATTATTAAAAAACATTTATTTCAAATTACTTTACATTCTTAAAACCAAAGTAAAATCTAAAAGAAGCTGATCATATCACCTGACTTGCAGCATCTAGGTTTTCTTGAGTGTAAGAGTAGAAGAAAGGATTACAGGTGACCTTGCCCCTGATAAGTCACAGTTGTACTAATTACCTAAGAAGAGGAACAGCCTTGCCCTTAATGGGTCTCAGCTGTGAATAATAAAGATAAGTGTGATAAAAATGAGTGGGTTGGGTGGCCAAGAGGATCTTGGAGGCAGAGGCTGTGAAGAAAGAAGGACCTTGAGGGGGGTAGAGTGAGCCCTGAGGAAGAAAGAAGGATCCAGAGAGACAAAGAAGAATGAAACAAGGGAGAGAGTTGCTGCAGTAAAAGATCTGCTGTGAGGTCAGTCTGGGTCTGATGGAGTCAGAGCTGCTGTTGTACCTTGCAGTCATAGTCCAGCAAGGTGAAGCTGTGGTCAGTCTGCAAAGCAACACCTGCAGTCACAGCCCAGCAGGAAGCAGCCAGAGTCTGCAGCTGGACCCTGCAGCAGCAGCTTGCTGCAGCAGAGTCAGGGTGGCAGAGCTGTAAAGAATGAACTGGGACACTTTTCATGTTGTTGAGAGTCTGTGTCTTTGCTCATTTCTACCCCTAATGAGATCTGATGTAACATTGAGAGAACCCAGGATTTCAGAGCAGCTACCACTATGACCTTACTCCAAATGGCTATTTACTTAACTGGGAGATGAGGTAAAATACTTTTATATTGCAATTCAATTCATATGCAATTTGAATAAATGGATGAATCTAGTATCAAAGAATGTTAAAAACTGAATTACATAAATCTTTGTTCCATAAGACAGTGCTATCATACTTTCATATTTCCATGAAACCTGTATCACCTGCATACAATCACAGTTAATTCTACAAAACAGAGATTAATATCACCCAAAATGGTTCAGGTAAGTGCTGCCAACCTACAGGTTTCCCTTGAAAAGTGGTGTCAGCAGCAGGGAACTTGCTGATGTCAGAACTGTAACAATGGGACTTATAATAAGGGAAGCCTGAGGCAATTTTTTCAGCTTGCTTTACCAGCAACTAGAATTTCCATGCTCATTGAGAACTGCTTGGTGCACACAGCATCACATTCCCTAGAAATCAAACTGACCATTAACAGTTACTGTGTATTTTTTTTATCACTTGTTGTATGGTTTTGAACTAATCTGGGAACATGAGCCTTTCATAGGAGGCTTGTCACTTTGCTAATATGCCTCCATGCATTTTCAAGCTCCAAAATGAATATACCAAGGAACACAATAAGCTACAGACTATCCACACAAAACTTAAGGAGCTCAAGTTCAAATGTTTGAACACAATGTGGAAGTACACAACATGAACAACAACAGCTATTCAAGCATCTAGATCATAAACCAGCCTTGTTTTCTGAACATAGAGAAGAAATTAAAGAAATATTGAATGCTCCAACTTATTCTTTCTCAAGTGAAATTGTTTTAATTCTCCTAAGGTCAACATTTGTGCAAAGTAGTGATGATGGTAGTGTGGGGCATTTAGAAAAGGGGGTCATTCAGCACAAAATAAAACCCAGGTATCTCTAGACTCTTATTAAGTGGGAGGTAAGCCTAAGAACAACAGGATAAGGCCACATGGTATGGATACATAAACACCTGGAGAAAACATGTGCATTTTGTTGCATTGATGTTGATCAATCTTGCCCTGCAAGATTAAGCTCAAAAAAAACCCCTTGACTTAGTTGACCTAAGAAACAAACAAAAAAATACCAATTAAAAAAACCACAAAAACACTATAGGACAACTTATTCCTTGGAGTATATATCTGGGAGTTTCACATTCTGCTGTTTATGCTTCCTGTCCAGTCTAAGCATTCAAAACTGTGGAGTGCAAACAGATCAAACTTTTGAAAAATATTAAATGGGCTTTTGTAAGGCAAGCTGTTATTCATACAGCATTATTCTGGTCTTTGTTCTACTTTTTGTTGTGCTGTTCATAGCTTTATATATAACAAGTAGATTTTTTTTAAATTAGACATTCTCTCCACAGACTACTTTGGACTAAGGTAGAAAGAAGAAAACCATTAAAATGACTCTTGTTTTAGGAAGTCATGACCAGTAATACAGGGATTTGGATTTAACCTACATCTAAATGTCCCACAGAGAACTTAATTTCTCCTTGCTTCTCTATAAATTGGATATACCATCTCCTCACTGGGTAGAAACTTGCTTGAAGACTGAAGTTTGCATTTCCAGCACAAATTCTAGTGAACCTTCATCCAAAATCAGACACATCTACTTCCAATTTTCCTATAGGGTGTCAATCCCCCATTTTCTTTTAAAGGAAAATGCCTATCATATAGATGACTGTCTAGTCATTGATCATTCAGATAAAAAAAACCTAAAATGCACCCAATCTGCCTAAACCCTAAAGCTGCACACAGTAAAAGCTGAACTTGAACAATCCATGTGTCAGGGTGAACACAAAACCCTGATAATGCACGTGGCAAGTGCTTCAATGCCACACTACATGGCTAACTAAAGACAACAAATTTTTGTTGTTTGTTGTTTCTGTAACCAAGCAACATGGATGTTTTCTGCACTCCCCTTCCTTAAAATAACAGGATATATTGCACATCAGGCATTTGGAAAACTTCTGTTTACACAAAGCAGGCATACTTAATGCACAGAAATTTATGCTCTATTTAAACTGCTAATTATCATATCCCTGCAAATTCTAGGAAGGAAAATGGGTACAAAGAAAAAAGGCTAAAATTACCACGACCATAGGGAATTTCACTATTGTTTCAATAGCACACCTGTAATAATACTGTAGATTGAAAATCATCACTCTCCTACCCCAAATAATGATGTAAAAAGAATGGGGAAAAAAATTAAAAACCAAACCAGAAAAGTACAAACCCAAAAGGACCCCCACAATTCAGTACAAAGCAAATATATTACTCTAAGGTGATAAAAAAAGTTGGTCATGGATACATGCACCTGCAGAAACAATACCAGTACTGACAGAAGCAAAATTATAGGTATACTATGAGTGGATTTAAATTCCCTGTGAAATATGGGGAAAGTTTAGAGCCTCAGTTTAGAGCATGTCACCTCTTTGCAGAATTAATGCAGTCATGACAGCCCATCTAGGCCACTTAGTTTTTCTGCTGAAGTTTTGAATGTGGATCCCAGAACTGTTTGTTTCTTTTCTCTCCTACTTTGACTGCTCAAATAGAGACATTTTAAGGGGAAGCCAGAAAATGCCTTTTTATGTTCCTAGTTACTGGAATATCATTTAACATGATATATTGGCGGAACTTAGCAAAAAAAGAAAATCAACATTTCTTTCATTTCTTTTCCTAATAACACTGGTAATGGGATTGTTATATTTTTCACCCTGCTGTGGACACAAGTCTTTTGAAGATCTTTTTTCCCATCTTCAATAGACAATTTTGCTATTCTTTGTATGTCCTGCTGTCTGCTGCCAGACTGCTAAATGTTTCTGACTCGTTGCTATGCTTTCGTTTTTTAAGAAATGGGTTCAAATTTCCTTTCCTTTTTTTTTTTTTTTTTTTTTTTTTTTTTTTTTTTTACTTCCCATGGCAAGGACTCATAGAATTTTCTTGGCAACAGCTAAATTGCAGACTTTATGGACAAGTTGGTTCCACAAAAGCTCTATTGGCTCCCTAATAAAGATAAAGCCTTTACCAAGACATAAGTCATGAAACAGGAACCACCAAAAGGAAAACAAAATAGATTGTTTAAGTAAAAGCAGCTTTGCATTAATAGATTGTATAAAGTCTAAGAAAGAAAACAAATTATATGCTGCCTCCAGTGACTGTTTGGGAAAGGAAAGAGCTACAGGAGACTCAATTGTCATGCTGCATTTCAGCTTTTTCCTTTTCTTTCTTTCACAGTGCAGTAAGAGTTACCAGAGACTAATGCTGCAGCAAAGTCAGAAATGTGTTATTTTTTCCTTTCTCTATTTATCATTCCTACCCAAGATCAAATAAAAAACTCCTTAAGGTCTACAAGAAAGGAGGACTATAAAGAAGACCACCATCATTACCATTTGTAGGGTTCAAGTCTTGTTTCTTTAGCATAATATTAATTATATTTTTCCCTGTCTTTAGCACTTAAAGCTTTAAATTCAAGGTCAGAAAACACAGAAGAAAATAATGAAAAAATGAAAAGGTTACATATATGCAAAAATTAATGTTCTAAGGAACATCTCAAGTGCATTTGAAGGCAACATGATAGATGTACCTAAAATCTGAGTTACCTTTCATTAGGGTAGGAGTCGTATGAGTTAAAAATGGAAGTTGTCACAAAAAGAGAAAAATAATGAATCTCAAATTAAAAGCTAAAATGAGTAGGGGAGGTCAGGGATCTGAACACAACAGAAGCTTGTTTTAAAAATTCAGTTACCAACACACCTAAACCTGAACACCTGAATTGTTTAAACAAACATTTTCTTCCATATGAAACATTATTGAGAACATAGGAAAAGGACTGTAGGCTTCAAATTAAATGCAGAATGTCAATTCTGCATATCATTTGGTGAAATGAGGGAGGTTTATTCCACCCCTCACTAGATTTCCTTCCTTCCTTCCTTCCTTCCTTCCTTCCTTCCTTCCTTCCTTCCTTCCTTCCTTCCTTCCTTCCTTCCTTCCTTCCTTCCTTCCTTCCTTCCTTCCTTCCTTCCTTCCTTCCTTCCTTCCTTCCTTCCTTCCTTCCTTCCTTCCTTCCTCCTATTTTCTAGTAGCTGCCAACTTATGACTTTATTTATTATTTCTCGATAATAACAAACACCCAGCTGGCTTTTTCTTCCTCTTCTCTCTCTCCTGTATTGGTTCCTCCAGCTGAATAGCTGGCTCTTGGCTCTGGCTGTTTTTAGCTGCTCTGTGGTTTGGCCTCATCTCCATTTCCCAATTCCTGGTTTGAAAGAACCTTCTGTTCCACTGAGGGGAAAATGACCCTCTTTTATGAACTTTTGGCCAGCCTCCATATAGAAAACTCATTCCCTCTCAGCTCTGTTGGCTGACTATAGGCCCTGTGAATTTGGCTACTTGTTGACAAGCTGTAGAAACTTTGCTTCTCCCATTGTGGGTGCCAGCACAGCTCATACCCCTTAGTTTAACAGCTCTCTGATTTTCTTTGATATTAATATAGCAATAATTTATGCAGTTGTTGGCTAAATTCTGCTTTACCAAGATAGGTAAATAGTTTAAAAATAAAAATGAGAATCAAATTCTCACCTATTAATTATATATTGGGCACATTCCTGGAAGATATCCAGGAAAATCCTTCCCCACCTCCACCTGCAATTCCTTTTGAATCTTTATAATCCTTTTGAAGTACCCTATTAGCTCTCCAGCACTGCAACATGAGCAGCTCTCCACATCAGTGTTTTGAAACAATCTGTGCCTTCTCAGATACCTATGACAATTGGAAGAATAAGTTTTCTGCAGTTGTTCTGCACTCATGGTTATCACTGTAATTGCAGCACAAAGGTATGAAACCACCACCTGTTTTTCAGGGGCAGCTTTTCCCTCACTGGTGCTCAGTGACAGAAAGGCACAGCTCGAGGCTGCTGCCACTGCATTCCTTTGCACTCCTTTTCTAAACAGCCTGTATTTTCTGAAATGGTAAATGAAGAAATAGCACTCATGCTGAGAAGAAAGAGGAAAAAAAAAACTGATCTGTAAAGCCCACAATGTGTGTGGCTAAAAGCATATAGAAATTGTCAAGAAAATAATTACATAATGGGATATTTTTAAGGCATCGTTTTTCTGTTTAAAGCCATCTCTAACCACAGCCTACCAATGGGCCAGCTTTATGTTAATTAACTGTATTGAGGTTATAGCTGTCCTCCAAAATAGACTAGTTCAACTAATTAAAATTAATTACCACTGTAATGATAAGGAAGAGGGATGTGTTATTTGATTTTCAAGACATGCCATCTCATTGCAGTGAGAGAATGCAACAGAGCACACTTAAATATGGTGCTTTGGCCTCCAACCCTGAGATCTTGGGATCAGCTTAATGTTAAAGGAATGTCAGAAAATACAATTTACCTTTGGTTTGGTATTGAGTGAGAGGTCCTCAGCCTCAAGCCAAATCAAACATTCTGAGAGATAACTAGAAAAAAACCATTTAATACATGTTCATCTAAGATGAACAGTGTTCATCTAATAACATTCCAGTAGAGCAGCTTGCCAGACAACATGACCTGCCAACAAGTACCTTTACTCAAGTTATTGCAGCTTATTGCAATTTAACACAAGTTTAAAATTTTAAAAGTATATTGTTCTGCAAAGTATTTTTGATTATGTAAATGTTTCTGTCAAAATAAACACTCCTCACAGTGTTCTGGGTTTTTTTAAAATAGCTGTGAAGAGAACTAAGTCTGTCTGAGTAAAGGGTAGACAATGCAATTAAGCTTTTATCACTTCCCTATGTCTTTGGGTACATCAATTGAATGTCTCAGAAATATTCTGACATTTTTTCACTGTTGGGTTTTTTGGACTCTTTTTTTTTCTATTAATTTCAAATAAATACTTAATCTTGAAGCTACTTTAAACACAAAACATATTTTGAAATGTTCTCAAATACCACTTCAGAAAAGTGGGAAGAAAATAGGATTTTCCTTGGACAAAAGTGTCAGGCAAAAATTACTTTCTATTTTCCCTGAAATACTTTCTTGGGACTACACATGGAATGTACTGAATTATATGTACATAAAAAAAAATTAATAAAAGTACATGAGACCAAAATAAAGAATTAAGGTAATATCTATGGTAATAATTATTGTTTGTATTCATTTCAGTACAACTCCATTTCACAAAAAATACAAGATTATTCAAAAAGATAAAGGCTAATTCAGGATTATTTAGCAAGCAGTTGATGATGCCTAATAAAAACTTTAATTTAGGAGTAGGTAAGAGATAAGAAGGCAAAACTCAATGTGGTATGGGTCTCATGACAATTGTACCCACAAAGAATAAAAATATTTATCTTTCAGCAGAAAATAAATTGTCTCATTCTGGCTGAAAAGTGGATGAGAATACAATATTTGGTAAGCACGAATAAAAATATTGTGAAAAAATATTTATAAAAAAAATATACCAGGGCCTGTATATACCTGTGTGATGCCAGCAAAACCCAGAAGGGCTCACTCTCTCTGCTTTGACCCATGGAACCTTCTTTGCAAGTGTTGGGCTTTCAAAGAGGTGCTTCATGTAGATGAAAAATACTGGGAGGCTGACAGGAGACATGTTGCTCTAACCTCAATAATTTGATCTTTGGCCCCTAGCTGAGTGTGACAATACACTTTCAAAATACAAGTTTAGCAACTCAAATTCCTAGCAGCTGTTGTTATTAATAATCTGACTCAACACATACAGCAGTCTCAAGGCATGATTTTTGCTGTTATTCACATTATTTCTAAATCTGTCTCGCAGAAATGACAAACTTGCCAAGTCTTATGCTTTCTAGCAACTTCCTCTGAGCCAGAAAAAAAAAAAAAAAAGAAAGGTTGGCATACTGATTAATATGATTTATTTTTACTTGGAATATCTGCTCTTATCTATTACTTACCTAAGTTTGGCATTTTGAATTGGAGATTGCAAAACACTACCTTTTTCATCTCTGTTATTGGCACAAAGAATAGCAATAACAATCACAGTTTACTACTCCTAAACTGGGACCAATATCCAAAACATCCTAATGTACCAAGCCTTTTTCATTTATTTATTTGGACAGAGAAAAAAACAAACAAAAAACTCGCCAAACAAACAAAAAACCCAACAAAATAAACCCAACCCCCCCACCCCCCAAAAAAAAAAAAGTCATCCCACTAATCTCTGTTATATTTATTTAGCTGAAATAAAATCAGAGGTGTTCTCACCAGTTTGATTAAATCAGCATTTCAGTTCTTGAAACTGATAATAATGGAACCCCCAAATAAAGATACAAAAGAAGGATTTTTGCAAAATTTAAGGTGTCAGATGTACTGGTCATTTATTTGCACATTCACAGCTGAGCCAAAGTACTGCAGCTTTTAATCACATAAGTCACCTCACTGAATTTTCAATTTATTTTATAGTTGTCTCCAAGGCATAACCTTATAATCTGCAAGTTTAAAGATATCCGAGTTGTACATGTAACTAAAGAAACAGCAAATTAGTATAAGCTACAATTCTCAGTTGTTATCAAAAGAAACACTTTTTAAGACTGGATACAGATCTATAGCTGCAAATACCTGAAAAACTGACTTAATGATGGACTTTTGAATGAAAGAATATACTCTTTTGAACATACTAGTACACTAAAACATTTAGGTAATTGACTAAGAAACTGGTTTAGATTTTTAAAAAAACATTTTGTTTCATATTAAATGCATGCTAAATATGTTTCAGGAAAAATTGGTGGAAATATCAACCTAGCTTCCAGATAAAGAGTTAAATACAGTTAAACTGTATTTTTCATTTGACAATTAGATGCTACTGGGATTGGCTCAATAGACACATACTGATTTTTATATTTCTACAAATCTGGTTCATTAAAATGTTTTAAAGCATACATTTAATCTTTACTATCTGGAAGTAATGAAATAATTATTGCCTTATTATTGCTTTCAAGCTGTCCAGTTAAAACTTGGAAAATATGCACTGTCTAAATGGTAAAGCAACATCTCACTCCTCAGTAGCTTTTACACATGAAATTTCCTGGAATAAGTCTTGCAAAGAGAACATTCATGGGGTCTTTTTCCTCTGCAATAGTATAGATTTTGTATTAAAAAAGCCCCAAAACTAACAGAACAAATAGAACCAAATGATCTAATTCCTGTCTTATTAGGAATTACCACAGAATATGCTGAGTGGGAAGGTCCTATCAGGATCATGGAGTCCAGCTCCTGGCCTCGCACAGAACACCCCAATGTGCCTGAGAGTGTTGTACAAATGCTTCTTGAACTCTGTCAGGCTTGGTGCTGTGACACTGCCCTGGGGAGCCTGTTCAGTGCCCAACCATCCTCTGAGTGAAAAACCTTCTCCTGATATCCAACCAAAACCTCCTCTGCATCCTCTGAATGAAAAACCTTCTCCTGATATCCAACATGAACCTCCTCTGACACAGTTTTATGCTATTTCCTCATACTTAATTGGGTTTGCCAGTGTCCCTAAAAGCAGAGACTCGTCTGGAAAAGCACAGAACAAATCTGCCAACTCCTGACAGATCTGACAGATGTTTCTCCAACAGAAACAAGTATCATAATAGCAGTGGATGACTGGATCTTGTGAGCAAGGGTTGGAAGGACCAGGAAGCTGACATCTAGGTGTTCATGCTTGTTGATTTTACCTGCCAATTCTGGATTCTGATGATGCATTACAGTAATATGTTCTCACACAACTTTATGATCTTATCTTCTAGTATAATGGATCATCAAATCTCTGTTGCTAATATAATATATCCCTAGTTAATGTGCAAGAAATCACAGGGACATAAGTCCACTTACTTTTTATGTTTTTAGATTAAATGGTCTTAAAAGGATTAGCATTTCCTGTAAGGGAAAGAGAACCTTGACTAAAGAAATGGAGAATATGGGCAACAAACATCTAAACATCCCTCTCAAGCAAGGTTTGCAGCCTTAGAATGTCCAGGAAAATAACATTTTGAGAATTTCTGTTCAATGATTCTGGAGGACCAAGACTTGTCAAAATCTTCCTGCCAGGTTCCAGATATTTTTGTCAATTTATTGGCTGGCTCTTGAAATCCAGTCTGCATTTTGCAATCTTTTCAATTTGCCTTATCTCACACAGAGCAAAATATTCTGGCTTTTTCCCCCAAATATAGTAACAGATGACATATAGAGAAGTATTTTCTTTTCAAACATTTTCTTGGAACAGCTTTTCCTGTTTCTTTCATATTTCAATGTTAATCCTGATGTTGCTGAGTTGTGCTGAATATTTAATTTGTGCTAACCTGTCACTTATTTTTTTCCCTCCATCTATGTAGGTATGAATATTTATGAAGAAAGCAGTAGCTGACCTGCACCTTGTATCTTCTGAAAAGCATATGCACACTGGGCAAATGGAATGAGAAGGGAGGAAGACAAAAATTTATTTTTCCATCTTTGGAGCACAAAATAAGCACTCTCCATAAGAATGGCATTAATGAGAAGGAACATGTTCCTTATGGTAATTATTTTAAGCATCCCATCTAGAGGCTCAGGAAGCTCAGTTGTTTCCAAGTCTGGCATGGGCAGAGTAAAAAGAGTGAGGAAAAGGAAAAAATAGGCACAATATAATTTATCAGTGATGCAGCTCAAGTCCACATCAAGGGACCAAAAGTTCATGAGTACTTTTAATTTCTTCCTCTTAGACATTTCTTGAAAGTGGAAAGGAATAATATGAAATTGGTAACTCAAGACACATCACCTCCAGCCTCCACAGCAGGAGACCAACATCAAAAGTTTGTGAACACTGAGGGCTATTCAATATCAAATGAGTGTCCTTCCCACTGGTGTTTCAAAGGGTAAATACTCAGGACATTGTATGCATTGAAGAGGAATTTAAAATTGAAATGCTTGAATAGTCCCTGTGATGACCTGCTGTCACTTGCCAGTCCCCAATGATTCCATCCAGTTTGTGCCTATGCACAAAAGCATCCACAAGTCCTTGCAGAAATATTATTACATCTGGGAGACAAAGTGCTCTTTCTGAAGGTCATGTCTTTTAAACAACTATACTCCCAACACCTTCTGTGATCATTTCCTTTGTATCCTTCCAAGCTGTATACTTTTAAGATAATATTAGTACCCAGAAAACTTACAGTTTTAGAAATGTAGGAAGAAAAATACTAGGAATAAAGGATGAAACTCAGGTCACAGTGAAATCACATCACTGGGTCTGTAAGCTTCCAGAACTCCCTCCTCACACTTCCTGTGCCAGAACACAAACATCCTACATTTTTCACACTCCCTGATTTCCTCCTCCTCTTTAAATTTCATTTCATGAATGTGTAATGAATAATGTATATAAAGTACTGTTATGGGATATTGATTTACTAAGTCTGTGATGAACACAAACTCACTGTGATCCACTGAGTAGGGTAAGTGGGATACATTACAGAACTACTTTCAATGAGAAAAAAATCCGTAACACATCTCTAAGTGATTCACAGAAATGACTTGTAGCAAATCTATTAAGTCCTCCAGCACAGCTCTCCAAGAACAGCATGCTTCCCTGCAGAATAGCTTTTGCTTCTTTATACAATCTACTCTGAAGTATCTCAGCAAAGACCAATACAGGGCTTTTACCAATGCCTTTGGGAAAGTGCTCTACTAAATAATCTATTCTCACTGTCAATCATTTTTCCCTGATATTCATCCAATCTAAATTTTCACTTTAGTAATCCCATTGCATTACTCCCCTTGTGCTTCTGTGCTTTAGCATTTACACTCTTCAAATATTTATAGTTATTGTTCAGGAAAAAAACCAGACCTTTTCCCTCAGAATATCAATTTCTGTGCCTGAATGCTGTTGGGTCTTCCTTGGAGTGCTGTACTGCTTTACACATTCCAAATAACTGTCAGAGAAATTAATATTTGCTGTTGCTGGAAAAAAACAGCCCAGAAAATTCCTTTCCCCATCACACAGTTTTCTGGGAGCAAATGTTCACTGCTGCTACATCATCAAAAGGATTTATGGAACCAAATATTTCAATTAAGGAACACAAGAAGCTATGTATTTTACAGGAGAAAAAACCCCAAACCTCACATATAATCATTTTGGATACCTGGTCCTAAGCCCAAATGATTGTTAACAAACACACTGTAATAAGAAAACACAATGTATAATCAAAATATCTTGGATGACAGGTAATCTTTCCATTCTCATTTCAAATGCTTCAAAACAGATGCTTTAGAAAGAATTATCTTTATTTCTCTCTCTCTCCTTTCTTCTCTAGTGCCTCCTAACTGCTTTGAAGACCCAAACTGAAGAAAATATATCCTGCACCTTTCACACAACAGAGACTGGTGCCTTAAGTTTTGGATTTCATATTTTCCAGTTTCTGTACTGCATTAGTATGAACTTCATATAAAGTGTTAGCAAGTTCTCTTCACAGTTTAGTTAGACAAAACAATCCTTTTCCAGCCTGAGCACCCAGGACACTGTTGCAGCTTCAGGCCCAAGAAGTATAAACAACAGCAAATTGAGGAGAGTAAACTGGGAGGATGGGACTTCATAACCCAAAGCTGTTATTGGACAATGAACCCCAATACATAAATGGAGCAAAACTTATAAAAACATGAGAACTCATGACTCAGGGTCTACCTTGTGTGTAGCCACAGCCAGGCTCTTGTACTGCCCAAGGTGTATCCTTTGAAGGCCTTTTCAATAAATACCTACTTTATTCCTTTAACACTGTCTAGCCTCTATTCTAAGTAGCCTCTCAAAGCATCAAGACCATGGTCCATAATAATAGTTATGAAACACTGATCTTAGAGAAATTAGGATTCTAGTTAAAAGTTAGAAGAAACTGGGCTTGAAATAGTTATCTGAAACTTAAATAATTAATTGCCTGTCATTTTATGTTTGCTCAGCTGTGCTTGCAATGGGAAAAGATTAAACTAGTAAGTAGGTCCAAAGAAACACAAACAACTGCAACCAGAAACCACAAAAACGACCCCAGACTTAATTCAAGAAGCCAACCATGCAGGTTTAATAGGCATTCAAGCTAATTACCATAGGAAGTGAGGGAAAGGGGGGGCTGTTATTGAAGCTTTTGTCAATAAATAGACTCTGTGATCACCTGTGATTTTGCAATGCATATTAGAGGATTACCTCACGCTGCTGCCCAGTGCTGAATAAACACACACTTTCTAACTTTAAATTGCTAGAGAGTCTTTTGTCTGTCACAGTTGAGTATCAGTATTAGACCAATGCTCTGATTTTGGTAAATCACTTACGTGATGAATTTAAACATTTTTATGATATTTTCTCCTAGAGTTTCTCCAATCTACTTTTCATTGGAAGTCCATGTTGGAAGGAATCAGCTGATCTAGCATTTTATGGGAGAGGGAACCTGAGATTACCTAGCACCCTGTCCAATGGCATCATGAAAACTACCAGCAGTGGGGACTCCCCAGTGCTTCTGGTGAGATTATTGCAGTGTCTGATCTCATTTTACCAAGTTTATTTCTTATATTAGTATAAAATCTCTTCTGGTACAATGACCACCCATTGCTCCTTGTCTTCTCCATGTTGGTCCCTGTGAAGAAAGAGCCTCTGTTCATATTTATAGCTACCCTTTAAAGTACTGGAACACTGTGGTGAGGTTCCCCTGAGTCTTCTCTTTAACAGGGAGAAAAGACCCTACACTGCTTCAGTATTTCCTCTTGGGGTAAATCATCCAGCTCTTCTGCTCATCTTTGTGGCTCTTCTTGGGACCCTCTCCAGTCTTTCTATATACTTTTTGAATTTTGCAGACCAGAACTGGGCACAGTACTCTGGGATAACCCTATCCACTTCATCCAGGTTAATATTTCTTCACATAAACTTCTGAAGCATTTCTGATGATTTCCTAATCATCCCTGTAAAAGCTGTTCTGAGGACTTCATATTTGTGTTCCTGCCCCATTCATGACTGTCATATTTGACTACACCTTCCATGTACTTATAACCACAGTGAGTTTTGGAAATTTACAATTCTTGACACATGATCTAATTCTGAATTTTATCTTCCCCATTAGGGCTGCTATAAACATTGGCCTTTCATATAACCTCCTTTCAGCATAACTGAAGAATACCAAAAGTTCATTTACTTCTAAATCAAATTCTATTTTTAAACCTGAAGACAAACACGGTGTTCTTAATCATTTTAGCAAAATACACTGATGCTCCTGGATTTTGAAACTATTTTTTCACTGTTCTTTATTCACTGTGGTTATTTTCTGTTTCTCCTTAAATTACAGCCTTAAATTAATCAGTAAATTCATCAGTAAATCAGAACTCACTTTTTGGTCACTAATGATATAGTCCTCCAATTTTCATTTTCACTCACTTTCATGTCAGCAAGAAATGGACTCAGGATGTCTCTTTTGGGATCCCCTACTTTCCATTCAGCAATTCTGACTACCCTGCAATTTATGAATTTCCCTGCTAATTTGCTGAAAGTGCTACTCAACAGAGATGCAGGTAGTTAAAAATATCCCATGAGTATCCTTTTATATGGAGTATCTTGAGAAGAGACAGAATTTCTTCAGCACCACTTGAAATATGCCTAATGTTTGTTTTGCTTTGTTTATTTTTCTTCACAGTAAAATTATTCAGCAGTTTCCTAGCAGGGGAAGTGTTTTTGAATATCATGGCAACCCATTTACTTGTTCTGTTTCTGTTTCTCCTGTATAAATAATGTTACAGTAATCTATACCAATGTCTATTTAAAAAATTGCCTCATTAAGTTCATCTGAACCCACTAATGGGTTCCACATACACTTTCATAAGAAACTCACTTGCTCTTTCAGGAAGCAAGAAACACATGTTCTCATATGTTTTCATATTATTAATTTATATTACTTTAGTTACTCCTCTTAGCCTGAAAGATATTAAAATGCCATAAAATCATTATAAGTAAATATGCAATTTAATACAGTCTGATCACAGTTAGACTAAAGGCAATGAGATTTTTTTGAATATGAGATTTTTTTTCGAAGTATCAGTCTGTAATATTTTCCACAGTATAGTCTTGATATAGCTCCTACTGAGGTGAGCAGAAGTTAGTGGCAATTACATGAGCCTGAAAATCAGGGATTTAGGTGAAAATCTGTGTATTAATTGACCTAGGAGATGCTGGAAAAAACTGCAAATATGAAAAAGCTGAATTTTGAATGTGCATACTTAAAAGCCACTAGTTAAAATCTGCACAATGTACCCAAATTCTACTTGTTTTTATATTAGCATTTATCAGGTCACTCTTCAGGAAACACAAATGTATTCTGAACAGAAATTGAAGCCTTCTAATCTAAAAGGAACCTGAATAGTCTAAATACCTCTTGAAAAATCTTGCATGCTCCTGGTGGATTATTAGCTAAACATTAACATTGAGTAGTGTAATCTGCACAGAAGAAGGATATTAAACTGAAAAAAAATCATGAAAGTGAAGGATGAGAAAAGGGAGAGAAGGTACAAAGATCAGCAAGAGTGACCAAAAGACTGGAAAATATAGTCCACAGAAAAAAATACAAAGGATTCAAAATGATTGAGTTAACAATGAGGTGGAAAACTGTCACAGCACGAAAGTAAAGTACCTATATGCAGCAGGGAAATAAGGCAGGTAGCACAGGACCCAAACACAAAGGAAAATAAAATTAAAATAGATCAATTCAGGTCTGAAGACATGTATTTACAACAGCGAGACCGTTTCACTACAAGAAACATTTCCTGTGAAATGTGGTAGATTCTATATATATATATATATATATATATATAATGTGGGACAGTGAAAACAGTACAATGGCTATGGAATACGAGAAAAATTAGTTCAGCAAAACCCAATGACCTATTTTATACAGGAAGCCACTTTAGATTATCAGCATTTCTTGAAAACTGTGCCAGTTTCAGTTAATAGGAGATTACAGAATAGGGACAATGTTCAAGACTATGAGTATCAAGATTCCACTTCATTTTTATATAGATATAGAAGGGTCAACATTGCTACAGAAGATAATGAACTTGCTTAGTATTAGCTGAATAAATCACTTTTGCCTATTCAAGCCCTGTGCATTTTTTGCCAGTAACATGATAATCCACAATTTCATGAGATATGTGGCTTCAGCCATCCAAGGACTTAACAGCAATTTACAACTTGGAATTATCCTTGGATATGATACATTGTAGGTATCAGGAGAAAAGAAGCCGAAGGGAATCAAGTGTTATGAAGTTACATGTCAGAAAACAGGCTCCATTCAACATTCTGCAAAGGCACACAAATGCTTCATGGGCTTTGCCAACCAGCTTGACACTTAAATGTGGAAATTTCAAGAACAGTATTCAGATAGGTGTGTTCCAGATTCCTCATGACTATAACATCTCCTTAAACATGAGCACATTGTTTAGTTACCTAAAAGGAGAAAATGCTCCCCCTTCTTAATTGATGAGATGATAATTGAGTGTGATGTGTTGAAGGTATCTTTGGTTTTGCACTGTGGAAATCAATGGAAGCATTTCCATTTTTAGAGTGGTGTCAGGTCCAACCTCAATTAAGATCCAGTGGTGCATTACAGAAATAATGTAAATAATGTAATTGATTCTAATGGGAGGTACATGAATGATAGATCAGGTTACAACTTTTATTGATAACAGTTAATTCCTGGGCATATATCCATAGAAGCTCTGCCCATCCTCTGCTAAATCTCAGTCTACCAGCCAGCAAACAAATTTTCTTGTCAAGGATTCACTCCTGCTAATACTGGATTCTCACACTGGCAATGTAAATCAACCAGTGTTAAGTCTGAAAGCTGTCCTGCTTTCTAAAAAATTGAACAGGAACACTCTTTGAAAACCTCCTTCAATTCAGACTTTCTGAATCTTCCAGATTCCTGCATGTGACTCGACACAATTAAAGCAGGAAACAGTGAAAACTACTTGATACTAAAGTATTCCAAATACTGCAAAGGTCTGCATCCCAAAGACCAAATGAATAGACTGCTTCCTTAAAAATAGTTCTGGAGTTTAGTTTTTGTTGTTAGGTTTTGGTTTGTTTCTTGCTTTTCATGGGTGGTAAGCTATATCCAGAAACCTATTTCACATTTAAACTGAAAATCATTGTACAAGCACTAACAGACGTAGAAATGGTTCATTTTATAGAATCATATTCCTGTGAAAGAAAGTGCTGGGCAAGGAACTAAAATGGGACAAGCAGCTTTCCAGTCTGTAGCAAAGTCTGGATTTGTGCACTTGCTTTTTCTACACTAAATACATCTGTGGAATTACAAAAAACTCATCATCATACAGTACAAGAACAAAATTCTGTTACTAATGTTTCTTATCTGTGTTGAAAAAGCTACCACAATCCATTACAACAAATGGCTAGAGAGAGAAAATAAACCAGCAATTAACAAATAGATTTGGAACAGTTCCATCCTCAATAAACCAACAGGGTGGTAAGTGAACAATTGATTGTTAGAGAACATCTACCTAGTCTTGAGAGATCACTCTTTTTCATCCATTTGGAATGATGGAGTTCTATCCACTTCCTATTAAAATCCAGATACACATATGATTGTGTGCTTTATAACCAGAACCAATGTTTTTCTATTACCATCTTTGGTATACAGCAGCCTGCAGAACTAGTACCAACAAATAAACTGCATCAAAGCTCAACTCTTGCTGGAGTGAAATGTGATCATTTTGAAGAGATTCACTCCCTTAGACAAACATTCACCACTTTAGGCCATACTGCACAGTACCAGTACCAGCTTAAAGATTTTCTGTAAATCACATGAATTTCAGACTTACACATAAAGCAACCTGTATTTTAATAAATTTATTGTACCATTACACACACAAATTGCTAATAATCATAAATACTGAATATAATTTATTTTAGTAGTATTCATACAGAAATAGCAGAGTGCATAAAACTAATTCTGTGATCATGATCTAAATATGAAGAGGCATAATCAAAGTTGGGAGCTCTGGTGTTCATATCAAAAGGGTGCTGCATTGAATTGTAAATTTAATGTACGTTTGAACTATTCAAAAATTTTTTCTTGCAATTTATACGTCAGCAATACATAGTCTTAAACACCTACAATTTATTCTTTAGATAAAATACTAAGTATTGAATTTAAATTTTTTAAAACCCCTCAGTTAAAGCTGACTTTCTACTCTGGTCTATGTTTATGTTTGGGTATTTTATTTTTATTATAGATCTAACATTTCTCTCAGAAAAAGCTTTATAAATTCATCAGAGAAGTGGGGAATTCCTTTGTCTTCAATCCATATCTAGCCAGTTATAAAGCATTAATAATTTCAAATTTGGCAGATTGCTAAACTAGTAAGAGAATGAATATTCCATACACCCGACTATATATCACAGTATAAAACATCAGCAGCTTGTAGCTACAATGCCCATAAAGTTCTATTTCTGTAACAAGGATTCAGGAAGGAAAAGCCAATACCACAAAGTAAAGTAACAATGCTGAATTGCTTCCCCATGTCTTTCTCTTCCTCACAAAGCCTCAAGTTCCTCCCCTCTTTCCTCCTGCAGGTATTATATGGAACAGGATCTCCCCAAAACCTGGAGAGCAGGGAAAATACCTCTGAGCTGGGAAATTCTATATTCACCGTTTCTAAGATGAGATTCTTATTTCCTTTCAACACAATAAATAGCCTTTTAAAATTGTCATGTATATATTTATTTAAGCATCCTTTACACAGACTGTATTTGAAAGGTAAACAAGGGCAAATTTGTCAGTTGGTAGACTCTTGATGTCTTCCTGCCATCTTTGATAAACTTAATTTACCAAAGGTGACATAGGAAGGGTGTGTGCCAAATACTAGAGTTCATGCACAGCATCCAAGACATTTCATGGCATAATCCCTCCTATTCCTTGGTGCATCCCATTGGATGGATCCATTACAGTACAGATATTCCTATCTGTGAGGCAACTCTAGGGAATGAAGTCTCAAAAATCAGAATAATCTCTACCTGTGTGAACAGAAAGTCCAACTTACACCTTTAACTACCACTATCATTAGAATATCTAAGAGCAGCCAGGTGGCCACTTGGTGGAGGCACCATTGACAAAAATGTCACCCATGGAAAAGAATTGCTATTCCTGATTCTCTACGAACCTGAACTCTGTTCATCCTCCAGGATTGCTCATCGCAAATTTATGATCAATGAAAAGCTACATCTTCAAAACATGAGAGCTCTACTTCCTTTCACTAAAATAAAGAAACAAGTCCATTGATTAGATAATGCTAAAAAATTCACATAAAATTTATTATTTTGCTGTCTGCTGATAAAGATTTTCTCTTCTCCCCTCTGACTGAGGAAATCCTTCATGCTACATGAAAATTTAATTTCAAGAATGTTAAAATCAGAATATGAGAGAAGCCACTCTCTTCTTGTGTTTAGTCTTGAGTTACCTTGTGAGAGACAGTAAATTTTCATTGACACAAATCTACTTTTAATTAGAATTTCTATTTGCATTCTAGTATTACATTTCTTGTTCATTAGTTATAGGTACAAATGTTATTAAAAAGATTCAGATATGATCTTCATTTCTATTCCACTCTATATTTAATGCTACTGAACTTCTTGTCATTCAATATACCAAATACAATGAAATAGAATACATACTTACTTCCTTATTAACAAATGTGCAGGGGTTTTTTTCTTTCTTTTTTTTTTTTTTTTTTTTTTTTTTTTTTTTTTTTTTTAAACATAGTAAGGCAACTGTGCTACAACAGTTATTCCTGTCAAATAAATACAATTGCAGAAATTTGGAATTCTTCATACTGCAACTCCATCTTAAACATTGCATAAATCATCCTGAGATTTCACTCTATTAACTATGGAATTATGTAAGTCCACAAATTAAATCTTTTCTATACATTTTGAATATAACTACTCTGGCATGATATCTGCTCAATATGCCAAGCTACTTAATCGGGAAATTAATAACTGAGGTATCCATCTGTTATAATACACAAAACCCAGGTAGCTGTATGCATTTCATTTTTGCAATTCAATCCTGTGCCACCTTTCAAAGCAATCTGCTCTATCCACTATCTTGAATAATAACACTAAACTAAAGGAAAATAGATTAAATTTTGTGCCTTGAGATATTCCTCTATAAGCCAGTAATAGATTATGATAGAAAGTTTTTTGAAGGAATAGTAACATCTGCAGGGTATGAACTTAAACACTTGCCTATTTTCTTGTGATTTACAATGAGTAACAAAGCACTCAGTAAGGAGGTTTTGCTATCTCTAAGCTTACTTTTCATGAAGAATACTGCACAGATTGGAAAGAATATTGCAAAAGGCTACCAATTCACTATTAGAATTTACATAACTCTGGGGAGGATGGCAAGGTTCAAAGAGATCTTCATTCCTTTTCCTACTTCTTCAAGCAAAGGACTTGTTTTCACAGGTGCTTTAAGACTTTGTGAAGTAATTATAATAGGTTAAATGCATAGAGAAATAAGAAAAATAAAATACACTTTATTTGGAGTCTTCATATTCCTCAAATCAAGAGGCCTGGGATACCAGAGAAAGAGTAATTTTCTCCTAAAAAGTAAAAAAAAAAAAAGGTACTAAAATGACTACTGCTCTTACTGAAGGACAGAATGAGTTACAGTATTAATTTCAGTTAGAAAAAGCACACCACTGAGTGCACACCTACAGTTATCATGCATTTATGTATTTTTCAAAACAAGTCTTGTAATTTCACTTGGAATTATAATTTCAGTTTTTCTTTTCTTCCCTTTTCTTTCATCCTCAGTATGATATCCAACACACTGATATCAAAGAAAAAAATAGACACAAGCCACTGTCCCCATATTATGAAGGCTCAACACATCAATTTCTACTTTCTTTTTAACACTTTTCTCTGTAAATGGGCCTCCCTATAATACAGAATTTTTAAACTCCATGCAGGTAATTTAAAAAAAAGAATCCACTTATTTGTATGCCCTCCTCACTCCTAAACTATGCTTTCCTAAATAGTGGTTTCCTTGTAAAATTACTGAATTAATTTTTAATTTTTTGCTCGGTTTTACCATTTACAAAGTGTGTTTAAAATCACAGACTCCGTCTTTCAAGTTGGTCTGTTGTGAACCAAAAATTGCTTCTATTTGCTATGCAGAGCAAAATTACCACATTTCAAGTTTAGTGATACTTTTAACTGGCACCTTGATTAAATGCCTTCTGGTAGTTCTAGTCAAAGGTTTTTTTATTAACAAATACAATAGTCAGATATATCACGTGTGAGTTACTTCATTCTTCCCCTAAGCTACCTCACATTAAAGACATCTGATATGGATTTCAGGTGCAGTGGTTCAGCCAAGAAGTGACCATAAAACCACTGCAGGAATTACCCCTAGCACAACTTCAGTGATATCTCCAAGTTCCTCTAGCTTTAAAATATTTAGAATCAAAAAGCTTCAATAGAAAATGTTAAGGATTTTCTGTATAAACAGCAGGAACATACACAGAGCACAGGATGATACTTTCAGAAGAATATGTACTTGTGCTGTTTTGCCCATTCAAAAATATTAATATAAATAGGCAATAAATAGGCAATTCTCTAAAATGTTGACATGAACTCCATGTGAATCTGCTAGCATTCTGTCAGTTATTCTTGTGACATTTGCAGGAATGTATTAAAATTTAATATTTGATAAAAAAATAGTTGCTTTGATCCTGGGAAGAGTCTGATGAGCCCTCAGATTTGCTTTGCATGTATTTGGGTATTCAACATTTAAAAGTCTTAAAGAAACCTCTTACAGCTTAAACAAAAATATCTACCAAAAACAGCCAGAAAGAAAGAAATTCTTCTTTACTGTCTGAAAACCTTCCTCAGTATTTATGTAATATGTGAGAAAGAGAAAATGAGTAAAAGAGAAAAAAGAAAAATTAGTTCAGAACCTCTCTGGATCAAGACTGAAACAGAAATTCAGTATCATTATTTCAATATAGAGAATTTATCATCCACAAATGTACTTTATTTTTCTCCTATAGCATTCTTTCACCCTTTAACACCTAGACAAGGCTAAAGTTGTTAAAAATATATTGTTCTTTCAGAAAAATAACCCTGTTCTCTATTAATACGAGTCAAAAGGCTGATGCTCTTGCTCACATCAAATAAAACACCATATAACAGAAAAAGTCAGACCAATTTCAATTGAGACAATCCTAATGTGACTGACATACAAGAGTTCCACACTTCAGACTACAGAAAATAAAAATGTTGGAATGGTGATAATTTACAAATGTTGCAGCTGATCATCCTTCCTTGGCTCGAGAATTAGTGGTCAGAAAGGAGTAGAACAAACCAGCTTGAGAAGTTTATTTTGCCTTACAGTTTTTTTGGAGGGTTATAAATTACAGTCTCTGAATACTTTTTTGTAAGAGGACTAAACACAAACTGCAACTGCTTCATGCTTCAAATGAACCTATAATACCTACAGTGAATAAAGGAAAGCTGAAAAACCTACTAGCAGGGACCATTACAAAATCAGAGCTTGAAGGAAAGATGACATGGTTTCAAGTTACATAAAGATATGTAAAAACATATATAAAATATTGATATCTTAACTTCCATGCTCACCTGTTATTCAGAAATGTTCCCACTGAAATGTGGGTTTCCTGTTGTGAACACCACATGACTCACTGGAACTGTCTATATAATGCTGAGATGAGGAACATTTCTTCTAATGTCCCAATATTGTGATTTACTAAGCCCACCTCACTTTGCCTGCATTTAATTTGAGGCCCCTTTTACTCCCAACTTTGTAATTCTTTGTTTTTTACATTTACTTGGCAGAAATCCAGTGATTTTGCTTGGCACACTTACACTTCCATAGTAAAAAATGCATAAATAACCAGAGGCAAGTGTGGACATGCAGTATTAATATTCTTGTTCTAGTTTACAGCAGCACAAACAAAAGTAACTCAAGAAGTCAAAGCATTCATTTAACATGACCAAATGTGTTGTTGCACTCATCCAAAGTGATCTCAGGCCAGCTGAAACTATTTTCAAATTTAGCTTAGTGTTGTCTGGGGAAAAGAAATTAGCATTAAAAATACATATGCAGAGATGTTTTCTCTGGGTAAAGTAAATTGTGATTTTTTTTCAAATATGTGTTTAAAACTTAGCTTCTTAGTGTTTTCAAAAACAAATTCCCCAAGGAAAAAAGAAAAGAATCTTAGTATTTAACCTCATTTAGCCTGATGGTGGAAGGTAGACAAAGCTCCACTTTAATTTAATTGCTTACTTTAATTAGTCAGCATTTTATGCAACTGATTTCTATATTGACTCAATTAGAGTCAATGTGCAAATCTTAAAGATGCTTTTCATTTCAGATAGAACTTTAAAAATTCTGACTATATCAGATATTATACCAGCTGCTGAAATGTCCAAAATTCTGCAACAGGAGGAGTGCAAGGCAGAACTATCTTGTAAGTGCTGACATTAATAGAAATTATATTGCACAGAAATAAATATTTGACATCTCTATGTTGTGCCTAACAAAAAGATATGGGCCAGAAGAATGGCAGTAAATGCCTTTACTTCTCTCATACTAGAGAAATTTCATGAGGATTTTCAACCACAGCTAGGTATTGTGGGCAGAAGCAAAGTATATTTTTATATATTTATGTCAACTAAGCATGGGGAGATAATTTTATTTCAATACTGGTCACTTTTTATATTGAATACTAAAATTGCATTGCAGCATCTGGAATTGTTTTGATAAATGGTCTCTGTATGCAAATACTTACAGCCAGTCAGGAGGGGAAAACAAGGGTGTGAGCAGTAAAGCTCAATACTTACATGAACATCAGCAGGCAAAAGACAGGAGCAGTCCAGAACCTCTGTCCTCATGGTCTTGGCCATTAGTCATGCTTTTTCTAGCACTGTTTATATTAGCATTACCTAAATATCAGACCACTGTTCTATCATCAGAACAAATCTGAATTTCACACAGCATCATGACTTCAGCAGGGCAGACAGGCAGAGAATTCCCTACAGAGAATAAGCTGGTGCTGATTGTACTCACCCAAGAAGGCAGAATAGAAATTTTATTTTCCCAAAGAACCAAACCTTCCCTCCCACATTCTGAACACACCATCATGGCTCCTAGCCATGCCTTGCAAGAAGTGACTGCCACTGCTCTGTGATCAGCCAGCTTTCCTGCAAAGCCCATTGAGCCAAATCTTCCAGAGCAGGAGGGTGAAGGTATGCTGAGTTTCTTAATTTCAGGAAATGCACAAAGAGAATAATAAGCTGACACATAAATGTGTCAGAACTAGGATCTAAACAACAAAATCTGCATAAGCACTCAGGAGAAGGGAAGGGGAAAAAAAAAAAAGCCAAACACAATTTTAGAGAATTTAAGTCAGCTTCCAGCATCTCCATGACACCTCCAGACATCACCTTTATGAAGAGAAACTTCTGACTTGCAGATTTTAGGATAGAAAGTTTTCTATTATTTTAGATATATATTTAATAGATTTGTATAGGAATAAGCCTTTTATGAATGAATAACAAGTGCAAATAGGTATGTGAGAAAGCAGCAGCAGAACTATCAGCGTTAAAAGAATGGCCCTTCTGGTTAACAAAGAACACTTTTTCAGGGAAACAACTCCCAAAACATCATTTCCAGATGCAAAATGGAGAAAACGCTGTTTCTGTCGAGGCAAGTGCTCTGACAGGAGCACAGCACAGACACCCCCTCCACAGAAGACAGAAATCTGACAACAGGAGGATGGCAGCATGCTTGCAGTCTATCACACCAGCTCATTTTCCTGCTAGTGCAACACGGAGGGACATATGGCACATGCACTTCCCCAACAGAAAACAGGCAGCAGTTGCTGCTCATTGTTTAAGAGCTACAGAGCCTGAAGTAAGCAAAAATCTGAAGTGAAGTAACCACCATAACAACTGCTGACTTGTGAGCGTGAGGACAAAGCAGCAGACCAAAAACTGGTTTGTCACTGTCAGCAAAGGGAGCCCAGGAGATGCAGTGAGTGCTTCACACCCAGCACACCCTTGGCTCTGTGCTGAACATCAGAATTACAGCCACTCAGATGTCTTGATGGAAAAGTTGATGAGAGTGAGTGAGTGAGTGGATGAATGAGTGAAATCTATGGAGTACAACTGTGACCTGGTCAAATAATTTACTTAGACATTTTGCTACTTAAAAAAACCCAACAAACAAACAACAAAAAAAACCCTCTAAAAAGCAAAACCCAAATAAACGACCCCCAAAAATCACTTTGCCTTTCTCAAATGGTTGCACAGTTTTGTTTAGATACTGAACTCCTTGATCAGGTTTGACTAGAAGCTAGCAAAGCCTAGGGTAAGTCTAGAACAGCAGAATTCCAGTGTCTTAAACAGAAGCCAAATGGTTCTTCTGAATTAGCATCTCTGTATTTCACTGAAATGAAACAGAAATCAAGAAAATTAAAACATGATAAACATCAATTACAATAGAACTTTAGCATGCAAAAAAATCCATGCTTCACTCCCCCAAAAAAAACTTTCGTGGTTTGTATTCAAAGTTTTGCTTCAGGCCCTCTCTCAATTTCTCTTTAAAATAGATATTGCTTGTTTGTTTGTTTGTTTATGAATAACTAGATTTCTAAAAGCATTCACTGCATTATATCCAGAAATCTGCTATTTTATTTATTAATTTTTGTCATGCCCCAAGTACACTGGACAAAAAATGGGCAGGCTGGAATTTATAATTCCCAAGATTATTAAAACATGAACCCTTTCACTTCTGACCATTCAATGTTATAATGATTGCAAAGGTTTGCTAAAGCACAATTCCAGGACTGGACAAAGCTAGTAGAGAGCATTAAATAAAAGGATATTATTGAGAAAATGAAACATCCTTTTAGGAAAAGCTAAATTAGTGAAGGAGGGAAAGTGAGATAAATTAACTGTAACCATTAACAAAAGCTTTGAAAGCCAGGCCATATCACTTAATTTAGAAAACCTAAAAACTGACATGAAAAACCATGAAACTGACAGCACAAATTAAGATGCTTGCAGATAGCTCCTTGTCCACAAGCAGAACATTTACAGAACATGGTAGGAGTTCAGGCCAGAGCTGTAAATACCACCAATGAATTCAAGAGTCAGCAGTCATTTTCATAGTGCTGGAAGTGGAGAGGGATTAAAGACAGCCTGGCTGGTTGGGTTGCTGAGGTTGACATAAATCTCAAGTACTACACACTCCTGGAGCTAAGTGTTAAATCTCAACTTAGCAAGTCCTTGTGTGCTTGTCAACAGTAAAGATTCTGAGTCACCAAGGTGCAATATTTCAGGGGTCTGCTTACAAGTCCTGCTTCTTTTCCTCATCAGTATTGATTGCTGCTCCCTACATTATATCTTCAATAGATGCATTTTAAATATTAAACCAAAGTTGATTCAAATACATTAAACTTTCAGTAGGCAGCTTGGTTTTTTTTTTGTTTTTTTTTTAAAGAAATAAGTCTATTTTTAATATAAACCAATGTGCATTCATGTCCTATTTATTGCTCCAGATGACAAAAAAGACTTTAAATGTGGGAATCCAACTGATTCTTGTCAGCATGTGCAATAGTGCATAAACACAAAAAAGCAGGAGCCATCTTTCCCAATCTTCCTGAGCCTCCCAACAATGCCCAATCGGTTCACTGTTGTATTCAGCAGTGACTTGCATTCATCTGTACCTAAAAGACTATTATAAAGCAGAGATCAAAGATACACAGCTACTTTGATAAATGAAGGACTGACAGGGGCCTTTCACAGATCACAGAACTACTCATAACAGCTGTAAAAAGAAATATTTTTTTTTTATACTCTCACTCCCTACACTTTTCTGGAATTGTCCTTTTTTCAGATAATACTTGGAGAATCAAGAAACTCATATTTAAAAGCATTCTCCCACCATTGTGACTTGCCTGAAAACATGTTTATGGATAAAAAAATACATTATAAATTGCCCTGTAATAACTCAAAGTACAGAATGTTCTTTAGCAAAGTAGCATTTCAAAGTGTGTTATCATTCTATGAATATAAATGGCAGAAAGGCATAATGTCAAGACATGACCTTTTCAAAAGAGAAAGATGGATGCATTGAGAAATATATCCTCTCCACTTTGTATAGCCTCTCCAGATGAAGTACACATATCTTCCAACTCCAAAATACACAGAATTTAGTGTCTCCCTTCTCACTAAAAACCATAGCTCTTTTCTTTAAATTCTATGCCAGTTACTCCTTTCTCAAAATTATATCTGTGTTTACATGAACAAAACCCCCTGACCTTCAGTTACTAAGTCAGTAGTTGACAAATATCTTTACAAAGACATCTCCATTGCAATGTTAGCAAAACTTAGCATTTTATCTGTGTTGTTTTGCTGGTTTTTTTTGTTTTTTTTCCTTGAACATTGAAATGTTTCCTTACACATTAACACATCAGCTCTGCTAGTCCTGGCAACTCAAGATTTATTAATCTGCCATTCTTCAATACTGCTCTCCTGAGTCACTCAGGAGAGGACTCAGAACCCACAGATGTTTAGCAAAAGTTTTCCAGACATTTCCCAGGAGTCAATTTAGTATCTTGCAACAGATACTAAGTACTGCCATTAAGTATCACGTATTTCCTGAGCACATGTATTTTTCATATCCAAAATAAATATGAGAGCAGAATGATGAAAAAGTGAGAAGCAGATCAGCAAGCTAAAGACTGTGTGGAGAAGAGAAGCAAGATTAAAAATTAATGTGAAACAAAAAGAAGTAGTATACCCAACAAGACAGTACAAATGCAGAAATTGTGATCTTTTTTTAGGCAGATGGAGGATGTCAGAACAGCTGCAGAGAGCTGACAGTATCAAATTTGCATTAGAATTCAAGCATGAGTTTTCTTAGAAGTAGAAGGCATACAGAAACCAGAAAAACAAAAAAGGGACCAAAAAAATCAAAAGCAAAACAGATAACAACAGCTAATTAGAAGAAAGAAGTTTAAGGAAGTTAGAAAATTACAGCAAATATTTTATATCCTATTTGAAAACATTCATCTTCACTGAACTTTAAATATTATTAAATCATAAGAACTTTCCTCAGGTGAAATAGTTGCATAGAACCTATGGCATTAATGAACAGCCAACAAGAATGGGGAAACTTCTATCATTTTCAGGTATTTTACTCTACATTTTTCAGTTATTTCAACATTTTAACATTTCTAGTTAGAAACAGAGCTTCTTAAAATGTCCTGTTTGTGTCAGAACTTTCCACTGCTTTGGAAAAACTCCTTTTCTGTTCATTTAGGCACTTCTGCTTTCCAAAAATTTTTTCTTCCATCAAAAAAAAATCCACTAATTTGCATAAAGAGCCACTCTGGAGGGCTCCAGAATAGATTGCTTTGATGCATACTTACACAGTATAGCTAAATACAGTAGTGACATGCCAGTTAAAGTAATTTGGAAACCCAAAGCTGAGATGTGAACATTTGCTGGCAGAGCAATCACTGCTCCTGATATAGTTCCAAATAATAAGTTTAGTCCCAGTTAGCACACTCATGATACAGGTTGTCCTTCATGTGCCCTCTCCTTTCAGAACTTCACTGGGTCAGGACTTAACTTCCCACAGAGCCAAATACAAGCAGTGCACTGCTTTAGTTTTAAACTAATACAAAAAATGCACATAGTAATTAACTTCTAAAACAGAAAGCAGGCCCTCAGCCTTCCAGAAAAAAATGAGATAACCATTACTCCAGACTTCTTTTAGATTTTAATTATTTAATAAACCTGCCATACACATTCCAGTACATGTTGAAATGTTGGTGTCACCTATAACTGCCCCAGCAGTCATGGAACAACACATGCCATACTCACCACCAAACCCATACATACCTAAAATTTGGCAAGGTTTTTACTCCTCTTTTACAACTTTTTGTTAGGGTTAGTTATCTGGGTAACTTAGTTATCTAGTTACATTTACAGTAAACCATGCTAATATTTTTGACAGATTTTTCCAGTGTTCATTGTTTAAAAAACATTAAAGATGCAGTGAAAGAGCTTTTAAGTTTTAAGGCAGCTTTAGAAGTTCTCAAATCCTTAGAGCATCACAAGTTATTTACAACATATACAAGGGTGAAGAGCAGAGATGTATTGAAACACTAGAGTAATCTAATTAAATTGGGCTGACTTTTTCTAGTGGGGATTTAATTTTCTCCTGGCTTTTTTCCTTCCTTTTGTCTTTCCTTAAACTCAAACAATATTCTATTCAGTTTTAATAAAGATATCAAAATGAAGACAATTTGGATATCCCAAACCATCACCACAAAATATATTGTTCTTTCCCTTGCAAAAGGATGGGTCTTCTAAACATTTTCCTCTCTCACAGAGGAGCCCTCCTCTTCCTTGCTCAAAGTTACATCTCAGAGGTTTTAGGGAAATAATGTTTAGAATAAAATCAAATTCTGTACTTGAAAATGCACATATAGCTTTATGAGACTTGGGAAAGGCCTGAAAGTTGTAATTTTTTATCTTTACCTTAATCCTCACAACAATGCATATGTTGATCTTCTGCAGCCCTGTCCATGACAGTGGAAAACAGAAAGCTTTAGATAAATCTCTAAGGCATAAGGGGGTTTGTAAATTTAAATTTCTGCATTAAGCATTATGCAAAGCTTTAGTGGAACACTGTTCATTTTAGTCTAGGTCCAGTTCTCTACACAGAAATAAAATATTTAATCTCCAAAACATTTATTTTGCCACCATCATTACCTTCTGGTGTTACCAGAGGGTCAAGGTCAGAGTGAGGTTCTGTAAAAAAAGTAAGATAATCTTTGCACTGGGGAGCTTTTGGTTTGTCAAATATGCCTTTACTAGGCTAGCAAAGTGATTCTGGCAGTGATGCACCAACTATTACCTGTAGAATTTGCACTAATCTGGATTTACTTCCCCCCTTAGATGAAGGATTTACTGCAGGCTCTGCTGCTCTGCCAATGTCACAGCAATGCTTTATACCATGAGGCTTCTTGTATTGCTGGATAAACAAAACCAAACACCTTGGTCTTCCATTTTACTTGACATTTAGAAATGGTCAGCATGGCTCATGGGAAAACATGCTTCCCTGAGAACCAATGCTGACTGCCTCAGAGAAACAGCTCTCTATTTTAAAAGTAGGTTTTTGCATAACTTTCCCTAGTGCAGCTAACATGAGGAAGTAAATGCATAAATGGCATCTATTTGGGCTGCATTCAAACAGTATTTATCAGTTTGTTTGCATCACAGTTAGGCATAAGCAGTATGCTCTTGACCATGTCAATGAAAGCCAGCAGAGAGAGTTTTTAAAAATGCTACATTCCTTATCCTAGGAAATGGATAATTTCAGCCCTAAAATGTCTTTAAAAACTGCTTTTTAGCAAGCCTGTTATATTAAATGGATTACTAGATCTAAAGAAAACCTCAAACAAATTAATAACCCCCACAGAACAGATGCAAGAATGAACAGATCCAAGATGATCTTATTTCAGAGAAGATGTTATTAAAAAACTGTTCCATTGTCACACATATTGAAAAGCCTCCAGAAGACACTTATGCTATAGAACAACACAGTGTTCTTGTTTATTATGAGTAACCAGAGCAAGATACATTTTAATAATTCATAAATTATCCAGATGCTGACAGATCGAAGTCAACTAAGGCAAAAGGTTTGGGGAATGAAAAAAAAAAAAAAAAAGTTTTGCACATGGAAGTGTCAACAATACTAGAAAATGCAGGATTAAAGAAAATTCTTTGCAATACTGGTTGAAACCTGCTGTTATTTTTAAGATGTTTAAATAAAATTTTATTTAAAAATATATTAAATACCACACAAAGAAAAAAGTTGCATACTAGTCACAGATAACAAGAAAGGATTGAACTCAAAATATGGAATTCAGATTGTCAAATTAAGTTTGTTCAGGCCTCACTCTGATTTCTGCCACAGAAAATGATGTCAGAACAACTTTCCTGGGGAGATCCTGTGGTTTCCCAGACCAAAGTCTTTAAAAAGAAATAATCCATCCATCTGGCTCCTTCTATCCACCAGGGAAAATCTTATCTCTTCAAACTGAACTACAACAATACATATCTTACAATCTCATTACAGCCTCCCAAATTTTAATTCTTACATTCTCTTCTATGTGGTCCAACTGGCCCATCAACTGCCTGCTAATTATTGTCTCTTTCTCCTCTTTACTGCAAGTCTGTTAGTGCTTAATCCCACATTCCCTACTTTAGTCCTACCCCAATGCTCTGAATTTAAGGTGATTTTACAGATAATCCACAAGGTGAGGAGAGAAAGGAACAGAATAACCCTTGGCAGCTCTCAAAATGGTGACGCCACAACTGCTGTGACCATTTTCTTTGTAGTGGTCCAGCTACAGCTTTAACCAAAACAGTCAGTAGTTTTGGTGGAACTGCACTTTATTTTGTCCTTGGACTTGGAAGCACTGAGCCCACTGAACTGACACAAAGATACAGAGAAATCAATGCAGCTGAGCACTGATTCACAGCTGACCAAGCCTCCTCAGAGTCACACCTCAGGAGCAGTTTGTATAATATATACATAGTACATCCTCAGATGTAAGCAGAAGTTCTTCAAATGCTATCCAGATATATCTTCTGCATGCAAAAAATATTTGGAGTCAAATGTGGACATATGGGAGATAAAGACTAACACAATCTGCCTGAGACTATCAGTTCTGAGCACCAGAGAGAATGTCCTGCACAACAGAAAATTTATGTCTGTGAACTTTAGAGGTAATCCTAAATACATGCATGTTTGTAGGACTGGTGATTTATTTAGTTTTATTTAGCACTGAGCAGGAAAACAGTTTTTATAGTCATTCTTGTTGAACATTGCATTCTGAACAATAAGTAGGCAAGAAGGCCAAAACTAACAACAAATGGATTCAGTCTGGGAGAAATTCTCTTAGCACAAGTCTTGTTCCTGGACAGCCATTTCCTTTCATATTATTTATGACTACTGAAATTAGTCAAAATCTTTCACAAAATATTAATAAAATAAATTCAGACCAGTTTTTCAGCATCACATTAATTCAGGACATGTTTCCTTGGATTTTTTCTTCTGTACTTGCAATGAAATAATATATAAATTGCATATATTATTTTTATTTTAGTAACATTCATTTGATGCAATTTGAATGCAGGGAAAAAAAGGTTAGGGCTTCTGAGTTTAAAGTACCTGAAGGAGCATTTGAGTTGTGCCAAGAACCAACAGAATTTTAAAAGTATAACAAACAGTTTGAATGACATATTGGGATTTAAATGTTCAATACACTTTATTCTTAGAAGCAGTTAAAAATAAAAATTGTTTAAAACAGAAAGAAGAAAAGTAGCACATCTAAAAACACACAGAGCCTAAAAGAATTCCCTAGAAGGAGAAACCTAAGTGAAGTTTTTTGAAAGCAGGCCTGGAGAATGAGTAAAGTAAGACTGAAATCTAAGAGAAGGTACAGCTAGGACAAGAAGAGTACTGGGGGAAAGGAGGAGAAATGGTTTCATTTTATCTTGTTTGTTCAGGGGAAAATCCAACAAAATGTATACCAGGTTACTTTGAATTTGTTATTTTTGGTGAAGTTGCTGTTGATGTTTTATTTTGCTTTCTCAATTTCTCACATTTCTGAGCAACTGTATACAAGATATTCTACTAAAACCCCTTTTTGAGACTGTACCTTATAATCCTGTCCACCTCCTACCTCTTCAGAACAAGTCACTTTAACTCACAGAAAATAGTCAAGTCAAGAAGTCAAGAAAAACAAATATACAAGTTTTTCTAAGGGGGAAATCAAAACCTTTAGAACAGAAGGATGATTGTGAAAGTGACAGTTTCTGCATAATCTCAGCTATCAGACAAATATATTCTACATCTGTTTTTTTGACTAAGCCCCTCTCTAGCATAAAAAGTGTAGTGCAAGCACAGTAGCCTCCTATATTTAGATATTTGTGGGGATTAGGTAAACATAGTGCTAATATTAAGGCTCCTAAAGCTGAGCATGTTATAAACCTTGGAAGCAAACACAAATCAATGGAGTTGAATACTTTTTGAGAGTTGACACAGGAAAGACAAAGCCTGCACTAAACAGGATAATGAAAATTGGGATTTTTGATGGCAGCTGACATAAAGCAGTTAGGAAATGTTTGAAAACTACAGTCATTCCATGATTTAGAGGAACCATTTTAACAGCAATCTAAACATGGGATCCAAAAGGGATATTTCCCATCTGCAGGAAGGATTTATCTGTCTGACCTATCTAATAATTCCAGAAACAGCCTGTAATAACCA